>NW_027526233.1:0-2400000 GCF_048455015.1 Haemaphysalis longicornis
AACTGGTGGGATCCTTTCTTTCCAAAATGGTTCAGCGAGCTGCAGGTGTGACAAGTGTGTGGTGCCCCCCCGACCCTAATATTCGTTGGCTGCTAAGTTCGGTGGCCCCACCAGGCTCAGTGGGAAGCATTGTGCACGGCTGACCAATAAACACATGGAGGAAAGAAAAGTTTAGGAGGGAGTGTTACGTGACTATCGTGAAGCCTAGTCATACAAAATAAAAAGGAGATGCCCCCCTCACGTGACAGGTAAGCGGTAGTTCTTTGCGCCTCATGCGGCCGCCTGCCCGTGGTGCGTCATTCCGTTCGGTTTCCGGGCCGTCCAGGTATTCGGGTTTCGACGACGAGTCCCCGTCCGGGCGTTGCACGCAGCGCTGCCTGCAACCCTAAACGTGCAGCGGGCTGATCGTGCAGGCAAAGTGTTCGGACGGGAGAGACAGACAACATCTTTATTTATTGAGCTCTGGGATTCGTCGAAGTGCGCCGCAGTCGAAGTGTCGTGTTTCACCGCAGTGCAAAAGTGGAGATGTCAGAGTACGACATCAGTGCCTCACATTTTATTTCACAAAACACACCTCACTTCCTGGGTTCTGGTCATTTTAGCTTTTCACCTCCCAGGCGTAATTGAGCGTTCGTTACCCGTGTACCCATCGCACGGATTGAGCAGCCCTTGGTCAGCCAGCCCACGTACTGCCTGCGACGCGAGGCAGAAAATGATCCGCTCTTCCTGTGCCCGCACCAAACATCAGTGATTCTGCACCTTTTGTTTTCTAATGCACTGAAGGAGCTAGCAATGCAACACAGACGTCACCACGACAATTGTGGCACGTTCAACGTGCCACCATGCCGGAGCACAGATAAGACGAACGTATGCAAATGCGCACGCGAGCGAGACCAAAGCTTTTCGCATCACCTCTCAGCTGACAGAACACTCGTTACGGCGCTATGATGTAAAGGAAAGGTGGCGCGATAACTCCCAGCAGAATGCCAAACGCAATCGTCAAAGCACACTTGGCAAACACCGCACACCCGTAGGCCTCTCCGTGCTTGTGAATAGCAAAGCTGGTCGTGGTTCCAGCGGTAAGCGTCAAATTCGGCTCGCAGATCGTGAAGGTGCTTCCTGAGCATGGGATCTACGTCTCGTGTCACTTTGAGCAGCGACAGTACTTCCACGGTACGAGGGCGGGAGCGCAACGCTGGCGAACAATCTTGTACAGCGCCTTCGGCGACCCCCTCGGCTCCACCTCCATAGGCAGCTTGCGCCACTAAATGCTACCGCGGGCCTGAGAGTGGGGCATCTAGCCCGAGGAGAGGAGAAAGCGGCTTCAGAAGAGGTTGGCTTGCCGAAGCTGGGCCGCCTGACGTCATGCTCCCTCCTAACAATTTTCTTCCTCCATGATAAACACTGCCGAGCACAGCCGCTCGCGGTCAGTCACCGTCTCCACCAGCACGCTGCGAGTCGTCACTTGGCTGGAGGGTACCCTCCCAGGTTCACGAATGCGGGCCAAATCGTGACACTGGCGACGAGGAAAGAAGCCCGTGGAGCGGCCGAAGCCACCGAGAGCGCCGAGACACCACCCCCTCACGCCGGCCGCCATTACGTCATGCCGCTGTACGGGAGGCTCGAGCCATTCGAGGGTGAAGGGTCCGCCTGGTTGGTCTACGAGGAACAAGTCGGTGTGTTTTTCAGGGCAAACGACACACCCGAGGCAAAACCACGCGACATTTTCCTCGACAGCTGCGGGACCTGCATCTTCGCTCTCCTGCTCGACCTCCTCAAGCCGGCCATGCCGCATGACAAGTCGCTGGGTGAGCTGCTCGCGACGCTACGCTCGCATTTCAGCCCGGCCCCGTCGACGTTATAGGAGAGCTTCCGCTACAACAACCAGAGCCGCCAAGATGGAGAGACGCTCGGGCAGTTCGTCGCAGTGCTGCGAGGGTTAGCGAGTGGCTGCGCCTTCGGGGAGCAGCTCGACTCGCTGCTCAGGGCCCATTTCGTCTGCGGCATCAACAACCCCGCCTTGCAGGCGCAACTCCTGGAGCTTCCCGACCCCTCGCTGGACGACGCCGTGAAGGCAGCACTGGCGATGGATGCTGCGACCAAGGACGCGGGCGAGATAGCGCGTGCAGCCGGCTCACCGTCGACGGAAGTGGCGGTGAACAAGATGGTGACACGGCATGGCAGGTGCAGTCGTTGTGGTGGTGACCACCCCCCCTCACAGTGCCAGTTTGCGCAAGCGGAGTGCTTTGCGTGTGGTAGAACTGGGCACATTGCTCGGGCGTGCCGAGGGGGGACGGCGAACGGACGAAAGCAGCAGCCGCCGTCGAGCACAAGTTCCGCGCCAGCCCACGGCCAAGGAAGTCGGCAGGGGCGTGCGGCAGCAGCTTCGGGTTCATGAACGGCTAGGCTTCACGTCGTGGCCAAAGACCCGCAGATTTTTGACATGTGGCACACGGACATACACGAACATACTTTCAATGATGCTGGACACGGGGGCCAGCGGGGGCCATGGCCGGGAAAGCCTTCAGGCGCACCTTCCCTGGCGTGTCCGTCGAGGCGTCGGGCGTAATGCTGCGCAGCTACTCCGGACAGCTCGCCCAGGTCGAGGGTCAAGCCCAGGTCAGCATTCGCCTTGGCGACAGGGAGGCCACCGTGCCCCTGCCAAGGGGTCGTTGCCAACGCTGTTGGGCCGGAACTGGATCGAGGCTTTGGGTGTGCGGCTGCCGGAGTACCAGGAAGCAGTGCGTGCGGTGGAAGACGTCCCAGGCCTCCTGACCAAGTTCAAGACCCTGTTCCAGCCTGGGGTGGGCACATTCACCGGCAGGGAGGCTAGCATCCATGTCCCAGAGGGAGCCCAGCCCCGGTGTTTCAAGCCGCGCCTGCTGCCGTTTGCCCTGAAGGATGGGGTCACCCAGGAGCTGCATCGGCTGCAGCTAGACGACATCCTGGTGCCCGTCACGTCGTCGGAGTGGGCCGCTCCCATCATGCCAGTCCTCAAGCAAGACGGCAGTGTTAGGATCTGCGGGGACTTCAAGGTCACCATCAACCCCGTCGCTACCGTGGAGAGGTACCCGCTGCCACGCATTGAACATCTCTGGCTGGCGCTGTCTGGAGGACAGAAGTTCACCAAGCTGGACCTCAGAGATGCGTACCAGCAGCTGGTGCTGGTACGACGTTGGGACTCTTCCAGTACATGCGCCTACCGTTCGGCGTAGCCTCAGCACCTGCCATTTTCCAGAGGGAGATGGACAACCTGTTCAGGGGCACGTGGCTGTGTACTTGGAGGACATCCTGGTGACCGGTACAGACAACGAGGACCACCTGCAGAGCCTACACAACAGCCTGGCACAATTACAGGATGCCGGGCTGAAGCTCAAGCTGGAGAAGTGCATTTTCTTGGCCCCCAGCGTTGAGTACCAGGCTGGACTGGCCCCGGCACCCCGCAAGGTTGAGGCGGTGCTCAAGGCGCCCAAGCCCCAGAACAAGAAGGAGCTGCCGAGCTACCTCGGCCTTGTAAACTTCTACAGAAGCTTCCTGCCGAACCTGTCGTCGCATGTAAAGCTTAAGCATCTTAAGCTTCGAGATGGACAGAAGTGGGCCTGGAAGAAGGAGCAGGACTTGGCCTTCCAGCGCAGCAAGGAGCTCATCACCAAGGCTCTTGTGCTGGTGCACTTCGATCCGGCCAAGCCTGTCGTACGGACCGTAGATGCGTCGCCGTACGGCGTGCGAGCCGCCCTGGCCCACCGGGAGAAGAATGGCCAGGAACGCCCTGTGTCATTTGCGTCCCGTCGGCTTCATGCTGCAGAACAGCGGTACAGCCAGCTGGACAAGGAAGGCCTGGCGCTCATGTTCGGGGTCGAGCGCTTCCACCAGTACCTGTGGGGCCGAAAGTTTGAGGGGTCACGAACCACAAGCCGCTGCTGGGACTGCTGGGGCATCACCTCGAGTGGTGCGCTGGGCCCCGAGGCCTACGACTACCGGCTGGTCTACCGTCCGGGAAAGGACCTGGCACCTGCTGACGCCCTGAGCCGACTGCCCCTGCCGGAGCTGTCTGCTGCTGTTCCTGAACCTGCCGAAGTGTTCATGCTGGAGCACGCCTACCCGGAGGTGCTGTCCAGATCGGCAGTGTCGCAGGCGACCAGCCGGGACCCAGTCCTGTCGCAGGTGGTCAAAGCGGTGTCCCGAGGGGAGGAGTTGGCGGAGCGTACATACAGCCACAAGGCCGCCAAGCTGAGCCTGCAGCAGGGCTGCCTGCTGTGGGGTTCCAGGGTGGTGATTCCGCAGAGCCTGCGGTCCAGGGTCCTGCAGTTGCTGTACGCGGGTCATCCAGGCGTGGAGAAGACCAAGACAGGGTTCGTACAGGTTTTCAAGAAAAAAATTCAAGGACTTTTCAAGGACCTTTCAAAAAATGGAAGAACACTACGGTAGATCAATCACGTTACATTTTATTGAACAGAACAAAGAAAAGTGACTTCACTTGAACTTATTGCACGTTAAACTTGATTCGACTAGATTGCACAGTTTCAATCGACTAGATGAAGTTCTTAAGCTCAGGGCAGGTCTTTAAGTTTGCTTTCTATTTGCTTCTTAATGCTGCTGAGTTATTCAGCCTTGGCTCTTGCGGTCTTTCTCAGGCTGTTTGATTTCACCACGTCCTTGATGTCAGCGGTTGCTTCAGCCTTTTCTGCATATTCATCTGCCTCAAGCTTCTTTTTCTTCATCTGCAGGCCTTCAACTTCTTCCATAATTCTCTGCCATTTTGTCTGCTGGAAGTTTTCCTGGCACTGTTTCTTTTGCGATTCCAAGTGTGCACTGTAATGCTGCCTCGCTGCGGACACAGCTACTCTGAGTTCTTTTGAGATAGGAACGTTCAGAGTCCCACCTGCCCTCTCCACTGTGTCACATATGACACAGTGTGAAACGTATGGCAAACCTTTCAGATTCTCTACGGAGATCTGGCGTTCGATGCTGAACCCCCGTTCGACAGCCCATGGCTCAAAACAAGCAACAGCCTGACTGCTTTCCGCAGTTCTTTGTATGAGGCATTGAAGCCCAAGAGGTCACGAAAGAACTCATCCAGCCTGCTTACGCTCCTTCCAAACAGACGAAGCTCGTGCTTAGACTCTTGCAGTAATTCAGTGTATTCTGCCAGTACACCTTCTCGTTGGCTGTCACTCAGTCTTCCTGCCATGGTCAAGACGTCCAACACCTTCCTTAAACCCACCAGGCACTGATCTGGCTTCGAGCACATCATCTGGGGGTCAAGGGAAGACAGGTTTCTAACCATGGACGACTTCAGGGGACTTCGTTCCAGTATTTTCTTGGTCACAGCTGCCAGAAATTGTTTACACTCCATTCTGAATTGAAATGCATCCTTCGGACTTGCTTTCGAATCTTTGAGTGCTTGTACGCATTTGGGGCCGATATCCACTTCATCAAGCGCAGTGTGGTTATTAGCAGGGGTGAGACAGCCGATTCAGATTTGGGAGCAGTTTTTGGAGCAGCGAAATCTCGATTTTGGAGCAGAAGAACCTTGATTTGGAGCAGAATGACGACATTTATTCCGTCACCTTAGGAGCCTTAAAATCAAATTTTTGGCAACTCGGGGGGTGGGGGAAGGGGGGGTGGTGCACTTTTTAATGGGGTTTTGAACGTACATAACACTGAAACAGCCTTTCAATGAAGTATTTTCTACTACAGTATCACAAGGCACGAACTGCGCTACCTTTTTACAAGCCATTTATAAATTCTTAGGCTCTATGCATAGATAGCATGGAGTGCCGTTGAAAACATTGAATCGAAAACTAAGCAATCGTAAGGCATTTTCATTATCATGTGAATGCTGAAATTATTATTTTTGTTATCCCAGACTCGGCTTTACACACAATTGTAGAGGCATGGCAAAAGTTGCGCAAAGCGAGGTGACAATCTTCGCACCCCACCAGCCCTCCCATTTGAATCCCCAAGGTGCGCATTGACTACGATCGCAATTTGAATAACGTTGGTATGTTTAGCCACCTCCCTCTTGGCATTAAATTTCACTTCAGATAGATAAACAATTATTACTAGCGTGCAATAATAGCCCGTCCCGCTATCGGCCACTGCTTGAACATTTTGCGGCTATGTAGCCTGCGCCGCCAATTCTGCAGTGTCGATCGTCTCATTTCCGCCACTCGCAAGCTTGCTGTCAAGGGCAGCAATAACTTAGCGTTTTATTATAACACCGCAATGAGTCCGAAATTTCACTTCACGCACCGCGCCTCTCACTCGAGGCCGAAACACGGTGAAATCACGGGCCCCACGTTGTTTTTGATGAACTCCCGTTCTGCGAGTCACGCAACTTTCCTCACCAGATCAAACGACTAAATGAAAACCACGCCACCCCCATTACCAAAACCACAGTAGAAATCGGTGAAGAGCACTCTGCCTGAACCACGAGCAACTGCTTCGCCCGACGGCCATGTTTTCCAATATTCACCACATCAAGATGGCGGCGCCCAGTATTGCCGTTCTGGAGATACGGCGCTCCGAAAATTGCCGTCTTTTCATCAATTTTCACCAGTAGTTTGTTGCCTGAGTACACATACGTATTTTTTCTACAGAACTTTACAATTGTTTTCCATGGGAAAACTTAAAAAAAAAAAACACAGAATATAACATGTGCAACCCGACATGGTGACCTTCGAAAAAACTACCGTATTTACACGATTGTAAGACGACTCGAATGTAAGACGACCCCCCCAAAATCGCATCTCAAAAAAAAAAAAAACGTGCGCATTTTACGCAAGGGAAATTTATTCACGTGGTTGCGGAGGATTACTCATCGTCGCTGGCGTCGCCCTCGCTGGTGCTGCTGCCGTCATTGCTGCTGCAGTCCCACAGCACGTCGTCGTCAAGTGTGAGTCACTTCGCGAACGACCGCACCACGGCATCGCGTGGTACAGCTGCCCATGCGGAGAGGACCCACCCGCACACAATAGCCAGGGAGGCTCTCCTCACACGCCCGCTTGGCGTAAGTTCGCGGCTTCCTGATGAAATCCACTCGTATTCGCGGCGCAGGAGGTCTTTAAAAGGCTTGTTGACCCCCACGTCGAGAGGCTCAAGCTGCACCGTCAAGCCACCGGGGATGACGAGCATGTCAGTATGCTCCTTCTGGAGCACCGCTTTTACCTTGGCGGTAAGGTGGCCTCTGAATGAGTCCAACACTAGCATGTTGGGGATGTCTTTCTTGAGGGATGCCCCCGGCCTCAGGAGCCACACTAGACGGAACCATTCCACGACCGTGTCGTCCGTCATGAAACCCTTTTCATTCACCCGTACCACCACGCCTTTGGGAAGTGCCTCTTTAGGCATCGTCTTCCGTTTGAAGACGATGTACGGGCGGAGTTTGGTGCCATCAGCCAAGCACGGCAACATTACAGTGAAACGGAGCTTTTCGTTGCCCGTTGTAAGTAGGTTGACATCGCGTGCACCCTTCACGCTCACTGTCATGTTGCTCGTCATGTCAAAGTAGACGGGAGTTTGGTCGGCATTGCCGATTTGGCCAAGCCAGTACCGTCGGGTGTCGCGGAGTTTGAGGAAGTGCCTATGGAAGGCGAGGACTTTCTCCTCGTATGCGGCCGGCAACTTCTGGCACACGCTGGTGCGGCGACGTAGAGAAAAACCAGCCCTCTTCATAAATTTAGACGCCCAGGCCCTACTAGCTTTGAATTGAGACCTTGGTATCCCTGCCTGAACAGCGTAGACACGGGCTTGCTGCGTGACCATTTCGCCGGTGACCGACAGCGATCGATCGCGTAGGTCAGTCACGTAGGCAGCAAGCTTCGTCTCTAGTTCCGGAAAGCGGCCAGACTTCGGCCCGCGAAAGCCACGGCGCTTGGAGTCGCATGAGAAAATTTCCTCGCGCTGAAGCCGCCACTTCCGCACCACACATTCACCGATTCCGAACTTCCGTCCTGCTGCACAGTTTGTTTCCTCAGCATGAAGAATAGCAGCCCGCTTAAACGCTGCCGTAAACGAGCGCCGAGTGTTCTTCGAGCCTACGGCACTCATGTCAGACAGAAGTGACTCGAGGAAGCCGGTCGTGGACACAAGCGACAGGAGCACGCAGCGACGCGCCCGCTTAGAAAATTGTATCACAAAGAGAAGCTCTTCCGTCAACTACCAATACCCCCCTACGGCGGCTCTTCCATCGATTATCGGTGCTCCCTCAAGAGCCGTGCAGTCGTCATAAAGGCACTCGTAATGCGCGCAGTAGATGCTAAAAAAAGAAAAGCTTTTGTATAAGCACGCGGAAAACTATGCGCTTTGGGTTGAGCGGGAAACTATTCGAGATGACAATCGAAGCAACCGGCAGCAGCCACGCGCGATCGTGATTAAAACAACATGGCGGCTGACGGAAGCAGCCGCTCGCAATTTTCGTGAGCACGTTACTCGCTTTCACGAAGCATTTTGTTCGTCTCTAACACGACCGGCTTTATCATCGTGGTCTCTAATAAACAAAATGAGTATTAGCGAATCCCTTTATTCAATGCACGGTGCAAACGTAGCCACTATCATATCACGTTGCTTAGTACACTTCTGAACGCGATAGTGGGAGGTTAGTCGCTCTAGGTCCAACTTACAAAAGGTGCATCATTTTTATTGACGCCAGAATGTATGAAATGGTTACCGTAACCGTGGAAATGAGCGTGCAAAGCCGTCCGCACCTCGAAGCACCCCTGATTTCTTGTCTCTCTTGTCGTTGCAAGCGGTACATGGTTCGATTTCAATTCTAAGACGACCCCCCAACATTGGATTGTCAAATTTGAAAAAAGGGTCGTCTTACAATCGTGTAAATACGGTATCTTGGGGACAATTTTATGCGGGTTTTTTATCTTTACAAACAGGATCACCTTGGGGGTGCTGGAAAATTATGCCGTCAGTAAGCATTTTTACCCACTGAAACTGGCGGGAGCGTTAAAATCCTTGGCTCTCAGACTGTTTTGGAGCAGTTTGGCGCAATTTTTGCAATTTTCAAGCTTTTGGAGCAGCCTGGCGCAGGAAAGCAGACTTGTATCAAAAGTGCGCAATATGCGCAGCTGTCTCACCCCTGTTATTAGGGTTATCCACCCTGAGCAAACCACCAACCCCCGCCAATGAAGACAACACTGAAGCCTTCATGAACTTTGCAAGGAGCTTCCGCACAACACTTTGAAGGTCTCTACCAAGAAAGAAGTTCATTGGCTTGTCGGACTGGTAGTCTTTCAAGAACGACTGAAGAATGGAAGCAACACTGAGAGCAAAGTTCAGTTTTGCCAGAGTCAAGGGGTCACGACAAAAGCTGTGCACATTTTCAAAGGATGCACACTTTGGTAAGCTCACCTGCTTACTCCTTGCAGACTCCACATAGTATTTCTTTATGTCATTCCAGAGAAGCAAAGCTCTTTCAATGACAAACATTGTGTTTTCCACCCATCGATGGGCCACAAAGTGCAGCGGAAATGTGTCCTGGTTGGTCACGGTCCCTTCGTGCTGGTGAGTCTCGGAAGAGTGCCCTCAGGCTTGCCAACAAAAATGTCAATGCCCCACTTGCTCGCTGTAACACCAGCCCTGGAGGCATGGTGGATGGCATGCAGGCCACACGTCCTCATGGTTTTCCTGCAAGTGCACTTGCATGTTCCTGAAGAACTTCAGGTTAACGTTTGGCCCGTCCATCCAGATCTGAAGAACCTTGCCAAGTGGCAAAGGCTCCAAGGCCCTTAGAAGCACTTCCCGAATATCCTCTGCCGTGGAATGCCCCATAATGTGTAATATCTGGTGGCCACCCTGTGTGACGAGTCCCACGTCCATCTGCTTCTCTTGCAGGAAGTCGTTTCCCGACTCGTCAAAAAGCACGACGTAATAGTCACACTTCTCTACCTCTTGTTGCATGCACGACAAGAAAAACGGCCTGAGCCCATGACATGCCACATAGGCGCGTTTTTTCTCCCCGCAGGAAAACGTCGCTGTCAGGAAACATCCGCTTGAACAAGTCTGTACGAGTAGTGGGAGGTGACCACTTTCATTGTCCAGAGAATTTCCGCATCGGTAAGCACCTCGTGTGATTTGCAGGCGCGGGGTAGATGGAGCCGAGCCAGTGGTCCACCCGCTTGTGCTTGTTGCCAGATAGTTCTGCATCGAGTTTCCAGCTGCCATTTGCATTATTTCACGGCGCTTAGAGCAGATTCGCCCATCGAAGCGATGTCAAACATCTTTCTGCAGCGTGTGCATTTTGCGCAGTGAGGGTCTGATGTACCCGGCGCAACCCAAAGCTTATAATCGTCATTGCTGAGCCAAGCGCTTTGAAACTTACACTTCCCAGGCATTATTCTGAACTATGCCATTTGAATGCACGAATCACTGGATCACTATGCGCACCATAAGCACACGAGGGAAGAAGACAGCACAATGTGGCCAACAGACAATGCCTTTTTAATGGGTCGCCAATAAATCCCGCTCAAGACGAATCCAAAAGAAGCAGTTAAATACTGTAAATTTAACTTATGATACGTGCTTGATTTGTGTAACTGCCTTTTCGTTACAAAAAACCATGCTGGTGCAGCTTTTCTTTTTTACGAAGACTCTTTAGCCCCATTGTGGCAACTTATGGCTTCTGGCCAACCCCAAAGTCGAAGCAAGCCAAAAAAAAATGGTGCAACCGCGCGCTTGTTTTTTTTTTCGCGCAGGAAGTTGGTTTAACTGGTTTGACCAGTTTGACTTCGCGATCCCAAAGTCATGGAAAGCGGTAAGCACCGAATTTTGCCGAATCCACGCTCAACCGCCATAAAATGGGAGCTGCACAACCGAGCCCGTGAAAACCCTCAGAATTCAAGGGTTTTCAAGGAAGGCAGAGAACTTCCAGCACTTTCAAGGCCTTGAAAACGCAACTTTCAATTTCAAGGGTTTTCAAGGATTTCAAGGACCTGTGCGCACCCTGCAAGATGGTGGCCCGGTCCCACGTTTGGTGGCCTGGCCTGGACCAGGACATTGCTCGCATGGTGCAGAGCTGCCAAGTCTGCCAGGAGAACCAGCGAGCCTCGCGCCATGTGGAGGTCACCCCCTGGCCGTTCCCGGAGAGACCCTGGTCCCGCCTGCACGTGGACTTCGGGGGCCCCTTCAAGGGCCACTACTTCCTGGTGGTGGTGGACGCCTACTCCAAGTGGGTGGAGGTACTGCCAGTCACCACTCCCTCGGCAGGAGCAACCATTGCGGCGTTGCAAGAAGTCTTCGCAGCCCAGGGGTTGCCGGACGTCATCGTGTCCGACAACGGACCTGCTTTCACAAGCGAGTAGTACCTGGCCTGGCTGATGAAGAACGGAATCCGTCGGATGATGGTTCCGCCGTACCACCCGGCGTCAAATGGTGCTGCGGAGTGGGTGGTGCAAACGGTGAAGGACAAGCTCAAGAAGAGCAAGGCTGGGGATTTCCGGACGCAGGTTGCCCGGTTCCTCTTCCAGTACCGGACCACACCCCACAACGTCACGGGCCGTGCCCCCTGCGAGCTCCTGTTGGGCCGGATGGTGAAGACACCGTTGGACGTGTTACACCCCGACCTCCGGTCCACAGCGCTCCTGAAGCAGCTCAAGCAGAAGCTGGCGGCTGACCAAGGTTGCCGTCCTTGGCTGTTGCCGGAGTCTGGGGCTCCGGTCTTCGCCAGGAACTTCCGGCTTGGTCCAGCCTGGTCCGCCGGGCATGTGGTCTCTCCTGCCAGTGCGTCGTCACTGCTCGTTCGCATGTTGGACAGGACCACGTGGCACCGGCACGCGGACCATGTGAGGCCTCGCCTGGCAACCTCAGCCGCCCCCTCAGGAAGCCAGCAAGCAGGGGAGCCAACTACACCGGCCGCTCCCAGCACAGCACCAGTGGCTGGTGCTACTCGCGCCACTGTGGTGCCACGTGCAAGTTCCGGTGACACCTGCAAGGCTGGCGGACGGTGCAAGAGTGACACAGGCAGCACCCAATGCTGCCACACCGACATCGACACCTGTGCTCAGGCGGAGTGAAAGACAGCGGAGACCGCCGAACCGCTACTCGTCACGGTGAGAGCCGTTGTTTTGTGTTTGTGTGGGACAAACAAACTTGGGGGTGAGGGTTGTGACAAGTGTGTGGCGCCCCCCCGACCCTAATATTCGTTGGCCGCTACGTTCGGTGCCCCCACCAGGCTCAGTGGGAAGCATTGTGCATGGCTGACCAATAAACCCTGACGAGCACAGCCGCTCTCGGTCAGTCACCGTCACCACCAGCACGCTGCGAGTCGTCACTCGGCTGGAGGGTACCCCGACCCTCCCACGTTCACGAATGCGGGCCAAATCGTGACAGCAGGCGTTTCCAAACTCGTCTGCACAATCCTCCCTTTATACTCCCATCCTCCACTTGCGCGATGATGGCTGCCATATCTCGTAGTGATAAAAACCTCCACTTTTGGGCTGGCGAAGGCATCTTACCGAGAGCAAACATGCCGATCGCTGCACACACACAACAAACGTTCAGCGGTAGCGGGCTAGCGTAGCCCAAGCCAAAGCCTCGACTTGAGCCACCATGTGTAGCCCCCTGGTGGTGCCGCTGCGAAGCTGCTTCCACGGCCACCGGCTGCGCGGTCTTTTGTAAACAAATATGGCGGCGGCCACGCAAGCGTGCTGTGGCAGAAGTTTACGCACTTCGAGTGCAAAAAAATGCATTTGAGCACTTTTTGGACACAGTGGGTAGGTAAAATGCTGACCAAACTTGCAGCGAATTTCGTTAACGCGGGATCAGTTTCCAAAAACGTTTCGCTGCAGCGAGATATAAAATACACGGGCGTCTATGGACGTTCGCCGGGGATGCGAAAATATTTCGTTGCATCGGGAATTTCGTACCGACGGGATTAGTATGTTAATTAGGGTGGAAAGTTGGGCAAGTTGGTACTGGGATAACTGGGACATGTATCACAGTGCAGTAGCACAGCATACCTGGACGTCCCAGTCCTTGTTGAGGTAGTAGATGCTGGTGATGCAGCGGCCGTCCTTGTTCGGGTTGTCCACGTGCTTCACGTAATGCGTGCCGCACCCCGGGTAGCACGCTATCATCGCCTGCGTCCATTATGTGGGAAGCGATCGTCAACGGACTGGCCACACAAACAACGTCCCTTGTATGCAACGTTGCTAACACGGCACACATAGCAAAACCAACCAAATCGTTCTCATTCTAATGTCTCTTGTAACGAGGTTTCGCTGCCACAGTCTCCCCACATCGCCTTATGCTGTAGAATTGAATCCCGCTACAATGATATCCACAAGGTGCACGAAAACGTTCGTTGTAGAAGGAATTTCGCCATTGTGATTTTGGAGAACAAGCTAAGGTTCAGAGAAAATGACAAGGCTGCGATCACTCCTTCAATCCCTCTTTGACAGGAGCAAGACTACGTTTAGGTGACTGGCACTTGAAGGGGCCATGCAGACAAACACAAGTTTGCTTGATTTGAAAGACTGCCTCGTCAGAATCACGCCGACACCATTCTTAAGGTAAAGGAAAAAACGGAATGGCCATGCGACCCACTAGCTCATTTCCCGAAACAGAACCTATGATGTCCCATGCCCAGCCGTGAGATTGGCTAAGGCCGGCAAGAGCAAACGCAAATCAGGCACGGTTTATAAGCACGGTTTATATAAGTAAAATATTCATTTTACAGCAATGCAAGTTATGAACAAACACGTAAACAACGCAGCAGTTAGTGCGCGACTGTGCCGACTGACACAGCCGCCAGACGCGCTGCACTTGTCTGACACAACACTGACCAACTGACACCACTTACATGAACATGTTTGGTGAGTCACAGCTTACGTCTTAGGAAATGAACCCCAAGAAAAATACAGCAGGTATAGAAGTCCAGCCAGAAGCTAAGCGCGAACACCAGCATTTCAGCTAACTTCAGCAGTATTTCAGGGCTGGGCGATAAACAAGACAACCAAATGGCTGCCTATGAGATGGTAGCAGCCCTGGTCAGCAGGCGATCTTAAGTTTCAAGGCCCTGCTCTGGATGCATCATTGTCGACGTGCCTTAAACACATGGGCGATTCCACGAGAGAACGAACATGCGTGTACACGACCATTTTTTGTTCATTCTGGTTTTTTTATTATATATGCGCGCAATATGGAAACCCCCGAAAATCAAGTTTGTTTTCTCCTGAGGTGCGTAGTTCGGGAGAAAAAAATGTTTGAATGTGCCCGGAGCGCAGCGGTGGTTTCGGCACCTGCAGATTTTTCCAAGTTTGCGTCTCTGTGTACGTCAAGGAGTACAAGGGGTGTGTATAAAATGTTTTGGGCCATAAACTAGACCAGAATGCTAATCTGTACAACGCAAAATCAGCGTCCTGCAGCGAACAAAAAATTAAACAAAAAATCGTGAAATCGGCCCAGACGATAATTTGTTAGTGTTTTTGACGCCCCCTATCTACATTTCTTCTTTTCGGAAAAACTTGTAAGTCGGCCATTTTATTGGCCATACGTATCTGAACGCGTAAACAAAAGATAGTGTTTGTAGAAAATTTAGAAGTACTAAAAAAAATTGAATAACTTCGGCTCTTTTTCAGAAATTGCGCAAATTCAAAACTCAATATAAAAAAAACCCCATACTCGATTTTCTTCGAAATTGCGAAAATAAGACTCCTTTACTTGGACAACAAAACTGTGGAAAAACATGTTGCATCATTTTGTTAAGAACAAAGTTATAAGGGGCCAAACATGGGGCTCGCGCGACGCGTCCTGGCGCGCCGCGGTAAGTTCTGGCCGCTGTTGCCGGACGTTGCGCGGGTGTACACGGGCGGTAATTCATATTCCACTGCCACATGCCGGCACGGTCAATCTCTTTCCAGTATTCCCAAACGAAAAAAAACTATTCTGGAGATTCTTCTGTTTTTTTTTTTTTTTTTTTGCCCGCCTCTGTTTCCCTAATTTGTTCTTTAACGAGCTAACTTTCTGGCCGATACCAGCTCGAAAGCGCTCCTTTGCGAACGCCACTCTTCTTATAGGGAAAGGAAAGAAGGATTCGAAACAACAGGAAAAGTTTTTCCGGTGGTTATATCGGGTAGAAGTGGTAGGAGTGGTCGAAATTTTCTATTATTATGGCGCTTCGGTCACAGCACGAGTAAATTACTGAAGGTATTTCAGTTTTTTCTCAAGAATATTTATTCAAGCAAAAAGACACAAGTTTGGAAATTGGCTGTCAGACTATCGTGATTAATTATTGACAGTCAGGAACACAGCAAAAGGCATACGTGTGGGAATACAACTCAAGTAAAATATTTATAATATCTGCACCACAGCTTCCTCGGGCGCTCATACAGTCAAGCACAGCCACTTCGCAGACGTGTAGTTTGCTCTGGAACGTTCGTACAGCTGATATTTCTTCTTGAAATGGCTGGCTGCACCGTCACTAACGTAAACAACGTAGCTGTACACAGGGGCACTTTCTTCCAGGCATTCGTGCACCTTGTGGAGCGAGCGCATAGCATGCATGTGCGGTATCGTGTTGCATGTGATCGCTAACTACTGCGAAGCTCTGAACTGATTTTCTTGTAGTTACAACGCACGTAAACAGTGAAACATGTGTTTTGTGCCAGTGGTACGACTGGACTTCATTTGGCAGAATAACTGTCCAATTTTCAGAGAAGTCGAAGTGCAGTACAATGCTTGATCGCCGTTCGCATATTTTCGCTTCGTTTATGGCAATGGCCTGGGTCCGCCTAATAGAGTCATGGGAAATCCACTTGGTGACCCATTTGCCTAGCTCCTTCACGAATGCAGCTGGCGGTAGACTCTTTTTTATCAGAGAAACAATTTCCCATACAGCGTATGTGACGTCTTCTTCGTCCGAAACGCTCAAAGTGGACATGGTAAGGTTGTCGGACATTGGGAATTGCCGGCACGCGCCCAAGAAACACTGCGTCGATGGTGAGGTGCAAAGAAAGCTCCTTTAAGTTGCTCATTCTTCGGTCAACCCCTGTAACATTTTGCAGGGCCAAAGCAGACAGGTCGGCATTCGCACAATAAACGCAGACGCACACTTCATGCTGGGGTGAGTGCAAGACTTGGGCGGGAATGAACTGTGGGTGGGTGAACGGGTCACACTTTTTTTTTCAGAACAACATCCGCTAGGCTTCCCCTGCCACATCTATCAGGATAAGAGTGTGCGGGTAGTCGAGCAAGCAAACACGCGCACAAATCCACGTGCAAACACTTAGGCACAAACGAAAGCATCCACCCATGAAAAAAAAAAAAAAACTTTTAAGGGGAGGAGTCAAAAGCAAACAAAAATATGGCAAGAGTAAAGCAAAGGGAAGCATCCGTTGAGAGCCCATCAACCAGTGAGTTGAAGGACAGAAAAGGACGGGGCAGTAGCCTCCCCTTACTGCAATTTTCGTACGCAAGCGTATCAAAATCGCTAGTAATACTGTAATGTACGCTTCGCCTTTGTGATATGTGACTAAACAATAAATATACGGCAATAATATGACAACAGACCGGAATTTAATAATACGTCAAGAAGCCAGGTACCCGACCGCACCTGATTCTCATTCCAGTAAAATAGGTTCGCGTGCACGTGGCGTCTCCGAAAAGCCTCCTACGGCCTCGTAAGCCGTGGTGCAGGTGTTTGTTTCCTGGTTAGTTATTTTTAAGGTCGTTCTCTCATGTTTGCCTCAAAGAATGCGGTGGGATACCCTGTACTGACGCCAGCGCACCATGCACCACCAGCGGAAATGCGCCCGTCGTGGTGGGGAACTGATTAGGGTCTGAAGGTCAATTCATTCCCTCCCTTGTAACTGCCCGAGCGCCATCTGTTTCGGTTGCCTGCGCATCGGAGGAAGCTTTGTTTTTTTTTTGTTTTGCATCCCGCAAAATACTGGCGCCGCAAAGGAGCGCTTTCGAGCTGATATCGGCCAGAAAGTTAGCTCGTTAAAGAACACATTAGGGAAACGGGCGGAAAAAAAAACAAAAAAAAACAGAAGAATCTCCAGAATAGTTTTTTTCGTTTGGGAATACTGGAGAGAGATTGACCGTGCCGGCATGTGGCAGTGGAATATGAATTACCACCCGTGTACACCCGCGCAACGTCCTGCAACAGCGGCCAGAACTTACCGCGGCGCGCCAGGACGCGTCGCGCGAGCCCCATGTTTGGCCCCTTATAACTTTGTTCTCAACAAAATGATGCAACATGTTTTTCCACAGTTTTGTTGTCCAAGTAAAGGAGTCTTATTTTCGCAATTTTGAAGAAAATCGAGTATGGGGTTTTTTTTATATTGAGTTTTGAATTTGCGCAATTTCTGAAAAAGAGCCGAAGTTATTCAATTTTTTTTAGTACTTCTAAATTTTCTACAAACACCATCTTTAGTTTATGCGTTCAGATACGTATGGCTAATAAAATGGCCGACTTACATGTTTTTCAGAAAAGAAGAAATGTAGATAGGGGGCGTCAAAAACACTAACAAATTATCGTCTGGGCCGATTTCACGATTTTTTTTTTAATTTTTTGTTCGCTGCAGGACGCTGATTTTGCGTTACACGGATTAGCATTCTGGTCCAGTTTATGGCCCAAAACATTTTATACACACCCCTTGTACTCCTTGACGTACACAGAGACGCAAACTTGGAAAAATCTGCAGTTGCCGAAACCACCGCTGCGCTCCGGGCACATTCAAACATTTTTTTCTCCCGAACTACGCACCTCAGGAGAAAACAAACTTGACTTTCGGGGGTTTCCATATTGCGCGCATATATAATAAAAAAACCAGAATGAACAAAAAATGGTCGTGTACACGCATGTTCGTTCTCTCGTGGAATCGCCCACATGATTTAGCGGGAGCATCAAAATTTTGGCTTAAAATGTTTAATAAATCAATAAATAAAGACCTTTTGCTGATGAAAAGAACTGAAGGCACTATAAAACACTAAATCTTTAGAACAAAGCAAACTTGTATTTTGTCTACATGGCCCATTTACCTAAGCGGAGTGCAAGTCGAAAAGCCGTGTTCGTTTTTCTTTTATGAAAAAAAATCATTGTTGTTGCATTTTCATTCTTGGACTTTAAGCCTGAAAAGGTCATGTCAAAATTCCCACAAGAAATTAGTCAATCGCCATAAGTAGAGAAAAGCCTGCCCTCCTCCTGTCCGTCCTATGCAAGAGCACGGCGCCCCCCCGCCATCTGCAATCGGTCGTGCGTGCTGTGCCAGCCGTAGTCTCGTATTTCCACGAGAAAATAGAAGAAAAACAAGAAAGGGAAGGCGTATGTGGACCGTTTTGAGTCACGCAGCCCGGCACCTGATGGCTGTCCGATCCGATGGCCATGGGCGTGAGTAGTACGGATCGATCGTTTTATGGAGCTTTCTCCGCATTTTCATGTCATGGCCGGTCTGAAATAGTGCAATTTCAATGCCCACAATCTGGGCACAAATGCTGAGGAAGGCAGGAAACGGGGCTTCAGAAAGCGTCAGAGAAGGCCGGCGTCCTGGACACTCCGATGGCCGATAGGCCTACCACCGCTACCATGGTCGTGCTATCAACTATGCTGCTGTGGAATTCATGTTGTGATGGGCCAAATTACAGGGCTGGAGGGCTCTAACGGCTTGCTATGCTTGGTAAACAAAGTTCTCTTCACTGTGGCAAAGTTTCGTACAAAGACAATCGAATTTGCATGAATACAAATGTCTGAAACTTTCAAACTCTTGCAAACTCATAATTTCCCTCAAAAAACAAAACTTTGCCAAGGAGGAGGCTCGTAGGAGGCTCGTACTTGGAAGATATGGAGAATCTAATATATCTACTTGAAATATTTCATGAAAGGAATTAGGAAAGCACCAGGGTATTTACAATGTATTGCAAAAAAATTAGCTATACTTTCATAATTTTTTTTTGCAAAGTTCAAGTACTTGCATGCAGTTTTTACCTAGATACTGGCACTCTGTGATTTCTAAAGAGCTAAATAGGCTACAGGAAGATGTGTTTCATGAATATTTGCTACACGTAAATGTTCCCACAAAAATCACTACATTTTGCTGTCCTGTATGGCATAACTCAAGAACTATTATTTTTAAAAATGCAGTGCTGGACCTTAATGGTCCAGCACTGCGAACAACACTGCAAACTGATTGTCGTGACCACGTCTATTCAAAATCCTTCAATTTGAACAATACCTTGGGAGCCCCTTTTCATGGAGTTAGCTCAAAAAATGCTCTTTCAAAATCAGTTTTGTTTTCATTTCTGCAATGAAAACGTGATTATTGACGCATGTTTGCATCACCCGGGTGTGGAAAAGGGCCGTGCTCATCGTGTGTCACTGCTACTGAAGAAGAATGCGTGCCACTCGCACTCGCTCTACACCAGCCTTCGGCTTTTGTCACCAGGGCACGAATGGTGAATCAGAAGACGATTGTCAATCGTCAGGTTTGCCCTCTGACAGTAATAATTCCTGAAATCGGCTGAAAATGTCAAGCAGTGCCTGTTTGCAAAGCTGTTTTATGATTTTAGGCACTTTTATTGCCTTTGCGCTTGTTGTTCTAAGTGGTGTTGCCGTTCTACTTACCACAGGACCATTGGCGAACAGTTTACAACAGTTTCAGTTTTGTTTCTGCATCACGAAAGTCATATTTGGCACTACTGAACAGTTACCCAGCTTGAAGCCTACCTGCCATGGCACCTGGAGCGTCCACGACTGATCCTCGAAAAAAGCATGCCGCTCCTGATTTCACCGAACCCTAACCCGATTTCTGCCATAAGAACTTCCGATGCAAGTCAAAAGATCACACTCAGTCTCCAGATATCTGTTCTGACGAGGACAGCACTTCACACACTCCTTACACACCGCCAGCTGTTTGCCTGCCAGTTTCATTTCCATGCGAGGGTATACCAGGGTGTCTAACGTTGCTGCTTAGTTGAACTGTCCATTCGGATGAAGTTTTCAATAACCTTTGTTCTGTTTCATTTCAAAAATGCGAGGTGGCGCTGCAATGCAGGAGGCTCGTAGTGCTGATCTTGTTTATCGCACAACAGCTACTCGACGAATTTCGCAGGGCACGAATATAGCGCATCGCACCTACTTCCAGCAAGCAAGGCCACAATAGCGAGTCAGAAGATAGTAATAAAGCGCAACTTTATGTTTCGAGAGATAACTGACACTGAACGTCAACAAGCATCAACCGCGCAGTTCCGTTTTCAACTTCATGCATGTTTTCCCGCATCGCGTGCTTGCACTGTGTTGTACTGTGCTGGCCGTAAATGCAAAGTCAGTCATTGACAAGATGTTTTTACATTACATTATGTGTTGGCAAATGGGTGCCTCTGATAATGTTACACCAAAGATTTCTTCCAAGGAACCACCCAAAATTGCCCATTTTGAAATAGAGGATGGGCTTCACTGCATGGCACGGGCACCACGCGTGCTAACATTTTTTTTATATCTGACAAACTATTTCGTGCAAGTAGCCATTTTTTCTAGGCACATTTTTTAAGTGTTTCCCTGCAAAGCGTGTATTCTAATTTTTTTCTACTACAGGTGGTTTGTTATACACAATTTCTTTATTATTTTTTTCGACAACCTGACAATAATGTTGATTTCGATATTTTTTTTCGCAACTATGATGAATGAAACCATTTCATAACTGGTGTTATTGGAAAGGTCATTAAATAATGTGTATTTTGTGTTCCTGTAATTAGTGCATGACCAATTTTTTTTAACAGAGAAACAATGTTTTCTTAGACCACTAAAAATCGGTCAATTTTCCCGCGGTCAACAAAGAGTTGAGACCCAGGCTCGCGTTATTCGAGAGTTTGGAGTGCCTTTTCACACTCCTTCATAATTAACAAACCACTCGTTTATACCAATGGCACTCGATCCTGCTCTACATCAATAGTATG
The DNA here is from genome assembly GCF_048455015.1 of Haemaphysalis longicornis. NCBI lineage: Eukaryota > Metazoa > Arthropoda > Arachnida > Ixodida > Ixodidae > Haemaphysalis > Haemaphysalis longicornis. The sequence goes on from NW_027526233.1 coordinate 20,905, forward strand.
AAGAAAAAAAAAGTTCCTGCGTTTTTGCAGCCGCCCCTTTGCATACGGGCGGCTGCCAAAGGGGTCCCACAAGGCTCAATCTTAGGCCTACTGCCATTTGGTATTTTCTTATTAAATACTGTATGAACTCAACCTCCATGCTACACTCCACACTGTACGCCGCCTCGTCTAATTGCACTCATGCAGACATGCAAAATGATTGTGCAGAGCAGCTTACAATGAGCTGCTACGACCAAGTCACCGTGCAGAGTGGTGCACACTGGTTCGGGCAGTTGTACTGAAAAGGTGTTCACTTTTGGGACAGCAAGGGACATGCCTTGGTGCGCTGGTTGATGCGGTAGTTGCGGAGCAGGCCCCCCCTGGGGCTGCGGTTGCACCGGGTGATGATGGAGTCCAGGGTGCGCACCAGGAAGCCCACCATGGGGCACTGGGGCTCGGTGCCCTCCAGCCAGACGATCTGGTCCCCGCGGATGATGCGCCCACTGGCGCCCCGCTCGCTCACCAGCTGGCCCTCGCGGAACAGACGGCCCTCGTAGTACAGGCTGCGCACCTGCCGAGGGGCGGGAAATTTGAAACCCCACTTCAAAATGTAGGCCGTGCCAGCACACCTGCTTCGTTTTAACAGAGACCAAGTGTATTGGCACGAAGCCTAGGAGACAAAAACTGAACTTTACAAAAAATTCGTTTAATAACACACCTTAAAGGGACACTAAAGGGTGGAAGCAAGTTGGCCTGTATTGATGGGCTACGTTGTCGCGAGAGTATAAAAACACCATTCTCACAACCAGGAGGTGTTAAATAAGGCAGGAAATGCTAGAAACATACGGGCTACAACACCCCGGGTTTGTGACATCAAAATAATTCTGCACGGCAAGAGCTCCCTGGAGGAGCATCTGTAAATGTTTTCCTCGTGTAGACAGTTCCTAAGTGGTTGAGAACGTGAAAAAAAATGTAAATCAGAACTTTCTGTGAGCTGATCTAATTAAAAAAAAAAGACTACAGCTCTTGTACACCCGGCAGCAAAATAAGCCGGGGCACGCGAGCGCGTGGCAAAATGCATCACCGTGATGTCTGACGTTGCACTTCTGGTGCGGAGACATTCATGTGCGCATGCGTGTCCAACCACGCTCGCTGCCCTGTCTTTTCTTTCACTTCAAGCAGCCAAGCTGATCACATACAGCGCTTGGCCATAGGGGTCACTTTCTTCGCCAACATGCCTCACTCACGCACGCTTCGGTGGTGAAGTGCAAGTTGCTCGCTCTGCCCCAACATGATGAGTTAACATGATGAGTGGTTGATTGTAGGGTTTAAAGCGGCGACGCAACGTAGGCGATGAGGCGCGCCGTAGTGGAGGGCTCCGGATTAATTTTGACCACCTGGGGATCTTTAACGTGCGCCGAAGACTCGTACACACGGGCGTTTTTGCTTTTCGCCTCCATCAAAAAAGCGGCCGCCGCGGCCGGGAGTCGAACCCGCGACCTCGTGTTCAGCAGCGCAACGCCTTAGCCACTGAGCCACCACGGCGGGTGACCACAGTTTGGAGAACGGGCTTCGGGAGATTCCCCTGATGTCCCCTGAAAAGTAGCTGGAATGGGTAATAGCAAATCGGAAGGGGTTACAGCAGTTTGGAAGGGCACGGGGAAATGTCCGACTCCTCTACAGCCCTGACCTGCCAAATCAGGATGGACATCAGACTACACCAATCAGAATTTTGCGGTCCCTGCAATCGGGATGCCGCTAACCTGCTGGGCTCCGAAGGCAGAGGAGGCCTGGCAAGGGGTGCCGACTCCAGCCTCTGCCCAAAGCCTGGTCCAACCACCCGCACCCTCAGCGGGCCCCAAATGAGTCGGTACTCAAAGGAGTTCTCCACCAACCCCGCACGCCTTCCGTGGTCTTCAAACAGATGGACACAGTCGAATCCCGCAATAACGAAACTGCCAGGGAAAGCCAGAAAATTCGCATTTGCGAGGATTTCGTGGCTGCGAGAATGAAACCAAACGACCGAAAAATCGGCCACAAACCAAAAATTTATTTCCTAAAGTCGGTTATATTACTTCGTGAGCCTTACCTTGCAGCCAACGTCCCAGTTCCGCTCTCACTGTACAAGTGGTTCGTTGCTAGTCGTCGTGTGCGCCTAAGAATGACGAGATCGTGTCAAACGCATCCAAAACCTTCCGTGGGTTCACCTCCTCTGCACGGAATCGAACCCGCAACCTCGTGCTCAGCAGCGCAATGCCTTAGCCACTGAGCCACCGTGGCGGGTAACAGTTAACGTCTCGCCCGTCTCGGCGACAATGTTGTGCCACATATATCCAATCGCACCTTTCTATTTTTTCCCTAAAACATGCAGTTGGTTGGTAACTAAAAATGAGCACATCAACACGGAAAGAAATTGAGGCAAGAAATAGATTATTGAATAAGTTGTGATGAGAAGTCACCTCACACAAGTTCTAAAGCAGGTATTGACCAAAAGAAAAACACGAGCAGAGATCAGCGGGATCGTGAGTTTGACAAAAAAGAACAAAAAAGAGGGTTGCAACATGCGTTTAACTGATTGACAGATACCGAAAGTTTTGCGTTTAGACAGCGAAACAGACGCTATGGTCCTTGTGCTTAAAATCTCGTTGCAATGCGTCCTTTATCAGAGCCAGGCAGACAGAGCAACGCAGGCTTCACCCTCGTCGTGCACTGCCAAAGCGTATGCCAGCGAGAGGAGTTGAGCATAAAATGTTATTCCTAGCGCCCAGCGCTCAATGCTCTCAGCTTTGCCAATTGAAGCGCACACCGGTGTCTCGACCCCAGAAGTGCAACGTCAGATGTTGCAACAATGCATTTTGCCATGGGCTCGCGTGCACCGGCTTATTTTGCCGCCGGGTGTACATTGCAGGCCTGCCTGCTGTCCTCACACTTCATGCTTCCAGTTTCATTTTTGAAAAGCATTGGTGCACAATTAGCAAAGTCGAGTGATTGATTGCAGGGTTTAAAGGGAGCCTGAAGTGATATGTAAACATTGCGGGATTACTTGCGCAAATTGTAGTCCGGAGTCCCCAGACCATGTTTTAACTACCCTGGGCGCGTTTACGCGATTTTATTTAGTAGAAAAATTAATTCGAAAATGCTGTCCTCCTCTCTTTACGCTCGCCCATTTTCTGCGGCGTTTTCGTGTGACGTTGAGAGGAGCCGAGCTCGCAATTGGCTGCGCTACTGCACGGCTCCCCTGCCTTCAGACAGTCAGTCGGCCCAGCGTTTCCCGCCGACGGGTCGTCGCAATTCGTTCGCTCAGTTGAAACGAAGCCAGGACACGTTTGTCAATGGTAGAATCTACCTTTCTTTACTTGGTTAGTTTGTACACTGTATCTAGCTCCAAGTCAAGGTCGCTTCACACAAGCGCTGCACAAGCGCACATGCGACGCTTCGCTGACTGGTACGCCAGTAGGAAAATATAAGGCCTCTTGAAGGCGGGAGAAGAGTCAGCGAAGTCAATATAGGTACTAAGGAAATAAAATCAACTGATATTTTTACCGTACAGCGTAAAACTAGGGTGCGGGAAGCACTTTTTTGCGCTGGGCGAACAAGCACAGCGGTCAGCAGCACGACTACGCATCTGCGAACGCTTTTCCGTCTACGAAATGCAATTGCTAGACGTGAGCTATTGTGGAAACTCGGGCGACGTGTACTGCACGAGCGCAATACAACAAATAGTCACCTAAGCTGCTTGAAATGCCAAAACAAAATAAAAGTGTAAACTGGTTGTACAATATATACCCTATATTACCAAGGCCTGCGGAGCCCGCTCCGTGGCCGAGTGGTTTGGGGTGTTAGGTATGCCACCGCAAGTATTTTGCAAGTCAGGAGTTCGAATCCCCGCGGGTACGTGCTTTTTTTTTTTCTGTAAGTTAACTTTTTCGTTTTCCGCCGTTGTTTTCTATATTGAGTTCACCTTTTTTTGGGCCGCAACGTTCATGGCTCCACGAACTAGTTCGCAAAACGCGCGCAGGCTGGCACTGGCGCGCTAGCGGGTTCTCGTTGGCGTGCTGTTGCCATAAGCACCGACTGCTTGCAGGCAGTGGGCACAGGCCAGAATGAACAGACCCTTGGCCTGGTGCGAACACGCTTTTTACGATACAGGCATGAGGGAGGCAAGCTCCAAATATGGGGGAAAAGCGCATGACATTTGGGCGTCTGCGGGTACGCGGAGGGCGTTCATGCACTGCGTAGGTCTCGGCTAGTGAATGCTACGACTACAAGGCGTCCTAGGAGGCTTATCTTTATGCATTTTTACAGCTGACAACATGGCAGAAGCGCGGTACGATGATTACTGAGTTATTGAGAATGTCCATCCAACAACGCCAACGGTTGTGTTTTACAGAACCGAAACCGAAACCGAAACTTGTTTGGTTGCTCACCTTGGGCATCGTCCAATCACGGTGCCCGCTCCTCCTAACGTCACAGCTTTAGTTTGTGCGGCCGCCGCAAACCGCGCATGGTAGTTTTTCTTCTTTCATGCTTTGTAAAATAATTACCGATTTGTCAATCGTAAAAACGATGAAAAGTGTGCTAATTTGAGCCAGTCTACGCAGTGCAAGCAAAAACTGGAGCTTGACAAATTCACTTCAGTGTCCCTTTAACGCGCCGTAGTGGAGGGCCCGGATTAATCTGGACCACCTGCAGGGGATCTCGTACAAACGGGCGTTTTCGCTTCTCGCCTCCATCAGAAAAGCGGCCGCTGCGGTCGGGAATCGAACCTGCGTCCTCATGCTCAGCACCTTAGCCACTGAGCAAAGTCCATGGCACACACCGAGGCATCCCCAACAGGAAGTGTGCCCGCGCCAGTTCGAACCTTATTGTCAGTGAAAGGTTGGGGCATTCACTGCCGGTGGTTACCCAAACGATCCCCACTTGTGCTTTTCCATTCTCTGCAAGCCGCTGTTGATAAATAATCAGTAAGCCTTGCACGCGTAGCTCTCCCCTTGTTACGTTTGGGCCAGGCGGAGCCTCGGCCACCAAAGCTCTCAAGACAGATGCCGGAAGCAAGTGTGTATTTCATGCCACGTTGGCGCATCGTGAGAGAAAAGAATACGAGACGAAGGCTCCCGCTTAAGCGACGCCGAGCGAGCGGCTGCGGCTTTGGCTGCGTGATGCAGTCTAGGTGTCCGGTGTAGGCGGGCACATCGGCCGCTAGAGCGGTGAAAAGCATTTCTCACTCCGTCGGTGACAAATAATAAGAGTGAAAGCCAGCAAACGTTCTCGGCGGTGGCTTGGCGATGTCAAAGCTACCGTAGCCCAGCGACAACTGCTATAGACCGTTGCGGTGCCTCACTCCTACTTGGTGACACAGCAGTGTCTACGTCCCGAAAAAAATAGAAGGGAAGTGGCAAAGAGAAACGCCAACTTCCTTTACGGATTTCTCAGGAAACAAAGCATCATTGTTCGTCGAACAAAAGCTGAGAGTGCTACGAAACGTATAATCTATAAGTAAAACAAAATTTCATTCAGCCTTTAGTGACCCTTTAATAAAGCAAAGCTTGCTTCTCAAGCTTGCTTCTCACGCGGCAGTTTGCTGCGCGCGTCGCGCATCATTTTCCGAGTTAGGTAGAATCTGACACTGGGGTGAAATCGTCGACGCAGGCGTAAACCGACGCGCACGAATTGCATGCGGTTCACGCTTGAGTTCGTGTGCGTGCGTCGCGTCGGCGATGAGCGCACGTTCTTTTGACGCCCGTGTCGACGTCGACGATTTCGCCCCTGTGTCAGATTCTACCTCGCTCGGAAAATGATGTGCGGCAGTGGGAGGAGCCTGCCGACTTGCGCCAATGGGGAGGCGCGCTCTTCACGGCGGCAGTTTGGAAGCGCTTCGTGCCGTCTTCGTTTTCGCTTACTTCTCTCTTGCCCCCGTCATTAGTTTGCAACTCCCACCACCACGTTGCTTTTCAAGTGAGCAAACACTACATTTGGTAAGCACTTGAGAATTACTTCAACTGGCCACATGCTTGCCGCAGTTTGGTTCCAACATGGGGAGGCCAACCACGGACTGTTCTTGACACATGGCATCGATGTGGAGTTTTGAACTACACTCAAACATCGTTATTATAACGTAACGGGATATGACCAAGTATAATAAATTCCCCTTGAAATCTCGACACACTTGAAAGCTCCTTGTAACAAAGTGAAACTGACCTGCCAATGGATATAACTAACTGAATTTGTCTCACCCATTCGAAAGAAAACAACCCGACCACGGTGTGTAAAGCATTCTGCGGAGTTCGAGACTCGTTCATCGCGGCTTACTCAGCCGGCAGGGCGGAGCGAGTATGATGGCCGACATGGTACGTCAAGCCTCCGGGCAGCCATTTTGTCAGCCATCAAAAAAGCGAGTCTCCTGGAACAGGCGTCGTACAGAGGACGACACGTTGCCACTGCCACTGCCGCGCCACTGCCGCGCGCGTCGCGCATCATTTTCCGAGCGAGGTAGAATCTGACGCTGGGGTGAAATCGTCGACGCAGGCGTAAACCGACGCGCACGAATTGCATGCGGTTCACGCTTGAATTCGTGTGCGTGCGTCGCGTCGGCGATGAGCGCACGTTCTTTTGACGCCCGTGTCGACGTCGACGATTTCGCCCCTGTGCCAGATTCTACCTTGCTCGGAAAATGATGCGCGGCAGTGGGAGGAGCCTGCCGACTTGCGCCAATGGGGAGGCGCGCTCTTCACGGCGGCAGTTTGAAAGCGCGCGCAGCAGCTGGCTGGGCCACCTCCGCGGCGGATATTTGGCGCGGATGATATTTTATAGTGCAGTTTTCTCCAACACTGTCAGCTCCTTTTTACCGCATGAGCAATTTAGTTTACATCTTGAGCTGCATTTTAACAAAAGGTTAGAAGCGGTCGCTGAAGCTACCTGCACCTCTTCACGGCAAGAGCCGGCGCCTTGTTGCCGCCGCCTGCCGCATGCGCGGCGCATTTCCATTTTTTTCTCGTTTTCTGATGATACGAATTTTTTTGCCGCCCCTTGAGATTCGTATGACCGAGATTCCACTGTAATTTACTCTCCCAATACAGCACTCATAATTTTAGCCCCACAGGTCTTCCCACCACAAGTCTTTTTTTGGCGTTTGGGGTTAGCAGGAAACTCACCCTTTTCGCCAAATCCTTTGCACGGTATCCGCTTCCACAAGCAGCTCTTGCGCCATTGCACTGTTAGTGATCTCTACAATATTTACTAGTGCGGCTTGAACGAAAACTTCCGCTTCAACACTGCACTCGACTGCAGTGAAGAAAACGACTTTTTCGAATGCGAAGTTCCGGTTATCCATGGTACAAACTTTAAACGCTGCAACACTATCAGCCCCAGCAATCTCGTGCTTCGTCAAATAGACGCTTTGCGGTTCACAATTCGCGACATCAGGGACCGTCGGGGAGTTGTTAGGAGCGCTTTCGTCTCCATGGGCGTCGGTAGCGTCGTCATACAAAGAGGCGACGATGCTACCATGTTGTCGTCGTCGCCGTATCAGGTAGGCCACCCGTATCCTGTAGGCGCTTTTCTAAGGTGGTTTTTCTGATAAATACTCATAGATGTTGGGATAAATGGTAGGGATTGCATCACTCGCAATTTTAGGTCAGCAACGAGAATTCTTTGTGAAAAGCAGTGCGTCGGCGATGGTTTCCGTTTTACACCAGTGCTCATTGAGCTTTAGCTTGCTGCATTCAGTACTGACAGAAAATTAGTGTTCAAAAAGTGGCAAACTCAGCCTACAAGGCACAAGAAAACACGTGCGCAAGCTAATAAACAAACGACGGAATGGAAAGCACATTTCCAACGAAGTGAACACGCCTGGTCATACGCCAACCCCACTCGTTACGTGCGCTTCGCTTTCAACAGGCGTCGAAGAGCTGTTGGGGGTCATGAAACGAAGAATCGCCTTCCCATCACGCCACCTCCCCCTTGTAGTCACCATAAGGTAGGAGCATTCTTCTACTTGGCTGGGCTTGGCTTGCCACATGCCTTCTTTTTGCTTCTGAAGCCAAAGTCAGCAAAAAAGGGCAACGTCTTCTTCGTCTTGCACAAAACCTGTAAACAGTCCCTGGCATCTTGGGCGCCGATTGTTTATAATAATTACACAATGTTTACAATGCAGGCCGCCGCAACTTTTGAGCTTGCTGATGAGCCCCGCACAGGACAGATGTGACGGTGCACTCAGTGAAGCACGGCTCGCCTAGACAACATCCCGTTAACAATATCCGGGATAACGTCCCGCTAGTCTACACGCTTTCTTGCATGCAGGATTCGCTGCCCACTGCAGAACTGCTCGGGGAACATATAGCAGGCAACGGCACATTGCGGGAGCCACAGGTGGACAAAATGATAGCTGTGAAATGTCCCGGCTTCCTCTCTCGGGACAAATGCTTAATTAAGCCAGGCTTGTGACGTTACCTGGCCGCCCTAGGAAGCGGCGCTTCCCCCGCTGTTGAAACGCGGAAACAGACGAGGGGCAGTGCTGTCAATACGTCTTGTTTCCGTGTTCAGCTGCATCTGTGCACCAGGCTGCAAATGCCGAGCACGCTTCTTTAGTACGTCCTACTGCAGTAACCTGCACTGTGTACAGTTTTACTTCCACTGGGAGAACTGCCGTTTGATTTGGTTCAAGGGCCCACGGAAATTTGGCTCGTTTCTGACAAAAAAGACTGCTTTGTCCCAATAACCCCGGGACAAACAATAATGACAAACTTGAATAAGAAAATGGAGGCCTATTAAGAAGAGCAGAAGAGGCAGTGGCGAATACCGAGCCACATTACGGCGATGTCTGTACGATGTGAAAGCGGCTGCTCAGAAAGATGACTGGGCGACCATAGTGGCGGGCCGTCTAGTTCCACGAAAGATCACATCACCGGGATTGTTACAATGTTAGCGCATGCGCAGCGCCCCCACGCGGCGCTGATAGTTTTATGTTCACCCGTGCAAGCCTGGCACAGCGGCGAGTGGCCGTTCTGGGCAAACGGGTCGGCATGTTCTCATGTCTTTCGCGGGCCTGATGGCCTACTGTTCGCTTCCTACCGCTCGGCCATCCGTACTTCTACACATCCAACAGGGATGCCAACGGGAAGTTAACACACCAATAACTGCCTTTATCAGTGCTGGCCCTGGTTACATTAGCCCATTTAATCGTTCTGAAAATTCTGTGTTCCCCCCCAAAAAAGAAAGAAAAATAAAGTTCCAGCAAGGCTATGGCAGGTTTAAAGCCAATGTAAAATAAATGAACGGGGCTAGCAGCCAATTTTTGAAGAAGAAGAAGAGCCAATTCGCAGGATACAAAAAATATACCCTGCAAGTACCTCGTCCAGCACCATGGAGCCCCTCTCCTGGCCGAGGAAGTTGTCGATGACGCAGATGCCGAAGGTGTTCAGGTCGTGGATCACGCTGCCACACATGCGCTGCAGCCACTTGGACGTCGGCAGCTGGGCCGGGGGGGAAGAGGGGCACGGCTGCTGCTGCGTCCGGGCTGCACCGCAAATGTGGAAGAAGCACAACAAGTTTCAGGAAAACAAAAAATTGTGCATCATGTTGCGTCCTATTCTTCCCCCAACTACCCAAAATAACACAGGTGACAACCGCGCAGTTTTTTTTCCCTCTGCAGCTGAATAGAAAAGCTGTTGTTGCCCCATTCTGATTCTGTTTCTGTTCTTCCACTTGTGTAGAAAATTGAAAACCCTTTGGCAAGACAATTTCGTTGAAAAGAAATTCCCCTGGGCACCCAAGTCTGCTTGCATGCTTCAAAGGCAAAAGCTCGGCGATGCTTAAAAACAACTTCACTGCTAAACCGTTGTTCCTTTGTTAGTTTTTCGGCACAAATCAATTGGACAGCTTTCTCTTTTGCTAGCCTGCATCAATGTCTCCTTCAACAGACAAGGGACGGGACGAAGCGCTTTCGTTCCACTCTCTCACAGCGAGCACACTGGCACACACCCTAGAATCAGGGCTGGTCACATGCCCCTGTTCCACTCACGTGTCATCACAATCAGCTTGCACGTTTACAATCACATTAACCCTCAAGCCTCCTGAATCCTGGCCAATCCTGATGAAGAAACAGCACAAGGACTCAAAAAAAAAGAAGGGACATGCGCCGACTAGCAACTGATTTCTTTAATCCACAGGAGAAACATACTATAAGGGTGTCTAGCAAATTGCCTAATTCAATTTCCCTGACTTTTCCATGTTTTCCATGACAATTTTAAATAAAATTCCCTGACCTATACAATAGGCGCCATTCTGTGGAAATGGTCCGTGCAGCATATAAAAAGCATAGGAAAACACATTTTATCATTGGGAAAAACACATTTGTTGCAAGTGCCCTAACTCTCAAAATGCACTTTGATTAACTCCAGTTTGTTTGTTCAGTTTGAGGTTTGCTTGCCTTCAGTTACGGCTTCAGAGAGTTTATTTCATCTCGCGGGCTAGAAGCTTCAAGTACCGCTTCAGCGAGCACCTTTTGCTTTTTTTCTTGATTATCCTGGCTCGACATGCAACATGGACCGCATGGTACGTTTTTGCACGCGATTCGGGCGCGTCGGTGTTGCGCGTGCGATTTTTTGACGCCCGCGTCGACGATTCGCGCACGCGGCAGCGAATTCTGCCTCGCTCAGAAAATGACGCGCGTCGCGCGCGGCAGTGGGAGGAGCCTGACGAATTGCGCTAATGGGGAGCCGCGCGCCTCATGGCGGCAGTTTCGAAGCTCTCGAGACAGCCGGCTGGCTGCGCCAGAGATGTTTAGGCAGGTATTGCATGGGCGCTTTCACTAGCGGCGCGGATGATGGTGATTACATGGTTGTTCCACCGCTACGTGGCTCTCTCATTTTCGGTCGTAACGGTTGCCCAGAATCGGATTACGCTCCCGTTACTAAATTTCGGACTTTCGACACAAGTCCTTCCTCAAGGAATAGCACTTGCCCTGCTTTCACCATTGGATAACTGCGAGATTTCTGCCATGGCCCTTGACACAGCCCAAGTTGACAAAGCAAACTACCACAACCTCGCAAAATCAGAGGAGTTTGCGACAATGATTTCCCAGGACCTTCCAGAGCACCAAGCTCACGAGCTCCGCTGTCTTCTTGCCGGCCCTTAGGTCAGACGTCTGTTGTGACGCATCAAATAAACACGGGCGATGCCAGTCCTATGCCAGCCGGTGCCCATATCGCGTGTCTCCGACGAAGCGAGGTGTCATTCAGCGGAAGCTCAGAAGGGATGCTATTGAACCCTCCTCTAGCATCACCGATTGTTTTCGTAAAAAGAAGGACGGCTCATGGCGCTTCTGTGTTGACTACAGGCACTTGAACAAAATTACCAAGAAAGATGTATACCCGCTCCCTCGGATTGATGACGCCCTCGAATGCCTACATGGTGCCTCCTACTTTTCATCCATCGATTTGCCGTCCAGATAGCTGTTGACGAAAAAGATATAGAAAAAAACGCTTTCAACACCTGACGGTTTGTACCAATTCAAAGTCATGCCATTTGGACTTTGTAGCGCGCCTGCCACATTCGAAAGGATCATGGACTCTTCTTCACGGATTCAAGTGGACAACTTGACTTTGCTACCTGGACGACGTCGTCGTCTATTCACCGACATTTGAGACTCACCTGAAACGTCTCGGACATTCTGGGTGTTTTTCACAGAGCCGGCCTGCAAATGAACTCCAAAAAATGCCATTTCGGATGCCGCCAAATCAAGATTCTCGGTTACCTAGTCAACTCCACCAGTGTCCAACCCGATCCCGAGAAGATACGCGCCGTCAAAGACTTCCCCGTTCCGCGTTTGGTGCACGACGTGCGCAGCTTTACAGGGCTGTGTCCGTACTTCCATCGTTTTGTCAAGGATTTCGCTGCAAATCGCTCACCCTCTGACTGATCTTCTTAAAGGAGCCATGAAGAGAAAACACAAGTTTGGTTCATTCAAAAGATTGTCTCGTTAGAATCATACCGACACCACTTTTAACGTAAACTTCGCTCAAATAAGCTACATAATTAGGAAAAATGGGAATAGTCATGCAACCCACCACCTCATTTCCCGCAACAGAACCTATGATGTCACATGAGCTAAGCTCTGCGATTGGCGGAGGCTGGCAGAAGCAGACGCAAATTAGGTAGAGCTTACAAACTAGACGAATGAGCGATTTGCGCTTAAATTTAGGGCACATTCTTTACAAAGCAATAAGAATGATGAGACAAACAGTGGAAGTTACGAAAGCACATGTAAACATAGAAGTACTGATGCGTTCTGCTGTTCGTACTGCGCACAGCATGCTTGGTTTAGCTGCACAGCACTACGGGGCTTGGGGTTGTCTCAGACGACACTGGCCGATTGACGCAAGCAACGGTGTCTTACGTGACCCCATTTGTCAAGCGAGCACTGTTTCAGGGAACGAATATTTTAAGTGCAATGCACTTCTTAAGCGACCCTGAACCTGCGTCCACCGGCGATGTCCGCATCACATACCCACGTGGGGGATTGGCCAGGAATCTCCTCGTCTTCCTTGGCAACGGGGGGAGATGGGCGCGCGCTGCCTGGCCGCTGACATGGCACATACCCACGTGGGGGATTGGCCAGGAATCGGGCGTGAGAAGGGCTAATGCACCCGCTTAAATGCATCTTTCTTTCTTTGTAGTTGTGTGTGTGTGTGTGATCTCTCTTTCGCGAACATTACCGAACCGCGCAAATTCAACTCGTGCATTCGCACTTTCACATTCTTCCCCTCGGGGAAATGCGGGGAATTTTTTTCTCCCAGAACAAAAACAAGCCAGGTTTAAATGCGGGCAAAAACAAACCAAACGCTTGCCACGGTATGGTGGCGCCATCTAGGTTACGGAACGTAAAGAAATGCGGGAACAAACCAACACCGCTGTACAGGGTGGAGACAACCTTTGAACGGTCCCGTGCCGCCGCAATTGGGCCAACGGGCTCAACGCGTTATTCTTTTCGTTTCCCACGAGACCTAGCAACGCGAAACAGACAATATGATTCAAACTTCTTCAGTAAACCGCGTTGCGGCGATAATTTTAGCGCGGTTTTGACACAATGACTTGCTTCGGCGGCAAGCGAGCAACCGAAAATGGCGGCGCCAGCGTATACGTGTCTCTACCCTGTACAGCGGATGCGTGAGTGAAGGTATTCTAGGCTGCAGAGCGGTCGGTTCCTGTGATGTCATTTGGGACCACGAAAACGCACGATTGAGCGGGAAAATCAAAATTTTAACGTAAATTGTTTAATTTCTCAGTGAATAAAGCACCGTTTGTATCCGGACAAGCGCTGGGGGCACTATAAAACACGAAATCTTTCAAATAAAACCAACTTGCATTTTCTCTTTATGGCTCCTTTAAGAAAGATGCAGCGTTCTCTTGGGGCCAAGCGCAAGCTTCGACTTTTTCCACACTCATCGGCCACCTATCGAACCAACCAATCCTGGCTCACTTTGACAGCTCTGCTACAGAGGCCAGAGGACATGGAATAGGAGCGGTGCTGGCCCAAACACAGGCAGGCCTCGACCGGGTGATAGCTTACGCAAGCCGTCTTTTGTCTCCATCCGAGCTCAATAACCGAGCGCGAATGCCTTGCTCTGGTGTGGGCCGTCAGCAAATTTACACCATATCTGTACGGCAGGCAGTTTACCGTTGTAACCGACCACCACGCCTCATGCTGGCTTTCTGCTCTGAAAGATCCCACAGGTCGGCTCGCTCGCTCGGCTCTACACCTCCAAGAGTACGATTATTTGGTTGCACAGAGATGCCGACTGTTCGTCTCGTCATCCCTTCCAAGAGCCCCCCACTGATGAGCCCGACACGGATATCAATGTGTCTTAATTAGTTGTCGGACTTCAACACCAGCGCCGTGATCCGATGTTTCGGCCTATTACCGACCGTCTCCACTCAGAGACAGCGGACCCTTCTCTGAATGCGTTCGGGCTGCGGCATGGTATCCTATACCGCCGCAACTTCCGGGCTGATGGACCTGACCTGCTTCTGGCGGCACCCGAGCAACTTCGCCCGGATGTCCTCCGCCAGTTTCCCGAAGTGCCGATGGCTGGCCACCTTGACGCTGCTCGCACTTACGACCACATCCGCCGGCGATATGTCGCGGCGTACGATCCTTGCCAACGTCGAAGAAAAACGTCCCCATTACGTCCCGCCGGCCCATTGCAACCTTTTGGCATTCCCACCGAACCGTTTTATCGTGTTGGCTAGGCCCTTTCCGTTGTCCTCCTTCGGGAATCGTTGGATTGCGGTAGCCACAGAGTGCATGGGTGACAGCATGCTACCCGCTATGCTGTCACCCGTGCACTCCCCACGAGCTGTGCTACAGATGGAGGACGTCCTCCTGCGTCATGGTGCTCCACACCAGTTGCCGTGGACCGCGGTTGGTGCGTTTTGTCACAGGTTGTTGAGGACCTTCTTCGCACCAACTGACGACTGCATACCATCCTCAAACAAATGGCCTTACTGAGCGGCTCAACCAAACGTTCACTCACATGCCTGCAATGTATGTCTCCAAAGACCATCGGGATTGGGGCGCTACACTCCCTTATGTCACATCTGCACTTAATTCCTCCCGGCATGACACTGCTGGATATCCTCCTTTCTTCCTCCTCTTTGGCCGTGAGCCTGCTTTGTTGTTCGACACCACACTACCGACTTCAAGCGAGCTGACCCCTGCATATGCTCGTGACGTCATCGCCCATGCTGAACTGGCGCGCCAGGTTGCCCGAGAATGACTCTTGCCATCGCAAGCATCCCAGAAGTGTCGATACGACGAGCGCCACCGCCCTGCACACTTTGCTCCTTGGTTCTTTTGTGGACCCCTTCTGTCCCCTTTCACTGGCCGCTACTGTGTCGAGCGTGCCGTCAACCTTGTCACCTACGAAATTGTGCCCCTGCTGCCACCGACATCGTCTGGGCACTCAGCACCTCAGCTCGTTCACGTGAGCCGCCTCAAGCCGACGGGATCTACCTACTACTGCTCCTCCTCCTTAACAGGCACCGGGACGGTGCTTCTGCAGTGGGGGAGTTGTGTCACAGACTATGGCCAGCTTCCCGAGAAAATTACACGAAGCATAAGCAGGGGTGAGACAGCTGAATCAGATTTGGGAGCAGTTTTTGGAGCAGCGAAATCTCGATTTTGGAGCAGAAGAACCTTGATTTGGAGCAGAATGATGACATTTATTATGTCACCTTACGAGCCTAAAAATCAAATTTTTGGCAACTCGGGGGGAAGGGGGGGAGTGCACTTTTTAATGGGTTTTGAACGTACATATCACTGAAACAGCCTTTCAATGAAATTTTTTCTACTAGAGTATCACAAGGAGCGAACTGCACTACCTTTTTACAAGCCATTTATAAAGTCTTAGGCTATATGCATAGATAGCATGGAGTGCCGTTGAAAACATCGAATCGAAAAACTAAGCAATTGTAAGGCATTTTCATTACCATGTGAATGCTGAAATTATTATATTTGTAATCCCAGACTCTGCTTTACACACAATTGTAGAGGCATGGCAAAAGTTGCGCAAAGCGAGATGACAATCTTCGCACCCCACCAGCCCATTTCAATCCCCAAGGTGCGTATTCACTACGATCGCAATTTGAGTAACGCTGGTATAGTTTAGCTTCAGATAGATAAACCATTATTATCGGCCACTATCGGCAGTGGCCATTATCGGCCACTGCTAGAACATTTTGCGGCGATGTAGCCTGCGCCGCCACTTCTACAGTGTCGATCGTCCCATTTCCGCCACTCGCAAGCTCGCTGTCAAAGGCAGCAATAACTCAGCGTTTTATTATAACACCACAATGAGTGCAAAATTTCACTTCAAGCACGCACCGCGCCTCGCACTCGAGGCCGAAACACGGCGAATTCGCGGGCCCCATGTTGTTTTTGATGAACACGACCCCGTTCTTCGAGTCACGCAACTTCCCTCAACAGATCAAACGACTAAATGAGAACCCAGCCACCCACATAACCAAAACCACAGTATAAATGGGCGAAGAGCACTCTGCCTGAACCACGAGCAACGGCTTCGCCGGACGGCCATGTTTTCCAATATTCACCACACCAAAATGGCGGCGCCCAGCAATGTCGTTCCGGAGATACGGCGCTCCAAAAATTGCCGTCTTTTCATCAATTTTCACCAGTAGTTTGTCGCCTGAGTACACATACATATTTTTTTCTACAGGACCGTGCAGTTGTTTTTCATGGGAAAACTTAAAAAAACTCGACATGGTGACCTTCAAAAAAAATATCTTGGGGACAATTTTATGCGGGTTTTTTATTGAATGATCAATCAATTAAACCTTTACAAACAGGATCATCTTTGGGGTGCTGGAAAATTATGCCGTCAGTAAGCGTTTTCCCCCACTGAAAACGGCGGGAGCGTTAAAATCCTTGGCTCTCAGACTGTTTTGGAGCAGTTTGGCGCAATTTTTGCAATTTTCAAGCTTTTAGAGCAGCCTGGCGCAGGAAAGCAGATTTGTATCAGAAGTGCGCAAAATGCGCAGCTGTCTCACCCCTGCATAAGCTCTCCCTATCTGGGCATGTGCTCCGGTGGAAAGACGCTGGCCGATGACCAACGGAAGGCAGACACTGGGTTTGCGCCATCAACCCGCCTCTGTGCCGGTGGCTACGGTGCCTTTTGTGATACACCTTCGTCCTGACAACCTATCCCTGTGTTGTCACGTGACAATATTTATCACAGTGTTAATTGCTCGTTAGCACCCAAGTAAAACAAGTAAATAGAACTAGAGGCCTCATGACGTTTTTAGCTGATGGCTTGGTTCAGTGGCTACCAAGGGCAGAAACAAGGCCCTGCAAGTCATAGGGAAATCACCCGCTCGTGGCTACGGATGCACCCCTGGAACGCTTTTCTTCGAGGCACTTCTCAGGCTTCAAGTCTGCTCTTCGTGCCATGCAGAGTATAGACACAAAAATAATGACGAATGTACGTGCAGAAATAAAAACGTTATTCCATTCTTAAATTTTAAACTCTCTCGATCACAACGCACCGCAGCACCAACGAAGGCAGCCGAAAACGGTGCGCTCTGGAGGCTAGGGTTGTCTGACCTGGGACGCTCCTTGACGGCACTATTCGGCAGCACCGCGACAACCCAGTGCCGACAAGTAGGAGAAGGCCGAAGTCTCCTGCCAGTCGCTGCGCTGATGTGTCTGGCTAGGCTTACTTTTCAAGCTATTTGTGGTTAACAAGGAGGCTGTTCATCACAAGACTTGCCTCGAAGAATGCCCCAAGTGGTTTTAAGGTGGCTTCCCGTGAACTCCACTTGTGGATTCACAGAAAGGAGGGAAACAGTACCGAGATGCCCACAAAAACATACTAGGCCTCCGCGGTGTCCAACCATCAGCCTCCAAAAGCAGTCTGATGCGTTAACCACTCAGCCATTCCAGCAACACCGCAACTTGGCATACAATGCCTGGCTATCAACGAGTGTGTGGTTTTTGTCGTTGCTCAGAAATTTTGACAGCGAGAACGTTTGTTCATTACGAACCGATCTTGCAGATGAGCCCCGTCATACTAATGCTGCAAGAAACTAAGCCAGAGCTTAACTCATAAAAAGCCATCACACAGTCGCGATATCCCCGACGCAGCCTTTGGCAACAGCTTTCCAACAAGCATTGCTTGGTTGAACTGCTCTCATGGCAGCCAATTGCTACAGAAATAACAAAAGGTCTGTTTGCTTTTCGGTGAACGGAACGGCACTTTCCAGTTCAACGTCTTCAAACGTTGGGGTTCTCGAGACGGACTAAACACATCTAATCTGCCGTCTGCTTTGCAATGCTTACTGACTTCTGGCGTTGACGCTGGTATCCACTGAGCATAGAAATCGTCATATGGAACACAAACGGTCAACCTGGCATGCATTTTAGCGAAACATGCAGATACCGGAAGTGAGGCGATGCTGAGAGCATAGAAAGCAGCTCATTGTAACATGGCTTCTTCAAAGGGCACCCAAGTGCTGGAAGCAGCAGTCTGCAATTGTTGCTATCTGCAGTTAAGTTTTGTGCCTCCTTCAAGGAAGAAATACCACTACTGTTTAGGATTGGTTTGGTCGATACATTGACATGCACAAAACATTGCAAGCTCAGCCAATCGTAGGGTGCATCATCATACCCACAGGCTTCGGTTGTGACGTATTTGCTTGTATTTGCAGATGTGAATATTGAATCACTACCCTATTCCGCACCGATCCTAATAATTCTTTTGGCATCTGTATCTGAATGACCCGATGAAGCGACGTAGGGCCAGAAAAGTGCCAGTAAAAAGGTGTTGCAGGGGTCCTTTATTATGCCTCCCTTACTTGTTTGAAGTTTGCAACAAAACTGCCGTCGTTTTTATTTGGAAAAACAAACTTGTCTTTTCCCTTCATGGCACTTGTAATGAGAACAGTTGAGTGAAGACGATAAGGACAGCTACAGCTATGTGCTGTTTAGAAGAAGACTGAGAGCTTCCAGCTCTGTGCTCTCTCGCTGGCATTGTTCAGCACTGTTATTCTAGTGAATACATTGTACTCCCGCGCCTCTGCCTCGCAACATCTTCGTGGAGGTTGCAGGCTTTTCCCGTCTACCACGGAACTCCGCAGCGGTCGTCAAATTCTGCCGTCCAGTGTGCCTAACACAACGACCCTGCTCCAGGCGCTGCCATTCCCCCCATTGTTGTGTCTCACCCTCGAAAATTCCGAATGTTTACTGGCTACAATGAAGACGATGCTGATGAGCGGATCCGCATGTTCGAGCAGGTAAGCAGCCTAAACAGGTGGGATCCCACATTGATGTTTTGCCTGAAAAACACGGCACTGACATGGTACGGCCCCAACAAAGAGACATTGACCAGTTGGGACATCTTCAAGGAGAAACTACGGGCAGCGTTCAGAAACACTCCTCATTGTCATCTTGCCGCCAAGAACACCCTCGCGTCTCGTGTCCGGAGTTCAACCGAATCCTACATTGCACATATTCAGGGCGCACTTGTTCTGTGCATCAAGGCTGACCGGGCAATGCCTGAGGAAGAACAGGTTGGGCACATCTTAAAAGGCACTGCGGACGACCCTTTCAATTCACTAGTTCTCAAGAGCAGCTCAAACATAGATGACATCGTTGGAGAGTGCCGACGCTTGGAGGAGGCCAAAAGCTACCGTATTGCTAAAAACTTCATCCGCCTTCCGAATACGGCCGCTACTTCGTCCTGCGAAGATACGCTGCTCCCCCCCCTCACCTGAGACAAGTTGAGGCCATGTCGCCAGCCCCGCTCACTACACCATGCTACAGCCCATCCATTTCTGCGATTCAAGCTGTCGCCCGCTGTGTGCCATCAATGGTCAGGACACCCACCCGGTTCTACAAAGCATCGCACCTGTCATACCGCACGTCATCTCAACAATCCGGCTGCCCTGACGACCGTCCGATTTGCTTTTGCTGCCATCGTATAGGACACGTTTTCCGTTACTGCCACAGCCACCCTCACAATGCTTCCCATACTGCTTACTCCACTTATGCTCCCCGACGATTTTCCTCCGATCGTGATACCAACAGCTCCGATGCCGCTGCTTCGTTCCCCCGACTGTCCTCGCCTCCCTGCCACCAGTCGCCCTCTCCCGAAACTCGCTGTCCGACCGCCTCTTCCCGGAAAACTGGATCATGCAGCTCTCAGAGGTGATGCTGCATGGACGACCCCGACCGAAAATCCTCTGCCCGCTTCACCTGCACCTTGCAATAACATATCACCTCTGCCCCATTTCTGATGGAACTTCCCCTACCGTTGTCGGTACGAGCACCGCTCGTGTCACCATTGCCGATCACCCAGTTCCCGCTTTGTTTACCCCAATGACCTCATTCTTGGCCTTGATTTTCTCTCTGAACATTCTGCACTTATCGACTATTCGGCTGGAGCCATCCGCTTTGATCTACCTTGCCCAGAAAAAGTGCCTGAGGAAGTGCAATGTCGCTTACATTCGACTGAGTACACTCACCTCTCCCCGCGAGCTCCTCCTTTCTACATTGCAACCTGTTCCCGACGGTGACTACTTCCTTGCCCCACAAATTGATGTTCTACTTACTCGAGACGTGGCACTTCCGCACACCATGGTGCGTGTTCGCAACAACCGCAATACTCTCCCTTTCCTTAATTTTGGTGCCTCTTCGCAAATTATTCCCGACGGCATGACCATTGCGATGGCTCACCCACTGGAGAAGTGTGACCTCTTGACCCTTGCCCCCATCCTTTACCTCCCCATCACCAATGATTGCCCCCGAGCTCTTTATCACCTACAGCGACATTTCTGACTTTGCCACTCGCCCTCTCGGTGGTCAAGCACTGCATTCACACGGGTGACGCCCGCCCGATCCCCCGCAGGCCATACCGCCACTGCACGTTGAAATACACAAGAGCAAGTCGACAAAAGGACATCAGCGAGCCCTCTTCCAGCCCTTGGGCGTCACCGGTAGTACTGGTTAAAAAGAAAGACAATACGTGGAGACTTTGCATCGATTATCGTCACCTGAACCACATTACAAAAAAGGACATGTACCCTCTTCCCCGAATTGACGACGCACTTGATTGCATCCACGCCACGGAGCCAACTATTTTTCTTCCGTCGACCTACGTTCCGGTTATTGGCAAATCGCTGTGGCAGGGTTCGTACAGGTTTCGAAGAGAAAAATTCAAGGGTTTTCAAGGACTTTCAAGCCCCTGTGGGAGGATTTTTCAAGGCCCTCTGCGCGAGGTTATTTTGATTTTTTTACATCAAAGATCTGCAGACAAGGCTTTCAAAAGGCCCGACATATTTATTGCACAAAGAAAAAAATCTCACAATGCAAATTTGCTTGCACTGAACAGAAAAAATAAGAATAGGTTTATCATATATCACAATGCAGATTTGTTCATGTCACACACAATAGAAAATTGTTCTATTGCCCCAAATAGCATTAACTGCACAAAGCAAAAAAAAATTAAGCAGCTCCTCCTAGCCACCCTCTTCAGGGGAGCTCCAGTCGCTTTTGCTGAATTTGGACCTTGATCGAGTGAAGCTCAGCTGTCTTGTCCTTTGCCGTCTTCCTGAGGCTATTTGACTTGACAATGTGTGTCACATCATTTTCTGCCTCTGCTTTTTCCGCATAGGCATCTGCAGAAGCCACGAGGTCATCAATTGTGGCTTCCAGCTTTTGTTTCTTTCTTTTCATTGCGTCAAGCTCTTCCTCTATGCAGTGCTTTTTCCTCTGCTTTGAAGCATCAAGGTCCTGCTTTTTCTGGGCTTCCAGGTATGCTCCGTACCTCTGCCTAGCTGCCGACACAGCAATCCTCAGTTCCTTAGTGATTGGAATTTGTAGGACACCACCTGCCTTCTCAACCGCATCACACACAACCCGTTGCGACACGTATGAAAGCTCCTTCAAGTTCTCTACGCACACCTGCCGGTTCACACTGAATCCACGTTCAACTGTTGCTTGGCCGTGACTGAGGACAAGCAGAAGTTTCACAATGCTCCACAACTCCGAGTAGGTTGAATTGAACTTCAAGAGGTCAGCATAGAATTCATCCAGCCTATCAGTGCCCTTGTCAAATTGTCTAAGTTTATGTTTTTGCTCATGCAGGAGCTCCGTGTACTCAGCCAACACTGTGTCTCGAACGTGGTCAGCCATTCTACCCACAGTGATGAGGGTATCCAACACTTTTCTGAAAAGAGGAAGGCATTCGTCTGGCTTTGTACACATCTGTCTTGGGTCCAGTGAAGAAAGGCCCCTAACAAATGCAAACTTCAGGGGGCTTCTCTCTAGAACCTTCTTTGTGGCATAGATCAAGAACTGTTTACATTCCATCCGGAACTGAAACACATCCTTTGCGCTTGCATGAGAATTCTTGATGATTTGCTCTGCCTTGTAGCCTATATCCACCTTTTCTAGTGGAATATGGTTCTCAGCATTCTCAAGGTCGACCTTCAGCAGGCCCACGATTCCTTTGGCAGACAGGACTGAACATTTCAGAAACTTTGTGAACAGCTTCCTTAGAACAGTCTCTAAATCCCTTGCGAGGAAAAAGGCCATTGCTTTGTCTGTCTGGTACTCTACCAAAAAAGGCTTCAGTGCATTTGCCACACACAATGCAAAATTCAACTTTGCTGGGAGCAAAGCATCACAGCTGAACTCCAACAAGTTGTTAAACGAGGCACATTTAGGCAGGTTGACAGCTTTTTTTCTAGCAGCCTCAATGTACTTGTTGATGTCAGACCACA
Source organism: Haemaphysalis longicornis (assembly GCF_048455015.1). Classification (NCBI taxonomy): domain Eukaryota; kingdom Metazoa; phylum Arthropoda; class Arachnida; order Ixodida; family Ixodidae; genus Haemaphysalis; species Haemaphysalis longicornis. The sequence continues at coordinate 43,177 of NW_027526233.1, forward strand.
CCAACAACGCTCGCTCAATTACAGGGACATTCTCTAACCACCGGTGGGCGACAAACTTGAGAGGAAAAGTGTGCTGGCCGGTGACTGCAGAAAAGTCCTCTCTCCGTGCTGGGGCATCTTCAAAAAGTGCATTCAGACTAGACAACAGGCAATCAAGTCCCCATTTAGTTGCTGAAACTCCTGCCCTGTAAGCGTTGTGCACTGTGTGAAGCCCGCAAGTGCCTAAGTCCACACATTGAACCTGGTAATTTTGTTGCAAGTGCACTTGGATGTGCCTAAAGAACTTCAGATTAACATTTGGACCATCCATAGATATCTGAAGAACTTTTGCAAGGGGCAATGGCTCAAGGGCACTCAGCAACTTCTCCTGGATGTCATCAGCTGTAGAAGGCCCCAGAAAAACGGAGGTATAATACCTCGTCGTCACTTTCTGAGCGGAGTCCCAACACCTCACGTGCACATCCATTTGCTTGCTTTGGAGACAGTCATTTGCCGACTCATCGAAAAGTACCACAAAAACTTCACACTGTTCTATCTCTCGCTGCAAAGCTGAGAGAAAGAAAGGCCTCAGACCATGACATGTCACATAGGCGCATTTCTTTTCACCACACGAAAACGCCTTTGCCACTTCACTGTCCGGGAACATGCGCTGAAATAACTCCCCTGCTTGCGATGACATCCGGTACGACATGTGGGATGTGACGACTTTCAGAGTCCAAATAATTTCAGCGTCAGTAACAAGCTCGTGCGTTTTGCAAGCGTCGTTTAGGCTTGGTGACGGCAACGGAGCCCTGGTAGCGGACTGCCCTGTCTCTCTCGCGACAGCAGTGAGATGGCTGTCCAACACGCGACCTTGCGTTATATTCACTGCAGCAATATGCTTGGCACTTTTCATGTGGCTTTTCAAAGCCGATTCACCCATGGCAGTCACATCAAAGGTTTTGCAGCAAAGCTTGCACTTAGCCCGATGCGGACTTGTTGTGTCCGGTGCAATCCACTGCTTGTAGTCGTCATGGTGGAGCCACGTAGTCTGAAACTTGCTTTTCCCGGGCATTGTCTCACATATCAACACATCACTTTCACTGAACCGAAGAAGCCACGTTCAAAAAGCGCTGAAATCACGATTAGACGAATACTAGCGCACGGACGCGGCCGTATGACTCAGCGAGTGATGGCGAGGTAGCGATGCGATAGCGATGGGGATGGAAACGGCTCGTTGTCTTCAGTGTTGCCAGCTGCCTAACAGAATCGGCTACAGAGGTATAAAAACCGGTGTTTTCTTGACTGCGGTTCAGAATGATTAAACAAGAACAAAAGTTCAGCAACAAAGTCCGTTTTCTTGATGACAATTACTAAATTAAATCTAGAATTCAAGAAATTCAAGACTTTTCAAGGACTTGTAAAAAATTCAAGGTTTTCAAGGGCCTTGAAAACAGACTTCTGGAATTCAAGGGTATTCAAGGTTTTCAAGGACCTGTGCACACCCTGTGTGGATAATATGGGCCGAGAAAAAACAGCCTTTATTACACCAGATGGTCTCTACCAATTTAAGGTTATGCTTTTCGGTCTACGTAACGTGCCGGCCACATTCGAAAGAATGATAGTGCCGGCCTTGAATGGACCACCTGCTTGTGCTACCTCGATGACGTCATCGTTTTCTCTCGACCTTTGAAACACATTTGGAACGCCTATCAATGGCCCTTTCTGTTTTTCGCCGCACAGGTCTTCAACCGAATTGATGCAAATGCCGAGTCGCCCGAGGTCAAATTCAAATTCTCGGTCCCGTCGTGGATGCCCACGGCGTTCAACTCGATCCAGCTAAAATACACGACGTCGAAAACTTTCCCCAACCGCAAACGATGTCAGAAGCTTTCTTGGGCTATGTTCCTACTTGCACCACTCCATACGAAATTTCACCCATGTTGCCAGCCCTTTAGCCGACCTCAAGAAAGACGTTCCCTTCATGTGGGATTCTTCACACGTGAAGAATCCTTTGCCACGTTCATTGATAGGCTTACTACCACTCCTATTCTAGCCCACTTTGACATTTCCGCTTGTACCGAACTACGCCAGTGGCCACGGAATAGGAGCGGTCTTAGTGCAACACCAGACTGGCGAAGTCCGCGTGACTGCATACGCCAGCCGCCTCCTCTCCGTCGCTGAGTGCAACTATTCCACAACCGAACGCGAGTGTCTCGCCCTGCTGTGGGCTGTGGCGAAGTTCCACCCATATCTCTATAACTGCCACTTTTCTGTCGTCCCGGACCATCACACCCTGTGCTGTGCTGGCCTTTGCTAACAAGGTCGCGGTACGCATGCAATGTAAGAGGATTGGTACGAGGCGGACGGGCCGGGAAGAAAAGCTATTCGGAGAAGGAGGAGAAGGAAGGAGACTAAAGTCTCCCCACACGGGCAGCAGAATGACTGATTCCAGGCGGAAAGTACAAATCATCCGTTGATGCATGGTGGATCGCGATTATTTCCCGATGAACAGCACCGCTGAGAGAGGCATTTCTTGCAGAGGGAGAAACGACAACTGACAGCGAAGCGACGTGTTTTCCTTTCATACTCCTCCGTTCTTCAGAAGACTCGCCCTTCAAGGGGTATTCACACGAAGGAGAAATCCGCCGTTTGGCTCCTAGGAGTGCGCATCACGTGACCCCTACGTCACGGTTTCTCTCCGGCGCACCACTCCCATCGCGAGCTACAAACGATCCGATGCTTGGCGGCGGAGGCAGCGGGATTTCGTCTGCTCGTCGGGCAGCTGTTGGCGACTCAAGTTCTAGAGCGGTTGCAGGCACTCTATTCGTATTGCTTCTTATTACAATGGATGCGAAAATGCGGCGCGCACTTGACAGGCGCACTGAGCGAGTTGCGTATCATATCACCCCTGTCACCTCCAAAACATCAGGCACAAATGAATTCTACTGCCGCCTCGTTTAGACATGTTACTGGCACAATGAGAGGTTGGCTTCATTTTGCAGCGTCGACAATGAATGCGGCTTTGTTTCGAATATATATGTCACAGAAAAATATATTTCGGGGATGTGATTACGCAATCCCGCACAATAACTTATGCCTTTTATAAGCATATAAACCGTGCGTAAATGTTAAGTATATTCCAAGACTAGCTGTGCATCGTTAAATATTTGCCCACACTCCAAGGCAAGTTAATGAAACCACGGAAAAATAAATGCTGTGCAAGTGCGGTATTAAGATACATAATTCTCTAACGGAAATAAAAAAAAACAGTGCAGCTTCTGACATGCTAAAGACGTTCGTCGAAACTTAAGCCACGTAGGGTTCACTAGACCAACTATACACGAAATGCACTGCTATTTCGCGAGACATCATTGGGGGGGGGGGGGTAGGATGGGGGAGGAGGGCGAAGCTGTGTACAAATGCGGAGTGGAATCAAGCAATGAACGTTTTAGTAATCACACACACACACAAATCCCGCGTTTACTTTCCTTTTCTTTTTCTACTTCAACGAACAGCTGATTATACTGCGGCCGCATTTTTGGAGGTATACAGGGTAGGCTGTTCAATAAGCGATGAAAGGTGTCGTTGGAAGATAGTGGTATGTGATAAGGCCCTCTGATTTCAGTTTCTGCTTTATTCTGCTGGCTCCCTGTGCCATATGACGATATTTCGAAGAAGCATTAGTCGCGGACGCAGATTCTATTCTAAGCCCGTCTCCGCGCTGCTCGCAGAGGAGCAGATGAATGTTTGCGGGCGCTCGCCTCACGACAAGACGACTTTGTCGTGTGCTGATCCCCGAGTATAATTATGCATTGTCCATCGTACTTTTGTTTAATATTCCCCAAATTAACACAGACTGGCTTGTAAATGGTGGTGATCAATATCAAAGTTATAATATTGGCAAACGTAACTGCCGTGCTGTCAAGTATGAGTGCTCGCTGATTATGTAAGCGCACAAAACCAATTTAAATAGTAGTGTATAGCCGTAGCATGAACATCTGAGGAACCGGTGGTTACGGAGAAACTGTTAGTAAATTCAGGTCAGTGTAACTACAATCGGCTCCATCACACGCCGGTTCCGCGACGCTGGCCTGTGACACACCTGGCGCTTATACAGGCCGAATATACCACACTAAGATCGCGTCAGAAACATTTACACTTTCGAAAACACACCTCGTTTGCGAACAGAGTGATTGCTCCACATAAACATGGATTTCAAACGCCCGCACACGGCAAATCTCAGTCGTGGACGTGCCGCAAAAGCAGCGGCGGCACTGGGGAGCGGGACGCCGACTCCCGCGCCTGCTTTCGAAACGGGCCGCTAGGGGGATTTTAGTGGCGCCCCTACAGGCCGCGCTCGAGGCGTATACCACCAGCACGGTCGCTGGGCGAGCGGCAGCCGCAGCCGCGAAGTGGCGCAGACTGGCACAGGTAGATCGAACGATAGCTTGTTATCGCTCCCTGAGGCGCAAACAGAGCTGCACATGCGAGAAAGGGGATAATGATGTGATGGAAAGTTGCATTAAAAATCGCTTGCGTGAGCAGCAATCGAATATTCGCCGCAGTGTTAAGCCTAACATCTGCCCGTAGGCGGACCGGCCAGCTGCTCCCAGCGCGCGCATCCCCACTCTATCACTGACTCGCGCGTCGCGCGCCGTTCTCTACACACGGCACCGCCTACATCGCGTCCACGGCCAATTTTTTGGCGGCTGACGGGATCAATTCGTAGGGGCTTTAGCACAAATTGCCGCCGTAGTGGAATCGGCGGTGCTACGGCAGCTCTGCTTTAGAGATAGGCGACTGGAAAGACTGATGTCCATCCGACAGACGCATCCTCCGTGTGAGTGAAGGAGTTGGCCGAGCGGAAGTCTGCCTGTGGTGACGTCACGACCTCCCTCGGATTTGTCCGCTGAAACACTTTGTCGTGTGAACACCCCTTCAGCAGCTCCCCTCAAAGAAAAGAATAATAGGCGGGGTGCGGGGCCGGCGGCACGGCGAAAATTTTGCCCGGCGGCAGCGGTGGCGGCGTGCTCCTTCCCACGACTTCGGCGGCGGCGCAGACAGCGCGACTAAAACAGGCAGCGGCGGCGGCGTGGCGCGGCGGCGCACAGGTCTACCGTCGCGTAAGCGCCCACTTCATGTTTCCTGTCGTTGATCTGTATCTCCTTGATCTCGGAGTACCGGCCCTCCCAGGTCACATCGGGCATGCTGATCACGATGTTTTGCTCTCTGTTGACCACGAACGCGTCACTCGTCACTTCACTCAGTGGTATGCCCACGGCCCTGTGATGGCTGCCTCGATTGCGGGTATTGGGCTCCTCGCCACGCAGTCCTCCTAGCGGACTCACGATCACCTTGCCGTCCTCCCTTGGTAGGTTGGTGTTAAGCCTCGCCGCCATGGTTGCCGCCGCTGCCACTCGTCATGCGAATGTCTTGGTTGCCGTAGCCGCTAGGGGTGAGGAGCGCTGCGCCGGCTCTCCTCTCGGCTTCTTATTGCGTTCAACCGTCGTCCAGCTGTCCTTCTGTTCTGGGGCTATTGACGTCATTTCCTTTTCAACTCCTGCTACTTCTACGCACATCCGGCCCGTGTCGTCAGTCATGAGCACCCCTGAAGCCGCGGGTTCGGTCGGCATGGTCTCTGCTTCCGCCAGCATTAGGCTTAGCAGTAGGCCTGGTGGCCTATCTCTGCCACGTATTTCGTTTCGTCGGGTAGGCTTAGCTCCGAACAGGATGTCAGCAGAGAAAAATCCCCAAAAGGTTCCGAAAAAATCGTACCTTTTTGAAAAATCCAGTATCAGCGTGTGCGCAATGATCTTCCGGAAGCACTGGTAACAAAATCTTTGTGATACCAATTAATTATCGCCTCGCTAATTGTCATTAAAGCTGGAGCCAACGGAGACACGTCTGCACCCTTCATCGTCGTCGTCCTCCGGGTGGCTTGAGTAATCGCCACAAAGAGCGTGCTAGATCGGGTTTAGATTTTCGTTGCTACGGTTGACTGTGTTCGATGTGGTCTGAATGACTGGTTATTCCCGATGTATTTATTTATTTATTTATTAGGTACATTCTGCAAGCCCATTTAAGGACCCAAGTAAGAGGGGCTAACATCAAGGTGTACATAAAAACACATATCAGTAAATAGTTTGTTGGATGGCATCAAGGTTTCCAACGTCTGAGGGTGAAAGCTGGTTCCACTCTGTTATGGTTCGAGGGAACAAAAAGAGTATTTGAAGATGTTAGTTCTGGCGTAGTAAGGGGTAAGTGATTGGAGGTGCCTATTTCTTGACAACCGGGCTGTGGATGGCTTGATGTAAGAGTCAGGTTGCAGGGATAATTTGTTGTTTTTAAGTAAAAACAGAAATTTTAGCCAAAACATCTTTCTTCGAATTTCCAGCGTAGGAATTCTATGTTTCTTCAACAGTTGGGTAGGAGGCTTAGTTGCACGATACTTACTCGGACAGCTTTAGGTTGGATCATTTCAAGCGCATCGATATTAATTTTTGTGTAAGGGTCTCATACCGAACACGCATACTCTAATTTTGGCCTTACTATGGAAGTATAAGCAAGGAGCATGGTGCAGTTTATGACTCAAAAAAGAGAGTTTATGAAAAGTGGACGAGAAAATACTTTAAATGTGTTTATTCCAACTAAGATTATTGGTAAAGTTGCACCTAGTAAGCATTTGTATTCGTTAACTTCTGAAAGTGGACGGGCAGGAAGATGGTAATTGGAAGATGGTAATTGGATGGTAAATAATGGAAGTAATTTCATGAAAACAGTTTCATCTGGATTAAGCTGTCCATCCATTACATCACGCAATAATTTTATGCAAGTAAGAGTGAAGTAGTCGTTGGTCATCATGGTTAGAAATTTCCTTAAACAAAACGCAATCATCAGCAAATAGCCTAATTTGTACAGTCCAGACTAACATTAGCAAGGTCATTTATATAAATTTAAAAAAAAGTAAGGGACCTAAGACGCTTCCCTGGGGAACGCCGGAGGTGACGGGGAGTTCATCTGAATTATGACCATCAATGCTCGCAATGTAGCCGTGATGCTGTCATTTTTTCTGTTGCGACTATTCTTGTGTTGTCCCAAACAATCTTGTGGTCATTCACGAAAGCGTGCTCAGCCAGAGCATTGTTGCGGACGCTCTTATTTTTTACGTGCTGCTGCAGACAATTCTTGTAATTCCCTGATCCCCCGATACCACTAATCATTCAGACCACATCTGACACAGTCAACTGCAACGATGGAAACCTAAACCCGATCTACACATGCTCTTTCCGGCGATTACTCATGCCCCCTTAAAGGGACACTGAAGTGAATTTGTCAAGCTCCAGTTTTTGCTTGCACTGTGTAGACTGGCTCAAATAAGCACACTTTTCAGCGTTTTTCCGGTTGACAAATCGGTAATTATTTCACAAAGCGCGAAAGAAGAAAAACTACCATGCACGGTTTGCGGCGGCCGCACCAACTAAGGCTGTGACGTTGGGAGGAGGGGGCACCGTGATTGGATGATGCCCAAGGTTAGCAATCAAACAAGACTTGGTTTCGGTTTTGGTTCTGTAAAACAGAACCAATGGCGTTGTTGGATGGGCCTTCTCAATATCGCAGTAATCATCGTACCGCGCTTCTGCCATAGTCGGCTGTAAAATGCATAAGTTAAGCCTCCCAGGACGGCTTGGAATCGTAGCATTCACTAGCCGAGGCCTACGCAGTGTATGAACGCCCTCCGCGTCACCGCAGACGCTCAAACACCATGCGCTTTTATCCTATATTTAGAGCTTGCCTCACTCATGCCTGTATCGTAAAAAGCGTGTTCGCACCAGACCAAGGGTCTGTTGATTCTGGCCTGTGCCCACTGCCCGGAAGCAGTCGGTGCTTATGGCAACAGCACGCCAACGAGAACTCGCTAGCGCGCCAGTGCCAGCCTGCGCGCGTTCTGTGAACTAGTTCGTGGAGCAATGAACCTTGCGGCCCAAAAAAAGGTGAAAAAGGTGAACTCAGTATAGAAAACATCGGCGGAAAACGAAAAAGTTATAAAAAAAAAAGCAGGTACCCGCGGGGATTCGAACTTGTGACTTGTAAACCAAAAATTCTAGCGCCTTAGATCACTCGGCTACGAGCCAGCTCGGTCAGGGTCGGATATATAAGGTATATAATGTATAACCAGTTTACACTTTTATTTAGTTTTAGCATTCCAAGCAGCTTAGGCAACTATTTGTTGTTTTGCGCTCGTGCAATAAGCATCCCCCAAGTTTCCACAATATCTCACATCTAGCTATTACATTTCTTAGACGGAAAAGCGTTCGCAGATGCGTAGTCGTGCGGCTGGCCGCTGTGCTTGTTCGTCCAGCGCAAAAAAGTGCTTCCCGCTCCCTAGTTTTACGCTGTACGGTACAAATGTCAGTTGACTTTATTTCCTTAGTACCTATATTGACTTCGCTGACTCTTCTCCCGCCTTCAAGAGGCCTTATATTTTCCTACTGGCGTACCAGTCAGCGAAGCGTCGCATGTGCGCTTGTGCAGCGCTTGTGTGAAGCGACCTTGACTTGGAGCTAGATACAGTGTACAAGCTAACCAAGTAAAGAAAGGCAAATTCTTCTATTCACAAACGTGCCCTGGCTTCGTTTCAACTGAGCGAACGAATTGCGACGACTCGTCGGCGGCCGGCAGACGAAACGCTGGGCCGACTGACTGTCTGAAGGCCGGGGAGCCGTGCAGTAGCGCAGCCAATTGCGAGCTCGGCTCCTTCCGACATCACACGAAAACGGAACAGAAAATGGGCGAGCGTAAAGAGAGGAGGACAGCATTTTCGAATTAATTTTTCTACTAAATAAAATCGCGTAAACGCGCCCAGAGTGGTCGAGACATGGCCTGGGGACTCCGGACTATAATTTGCGCTAGTAATCCCGCAATGTTTACGTATCACTTCAGTGTCCCTTTAAACAACGCAGTTCTCGTGATGCATTCATTGTGAACAAGGCTTTTGTGCTGTATTTTTGTTTGGACTGGTCAGCGTCCCTTTTTTGTTCCAAATGTACCCTCCCGGCCAGACGGGATCCTGTCATGCTCTCGACTTCTCTATTTGGACTACAGCAACACTGTCGTATTTTTTTGCTTGTAGACAGGCCTTCTTGGGCTACGAGAACAAAATACACCTTCATTAGGTTTGAAAGAACCAGTTTTGGGTAACCACTCGGGTACACCTAAGCCATGAAAAACGTTTTTTAACCAAAGAAATAAAAAAGAAAAATTGAGGATCTTTCACATTTCATGCTACAGTGATATCAAATGGGCAGGAGTGACATAGCATGGGCCAGAATGAAAAAAAAAAGGTATTCAATCGTTCAACCGCACGTTAGCATTCAAGTAACAGGGTCAAACGAAACCAGGGGCCCCGTACAAACAAGACCATGTGACATAACAGAGAAATTGCCGGAAAGTGGCAGGGAAGTAGTCGCAACTGCTGCATCTGTTTTCTCAAATAACCTGATTCTTTGTTTGAAGTTTGCGATAAATCAGACACTTATCGGGACAAAGTCGCGTTTTGAACGAACCAAGCCTGTACTTTGGCTCCATGGCCCCGTAACCCTTTCGGCCGTGGCGGTGTCAATTGGCACCACCACATGAAAGTGCCTCTAGCACACAGAGAACGGAGCCAAAACTGCTAGTTTTCTGGGGTATTGTCCTTCAAGGACGACTATAGCGATAGACATCACGATTGCTCCGTTTTAGCAGACCTGAACGAAACAAAGAAGAAAAAGATTGAGAGAACACAAAATTACAACGTTGAGGTTAAAAAAAGACTGCGGTCCTAGTTTTATTCTCAATCATTACATCTATAAATATGCGCACTACGAAGCTCATTTTTTGTTTGTAGTCTCATGTGGTCATAAAATTTAGCAAAACAAAATTGTTTTTCTCCACATCACATTTTTAATTGCCATATGTCCTAATGTAATGTCTCCTTAATAAATAAGTCATTACTTGCACTACCAGCTCCAATTTCGGTTTGGTTTTTGGTTGATGTCATTGAAGCAGTAAGCATGGGTGCCCTAAAATTTAGCAGAACACGCAGAAAACGTTTTTTTGCTTTCAAACCAAGAAGAATCCGGCTGAAAGGGCCAAACAGGAAAATTTTAATCTTTCTGTCCATATGTCTGCGTGTCCCTCAATTGAGCTTGGCTAAAAGTGGGAACAAATTACTCAAAAAGAAGACTATAATAGCACAACCACTCTAAACTTGAAACACACATGTCCCCATTATTTGGTGCACAGGAAACCTCGGGCCCATTTGAGGCAAAGTGCAAGTTTCTGAACAGGACTCCCCCGTGTTCTTTCAGTTCAGAAAACGCATTGGGTTGTTCTTGTAGCGAGAGCTACACTGGCTGAGGTTGAGCAGTTTCGCATGGCTCCTGGAGAGCCATGCTGCACAATCGCGGCACGTGGCGGCCCGGTCCACCTGATGATCATGCGAGGGGTGGCTGGGTGTGGAACCGATGGCTCGTGCGTCGCAGCAACACCAGTGTGCGCCTGTGGAACCAGCTTAGCTCCAGGGCGATTGGCGACACTGCGCCGGGGCCGCTTGATAAATATACAGTGGAATCTCGGTCATACGAATCTCAAGGGGCGGCAAAAATATTCGTATCACTCGAAAATTTGTATCATCAGAAAACGAGAAGAAATGGAAACGTGCCGCGCATGCGACAGGTGGCGCAACATGGCGTCGGCTCTTGCCGTGAAGAGGTGCAGGTAGCTTCAGCGAGCGCTTCTAACCTTTTGTTAAAACGCAGCTCAAGGTGTAAACTAAATTGCTCATGCGGGAAAGGAGCTGACAGTGTGGGAGAAGCACTGTAAAATGTCATCCGCGCCGAATATCTGCCGCGGAGGTAGCCCAGCCAGCTGCTGCGAGCGCTTCAAAATTGCCGCAATGAGGCATGCGACTCCCCATTGACGCAAGTCGTGAGGCTCCTCCCACTGCCGTTAGCGGTAACCGAGGCAGAGGCTGGCACTGGGGTGCCGGGCTGAAAAGAACGTGCGCTCATCGCCGACGCGACGCACGCACACGAACTCAAGCGTGAACCGCAAGCGATTCGGGCACGTCGGCGTTGCGCACGCGTTTTCGACGCCCGCGTCGACGATTTCGCCCCCACGTCAGATTCTACCTTGCTCGGAATGATGCGCGACGCACGCGGCAGTGTGAGAAGCGTGCCGACTTGCGCCAATGGGGAGGTGCGCTCTTCATGGCAGCAGTTTGAAAGCGCTCCGGACAGCGCGCTGGCTCCGCCGGAGATGCTTAGGCTTACCACGGTGGCGGATATTTGATAGGCACTTTCCCTAGCCACGCGGACGATGCTTTACAGTGTCGTTTTCGGACACATTAGCAGCTCCTTTCCTGCACAAACGCCTTCGTTTGTGCCTTAACTCTTTCACGACAGCGCCATAGGCAATCGGAAGCCGGCGTCTGATGATTTCAAATCTCCCGCAAAATCTGAAACCCGCGCTCCACGGACAACTATCGCCATCTGGTGTGTTCATTGGCAACTTCTCTTTCAATTTCGGTTTCGTTTGTGTATGTGTCTCATGTGGTGGCGGAGCAGCAAGAGAAATTTGAACCGAAGGTAGAGGGGAGCAGGAGAAAAAATGGCGTCGGGTTCGCGCCGCGCTCCGCACAGTCGGACTGCTGTAGCAAGCACTTCGGCAGCTCCTGCTGTCGATTTTTCTGATTCCAGCAGCAGCGAGGGGTCAAGCAATGATGTGGGATCTTCAGATTTAAGTTCGGACGACGAAGCTCCGGTTCAGGTGCCTCGCACTTCAACAAACGCTGGCAGGTAATTTCATTGCGACTCCGCGCTGTATTTATAAACAAAACGTGCTTCTTATCTGACGACTGCGGTTTTGATTTTGTGTTTAGGGTCTCGACAACGTACGGCCAGGATATTTTGCCAAATGCATCGTGCCATATCGCGCTATACCTGGCTATAACCTGGCGCTCGTGTCAGATTAGCGCAGCAGGGTTCAGGTGGCTATAACCTGGCGCTCGTGTCAGATTAGCGCAGCAGGGTTCAGGTGCGACGCTTCTCGAGAGCGCTGGATTTTTTTTCTTGTTTTTTTACCACCGAGCTAATAAGGATTTTGTGCGAGAACACAAAAGAGTATACTTGGATGCGCATTTAACAGAGACTCACTCACCCTTGAGTGCTTTCGCGGCGTGGTACAGCCGTCAGTTCCGCTAGATTGACGGGCCCTCAAAAATCGAAAACGTGGTGTACACTGTTGATTTATATATTGAATCATAGCCAAGGAACGTAGGAACAATTTGTATATATTAAAATTCCTGAAATAATTTTTAGTCTCAGTAAAATTGCCGATTTGTGTTTTTCGCATACTTTTCTTGGGGGCTTTTTTCTGATTACTTGACGAATAAACTGTAAGTAATTGTACCTTTAACAAAACTGTTGCTCTGTGTTTGGAAGAGCAATCTATAAGCTACAATTTCATGCATAGCAAGGCTAAGTGTGTCCAGTAGCTCAAGAGAAAAAAAACGTATTGTGGAAGCACTCAAAATCGGCCGTTTTTCCGCCGTAACGAGAGAGTTAAGTGGCATCTAAAAGAGCGGTCAGAAGCGGTCGGTCGAGCTACCCGCCCTACTTCGCGGCCATGGAGGATTGCGGCCACTGACGGCCCCATGTTGCCGCCGCTTACCGCGCCGCGCGCAGCATGCGGGTGGTATTCGCGGTGGCGTCAGCGTGCCTGTGGTGTGCACGGCGCGTTTTCGCGAGCAGAAAACGCTCCATGCGGTTCACGCTTAATACTTATGTGCCCGCGCGCAACCAAGGCCACACAGCCGCACAAACACTCCCGCCTCCCCTTCACGCCGCAGTCGTCTGCTCGCGGCTCGCATGTTCGTATCACCCGCACCGGAGTAATAAATGCAAACGGATCATCTGAATTTTTTTACATTCCATACAATGCATTTTGGCTGGGGAATTTTGAACATTCGTATCACAACGAAATTCATATCAACCGAATTCATATCACCGAGATTCCACTGTACATGTATGTCACATAATGCGTGTACCGTGTGTGTGTCATTGAAACAGCAGTAAGCATGATAATCAAGCTAATCCTAGACAACCAGGAAAGCTAAGAATAACCAGCTGAACCTTAACTCACACTACGTATATCCTGGAACAACCGAGCTAAGCCACTGCTAATATTTCTCTGATAACAAGAGAAAAAAAACGTTACAAACGTGTTACAAAAGGCTTCAGCTGATGCGATAAAAGCAAGCACAAAAAGGACAGTGCTTTCGCGGGTGCAATTTCCAGGCAGGTCAAGAATTGCAAGGTAACGATGTGTGCTGTGTCCCAACAGATGCCGTGCGAGCAGTTCGAAGGCGGGAAATTTGAACTGCATTGGAGCTAACCTCCATTCAGTTCATGATGTGAGGGGTTACAGGACAGTGGCACTGCTCACCGAGCGAGGGAGACTCACCGTCGGCCGTGACGTCCCCGTCTGCCCCGTCTGCGCCCTCGGTGGCCAGTCCGAGGGAGGAGAGGGTGTCGTTCCACCAGGCCTGGTTGACGGGGTCATTGGGGTCGTAGTTGGCGATGTCTGCCGCAATGCCCGACACGGAGGGGGCAGAAGGCTCGGGGGAGGGGGGCAACGGCGGAGAGGCTGCCGCAACCACCGAGGCCGGCGTTGGAACCAGCGGCGGAGGCTGGCTCACGACTCCGCCCATTGCGGGCTGCCAACCATGCCGGACAGAGGAACCATGCATCACACAGTGCGCAATGCCAAAACACACGCATGTATGCACCGCCCTTGTTCGATTACGAGGCGAGTGGGGAGCTGACAGACCCAAGAACAAGCCCACTAATTTAGGGCAGCTAGAAAATTCATTTCAACTGCCACCTTGAACAAAGTCCAGAAGCCAACTGCAAAAGTGCCTATGGGTGCTTACAACAATCATCATCATCTGACGCACTGGTGCTGCCCTTGCGGCTGTCACGTTCCAAATGTTCACCGCCCTCTGTATAATTGCAATTGGATGCGAAACGACAGTGGGCCTCTCCCGCAGCCTTCCCCTACACCAAAGCGAGTATAGAAGCCATGTCAGCTGGGGGTAAACTTTGAGGTCATGGTTTTTTGGGGGGAAAAAAAAAACTCGCCTTATATTTGAACAAATTCGGTATGCGTTGTTTGATGAGCCTTGCACAAAAATGCTGCCGGAAGTTGTTCCACCTAATCGGCACCATTATCATCACCACTCATCGCTCAGTCCTGTAGACTGCAAAAAGTGTGACGAGCCATACTATGCTGATGGCTTTTTAATTCCTCCCCCGAGGCGGAAATGTTCCAATGCAGCCAAATCATACTCCCTTTTTGCTCCCCACGTACACTGACGGGGTTTTTATTTTCAATTTATTTCGTTCTCCCGCTCTGCTCCGTTTAACCTTCAGAAAGGTGTCTGCCACTTGTAACAGCCCTGCATGTTTGATTTGCATTCCCTCTGAGGCATGCTGGGGCAGGTCTCCTTGCTCAACACTCGTTCGTTTCATGACAGCATCATTCTAACCTGCCAAAATCGTACAGGCAGCCCCAGGCAAAGCTGGATCAGGATGGCCCATCATCATCAACTGGGGCGAGACAGCACAGCACCCGAAGACACAAGGATACGCGTCATCCAAGTGGGCCTAACCTTACATCTCGGTTACGTCAAGCAAGGCAAACTGTGCTGCACTATTCCGGGGCCAAGCAAGACATCCCACATGGCAAACTGCCAGAAGTAAACGATGCAGAGTACCGAGTTCAAATCAGGTCAAAATACCCTCGCAGCATCGCTAAATTTTGCACAATTGAGTGGAATTAAACAAGCTCGAATCAACGCCAGTCACCTGTACCTACCCGGATGTGCACAATGCACACTCGGCTCAGCTGAATTGGCTGAATTCCAGTTGCAGCTCCAAAACGCTTTATTTAATTTTATTTTATTTCCCTATTTGCAAAGGTCGGCAGCAGCAGTTTGTTTTGTAAAGCTCCCATGAATAAACATGAGCAGGCACTTTTCGGGGGATGCCTCAGAAACCACACGGATCCACAACGCAAACGAAACGCCATCCCAATCTTAAAATCATTGCTGGCTCTCCGTTCAGGTACAGGTTACAGTGAAAACACCTCTTGCAAATTCACTATGCCTCGCCCTCTACACATACCTGCACTGCTGCTGTCACCAAACAGGGAGAAAAGGAACAAGGGCAGATTTCACCCCGCTTTTCTCGCACACAAACTGGGGCTGTGCACTCTTCAACGTGGTCAAGCCGCTGCACTTTACAAGCTCACATTAGTTTTTGTTAAATTCAAGCAGCATTAAAAACACCTTTGAATTTAATTCAACATGGTGAAAGGTTTTTTTCAATGCCCTCAGCAGCACCTCAGAGTGCGGGCTTCACGAGTGGGTACAAGATGTCAAGTTTCAGCAACCAAGCAAACCAGTCAGGAATGTATTCTTCTGTGTTGTACAATCATGTGTCAGTCAGCTGCGTTTTAGTATTCCCACTACTCGTAACTCTAGACATTGTGTAGTGCAAAATATAAAGGCTTCTCAATATTTCTTACTTTTGTTTGGTTAAAAAATGTATTTTTGAACTGGCATCGAGTGGGTTGCCAAAGGCTGCTTACTCTGGGTCACCTAGGTTGCATTTGGTCTTCAGAAGATATTTATTACCTGCCTAGTAGTTGGAACTTTAAAGTTGGTCTTTCAAATGAACAAAACTAGCATTTTTGTGCTCACGATCATTAAAAAGGTCGTCAACTTTGACGCTGACCAACATGTTTAAAAAGCAGCATAAATGGCAGCCGGCAGACAGACCTACCTAAGCAGAAATCGTGCACTGTTTTAATTAAAGGCATGTTCATCCATGGAAGATGAACAGGCTGTCCCCGAAATAATACACAAAAATTGAACACTTCATAGTTCAAAACCTGCCATGTTGACATGTTTTCTGCCACCTGTTTCCTGGGGTCACATTTTTAAGCTGCATTTAGCTGAAACAAAATGCAGAGGTTAGCAGCTAGTTGGAGCTTCAGGCGGAAACTACATGCTATGTAGAGTTTTCACTTGATAGCAAGTGCTCGTGTCGCTCCCTCTTCTTGCCCTGAATTTCAAATCACGCAAATTCACTCGTTTCTTGCGACTTATCAACCCCAGTGAGAAAAACTGAAAACATTGAAACAGCAACGCTTAGTTCTCCTACACATGGAGATTTTCTGCACACTAAGTTCTTTCGTTCCAAACAGAAACATCATGAGGTAAGGTCAAGTTACCAGATAGCTCTTCATTAAAAATATCTGTCGCATTCACTTTTTTGTAAGATGAAACAAGGGAGATTCAGACACGTGCCAACATAAAACCATGGCTGAAACCGTTGATGACCCTCGTGCAGCAGAAATGGAAGTTTGGGAGAAATGGAAGCCTTTGCTGTGCAATGCAGTCGTAACTCTTGCTTGAACGCAGTTGCTTGTAAACTATGCCATGTCCCACCCTGGCCCCATAAGTGCTGGGTACGTAAGCCCACTTCAGCTGCAGTTGCAGTTTCAAAATGCCAATTCATTGGAACATGGAAATTAAATACGGCCTTTCATGGCACACGCCCTCATGTCCTCGAAGCAAAGCAAAGCCGTGATTTCGCTTCATACGACTGAGTCAATTTGCACTTCTAAGCCGCCCTCAGAAAGAAATGCTACGATATTTAATAATAATAATAATAATACTTTTATTACACGGAACAGGAAAACTGTACAAAGTCACAGGCCTGCCTGCCAAAGGGCAGCGCCTGGCAGGCAGCGGAAATCCGTGCACATAGGCGAGCATAAAAGTAACAGAATCGGATATTCCAGATGATACAAATATAAACCTGAGTTCGAATACAAAATTGTGAACAGTAAAACTATTACAAGCTACACTCTTCCACAGAGTGAAAGGAAACTGAGCAAACAAGCCAACAGAGGTGGGCATCAGCAGCAAGCAGAGTTAGGCAACTTCACAGCAAAATGCACGAAGGCGATTTTTCAGCTTACAACGACTGTTCACTTCAAATACACTGGGTGGCAATTTATTGAAGGACAACGGAACATAGTAGCGCCGCATTCTTTTACCATACCTTGTAAGACACCGTGGTACCCGTGGTACCTCTTGGTCGAAGGCTACGTGTAGGAATGTATTGTAGTCACTCGTCCAAAAATGTTTTAACACTATTGTTTTCATTAACAGCATATTAAAATTGGGCAATTGTAACTTTGTGAAAATATTCGCACTTCCGGGGAGGCATGGTTATAGGCTACATTTTTTAGTAGTGAGCTTAGAATGGAATTCAGCCTCTGCTGCCATTGAGCTGCACAGTGACCGTACACTGTAATGCCGTAACGAAGAACACTGTAGCCCAGCGCATGCAAAACAATCTTCCGCACTGATAACGGCATAAAGTAACGCAAGTTGTACATAATACAGGAAAGCGCGCGCAGCTTTTTACAGACGTATGCTAGATGAGAGTTCCATGTCAGGTCATTGTCAAAAATTACTCCGAGATATTTTACAGATGGAACATATTTCACAAGTAGAACATGAAGACATATGCAAAATAACGGGTCATTGAGCACTACATTTTTTAACGGATTGTGGAAACACACAAGCTGCGTTTTAACAGTATTAACCGTAATTAAATTAGCAGCAAACCAATCCACTGCATGAGTTGCTGCAGTCTGCAACGATGCAATGGCCTGATGAACGTGTGAAGCGGAGGAAACTATCAGTGTCATCAGCGTATTGAAATAGTGGAGTGGAAACTGCATTACAAAGATCATTAACAAAAATATTAAAGAGCAGGGGGCTTAGCATCGAACCTTGAGGTACTCCAGATTTTATCGGTGAAAAGCTGCTACGAGACTCTCCTAGGGAGACACATTGACACCGGCCATGCAAGAAATTTTGAAGCAACTGCAAGAAGATATTGGTGTTCACATGAGAAATATTAGTGTTTTTCTTTAAGATGAACAATCCGTAAGCAAACCCTGCAGAAGAAGTTGTTAAATGTAAAAGAAGAAAAAAAAAACGCACAAGTTCAAGCCTAAACATTTTCTTCCACCGTGGCCTTGTCTCCTTGTGAACCCAAGTGTTACAAGCTGAGATGAGTAGTTGCAGGCACCTTATAGTGACTTGAATATCTGTACTGCCTCGTTAAATACCCCATGCTTGTTTTACTCCAAGTACCTCATTTAAACGTCCAGATAGCCTACTGAACAAGTTAGACGACTGGTTTTCACTTTCCGAGCTAGGTCATGCGGTTTCACTTGCTGCTTGCAGACCCCAGAATTAATAACACAATACCCCACCAGTCATCATTATTTCAGTCATGAGCAAAGCTCTACCAATTGGCGAAGCAATGCTGAAGCACCTGGCTGCCTGGTGACTATCCCATGTGGCAGAATCCCACTTTTGCATAAATTCAAGAGTTGTGCCAAAGCCTCACACACAGGGCTTCTTTTTTTTTTTTTTTTTTTCATTACCGCATTGTGCTTAACAGCACAACGCTTTAGCCTCTGTGGCGGGTTGACAGTGCTTAACGGCAATCTCTTAAGTGGCATGGTTTGCCCAAAAGGCAACATTTTTTTGAACAAGGAAGGATACCAACTCTTAAACAGTTCTTAGTAACATTCTCATAATTAAAACTTCCAATACCTGGCCATACGGCACCAAAGTGTGGTGCGAAAGCCCAGCCCAAGCCTTCTCTCGGGGCTTTCCACCCATTCCTGCCCAGAATTTCTGACCAATTTAAAGCGCATAAATATCGCCCACCCATTCGACGGAATTACTTTCTCTCAAGTCCTGTCCGCAGTCGACATGAATTCGGCTTATCCACTTCTCCCTCACTGTGCTGTGAGCAACACACTGCAAACGGTGTCAAACAGAGCCAAACAAAATACCTGGCTGAAGAAGAGCATAGCTTTGCTGTAAGCAGAAGAATAAATATCTTTGAAATAGGTTTCCAGTGGTCTCCAAATGTAAGCCTCTACATAAGCTAAAACTCTTGTTTTATTCTCTATGGGATAAAACCCCTTGCTTTCGTTTTTGGTGGTTTAGAACTAAGCGTACGAGCAGCAGCACAAATCCTTGGCTATGTTCAAGCAGCACAGAGCGGAGTTCATTGAGAGCCGATGGAATATTCAACAGGAGAAATTTGCGCACCAAAAATTCTACCAGAAAAATCTCATCAAAAATATTTCATTGTTCAGTATTCCACCACTACAGGTCATCTGCTCGAATTAGACAAGCTTGATTATTACATCACCAAACTGTGACATCATACTTCCGCCAATCTGTGAAATCAATAAATGGCACGCATTCCGCGCGACAGTAACCGTCGTTCTATGTGAGCGGTAACCATATGACAGAAACTTTTCCCGTCATTCTCCTCCATTAATAGCTTGTTGTCTTTGTTTTTTACCCTAACTCATAGCAGACGACTGCGCTACTAACGCGCGCGTAAGAACCGAGGGTGGTGACGGAAAACAAAACGGGAACGACACGAACGCAGTCTCGACGTACCCTGACCCCGTCCCACTCCCAATAAATCGCAACCACGCGGAAGATCGGCACCCGCTAGAAGCCGTGTAAACACTGCAGTCACCACGCCTTTTCCTTCGCGTCACGGACCACTCGGCAACTCTGCAGGATCGTCGTGATGATGTCCCACGACGGTGCCGGGTCTTAAAAAACACTTGGCAACCGGGGGCAAAATCATCAGCCTGAAAACTTACGATGGGACAGGCTGTCCTACTCGATAACGAAGCTTCTCCGTGCACTTGAAATACGGAAAACCCTGTCAACGGTCGATTCCCAAGCGCACGAAACGACCCGGGATGCAGCGAAGTGTAGCGCGCTCCGCGTTAACCCTTTTATCGCCAAGCTCGAGCGTTCAAGATCGCGGCGATGCGCGTCAAGCGTGCCCCTGAGGGATGCGACTGACCGTGGATCGGTTACGCTCCCAAAGCCGGCGATAGCGGCTTCGGCCGCAGTGACCCGTCCACTGACCTCGTGCTTTGCGCGCGGATCCTCGGGCAACGTGCGGTGCGGTGTTATGGGCGGCCGTAGTATGTACCTGAGGTTGTTGTAGCACGTGCTGTTGTTGGGCCCGTCGGCAGACGTGCTTGTGCGCTGGCCAGTGCATGCGCTGGTGCTCCCGCGAGCAGTAGAAGACCCCCTGGCATCCCCCGCACCGCCGGAGCTCGGACACGCCGCCGCAGAACTGGCAGTAGTAGAGCGGGTCGTCTTCGGCCAGCTCGGACATTCCGGACAGCGTGCAGAGGTCGGACGCCCTAACCTTCGCCCGAGGGCACCATGCACGAGGGATGGCAAGCGCTGCGCGCGGCTAGCGCTACCATTGCAATGCACTCGGCAAGCACGTTAGCGCGTCCCTTCCCGACCTCCGTCCGTCCGCTTGCAAAAACAACGACGCGGCCGCCGCCTCGCGGCGGAATTTTTCTCCTTTTCCCCGGCTGTTCCGGTTTCGGTTCTTTTCCACAGAGACATTTTCAAACCGGTATGGGCCTCGTGCACTGCAGTTTCAAATAAACATGTGGCGCTACCTGGGAGCGGCGGCGGAATTTTTTCTGAAGAACAAAATAAACATATACAGTAGTTCGCTACGCGGCTTAATGTAAACAACAACCGTAAAAAAGGTATACAACAATTACCACGTTTTTTTTAAATTCACAATTGTTATAATAATAGAAATATTACGCTGACGAGTTGTGCGGGAATACAAGCCGAAATAATTTAGAAAGCGCCCCTTCTCCAATAAAAGCAGACGACATTGCACGGATCAGCTGCCTGCGACGCCGACGTTCACGAAGCACATAGTACCCGGAAAGAAATAAAAAGGACAGATCCATAAATGCATTTGCGTATGTGCACGCTACTTGGCGCAAGACCGCTGCAAAAAAAAAAAAAAAATGCCGTGTATCCAGTGCATATTTTTGTAGCTTCTCAAACAGCCTTTGGTGTGCACGCATTTGTGCACGCATCAGAAAATACATGGAATAACTCACGGATATGCATGCTTGAATAGTATGTAGTCATACCAGCAAAATATGAAGCTTTATAATGAAAACAGAAACGTAAATATTCACGCTACGCTGCGACACAACCGTAAACAGATCGATGGACACAAACCAGCCACAATTCGGAGACTCACATCTACACTTTTATTGAAAGGACTCTCAAATATCTCAAACATGTACAACTTGTAGTTTGCGTTTGAAAAACGAGTTCAGGTGGGGCTTGTTGCGCAAAATATTTTTGCTGACAAAAATAACTTGCACCAGCACAACTATTCACGCTGGCATGTAGTCATGCCAGCATAGCCACGCAAAAACATTACATACAACTCTGTCGGCTTTGAAACAATCTCCATTATTCAAAATCGTCTTATTTCATCAAGGGCACTCCGAATGCGAGAGGAATTGTTGTGCGATCTACCATATCTGTGCCCTTGTCTATGTCGAGCGATAAACAAGGTAAATAAACGTCCAGAGGCTTTCATGAAAGCCTCGTCTCGCGCATCTACGTCCAAAATTATTCGTATATTAAGTACGCATTTACAAACCTATGAAAGCACTTCAAAAAGCATAGCGATATTTTTATGAGCCCATCCAACGAACTCATCGTAGTTTCAGCAGTTTGAGGTAGAGTTTACTCAAGCAGTTGGCATTTTCAAATACCTGCCTCTACAAACCTGAATCTTCGGGCTCTTGAAGCCGCTTATCCTTGGTGTCGCAATATACACACAAACCTTTCGCCGCTATTTCGCACACACAACACATCAAATCACTTCCTGACATGTACAAGGCACAGTGGAGCGTATACACGGGAGAAATTCGCTTCTTCAAGCACCATGAAGTCGCGTAGTCGGTCTTCTCCTCAGAATAAGCTGTCCGCCAACTGCTTGGTTATGCCAGCAGTTCTAACCCAGCCGTTCTGATCTAAGGCTCAATAAATCAAGTCCACCAAAGCGACCACAGCAACCAACTCCAAGCCGTTGCTGGCGTCGTTGGGACGTTATGCTGTTATTTCATGCTCTTCGGGGGCCGGGGGCCCAACAAAAAATTTTCCACTGGCGGAGCGATCACCCCTCCCTCACACATACATTATCGCTTCCGGGAGGCGATGCACACACAGACGCACACTCCTGCACTCCTCTCGTTCTCTTGGTAACATCGCGGGCTTCCGTCTTTTTATTTTTATCTTTTATTTGGGCGGCGCTTCTGGTGTTCAGTGGAAGCCGTTGCGAAATGACAGCGTGACCGCGCGCTGCCCGGAGACAATCCCGCGGCGCACTTGTATAAAACTGTTTTTTGTGTGATGCATCGCTTTCCTGTTGCCTTTGCGAACCATATTCTATTTAATAAAGTACCGTTTGGCTGTTCGTATCGCACGGCAACAGAATAGCGGTCATTTCTTCTTTCTCTTCTAATAATCGTACTGCGCGGAATACTATCCTCCGGACGTCGTTTGCTCACGGACTTCAGAAATTATGCCTCCGTTGCCCGCAAGATGGCGCTGAAGACATCACATCAGTGGCGCCACCATACAAGCGCACGAGGCCCATACTCGTAATATTCTTGAAGCCAAGCTTTGTATAGCTAGACGTAGTGTCACTAGATTATCTGGTGACAATAGAGAGTTCTAGCAGTCCGTCCGTTCCGTCATGTGCGTTGCTTCCGGGTTTACCGGGACCGGTCGCGGTAGGGGTATGCCACCATAGTAGGGGGATTAGTTCCGCGGGCCTGCGTTCGCCATGTCCGCGCCTCCTCGCCCTTAGCTCGCCCTTCCGCCCGCGCAGGCGCAGCTAGGCGAAAAGAAAATCCCGTGGTTCCGTCTACTCACAAAACTCCGGCGTAACCTCACGGGCATAACGGAAAAGCCCGATTGGCGATGAGATAGGAGAGGTATTCCCGCGTTTATTTATTGTTACCGTAAAAATTAAGAAAAGTCCGCCAGCAGACGAAGTTTGTCTCACCTAAGGTGTAAGGTCCCTGTATTTTTCAAAGGTAACGCAAACCATTGTACAAAGTAGAGAGGAGAATTTTCTCCCCGCCCTCTACGTCTCTCCTTCCCACTGCGCCCTTTTCTGTTCCCCTATTGGACCAGGCGCGACACGTGACCAATGAACCCTGTTGACCCCTCGTCAGTTTCGGTTTCGTCGGGTAACGACGCCATTAGGGAGCGTACTGCTCCTCGCTCCCATGTGCGCTGCCTTTCGCAAGGCGGCCTCGGCTGCAGCGTAATGCCGACCTGCTGTGCCGTTGGCTGCTCCAGCAGCATCGCAAAAGGCGACAAGCTTTTTGTGGTTCCACGAGGGAAAAATGATACCGAGCGGCGAGCGGTATAGCTGCATCGGATCGGCAGAAAAAACTTCGATTGTCATCGAGGGAGGCTTTGCGAGGTAAGCAGTCACTACAAAACTTTTTCGCGTAGACATGCCTCTGGAAGGCTTTTAGATGAAGCTCAGAATTGGTACTAACGTTCAGGTTAAACAGAAAAAAAGCAGCTTGATGTTTCCGTCGACGCTTTCTCCCACGATTTCAACAACGATGACAGCCCGATCGTGTTTAGCTCGCTCGTATTGGATCGGTTATTCGAAAACGGCCAATATATAATTACTGCCAAATGTTTGGCGTTCGCGATTTTCTTTCTATTTGCGACCATTTGCAGCGGAAGCAATTACATTTCACCGGAGAGAAACCACGTGTTTGATCTTTTTTCATTTAATTTTTTTTTTCGCTTGAACTTTGATTACCTGTAGGCAAAATTTCGTTGTTTATTGTTTTATTGTGGTTTTATTGTGTTCTCAGTTTGTATTCTTTCATATTTATCCCCATTTCTGTTCACTTGCATGCGAATTTTGTGCATGCTTGTACAGCTAATATAAGAGAGTGCATAGTTAATATAATGTTGTATAGTTGTTTATTTGTGAAATGCATGGATGCTTTTGTTCAAGTTTCGAACATACGCGAGAACACTTTCGATTAACAAATAGTGAGAAACCTATTCAATGCAAGAACACCATCCTGTTTTCGTGGCTGTTTGCATTTTTTAACATAAGAAGCAAAATGTTTTGCTTCAGCAATATTTCTTCGGCCAAACTGCAAAGAATGCGATAGAGTATGTCTGTATCTTTGAGAAACACTTCACGAGGGATCAGTTTGAACCAGTGACTCTGTCACAAACTGGCCTCAAGAAACTCAAGCCAAATGCGGTTCCTTCAATTGCGCATCGGCCTCTTCCGAAAGAGCGCAAACCACCCCGCGGAAGGGTAAATGAAATTCATGGTGAGCACCTTTCGTAGTTATTATTTCTCTCTTGTGCTGTGAATACGTTTATGTTTTGTGATTTCCGTGAAACTACACTGTGTTTGGGTCGCTGACAGATAGCGAAGTAGTTGCTGCATTTATCTTTATGACCTGTGACCCTGAATAACTCGGCATCCAATTTTGTGTCTTACTGTGGCAACAAACATCCTCACCCCTACTCTGTGTATTTGCTCAACTCTTGCTCACAGCTGCCTCCTTGGATGAGCCAGAAACGTCAGTGGGAACGACCCCTGACCCTGAACCAGTGGGCGGCTTATTTTGTGAGTTGAGAGCGCTGTGATGACAGATGTTCTCGCCTTTACACACTGTATTTATATAATTAACGTTACAACTGCCTCCTTGGATGAGCCAGGAACGTCAGCTGACCCTGAACCACTGGGCAGCCCATTTTGTGAGTTGAAAGCACTGTGACGACAAACGTTCGCGCCTCTAGACTCTGTATTTACATAATTACTGCTTACAGCTGCCTCCTCGGACCAGCCAAGAACGTCCACAGGGATGACCCCTGATCCTGAACCAGTGGGCAGCTTATTTTGTGAGTTGACAGCACTGTGACGACAAATGTTCGCGCCTCTAGACTCTGTATTTACATAATTATTTCTTACAGCTGCCTCTTCGGACCAGTCAGGAACGTCCACAGGGAAGACCCCTCAACCAATGAGCGGCTCATTTTGTGAGTTTACAGCTCTCTGATGACAAATTTTTTTCCCCACTAGACTTTGTATTTACACAATTCATGCTTACAGCTTCCTCCTGGGACCAGCCAGGAACGTCCACAGGAACGACCCCTCAACCAATGGGCAGCTCATTTTGTAAGTTGATACCACTACGACGACAGATGTTCGCACCTCTAGAGTCTGTACTTACACAAACCATGCTTACAGCTGCCGCACCGGACGACCCAAGCAGAATGGAGGCAAGCCAGCCATTAGAAGCACCGCTTGTGCCGCCAGTAGAAGCAGCATTAAGACAGCTAATAGCAGAACTTGAGCTGCAGCTTAAAGCTAAGGAGCAGGTGCGGTTACTTGCCAACCGTAAAAAAAACCAGGCAGCTCTTGAAATGAATAATCTGGAGTCTGGACTGCAGGAGTTTCTGAACAGAGATCAGATACAGAGGCTTAAAAAAAAGACGACGAGAGGCACACCATGGACCGAAAAAACTCTAAGAAAAGGACTGCAACTTAGATTAGCCTGTGGAAAACGGGGCTATAAACTCGTGAGGGAAACAGCACAGCCTCTTCCAGCCGACCACACGTTGCAGCGCGCCATCTCCAAAGTTATAAGTTCAAGCCTGGTTTGCTTCATGACTTGATGCGAGCATTTGCTTTAAAGGTATGCTTATTTCTCGCAATCCCCAAATCTTTTTGTTTGTTGGCACATTTAATTTGCACTGCTTTCAAGCTGTGTTTGGTTAAAACCTGCTTTTTTTGTAGGTTGGGCAGATGGATCCAAAAGAACGGCATGCAACCTTGATGATAGACGAAATTCAGCTAACACCTGGCCTGACATACGATGCGTCCTCTGGGACAGTATTTGGAGCACCGACGGCACATTGCCTGATGGATGCCTTGCAACGCATGCAATTGTGTTCATGCTTGGTGGGGTCAGCACCCGGTGGAAGCAGGTTGTAGCATACCACCTCACAGGCAATTCCTTCCATGCAAAGATATCATTGTAGACGTTATCACAGAGTGTGAAAAAGTAGGCATTCGTTTGCATGTTGTTGTGACGGACATGGCGGGAGGCAACCAGTCTCTTTGGAAGTTGTTCGGAATAGTAGTTGGGAAGCACAGCAAGCCGAAAGTTTCATGTGCTCACCCGTGTGACCCTAGCAGAAAGCTTTTTTTTATGCCAGATGTGCCGCACTTGCTTAAAAATCTGCGTAATCATTTAACGCAAGGACAAGAGATTACGCTGCCAGAAGACCTTGCCGAAAAACTAAAACTTCCCGGCCGCACCGTGTCAGTTGAGCCAATTAAGCGGGTTGTAGAGGTTGATGCAAAGATAGACCTTAAACTGGCGCCCCACTTGAAGGAAGCATGCGTGCAACCAGGACATTTTGAAAAGATGAAAGTGGGACTTGCTTTCAGTTTGTTTAGCAACGACACAGCTGCCGCACTGCGCATGCTTGTACAAGCAAAGGATGACAAAATTAATAATGAAGATGTCCTAACCACAGCGTGGTTTGTTGAGACGGTGTTTAAATGGTTTAAATTTATCTCTTCAAGAACGACAAAGCTTGCCATCAACCGCTTCGATGAACAACAGTACAAGGAGACCGTCACGTTTTTAAAAGACATGATTGACCTTTTTGAAAAAATCGAAATCGGAACTGATACAAAAAAATGTTGGAAAAAAATTGGCCCGCATATGCCGTGGGCAGCTCGTCAGCCCTCTCTATAAAGCACTAGAACTTCTCGTACACTCACCCGCTCAAGCCCAATGTGGCCTGGCTCCCCGTTGGTTCCTTTAACTTTTACTAAATGTGCGTCAGCTCCCCAGCACCTCAGCTCCAGCCTCGCGCACGGAGCGAAACGGCGGCGGCCGCCATTTTGGCGGCGGCCGCTTTGGCGGGCGGCGGCCGTTTTGGCGGCGACCGCCGCCAAAAACGAGAAAAAAAAAATCCACGTCGCAGAAGTCGCCCACGAAGAGAAAGTGACGTCACGCTGTGACGTCGCCGTTTGAAGGGGTGTGGTCGGCCTGGGCCCCTGCGGGATATGGTTTGGGAATACGCGCCCCGCGTAGCACTCGCGAGTGTGAAAGCCACTCGCGGTGAACCCCACTCACCACTCGCTAGTGCGAGTTCCACTCGCGGTGAGCCCCACTCACCACTCCCGAGTGTGAGTTGCACTCGCGGTGAGCCCCACTCGCCACTCGTGAGTGCGAGTTCCACTCGCGGCGAGCCCCGCTCAGCACTCGCGAGTGCGAAAGCCATTCGCGGTGAACCCCACTCACACCTCGCGAGTGCGAGTTCAACTCGCGGCGAGCCCCGCTCACCACTCATGAGTGGCGAGTGAACGCGCGCTTCTTGCGCGATGTGCGACCGACAGAGCGTTGGAGCGCGCAGTCGGTAGCTGGTTTTCGTTTGTTTGCATCGACGAACTGAGTGTTTTGGTGTTCTTGATCGTAAATACGACTAGCAAAACCAAGTCTAGGCAGATGTGTTGCATTGTTGGGTGCACCAACAGCTACGCAAACTCGGCAGAAGCTTTTACGCCGCTCCAGTTTTACCGCTTTCCGTCGCAACGATATCCGCACCAGCGTGAACGGCGGGAGACCTGGATACGGTTAGTTCGGAGACAGAGGTACGTGTGTACAGGTGAGATTACTGTTTGGTCGTGGAAGCGCTGTAGTTGAACAAAACTTTGCTGCAACCGGAAGCTTTCTGTCTTCTGTTTCCCAGGAGTGACGGCACGGGTACCTGGAAGCCGCAACCGCACTCCCGCATATGCAGTCGACATTTCGTTGGCAAAAAGAAATCCGACGAATCGAACAGCCCTAGTTACAACCCCAGCATTTTTCCTCCTGTGTACAAGAAAAAGACGGCAGCTATTGACTGCCAGGGCCGTTATGAAAGGTAACAACAGCGCGTTAACTATGCGCTTCACGCCGAGCCCTTCGATTGAACGTACGGAAACAACAGTCCATTGAAGTTAGATGCTCGTTATCATCCCCAACTTTCGGGGACACGCGCCTCCGAAGACGCCTAGCGCCCTCCTCGGCGGCAGCCGTCGACGGCGAGCGTAACTGAATGGGAGGGAGCAAAAAAAAATCGTAGCTCTCGAACGGAAGCAGATTTTTCAAAAGGCCTTCTTGAAATACCTAGAATTACTTCAAGCGCACCCGCGGCGAAAATTAGAGCAGTGTGAAGCATTAATTACCGGTTCCTCACACACCTAAAGTTTTCCATAAGGGGCCCTTGATTTCTGATTTGTTTCGCAATACTAGCGGTTATACTAGTGCTGCACAGAAAGATTTTTAAAAAGGCCTTCGCGAAATACCTAAAACTACTTAAAGCGCACTCACAGGTAAAATTTCAGCCCTGCAGAGCATAAATTGTTGGTTCCTCGCCCCCCTAAAGTTTTCGAATTCCCAGAGCGAGCTTCTCGATTTCTTCCTTGTGTCGCGATACTGGGGCAGAAAATGGAGATTCTTCAAATTACCTTCGGGAAATATTTAAAACTACTTTACCCGCACTCACGGGAAAAATAACCCTGACAAATAAAAAAGGGAGAGAGCAGGTGGGCGGATTGCGAAATTGTTCCCGGCAATTTATCAAACGCCATTTTATCGAACTCCCGGCGGCCGTTTCATCGAACATTTCAACGTTTGGACGAAGGCTTTTTGGTACAAAACCTTCTGTAGAGGCCGTTTCTGCATTTTATATTCTGTACACGTACATTTAAAGGACGCGGAGTCGAAGGTTGGACCTGCGCATGATTAGCAAACTAGTCCCGGGCCATCTTCGCTAACGTGAAACCTGCGGAGGGGCGAAGGGTATACGACTCTATGTGTATTCTCGGCGGCTTGGCGGTTTTGCCTACGGAGATGAAACCGTTCGGGGGTATGATATACAGCTTTGCTGTAAGTCTCGTGTCTTTGAAACACGAAGCGTCCTAGCGCGAGTCGTTGGAAAGCGAGTGTCACGGTGTGTTTTTAGTAGGAGTTTTTGACGACGGAGATAAAACGTTCTGGCGCGAAGCCCTGTATACCGAGTGTCCCGGTGCGTTCGTTTAGTATGCTTTACGTTCTAGCGCGAGGAATTGGAAAACGAGTGTCCCGGGTTTTAGTGCCGTGACTACATGATACGACGACAACGATGACACGGGACGCCGACAGCCCGACCCCCTAAGGGGCTTCGACCCCGACGGCATTTTATTAATCAAGGGGAATTTTCCCCATATCCGAATAACAACGTTTTGATCTATCAATCAATCAAACATTTTAATTAGTCAAATAATTTGAATGATTGATTCATGAGCCGATCAACGATGGCAATTATTATGTTTTATGTGAGAATTAGGTGGCAGTGATCTTTATTTTGCGGGAAGCTGTATATGGCTCACTCGACTTCATTTCCTGTTGTCGCGGCCCGTAAGCGGGATCGTTCAGCAGAATATGCTTTGCGACGAAGCCAACATTCCTATGAAGCTTCTGTAGTTCTGTATCTCGGGAAGAAATCACGGTGCGATACGATTGCTATGTCACTACGCCCTGCGCAGTTTCTTTACTTCTCGTAATTACCCTGAAACGAATGAATGACGCTTGACGGATCAAGCGGCTATATAATCGCAGGGAGTTTTATCCCAATCGATGTTATGAGTACTTGCCAGTCGCAGTTTTAATACAAGGAACACAAAGCCGCTCCTCCTGAAACAATTCATTAACATCACAGTGGTAAAGGTGGTTCTACTCCTTACACACACGCTTAGAGTGAGCCCATGGTCAATACATTCAACAAGAAAGTATTATAAAATCGCAATTCCGAGCACATTTTGTAGTTCATTTGATAACTATATTTATTGGTAATTTTCAGGCTTTCTCCTATTCATCTACCAGCCCCCTTGGTAAACAGAGGGGTGTGTCACTTGTTTTTCTCATGAAGACGACTGTCTCAGCTCTCGCCAAACCAGCCTATTCAATTTTTTTCCTTTTTATAATGGAAGAAAGCGATGTTTATCTGGGGTGTCTATGATATGCACGACTTGAAGAGGCAATTTCCGGTGGGGCGACAGAAGGCGAAAAAAGAGCGATTCCTGGAGGGGAGGCGCAGTCGGCAAGACCCCACGCGCGAAAAGGTGTAGCCAGCAAGCTTGTTCCTCGATGGGTGGACAGGCGCCAACGATACCTGGACATTGTGTCCTCAGTGGCTTCAAGTTCGGGTGGTTTTTTGTTGCGTAATTGAGGTTGTGTGAGCTCATGGTGACCGTATAGCTTTTTTTTGCATCAATGCAGTGAGGCTTCAGAGGCCTGTAAGGTTTTCAAGGGAAACCGAAAAGAATATGAGTGGAAAAGGAATCCGGGGGAGATTGAAACCTAAAGACGAGGGTGGGGAGGGAATGGGTGAAGGCTTGGGCGAAGAATTAAAATGAAATGAAAGTACGCGTGCAACCAGAAAGCCCTAATACGGGAATGAGTGGTATTTGCGAGCACAACCCGTACGAGCTTGAACAGCTGTTTCCAAAAAGGACCGTTTTTCCTCCACGACAATATCCTATAGGCTTGTCTGCGAAAAAGCTAGCGACAACAGTGTTTGCAAATTCATTTTAGCGTGACAGTCCAGCCTACATAAATATTTTCATACGATTTTCTGCATTTTTTTCAGGTAACCGAATGTTTGTGAAGCTCATTTAGAGAAAACTACATAAAAATACATTACCACAAACACTGGCTAATGGACCTTTTACCAGTAGCGATCTGCGCACCCGCGGACTGCCGGTACGCCATTCTTGGCAGTAGCCTCAGGTGAAATAAACAAAAAGGCGCCCCTCAGCTTGCTGCTTAGGGAGCGGTTATGCTTCCTAGGGCTGTACGTTTTTGTTTCCTCTTTTCGGACAGTTCCCAGCGAATCCGTACGTGCACACAAAAAAAGGCGTTCAAAAGAAAGGGGCGAAAATTTTTGAGGCTGACCACCCTGCGATCACTTGGTTACCAGTAAGGGAGCAACGAAAATGAAAAAAAAAAAAAGTGAAGGAAAAGGGGCGCTCCGGCCACTGCAGATTGGTCACGCGAGCGTGCACCTGCTACATTCACGTGAATAGCGCAGGTGACGCGTGGGTGCGGGAGGCACTGCAGGCCGAAGATATCTTGTGCACAGGTTCTGCGAAAGCCCGACTTTGGGGGGAAGTGCCTTACGACTAATTTCAGTTCGCCGTGGCGGCTGCTTGGAGGACCGGTACTAGAAAAAAGATCCATTTAACCTTATAACCGAGGAGTCTTTGTCGGTTCTCTGCTTATTATTTTTTACATCTTCATATTTTATTGTAATTTTCGCAGCTCAGGTTAGTTTTCGGTGTCTTCAATTTTTTTCTGTTCGTTAGGTTATGTTAGATTCGTTCACCTTAGGTGCGTTAATTGAAGGCGAAGCAGTGCCAGACTACAGTGCCTAGTACATTCTAGGCACTACATCCAGGCGGGACATTTTTCATCGAAACAACGCCGGTGGGCGCACTTCAGTGGAGTGCTTACAATACTGTCGGACGGCATATAAACACAGCCTAATATAAATGCACTCGACTTCCTTGAAACGATTTCTCCTGTCATTCTTTATTGAGAATCGTTCCTCGATTATGTTGTATTCATTTTATGTTTTTTTTTTCAATATCGACTGGAAGAAATATTCATTGATCATGCAGTAAAGTCAGCAAATATACTTCAGACCAGTGTTGTACACGTTACTCTAAAACAGGAAAGAAAGCTCGTTCCTCGTTCCTTCCCAATTTTGAAACGAGTTACCGTTACAAGTTCCTTTATTGCGAAAGGCACGCGTTCCAGCTCCACTTCGAACATTGGAACGTGTCGTTACATTAACGTTACATTTCATTTTTTAAATAAAAGTGTGGTGTCGAATAATCCCGAGGCGAAATAAAGTGTGAAATCTAAAACTCACACCAAACTACGTATATTATACGAATAGGAGCCTTGCCGGCAGCAGATTATGTTGAAATAAAATGGATCCACAGAAACGCTCCTAGACAAATTTTTTTGGGGAGAACCGGAAAAACTCCAGACATGTCTAACTGCGATTTTTGGTACATGTGGCACTTTCAACTTCGGTTTTACGAATGCGCAGTAAGGTTACTGCGCTTGAGATGTGCAGATAGAAAGTTACATGCAGGCACATAATTAAAATTCTTGCATAAAGAACTGTGTCGAAAGGAGCAATACATAGGCGTTTAATGAATGGTTATTACAATATTGCAGGTTATCTAAAATGCCTTACAGGCCCTGCGCAGGGAATTGAGTAAGGGGGTAAGCTTTGAGTAGGCTTTGTAAGAGTAATTGAGTAAGCTTTGCAGATCATACAGCACAAATTTGCGAGTAACAAAACATAACAGAACAAGTAATGGCTGCAAGGTTCACAATACAAGTTTTAGTCAAGAAAAATAAAAAATAAAAGTCAGCACTGTAGTCACACATGAAATCTACGCGCAAGAATTACAAAGTATACCGAACACAATCAGGGTAGTAGATAAAGTAAACAACCGAAAATATCCAAATATGTTGACACGACGCACAAATCAGTTGCTGTGGTTAGAAATACGCATAAGGGAAAAGCACAGGAAATAAAAGCACAGGTTGAAACCAACCAACTAAAGTAACTCTGAACGCTGGCCGTCCACGTTCCAGCGGCCTCTCTCAGGTATTGTCCATACCGCATGCGACAAAAGTATGCCCAACAATGACGAAATTCCTGTCCTTTGTCAACACGACGCGTGCAATACAAAAGGTCCTGGCACTCCCTTCGACCCATTCCCGTCGACTCCCAGACCGCGCCGTGACGAACTGCATGCGTACTCTAACTTTGAGCAGTACAGCATACCGAGACACTGCGGCGCGCCCAGCCGTATTCATAGCCGGTGACACTTCGGATGAACCCGCCGCGGTGGCTCAGTGGCTAAGAAGTTGCGCTGCTGAGCACGACGTCGCGGGTTCGATCACCAGCTGCGGCGGCTGCTTTTCAGGTGGAGGCGAAAAGCAAAAACGCTCGTGTGTACGAGATTTCGGCGCACGTTAAAGATCCCCAGGCGGTCAAAATTAATCCGGAGCCCTCCACTACGGCGCGCCTCATCACCTGCGTTGCGCCGGCGCGTTAAACCCTATAATCAATCAATCGACACTTCGATTGACCTCACAGCGAGCGCAACTCCCCCCCCCCCCCCCCCAGACAGTTTTTTCCAACAACCTTCCCTCGGCAGTGAACTAGACGCGCATTCTGGCCATTCCAGAGAAACGATGAAAGGTGAAAAGCATTCTCGCGGCTGCGCTATTCCTCCATCGAACGCCGCGTAAGCTCCGCGGGGGATCCAGACATTTCGGTGTAGGTCATTTCGGTGCAGGACGTTTTGGTGCGGACATGTCGGTGCACAGACGTTCGGCCTTGCAAGGAACGCCGTTCTGTACAATACTGCTTGAGACGTGGCCTACGTCGTCATCTTGACCCCAACCACGGCCGGAGCCCCGCTAGCCGTTCCCGGCCCACCGGGCTCCTGATCTATTCCTCTGAGGCAGGGGTCTCAAAGACGCGTCCCGCGGACCTTTTGATTCGGACTTAGTATACGAACATATTTATTTATTACAAACGTTCTTGTTCGCAATCCTGCGATAAGTTAGGCCAGGCGTT
The DNA here is from genome assembly GCF_048455015.1 of Haemaphysalis longicornis. Taxonomy (NCBI): domain Eukaryota; kingdom Metazoa; phylum Arthropoda; class Arachnida; order Ixodida; family Ixodidae; genus Haemaphysalis; species Haemaphysalis longicornis. The sequence goes on from NW_027526233.1 coordinate 76,940, forward strand.
GGTTGTGCGGCATTGCCAAAAACGTGTTTATTAATTTTTTTTTCTTTATTGCCATGCTTTGACACACAAACAAAACACTACACTCTTAAAGACGCTAGCCAGCACTTGACTAACAGAGTAATGGCTAAAATTGTTTCATGTTTGTTAAAGTTTCAAACACGGGCAACCATTCCGGAGGCTCGGGCTGAGCCCTCCACACTTCAATAATCAGACAAACAGACTCAGAAAAGTACTCTTTGGACCGTTTGGCATCGATGTCGCGATGGCGGATGGCCATGCGCGATTTCCAAATGCCGTGCAGGGCCAGAACCATGACGAGGTCATATGGTACCCCATCCTCGCTTTGAATGGGTAGAAACCTGATCCCGTAGGCATCCAGGGGGAAGTCCTTCTTTAATGTGCGCTGAAGCACATCCCAAAAGAAGACCTCATCCCAACACTCCAAGAAAACATGTTCAACCGTCTCGGGTTTTTTGCATGGGTAACAGTCTACCCCCCATGGAATGTATAGACCTTTCTCTTTTTGCCAGGTTTTTACTGGAAGGACGCCCACGTGAAGTTTAAAAAAGAACGTTTTAACCCATGGCGGCACTGCCATTCTCTTTACTCGTTTAAGTCTTTCTTGGGCTACTTAAACCCAGAAATTTTGGTCTGTCTGTATGTCTGTACGTCTGTCCGTCTGTCTGTATGTGACCCGATTCAGCCACCCGGCCAAAGCAAAACAATGCCTGCGCAATAGTCTTATATAGTCACAGCTAAATCTACCCGTCTATGTCCGGTGGAATGTTCATACTTCTCAACATTTTTGAAGAAGAACAAGACATTACGCAAATATGAGACAACAAATCAATACAGAAGTGATATTTGCAGTGTTCCTTTATAAAAAAATCAAACATGCTTGAATTTGCGAAATTAAATACTTCATCAACTGCAGAAAAAGAATTCACTCTGCCGTCGCCTGCTGTCGCCCGCGCCACTATAGCTTCTGGGGCCATTTTAAGAAATCAACCGGCAACAGTTACGCAAGGTTCCACTAGGTAGGTTCCACGTTCTGCTTGCAACGCACGTGGAGTAGGGAAACGCGGTTCTATAAACGCTGAAGTAGGGCGCCTCGATTAACGCGCGTCTTCGCCGTACGGCAGCGTTCGCATCGAGTCACCCGGTTTGGAGCAGTGGAACGCGGGAAATTTAAAATGATTTCAGCAAACCTTTGGCGTCTTTATCTTGGGAGGAGCGCGACGCAAGAGGAACAACATGAGAGGTGAGCGGGAAAGCGAAGGGAGGCATTCACTTCGCAAAAGCCGATAAAGACTATCGTCTTTTGACGGCATTTGCAACGAAAGGAGCAGATACGCGGCCAATTTTTTGTTGAATATTTGCTGGAATATGTGAACCTTTCTGAAGCTTCGCTTTAAAAACTCAGAAAGCCAAAATGAACAACTTCGACAGCGATGCGCACAGTTGGTACCAAAATACGGAATCTTCGTATAAAAACTGACCATTACTCCTGCTCAGCTGATCAGACAGCTAAGCTGTTAGATATTAATGAAAATGATTCTACGAAATGAGTTACAAAAGCGCTTCGAATTGCAATTTTGCAATACAGTTGACTCCTACCAACGCCGCCTGTATTAACATTGCCTGACGCGTCGCGCGCTTTTCAATGGGAAGGGTAGGTACGCTTAGTTCAGGCACTGATCCGCTATGTGGCGCGTGCCGGCGGACATTTCGCCTTACGTCACTGCTCGCGAGTCGCGGACGCTGCACCCACTTCTACGACGTGTGTCTGTCAGCTTGCCTGTTGGGCTTCAAGGGCCGTTTCGCTTACATCTTAGCCGTGACGGGGCGCTAGTTCTGTGGCGCACTGGGGATCTCGTTCAACGTGTCGCTTGCTTCATACTTGCTGCATTTTTCCAAAGATAAAGACGGACGCGGACTGAAATAGTCTAAGAACATACTGATTGTCGGGTAGACATATAGCTAACAGAAAAACGATATTTTCGGATGGGGCAGCCATTATTTTACTGATATTTTTCTTTCTGGAGTATTTAGAGAAGAAAAAAATTGCGTGCACGTTTTTTGTTCAGGCGCTTACTTCTACGATTACTTTCCAATAATATCACGTGCTTGTAAACTTCAGAAAATAATAGGAAACAAAAGGATAAGCAGCTGCGATCCCGCCACGCTGTCCGGGCGCTTCTACAGTATAGTCCTCAATTTTAGAAGTGCGTACCGATGCGGAGTGCGAACAGGGGGGTGAAAACAATACCTAAATGCGGAGGGGATAGAGGGGGGATGCCCTACTCAGAAAATATCAGGGCCTGTGATCCGAGTAGATAAGCGCGCAAAGCCGGTATCAGCCTGCGGCAGCGCAAGGGATTTTGCTTCGTGACAAAGGAGGTTTTATCAGTGACAGACCAAGACAGACAGGCATGGTGAAAAACAAGAAGGCGTAGGAGCGCCGCCTCGGGAACACTAAACAAACTTTCCACTATTTTGCATAGTTTCCGAGAAGCGGCGCTGGATGGCGGACACGAAAGCACGCTGGAAGGCTATGGAGCGGGGAAGGGTAGGAGAGAGAAACAGGAGAGTGGCTGTTTGGCCATTTTTCGCTCACGCGTTAGGCACTGTTTATACAGGCGGCGTTGCTCCTACTAATACGAACTCCATGTGAACCGTACAAAGCTTCTAACTAACAAAACTCTCAAACAAACAGAATCCCGCCGTGGCTATGGCGTTGTGCTGCTGAGCCCAGGGACGCGGTGTCGATTACCAGCCGCGGCGGCCGCTTTTCCGATGGAAGTGAGAAGTGAAAACGCCCATGTATTCGCGAATTCGGCACACGTTAAAGATTTCCAGGTTGTATAAATTAATCCTCCACTGCAGCACGCCTCACCGGCTGTGTTGCGTCGGAGCGTTAACCTCATATTCAATCAATCAATGAAACAGAAAGCACAATGAGAACAATGCCATAACTACGCTACACGTCTTCCTTCTTGATTTTGGTCACAACCTCGACTTTCCTTGCCAATACAAGCGCACGACATGGTTTGTCCTGAGTGTGAAGACTTATCGCTAAAGTTGAAGCCTGAAGCCTACACCACCCAAATGCTTACCCGGAGTTGTGTGCAGCCAGGAAACTACAAAGAACGTAGACATGCGAACGCTGGCGTGAGTTTCAAGTGAACTGCATGGCTGCGGGCGGCCTGAGTCGCGAGGGCGCCGACATAACACATCACGGTGGTGTTTTGACGCCGAAAAATTTGAATTTCCTCGAGAAATGACTGCTACCTGTATGTTTTTATTCAAAATACTTCCCAATTAACCGACAAAATTGGTTTTGGCTTCGAATTATCAGGCAATTTTTTAATCGAATTGCCCGTATAATTTCCGGAACCAGAACATCACTTCAAGTTAACCGAAAATTCTAACTAAGCGACTTTTAATTGTCGGGAGTCGATTGTATCTTGTTTGCGAGCGTATTGACCGGACGTAGTCCGAACGAGCACAAGGAACACGACACGATTGTTGTTTGCGATTTAAGCTATTCTTCTGTTCAATATAGTAACCAAATTTGAAAAGCCTGCAGTTTTATTCAAGCAGACAAACATGAGGCTGTCTGTTTTACGGTGTTTTCAACACGCTAATGGAATGCCTTAGGGCAGCGGCTTCATGTTCTTTGTGTTAAAACTGTGACTCGTAATTACCCGCGCGCGATATCGCCTAAGATAAAACTATACATGAACATGTAGCCTCCTGAGCAGTCAGACTTCATTAATATGTTTCGGGGTCTCTTCAGCACAACATGTGTTACAGCCATTTTCTGTAACCATTCTCATCCCGTAGTCGTTCATATGTTTACAACAATTCCTCAACGTTTACTATTTCACTGTGGCCCACCTAATTACGACAAGTAAATGAACTCGCCGTGATGAAAGATCTGTCAGGTCACACCATAATTTTTCCCGAGATAATATACGCTATAAACATCGCACCTTTTCGGCAGCTAAAGTTGCCCGCGAAGTAAAAAACCGTCAGCAACGCCTCACCTAAAATGTTCAGTAGCGATGACTAAACACAATTCTAAACACAAGCCTTTGAATAATAATTTTACTGTAGACCACTCCCTGAATATTTACTACGTTAAAACGCATGAAGAAGTGCAGTTAATTGCTGTTAGCGCTTGCTTCCAACACATATGTACAGCTGCAGCCCCTCGCAGGCACACTGCTGAAATATTTTACAGCGCAAGGAGCATAAAACGGCTACATCTCTAGAGGTAAGAAGTCGCATTCACGGGACCGAAGACACCCACTCGTGCGCGGTCCGCGAGCGCCCAGCCGTGTTTTCTTGTATGTTTAGGAATGGTGGAGACCCCAAGAGCACAAAAGAGCACTGCCTTTTGTGCACGTCCCTGACCCTCCTATTTGCTTCTTTTGATAATTCGGCATGCTTCACCGGAAAGAGGGGGACCCTTGGGGCGCGTTGGTAAGAGCGGCTTCGGGCCTCCCGAGTTGGGGAGAAGGAAAGAAAAAAAAAAGAAAAAGTCTCCACTTCGGAACGCCACGTGGTGTCAGATTTTCGAAGCTTTCGGGATGTCCCCGAAAGTTGGCCTCGTTATCCCGCCCGACAATAAAACATCCGAAATGTAACCTATTCACCAAATCCAAGAACAATCAATAATCACTTTCATTTCCTGAATGCCTACATTGCAATATGAGGCCTTTTTTTCAAGAAACAAATACAAGCACTTTACGTTTTCACAGTTCGTGCTTCTCAAAAAACTCGTATTATGAGGTAAAAACTATAAACAAAGCAATCGCATCATGCAGATGCCTCAATGAGGGCAGCTCTTTGGAAGCTCCATACTGTTCGTGAAACAGCAGGATATGATGTTTGACACCAGGCTGATCCCCTAAAATCCAGTAATACTGCGCTAACTTTTAGCATTAACTCCTCCTCCCAAGCCCCTTTTTTTTTACCGCCACTAACCCTGGAAAGCGGCGGCTGTGATATCTCGCGAATATCTCGTGATATCTCGCGAAGGAAATAAATTTACGAACTCGCAGGCTCATTTTGAAGAGGACAGCTTCGAGCAGAACAGGGCGGATGGGTGGAAAAAGCTAAAGCCAAATGCCGTGCCTACAGTGTTTTCCTTCAGACGTAAGTTCTTACTTCCTTTTTTTCCGCGTGCTTGTACACAGAATTTAGCATTATTCGGCACTGCATTCTTATGACTTCATTGTGTGGCCGTGTACGCATGCAGTGCATTTTTGTGTTGATAGCGGCGCTTATAATTACAATAGAGTTTAACCGTAAGTGTGCACTAAAAAGCAGGTCGAACTTGTTTTGTTTCTAGATGTTAGAGTTGTGGTGGCGGAATTTTGCCATTTGTTTTTGTGTTTAAATATAACGAACGTAGGCATATAGGAGTTGATTTTTTTCTTGCACGGTGGCGGATGTGACATTGGATCACAGGTCTTTGGGGGGGGGGGGGGGGGGGGGGGGAGGAGGGGCTGCGTTCTTAGGCTGCTTTTGCGTCTGTAAACTAGGAAAAAGGGCGCCGGGCACGAAGTTTGTTACTTCGCCCGAAAATGACTTTTTGTCTCTCTGCAGAGGACTACAGGCGTTTTAAATGTGCAACAAAGGTAGCACCCGGGTCTTCAGACATGGAAGTGTAAAGGCATTAAAGCAGCCATGAAGAGAAAATACAACTTCTTTTAATTTGAAAGAACTAGGATTCAGTATCTCACTCAGCTCCATTAGAGCCACAAAAGCTATTTTTTAACAAAAAAAACGCAAGAAGTATTTAAAAACTTTCAAACTTTGCGCCACAGTGACGTGTTCTGAGCAACAATGACGTCATACGGGCCAACAATAAAACATAATTTTCAGTGCGTTAACTGCACGTTAGCATTCAAGTGATGCGGTCAAATGGAACTAGAGGCCTCATTACAGACGTCCAGTCATGTGTTGTCGTGCAAGGTCAGTTAGGTGGCCGCCAATCGCATAAACAAGGTTCCGTGACGTCATAGAAAAGTTGCGGGAAACTGGCTAGGGGGTCGCCTCGGCTTTGCACGTTTTCTTTAATATGTCCGTTATTTGTTCGAAGATTGCGATGATATTGGTATCATTGTTATCGGGACTAAGCAGACTTTCTAATAAACCCAACTTGTATTTTAAGAAAGCCTTTAAGAAAGCCAGTCGCGTCATGCCTAATGTTGTTTATGGGATGCAGTTTGATGCTCTCCTTTGGTTTTGCAGCTTTGCCTCGTCACAGGAAGGCACCAAAGCAAAGGACTGGGATCGCTCTCGCCTCAGCCCTACGTGGAGATCAGCACGACGAAACCACTGATGGTCATGCAGCTGCGATCGACGCAATGCCGTCGCCGGGCAGCCTTGAGCTGCCTGAAGGACAGAATTGCAGCTCACATGAAGCCAGCTCAGTTGTACCGGTAGCGGACGAAACAGGTCTGCAAGGCTCAGCCAGTGGAATGAAAGCTGGGGTGTCTGACCCGGAGTCAGCCAATAACTCTTGCGCAGAATTAAATAAGCAGCTGGCAGACCTGACACGGAAATACAGCGAACTTCAAGAATTGCATACCCAGGCAAACTCAACGATCCAAGGCCTCCGAAAAAAGGTTAAAGGGACACTGAAGTGAATTTGTCAAGCTCCCGTTTTTGCTTGCACTGTGTAGACTGGCTCAAATTAGCACACTTTTCATCGTTTATCCGGTTGACAAATCGGTAATTATTTTACAAACCGCGAAAGAAGAAAAACTACCATGCGCGGTTTGCGGCGGCCGCACAAACTAAGCTGTGACGTTGGGAGGAGGGGGCGCCGTGATTGGGCGATGCCCAAGGTTAGCAATCAAACAAGTTTCGGTTTCGGTTTCGGTCTGTAAAACAACATGTTTGACATTCGATGGCGTCGTTGGATGGGCATTCTCAATATCCCAGTTATCGTAGTACCGCGCTTCTGCCATGTTGTCGGCTGTAAAATGCATAAGATAAGCCTCCCAGGACGGCTTGGAATCGTAGCATTCACTATCTGAGGCCTACGCAGTGCATGAACGCCTTCCGCGTCCCCGCAGACGCTCAAATGCATGCGCTTTTCCCCCATATTTGGAGCTTGCCTCGCTCATGCCTGTATCGTAAAAAGCGTGTTCGCACCAGGCCAAGGGTCTGTTGATTCTGGCCTGTGCCCACTGCCCGCAAGCAGTCGGTGCTTATGGCAACAGCACGCCAACGAGAACTCGCTAGCGCGGCAGTGCTAGCCTGCGCGAGTTCTGTGGACTAGTTCGTGGAGCAATGAACGTTGCGGCCCAAAAAAAGGTGAACTCAGTATAGAAAACATCGGCGAAAAACAAAAAAGTTAACTCATAAAAAAAAAAGCACGTACCCGCGGCGATTCGAACTTGTGACTGGCAAAACACTTGCGATGACATACCTAGCACCCCAGACGACTAGACCATAGGCGGCTTTTTTTTTCTTCTTTATTGCACATTGAACAAACAGTCCCTACAATGTCTACAATGCTGTTCTAAAACGCATCAGTGTCGGTTTAAAACCCGCTCACTGAACTTCGGTTGGCGAAAACTATTATAAACATCGAAGGAAGACAATTCCTCCAAAATGGGTAGCCACGTAAGCTCCGGGCACTGCATATTAATTACTTCCTTCAGCATACTGACATTTTGAGCAAAGTACTTGCTGACAGTCTTCGCGTCAGCATCAGAGTGGCGCACCGCCATACGACCCAGCCAGATGGCGTGTAGGCCCAAAAGCATTATCAGGTCATACGGCACACTGTCATGTTTGCCTACGGGGATGAAACGGATTCCATGTGGTGTCACAGGCAAGTCTTTTTTCAGGGTACGCTGAAGAACGTCCCAAAAAAAGACGGCATCCCAGCAGTCTAGGAAAACGTGGTCTATTGTTTCGGGTTTTTTACACAAAAGACAAACTGTTGTCCATGGCACAAACAACCCTTTTTCAGCCATCCATGTTTTGACTAGAAGAGTTCCTGAATGAAGCTTAAAAAAGAATGTTTTCATACATGCTGGGACTGCCAACTTTTTGACGCGACACAGTACATCTTGTCCTGGCCCAATGCGGTACATAGTTCTGTACCGCGGTACTGGAAAAAGAACATCTCTAAGATCCTCTGACAGACGTTTTCTTGAAACACTTGAAAGGTATTCAAGGGAAAACCTTGGCTCAAATTAGCACACTTTTCATCGTTTATCCGGTTGACAAATCGGTAATTATTTTACAAAGCGCGAAAGAAGAAAAACTACCATGCGCGGTTTCCTTCAGGTAACCTTTCAATGTGTAACATTCATCAACACTGGAAACAACAAACTGCGGGAGTGAACCCACCAAGACACTTTGTAGAAATGTGCGCAGAAAGGTATCACTCGCATCGCGAAGAAACATAAATCTGCTAACAAGTTGTCGCAAAAACAGGTGTGATAAGCCCACCCCTCCCGTTCGAACTTTACGAAAGAGATTCGTACGGCTGGTTCTTTCCCATTTGGAACCCCAGATGAATACAGCAAAAATACGGTGCATTTTCTGCACATTTACTCGCGAACAGTGTATTACTTGCATCACATACCATAGTTTTGCCAGGAAGAACATGTTGCAGACAGTGGCACGAGCGAACATCGATAGGTTGCGGCCTCCCCACCTCGTTGCTTTTTCACGCAATCTTACTGCTTCTTCCTGCCAATGCTTGCTACTATCTTGGTAACACTCCAGCGGAGCGCCAAGATATCTTTTCGGTACCTGAAACCACTGGATGTTTTCAAAAAACTCTGGTTTGGTGGGCCATACTCCGTGCCACAGACCCGAACATTTTTCCCAGTTTACAGCACGACAGGTTTGTGCGCAAAAATCTTGTGTAATCTTTGTCACTTTTTGCACGCTCTCTTTTTATATGTAACAAACACTGCCACGTCGTCCGCATAAGTCAACAACCGCACTTCACTTGAGTTCAAACTAAATCCCCTAACTTCATTACTTTGGATTATTTTTAAACAAAAAGGCTCTAAAAACATGCTAAAAAGCAGTGGCGACATCGGACAACCTTGCCTAACTGACGATAACACAGGTACGCATTTGCTGACCTTTTTGTTTATAACTAACTGCGTGGTACACCCCTGGTAAGCCATATGCACTCCATTGTATAGCACTTCTCCCATATTTGCTTGTTTCATAATACAGAATAACACTTCGTGACACACTCTGTCGAAGGGTTTTTCAAGGTCAATCTGCATCATCGCAACGTGGCGGCACATCAAATCACAGCATTCCAACACACTCCGAGCAACATGGATATTGGTGACGATACTTCGTCCCCTAATGCCGCACGTCTGATGTGGCCCAACTAAGGACGTTATGACTGTTTGCAACCTTTTCGCTAAAATTTTCATCAGTATTTTATAATCAACGTTCGCTAACGTGATCGGGCGGTAGCCCTTAACTGACTGCATTTTAACCGGATCATCACATTTGGGTAATAGAACCGTATATGTCCGGGAAAATGACACCGGGAAACTATTATTCTCATATGCTTCTTTAAAAACGTTCAGCAAAATAACTGAAACTCTATCGTTGAACGCCTTGTAAAACTCCGCATTTATGCCATCCGGTCATGGCGTTTTAGCCCCCTGCAATTCGTCAATTGCTTTTTTCACTTCGCCGAGTGTAAGCGGCTGTTCTAAGCCTTCCTTCACGTCGTCTTCGAACTGTGGTATCAACGGAAGAAATTCTCTTTTGAAATCTTCCATTCGCGGAGCACTATGACCAAACAGTTTCTCATAATGCTTCACAAATGCCTTTTCTATGTTTTTTCCTTCCCTTGTAAGTGTTCCGTGAAAAACTATTTCCTTAATTTCATTTTTTTGTGCATATTTTCTTTCATCGCCTAACGCCCTTTTAGTGGGTGTTTCCCCAGCTAATATTCTTTCGCCACGGGCCCGCACTGTGGCTCCCTGATAGCGAACTTTATCTATTGCCTCTAGTTTGCCTTTTATAGCTGCTATATCTTCGCCAAATAAACCCGGCATTTCGCTCTCTAGTACAAGTAACTGGTGTAGATTGTTGCGCAATTTTTTTCCGCTGCTCTTTCTATCCGTCTTAATGCGGTTGACCTGGATATTGCACACAACTTTACGTCCTGCTTTATTAGTTCCCATTTTTCTGCCCAGGAAGGACCCACTGCGCTCTCGTGTTCGACGAAAATTTTCTCTACTTTTTCTTTAAACCCTGAATCTTTCAATAATCTACAGTTTAATTTCCACAGTTCCCAAGAAAACTTCTTATCCTCTTTTCTGCCGCCTACCACGAAGGACACGAGACAATGATCACTGAAAGATACATCCTTTACGCTGTAGTTCGAACACATTGACACCAGGTTCAGGCTCACGTAAGCTCTGTCTAGGCGAGCGTGGCTAGCGCCTTGGAAATGCGTAAATCTTAAACAGTTTTCTTTTGACGCAATGTGAGAAACGTCTTCCATTTCATGGCCTTCTAACATTTCATATAGGAATTCGGCGCTTCGATCCTTCTGTCCAAACCCGCCTATTCGGTCTTCTCTCGCACAAACGCAGTTGAAGTCTCCCAAAAGCATTACATGTTTTTCGCAATTTAGATAGGTTTCAATGTCCTGAAAAAACTCTTCTCGTTCTTGTATTTTGTTTGGAGCATAAATATAGAGCACCCGAAATTCATCTCCGTCAAACAGAAAGTCGCATACAACTAATCTACCAGACTCGCCGGAACGAACATTTTTAATCAACACACCGCTTGCTGATCTTATAAGTATACAACACCCTCCCGATGTTCCAACAGCGTGACTTACGCACGCGTGAAAGCTGTTACCGAATGTATTGACCATGCTGTTAGTCTTGCCCTCTGCCTCTATTTTAGTTTCTTGTACGCACAGAACGTCAAGTTCCTTCTCAATCATAAGGCGTTTCAATTGGCATTGTTTCCGCCTGGCACCTAGCCCGCGCACGTTCAGGGTACATATGATGAGAGGCATTTTTTTTTAAATCCCTATACTAACGGCGAAAAGACTGACAACACTGTCATCAAATATAGAATCGTTACAACGTGATGTAGTTCCACGCATTGTTCTAGCTATAGCTTTCACCCTGGAAATTCTGTCATGGTTGATGCCCCCACACCAGACAACACAAGACACCATTTCACGTGATGTTGCCCCCACTTGAACAGCACACCTCGCCAGTGTCCGTCGACGCACTTTTTTTTTTTTGGCCTTTTGGTTGGTTCGGTACCGTTGTGGCTATCTGACGTTTCTCGGCGCTCGGTCTGGCGGGACATGAAGCTTGGCTTTGGGTATCGCACGCCTCCCTTGTCCCGCCTTTCGCGGGGGCTCTCCGATGGCTTCGATGGATTCGTGCTCCTCGGGGCCGTTTTCTTCTCGCGACCGCTTGGCTGCCGTAGAGGCCTCACCGCTGGCTTCCACCTCCATTATGTCGGGCTTGGAGTCGTCGTCCTCGCTAGGAGACGCCGCGGCGCGTTCAACACAGCCCGCGTTCCCGCTACCACTCACGATGACTTCAGGCTGGCACGGCACGCTTTCCTGCGTCTCACTGCCGATATCCTTCGGATGATTCTCGTTATCTTGCGTCGGCTGGCCGCTTTCGCCGTTCCCGCCGTCGTCTGCTGCCTTGTTGATTTCCTCCGCTTCCGCCTCGTCCATCGTCAGCTCGGGTTTTGGGTCGAACTGTACGCATTTAAGATGTCCCAAGTTACAACCCCCCCCCCTCTACTTCCCCTTCCCCCACTTGACGTAGAGTCTTCCTGCCACAATAAAGGCTACCTCCTCCTCCTCCTCCCTCACACAAACCCCTAACAACTCCACAATTCCGTAAATATTTTAAAATGACTGCAAACCAAGCAGCCTCATCAAGAAATGAGCATGACTAAGCCCTAGGAATACCCATGTACGCTCCAAACGAAAAATATGACGCGTTGGGTGCGCGCAACACTTTCGAAGAACAAATCAAGGCGCAAGCCGTGCAACACACTGCGCACCTAGAGCACCTCACCAAGATAGCCGCGAGCAGACACCTATTAGACAGCCTGCACATTTTATATGAGAAGACCATCGGCGACAACATCTCCACCCCTGCGGAGAGAGCTGCGAGTCCAGGAACTTGAGGAAATCTGCACGTTGTTTGTATTGACACAGCCACGTGGAGCTATGGTTTCAGCCGCTACCGACTGCTCGAGCAAAGTTCTTGACCCCTGCTCCACCCAAACACCCGAAGGAGGACGAAGAACTGGCCTTTGCCCTAGCCCTATATAGCAGCTACTCAAGTGCGGAAAATGATTAGCGATTCCCATCAAGCGATCTGCAAAAGGAAGAATTTCCAGCGGAAGGCGCAGGATCTTTACCCGCCACGAGACGAACCAAAACACCAGATCCCCACACATGTGGCACTACAAGGCAACGAACGGGCCAACGAGGCTGCTCGAGATCTCACCCACCGAGAGCCCCAGCGCACATTCCACAGACAACTCGAAGGATCGCGTCTGTACTTGCCGAGACGTGCTTGTTCACTACAAAGGGGAAAGACGAGGCCACCCGGCTGCTGACCCGTCGCTCACCAAGAAGCAAGAAGTGGCGTGTAGACGTCTTTAGATGATCACTTATCCTAACCTAAGGCTCTACTGGCCCTTCCATTTGGAAATACACAACGCTGGATGTAAACACTGGCCTAAGCTTGCGACCTTGGCTCGCATGCTATGGGAACGCCCCAGTATACAGAGACATGGGTTCGAAAATTCGAAAGGAACATTTATTATCACTAGTAAGGAGCAATGGGAAACAGTGCCGCACAGCGAAAAGCCTGAAATCCAACAGTGGGCCATCCAAAGGAAGACATCGCCAGGAGCCAAGGCATCTTGGCAGTCGTCTAGAACGCCTCAGGCCTGAATAGGCTTCCCCTTTCGACCGAATAAAATTATTTTCTCCTCCTCCAGACCGATCGGAGTTCTAAATTTTCTAAACTAGCCATAGGATTTACTTGAAGTGAATTTAGTGCTGCAAAATATCATGAGCTAATTGCTAATTGGGCATATTTCAGAAAACTTCAGTGACAGAGAAGGATAATAGAACACTCGAAATAAATTCAGCAAAACCCAAATTTAATGTCCACATGTACCCAAATGCCTATCTGTCAGTTGTACCACTGATGACGGCCTTTGAAGGTTGGAATTCCAGAAATGCACCCAGCATTGTTTGCGAAACAGAGACTACAAGTTTATAGTGGTATGGGAGCACAAAGGGAAAGACACGTGAGCGTTGGGGTGCAAAAAAAAAAAAACATCTCTTGGTGCAACATCATCCACCCACCAGTTACGTATCCAGGATTTCATTTCGGGGGAGGATTGGGGCCAAAAAAGGTAATGGAAGAGCATGAAAGGATGAAAGTGCACAAAAATATACAAGCCAGAGCAAGGAATTCATTACAAAGAAAAACGGCTTTGTTATTTAACTCAACAGCCCGCACAAGCACTGTTTGAATTGCCTGCACAGTGGACGAGCAGATATCACCCTCATACCGAAGATCCACAAACCTCCAAGGACTACGCCTGTACCTCTTCTGTTGGCAAAACATTTGAACACTTGGTACATACACCAATCACCACGCACCTTGAACAAGCGGACAGTATCCCTATGCCATGTTTGGCTTTTGTACTGGACTGTTCGCTCAATGCGCGCTGTTACAGCCAAAAAAGGCGAAGAAAAAATTCTGGAGGCTCCGTTACATCACCTCTCTTTTGCAATGCTAATTACTCCACTCACCCATAAGACTTCACCAAATATCAGACCTTCATTACACTCTCTATGCCGACAACATCATACTGTGGACAATTCAAGGTCAGTTGGAGCCGACACGACACCCTACAGCAAGCTATAGATACAATCAGGCACGTACCCAGGATTTTTTTTCGGGGGGGGGGGGGGGGGGGCAACCCAAGGTAACTTTTCTATGCAAATTAGGGGAGAGGGCGAGGGTACCCGCCGTTACTAGTACAAACACGATAAACGGGCAGCGTTTACCATAAATGCGCGTAAACCTGCATAGAGAAATGAAATTAACTGTATCCGCCCTTGTGATGGAGGCGAAAAGCAAAAACACTCGTATGTTCGAGATTTCTGCGCACGTTAAAGATCCCTACGCGAAGTTTGCAAAATTAAAAAAAAAGAACGGCAGTAATTACAATACATTTCCGGAGCATCCCACACGTTATACGCAATCGAAGTCGGCAGAAACGGAAGGGCATAGGCACTCGAGAGTTCAGATCTCCGTGGCAACCCTCTTGCGCTTCCATATTTTTCTCCAAATAAAACCTGTGGCTACTAGTTGTGAAGGAAGGAAACAAAATGCTAAGTAAATCGGAGATGTCATACACCTAATTCCGTGTGTTATTACCCTAAACAGCCTCCGAGTTCGACGTTTAATGGTCTGCCATTCAAAGCACCAATGATTCGGGCCTCAGCAATTGCAGTACCGAGACGCACTGGACTGCAGGAAATGTAGATAAAAAAACGGTGGAAAGCGCCAGCGCGTCAGCGCTTACCTCTGGTAGTTTTGTAAAGAACCTTGTTATATCCCCGGATGCGCCTTGTCGCTTCCTCGACGTCGCAGCGTGGCTTGTCCTGCAAGGCGGGAATGAGCTTCTCCTCTGTCCTCTCGTTCGGCCCGTTGGTGAAGTAAACTCGTTGCTCTCTGCCGACACCTTGACGATATTCCGACATCGCCGGGGTTTCATAACCTCTCTAATACAAAGAAACATTTCGCAGTCCAATTTTCAAGCCGAAATTTCTGTACGCCAAAAGTCTGGTTGGGGTTCGTCGAGATGTCCGGCCCGGGTTCATTTTCACCGATCACCCGCTGCACACCCGTCTCTCTCATGTTGACCATTGGCCACCTTGACTCCGTGCCCTTCCCCGCTTAAGCCCGGTGTTCTCGAGGTCTGTTCATAGGAATGCAGCTGGAGGTCCGCAAACCCACCAGTAAGGTTTGGTTCGTTGTTGAGGAGGGTGGTGTCGTCGTTGAGGATGGCGAAGGACCCGATGATGAGACGAGGCAAGTAGATGATGAAGAAAAAGTCTATTTACACTTATTTACAGGAGACGACGAAGCATGAAAATAAGATAACACATGGTAATGAAAACTGGATTACAATTAAAAGGTGCTGCAGCGCACAAAAAGGGTATCGCGGCATGATCCCTGATGCGGGCCCCGGGGCCAAAACGGGTGCCGAACCGCCGCGCGGTTGGCGAGAAATTCGTGGGGCTCTGGCGCCCAGAAACTGCCACGAGAGCAAGTCTTCATGTGACCGCTCTTGGCCGAAGCTCCGGAAAAACTCAGCAAAATTGCGCATGCAGTCGCAAGCAGCCTCCACACAGCAACACACGTACCAATTAGGATTTTGACCCCCGCTCCCCCCTGTCCGCCGCCCCAGAAAGTCGGGGGGAAACGAGTCTTCCCAAAAGCCGCGTAGAAGGTCGCCGGCAAGGCCGTCCCAAAGGGCTGCCACTCCGCCCACGGCTTGGGGGACACGGCAAAGCGGCGAGAAGGGAGGAGGGTCATCGCCCCGATGGGGTCCACCGGCGCTGGCATCACTACACCGCCGTTGTGCATAGCAGCCATTAACCACAATGGCTGTCAATCAACAGTGCCGCTGTCACTGCCTTTAGTTGTCCAAAGGAATGCCGCCGGTGTCTCTTGCCGCCGTACAACTGCGATGCGCGCCTTCACTTTGTCACCCTGCATGCCGTCGCCGGGCTTAGTAACGTTGTTGCGCTTCCTTTTTGAGCGATCCTTCTTGTCCAGACGGACGCGCCGACTGTAGAACAAGGCTTTTGTACTCCCATGGTTGCTTTCCCTAAGCGGGCGTAATGTTAGAGGCGCCGGACGGTGGGGTCAAGCATCCTCTCGCGCCACTCCGCTCGTCGCCATCCGGTTCCAAGCCCTTGTGTCGCCTTGGCTTGTTCGGCAGACGCTGCACACGTGCGCGAGCCGGATGTTGGAAGGCATTGCGTATAGAAACCCTACAGCGGGTTTCTCTGCTGCAAGAAGACTTCTTACCCTTCTTACCGACAAACACAAAAGCAGCATTTCCACGAAAACTAGTGAAAAACGCGCTGTGAGTTCGGCTTATGGAAGGAATTCGTTGAGCCACAAACACCAGGCATGGGCGATAGTATCGGCCGACACCGCGGCGCGCTAAGATGGAGGGATTTGTTGAATGTTCAAAGACAAACATTTTCTTCCCCATCAAAACATATGCGACCCGAGCCGCTGAAACCGCCACCTTGGTAAAACAAGCGATAAGTTACTGCTGTCTGAGAGAACCGAAGCACCAATTGCAGACGGACAGGGTAAAGGGGGTGCAGCGAATTGCAAGTTGCAGGCCGGCAGCAGAGCACGAAGGCAGCGTACAGCGGTACTGGCTTCCGCGTAAACGGAGCAAACATACCTCGTCTGATTTTTTTTTAAATCCCACATTGACCACCAAAAGATTCATCTTTTTTTTTCCAAATGAACCTAATCCGCAAACCAAAACTAAGTCATATAAAACTGCACTGCCAAGAAAATCCCGGCAACTTTCCTTTAAAAAAATGTCGCAAATAAATAGTTGAGACAATTCCCTGCAAACGTGTACGCAGATCATACTTCGTGTGGAGAATGAGCCAGACCCTGCTGTGGCTGGATCAAAATGAGCCAAACTCATTTGCCCAATGGGATTTCGCGTTGGTGTGACGTTTCGGGCTGTTTTGTGCGTTTTTGCGTCAATTTTTTTTTATCTTTCGAGAGCTCGCTTATCATGAGTACAGACAGCAATGAGGAGATCGGCAAATGATCTGCCGACACACGACTACGATAACGTGAGCGGGAGCGGAAGTGAACGAAATGAAACTGAGAGGTGTGATACTATCATTTTACCTCGTCTCCCTCGTCCTTGCGGAGTAAATCTGGTTATTATTATTGTTATTACTCCCATATTTCCCATTTACGTACCTAACAAATTAGCTGCCTCTTACAAGCCATGGCAAGCCATGGAAGATGATTTGAGCAGGCTTCTTGTAAAGCGTTTTGGAAATTTATGGCAAGGCAATGAAGAGCTTCATGAGTGTTTTCAGGCGTGTCCAAAAAAGTACCCTACGGAGCCATTCGAAAAGAGCTGTTTTTTAAGCTCTGTTGCATGTTTATTGCCTTTTTTGGTTAAAACTGTATCGTACCGTTCTTGAAAGTCGATTCCAATAAAGTTTTCATAAGAATGCCACACCAACTTGTCTGTTTGAAATGAGTACGAGCCAAATCTGAGCTTATCTTAATATTGCTCAAATTCTCCGTATAATTCTTAATTACTTGTCGCTGTAGATTTCCCCTAGCTGACGTGTGAAACATATCATTTAATAGTTTTGACAGCACTCCAGTTAGGTCCGGTTCCAAACTTTCGTTTTTTCCCCCTCAAATTCCCCTTAGGTGGATTTGGCTCGTTCTGAAAAAAAAAACACCTCAAATAGCTATCAAGCCCAGGATTTGTATGGCGTCGGTTTAGAATGTGTGCGAGGGACGATGAGAGGTGGCGCGGAAAAGGGGGGTATGGCCCAAAAAATTTCGGGGGGGGCCCAGGCCCCCCGGGCCCCCCCTTTGGGTACGTCCCTGGATACAATCAACACGTATCTCACACCAAAAGGGCTACGCTGCCAAGCCGAGAAGTCTGCACTACTGATGCTTCGCTTACGCACGCGAGAAAGACCTGCCGAAACCCCATCAAATTCTACTCTGGCGATTCAAGACACTCCTATCCCCCAATTTCTGTTCTGTGTAATCTTGGCGTTCCTTTACATCATGATGGCCCGAGTGCTGCCCTTTGCCTCCAACTCACTAAAGCACGTTCGCAACTTACTTGTCTCACTCAACGTCTAAGACACCAACACGCAGTACTCAGAGAGGATGAATCTTGCAAGCAAGCTCAAACAGGCCCTGCTGCTTAGTCGCATCACCTACAGGATGACTTATACTCCAATTGAACCGCCTGAATTAAGAAAATTTGATATGTTAAGGGGGAACATGGGTCTTTGGACCAAAAAATTGCCCAAAAAAGCATATTTTTAGGTATCACTTTTCTCTTGATTTGCAGTTTTTCCTCCAAGAATTCCATATGTGGAACAGTGCCACCGACTTGTAAAAGCCATAGAGGCTGGATTTTAATAAAGAAGTAATTATTTTCCCATAATTCCACACTTTTTCGCCTCGATAGGTATCGCAGATACAAAATTCTCGAGAGGTACTATTGGCGTCAAATGAAACGCGAACAAATATGAACCTGAACACACAAATAGCGCGATTTCTTTCCATGCAAGTTAAAATGACGCGTCGCTTAGTTACAAAAACAAAGTTGGAAAAAGTGGATTTCCAAACATACCAATAGCAAGCCATTCTATGAACTCTATGAACAGTACTTTTCAATTTTGCACGTTCTGGTTCATATTTTCATGTTCGAGTTTCATTTGACACCGATAGTACATCCCAGCATGTAGTGCAACTAGAAATGATAATTTCTTTCGCACTGTGAAGCTGAATGTGTAAACGATCCGATATGGGAAGCAGATTTTGCATTTTGTGTTTCAGTAGGTGTTTAATTAGCATTATTTTTAATTGGTTAGCAGTAGTAGTTCAAACCTAGAAGTTAGAATTGGTGTAAACTTGTATGTTATTGCAAAACAAGAAAACTGCTTCCCATGTTTCATTCTCCACAACTTCTGGTATCTATTCATGTCTTGCTGGCAATCTTTTGTTCAATAGTTTTATTTCTACTGTTCTCAAAAACAATCAAGGAATTTTTTTTAATTAACACCGAAACTAGTTGCCTCACATCAAAACTAATTAGATACTTGAAATAAGCTAAAAAAACTGAACAAGCCTGTGAAGTTTCACCATAATTGGTTGGAAAGCAAAAAAAAAGATGTTTCTGGAACCAGTGTGTTTCCTTAAATGGAAAGCCTACAAAACGACCCTTCACCTGCCCACCTTTACACCCTCACAAAAACTCTTGGGCACCCACAACACAAACTCACACACGTTCACCTTCAACTTGCCACCTAGCAAAGCAGAAAAATTGACCCAGAATGCAATACTGCACCGGCTAAGGAAATGATTACACACATGCTGAAGGGGCGTGTTGTGTTGGCTATTGAAATGAACTTTACATGAAGTTTTGTTCACCACGCATAAAATTAGAGGTAGAAACTAGCAGGAGGAGCAAAAACACTTTTCAAGACAACAATTAGTGTAAGTTCTACTCCTTTTCATTCAACTTAACAATTTTAGGCTTTCATATTTCCCAAAATTCTAACAAGTGAAGGTTGCAGGCTGACAAAGGTTGATTTTCCTTGCACTTAAACTCAACATTAAATGCACATCTGTTGGTCTGTACATGCTTTATGCCAGATTGACTTCTATCTATCACCCGAGACAAACTATGTCACTGCGATCGCCAATCAGCTATAGTGTCAGCTCTCAGATTTTTTTATTAAAATTCAGGATTGGATGGGAATAATACACGTCTAAAATGCGATCCCAGTATGCATCCCCGTCGCCAGTGTGTTTTATGGTTCCAGGTGAAGGTGGGCCTTGTGAATGCGTTGTGGCTTTCTACTTAGAAAACACGGACAACTGGTACATGGAGCTCAATGTACAGTGATTTCGACATTGCTTGGACGTAAAGAGGGTCGACATTACGGTAGTAACGACAGGGTAAAATGAATATTGGCATGACGACATACCAACTCTGGTGGATTAGTCAGCAACGACTACAGCTGTCATCAGAACCCATTGGCTGTTTCACATACCCACCCATAATTCTCACAAACCCATTGGCAGATGCAGAAGCCCAGCAGACACACCACAATGGAACTCTCTTGGCTATACCCATCACACGGCAAGATGCTAACACGATACTCTACCGAGCATGTAAACAAGCTACAGCCTTGCATTCGTTTGGCCTGCAGAATCGACATGAACGGCTTCACAGGCTCGATCCAGAGCAAAAGGTCTAGCTCGCTCACGCTCCTCGGCTTCGCAGAAGTCAAGAGACATTGCTACACCGGCTGAGTCTTGGAGTAGCATTGACCTGAAAGTCTCCACACAATCGGACGCGGGGACTGCCCGGACTGCCTTCTGTGTGGTTGTCCTGAAACTATCGAACATTTGCTTAGCGCTTGTCCAAAGTACTCTAGTGAGTGAAAGATCCTTGAGGCAGCGGACACTCGCCCTCTGTCCGAACAAAAGATTTTGGGCACGTGGGCTGGGAACAGGAAACAAAGCCTAGCCGTTAAAGCCCTGCTTATATTTCTTAGCGACTCCTCTGTGGATTCTCGGCTTAAGGTTGCTACAAAATTTGACTGCAGAATAACGTCTCATTTTTTTATGGAGGATAATTTTATGGTGAAAAGTGTTCTGAATCTGATTCAGCGTCCCATTGTACGTGAGGCGTTTATTGGTTGTACTGCTTGCACATAGTTAATTTGCCGATTTCACTGTCATTCCTCATACCTTCTATATTCATTCCGTTCTCTTTTTGTCCCCAGTTCCATTCCCCCAATGGGAAATAGCAGGCCCAAGTACAGTTTCTCAGGCCGGCCTCTTCTCCCTTTCAATAAACATTTACTCTCTCAAAAGGTGACAATGACAATGACCGCTGTTGGAAGCTCATGGCCAATTCCCTTACTCTCATAACAAACCAAATTCTCACATACCGACACAGTGGGACTGGCGACTGATGATGAAAGGTGCTGTTAAAATTGACAGTGAATTCCCCAGTTTCTATTGGCTGTGATGTGAACGTACCCACTTGAAGGAACACTCTGTGGCATTCTTCTTATTTATTTATTGCACAATTTTGCCAAAGGGCATCAAAGTAACACAGGCATAAAAAAAGGAAAGTGAGGGGATGCAAGCGGCTTCATGACCTACAGAATAGTGCATAGGCCAGTCTCGGCAAGAAGTTCCAACAGCTGCTTGTAGAGAAAACCATGCGTGCAATGGGATACTAGTGCTTTTGCATTACAAACCCATAAGAAATGCTTCGGTGTCCTCGAACTTCTTCTAGGTGTGCATATAGGTGTGCACACTTTAACACATTTAAGCGAAACAAAATTTTTGTCCATCGACATACACTTACAGGGCAAAGTGGAGGTAACCTGTGGCATCACTACTAGTAACAGTGCTATGTGCACATACAAGTTTACCCCAGGGTAGTATTTTTGGGGAAAATCACAGGCCTATATGTTGTGGTGTACAGCTGACAATCAAACCATTCAAACTGATGGCCTAGTTTCATCACTTTTGTGGCAAATAATTTCAAAGCACAAGCTGTTTTAGCTTATCACTGGACATAACTGTAGCTCTTTTCAAATAGGTACTTCTCTGACAGAATCTCTTATGATGAAAACACTTGATAATTAGCTCAGTTGTGGAAGTTGAAGCTATTTGAATGACATCTGAATTCAGTATGGGGAGGCAGCTTCGTGTTTATATCTGTCGCACAGTGATGCCAACAGTATAAGCTTTCTACATGTTTTGTCCACAGGAAAGCCGGAATGGGATGTGCAGTATACACTGCAGGCAAACCGGGAATATTTTCCTGCTAGTGCTACCTTCTTTGTATGCCTTATTTTCCTCACAAGGTATAACCAATTCTCAGGACTGATCTAGGCAAGCTAAAAAAGTACGCAGTGGAACAGCAGATAACATGTTACATTCTTTACCACAGATCAACAAGGAAAATTTAAGCAATGGGGAAAAAATATACTGCACTTGTTTAGGAGAAGCAAATGTATGTATGGCTATTCAAGACTTCATTCGGGTTCATGTTTAAGTGACACACAAGAACTAAGACCACAAATGTGACAATTAGCGCCCATAGATAGCGGGCTTGTAGTGTTGTGATTGGCCTGCGGGGGAAAAGTGCATGGGTGATTACCAGATTGAGGGCACCAAATGACATTTACTGCGGATTACCAACAACAAATGTTCTGACTCCTTTGTCGTGAGCCAGTAAATGCTATTCTCTTTTTTTGGTTTAGTTCCAGTTCAGGTTCGACATGCTGGAAAATGTTTGGGTTGGGTTCAGTGAAAGCAATGTTTACTGCTGTACGGTCAGACCCAATCCTCCTGTGCTCACAATGGCCTGCAACACAAGAAAAGCTACTCGCCGACGGGATCCTGGCACCTCCTAGTGGTGCGAGAAAAATTGTTCTTCTGTAATTCATGCTATGCACAACTACGCCACAGCTGGGCATCGGTACTGTGCATGCACTCTTCCCTGCACACAACAGCATTATGTTTGCCCGAAAATGTGACAGTCGACCGAGCTGTACGTGGTGAGTTGCCCCCAGTGTCAACGCAACAAATGCCTCACGACTGCTCAGCCGGGAAGACTCCACCCTGCGAATCCCCCTCCCCCTTTACCAGTTTAAAAAGTGGGCATAGATTTGATGGTCCCTTAACCTCGGTCAAAGAATGGGAACCATTGGATGATCGTGTGCATCGACTACCTTTCACGCCATAATGAGACAGCTGCATTGTCATCTGCAACAGCTGCCAAAGTGACGAACTTCATTCTCAGTCGCCGTATACTCATACCTGCCAGGTTCTCGAGGTGGCATTAGGGAGCTCTGACAGGGGAAGGGGGGGAGGCTAAGGGATAGAAAAATTAGTAGCAGCAGAGTGCAATTATTTACACTGCTTCGTCCAAACAACTAATGAGGTATGCACCACTAGCCAGATGCTAAATCTTTGGCGGGGCTGACGCCACCTTTTTCAGGAAGTGCTATTAATACTGTAGAGCGTAACAATGTTCGTACCTGTGACTCCTCGCCAAAAGAACGTGGCTGAGGGTTGTGTTAGACATGATGATGATGAAAAAACGTTCATTGCGCAGAGTGGAACGTGTTACGGCCGCTCGCCGGTAGGATGGGTGCTCGGAACTGGGTGCTATTTTGCTTTACTATACTGAACTGCCTCTCACATTTCGCGTTTCTGTGTTACTAAGCAGCTTAATTTGCACGCATGGCCGACTACGCTTTTTAAACTCCTCACTTATCACGATGTCATTCGCTGTAGGATTGTATTAGACTGTCAGGTAGCTCCGGCGCAATGTGTCCAAACTGTGAGAAAGGTTTGGCCTGACACGGGTGTGTATTCGGGAGATTTTCGTTTCGGCCGTACAATCGTACCAAACCATCAAAATTCGCGAGTCTCTCGGACAATTCGGGAAACCTGGCAGGTATGGTATTCTTCAACATGGCCCACCTCATCTCTTCATCAGTGACCGTGGGCGCCAGTTCACTGCTGACGTCGTTAAGGATCTACTTCATCTGTCTGATTCTCAATTCTGCCATTCAGTGCCATATCACAAACAAACAAACGGTCTCACTGAGCGGACCATCCGGACACTCACTAACATGAGTGTCATGCCTGTTGCTTCTGACCACAACTGGGACTACATCTTGCCGTTTATTACCCATGCTTACCACACTGCCAAGCATGAGACAATGGGTTATAGCCCATTCTACCCAGTTGACGCACGTGTTCCCCCAACTACCTCAACACCATCTTTCCCTTTTTTCATGACGAGGCCAGCCTATCAAACACCCTCTGCGTTGCTGAAGAAGCTCGGAAACTCACTAGTCTTCACATACTGCCGTCACAAGACCGCTCGAAACTCCGCTACAACAGCTGACATAAGGAAATTCGTACTCGTGGGGAGACCTGGTTTGGCTCTGGACGCCTCAGCGACAGCATCGACTGGGAAAAAAGCTGCTGTCACATTAAGTCAGCCCATTCGTGGTCCTTGACCGACTTAGTTGTCTGAACAATGTCATGTTTAGCTTACTGCTTGAGGACAGCGTAGTCACAGAACTCAAGTGGCTCGCATACCTTGCTTGAAACGCTTTGAATCACGTGACGCTCACTGACTTGCAGAGAGGGCTGCATCTTCGATGGGGGAAATGCTATGGCCTCCAGGGCCTTGCGATATTGGCCGCCTTAAATTTTGACACCAGCGAGAAAGATGTCACTTTACAATACTGAGGAGGAAGACGATGAAGCTGGCTGGTAGCGCAGTCCGCCATCTTGGCTCGCCACCCCTTTGTAAATAAATGAGTTTTTCACTGTAATGATATCTTGGTGGCTAAGCAGGCTTTGACAAGTGGTCTTGGGCAAGCAATAATGATCCAGCTTCGCACCAAGCACTAGCCGAGACAGCATTCCACTCTTAACAGTTATGCTGAAAACGATAATTGTTTCACCTCGAACAGCTGGGTACAACAGTGGGTGTGAGGGCCATCCTCAAAATATCACTCACCGAGTTTAAACAATAAATACGGCATAAAGCTGCATTATCGCAATTGACCATGCAACTACCACGTGCAATCAGCAGTGTTTGATTGACCAACCAAACCAGACCTTTATATTTATGAGCGCCGGTATAGCTATTGCTGTTACATCAGCATAGCTAATGCTGTTACATCTGTCAGAAGTGCATTGTGCCACCACCACTCACATCACATGGAAAGTTGACAACTCAAAATTCAAGTCTGCTTTTATCAGGTTGTTGGCACTGCTTACGCACTTGTAACGCTCATTAATGTCCAGGTGGCAACCGAGGAGGAAACCACTTTTGCTGAAAAATGTTTCTCAGTAGGAGTGTGTCAACACATGGCGGCCAGAAGGCAGCCGAGCAATCATGATCCTAGTGAAAGGAGTCATGAGGACAAAACACAAGTTCGATTCATTCGAGAGATTGCCTCGTTAGAATCATAACGCCACCACTGTTAACGCACACCTCGCTTAAATAAGCTACATAATTAGGAAAAAACGGAATGGCCATGCGACCCACTAGCTCATTTCCCGCAACAGAACCTATGATGTCATATGAGCCCAGCTGTGCGATTGGCCGAGGACGGAAAAAGCAAACGCAAATTAGGCACGGCTTACAAGCTTTAGGAACGAACTATTTGCGCTTAAGTGTAATGCATATTCATTTTACAGCAGTAATAATGGTGCGGCTAACAATGGAAGTTACGAAAACGCACGTAAGCATAGAAGTACCGATGCGCACTGCTGTTGGTACTGGGCGCACTATGCTTGTTTTATGTGCACAGCACTCCGCCACTTTGAAGTTGTCATACAGGACACTGGCCGATTGGCGTAAGCGGCGTTGTCTTACTTGACCCTGTTTGTCGAGGATACCCCAGGTTTCACGAGACGATCACTTTTTACGGTAACGAAAACAAGCCAGGTGCAAATACCCTCAAAAACAAAGCAACGGCGGACAACGGTTCGTGTATGACTATAGTAGCGCCACCTGGGAGGGCCGACGGACAACGAGGCCGCAAACCCGAATGACGCAGTGGAATTTCGCTTGAATACACGCGCTTATGACGTCGTTGCTGAAATTACGAAAACCTACGATTTGTCCGCAGAATCAAAATTTTAAGCTGAATTGATAATTTTTCAGTCAATACGGCATCATTTGATGCCGGACAAGCGGTGGGGGCACTATAAAACACGAAATCTTTCGAATAAAACAAACTTGTATTCTGTCTTTATGGCTCCTTTGTGTATACAACGGCCGTTCCCTTAATTTGAAGTCACAGAAAGAAGCCAAAGTGCCCACTCCTTCAATTAAGCACAGCAATCCCAAGGCAGACACAAAGCAGGAACACCGAAGACTACACGAGGTTGCAGCTGTGCTAGGACGATTCCTAAATGGCAACAAGCCAACTTTTTCCATTTCATTAATGTCGGGAGCAAAAGTGTGGAGTCCACACAAGTGGCGGCCAAAGTGTATTGCAGGGCCATCATGCGAAAGAGCTTCTGCTGTCAACACACTGTTAGTGCGTCCCATTTTAACTGCATGCACCTTCGTTGGCTCGCCTGAGTTGATACGCTTTTAGTACGAAAAAGAACTGAGCTGTTTCGCTTCAGTTGCCCATGTGTCACACCTTCCCTAAGTGTTCTCGCTGAGCAATGATGAACGATGTAATTAGCGTAGAATGATATGCTGAACCAGTGGGCCGCTCTTGCTACTCCTTATCACGAACTCAAGCACACGACATGCTTCATTCAAACAAGGCCAGAGTATGCATTACTTTACTCTTGAGTCCCAGATGTATAGGAAGTGCAACGATGACTGAAGAAGACGGAGTAACAATAAAGAACAAAAACACAGATGACAATTAATGCGCACACATATAGCAACTGCAAATTCAGCCACTCACTGGGGCCACCTTTGAAAAGAGGCACAACATGTGCAGCTGAAGCAACACTGTTCAGTCACTCACTCTGCTTACTGCATCAACGCATAGGTGCAAACTATGATGCGTGCAGTTAAAATAAGCGAAACAGCCTTTTTCTCGGCAGCAGTCGCCCTTCCGCAAGGTGGCACTGCAGTGTGTTTTGGTTGGTACTGGCGTGGAATCCAGACCTTAGCTCCCGACAGTACACATTCGGCCATGTGGAAAAGTTATCGATTGATTTCAAAGAATGAGTCAGTTTCACACAAACACCAGTATACTCAGCAGGTGACGAGCCTGTTGTATACAGTGGGTGTACCCCAGAAGCAACACAGAACAGTATATCTGCTTTACCCCAACGAGCGTGCACTCTGACTGCTTGAACACTCCCGACACAAACAACAGCACACTCAATCAGCCTAGCACACACCCAACCCAGACAAATGAGTAGACTGAGTCACTTACTAATGCTTCAATACACGGCTCTCGAAACTCCATCTTGGGGAACAGCGCGAACTAACAGGGACACAAAAAGAAAGAAGTGGACAGGACTAGCTCTGAGGAAGCCTTCATACTCTCGAAACTCCTATTGTCAGCTGTTAAGAGAGGTTTTGCATGGTGTTGCTACATGGAGTTGCTACAAAGCATGCTACAGTTGCTACATGGTGTTGCTACAAAGCATATCCCTGCCTATGAAAAGCACTGCCCGTAGGATTACACCACCAGCGCCCGCACGCAAAACCGAACCCCTGGTAGCGTCAAAACCAGACTTCGGCGCAAGCGTGCTGTTGAGCACTGTTTCGCAGTGTACATGGCGCTGTCGGCGTAAATAAATGCTGCCGGTGCTGTCTGCAGCAATCTTCGTGGATGTCTAGCTTACTGCAATAAAATTTAAAATCGTGCGCGCTTACACGAAATCTCGCGGTCAATGCGGTGAACAGCATCACGGCAGCACATACAACGTCCCACCGCAATAATTTGTTTGGCTCGCTTCACGGTGTATCACGGTCGGAACTTTTAGAAACCAGTGGCACACAAAAGTCGCCCGTACACAGCGCATCGGCGCGAGACCCTGGCCGTAGTCGTTGCCACACCGCTAACTCCCACGGACCACGGTCGGAACTTTTAGAAACCAGTGGCACACAAAAGTCGCCCGTACACAGCGCATCGGCGCGAGAACCTGGCCGTAGTCGTGCCGCACCGCGAACTTCCACGGACGCACACAGAACTGACCGCTTGCTGGTTTGTCACTCCTTGGTCCATTTTGGCCGATGGCGAGCACAAATGACGCTGTAAACTTCTTCAAACACACTCACGTACACCCAAAAACAAGGACAGGCCAGCCGTCACCAACATAAACATCGGGGTATGCTTGCTGCCGTAATATTGCGGCAGTGCGGATCTCAAACTAAGTGCCGTGCAGGTATGCTTCCGTCGGCACAAACAAATGCTTCGTGGATTTATACCTCGATTAAAGCAGTCACAAAATAGTCGCGACGTACTATAAGCCGGTGCGACTATTTTCCTCCGCATCGCTTCGCTTGAGCAACGCCGCCATGTTGTTTAGCCTGAAACCTTCTGATAGCCCTGATTGGCCAGTAGGAGGTCGGTAGGAACCAATCAGGGCGTCGGATGATGGCTGGTGGAACGCGTCATCATCGCGGACCGGCAAAAAGTTGAAGTTGGCCAACTTCTGGCGGAGAGCGATTTTCGGCCGGAAGGCACCGCGTTCCGGCCGCCGGAATGATTTTGGCCGGGACGGAACGACCCTGCCGGAGGTACCGTTTATGGGCCTTTACCGGGTTGACCGGGACCGGTCTGCTCCTGAGCGCGCGGAAGGGCGAGTAGGAAGGGTGCGGAAGCACGGACATGGCAAAGGCAGGCCCGCGGAACTAATCCCCCTACCGCGACGAATTCCCAAGTTCCCAGCCTGGTCCCGGTCAACCCAGTAACAACGCATACGACAGAACGGACGGACTGCTAAAACTCTCTATTCTTTCCCCGCCAGGGAACAATTTTCTCGGCCAGACGCGCATTCTGGCCTCCCCAGACAAACGATGAAGGGTGAAAAGCATTCTCGCGGCTACGCTATTCACCCGTCGAACGCCGCGTAAGCAACCAGCATGAAAGCAAGCACAAGCTGCGGCCTGCTTCGTGGTTATTCTTCTGCTTTTGACCTTCGAGGAAGCACGTACGGCTGAAGGGCGGGCAAACTGACCATCTAGTAGCGCTTTGTGGATTTTTGTACTCGAGCCCTGGCATCAAAAACAGCCAAATCCTAGCGATGTAACGGCAGGAACGCCGTTCCTGCCGTTCCTACCGTTACAGTTTCACCGACCATTAATAGAACGGTGGCGTTCCTCCGTTCCTCCAAAAAGGAACCAGTTCCAGGAACGCCGTACCTTGTAACGCCGTTCCGTACAACACTGTCCACTGTTTTATAGTGGCCAGAGGGGAAGTGTGACAGGGGGCAGTCGGCGGGGCGCACAGGGGAGCGATGAAATCCGGAGCGGAGTTGTAGATGGCGCTACTTGACGCTGGTGTTCCGCCGTCGAGGCTGCTGAAGACAGCAGCGCAGAGCCGCTAGCACGCGCGTCGCGCACACATTGCGTTGAAACGGAGGAAAACGTTTGAGCGATAAAAAGACAGTTGTTGAGAGTCAATTTAAAAAAAAAATGTTCTGAAGGGCATGGAATGCGCGGTGCAAACATCACGAGCTGTTTGCAGCTCAGAGCTGCATAAATACGATTAACTAAACTTATTTTAGTGAGGAGAAAAAAAAACCTATGCGTGATTCGCTAGCTAGCGAACGGCAAGAGAAGCTTAATGTGACAATCTAAAACAAAAGGAGAAAGAGTCTTAATGCGGGCTTGTTGGTGCATACTTAAATATCGAAAACAGCGTGCGGTCTCGTCTCGCATTCTTTGTTTCGTCGTAGCGCTGTTTTCGATCTTTGAAGAGTGTATGGACGCGTAGGGGAGTTTTCAGACGCTGGGTGCGTTGGCATTCACGAAAAGGCATGATGCTAAGTTAACGCAAGCAAATGGGGGAAGCGAACACGAACGACTCGGAACGCGGATTTTCAACTTAGTCCTTCACCCGTCCGGCGTATGGTCGGTGGCCACACATAAAAAATTAAAAACATACAAACAAGCAAAAACTACGTTGGGGACACACGCAATAAATCGCGGCAACTCTTTGTCGTTCTGTTCGCTTCAGCGTTCGCCAGCATGGTATACCTTTAACAGAAGCTTTAGTATTGTAAAGAATGTGTTCATGTTAGTGCTTTGGCGAACCTAACATGCAGCAAATATTTTCCAATACAGTAGCTTTTACAGAGCGGAATCACAAGGTCAGAGGAAATACATATAGCACAGCAATCCACATACGCAAAATGTTCACTGGAGCGCACATGAGCTTTTTATTTCATAGAACACCTATCATATTTACAGATCAGACAAGGAGAAGCAGCGGTATAGCAGCGGACTCTACTTGACCCTCCTTAACTTTAAATGCTTCTGGCGCTCCCTTTGAAGAGCCTTGTTCTTGTTCAAAGACTTTGTATACATGCAGCCTACCACAATTTTCGCAGTAAGTTCTTTGCGATGAAGCTCGCCCCCTACTTGGCGGAGTGTTACACTGCTCAAAAACTGCATAAAGTCGTGCACACTGAATGCGTGAAGTTTCTCTGTTGAGAAGAACAACGTAAATGCATCCTCTAACACCATTACAATTGTGGCCAGGGTACAAAAGGCCTCCCCTCTCAAACTGTAGCGTGCCCACACTATCCGCAAGGCATTCAGTTGCTGCTCTGATGGCTGTCAGGCCAGAAGCACACCACGGGCAAGAAATTTTACCACATGACTTTCTCGTTACATATCCTGCACGTTCGGCAACCGCTTCACCCAGGCAAAGAAACAATTCGCGCTTTCGACGCCATCAGTGCACGCAACGTTACCTATTACATCGCACATGAATTGCACGATATCACGCACTGCACACCTCTGGCACAGTGGCACATGAGCTACGCTTCCGAGCTTCGACGTGACAGCGATCGACGTATTGGCGGTGAGCACGGGTGACGCTGCGAAGGGCGTCTTCGTGACGTCGGCTTAGGGATTCTCGCATTTGTCGTCTGCTTCACTCGGGCTCGCTCTATATGCTGTTTCTTTGCACTCGGGTAACTTTTGATGTTTTGTCCGTACCAGATTTTGCGTATGCGCAACTTTTTATTATAAGAAAAGACTTATAATCGCATACACTAGCTGAGGGGGTGATTTACCGTATAGTTTTCGGCACCGCTTCGGAAGAAACATTGCCGGCGTGGCCCCTTTCCTGCGAAGCCGGTCCTGCGCGGAGAGTCGGAGCTAGGCGTCAGCTTCTGTATTCAGAAATCTTTCGGACAAGGGAATATCCTGAGTCTAAAAACCGACAGCAGTGAAAATGCAAGACCAAAACAAAATCCAGGCCTTCGGGGCTCTCGGCGTTGGCAGAAGGCACTACGATTCCTGGTAATCGTATGTAAGGTAAAACAGTTTTTGCAACCGTGCCGAACGCTCGAAAGTGATGTATCACATCACTTTACGTTGCCATAGCATGAAAGTGTGCCGACATGCACTATGGGGCGCAAAAAATGTAAGTTGAGTTCCAAATAACCTACGTGTGTA
The DNA here is from genome assembly GCF_048455015.1 of Haemaphysalis longicornis. Classification (NCBI taxonomy): domain Eukaryota; kingdom Metazoa; phylum Arthropoda; class Arachnida; order Ixodida; family Ixodidae; genus Haemaphysalis; species Haemaphysalis longicornis. Next base: position 107,969 of record NW_027526233.1, read on the forward strand.
TAGGCGCGTGCTGGTGCAGACTTTTGACCAGTATGGAGGCTTATAGAGCAAAACGGGAAACGTGTACGGTAAAAACACAGTAAAAATATGTTTCTGCAGACCTCTGAGGGACATTTCGGTATATTTCCTACAGCCATCCCTCCCCAATATTCAGATTAATAACAGTGCACTCGAGAGTACGAGGAGGAGCAGGAGGAGGAAAAAAACTTTAGCAGTAAAATCGAGCTCGTTAGTGGGCTCAGTCCAGGACAGAGGGTCCTGGACTGAGGACTCTCTGTCCTCAGTCCAGGACAGAGAGTAAGAATAATTTTCTTCAATTCATCGAATGTCATCTCGAGTAGGCAAGGATTTGTTCTTTGCGCCTGAAGGGGTTGGAAAAAAATAAATAGCTGCTTGGAGGTATTCATCGGTTATGATTCTTCATAATACTGAAAACCGGCACGTACACCATTTCTTGCGTTTCTCAGCGAGTATATCAGGCCTTGAACACCGTAATCATGTCATAGCTGTTCATGTTGAGACTCAGTTCGTTAGTTACGATAGAAATTGGGGGCGGAAAAGTCGCCTTCCAGTACTCTGGACAACATCGTCTGCGCCGTTTCGCTGTGGCGTAGCACAAACCTTCTCATTGCATTTGCATGTGAATATACTCACGCTGCCAATATGCCCCTTCTTGTACGCAGCCATACCGAAACCCAATTTTTGAAGATTGTAGTGTATGCCTCACAGCCTGAAGAACATATCCACACGAACTTAAACATCCCCAAACCTCCTAATAAGACGTGCGTGGCGGCGCAGAAAATTTAGTGCCTTGGAAAAAACATTCACCTGATACAACTCAACAACAACGAAAGAAATAGAAAACAACCGCTTTGTTTCCTGCTTTGCGATGCGCGTGTAGGGCCGCGCGCTTGGTGCGTACCATTATACTGTTGAGTATTCATATGAACATATACAAAGTACTTTAGGGGAACCTACGCATTTTGCATACTTATCGAGGAGCTCTGAGCCCTGAACCTGGCAAATAAGCTAGAAAGGAGGAGTTACACACGATTATCTGGCCGATGCTCTGAAGAAAGTTGGTCTCTCTCTCCTCATTCGTTGCAAACTTTTGCGGTATACTGCCTCAGCATGGAAGGTCTCCGAAAAATGGAACGATTCATGTGGTTTACAATAAAGGCGAATTCTAAACTCCCGTGCTGTAAAAAACGAAGTCAGTTGGAATGTGAATTTAAAGGGGCCCTAAGCAGGGTTCCAAAGGTTGAGATTTTACGTGCGCAATCATTGGAGTACTATCCAAAGAACATCCTGTCGCAAAAATGATTTAAGAGCGTCCAGTATAAGCCGAGCTACCGTTCATTAAAAAGGGCCCGCAACAAGGCCTGGCGCATTCCCTCTTTAACCGGTCCTCCAAGGCACTGTGGAAGCGGAGACGCCACCGACCAGGCGCAAGCCCTGATCGGTGACACCAGGAGAAGCAGGGTTACGTCGAGAAGCGCGCAGCCATTGGCTCCGCTCGGCGGTACGTCACGCTTGTAGCAGACGACGGCCAAGCTCCGCCTACTACCGCTCAGCGGGGTCGGTCGGTGGCCGGCCCGCATCGAACGGCTCGAGTCCTCGCGCCGGCCGTGCTCGCGTCGGCGGAAACGAGCGCAAACGAGCGTTTCAAGGCAAGATACGGGGAGCGTTTCGCGGTAAACTCGTCCGACCGAGGGGGCGCCACCTGCTGCCGCAGCGAGCAGTTGCACCTCGTATGGGCTCCGCAGTTTTCTATCTAAGTGAGCGAAATAACGGACTCCGGTTGAACTTCGGTGTTTCTATCAGATTCACCTCGATGTAGTGCACCTGTGGACACCGCTTTGGACCGTGTGGGTGTATTTTTGACAGAACTTCAACCACTTTCATCGGGCGAGCGCGCTAGGCCTAACCTCAGCAAGTAGGCCTAGTACGAGAACGACCATATGCAGACCTCGTCCGCCGCCGACGGGGAGCGTGCCCCAGCCTCCCCTAGCCTCAACGCCAGCGCGACCGAAGATACTGCGATGCAGCAAGACTCCAGAGAAGGTGAATATTCAGAATCTTCATCAGACTGTAAAGCAAGTTGGATCGACGTCGTCACCAAAGCCCAGCGGCGCCGGCAGCGCAAGGTAGACAGTGGGTCTGGTTCAGCGGCTGTTTCGCCCGCAACTCAGGCTCTCCCGCTCATGCGTAAAACCACTCCTCGACCCAACCCACTTCCTAGAGATGACTTTAAGCTAGTGCTTCGCCCACAAGATGGCCTCAAGCTCGGGAGCGTGGAAAATGCAGAAATTTCGCTATCTCTGCTCAACGCAATTAACTTCACGTGGCGCCAGGCCTACATTAGGGTGCGCCTCGACACCACGCAGAACATCGCAACGATAAGCACGCCATCGGCAGAAGCAGCCAAAGCCTTGAGCCATATCACCCAAATCAAGATCGCTGTGTCTAAAGGTACGTCGGACGTACCCGCAGCATTTCTTAAAGATACGTCGGACGTACCCGCAATATTTCTTAAAGATACGTCGGACGTACCCGCAAGATTTCTTAAAGATACGTCGGACGTACGCGCAAAATTTTTTTAAAATACTTCGGACGTATCCGCGAAACTTTTTTAAGTACGTCGGTGTATTCGGTATCACTCGGCCCAAACACGCAGCGTACGTTCAGCGTTTTCTCGCGTCGACGTCGCGTCGCCAGAAATGCATGGCGACGCGAGCTGAAACTCGAGCGACGCCGATGTCCACGCTCGCCAGATATCGGCGTCGACGCAGCGCGAGAGAGCATCGGAAAGCGAGCGGCAGCGTCCGTCTTCTCGTGGTTTGGGGTCGTACCTTTCAGCTGTAAACAATCAATTTCTTTTTTACTTACGGTAATCGGTTGCCTTGAGACAAATTGCAAGCTATTTCTGTTCGCAAGCGCTCATCCATTTGTGGCTTGTTCGGCTTTCATCGGGGAGATCGGGGATGTGCGATAGCTTTGTGTGAGTTAAATGAGGGAGCTCTGGTTACATCGCATCCAGTATTAGCATAATGTGGCTTGTCAGCAAGATCGGTGCGTGACGAGCAAGCGTTATCAATGCCAGAATTCTGACGCATTCCATTCCATTCGTAGCTCCCTTGGCTTGCGCAGGGGAGACCGGGGATGTGCGATAGCTTTTTTTTGACTCAAATAAGGGAGCTGTGGTTACATCGCTTGTAGCACTAGCATTATTGTCCTCGGCTCCAAGATCGGTGTGCAAGAAGCAAGCGTTACCTGCTCAAATCTCTCAAATACAACCAAAAGAAAGCACACCCGACACTATTCGTGGGCAGCCTCAGGTGGTACACTGAATTCATCAGACCTTCTCTCCTCGCGTGGTCGAGGGGTTGAGAGCCGGGCTTCTGTTTTGAAAGTCCGTGGTTCGAATCGTAGGAAATACCTTTTCTTTTTTTTTTTTTTGCAGCGAGGGTTTCATTGGTTTTTTTTTTTTAACAGAGTACAGACAGGGTGCCAGAGTACCCTGCCTTTCAACCTACAAATGACGTTCGACGGTAACCTCAGTATCAAGGCAGCTGAAATTTGTTTTGCTTACAATTTGAATTCATGAACGTGCAGTACGCAACATGAAGGTTAAATCAAGTAGCAACTAAAGCAGTTGTGCGAGGTGCGTCTTCGTTTATCATTCTATCTTATTTTGTTCTGATTTGACCGTGATGGCTCGAGATACATTTCGCAGCATTTCAATATTTGCCCGCCAACATACGTCGCAATAAATCGACGCCAAGTGATTTTTTTTCTTGATAATTGCAGTTCAAGAAGCTACAATAACTGCTCATAAACGACTTCAACAGGATGGCATACGTGTCCAGCAACGCCCGCCGACGCAGCGACTGGCGCGCGACTTCACCGGTCTCCTGCGGGCCCGCGCGTTGACGCCGAACGACGCCGACGCTCGCGCGACGCGTGATTTCGCGTCCATGTGGTTAGGGCTTTAAAAGAAACATATGAGGGGAAAAAAAAGAAAGATATTCGCGTCACACATGATTTTGCTTCTTATATACAGCAAACGCGTGATGGTTTTCCCGTCGATGGTTCGGGATAACCACGCTAGTTTCGAGCAACGCCGCTTTCGAGCCACTCTGGGCCCTGTACGTCCGACGTATCTTTAAGAAATTTTGCGGGTACGTCCGACGTATCTTTAAGAAATCTTGCGGGTACGTCCGACGTATCTTAAAGAAATTTCGCGGGTACATCCGACGTATCTTTAAGAAATATTGCGGGTACGTCCGACGTATCTTTAAGAAATTTTGCGGGTACGTCCGACGTACCTTTAGACACAGCGAATCAAGATTGGGAATTCCACTCATGTTGTCACTCTCTACGGACTGGCGCCAGATGATTCACCGAAGCAGAGATTCTAGCCAACATTGACCAACTCAGTTCGAAGTCTACGCTTGTCGCCGACTTGGCCAATCTTCTATCATCGTTCTCACCTTCGCCGGAACCAGGGTCCCGTACTACGTCACACTGTACGGGGCAGAATACCCCTGCACCTTGTACAAGAAGACTTTCCCCGTTTGCACCCAATGCCACGAGTCCGGTCATCGAGCCACGGCCTGCCCACAGCCAAGTGTGAGTGTCTGCCACCAGTGCGGCCTCCGGGATCCCCAGCTGGGTCACACCTGCGAGCCCAAGTGCAACCTGTGTGGCGGCTCCCACCTCACAGCGGCCAAGGGTTGCCCCAAGCGGTTCAAGGAGCCCTACCTGCTTCGGAAGAGGGAGTTGGAGAAACGTCGAGCGGAGGAGCGGACTTCTAGGAAGGACCTGCACGAGCAGCGGGGACGGCCACGCGACCGGTCTACCACCCCGGAAAGGAGGAGGCGCGGCAGCAGCTCGGGCTCCCAGTCCAGATCCACGTCAAGGAACAGGGCAACCGGCCCGAGCGCGACGAACAAACAGGTGAGCTGGGCAGATGTAGCGTCTCCTACTTCTCTCCCTTCCCCAGAATCATTCCGTCTCGACCAAAACAAAGCCTCTCACACGGGGTGCCAGGAATGCGCACAACTTCGATCGCAACTCGAGCAGCAACGCGCACAGATTGCAGAACAGCACACACTCATAGCCACTCTCCAAGCCCGCCTAGAAGCAATCGAACAAGCTCAATCCGCCAACGCAATTGAAAAGCGCAAGAGGCCGAACAGACAGGACAAACAGCATGACGCGTCAATGGACACAAGCCTCCCACCACCTCCAAACACTGAGACACCAAGGCCGACGTCCACCCCCACAGCACCCGAAACCAGCCGGACACAGTGCGATGAACAAACGACACAACCTCCGTGGTTCCAAACAGCTATGATCAACTTTGCCAAATCACTGACCGATGGCATGGACGCCCAATTTAATGCTCTCGGACAGGACATACAAGCTATCAAACAAGGCCTCAACAATGTCGGGCAGGAAGTGCAGAACCACGTAGCTCGCATCGAATGGCTGAAAGCTGGCTTTGCACGCGCTGAACGAGTTGACAGCACTAACACCCGCGCAAATAAACGTCCCACCCCATACACAAGGGATCCAAGGCCGGAATACAAGGATATCACTGAATCTCACGATGCCACCACGAAACAATAGGCCCGACGCTACGGCAATTCTGCAATGGAATTGTCGCGGCATAAAAGACAAGACGGGTGCACTTCTACAATACGTGTTATCCTTGGACCCACAACCAGATATAATAGCCCTCCAAGAAACGAATGGAAACACCAGATTGCCTGGATATATAACATACGCCGACCCGTCCGGAAAAGCAACAGCAACCCTCGTGCGGAGCAGTATTTCGGCGACACAGCATCTTACCCCACAGAGGGACTGTGAGCATACGCTTGTGGAGATCCACTCATGCTCGACCAAGAAAAGGACGAACCTATTTATTCTCAACATTTACTGCCGTCCATCGCGCAAGCAACCCGGAGTACAGGAAACCGTTCAGGAAGCCCTAGCGTTAGCAAGGAACCATCCCACACTTATACTGGGTGATTTTAATGCCCCACACCAGATGTGGGGGTACAAGAACAACACCAAGAAAGGACAGGCGATAGTGAATGCACTCAATCAAAACAACCTTGTCCTACTAAATGAGCCTGAGACCCCAACCAGACTTGACACAAGTACGTCAAGAGACACGAGCCCAGACCTCTCGTTGCTCGCAGGTTCACTCGACGTCTCGTGGATGTCTACTGAAACTAACCTCGGATCAGACCACTATATTATCCGTCTTGTAGTTAAAGGCAGAAATTATAAAGCCCAAATCGGTACAGCCCGCATTACCGACTGGGACCGATTTCGGAAGACCAGAGAATCTCGGGAGGAATGCACAGAACTCTCGTACCAGGATTGGGTGCGGCATCGTCTCAGACGTGAAGGCGCATAGCCAAGTCATCGCCACCACATACAAGAATCCCTGTGTAGACCCGAAACTTAACCCCCTCTGGGAGGCCCGTCACAGTCTCACCAGAAGATGGAAAAGGCAGAGGCACAACCGCAAGCTCCGCAAGAAAATAGCTGAGATAAACAAGCAAGCAGCAGAGTACGCAGCAGCCCTGTGCAAGGAAAATTGGCTGAAGTTGTGTGATGGCCTCCAGGGCACTCTATCCACGAGGAAGACCTGGCAGCTGCTGCGCCACTTAATCGACCCGCTGAAGAGCAAAGGCGAATCACAACGTAGCATGACCCGCACACTCAGCGCATACCAGGGAACTACGGACCAACTTCTGCAAGATCTGGAACGGAAATACCTTAAGACGGAACGTAACTTCACCCCTCCTTCATACACTGGGAACCCGAACGCCGAACTCGATAAAAAGATACAGCTCTACGAAGTTAAGGCAGCCATCGCAGAAAGCAGAAAAAGCAGCGCCCCAGGACTAGACCAGGTCACCTACAAAGTTCTGGCAAACTTAGACGACCAAGCCCTTGAAACTCTCACGGACCACTTCAACAATTTTTGGACTGAGGGGAAAGTTCCAGAACAATGGAAGACGGCGGAAATCCGCTTTATACCAAAACCGGGGAAGTCACCACACATCGAAAACTTGCGACCAATTTCTCTTACGTCCTGCATAGGAAAAATTATGGAAAAGATAGTACTAAAGCGCCTCCAGAAACACCTGGACGAGACCACGCAGATGCCGGACACAATGTTCGGATTCAGAAGACACCTCGGGACCCAAGATGTGCTAATTCAGCTGAAGGAAGAGATCCTCGTCCCCGCCACTCGTCACTCCCCGCGGGCCATCCTCGCACTTGACCTGAAGGGAGCCTTCGACAACGTGGCACACGAGGCAATCCTCCGGAACCGGAACAACACAGGCTGCGGAAAGAAGACATACGACTATATTGTCGACTTCCTGTCCAACCGAAAAGCCATAATCAAGATCGGGGACGTCACCTCGAACCCCATCACCCTTGGCTGTCGGGGGACCCCTCAAGGCTCAGTCCTGTCTCCGCTATTGTTCAACATCGCGCTCTTGGGCCTCCCGGGGCGGCTGGAGACTATTCCTAACCTAAGACACGCTCTCCATGCAGACGATGTAACCCTGTGGACGGGGACCGATTCATTAGGGGGTTTGCAGGACACTCTGCAACTCGCCGCCGATACGGTCAACCAGTATGCGAAGGAATGCGGATTGGCTTGCTCACCCCAGAAGTCAGAACTTCTTGTGGTTCGACGCCGCCGCAGCAAACGAGAAGAAGATGACATCCAGGTGACCCTTGAGAAACAGATCATCAAACCCTGCAGATCACTAAAAAGAAAGCATCTTTGTTGCGTGTTTGTGCGGCCCCTGCTTTACGCAGAGGTGTAATATTTGGTAAACATTGTCGTGAAGGGGTACTCTAGCGATTGCGCGATTGAAATGGTGACCTTCAGAAACCTATTTAGGGCCCCTTTAAAGTGGTTGTGAGTGAGCGTGAGTGGGTGATGGGAGTGGAGAGTTCGTGTGAGTGGAGGAAGCGAGTGGTGATTGCGAGTGAGTGTGAGTAGCCATTGCGAATGCGAGTGGTGAGCGTGAGCGCGAGTGAGTGCGAGTGGTGACGATGAGTGGTGAGCATGAGCGTGAGTGAGTGTGAGTGGTGGGGATGAGTGGTGAGCGTGAGTGAGTGCGAGTTGTGACGAGTGGTGAGCGTGAGCGCGAGTCAGTAAGAGTGGTGAGGACGAGTGGCGAGCGTGAGTGGGAGTGAGTGCGAGTTGTGAGAGCGGAGTGGTGAGCGTAAGCGGGAGGGAGTACGAGTAGTGAGGGTGGTGGGGTGAGCGTGATGTAGGGTGAGCGTGAGCGAGAGTGAGTGCGAGTTGTGAGAGCGGAGTGGTGAGCGTAAGTGAGTGCCAGTGGTGGGGACGAGTGGAGAGCGTGAGCGCGAGTGAGTGCGAGTGGTGGGAACGAGTGGCGAGCGTGAGCGCGAGTGAGTGGGAGTATATCGGTGACAACTTAAGAACGGCACCGATGATGATGATGATGATTGCTATTGGTTTCCCCTTTAAAGCGGGGTGATGACATGTGATCTTACCAAAAAGGACTAATATAAAAGTGCTTTACACTCTTTGTTTAATACTAGCGCTGCTTAGGGCAGGCACTAAAGCTTATTTGGCACGAAATACTTTCTTTTCCCTGTTACAGGTGGTAACTGTCCTAGGCAATATTCCCCTCTCTGCTTTTCGTCCACCACCATTCTTATCTTCTTTTCGTCCCCTCGACAGGCTTGAAGTTAACTTCCTCTCTGATACCCTTAAATCCTAGGGCTTCTGGAAGCCCAATATACCCTTCATGTAGATTTGAATGGATACCCTCACATTCTAACACTATGTGCCGCATAGTTTCTGTTTCTTTTCCGCAGACCACACATACCCCATCATTTTATGAATACTTCCCCACAAAACTCTTAGTTCGCAGGCAACCTGCTCTAGCCTCAAAAAGCAAAGCAGTGCCCTGGGAATTATCGTAGAAATTTTCCTTTCTGATGTTCATTTTCTCAGCCCTGTACATCTCTAACGACGTTTTAGCTTCCATTTTTTCCCTCCATTTATTCGTTTCAATCTGCCTTGACTCTTTTTTGGTTACCTTGGCTGTTTTGGATTCTCCACTGTTCTTTCCGTATTTCATCGTTAGCCTTCTAGTCTTTCTTAACCACCGGAAGTTGCCGCTGTGCCTTATCACCGTAGCCGGATGTTTCTCCGCGCGGCGCAAGTAGGGCGTTACTGGGAATATTTTGAACATGGCGTGAGCCGTTCCCGTGATTTTTTGGACTTAATATGCTTATAAACGACTCCAGTGACGACAAACAAACTGCGTGAGACAAGGCAGACGATATCACGCATTCATATCAAACCCCTTTCAAAACGCGCGCGCACTGACGTCACGGGTCCGGTGCTTTGGCGGAGTGATACAGTACATGAGGTGGTGCCGTTCTCGAGTTGTAACCGAGTAGTAAGGGCGGAGTGGCGAGCGTGAGTGCGAGTGAGTGCGCGTGGTGAGGGCGGAGTGACGAGTGTGAGCGTGAGCGAGTGCGTTAGGATAAACATATTTTTTTGAGTGAGTGTGAGTGAGTGACATCCAGTTTTGCCGAGCTATGTGCTTGTGCGACACCTAATAAGACTTGGCTGTGCTTGGAGCAGCACGTGATGACGTCTTGTATTTCAGTGTTTGTCTTTATTTGCAATAAGGTACGCATTTGGGCTGGTTGGTTCATGATTACGAGTGAAAAAACAGCGCTAAAAGAACAGGACAAGAAAGGACACAGGACCACGGCGCTGACTAACAACCAAATGTTTTTTATTTCTTCAGTCAGCATATATCACAAAGCAATGTCAAACAAATTGATTGGAATACTCAGCCTACGCAGAGGCTAAGAGGCAATCAATCAGACATGAATTTTATCTCTTTTGGAAGGAGGGAAATCGAGGGGAGGCTAACACATGCCTCGCCACTGTTGTGGATGTGATAGGCTTCTGAAATGAGACGCGCGCATTCATCATGGTATTTTGACAAGAAAGTGGTATCTTCAAAAATTGGGTGGCACTTGCATTTCGTACAGTTCTTACAATGAATGGATAACTGACTATCAGCAGCTTGTTTTTTAACCTTATTCGAATGTTCCCGCAAGCGGTCATTCGCACACCGCCCGTTTGACCGATATAATAATTCCCGCAAGAAAGAGGAATTTTTAAACAACACCTTGGCGACATTCAACAAACTTCTGCTTATGTTTCTTAGTACATCCTCTTGTTTTCCTCCTCCCCTCTCGATTCACTTTCTGGCACAGACTACGGAGCTTATTTTGGGCAGAAAACAATAGCTTAACGCCTGCCCTGCCGACAACCTTCTTGAGATTGTGCGCCACCTTGTGCACATATGGGATGACGGCTATTTTTTGCTGCGAGTTTGTCTCCGATTGTATGGCAACTGAGCATTTTTTCTTAAGGCCTGCTAAGAGGCTTTCAGCAATGTTAGCCAAAAGCGTTGCTGGAAAACCTGCAAGCTTCAGGCATGCTACTTGCGACAGAAAACTTTCATCAACTTGGTGGTCACAAGACCTACTTAGCGCCGAAGTATATATGCTGACTGAAGAAATAAAACACATTTGGTTGTTAGTCAGCGCCGTGGTCCTGTGTCCTTTCTTGTCCTGTCCTTTTAGCGCTGTTTTTTCACTTGTTTTTATTTGTCCTCTCCCCTGAACCATTTTAACACGTCGTTGATTACTTTGTCACCATAAGGACAATTCTTAATGCTAATAAGTGCCGGTTACGTAAATTTTGCCCCTAAATATGCCCGAGGTTTTCTTTCTGCAGAATAATGGGCCTGCTCGATGTGGATGTTTGAGCCATGAGATAAATTTCACCAATTCATAACGGTCTTGCCTACAATGTCCGTAAATGTGTTTTGCGCAGTACACCCCAATGAGCAGTTACGGCGTCCACGGGAACATATTTGGCAGGTAAAGAGGCCCGCTACTACATGATTTGTTTCAAAAATGTGTCCTACCCGGCTGTGACACAGCATCATTTACATTGCGCATGTCATAGTGCAAATCCATTGACTGTGTGGCAGATTTAGTCACGTTTGTACAGCACAAAAAAAGCCGCAAACGGCTCTGAGCAGCCCTCTTTGTCTACTTCAGGGGGCCTTTGATAACATGCTTCACGAGTTAGTGCAAGACACCCTTCAGCACTTTGGACTCGGTGGCAGAACTTACAAATGGATGCGCAGCTTCTTGTCCGGAAGTTCATTTTTTGCAATGAGAGAAGACGGCCCCACATCGCAGCGCATCATTCAACGTGGTGTTCCTCAAGTTGGGGTGCTGAGCCTAACCCTCTTCAACCTAGCGATAATCGGGCTTGTCCACGCTCTACCGAAGACTGTCTGTGTATTAGTTTACGCCGATGACATCTGCCTCTGGGCTTCGGGTGTTAATCGACCTCAGCTGCGAGCAGGTCTTCAAAAAGCGGCCAATGTGACGAGGGCATACCTCCGAAAGCAATGACTCAGCATTTCTAGTGAAAAGTGCGCGGTGGTCGCATTTAGCCGCAAAACCATGTCCCGATATCCCATAACCATTAATGGAAAGTCGATACTTTACTCCAGAAATCCCAAATTTCTTGGCGTGGTCATCGACAGGGACCTGTCATGGAGCGCACATGTGTCTTTCTTAAAGAAGAAACTCACCGCCATCACCCACATTTTCAAATTTCTCGCTTGAAAGACGTGGGGCACATCGGTCAGAGGAATGCTGTAGCTGTACCAGGCAGTTTTCCTGGGAGTTTTGCGCTACAGCTTGCCAGCGATATCCGGTACATGCTCCACTAACCGTCGGGCAATCCAGACCATCCAAGCGCAGGCTCTCCACACGTGTCTTGGTTTGCCGCGATGTGCGTCAACAGTGGGCACAATATACATTGCCCAAGACTATCCTACAGCAACTAATGTGACCACCAAGACGCTACGCGTACACATCAGGCTCCTCACGAGGCTACCATGTCACCACCTTAAAACAAGCACTAGGAGTGCCGCAATATACAGGGTGTTGTGGCGATAATTGGAACACTTTAAAAATTTTTGCTGAGCGATCCGCCACCTGTTTATTCTGAAAATAAAAAAAAACGATTTTCGCCTATGGGAAAATGGCCGCTGATTTGGACGTGCGAGCCAGCGCAATTTGATGTTGGAACGACGGAACCACCTGCAGAGTGAAACGTATGTTTGGGATTCACGTACGGAGCCAAATGGTGCACCAGACGATCAGAAAATGCACCTAGAAATGAGCTAACAGACGATCAGAAAACCTGGTTTTCGGGCTCGCACGTCCAAATCACCGCTATTTTCCCATAGGCGAAAATCGTTTTTATTTATTTTCAGAATAAACAGGTAACTACCGTTGTTGTTCCCGGTGTCAAACAAAATAGACCACAAAATGCGACCTTTGTGTGAAGTTTGAGCGTGAACAGTGCGGCGGATCGCTCAGGAAAAATTTTTAAAGTGTTCCAGTTATCGTCGCAACACACTACATCGACGCAAGCGCTCCAGGCCACTGGAGGAGCTCCTAAGTGCGCAGCGCCTAGGTCAGTTCCACCGACTCCATAGCACCGACCAAAGCAGGGCCATCCTGCAGGATCTTGGCTACTCTGCGGACCCTCCATCATCCGCATCGCAGGAAAAAAGATACCTCTCCCTTGAACACCGAGCACGCATCACCATCGTTCCCCTGCCAAAGAACATGGACCCCAACCGGCATGCTGAACGGCACCACATCAGGACCAACGTCCTCTCGAAAATGCTGCAGGGCCTCGGCCCCGTCAAGCACGTTTACTAAGTTGACGCACATCCTGGGGAAGATGAGGGAGGCATCACGGCTGTCGTCGGACCCCTCAACTACGAACTAGTCACGCTTGAACCAGATGTACATGATATAGACGACCTAGAAACTCGATCTATTCCACGAGCCATATACGCCGCTACCACCCATATAGTTCGTCCGCAAACACCCATCATCATCGTCACCGATTCGCAAGCCGCCTGCAGACAATTGATCAGAAATGATCTGCACTACCGCACAGCCCGCCTCATCAAAGACGCGCTCGACTATAAGCCGTACACGTTCCACATTATTTGGACTCCTGGGTACGAGGGTTTGGCAGGAAATGAGCGGGCACATACGCTCACCCGAGCAACTATTTACCGGGCACCTGACCAGCTCTCATCAACCTTAAGCGGTACACAGCCGTCCTTAAGTGATGCACAGCCGTCTTTTGGCCGTACACAGCCGTCCTTAAGTGATGCACAGCCGTCTTTTAGCCCGCGCGAATACCTCGAGTCTTTTCGCGCGCAGCGCAAGGTACATCCCTCCCCCCATCGTACACTCACAAGGCGGCAGTCCGTCCTCCCCCGACAGATTCAGACAAACACATTACCCACTGAACATCTCACACATCGCTTTCGAAATTTACCCGGCACCCCTACTTGCACGTTCTGCGGAGGTTACCCAAACATATTCCACACAATATGGGCCTGTGATCGACATCCAAAGCTGACCCTCATCCCGAATCCAACTCTAGCATGCTCCGGAAAATAAAGTTTACTTCCTTCCTTCCTTGCGCAGCTTCCTCAGAGTCGACCACGCTCTTCCTTTGCAGCCATTGTCGCAGCGCACAGGGCTGAAGTACCGTCAGATTACACGCCTGCGGTCACACCGTTCTCCCCATTGTGGTGCCTGGCAACACCGCGGATTCATCTCCATGTTCCGTGCATTGGATAGAAGGCTAACTTGCCACCACTGGCTCTCATACAGTTTTCCATGCAGTTACTGCACGACCAACAGAATGACCGGAAGCATATATACACTCATGGTTCTGTGACGTCCTCGAGCTTGGCAGGTGCGGTGGTTATATCATCAGAATCAACCGAAATTCGATTCCGTGTTACCCATACCACGACCTCGACAGCTACTGAACTTGCAGCCATCCGTGAAGCTCTGCAATACATTATGGCAGCTCCTCCCCAAAAATGGTTCATTTTTACCGACTACAAAGGCGCCCTGCAAAGTTTCCGAGAAGCCTTGCGCTGCGGTCCTTTCCACCAACTTGTGACAGAAATTCGAGAATTATTTCACGAGGCCGTAATAAAGGGGCATATTTTATTTCAGTGGGTGCCAAACCACTGTGGAATAACTGGCAATGTTTTGGCTGATGCCGCTGCCCGGACTGGCCATGACTGTGAAAGGGCCATCTTCCTTCCGCTTTCAAGGACTGATGCCGCTAGGCTGCTTCGTCAGTTCGCGCGCAGGACCTCCATTACTCAATGGAATACACCGAACTTTGTGCATCCGCGCCTCCACAACCAGGACCCTCTACTCCAGCGTCGTCTTCCGTGTGGGCTGTCTCGATCACAATGTAGGCTGTGGTTGGGAGTGGCCTTCACGAAAGCCTACTCCTTCCTCATCGGGATGGCCAGTAGTGCCCACTGCAACGCCTGCGAGGTTGAAGAGACAATCGAACATGTGCTTTGTTGTTGCCCCCAGTATTCATCGGAAAGACGCGTTTTGGCAGCCGAGCTCAGCCGATTGTACAATCAACAGTTCAAAATGGAGACTATTCTAGGAAAACGACCGCTACACTCGACTTCACAGAAGGCAACAAAAGCCCTTCTGCGTTTTATGAAGGACACATGTTTAGCTGAGAGACTTTATTGCCCACAAAGGGACTAGAGTGTGTGCGCGACCCCGCTCCTATCCCCTCTTTTTCTCCTGCCCTCTCTTTTATCCCCTGAAAACCCCTTCCCCAGTGCCGAGTAACAATCCGGGCTCTAAGCTTGGATAACCTCTCGGCCTTTCCTTTTGCTTTTCTCCTCATTCTCCTCCATTTCTTTTTATTCGAATCGTTCGCAGTGTGTCGTCATTGGTCTATTTCACCTCTTTGATCGCAGTGATTGGCCTCCTCTGTGCGCTGTGGGGAAACAGACTCGTTGAAATTTTTTAGAGTGCATATAGTTCGCGTTCAACATTCTTTCACCTGCTTTTCTGTGTTTGTCCGTTGGTTGAAGGGAGTGACAGACAGAAAGACCGAAATAGCCTAATTTCGGTAACCCGAAAAAGAGTATTAACACCATTGAGGCAATCAGCGCATATTGGCTGCCCCCCCCCCCCTACTTATACAAATTTTCTGCGCAAAATCTGTGTGTGCTCCCACGTTAGAAAACCGTCATGGCTGACACGCGCATTCCGGGTTCAAGTGCCACTCCTTCGTATCGTCTCTAAACTTCCGTTCCTCTTTCTCTAATTATCTTGTCCGCTCTTATCGCGATCGCGCAGTGACGGCCTTCTTTGAAGAGTGCAAACATCGCAACCCACGTCGATAATCCGCAGGATTCGACGGCGGGTTCCTGCCCAAACGGGCGACTTTTCCTCAGGCTAAGCCTCTTTGACGGCCGCTTTAACACATCCCCTTGTTTTGTTTTGGAGGTGCTTCCACAATTATGCACTGACGGCGTGTGTCTTGTTCGCTTCATACTGACTAAGACGTATACCAAGCAGGGCAGCGAATGTACAAATTAAAAAAAAATGCTGCAGAAGCAATTACACTAGACTCAGGTTAAGGACACCTCTGTTTAAGACGAACACCATAACGCTTTAGCACTATTGTGACGCCGACAATTCAATAAAAGTGCGCTTAAGACGAATTTCTGATGATACGAACCAATTTTCACGGTGTTCGTCTTAATGGGTGACTACTGTATACGCTTTTTGTGCACGATACGGGAAGCGTTGTCTGTGAAGACTCCTCTTACAGAGCGGCGCCGACCGGGCGGCGCCGCTTACTCTCGAGAAGCCCTGTTCTGTGGACGCTTATCACTTGCGGGAACACGCCTCCTCTAAAACTACGAGTGGATCAAGACCGGGTTTCATAAATGCTTATGCGCCCCGACAATTGACGTCTGCACTACTGCAGTGCGCAACTTCGAAGCCGGTTTTAAAGGAGCCACGAAGAGAAACACAAGTTTGGTTCGAAAAAAAAAAAAAAGAGATTGCCTCGTTAGAATCACAGACACCACTTCTAACGTAAACTTCGCTCAAGTAAGAGCTACATAATTAGGAAAAAAGGGAATGGCCATGTGACCCACCACCTCATTTCCCGCAACAGAACCTGTGATGTCAAACCAGACAGCTCTGAGATTGGCGGAGGGCGGCAAAAGCAAACGCAAATTAGGCTAACGAGCTATTTGCCCTTAAATTTAGGGCACATTCTTTTGAAAGCCCTAAGAATGGTGGGACGAACAGTGGAAGTTATGAAAGCACACGTAAACAGAAGTACCGATGCGTATGCTGCTGTTGGTAGTGCGCGCACTATGCTTGGTTTAGCTGCACAGGATGCGGGGCTTTGGAGTTGTTCACTGGCCCATTGGCGCAAGCGACGATGTCTTACGGGAACGTATTTGTCGAGCGACCACCATGTTTCACGAAACGATTGTCTCATGTCCCATGAACAAAACAAGCCAGGTACAAATACGTTCACAAACAAACCAAAGGCAGAAAAGGGCTTGCTGCTGCTGATGATGATGATGATGACCCTGTGTAGCGGGTGGACACCAGAGGGGTGTCCCAGCAGGTATTGCGAAGACAAAAAAACCCACACACACACACAGGGGGACATAAAAGCACAAGAAAGTTACTGAAAAGTTGCTTCACGGTGAGCGCGCGGTGGTGCACGCGCGATCGCACACGCACACATCAGATGCCGAGGGGAGCACAGAAACAGAACAGTCATCGACGAAAGCTGTTACATGGTGAACGCGCGGTGATCCACGCGCAAATGCACTCACACACACAGTGTTGGAGAGGGGAGCATAAGTTATCGATGAGAGTTGTTTCACGGTGTGATAGGCGCGCGAACGCGAACACACGCACTCAGGTGACGATGCTATCTGAGCACGCCGAACCAACCGACCAACACAAACTGCTGGCCTGAATCAGGCCCGGCGCACAATGGTCCACCACTGAGTCAGTCGCTGTTTAGTTGGTTTGGTGCCCGTAGCCGCAGAGTTTTGTGTCGTGATGCGACCGGCCTCCCTACCACTCTCTCTCACGTCCCGCTCGTCACCACTTCCATCGGGCGTTTGGGGTGCCCACACGTTCGTGGACCCAGCTCAGTCTTCGCCGCGGGAAGAAAATAAGCTGCGTCTTTACAGAACAACGTTTCGGTATGTGCCCCCGGGCAACTTTTAAAGACGATAGTCTTTCTTGGGCTACTTAAACCCAGACATTTTGGCCTGTCTGCCTGTCTGTCTGTCCGTCTGTCTGTCTGTCTGTCTGTCTGTCTGTCTGTCTGTCTGTCTGTCTGTCTGTCTGTCTGTCTGTGACTCGATTCAGCCACCCGGTCAAAGTAAAACAACGTTTAGTCACAGCTAAATCTACCCATCTAAGCCCTCTGTTATGTTTACACTTGTCAACATTGTTGAAGAAGAACAAGACATTACGCAAATATAAGACAACAGGTTAATACAGAAGTGATATTTGCACTATTCCTTTATAAAAAATCATACATGCTTGATTTTTGCGAACTTAAATACTTCATCAACTGCAGAAAAAAAAATTCACTCCGCCGTCGCCTGCTGTCACCCGCCCCACTATAGCTTCTGGCGTCATTTTAAGAAATCAACCGGCAACAGTTACTGAAGGTTCCACTAGATACGTCCCAGGTTCTTCTTGCAATGCACGTGGAGTAGGGAAAAGCGGTTCTATAAACGTTGAAGTAGGGCGCCTCAAATCACACGCGTCTTCGCCGTACGGCAGAGTTGGCATCGAGACACCCGGCCTGGAGCAGTGGAACGCGGTAAATTTAAAATGATTTAAGCAAACCTTCGGTGTCTTTACCTTGGGGGAGCACGACGCAAGAGGAACAAAATGAGAGGTGAGCGGAAAGGCGAAGGCAGGCATTTACTTGGCAAAAGTCGATACAGACTATCGTCTTTTGTCGACATTTGCAACGAAAGGAGCATATACGTGGCCAGTTTTTTTTTATTTTCCTCTTTCTTAGTACGCCACTGGCCACGCAGCGAAGGAATTCCAATTCCGAAGCTTCTAGAGCGCGTCAATCCCCCGAAGTGTATTAAAAAGCCAACTCAGAAAGCACGAACGCATTCGCGTCTGGAATTGCAGTTGGGGCTTGGGGTGCGGCCTGACCCCGGTGACCATTGCCGTTAACGCACTCCCTCGCCAGAGCAGGATTGGCCACCCTGGTGTAGTCATGACGACCAGGTAGTGGAACGCTTCTATGAAGATCTGGAATCGGCAATGGCTCAAGTAAAAACACATAATACCGTAGTTATGGGAGATTTCAATGCTAAAGTAGGCAAGAATCAGGATGGAGACAAGGCAGTTGGGAACTATGGTCTGGGGTGTAGAAATAGCAGGGGGGGACCTACTAGTTGAGTTTGCAGAACGGAATAACCTACGCATAATGAATACCTTCTTCTGTAAACGGGAGAGTAGGAAGTGGACGTGCAGGAGCCCGAATGGGGACCATAAAAATGAAATAGACTTCATATTATGCAATAACCCTGGCGTCGTGAAGGATGTGGAAGTGCTCGGAAGTGTAAGGTGTAGTGACGACCGTATGGTAAGATCTCGAATTAAGCTAGATTTGAGGAGGGACCGTAAAAAGATATTACGAAAGAAGCCGATTAATGAGCTAACAGTAAGGCGTACAGTAGAAGAATTCAGGATCTCGCTGCATAACCGATATTCAGCTCTTACCGAGGAAGCCGAGCTTACGACACAGGAAGCCAGCGATAACCTTACACGCATTATCACGGAGTCTGCAGATAGAAGTCGGGGGCACTAAGCTAGACAGGATACTGTCAAACTTTCACAGGAGACGAAATATCTAATTAAGAAACGGCAAACCATGACAATCTCCACCGCAGCTGACAGAATAGAACTAGCGGAGATTTCGCAGTTAATCAATAAGCGTAAGACAGCTGACATACGTAAGTATAATATGGACAGGATCAAATACGCTGTAAAGAACGGAGGTAGCCTGAAAGCAGTGAAGAGGCGTCTTGGCGTGGGGAAAAATCAGATGTATGCACTTAAAGATAAGCAAGGCAATGTCATCACAAATAGGGATAAAATAGTCACAGTGGCCGAGGCGTTCTATAGGGACCTGTACAGTAGCCGGGACATCCAGGATAATGCCGAACGAGACAGTAGTTCAGAGGAGATAGACATCCCACCAGTAACGACCGAAGAAGTACGGAAGGCTTTGAAAGAAATGAAAGGGGGCAAAGCACCTGGTGAGGATCAGATAACAGCAGACCTCTTGAAGGATGGCGGAGAAATTGTACTTGAAAAACTGGCAAACCTGTATAAGCAATGCCTAATGACCGAAAGTGTACCGGAATCTTGGAAGAACGCGAACATCATCCTAATCCATAAGAAAGGCGACATGAAGCACTTAAAGAATTACATGCCGATCAGCTTACTGTCAGCCGTCTACAAGGTACTTACCAAGGTAATCGCTAACAGAACTTCTGCAACCTTAGATTTCAGTCAACCTAAAGAACAAGCAGGGTTCCGTAAAGGTTATTCAACAATGGACCATATTCACACGATCAATCAGGTGATAGAGAAGTGCGCTGAGTATACTGAATCCCTTTATATAGCCTTCATAGATTATGAGAAAGCATTTGACTCGGTCGAAACCCTAGCAGTCATTCAGGCATTACGGAACCAGGGGGTAGATGAGCATTATGTAAGAATACTAGAGGATATCTACAATGGGTCCACAGCTACCATCATCCTCCATAAGGAGAGCAGTAAAATACCTATAAGGAAGGGTGTCACACAAGGAGACACAATCTCTCCAATGTTATTCACAGCATGTTTACAAGAAGTATTCAGAACGTTGGATTGGGAACAGGTGCGACTAAGGGTTAATGGAGAATACCTCAGTAACCTCAGATTTGCTGATGACGTTGCCTTGCTAAGTAACTCGGGGGACGAATTGCAAAGCATGCTTTCCGCACTAGACGAACAGAGTAGAACCGTGAGCCTTTAAATTAATATGCAGAAAACTAAAGTAATGATCTGTAGGGCGCTATGTCGGGTGAGAGGAAGGAGCCTCGGACAGGACGACCGTTCGTCGGCAAGAACAAGGAGATTCTATTTTGTCCGAACTCTGTGAGACCTCGGGTCCTCATGCGCTTGCGCGGCCGCGCCTGTCCCGCCATGTCGCTTGGGCTGCCGCGCGAGGTGCGGCGCTCGATCTAGCGATGTCGCTGGAGCTCCTGCTACAGTTCAATAACCACGGGACAGCC
Organism: Haemaphysalis longicornis; assembly: GCF_048455015.1. Lineage (NCBI taxonomy): Eukaryota > Metazoa > Arthropoda > Arachnida > Ixodida > Ixodidae > Haemaphysalis > Haemaphysalis longicornis. The sequence continues at coordinate 128,326 of NW_027526233.1, forward strand.
CAGATGTTTGGGATAGGGGCGAGGTAGTGGAACTAGTAAAAGAATATATCTACTTAGGGCCAAGTTGTGACCCCAGATCCCAACCATGAGGCAGAGATAATTAGAAGGATCAGAATGGGGTGCAGTGCATACGGCAGACATTCTCAGATAATGAATAGCAGCCTACCATTGCCCCTGAAGAAGAAAGTGTATGACAGCTCCCGGTACATGACAGCTACCGGTACTCCCCTACAGGGCAGAAACTTGGAGGCTCACTAAGAGAGTTCAACTTATTTTAGAACGACAATAGAGCGGAAGATGATAGGTGTAACATTAAGGGACAAGAAAAAAGCGGAGTGGGTCAGGGAACAAACGCGTGTTAAGGACATACTAGTGGAAATTAAGAAGAAGAAATGGACGTGGGCAGGGCATGTAATGCGCAGGCAAGATAAACTTTGGTCTTTAAGGGTAACAGAGTGGATCCCTATAGAGAAGGCAAGCGTAGCAGGGGGCGGAAGAAAGTTAGATGGGCGGATGAGATCAAGAAGTTTGCAGCGATAAATTGGTCACAGTTCGCACAGGACCAGGGTAATTGGAGAATAATGGGAGAGGCCTTTGCCCTGCAGTGGGCGTAGATAAGCTGGTGATGATGATGATGATGAGTGCCTGTGGGAGTGTGGTGCCATCCACCGGGGCGGGCCGCAGAGTCGCACACTGGAGCACGGCTGGGCTGGAGGATCGGCGGGCGCGCACTTTCATACGGCCTGCGCTTCGGTTAAAGCCCCCACCTTTCATGGCCGCTAGTTCGTGGCGCGGCGGCTCAACCCTCGCTAAGGCTTCTAAAATTACCACCTTAACCCTCGCCGGTTGACCTACAGCACGGGCGGGGTAGAGGAGCGGCGTGCGCGCATTTGCGGCTGCCATAGCCCTGCCGTGGCCACCGGGGATACCTGTCCGCGTTAATTTACATGTGCGTCCTTAAAATAGGCGATTCCTTCCCCCCTTCTCAACTTTCGGTCTAATAGGTTCAAACAGCCTAATATTACCATCTAGAAGCGCCGAATCAAACATCTGAAAGAAACATTTTAACGCGGGGCGCATGAAGAAAAATATCCCAGGCTTTCATATCTTATCAGCGACTGTATTATATGAAAAGGGTGAGACAGGCAATAAAAACGGTATTTTCCGTGACTGAAATATGAATTCTCATTTTTCCTTTTGGGTGATGTCCTGGTTTGTACACACATAGGGCACGACCTGTGACGCGAATGACTTCCCGTCGAGGGAGATCCGGTTATCGCTTAGCTAAAAGTGTTTCTGCTGCTCACGCTCCGTTCGGGTTGAGCGGACCGCCGGCAGAGCGCACTGTCAAAAACACACAGCTAAAACTCTTAATCATGCAACTGAAGCGCACAACTATTCTTCTTTTTGGTGAGATATAGCAGCGAAGGTATTCATTGGTACAGGTGATATTCCGCGGCAGATCCAAAACAAGCGCGGCAAGCGCCGTCGGCTCACTCGGCCAGAGGCTATGCGTCGACTGAAAAAAAGGAGGGTTGGGAGAGTAGCGGGTTGGTTCGAAGCGCCCCCACTCTGTCAAGAATCTGCTGTATCGTTTACTTCTTGGGTGCGCAGGCCGTATGAAAGTGCGTGCTCGCCGCTCCTCCAGTCCGGCCATGACTGGAGGACAAGGTGTTCTCTAGTCTCCGCCTCCGCTCCGCAGAGTCGGCACATGGTGCACCCAAGCAGCTGCGGCAGACGAGGGTGCGAAGTGCTCCTGCCCTCGCTTCGAACAGGAGACTGCTGCCCATGCTGTTGTCATAGAGGTCGACAGTGGAGATTTCTTGTTTGTGACGACGGTAGAAGTCGAGGGTGGACTTATGCTCCATACCCCTGCACCACAGGGTGTTCTCGCCGGCGGACCTCAAGCGACCACTTGGCTGCATTGGCAGCGGTGATGGGTTCTGTGAGGAATCCGTACTTCCCCTCCAACTGATGCACTCGCCGTGTCCAATCGGTCCTCATGCAGGTCGCCAAGAGGTATTCAAAGACTGCGTGCCCAGCGCGCGCGGGGTAGGAACAGGAGACGGCCACAGTATGCGATCTTGCTAGATGCTTCCCGTGCTTCAAAACTCGACCAGCCCACGTCTCCCTGCACCGCCTCATTGGCGACCCGGCCATGACAGCCGAGGGTGGCCCTATGGCTTCCCGTTGCTGTCTCTCTAGCAACCCTCGTCTTACGGGCTAGAGAGAGACAACTTCGTTAGCGAATGTGAGGCTTGGTACGTGAACCCGCTTCCAGAGATCGCGGATCATTAGGAAGCGGTTACAGCCCACATGCTCCGCCGGCGCAGGATCCGCTGGGATCGGAGAGCCGCCTGCCCGCTTTCGTGCCTGTTGTACTTTGCTTTCTCGGTGCAGAGGGTAACGCCCAGGTACCTGTACTCATCATAAGAAGCCAGGGGCTCTCCACCTAGCGTCAGCGCAGCAGAATCAGCCTCATCTCCGGCTAGATGCACTACCCCCGATTTGCGCGCATTGAAGCGCAGGCCGAGGCATGATATTTCCACCTGGCAGATGTCGAGAAGAGTCTGAAGGTCTTGGCTGTTCTCCGCCATTACCACCAGGTCGTCTGCAAATGCCAAGGCGGGCACGCGGTGATTCTCACTGGCACTAGTCGTACTGAACGCAGACTGAATCCAAGGTTGGACTTCAGCAGTGCCCGCTCCAGTCTGGACGCATACAAAATGTACAGCAGAGGCGAGAGCGAGAAACCCCGTCTGAGGCCTTTGGTGACCACAATGGGGTCAGACACTGCGATGCCTAGCTGCACAATGACTATGTTCCGACTGTATAGCCGGTGATGGTCGACAGGAGTTGCGGTGGCAGGCCGAGAGCAGACAGGCAGGAGAAGAGGGGCGCATGAGGAACACTGTCATACGCCTTCTCTACATCGAGAAAGCCGCACAATAGCGTCCGTCTTTCCTCGGAATTTCGGCGCATTGCATAACGACGAACAGGTTGTCATCTAGGCGCCTGATGGAAAACCGTTTTGGAGTTCCCTCAGCACACCTTTGGCCTGAGCCCATGCACTGATCCACTCCTTGATTACTGCCGCAAACGTGCGGTAGATCACGCTGGTGACGGTGATAGGCCGATAGTCCTGTATCTTCCTTGAATCTCCCCACCGCTTCAAAACCAAAGAGACATTGCCCAGATGGCAGTCATCGGGAACAGGTGCACCCTCAATAATGGCTGCGAGCAGGTCGGCAAGTTGCTCCCTCGAATCGGCACCCAAGCACTTGAGTAGTCGAGCGGGCAAGTCGTCGCGGCCTGGGGCCCTGCGAGAACTTATCCGAGCCAGAGCCCTATCAACCGTGCGTCTCGTCAGGGCCCAACGTAGATTATCCTGGCATTGTGACCCTTCGGATATGAGGACGGATCATTCGGGTTGTCCGTCTTGACGACCAGAGCGATGCGACCAGTAGGGGTTGGGGACCCGAAGACCAGACAAAAATGCTGTGTCAGGTATTCGCGGAGCTCAGTGGCCTCCCACCCCGTTGTCGCATCCATGAGAGGAGGTGGCTGGGGGGCAAGGACTGGACGTCTGTGCAGAACTTTTGGGCCCCGGATTTGCCTTCACTCCTTATGGATTGCATAATCCGAAGATTGTGATCCGCAATCTTGTTCTGCACAAGTGCCTGCACCTTGTGCTTTTCTTCCAGATATAGTGCCCATGCAGCCGCATTGGCCTCAACGTCCAGACCTCTCACAGCCCTGCGGTGTTCGCGGTTGGCCTGGCGACGCGCTCTCCATGCCGCCTTTACCTCTTTGTCCCACCATGGGTTCCAGGATTATGGTGCTGCTTGTCTATCCAGTACCATGTGGTTGTGCATGACTGAATGCAAAGTGTGCACAAATTGACAATACGTCTGCGCCTTCCTCCTTTGGGGGCACTCGAACTCCTGGGCAGCTCGTTCTATTGAACGGATTGGCAGGCGCAAGTGGGGTCGCCGCTAGGGCTGCCTCCGGTTAGCCTTGTCGGCACAGACCGAGAACGATAGTCGCAGGCGATTGTGGTCACTTCGTAGGCTGAAGTGCCCATCTTCATCAATGTGCATCTGGGTGAGTCGGGCGGCTAGTCTTGGGGATACAAGCGCGTAGTTTATGTAGACTGAGAGTTGCGAGCGCACCAAGTTGATTCGCCCTCACAGTCGGGGCGGAGGTTGACCATTTCGAGGGATAGTTCCTGTGCACTCCTAAGCAGCAGTTCCCCATTTCGATCTTGGTATCCGCCGGTAGGGTAGATATGCCCATTGAAATCCCCTACTAGTATCACCTCCCGGTCTGTTGCCCAGCGTTTCACATCCTCAATGATGCACTGCATAGTTCTGTCGCTCCCATCGTGTTTCCCTCGGGCGACCGTCAGGTAGGCAACACCAGTCAGCACACTGTCCCCTAGAATGTTTCCGGCAACCCATAGGTGTTCAGTGCAACTTGGACAAAGATTCAACCAGGACGTGTTTTGTGCCACAACACACCCACTCCGCCGCCTCCTCCCGTTTGCAGCCGGCCCAGTGCCAGTCCGGGTCAGTAGGGGGCTCTTCCAGGTTGCGAAGGCGGGTCTCTGCCACGGCGTAGAGCGTCATTGACTCACTCTCCAGTGACGCATACAAATCTGACCCCTTGGAAGCCCTGCTAGCACCGCTCATATTGCCGCGAACCATGCATTGTGTTTATTTGTGTTTTGCTTTTACCGATCGGCTGCGCCGGTCTGTGTTATCTCTGTGCCAAGGGAAGCGCGTGTTCCATTCTTTCTTTCTGTGCCGCATGTCTTATCTGTTCTGATAGGGAGAGCACTCCGATATAACGTGAACAGCCCAGGGGCGGTATTCTCGAGTTTTGTCCCTTTTGCGTCCCTTTCAAAAGTGTCCCTTTTGGCGATCCCTGATTGGCTAAAAGCAAACAACAGGAAGTGACGTAACCCGAGCGCGGCAAACCTACTGCCAACTTTTCTTCATGCTGCCCACGTCCACTGCTTAACCGGAAGTACGTCACGATGAAAGGGACGCAAAAGGGACGTTTTCAAAAGGGACAGTTACGAGAATACCGCCCCAGAATAATCTTCTTGGGTTTACAATGTTCTCGATGCGAATCGACGGTTCGAGAACCACGCGCGCCGAAAGATACAAAGCCTGCAGAGCAGACGCCGGGGTATTCGATTGCCGCCGCTCGCTCGCGTATACGTCACTTTGCTGACTGCTGCTTCGCCCGCTTCGCCGCCTGTGTATTCTTTGAGTTGTTAGGGGAGCACAAGTTCGCTCCAATAAACTTGTTTTCCTTCAAGACCACTGCGTCGTCTTTGGCATCGTGACAATATTCAAGAACCCCACATTAACGATGGCTTCGCACCGGCGGCCTTCCCGCCGGTGCCGCTTACGCCCTACTGGGGCAGTCGAGTGGCCAACATAAGTTGTTGTCGCACCATGTCCCCTACGGTGTTGTGCAGCGCAGGGAGGGCTTGCTGTAGATTCCACGGCCGGGGAAGGGGTGGTCGCACCATTTCCCTTACGGTGTTGTGCGCAGATGGGGGAAGCTGTTGCAGTTTCCGTGTCCAAGGAATGGGGGCAGTGGTGGGGGAAGGGTGATTGGCAACCTCCTGTTCATACCGCCCACGGTGCAGTACACCTCTGGCATGCCAGGCTGCGGGTTCCATATCGGTGGAGGAATTGGTCCCCGCGTTGGTACGGCGGCTTCTGAGTGCGGCCCTTGCGGGTGCGTCGACGGTACCGTCGATGGGACCTGCCTGGCGGGCATTTGGTGGTGTCCGGCTGACAATGGGGGAGGAATCGGCTGACTCACTGGTGGAGGTGGAGCCTGAAGTGTTTGCAACGGCTCCGGCAGCGTTCCCAAGGCTGGTGTTCATGGTACTCCTTCCTGCGGTTGGAGTGTTGGCTGAGAAAACTCCAGCGGCGTCCTCTGTGCCAGTGACCGAGGCAGAGCAGGGTGCAGTGTAGTGACGGATGCGCTCATTAGCCCCACGCTCCTGCTGTTGGGTGCCTGTTGGACCAGTGGCGTCTCTGACCTCGGTGCGTCTGGCTTTCGCTGATTGTGCACCGCTTGCCTAAAAAAGAGATTGTTGCCTGAGGAATCTTGGCTGCCACAAAGCTAGCGCCTTCGAGTTTGTAGAGGACATCCTTGTCCAGCATCGTGTCCTGCCAACCCCGGCTGATGTCAATGAACCTGTGATGGGTACGCCGGCACCACTTTTTGATCCTCGCGTTGGCACGCAGTATTGCGCTCTTACCTCCGCGCCCTTCGTCGCCACATCCGGTAGTGAGCAGACAGCAAAACCATCCACACTATTCGCAGTGCTGGCGTTCAAAGTGTGAATAATCTCATCTGGCGTTCTACGAAGTACTTTCACCAGGCTGACGTGCAGCACATAGCGTCTGTGGATTGGTCGAGCCCTGCGCTCGTACGATGCGATGTATTGAAACGCTGTAGCAGTTGTAGCTTTCTTCCCGTAGAGCAGGCCTACTGCCCCAGTCAGTCCATGGCATGTAGGACCGCTGCAGCCATTTTGCCCACATTGGCGTCTCCCACTATAAGGACTTCTTTGCGCGCACTGCGTGCTGGGAAAACCCAGTTTCCCCCACTTCGGATCGGCATTCGAACTTGCTCAGTGGGCTGACCGACACGTTGTTGCAAGTGGACATCCTTTTGGGCGGCTTCAAGTGGTGCGTGGGCACTTTGAGGAGTGTTGCCAGATGAGTTTTCCCGCTGGTTCGCACCGCGCTTAACCCTCACCTTTCCTTTCTGGCTTGGCAGTTCCTTACGTTCCTTGCCCAGCAGCGACGGCGCTGCAGCAGTTTCGACGGCGGATTTGAGGCAACTGTTTTGTGTAGATTGCTCGCCGTCGTTTCTCGCTTCACCTTCCGCGAACCCTTCCTGAGAGACCTCAACCTCTTGCCTGTTGCTGTCGGTCGTGATGTGGCTTACCCCATCCAAAGAAATCGCAATGTCTTTTGTTGCGGACTCTAACGAGTATCGCTCTGGCATGGCTTGCGACTCCACATTTGCTTGCTGGCCCGACGATAGGTGCTGTTTTCGTCTGGAACTAACGTCTGAAGTGCTTGGGTTGGCTCCATGCCCTGCGGTGCTACTGCGTCCGAGTCGAGAGGGTCAGCTGCTAGCTGTCGTGTTTCCGTCTCTTGCCCAACGCTTCGCCGCTGGGAGTTGGACTCCTCCACCGCAGCTTTCACCTCCACATGCTGTTTGTCGTTAAAGCCACAATTTGCTCTTGTAACTTCGCCACCTCACCCCGAAGCTTCTCAGTTTCCAGCACTGACAGTTTCGCTGCCAAGGCATCATCCCGGGAGCATAGCCTGCACACGTATCCCTCCGCAGCTCGGGTTTCCAGGTACACTTTGTACTTCGTTTCTTCGAGATACGCCCACCTGCCACAGAGGTCGCACAGGACCTATGGTGTGTCGGCTTGCCGCGGTGTGGTGGCGCCATCTAGGCTCACTAACGGTAGACAAGGTCCTTGTAGACAAGGTCATTGCAGGCACGAAAACGCACGATTGAGCGGGAAAATCAAAATTTTAACTTAAAACAATTAATTTCTCAGTGAATAAAGCATCGTTTGCATTTGGACAAGCGCATAGGGGCACTATGAAACACGAAATCTTTCGAATAACACAAGCTGTGTTTTGTCTTCATGGCCCCTTAAAGTAATGGCTCCATGGTCTGGGTGGGACTGTGAAGGAGCGCGCACTGTCGCCTTGCCGTGTGCAGAATCGCGATAGACGTACATAAGCAATGCTCGGCATTAAAAAAAATTAGTGGAATATTCTTTTGTCGATGCTCAGATGCGACAGCAACACGCAATCTCCAGCCTCGCGGAGTTGGAGACGAACACGACGCCCAGGCTGCAGAAGCGCCACCACAGCAGGCGTTTCTTCAAGCCACATCCGCGCACCATGACGTGCTTTTGGGGTAGGGGCACCGGCTTATGGCCGTAGCTCGTCCGGGGTCACGGTATCTAGCAATCGCTACAGTAACGAGTAAAGGAGCGTCACGCACCCAAGTAGAGACTTCGAAGGGATCCCCGCTTCCCCTGGTCAGGATCGAAACTGGGTCCCCCGCGATACGAAGCCGATGTCAATGCCACACAGGCGCACGTTGCTCATATGCAAAGAGTTGGGGGTGATCTTTGCGCTGTGCCGTTGCCAAGGGCCGCAAATAAGTACACGGTCATACAGAATACGAAAAGCGTCATTTATTAGCGCATTATTACCCAAAATTAATAAAAACTAAATCCGTTATAGGCCTTTTAGTGGCTTCGGCGCCCTCTCTTGGCTACTTTTGGCATAAACTCCAGGCTGATATTGAAACTAGTTAAGAGAGGGCGCCACACCCCTCTGGCAAATCACTGCAGTTACCCAAAGAAACCCCAGGGGGTTACATCATATCCCCACTTCCTTCAGCATTGCAATGCCCAAAATAGCACAAAAGCTCCAAGAACTCCCAAACATCGGACCGAGGATCTACGCAGATGACATCACGATGTGGGCAGCAGCTGTATCACGCCAAAGCGTGTTTCCGTCTCCAAAACGCTGCCGTTTCATAACTTCCGGTGACGTCACACAAAAATAAAAAACAAACAGCAAATACGCAGAAGCCTTTTATGCATTCAGTAGTAATAATTATGCTCATAAAACGTAAAAATATTGCTGCGTGTACAAGCATTTGCATCAAAACATTTCACGCATGAACGAAAGTGGGGCGGAAGCGCCACTAGCGCATTCTAGTAGTAGCAGCAGTTGCCAAAAAAAGTAAACATCGGGCGAGCATGCTCATAGTGCGCTGCTTGTGCTTACATTCTCGAATGACAGTGGCCGTGATCGCATTGTTTTTCAGCAGTACGCCTCGCATTTCACGTGGACCATTTCAGTGCGGATGCTTGTCCCCGAGGCCCGTCGCCGAAGCTGTAATTATTGATGTAGTTATTAACAGTATTTACTATTAATAGTATTAACATTCAGCGGTAGCGGTTGGGTAAAAATGAATACAGACTGCTCTCACTGCGACTTGTGAGCCTGGCACGCTGCTGGATGCAGTTCAAGTCTGGATGCAGTCCGTCTGGATGCAGTCCAAGTTAACGCCACCATTTTGTCTAGACGGAATGCTATAACCAAGGGCTTTCTCAAGATCACCGTCACCTTGTCTACGCTTGGTAAAGGACCCATCTATTGCCAATTTATGTGCACGAATAAAAACACAACCTCCAAAAAATTGTAGTTCTGGTATTGGGGTATTGTATTTCTGAAATGAAGGGGCGCAAAGTACATTGAACGATGTCCTCTACTTATTACATTCTTTCACAGCCAGCTAACAAGCGGCGATATAATCGCAGGAATATTGCAGCATCTGACGTTGGGACCATTTTTACAGGAGCCGTGCTCACATTTCACAAGTTTTTTATTTCACCAGAACGCGTACGTATGCGTAAAAACTGAAAAGTAGGCAGCAAAAGCAGATAAAGAGAGCGTGACACCTCAATTGCACCTGTTGACTGTCATTTCCTTACTGTTTGGTTCTTTGTCTGTACCAGTTAACAGTGGTTCAGAGACCACAGTCACGTCAACTTGTTAATACAGTGTAGGTATAGGGCATATCATAGCATTATTCCCTAGTAGGCGGTATTGCAGGTGTTTCAAATATAAATTATAGCCTAGATCTGAGAATGTAAGTCCCAAAATCCTGTGTTATCGAAATCATTCAGATGCGCTGAAAAAAAAAAATTTCACTTCACTTATTCTCTATCATCGCAATGCCGCGGTCTACCACTAGCTCAGCTCCAATTTCTAAAATTTCAAGAACGGGCAACAGTGCCAGTGTTTCAGTAAACTACACACGCCAGGAGCATCTTCTAGTGGTAGCAAGGAACGAGTGCCAGGCTGAGTAGTGGCTTGTACCTAATTTACCGGCGGGAGCCTGGCACCTCCATGGTACACGAATGCACATGGTGACTGCCACAGCTATACTCTACTCGGTAACCGCCTGTGGTAGGACACGCCGCCAGACTCTTCCACCCCCGGAAATGCGGTGCGTGGTGCCCCACCAGATGGGCAAGGGTCAGAAGCCCCTCGCAAGGGTAAAGGCAGCTTTCCAGGCGTGAATTATCCTTTCCAAGGTCTGCACTCAACCAGGGACACCTGTGCCCATTAAAGGAATCAGTGGGTCTTCAGCGGTACGCGGATTTGAACCCATTACTTCCCCCATGTGAGGCGAGTGCAGTACCTCTGAGCGATCGCTGAGGAGGCGTAGTTGTGAGAAAAGTTGTGTCCACGTAATCCAGGAATACATTCACCGCCAGGCTCAGAGGTTAACTGCAGATGGTTTTCCGACACCAGTGCTTAAAGTGGTTTCAAAGTGCCCCCGGATCAAGTTTAAAAGGACACCCGTAGGCCCGATGAAAACAAGGGTCAAAGTGATGCCGTCGCACAACATAAAAAAATTGCTTCATGGCACCGTGTGCGAATAGTGTTTTCCGCAACATGAAAGCTATCCAGGCTATGCACGCACATTGAAAACGCCAATACTGGGAGAGCTGGTAAAGGTGATGGCGGGGGTGCAAGTCCTACACAAAAATTACACTGGTGTGTGCATGAGAACCACCAACTTCCCAGTCTGAAGGCCTGGCATGAATCCATTATAACATTACATAAGCATCTTTAACTCTCACAGCAGCTTAATGGCTGTAAAGAAGAGGTGTGCCTGAGAATCAGTGACTTTACAGCCTGAGGACTTCACATGAATACATTCCAACGTACTACATAAGTCTGCAGTTCTTGCTGCAGCCTTCTAGTCAGAAGCAACAGCCCACCTCTGCAAATCAGTGACACTAGTATCTCGAAGGACAGACATCAAACCATTGCAACCTGCTGGGCAACTGTTCCCTGTTCTTACTGTAGCTGTAGAGCCAGAATATGCTTGAAAAGCAGCGACACGAAGCACTGAGGTCTTGAACTATTCTGATATGCCGCACCATTTTCTATTCTTACCTCCGCTGCATAATCAGATGCAACTGTGCATGCTTGAAAATCACTGACACGGCACTCTGAAGCCTCTCCAACTCTTGTCACAGTTGCTAGAACAATAACAACTTCCAAGTGTGTGGAAGAAGTGTTGAATCTAAATAAACTAAACATTCTTACTGTTCACACTGACAAGCGTACGGGTGTCTACGTTGATGTCGGGGTTCAACCTGTTGCTCTGGCATCACCCCCGCACATCATAACATTTTTAATGGACTCAGCTGTATCGATAATGGGAGACCAAAGCTTTCAAATTGACCAAGTTGAGCTGAAGGAATCGCAACTAACATTGCTGGATTTTTCAGGTTGAAAAATTCCTGTGCGAGGACAGTTCCCTGCTGTCACTACACACAAATCGGAAGCGACTGTGGTGACCTTCCACATTAGCAATGGAACATCACTTCTCGGTATTGATGCCGTACAAGCTGTTGGTCCACAGATTGTAGGCACAAATTACGCTGCCTTACTACGGCCGTTGAACCGGACGTTGACAGAAAAGGCCCCAAAATGCTACATCTTGAAATGCATCCACAGCACTCAAACAAGTTGTCACCCCCCCCCCCCCCACGAAACCACCCGAGTCGGAAGAAGAAATAGTGTCTCTGGTGACGTCTGTACATCAAGATGAACTGAGACGGGCAACAATGGAGGAGAGCACTCTCCGTGAGAGAGAGAGAGAGAGAGAGAGAGAGAGAGAGAGAGAGAAATAACTTTATTCACATAAAGGGTCAGGGCGCTGTGGGCACGACCCGGAGGGTCGCGACGACTTCAGCCGCTCGAGGCACAAGCTCCTTCTGGAGCTGGGGGTCCGAGCGGCCCAACGCATCCATCCACTGGTCAGGAGAATTAATTGGAGGGAATGGGTCCTCATCACAAGCCCACATTTGGTGTTGGACCATGGCTTTTTCACCGCAGCGGGGGCAGAGCGAGGATGGGTAGAGGGAGGGGTGGACATGATGGAGGACGGCTCTGCACGGTAGAGATTCCGTTTGGAGTTGACGCCAGAGGCGTTCCTCCTCCAGAGTGAGGGATGAGTGAGCGGGTGGAAGCTTGCGGCGGGAGAGGCGGTAATGCTGTGTGACCTCTCGGAATGTGAGGAGACTGTCCCTGGTCGATCTGGCTCCGTGGAGGGAAGAGTCCACATCGTACGCCCGGGAGACAAGTGCTCGGGCTTCCGTGTGGGCCGTCTCTATCCCTCCAATGCCCGTGTGAGCCGGGAACCATTGGAGTTCGACCGCGTCGGATGGCGAATTCAGACCGAGAATTTTGTGTGCCGGGGCAGAAATGAGCCCTTTGGCAAAGTTTTGGACGGCCGTTTTCGAATCCGAAAATACGATTTCAGGCCTTTGGGTTATTGCTAGTGCGATTGCCGCCTCTTCCGCGACATGCGGGTGACGGGTGTGAATGGTGAGGGTTGCAAGAGGAGGAGATGACGTGGAGTGAATTACAGCAATGGCGAATGCATCTTTATGTCGATATTCTGCGGCATCGACATAGAGGGTCGCTTGGGAAGGCGGAAATGTTTTATCCAGTGTCGTGGCTCGATGAATCCGCCTGTCAATATGAAATTTTGGGTGCATGTTTTTGGGAATCGGTTGAACGATGATATGATTTCTGATTGATGATTTGATGCAGCACACAGACTCGGGCTTTGAGCTGGTCCGATCCCGAGTTTCTGCAAGAGGTGTCTGCCCGCGGAGCAGCGCCCTAGGCGGTTGACTTGGCCAGTGCGGTGGCCTTCGATTAGTTCTGCTGCCGTATTGTATGTCCCTGTTGCCTCTAATCTGGCAGTGGATGCGTTCGGTGGTAACTGCAAGGCGGCTCGGTAGGCTTTGCGGATGAGACCATCTACTTTCTTCATTTCGCTGTCGTTGAGGGGAAGATAGGGAAGAGCATACGTTAGTCGGCTGATAACAAACGCTTGTACAAGTCTCAAGCGGTCTTGTTCTTTCAGGCCATGCCCTCGGGCAACGATCCTACGGAGCAGGCCAATTATTTGGGTAACATCCGCCGAGAACTTTTTGATTACCTCCGTATTTCTCCGATTGCTCTGTAGCAGAAGGCCTAGAATTTTGAGGTTCGTGACCCGCGATACAGGCTTCCCGTCCAATAAAATATGGATGGAAGCCTCTCGCGAAGGCTTTTTGCTGGCAAGACAAGCATCTCTGATTTGGTGGGAGAGCATTGCAGGCCCGCTACTCGGGCTCCTTGCACGACGGCTGTAGCGCCAGCTTGCAGGGTTTCTTCTATGTATGCATCACTTCCCCGAGTGACCCATAGGGTTATATCGTCTGCATACATGCTGTATTGAAGACCGGGCACTCGATCCAGAGCACAGGCTATGTGTGACACTGCTAGATTAAACAGTAAGGGGGATATGACCGACCCCTGCGGTGTGCCGCATGACTGTAGTTGTATTTCAGAGATTGCAAGTCACCCAGTGTCAGCGTGGCTGTTCTGTGAGATAGGAAGGCGCGAACATAGTTGTACGTCCGTACGCCTGGCCCTATGCGTTCTACGCCTGCCAGGATGGCTGAGTGAGATACCTTATCAAATGCTTTTGTCAGGTCCAAGGCTAGAATGGCTGCGGAGTCACGTGAGGGAGGGTACTTCAGCAAATCCCAGTATAGCCTCAGGTGGACATCGTTTGTCGCAAGCCCTGCCCTGAAGCCATACATGTTGGGCGACAGCAATTCTTCTTCTTCTATAAGCCTGTTTATTCGTGCCATAATTATTCGTTCCATTATTTTTTCCAATACATGACGTTAGCGATATCGGCCTGAGATTTTCTGTCGAAAGCTGCTTGCCCAGCTTAGGGATTAGAGTAACATTCGCATGACGGAACTCTCGAGGAAGAGTGCGCTCTTTCCAATGCTTGTTAAAGAACTTGGTGAGATAAGATATCGAACCATCATCGAGATTTCTAAGCATCTTATTCATGACTCGGTATTTCCCTGGGGCGGAAGACGTTCGCACGTCCTGCAGCGCTCCCCTGACCTCTGCCTCTGTGATATCCTCGTCCAAGGAGGGGTTAGGCGGCCCGGAGTAGTCCGGGTGCTGTTGTTGCTCCCCATCTGGTACATATCTATTGATGGGGTCTCGAAGTGACTGGTGCAGATCGGTCGCAAGCTGTCTGGTAAGTTGGGTAATTTGGTTCGCCTGCTCCTTTTTAGAACGTGATGGGTCGAGTAGGTGTCTTAGGAGGCACCAAGTCCTCTTCATGCTCATAGCGCCTTGTAACCGATCGCACAGCTCTTCCCATCCTGATCTCATTAGCTTGTTTGCATAACATTCGATTTCCTTAGCTAAGATGGCTATTCGCTTTCTTAGGTGCCTGTTATGCTTTTGAGTGCGCCATCGCCTCTTAAGGCCTTTGAGGGCTTTCCACATATGCTGCGATTTAGAGTCGACGTCTGGCGTCGGTATTTCGGGATCTAATTCTTTTTGGTGATTCCGTACATCGCCCAGGAGCTGTTCCGTCCATTGAGCTAGGTCAAGCGTTGGGGAGGAAGGCAGGTCCCCAGCTTGTCGTGCCTCCCGGAAAGCGTGCCAGTCTGTGATGACAGTCTGCATACGCTTTGGTGGTGTGGGGTGTTTGAGTGTCGTGTGTAGCTTGTGGGGAGCGCCTTGGCGCACCTTCTAGCCTAGAGGGTGTTGCCCGGAGCCCCTCGTCGCGAGCTTCCCTCCCTTGCCCTCCTCGCCGGTGCCCGAGGGATGGCGAGTGGACGGGTAGGAACGGGCGGTGGTGCTGAAAGAACCGCGCGCGGGGACTCGAACTCGGGACTAGGGAGGGACAGAGTGTTTTGGTGTGTGCGTGTGTATGCCCGGACGGGCGACAGCGTGGAGGATGTAAGTAAAGAGTTCTTTCACGCAACCGCAGTGTGCTTCATTCCTTGGCATGCCGTAGAGAGCAGGCCTACATCTGGCGCCCGAACGTGGGGCTGATGTCAAGCCCACCCGTGGACATTTGCTCTCTGCGGCTGCCGGGAAGGGGCCCACTGCGGTTTGGGACGGCATTCCTTTGTTCCGGGAAGGAAGCGCCATTTTGGCAGTGGGAGACCAGGGCTTTGAGCCGTGTAGATACATGTTTGCAAATTAGTTTTGAGGCCAGTGTTTTAGTTTGCTTAGGTGTTACGATGGCTGTAGATGCCTGAAGTTTTTCTTGCGTTCTTTTTCTCTGTTGTTTGGGTAACGGCCTGAGTGGTTACATTGCGAGTGTATTTAGCGTTTGTAGGGATATTAGTCGCTTGTGTATTTTGCCGTGGCCCTACTGTGGTTTTTTTGTATTTTAATGTGGCTGTAGTTCAGCCCCGTTGGTCGAATGTATTGTCTTGACGTTCGTTTTTTGCTTCCATTATAGATTTGTGTGTGGAGTGTGTTTGTCGCGTTGCGTATGCAGTTAGCGCGGCTTCCTCCTCTGTATTTCGCGTCTACAGTTTGGCGTGGTTGAGCCAGCTTTTTGTTGGGTAGTTCGCTGGAAATGGCTCCTACCACAAGGAGAGAGACGGGAGAGAAGGAGGAGCCGCAGGGCTCGGGGGGAGACTCAGCGGCCGCTGCGCAGGAGGCTGCTGGTCAGTTGCAGCCCGCAGATCTCGCCTCAATGATGAGGCAGATGACCGGGATGTTCGCGGAGATGACCCGAATGCTCGGTTCGGCGCCAGCGGCTCCCACCGCGGGTCCTGTAGTGCCAGTCTCGAAGCCGCGTTTAAATATCGAGGTTCCCTCCTATTCCGGCTACGGAGACGCGAAATCCGTTTACGAATACCTGCAGCAACTGGAGTCGTACCAGACTGCGGTAGGCGCATCGGATGATGACGTGCTGAGGCAAGTCCTGCCCGTGGCACTTGTAGGAAGCGCTGCGCGTTGGAGGCGCTGCCAACCGGCTTTCGAGTCGATGGCAGATTTTAAGGACCGCTTCCGCGCGGAGTTCCTGCCACCCGATTTCGAACACCGTATGAGGGACGAGCTTGCCCTTCGCACGCAGCACCCTGAGGAGAGTCTCCTCGAGTACGTGCGGGCTATGCAGGAGCTGTACGAACGGGCCGACCCCGAGGCAGCCGACGCGGTCAAGGTAGCGCGCGTGTGCAGGCAATGCCACCCGCGTTTCAGACCGAACCTGCGGGGCCGGAGTTTTCGCAACTTGGAGGCCCTCGCACAAGAAGCGCGAGTAATTCAGGCGGATTTACTCGCCGAGCTTCACTACAGGTTGCCGCCGAGACCCGAGGAATCGCTCGAACCGGGTTGCGCCTGGTCGGGAGGGGGAGACGATAACTCCTCGGTCGGAAGCAACGCAGGCGACGGAAGAGGGAGGCAGGACGAAGCAGCCCGCTTGTGCTGGTTTTGTCGCAAGCCTGGCCACTTCTCCCGTCAATGCCCCGAGAAAATGCGTAGCACGCAGGGAAACTCGGATCGCCGGCGACGGTGAAGGACGGTGGCTCGTCGTCGCCGGCGGGAAGCGAGAAGAGGGGGCCAGACAGGGGGGGCGCGAGGGAGCCCCCAGGGCACCCAGAAGCTGGCGTCGACGGGCAACTGGCCCCCTTCGCATGCAGGGCGCAGGAAGACCCCTCTTCGTCTGCCCCATTCATGCGAGTGCAATTAGTCGGTCAAGAACTTATTGCACTGGTCGACACGGGCTCGACGGTTTCTCTCATCGGGGACGAAATCTTCGAAGCCTGCCGGAAAAGAAGAATCCGGGTCAAGCCCGCCGAGACACCCTTGAGCTTAGCAGCGGGTTCGGCAAAAGCAGACGGAGCTGTGAGACTCACGCTCGGTTTTGATAGCAGAAAGCGCAGACAGCGTTTTGTTTGCTTGCCTGGTTTGTCTGTTCCAGTCATACTGGGCAGAGATTTCCTCTCGAGGGAGGGTGTTGTGCTCGACATGGGGAGGAACGGCTACCAGTACGGGCCGCAACCCCCTTTCTTTCCTTTCGCGCACGCGCCGATGCACGGTTTACACCCGCACGGGGCAAATAGACTCTACTGCGCTGCGGAAGGCCAGGGAGAGGCGTCAGGAAAGAGGAGCACTGATGTAGAAGCGATCGTCGCATCTTTTTCAGGATCCGATGATCAGCGCCGAATGTTGGCGGAAAGTTTGCTCCCCTTATCGGAAGGGGGTGGCGGAAGCGCGCGCGCCGAGTGCAGTGGTTTCATGGGCGGCGCGGGCCGCCCCGAGAGGGGGAGGGAAGGGCCGGACGGAGGAGTCGAGGCCGGCCGCAAAGAGAAAGAAAAGCGGCATCTCGCAGCGGCGATTTCTCGTCCCCCGAGAACAGAGGCAGAAAGGAATCTGTCTTGGGGGCAGGTAGTGAGTAAGGAAGAGCTCATTGAGGCCCAGAAAGCAGACGGTCTGTGCCAGCGGGTGCTGAAAAGGCTAACGAGCGGCGTAGCTTGCACCGGTAACGCTGAGGGGTTTGACGCGTATCTGCTGGGCGACGATGGCTTATTACTTCGCTACATTCCCCAACTGGACGACGAAGAGGCGGTTTCATCCCCCTTTCGAGTCGTGGTCCCGAGGAAGTTGCGGAAACGGTTCATGCGGTACTTTCATGACTCAGCGCTGGCAGGACATGGCAGCGGCAGTAAGACTTACGACAAGTTATGCCGTGTCGCGACCTGGCCAGGCATGAGGAGAGACGTGCTGAGCTATTCCCGCGCTTGCCCTCTTTGCCAGGTAGCGAAGCCGCGCGCTGGGAAACCTGTGGGTTTCATGAAGCCGGTGGAAAGCAGCTACCCGTGGCAGATTGTAGCGTGTGACGTAATGGGACCCCTCTCAAGATCCGCGCGAGGAAACCAGTTCATTCTGGTTATAACGGACCACTTTTCTAAGTGGGTGGAGTTGTTTCCCCTTAGAAAGCTAGCGTCGGAGCGGATCTTTGAGAAGCTGGTGGAGACATTCACTCGTTTCGGCTTCCCCTCCGACCTGATCACTGACAATGCTTCGTATTTCACAAGCAAAGTCTTTTCAGACTGTTGTCGAGCGCTGCACATTCGGCACAGGAAAACGAGTCCTTATCATGCTCAGAGCAACATCACTGAGAGGGTGAACAGGAACCTGAAGTGCATGCTGGTTGCGACAACCAAGGAGCATAAGGACTGGGACGCGCGTTTGCCTGAGCTGGCTTTCGCGACTAGGACTACCGTAAATAGGTCAACGGGTTTGACACCAGGTTACCTAAACTTCGGTAGAGAGATCGCTTTTCCAATGGAAAATGCACTGCAGTACGCGGCGGCGGGTAACGCCCCTTCTCTGTCGCAGTACGCGGCTAGGCTCCGGGAACGCCTTTTGGCAGCGCAACGCACGGCTCGGGAGAATCTCGACGTGGCGCGCATGGAGCAAGCCGAGCAGTATAACAAAGGCCGTCGTCACCTTGTGTACAACATCGGTGATCTAGTGCTAAGGAGAACGCACCCACTCAGCAACGCTGCACGCGGTTTCAGTGCAGCGCTCGCACACAAATGGCAAGGGCCATACAGAATTACGGCGCAGACGACTCTGCTCACGTATGAGATGCAGTCGCTTGAAAGCGACGAGCTGGTGGGTCCTGTGCACGTTAGCGATCTCAAGGCCTATCATGTTCGCACTGGCGATGATGAAAGGGGGAGTCCCCCTCCGACTGTCAGAAGGATCGGCGATAGGGCTCACATCCATCGCTACGATTTCAGGCCGAGGTAAGAGCTCGCGCCTGCGCGTAACACCTCCGTTCGTTGCAGGAACCGCGGTGGCAGAAAAAATAACACTCGGCGGGGACTGGGACTCGGGGGACGAACAGGGTGTTCTTGGCTGGTGTGTGTGTGTATGCCCGGACGGGCGACAGCGCGTTGGAGGATGTGAGTAAAGAGTTCTTTCACGCAACCGCAGTGTACCTCATTCCTGGGCATGCCGTAGAGAGCAGGCCCACAAGCTGTAGTATGTGATGATCACTGCCGAGGGTGTAGTCTATCCTACTCCATTCTGCATGTGATGTCCCGTTGTACACTCGTTCCCTCCCTAGTTGGTAGATCCGGTAGAGTTTCGAGTGTCAGCTTCTGAGATTGAATCAGATCCCAGAGCAGCCTGCCCTTTTTGCTGTCCCTAAGATAACCCCATGCAGTGTGTGGAGCGTTAAAGTCTCCAGTAATGATGAGGGGTGAGCCTGACGCGGCTTGTTTAGCGGCCAGGATTAATGACCGAAAATTATGTGTGTGTTGCTTGGGGCTACTGTAAATGTTTAGTAAATGAATAACCTGTTCTGTCCTACGCTTCGGGTAGACCGTTACAAAGTCATGGGGAATGCAGCAGCTATCAAAGTGTGTGTGTTGTGCTGATATGTTTCGCTGTACTAGAACTGCAGTGTCGTGTTGTGTTTGCAAGGACTGATAACCTAGACATGTGACACGCTTTCCGGGCTCCTGCAGCGAAATTATATCCGGGGGATTCTCTACCTCTTCTAGCAATAGCTGCAGTTCCGCTCGTTTCCGAGCGAAGCCCCGAAGTATCCCGTTACTTGCAGACATCCTGGCTGCCTTGCAAGAATCTGCCACCACGCTACCCTTACAAAAATGAATGTTGCGATCCTATTAAACATTTATAGAGTTCTTATAGAGTCTAAAGGAACTCATTAGAAACTCATGGCAGACTCATGACCTAACGAGTCATCTCTGTAAGATCTCTAAAGAATTTCAAAAAAGACCTCCCTATAAAAACTCGCTCTCCCCATCTCTATAAGATCTCTATAAAATTTCAAAAGAGACCTCCCCATAAAAACTCACTCTCCTCATCTCTATAAGATCTCTATAGAATTTCTAAAGAGACATCCCTATAACAACTTAATCTACTCAGGCTCGATAAAGATTCTATACACATTTTACTGAACTCGTTCAATAGCAGTTCTATGGAGTCTACTCTATGAAAGCTGTTTTGAATTTTTGTAGGGTCTTCACTATAACAACTAACTCAATATAAGCTCACTAGAAATTCTATTGCAGTTTTAACGTGATAACTCAAAAAAGTTTCTGTTTCTTCATCCAAGTTTTTTCGATGGAGGCGGTGCACGGAGAATGAAAATGTCCGTTACATATGCAGGTTAATAGATGCATACCGCGATCACCAAATTTGGAATCTTCAAAAAATGATATAATTGGCTTCAATAGTTTCTGGAGGTCCCTCCCAGCAATTTTGGCAGCTATATAGAGCGGGGCCGGAGATGCATGTCGAAAATCAATTTTAATTGCCCCGCCACAAGAGCCTGCGGATTGCCACGGCACTAGCAAAAAAGGCGAAAGATATTAAGTCCCTGCTGGTTTTGCACGTACGGGTGATGTCAGATCTGAAATGCACTAAAGTGACTATGCTTGTTGGTTTAACATGATAGGGAAGTCCGCTGTAGTCCCCCACCACATCAGATCCAGCTACCCCGTTCCGGAATGGGAAGCACTCTCCGGCGCTGTTGTTGTCAGTGGTCTCGTTTCGCCAGGCAGTTTTTGTCACATATATGGCATCGTCAAATCTTGCAAAGTGAGAAAAAATGAACGCTGTATATACAGGCTTTCAAAAATTCCCCGCATTTCCCCGAGGGGAAGAATGTGAAAGTGCGAATGCACGAGTTGAATTTGCGCGGTTCGGTAATGTACGCGAAAGAGAGATCACACACACACACACAACTACAAAGAAAGAAAGATGCATTTATTCACAGACACCTATTTGTGTTGTCGTTGTACTTGATTGCTAGAGCGGATCTCAGCTTTGAAATTTCGTGTCAGTACTCCTTTAAGCGGGTGCATTAGCCCTTCTCACGCCCGATTCTTGGCCAATCCCCCACGTGGGTATGTGCCATGTCAGCGGCAAGGCAGCGCGCGCCCATCTCCCCCCGTTGCCAAGGAAGACGAGGAGATTCCTGGCCAATCCCCCACGTGGGTATGTGCTATGTCAGCGGCCAGGCTGCGCGCGCCCATCTCCACGTGCGCGGACATCGCCGGTGGACGCAGGTTCAGGGTCGCTTAAGAAGTGCATTGCACTTAAAACCAATTGAAGACAGACATGAACAAACTGTGAACTCTAATGCGTTCCAATTAAAACCTAAATCCGGTAAATAACGCCTATTCACACGAATTTACAAATTATTTTTCGAATTATATTTATATAAATTATATTTATATTCGAATTATATTTATATAAAAATATTTCGCTGCGGTCTCGAAATTATATTTCGAGACCGCAGCGATGTCTCAGAGGTACAGCACTCGCATCGTATGCGGGAGGTACTGGGTTCGAATCCTGGTACCGCCGGGTACCCACCGGTTTCTTTAATGGGTACAGGCGTCCCTGGTCGAGTGCGGACCCTTGAGAGGGGAATCCACGCCTGGAAAGCTGCCTTTAACCTATGGAGGGGCCCCTGACCCTTGTCCATCTGGCGGGGCCCCCGGCCATCATGCCGCGTTGCGCCATTACCAGGGGTGAAAGAGCCTGGCGGCATGTTCTGCCACAGGCGGCTGCGAGTTGAGCGTCCACCGGGGCTGTGGAAGGCACCATGTGCATTCGTGTGCCTTGCTGGCGCTGGGCACCTACCGGTAAAATAGGTACAAGCGACTCCCCGGCCTGGCGCTCTGCCCTTGTGTGGGACTAGAACGCTTGGGAAGTTCACCCGGCTTGCACGGGAAATCGCCCCTATGGAAAGGGGCGGCTGCAAAAACGCCGGAGCTTTTAACCGCAGCGATGGCTCAGAGGTACAGCACTCGCCTCGTATGCGGGAGGTACTGGGTTCGAATCCTGGTACCGCCGGGCACCCACCGGTTTCTTTAATGGGTACAGGGGTCCTGGTCGAGTGCGGATCTTTGAAAGGGGAATCCACGCCTGGAAATCGCCCCTATGGAAAGGGGCGGCTGCAAAAACGCACGAACTTTTTTTTTTCGAAGTTTGAATAAGTACTCGATAGAAAACGTCTTTTGAAACTCAATAAAAAGTTTTATGCATATTCATTTTAAACTCTGTAGGGAACATTAATAGAAACTTAATAGATCTAGTCTATCAAGTTTCAATAAGTACTCGATAGAAAAAGTCTATTGAACCTCTTCGTCCCATTTCAATAGGAACGCGGTGGCCAAATAACTTTTGAAACTCTATAGGCAGAGTCAATAGAAATTTAAAAAGAAATCATTAAGTTCCTTCGACAAAACTCAATAAACTTTCAAAGCCAAGGCGATAAAAAATTTGTGTAAGGGTATGAAGTCCGAAGGGAGCTGACAGTAGTCGATGGTGCGCTCTTCCCTACTGAGCACATCGTAGTTCCTTGCAAGCCCGCAGTGACTTTTGTCCAGCTCGCTCACAAATCCCGCCCTGGTATCGTGAAAACCAAACAACGTCAACGAGAGAAGTATTGTTGGCCAGGGTTAGGCAAACATGCTGAAAGAGCTATCCGCAGTTGTTCCATTTGTCAGAGCGCAGAGGAGGAGGATAAACATCTTTATTGAGGGAAAAGGCTGCGTGGCGTCTTCAGGAGGTGGAGTCCTCAGTCCAGGACCGCATATGCTTTGCCAGCCGCTACAGTCCAGGACCGCATATGCTTTGCCAGCCGCTACAGCCCGCTCCACCAGTCGAAGCTGGTCGGACAGGCATGAGCTGGACAGGGCGCGCCTCCAGAGCTCGGGAGAGTTGTAAGGATTCGGCTTGGGGAGGGGGTAGGAGGAGCATCCACCAACCATGTGGAAGAGAGTACACTCTGCTCCACAGAAGGGGCAGCTAGGGGACGTAATTTCTTCGGAGTAGTGGTAGACTCTTTTTGGATGGGGAAAGGTGTTTGTTTGCAAGGCACGGTAGTGGTGTGCCTGCTCGATAGATAGGTGTCGGTGCGGTGGGGGAAGGGTGCGTCGGGCCAGGCGTAGATGTTGCGTCACTTCTGTATATGTCAGGAGGGGAGTAAATCTCTCCGAGGCGGTGTCTGCACTCCTCGTGCGGCGTGTCATTTCTCGCGCGAGGTTGTGCGCCATCTCGTTCCCATTCACTCCCAGATGGGCTGGAGTCCATATTATGTGGATCTGTCGCTGCGGCGGGTGGCGGAGTAGCATTGCGCGGGCCGCAGCGTGAACGGTTCCGGCCTGAAAGTGTCGGCAGGCCTGTTGGCTGTCCGTCACAACAGTAGTAGCCTGGGTAGAGGAGATGGCAAGTGCGATTGCTGACTCTTCAGCTTCAGCTGGTGAGAGTGTTTTGACAGAGGCAGTGATAGCCTGTCCTCCTTGGGCGGGGCTTACTGCCAAGGCGAACGCTGGATAGGAGGAGTATGCTGCCGCGTCTGTGAAGACCGCGTCAGCATCTCGACTGTACTGTCGTGAGATGGCCTCCGCGCGAGCCTTACGCCGTCCACTGAGGTGCTCAGGGTGCATATTACGCGGCAAGGGTTGTACTTTAATGAGTTCTTGAGTAGGTCGGGGGAGGGGCTCTAGAAGTGGGCCATTGTGGCCCGGTGTATTTATTCCCAGTCCTGAGAGTACCTGGCGGCCCGCGTTGGTTAGAGAAAGCCGTCGGTATTAAGTGCGAATGCACTTAATAAGCGACCCCAAACCATCCACCGCCGGCGTCGGCGGCGGCGGCGGCGTCGGCGTCCGCAGTGCTCCTCTATAAAGAAGCAGCATCCGGCGCCAGGTTTCGATCCGCGGACTTTGCGGCCGCAGCGCGACGCTCTACCGACCAAGCCACGGACGCGACGTGATATCAGCGTTAGTGACGCGCCTTATATCTTTAACGCATTCAAACTACGTCGTCAGCGGCGTGCGTTGGCGACTCAGCGGCGTTATAGCGGCTTGATAACTGCGTGGTGTACACGTGATACTACAAACCCGATGGAAGAGATGGAAGAGAAGGCGGCGAGGCGGTGGGCTGCGGGGGCCGAGCGCAAGCGCCGCAAGCGGGCCGACAACCGTGCATTCGCACTTTCACATTCTCCCCCTCGGGGAAATGCGGGGGAATTTTTGTTGTAAGAGATGTCCTTGAACTAGTTCAGACGACGTATTGTGGATACCGAGTTGAAGAAGTAGCAAGGTGGATGTGTTTGTGGGAAGGCACAGTGCGCGCTTGTATGATTTTCTAATTATTGCATTGACACTTTCTTCTTCGTGCTTGATGAGAAGCGCATATGGGATCGCGTACTGGATGTGGGAAATAATGAAGGCGTGCACGAGACGTAGCGCCGCATTCGGCGCAGCATATGGGATACCTGGTCCGTAGTGTGCTTCAGCCGAGTTATGAGGGTGGAGTTCCGTTTATCTTGCTGGAAGACCATCCCAAGGATCTTGATTTGGGGAGTGGGGCGGATAGTGTGGCCCTCGAGGTGTATTTTGACCGGTGGAGGTGGGTCACGCTTGGGTCTTCCTGGTTGAACCACGAGTAGCTCAGACTTTTACGGGGCGCACGAGAGTCCGCAGTATTTGGCGTACTCAGTGACCACATCGGCCGCTTCTTGGAGGCGAGCTTCCATGTCCCCCCACGAGACTGTGCCCGTCCAAACTATCACATCGTCGGCGTAAAGCGCATGCTTGGCGTTCGGAAGAGCTTGGCGTTCGGAAGGGGTCATGGCTTCTTCTTTAATCTGGAGGAGAATGTCCTGGGTGGAGAGGTGGGGTCTGAATCCAAACATCGAGGTTGGTATGAGGTTCCGATCGTCTAGGTGACGCTGGAGGCGAGCGAGGACGATATGCTCCAGGAGTTTACCGACGCAGGACGTTAGCGATATAGGCCGTAGGTTGTCAATAGAAGGGGTCTTGTTCGGTTTGGGGATGAGGTGAACGTAGGCGAGCTTCCATTCTGCAGGGATCTTGCCCTCTCGCCACACTCTATTGAGGCACGCGGTGAGGGACACGAGAGAGTCGTCATCGAGGTTGGCTAGTAGGCTGTTGGAAATTCCATCGGGACCTGGCGCGGTGTTTTCCGTATCCGGGACAGTGCCGCTCGTACCTCCGAGATGAGGATATCTTGATCCAATGAGGGGTTCGGCGATCCATCGTAGTCTGTGTGGCTCTGTTGCGGACCGGGCGGGAACAATTTTGCCTCGAGGTTGAGTGATTGTGTGTCGGTTAAGTGTGTCGGTGTGTCGGTTGAGTGATTGTGCAGGAGGGCCCGTAGTTGGTTTGATGACGTTGCCTTCGAAGAGGAGGGGTCCAGGAGGTAACGGAGAATTCTCCAAGTTTTTGACGTGCTCATGTGGTTTCCCATGGCGTCGCAAAGGGAGAGCCAACTCTCACGGCACAGTTCGCGTGCGTATTTGGCCGCCTTTTCATTGAGCTGCGCAATGCGGATGCGGAGTTTTTTATTGTGCCGCTGCTTTTCCCAGCGCTTTTGCAGGCTGCGTCTAGCTTCCCATACGTGCAGAAGGTGCGCGTCTACGCACGGATTGTCGGTATTTGTCTTTATGTTAGGAGTACAAGCGGCCTGGTCCTGAATAAGTTGGGCTATCCATGCGGAATATTGATCGTCCTCTGCCGGATCTGCGGTGTCCTCTGTGCAGCGCACTGACCTCAGTTTTCGGAAACCGGACCAATCTGTCAGGGCAGCACGTCCCACTGTGCGGACAAGCTCAGGGCCTGAAATGATTAATTCAATAAGGAAATGATCGCTGCCCAGTGCCTCTTGCTTGTTGCGCCATACGCACGTCACCTGCTGGTTGCCCAGGGCGAGGTCTGGCGTAGTATCGCGAGAGACGCTTGTGCCCATGCGAGTGGGTATGCTGAGCTCGTTGAGTATCTGCCTCGCCTTCTCGTCTACGTACTTGTGAAGGTAGTTGCCCCTTGGATTAGCGTAAGTGTAACCCCAACGGGAGTGCGCCGCATTGAAGTCTCCACTTACGATGAGTTGGTGCTTCCCAGCTTCCTTTCGCGCCAGTTCCAGCGTGTCATTTAGGGCCTGCGGAGAACATTTGGGCCTGCAGTAAACGTTAAGGGGGAAGATAGGTAAGGAAGTCTTTGATGCCTTGGCGGGGAGTAGTTCTAGTAGTACGCCTGGGGCTCCTGCTAATGAAAGGGAGTGCTGTATAGCGGTGATAGACCTGGATACCAGCGTGTGTAACACCCGCGTGCCATCCGCATGAAAGGTGATATAGCCGGGGAGCGAAGCGTGGGTGTTGCTTTCTTGCAATGCGACAACGTGTGGAGGTGTTTCTTGTGTTGTAATATACTGGATCAGTTCTGAGCGTTTTTCGCGGAACCCGCGGCAGTTCCACTGCCAAACAATTGTTTCGCCGCGGCTCCGACTATTCTTTTTAGGAGGACCCATCTTCTTCCATGGCATCTTTGGGTGGAGGAGGAAGGGAGGTACTGACGCGAGTGCACTGAGGAATAAATGCTTCCATTTTCGAGAGGCGTTCTTCGAAAATGGCATTCATTTCTTTGAGGGCTTGCATGGTCTGGTTGAGTTGGTCAGTAATAGTTTGTTGCGAGGCGGTCAGCTGCTGTAGCATAGAACGTATGCCCACCACCTCGTCTCGAGTGATAAATGGCGTGGGGTTTCCTGGCATCGCCTGGCTCGAAATTGGTGGGAGGGTTTTGGGGTGAGGGGGGGTTGCGTCACTGCCCGGGGGGAGGGAAGTTCGGGGACGCTTGATAGCGGGAGAAAGTTGTTGCGGGGAGGGTGCAGGGGGGTTGGCTGCTGTTTTTGTTAAGGACGCACGCAGTTCTGCAAGTTCCTGTCTGAGAGCCGCGTTCTCAGCTTGTAATTGAGTTATGAGTGCGCCATACTTATTATCAGCTCTGGAGGCCGCTACCCCTGCCCAGCTCACCTTGGGTGCGTCCTCGTGGCGGGGTTCTTTGTGCGCGGAGTTACTGTTGACTGAGGAGCTGGCCGAGCGTTGGTCTCTGGGTGGCTTGCGTTGCGTCCCTGGGGTCTGATCTCGATTGCGTGCCTGGCTGGGCGCGCGTTCCTTGGTGGTTGACCGTCCGTGTTGTTGCCCTCGACCGTGATCTCGGCTCGGTCTTGAGCTCGAACGGTGAGGTCCCCGGTTGCGTCGCAAGCCAGGAGAGGGGGAGCGCGACCGGCAGGGCCCATCCGATGTGGACATGTTCGGAGTTTTCTTGGCCTTGTAAATTTGGCCTTGTAAAAGTAAACTTGAACTTCAAACTTCATATATAATGCTGAAGCCGACCTATTGATCCTGTTGTTGTAAACCACTAATTTTGACGAAGCATTTGATGGAGCCACCTTGGACCTGCGAAGCCACTGTGCCCGATTATACGGTCATGAATGCGCACCCTTGCAATGGACGTCATGTGCTGCGTCGCCCAAGTCTCAACTAAGGGACAAAGTGCGTGGCCTTTCCGCTCCGTAACGCTAGATGTTACCAGGATGCCGTCCCGATCGAGTGCCATCGAGCCGTAGTCTCCCTTTTCGCGCTTGAAACTGATCCCACGAAAATGACGATCCGCAAACCGCCATTGTCGGCCAGGTACACTCCCGGAGCTTTCAACGTGGCAGGCGCAGCGCATGCGGAGCGGCTAGGAGGAGGAAGAAATTCATTACGTCACGTGAGCAAAACGTGACGAACCTTGGAGGGACAACGACGAAATAGGCGCAGCGTTTCCCTGGGCGCCGTCAGTATCCAGAGTGTCAAAGTATGACCAAAGGAAGCCGCAGCTGCGTGAATATACCGTGAATGTTAAATTGGTGCGGGCTCCTTATCCAGTGAGGTGTACTTACGACATATCAAGACAGACTGGTAGCAGCATGGGCTCAGCGTAGCTCAGCCATGCCGGTCTCCGGCGTTTGATGTCACCATGGGGAGCTGTCGTCACAGACAGCGAAGAGCGGGAAAGAGGACATCTATGCGCATATGTACCCAGCAAAGTTAGTAACATCGTTATTAAAGCAAAGCTTTTTACCTCTACCCCCCAAGGGTTCTTTCGCGACCGTTGGTGTCACCAGAAAACTACCGCGAACAAATAAAAAATGCAGGCCAATCCACCATGTGAATGTGGTTGAAAAGCAGAGCTGTAAACGGCACTCACGACGATAACCTATGAGGTGTCACTTAAATTCCCTCACGTCGCTCTACAATAGTGAAGCCAGAGAAAAGTGAAATGCACTTAACCACACCCGTTGTTACTTTAAAGAGATATTCTTGGTAAGTAATAAATCAATGCATGATGTATGAACGGTGGTTGGTTTGAGTTGTATTGGTGTAGCACATGAGTGGAAACTTTTTTACAGAATTAAAGGAAGCTCAAAGCCGGCGTTAGCCGCGGACGGAGGCGACGAGATCGGCGGCATAGATGGAAGGAGGAGCTGGATGAGGAGGAAGAAATACTTCTTTTCAGATTTCTGAGCGGCCCAGAGTTCGGCCCAGGGGAGTGGTTCCTTCTCCACTGGAGCCCATAGGCAGTGCTGGCCGCCTGTCCACCAGCTGAAGCTGGGTAGGCGGAGAGGGGCTGGACAGCACCATCTCCCATTGCTTTTATTGGGTAGTTGACGGAAAGAGAGGAGGGTGCTCAGAGCTAGAGTCGCACCCACCGCTTATGTGGCGGAGTGTTCCTACTTCCGAGCAAAATTTACATTGAGCGTCGTAGCGATTCGGGTGCATTAAGGAAAGACGTCGGGTGTGGAAGGACCTGGATTGTATGAGCCGTGGGGTAGTCTTTTGTTCTCTGGGAAGGTCAGGGTAAGGCATAATGCTGGGTTATGTCCCTGAACGTGACGAGCGGGTGACTGTCCTCGTGCAGCTCCATAGGAGGGGGGGGGGGTGAGGTAAAACCGCAGGCATGTTGGTTGCCGTGTTCGGTGCCCTCCATGGAAGCGTGAGCGGGTGTCGAGATGAGCTGAATGGAGCCGTTTGGAGAGCGTTTTTCTAGCGCACGCAGTGCAAGTCGGGACCCCCAACCCAACTGGTAATTTTGGTAGGCTTTGGGAAGCGGTGACTACCTTCTCAACCCCTTGTTGACTGAGAGCCAAGGCGATGGCTGCCTCTTCTGCTGCCGTCATGTCTTGGGTCTTGAGTGAGGCCCACGCTAGGAGGTTAGTTCTGGAGGTAGCCACGATGATGGCGTTGGGAGGCGTCTGTGTAGACTTCATGATCCCCACCGAGGATGGGGTCGAGTGCTTGAGCCCGGCCTTATCGGCGACCCCCGTCGTGTGAGGGGTTCGTATTTTTAAGCAAAGGGAGAATCTTTAGTTCTTGTCGCCAAGAGTCCGGGGGTACATCAAGCGGAGTTACATTCTGTGCTAGCCATCAAGGAGTATTTGAATGTGTTCCGTGATGTGTCGTTTGGTGTGAGGACGGATGACGGGGAGCTGTGATTTCTTGCGTGACCATTGGAGGCCATAGGCTTTAGGATACTGGCTTTAGGATACCGCAAGGCGCGCACAGGGACGCTAGACGTGCCGTGGGCGGAGCGCACAGCGGCGCGGGAGGCCGCGTGACGCTATCAAGTGGCATTTAGCAAGAATCCAGGGGGTAAACCCGTATATGCGCTCGGTGAGTACCCCACCTGCCTTCCCCGTCTCCGTATGGGCTCGTAGCTAAATTGGTAAGACAACGAGCTCTCGCTTTGGTGCCCTATTAGTTCCAGGTTCGATTCCTGGTGGCGCTAGATACGCTAAGTCTTGCAAGTGTTGTAAATGCGATGGATGGATAGATGCAAAGATGACTTTTTAAGCATCTTTTTCAGTGCGAAGACCCACAAGGTCGGAGTACCCTTTAGAACCATTGTGTCTGAAACTGGAACATGGCAACGATGCCTAGCGGCGTTTTTACAAACTAATCTTAATCGTTTAGCCCTTGACGACCCTTTTATAGTGCGCAACTCGGACGAAATTTTAGAGTTTATTAACACAATCTGTGACAAAGGTTCATATCAGGCCTTCTCTGTTGACACCAAAGATTTATTTTATTCCTTACCCCGTGACGCTTTGCTCCACTGCGTAGAAGAAAGCATTGACAGATTTGGTTCTGTTGCCTTCCAGAATGCATGTTGTGTCCCGGTTGATGGTTTTTTAGAACTTCTGTCCTTTTACCTGAAGTCTACATATGTGCAGTTCTAGGGAGTGCCTGATCTCCAAAAGCAAGGAGTGTGCATAGGGTCTTGCATAGCTCCCGTGTTAAGCGATTTATTTTTATCGTCTTGTGACAGAAGCCTCTCGGCAGGACTAGGGGCAAGCAATGCCCTGCGGGTGTTTCGATACGTGGATGATTTCCTAATTGTCGTTAATTGTGAGCCTGATGCCATGGAACGTGAGTGTGCGAATGTCCTGACTGTGTTTCGAGAGGGTTTGCATCGACTTGACCTGACGTACGAACTCCCGGTGGGGGCGCAATTGCGATTTTTAGATATCCGGATTACATTTCGCAATGATGGTGTCTGCTGGTGCTATGAACCGCGCGCCAAGAAACCCCTTCTACCATAAAACTACGCCCATTCGAAGATTGTGAAAAGGGGAATGCCGTTGAAAAGTCATGTCCGCACCTTACTGCCGCCAGCTTCTACGGCCAGGTTGAACGCCTGCAGAGCGCTGGCTACCCGGCGCCGGTGCTCTCCTCCGTTGCAGAAGGGTTACTCGGAGGACTGCGTGGGAAAACTCAGCCTCGTGCTGATCCTATGGAGGGCAGGCAGAAGGTTGCGGTGATCCCCTACATGCACCAACTTTCCCATAACTTGAGGAAAATGGCCCAGCGTTCAAATGTGAAGGTTGTTTTCTCCGCCCCAAACAAGCTTTTGAAGCTGTGCCGATTGAGCGACCCAGAGGCTGTGCGGGGAAGGCACTGCAACACGAAGCACAGGAAGGCATATGTTGAATGCGTGGAAGGGGTCGTTTACAAAATTCCACTCCGCTGCAAAAGATTTTACGTAGGGCAAGCCGGAAGATGTCTGAACGACAGGTTAAGGGAACATGCAGGTAAGGTAAACAACGCACTCGAAAAGAAAGTGCTCGATGGATATCTAGCGCAGCACTGCCACACGTGCGGATGTGTGCCGTTCTTTGATAGAACTGCTGTCGTAAAGAAATGCTCAGACCGTATCACACGGGAGATTATTGAAGCGGAATTAATCCACAGGCTTGGGCAAGCATGCGTTAGTTCACTGTCACTTGCCCTTACTGCAAAAGAATTGGACTTTCTGCGCATGCACCGTGCATAAAAACCCAGATAAGCGTGACTACTGTGCGTATGTATAGGTGTGTCTTTTTTTCATTAAAACAGTTGGTTCAGCGCTCGTGTGTGTCAAGTACTCTCCCCTGTGTCCGTGTGTAAACCGCGCTGTCTTCTCCTAATCATGTTAAACCAACACGCCCAGATAGCCATGTTAGTGCATTTCATTCACAAAAGTGGCCGTGCCGACTGTTCTCCCAGAGTTATTCAGTTGTATTGATGACTGCCTGCAATGCTTCTTGCTGCCTTATTGATGCTTCTGATGGATACCGCAACTGTATTCCATCGATTGAACCTTGCCATTAGCACCTAAAATCTAACGCAAGTCTCGGCACTCAATAAGGGGTGACCACTGAAAAGGCTATCGTTGACTCAAGGAACAAACTATTTTTTATCACTGACATGCCTCATCTCATTAAAACCACTAACAACAGCGTATGCAGTCTCTAAAGTCCACTCGCAAATTATTGTTGCTGCTAGTTGTAATATTGTGAAAATAGTACATCCACAAAAACCCTTTTACATTATGAATACTGACAGGGTAAGAGGTCATGCTAAATGGCGTTTGTCACCGTACGTACTGCGTGTTGTCGGACTGGCCTAGATGAAGAGAACCATGTTGGGACCTACGTTGTCAAATGCTTATGGGATTCTGTAATGTGCCACCATTGTCTCATACACGAGAAGCATATACTGCTTCCCTGTTTCTTATATAAGACTGTTCGTATTGACAGCGGAAGGCATGAATTTGTGTGCCTTAATCAAGCCTGCAACCTGTCGGTTGACTACGTGCACGTACCTAAAATATCCCCGCCTGGCCCTTTGCCTTTACTGGGAAGGCGACGCTTTCGGAAGGTAACCCGGCTTCTTGGGAAAATGCACCCTTGCAAGGAACCAATAGGAAGTTGATTTTTTTCCTCTTAACCTTTTGTGTGTGCATCTCCACACAAATGTGATTTCTGTTCAGTTACTGCTACTGATTTGAAGTTGCCCAAAGGCAATAGATCTCATTTAGAGTTCATCAAATAAGCGAGGCCATCAAAGCCTACGTTTTTCCCTTCTTTCACATCCTAACTGGAGAAATTGCCAGACTAAACAGTTATCTGCGGAGATAGTGGTTGTAAACAGTTGCAAGTATCCCAGTGTCTAGATTATGCTATGGTTGATATTTTTGTATGACTGCAACAGTGCACAGAGTCTGAGGGTGTCGTAGATACAAGTAAACCTGTGAATCGCTGAGTTTGTGGGTTTTCTGCATTTTCAATTACCGTGGAGAAAAAATCCTTTGTGTGGTTGTGAAACCTTTACTTGTGCATTTTTTTCATTCCTGGAAACGTATTTTCCTCTCACTACTGTGTATTGTCTCTGTTGTGTATTACTCACTGTTTATTATTATACGTGTGTTGCAAAGAATGATGACAATTTGAACTTGTTGTTACATTTAGTGCCATGCAATAAATATTTCTTCGTTTATGATGTGTCTCTTTTATGTGGCTCGGCAACATGTGAACACACAACAGAATTCTTAACCAAGTGTGAGTGGTACTGTAAATTGCAATTTCACATTTTCAGAAAAAGGTTTTTTTTTGTAAAAGCATGCGGGCACTAAGCCTGAGAATGATATTGTTACAGCGCAGTTTCTACGAAGGACATTGCCTTCGGGGTTTCTAATGGAAAGGGATTGACCAAGCCCCATGTGGTTTGGTAGAAGAGGAGGTAGAGGGGGTGACTGTGCCGGCCGCTTCCTGATCGATCTGTTCGCTTGGCCCTTCCCGGTCCACACAACTGTAAATAAACCCATTCCATCCATCAAGACCGTGTCACGTCGTGGAGGTGCGGGGTAGCAACGTCCTGGACCCTGCGGACTCAGCGCAATCCTGCGTTCTCCGTCGGAGTAGGCGAATCGCCGGCTTGCCCGTGGACCCGGCTGACATGGCGCCGCCCCGGAATGGTGAACACTCTTCCCCAGTGGTGGTCAACGGTTGGCACCACAAGGAACCACGCTCGTTCTCTGGGAACGATGACAACGATGTCGAGGATTGGCTCAAACACTACGAAAGGGTGAGCAAATACAATCGCTGGGACACAGCCGCGCAACTAGCCTACGTAGTGGTGTATCTCGTCGAAACAGCTTTGACCTGGTTTGAAAACAATGAAGCAAAGCTCACGACATGGGCGAGCTTCGTCGAAAAGCTGAGGAAATCTTTTGGCGACCCCATTTCCCGCCGCAAAAAGGCCGAGCAGACAGCGCAGCGAGCACAGGTACCGGGCGAGACTTGTACGGCATACATACAAGGGGTCCTTAAACTCTGCTCTCTTGTAAACCCGAATATGACTGCCGAGGACAAGGTAGGCCATTTGCTAAAACGTATAGCGGAAGACGTATACCACTTCTTGATTGCAAAGGAAAA
Organism: Haemaphysalis longicornis; assembly: GCF_048455015.1. NCBI lineage: Eukaryota > Metazoa > Arthropoda > Arachnida > Ixodida > Ixodidae > Haemaphysalis > Haemaphysalis longicornis. The sequence continues at coordinate 161,910 of NW_027526233.1, forward strand.
CCTAGCCTCTGCAGCAGACGTGGCCAGCTACTGCCGCACATTTGAAGCTCTCAAGTTTCGGCGGATTTGCCCAAAATTTGGCCGTCTTCCAAACGTTCCCACTGTCGCTAGCGTGGACACTGGTCCATCGGAGGATATCGCATCCTTGGTTCGCCGTATTATACGGGAAGAACTAGGGAATCGGGTTCAAGCGTACACGGCCAGTCCGCCTGCCTATTCGGGGCCTCCTGCAAATTGCGTGTTCCACCAGTGCGCCGTTCACGAGCCTTGCCTTCAAGTACCAGCACCCAGACCACAACTCCGCTACACAGAGCCATGCGGTACGTTTCCACAATATGGCGTCAATGTTCAGAGCTTCCGAGCGCCATCCCGGCGACTCGGCTACGAGAACGATTGATTGATTGTGGGGTTTAACGCGCCGACGCAACGCAGGCGATGAGGCGCGCCGTAGTGGAGGGCTCCGGATTAATTTTGACCACCTGGGGATCTTTAACGTGCGCCGAAATCTCGTACACACGGGCGTTTTTGCTTTTCGCCTCCATCAAAAAAGCGGCCGCCGCGGCCGGGAATCGAACCCGCGACCTCGTGCGGCTACGAGAACGAATCCCGTAGAGTAGTCGCTGGCTACCCACGACAACAAGTCGAACCAGCCCGCTACCGGCAACAAGGCGACCAAGACCGCTATCGAGAACCACCTGTTTGCTATTTCTGTGGCGTCAGTGGGCACATCGCTCGCTTCTGTCGCCGTCGTCAGCAGCAAGCTCCGCGGCTCTTTGCTCCTTCTTCACCCAGCCGACGGGATGGCGCAATCCACCAGGATCCCCTTTTCCACTACCCGGCTCCGCTCACCAACCACAATGCGTCTCCCGCCGTCTCTGACCGTAGCATCACACCACCGCTTCGCCAGGGCCGGTCGCCGTCGCCTCGCCGCCGGTCCGTGCCGCCGCCGCTGGGAAACTAGCTGGTGCGGCCGACAGGGGTGAGGTCGCGGAACGGTCGGTTTTACCAAATCCCCTGTCAGTAGTGATGGAAGAGAACAAGGTGTGTATTTGTGTCGACGGTGTGAACGCAACTGCTTTGGTGGATACTGGTGCTAGTGTGTCAGTGATGAGCTCGTCATTTAAAGATCGCCTTGGACATAAAGTTATGTTTGAGTGGGATGGAACTAGACATTTCCGTGGGGTTGGTGGTGAGCCTTTGCGGGTAGTTGGAATTATCTCGGCAGACGATGTGCTTGGCGGAGACACCTTCAGAACTGAGTTTACCGTATTGGAGTACGCAACGCACGATGTCATTCTGGGTATCGACTTTTTGAAAGAATGTGGGGCAAAGTTAGATTGCGATGCTGGAGAGATTTCATTGCGGAGTGTATTGCCTGTCTGTATCGAGCAAGCCACCGAACCCGGCCGAGGAGTGTTCGCTGTTGCCGATGATACGCTATTGCCTCCTATGGCAGCCATGTTCGTTCCCGTGAAGTGCAGCCAAATGAGCAAGGGTAGCCCCTGTGTGGCGTTAGTTGAGCCCGAACTGAACACAGCGATGAAGAAAAATGTGTTCGTACCTCGGGCTTTGGTTCATGCGGAGGGTGGCTTCACTCACCTGTGGACAGTGAACGCAAGCTCAGAATCCGTACTTCTCCCTCAGGGCCTCACGCTCGCCAGTTATGCCAATAATTTAGATACTTCACTGGACGCTATTTCTATGGCTGGCCCTGCGACTAATGTGGAACCGGACTATAAAGCCCATTTCATCAAAATGGTTAACAAATCGTTGCCGTCTGAGCAACGACACGCATTGCAAAAATTGCTGGCTCGGCACGCTTCGGTGTTTGATTTTGCGCAGGGGCCGCCAGAGTCTCGGACGCAACATCGAATTTACACCGGCGATGCACCACCCATCCGGCAGAAACCTTACCGCGTGTCTCCTGCTGAGCGCAGTGCTATAAATGAGCAGACTGAGGAAATGCTCCGGAACGGTGTAATTCAGGAATCTACCAGCCCATGGGCCGCTCCTGTAATGCTGGTCAGAAAGAAGGACAACACGTGGCGATTTTGCGTTGACTACCGTAGACTTAATGTGACGAAGAAGGACGTCTACCCACTTCCGCGAATTGACGACGCCATCGATTGTTTGCATTCTGCCTCCTACTTTTCGTCGGTTGAGCTTCGATCGGGCTACTGGCAGATTCCTATGCACCCGGACGACAAGGAAAAGACAGCATTCGTCACACCAGATGGCTTGTTCGAATTTAATGTTATGCCGTTCGGCCTGTGCAACGCGCCCGCAACATTCGAAAGATTCATGGACTCTGTCCTTCGGGGCCTGAAGTGGGAAGTCTGCATGTGTTATCTAGATGACGTCATAATTTTCGGCCCGACGTTCAGCGAGCATAACCAGCGGCTTGATGTTGTGCTCCAGCGCATCGCGCAGGCTGGCCTGGTCCTGAACTCGAAGAAGTGCCATTTCGGAGAGCGCCAGGCGCTTGTGCTCGGCTTCCTTGTTGACCACGATGGTATCAGGCCTGACCCACAAAAGATTGCTGCGGTTCGTGACATTCAACAACCCCGATCACTTAAGGACCTGCGGAGCTTCCTTGGACTGTGCTCCTACTTTCGTCGGTTTATCAAAGACTTCGCCAAGATCGCCTGTCCCCTCACAGCTGTTCTTCGTAAAGACACGCCCTTTGTGTGGACTCCCGAATGTGACTCGTCTTTCACGGAGTTGAAGCGTTTGTTGACATCCGGTCCTGTGTTGCGCCACTTCGACCCCTCGGCCCCCCTTTGAGATCCACTCAGACGCCAGCGCCATTGGTGTTGGGGCTGTGCTGGTCCAACCGCATGGAGGTGCAGATAGCGCTGTCGCCTACGCAAGTCGTACCCTCTCGAAAGCAGAGCGCAACTACACGGTGACAGAACTAGAATGCCTTGCGATGATTTTCGCCATTCAGAAGTTCAGACCCTACATTTATGGACGTCATTTTACCATCGTAACCGACCATCACTCCCTGTGCTGGCTTGACGGACTACGCGACCCCTCGGGTCGACTTGCTCGCTGTTCTTTACGGCTTAAGGAATTCAATTTCGCTGTTGTCTACAAGAGCGGGCGCCCCCACACTGACGCTGACTGTTTGTCACGCCTGCCTCAACAAGCGCAGCTATTTGAGGAAGAACACAATGCCGATTCCTTAGCTTAATCTCGACCACGCTCCCCGATGCACTCGTGTTTCAGGAAGAGCAACAAAAAATAGCAGCTTGCAGCCATTTTTTGTCTCCGCACAGGCGTCTCAAGCGTCGACTTCACCGTTCGTCGTCCGAGATGGCTTGCTCTGGAGACGGAATTATTCGTCCTATGGTGCTCGCTTTCTGCTTGTGCCTGAGAGCCTCCGGCCTGTCGTCCTGCATGCTATGCACGACGACGTCACCTCAGGACATCTTGGTTTTGCCCGCACGCTTTACCGACTCCGTCAACGTTTCTACTGGCCTCGCCTCCGAAAGACGACGAAGCAGTACGTCGCGGGATGTCAGGTGTGCCAGCGCTATAAGCATCCCACAGTTCCTCCTTCCGGGCCTTTGCATCCGGTTCGTCCACCAACGTCAGCTTTTGCAAAAGTAGGAATTGACTTGCTCGGCCCATTTCCCAAGTCGGTGGCCGGGAATCGATGGATACTTGTCTGTGTCGATTACCTGACAAGATATGTGGAAACGACTGCTCTGCCATCCGCTACAGCTTCCGAAGTCGCACACTTTTTTCTGGACTTCATCATACTGCGCCATGGTGCCCCCCGGGTGGTTATAAGTGATCGCGGACGGCAATTCACAGTGGATATCGTTGAAGAGCTCCTTCGTCTTTGTGGTTCACAGTACCGACACAGCACGCCATATCACCCACAAACCAATGGCCTTACTGAGCGCACAAATCGTACACTGACAAACATGTTGGCCATGTACGTATCCTCAGATCACAAAAACTGGGACGATGTGTTACCTTTTATCACATACGCTTACAATACCTTTACAATACCTTTACGGCTTACAATACCTTTACTGTGTCCGGCAATTTTTTGACGAGGTGCTCGTACAGCAGCCGGTGCCTAGACACACGCAAGTTAGCATGATCAAGAAGCCTGAGGCAGAAATACCACTCCCAAATGATAGCAAGGAATTCGACAAGGGCCACAACATTAAAGGCCTTTGTTCTGTGAAGAACAATGTCTTTGAGGATTCTGATTGAGGCCTCGGAATAGTTATTTGTGTTGTGGCCCCTTGTCCTCCTTCCTAATCGGTACAGCAGTACCCACTCTGCCTCCTTCTCGATAAATGCCTCAACATGATTGATATAACCTTGGTGCTGCTGGCATTGAAGCTGTTCTATGGCTGCTTGCAAGCGCTCTGGTGTGTCTGCGTACATCACCTGCGTGGTTAAAGAAAAACAGCAAATTTTCACAGTCAGTGCAGCAGGGCATCACTTGAACATACGTGAGGGACTGATAGAAGTTTTCTCTCCTTTCAAAAACATTTAAATGGGTAAGGATCATTTATTCCGAAGTTCACTTCTGTAAGTTAAGTTCACCTAGCTTATTCAAGTCCACAGCTGCTTTTCAAAAACAGTCAGATTAGAGGATGCCTAAACACTGAAGTGAATCTGTGAGACTTCTATTTGTGTTTGCATTGCATAAACAGGCTCAAATAAGCGGACTTTACATTGTTTATTTGGTTGCTTAAGCAGTAGTTATTTAAAAATTCTGCAAGAAAGAAAAAAAAACAAGCGACACTTGTGACAGCTGCAACAGCTGCAGCAGTAACACAAAAGGATGTGAACTTGTGATGTTAGTGGACGATGTCTAAGTTTTTAAAGTTTCTGTTTTTGCACTTGCATGTGTTTCAGTTTTAATTTTTTTCTTCAGAAAAAAGTCGTGGTATTGACAATAAGCATATCTGTTGGAATGTAGTTCTTGTGGTTTATTTTTAGAGAGCTGTTTAAATAAGTTTTGGTTTTGATTGTGTGCAACTCGTCCATGGCATCTGACGTTGTTGGTGATCGCACATTATCAGTGCTTTGAGAACTGCCATGACTTGCTGTATCCATATTGGCTGCAGAAATGGGCTGGAGAAGTCTCCTAGCACCACTTCTAGCAAGCATCATTCTATGCTGTGGCAAAGGACAAGGCGTACGCAGTGGTTGAACACTCTCCACCCCATCAAAGATGCTCAACTGGGGGGTGTTTCTCCCGCACCTTTGGAGCTGGCCTGTTTCCTCTCCGTAGTACTCTCCAGGTAATAAAAGGTATGTTGAGATGTGGCTGACAGTCTGCCAATTTGCGGGGAAAAAAACCCCACAACCCGGGATTCGAACCCACACAGTGAGATGCTACTCCTGTAGTGCTCCATACGACTAAGTTATGCGAGCGCACAAGGCCGTTCATAATAAACTAGCCTATATGCCTAGGCCTACACTGTTATGTGGTACATTTCTATTTACTTGTTGGATTGCAGCACTCAGAGCTGCTAAGCTAGGCATTTCTTGAATGACGCTTCTACAGTAAGCTTTCCCTTAGCTCCCACACGCAAAAACAGTGATCACAAATGTATGCCCGTTCTGCAGATCGCTTCGCTAGTTAACCCTGCAAAAAAAGTGATTCTTGTTCTTGAGTTTTACACTCTACGATAAACGCTGGTCGATTTTGAATCCCTATTACCGTAATTAACTTCACTGACTCTTCTGCTGCCCTTAATTGAACTTAGGTTTTCTACAAGCATACCAGTCGCACAGGCATGGGCACCTTATAAGCCCACGAAGCAAGGTCAGCAAAGCGTGAAAAGCCAATAGACATATTGAATATGTGGTAGTGTAGAGTTATATTGACTTTTACTAAGCTTAATACAGAGTGAAAACTAAGAAAATGGAGCCACATTCTTATGGGCACAATTCTTGTAGGGGCTAGCCACCGACAACCCGTCAGAAGCCAGCTTCAATCCAAAAGAGTGCGTGTCACAGAAACATCATGAGAGAGAGAGAGAAACAACTTTATTGATGCCTGCAGCAAGGACGCGGCCTAAACGTCGTGACGGCTTGCCCCCTGTCGCGACCTATTCGCACCGCCTCCGGTGGAGGGAGCACTTTCGGACCGCTGACGGTCGAGGGCAGCCATCACCTGTTGGACGGCCAAGAGTTGGGTGGCGTGGTCACCGTTTCTTGCCGCAGCTCGAGGCTGCGGCAGGATCGTCGTGGCTTTGCAGGCTTCTCGTGGGTGGAGTTCGCAGTTCCACAGGATGTGAGCCACGTGGCCCTCTCCTTCGCACATAGTCTGCACACATCACTGGAGTACACTTCGGAACACATATGCTTGGCAAGCACCGGGGTTAGCAGCGAATTTGTCTGTAACTGTCTGTATATCGATTCTTCCCTTGTCAGCCTCGGATGAGGCGGCGGGTAGGTTCGACGGCCGAGGCAATACCGCTCGAGGATGTCCCGGTACGTGGTGAGGGGTTCCGGCTCCGCGAGTAGGGGCGGCACAGCCGGGGAGGCCAGACCATCGAGCGCGTCACGACATGGAAAATCAGCAGGGAGGATGCAGAGGACAGCAGCACTTAAAAATTGATTTTTCTATTAAATAAATTCATGTAAAAGCACCCAGAGTGGTTGAAACATGGCCTCTGGACTCCAGACAAATAACCTCACAATGTTTACAAGTCTCTTCAGTGTCCCTTAAGCTTTACCTTAAAGTGTCTAAAGTGACAGTGTTATACTGGGCAATGACGAAAACTGTAGTGTGCCCAAAACATGTATAGCAGTGCATTCATATAAGCTTCATTCATATCGACTTCATTATATCGAGGTTTAACTGTATTTATTTCACTGTCAGAGTACGATTATTACATGTTGTGCCGAACAGAAAATAAATGCTAATGTCTATATAGTAACCCTTAGGCATAGTTACGCAAGGTATTGCAGACAATAAAAGAAAAAAACTCGAGAGAAAAATCGAGCCCCGGCCTTTTGCGTGTGAAGGGAGTATTCTACCACTGTGCCACATTTTGAAATCTTGCTAATGCAGCGCCCCTAACGAATTTTACCCGTTTTTGCTTCCCTTTTGATGCATTGAAAGTATAGGCGTTTAAACCACTCTGTGTTCTAGTTCACTCTAGTGTGAGCCACAGCCTTCCAGATGGCGCATTTTGGTAAGACATATGGAAATCTGTTGGGTCATATTTTTATGTTTAGTAGAACCTTTTTGATCACTTTTTGATAATTGCATTTGCACGGCAGTTATGATATCAAATCATGCTGCCCCTGTGAGTACAAGGAAGCACAAGTTGGGATAATGCATTTTTTTTATTATATATGTCTATTTTGCATTCCCCTGAAAATCTGCCAAGATTCTGCTGTATGTTGAAGACCTAATGTGTTTCTTTACGTGTGACACTTCTCTTAAATCTGAACACACTGCAGGGGCAGTGACTGTACGCACTTCAATAAACTGTGCTACCTCAAAAACTGAAACTCCTTGAGGAAACTTTAGCATCAAGTATTTGCACACGCTCGCCACATCATGAAAAGTTACCCTTTGCAGCACTGGTGCTGCGCAAATTACTTGCAATTGCCCAGGCTCTCGTAAAGTTCCAGTTGCTCCCATAAACTAATTTGGTACGCAGACCACTTCACACCACTTGCCTATGTGTCATCTGTTTTCAGAAAAACCATTGTGGCAAGCAAAGTTTTGGGCACCAGTGTGGACATGCTTTGCCTCAAGGTCTGGCACGTCCTCTCCTTTCCCAATACAGCATCACAGGGGCTTCACTGCCACGGAGGGTTGCTAGTAGCTGGGCCTATGCCACTTTCTGTGGCGTTCGACACCGTGTAGTCTTGTTTTTTTATATACACTTGACTGTCATTAATTTGGGTATGTACGTTTTTGTCATTTAATTCAACAATGTTTGCAGTCCTGATCAGTGTACAAAGCTGTTTTTCAAAAGCTCTGTTTAAATTTAATTGGTCGAGTTCAGGTTAGCAGTGCTGGCAGAACCAAACTAATGACTGTCTGTATTGTCAATTAAACTTGTGGGCAGGAAACAAACCCAGTACCTTCTGGAAAATGGACAGCAGTGGCTTTCTCTGCTCTGGTGGGACTCCATGACTGCCAAGTGTGAGCCAACGCCATTCAGCTTGGGCCACGTGGAAATGACAGAGCAGCTGCCTGGCTTCTGGCCAGTTCTCCAGCAATGCTGCTTTCTCGGCGGCGCTGTTATCTGTCATGAAGCCTTCGGGTGCCTGAATCAAAATAAAATAACAAATGGGCTTTGCAATGGCACGGCAGGAATAGAGCTTCTATTGTGGCACATATTTGCTGACACAATAAGCTTTGCTTGCCTAGTCTAGCTGGCTCAAGGCATAGCCTGCCTTTATGCACGGCCAGTTCTAGTATTCTACCGGGCCATGCTGCCTTGATAGGCACATGGGTAAACTTGTGTGTTAATCACGCGCTGCTACTGCACTTTTGCCAAGTATGGCTTCATATATGCCACTGCATAGACAAAAATTAGCTAATGCAGTGGAGGCTCATTGGTAATTCACCTTCTGAAAGTAAAAGCCTACACTAGACAAAACAGGGGCAATGATTAAAACTGACGTGAAAAAGATGCAGCGGTACCACCAACTGTAAAATGTCACGAAACTTATCCACGCATTGGGAAAACAAAGGACAAGAGCGAAGCAACGTCACTTTTAAGGGAAATTACATTACGACTGCACGCCACTCTTAACATTCTTTGGCAGGCATACTGTTTACCAAAAGCCAACATTTAAACCTCCTGGTGGAAAAAAATTAAGGTCACAAAATGTTTTCACGAATTTTAAACTGCTAACTGTTATACAGGGTTATAGGGATACTTAGCATGGGTGCCAAATGAAAAACAAATGAAAGACAATATCCATAATTATCAACCAGTTTCTATTTTTTATAATAACTGTTTACTTTTCGGCAAATTTCCTCGTGCATGGAAAATTGCTCGAATTTTTCCAATATTTAAGTCTGGTGATAAGTCAGCCGTTACCAACTATCGCCCAATCTCACTCCTTTGTGTCACCTCAAAACTCTTTGAGTCAGCTCTGCACAACGTTCTTCCTGCCTGCGTCAAGAACGTTCTGATACCAAATCAGCACGGCTTTTTCTCGGGTCGATCGACGGTTACAAATCTTGCAAGCTTCATGACTCAGGCTTCGGCTGCAGTTTGTGAAAACGGCCAGTTGGATGTTATCTATTTTGACCTCAGTAAGGCGTTTGATGTAGTGAACCATAAATTATTAATTAACAAGCTTACTATGTCCGGTGTTGATGCAAGCCTTGTTGCCTTGTTGTCCAACTATCTCCTTGACCGGTCCTTTTATGTAGATGTTAACTACAAAAAGTCTAGTGTTTACCCTGCAACAAGTGGTGTACCCCAGGGTTCCGTGCTGGGTCCCTTATTGTTTTCTGTCTTTATCAATGATGTTTCAGCAGTGTTAACAAACTCTTCTTTTCTTCTCTATGCTGATGATGTCAAACTATTTAGGCACATTAGCGGTGTTCAGGACTGCTGTGCCTTGCAGAGGGATGTGTCGGAATTATCGGTCTGGTGCAGGAAAAACTGCATAATTTTAAACCCCACTAGGACGAAGGTTGTCGCCTACAGCCGGAAAACCCACCGTCTGCTGTTTTCCTACAGTATTGAGGGAGCTCCTCTGCAAAGGGTTGATGAGATTAGGGACCTAGGGGTGCTTTTCGACAGTACCCTCTCTTTTTCTTCTCATATTAGGCTCATCACCCGGCGAGCGCTCCGAAGTCTTGGAAATGTGTGTCGGATTACAAAGGAATTCTCTTCTCCAGATCCATTTCTAATGCTATACAATGCAATATGTATCCCCCAGTTAGAATATGCTTCTGTTGCCTGGAACGGCATCTCCAAATCTAGTAGTGAATTAATAGAACGTGTGCAGAAGAAGTTTTTATCCATATTTAAGCACCGTCATCACAATCACAGTCCGGGTCCTGATTCTGACTTACCCATAGTTCCTTCCATTCCTTCGTTGACCTGCAGATGTATGCGTGCAGACCTTACATTTCTTCACAAAGTTGTTCATGGTGACCTTTCTTGCGCGGACCTGCTTAGCTGTTTAGAGTTTAGTGTTCCACAGAGGCCCACCAGGTCGCATCGCCCTTTCTTGACCGCTGCGCGCAACTCCAATCATTCTCCAGTGCGCAGAATACAGAATTGCTACAACCGCTTCTCTGAACACCTTGACATCTTTCAAAGCTCCTTTACAATTTACCGTACTGCGCTGCGGAACACAGTATGTTAAACATCTATGATATCTCTGTCGTTCGTTTTTCTTTTTTTTTATTGCTGAAATTTGGTTTCTCTGCGGTTCTGTTTAACCAATATAGTTGCCTGTTTTTGAAACTGTTTACTTATCATGCTTGTCTTATCATTTGTTTCTATACTCTTGTCATTGTTTTTGTCGTCTTACTGTCAAACTTTGTTCTCTGCTTGTTGTGTATTCATTACAATAAGCTGAGCCACAGAGGCATCTTCTTTTTTCTTTTTTACCTGTACCCAGGCTCCGCCTGTGCTTTATTTTTGTAATTTTCGCTACTTCAATATGTGTGTGTCATGTCGCTTGTTTGTTTCTTGCAATATGTTTCTTGTATTTTGTTTTCATATAACTATCCGTGCGCCAGCACTCAGGCCTCTGGCTGTTCCTGGGCACGTAAATAAACATGATTGATTGATTGATTGATTGATTGATTGATTGATTGATTATTATTATTATTATTATTATTATTATTATTATTATTATTATTATTATTATTATTATTATTATTATTATTATTATTATTATTATATTATTATTATTAAGGCTATGTCGTGCCACGCGCGTGGTACGAGACGCGCCCCCCTCGAGGTGGCTGCTGTCCCGCAAAAGTGACGTCAAGCTAAACTAATCATGTGACTTCCTGTGACGCCACAAAATTTGTCATATTTACGTGATTTTATGTCGCTTTTTGTGTGCTAACGACGATGGCTGTACGGTGATCACGTCTTGTGTCCCGATGTTGTCCGCCCGTGGTTCGAATGGCAGCCTGACGCATCGTTACATCGCTATCTCCCTGTTCAGCGGCTGCCTCGCGGCGCTTTTTTCTTGTTGGGAGGATTGCTTGCAATTATTTATATTGGGTATTTGTCGTGAACTTGGTGTTGCACGCCTTGGTAAGCCTAACACATCCTTTCCCGCACGCTGCTTCGCCGCCCTTTTTAACTGCTCCTATAGCCGTGTTGTCGTTTAATATTTTGCAAGCTTCATGTTGTCTTGCAGTTCGCCTCTCATCGGCTTTACACACCATGCATTCATTGTCTACTTGTGCCTCGCTACTTCCATGCCAAGCCTTGTGTTCTGATTCGGGTGGCTCAATGATAAAACGTGGGGATCGGTCTTTTCCATCGCGTCGCGCCGTGGCTAACGCGGTAGTTGTCTTTGATGACATGACAATGCCAGTGACGCGGCGTGTGCACGAATCGAGTGTCATCAGGTAGCGCATGGCATAATCGAGCGAAATCCGTCCTCGCATGTACCTTCTTCAATTTTTCCCGCGGGGCAGTACTACTATCGGCGAAAAGTGTATCCTGACTACTCCGCGGCAACGATCTCTGCACGCGGCGCTGCGGAATCCGTGCAGGGAGCGCAGCTTCACTTCCGTGGGTGGAGCCCAACTGCTCGTCCATGGACACCTACTCAAGATACCGCTGAAACCATTCGCTGACTGGCTGGCTTCTTGTGCAAGGAGCCTCAAGCTCCAACTCAGCAAGCATGGCAGAAGTGCAGCCGATAAGATCGTCGTGTGGGCCAAGTTTCGCACTTCTGCTAAATAGTGCTTTGAAGTCTGGTGTGCATAAAGTAAACAAGGGGAAGTTCAGTTATTGTTCATCTATGCTATTCAAATTTGTTGCTTCGAGTACCATTGTGCTTTCAACTTGGAAAATCTTAATGAAATGATAGGCAGGACAGGAAATTTCAAAGCTGAGATAACTATGTAAAACGCTTCCTTTTTATGAGGAGATATCTCCCAGCAAGTTTCAACAGCAACCGTTCAGCAAAACATATTTAAAATCCATTTTAATCTTCGCCCGCACGAGAAAGCCCAGAGCGGGCCGACGTGACATTATCTGCTACTTGCCTCAAACTGCCGACGTCGGGGCTCCCGTGACGAAGCCGACGCGCTGGCTGTGGTTGGCGCGCGCTGCTCGGGCGTGTGTACACGTCATGGTTTTGGGACTGACGTCATGCTGCCCGGGCCTGTGGGGACGGCGAAGACCTCGGCCGGTCTGGGCGCGCGCGTGCGCTCGCTCGCGCGCGCTTCCAGAGAGGCAGCGATACGGCAAGAATGGTGACGCCATGTGATACATCCTGTCATGGCGGCCGCTCGGCGTTTTTTTACGAAACCGAAACTGGCACGAATAAACGACGCCGTAAATGAATGTTTACGCTGCGCTCGACGGTCTAATCTGTCATTCTACGATTAGTGGGCTGGTAGGCACGCATAGCAGCGAAAAAAACGTAACATGAAAATTTCATGTCAGTACTCCTTTAACATGAGCTACGAATTTTAAGCAATCTGTAAGCAGCCGTTATTGAATGCACACGAAACAGATTTATAACGTTTTGTCTACCTTGAAATTATCCACAGAGGGTACGCGGAATTGCCAGCTAGCACGTTTGATGAGAAGTTCTTATCTGCTCTAATGGATGTAAAGAAGTGGCAAGGGATGGATAGGATAACCCTTGCCAGTTGATGGTCTGCTAGCACCACAGGATTTCGTTCACAATTACTGCTTGGCTTTTATTTCCATTTCCTTTGCTCCAGTGCCTTCGCCTCCTCTAACCTGGTTAGACAACAAAACTTACTCCTGCATCTGCTTCGAGTATGTATTTTGATAGGCTCGTACCTTGATTTTTTTATTTGAGCTCGTATTTTGATAGGCTCTTTGAATTGAACATAACCAGCCACGATACTTCCGTTCACTCTCCGAGGGATGCGCCAATGAGGAGGCTTGCAGTTTTTTTTACGAATTCCAAGTGGCTGTGATATCTATGTGCTAACACTCAGCGGAATTCAACTTGACACTAATGCTTGTATTCGCAATGGTTGAAGAGTGTTTAAGCATATGCTGTCCAGGCCTTTGGGATAGTGAGCAGGAAGAGTTTCACATTATATTGCTTTTTAACTCCGCACTGTTTAAACTGTTTCGGAAAATTGCTCAAGCTCAAGTTAATTTACTTAGTGGTAAGGGGCATAACAAAAAGTCCCACATTTCCTTCACAATGGTGCATGTCTCTTCATATGCCAGCTGCTAGAAAGAACATTCACGGTTTGTGTGTTGTGTGCCCATTAGCTGTTTTTTTTTTCAAAAAACGGGCATTTAAACAATCCTTTAAGCCAACAGGCTTAAAAAATAGTTTATCAAGTACAACTACGGGGAAATGGTTGGTGTCGAACTTGACATTGGCTGCTCCTGAGAGTACTTCTTAATACCTTGTGCAAGAACTGCAGCCAAGGCCACCTTTGTGGATGTGAATGTCTGTCGGTGTTTGTGAAAGTTGCAGTACAGCTGGAAGGGGTATGCATCATGGATGGCTTCAACAATAACATGACTGCTGAACGTACTTTTGTTCTGGTATCAATGAGGAGCATGTGACCATTGATAAGTGCTTCGCTGTCGACACATTTGTTGCACAAAAACAGGTCATGTTAAGGCGCCCTCACAAATATTTATGAAAAACACTTCGCTGTTCACATTTTTGTTGCACAAAAACAGACCATGTTCAGGCACCGTAGCAAACGTTCATGAAAAACACTGTAAATAAACCGGACAAAAAAGCTGCCAGCACATGGCATCACGGCACCTTTCCAAGTACTTCAGTGCCGTTTATCAGCGCTGTGTTTTCCCCCAACTTGTAACCAACTATGCCAGAGTCGCACCTTAAGGGACACTGAAGTGAATTTGTCGAGCTCCCGTTTTTACTTGCACTGCGTAGAAGGGCTCAAATTAGCACACTTTTCATCGTTTATCCGGTTGACAAGTCGGTAATTATTTTACAAAGCCCGAAAGAAGAAAAACTACCATGCGCGGTTTGCGGCGGCCGCACCAACTAAAGGCTGTGACGACGGGAGGAGACGCACCGTGATTGGACGATGCCCAAGGTTAGCAACCAAACAAGTTTCGGTTTCGGTTCTGTAAACCAACGTGCTTGACATCCGACGGTATCGTTGGATGGGCATTCTCAATACCTCAGTAATCGTCGTCCCGCAATTCTGCCATGTTGTCGGCTGTAAAATGCATAATGGCTTTCAAGCCTCCCAGGACGGCTCGGAATCGTAGCAATCACTAGCCGAGGCCTACGCAGTGGATGAATGTCCTCCGCGTACCCGCCGACGCTCAAACGCCATGCGCTTTTCCCCGATATTTGGAGCTTGCCTCACTCATGCCTGTATCGTAAAAAGCGTGTTCGCACCAGGCCAAGAGTCGTTTGAGTCTGGCGTGTGCCCACTGCCCGAAAGCCGTCGGTGCTTATGGCAACAGCACGCCAACGAGAACTCGCTAGCACGCCAGTGTAAGCCTGCGCGCGTTCTGTGAACTAGTTCGTGGAGCAATGAACGTTCCGGGCCAAAAGAAGGTGAACTCAGAACAGAAAATATCGGCGGAAAACGAAAAAGTTAACTTATAAAAAAAAAATGTACCCGTGGGGAAATATAATGTATACAATGTATAATCAGTTTACCCTTTTATTTAGTTTTACCATTTCAAGCAGCTTAGGTGACTATTTGTTGTATTGCGCTCGTGCAGTAAGCGTCCCCCAAGTTTCCACAATATCTCACGTCTAGCAATTGCATTTCTTAGACGGAAAAGCGTTCACAGATGCGTAGTCGTGCTGCTGACCGCTGTGATTGTTCGCCAAGCGCAAGAAAGTGCTTCCCGCACCCTATTTTTTCGCTGTACGGTAAAGGTATCAGTTGATTTTATTTCCTTAGTACCTATATTGACTTTGCTAACTCTTCTCCCGCCTTCAAGAGGTCTTATATTTTCCTAGTGGCGTACCAATTAGCGAAGCGTCGCATGTGCGCTTGTGCAGCGCTTGTGTGAAGCGACCTTGACTTGGAGCTAGATACAGTGCACAAACTAACGAAGTAAAGAAATGCACATTCTTCCATTCACAAACGTGTCCTGGCCTCGTTTCAACTGAGCGAACGAATTGCGACGACCCGTCGGCGACCGGCGGACGAAACGCTGGGCCTACTGACTCTGTCTGAAGGCCGGGGAGCCGTGCAGTAGCGCAGCCAATTGCCAGCTTGTCTCCTCCCGACGTCACATGAAAACGCCACCGAAAATGGGCGAAGGTGCAGAGAGGGGGACAGCATTTTCGAATTGATTTTTCTACTAAATAAATTCGCGAAAACGCGATCAGAATGGTCGAAACAGAGCCTAGGGACTCGGGACTACAATTTGCGCTCGTAATCCCGCAATGTTTACAAATCACTTCGGTGTCCCTTTAAAGGGACACTGAAGTGAAATTGTCAAGCTCCAGTTTTTGTTTGCACTGCGTAGACTGGCTCAAATCAGCACACTTTTCATCGTTTATCCGGTTGACAAATCGGTAATTATTTTACAAAGTGCGAAAGAAGATAAACTACCATGTGCGGTTTGCGGCGGCCGCACCAACTAAGGCTGTGACGTTGGGAGGAGGGGGCACCGTGATTGGACGATGCCCAAGGTTAGCAATCAAACAAGTTTCGGTTTCAGTTCTGTAAAACATAACCAATGGCGTTGTTGGATGGTCATTCTCAACATCTCAGTAATCATCGTACCGCGCTTCTGCCATGTTGTCGGCTGTAAAATGCATAAGATAAGCCTCCCAGGACGGCTTGGAATCGTAGCATGCACTAAACGAGGCCTACGCAGTGCATGAACGCCCTCCGCGTCCCCTCAGACGCTCAAATGCCATGCGCTTTTCCCATATATTTGGAGCTTGCCTCACTCATGCCTGTATCATAAAAAGCGTGTTCGCACCAGGCCAAGGGTCTGTTGATTCTGGCCTGTGCCCACTGCCCGCAAGCAGTCGGTGCTTGTGACAGCACGCCAACGAGAACTCGCTAGTGCGCCAGTGCCAGCCTGCGCGTCTTCTGTGACCTAGTTCGTGGAGCAATGAACGTTGCGGCCCAAAAAAGGTGAACTCAGTATAGAAAACATCGTCGGAAAACGAAAAAGTTAACTTATAAAAAAAAAAAAGAACGTACCCGCGGTGATTCGAACACGTGACTTGAAAAACATTTGCGCTGACATACCTAGCGCTCCAAACCACTGGGGCACGGGCGAGCACGGCCGACCCTGGAAATATAAGGTATATAATGTATAACCAGTCTACACTTTTATTTAGTTTTAGCATTCCAAGTAGCTTAGGGGACTATTGCGCTCGTGCAGTAAGCATCCCCCAAGTTTCCACAATATCTCACGACTAGCGATTGCATTTCTTAGACGGAAAAGCGTTCGCAGATGCGTAGTCGTGCTGCTGGCCGCTGTGCTTGTTCGCCCAGCGCAAAAAAGTGCTTCCCGCACTCTAGTTTTACGCTGTACGGTAAAAATATCAGTTGATTTTATTTCCTTAGTACCTATATTGACTTCCCTGACTCTTCTCCCGCCTTCAAGAGGCCTTATATTTTCCTACTGGCGTACCAGTCAGCTAGGCGTCGCATGTGCGCTTGTGCAGCGCTTGTGTGAAGCGACCTTGACTTGGAGCTAGATACAGTGTACAAACTAACCAAGTAAAGAAAGGCACATTCTTCCATTCACAAACGTGTCCTGGCTTCGTTTAAACTGAGGGAACGAATTGCGACGACCCGTCGGCGGCCGGCGGACGAAACGCTGGGCCGACTGACTCTGTCTGAAGGCCGGGGAGCCGTGCAGTAGCGCAGCCAATTGCGAACTCGGCTCCTCCCGACGTCACACGAAAACGCCACAGAAAATGGGCGAGCGTAAAGAGAGGAGGACAGCATTTTAAATGCAGAGCATTTCAGTAACTCACGATGTCACCCGCGTTGGCGTCCGTAGTCCGCACGCTCACTGCGCATGCGCGTCGAGTCGAGGCGATAGCGAACTCTCTCGCGAGGGGCATTGGATTGGATTCGAACACTCTCTCGCGAGGGGCATTGGATTGGATTGGATTGGATTGGCTTGGATTGGATTGGATTGGATTAAAGTGGATTGTGTTGGATTGTGTTGCGTCATAGCCGCGGCACGTTGCGTCATAGCCGCGGCAGACGCGCTGGGGCCGGCGCATGTGCTGTACTCTCTCTTCCGCGGTTTCCTCTCCTTCTAGCGCGGCGCATATAACCGGTGTGCCGTTCTCCGGCGAAGCAACATCCGCGCTTGGCTCAAACACCTAGAGTCCACGCCGCTTTACATGTACGCCAACGTCGTCGACTGGGACCGGCTTACGCAGTCCCCTCAACGTATATAAGCGGCGGAGCGCGCGTTCGGAATTCAGTCAAGGGCGTCTTTGCTTGGCTTTCGCTTGACGTGACGCTTTGCTTGACTCGAGTAGATGCGACGCATTTACTCGAGTTCCCCCCGTAGGAAGATGCGGGCGGCTTTTTTCGAATTAATTTTTCTACTAAATAAAATCGCGTAAACGCGCCCAGAGTGGTCGAAACATGGCCTGGGGACTCCGGACTACAATTTGCGCTTGTAATCCCGCAATGTTTACATATCTCTTCAGTGTCCCTTTAAGCCAGAAATCAAACACTTGCTTGTCAATGACAAGCGATCTGCCAAACTTTATTGATATGCAAAAAGTGAGTGAGTAGCTCTACTTTCTCTGCACCGTCTGTGGTCTGAAGCTCTATTTCCAAACAAAATGCCAGGATTTTTCTGGAAAATGCGTAGCATTAAAGCAACAGCAAAAAAGCAAGTGATACTTTCTTGCACTACAATAGAGTCCCGCAGAAAATCGAATCCAGCAAGTGATATTTTTGCTTGACTACAAAGCGCTGCAGAGGCGCCAAGAAAAAAATTCCTTTTTTTGTTTATTTTTTTTAAATTTTGATTGCGGGGTTTAACGCGCCGACGCAACGTAGGCGATGAGGCGCGCCGTAGTGGAGGGCTCCGGATTAATTTCGACCACCTGGGGATCTTTAACGTGCGCCGAAATCTCGTACACACGGGCGTTTTTGCTTTTCGCCTCCATCAGAAAAGCGGCCGCCGCGGCCGGGAATCGAACCCGCGACCTCGTGCTCAGCAGCGCAACGCCTTAGCCACTGAATTACCGCGGCGGGTAAAAAAACAAAAAAAACACCCGCATTTCCCCGAAGGGGAGCATGGGGAAGTGCGAATGCACGGGTGATGCTATGAGGGGGAGTTTTGTTGAACTGTGTTGGCATTCGCCCGTTAGTTGCATTTGACCGTACATTTCAGTGACCACAAGGCTGTCATAATGACCGTCAACTACAACGACAACACCAAGAAGTGCTGAATAAAGAATACTGTCGTTTCACTTTACTTGCGTGTGTGTGTGACCTCCTCGAACATACACTTTAATTCACCAAGATTTCCAGAGAACGACTAACGGGGTGTGTGAATCCCCACTTGATCACGCGGGGGTGTTAAATGCAACTAACGGGCGACTGCCAACACAGTTCAACAAAACTCCCCCTCATAGCATCACCCGTGCATTCGCACTTCCCCATGCTCCCCTTCGGGGAAATGCGGGTGTTTTTTTTTTTGCTGACACCAAAGCTACGCCGGAAAGCCAAAACGTGGGGTGTCTGTCACCGCAGATTTGCTGCAAGACGTGCATGTGAA
Organism: Haemaphysalis longicornis; assembly: GCF_048455015.1. Classification (NCBI taxonomy): domain Eukaryota; kingdom Metazoa; phylum Arthropoda; class Arachnida; order Ixodida; family Ixodidae; genus Haemaphysalis; species Haemaphysalis longicornis. The sequence continues at coordinate 180,794 of NW_027526233.1, forward strand.
TGTATTGCAATAAGGCATTTATGTTCACGCCAAGATTTATGAACCAGGCTGGCGGGGTAACAAAAACATTGCGTGAGACCCTGTGGGATGCGTTAGAGTTTCCAGTCCTGCTGTCAAATGTTTTTGGAGACTAGCACTACCCTACAGTGTACGAGCCGTGGATTCCTTGGGTTGGTCATGGGAAATTCTATTGAATCGTTACAAGCCACCAAAGCAAGTGAGCATTTGTTTATCGGCCACTGTTTTGTGGCCACGAAGAAAAAAATACAAGTTTTGTTCATTAAAAAGACGAACAAATGACATCAATTTTATTGCAAACTTCAAACAAATAATTGGCATTACAGAAAATGGGCACAGCAGTCCACAGTCACTTTCCAGCTATTTCTCTATGCCATCACAGGATCTTGTTTGTGCGACTCAGAGCCACCGACGTAATCCACTGCAAATAAACATAACTGGGCGATTGCAGTGGGGCCTCTAGTTCCGTTTGATCATATCACTTGAGTGTTTACGTACAGTTAACATACTGATGACTGTGTTTATAGTTCCTGCCCATACGACGTCACTGCTGCTCTTATTACATCAATGTAGTTCGAAATTAGGATGTTTTTCACCTTCTCCTTTCGTTAAACTCGCTGCATGACAGTCTTGACGTTTGCCTATCAATTACATTTGCAGCGCGCTCGCTGCTGTGTACACAAACAATACGTATATGCTTTCATGTTCTAGGCACATATTAAGATTCTCTTTGACGTTGATTATTAAGCCTGCGCCGAACCCATAGGTTTTCATATGCTGGAGTGCATGTATGGCATGATGGGCCAAGTACACCCTTCCTATTACCGTCTGACCCTATCGTCTGGGTGTCCTGAATTAACTTCCTTTGCATGAAGGGACTCAGTAAAGTCTGGGTATACAGTGAGACATGAAAGTTATACCAGTGCAGTAGCTATGAGATGAAGCGCCTAGCTAGCTAGTGTACCTTTTGAGGGACCCAGGTCCTAAATTGTCGTAGAATCATGTGTGTGCCGATGTGAGGAGCTGAATGCACGACGTTAACTATCCAGCCACGTTCTGGGACATGGCACATCAGAGACAGGTCTGACTCTTGCGGCTGAGCCCCATTTTATTGTAGTGACATGGCTCGCCACTGCAGCTGCAATGGTTTCTACTAGGAAATCTTTTTAAGAACTGCATATCAGGCGTTTATGATGCTTGTGGCGCATGCTCGCAAGACTATTCTGCTCACAAAGCGTATCCTGGGAGTAAAACAAGTTTTAAGCTGCAGTTTCGTCCACTCGAAATTAAGAACTTCCCTTTTCGATAGTTTTCCTTGCTGATATTGCTGAAGAGGAGGTACGTACGCGGTATATGTGTGGGGACACCAAAGATTACCTTTCCTATTCTTGGCGCAATTGTTTGTAATGCGCTCAGGTGCCGAGTAAAAAACCGTTGCCCCCACGTACTACCTTCATCCTCAGGACTGTACATTCCGATTATGTTTTGGCGGTGCTAAGATGTCTTTATTTCGAAAACACACACCGCGATTTCAGGTCAGCCGTGGTGCGAACTGTTGATAGCAGATGCCGCCGCGCCGACATGCTTCGGAAGGTTCACAGAATTACGCTAGGACGGCGTCTTTTCTTGTGTGGAACGTAGGTTGTTCGAAAGGGGCCAGTCGGCTGTGCGATGTCGTCTCACGTACGATTAAACGGTACGCAGGTACCATTGGCGCACACCAAGCAAAACGAAGCGGTGACAGGTCAACATTATACCGACAGCGGCTATTTCGCTGCCCTCTGGAAAGGTTCGCTGGGTCCCCACGCAATACTTAATCACAAGCAACTTTCTCAGGTTTGCAGATAGTGCTTCTAACAGTATGAACTCCGGTTTATCTACGTTGTCGGCCCGCGAAAATCGGAGCTTCGTCCCGCTTTCGGATGCCGCAGCAGCAGCACCTGCTGCTCCCGCAAGAACAAAAAATGGTTAAATAGCAAAAAAGAGCAGCGAAACGGTGCGTTAATTTGTACTACAAATAAAAAAAGTGTATTTCGTTCTACACCACATAAAATAAAGCATTATTGTTATGACGTCATTATGAAGTCACGCGGGTCAGAAGCCACTGTGAGGGCGGCGTGTCTGCGGCCTATTATTAATATTATGACGACGTAAGTATGACGTCATGCGTACATAGCAGGGGCGGCATTCTCGTAACTGTCCCTTTTTAAAACGTCCCTTTTGAGTCACTTTCATCGTGACGTACTTCCGGTTAAGCAGTGGGCGTTAACAGTAGGTTTGTTGCACTTGCGTTACGTCACTTCCGGTTGTTTGCTTTTAGCCAATCAGAGCTCGCCAAAATGGACACTTTTGAAAGCGACGCCAAAGGGACAAAATTCGAGAATACCGCCCCAGGAGCAGTCATGGGCACGTTGCCGAAAAAATGTAACACTGTTACAGTTACAGTTACCTAACCCAAAAAAGTAACTCTGTTACAGTTACAGTTACGACTTTCCAACAGTAACTAGTTACAGTTACAGTTACGGCAAAAAAGTAACGTCGTTACTTTTTTTATTACTGAAGTTTTGCTATCCATCATAAGGAACTTTATTGTTTTGTTGCTACACTCTGGCTGCAAGAAATTGATTTGCAAACATCATTGTAGCATAGAATTTGTTGTTTTTCAAAGCTGGAATCAGAGAGGCGAACTAATACTATACAGAGCTGGAAGACGACACAGCCGAAACAATCTTTCAATGTCAACTTAATGTATTTTCGCCTACAATGCCGTCACTTGACCGCCCCGCGTAGTGACAGAGAATGGGAAAAAGGGGGCGGAGGTGGCGGAAGGTCCTTGGAGGAAAGGGGAAACGGACGTGGGAGTACTTCGGTTGTCCACGTGTTTTTGAAAGATACTAAAAAAAAAAGCGCTTCGTTAACTTTTTATTTCATACTTGTGGTCGGAGACGGGGCCTAATTGAAGCCACTGCCGAAGCGACGTTTGTCCGTGGGCCCTCGGAGTCGGTCTCCCGCCCCAACCCCCAGCCACTTCCATCCCCGGAATGAGACAAGATATTTCAAAAGGAAATAGAAACTGAAATGCACGCTCTACTGTTTTCCCCCTCCGTTTCCTGCTCCCCCGTCCTCAGAAAGGCGGATTTTCCCGTATCGACCGGAAAAAACTGCTCTCACAATCCATGCCTTCAACAGCAATCACGTCGCCGATCCCAGGTACCCCACCCTTCGTTTGCTTTGAGGCGTAGGCCGAACGAAGCTCGCCCAAGTATTCCTTGCACCCAACATTCAGGAGCAGATGTAGCTACTATTTTCGTTTCGGCCACAGCCCTTTAAACGAAGTCGCGAGGCTTTCCAAGAACATTTCTTCGTGCAGCGGCAGTGTGGTCAGACGTCTGCCGGCCAAGATGCTGGCTGGTGTGAGGGCAGCTGGGGGCCACCATTGTTGGGGTCGTCATATATGTGTGGAGGGGCATGAAATTTATTACTTCCTCGACCTCGTTCGAGCACTGTTGACAGCTCTATGAAGCCTGTAGACCAGGGGTCCCGAACGCGTGGTCCCAAATACGGCCAGGGGTCTCGCACAATGGTCGCAAGCAAGTGCGACTTGTGAATCAAACACTCTAGAGTGCGCTTAGGGCTGGACGAGCCCGAGACCGCCGAGAGACTCCCCGCGGCGTTTTGTGACCCTGCAAACGGGGCTGCACGTCGCTAATGAGAAAGAAACGCCCTCACCGGAGTTTTCCAGGCGTCCGCGAAAGTACAGAGGTCTCAGTGCGTTGTGCGGCGTTTGTGGGTGTTTGTTTTCCTGTTCGCCTTTGTATTCCGGTTCGTCTTTGTTTTCCTGTTCACTGCACTCCAGATGCGGCGAAAATGGTGCAGCCGCGCATCGGACTATAGGTTCTGGCGTGTCAACATGCATCCACGTGCGCCTAGGCGCATGTCGCAGCGTATGGGTGAGAGCGATGTCGCGCTGCTGAGGAAAACACTGCAGCTTAAAAACTTCCAGCCATTAGTGGACCGCGTGGAACACCACGCACACGTGCACGCCTAAACATTTCTAGTCCAGATCTTTTTCACCCACGCATGGGAGTGAGCTGGCATAGATGAAGTAGACTAAGGTTCTGCGGAGGAAAGGCCGAAAAAGTGAAACGCGCAAACTGTACAACGGTCGTTAATGAGTGTTGCTGTTGGTTAATTTTTTTTATAGAAATGAAGTAACTGTAACGATATTTATCGTTACAGTTACTCCACAAAAAAGTAACAGTGTTACAGTTACAAGTTCCTCTAACTTAAAAGTAACTAGTTACAGTTACAAGTTAATCAAAAAAGTAACTGGTTATCGGTAACGCGTTACTAGAAACTAGTTACTGCCCAAGGAGTCACTGTGGAGAGGGGGAGGGGCTGTCTTGTGCCCCATGCGGGTTATCTTTTCATCGATGTGGCGACCCTGCCGCTTCCATTGTTCCGCCCCACACTTCCCAATAATAAATGTAAAAAGAAACTGTATTGGTAAACCTGCAGTGGCGGCAAGGTACAATCGAAAATTCAGGAAAAGGTACTGTAACATGGTAACACGCTAAGCTAAAGTTCTCGGATTTTTTTTTAATTGTGCATGCCGGCTATTTCCAACCGCCACCTCTCGTGAACTATGAGTCGTTCGAGCTTACTGTTTCTGTTATCGGCGCACAAAACGAACATTTCTGTCACGGTATGTCTGTCAGGGACCGCCACTATCGATTTACAAATGCCGGTGAGTGCCGACCCGCCGCCTGTCGGTACGCTGCCAAGACGCCGCCGCGAAGCTTACCGGCTCCCCGCAGAGCGGCGCCACAGGGTTTCCCCATCAGCTGTTCGGGCCGCAGCAGCGAGCGCTGTTCGCTGTCCGGCGGCGAGCGGAAGGCGAGAGTGGACATCCGTGCCGCCCGCGGCTCTCGCGGCCGTACTGTTGTCGTCTCCTAGCCCTGCGTGTGTTGTTGTGAACTGTGCTGCGGCTGCGAGACGGGCCCCCCACATGTGAGCGACAAGGAATATGGCAGGTGCGAAATCGGGCGTTCACGTGCTCCAGCTCAAGCCCATCAGCGTGCCCAAGAGCCTGCAGGAGGGCAACAAATTCGTCAAATGGGACGACGTGAGTGCCGCCTGTTTTGCTGCTGTCCTTCCCCCGGCCGCTGTTCCTATTCGGGCGGCCGTTTTTCCGCGTGCGACGGCTTTTCCCCCCCTCTGGTCGCCGTCCGGGGCCGTGCGTCGCGCTCGATCGGGCGCACACGCGCGGCCGGCGAAGCAGACGGCTTCTTCGTCGGCCTGCGAAACCAAGCTCGAGCGTAGCGGCAATGCGCGCTGTTTCCCCGAACGCGTGCGAGCTGAGCGCGTAGTACGTGTTGACTGCGCGAGTCGTGTGTCATAGCCAGCTGAGCGCGGTCACGGCTCAGCGCTGACGCGGGCGTTAAAAGCGCGTCGCACGCCCGTGGCGAGCGCAGTGCCCGACACCGTTCGTTAGGCCTAGCAGGCCGACGGGCATGCGTGCGGGGGCCCCGATCGCGGCTACCGACCGGAACGCGCTCGGCGCCTCGCCGGGGAAGCCGGCGCGAGCCCGGCGGCCGGAATCGCCGCGGAGGAGCAGCGCTGCCGAGCGGCCGCCGCCAACCCGCTTCGATCGCCGGGGACCGGCGGTGCGGCCGATGTTCACGGGCTCGTTTATTAACGATGCGATAACCTTGGACGGGGGAATCAACAAGAGAACACGGCGCCCAGCAGGAGGAGGAGGAGGAAATGGCGAAAGTGCCGAAGACGATGCGAGGTAGCGGCGGGATTGTTGCCGCCGCGTTTTCCGACGGCCGGTTTTTTTCTCGCCGCTTTCGCTTTCGCTGGCGCCCGTCCACTACCAGCGCGAGTGGTTGCTCTGCGTGTATACAAGGAAGGAATGTCAACGGTTCGCAAAGTACAAAACATCTGCTCACGCCGTGGTCCTAGCTCGCCGATTGCGTGTGGGCCAGGACTAGTGTTCAGCTGTTTTCCCCGATACAACAGCACTGACAGCACTTCGCGCGTCTTCCCCTTCGCCCTTTCCGCGATCTCACGTGCTAGCACGCGGGGACGGCGATCATTACGGCGTTGCTAGGCGCAGCCGGATTCGACGGGGAACCTGTCACAACGCTTCGAGCTTGCCTTACCGCGGTGTAAGTTCGCTGCTGCATGTTGCCCGGCCGAGCCCATTTCCGACCGGCGCTTCGGACATCGAGTTGGCGTAGGCGGCCGGGTTTTCCTTGCGTGCGATCGAAGGTGAAGGCCTTATTGCGCGGGCGGCCCTGATTTGACCGCCTTCCGACTTTCCCCGGAAAAGCGGCGGGCAAGAGTAATTAAGGAATCCGGGATGGTGCAAGCTAGCAGACTTGGGTTAACGGGGGGGAGGTTTTTGTCAGGGTACGAAGCACGGATGTGCTCTCGTCTGCTGTTTCCTACACTCAGTCTGTCTTTATTCGCAGGCGGACAAGTTGCATGTCTCCAGCTGTGTTTGTTGCGCACGCGCACTGCACGAAAATAATAAAATTATGCAAAATCCTGCGCTTCGTGGTGAAATGAACATTTTCGATGCCCGGAGGGCGTTACAGAAGGGAGCGGTTAAGTTGCAAGTATACAAAGTATACACGGGGAGATTGGTCAAGTTACACGAGAAATGTGAGAAAACGAGAAACAACAATGTTTCCAGAAATTATACAGTGCTAATAGTAATAGAGCACCATACAGGCACAAACAATGAAGTAAATACAAAGCGAGCATACGAACCAATGCGATGCAATTAAAACCACCTACCGAATAAAATCAGCGTAGCAGACCAGAATGCAAAGCGAACATACGAACACATGAAAAATAAACCCACCTACCAAAAGAAAACAGCATAAAAGATAGGAAGACGGAATACATGTTTGATAAATATACAATGCACGTGTGTAAACAACAAGAAGGAAAAAAAAAAACTGTTTAATGGGAATGAAAGTAGCGCTCAACGGCCGTTCGAAATGCGCGCGCATCGGTGATGGTGGCGATTGAGGTTGGCAGGTGGTTCCACTGTTTTGATGTTTCCGGGATGAAGGAATCAGAAAATAGATTTGTGTTGCAATTCGGAACTTTAACCTCGTAGGGATGATCAGTGCGTGGTGATATATATGATGGACTAGTTGCCAGTTCGTTTGTTTTTTTTTAAATTGGGTTAGAGTGGTAGGTCTTGTGAAATAGATTCAATGGAGCTGCTTTTCTGCGCAAACAAAGATTGGGTAGATTAAGGGTGAGTTTCATAGATGTTACACTTGACATGCGAGAGTAGTTTGGCCAAGTATAAACGTGCGCTCCGCTTTTGAACGTAGTCTAAAGCGTTAGTAAGATAATCGAATCCGGTCTCATACTGCGCAGGCATATTCTAGTTTGGGACGGATGAGTGTTTTGTAAAGCATCAATTTCAGGTCAGAAGGGGCAGCAGAAAAGTTACGTCGCAGGTGCCCAAGGGTTCTATTAGCGTTGTTAATTATGTAATTCATGTGCGTCTCCCAAGATAAGTTATGAGTTATGTGGACTCCCAGATACTGATATGTTTTAGTCTCTTCAAGTTGGCGGCCTTCAATAGTGTAAATGGAAGCTTCAAGGGGAGTCAGACGGCGGGAAATTCTCATTGTTTTACATTTAATAATGTTTAGACACATTTTCCAATTATTACACCAGTTAGACACTTTGTTTAGATCACACTGTAGCAGTGACGAGTCAGAATTTGAAGAAATGGTTCGATACAGTACAAAATCACCCGCAAACAATCTGATGGAAGAGTTAATTGAGCTGGGTAGATCATTGATATAAATTAGAAAGAGAAGGGGGCCGAGCACGGTTCCTTGAGGCACGCCTGATGTGGCTGAACAGAAAGAAAAGTCAAAATCATTAGCGGTTACAAGTTGTGTTCTATTAGACAAAAAATTTTCAATCCATGCTGGAATATTAGGGTCCAGATTTAACTTTTCCGAAGTTTCATGCGAAGTAACTGATGAGAGGTAAGATCGAATGCTTTGGAGAAGTCCAAGAAAATGCAGTCAACAAAAGATCCGTTATCTAGAGCAGAGAAAAGGTCATTTGTAAAAGAAATGAGCTGGTCTCGCAAGAAACTGATTTCCTAAAGCCGTGTTGGCATGAAGAAAAAAAAGTTGTTTTCCAGGAACTTAACCAGGTGTGAATAAATTATGTGTTCGAAAAGCTTGCATGGGATACTAGTTAATGGGATACTAATGGGTTGGGTGTGTCGCCGGACTTAAACAATGGTACCACTTTGCCAATCTTCCAATCGCCAGGTAAGGTGTTCGAGGTTAATGGCTGGGTGAACGTCTGCTCGAGAATTATGGTTAAATATACTTCGGTGCTTTTGAGAGATTTCGAATTTATTCCATCTACTCCCGATGACGATGATAATTTTAAATTCCTGATGAGCGGTGTGGGCGCACACGGCGGTATTCCGTTTTATTGTTCGCGTAGCCGAACGACGATTTCAGGGTAACAGAAGATGATTGCTTGTAAGCGCATGCACAGTATTCCGTTTAGCTGCCTATTCAATACGTACATCAAAATTGTAGAGCTTGTATCGAGTTGAATTCATTGCATCCTGTCACGGCAGTGGTAATGGTTTTAATGCGAAGTTCATATTTCATTGCCGAACGTTAGGGAATGAAGGCAGGGCAAAACAGAAAGTATGAAATCCCAGTGCGCCGGAAGCGACTCAGTGCGCTTCAAAAAGTTGCATTTATTTTAATACGTCGCATTTGAAGGCACCATGTAGACAACTCGCACCTTTCATCTATATAAAAAAAAGAAACTACCTTTTAATAACTAGCTCGATTCCACTCCCGCCTGGAGGTGCGAAGATCGTTATCGCAAAAAAAAAAGAAAAAAAAAAGAAAAGAAGGGATCACTGAAGTTGACAAGCCCTTATATTTCGGGCAACGAAATGCAACGTCGCCAGTGACATCATTCGTGCCGCCCCAAAGACCTAGTGTCAGCATCACGCTGGCGTTAGTCAGATGAAATGAGACGAGATGCACCAGGGCATTTGCGCGATTGTGCTTATCGCCGGTAAAAGTTTGCCGGTGGGCGCTAATCACAGACTAGTTTTGGTGACGTCACAGTGGCAGTGCGCGAAAGTGTGTGTTTGTTTGTCTTTATTTGCATGTTTCGCAATGCGCATAACGGTGGGGGCAGCAGGGAATGCTACCGGAATCGACTTCTCGACAGAGCTTCGCGGGCCCTCGAGCAACCATTGCGCCAACGTCGAATAGACCTTGTATCTCGAAAAACAAACGAATAAAAAGAAAAAAAGAACAAGCAATTATTACCTGTACAATCGATACGCAAAGGCCGCAATGCGTGCTAAACTTACGTCAGTGGAAACTATAATACATGGACGCACAAATTATAATACAGATAATACGGGGTGTACTAATAATATAAAACTGTTTCGTTTGTTTTTCTTATTAGCTAACATATTTGTTTTAAAATTGGCCAACTTGTTATACTGACGTGGCATGCAGTATTTTGAGTTAAATCGAATTTGTATTTTGTGTCTCCCTCTGTCCTGGTCAGGTGCATTGACCAGAGAGAGAGAGATATACTTTAATCAAAGCCTCACTAACGGTAGACTTGCTACTGCAGAGAGGGGGAAGAGCGAAAGAAATAGTAAACGAAGGGGGAGGAAGCAGGAGTAAAATATACGTGGATACAGATGGCGATACGCACGATGATGAGTGAATTTTAAATACCGCTACACAAAACATGATGTAACTGTCCATGATGGGGCATGCATTCACCACAGCACGGCTGTTGTATGTGGCGTCGATGAAAGAGCCTCGTAGACTTTCGTCCGGCACTATTTTCCTTGTTGCACATGCACGAGTGCGAAAGCGAGCAAAGCAGGCACGCACGTTTTCATTCCGGCAAGAGAGGACGGCCCCGACCTGCGCGAAATGTCGCCTGTCCGCATCGCTGTAACGTATCGGCCCCATTGTGCTCAGCGGAGAGCGTCTTAATGGAGGCCACGCAGTCGTTCATGGAAGCGCGGCGGCGCACCCAGCTGTCGCTTACGCGCTTTCAATGCGCTCCCGCTACGGCGACCTCCGCCGTGCTTTTTTGGCGAGGGAACGCGCATTGCGCTCGTGTTTGAAGCTTGAATGTGTGCATTTGTGGCCGCCTGGGAAGAATGCTCTGTACACGTTACGAGCGGCAATAGCTCACGTATACACGCAGGTACAGGACGGCAACGACGACGATGATGGTGGTGATTGATAGTGGTATCCCCTTTGTTGCGGGCCGATGACGCATCATCTTGCAAAAGAAAAAAAACTAAAAGGAAACTAATGTACCTCTATGTTTTGCACTCCTTGTTCAAGACAAGCGCTGCTCTTAGGGCAGGCACAAAATACTTATTACGCACAAAATACCCTTTTTTCCTTTTACGAGTGGCGGCTGTCCTAGGCAATGTTCCCCCTCTCTGCTTTTCGTCCACCCGCATTCTAATCTTTTTTTCGTCGCCTCGACAGCCTTGAACTCCCTCTGTGCTACCTTTAAATCGTAGGGCTTCTGGAAGCCGAATATTTCCCTCATGTAGATTTGGATGGATACCCTCGCATTCTAACACAATGTGCCGCATAGTTTCTGTTTCTTTTCCGCAGACCACGCATACCTCATCATTTTGTGCATACTTCTTCACAAAGCTCTTAGTTCGCAAGCAACCTGCTCTAACCTCAAAAAGCAAAGCATTGCCCTGGGAATTATCGTAGAAATTTTCCTTTCTGATGTTCAATTTCTCAGCCTGTACATCTCTAACGACGATTTAGCTTTCATTTTTCCCTCCATTTATTCGTTTCAATCTGCCTTGCCTCTTCGATCTGCCTTGGCTGTTTTGGATTCTCCGCTGTTCTTTCCGTATTTCATCGTTAGCCTTCTAGTCTTCCTTAGCCACTGCGTGTCCACGCTTTTCAAGTATTGGTACCTAAAAACCTTAGCTGCCCATCCGTTGCCCCAACCTCATCTCAAAGCATCAACCTCAACCAATCAATCAATTCCAACCTCAAACGACGACCAGCCCATATCTCCCTGAACTGCTTCGTTAGTTGTTTTTCCATGCGCGCCTAAGGCCAAACGTCCTACCGTTCTCTGGTTTACTTCAAGGCCTGATAGAACGTCTGATTTTAAGCAGAGTACAGCATTCGCACACGTGAGACCCGGAACCATTACTCCTTTCCACATTCCTCTTACTACTTCATATTAGTTACACCCCCACAGAGCTCTATGCTTCATTATAGCTGCGTTTCGCTTTCCCTTAACCTTAAGTTGCTCCTCGTGAGTTTTTAAGTAGTTATCCTCTTCGTTTATCCACACTCCCAAATATTTATATTCCTTCACTCTGGGTAATTCGCCTTGCTGGATTGATACTACGTCAGTGGTAGCGTCATTGAAAACCATTATTCCGGATTTTTCTGCAGAGAAATTTAACCCGAGGTCGGTGGCTTCCTGCCCGCTAATATTTATTAGCCGCTGCATATCGGTTTGGTTATCAGCTAAAAGAACAATGTCGTCTGCGTATAACATTCTCGGAATATGCTGTTATACCACTTCGCCTTGCAGCATATGGGTTAGGCTAAACCCTACTTGACTTTCTTCCAGTTTCTTTTCTAACCCTGCCATGTAAAGCATGAACAGTATTGGGCTCAAAGGGCATCCCTGGGTCAGTCCCCGATGGATGTTGACCTGATCTGCGAGAGACAAATTCAGCTAGGAGTGAACAGCCTCTCGAGATGGGCAAATGAGAATGGTTTCAAGTTTAACGGACGCAAGAGCACCTGTGCGCTGTTTTCTAAACAGCGAGGCGTGCGGCCGGACCCATGCGTGAGTTTTGATAGAAGAATCGCTCCAGTAAAAAAAGGGCATAAATTTTTGGGTGTGCTGCTGGATGAGAAATTATCTTTCATACCGCACATAAAAAACTACGATTAAAATGTATAAAGCACTGATCATTTTAAATATTCTCTCTCGTCAATCGCATGGAACGGATAGGTCATGCCTTTCGAAAATCTTCAACAGCCTTATTAGATCGAGGCTTGATTATGGTAGTGTGGTGTATCAGTCAGCCCCGACGGCTGCGCTGAAACTGCCTGATCCTGTTCATCATCTAGGCCTTGTTGCAACCGGGAAGGCTGACCCGAGCCGAGCTCCGTCGCCTCCGACATACGTGTGGTAGCGTGGTGTGAAGCGAGCGGCCAGCCGCTGTTGCAGCCGTGAAGAAGTCCAGAAGCCGTAGGCTAACGTAACTGTTTACTTCATAGCGAGAGATGAGCCGAAGCCAAAGAACAACGCCCCGACGTGCGAGGTAACTACAGGACTCGAGCAGAGTGACAACAATGATTCACTGCTCAAGCAAGAACAACTACAGCGCTTAGAGGGGTCGTATTTATACCCAAAGCGCTAACGGTCGAAACAGCGTTCCCTCTAGATTGTGCACACGCTGCGAACGTCACAGGCACACGTAACACTCCAGATTTCGTGAGCAGTCGGTAGCAGCGGCGCACGCTGAGTCCGAGAGAGGGGAGAGAGGAGGACTCCGCTGCGGGCTTCCCTGTCCTTGGGACAGGTCCCTGCTTGTTGCGTCGGCACGCCATGGAGGCTTCGCCGCAGAGCCGAGGAGTGTTGAAACGAAGCCCAACGGCGGGCTCAATCGTAACAGCCTGCGATTGACAACTGGTGCTTTCCGTACCAGCCCAATAGAAAGTTTATATGTTGAATCAGATATGAGGTCACTGGAAAATCAGCGCCACACAGCCTTGATATACGCAGTAAAAACAACTTCAATCGTAAAGCATCAATCGAACGTCTTAATACATGACACATCCCCTGTATCTTTCCTCCATAAAAGGCCCTCACTTGCACAGCCGTACACGATCACCGTAAACACTTTAGCCTCCAACACGGAGATTTTTTTAAAGAAACCTACAAAAGCACTTTGTCCCATGTTATAGCCCCTTGAAAGCTAGCGGCAGTAATATGTGACATGCCCTTTACAAAAACAGACAAGAACAAAGCACCTTGTGCCTTGATCCGTCAACATTTCCTAACCCTTCAACATCAGTATCAATGTACAGAGTTCTAAACAGATGCCTCCAAAACAAACTCTACAATATCATGTGCTGTGCATGTACCGAACCTCTCCGTTTCAAAAACGCTAAAGCCTAACACCAGCATTTTCACAGGTGAAGCCCAAGGCATTGCGATAGCTGTAAAACACATAATGCAAAACAAAATAGTTTGCTCTGTCATATACACTGATTCGCTGAGTGTAGTGACAGCGCCATACGAATGCAGTGTTCAACTCGTCATAAACGCTATTATGTCAGCATACTCGATGGGGCTCAAAATCATAGTCTGCTGGGTTCCTGGGCATTGTGCAATAGCGGGAAACGAGGCTGCTGATAGGTAGGCAGCTGCTGCTGCTCTCCATTGAAATGTCGACATTATGTCTGCCTTACTGTGACCTGAAATCGCTCATCAAAAGAAAACTCTGGGAATGTTGGCAGAAACACTGAGACATGCAAACGGAAAACAAACTTTATGCAGTTGAACCACAAATTGGTGGACACATAACAGAAAAACTACACAGCTCTGTAGAAGTTGCTCTTTGTCGTTTAAGAATAGGGAACACACATGGCACACGTGGCACACATGGACCTTTTGAACAGAACACCATGGCCAAGATGTGATAAATGTGGAGGATTTCTCTCTGTACTCCATATCCCAGTTGAATGTAGGGTACTGGACATTTCGCTAATCTGTACACGGAACACATCCCACTACACCCGGCACACTTTCTCTCGGATGAAGGACTAATCAGTTACAAAAAAGTTCTAGACTAATTGGCCGAGGTTGATTTTTTAAGGAAAATTTCTTATCGCACATGACCCCAGCTTGTCCGTCAATAATGAGGACACTGCTGAGGTACTTTTTCGTGACACTAGGGGGGCCTCATCATTTTTTGTGCGAAGCAAAAACTCTCTCCGAGGCACCCTGATTTTCAGCCCAAATCTCTGAACTAGTTCTATTCACTTTTTACATTCATTGGCCCTACACACCAATTTTACATAACCATCTTTTGACGTAAGCATGCAGCATATAACTCACCCGCGACATTAACACACCCTCCTTTTGGCGCTCTTCGGTCTCTGTGGCCCCTGCCCCATTAAACACAATCATCATCATCATCTGAGGGGAGCGGGGTCCGGTTGGTGGTGTTGCGTACCCCGTAGGGGCGACATATATGCGTACGAATAGACATTTTTAATCCGTCGGTAGGCACGACGAAACAAGATCGAGACCCCTTTGGTGTCCGAGCAGCAATGAAGTGGGCGGCGATTGATTCGCCACCCTCAAAACCTCCGCGATTAATCATCGTTTCCCTTGGCGTCGGGCTCGCTCCCCCCGATTTAATTGACGACTCCGGGGGCTGCGCGCACTCCAGCCTTATTGTACCGACGTCGGCGGGATTTTTATGCAGTGTTCCCGTTTTTCATTTTGTCCCATCCCTTCCGCTGCTGCCCTCTTCTGCGCGCTCTTTTCTCCTTTCGTCTCCAGAGTACATTTTGAGGCTTGCTGCGTGTCTGCGCCCGTACTGATGCCATTTCCCGCATAAAATTAATGAAATATTCGTTTGCTTAAACTCCCGACCCCGCTTCGCGTTAAAATCTCAAGCAGGGAGCTCGTTTTACCGCTCTGTGTCATTTGCCCAGCGTTGAAACTTCGCGAGGAGAGAGAATTCGCGTTCTTTTGTGCGGTAATGCAGAAAAAGGAATGAAGACATAAACGAAGGGCCGGCCCGCTTTGCTGCGTTCCGATGTCGAGTGGCGTCGGGTGTGTACTAGCGGTATAGCGAAGCTTCTGCGCATGCGCGCTTCGCTGTCGCTGTCGGTTCTTTCGGTGCTTCTTATCTGTTTATTTCAAGTATCCTCAATCGCAAAAGCATTGAAGACAGGAGTGGATTTTTGAAGAAAAAAGTACGAATGAAAGTTCGAGTGAAAAGTACGAAAGAAAAGAGGCAAGAAAAGAGAGAGAGAGAGAGCTCTTTATTAGATGAAAGCAGAGAGGTTTGCCGGCATGTTATCGCCTGCATGCTACTCTGCGGGGATGGGGAGAAGGGAGTAAAGGCCCTAGAAGAAGTAGGGCAGAAGAAAGATGGGAAAAGAAGAGATTAAAAGAAAAAGTGAACACGAAGCTTTGCGTGGTGACTTAAAAGTCCACACGATCTGACACGTAAAGTTCTAAATTGTCTCTGCGAGGCCGATTCCGTGTAAATAGTCAAATAAAGGAACCAACACTTTTCTCTGGGACGATGGAGAGGGCCAGGGTCCAAGGAGACCTTTCAAAGATATAGATGCGTTGTTGAGGCACTCAAGCTTTTCTGCGAGGTGAGTTCTTTCTTGGATATATGCCGGACACTCTAGAAGGACGTGCTCTACTGTTTCGGGCAATCCACAATTATCGCAATAGGGGTTTGCAGTTAGACCGAGGCGATGGCGGTAAGAGTTCGTGAGCGCTGCGTTGAGACGCAACCGGTGGTAAAGGGTTTCAAGCTTACGTGGAATCCGCTCTGGTAGCCTCATTCTGAGTCCAGGGTCTATATGGTGCAGGAAAGGGTGCCGAGTTTCAGGACAAGACCAGAGGCGGTTTCGCTCCGCTAAGGCAAGCTCCTTCGCTAGCGCCGCGGCCTCGTGTTTTCTGAAAAAAATCTTTCTTACATTTCGCAGCTGTAGGCCTCTGCGAGCTGTCTCATCCGCTTTCTCGTTGCCGAGAATGCCGCAATGTGCAGGAATCCATTGTAGGGTCACTCGGCGACCGGCGACGTAGGCGAGATGGTGCAGGTACGTGACGTCACGGGATACATGCTCGTGAAGGCTGAAGCAGCTGGCACGCCGTAAGGTTTGCAACGCCGCCTTCGAGTCCGTGAATATAGCCCATTCGGCTGGTGGCTGCCGAAGAATGTAGCGCAGGGCTTGTTTAAGTGCATGGAGCTCGGCAGACGTGGATGAGGTTGTTCGTTCCAGGCGGTAGGACAAGGCTTTGCCGGTCGACGAAATGAAGACGCAAGAAGAACTACCGTGAGGCGTAGTTGAGCCGTCAGTAAAAATGTGGGCCATATGTGAATATCGGGCATTGATGTGGGCAAGCGCGAGTTGTAGGAGGCAAAATTGCGGCAGAGTTTTCTTGGAGTTAAGACCAGGTATGCTAATGTTTATGCAAAGGGGTGAGAGAGTCCAGGGAGGGAAATCAGACGGCATG
Organism: Haemaphysalis longicornis; assembly: GCF_048455015.1. NCBI lineage: Eukaryota > Metazoa > Arthropoda > Arachnida > Ixodida > Ixodidae > Haemaphysalis > Haemaphysalis longicornis. The sequence continues at coordinate 197,153 of NW_027526233.1, forward strand.
GTTTGTCGTGCTTGAGGGGGTACAGAAATGTTTATAGAGTTTATCGCTTCTAGTAAAGTACGTTGTTGGGCTAGTTGGTCGATCATTATTAACAGATGTATAGCGCAAAAAAGACGAAGGACAAAGAATGCACGAGGACGAATCGCTTCTGCGAAGCTGGAATTTTCGTTGCGCTGTACATTACGGGCCAAACCATTGCTTTGTGAGTGCAACTGATGCCTCAGGTATATTCGAACTGTTTCCTGCAGCCGGAGAACATCCAAGGGCAAGCAACCAGCCTCCGCAACTGTACCAGTGCACGAAGTGCCCTTAGGCAGACCAAGACAGGCGCGCAGACAATTATTTCTTGCTCCGTCAAGCTGCTTTTTGCTTGAAGTCGACAGCCGCTGTAAAACTGGTAGGCTGTAACGTAGCAAGCCATCGACATAAGCCTTGCAGAGCAGCACCATCTATCGACAGTCACTGCCCCAGCGACTGCCGGCAAGGTACCCAATAACTTGCGACACTGCAGAAACTCGAGTACGTAGTCTGTGGACCTCAGGGGCCCACGAGAGGTTCCTGTCCAGAGTTATCCCGAGGTATCTTTGGGTGCGCACATAATGCAGTCGATGACCCCCAAGGATTAACGGGAATTGAGTCATCCGCTTGCGGGTGAATGCCATGGCTACGCTTTTTTCAAGCGATAGACGGAGACCCTTGGGCGCAAGGTAGTCAGATATATTTTTTAGAGCTTTCTGGAGCCTCTTTTGTGTATGGCGACGAGACCTTGCTGCACTCCAAATGCAAATGTCATCGGCGTAAATTGTTAATTTCACTCCAGGAGGCAGGGCACGCTTTAAGTTGATTAGCACAATGTTGAACAGCAGAGGGCTCAAAACTGCTCCTTGCGGTACTCCTTTCTCGATAATATGACAAACAAAATATATAAGCTAGTATAATGTAGTATAGACGCACAAATACATCAGAAAAATACGGTAATGAATGTTCTGAAGCGACCTGTGCAAATCTTCGTGCTGCACTTCGGGAACCATTCGTAGGCTACAAAATATACCCAAGTTACGCAATACTACACGAAGTAGATGCAAAACATGCACTCGAAAACAGTTTTTCAATGTATTTTTAAAACAAATTAAAGCCCCCTTAAGAAAAAGAGTAAAACGTGTAAAGAGTAAAAAGACTAAAAACAAAGTCCTTCAAGGCTTTTCTGGTCACGAAACTTCTCCGTGACGCTATGGGAGAGCTTCATATGGGGACCAAAGCTCCCGCGCGGTGGCGCTACGAGTGCTGAGTGCTTAGGGTGCCTTGATGCTCGCGCGGGGGCGCGCGCATCGAGGCACTCTATAGTGCCACGAGTCCGGTGAAGGCGGCTTGGACGGCGGCGGCCGCATTTGCAGTGCGTTGGAGCGCGAGCTTGGTAGTTTTTGTTGTGTGATATAGCTTTCTACACTCATCACGAAGGGCAAACTATGTGAACTACCATGCCTCTGACGTGCTGTGTACCTGGTTGCCGCTCTGGCTATCGGAGTACAACGGAAAAGGCTTCGCTGTGCTGCCTCCCAAGCGACCGCGAACAACGCGACAGGTGGAAGCGAGCCATTCCACGACAGGAGACGCACGCTTTCAGCTTCGAGTGGAAGGCCGTTCGTGTGTGCAAGAAACATTTCTACCCTACGGGCATTATTCGAGCCGATGAGTTCAAAATAAGTGGGCAATCTGTGCTTCTGCAGCGCGAGAAGCTGAAGCTCCTCGTCGATGCCATACCCCGGATATTTGAAAACCTGCCGGCGTATTTTACTAAGACCAAGCCACGGTCGCGCTCACGAGAAAATCCGTCTGCGAAATGTCGTCGCGTTTAGGCGCTGAACAACAATGGGACTGCAGCTACTGTGATTTTGGTTATCCAATCAGATATTTTGAAGCGGAGCATGACTATCTTTGCCTGCATATATTTTATTTTGAACTTGACCGCCGCGCTTGCCCAGGGGCTAAGGCGTTGTGCTGATAAGCCCAAGGACGCGGGTTCCCAGCCGCTTTTCTGGTGGAGGCGAAAAGAGAAAACAATGTGTGTTCGAGATTTCGGCGCAAGTTTAAGATACCTGAGTGGTTAAAATTAATCCGGAGTGCTACACTACGGCGCGCGCCCCATTGCCTGTGTAGCGTCGGCACGTTAAACCTCATAATCAATCAATCAATGTTTTTTTAACTTGTCGTTTGGGTGGGAGGGGTGTGACAGGCACTGAGCGGGTGAGTTTTTATCTGTTGACACCCTATGCCTATGAGGACAGCCGAGAAAGTCGCTCAAGGCTGTAGCATTTACTCCTACCCTGGCCCCTCCGCGCGCCCATTATGCTGCTTCCATTTTTTTAGCGTTTTTTTTCCGGCTGTCCACGCTCACTTTCCCAATCTCGAACATTTTTTTACATTATTAGCGCGCTATAAAGTAGCGCAAACACAGCGCTAACCCAACGTGCTGTGTGTTTGCACACCTATTTGCTCAGCGCAGCATGTCACCCAGGGCTGAATACACATTTAATTCTGGCGCTAGGTAACCCAAATCATGCAGGCGGCTACAAAGGCTGGTCAAAAATTGAACGTCAGATGTCCGCCTTCTCAAAGCGAGAACGTAGCGGTGCCTGCCGCAACGAACGAACACTGCAACATATACGCTTGCCTCAATTTCACAGCTGAGCTAGGCGACAACAACTGACTCAAAGACATGCACGTTTTTACAGGCGGAAATGAAGAGCAGATGAAAGTAGGCGCGCTGCCGACGGAGAAACGGCCGGCCCGCAAGCGTCGTCGCCCGCCGGCGAAGCCTCCACGTTAACAGGGGCGATCCTAGCGGCAGCTTTTGTCCCTGAATGAAACTTCGGCCGGAGTTTCGTGACCAGGAAAGGACTCTGGTAAAACGTATTAGTCAAAACCAAAGTCCGAAACCCAGTCTTCCGAAAGTCCAAAATCCATGATTGGACTTGCGCAAAACCAACGGGGACGAGGAAGGAACGACAAGGACGAGCGCACTCCTTGTCGTTCGAGCGCACTCCTTGAGTGCGCTCGTCCTTGTCGTTCCTTCCTCGTCCCCGTTTGTTTTGCGCAAGTCCAATCATGAATCGTTTCCAACTAGGCCGGCTTGCTGTGATGCTCCAAAATCCAATCTGCCAAAGTTCGAAGCCACTTCAACTCAGCCAAGTTCCAAAGCCAACGTCACATCATCATCATCGTTCTTCATCATCATCGCTAACCGTGTGTACACTGCCAAAGTATACTTCGCGCATTACAAGGGGTGTGCTAGGTGTGCAAAGACATCCCGTTGTTGTGTTACGTGGTGTATGATTGATGTGCACGCCGTCGTGAAATCCATTTTGTGAAGTTGGCTTTCCTGCAGTGTGTTTCACTGGGACGTCAACGGCACCAGTAAGGCATAGCAAGCTTCGCTCTAAAAACGGGGCTCGAGTACAGAATGCCGAAATGCGAAACATCCGCCTGAAGACGTCCGGGCCACTGCGTTCGGCGTAACACTTTATTGAAAGTGGCGCCTTGCGGGGCTCTAGAGGAATCTCGCAATTATCGGCCGCACTTTCGTGGAAGTTTCGAAGGGTTTTCGGTGGGCACCCGCGCACTCGCGGCCAGCGAAGCTGACAGTACTGGCTTCCTAAATTACTTACGGCTGCCACTGTGCTGGGAACGGTTCGAACGCCCAAATGAATACAGTGTCACTGTTGACGCCGCGCCACCGCCCAACTGTATTTTTTTTACTTGCTTTATAACCGCCGCCCCTTTTTAAATGTTTGTTTAGTCTGTAAATCAATAATAATCACTTAATGATTTCAGTCCTTAAGCTGACGCCGCAATTCGCAGAAACCCTTCGGTGTCGTCCCGGTTTTATCCTTCTATACCTCATACTTTTTCCGTCGCTTGTGGCATCTTCTTCCTTTTCTCGCGTATACTCAACGTATTTCGTTTGCTTTCGGGTCTTATATGGAGGTTTCTGTGGCTCTCTCATGATACATTTTTGCATGAGAATATAGTGATGCACTTTCGAACCCGCCGTAGTCCTTCTACGCAGCTTGGTGAGGAAAGAAAAATCCGCTGCTAATTCCCAAAGGAAGATAGGAATGAATTAGGGCAAGTTTAATTACGTTATAATATTCAAGCCTGTGATGGGTCTGTCACGTTCCGTGTTCTGTGGGACCGTTTGCAGGCATTTGTCCTACGGGGTGCTGGAGAACTTCCGCTAGAGTTCACTTCCGGCGGTGGTCTCACGTGATTGGCTGCGCGGGCCGTTTTTTGTGACGTTTTTGACCACACAGCCAATCACGAGACTGCGTGGGAAATCAACCCCGCCGGAAGTTTTCCAGCACCCCGCAGGATTTTGCTCACCGGGTAAAAAGTTGAAGGGCGTTCGTGGCTTTGTGATGTCGGCTCTGACGACGGACCAAAATGTCAACAGGGCAAGGTTAAATAATTTTTAGCGCGTTTTGAAGCTGTGCTGGCCGTCATTATGTTCAATCAGTCTATAAATCAAGAGCTTTCATATCACAGGATAGAAAACAATGTTTACACAGTTTGGACCGATAGCCAGAAGGCTAGTTTCCGATGAATCCATCTTCAAAAACAGAGGCAAATAGTAGGCGTTCGCCCCACGCAGTGCCCACTTCGAAAGTGCGGCTTCCGATCGCATGATGCTTGCTATCACAGCTTCAAGTTTGTTGCTGATTCGCCTTGTTTCTCTTCCCTCCCACTCGGGTTATTTCGCTCACGTTTTGTCATTTTAACCGCAGACTCGCCACCGATGATGCGAGGCGCCACCGCTCCTATATTACAGAGCGATGTCACGTAAGTCGACAGACTCGCTTCGCGAAACGACGTCGTGGAAGCGGGGTGGCTACGGAGCAATAGAACAGTCGACATTCACTGCGTGATTTTGAAGGCAGGCCACTTTACAGACCGCCGGGACGTCGTCGCGAAGCGGTCGCTGTCTCGCTGGTGGCTGCAGGTGTTTCTTGCCCTCTCTCTCGAGCGTAAAGTAAAGCCCCGAACTCCACCTAAGGGCAAAGTATTGGAAAGGGAAACGGTACAAATGAAAGTTAGGCATGTTAATTTCAGTGTGCTCCCCGGACGAGGTTAGTTGAAGAATGAAGAAGTTGAAGAATGCGAAAAGGACACCACACACAGGACGGACGGGACGAGCGCAAACTTTCAACCAAACTTTATTTAACAGATCACACACACACTTCTATCTGGTCACACATGCGCATTCCTTCAATCAATACAACCTTTACAGGCAGCTCTATCACAATACTACAGACGCATGTCAAGAAACATAATCTCTGGTTTATGAAGAAACACCGACGTATCACTCACGCACCCCTCTCCCTTCTTTCTTCTATGGTAGGCCTGTAAAATTTCCCGTGCCTTCGTGTCGCTGGACCTGCGCAGAACCTTAACTTCTTTTAACACTGGTTCACACTCGCCACTCTTGCATGCAAGACAGTGAGTGGGCAAGTGGGCAGTAGTTTTGTTCTTGACGGAGAGGTCATGCTCACGCATACGGCCATTGATACATCGTCCGGTCTGCCCTACGTAGACTTTGCCACACCTCAATGGTATTTGATATACGACACCCACTTTGCAGTCCACGTAGGGCGTATTTCTTGCCGCACCCTTCAAGCTTCTTGTTTCCTTTTGCGATGCGTGAGCACATGCCTGCAAGTTTCACAAGGGCCGAAAATACCATTTTAATCCCGTACTTGTTGGCGACCTTTTTAAGGTTATGGGATGTTCTGCGGACATAAGGTATGACCTGAGGCTTGGTGGCTCTCTGCTGCTCATCTGTCATATTCGCTCTTTCACTGACCTTCAGCTTCTTCAGTAAGGTCTCCGCTACAGCGGTCCTAACCGGCTCCGGGAAACCGGCGGCCTTGAGGCGCGATAGCTATGCAGCGAACCTTTTATGCATAGAATGAGGGCATGGTTTCATGGGTGATGATCGGATGCACTGAGTGGCTATAGCTCTTTTTGCGGTCTTCGAGTGGGCAGAGTTTGCGCTCGTCCCGTCCGTCCTGTGTGTGGTGTCTTTTTCGCGCAAAGCCCGTGTTCATTCACAAAGATGCGCCACCTCGCCCAACAACAAGTTCTTCTAAAGAGGTTAGTTGAAGCCGCCGTGGCCGGCCTCGTGGCGTCTTTCCCACTTCTCGGTTCTGGCGAACGCTTAGATAACCTTGTTCAGTTTCGAACTAGCATTTGGTAACTCCCTCACCTCCACTCCAGCCGCGAAAGAGCTTTCTTAATCGAAAAAAAAAATAATCAGAGAAATAAAAAAAAACGTTCAAATTTTGCGCCACAGTTACGTAACATGCGCGGGAGTGACGTAATGAGGGCCAGCACTAGGAAACATAGTTATCGGTGCATGTTAGCATGCAAGTGGTGAGATCTAACGGAACTCGAGACCCCACTGCAACCGTGATTTAAGGTCTGTGACCTCCAATCGCAGAAGCAACATTCCGTGACGTCATAGAGTGGCCAGTGGTTCGTCTCTTTCGCGTAATACATCTAGATTATTTTCCGGAAGCTTGCGATAGAATCGGCCTCATTGTTGATTGGAGCAGTCTGTCGAAGCAGTCTTTTTAATGAACGAAATTTGTATGTTGTCTCCATGGCCGAACAGAAATTTATTTATTTATTTATTTATACAATACTGCAGGCCACACATGGGCCCAAGCAGGAGTGGGGGTGTTACAGTGCCGTTAGACCAATTATACAATCTTTAGCGAGGTAAAAACAATAAACAGGACAATACAAAATTATTTTGAAAAACACTGAATTAATAATACAAAATTTACAAGTCAAACATTTCATCAATAATGTCGCGTAAAAGCGTCACTGCGACGCACGTACGGGTGTGCGCACACTTTGAATGCGTTCCGATCTCCTCTTTAGACGGCTTCGTTGCCGTATTCGCGGGCAGTCCGCCATGGTAAGGCTATATAGTAAGGCCCATTCCAATTCAGACGAGATAGCCAACGAAGACTGCTCCGAGGAGACAGCGACGATGCGGGCGATCCAGGCTACCTTCCTGTCCAAACTACCAAGTGACGCCAGCGCCATCTTTTAGCCTATTAATGCTGCTAAAAACTACTTTTTTCCCTATTAATGCTGCTAAAAACTAACTTGTTGTTTTATTGGAATGTTTAGTATAGTTTACGAGTGGTGAAGATGATTTTGTTTAATTTTTGAATCATCCAGTATTTGTAGTAATAACGGTGATATTATTTATGAAACGGGCGGCTTGCGTTGCTCAACATGTCTGCTGCTACGAGGTTGTCGTCTGCGTTGGTGTTGCGTTCGTGATCGCTGCACTGTTGCAATTCTTATTCCTTTAGTCGTCTAATTAGACGCAGTCTACCAAGCTGTCCGTGAATTGGAACCACGATTGGCTAGTGCAACTGCGTCCGTTGAACGAAATTAGCGCCTACGTGACGCGGCGGCCTCCCTGGGGCCGCCGGGACGGGATCGAAGCGGCTTGAAGTCCGCGTAGACGTGTGGCGTGCCTGCGCATCAGTCGAGTATTGCGCGAGGAAACGACGCCTCCCTCCGCCATTTCTTTCCCCCTGTTCAGTATTCGTCACGTATCGCGGACTCTGTTCCAACTGCTCGCCTCAAGCGGTTCGATTTTATGATTTTCCACTCTCCCCTTCTCCTTCCCCGTTCTTGCCGGCTCCTCCTTTATCGCCGACTGTTTATTTGCAATCACAGGATCGCTCTCCTCCAGAGGTGAGTTCGCGCACTGCCTGCTTTCGGGGACCGCTCGCAGCAGCGCCCTCCTTTAATAATAAATACGACCTCCAGTCAACCCTCGCACGCTAATGTTTCGCCTCGTTTCTTTTGTTTTTCGCTGGCGCTGTTCTCGTTGCGAGGCCGAGATTCATGGCAGCTGAACTGCCGCTACTGCTGACCTTGGCCGATACCTTCGGTGCGAGCAAGGCCTACAAACTTCACTGCCAAGTTTATGATTTTCGAAGGCTCACCAAGGTACAAGCTTATTTGTCGCCATAGGACAAGCACCAATTTCGTCATCGGGGGTGGTAGGCGGCACCGTTCGGGGCGTCTTCATCTTGAGGCTCCTTTCAAGCCTTGGCTCCTTCAAGCAGCTACCTAACACTGACGTCTTCTGCCCCATGTGAGTAGTAAGACCGAGAGACTGACGTACTCTAACGCCGGCAGATAGAGAGAGGACAAGCATTACGTCGATGCATTCACTGCAGCACAATTTGTGGGATGGGCGTGGAGACAGAGAATAGCTAGTCGAGCCATCGCGCTGCCTTGCTATGCCAGAGGATAGAAGAAAATGGAAAAAACAGGAACAGGAAAAAATTTCTAAAAATTAAAAGATGTCAGAGGATGCGCCCAGTATTCTCAGTCCCATACAAAACTTTTTTGTATGGGACTGTTCTGTGTATGGGACTTTTTTGTATGGGACTGTTGTTCTGTGCTCCAAAAGAAAACTGCGAGAGCTTTGGTTGCCGTGCAGCCTAACTAGTACCTGACCAAGGACCCGAAATAGCCTCCATGGCGTATGCTATTCCACTAACCTAACACGAACACACGGTTCCCCCACTTGTGGTTTGTTTTCCATGTTTCATCTGATTTGTTGCTTTCTTTCTCAGCGTTTAATCTTATTCACTCTCCTCTTTCAATCACGCGAGTTATCTGCTAAGGAGAAGAAAAGGAAATTGGGTGAGAATAGCGGCGCCACTCGTTTTCTTGCCGGAAATATATCCAAGGAGTGCAACAGCCGAGGCGATGCTGGCGAAAATATTCCCGCCTGGAGCGAGCAGAGCCCGATGCTGCGAATCGCCTGCTTCCGTCGCTCCTATCTTCTTCCAGGATCCGGCACCTGGTTTCCTAAAAAAACATCCCGCCATGGAGAAGCTCTGCCCTGGGTGCCGGTTCTTTTTCCCCTTTTATGTACACCTCACTGTTTTCCCGAGTTCATTCCCCGGAGCCTTCGTTGGATGCCCCGAGAAGGGCTCAGACGGGACGAAGTGAAGAGCAGCAAACGTTATACTCTTCACTTTGCCCCGTCTTGGCGCTGCTCAATCCACGGAATGACCCAACTAGCCCATGCAGCTACAAACATCACTCCTTTCGAAACCATTGGAGCTGCTGCGTCGCGCATGTGTGTCGAAACAAATGAAGCTCGCAAAAGCGCGTATACAAATAGGACGGCGAGGAGTTGGACGCACGTGAACAGGCGCTTGCTTACCAACGGCGCTTGCTTACTCTCGTTTCAGGAAGTTCACTTCCTGAAACCAGCGTAAGTAAACGGCGTTTACTTAAACGACCTAAGCATAGCACGTGCGCTGCGCTCCCAACTGCGCCATCGCGGCGACGGATGCCCTCTCTACTTGGAAAGATTCAGTTGTGACGCTGACATTCGACACACTGATATCTCTCACCCGCCGGGCATTTTTTGTACACTTTCTTTCGTTCTTTCAAAATTCTCTATCTGTTGCAAGGACCTACCACATCCTCCCCTTTGCTTTCCGAGGTTTTCTTGACTGCCAACCATTATTTCTCTCTCTCTCTCTCTCTCTCTCTCTCTCTCTCTATATATATATATATATATATATATATATATATATATATATATATATATATACGAAAACTTCGAACAGGGTAGAAACCACGATTGTAGCCAACGTTTTAGCATAGAGGCTTGCCTTCGTCAGGGCCCTGACGAATGCGTCTCTTTGCTGCTTTTGTTGAACGTTTGCAACAATCGTGATTTCTACCTTGTTCGAAGTTTTCTTTTCTTGTGTTCTCTACTATCTTCCAAGTTGTATTGCTCCCTATATATATATATATATATATATATATATATATATATATATATATATATATATATATATATATATATATATATATATATATATATATATAACTGAGAAATAAGGGTTGGCAGCCAAGAAAACCTCGGAAAGCAGAGGGGAGGTTGTGGGAGGTCATTGAAACAGATAAAGAATTTGGAAAGAAAGAAAGAGAGTGGAGAAAAAATGCCCACCAGGTGGGATCCGAACCCACGACCTCCAGAATACCGGTCTGGTGCGATAACCACTACGCTACCGGCGGGGCGATTTTCCCCCCGCTTTCTTGGGTATTTATGTCAATGTAAATTTTTCCTGTGCTTGGGGGTGGTAGCCAGCGCCACTCTGACTTTTCGGGGTGAAGGGGACCTTCTTTTAATCCCCGCGCCGTGACTCGAGTGTCTACAACATGTCGAGAGTGGTCAACCAGCTTACGGCGCGGGGATTAAAAGAAGGTCCCCTTCACCCCGAGAAGTCAGAGTGGCGCTGGCTACCACCCCCAAGCACAGGAAAAAGTTACATTGACATAAATACCCCAGAAAACGGGGAGGAAAACCGCCCCGCCGGTAGCGTAGTGGTTATCGCACCAGACCGGTATTCTGGAGGTCGTGGGTTCGGATTCCACCTGGCGGGCATTTTTTCTCCGCTTTCTTTCTTCCCAAATTCTTTATCTGTTTCAATGACCTACTACAACCTCCCCTTTGCTTTCCGAGGTTTTCTTGGCTGCCAACCCTTATTTCTCTGTTATTTCTACGAGCCCTTCATTTCCTATTCTGATTCGCTACATGCATAGGAGGGTCTCTGTTCTGGCAGTCTTGGTGCCATAGGGAGCTTAAGAGGGTTTAACGCTGGTTGACCACTCTCGACATGTCGTAGACACGCGAGTCACGGCGCGGGCATTAAAAGCGGGGGGGGGGGGGGGGGGGGGGGGAATCGCCCCGCCGGTAGCGTAGTGGTTATCGCACCAGACCGGTATTCTGGAGGTCGTGGGTTCGGATTCCACCTGGCGGGCATTTTTCTCCGCTTTCTTTCTTTCTTTTTTTCCTAATTCTTTATCTGTTTCAATGACCTACCACAACCTCCCCTGTGCTTTCCGAGGTTTTCTTGGCTGCCAACCCTTATTTCTCTGTTATTTCTACGAGCCCCTCATTTCCTATTCTGATTCGCTATATATATATATATATATATATATATATAAATAAATAAATATATTGTAAGGAAACAGGACGCTTCTCTCAGGGAGGCAGCAGAGCGAACGGTTCCGTCCTTTACTTGCCAGATCGCGATTCCACACACGCGCGACTTGAGATGATGATTATGTACAAATGATGATTGTAATGGTTATAGACAGGTGAGGGGTTGACCACACCGGTAGACGGTGGACGGGCACGGTGTGGGCCAGTTCACAGGTGCACAAGTATTCGCTCACATTTCCCCCCCCCCCCCCCCCCCCCCCCGTAGTTGGAAGCGGCCGCCTGGCCGCGTGTATTTAAGGTGCACGGTCGATGAAACGCTTCATGCGAGAAATGTGCACAATTTCACTTCCGCGTCTGCGGCGGTCCGTGGAAGCAGTTGTCGGCGACACTCGATAGTTCACTGGAGAAGTTTGCTCAATGACGACGTAGGGGCCAATATACCGGTGCAAAAACTTCTCGCACAAGCCAGGTGAGCGAATTGGTGTCCAGAGTAACACTCGATCTCCCGTGCGGAAATGAACGTCGCGGTGAGTGGCATCATACCATGTTTTCCGTTGTTGCTGCGCGGCTTCAGTGTTTATGCGGGCTAGCTGACGGCAGTGAGTGATCCGAGAGATGAACTGGTCGGAAAATGGCGTTGCAGGAGATACCGGAGCAGAGAGGAAAGCATTGTCCATAACAAAGGAAGGGGAACGGCCGAAAACGAGGAAGAAAGGTGAGTAGCCGGTGGTGCGCTGAACAGCCGAATTATAGGCGAATGTTACGAAAGGCAGAACGTGGTCCCAGTTGGTATGGTCCGGCCTAATGTACATTGAGAGCATGTCGGATAGAGTTCTATGAAATCGTTCGGTGAGGCCGTTAGTCTGTGGGTGGTAGCTGCTAGTCGTTTTATGAACGATATTGGCAGCTCGAAGCACTTCCGCAAGAACTTGCGATAAAAAGGCCTTGCCTCGGTCACTCAAAAGGACGCGAGGTGCACCGTGCCGCAACATGATGCTCTGCAGGACGAAATCTGCGATTTCTTGGGCGCATCCGGATCTCAAGGGTGACGTCTCAGCGTACCGGGTTAATTGATCAACCGCAGTCACAATCCAGCGGTAGCCGGAAGGTGTGCATGGAAGCGGTCCGTAGAGATCAATGCCCACTGATTCGAAAGGTACCGACGGGCAAGGTAGCGGTTGTAGCGTACCTGGGGCGGGAGACGTACTGCGTTTCCGGTATTGGCATTTGGCGCAAGAGGAAACATACTTGGCCACGTCTGTGGAGAGTCCAGGCCAGAAGTAGCGACTGCGAATGCGGTCGTAGGTTTTTGCATAACCAAGATGTCCTGCTGTAGCTTCATCGTGAAACGCCTCTAAGATGGCTCTCCGTAGTGGCTGAGGTACCACTGGGACCCAACTGCTTCCTTCAGGATGATGGCTGCAACGATGAAGAATTCCATCTACAAGCCGGAAATTCTTTAGCTGGCGACGTAGACGGCTGTTGGGAGGTGGGGTGGAGCCGTCCATCCTGTCCATTATGGTACGACAATAAGTGTCGCTTCGCTGGATCGCCGGCAGGTTGTCTGGAATATGAAACATTGCAGGGAGGATGGGTGCGACCGGGAGAGCAGCTTGGTGTGCTAGGGAGGCAGATGCGGACGATTGAGGCAACGGGCAGCGTGAAAGAGCGTCCGCGTCTGTGTGTTTCTTTCCCGACTTGTAAGCAACGGTAAAATCGTATTGCTGGAGACGGAGAATCCAACGACCCAGGCGTCCGGAAAGGTTCTTGAGCGTGGACAACCAGCATAAGGCGTGGTGGTCCGTGACGACTGTGAAGTGCCGGCCGTATAAGTAGGGGCGGAACTTTTGAATGGCCCACACAACAGCGAGGCATTCCTGCTCCGTTATGGTGTAGTTCTGCTCTGCTGAGGTGAGGGACCGGCTGGCATAGGCGACTACTCGCTCCCTCTGGTGAGAGTCAAGTTGTAGCAAGACCGCGCCGATGCCTTGGCCACTGGCGTCCGTGTGCAGAATGGTTGGCGCAGCATCATCAAAATGGGCGAGCACCGGACTCGATGTTAGGGCGTCTTTAAGGGACTGGAAAGCCCTTTCGCATTCCTCATTCCAAACAAAAGCGATGCCAGAACGTAGGAGGTGGTGCAGGGGAGAAGCAATGGTCGCAAAATTTTGTATGAAGCGGCGAAAATAGGATGCTAGCCCGAGGAAGCTGCGGAGGTCTTTCTGCTGTAGTGGTCGGGGAAAATTTAGAACGGCGGAAATTTTGTCTGGGTCGGGCTGGATTCCGTTTTTACTGACGACGTGTCCCAATACTTTTATCGACTTGCTGGCAAAAGTACACTTTTTTGTATTCAGCTGCAGTCCTGCATTGGAGAGGCATCTAAGTACTTCCTCTAGACGTTGCAGATGTTGATCAAACGTAGTCGAAAAAACAACGATGTCGTCCAGATAGCAAAGACAGCTTTTCCATTTGAGCCCGCGGAGCACAGTGTCTATCATTCGCTCAAATGTCGCAGGGGCATTACACAGACCAAAGGGCATCACGTTGAATTCGTAGAGGCCGTCTGGAGTAGCGAAGGCAGTTTTTTCCTTGTCATCTTCGTGCATCGGGATCTGCCAATATCCGGAGCGTAAATCGAGACTAGAGAAGTATTCTGCCCCTTGGAGACTGTCCAACGCGTCATCGATGCGAGGCATCGGATAAACATCTTTTCGAGTTATCTTATTTAGCGCACGGTAGTCAACGCAAAACCGAACCGAACCATCCTTCTTCTGCACAAGCACAACCGGCGATGACCATGAACTTGATGAAGGGCGTATGACATCGCGCTTAAGCATGTCAGAAACTTGTTCTTCTATAATTTTGCGTTCGTGCGAAGATACTCTGTACGGACGACGGCGTACAATGGCTGAGCCGTCTGTTTCAATTCGATGCGCGGCGACAGACGTACGTTTGATTGTGTTGGAAGAAACGTCGAATGATGCGCTGTGCTTTTTCAGAACGGCCAGCAATTGTTCCGTCTGTGCCGCCGTGAGGTCTGGGCTAACAGTGGTAGCGATGCTAGGCGGAACAGCCGAGGGTGCTGAATCCCGCATGCGCGAAGGAGTAATGTTGTTAGACACGATAGAAAGTGGCTCGCGGTCGACAACAGAAGCAACGGTCGTGCCCTTGCGTAGCAAAATTGGCTCACCGGTGGTGTTGAGCGCTGCCAGAGCTGCAAGTCCCCGCGAAAAGCGAAGGAGGCAGGTAGACATGGCGATTCCGCGGGGAATCAATCGGCTCGCTGGAGAAGCTATCACGTCGCCGTCAAAAATGTTTTCCGATGAAACCGTCAGGACTTCTTCGCTACCAGGCGGGAGGACGTGGTCAGCATGCAGAATCAAAACCTGACGTCGTAAGGTCGCAGCAGATGTAAACTCGGTATCGCTGATTTGAATGGCTGGGTGGCGACAGGATATGACGGCGGAAGCTGAGGAGAGAAAGTCCCAACCCAAAATTAGTTCATGAGAGCACTGTGACAGGACCGCAAATTGGATATGATGACGATCTTTCCCGATTAACACTCGTGCAGTACAACTTGCGACAGGCTGCATAATATGTCCGTTTGCATTAGATAACGAAGGGCCAGCGTAAGGGGTCTTCACTTTTCGTAGACGAGAACAAAGATTAGAATCCATAACAGAAAGGCTGGCTCCGGTGTCAACTAAAGCTTTCACGCACATACCTTCCACTTCCACAGATAACACATTTGAAGGGCGCTCTGGAGGAGTTTCAATCAGTCCAAACGATGCAGTTTCCCCTCCACAAACTGCAGCGCCTAGTTTTCCGGTTGGAGGACAGGGTCACGAGAGACGGGGCGAATGGGTGACACGAAACGACGGTAAGGCGAGGGTGAACGACGCCTCGAGTCACGGCCACTGCGCGGATGGTCGAGTGAGTCCTGAGGAGACAGAGAACGTTGTCCAGGAGAGTGGGCAGGTCCTCGAGGCGCGTAGTTAAAGCGGACATCACGTTCGTAAGGTGCGTAACCGCGTCGTTCATCTTGTAGGCGGCGTCGGCAGAAGCGCGCGATGTGGCCTCTTATGCCGCAGTAGAAGCAGACCGGGCGTTCGTTGGAACGAACGTCAAGACGTGGCCGCCAGGTCGGATAGACATCCTGAACGGGACGTCGCGGCGAGACGGCTGCTAACTGGCCGAGCATGGGCGGCGGCGACGAAAGTTCAGCTGGCGCAACCAGTGGTCGTTGCAGCGCGTCCGCATAAGAAGCGCCGATGGGAGCAAGTAAGTGACCGTTGCGGGGACTGCCAGTCATTGACGCCAGCTCTTCTTTGATAACGTCTCGCAAGTCAGTTGCTGGCTGGGAGCAGCGGTCACCGTGAGCGCAGGAGCTTAGGGAGCTTTGCTGCTGGAGCTCCTCGCGGATGATGCTGCGTATTAAAGCTCGCAACTCTGGCTCTGGCGGAAGACGAGTGAGTCCCGTAGTCGGTTGTAGGCGAATCGCGTGAAGCTGGTCAAAGCGCTGACAGGCGGCCCTTATGTCATTGACGCTGGATGGATTTTGCAGCGCTAGGGCAGTGAAGGCAAACTCAGCGATTCCCTTGAGGACATGCTTGACTTTGTCTGCTTCCGACATATCCGGGCTAACCCGACGGCAAAGAGCGAGGACATCCTCGATATACGACGCGTACGTCTCACCGGGATCCTGCTTGCGGGTTTCAAGTTTCTTCTTTGCTGCATCCGAGCGAGCGGAAGAAACGAAGAAAATCTTGCGAATCTCTTCGGTGAAGGAAGCCCAATCAGTAAGCCTGTCCTTGTTATTTAAATACCATGTTTCGGCTACTTGAAACAGGTGGAATCCGACATTTTGAAGCTTGAAACCATCGTCCCACCTGTTAAACTGACTGACCCTGTTGTACTGTTCCAGCCAGTCCTCGACATCTTCGCCCCGAAGGCCACGGAAAGACGGGGGGTCGCGCTGGGGGCAGGTCACCACGAATGGCGACGAGGCAGAAGCGGGTGCATTCGGCGCGCTTTCTCGCTCCATCGGAGGGGTTCGCGCCGACAAAAGGCGGCCGGAACGGAGCTCCAGGGGTGCAGCCGGGCTAAGTAGAGGTCGGGATCAAGCGCAACCTCCACCACTTGTAAGGAAACAGGACGCTTCTCTCAGGGAGGCAGCAGAGCGAACGGTTCCGTCCTTTACTTGCCAGATCGCGATTCCACACACGCGCGACTTGAGATGATGATTATGTACAAATGATGATTGTAATGGTTATAGACAGGTGAGGGGTTGACCACACCGGTAGACGGTGGACGGGCACGGTGTGGGCCAGTTCACAGGTGCACAAGTATTCGCTCACAATATATATATATATATATATATATATATATATATATATATATATATATATATATATATATATAGATCCCACCCGGCGGGCATTTTTTCACCACTTTCTTTTCGGCTCAAAAAATTCTTCATCTCTTTCTATGACCCACCACAACCTCCCCTTTGCGTTCCGAGGTTTTCTTGACTGCCAACCCTTATTTTCTGTCTTATTTCACGGAGCCCCTCATTTCCCATTTTCTGATTCGCTATATATATATATATATATATATATATATATATATATATATATATATATATATATATATATGTGTGTGACCTACCGCATTGCCACCTTTGCTTTCCGAGGTTTTCTTGACTGCCAACCTTTATTCTATATATATATATATATAGTTCGCCGCATTTGAATGTGTACGGCTCAATTAGGAGGAGTGGTTGCGCTACAATGTTAGGCAATAGGCTTATAATGACGCATACGTGAAAGGTTGAATCAATGTCCAGCCGAACGGTGGCTGACAGAGCTCTGCTCAGGCGACAGCATTGAAGTGTCAGGTAGGCTGAAGTCGTCGTCCAACTGTTTCATCGCGCGATCCAAGAACGGGGCCTCCGTAGCTATACGCTGTTACACGGCGTAACTTTATTACGCGATGACAAGCTTGGCTAAATTTTCGGAAGTTTGATAGCCAATCAGGAACCCGATGAGGAATTTTGATACCCGATCTTTGATACCTGAAGGTGTCGAGTTTGTGTACTTTCGTTGTGTGCTTTCGGCTGCTCCCAAAATACGTCACATGACGTCTTCACGTCATATTAGACTGGAAATCCGCAAACACTGATTCCTCAGCGAAGCATAAAAAACGTAGTGACGCACGAGCTGTCCAACGTTTTCAATAAAGCAAGGTTGTTGTTCCGCGTGTATCGTTAATAATCAGATATACCGGACACATCGTCGTTTCTATCTCAATGGAGTCGTATAAACGGCGGTCAAGGTTCTGTCGCATGCCGCTGCTACTCGACGTCTCCAAGAAGCCGTGCGGCCCATTGAACTAACGAAAAATGCCGAATCCGCGCGCGCGTACTCCTTGTCGGCGAGGCGGCATCTTCGTCGTAAAAGATGGGCGTACGGTCGAAGCACTTGTTCTACATACGCGCAGCTGCCGTTATAGCTCGCGGCACATGCGCTGCGTGGTTCCTCTCATATCGTCGCCATTGTCCGCGCGCGCGATCCCGCGTTACGGCTAGCTGCGCGCGCACACTGGCGCCGCCCTGCGGCAGTCGTCGGGGCCGAGCGGCGCTGCTGATGAATGATTTGTTTCTCGCCTCGTTAGACAATCGCGGCTTCTCCTTCGCCGCCGCATATGTGTATGCGGCGTTGATACGGCTCCGTTTCTCTGCTTTGATGCTGTCGGCGGCGCCACTTTGCGGGGCCGCCTCTGGTCTCGTTCGCCTTCACGTGCCCTCCTGCTACATCCCGTTCCACAATGAACACAAGCCCAGCAATTGCGGTGATACGCAGAACTTTCACCACGAGTGTTAAATTTCAGGCTACAAGGCGCTCCTAAATAATACCGAAACACTCTAATTATTTACGAAAACACTGCGGAGAATAGCGCTAAGAAGAAGAAATTACGGGTGTTTTGAAAGAAGTTTAGCACTGCCGAGGCAGTTACCCACGATTTTACCCGTAGACTTGATTAAACGGGCTCATACAATAGAGAACCTTCTCGTGTCGCCAAAGTATAGCGGGTAAAAAAAGAAAGAGAAATCTGTATTGATATTCAAATTCTATGTTTCAGTTTCAAATTCAAGAGACGGTCGAGGCCGAACAGCAGGGTTCTTTTAGCAGTTGCTCAAGAAAGAAAAGAGAGAACAAGTGAGTTTTCATGCGTCTAGTGCACACAGGAAGTTCCGGGCGTGCACCCTGGGCGGAACGGGATGTCGCTATCCTCCTCCTGCTTTGTTTTATCCCGACCGCTCGTGCCGGTCCTATTAGTCGCCCGTAATCCTGTGCGTCCGGAACGGATGCTGGCACAGTTCGCAGGCGGCCTTGCAGAGGTCGCTCAGTGAAATCTCGCTTTGTGGCCCCTCCGGGTTTTCAGGCGCAGCGGGCGTCTTGTGCGATCATCGTTAGTCTTTATTTGTACGTCCATTTTTTTTATGCGCCCACGTGAAGATTCCGCGGTCGCGGCAAAATATAGCCACCGCACTTGGTTTCCTTGCGAGTAGTTCAATTACCCAACAGGGTACAGTGATACCCGGACTTCAGCAGCGGTATTCCGCATACGCGGCTTTATTTACGTATCAACGCGCCTTATCAACGCGCCGATGGTTTAACAATTGTTACGGTTCTGGACCCCATTCAGGTGTCAAATTTAAAATCGCCCGTGATTGTCAACAGGACCCAGGACTAAGTAACACTGCTTAGAAATACACACAGTGAGCTAGTCGAACAGTTTGAACTAGAGCACTGCACGGGCCCGGGCCGCGCCGAGTCGCCCGAAGTCGATTATCGGCGGGCCCGGGCCGGGCTCGGGCTCGACGCCGTGGGCCCAGACCGTTCTCAGGCTTGTATTGGCCCGGCCATTAATAATTCCGACGTGGAGTGTAGAAAGAGCATACGAATGAATAATTTATTTTTACGCGCTTCTTGATGTTAGTTGTACGCATTGTTCTAAAAATGTGTTTTCCTAGGTATGATAGTCGCTGTACTCTAGTTATAATGACATTTTATGTACTGCATCAAGATTTTATATTGTGGTGCATAACATACCAAAGATACGATTACAAGGAATATAGGAAGGAATTCAGGCAGTCTGGAGCTTTGCACCTACGTCCATGTAATACGAGCTATTATTACGCCGATGTGGCGTGAACTGCAGAAGGTGAGAGCTAAACTACATGCACGTTTAAACCCATATTTTTTGCATTTCAGTTCATGACGTGCTTGTACAGATTAGGTGCTTCGTCTGATCGCCCGGAATATATTAAACAAATTTTCTTCAGCGTCAAAGACCGGGCCTGGTCACACACGCGCGGGCCCTCCCTAGGCCAAAAAAATTAATTACCGCGCCGGGCCGGGCCTGGGCTCGAGATGGCGGGCCCGGGCCGGGCTCGGGCCGGGCTTGGGCTAGGTGTTACAGGCCCGGGTCGCCCTGGGGCTTCGCGAAGCGGGCTCGGGCGGAGCTCGGGTCTTAAAATCAGGCCCGTGCAGTGCTCTATTGAACATGATCACCTTGAAAGGTCGCGACAGTCGAGAAAGACACACACGAATGTGCGCGACGTTTGTCTCCTTTTCCCCGCTATTTTTACGACCAACTCGCCCATCCATCTGTTGTGAAGGTTCAAGTGAGCCTTAAAGGACGCAGCAATGAACTGTCCTCGCGTGGTAATCGGAGCTCACAAGGTACGATCTTCTGTTTTTGACTCGGTTTTGACGCGTAAGATGCATTCTTGGCAGCCGGTCCAGAAACCGGAGGTCCGCCTGTCCTTAGCACAGACACTATCCGTATGCGTGGGTATAGGGGGTATATAATAAAATTCCAATTACTAAGAGGATCCAGGCTCTAGGGCGGCCTCCAACGCAAACATACATGCGCTGCGGCATCAGCGCCTGCAAAGAATGTTTACGCTTTTATTCACGCACAGAAGTTTGTACGCATTTTTTCGTGCTTGCGTTGCCTTCTGATTCTTTCGTTTGGTGAAAGGCAAAGTTAAAAACCCCTGCCACGTTTATTCGGTTAGCAGGTGGACACGATTATAAAAGGGGGGGGGGGCGATGCAGTTTGGAAAGTAAAAATATACATACTGAGCTTTGAATATAAGGCGGGTAGAGACTACGGATTTTGGGGAAAAAAACCCTCGCCTTATATTTGAATAAATACGGTATCTCTCCCATAGGGAGCGGCTGTTTGTTCTGCGACTTCATGATGTTAAAGGGAACATGGAGACAAAATTCAGTCTCGTTTTATTTGAAAGAATGGTCCTCTGCTAACTGACGCACCTCCATTGTAGCCCCGAAAGGTTTTTAAACGAATAAAGAGAGGTCAGAAATGATAGAAAACTTTCAAAATGCGCGCTACAGACAAGTGACGCAATAGGGCGAACACTAAAACACAGTATTATGGTCCCTGGAAATATATTTATTTTGATGTCGAACACATTTGACTTGACTTGAGTTATCAGACAAGTGTGTTAACTCCCCATTAGCAGTCAAGAAGTGCGACCTAACGGAGGTGGTGGTAGCGCTGTAGTCGGCGGCTGTCAATCGTCCAAACGAGTCCCGGTGATGTTAAGAAGGGCCCGGCGAAAAATTGGCCTAGGAGTCGCCCTTGTTTCACGAGTTTTGTTTTATATCTAGATTATTTGTCCCGAGCTTGCGATCGGTATCACCTTATAGTTTGCGATCGATATCATCGTTATAGCAGTCTTTTCGGAAACAAAACTTGTATTTGGTATTTATGCAAGCCGCTATAAGTGTACAGCGCTGCCACTTTTCAATTTCCTCCGGTACTGCTGCTGATTGATTGGCAGCCGAGATAGGGTAAACAGGAGAAACAGCGTTAATTATTAATTGATGTCCTTAATAGCCGTCCCGGCGGTTGTAGAACGCCAGGGGTGTATGTAATTTAGTTGGGGGTAATTAATGAGGGGGGGGGGATTTGATAGCGCGCCATCGCCGCCGGCTATTTATTAATCGCCTGCCGCATTTTGGCGCTCTTAAAGGCATTTGCCCAAGCTCTTGGGAACACGCCTTTTATCTTAGGCGGGCTTGGAGGAGGCTTTTATCTTAAGTGGGGCAGCGACCGCCGCACGCTGTTAACGAATCTGCGCCATCAGCGCTATCTGAAGAGGATATTTCGTGAATTGTTTTTATCGTCAAAGATATTCGACCTGAGTGCTGTCGCGGATTCGGCGAGAAATGTGCTTGCGTTACGCTGTTTGTGGCTTCAGCTTGCGTGTGCAGTCAAGACAAAAATCCTGCACGACGACAATGGTTGAACGCGAAGCTTTCTTCTCGTGACGGATTCTTTGGTTCCCCAAGTTTTCCCAACCGCTTTGGCCGTGTCGAAACGGACAGACTCCGGCTTCGATTCCGGCCACGGGAAGCGTCCTCTTCTTTCATCGGTGAGAGCACTCAAGCTTCGCGTCAGCAAATATTTTCAGGTTTGATGCGCCGAAGCGACACTTGGGCCAGGAGGCGCGCCGTAGTGGAGGGCTCCGGATTAATCCGGATTAATCCGGCTCCGGATTAATCCGGATTAACCTCCGTCGAAATATTGTCACGAAGCCAAAGACGACGCTGTTGTCTTCTAGGAAAATAAGTTCATTGGAGCGAACTTGTGCTCCCCTAATAACTCATAAAGAATACACAGGCGGCGAAGCAGAATGTCAACAAAGTTACGTGCGTAGGCGCGCGTTGGGAGTCGAATGCCGCGGCATCTGGTCCGCAGGCATTCCATCTTTGACCGCGAGTGTTTTGGAAGAGTCGAAGTATATCGAGAACCCTGTCGATCAAAGAAGATTATTCGAGGCTGCTGGCGTTAGTTCGAAGGGCTCTCCCTATCAAAAGAGATAACACATGCGGCATAAGCCGCGTTTACATGAATGCGACAAGTGGCGCATCGCATCAATTTTCGAGCGCATCGCATCCATGTAAATGGGGCTAATGCGCTAGGAAAGCGCGTCGCATTAATTCGCCAGACCGGGGTGGATTGAGACGCGTAAGTCGACTTTCGAAGTGCATGTAAACGCGATCGCATCGCATTAGAAATTATGTCGACAAGAAGAGTAAGGGCCCTGCAAACGCAGCTTTGCATTTAAAAACGTCTAAATCGAGTGTAAGACGCCAGAAAATGCGAGTCGTGAAAAAAGAACAGAACCAGCCGTTGTGGAAGCTCTGGAAGCGCCAGAAACGCTGCTTTACCTTCGATGTGCGACACCGTATGGCGCCACCATCGCCCCAGGGGTAATGCGCTACATGTAAACGCTTGCGCATCGCATTACTTTTGATGCGCTAGGAAATCTGACGCGCTGCTATCGCATTCTGTCGCATTCATGTAAACGCGGCTATAGAAACAAAGACTGGAACACGCGCTTCCCTTGGCACACAGATAACAGAGATAACAGAGCCCGGCGCGTCCGGTCGGCAAAAACAAAACAGAAATAACCAAACCCAATGGATGGCTCGCGGCAATATCGACCCCTTCCCCCCCCCCCCCCCCCTGCTCAAACACAGATTTCAAAGGCAGCGTTCGCGACGTCGTTGTAACCGGCTAAGCCGCGCATGCAGTTTTGTGCGTGATTTATTTGCCTTGGGCAGAACACAAAGAATCCACCTCTGGGCTCGTTATCGCGAATTAGCCGCTACTGCATGTTTGTAGAAGGTGGTCTCGTAAATAATGTTTCGGAAATGATAATTGCATGCGCCGGAACAGTGGCTCCGGTGGCGCGGAGGCTCTGTGGAAACGAGAAAGGTGTTGCAGGAGCGTAACGCACACGCAACGCTGTTGTTTTTCGGTTCGGTTGTTTCGCATCTGTAGTAAATTTGGTTTGGTCTGGATTTGCGTCTGGGCCGACTTGTTCTGCCAGGAGCGACGGAAACAAGGGGATCCCAGTTCGAACTACCCGTTCTGGATCCGGACGCGTCCGAATTATCGGGCGTTTTCCCCCATTGAAATGTACAGGGCTGTGCCCGGACCAGGGCGTCAGTTCGAATTAACGAGCTTCTACTGTACAAACTTCTCGATCAAGAATTTAATGGTTTTGCCTGGATGGCTGAACCGAGGGACAGAGACAAATGAGCATTTTCGGGTTCGAGTAGCCCAAGAAAGACCTTGAAAAAATCGAAGCCTCTTTATGAAGAGAGAGATGCAAAGCTTCCTTCATGCAAACCGAGTAAAATCAAAGTCCGAAATCCGCAGTTGACGAATTTAACGAATAAAGTCCATTCCTAATTCCATTCCTAGACTCCCACGAAGTCCTACGATGTCTTACAAATTCCATTCGTACAAAGTTCATTCCAAAGTCGAAAGCCAATGCCTGCGCGACGAACGCAAAGGAAATGCTGTGCGACCCGCATGCGATGATGGCACAAGACGGCTTCACAACGCGACGGGCCCAGGTTCGAATCCGACCGCGGGAAGCGTTTTTTTCTTTCCCTTAGCCTTCATGCACGGCTTTTTACTATCATCATCATCACCCGCGCTCTTTATGGAAGCACATTGTGTAAAGTCGGCTTTCCTGCACTACATTTTGGCGTCGCATCAGTGAGGCGTAGGAAGCTTCGCTTTACAAACGCGTTTGTGTCGAAATTTCCTCGGCTGCGCCAACGGTTTCTGGGTCACAAAGGATTCAAAGCGAAAGCTTAACGTTTAACTATGGGCACAATAATTTATAACAAGCTGTTTATCTGGCATAAAGCACTTCAGCCGTCGCACGAGAGCTAAGCTTGTACTTGAAATTTCTCTGGCCAATGCACTTTTGGCGTGGCTGAGAAAATTTTAACAAAGACTGTACATCGCTCCTGAAGGCACCATCGGGCCTTGATACTTCGATATGACTGCTGGTAAGACTTCTTGCTGTCATGCATTCGTTTTTAGTTGTGAAGCCCTTTAGTTATGTTCAAGTCTGCCTACATCTCCCTTGGTAGGGTGTCTTGCCAGCAATGCAGCTCCGTGCTGTTGTGAAGTGCACTTTTAAGTGGCGTTTATTTCAGACTGATAGAATATCTTTTCAGCAATTCATGTGCGTTGTGTGGTGAAGCCGACTTAAGGATGCGCCGGCAGACGCAAAGGGGAGCGGCTGGAAACAATGCTTAGGCGTTAGTAGGGAATTCCAGGAATTAATGCGCCGTTTTCTCTTTCGGCGTATTTTAAAAATCGTGACCGGTGGAGCGACTTTCGAGTGATGGCTCTGCATTCGAAAGGCTCATCATGCGAAGTTCCTGTTCGCTTTTTTTTTTCTTCTTAGCTCCGGATGTGGAGTGACGGTGGAATTGACATTTTCCTGGCGCGTAACGATTGAAGCTGCTAACAACTACCGTACCTGAGAGGAATACCGTTTTTTTGCTCGTCATTGTTCGCCGTATTCACAGGTCCCATCCTGATCACGCTAACCCAATTACTTGGCCAATGTCCACCCCGCGCCGTGGGCCATTTTATCCTCCAGGTCCCGGTTACAGCGGCGGAGGACGCTGAACTTTCAGCGTGCCGGCTCGGAGTAGTAATAAAGAAAAAAACCGCTGGCCTTTATGTTGATTCAAGGGGGGCGACGTGGAGGCAAAGTACAAGTTCTGATAAAAAGAAAAAAAAGTGGTGATGATATTGACGCGTCATAAAAGTAATCTGGATATTAACGGAAACAGAGCATGCAGCCGTGACGTCACAGGAGCTCGCCTGCGTGATTGGCTGCCCCCGATCAAGGAACTTGGCCGGGCGGATCACACGCTGACAACTGTGTTTACGGCGTCGCCCCTTAATACGTCGCTCCTGTCCATATAACGTCACAGCAGCGCGAAGTGACCAAGTTTTCCAACGCTTCTTACGTTTCCTTGTTAAAAAGAGCGTCTCTTGTGGCTGAGTGAACGTCACCAAAGGATATTTCTTTAAAACTAAACCAAATTTTACTTGCCCTCATCGCCTGCCTACGTGGGATTGGGATGGGTATAAAATATCGGTGGTCGTAATCGTGTTGCAGCACCTTTTCTTTTCAGGCGTGCACCTCTGAGGTTCTCGTTTGCGTTCTTCATCCGGGCTGGCCGCGTGAGAGGCGCTCTTTGGCGGCGCAGCTTGCTCCATCTCTCTCTCACACAATCTCCGGCGGAGGAGCCTCTTCTTGACGAGAAGACGGGCGGCTTCAAAACGACGCCTGCTATGCTGAAACCGTGGAGGAAAGAATACTCAGGAGAGGCCCCTAGCATCCCAATGCATCGCGAAAAGTGTGGAGGAAGTGACGTCATTTTTCTTGAGCCCATAGACAATGTTGCTTACTTGTTTACAACTGTGGCGGCCAAATTTGGGCAAATAGAACGGACAAATTTTTAAGGCGCTTGGTATGTGGCTGCCTCGCTACGCTTGCAAACCAGCGCAGTCGCTACGATAAACGTTTTTAGATTAGGCCAGTTTGAAAACTCCGCCGTCGGAGGCGGCCTTAACTCGTACCCCGGCCGCAGCGGCGCTTACGTCGCGTCGAGATTAGAGTTCCTGTATATAGCTGTATATAGCTCCCTGCGGGAGCTATATACAGGAACTCTAGTCGAGATCGGCGGAGCGAGCCGCCCCTTCGCTCAGCGTTGACGAGAGCCACAGTTAGTTCTTTGCTCACTTTGTGTTTCTTCGTTATGAAGTGAAGTGAAATTTATCGCCGCTGAGACGTAGCGCGCAAAGACCGCAGTGCTGCACGACCCCAAACAATGCTCCCGTCGTCTGCGTTCGCCATCCCGCGAGCCTGTTGCTATGACGACGACAAACGCTACTTTGCCAGGCTTAAAGGGACACTGAAGTGATATGTAAACATTGCGGGATTACTAGCGCAAATTGTAGTCCGGAGTCCCCAGGCCATGTTTCGACCACTCTGGGCGTGTTTACGCGATTTTATTTAGTAGAAAAATTAATTCGAAAATGCTGTCCTCCTCTCTTTACGCTCGCCCATTTTCTGTGGCGTTTTCGTGTGACGTCGGGAGGAGCCGAGCTCGCAATTGGCTGCGCTACTGCACGGCTCCCCGGCCTTCAGGCAGAGTCAGTCGGCCCAGCGTTTCGTCCGCCGGCCGCCGACGGGTCGTCGCAATTCGTTCGCTCAGTTGAAACGAAGCCAGGACACGTTTGTGAATGGAAGAATGTGCCTTTCTTTAGTTGGTTAGTTTGTACACTGTATCTAGCTCCAACTCAAGGTCGCTTCACACAAGCGCTGCACAAGCACACATGCGACGCTTCGCTGACTGGTACGCCAGTAGGAAAATATAAGGCCTCTTGAAGGCGGGAGAAGAGTCAGCGAAGTCAATATGGGTACTAAGGAAATAAAATCAACTGATATTTTTACCGTACAGCGTAAAACTGGGGTGCGGGAAGCACTTTTTTGCGCTGGGCGAACAAGCACAGCGGTCAGCAGCACGACTATGCATCTGCGAACGCTTTTCCGTCTAAGAAATGCAATTGCTAGACGTGATACAGTCAAACCCGGCTATAACGAACCCGGATAGAGCGAATTATGCTATATATCGAACAAAAATATTTCAGTTACGGAAATACATGGGAAACATATTCCTTATAACGAAGTTCACATCCGATATATCGAACTCTGGGCGCCTAGAATGGCCGCCGAAATGCATGATCTCGGAGCGGCAATTGAGATGTGGATGGGCCGCGACCACTGAGCAAGAGCCGCGACTGAGACATTGCGCCTCGCACGGAGCGGATCGCGAAATCTTAACAATAGCTCGTTATAGGCGGGTTCGGCTATATCGAACTATTGGATGTATTGAACTAATCGCGGTGCATATTGCAGTTCGCTATAAACGGGTTTGACTGTATATTGTGGAAACTTGGGGGATGCTTACTGCATGAGCGCAAAACAACAAATAGTCACCTAAGCTGCTTGAAATGCCAAAACTAAATAAAAGTGTAAACTGGTTATACAATATATACCTTATATTACCGAGGTGAGCAGAACCCGCCCCGTGGCCGAGTGGTCTAGAGCGCTGGGTATGTCAATGCAAGTGTTTTGCAAGTCGCGAGTTCGAATTCCCGCGGGTGCGTGCTTTTTTTTTTTTATAAGTTAACTTTTTCGTTTTCCGCCGATGTTTTCTATACTGAGTTCACCTTTTTTTTGGGCCGCAACGTTCATTGCTCCACGAACTAGTTCACAGAACTCGCGCAGGCTTGCACTGGCGCGCCTGCGAGTTGTCGTTGGCGTGCTGTTGCCATAAGCACCGACTGCTTGCGGGCAGTGGGCACAGGCCAGAATCAACAGACCCTTGGCCTGGTGCGAACACGCTTTTTACGATACAAGTATGAGTGAGGCAAGCTCCAAATATGGGGGAAAAGCGCATGGCATTTGAGCGCCTGCGGGGACGCGGAGGGCGTTCATGCACTGCGTAGGCCTCGGCTAGTGAATGCTACGATTCCAAGCCGTCCTGGGAGGCCTATCTTACGCATTTTACAGCCGACAACATGGCAGAAGCGCGGTACGATGATTACTGAGATATTGAGAATGCCCATCCATCAACGCCATCGGTTGTGTTTTACAGAACCGAAACCGAAACTTTGTTTGATTGCTAACCTTGGGCATCGTCCAATCACGGTGCTGCCTCCTCCCAACGTCACAGCTTTAGTTGGTGCGGCCGCCGCAAACCGCGCATAGTAGTTTTTCTTCTTTCGCGCTGTGTAAAATAATTACCGATTTGTTAACCGGATAAACGATGAAAAGTGGGCTAATTTGAGCCAGTCTACGCAGCGCAAGCAAAAACGGGAGCTTGACAAATTCACTTCAGTGTCCCTTTAAGAGCTGAAAAATCGTCCTTCTAACTCAAAAACGAAGGCCGTTTTTCGATTGAAACTTTGTGTGAGGGTTAGAATGGGCAAACGGCGAAATCAACAGCTTAGAACATGACACCGCACCGAGGAATTAGCGACGAAGCTGTTTTCGCTGTGAAGCGGGAGGGCAGGGCGACGCCATGTTAGTCGAATCAAACCGGAGACAGCAAAGGATGATGGGATAGAGTGCTGGGCTCAGTCAGGCTCAGTGGGCTCAAGTAATGGCGGGACTCGGCTTCACAAATGTGACGTCAGGGCCTCTCCTAACCTTTTCTTTCCTCCATGACTGAAACCTTCCCGCGAACGGGAGCGGAGCTGAAGAAGGTTTAGTCGAACTTACGAACGCGTTTTTAAAGCTGATCGCGTATTCCCTTTGTTTGAAGCCATTAAAGAGCCACCTTCCTCGATTCGTTATTTATTCAGCACCTTTTATTCAGCGCATGTTTCAGAGCTTCCCCGCCGAATCCTGCTCGCACTGAAGAGCATTAGTGCCCAAAACATTTGCGGGACTTTTTCGTTCTCGCTTTCAGGAACCTCTGGTGGCAAACATTTCTGTTTCACTGTGAGCACCACTGCCCAAAAGGAGCACAGCGCTAACTCCCCTTGTTTCTTTTTTTTTTCCTGCTGAAAGCGAGCAGAAAGTTTGCGTTCGAGACAAGAGGCGTCCTTAACGAGGGTTCGAGATGACTGCTTGTTTATGCGGCACGCGCGTCCTACATTTTGCGGCGGGGCTTTTCCCTTTTCTCTCAAATTAAGTTGGACGCGGGCGGTTGCCCGGTTAACCGTGCGCGCCCTCGGGTCCTGTTCGTTAGGCGCGGAAGGGGGAGGGCCACCCTTCCCGGAGAAAGAAAGGAATGGAAAGAACACTGAAAACGGAGAAGTTTGGAACGAGCGCGAGCCGTGTGGCCATAAACGGGTCGTTAGCTCGAAAAAGATGGAAAGCGGGGGGCGTCAAAAATGAGGCCACCCAGGAAGTGAAATGGAAAGGTTATTACGTAGAGTTTGCAGCGGGACAGTGTGTTGAGTGGTGCGAGACCGGCCGTGATGGGAACAGCAAACGCGGCAGAGGCGGGAGGAGGAAGACGCGATGTAACGAGGATCGCAAGGGCGACATAAATTGCGTGCGGGCGCGTGCGCGCAGATTTGGATCGGATTCCCGTTCAGTCTTTCGCGAAACCCAGAAACTCGTTGCAGTGATTTCCAGAACTGTGCACTCCGCTTGTGCCTCGATGGCGGAGTTGTTGGAATTAGGACCCACCCTGCGGATTAGATTTAAGTGGGAATCGGTAATTTAGTTCCAATTAGAGAAAGAAAATACAACGCGGAGGAAATTCTAAAAGAATTAGTGCTAACCCTAGGCGAACGCAGCGGACGAAACATGTTTGGCTGCGTGGCGTGTAAATAACAGTTTGAAGGGGAAGCTGCGCTTGAAAGAACAGTAAACGAACTAAGAAAGCACAAACTGAACCAGCCAAGTCACTCGTGAAGCAGAATCGATGACAAGGGTGCATGTTTTAACGTGAAATGTTTTCAGGACGCTTGTCGCACTGCGTGCCGTCGACCTACGAATACGGATCTCTGCACCACATCACACGGGCCTGCCAAAATACCCAATATGTCCATGCAGTTCCCAATCCTTATGCTGGTCACCAGGGCTCGACCAACGGCACAAAGTCGGCGCCACCATCTCAGGAAGCAAACAAACGTTTGTCCTATACCAATAAAAGTTGCTCCTCCTCCTCCTCCTCCTCCGACGACGACGACGACGACGACCACCATAAAACCCTCGATACCGATTGGCTGATGGCCCTGCTAACGCTGGTTGCGATGCCATCTCGCACGTCGAAAGAAGACCAAGGAGGGCGCGCTGCATTCGTGATATCGCAGCAGAGCAGCGTCTTTGCCCACCTTTCCTCTTTCCCTGTACATATACGTAATGCACTATGACGTTAGAAATCAAAGGGCGACACGATTACTCAGAACTTTGCCGTACCAAATCCCACAGAGCAGTTGTAGAAAAAAAGGACACCCTTCGCGGTCTTAGAGGGAAGGACGTGTTCAAGCTGGCTATTTTAAAACCTGAGATAGTAATGTCGTACCGCATTCGGGTTTTGTTTTGCAGTAAGTGGTCGGATACACTACATGAGCTACCGCATTAGCTCATGTAGCGTACCAATCCGCCACAGCGACGGACCGAGATGTCAACGCGCGCGCGTTTTAAAAGGAGATTGCGCTCCATGTGTCCTTTTCTCTCTTCTCGTCCTCACTGTACGCAGACTCAGTCCGAAAGAATCGCAAAAACAACACGCGTCACTTTCAAAATACCCGCTGTAACGCACTCTGCGTCGCGCGGAGGAACTGCAGCCAGCTGGGGCCGTTTCAGTTGCAATACAGCGTACTCCGGGAATGTTATACGCAGACGACATTGTTCTTTTAGCTGACAACCAGACCGATTTGCAACGACTCATATATATTAGCGGCCAGGAAGCAAAGTTAAATTTTAGCGCAGCAAAATCGGGAATAATGGTTTTCAGTGACACTGTATAACGCTGACGCAGTGTCTATCCAGCATGCCGAATTACCCAGAGTGAAGGAATGTAGATATTTAGGACTCAGGAGTGTGGATAAACGAAGGGGATAGCTACTTAAGAATTCACGAGGAGCAACTTAAGGGTAAGGGAAAGCGAAACGCAGCTGTAGGGGTATAAAGAATATGAAAGTAGTGAGAGGAATGTAGCAAGGAGTAATGGTTCCGGGTCTCACGTGTGCGAATGCTGTACTCTGCTTAAAATCAGGCGTTCTATCAGGCCTTGAAGTGAACCAGAGAACGGTAGGCCGCTTGGCCTTAGGAGCGCATAGAAAAACAACTGACGAAGCAGTGCGGGGAGGTATGGGCTGGGCGTCGTTTTAGAGTTCGACAAGCGCAGAGTAAAATGTGTTTTGAAAGGAGGTTGAGAGCAGTGGATCAATGTAGGTGGGCAGCTAAGGTTTTTAGGTAGCTATACTTGAAAAGCGTGGGCACGCAGTGGCTAAGGAAGACTAGAAGGCTAACGATGAAAACAGAAAGAACAGTGGAGAATCCAAAACAGCCAAGGTAAACGAATAAATGGAGAGGAAAAAATGGAAGCTAGAACGCCGTTAGAGATGTACAGGGCGGTGAAGTAGGACATCAGAAAGGAAAATTTCTACGATAATTCCCAGGGCAGTGCTTTGCGTTTTGAGGCTAGAGCAGGTTGCTTGCGAACTAAGATCTTCGTGGGGAAGTATTCGCAAAATGATGGGGTATGCCTGGTCTGCGGAAAAGAAACGGAAACTATGGGGCACATTGTGTTAGATCGCGAGGGTATCCATCCAAATCTACACGAGGTAAATATTCGGCTTCCAGAAGCCCAAAGATTTAAAGGTAGCAGCACGGAGGGAGTTAACTTCAACGCTGTCGAGGCGACGAAAAAAAGATTAGAATGCGGGTGGACGAAAAGCAGAGAGGGGGAACATTGCCTAGGACAGCTACCACCCGTAAAAGGAAAAAAAATTACTTTGTGCCTAGTAAGTTTTCTCTGCCTGCCCTAACCAGCGCTAGTATTAAACCAAAGTGTAAAACATTGGTATATTAGGCTTTTTTGGTAAGATGACACGTCATCACCAAAGGGAAACCAGTAGCAATCATCATTATCAGATTTTTTCACTGAGGCTTGACGTTGGTGTAGTTGAATGCACGTTACTGATGCTAAAAAAAGAGCGCAAATACGAGGTCGGATCTAACTTGTCGCTTCTTCCGTCCACGTCTATGCGCCAATTTTAGATGCGACTGCATCTCATTCACTCGCCTTGTCCCTCCATAAGGCGTTGTCGTTGTCCGTCCACACCCCTCCCCCATTCTCCTCGCCGCGCGAGCTGCGCTCTCCGCCGCTCACCCCCTCTCCTCACCGATAGCGAACATTCTCTCGCGAGGGGCATTGGATTGGATTCGATTGGGTTGACTTGGCTTGGCTTGAATTGAATTGGATTTGGATTGGATTGGATTAAAGTGGATTGTGTTGGATTGTGTTGCGTCATAGCCGCGCCACGTTGCGTCATAGCCGCGGCCGTTCCAGCACCGGCCAAAGAAATAAAGAATACATCATACGCGTTCCTCACACGTTTCACGCAATTAGAGAATCAACCCAACGGAAACACCAAGTGAACCCCCAAGATGCGTCGCATCTCCACAAGGTTCCCCTCGCGGGAAGGTGGGGTAACTTTTAGCATCGGTTTTAGCTGTCGTTTTCAGTTGTACCAGAGTATTGTGCAGTTGGCCACCTTTAAAAGGCAGTTTTTTAAATTAGGCGGGATTGGCGTAAACGTCTCTTTTTTTCATATATCGTTCTAAAAGACCTCGCAACAGCTTTGAGCGACCCCCGGCAGTTGTGATGAAGCTACGTAGTGCAGAGAGCCGTTGGCAACAATGCGCGGGAGAAAGTAGTCCGGCACCGCGTCATCGCAGGCGTGTATTTTTTTTTAACTTGAACCGCTGCAGATGAAGACCAGTGTAGAGTGCTACCGGTGCTGTCATTTCGTCAAGAAATGAAGGTGCGTATGCTGCACTTGTGGCGCCTGCAGTTCAGTCAGCGCAAGTAAATAAACAGCTCTGCTGACTGCGCGGAGAGACGCGTCGTGTCCGCTGCTCTCATAGGCTGAGTGAGGCCAACTTGTCGACGCCGTGCGGAACGAAAAAAATTACACCACCTTCCCACGTGGCAACCCTGAGGGGATGCAAAGCCGTGGAGTAGTAGCGTGTTAATTGGTTGTTGGAGTAAAGACACGTGTAGTAGCGTATTAAATGTCTTCTTTATTTATCGAATAGGGCGGAACGTTTTGCGGCTTCTCGTTCTCGAAGCGAGGAATCCGCTGTTCGACGCTGGCGTTTCGAAGCGTTGTCACGTTGCCGAACGCCATTTGGATCAGCTACTCGCCGCTGGCGTTTCAAAGCGGCTTCTCGTTCTCGAAGCGAGGAATGCGCTGCTCGACGCTGCCGTTCACGTTCGGCGTCGCGAGCTCTCCTCTGTGCAGCCTTGTCTTCGGAGGCACGAGACGAGGCGAGCGGCGTTATCACAGCTGGTTAGGGCTCCTGGAGCGACAGTGTTGACGGTGTCTTCCTGAGCCGCCATGAGACGAGCCGAGCGGCGAGGAGGAGAGCGCGTTATCACAGCTGGCGTGGAGAGGGGGAAGGGGGGAAGAGTTGCGGACGCCAGACGCCGAGGGACGACGGAGGGTCGACTAAGAGATGCTTTGCATTTAAAAGGTCTTCCCTCCCAGGCCGGATACCGCAGAGGTCGCGCTTTCGTTTGGTTTCTCCAGCGAAGGCACGTGCTAGACGGGGGGAAAGTGCGGGCATGCGCTCTGGGACAGCCAGAACGCATGTCCGCGGTCGGAAAACGGCGTTGGCCGAAAGCTTTCCCTGCGGATGTCCAACCGTGGTTCCCTCGGATATGAAAGCTGTCCGTCGAAAGCAGCGGCGATTGGATAGCCGCCACCTGTCCAACCGAGTGCTGACAGCCACACGAGTTCTCCGGAATGTCTCGCGGGAGGGAGGCCTTTGTCGCAAGGCTAGCCGCCGACCTGAACAAACAAATGCTGCCCCCTTCGTTCCAGGCGTTCCCGCGACGCCCTTCTGCGCACCCTGTATAGTGTTGCGTGAAAGCGGCGACGGCGAGGAAAAGCTACGTCGGCCCATTCCCGGCTCAGGGGCAAATAGTTGCTTTTACGTAAGAGTTTTCTGTATTGGTTCGTGGCTATCGACAGAGAAGCCGCAATCGTGGGGTCTTCCGCTTTACTTCACACTTGTTCGGTGTGCTCATTTTCTTTCGTGTGGTAATCTACCTGGAAACTTGGTCGATAATTATTCAGGACACGTAGAGAGGCCGGGCTTACTCCCCCCTTTCAGCCTTGTTTGACTGCTGCCGTCAGCTCAACAGGCCATCCCGTGTTTAGTGTAGGTCGCTAATTTCGTAGGGGATTTTTGCAGCCGTGTTTGATTGATCACGAGGTTTAGCGGGCCGACGCTATACAGGCGATGAGGCGCGCCGTCGTGAAGGGCTCCGGATTAATTTAGAACAAATGAACGTTGAATAAGGTCACCTGCCATTTATTAAACGACAAGTTAGGCTTAAGGTTATACTTTTGTCATGGGTCGATGTTTTGGCGCACGCTGAAGATCCCCTGGTGGTCAAAATTATTCCGGAGCGCTCCACTACAGCGCGCCAGGTGTCAACCTTCGGAGCGTTAAACCCACGCTGTGCTTTTTTGATCAGAAGCAGCCAAAATTAATAGCCCCCTTCCCTCCCCCGACGTTTGGTACATGAGGTTCTTGGGGAAGTCTTATTGGTAGGACGGGACCTCTGCTGAATCTTCACTGCCCAGAAGGCAGCGTTGGAAGAAATTTCGAGACTTCTATCGTGTACCTGTATACCACCAAATATTCCCCTGTGGATTTGCCAGGGTGACGACATAGCGGAACTCAGCGAATCAGCGTAAGGTTGGCGGTAGGAAGAGGGCTCTTTTTAGCACACTTAATTGCTCGCTACAGAAGGCGCTAAGTCGGCAGAAAGAAGTACCTGCCTGAGAAATTGTAGAACTCAATCTTGCGAGGTAATTCGACGGTGTTCTCGACTGGCTTCACTGACGTTTTAACTGTCTGCCGCGTCACCAAACGGCAGCGACGGTTGCGGAATGGGCGGCGGTGTGACGTCATTTCCATCGTCGTATACGGTAAGCCTTTTCGCGCCTTCTGCTGATTGCATCCGCGTAGGCAGCAGGTGCGACTGTTCAGCGTTTCGGTTGTTTCCGCCGTCTCCGTCTGCGTGTTCCGAGTGTCGCCTGATTGGAATCTGCTTCTGTCTGAAATGTGGAAGCCTTGCGTGTGCCGATGTTCCTTGCTTCTTTTTTCCGCGCCTGTTTTCGGATTCTCGGCCGGTGAGAAGATGGATGTGGCGCACCTGTCACGCACACTCTGCAATCTTTCTCGGATTCGTCCCGTATACTCGAGGGTTCTTCTAAGCCCCCTGATTTGTCCGGAAGCCTCCCGGGAGTCTTTTTCCCCCTTTGACGCGTGCGAAAATCTGGGGAGGATTTCGGGTTCCCTGTCTTTACCTCCTCCTTGTCCCTGGCAGCTAAGTCACAATGGGCGCTGGCATAAACCTGTACACGGGAATGCGTCCCAGCTCGGGAGCTGGGTTAACCGCGGAAGACTGAGGCCGCCTCGTGTCGCACGCGCATATCTCGTATAATCTCTTATGCATGCACATTTATTTATCTAACACACTGCCAGTCTCTTTCGAGACCATGGAGAGCAGGTGGGCATACACGGGTAATAACTAATACTCGGTATAGATAACATAACAGTGGTGAATAAACATCATTTGAGCTGATAAGAAGGAAACATGCACATTTTGTTCATACAGCCGGTGTCGACAAGCAAATGAAAGTGCGCGACTCATATTTCAGCAAAATTTGGCGGAACAGATCTCGGAAGTGTCTGAATGTAGCACTTTATTTACATCCCAGTAAGAAATATGAAGCATGCGTGTGGAGCAAGCTATGCAAAATCAAAGAAACAGCGGAAAAATATGTCGTTACAGAAATCAGTAATAAAGGAGGAATAAACAGTCAAGAGTCGCCGCAAAAGCATTCTTGGCAGCACGCGATGCAGGCATACAAGGACGTGTCGTGCTGTACATTGTGCAGCGTACTATGCGCGCGCGCACACAATCAATTTGATCTCAACACCTCATTGGGTACCCTCGATTTACCAGTCGTGGGCGGGCAGTTCGAGGACGGCGGTCGGACCGGGAGTCCCACATGGGAAAAATCAAGCGCCGGATGGACGATCCGGGACTGATCATCGGGGAGGCCCAGTGTTGGCGTGGAGTCTTGTAATGGGAGAAGATTTGGGGCGGTAAATGTATTTTGGAGAGAAGGTCTTTTGCAACCGCAATCGACGACGGCTGATTATATAGTGCCAGTTCTTTCAAATAAAACCAATGTGCTGCTATGTGCAGAGGAGAGCGCTCTGTAGTCGTTGGCTCCTCGGACTGTTTCACTGCAACAAAACATCCGGCGCACGCTTTATTCGCTATACATAGGTAATAATCCGATCACATTTAGTCAATGTTGCGACCGTGTCATCCCTGTGGCTGACACCATGCAGTTGTTGCGACCGCGTGGGCCGAGCCGGGCCCGAGCTCTGTGGCCTCCGGCGTGGTGAAGCGAGCGGCCAGCCGCTGTTGCAGCCGTGAAGAAGTTCAGAAGCCGTAGGCTAACGTAACGTAGCGTGGTGAAGCGAGCGGCCAGCCGCTGTTGCAGCCGTGAAGAAGTTCAGAATCCGTAGGCTAACGTAACTGTTTACTTCATAGCGAGAGGTGAGCCGAAGCCAAAGAACAATGCCCTGACGGGACTCGAGCAGAGTGACAGCAATGATTCGCTGCTCAAACAGGAACGGGTTATAGCGCTTGCGGGGCTCTATTTATACCCAAAAGCGGTAACGGTCAAAACGCCAACAAGCGGCAACACGCCACGAACGTCACAGACACACAAAACGCTCTTTCCAGAGTTCGTGACCAATCGGTAGCATCGGCGCACGCTGAATCCGAGAGAGGAGGACTCCGCTGCGATCGCGGGGCCTCTGTGTCCTTGAAGAGCGTTGAGACGAGCCTCGCCGGCAGCCGCCGAAGTTTTGAAACGGAGACCCAGGCTTGTCCCGGCATGAAAACACGAGTCGCCGACACGGTGGGTCTTGTTTTGGAAGGCGCACGTTGTGGTTTCGCCGCACAGCCGACGAGTAATGAGGGAAAGTACGGTGGCGGGCCGATTCGTATCATCAGCCAGTAGTTTCATTTGGTCTATCCGCCAATTAATCTCTCTATTTTGATCGACTAATGATTTTGATAAATAGCAACGTCAGTTGACAGCGAAATCGCCCGTAGAACGTTTAAGGTGTCTCATCAAACGCGAAAAGTGGCCGTATTCGTCGTCGGCGTCAATACGAATGGCAATTAAATGGCCGCCGCTGCGATGACGCAATAAATTTGCTTTGTTTTATTTAAATTTTATTTAGCACTTCTGGAAGTACCTGAAGGGAATTTGGTACGTTACACACGTGGTAGCGATGAGTACCTACCAAGTACCGTGCTTTGGTCACACGCACAACCATAAGTAAAGGCGAGAGCACTTATCTAAACAAAAGCAGTTATACAGTGCAAACCCATTCTACGCCAACCAAGTTACAAAAGCAGACAGTAATCGTTTCCGCATCAAGCGAAACAGAAACCGCCATACAATAGAAACTCATTCTACGCTAGAAAAAGTTACATACAAAATACCACAGTGGATGTTTACACATCAAGGTACACAACATCAAGAGAAACCACAAGGAGCAACCGAATAAGCAAACGTCCAAACAGAAAAAAATTAGCAGTGGCTTAGCTCGGCTGTGCCAGGATGTACAGTCGCCAGCAAACGTTTGCGGGATGTGCAATGCGTGGCCGAGCGGGGCAAAACTGCATGGCTGCGCCATCTGCAGCCAGCGGTCGAGGCTGAAGGAACTGGGGTGCTAGGCGCCCTTTGCGCATCTCTGATCCCTCGCGTGCCCGCGACATGCTTTCGATATTCGCGACAGCCCCTGTGGTGCCGCGTGACCAGCGCCGTTGTTCTGCTATCACTGGTGCAACAAAATACGTCGGCCGCGGCCGCCGTTTGCGCGGCGCGCACGTTGAATAAATCTTATCTTCCTAGTGATGCATTGGTCGACGACTAAATTTATTTTACATTAGTTATTTAGCCTACCTGTCGGAAACTGCGTCGCGTCGCCAAATTTAATATTGCGGGGAAGTAAACTTTCTGGTGAATATTGCGGCACAGCAAACTTTCTTGTTTAATGTAGGTATCACGTAAAAACATGATACTGAAATTGGCCGCGAGGATGGCGTTATCATTACGCGGAATCGCATTTACTTGCCACAGTTAGTTTACGGGAACCTGTAAACGATATGGACATTCAAAGGAGGAGGTATGGTTACAGAAAACGGCTGTAACCCTCGTTTTGTCGCAACTACCCCAGACCAAATTGTATGATAATTAGCCGCGCAGACTACTACAACGTTTTGCGAGCCAGTT
This sequence comes from Haemaphysalis longicornis, assembly GCF_048455015.1. Lineage (NCBI taxonomy): Eukaryota > Metazoa > Arthropoda > Arachnida > Ixodida > Ixodidae > Haemaphysalis > Haemaphysalis longicornis. The sequence continues at coordinate 235,236 of NW_027526233.1, forward strand.
TCAGCCCCATGTTTGGCCTATAGAATAAAACATTCACCTGAATAACTAGGAAGTAAGCGGAACAACCTGCTTCTTTCATGACCTTCCTAGATTTTGCCCAACTCGGCTTGTCATCCTTCATCACATACTGGAAGGGCTCAAAGTTTTTTCCCATTTCTCTTCACTTAAACTTAGGTGTGTGTTCTGCCTGTTACAACTGGTGCACCCCCTAGTCCTCATAGGAAAAATCTTTCCGTAGGAACTGGTGTATGTGCTCTGCACTCAACAGTTCTGAGTTTGTTTTCTGTTATAGCGGAGGCCCGTAAAAGTGCTTCGCACCCATCTGAGTCTGTAATGTATGGCCACTTCCTCTCACCACTTGCCATTTGCCACTTGCACTTGCGTCGCTGCCTACTTAGAGCTGGCCGTAAGGCGGGCGATATGACTTCTTTGTTCCTCCGGAGCGCATGATCGCAGAGCACGCACCATTGCGGTAGCTACAGGTATGAGCGGCACATGGCCATTCTGGGTCAGCTGACAGTTTATCGGGGCTTATCGTCAAAAAGAAGGTGCACGTAATTCCTTGCTGGCACCGTGTGTCACACAGCATAAAGAAGGTGGCGCAGAGATACGGTGTTAATGTTGTATTTAATGCGCCTGGCAAGCTGTCAAAGATTTGCCCCATGATGTCGAAGAAGAAGGCCCCGCTCTGCACGAAGAAGCACGAGACGCAGTACACTGAGTGCACAAAGAATGTTGTGTACGAAATTCCAATGAGACCGTCGCTGTTTCAATGAACGAGCGCGTGAGAACAATTGCGCTGTAAAAAACAAAGCTGGAGGGCACATGTCTGACCACTGTAAGCAATGCAAGTGTGCACCAAGGTTGGAGCAGACAAGATTTCTGCGCAGGGCTAGCGATAGGCTTGAAAGGGAAAATATCGAAGCGTTCTTAATCGAAAAAGCGGGTGAAGAGTGCATCAGCAAGCCATCTGTTGCCCTTTCAGCAACAGAGATTGAATTTCTAATTAGCGAACGCAATGGTGACGTCATGTTTGGATAACAAATAAATGCGGGTTATTTCTTTAATAAAGTTTAGTTGGAAGTGGCGCTTCGTTTGTTTGTTCGTTTGTAGCCCATAGTAGCCTGGGAGTTTTCTGCTGGCGCGGACGCGAAAATTTCCTCGGCTGGTTTCGGGTATACTGCTTCGCAGTGTAGAGCGAAATCCGCTGCCATTGTCCAGGCGAGCCGCGCTTCAGCGAGCGTGCAGCCGCCGTGTAGCGGGTGGGAGCGTTACCCTTGGCACAGCTCATGACCGCGCTGGTCCTGTGGCTGCTCAGAACCACAGCAATGTTATCGTTAGAGAATTATTGGAAGTCGTTTTTAAAGATCCGAGGGATTTATCTGTGGAAGATCAGTTATAAGCTCCGTGCAAGACTGTCAATAGACCTTATGCAGAAACTGGCGCCCTCTTGCGGGAACTGCGTTTGCTCCCGCCATGTTGGGGGATTCCCGGCTATCCGGATATAGTGATACCGCTGTGTACATGATAGCCCGGGGTTAGCGACGCGCACGTCGGCATTTATCGTTGTCCAAGATGCCCAAATACTGCCGCGTGTAACTTGCTGTGCACAAAGATGATACGAGGAAGACCACCTAAATAGCGTACACATCTTTTTTTTCTTTATTTCTCAACGGAAGCATGACTCCAGCCCCGCGTAAAGTCGCTTGCGGTTGTCAACTTCCCTTCGCGCAGTAATATTATAGCTACATCGCATGCATAGTCACGAAACGAATAATATGAGCAGGACTAAAAAGGGTCCCAAAGTGAGCTCTTTTCTAGCCCCGTATTTGCCGCGGAGCACTCCTCCCTGCTGGTAGTTAAGGCGCACTGCATCGGTCAGCTCGTATACTTTATCGTGCGGGTAGAGTTTTGAGTCAGCCGTTCGTGCGTTGCGCGCCCGCGTTTTCTTCTAGTGTCCGCGTTTTTCTTGCGCCTTTAAACCCTGTGATTTTATGTTAAAAATTCGAATATAATTCGTGCTCAACCAGCAGTGCCTCGGGGAATATAAGATTTGTTCAATATTGCGCTCCGCGCAAACGGCGGCCGCGGGCGACGTGTTTTGTGGCAGCAGTGATAGCAGAACGACGGCGATTGTCCCACGACACCACAGCGGCTGCCGCGAATATCGAAATCATGTCGCGGGCACGCGAGGGATCAGAGATGCCCCGCAACTAATAAAGGACAGGCATGCGCAAAGCGCGCCTGGCACGCCAGTTCCTTGAGCCTCGACCCGGCGCCCACTGGCTGCAAATGGCGCAGCAGTGCAGTTTTGCGCCGCTCGGCCCTGCGCTGCACATACCGCAAACTTTTGCTGGCGACTGTACATAGCGTGAGCAGCTGGTTATTCTTAGCGTTCCTGGTTGCCTAGGATTAGCTTGATTATCATGCTTACTGCTGCTCCAATGACACACGGTATAGGTGGCATTCAGTGAAAAGTTTAGCTGTCAATCTCTTCGCTTGGCAACACTGAAATGGCCGCGTACATGGCCGGTCATGGCGCGGCTTGCGCCACTGCAGCCGCACGCCGAAGAAAAAAATAACACCGGCGTGCGTCGTCTGCTCCGTTTCAACCCGATTCTCAACGGTGGGGTCAACAGAGTTGTTCTGAATGTCTCTTAATGGCACTTAATGGCTAGAGCTTTCAATTTCCAACCCATATCATGCGCTTAGCACTGACAAGTACCGCCATCCTGCGGAGCCCGACGTAACCTGCAGTGACGACGCACTCACATGGTTTCCTGCATGCGTGCTTGGCTATTCAATACAGGCTATACGCATTATGTGACACATGTATATTTATGAAGCGGCCCCGACGCAGCCAGAGCTAAGCTGGTTCCACAGGCGCCCGCCGGTGTTGCTGCGACGCACGAGCCATCGCTTGCACACCCGCCCACCCCTCGTGTGATCATCAAGTGGACCGGGCCACCACGTGCCGCACTTGCGCAGCACGACTTTCCAGGAGCCACGCGAAACTACTCAACCTCGGCCAGTGTAGCTCACGCTACAAAAACGTTCCAAGAGCTACGAGACGTGGAAGAACGCAAACCCCTGACACAAACGTGCTGCCAATTCTAGGCCAGCAAACACCTTTGCGGAAACAAGAGCCCGGTTCTCCGTAGCAGCAGTCAGGTGCGCAAACCCTCAACGAGAATCGCCGACAGATGAACGGGTGCACACGTCAGAAGACGAAGAGGAAGGAGACGCAGCCGTGATTTCGTAGTCGCTGAGCTTTCGCCTTAAAACAGGCAAGCGGACTTCAGTTCGCGTCCAGTTTTATTCTTTCTCTTTTCTGTACTCCTTGTCTAAAGGTGAAAGGTTCGCCTCATCGCTGTGAGGGAAGAGACGAGGGAAGAGTGCCTCAACCGCGGTAACAGTGTCTAAAAACGTCGCCGTCTCCTTTGTGACCTTTCTCCCCAACCAGGCCGCCCGCAGGCGAGGTTAAAGTAATCTCCATGAGAGAGCTTTCGTCGCTAGCACAGCCTAAAGCGGCCCAATTTCTATTGATCCTTCACCGCAGAACTGCGCGAAGCGCTGTGCGAGGCCACCTTTACCACACCTTATCTCCGGAGGCCAGGCGAGTACTATATTGCTTTTAAGGCGGGAATTAGATTCTTCTTTCTCCTCCTCCGCTGTCCTGTTTAGACGAGCGATTTTGGCGGGAAGCGCAGTACGTTCAAAATCGGATCGCGTTTATAACGAAGCCGCACAGCCGGCGTAAGCCCTTCTGATCGACATTCAACTTTAGTTCAATTTTGAGAACCTTCAGGGCGCGCGACGGGTTTCCATCTTTTCCTCTGTTGCGGGAAACTAAAACAAAGCGCACTACAGTCCTAACTCCTCGGCACTGTAATATGTGCCCGCGGAGGGGGCTTGGCGACGCCGCTATGGTTATTTAAGAAGCTTTGAACCACCGTTTCCTGGTTTCCTCTATTGCCTCCGTTTTTTATTCGCTATTCTCGCGTCGTCTCTTTTTTTTTTTTTTTTTGCTCGTGACTCCGTACGGAGGAGTGCCAGTTGTTTCACCTTGTCTTCGTCTTCGTCTTCGTCTGCTTCATCTCCTCGGTCTTCGCGCATTGAAGCTCGACACGGACTGAATAAAACAAATGAGGGCGGACGGGAGGCGGGCACAAATAGGATTCCCAGCTTCCGAATTCATGAAAAAGGAAGACGAGGTGTGAGGCAAGCGGTCGCTGGATGAACGCTCAATGTGGGGCTAGACTGTACTTCTAGTTCACTCTGGCGGGGCTAAGGTAATTGTTCTGAGAAGACGGCATGAAAACTGGTTTCTTTTGTCTTTCTTTTTTTGGTTGCGTTGGCCCTTTGCTTTCAGTGTTTTAGCCTGTCAGTCAGAATGCGGCCTTCGTGTTCAGAACAAACGGCGCGAACGTCGAACTCCGCAAGCGTGATGCGTGTGCGTGTGTGCGTGCGTGCGTACGCGCGCGCACCCATATTTTAAAGATCTTTCTTGAGCTACTTGAACGCAGAAATTTTGGTCTGTCTGGTTTGTCCATCTGTGTCTGTCCGTCCGTCCGTTCCTCGATTCAGCCAACCGGCCAAAGTGGTTGAACAATAGGTTTATATACCCACAGCCAAATCTAAAGGTCGAGGTCCGGTGGCAGTGCTCATTTTTGTCAACATTGTTGAACAACAACAAAACATTACGCATATATGAGGTAGAAAATTAATACACAAGGGATATTTGCGGTGTTCCTGTATTAAAAAATTCATGGATGCCACTGCAGAAAAAAAAATTACTTCGCCTGCTGGCGCCCGCGGCTCCTGGCGGCATTTTAAGAAATCAAATGGCAACAGTAACGAAAGGTTCCACTAGGTAGGTTCCACGTCTCGGTTGTAACGCGCGTGGAGTAGGGCAACGTAGTTCTGTAAACGTCGTGTATAAACGTATAACGGTCTATAAATACGTCGTGCCTCGATTCACGCGCGTGTCCGCCGTACGGCATCGGTGGCATCGAGGCACCCGACCTGGAGCAGTGGAACGCGGTAAATTCAAATGGAGTTGAGCAAAGTTTATCGTGAGAGGAACGAGGCGGGAAAGGAACAGCGTGAGAGTTGAGCGGGGAAGAGAAGGGACTTGGGAGGGGCGCCAGACGACTATCGTCTTTCGTCGACATTTGCCACAAAAAGAGCAGATGCGCGGCCAATTTCTTTCTCTCCCCCGCACGCACGCACGGCAAGTTAGCAGGAAACGCGGCAAAACAGGAGCAGGCCACGCGGCGAAAAACAACAGCTGGGATGTTTACTTCCGCGTCGGCTATCGGCTGGCCTTCATCAGCGTGCGATACCCGTGACAACACACCGCTTGACACGCCTCTTCCGTGTCAACCTTGTCCCTTCTGTCTGGGAGACACGCGAGTTAGCGTCATTGTTTTTTTTTTTTTTTTCTAAGGGGCGAAGCACCTTAAGGCCGAGGCTGTGTCCGGCGTCCGTCCGGCGTCCGTGCTCACGGCACAGCACCGTGTAAATCGAAAAATCTGTGAACAAACGGTTCACAAAAGGTTAACAATGAGAACAACTAAAAGGTTCACAAAAGGTTAGAGAGAGAGAGAGAGAGAGAGAGAGAGAGAGAGAGAGAGAGAGAGAGAGAGAGAGAGAGAGAGAGAGAGAGAGAGAGAGAGAGAGAGAGAGAGAGAGTCAGCCGAAGTCAGCATCGCCTGCAATCCTAGAACGACTAGTAGTCAGTTTAATTCCTGACAGCGGGAAGAAAAAAAGACAGCAGGAGTTATCAATAGGATGGTCGCCGACGTTGCCCAATGAATCGTTTATCTTGCGTCGCGTTGCAAATCACGCGTTTTCACTGTGGCTCCTTCGCTGCACAGAGAGCATTAGTGCGGTCGGATTGGCGGTCAATTTCGCCGCGAGGCTTATGCGATGGCAATCAACCCAGGTTCGTATTGTGGGTGAGTTCGGCGAGGTTTCGCCATGCCGCCTGCAGTGGTTTCCAATTAGGAAGTAATCTGGGAGCTTCGGTGAAACACTTGGGAGATTTGGGCGTCCCGGACGCGGTTTATATTACCGGAGGGTATCGATGGGGAAGAGTCGTTCCAGCTCTTTCACAATCGTGGTCGCCATAGAAGCATAGTTGATAAGGGCAAATGCCGGCTGCGTTATCTCTCAGAGCGGATCCAGTGGGAACATTGAGGCGAGAGCCCGTGCAGGAATTAGCGAGGCGGATAGGGCCGCTTTGACTGACGACTGAGTTCACCGGGTGTGCGCAAGTGATACACGAGTTTAGACTAAAGTTTAGACAGAATTTATTTAAGCTGAAAATACAGTTATTGCCAAAAAGGCAATTGCTAATGCCTGACGAGGGGTCAGCCCCCTTACCCCTTGGGACCCAGCACTGACGAGATGAACGTGGTCGGAAAAATATCACGAAACTGTGAAGCGTCGAACGTATAAACTAAAAAAAACTACGCGACAGAGCTCAATTGCATTTATTGTTGTGACAGCAAGTACGAGGTAATGTTTCTTTTAAATATCTGCAATGAGGAGACCCTCTTGGCTATGGGCAACCTTCGAAACTTGAACCAGCTATATTCTAGAATAAATTCTTCGGCGGCTTGAAGTCACGACTTAGAAGCGGCCACTGGAAAGTGTAGCTCAGTGTAGCCCCTGTCTTGCGGGAATCTGAACTTGGGCGTGTTGGTAGCACACCTCTGAAATAACGCGAAATGCGGAAAGGGACTATACAGGACGCAACAGCAAGAAAACGCAAGAAAAAGTACCTCATTTGACGTGTACCTGCTGCACCAGCTCACACTACCAGTGCAGCCATCTTGCCTACCCGCTACTGCAGTGCATGCAGTACCGCGGTCGCGAAGCATACGCCCGCATGCATGTGCACTGGCCAATCGAACGTTCCAGTGCAGCGCGGGCGAACCTAGGTTTCTTTAAATCAGAGGTCGGTACACTACATTGATGGGCTTCTAGGAACACCAAAATGCGCACACTGCGGCCAATTCCCCAACAGTGAACAAGCTTTCGGGAAAGGCCAGGCATGCAAGCCAAACTGAGCGCCATTCTGGCTGGGCGAAATTGGTCGCATCCCCCCGATGAGCTTGAGCCACATTAGGAAATCGCATAAAAAAACGCGCCAGGACTAGACCAAGAAGCCGAGCAGGGCTTTGGACAGAGGTTCCAAAATAATTTCTTTTTTCTCTATTTCAATGTCGGCACGAACGCAAAACGGGGCCGAAATGATCTCGAAGAGATCCCTGCGCTGTCCTGTGCGCCATTGTTCCCGATTCCATGGAAATTTGGCGGGGCTCCAGCTCTGCAGACGCCGGCTGGCATGTCATCCATACGGATGGCGGAGCAGTGTAGGTCTTTCTCGCTCGCTGCGGACGAGGGGCGTTACCGTCGTCGAGACGGCCATTGTCTTCGGCGGTGGCGGCAGCCCCATCGCTCACCCGAACCTCCCAGAGCGCGCTCCGGTGGTCGTCATTCTTGTTCTTCCATGCGCTCTTCTCAATCTGCGCGTCGCTGCCGGAACACAAGAAGGCCTCGTTACGGTTTGTCGCCGCTGCTTGCGCAATCGGCAATTCGAACCTCCTGGTAGCATGCCGCTGATGCCGCTGTCGTATGATGACTGCGGCAGCAGCGATGGTTGCCTGTTGTCGGACACTGCGAGGGAATAGTGAAGCCCGTTCTGCATGGTGCGAATTTGCCTGCGAATTCGCAGCTGAGGCGCCGCTCGGGCAGCAAAACAACCTGTTCCCGGGCAGCGGCGAAAGTAGATCGTTCTGCCGCAGGTAAATTCGCCCCATGTGGCTTCAAGGACCAAACACGCGTGCGAAGAGCGGCGCGGTTTCGCACGCGTTTTCCCTCTCCGGAAACCGATGCGGCGGCTGTCAGGAACACGCATCAAAGCTGCAGGACCGGGTTTGCAGAGAGGAAAAAAAAAAAAAAAAAACGCGTCGCTCTCCGCACGTATGCTCGTCGCTTGAAGATCTTTTTCTCTGGCCAGTGTGCGGATGGACGGCTCCTGCTTGCTGGCCCGGCGATCAAACTCCCCGAACCCTTCTCGGCTCCTGTTAGAGGCGCCAAAAGCGAGCTAACAACCGTCCTACAGCGAGGCCGCTGCTCGTACGCGATTGCCGGACGGTCGTGTGTGCCTATGGTCAACATTGCTGGCCCCGCCGGGGCCGGTCATTCATTAGCGATTCGGCTCGCTCCTCATTGGACGCGCTTTTTATGCCATTCATCCGGGGCCTTCTTCTTGCTCAGTCGCGCGGCGATGACAAACTGGGCTGAGCTGGCTGCTGCCCCTTCGGTTCCCCCGCGCCAAAGAACTCCTCTCCGCCATTCGTTCTGGTTCTCTGCGGGAGGGAGGGGTGCAGTATGGTGCTGCTGAGGTGTTCCGCGACGGGAGTGTGTCGTCCCCGTGCCGGAGCCGATGCCTCTTTGTCAGTCATAGTTTCTCACTAAAAAATTGCCTGCAGTGAAGGGGGTCAGACTGCGAAGCTTTAAACGACACCCACAACCCATGCGGCGTCACCTGAATTCACACACGTGGCTCTACAAAGAGTAAAACCAGAGACTCTGTCAGCCGTTACTTGGGATTCGCGGGGGCAGAGCCCCTAGCGCAGCATCGTCGGCAGAAAGAAAACGGAGAGGAGCGTCTTTCGAAAGGTGAGGAGGAGAACGGCACGCGCGGCTATGGCGTCATCCGCCTCACTCTTGTTTCGTCACCTCGAAAAATCGCCCTCCCCCTCCGCAGACGCCGAATTCAAACCAGCGTCTGTCTCCCCCGTCCCCGCGTGTGGGCGCAGCTAAGTTGCTAAGACGACGGGCTCCCGCTTCGCTTTTCTTCGGGCCCATGTTCGATCCCCGGCGGGGCGAGCACTTTGTGTAGCCTGGGAGTTTTCTGCTGGCGCGGACACGAAAATTTCCTCGGCTGGTTTCAGGTGTACTGCTTCGCAGTGTAGAGGGAAATCCGCTGCCATTGTCCAGGCGAGCCGCGCTTCAGCGAGCGTGCAGCCGCCGCGTAGCGGGTGGGAGCGTTACCCTTGGCACAGCTCATGACCGCGCTGGTCCTGTGGCTGCTCAGAACCACAGCAATGTTATCGTTAGAGGATTATTGGAAGTCGTTTTTAAAGATCCGAGGGATTTATCTGTGGAAGATCAGTTATAAGCTCCGTGCAAGGCTGTCAATAGACCTTATGCAGAAACTGGCGCCCTCTTGCGGGAACTGCGTTTGCTCCCGCCATGTTGGGGGATTCCCGGCTATCCGGATATAGTGATACCGCTGTGTACATGATAGCCCGGGGTTAGCGACGCGCACGTCGGCATTTATCATTGTCCAAGATGCCCAAATACTGCCGCGTGTAACTTGCTGTGCACAAAGACGATACGAGGAAGACCACCGAAATTGCGTACACATCTTTTGTTTTTATTTCTCAACGGAAGCATGACTCCAGCCCCGCGTAAAGTCGCTTGCGGTTGTCAACTCCCCTTCGCGCAGTAATATTACAGCTACATCGCATGCATAGTCACGAAACGAATAATATGAGCAGGACTAAAAAGGGTCCCAGAGTGAGCTCTTTTCTAGCCCCGTATTTGCCGCGGAGCCCTCCTCCCTGCTGGTAGTTAAAGGGACACTGAAGTGATTTGTAAACAATGCGGGATTACGAGCGCAAATTGTAGTTCGGAGTCCCTAGGCCCTGTTTCGACCACTCTGAGCGCGTTTACGCGAATTTATTTAGTAGAAAAATCAGTTCGAAAATGCTGTCCTCCTCTCTGCACTCTCGCCCATTTTATTCGACGTTTTCGTGTGACGTCAGCAGGAGAGGAGCTGGCAATTGGCTGCGCTACTGCACGGCTCGCCGACCTTCCGCGACCGAGTCAGTCGTCCCAACGTTTAGTCCGCCGGCCGCCGACGGGTCATGGCAATTCGCCCGATCAGTTGAAACTAAGCCACAACACGTTTGTGAATGGAAGAATGTGCCTTTCTTTACTTCATTAGTTTGTACACTGTATCTAGCTCCAAGTCAAGGTCGCTTCACACAAGCGCTGCACAAGCGCACATGCGACGCTTCGCTGACTGGTACGCCAGTAGGAAAATATAAGGCCTCTTGAAGGGGTAGAAGAGTCAGCGAAGTCAATATAGGTACTAAGGAAATAAAATTAACTGCTATTTTTACCGTACAGCGTAAACTAGGGTGCGGGAAGCACGTTTTTGCGCTGGGCGAACAAGCACAGCGATCAGCAGCACGACTACGCATCTGCGAACGCTTTTCCGTCTAAGAAATGCAATTGCTAGACGTGAGCTATTGTGGAAACTCGGGGGACGCTTACTGCACGAGCTCAATACAACAAATAGTCACCTAAGCTGCTTGAAATACTAAAACTAAATAAAAGTGTAAACTGGTTATACATTATATACCTTATATTTCCATTAACTGGCAGCGCTCTCGCCCGTGGCCGTGTTGTCTGGAGCGCTAGGAATATCAAAGCAAGTGTTTTGCCCGTCACGAGTTCGAATCCCCGCGGGTACAAGCTTTTTTTTTTTATAAGGTAACTTTTTTGTTTTTCGCTGATATTTTCTATACTGAGTTCACCATTTTTGGGCCGTAACGTAAACTGCTCCAGAAACTAGTTCACAGAACGCGCACAGGCTGACACTGACGCGCTAGCGAGTTCTCGTTAGCGTGCTGTTGCCATAAGCACCGAGTGCTTGCGGGCAGTGGACATAGGCCAGAATCGACAGACCCTTGGCCTGGTGCGAACACGCTTTTTACGATACAGGCATGAGTGAGGCAAGCTCCAAATATGGGGGAAAAGCGCATGGCATTTGGGCGCCTGCGGGGACGCGGAGGGCGTTTATCCACTGCGTAGGCCTCGGCTAGTGAATGCTACGATTCCAAGCCGTCCTAGGAGGCTTATCTTATGCATTTTACAGCCGACAACATGGCAGAACCGCGGTACTACGATTACTGGGATATTGAGAATGCCCATCCAACGACGCCGTCGGATGTCAAACATATTGTTTTACAGAACCGAAACCGAAACTTGTTTGATTGCTAAGTTTGGGCATCGTCCAATCACGGTGCCCCCTCCTCCCAACGTCACAGCTTAGTTGGTGCGGCCGCCGCAAACCTCGCATGGTAGTTTTTCTTCTTCCGCACTTTGTAAAATAATTTCCGATTTGTCAACCGGATAAACGATGAAAAGTGTGCTAATTTGAGCCAGTCTACGCAGTGCAAGCAAAAACGGGAGCTTGACAAATTCACTTCAGTGTCTCTTGAAGGCGCACTGCATCGGTCAACTCGTATACTTTATCGTGCTGGTAGAGTTTTGAGTCAGCCGTTCGTGCTTTGCGCGCCCGTGTTTTCTTTTTATTCTGGACGTTCGGTAGGCTTTTACGGAAGTACTACGCATTCTTTAGTTTGCCAAACGTTACAGGAAATAAGGGATCTGCGAGAGTTGCAACCTTCACGTAGCACTATGAGTAGCGCAAGTAACGTACGTAGTAATTCCGTGTATCGGTCATTTACCGCTCGTCGCCTGCTATTCGACCGTAGCCTATTTTCCCAAGATGCAATTTTGTGAGCGGAATAGGTTTTCGCAGTTTTTTTTTTTTTTGCTAAAGCCTTTGCCTGCGCCGAGGACGCTCGGCGGTCGCCGCGGGGCACGCGCTCGCCAGCGCTCGGCAATATTGGTAATTTAATTATTAATTGGAAATTGATTGGTAATTTATTGGCAGCGTTTATCGCGTTACACGCCACACACGTTACGCGCTACACATTACGGCCAGCTAAAGCAGCTCCGCTGTTAAAAAATGCCAGGAATTCAATTTATTTTTCTTTTTTTTTTTTCTTTTGCAGGTTTCCTCTGCGTCCCAGAGGATCCTTAGCGCTATATCGCGAGTGCACCCCCTCCCCCATTTCAACCTCAGGATAGCCCGCAAGTTTCGAAGCGTGTTAGGAATGACCTCCTGAGAAACCCGCAGGATGCAAACCAACGCGGATGTACTTTCAATGTTTGCGTTCTCAAAGCAAAAAAAAAAGGGGGTTGATCCAAGGAGGTTGTACAACCTCCTTGGGTTGAACATAGTGAGGCGAAAAAAGAAAAGGGGAAGAAGTGCGCAGCAACAATGAGTAATAGGGAGAAGAAAATAAAATCAGTTCGGAACGTAGAAAAAAACACTAGGAGGAAAAAAAAGTCTGAGGATCCCAAGGTTATAGAACTTCGATTAATCCCAAGTCAGACAAAAAAAGTTAAGAGCGCCTTTGTCCCTCGCGCCGCGTCAGCGTGATTTTGCCACGGACCAAGAAAAGGGTGCAGCTCTAATGAGTTTCCGCGTAGCAGCCGCATCAGAGTTCTTTTCGCTGTTTCTCGATGAATTGTATGCTACGGGCAGTAGCACAAGACATGCCGTATGTCTTCTCTCACAGAGCACAATGGCAAGTCCGCCCAGTCTATTTTAAAAAGAAAACTACCAGTGACGGCAACGTCCAGGCGTAGTCGGTGAAGGACACCTGTTTCTTGCTTTTGTAGGCCTCGCGGAAACTGGAAATTGCACTGAGGGTCGATCACGTGCAGAGGCAAGGGTATTCTAAGAGAGTCCTGCCAAGCTGGCAACGGCAGTTTCCATCCCGGTGCATTCACGGCCGTACTCCCGTCTGGTCTGGAATACGGGACAGGCAGATTGTGCGCCTCTTTCGCTGCTGCGTCAGAGACAACGTTCCCCTGGATGCCGGAATGACCTGGAAGCCATTGAAGCAAGATGCAGTGCCCGTCTCGTTGCCCGAGTGTGTGCAATGCGTGTAGATCACGCACAAGTCGGCTGCAGCGGTGGGATGGCTTCATCAGTGTTTGCATGGCAGGCCGCGAGTCGGTAGAGATCGCCCATTGCTGAGCGGGAGCGAAGGAGTGCCGCCCTTAACTCAGTGAAGGTGGACGACGTCTTGTGACTGAGTTTCTCTTTCACAGTTAGTCCCTGTGGCCAAACTTATGTTGGACAAACTGGCCGCTGTATCAACGAGCGTTTGAGAGAGCATGAATTCTCATTAAAGGGCCCTCCATCGTCCGATCTTTCTTCGCATTGTGCTAAAGGCAGCGATTGTAAACCTAATTTCCCAGCCACTAACATTTTATTTAGGCACCGTGATCAAACAGCCCGCGAAATCATGGAGGCATTCCACATAGCAGAACGAGGGGATAAGTATGCAAGCCAAACAAGCGTGTGTCTCCATCCTAAAGAGATTGCGTATCTGCGTGTGCCTTGACTGTAACATGTCTATATCTAGTTGTGGTATCACCGTGACATTTGTAAACTTGTTTCGACCATGCGCACTGTCTTTTTATTACTTTATTGTTTGTGTTGAGTATTTATATTCACCCTTCCTGATATTAAAATTTAGTTGTTAGACCGGCGGCAAAAAAAAAAAAAAAAACAGTGGCTGTCCTTGTGCTGCACTTGCTTCGCTGAGTTCGCGCTGGTTTTATCCAAGAATGACTTATAAGCTCTGCCTAACTTGCGTTTGCTTTTGCCGCTATCCGCCAATCGCAGAGCTGGCTGGTATGACATCATATATGTTCTGTTGCGGGAAATGAGCTAGTGGGTCGGATGGCCATTCCTTTTTTTCCTAATTATGTAGCTTATTTCAGCGAAGTTTACTTTAAAAGTGATGTCAGTATGACTCTAACCAGGCAATCTTTTAAGTGAACCAAACTTGTGTTTTCTCTTCGTTGCTCCTTTAACTTTGAACTTTGGCTTAGGTGCAATGTATTCAGTAATTATAGTGAAAGTCACGTCATTGTGCTTTACCGTAGCCGCGACATACTCATTCGAGTCATCTGGCTCCACATTCTGCAATAGAAAAGATAAGTCATTGCGAATCGCAAGGAGCACTTTGCTGTTTTTTGAGCTCGTCAAAGACCTATACAGGGAGTATCCCGAAAGACGGACGTCCCGGCGCAGTCCGGATTCCGAAATCGCGATTACTGGGGACCTGTGCTTACTGATGAGTTGCCTAAAATCAGAAAACCGGGATGATAGTCCGCAGGCACTCGACTGGGACACTGTTGCCTGATTACGAAGAGTTTGCATCAGCACCGTCATAGCACCAAGTTACAGCCAGTTTCGGAGGAATGGGGTAATAATGTCAAGTAAAGTAAGCACGAGTCACAGGAGACGCGAAAGGTGCTAGAACTGACCGTACGGCATCAACGAGGAAGAGTAGTGATGCACCAGAGTTCGTGGATGGTTGCACGCTCAGCCGGCTGATGCGGTCTTGGCTGGCACGTGTGCAGGCGCGCTGCCGTGGGACGGTGGGAGGGGTTGGGTCTTGAGGAACTTGGTCACGGCGGCGGCAGCGGCGGAAACTCAGACAAGTCGAAATCGGTGTTCTAACTTTGTCTCTCTTCGGTCGCTCTTTTGGTGTCGCGACGCGTGGAGCGTTTCTGGGATGAGACCGCCGCCTTCGCTGCCTTGTAATCTACTTTGTTTTGGCTCCTGTGCTTGTAGACGCTTCTCTCCTGTCGAAACGTTGGAGTCGGCCTCATGAGTCCGGCCACAGTTTGGACAGCGAAGCCTTCAGCTTATGGCCGTCTTCACAGCGGGGGCCAGTGGCCAGATTTTTACAGCGAAGGTGTTTATGTCTGGGTTTCCCCATATAGCGTGCGCGGAAAAATCGGCCGAGAAGGGAAGCGGTCACGGAGTGGGCATGCATGGCGACGGAAAACGACTGTAACTCCTGCTTTATCAACGCCATCCAGACGACTGTATCATTAACGTAGAGCTTAACTTACCTTTCGTGATTGCGTAGCTCACTGTGAAGTTGAAGATATTACGGAATTCGTGTACGTTGTACGTGCAGTGTCATCTAGAAAGTGATCTACAAGTGTCCAATCTTGTTTCTAAAGCTTTTGTATCCGCATACACCTGAAACAATGAATTAACTTTATTCCTGGCCACTCTGGGATCGTCGGATGAAAGTGCTGCTGGTGCTGCTCTTGAAGACACAGTTGCCATAACAACGGTGCCCTACACGACATCAAGACACACGTTAGACCACGTCGTAAAACATGGCAAAGGGACATGATAGAACCACACGTGGGACGATACTGTACTGACTCACACGACAGATTCATCGAAGCTTCCCTGCCCAGACTACGCATAGGCCACACCCATACACACACTCCCGCCTGTTGACTGGATCTCCAAGACCCCGGTGTAGCAGGTGTGGGGAGGGCCTATCTGTGGTTAACATCCTAATTACATGCAAGACACTCGACACAACAAGACGCAAACATTTACGCTTACTGTACAGAACAAATCTCACTACACCTACCATGCTTCTTGACCGACAACCCAATGTTTTCTGTTAAGAGCGTTTTTCAGTGTTTTTAGGTGCTTTCATAATCATGCTGGCCTTATACACCAGTCATCCTACCCATCAAACGTTCAGTTGCTAATTTTCTGATTTTTGTACTTATACTTAACACCACTGTGATGCAATTCTCTCGATGTTTGGCGCTCTTTGCCCTTCGCTGGCTTCGCGGATGCGTGAATCAGCTATTGCGCAATTCCCGTCCGCTTGTGCGGGAGTGAAACGCGGAGCCCCACGTTTGTACGGCAGAACAAACACACGGTCCTTGCAAGTTTTATTCGGCTAGTTAGCTGGAGAATAGGCTCAAGCTGTAAATGACAAACGTGCTTTGTTCTGCGCTCCTTGTTCCGGTGGTCAGCCTTCCTCACAGAGTCATCTGTGCCTAAGCGCTTTTCCCCGCCGAAGGGCACAATTTTCGCGCTGCTGTTACACCAGCTGAAGTAGAAGCGAGAGAAAACTAGAGAGAATTTGTGAAAACAATTACTCTGCCGGAAAGCATATTCTGCCGATCAGTGGCGTAGCCGGAAATATTTTAGGGGGCTGTTTTACGGCACTGGTGAAAAAAAAAACAAAAAAAAGAGAGACATCCTGTGTCCAAACAATATCGCAGTTATTTTTCTTTTCAATTTGTCTGTTCTATTTTCGCTTGATATATGTTAATATATCGATGCGGTGCGTAAATAGTCTGGGTGCGAACAAAATTAAGGCCCAGACGAGGAGAATTCGGTGCTCAGGAAATTTCGGGGGATGTTCTGACGTCGCAACCCTCCGGCTACCCCCTTTCTACTGGCAGAGCACGACATAAAGAAATCCTTTGGAGCGAGCCGTATATGCAGCTCCGTTGTAAACACTCCGTGGCCTTATAAATAAACAAGTCGGTTGCCTGAGCTCGCACCCTACGCACCTTGCAACTCCCTTGCTGTCGGCACACGTGTGTCCCTAAAGCGCTTCGCGGTCCAGTCGCGGCTCGCCGGGCTTGTTTCCTTCCGGCGGGGCTTTCCGAACTCGTCCGCGGCGGCGCTTTGAATGTGCATCCGAGCTGTTGGCCAATCTAGTCCGGTTACGCTGCTCCTCCGTGTTTGGAGTAAGCCGGAAGTGAGAAGAAGAAGCGAAAACCAGTTTTCTTTTTTCGTTCTTTTTTCTAGGTGAGCGCAAAGAGGAACGCATCTCCCTGGTGCATACGGGGGGCCCGTCCTAAGCTTCGTCTGGGCAGTTTGGTGCAGTGTGGATCACATTGGAATGCTCGTTGGTCGTAATTCTGCCGCAGAATTTTGAGGGTTGCCGCTTGTGAAGTTATTTTGCGTGTTTGTTAACCGTCATACTGCGTTCATTAAAATCAAGGAAACGGTGCTTAGGACACGGCGGAAATGACGACACACTGCGCAGCGATCAGCGGAAGCCACACTATTATTTTTTTGTTCCTAGGCACGTGAAGGAGGTACGCTTGTTTTGGGTTCCTGGCCATACGGACGTCAGGGGCAACGAACGAGCTAGCGGACCATTTAGCTAATCTCGCTGTCACAACTCCCATCCAATTCGGAATTCCTAATCTGGCTCTATTTGCATCTTCAAGATTAAGACGATATTGTCATTTAGACGCTACTCGTTCAGGCTCACTTTTATCATTTGAAGAGTACCAACATTTAAAGTTCGGGTGGAATGTTCCTTTTTGTGGTTCTCGGCAATGCGAGGTGACATTCACCGAGCTGCGCTGCAGTGATTAAATTCTATCTGTTCACATCAGGACTTTCACCTACGGAACTATTGTGTGCGGTGCCAGGTCCCTGACGCAATCGAACATTTTTTTTTTCTCGACTGCCGCCGTTTCTCAACAGCTAGACAACTGCTTTTGAAGGGTCCAATTGAGCGTTTGGGGTTGACTTTTTCGATTCCACTTATTGGCGCATCAAATTTGGGGTTTGCAAGAAGGGATATCTATAATTGCATTCAAAATTTTCTTTCTGCTTCAGGTCGTTTGAATTGCTGAAGGGTGCTAATTATTGGGCAATTCGGGTTTTATTTATAAGTAAGTTTCCTTTTGCAGCCTCTTTCCGGAAATAATCTAGTATTTTGAAGTCCCCACGTATTTAACAACCGATTAAGCCCTGGCCAATCCCCCCTTGTGGGTACGTGCCAAAATCCTTGAGGACATCATCATCATCATCATTATCATTTCGGGAGATGGTTATCCAGTGGACAAAAAAAAAGAGAGAAAAAAGAGCGGAACAAAGCACGGTCAGGTAGCGAACGCGTGTGCGGGAGGAAGAGTGTTCATGCACGTAAATGCGCATGTCCCTCTGCTAGGAATTGTGAGGGCGGGCTGATATTTTGCGCGTGCCTGCCCCCAAGGGAAGGCAGACGCGCCAAATTTGATTTTCGTGCAGACTGTCCGTTCAACTCGGCATCACCGTCAGATTCGTGTCTCTCGAATTACCTTTGCAGTAGACCTCGTCTGTATTGCAGACAGTCAGACACCAGTGGATGGTTTAGTGCGTGCGTTTGTTTGCCGAGCGCTTACCTGAAAGTCTGAGACGCTTCTGATTGCTTAGTGTAGGCTGTAGCTTCGCCAGCAGTGCGTGGAATTCGCGAAGCAAAGTTACGCTGGAAGACAATCCCTGCCGCGATCGAATGAAAGTTTTGAGGGCACGTGGCGCGGATCGTCTCTTGCCACTCTGCCCGCCTGCAGAGTCCATCCTCGAGGGAACAGAAACGGACTAGCTGTGCCATTAATTGGAGAAACGATCTCCCTTGCGCGTTTTGTTATCGAAAACTGGTTTTGGGCGGCTTCAGCAAGTACTCGTAGCGACCTGAGTGCCAGGCACTGGAACGTGCGAAGTTGGCTTCGACGATGTGTAAGAGTTCGAGTATCTCGTGTAGTTTAGACAAAGACTATAATTATGACGCTAGTTTGAACGTGGCCTGTTTTAGAAAAAGCTGCTTGCACCACCAGTCCGGTAAGAGGTGCGCGATTAGCGTTGCCGTTTGAAAACGTTTCGAGCGTGTCTCTCGAGTGAGGCTGAAACGTTTTACTCGAAACAGCTGGGGAAAACACCTATCTTCCTTTTTGTTGCCAAATTATTTGGTAGCAGCGAAACGTTACGCTTCTAATTTGAATTCTTGGTGGCCCAGAAACCTTTGCCGTGGCGTGGAAAATTTTGACGCTTACTGTACCCCATCAGTATTCACCTGGTTGTTACCGCGTACTTGTGGTTGGTCAAAGACACGCGTGCCGTTTCGTTCAACTGTGAATATGCACACTCAAGAACGGGAACTTCGTCAACTGCGCACGCGTGGGCTCTTTGTGAGCCTTGCCCGCATAAATCACGAACACTGGAAAGAAAAAGCAGTCATGCCGATACGGTTTGAACAATGCGCGGTGCTTTTCAGCGCCCTGCGTACCACCACCCGGGTGCTTTTGTGTTACCTTTTCGAGGGGACGAAAGAAAGGCTACAGGAGTCGCCATCCGCCCGCCCTGAAACAGGATCATAAACAGCGTACGAAGACGACGACACACAAGGAAGAGATTGCAGGACAAGCGCTGAACTACAACTGATTATTTATTTCGCCATGAAAGACATAAACCAAGATGCACCCAATAACAAGGCGCAAAAAATATGACATAAACACTTATCTCGCGCCCCGCCTTCTACGCTCGTTGCTCCACATACTGTTTTTTTCCTTTTCTGAGAGACCTGCTCACGCAGTTTTCACCAAGGCGGTCAATCTCGATAACCTCGCGTCCGTTCCTCCCCCCGAACAGCGGCACGCAGGCACAGTCTTTGCAGTTCGCAGCTGGGTGGTCCGAAACAACCGTCTTTTCTACGATGTTTTTGTGTTCGCTCAGCCTGTCGTTAAGGCATCTACCTGTCTGGCTGGCATAGGTTTTTCCACAATCCAATGGGAGAGAATAAATAACGCCTTCATCACATTCAAGAAACTCTTCCCGGTGTTTCTTCGAGCACGCCACTTTTTCTCTGCCACCGCCATTCACCATCGGACACAGCTTCGAAAGCTTGTTAGGGAAGTTACTTCAACACGTGCGCGCATGCCAATCTTCTTGAGGAAACAGGAACTCGCCTACGGAGCTTGGACACGTGTACCAGCCGCTAAGCCTTGCTCTTTAACAAACACCGCGCAGACGTCATCAGGAGCCGCAACTCAACGTTTCCGCCGGCTCCAAACATTTCCCAGACCAGAACCATCTGGAACGGCGGGACAGGCAGTTCGGGGGCTTCTCCTCATCGCTCGCGAGCTCTGCTGAGAAGACCGTTTCCTGGCGTTTCTTTTTCCTCTTTGAATTCAGAGAACTGCCGCCGTTGGAGCTTTCCCAAAATAAGTGCCGGCAAGAAGAAAATAAAAAAGAAAGAAAAGGACGTGTGAAACGGTGTTGGCTTGTTTTGGCTTGTTGGCCCAGGGTTGAGCAGCCCCCGGGCGTTGTTTGTTGTCGCGTCCCAGAAGTCTAGTTGGCGCCTCGCCTGTGCTCGAGCTGTTTCTTCTTCCGGCGCGCCAGTTGCGCCGGAAGAACAACTCTGCCCGAGACAGCGCGTGCGGGTGCGACTCGCGTAGCCTGATAGATGGGCTCACTGTCCGTCTGGGCAGATGATGGGCGCCCACGTAGTTCCGCGTCGCCGAACTGAGCGTTTCCCCCTCGCAGTTTTCAAGCCCTTGCAGAAATAAAAAAAAAAGTGTGTTGCGGAGCAAGGCGATGAGGCGAAGGGACACGAGAGGGGCCAGGGCGATCGCTTTTTGATTGCGGAAAAATGTTCAAGTGGAAACAGTGAGGTCGCTGTAGACAATCTGTTCGGGCTTTCGCAGTTTGTACGAGGGGTCGACGATGGATGGTGACTGAGGTATAAAGGCGACGTTGCCGTAGCGAACGCGCTTTCGAAAGCTTAAACAGAAGAAAAATTGCTCGATGAAAGGGACATAAACGCCATTGCAACCGCCCATCTACGGCCCAAGTACTTCCTTGGAACTGAAATTGGGAAGTAAAAAAAGACCCCCACAAGAACTCCCACGAAAAAATACCCGCAATAAAAAGTACGCATCGAAGTGAGAGCGAATACGGGGCGCGAATAAGGCGCATACAAGGCCGTTTGACTATTATTAGTAGCGCATTAGCGGTTACCGTAGGGGTTACCGTAGCGCGTAGAGCATTAGCGGTTGCACAAGTTTTCCGTTGACGTCCGAATCTGGGGATCGGAGATACGCGTAGCGAAGGGCCGCTCAATTAAGAGGGGCGACATTTCTCGGAGACCCGATTCGTCTAGCGCTGCATAGTTGGGTTTGCGAGGCGCCGCTGCAGTAAACGTTGCGTTTTTTCTTACGCGTGCCTTGTGTTCATTCCTCACTACGTTAGCAGTTGCAGAGTGGTCATGTTGGGGTAAATTCATCGGCGCTGTTTTTACAACTGCGAGATTGCGATCACTGGGGAGATGAGCGGGCATCCGGTGGGACGACGTCCCTGCTGCAGGCGCAGCGGCTGGCCCTCCTGGCGGGAGCTTGCTCTTGTGCAGTCCAGTCAGTTGGCGTTGCCAGCTGGAGGTTTCTCTGTGGCCCGCTGGCTTCAACTTGGAACGGGGCTCGCTTTGCGTTTCTCGTTTCCGTCGAACGACACAGTCGGTGTGGGCGAATAGCTAGACTTGGGCGAGGGTACAAAGGCCAATTCATCGTCATCAACGTGGCGCATCAATTGCGGTCGCACCTTTGTCAGTTCTCGTGTGTGCCCAATACCAGTTCCGGGGGCGGTATTCAGAGCATACCTCGTGGTGTCGCTTTCCCGTCGGGATTCGACCGAATTTCAAACTAATCCCCCACGGGAACGCGGTGCGCGCCGGAGACCGTGGCGGAGGTTGACTCGAGAACCGTCTGCGGTGTTCCCGCTCTGCAGCAGCCGAAGTGGAAGTTATTCCGCCCGCGTTTCCTACTCCCACCTCGGAGGAGACCACCGTCCACATATCTCCCCGACCGACACCCTGGAACGGGGAAGAAAAAGCGGGGGACCGGCGCGGCTCGAAAGCGTTCAAAAGCACGTTCGGGGGCCCGGAGGCAGCAGAAGGGCCGGGGCTGCCCGGAGGAATGCGCCGATATCGGAACGGCCCACGCGCTGAGAGGGGATTTACGCCGGTTCGCCTCTGCGTCCCCCTTTCTTTTTGCCACATTCTTTTTTTTTTCTTTTTTGCTGGGCTGGACACTCGCTACACTCGCCGCGGCCCTTGATTTCTGCTTCCGCTCGTATTTCCATGCTCTCGTTTCCCATTTCGTCTGTCGGCTTTGTTTTCTTCGTTCTCCTTTCATGTTCTCTCTCTCTGTTTCCTTCCCTTTTTATTTGTGTTCTTCTCTCTTCGGGATCTTTCCTTTTCTGCGTACTTTATTTCATTATTTCTCCATATTTGTGTCTCGCTCGTTTGTTCTTCGGGATTTCGTCCTCGTATTCTTTCCTTCTTTCAATTTCTCTCTCTTTCACTCTTTCTTCGGCTGTTGCTTCTCTGGCTTTCATTCCTGCATTCGCATTTTCTTGGCCTCCACGTTTCGTCCCTTAATCTCCCGCGTTCTTGGGGGCACTTTCTGTGTAGCCACGTGTTCTGCAGCCTTTTTCGACACACGCATGACCTTACTGGGGGGATATTTATTCCGTTTCTTCTGGCTGTCACAATTCACCACCCGCGTATATGCGCATATGTTCGGAATCCGCGCTGTGTGTACGAGCTGTTCCGAGACCAAATCTCTACAACGAGCGAAGAAGCATGCGTCGCGTTCCCAGAAACCGCGTCGTTCTCCACAACGACTTTTTGATGGATGCCGCAAGGAACACGGGGAAGCAAAAACGAAGTAACTTCCGACCAGAAGAAGAAACCGGCAGCGGAAGCACTGCTATAGTTTCGCGCGAACTTCGTGGCAGTGTTGAGTTTCGGAACTTTTTTTGGTGAACTCCAGCGTGCTTTCAATCGTTTCCCGTCGCGCCGTACCGCCCATCGCATATATCCGTATATATTCAGTTGAAATTTTCCCGCTCCTTTTTTGCAAACTCGCGGCGCTCGAGCATGTGTAATGGTCATGGCGCCCGACAGACGGCGGCAAGACGATGATGCACTGGCGCGTCGGGAATTCAAAACTCGACGGATGGGCCTTTAGAAATAGCGCCTGGCATCGCCGAAAATAATTTGCAGGCAGACGGGTGGCGCGTATACGGCCACCGAACACGCGTTCCGCTGTCGCTCCCGCCAAAGTGCGTTCCGTGCGAACAGACACCGAATCGAAACAGTGGCAGCGTTAAAGAATCGCGAAGAGAACAAGAACGGCTTGGCAAGTGCAGGAGCGTCGTGCGGTGCTTCTTTTTGCCTTTGCACGTACCCAACACAGTTTCTGGGACGCGACGTGATCGCATAGGCCATCGTGTGTCGTCTTCTCCCGTCGGCGTTCGCGGGTCTCCGAGGCCGTGTTTGCACATGTGCTGCTGTCTCGGAGACCAGGGGTAGTGGTTCACGCACGAGGCGGTGGCGCTCGACTGGTTTCTGGCTTCGCCGTTGGCTCACCCGCTGTCGAGGGGTTAGAATGGCCCGCAAATGAACGCGCAGTGGTCTCGGTCGAGGGCGAGGACCGGAACGCGTTCATTATTCCGCCCCTTTATTGGACTCCGCGGCAGGGAGGGTGCAGAGGTGGGCTGTGCCGCAATGCGCTGGTGTCGTGCCCGAAGACCAACCAAATGGGGCGATTTTCCCGAACTTCACAATCCGCTCGCCGTTCGCTACGAGTACGCGAGTTTAGGCCGGATAAAAAAGTTGTGTGTGCGCGCGCGCGCGCGCGTGTTCGTGTGCGTGTGTGAGATAGAGAGAGAGAGAGAGTCAGGTTGTGCACGATAAGCCACAAGTGGTAGAAGCGTGAAGCCTCGGATGCTTCGAATCTGCTCTGGATGATCGTGAAATCTGTTCAGAGCACAATGCAACACCGAGATTAAAGCAGTCACCGGTGCCAACGCAGTGAGCCATTGAATACGGAACGTGTGTATTTTTTCTTTACGGCAATGGACTCGAGGTTTACCTTAGGGAGACGGCTGCCTCTCTGAAACAGACGTAGCGAGGGTAAGGCCGCGGGAGCTTTGGTGAGATGTGATGTCAGGGCTGAATTGTCGGCGTGAAATTGTATCTGGTTTTGCGTAAACGTTTCTGTACACTAGTTTCGGGTTCGATCCACTTGGAGTAGACATGCAAAACATCCTGAAATTTTGGCTGTACAAAAAGAAATATATTTATTTATTTATTTATTTAATTATTTGTTTATTTATTTATTATGGGTGTGCGAATATTCGAAATGTTTCGAATAATCCAAAGGGTTCGAATAATCGGCTATTATCGAATATTTGGATTGATTTGTTTAGGGGGGGGGGGGGGGGGGGAGTGGAGGAACGCGGCTTTCAACTCTGGAAAAATGAAGTTTTTTTGAAAGCCACATATTCGGCTTCTATAATGTTTTCTATCCTGTGCGTTTAAATTTTTTCCGCCGAAAACCGTCGCAAAGTGGCATAAAAAGTACTTATACTTTTGCCAGCCGCGGTGACAAAATGTCAGCGCAAAAAAGCAAAAAAAAAAAAAAGAACGGCAATTTTCGCAGCGCTGTATCCCCTTAACGCTGACACCGGGAGCGGCAATTTTCATACCATTGTATCGGCCGAGCGATCCTCTTGCATGTATTGAAGTTGTGCATGTATTGAAGTTGGAGTGAGTTGTGCAGAATATCATACCAAGCTTCAAAGTAGCTCATTTGTGTCCTTGTGAAATGTTAACTTCTGGAACACCTGCACGTAAGACATAAAAGAATCTAAGACTCTCACGTCCTTGTTTATTGATTTGGAAATGCAAAGTATTTTGAACAAGTTTTCATCATGTTTTATAGGTCCCTCAAGCTCGGTACAAGGCGAACAGAAAGAAAATCCTATAAATAAAAAAAGTTTTCGAAATATTACTTTGAAATTTTTATGGTGCTATCAGAGCACCATTTCCAGCTGGTGTGATAATTTTTATTAAAATCCAAAAGAAATAAAAAAGTTGATTTCAAAAGCCTCGTCCCACTTTAATTATTCGAAATTCGATTCGATATTCGAAGCTAGATATTCGTATTCGATTCGTATTCTAAAAATTTGATATTCGCTATTTTTGATATATATATATATATATATATATATATATATATATATATATATATATATATATTGTAGTGAAGAATGTTAGCTTTGCTCCCGAAAAGCATCAGAGTCGTCATTACCCAGAGTGGGTCATGTTGACCAGTGCGAGCAGCGTCATCATCAGCAAAAAGACTGTCGGTAATCCTCATCGCCATCGCCTGGAGCGACGGGGTTCTCTCGGACTGCTTCGATCGGCTCGTGTCCGCTTCCCTGATCCGCGATTCCTAACCTCTCGCCTCCAGAAAGATCTTCGTCAATAAATCACCTTTCAAGTGGTGGAGGAGCCGGGGTCACGCCTTAATCCTGGAACTCCGGAGCCGGAAGTTGCCCTCGGCCATGAACAACCAACCGGACCAGAGTACTACGCCCTCATCACCGACGGTGATGTGCTACGGTGCTATGCAGCGGGAACCTCCATTCTTCAACGGAACCGACAATAACGACGCCGAGGATTGGCTGTCCCTGTATGAACGCGTAAGCACTCATAACCGATGGGACGACGCCATGAAACTGAATGACGTCGGCTTCTCTCTGAAGGGCGCCGCCGAGTTATGGTATGGGAACAACAAGCGCGACTGCCGGACGTGGTCTGAGTTCAAGGTAAAGTTCATTGCGGCCCTTGGCCGACCAGCGGTGCGAAAGCTTCAAGCGGAGCAGCGTCTGCGTGTTCGAGCACAGCAGGCTGGCGAGAGCTTTATTAGCTATATTGAAGACGTCGTGGACCTATGTAAGCGCGTCGACCCCTCTATGGCGGAAGATGATAAAGTCAAGCATATTTTAAAAGGCATAGATGACGACGCCTTCCAAATGCTTTTGTCCAAGGACTTGAGCACGGTTGCCGATGTCGTCAAGCTCTGCTTAAGCTTTGATGAGCTGCGGAAGCAACGGGCCCTCACTCGAGGATCTCTTGCACGGGATAGCTCTGGGTTGAGTTTGGCTGCGATTTCGGCCGATTCCGCATTGCTTACGCAAATTAAAGACTTCGTACGTGAGGAAGTGGCCCGACAGTTGTCCCTCCTACCCTCCACGACGAAGTCTGTGTCCACGCTAGAGCCTGCCCTCAGAGATGTCATCCGGGGTCAAATTGCCGAAGCACTTCCGCCGTCGTCTCCGCAGTACGTGCCAGTAGTTGCGCCAGTCACTTATGCCGATGTCGCCACCAGACCATTGCAGCAGCCTGCCGTGACGTTCCAGCCGACATTCCCAGTTCGACCTCGGGTTCCGCCTCCGGTGCTTTCCCAACCTCAGTTCATGCCGCAACCCCGGAGTGCATGGCGAACACCGGACAATCGCCCTATCTGCTTTGCGTGCAGGATGCCTGGGCACGTTGCACGCTATTGTCGTCGTTATCCGCCGTCAACCTGGAACTCTGCGCCTGCAGACTTTCTTCAGTCGCCTCAAGTCCATGTGACTCCACGTTCGTCGTTCCCGACCTCCTCTTCGAACCGCGCCGCCTTTACTGACCACCGCTCGCCGTCACCACGCCGTCGCTCGCTCTCCCCGATGCGGCGCCGTCCTGGTCCAGAAAATGCGGAAAACTAGACGCCGCAGTTCCTGAGGCACGAACTGCGTCGATGTCGAAAAGTCCAAGGCCTCATCCCCTTCCGTCCCCTACCAATGTCATCGATGTTATTGTTGAAGGCATTCGCGCATTAGCTCTGGTCGACACAGGAGCCGCCGTTTCCGTTATTCACGCTGATCTCTGCCGTTCCCTTCGCAAAGTAAAGACGCCCCTGGATGGACTATCGCTCCGAACCGCAAGTGCACAACATGTCGAGCCAATGGCTGCGTGCACGGCTCGGGTCGTTATTCAGGACGTCGTGCACCATATTGAGTTTATAGTGCTTCCGGCTTGCTCCCATGAAGTAATATTAGGATGGGACTTTCTTTCTCGCAATAACGCAGTGATTGACTGCGCACGCGCACAAGTGGAACTTTCTACCTTTTCTGACGCATTGTTCGACGACGACCAACCCATCCACGCTGCTAAACTTGTCGTGGCAGAAGACACTCCCATTCCGCCCTGTTCTTCTGTATGTGTGCCTGTATGCTGTGTGTCTGTGACCGACGCCACGGCGCTGTTTACGCCATCTGACACGTTTCACCACCGCAACCTTTTTCCGCTGCCGTTTGCTGTTCTGGATTTCCACTCCGGGGGAAGCGCCATGTTCATCACGAACATTTCGACCGTACCGTGCGCCCTCCTAAAAGGCGAAACTCTTGGAAGTCTAGAACATATAGACCCTGGCCTTGTTTTCAACGTTACGGATGGCGTGTCACACATTGACATCGACGGACTAGATCCGTGTTCGTCAGATCCAAACTCAGCGACTGACCTTTTCCGTGCCTCCGTGGACGATGCTGTAGACAGCACCCAACAAGCTCAACTTATGGCTCTACTTCAGAGATTCCGTTCGCCTTTTGATTTGTCACCCAACGCGCTTGGGCGCACGACCGCTGTGGAGCACACCATCGACACTGGAAGCCATGCTCCCCTTCGGCAACGGCCGTATCGCGTCTCCCCAGCCGAGCGTCGCACCATCGAGCAGCACGTCGACGACATGCTCCAGCGTGGCGTTGTTCGACCCTCAAGCAGTCCCTGGGCATCGCCTGTCGTTCTCGTCCGGAAAAAAGATGGCTCTATTCGATTTTGTGTAGACTATCGCCGCCTCAACAAAATCACGCGCAGGGACGTCTATCCTCTCCCTCGCATAGATGATGCTCTGGACAGCTTGCAGGGTGCAGAATTTTTCTCGTCGCTTGATTTAAGGTCCGGGTATTGGCAGGTTCCTATGGCGGATGATGATCGCCCAAAAACGGCATTTGTCACACCTGATGGATTGTATGAATTTAATGTCATGCCGTTCGGGCTATGCAACGCCCCTGCAACATTTGAACGAATGATGGACAATGTTTTGCGGGGCCTCAAGTGGAAGATCTGTCTTTGCTATCTCGACGACATTGTCATCTTTTCCGCCGATTTTCAGACGCACCTTCACCGTTTGGAGGAAGTTCTAACATGCCTTTCTAGATCTGGGCTCCAACTTAACCTTAAAAAGTGTCGCTTCGCCGCCACGAAACTTACCATCTTGGGTCATGTCGTCTCCAAGGACGGCGTGCTCCCCGACCCAGCCAAGCTTCGCGCTGTCGCCGAATTCCCGAAGCCAACCAACATAAAATCCCTTCGGAGCTTCGTAGGGCTTTGCTCGTATTTCCGGCGTTTCATTCGCAACTTTGCTTCCATCATTGAGCCATTGACGAAGCTCCTCGGTGGTGCCCGTGACTTGCCTGCCTGGTCTCCGGCCTGCGACCACGCGTTCCAGACTTTGCGCCGTCTCCTGACCTCGCCACCCATACTTCGACACTTCGACCCTACAGCGCCTACCGAACTTCATACTGACGCCAGCGGAGTTGGCCTTGGGGCTGTGCTGTGCCAACGTAAACCAGGTTTCGACGAATATGTCGTCGCCTATGCCAGCCGCACCCTAACGAAGCCAGAATCCAATTATACAGTTACCGAGAAGGAGTGCTTGGCCATCATCTGGGCGCTTACTAAATTTCGACCATATCTGTATGGCCGCCCATTTGATGTGGTCACTGACCACCACGCCCTCTGTTGGCTGTCTTCTTTGAAAGATCCGGCAGGTCGTCTGGGGCGATGGGCGCTTCGCCTCCAGGAATATGATATACGAGTGAAATACAGGTCTGGTCAGAAGCATTCGGACGCCGACGCTCTCTCCCGTTCACCCGTACCTGCTGATCTATCGGACTCTCCAGGGGATCTGTCTTCCCTTGCTGTGACTGATATGGCAGCTGAGCAACGGAAGGACCCATGGATTGTTGCGCTCCTCACCTCGCTCACCAATCCTTCCCAAGCCGTAACGCCACGCGCTACGGCTTGGGAACTCAAAAAATTCTTCATCTGTTTCTATGACCTACCGCATTCCCCCCTTTGCTTTCCGAGGAAAACCTCGGAAAGCAAAGGGGAGGTTGTGGTAGGTCATTGAAACAGATAAAGAATTTGGAAAGAAAGAAAGAAAGCGGAGAAAAAATGCCCGCCAGGTGGGATCCGAACCCACGACCTCCAGAATACCGGTCTGGTGCGATGACCAATACGCTACCGGCGGGGCGATTTCCCCCCCGCTTTCTGGGGTATTTATGTCAATGTAATTTTTTTCCTGTGCTCGGGGGTGGTAGCCAGCGCCACTCCGACTTCTCGGGGTGAAGGGGACCTTCTTTTTAATCCCCGCGCCATGACTCGAGGGTCTACGACATGTCGAGAGTGGTCAACCAGCGTTGAACCCTCTTAAGCTCCCTACGGTACCAAGACTGCCAGAACAGAAGCCCTCGCTATGCATGTAGCGAATCAGAATAGGAAAATGAGGGGCTCGTAGAAATAACACAGAAATAAGGGTTGCCAGTCAAGAAAACCTCGGAAAGCAAAGGGGAGGATATGGTAGGTCATAGAAACAGATAAAGAATTTAGAAAGAAAGAAAGCGGAGAAAAAATGCCCGCCAGGTGGGATCCGAACCCACGACCTCCAGGTCGAAACTGCGTTCGGGTTGTTTTGTGGTCCACCCGTGCAGACGAAGCCGGGAACCGGCCGCTGTCTCTCTCTGGTTTTGTACAATTGCTTCGGATTACGCAAGTAGGTTCGTATTGACTGCTTGATATCATCTTGAAAAAAATACGCAGAAAAGGTAGCAGTGCGTGCGTGTTTCTTTTCTGCCGTCCTTGTTGTTTCGTTCCAGCTCAAATCTACAGTCTCTGGCTTTGCTTCTTTGAAGACGCGAACTAAAAATACCCCGGGGTCGGGCTGACGTTCCCGTCCCAACTCTTAACGTGCATTGTTAAGCGTCCATTACCGGTTGTGACGCCGCATCGCACAGGGCGCACCCTTGCTCGCTGGTGTGGGCACTCCGCGCGAAGCAACCTAACGCGCCTGCCGCCTGTTTTGCTATTCCGGCGCACCTGTCACGCTCGGTTCTCGTTAGGCCTAACTCCGGTGCAACGCCTCAACGGCGTTCGCCCCGCTCGCACGGGTCCCGCGCGAGCCATTAGGACGAGCGGAGAGCTGCCGAGTTCGCCTCGTCTCTCGTCGGGCCGTCGCCAACAGGCGCGCTCCGCGCTGGCTCTATTGTTAGGAAGCGCCTCCCTCCTGTTTCGAGTCTCGCCTTCGGAACGAACGCCCGCCTTGACTAGACTCCGCTGCGGGGGCTTTCTCTCCTCCCGCACTGGGATTCCTTTGCGGGGATTTAACCAGAGGGGACGAGTGCGTGGTCCCTGAACGACAGGTCAGGCGCTCCTCGGTGTTGATTGCAGAACAAGGGGTGTATTGGCCGCGAGGCCCACCACTGGAAAGGCCGGCGCTGTGATCGTTTTGACGTCACTTGTAGGATCACCGTTCCTATCTTGCTGCGCACTTGGCTTGCAGCGCTAGGCGTATCGCTCGGAAGAGCTGACTAAACACATTTTCGTGTTAATTTCCGCCGTTTGAATTTAATTCTCAGTGCGTAAAGCGCAGTTTGACCTCACGAGGGCTTTATACCTGTATCAGCTCTGGTACATTCTCAGCAAACAACTTGAGCGTGGGTACGAAGCGTAAGCTGCGGCTCGTTTCCCCGACCAACAATGTAGACTACGACAATCACCGAGCTAAGTTTCTAGATTTCGCTTGTTTGTAAGAATGTATAAAGCAGTAAACCATGAAGCGTTTACTGCTCGCAGAAACGCTCAGCACACACACCCGCTGCGCCTGCCCGCACGGCCGACGGAGCGGCTCGAACCGACGCAGGTCGCGGCAGCAACAACTTCTAGCCGCTTTTTCAAAACACACTAGTCGTGGAAAAGTAGTTCCACATTGGTGAAAGTGGATTTTAATGTAGTGAAAAATTGTCCTAGGCAGTGTCATCAGCTGCCGTTTTCAAAGCGATACTCAAATATCTGCCGCGATCTACTCCGACCGGCCGCGGACGTCGGTGCGGGCAGCGCCGGCCCGCTTACGCGCGGTGTGGCGAGTGGCCGAAGGATGGCGATACCTGCGCGCAAGAATCGGCCGAGGCCGTGGCAGGTATCTTTACCGTCGATCGCTGAAACGCGACCAACACGCATACAAAGTTACACATCCGAGAAAAGGGGTGGCAGTGCGGTGAAAAGTTGTATTAGGGATTGTCATTCGCAACTTCAAACGATAGCGGCGATGAAATATCTGCCGTGACGGTAAGCCTGAAGTTCCCAACATTTGATTAGGTGCATCCGAAGCCGGCGGCGAGCTGTTCGAGAAGACCGTCTCGTCGCACGCGTGCGTGTGTTTTCCCCTAATTTCTTCGGGTCCCCCAACGCTCGGTTCTCCTATTCTAAAACTCCCCATTACCACAAAACCTTAACGACGTGTTTCGCCTCATACACAGCCTCGATTTCTGTGAACAGTCGTGAGTTTCGAAATTGATGCTACAGACCAAAGCCCACGTTGAAATTATAAATTCCCACGCCGAGGTGCTACTTGAAACTTAATATAGCCATGTCCAAACCTCCTCGAAGGCGTCGAAAACTCGCGTTCATACTATTCATACTTTGCGGACAATTTGTCGCGAAATGTAAACATAGCCGTGCAGAGTGCAGGCCACGGCAGTGATCGTTAATCAAATCCGCGCCTAACTATAAAAAAACATTGTAGGGTAAATAGGCACTGCTTAAGCCAAACTGCAGATCATAGTGGCACTTTTACGCGTGCGCGGCGAAGCAATCCGATGACCGTTCTCACGTAGTCATTTATTTACGAGGCAATTCGAGAAGTATACGCGCGGTGAGATCACAAGTGAGCGAAGTGTTTTCGTCTCTACTGCAAGGAGTTTTCTTGCAAACACAGTCTCGTCACCAGTATTTCATAAGGAATTTAGCGCGTACTTGTCTCGATCAGTTACAACGTCCTTGGCGTTAGCTGGCTGCGTACGAGCTGTGGGTCGCGATGGTAGCAACTACCTAAACGCGGCTGTGTCGCCGGTAAGAAGCGAGTCGCTGACTGCTAGCCTGGATTATTCGGTCTGTAGAACACTTTTTAGTGTAATTTGCATCAAATCAACGAGGAAGGGCGAGACGGTGACAAAAAAAAAAAATAAACTCCCCTCGCGGCAACCCCTGTGTAGATGCGACGCATAGGGGGTTCACGTTGGAGTGTTGGACAGCGGAGGAACGTTGCTGGAACGATGGAGGGGAACGGCGCAGGCACCGCGTTTTATTGGCGGTGAGATCTTTGAGTGGCGCCCCCTGTCTCTGACGTCGGCTTAGGGATTCGCGCCGCTGTCGTCTGCTACACTCCGCTTGTGGCTAGAAATCGCCCGCTTCGTTGCTGTAGTGCGTTAAAAGGCGTATTTCTAGCGACTCAGTTATTTTGCCAGCCTCTGACGCATCTGAATAATTTGAAGCTGTATCCCCCACAAGTTTGCAACACACGAAGAGATAGAGAACAACTTTCTTCAGAGTATCGGTCAGAAGAACGTGTGTAACTCGTCATTTCTTGCTTATTCGCGAGGATCAGCGATCATAGCTTCTCGATAAGTATTCAAAATGCGTAGGCTTCCCTGCATTATTTTTGAGATGCTCCTATGAAGACTCAACAGTTTAATACTACGTACCAAGAAGTGGCCTCTACACGCTGATCGCACAGCAGGAAATAAAGCGGCTTTCTTCTGTTTCTTTCGTTGTTGTCTTGTATAGGATTAATGTTTCTTGCTTTTTTTTCTGCCCAACGCATTAATTTTTCTGCGCCGTCACCAACTTCTTATTAGGAGGTTTCGGGATGTTTGGGAGCCTCACAAAGGTCGTGTAGATATTTCCTTCATTTTGTATGGCATACATTTCCTTCTTCACAAATTGGCTTTCATTACGGCTGCATGCAAGAAGGTGCATACCCGCAGCGTGCTTTGTTTATTCACATGCAAATACAATTAGAAGGTTTGTGCTACGCCACCGCGATCGCGCCCTAAACAACGTGGTCCACAGTACTCGAAGGCGGCTTTTGTGCTCCGAATTTCTATCGTAATTATATCGTTATCATAACGAACTGACTCTCAACTCTAACAATGATGACATGATTACAGTGTTGAAGGCATGATATACTCGCTAACTAACGTAATAAACAGTATACCTGCATATATTACAATACTCGAAACCGAAGAATTCCAAGTAGCTCTTTATTGCTTTTCAACCCTTCCAGGCGCGAAGGACAAATCCTATTCTACTCGGGATGGGGTTCTATTATTTGAAGAAAATTACTTTTACTCTCTTGTCCTGGACTGAGGACCCGGCCCACTAACCAGATCGATTTAATTGTTAAACAAAGTTTCCCCTCCTCCCCTTACTCCTCCTCCTCCTGTTGAGTGCAGTTTTCCTATAACGCATATCCGAATATCGGGAAGATAAGGCTGTACAAAATCTTCCGAAATATCCCTCCAGGTCTTAACAAACATATATGTGTTACTATAAATTTAACGAAGACGTGACTCGTTTTGCTCAATAAACCTCCATACCGGTTAGATGCAATCAGCACGCGCGTATATATACACTGGGTTATTTGGAACTCAACCTACAGTTTTTGCAGTCTGTAGTGCATGTCGGCAAACGTTCATGCCTTGACAGCGTAAAGTGATGTGATAAAACGCGTTTGAGCGTTCGGCAAGGTTGCAAAAACTGTTTTACCTTACATATGATTACCGGGAATCGTGCTGCCTTCTGCCAAAGCCGATAGCCCTGAAGGCCTAGAATTTGTTTTGGTCTTCCATTTTCGCTGTTGTCGGTTATTAGCAGCTGACTGTTCCTTTTGTTCGAATGCTTACATGAGAAGCTGACGCCTAGCTCCCACTCTTCGCGCTCCGCACAGGACCGGCTTCGCAAGGAATGGGGTGGCGCCGGCAATGTTTTTCCCGTAGCGGTATCCAAAACTATACTTTAATTGACACCATGAGCTAGTGTATGCGATTTGAAGCCTATTATTATGATAAAAAGTTATCCACACGCCAATTCTGGTGCGGACAAGCATCAGACGTTGGCCGAGCGCAAAGAAACAGCAGGGAGAGCGATCCTGAGTGAAGCAGACGACAAATGCGAGAATCCCTAAGCTGACGTCACGGAGGCGCGCTTCGCAGCGCCGCCTGTGTTCGCGCTCACCGCCAATAGCGTGCATAACGGTGAGGGGACGCGCCGGGGCGAGTGCGTCTGCCGCGGCTATGACGCAACACAATCCACCTTAATCCAATCCAATCCAAGCCAAGCCAATCGAACCCAATCCAATGCCCCTCGCGAGAGAGTGTTCGCTATCGAAGAGTTGAGGGGGCGAGCGGCGGAGAGCGCAGCTGGCGCGGCGAGGAGAATGGGGGAGGGGCGGACGCCGACGACGCCGGATGCAGGGACAAGGCGAGTGAATGAGATGCCTTCGCATCTAAAAAAAGAAAACACACCGTCGCATACGCACACGAAATGTGTTGTAGCAGAGGACAACGCGCTCCGGCGTCCAATAAGTGACGTCATTCGTAGGTGGCGCCACGGTATGTCCTCGAGGCCTAGGCGTGGCCGCTTCCTTCTCGAACTCGAGTCGCTCGCGAAATTGGACGGCGGCGTCGAGATTGAGAGGACAGAGAAGCCCGCTTGTTCTCTTCGATTGGCGAGGCCAAACAGGGCCGGCAGCTAATGAAACAGCTGAACTCGCTGCAGCAGAGCGAGAGAGACAAAAGGCGAAGAATGCATCCGGCTTATCTAACTCGCGTTATCTTGGATCGGGCCGCCTCAGTGAATTGCCCCTTCCGCATCTTGCTTCCCCGACGCGTTGCTTCGTATTTCGGTTGTCGTTCGTGATCCGCCCCGACTGGGCATTTGAAGAGGGTATACAGCGATACCAATTACTTTGTACGGTTACGCATCCAGTCATTTGGTAAAGGATTTGATCGCGCATTTCCCGAAATAAGCTGTGTGCTTTCTTTTCTTGCAGTCATCTCTTTACGGTGCCTTAACGTCCGTGTTTTAGGAGCGGATCCACTGTTAAAACTCGGATGTTTACCGTAAAACCGAAGAAATGTAAATTTCTGATGATTGGAAGCTAGGGTGAAGTCAGTGCGCCAGTTTTGTGATGTGCAAAGTAGGTGGCTTGTTTTCTTGTTTTGTTTTTCTTCTGCGGAGCGTTACGCAATAAAAAAATGGCAGCATCTCCACTCTGTCGATGATGGCGAGGCTGAGGAGTATACGGGGACTCGAAATGACAACCAAGTTGCGCCCCAAGTGACATCCGAATTGCCCGCCCGACCGTCATTCGATTTGAGCCGTGAGTTGCACCTTGATTATTGCCTAAATTAATCTGCAACTCACGGCTCAAATCGAATTTCGCTTCATTTTCTGGTGATGTGCGCACGGATGGACGCGGACGGACATTGGGAGGTCCTCGGGTATTCCGCACCGTTACAGGCGAGGGCGTAAGCCGTTTGACTTTCGGGTACTAACTCACGCTCGTAGCCCAATAGGGTAAGACAACTGACACCAACTCTGTCTGGTTTGCCAGGCACAGGCTCGAATGCTGCCAGTGCCTGTGTGTTTTTTTGCGATTTCAAATGCTATTCGCACGGACGCGGACGGACAATTGTGCGGTCCTAAGGTACTCCGCACCTAGTAAGTGTCTAAGCTTCCGTTAGAGCGTGAAATAAATGGCTACTTCAGTCCAGCTAAACTATACAACCAGAAATATTTACTTCAACGCTTAACCGGGTGAACTCGGGGCAGGTGTACGCAGTTGCGTGTTCCGTGAATTTCGCGAAGGACGATCGCGTCAGTGGGAAGCCATAGGGTGCAGTGGTCGGAAGGTGGACAACGCCTCAATTCAGTGCGGGAGAAACTTCCACCAACGCACAGCGCCATTGAAAGCGAAATGGCGTCGAGACGCCCCGGCAAACAATGCGCAGACTAAATTAGTTTTAGCGTTGTTTGCTTCTATCAGCAGACACCGCTGGAGGCCCCGAAGTAACGTGGTTGCATCTGCTTCCCTGATTGGCTGGCGCTGGCTGTGTTCCCTTACCCAATTGGCTATGTCTCGCCGTAGCTTTCATTCAGCGTTAATATTAACACCTCGCACGTATGCTATTGTCCCGTCTATATATACCTTAGGTGGGCCTTAAGTTAGTGCATTCGTTACAATCCTTGTTCTGTCTATTCTCCGCTTCGGTTCTCTCTTATTATTTATCAATTTGTAGAACATTAATGAATCAATCTTTATTCAACATCAGCTGGGTCACAGATGTCACGTGCACAGACAAAAAGCCTCGAAGCATTGGGCTGGACGGGGGTCGGCGCCCCTTGGTTGGGTGTTTGTTTACAGTCGAACAGGCAAGGGCAGCGGGAGTGGTGAGGAAGTATTTTTAAGAACACGACATGCCATCACAGGGAATACAAAATGATTACAGCGAGAATTTCTTTCCCAAATATAACTCAAGTAATGTTTGCAATGAGCAGTGGACGTGCGACAGATACACCAAAGAACGGGACAAAACACTGGCAATCATAAGGCAACAAGCAAGGCGCATGACATTAAGTGCAAAATAGAGAACAGATCCTAGAAAGCAGGGTAACAGAAAAAAATCACGCCATATCCACGGAATCAATGATGATAAGTGGGGCGAAGCTCGAGAGGGGGAGATCATCGGTGACCGTAACTCTCCCGTGAAAGTTCGCCCATTACATCATTAAGAAAGACGTAAGACTGTGTGCGTACATTGTACAAATCAACTTTTATTTTGTTCTTTCATTTTGTTCTTGTTCGTTTGTTGTTTCGTTTCTTCGTTTGTTCTTTTCATTTCGTCGTTGTCATGACTGGATTGCGAGGTCCCTTCATTACGACGGCGTTATGATCTGTGAAATGAAGCGAGAGAGGTTCTTGTACTGGCTGCAATGGGAAGTTTGCAAACACTAAGTCTATACACGTTCCTCGGATCGTGGTAGGGTTCATATGGATACACCTGAGTGCGTATTTGAAGAAAGAACTTTTATTTAGGGTGAACTTGTGCCCGAACAAGACGAGAGGAAACGAGCAAAGGTCCTTGCGTCTCGTTCGATCTCCGAGAACGACTGCCTGCGTTCGTGGCGTGATCTCTTGCGTGATCTCCCCCTCTCAGTGCACGTGCGCTCGCGCCTCCGTTGACGAACACAGACAAGCTCGCGCTCCCGGTGCCGAGTTTGCGCTGCCGGTTGCAGCCGGTTCTTGCGCGTGCAACGCGGCCCACTTTGCGACGTCTCCGAAAGCATGCGGAGGTCACGTACCACGAGACACAAGGGATGGACAGACCCATGGCTTTAGGAGCTTCGCCCCCAAAAAAGCAGAAAAAAGTGCGGCAAGCATAAATGCATGCCGCACTCTTCTCCCGCCGGGTCCAGCTTGGCTGGTATAGTACCAAGATGGCAAGCTGGGCGAGTTGCTGTTGGTTCATTGGCTGGTAGTGGACACATCCTTGGCCACCCTTATCGCTGCTACCTCCGCCACACTTACACGCACTCCGTAATTCCTCTGTCGCTTTGTCTCTCTTTCTCGCCTCTCTTTTATTTCTCTTCTTTTCTTCGTTTTTCACCCCCCATTTGCTTTCCACTGGTTGCACTCGTATGGTGCCGGCATGTGACCTCAGGACGGCTTTCAAAACGAAGCTGCAATGCCCAGGCGGAAGGACAGCTCGGGTGGTCTCGTGTACGCAGAAAACTCCTCCGGCGCAACCGCATGCGCACGCCGACAAAACAAAAAATAGCAGTGGCTTAGCTCGGCTGTGCCAGGATATACGTAGCCTGAGTTAAGGTTCAGCTGGTCATTCTTAGGTTTCCTGATTGTCTAGGATTAGCTTGATTATCTTGCCCACTGCTGCTCCAAAGATGGTATACGCATTATGTGACACATGCATATTTATCAAGCGGCCCCGGCGCGGCGTCACCAATCGCCCCAGAGCTAAGCTGTTCCACAGGCGCACGCCGGCGTTGCTGCGACGCACGAGCCATCGGTTCCACACCCGGCCACCCCTCGCATGACTAGCAAGTGGACCGGGGCGCCACGTGCGGAACGGAGGTCGGCTAAGACGCTTGGCGCGTGGGGTGTGTGAGAGACGCCGGGCAGCGAGCAACGTTCTGTACGCCGTATGACGTCACTGCTCCTCGCGCACGCGCAGCACGGCTCTCCAGGAGCCACGCGCAACTGCTTAGCCTCGGCCAGTGTAGCTCACGCTGCAAAAACAGGTTGTAGATCAGTTACAAGTAACGGGGATAGGAATTGGCTGGGTTTATCCCAGGGGAGCGCCCTCCCGCAGGTGAGACGGTGATGCGGGCGGAAAAGCGTTCACGTGACATCGGCCTGTTACTTCGGAGTGGATGGGCCACTGGTTTATTGTTTAATGGAGCTCAGCTCAAAGTTGGGGAATTCGTGCGCCCCCGAAAGAGTGGCGCGTCGTCCGAGCGGAGCACCCCGCCGGGTCGTTCGCTTCGTCGACGCCCTAGCGCGACGGCACGTCGGACTCGAGCCAAGTTCGCGTGCCTCTGTGCCGTTGCCGCTTCTTGGGCGGGCACACCTCGAGGTGCGCGCGTCATGTCGCGGATTTGTTGCGTCCGGGACGACGCGCCGCCCTCTCTCGCGTCGCTTGCACGGCTGCACCGCGAGGCGGGCGTACGTGCCGTGGGGATGAAAAAGCGGCCAGGTTTCACGTCCAACTCTATCGCCTGACTTTGCAAGGTGCGTCGGGAGTTGCGGACACTGGTCAGTCGACCTGTGCGAGGAGGTTTGGGGATCCCGGTTCACCGAAACTGAGTAGAAAAAAAGAAAAAGAAAAAGAAAAAGAAACTGCGCATCGAAGACGAGACCACTGCAAAGGGGACAGGACGGGTGCAGATTCACAACTAGCTTTATTGGAGAAAACGGGCGTGTATTGCATATGCGCACAAAGCAGCCGCTGCGGAGACCAGCCATGTCAGCCGCTGTTGAATGAAACAAAAGAGCTGAGTAGAAGCCGGGAACGAGTCGCCCGCGAGCTAATAAAAACGCTTTTGATTGGTGAAAGCCACGAGAACTGTGTGAGCGAATCTGCTGTTACATTGTACGGAAATGGGTTTTTAAACAGGCTGGTGCATGGATGAAGGAAAAAAAAAAAAACTGGCAGTTGTGTGCACATTTGCAATATATGGTATATATATATATTACATGTTCGTTTTCTCACTAAAGGTGGTTGTGAGTCATCGCCCGTCCTGTCCCCTTTGCAGTGACCTTGCCTTTGATTCGCAGTGTTTTTTTTCTACTGTTGAAACATTTAGAGTACCAGTAACATGCTGTACTGACCGAGCCTGACTCAAAGGGGAAGGGGACGCGACGTGAGTGAGCATTTTGCTGTGGGAAGCTGTGCAGTTTAGCTGTGCAGTTTAGCTGTGCAGTTGAGCGCTGTCACACCACCCTTGGGTGGTGTGACAGCGGCGTAAGAGGCGCACCTTGTAGACGACAAATGCACTCTTTCTGCGCTTAATTTGCTTCGTAGAACAGAGAAAGTCATGGTACGAGAAAGTATGGCTCCTTTTGTTACTCCAGCAAATTCCGAAACCCCGTAGCCCTGTTGTGCACAGATACGCAAGCTCGTATGGGCTTTTTGTTTGGGCCTGTCATCGGACTGCAAATAAGCCCTGATCGGCGCGACACGCAAATATGAGGTCCACTTAAGGTTCGCGTGGAAGCGATTTCGACCGGAACTCGAAACTGATGGTGAGACATCTCCGCTACACTAACGCACCTCTGCAATTTCTCAACAGCACCTTTCATCGCACCACGCATTGTATCGCATCTGTTGAGTAAACTAATTTTCTTGGGGATCGGCAGAACCACTTTCGCACCACCCACGCTACGTAGCTTTCCACAAGCTCTCTCTGAATCAGGCGACCCCTTCACGTCAACACACGCCCCGCGTTTTTCGTGCGTCTCTATCTTACCCAATGCTCCTTATCGCATGTCCTTTCCGGCAAACTGACATTTGCTTTCGCTTTCGTGACCCATTTAATACCGCCCGCGTGCTGCTATATTCAGACGCCGCGGCAATGACTGCTCGGCTGCATACTGTCAGCGGCTTTGTGAGTTGCGGTTGAAGTTATGACGTTTAGCTTTCCAATTCAAATTTTGAGGTTTTTCGTTATCATTGTCACCACGTTCATCTGGCGACGAGGCGTTTTAACTCGGCTGACATTGGCAGATCATTCAAGGCCAACTGCAGTCAAATTTCGCATCGGCCAACTTGATTTTGCACGTGCAGTATGTACCACAAAATTGATTAGAACTAGTGGTAGCCCGTGAAACTCACTGTAAACCAGTAAGAAGCGTTTGAAATAGCTCCGCAGTCCGTGGCGCTGCGCCCGGCGGAGCGCGTAAGCAGCCACTACCACTCAGTGTGTTAAGACTACGTTGTCATTCGAGTTATGCCATGAAACGAAACTGGAGGCCCCGCTGGAGTCGCCCGTCAGTGTTTCTTGGCGGTGTCTTGTGTGGGCGACGCCAGTCGCGTGTGCAAGATTTCGTAACGTCACAGGGAAATCTCCGCGACGGGGCTGCAGCGGAGTCGCCGCTTCTCCATCTGTTTTCTTCAAATGTCTCGATTGTTTGTTCGAAGTTGTTGTCAGCACAAAGTGGCCTTTTTATTGAAACGAGCTCGTATCTTGTTTTCGTAATCCCTTTTAGTCTCGTAGCTCGTATTCGAACCGCTCCGCGCGAATTCGAACTCCAGTGATCCCGTCTCGACGCAAGTTGCATCCGCGCCGTTTATTCAGGCCTGACGCGTTCGCAGGGCAAACGACGACTTAATGTCTTCCCGCGGTCGCTTATCCCGCAATCGCTGTGCTAATGCGCCCCTCACATGACTCGGCCGGGCCGATCATGCATCGGTGGCTCGAGCCGTCTGCGCGCTCAGCCGAGAGCCGTTCAGGGGTCGTCTGCACCGGCGTCACGCATCGTGTGGCCGCGTGACGTCGCTACCATTCCCGGCCCTCAAGAGTCTCGGCGTGGCTCGATGGTATGCAGATGCGTACAGTGCATCGAGGCCCGTGGGTAGCTGCAACGGCAGAGCCGTTATAACGCGCGCGGTTCGTCGTCAGTGTGTTCCCTCTTCATTCCCCTCCGCACCATCACCGCAGCAGCGGGGAAACGAGAAGGATTGCGGGGGCGCGTCCGAATGATTTAGGCATTTGCGTTTTTTGCCCGTTGGCCAGAACGGCGCGTGCTCACTGGTCTGACATCATCGCCATCTCTTCCCGTCGCTTCTTTTCCTCCGCCTCCTCCTCCGAGAGCATACTGATCTTCGGACGTGTTCTGGGCCGCGCCCTGATAGCAATTACAGACACACGCCGAGTGTCTTCCATTACCAGCTGCAGACAAATGCGCCACGGTCGCACAGACGCATGGCGCTTACCTGTCTCGATTGCGCAGTGAAAACGAGATGATCACTTTTATTTCCAGCATCGCTGCGTGCCCTGAAAGGCATCTCTTGACATGATTTACCGCCGCCATCCTCCCTGTTACATGGCCCTTTCCCGTTCCAGCGAGAGAGGAAAAGGACTCCTCGAACCAGGCGCTTCGAGGACCGGAGGCCTTGTCGTACTCGTGTGACCGTGTTCACTGCATCAGTTTGTGTCGACCAAAGACAAGAGGTGTCGGAAGAGTGAGCGCGTTCGGTTCACTCCATCAACTGTGTCTACGCCCGGGGCCGGTCGATTGCGCACAGCTCCGTTGGGTGGCCAGAGGCAGGCTCAGTGACGTCTGGTTGGGGGACATGGAAGCCCGGACGAGTTACGAGTTCGCGGCCGCAGCATTCTGTTGTCCCCCGCTTGCGACATGGGCGGCGGCGGGCCGAGAGAAGTGGGGGGCTCTGCATGGCCTGGGTGCAGGACGGCGCAGCGGCCCATTAGGCACGGCGGCGGTTTTCCGAGCCCGCACGGTTGGCCGGGGCCCTTGTACTCAAACCGTCGCTGACGGATGGGCCGCTCGCTCTTGGCCGCGGTGACGCTGTTCTGCTGGTCTGGGTTCGATCCACGAGGAGTCGTCGTCGTCGTCAATCGTAGGCACTCCATACTTCGGGATGGAGGAGGCACCGCCCAGTGACAATCGAAGCGCTCCTTTCTCACCGCCATTTCCGCCCCAAACCTGCTTCTCGCCGTGTCCATGCGAAAAACTCTCGCGTCTTGACGTCGCAGTGTTGAAACAGATCACCGCAAATCCGCTCATTTCTCTGCAAATGGCGCCGAAAGACAAAACGTCTTCTGCCGTGCTCCCATTATAAACACGGTGGAGGCCATGCTCAGGCAATTCAGTTTTCCCTCTCTTGCACTGGTGGTGCGCCATCTGTTGGAAGCTTTTGTTACTGTTCGACTTTGAATGCTGCCTAGGTGTCTTGGCTCTACCGCGATCCCTTCTTGTATTGTTTTGTCGAGACATTGTTTTCAATGCGCTTTTCTTTTTAATTTCTAATCGCCATTGCGATCTCATGAGGTCACGACAGCAATACAAACTAATTGAAGAGTACCAACGACAGCTTGCCAACGACCACTGGCAAGAGCTATGTGCGAGTTTAGAAAATGAGCGCGGCCTGTCGAAACTCCGGAAAAGTTGCAGGGGAATGGCGGGAAAAGGAAAGCAGCACATCCCGTTATTCTCAACGCTGACACTACACAGGCATCCCGAGACGGTGGAACGAGATATTATCTCGGCGCGTTTCTTAACTGCTAGTCGACGACCTAGTATCTACCTTCCCATCATTGACATTGATAACGAAGACTCATCACTGGACTGCCCACTCACGATAGCAGAGCTCCGCACTGCAATCCGACAGGGTAAGGCGAGATCGGCCCCGGGACACGACGGGGTTACCTGGAAGCACATACGGAATCTCGATGAAGCTCACTTGGAACAACTACTGGTGCTCACGAGGGTGCTGGTTTGGGCCTGTTGGTGTAACATGACGGAGAATTGAAGCGCTAGGACACAGGGACAAGCGAGGGGACACACGGTTCGAAGTAGCGCCTTGTGTGTCCCCTCGCTTGTCCCTGTGTCCTAGCGCTTCAATTCTCCGTACTGGTGCTCGTAAACCAGTCGTGGAACACAGGCGAGATTCCTGACGACTTTAAGCTATCCCTGGTCAACCTAATCCCGGAGCCTGGAAAAGACCCATCAGTACCAACCTCAGACCCATATCACTTACACCTTCATTTGCGCAAGTTCATCGAACGCCTTATTAACAACCGAATGCAATGCCATTTGAAATATGTCAACCATTGGCGAAACTGCGAAACTGCGAACCCTTGCGAAACTGGATTCCGGCCGCATTTGGGAATGCAGGTACAGTGCCTAGAATATATATTCTAGGCAATATAATGCAGGGCTGCTTTTGGCTGCTGCGCCGCGTCATCAACAGATCCCCTTACGACCGCCGACTTCCTGATATGTCTTAACTGTGGACCTTAGAAAGGCATTCGACAGAGTTAATCAGGCCACAATTCTGAATGAACTACCTCAAGCCTTTCCCAGCAAGAAAGCGCAAATATGGATCCGAAACTTTCTTCACAACTCAACAGGAAGCTTCCCGGACGGACACCTAACACCTATTACAACGACAAGGGAGGGCCACAGGGATCCATCCTTGCACCGGTCCTCTTCAACATGGTCATGGCGAAATTGGCTAAAAGTCTTGAACAAAGACCGTTGGCCAGATTTGCTATATACGCCGATGGCTTCGCAATATGGTGCGATGGAAGAGACTACTCAATGACAACAGACACGCTCACCGAGCTGCAGGCAGCAGTAAACACCATAGAGGCGGGCCTACCACAACTAGGTCTTAAACTCGCCGCTGAAAAGACCGAGCTACTCATGGTTTCAAACAGGAACAAAGCTCACCCCACAGGAGATGACCGGCTGTATATAAACGACACGAAGATACAAATGAAACGTGGGCACGTACGGCTACTCGGCCTCCCACTAGCCTGCTGCAACAGCCCCAAGATATGGATCACAGAGCTGGCAGAAAAATTGCTGAAATTGATAGAGCGCCTCTCCAGCAAACACGGAGGGGCGAGTCAAAAAGCCTGCCGAACGATGGTACGTGCGGTCGCAATTGGCACTCTAGCATACGGAGCCCCTGTCTATGAGTTGAATGAGACCAACACCAAACACATTCGGATGCTCCACATTGCGTACCATAACGGGCCGCCCGGCCAATGCACACAAAAAAGGCAGCCTTGAGCAGGCAGTGGCACTTCCTCGCATCGTTGCTGTAGTGAAAGAAACAAAAAGACCAAGCAGACCGCAAACGAGCTCTCACCCGCCAAGGATTGCTCCTCACGGCATGGGACGAACAAAAACAGTCGATATCCGACAGCATCGAAATGCCACTTCAGCAAGCCAATCCCCCGGGCTCTTCCTGCAACCGGATTTTTTTTTAAAGCGAAAGCTTTCTTAGTTAGAGCGAC
This sequence comes from Haemaphysalis longicornis, assembly GCF_048455015.1. Classification (NCBI taxonomy): domain Eukaryota; kingdom Metazoa; phylum Arthropoda; class Arachnida; order Ixodida; family Ixodidae; genus Haemaphysalis; species Haemaphysalis longicornis. The sequence goes on from NW_027526233.1 coordinate 279,311, forward strand.
GGCGTCCTGTCAAAAAAATACTAATGCATTCCCCCATAAAGCGGTCGGCCGACCGAATAAGGCCTGCGACACGCGGCGCGTGCGTGAAAGCGTACTTCCGTTGCGTCAAAACGGTTGTACTTGGAAAGCGCGAAGAAGTTGCGCTTTCGCATAAGACGATACACGCATCTATTATGAAGTATACCTTTGTGTAATAACCCATTTAGGTCGTTCGTAAATGCAGTTACTTAGTGCGGGAAGAAAAGCGTTCTTCTGAGGAGAAAATCGTGGGCCACGGGCCTTTTCCGTCATCTACGGACAAGGCGACAAATACCTCTTGTGTTTTCTATAAACGACGGAATTTCAGAGAAGACTGTAGCACAAAACTCTATGAACTCACTGAACTTTTTATTTATTTTATTTATTTATTTAAGAAATACTGCAGGCTATAAGCCCGAGCAGGAGGGGTACATACATCGCACACACAAAAAAAAACATCAAAAGCATCCTGGGTACATACTGGAAAATACACAAGATGAGCCAAGACATCGATAGTATCAATGACAATGACAAAACAACTCACAATGACAATGACAACTCAATGACAAAACAAGAGGAACAACAATGGGTCAGAACAGTGAAGGAATGCAACAAAGCGGTCAGCAAAACGATACGCAGAAAAGTGGCTATGACGATTAAAGCATGACAGGTATCCATTTTAAACATTGGGTTCAAGGCGCTCTAATGATAGCAGGTCCTCTACAGAAGTGTTATTCAATCGTTGACTGTTCGCGGGAAGAAGGAAAATTTGAACAAATCGGTCCGAGCAAGAAACGGCGTGAGAGATAACGCGTGTGAATGACGAGTTCGCCGCGTTGATAGAGGGGTTACGAAGTGGGTGGGGTCAAGACCGAGCCTGCGGTTAATAAGAGAATAAAGAAACTTAAGGCGAATAAACTTTTGTCGTGATTCCAAGGTTACAATCCCATGGTTTTGCATTGTTTTTGTAACTGAGACATTTCTACCATATACTGAATATATGAAGCGCACTGCACGTCTCTGAATTTTCTCAAGTGAGTCCTTTTTGGTATGGGGGTCCCAAACAACGCACGCGTATTGATTGATTGTAGGGTTTAACGCGCCGACGCAACGCAGGCGATGAGGCGCGCCGTAGTGGAGGGCTCCGGATTAATTTTGACCACCTGGGGATCTTTATCGTGCGCCGAAATCTCGCACACACGGGCGTTTTTGCTTTTCACCTCCATCAGAAAAGCGGCCGCCGCGGCCGGGAATCGAACCCGCGACCTCGTGCTCAGCAGCGCAACGCCTTAGCCACTGAGCCACCGCGGCGGGTTACGCACGCGTATTCCATTTTCGGCCGAATGAGTGTGTTGTACGCTAATAGCTTGACCTGAGGTGGAGCTTCTCTAAGTTTATGCCTTAAAAGGCACAACTTGCGAAAAGGGGACGATGCTACATTAGCAATGTGTGTATTCCAGGTTAGGGTGTTTGTTAATGTTATCCCAAGGTATTAATATTCATTAACTTCAATTAAAGGATGATTTGAAACGGAATATTGAAACAGAAGGGGCTTTTTTTTGTTTGAAATTCTAAGAAAGGCCGATTTCTCCAAGTTAAGTTCCATACCCCATTTATTGCACCACGCAACAACATTGCTAAGCGCCGCGTTTAGAGCGAGCTGATTATTTTGGGACTGAATGTTAGAAAAAAGAATGCTATCGTCAGCAAAAAGACGGATTTGGACTGAGTCATGCGTGACATCTACTATATCATTACAATAAATTAAAAAAAGCAAGGGCCCCAGTACACTACCGTGCGGGACTCCGGAATTTACAGGAAGAAGGTCAGAAGATCGCCCGTTTACGTCTACGGTCCCTTAAGTAAGCCGCTACCCATGCAATTAGGTAATTTGGAAGTCCGATGAGCTGCAGTTTGTGAATCAATTTATCATGGGGAACACGGTCGAAAGCCTTGCGGAAATCTAAAAAGATTACGTCAACCTGGCCAGCCTTATCAAGGACAGATGCAAAGAAATGAACAAGAGAAACAAGTTGAGTGACGGTAGAAAACCCTTTTCTGAAACCATGCTGAAATGGTGATAAGATGTGATGTTCATCAAGAAAGTTAGTAATGCATGTTGCAGTTATATGTTTCAGCATTTTACAGCAGGAGGAGATCAAAGAAATCGGTCGATAGTTCGGAATAAGAGTCGGGTCACCCTTTTTTAAAATCGGCAAAACACGGCCCAATTTCCAATCAATTGGCAAGGATCCTGATTTGATGGAACATTGAAATATGACGACTAGAAATTTAGCCACACTTTCTGCATAGCGCCGCGAAAACGCATTTGGTATGTTGTCTGGACAAGGTGAGGATTTGACTTTAAGTCGCAGGAGCAAATTGAGGACACCATCCTGGAAAATAAAAGTAACGCCTGGAGATGGAAAGCGAATTTCAGTGGTTTGGGCGAAGGAAGAAGAGGAAAAAACACTGTGGAAATATTAATTAAATTGTTCTGCAGTAGCGTCCGGGTTCACTATCACGCGGTCGTTCAGTGAAATTTGATTAATAGTGGGTTTACGCTCTCTGACAAAGTCCCACAACTTCTGAGGATTTTCACTACTAAAGTTGGGCAAGGTAGTGTTAAAATAAAAGCTTTTAGCTTGCTTAATGGCGTCTCAAAGGGAGACACTAACTTGGGAGATAATGCCAGGGGCGGCACGTTTTTTCCTGAGCCGTTTGGCTTTCCGTTTCAGGTGTATAATTGACCGAGTCATCCATGGCGTGCCTTTTGCGGATTTTTTTTTTATTTGGAAGGAATAAATCGCTCCATGCAATAAGAACAGAGTTGCTTAAATTTATCCCACAACAGAGTAACGTCACCATTATGGAAATCAGGAAAATGCTGTTCGAGGTAATTTACCACACTTGCGTCGTCAGAGCGCAAAAAATCTTTAACAGTCACATGAGCAGACCTATTTCACAGATCTATTTCGCACCGAAAAGGAAACGTGAGCCATGTCATGGTCAGAAATACCAGGCTCTACAGAAACGGTGCGGGGAATAAAAACAAGGTCAAGTAAAGAGCATGAGGAGGTATTTGTACGAGGAGGTTGTTGAACAACTTGGGTAAGATTATGGTCAAGCATAATATCTAGCAGGACACTAGAACCTACAGGATCAGACTGAGATTTCAATTTGCTCCAATTGATGTCAGGATAGTTAAAGTCGCCTGCGATAATTACTTTTTGATTGAGATATGCTAGCATATGAGCTGGTAAATTCACCAAACAATCAGGTGCAGCATTGGGGGCTCTGTAAACCGCGTACAAGACAAAATAACAGCCGAACATTGAAAGCCTAAGACATACACATTCATTGTCCGCTACTTCGGGCAAACAGGTGGCTTGAATGCTACTTTTAATCAGGACGGCAACTCCACCCCCCCTAGTTGACCTGTCCTTTCGAAAAATTTTGTAAGCAGGGGGAACCAAGTCATCATCACGAATTTCACCACGTAGCCATGTTTCTGTTATTACAACAATGTGCGGACTGTGGGTCAAGAGTAGCGCTTCAAGTTGGTCAATTTTGTTAACAATGCTGCGAGCGTTAATGTTGATAAGTCTAACCTGTTTTTGGGTAGCAGTTCATAACTCGTTTTGCTGGCTCTCGGTGATTGTGCTATCGGTACCGTCCCTAGCTAGCTCTGGATTACTTCGAGGGTTTATTATTATTTCACGCGTGTTTGTCGCATCATTCCAAAAAAAACATATCATCGTCAATACGCAACTTACCATGTACCAAAAAAATCTTTCTACCCTCCGCTTTATCGGCTTTCGCGCTATCCCAAAGCAACTTTCGCCGCCTTACTGTTTGTTTTGAGTAATCATTCTGCGCCTTTACTTTAGTGCCCTTTAGATTGCTGCAATTTTTCAGAACTGCTTGTTTCTCAGTGAAGTCATGAAAATACAAGATAACCGGGCGTTTAGGTCCTGGTCTGCCAAGTCTGTGAATTCTGGCGACAGATTTACATTGCACGCCCAGTTGGTCTAAAAATTTTAGAAATAATCTCTTCCCTAAGTTCTGATTCGGTTTCGCGTTCTTCCTCGGGGATACCAAAAACGATTAAATTGGAACGCCTTCCTCGATCCTCAAGATCAGTTAATTTTCTAGCCTGGAAGTCAGTCGATTTTTTTAGCATTTTCACGAGGTTTTCAAGGTTATTCAACCTAGCAGTTTTCTCGTTTACTTTCGCCACATGTTCTTCCATTTCAGCAATCCTACGTGTAATATCGGTTATCATTCCTTCAATTTTGTTTTTCAGGTCTGCTACGTCGCTGCGTAGAAGATTTTGCCCTTCTAAAAGTTTTGCCAACAATTCCTCGGTAGTCGGGCCGGGAGTAAGTTCCACGTCACCACATAATAATAATTCAAGAACACAAAAACAATCATAGGCAATCTCACAACACTTCCGTGGGCACAGCAGAATCACCAAATAACGACAGTCGCTTTTAAAGGAGTTATAGACACAACTAACCTGCACGAAACAGAAGAGTGGCTTAGACATGTTGCCGCCGATCCCGCCTTACCCACTGAAGGCGAAGTTATGCACGAGCGCCTTATGTAGGAACGGGACTACTGACGTCACACTTCCAGCGCCGCCCGGCAGTATTGGCGGGGTGATAATGCCCTGCGTCTGCGCAGAAGGCTGTACTGATGGTTCGTCGATGTAACGCAGTTGGTGCAAAAACAGCGGGGTTCCGGCTGATGTAGACTGTGGGAAGATACTGGTCACACAGAGCATGAAGCCCTGCACGAAACAGAAGAGTGGCTTAGACATGTTGCCGCCGATCCCACCGTACCCACTTGTCCTACCGCTGGGCTTTTTACGCTCTGTCCGTACCTTTAGCCCTTTTTTTTTCAGTTTTCCACTTTTTCCTTATAGTTCCCCTTTCTCCCGTGTAGGATAGCATACTAAGCCGTAGCCTGGTTAACATTCGTGCCTTTCCTTTACCTTTTCTCTTTCTCCATCTTATTGCGGGGAACATCGTCTCTTCGTTTTGCGATTTGGGTCTTTGTAGATTTGACGATCGACTGGACGCACTTTCAGCGAAGTTCTTGATGCACCTGTGGCGCAGTTTTGATGTGAGAGAGCTTCCACGCTTCTCCGACGTTTCTCTAGCAAGGAATTGCAAGGTTTTGGGCGTACGTTGACCGCTGACAATTCAGAGGACGAGCCCGAGATACGCCGGTGTGCCACAGGGCCGCATCCTCGCCCCAATCATGTCCAATTAAAACATTTGTAAACATTTCGAAGTGCTTGCATGCATTGGCTGTATGCAGTACTAGCGCGATTTTGCGTTCGAAGGTCTGTAAAGCCTTTGGGCGCGCTTAGCGATACGCCGAGCCTGCATGCGTTGGTCGGCCACTCGTTCTTTGTTCTCTTCATATAGGCTACTCGCCGTAAGGAAGGTAATCAACATCGCTGTGTGCATCTGGCCTGGCAACCGCAGGCGAACCTCTATCGATTGCAGCAGCATTCGGAGAACGGACTTTTACCCGTGTGTGCAAACGATGCCCTCAGGCGGCGTTCGGCCGCCACGAATACGGCTCTGCGGTGAATCTCTCGGTGAACAGAAGCACGGTGACAGCCCCGCGAGGCCACTGAACCCGCTGTTTAAGCGAGCTGGGCGCAACAGCCCAACCGTGCCTAACCTGCGGGGGCGTACAGTCCAACGCCCACGCGGCGAAGGAGTTCCCAGCAATGCGCGCTCATCTCATCTGCTCGATACGTTGTTTGGGCAGTTCAAACCGCTCCCTAGGGCGGAATCGCGCAGCTATCCCGAGGCGGGAGTTTTGAATGGTCGTCGCCGCACACGGGCGGTCCCGAATGGAAAGCGAACGTAGGCGTAACGTGGATGCAAATGGCGCTGGTGAAATAGGGGCGCCGTCATGGCGCGTGTTTGTGAAGTAGAACGACTCAGCGCGTATTTTTGTGACTGTAATGATAGAAATATCTGAATTTCTGCTTTACGAGTTAAATTATGTGCGCGCGTTTCGTTCAGGTCCAACAACTTTGTTTACTGTGCGATAGTCAGCAGGTGTATAGATATACAAGCAATATATATATATATATATATATATATATATATATATATATATTCGGCGGGTTTATTGACCAGCCGGAAAAATAACCCTGGTGGAAAACTGTTGACGGCCTACGACAGCTTGTGTCGCGCTACACTGCAAGACCATCTCAGCGAATCACACAGCAGCCGAGACGGGGAAAGTCGCAGCCAGACGTAATACGCAGCACGTTGTAACACCTGCGGCGACAATTGGACTGCGTGTTTATGGACGTCGCCGATGCTTCCACACCGTACCCAACTCTCGTGCGGGCCCCCCGGAATCCACGGCCAACTATCATGCGCCGGACGAGTGTTGTCGCATTCGCTACCAGGAGCGTCGACGTGCCATGGCCTCAGAGAAGCATCGTGTTTGTTTGGCAACGACTGCGTGTAGGCTAAGCTTCGTTATCACTTCGCCACGGCCTCAGCCGTTGTCGTAGGAAACGCTTATTAGTAGAGGCGACCGCGCAAAGCCATCCGATAAAAGGGGACGTCCACGAGAGGAGAAATGGGTGCCGAGAGGCGGAGGGGTTCCGGAAGCAGCGGGCGGCCTCCGGCGCGCACTTCCGAAGCGGACTTCCGGTCCGCCAGCGCGCACTGCAGCAGCACCGCGGTCGCGAGATTTTCGCCCTCAATTAGCGGCTCACTGCTGCTGCTGCTCCTTGGCATGCGGCCGTGTGAATGTGAACCTTTGGCGCGTCCTGTGTGCGTGCAGCATATGTGCCACGGGAAGGAAGAGGCGGGGAAGGCACTTTGCGCTCTCCAGCGTGTTTACGCGCTCCAACGCGTCTGTCGACGTCCCAGCTTCTTTTGGCCGCCGAAACGGCCGTGTTGTTCGCGTGTGCGGACGGTGTGCTCGGTCTCGTTTGCACCAATGTTTTGTCAAACGACGACCGAGCGCTTTATTCTCTCTATAGCGGGCAGCGCGGAAGCACAACTTTCGCTATCCAACATTCCGAAAAGGACGCACAAGCGGCTCGTTTGTGAGCATTTGTCTGCTCAGCGTAAAATGCGGAGGCCGGTTTTGCGGGCTTCGTTGCTTGACATGCGGTGCTTTAAAGCGTGCACCCGTCTGGTGTTCGGGGCAACTGGCGCGTAAATAAAACCGCCTATAAATTACGCCGTCAAGAAAAGAAGCCTGGCTCGGACATTAATCCAACCCTGGGACGCCTGGTGAGCGGGGCCTTCAACTGAAATCCAAGTTGGGCTCAGTGACTGCCCACTGCCTAGTCTCGATAGTAATTGGAAACAACGTTTATCGCGGACTGAGGACAAATAATCAAGATGTACGGAAGAAAACTGGTGCAGCAGTTGCGACCACACAGCCACTTTCGGGCAACATCTGCTGCGAGACAAGGTTAATATATAATGTTGAAACACATGGAACCACATGGAAACATATGGAAAGTGAGTGTGATGGTACTTCACGCGTTGGCCGTGAACGCGGAATGACGTTCGCTCGCAGCCCTTTATTCGGATAAACGAAGGCTCCCGCTGTGTGTTCAAAGAACGTGTCGCTCTGGTCGAACTGAACAGTGCAGCCGCGAATGAAGCGTCTGTTAAAGGCACCGTGACGGCAGACTGCTAGTTTGGTCCCTTCGCATTGGCCAATTGCCGCTGACAATAACAATCGTGTCGATTTTAACTAAGCGCCAAACAGTTAAACGGGGCAGTAAGGAAAACACCACTTGCCTCGCTCTCTCTCAAGCTGTTTAGGGCGATTTAGAATTATTGCGGGCGATTTAGAATGATTGGTCAGTGCTTCGCCTGCTAGTGAAGCACTGACCGATAAACATGATTTCGCGGTTGTAGTGGTGGTTTCGTTCGATCGCGCCGAAGTTAGCCAACTTGCAATTGTTCTAGATAGAGGGGAATGGCAGCGTAGTGCGAATCGCTCGAAGATAACGCTATAGTAGATAACGCTATAGATAACGCTATAGAGTGTTTGTCGTTTAGATGTTTTTGCGGAAGCCTACCTGGGGATGAAAATCGGCTGTGCTTGCATGCTTGAAGAACGCTGTCGGAAGGGAAGCGCGAATAAGTCCACGTAAATTACCTTCGTTCCAGCCTCATCCATCACGCCGGCTTCTCCCGTAGACTTTTCCTCCTCCCCGAGTTTTGCGAGTTGCCGCCAAATTTCCTGACTCCGTCTCCCTGCATCTGTCTTCCCGTATTTCGTCTCTGGGTGCACGCGCTGCGTTCAACGGACGGCCCACGCTTCGGCCGTCGTGCGCACTACATGTTCCTCTTTAAAAATAACTGAATCTTTATTTACATGCAGGGTCACATCAAATGATCGCAGGGTATTCGTCCAACAAAACAGCAGCTTTACGCACGCATAAAAATGCGCGCGTACGGCCTTTACGCTAGCATGGCGTCGGCATGTTCTGCCGGCAAGTGTAAGCTAGTGGCATCGTAGTACTAGCACAGTAAGACTAGCATCGTAATACTAGCGTGTGTGGTTGGCGGAGCTCCTGGACGTCTGCCTGCAGTTTTTGTATGGTGGCCGTGAAGTGGGCTTGGAGCGCATCGGGTATTGTGGGGCACGGAGCTGTGACGGGAGGGACGAGGAGGCGTCGTTAGGAGGGAGCGAGGGAAACTGCTCTGTCCAGCTCACCTTGCGGCCGGAAGTTTGGCGGAGCTCGGTTTCCGCAGCTGTTCGTGGTCTCCCGGCTGCACCTTGGTACCCTGGATCGGCCATGGCTCGCTCACCGGCCTCGGTCCCCTCGTCTCCGGTCGCGGAATCAGCAAGCGGGCGCTAACGCGGAGCTTTCTCGTGACGGGTCTTTTGGTCGTCGTCGGATTTTGGATTTTGACTGCCAGGCGGTTTCGACTTCGACTCGTTCAGCTCCGACTTTGACTCGCCGCAGTTGGGACTTTTGATCGCAGCGGCTTTGGCTTTGACCCTCCGCCATTTGATTTCGTGCGAAGAAAGCCTCGCCAGTGTCGTCGTTAGATGGAGGGGTGCACGGCCAAATCCAGATTGCTGCGACCATGTCGGAATTGCGCAATCGGACAGACATCTGCGTCATAGGGACCCCGGTTCGATTCCGACCGCGGGAAGCGTTTTATCTCTCACTTCACCTGCGAGAGGAAGTTGGCTTTGCTGCAGTGCGTTTTCGACGCCACACACGCCATCACTGAAACATAGGAAGCCTCGCTGTAATATAGACACAGCTGCGCGTGGAAAAGCGATCGATTCGGGAGCTCCCCGTAAAACGTCTTTTACTGCAAGCACGGTCGTAGTCAGGGAAACCCAACTTCATGGCCGATGACACTACGGAGACGCGAGTTGATACAGACTGTTCTGCAACAGTGTTTAGCAAAGTAGCTCGCCGCTGTTAACGTTTGGCATTGGCACATGGTCTCCCAGTGGCTTGACTAAGCCGCTAAACAATACCTTATGTGAGGGTGCTTACACCCAAGACCACGTTTCGATGTGGACGAATCGACACCGAGGTTTCATGACCTGCGGCTGGGAGCGTCTCGAGGCGGCGCTTATAAACTCTGCTTATAATCGACATAATCAGATAAGCAGTGAGTGCTGAACAGTTTTTTTGGCGGATCATAACCAGTACGAGCGCCATAGTTGCGAGAATACCATGTAGCTGGAGAAGACACCGTTATATTACACGCTTGGGCTCGCGTTTTCAGGTTGGTTCGTGCCTGCCTTTTTTTGTAGGGGTGTTTGCACGTGCGTACTTCTAGCTTAATATTTTTACTGTTATGTTCAATGTTGCTGGTGGATATAACGATATTGGTCGCTTCAACTGTTTCGGGTGCTCTATTTCCACAGTAACATTATTCGAAACAGTCAAAATTAAAGCATTTCTTGATGAATTCTAGCGCATATAGATCGTTGTTCGTTTTAATATGGTCTGAGAATTCTGCATCACTCTCTTGAATAAAAAAAGTCACGTGCACAATTCTTTTCCGTTTATTGCCTTGAACCTTAAAGAATTGTTTGGCTTGGGGAATTGCTCGCAGGGTTACTTTTTATTTGTCGAAATCACTTTGAATTACCATCGAATTCAGTGTGTACGTGCGTGCGTGCATGTGCAGAGCTGAGCAAATAATGCTTGGTAGGAAAAAATCGCAGAAAGGGATTTCGGCATGGTTTCCCGGAAAGGAACACCCCGGCAAGGGGTTGCAGGTGGGAGCGATCGCTCCATTTATTTGCTCGCATTTCTTGCGGAATGAAACGATCGCCTGTTTGTCTATCGGTTCATCATTCGTTTTTCTCTTCTTTCATTCCCACGCAGATTTCAAATAAATGCGGTAATGAGTTGGTGAGTACGCGAATCAATCACTTAATCTATGACTGGTGCAGCGAATGAACCAACGGTTGACCGGCCAGGACTGTGGGCTGGCCGCCACTCGCAGGACCGTCCGCGAGTGGCGGCGAAAAGCGAAAGCGCCCCTGCGTCGAGATGTCGGCCCACGCTGAAGATCGGAGTTAATCCGGAGCACTCCACTACGGCGGGCCTCGTAGCCGGGTGCAGCTTCGGCGCCTTGAACCGTATAATTTGATTTAACGAAACACAGGGGACAGAGGGAAGGAAAGACAAGCGCTTCCCTTTGTCCTTTGCTCGCATTAGTGCCGCGTGTCGCGCTGGCGTACCAACTTGCGCGACTACAAGCCCTGCTGCGCATAATTTGCATTTGAAATTCCACGATCGGCCCGCGACTCAAAAGGGTGCCGACATTCGGTCTGCTTTCAGCTGGCGTGCAAGTAAGTCGTAATTCAAGTCATACAGAGGCTGGCTGAGTAGTTATTATGTTCGTACTCTCGCATTGAACGTCTTTGCGAGCAAAGTTTTCCGTTCGCTCCTGGCACCGCCGTTTGCGCGCGCTGCTTAAACCAGGCTCCGCTCAAAGACGCCGCCTCGAAAACTCCGCTGCAACGCGCAGCTGTAGCGAGGCCCAAAGTTCGTGCAGCGCGCCTTGTCCAAGACCGGAGAATAACAGGAAGCTGTAGGCGCGGGCCGCCAAGCGTCTGCTGACACGTGCGTAAGGCCCGGAATGGCGCTCCCGTTTCTCGCTTTGAGCGCGATTGGCCAGTTTGGTCCCGGCCTCGCTGACGCCTTCCGAATCTGACCGCTGCCAGGAACGCGCGGCCAGTGATCGGTCTCGGAGCTGTGACGTCAATGAGAGTAGCGCGGCGTTCGTGCCACGCTGTGGTGGTTGTGGAGGCGAGCTCTGCGATTGTGGAAGCACGCATGGGTTGTTGGGATCCCAGGCCGCGGTGGGGCGTAATTACGAGTTGCGCGTCGGGAAATTCTGGCGCCTCGCGGACTTCCGGCACGCCGCGATTTCTGGCCGCAAACTGCAGTTTCGAATGTTTTGTTGTTCGAAGGCGGGCTTCTTCTCTGTACACCGTCTCGCCTGCACCGAGTCGCATCCGTTCGTCGCCGGCTGCGCCACAGTTGAAGCAGAGCACGAGTGGCAGCAAGAATGGGCGCTTCATGTTGCTCCATGGATAACCTATAACAGGCGCACTTGGCACGGAGATGGCGGAGATGGCTCGCGTTTTGAGTCACAGCACTCTGGGACCGGTTTCACCCTTCGCGCCGGAAGCCTTTCGTCGTGCCGTGACGGCTAAGTTGCGGGACCCCTGGCGGCAGGCTTATGTAAATAAGTACACGAATCGAGACAGTCCCATCATGTATGCCTCTTTCGTGCTCTTACTGCGTGTGGTTTGTTTGGAGTACAACAATAAGTAAAAGAACAACAACAATAACAATAATTGGTCCAACAGAAATCAAGTGCATGATCAGCTTGCCTAGTTCGCATCGGTCTTTTCCGACAGGGCGTGGCCGGCGACATCCGTTATTGTAAGTTCTACCTAAACATTCTACAAAGAGTATAACCCGAATTCACCTAACCGTTCGGTATTCACGGACGCACGCGCCTCAAAGCCTTTTCCAGTTTGTAGTTGGAAGCATGTGCCAAAAAATCGGGAGGCAAAGTGTTGCTGGCTGTACATAATAACTACGTTATGGAAATACTAAATGCGAGGTTATATGCAAGACACGCTCGTTTCAGCGACATGAAGCAACATTTTTGTAATAGCAAATATAATCACCACGACGATGACGCTGCCTTAAGTGCTTGGGAAAGAAAAGGGACAGAAGCAAAGGCGTGTGAGAAGCAAGCTGCGGCAGCCGATAGCAAGTTTTCCCTTTTTTTCTTACTACTCGACCTATGCAAGTTAAAAATAAAGTGCATTTCTTTAAGACAAGGAGAAAAAAGCCGCCTCGTCGTTTCGTTCCCGCCTCGAGAAAGAAACCACGGTGTCTTGATGCCTCTAACCTGCGGGGGTTCCACCAAGGAACCAATCAGCGCTGTTTGCACGGAAAGCGTCCTCTCTTTTCGCGTTACTTCCAAACGCCCTCTAGATAAGAAAAGGTCGCGGTAGAGGTAGAGGGTGTTTCCTGGTTTTCTCGCTGGTCTGCCTTGAAAAACGTCTTGTTTCAGTTTTACAAGCGGAGGGTCACGGTAGTGAGGCATTTTTTCATGCCAAGCTTGTATTGGCTGACTCGTGTGGCGGCGCTGTACGCCGGAACCCTCCCTCTTCCCTCCCTCCTCGCCCGCAGCTGGCGGTCGCTTCTTCAGCCGATCACAGGCTCCCTCCGGATTGGTTGACTGTGCGCACGCCGTTTTCCCGTGAGTTGAAGGCCAGCTGCGCCATGGGTAGGCCGCGCTTGGTCCGCTCCATAGGCTGGCCGCAGCAGACATCAACGCTTTGCGATTAAGTATGAAAGAGCGCCATGTCAGCCCGCAACCTTGAAATAGCAACGGCAAACTGCGCGTGTGCAAATAAAAAAAACATTTAATGCTTCCCAGCGCACGCATAAGCTTGCGTGCACCCCTGTTTCCGGGATGCGAAGGGAATTGGTGATTTTTTTTTTATTATTTGTAAAGGGGAATAGCAGTCACGACGGTAGTTGATCGTGGGGGTTTATTCAAGGCGTCGCGTAAGGCAACGGGCCGAGCGCAGGTCCAGCCGGTGCAAGCTCGTGGGCATGAACGTCGGAGTCGGGCCTTCGTCGTCTTCACGATAATCCTAGGGGCATACCCGATTGGGCAAATGGCGCTTCGGTATCTAATATTGTTGTGCAGCTCTTCTTGTTACATATTATTGAGCATGTGATGAGTAGGGGAAACGCCATATAGTCAAGGCTTCATGTATGCTAAGATAAGACAATTTAAAGTTATAATTACTTGGACGCCACTGAGGGAATCAAGAAGCATTAGAAGACGTCACCACGATTAGGCCGATGTGTCAGGCGTCTCTGGCCAATCGCGTGGGTAGCGTTGGGCGGTGGTGTGCGGCGTTCTTTGTCTATGGGGAGCTGGCAGGCCTGGCGAGCCAATCCTGCGAAACCGCGTGAGCGCCTTCAACAGCTCGTTGATTAGGAAGGCAGAAAAGCGAAAACGCGCATGTGTTCGATATTTCGGTGCACGTTAAAGCTCCCCAAGTGGCCAAAATTAATCCCCAGCACTCCAGTACGGTGCGCCTCATCGCCTGTGAGGCGTTGGCGCTTTAAACCTCATAATCAGTGAATGAGATTAGGAAGCTCGGTTGCTTATACCTCCGTGGGAACATATATGATCGTCCTTTACTGAAATGAAAGTAGGATGAGAGCATTAACTCGATGGAAGCACGACATAGCAAAATACAGGGGCAAAGAATGGACTCGGGCGGCGCAGGAGAGGAGCGGGTGGATGTCAGAGGGAGAGGCCGTGCAGTGAACAGAGGTATGAGGACGTTGGCAAGGAGAATGCCACGTGCGTCTCACGATGTTGGTCAACCCTAATAGGAACACGTGCGCTACTCTAAGACACCGCCCATGGTTTCTTCTGCGCTAGACAAGCCTCGCGCCAGCGCTGGTACAGTCTAGCCTGCTTATAGCGAACACATCGGGAAAGGGCAATCAGTTAGTTATGTCGGTTTTTCGTCATATCTGGACATAACATTTATGTTGAAAATGGTAACTGAAAACGGAGATTTGTTCGTTACAGCCAGGTTTTCGTTAAAACCGGGTTCGCTTTAAGTGGACTATACTGTAGTTGAAAAGGTTGGTCACCTATACAAACTTTGAGCTCATTCAAGATGCGTCAATTATTTGTCTATTTATTTGCAGCTGTTCATTCCCGGGGGCCTTAAATTCGCTTTTAAAAACAAAACGGACGGCACAAAACCCACGCCTAAAATCCTGCCGGTATTCTCTCAGGTACGGTCCGCACATAGAGAAGTATGGAGGACTTCATTCTTCGTTCCCGCTAAAAGGAGCTCCCCACAAAAGTCCCCAGCGCAGTGTTTGCAAGTCTTCGTAGTCGGCCGACTGCCTCCCTCGGGGAAAGCCTGCACACGGGAGATGGCGACCCGCACGGAATGGCCGGGCGTCGAGAACAACGGTGGCAGCAGCACGTGAACGGCAGGGGCGAATACTGCGGGAGAACGAGTGCAGACAGCTACGCATGTATACGTGCACCGCGAGGAGAGTAAAAGTATACGGCGACTCTCCACGGGCCGGGGGTAAACACCACGACGACTGCAAACGCCGTATTGTACGAGAAAGCCTCTGCCAGGGGGCGTAGGGATGAAGTGGACGACTCTGACTTGTTCCACGTCCTTATGACCAGGTCCTTGTTCAAATCCTTGATCCTTGTTCAAAACAAGGATGGGGAGTAAAGGCCGCCTCGGGGCGGTTGCTAGAAACTGCGGGAGTGGCCGATTGGCTTTAGGGAACGCAGCGGTGTTCGGGGCCTTTTCTGTAGGAGCGTCCGCTATGTTTTGCGTCCCGTTATTAGCGTCGGTCTAGCTTCCGCCGGCGATCCCGCGCTCCCTTTAATCCCGCACCCGCCCAGATCGCGGGGTTTCCTAGGGAAGATGGCGGTCATTAAAGGAGGCTGGAACAAACGCGTGCAGATTGCGGCGCCGGCACCCCTCACACTCCGCACCTCCTCATTGTAGCGCTATTCACTGCCCGAAAGAAAAAAAAAGAGAGGGGGGGGGGGGGGGAGGATGGAGGACAGTGCCTTTGAGGGAGAACGCGAAGATGGCTCTCGCTCTCTGTTTGCGCATCGTGTGTGTGTTTCGCAAGCAGGTTCCGCCGTCCTTGTCCACCCTATCTCCGGCCTCACGCCGCCGAGATAAAGAGCAAGGCAAAGAAGAGGCGGGCGTCCCTTATTTGCGAGCGCAGTTGCCTCTTCGTGTTTTTCAGCGTTTGACGGTGGCCTTCGTCCCTTGATTCTCCCTTTTTTCCTCTTCGCGGCGACAACCACTTCTGCTCCGCCCCGCACCCGCTACAAGGGAAAGGCCGCGCGCATCCAGTCTTTTGCCGCTCGTTTCGTTTCGTCCGCCTTGGAAGGCGTTTGGATAGTTCGATGCAGTAGCGACGTACGAGCACAGTGCGCGAACAACGGGCACCACACAAGCCCGACGGTATGTTTGTTCCCTCAGTTCTCTTTTCCGCGTATTTCACTCTTGCTGTTAACGGGCTGCACTAAAGTACAATCGAGCTCGGGAGGCCAGTTGCAGTGCTAACACGGAACGTAGTTTCGAGCTCGCTGTGCGGACTCTTATCTCAACCACGGGCGTAGCGGCGAACATGAACACAAGGAAAATCGACAAGATTCGCGCTAAGTCCAACCTATGGATGCAGGCCTAGTTGATGCTTGCGAGCGCAGTAACAAAACTGTAAGCGTTCGCCGCCCGTATGTCTACACAGTTTGCCGCTATTTTGACGGGAACCACTGTCGATCCGGGTGGCCGTCCTTGTTCTGATGCCAGGGGCCACCGACATCTCTCCGACGTCGCCTTGAAGTACGCGTACACTTGCTTTGATTTTTGTAAAATGTGTTTACATTCCGAGCCTAATGCAACGTCCGCGTCCCTCAAGTGGGCGTCTTCGCAGCGCTTACCTATAGGAAGCGGCGTCGCGGGAGTTTGGACTGTAGCAGACGACACAGCTTGAACTGTAGCCGACGGCGGGATTCTTCTGCGCTGAAGGAGGCGATATAAGGCGCCATCCCTGGACACGGCGCCCTCGCCAGTCGTTCGTCAAAAGCCAGGCAGTGTTGCAGAGCCCGTCAATCGTATACGGTACAAACGACAGAATGTCTGCTTAATACACCCAGATAGGACAAAACAAGGGTGGCAAGTAACTAACCACTCGTGTGTTTAGCAAAGATCGCTGCTGAAGGGACACCTGTCACGTCGCTTAAATCAGCCAGGACTTTCCCGGACCCTTACCGTTCCGCCGTCTCTCCGGAAGTGGTAAATAATGAAATGGCGCCGAAATAAAAAAAAATGTGTCCTAAATGCAGGTCTATTGCGGAGTGTGGGGGAACCTCTTGTGGGCTAAGGTTTCTCAGCCGGCCAGGCTGATACATGCAGTCTTAATATACAGGACTGCGCCCATCTCGTCTTTCGTCATAGTAGCGTGCTTTGCGTGCAGTTCTTTTGTCTCAAAATTCATTTGTTCGTTCATATTATATACGCTTTCCCATCAAACGTGTGGTAATAACAAACTCCAGCCACTAAACCTGCGTTGGAGAACCGGGCGTTCACCGCGCTGCGCTGTCTTTGTATAAGACGCCGGAAGCCGTGTCATCCACACGGTGACCCAAGTGCCCGCCGCTGGCGCTACGATAAACTGCCGTTCTTTCGTTTTGTTCACCCCCGCTGCACCCAACTACGCATGCGCGTCGAGTTGTGGCGCAAGGCTCGCTTTCGCTGAAGGCCGTCTTCGCGAGGAGAGACTCCTTCCTCGCCAGGTAAGTGCGCGCCTGATGCAATCGCCCCGCTTTCCCCGCGAGAAGACCCGACCGGTATCTCCACGTCTCCCTCTTTCTCTGTTGCGCCCTTTTGACTGCTGCTCTTCTTGGCACTCGCGAATGCGCTCGAGATCCTCGCGCAAACGCGGACCAAGCCTGGACACAAACTCCGCTCTGTTTCCCTTTTGAGCTTGTTTCCTTCTGTGGCTTCTGTACCCCGCGCCTTTCCCTGCTCCTTTTTTTGTTTCCCCTCTCGACGTTGATCAAAGATCCCGCGTCCTCCCGGACTGGCCTCGTTATCGCGTCTTCCGACTGGCCCGAGAGGCACGGCGCTTGTTTTGTCTCTGCTGCTGCCTGATGCGCGAGTGGATGTTTCCCGGAGATGCTGCTGCAACGCGCACGCACCGAGTGACGCAAGCTGCTGCGCACGCGTCATGTGCGGGACGGGGAAGAGGAGCTGAGGGAAAAGATGAAAGACGGCCGACCGAGAGAAGTCGGTGGTGTGCACCCCCACCGGACCCGCGTGTCCCGTGGACTAACGGGATGCGTCGCGGGATGAGGAGAGTCCCTCATCTGCCGCAGTGGGGCTAATTTGAGTGGCCCGCGTAGGGTACGCTCCGCTCCCACGTGAGCGAAAATGTGTTACGTGTGAGGGAAAAGCTTTCGGATGACTTTTTGTTCCGCCTATCGAGTGTGTCGAGTCTCTTCCGAGATGCACCGACCGACCTGTCAGTGCAAGTAGTGCACTTAAAATGACGTCTTAATACAGCCGCGGCTAGTGCCGCTTGAGCGCTGAATTTATTTTGTTTTCTCTTTACTTTTGGGGGGCTTAGGCGCAGAAGGAGGTGCACTCAGGCTATGAAGCACGCCGTAGTTGGGGAGATAAGGACCTCGTAGGTCATTATTCACAGCATGTTTACAAGAAGTATTCGGAACTATGGATTGGCAACAGGTGGGAATGAGGGTTAATGGAGAACGTCTCAGTAATCTCAGGTTTGCTGATGACGTTGCTTTGTTAAGTATAGGGCGATGAATTGCAAGGCATGCTTTCCACCCTGAACAGAGTAGAACTGTGGGCCTGAAAATTAATATGCAGAGAACTCAAGTAATGATCAATAACCTCGGGACGGCACAGTGGTTTGAGCTAGCTGGCGATGCAGTGGAAGTGGTAAGCGAATATATCTACTTAGGCCAAGTTGTGACCCCGGATCCCAACCATGAGGCAAAGATAATTAGAAGGATAAGAATATGATGGAGTGCATTCGGCAGGCATTCTCAGATAATGAATGACAGCCTATCATTATCCCTGAAGAAGAAAGTGTATGACAGCTGCATCTTACCGGTGCTCACCTACGGGGCAGAAACTTGGAGGCTCACTAAGGGGGTTCAACTTAAATTAAGAACGACTCAGCGGGCAATGGAGCGGAAAATGATAGGTGTAACATTAAGGGACAAGAAGAGAGCGGAGTGGGTCAGGGAGCAAACTGGTGTTAAAGACATATTAGTAGAAATTAAGAAGAAGAAATGGACGTGGGCAGGGCATGTAATGCGGAGGCAAGATAACCGTTGGTCATTAAGGGTAACAGAGTGGATCCCTAGAGAAGGCAAGCGCTGCAGGGGGCGGCAGAAAGTTAGATGGGCAGATGAGATCAAGAAGTTTGTGGGGATAAATTGGTCGCAGTTAGCACAGGACCGGAATAATTGGAGATATATGGGAGAGGCCTTTGCCCTGCACAGGGCGTAGATAGGCTGCTCGTGATGATGATGAGGTCATTTAGGGCTCTTTGACGTGACCCTAAATTTCGGCACAGGGGTATTGTACATTTTTCCCGTCAGAGAAAAAAAAAAAAATTCCCACGGTGGCGCGAATAATAATAATAAAAAAGACTACTTGCATTCTTTTCAAACGTAAAGATACTCGATTTTTACAAATACACTTTCAACTTATCTTGACACTTTGTTGACGCTGAAGAATGCCACCTCCTCCCATGTTTGCTTTGTTGCTGCGAATGTTGATTGCGCCGTTTTTATTTTCTTTTTCATACCTTCATGCTCCAAGTACCGACAAGCTTCGCCGCTAAGAGCAGGAGCTCTGCGGCAAAGCCCTGCGTTGCAGTGCCCTATACGCAGGGTTGTTCGTTTTCGGGATTTTTCTCTTTTAAAAATGGGGGGGTAAAAATAGGGTCTCATTTTGCGAACGAATAATGGGGGAGAAATGGTTTTTTTTTGTAAAACCATCGATAAATTCGGATTTTTTTGGGTTAAATATTGAGATGCAGTAAGTGATGTAATCTTTTTTTTTTTTTTTTTTTTTTTTTTTTTTAATTCGAAAGTTTGCCCTGCGGCATAATAGATGTATGTAGGCGCTTACAGAAACACGAACAAGTTAGTTTCGTGTATAAAGTTCAGGAGTTGTCGGTGACACGGTCCATGCACCCACCGTTGCAGGTCAGGAGGGCGGCCAGGGTGGAGACCGGTTGCACGAAGGTGCCGCAGGCGAACTTGATGCAATCCCGGGCAGGCCCAGAGCAGGTGCTGCACATTCACGTCCCCAATGGCAGTGGTGCAGAATGGACAGGTGGATCCGTATGGGCCGCGGTATTCCGATGGCCAGGAGGCAGTCACGGACGGCGTAAGGGCCACCCCAACGCGTAATCTCCGCAGCGCAACCTCCTCTCGGCGAGTTAAGTCGCCAGGGAGGTTTGAACCACACGGTGGTATGAGTGCTCGTGTGGTGCGCCGAAGATTTTCCTTTTGTCGTTCCAGGTGCCCGCGAGCGTCTTCGGGGAAAGGTAGTAGTGGCCGCATGACTGTGCTCGGGCGGCTAGCTGAGTCTGCCTCCGTATTGCCAGGCACAGATGAGCGGGGCACCCATTCGATGCGTATCCGCAGCGCCGTGCTTCTTGCCAAGCGATGAATGGCATCGGAAAAGGATGTCGATTGTGCCACGCGACGAATGTCATGTATGGCTTGCGTAGAGTCAGTCCGGATGATTAGTCGTGAGTACGGCCCCGCCCTGACAAAAGGTAGTAATGAGACCAGTCCATCGTGTATTGCAGCTAGTTCAGTAAGATACACGGGTGGCAGTGGATTGGCGGCATATGAACAGGTTTGGTCAACCTCCGGTAGCTGGGGACACACCAGTGCGGTGTGTACCATGCCATTTTTAGCGCTGGCATCTACATACGCAATGATTGCGTCGGTGTCTGTACAATGAAGACCAGAGACCTGTGCCGTGGCCTTGCGAGGGACTGGGCGACGGAGACGACCGATGGGTTTGTTTTCTGTCAGCTGTACTCGCTGCCATGGAGGGAGTTCCGACCCTTTCACAGCTGTATCTGCTACAACAAAGCCCATGTAATGGGCTAGTGCAGCAGCTGCACCGATGTTCGAGAGCTTACAGGTTCGGGCAGAACGGCGTTGTTGTACCAGCTCATCTATAGTGTTGAGCTGGGCCTCGGCCTGTAGAGTTGGAACCGGGGTCATTCGGGGCAGACCAGTAACAGCCCGCATGGCATCTCGGTTAATTGCTTCGAGGCGATCCCAGTCCCTCATCGTGAGATGGTGGAACTGGGCCTGATACACGAGTCGGGGTTGTAAAATAGACTGCACAAGGAGGCGAGCAATTCTAGTTCGCGATCCGCCAGCCTTCGTTGCTATTCTGCGTATCAGGTGGATTGTGCGTGCAGCACTCTCCTTTGCCCCCTTCACCCATGGAGCCGCAGATCCTGACGAGGCAACGTCGAGGCCAAGCACCCGTAGACTTAAAACTTCTTGTAGTGGTTGCTGACCAATAAACAACCGGACAGGTCGGTTTCCAAGTCGGCGGCGCCCGTTGTTATTAGCCACTGACATATATGCCGTTTTTTCTTTTGAAAGTTCAAGCCCTACCTTGGCGCACCAGGAGTTGGTTGTGTCCAACGCCATTTGTAGTGCTCTTTCTTGTACATCGATTTCAGGGTGCACAGACCATACAGTAATGTCATCAATTTGTTTTAGGAGGTATCACGAGCTTCTTGACTCTTAACGCGTTAAAATTGGTGTTCTTTTTTATTTAGAAGCTGGTAATCTGTGGGACATGAGGGTTCTAGTAACTACTCTCCGAGGTTTAGTATGAATCAGACATGATGACAATAAACAGCACTCATAACTGCTAAGAGAGGAAACGCTTTATGGACACAAAGCTGGTCATCGATTTTTTACACATTCTTGTGTACGCACATTATCATCTGCATGCGCAACATTTCGGTCTCCATACGAGAACTGCCCGATCGTTGAACGTATCTCAGCTGTGAGGAGGTTCTCTCGACGTCATAGCTGCCACTAGCTACGGGCACGACAGTGTCGGTGCAGCACTTGGCAGCCTGGGGTGGCGAGTATTGCCAATACTGCGAGAGTTCGGGAGCTGTGTTTGTGGGGCTTGCTTCCAGCCAGCATTGCTTGAGGATGGCCGACCTTCAGCCCACAATTGTGCAAATGGCGACTTTGGAAAGGTCCGTGCGGGGGGAAATGGGGTTTAAGCGGATTCTCCTGAAACATGTTCGGGGTGTAAGAACCAGGTGAAATCCGGTTTTACCCGAAAGCGAACAACCCTAGCTATACGTAGGGGTCCGGAATAAGGGGCCCGATCAGAGCGGGATCCCAAGTCGCCCTCACCACTTGTCTCCCCTCGCACGTGGGTGTGTGCAGCAGGCCCTCCACGAGTCATGACAGCGAACAGGATTAGTGCATTACGGCGCCCGAATGCCACCCAGGTCATATTCCTAAATCAACGCGCCACCGGAGAATTCTAGGGTGCCCCATAGGAAAGCTCTGTGACGACATAGTTCCGAATCTAGGAGCGATCCCGCCAGTAACAACCGTCACAGCGAGCGGCTCCTGCGACGAATGGCCAACAGCGAGAACAGGGCGCTCACCGCAGCGCAAGTGCACTCGCGAGTGGTGAGCGGGGCTCACTGCGCGTGGGGCTCGCACTCACACTCGCCACTACAAAACGATGGCGAGGCTCACTCACCGCTCACTCGTGAGTGCACGAGCATGCCGACCTATGGAACTGCGTGCGTAGGGCATGGGAAGAAGGCGGGGAATGGGGGCGGCTGGTTTGAACGCGTGTGCGGGGGGAGGCACTTGCACGCACCCGGACGCCCAGATAGCGACCATCTGGATATTTTGAAGGGTGCGCAAGCGCAGCACGATTTCGTCGCTTTGGAACGTACACCGCTAGAAGGGCACGTTAGTCAATGTGACCAACACGTGACTGATCGCGTAGCTGCAGCCACGTAGCGAAGTGAACCCGCTTCATGCCTAATTCGGAGCGTGGCGCGTGCTTTTTCTTATGAAATAAACCTTGGCTATAACGAAGTGGCTTTATTGAAACTGTTCGATGGTGCCTACTACAAAACACTCCCAATCTAAAATCACAACAGCAATATCGCGAAAACCTAACAAAAACTCGTGTCGTACGACAAAAAACTTTTTTTGTGACAACAGAAGTTCTGTTTTTACGACAAAGCCATCTGTTGTTTTATTCCTGTAGTCCCTACAGAACGGCCATTTACGCTACTCTTCACAGCGGGCAATAACACTCCAAGCTTGTGCAAGTTCTGATGGAACATCGGGATAGCGACAAAACAGGAATTCCGCAAGACGTAATGTCAAAATAAGGACACGACACACGACAGAACATCAGAATCCCGACACGACGACAGTACGACAGGCGAAAATACGACAAAACTACAGAATTTTTCCTTGTCATTTTCGACTGGGCTGTGAGCAACTCGCCTCCGTTTTGAACGAAGTATCGCTGATAATAAAACCTGTATTCTGCCTCGGGGACTCCGTTATAACAAGGTGGTTTACGCTATGCGTCGCCCGGCTTGTTTACCCAAGTCGGCTAGCCCGTACCGCGATCCCACCTTCTGTATACGTGCACTCATGGACATGGCAAATGCCGACGCGGAAATATGAACTGAAACACACGAGCAGCGCAACTTCTCTCTGCGCGGGTCATCACTCCATAACGGGCGATGTTTGTGAACGTGACTTTGCAGGTATGCCACAACATTGGCGTGTTGGGGTTTCTCCAGACGAAAAAGCGGTGAGAGACCACTGGGAGGTTGGTCCGCTTGATGCGATCCCCTCGGACCAAATTCGTCGATTTTGCGTGTTCTGGGTCACATTTTTGTGTTCGTTCTTCATTTGTTCAATATAACTGCACTTCCTGTAGATAGGCGTACCGCTGGGCGTCATCTTTTCGGCAGAGTGACGTCCCCTCGTGCCAGCGTCTTCGAGCGTTCTTCTCGAAGGGCAATAATAGCTTCGCTGCCTGGCAGCGGAGCGCATCCACTTAGCGCGCTGGTCGCCGGCGCTCCGGGTTGGAGGGACGTGCGAGGCGCGATGGTTCTTATCCGCTGTCCTTCGGGAGAACGGAGTGCAGCTCCTGTCGGCCTGCGTTCGCAGCACAGGCGACGCGTTCGAAATAGCGCTCCTGCAGGCGTTGGGGTTTGCTTCCCTTCTGCCGACGGGGCTGTCATCTCAGGCTTGCAACGAGATTCCCTCGGGTTGAGCGCAGGCGGGTGAAGCGGGGCTGAATTAAGATATGACCTACTTCTCCGCGGCGAAAGGAATTACACTAGGTCTCACTTACACCGCCTCGCCACTCGATTGCACCGTCTGAGTGGGCCTGTCTAGTATCAGAAGCGGGCGACGTTTCAGGGTTGCTCTTTCTTTCCCATACCCACGTTTTTCTTTTTCTGTGGCTTTATACACGCGGGAACTCGCTGAATAATAATCATAACATAATCGGAAGGCGTGCGTGCATAATTGCCTCTGAAACGAGCCCTTGCGCCAGTGATCAGAGAGGTCGCGACGAAACGCCACTCCCCAGCCCCATCGAGAAACAGAAGCGCTCGAAAGGAATTGATAGGATTAAGGGCAGACTGCAGCGAAGCACTGCGGGGATTGATTGGATTCCGAGAGCGCCCTTCGCGGTGAATTCGAGCAACCAGAGAAGAGAATCGAGGAAGGCTTTGGCGGGACATGCAAACGAGCTTGGGCTTGGAACGCGCGCTGCTTGAAGCGGAAGTAGCGGCAGAAGAAGAGCTACATGACAGCTCGGGCCCGGAAATGAACTCGGCGGTATCCTACAGAACCGCGCCCGTGCCTCCTTTGGGGATCGGCGCAAATATTGGCACGCGCCGCGCGTCGATCCCTTCGCTTCCCGATCCATTTTTGGGCGCTTCCCTTCGCCTCGTGCAACACCACCTAGGCCAGAAGGCATTTTGACTCTGGCGAGCCGTTCCACGTCTGGAAAGCGGCATGTAATTGTCACTGAAATCGAAAGCAGGGTAGTGTCGACGCCGTCAACCGCCTGTCGAAAAAAAAAAAAGAACATTATTGACACCAGCGATTCTTAGGCATTTCATTATGTGCAACGTGTTTTTATTCTAGCCAGTTCTTCCGTAACGTGGTCCCCCGGCAATTCGGACGCGCGTGCGCGAAAATATGTGTGCTCCCACCAGAACAGGCCTCATGAAACCAACACCCCCGCTCCTTTCAGCAATGAGGAGTCCTACCTGATGGTCGTGCTCCTTTTAAGTTCCACCGCTGAACGTCGGCAGAGAGAGATTTACCAACTGGCTTGAAACGCGCGCAGAGCAGGGTACAAAAGTTGAGAACTTGTTGAGGGGTCGCGTTGTGCCGGGGGTGTTCCCCAAGGCGCGTCGCTGGGGCCGTTGCTTCTCCGTCGTCGCCATAGTCTGCGCTCGTCGCTCGTTTTGACGCGTGCGGTGCGTTTTATTGCGTGTCGCTGCCGGTTCGCGCACCTGGGGAGCCATTCGTTCCCCGTCTCGGCGCTTTTCGTTCCACGCCACCCGCTTCCGTCCTCTCGCGCATGGCTATGCGGGTAATGCGCGAGTACGAAAGGGTGCGAGTACAAAAAGGGTGCGTCTGGCCTGATTAGTGACGAAAAGAATATCATGAACGCTCCTGATGTTGTTGTTCTTGTTTTTGCTTGCCTGTGGTACCCCCGCCTTCGAGGCGATAACTTCCGTTGTGGGTGACAACTATGTTGTACAGTCCAAAAAATGTTGAGACGAACACGTAGAAAAGAAGTAAAAGAATATACTCGCTGTAAGGTTGTGTCGCATGTATTCGTAATGCATCTAGAACACATTCCGTTCTAGATGCATGAGTCAGATCTAGAATGAATCTAGAACATGAGTCAGAACTACAATGGCGGTTCAGACGGGGTACTCATTCGTTCTTGTTTCACTTTCTTGTTTATAGTGCTCGTTTACGAAGCAGTTAGCTAGCGATAAAGTAAAAATGCTATACTCCCAAAACGTTCAGATCAGGGCAAGGGAGGCAAAGCATTTCCTGCGGCGTCACTGGCGTCCAACGCTGCGGATGTCAAGATCTGGCGAAGCACCGTTCGTTGCCGTCTCCCACGTTGCTTTTTGAGGCGGAAGCCTTCGGCGCTAATGATGAGGGAGCCTTAATGCCTCATGAAACGTGAAAAGTGACCGCACTTGTCGTCGTCGCTGTTGACGTCAGCACGAATGGTACCAAAATGGGTTCCGCTGTCAGAAGAAACTGAATTACGTGATTTGGGTTCGCGTGTCATTTGAACCCTTGTCGAGAGAACAAACAGGTACTGGGATCATTTATGGTGTTCCTGCAGGAGTGGTTCGCTCTCCAGCGGAATCCATGAGCCGCCTCTGCATCGGCTGCTCTCCCGGTGAGCAGGGTATCTTGAGGATTGGGGTTTCGGGAAACGGGCTGTAGGGGCTCGTTTTTCCCACACTCTATGGGAACATGGCCTAGTCGGCAGTATTTGCATTCTGCTGGATATTGGGTGGGGGCACATCCGGTGTAACCTAATCTGATGCGAGAATGGGATGCGTGCACCTCGGCGAACGCACGTGACGGCACTGTGGGGCAGCGGCCGCCTTAAGTGCACTGCGCTCAGGCTGCATCAAGAGACGAAGAAAAGAAGCGAAGGAAGGGACTCGATGCAGCAGTGTTCGATAGTCGGGGGCTTGCTCTTTCAAATCACGCGATCAGACTTCGGTTCCCGCCCCTTTTCAATGAGCGTGCCGCTGTTCCGACGGAGCGGGAGAGGTAAGTCGAATCGATGTCGGAACTAATCCTTGCAGGGAGAGGCAAACCGAGTCGGGCTGAGTAGGAGACGAGGAAAGAGCAACTGTGCCTGGGGTAATCCTCCCGCGTCCATTCGTAATCCCCTGCACTGACTGGGGGGAGCCCGTGGCTAGTGGCAGTCCGAGCTCCGTCTGGTGCCCATGTCGATCCGCTCTCTTCCCCATCAGAAAGGGTGGCCGCTTGCGCGAAGAGGAGGACGTGCACTCCGGGGGAATTGTTTTCTCCGCAATAAACACGCGAGGGACAACGGCGTATCCAATGACGCCGCCTCTGTGCGGCTGGTATTCGTGTTACGGCGCCGTCCTTTGGATCCTTTCGGTGCAACGCCATCAGGGCCGTGTTGCGTGCCCCACAGCGTAGGATGGGATGCGGGGGAGCAAGCTTTCGCGAACGCCAACCTAGGACGCCTTCGTGCGACACACCCACCCGCCGCGGCGGCTGACCGGCTAAGGCTTTGGCCTGTTGAGCCCAAGGCAGCCGCGCCTATCTCGGCCGGAGCTTTGTCGTGGCGAAGAGAAGCGAACACGCCCGTGTGACAAAACTTGGGCGCACGTTGAGAGACTCCAGGTGGCCGAAATTGATCCTTGCTAGCCCAGGCGTGTAAAACAACGGAAATCAGGAAGTTTTGTGCGACATCTTCACAGCGTAAACAAGGCGCCGCCATTATTGCGCAGGCTCCTGCAGAAAGCGAGTCCCTGTAAAGTGGGCTCCGTTGTACTAGCAGTGCGCCGGCAGGAAAGCAAGCTTGGAGGGGGGAACGACGTGCGAGCAGTGAACTTTCGACGCCTTTATTCGCGCAATGGCTGGTACAGCTTCAATGAATCCTGGGACGCTTAACATGTTCGGGGGCCTGTCAGAGATCGCAAAGTGGTCGAAAGCAATTCTCAGCCCTGTGGTGCGCCTCATAGACGAGGAGAGCGAGAGCGATCGGCGGAAGAGGGGGCGAGAGGGAGGAAGTCACCTCTGCTTCTTCCCCGTTAGGCGGCGGCCTCTTCCGCCAGTTGGACCAGTGCCTGCTCTGAGTCGGGCTGAGATCTGACCAGGGCGGTGCTTCATTGCCCTCCAGTCCTGACAGTTCGTGATCCGTAACTTGGGTGAGGTGCGTCGTTGGGGCTCAGAAGCCCGATTTGAATTAATCCCGGTGGTTCGGGCCTAAAAGCTGTTCAGAAGAACAAATTGGGCTTGTGCAAGCCGATGCGTACAGCGGCTACGGACGATAGTCACGGCTTATCACTGGCCTAGCATAACTCGAACCGCGTTAAGTGTGTATTGACGCGTGGGTTGTCCGAGCATTTTTCAAGTATATTTCTCTGTCGCAGGCCCTGATATGACGCGGTCTATGCTCGGATAAAACGTAAGAAAAAAAGAAAAACAGGAAAAAGTTCTTTTTCGTACTCGTGCGGGAAAGCTGCGTGCGTGGTGACCGGCCTGTCCGACGGTGCGTGCTTGGACGGCGCCCTCGGCGAGGTTTTCCCCTACGCGGTGTATTGTAGGCGAAGCCATAGCGTTTTTGTTTCTGAGGGGGCGTTACGTGGCCCCTTTTAAGCGGGATGGTTGTTGCGAACCTGTTTTTACAAAAAAAAAAGCGCTCAACAGGCTGGCCGTTTATAAGCGGGAAAGAACGATGCGCCTGGCCTAACCTCCCTTCAACCCCCCCCCCCCCCCCCGCAAAAAAAAAAGAAAGCGGTAGAGAAGATTCGCCAGGGATTTTTGCAGCTGAGAAAAAATCACTCTTTAAAAATGAGTAGATAACTTTTAATCGTGTAATTTCGAAACGGGGGAGGAGGAGGAGGAGGAAAAAACGTTTTTATTTGAGCCGACAAAAAAAAAAAAAAAAAAAGAAGGTGGGTGGCCTCTTCTCAGTTCAGAAAGCCGCGAGCGACTGCTGCTGCTCTAGCCCGGGAGGTCAGGCGTTCCTGAGTCCCGAGCTGAGAGCTGGTCAGCCCGCACTCCCACTGCTCCGGGGTGGGGGAAGGGAGGGGGTTCGGGTGGTCGGCGCATTCCCATACAAGATGGTACGTCGTATTGGGAGTGTAGCAGGTAGGGCAGTTGTAAGGGTAGGTAGTGGGGGATATATGGTGAAGAATACGAGTGTTAAAATAAGTTTCCGTCTGGAGTCTGCGCCATATTCGGGCGTCGCAAGTGCTGAGGGAGGGATGAGGGGGTGGGTAATGGAGACGGCTCTGACGGTAGTGGTGCAGTATATCAGTGTAGCGACTGGGAACGGGAAGGTTGGAGGACGATGCAGCCGAGTTGCCCGCCCCTGATGGGAATGCCCGGAGTAAGATATCGCGGGCAGCGGCATGTGCCGCCTCATTCCCTGGGAGTGAGGCATGACCTGGGGTCCATACAACTTGGATGTAGGGCAGGGTCTTTATTGTCTGGAGAAGCTTGAGGGCGGGAGGTGAAATGCATCCGGTCAGAAAGTTCCGGCAAGCTTGCTGTGAGTCGGTAAGAATGGTTACATAGCCGGTAGGTGCTGTGGTGGCGGCGAGGGCTATGGCTGTCTCTTCGGCAGTAGTGGTGTTGGTATCAGCGATGGTGGCGGATGTCAGGATAGAGCCTTGAGCGTTGAGGGCAACCATTGTATGGGCTGTTCGGTTTGGGTAGGTTGCGACATCCGTGTATCGGGTGTTGGGATCGTTGGAGTATCGTCTCTCCAGGAGACGAATGCGTGCTTGTCTTCGACCCACGTTGTAAGTAGGGTGCATATGGCGCGGAATTGGCGAGACCTTGATGTGTGCGCGGATTTGGGTGGGCATGCGTTGTGGTGCGTCCAATGCAGTAGGAGCGGGACGGCCCAGGTGTGTCAAAACGGTGCGTCCCGTGGGGGTGAGGGAAAGGCGAGCGAGCTGGCCGACTTGCTGTGCCTCTAGGAGTTCAGACAGTGTGTTGTGGAGGCCGAGTCGGAGTAGGTGCGTGGTAGGAGTGAATGCAGGGAGTCCAAGAGCAATTTTGTATGTTCTGCGAATGAGTGCGTCGAGTTTGGAGTGTTCCTTTGGTTTCAGTTGGACGTACGGTGCCCCATATATGATGCGACTTATCGGGACCGCATGAATGAGTTGGCAGGTGTCTTTTTCTCGGAGGCCATGGTGCTGAGTGCAGACTCTTCGAATGAGGTGCGTAAGCTGCGTGACGGTTAGATGGAGTTGCGGAAGAAGAGCGGCTCCCGAGCCGTCGGCTTGCAAGGGAACGCCGAGAATTCGAAGAGTGGTCACTTGCGGGACGGGAACGGAGGATATGGTGACGGACGGGTCAGGGGTTGGTTGTGGAGGACGGCCGCGTGTGCGTGCGCGAAGAACCAGCAATGCCGATTTTTGGGGTGCACAGGTGAGGCCTCGGCGCTGTAGATATTCGAGCGTGTAGTCGATGGCTTGCTGTATATTGTCTTGCTGTTGTCCCGCCGATCCGGTGTTGGTCCACATTGTCAAGTCATCAGCGTAAAATGCGTGGTGGAGATTGGGGATTGTGGAGAGTTTGGCTGGAAGTTGGAGGAGGGCGATATTGAAAAGTAAG
Organism: Haemaphysalis longicornis; assembly: GCF_048455015.1. Taxonomy (NCBI): domain Eukaryota; kingdom Metazoa; phylum Arthropoda; class Arachnida; order Ixodida; family Ixodidae; genus Haemaphysalis; species Haemaphysalis longicornis. The sequence goes on from NW_027526233.1 coordinate 308,899, forward strand.
GGGGAAATGACGGATCCTTGAGGGGTGCCTTTTGCCGGCGTGGGAAAAGGGTCAGACTGTATGGTTCCAAGGCGTATTGTGGCTGTCCGATCTCTCAGAAAGGCTCGGACGAAGTTATACGTCGCCGCTCCACAGTTCGTTGTTTGAAGGCCTTGCAAGATGGCCTCGTGCGTGACGTTATCAAAGGCCCCTTGGACGTCAAGAGCGAGGATGGTGCTGGGCTGGGTTTTGCTTAGGTTATCGATAATTTGTTCTTTTAGTTGGAGGAGTACGTCTTGAGCGGATAGGTGGGCACGGAAGCCGAACATGGTATGGGGATAGAGATCGTTGTCTTCGAGGTAGGTTGTTAGGCGATAGTGCACCATATGTTCGAACAGCTTACCCAGGCACGAAGTAAGAGAAATCGGCCGAAGGTTGTCGATGGCTACAGGTTTGTGGGGCTTCGGTACTAGTATAATGTCCGAATGCCGCCATTCTTGGGGGAGGGTTCCGGCTTCCCAGTGTTTGTTAAAGAGGGTAAGGATGGATGAGAGAGTTTCATCATCTAGGTTTCGGAGCGTTTTGTTTGTTATGCGGTCTTTTCCCGGCGTGGTGTTGCGTGTCAAGCGAGCGAGGGCTTGCTCCAATTCTTGGATTGTGAAGGGAGCGTCGAGATCGGGGTTAGGACGGCCGAGGTATGGCAAGATCGTGGGAATAGGCGAGTTTTCAGGGGAACCAAAAAGTTTTGTGCGAACTGCATCTAGTAAGTGGTTATGTGGATGCGGGTGGTTGTGAATGAGCCGTTGTAGCTGCTGCTGCGCTGTTGTTTTGGAGGGTTTGGACCCCAAGAGGTGGCGCAGAATATGCCATGTGCGCTTGGTGCCCAACGTGCCTCCAAGTTTGTCGCAGAAAGATCGCCAGTTCTGGGTTCTCAGCTCCTCAGCGTATTGAGCGGCCCGCTGGGTGATTTCCGCAATCCTGCGTTTGAGGGAGCGGTTATGTTTTCTATTTTTCCATCTGTTGACGAGGCCTCGCCGAGCCCCCCACAGATGATCGAGATAGAAGTCGACTGAAGGATTGGCAGTTGTGAGGGGAATGATTTTAGTATGTTTTCGCACTAGAGCAGTTAGCCGGGCCGTCCATTGTTCGAGATCTTCGTCCGCAGGAGGAAGGGATGTAGGATCCTTGCGGAAAGATGACCAGTCTACGAGCGTTGCTTGTCCGATGCGTCGTCGAAGGGGAAGACTGGGCAAGGCGAGGGCTAGGATGTAATGGTCGCTTCCAAGAGTGTCTGGTAAGCGTGCCCACTCTAGATGGGGTGCATTGCGGGCAAATGTAAGGTCCGGCGTTGTGTCGCGAGTGACACTTGTTCCCAGTCGAGTTGGAAGGGTGAGGTCATTGCAGAGTGTAAACATGTGGTGTTGGGCTGCATGAAGGAGTGCCGTGCCTTTCTTGGTCGCTTGAGGGTACCCCCATGAATGGTGGGGGGCATTGAAGTCGCCAAGCAAAAGCAGGGGGTTTGGACCGGCTCTCTTGGCTGATTCGTTCAGGAGCGGATCGATATCTCGGAGGGGATGTTGAGGAGGACTGTAGATGTTCAGGATGAATAAACTTGGTTGCCCTGGTCGCGTAGGAATGATTTCTACAAAAGTATGGGCAATCGACGAGGGTATGGGATGTTCTTGGGCGGTTAATGCCTTCGCCACCAGAACCGCCGTCCGGTGTCCGGGGTCATGGGTAAACGTGGCGTAGCCGGATAGTTGGGGTTTTGGGGTATCCGTTTCTTGAAGCGCGATGATGTCGGGTGGGGATTGGGTGACGTAGTGACCGAGTTGGGCTTTTTTACTGTTGAAAGAACGGCAGTTCCATTGATAGATGGTCACTGTGTTAATATTAGTGGCCATCAGATGGGAGGGGGGTGTTGGCGGCTAACTTGGCATCGTATTCTGGGGAGAGCTTGGCTTTCTTGACCTGGGAATGGACGGTCTTCTGGTTGGCTAGCTCGAGCGCCGTAAGACGTTGGGTGATGGATTCTGTAAGACGAAGTAGGGAGTCGGTGGTTTCTTTGAACGTTTTGTTGATGGTGAGCAGTGCGTCCGTTATATGCTTTTCTACCATGGGAAGGACTTCAGTTGTGATTTTCTCGTTGATGAGACGTGTGGCGAGGTCGGGCGTTAGAGGATGTGGGGAGGTGGTGGCAAGTGCGGGGGTTGGAGCGTCATTTGGGGATTGCTGGGAGGTGCGGTTGGCTGATTCGAGAGCTTCTATGCGTGCGAGCATAGTGGCATTTTGTTGCTTGATTTCCGCTAGTAGCTGCTCTATTGCGGAGGGAGCTTGGGGGGTAGGGGTGACAGGCGGAGGGTGGAGCGAACGTGTAGGGAGGGGAGGGTAGGCATGAGCAGTGGGAGTGCTTGATGCTATGGCTGACCAGCTCACCTGTTGTGGGTCGTCGGCTCTAGTGGATGGTGGGGCGCCCCCGGAAGAGGAGGCACGAGATTTGGACACTGGGCGAGCTGGAACCAGTTTTTTGGGGCAGTCTTTGCCAGCTGTGGTGTGCGGGAGATTGCACAGTTTGCAGTTGGGTGAACACGTGTGGTCTTTTGGGGGGTCACTCAGTCCGCAGTCAGGGCACTTAGGGTGGTCGGGGTTGGGACACACGTCTTGTCTATGTCCAATGTCACCGCACAGTCTACACACCTGCACGGTGCGCCGAAAGGGGCGACAGCGGTAGAGAAGGCTTCCCACCTTCACATAAAATGGTACGTGGGGCCCTTGGAACGTCAGTAAGGCCGAGGTGGTGCGGCCCATTAAACGGGCATGAAGGAGCTGAGGTTTGTTGGCTTGGAGCAGTTCGAGGAGCGTATCGGAGGTGACGTCCGAGTCCAGGCCGTGGATGACACCGCGGCTGGTGTCCGGTGGAGGTTTCATATACGGCATGAGTTCGTACTCTGCTACTCCGAGTTGTATGGTCGTGATCGTGCTTAGTGCGAGTGCGTACTCCTCGTGGGCGGTGCTTGCGACGACAAGATTATGTGAATTTTGCACTTGCACTATTACGTGGTCGTAAAAGTTTGCAGAGGGATGTTGCTGGCGGTGGCGATGCCGTGAGCGAGATTGCGAGGAGCACAGGTGGCAACGTTAAGTCCAGATCGCGGCCGATAAACGATCGTGTAGTTGTCGCTTGGGAGTCGTGGTGGTGGGTTGCGCGGAGAGTCAGTTCTCAGAGCTGTAAGTGGCTTTTCCGGTGGTTGGTTGACTGCTGTCGCGGCTTGCCGCTGGGATGTCGATGCCGTGTTCTTTCGTCGGGAGCGCAAAACTTCGGTCCAGGGGTTTTCTAGAGGGATGGTGCGGCCGCTGTGCTGGTCGAAGTCCATGTCATCCGCCGTAGGAGCCGGTGCTGGGAGTTGGGGGTGCGCGCCTGCCGGCATGGTCGGTGGCTGCGATGTGGCGGCGGCTTGGTGCGCTTGGCCTGATTGTAGGCCTAGCGCTGGTGCGGGTGTTGAAATCTCGGTGCCCGGCTTTTGAGGTGCAGACGGCCCTGGTCGGTCAGCAAGGTGTTATGCGATGTCGCTGAACGTTAGGAATCCGTTGGTGGTACAGGTGGAGTGGTCGATTGAGGCAATCCGCTGATTTCTAGTGAAGAATCGGGAGCCCATACGAGGCCGTTGCACTCGTGTGTACCCCCTAGCGGCGGTCCTCGAAACGGGGGAGCAGAGAAATTAATTAAGCCTGTTTTTTGTACTGGAACTATGCCCCCCGCCCTGAAAAAAAAAAGTGTTAAGCAGAATTTATCTTACATGATTGGCTTCTAACACTCCGCATTCTTTGTCGTAGCAGAACGAGAGCTACGCGCCAAATTAACCGATTACCGGACTCACTCGAAATGTCTTGGAATGGCACGCATCCCTGGCCAACGAGGACGGGATCTCGATGGTGCCAACGGCAGTGCCGGTGTTGTGCGGCTTTCCTGCGTGAGCACTTCTTCCGTGCAGCACACGAGTTGCGAAACTCCGCCTCAGAATCCGGGCCGTACGAACAGCCTTGTTTCGTGGCACCCAGGGGACAAAAGCTGGACTGTGGCTCCGAGGCGCAAGCTAATAAAACTGAAAACACTAATCGGGATAGCTTATGCTTCCGCAGTTTTTTCCTTGTCGGACTTCCGACAGCATGTGCAGGCACTGCAATTGTCTCTCGACAGGCGACAGCCCGCCCCGTGCTTTCCTCGGCGGACCGTTTTTCGGTATGTGGGGCCTGTTGGGCGAGTTTCGGTATAGTGGTGCATATCGACTGACTCTCCTCCTGGCGCATTGCGGTCCGCTCGGAATCGTCGTCGACGTCGAATGTAGCCTCTCCTGTTGACCGAACCCATTCTTGGACACCAAATGTCAGCACCTACGACGTCCCCCAATTCCAGTACCGCCCCTCGGCTCCTTTTTGCGACGGAGATCCGCCGGTTGCCACTTCTGCCCAAATCCACCTATTCTCCTAATTTTCGGTGAGACCCTAATTCGCTCCCTAATCCACTCCCTAATCCTAATCCACCGCCACTGTCATGTCTAGCTGTCATGACCGCCACTGTCATCGTTTCGCTTGCGATAATTCACCGGACCGACCGAAGTTTTCTTTCGATTTGCTTGGTAAAATGGTGCTGTTCGGTCAAGTTTTGTTTGCTAGAAATGTCTAGATCAGTTTCTGCGCCTGCGCCGTCACCAAGAGTACGCGCAGCCGTGTAGCTTTTTTCTTGGTTGCTGAGCTGTCGTGGCCTTCATCACTTCGTACTGTTACGTGAGGAACTAACAGATGGCGCCACGCAGTCAAGCCAAGAGCGTAGACGGCGGGACCCAACCCACGGTGTATGAAAGCCGCCGGCGGGTACAGCCCCCAACACGAGGCCCCACGAGCGGCGGAACGCGGTGAACCTTGAGCAGACGACGGCATCGAGTTACTCCCGCGCCCTGTTCGCCACTTCACTTTCTCGACTGTGCTGCAGCCATGTAGTCGCTTGAACACACAACGAAACACGTACTGCTCCCAAAAAATCACTCGAGGCCGTTCTAATGCTGCGCCTAATTTCCTTATGGCGGTGTGTGCGAGTTCTGACTGCGTGTTTAAGATAACTGTATTCAGCCACTTCTAGTATTTCCTTATCCACGCTTAACGTAATACTCATGAGGAGTGCTGTTTCTTTGGTTTTCCGTGTGTACTTCTCATTACTTTTGACGCATTGATACTTATCTGTATATTTGACCAGCATTTATATTTATACCGTTTTAACCTGCCTCCTGAGCTTTCTGAGTACACTTCTTAAAGCGTTCTTTGCGGGTCTTGTCTCGTATCACTGAAAAAGGCCATTCGCAAGTGTCAAGTGGACCAAATGTTATCTGTCCACTCGTATCTCTGACTTCTCCAAGTGAAGTTTCCTGGGTACTCTCTCTGGCCAAGAGGGGGCTGTTTAGGAAGCTTTGCGGCATCCACTTGTGACAGGAGGCTACATATATAGCCGGCCAGGTCCTTGAGATCGAATTGAATTTCGATTGAACCTGGATTTCTTTTTTCGGTGTGCACACAAGTACAAAAACTGTAGGGAGGGAAAACCGGGGGTGAGAGCTTCTTTGCAGCAGCTTCCACAGAACACAGGTAAGACAAAAACGGTGCAGATTAGTGGCAATGGCTTGTGAATAGCCCGCTCTTTTGAAGCGCCACGTCGCTATCTCGCCCCGTGCAGCGATTGTGTCCAAGGTCGTCCACAAAGCTCCAAGTGCGGCATTTGTGCACCCTGATTTGAAGTAACTGTCCTAAGCAGGGATTAGGACAGTTAAAACGACCCAATACCAAAAGTACAGACGAAAGTAAACAACGATACGCGACTATTTCAATTCGATATCTACCGTATAATGTGTGGGTGTGTGTGCTTACGGCGCGATGCTATTCAAAATGGGTTGACTATAGCCGCAAAAAATAGGGCGCATTTCAATTCACGAATCGATTAGCGGCGTTCTCAGCAACTCGACAAACATATCATAGTAGGAGGGAAAAAACAACAAAAAAGGCACGGAAATAGGCTGGCTATTTTGAATTGTTTGCAGAACGGACCCGGTCGGGAGCTTTGTTTCTGGGGGATAATGTGATCTGTCCGTGATCTTTATTCGCGTGTGCGCTTTGTTTCAGAGCGGGGGGAAATACAGTGGGACTGGTGGGGCGCAACTCGCGTAGCTCGTGTCGCCTCAGAACAAACAGTGCGTTGTGTCGATACGTGCACGCGCTGTGCCGGAATGGAAATGTTGGCCTTGCTTGCATCGTTCGCCGTCTCCCTCGTGAGTGGCGGCGGCAGTGGTGCGTCGGGGCGCAGCAGATAACGGGCAAAGGCCATGCTACACGGGGCGAATTTCCCTGCTAATTTGCTGCTTGCGACGCCGCTCGTGCGGTGAATTAAAAGACCCGTTGTGTAGTTGCTGCGGCAAATGGCCGAATTCCAAGCGGCGGTCATAGGGGAAACTCGTCCGCTGCAAACATTTGGCGATTTGCCGCATCAACGACAACAGATGTCTATTGGCGCACCAACGGCGCCCCAGCGGCGAATTCGCAGGGAAATTCGCACGATATAGATCGGACTCAACTCGGCCGCTCGTCTGAAGGCCACCTTTGTGCCACTTCGCATACCAGAGAGGCGGTAAAACAAATCGCGCCGTGAAATGTTCCCGCAGGTGAAATGGTTTCGAGTGGTGTTTCTACGCGTATTAAACTTGTTCCTACCGGGGGGGTTGCGAGCGCCCTGGCTTGCTAAGGACTAATGCGCCGCTTTCTGAGGCAGCGGAAGCTGTGCTGGAGGAGCCGCGGCCGTGCAGTGACCGGTGTGCTCCCACTGCGCATGCGCCGCTAATCACGCGGTTCTTTTCTTATCTGCAGCGCCGTCGTTTATTTTTCCCCACTCGGCGCTCTCGGGTGGCGCCGGCGACACCGCCACCTTTTCTCGTAGCGGGACACACGAGGCTTTCGTCTTAACATTCATCCGGCTTTTCTTGACAGCGCAGTCACGTACTTGAATCGCCATGAAATCCAAGTCATCCTGACGACTGAGAAACGAGGAAAGCCCGAGTTGCAACGTAGGTCAAGCGAAGTAGGATACGGGATGGTTGAAAAAAAAAACTTTGAAAACAAGTTTTTTTTTTCCAACCAGGATATGACGCGACCAATCTGCAGTGAGAACAGCGCTTTCTGAAATCAGTGCCTTGACGGGAAATCGTGCGCGGATTTTGAGAGCGGAAGCTCAGCTGGGACTTTCGCACTGATCATATTGTTTTCGGTGTCAACGGAACACTTTATCGGGAACTCAAGCGATTTGAAGTCGGAGATTATCCAAAGCATCTTGTTCGCGGCGCCGTCACGATGCCCCGCCATGCGGCACGCACCCGGATAATTCTTGTTCCATCTTGGCACGCCACCGCCTTTTGCGCTGCACTTACCACACTTGGCTGCGACTCTGGCAAGCCGGGTTCAAATTCCATTCGCACCCAAATAAGTTTCTCGGTATATGTATTTTGTTTACGTGTTTTGTTTTTACAGCGGCCGTAATTTAATTTCGTACGTGTGGCCCCAAGCAGCAACCGTCACTTTTCGCGTTTGATGAGATATCTAGAGCCGAGTTTTTTTATAGATTTGCGAGTATAAAATTTGCGACCAAGTGAAAAGGGAAAAATTTTTTCCCTTTTGACTTGGTCAGTGACCACGATTTTATACTCGCAAATATGTCCCCTGACCAGACGAAGTTTCGTCGAACACTCGACTACGTTTTTTATAGATATGTGCGAAATCGTCTTTTTTTAAATTTTTCATATTTTTCTTTAAAAAAACAAAGAAACCTGTTGTGATGATGTCAGGGTTCGGGTGTTATGAACAACCAGACGACGCACACGTGACAAGCAAAGAACGAGAGGCAACACAACGGGGTTCCAGAACACGGAAGAACAACATGTTTAACACACAGATGGAGGACATGAAAACTGTGGGCAGTAAAGCGTAGAAATAAGGTCCTAGTCACAATAGAACGAGCTCGCAGTTCTTGTTCAGCTGTGTCGTCAGGCGCATCCCTGGTAGACAGGTCTTCGACGTCTTGGCGTTCTGGGGTGCCCGGTGGCCGTAGAGTAGCGGTCGGGTCTTTGGCGCCGCTGCCTTGACTGGCAGGAACGGTAGATCCACCATGAACTGTGGTTCCCCCGATAAGCCGATGCTCCCCTGCGCAACGCACGGGTGCCTCGATTGGCGGGGTGGTCCGCCCGAAGACGGGGCGGCCCCCGCACGAGGGAACGATGCCCAGGCTGCCTGGCGCAAAGCTCTGGTGCCTGGAGATGGACGAGGTCCGGCCCTACGGCACGGTCGCCTTGACTTGGGTGCTTGCCCTCGCAGCGCCAGGTCGCGTTCGATGAGCAGCCCTTCGGTCCAGCCGGTCTTGCTGGCTCCGACGTCTTCCTCATCCTTCTCCACGCTCAAATGGCGTTCGGGGGATTGGCCTTCCACTTGTTTGTCCTTGAACTTTTCCTGCTCACCCTGATCACACCTGTCTTTTTTTTCACACCCTTCGAAAATTTTATGAACACTTACATCTCTAGATATATGATCAGCCATTTTACCAAAACCTTGTTTTCTGGTTCGAAAAAGGCCTTCTTTTGAAGTAATCAGTTGGGAAACGTGGAATGTTTTGACATGGCATTAACATGCTAGGTTAGGTATAGCTTACGTTAGGCTAGGTTCGGCCAGGTTCGGTTAGCTTGAAGTTAGGCTTAGGTCAGGTTGGATTGGGTTTAGGTTCAAGGCCCGGTTGTATGACTGGACGAAAAAACGAGCAGTGAATCGACGATCCGAAGTCGGCCTTCAAGTTTTTCCCGCTGCCTGTATGTGCACATTTTCCTCCTCGCACACTTGGAGCGTTAGCAAAATGGGACTCGATGTGAATTGCCTGAAAATAACGCTAGAGGCGCTCCGACCTCCGTATGCATGTTACACAAACCCCGCATTTACGCGGATCTTATTGATTTTTCTCTTGCTCAATACGAACCTTGCGTTTCTTTCAATCAGGGCCGTACCCAGGTTTGGGGGTTCGAACCCCTCCCAAAATCTTTTCCAGACAGCACGTAAGCTTTCAGCAAAACTACCCCCTTCCCAAAATCCATACCCCCCCCCGAAAAGAAATTCTGGCTACGGCCCTGCTTTCAATCGATTCAGTTCAGTCTCCGCTGTGTTGAGCATATTGCACAGTGTAAACACCACTTTCGTGTTAGTATTTTCTTGTTTTGTTCTCTTACGTTTCTGCCGTGTTGCGGGCGCAAACACAAGCGTTCATTTCGAACCGCTCCTGGGGAATGCGCAATTACGTTCCGCCGTTTGGAGGTCGCCGCCGTTGGGAACGCAGCCTTTGCAAGTTTGGAGCGTTAGTTATTTGTTTCTTTCCCCAGGAAATGAAGGCGGGGGCCGGATTGGATCGCCACAGCAGCCGTTGGAATGAATGGATAAAAGAAGTGAGACACGCCTTCATTCGCCGACAATACTTGACCGTGTTTGTTGGAAAATCCGCTGGTCGCAACTGTAGTGCGCTTTAAACAGCCCGCATGGATTGTGTCCTTGCAGCCGAGAGCGGATTGTCGTTTATTTTCCGAGCGTATTGCATTCAAGTAAGGGACGACAGGAGGAAAAGCTATGAAACAGGATCTTGTTTGCCTCTTACCGGGCGGGTCGCATTTTTAAAGTGTTTAAGTGACATCCGCCATGCCTACGTATAATGGCGCGGGTGGTACAAGCAGCAGTACACGCTACAAGTTTTAGCGTTTGTACAAGTGCGCACCCTATTGTAATCGCGTGATCTTCATCTTCTCATCGTCGCCAGTTATCGTCATGGCTCTCTGGCTGGGTCTGCTGTGTCCGTGGCCGCCCCAATAACGCATCCTTCCTCGCGATTTCTAGATCCTCACGATCATGAAGCTTCTTGATTCTAAGCATGAAGTACTTCATGCTTACTGACATGAGGTAAGCATGACGAGAGCACATCGGAGTGCTTCTCCAGAGCGCGTCAGGAACCTCCTGTATGGAGAGTTTTAGCGTGCCGTTGCCGTGTTTAGGTTACCCTCTACCGTGCAATGATGGAGTCGACTGCTCACGCGCGAGAAGTGAACGGTCACTTACCGTCGCTTGCGCGCTTCCCGAGCAGCCGAAGTGTACCCTCTCGCCTTAATTACAGCAAACGCATTGCGCTCGGCACTTGATGCATGGTACAGCTGATAAAAGTAATCTTCGATGTTGTTGATTACATTTTTCTCGTTAAATGATGCTCAGGAGCACGACGAAGAATTGTGTTTTTTTTTTTTTCGAAAAGCGAGCAAAATGGCCGCCCCTACCTGTGGTCAGCCTCGGCCGCCTGTTCCGGGGGACCAGAACAACGTCTTCCTCTGAACCTCTGCGGAGAATTCCTCGGAGGAACGCTCCTTTGGCTGGCGACGTTGAAAGACTGTTTGTGGGCAGGCTTTCGTGGATCTGCGTATCCTTCAACAGCCCTGCAGGGTGTGGAAAAAAAAGTTTACCACCCCTTCCTAACGAAATGTGAGAGAAGCGTGAACATCAGAAGTGCGTCACGAGTGCGTCAGATCGGTCGTCAAACCTTCAGAGATTCGAATTTCGAGCGAAGAGCGAGCCCGTGCGACGTTTTTTCGCGCAGTAAGTGAACGCGTCAACGAACGATCTATATGTATGCCGATACTTTTTCATCACCGATGCGTGTATTATCTTGTCTGTGTAGATCGCTTCCTTTTCCAGCGACCGTTTTGGCGCGATGGCAGGCCGGTTTCCCGCACGCGTCGTCGTGCGTGCTGAGATGTTTTCGGAGTTTTTCGGTCGACCAACCGCTCTACGGGGAAATGCAGTCGCTTTTTGACAGGACGCCATCGGGCCCACTAGGGTCTTCTTAGAAGTCTGCTCCCGATTTTCGTGCAAAGGGCGGGTGTTCGCTGGCGAGTTTGCGCCCTTGCTCTCATTTGGCTCCACTCTCGCTTGAAGTGCACAAGTTGGCGTTTTCAGCTTTCTCTCGCAGCTGTCTTTCGTCGTAATAGGAAAGCCTTGTTCACTGCGGACTCAAGCTTCGCTGGTCATCTACCCTAACGGAGTGCAATCGCTCACCCTGCTCGTTTGCTTTTGGAGTGCTTGCGGCACTCGCCCGTTCTACTGTACCGGTGCTGTGGCGAGGAGGGGCGGGAAGTTCGCTGCACTCTGTTTACTCTCGAGCACTGGTCGTCGGTGTGGCCGTTTTGAACTGAGCCTCTGTGTTTACTCTCGAGCACTGGTCGTCGGTGTGGCCGTTTTGAACTGAGCCTCTGCACGGTCGTGACGACGGGTTTCCCGATCACGTCCTTGCGGGACTAAGGGCCGCCGTGTCCTGAGCCTCTCCCCCGCGCCGTGGGTCTCAGCCGCCCAGCCCGAGGACATTGCGGGTTCGATTGCCGGCCGCTTTTCTTGGAGGTCACAGCAAACAACTCGCGCACGCTAGATATCCCCAGGTGGCCGAAATTAATCCGGAGCCCCCCACTACGGCGCCAGCGTGGGCGCGTTAAACCTTGTAATCAATCAATATAAAGTTGTTTATTATTTTAACAAGGGGAGCTCCGAAGGACTTATTTGACATGGAATATTTGGAAGCTTCAGATATTAGGAGCAAAACAAAGACATTGCTCTTTTTTGTTGATTTTGTTGAAGGTTTCCAAGCCAAGCCAAGCAGCGAGGAACGTGCTATGGCGGCCCCCACGACTGCAGCGCCGGGTTTCCCTCTAGCGTGAAAATACGGGCTGTTGTCCTCACCTTCCCGGAGGTCGCCCTCCAGGAAGCGGCGGAGGCCGAGCCCGCTTCCCCCCTTCCTAACGACCTCGTGGAAGAAGAAGAAGTGCCGCGCTGCAACAGAGCGGCCTCTTTCTGCGGCTCCCTCCTGCTTCGTTGGCCCGTGCGAAGCTGCTTCTCGGCTCCGCCACCTCCGCTGCTCATTAAATAGAGATCGCCGCTAAGAGCGAAGTACGCAGCCGAGTCCGACGCCGCAACCCGCTTGTCTATTCCTCGGGTTTCTCGTTGACAGCCCAAGCTGGGGATGCGAAACGGAGCTGCTCTTGCGCGAAGCGGGCGAGTGGCTCGTGGCGTCCAGCTTAGACTACATGCTACATACGCCCTTCCGAGAAGATCCCTGCGAGCTCTCTCGCCTCGTGAGCTGATGTTGCCGCTAAGCGTGCCTTGTGCTTTGTTGTCAGCGTCTGGCCGCGCCTGGCTTTCTTGTCTGCGTTCCAAGCAAAGCGCCTGTCTTCCTCCTCCTGTCTGTGCATGCCGCGCAAGCTGTCTTCCTTGATGGGGACGCGAATGCTGTCGCCACTCGAGGCTCCTCTTTGTCGTCGATGTAAAACGGCGATTCTGATAAGTATAGCTGGGGAGGATAAAGCGGTCGCCGCGCCAACGCCGCGGCACGCGATCCGCCGGCGCGTCGTTCGGGCACGTCGTTCGGGTGACAGCTCCATTGGACGCGCGCGTATTCTTTCATTGATTTTGATTGATTGTAGGGTTTAACGCGCCGACGCAACGCGGGCGATGAGGCGCGCCGTAGTGGAGGGCTCCGGATTAATTTTGACCACCTGGGGATCTTTATCGTGCGCCGAAATATCGTACACACGGGCGTTTTTGCTTTTCGCCTCCATCAGAAAAGCGGCCGCCGCGGCCGGGAATCGAACCCGCGACCTTGTGCTCAGCAGCGCAACGCCTTAGCCACTGAGCAACCGCGGCGGGTGCGTATTCTTTCAATTCGTAGCGGAGCACAAGGGCACTCCAATGAACTTTCGGTCTCCGAAGACACCTGCGTCGTCTTTGGCTACGTGGCACTGTTCTGGCAGTGTCCTGTCTCTGTGCCTTGTGTTTAATGAGGCAACCTTTCGGGTATGTTATTCTCACGCTGCTTAGTACGTAACTCTTGAAGGAAGTGTAGCTGACGACACACCTTCCGTATTACTTACTGCCTGAAAGGTGGTAATATGGAAAGTTCCCGGCTTAAGTGTTTTACGCGTTTGTAGAAGGCGGAAAAAAAGACACTGTATTAAGGTGTTCTGTAGACAGACATTCGCAACCCATTTGCCCGCTGCAATTCTTTGTTTACAATTCATCAATCATATCTTATTAACGCATTCAGCGCTTACGTGACGCCGCAAGGCATGGTTCCTTGATTTTGTAGTGAAACCGGTGCAAACACAACACCGATAACGTTACTGCAGCGACTGGGCTGCCTTTTACGGGCGGGATAAAAGCACGCAGCTTCGTGAGGTAACTGCGTTCTTTTCCGGGGCTGCCGCTGATATTTTGAAGCGAAGCTTTAGTGTCCTCACCGTTGTGCGCCCAGCAGGAAAGCCAGCTTTCTCTGACGGTGATGATGAAGGATCGTGGGCGAAGCGAGGGGACGGAAAATGCTTTCCGTGGCCGGAACCGAACCTGCAGGTCCATCGCGTTGTGTGAAGCGGGCGTATATCCGATCGCTCCACATCGACGTGGTCGCAGCGAGCGCCAAGCCGCAGGCACGGAACCGCGCCGTGCATCCAAAACACAAGCGTCATGCCTACGAAGGGCGCACCCGAGAGGTGCTGCTGTTTTCGCAGAAGAGTGGTGGATACCTCCAGAGTAGCACACACTCGCAGTGCGGGATTGGCCTACCAAGGAATCCACCCCGACAAAGCTTCGCGTTCAACCGTAGTCGTCGTTGGGCGGAGGGGTGCATGATTGCTCTTCATACGGCCGCTGTTTTCAGAATATTTGATGTGTGAAAAAAAAAAAAAAATTCTCTTCACATTTGATGAGGGAGCGTTGCGGAAATGGGTGACATGTATCCTTGGCATCTGCTTTTTCTTCAACAAAGAAAGAAAAAAAAACATGAAGGAACACTCGCCGCGCGGTCAATTCCCGTTGGCTATAAAGCGACGTGTTTTATAGCACGAGTACGACCAAAATCCACAACGCTAACGCAGGCCGAACATTAAGGGTGTCTTGCAGGGCCCGGGTGAGATCCTTTTTAAGTGTTTTGGAATAGTTTCGGCGTGGCCAATATTGATGGAGATTCTATAGTGACCTATACTGATATTGACCGCCAACTTCAAATTCGTTCCGTGGCTTCGGATGGCTTTGTCACGGCAAATAGCGCGAACTACGCCCGCTTCGCCCATTCCCCCTTTTGTCCCTGTTTGGTTTGCGCTGTCCCGATACACAACCGTACCAACTAGCTCGGCTTTCCCAACTACTACGGCGAATTTCGCGAGCGCAGTCCACTGCAGCTTGCTTCCAGCTTTCATACGTGCGCACTTTTTTTGCAATGGCTCCTCCCGCGCCGCAAGACAGGCTCCGAAACGAGCGAGGAGCGAATTTCTAGCCTCGGCCGGTTTCACCCAGCGGGCATTTCATTAAAATTATCTGCGGTCTTTCTTTTTGTTTCTTTTTGGGTTCTCAGAGTGTGAAACAAAGAACAGCGGAGAGCAATGTTCATCTGACCCCCCAAATGTCCACGAGCGCCTTGCACGCCCTGAGAAAGCTTCGCAACAGCCGCAGTCAGCTTGTATGTGCAATTGCCGAGATTCACGCAGTGGCAGCGGCTGCCCGGTCACTCGGCCATACAAGGCAATGATAGATCCGACGCAGCCGGCGGCGCAGTTCGCTTGATGAGCAACGCGACCCAGCGTCCTTTCTCCCGAAAGAACGGCAACGCAAGTGGATGGACTGCACAAATGTCGGAGTGGCAGCAGGACCCCCGCCGAGGGTACGCACCACTGCGGGCACTCAGGTGACTTCCGCTTTCCACGCGCCCTCCACAAGCGGGGCGGAGTAGTGTAGCGGTTGGGACGGCTTCCCCGCGGTGCCGGGCTTGCGCCGTGCGTGTGAATGGTGCGTCTGCCCTCGATTCGCTGCTGCCTAGAAAACTGCAGCGAGTCTCGTGTACGCCATGGTGGCAGGCATGCACTGTGTCATTTTCTTGGGCCGTGGGCCAATAGTGCTGACAGTACAATAGTTCTGCTCCGGTTCCGACGAGACTCTGATCTGGACAAATCTCTCTAGATCATATACAGCACACGCGTCTCATGGTATGTACTCTTTCGCGCTGTGGTGTTCATCTATTTCTTTTTCCTCGGTTGGTGTTCTTATATTTTTTGCGCCGTTTATTTTGCATTTTGCTTCAGCGTTTACGTTAACGATGTTCTTTTCAATTGTATTTTTTAATTCCGGACTGTGCTAGCAGCATACCCTTGTTTCTCGTTTTTAACGTGTTTTGTTTTTTTTCTCTTCCTGATGTACCCCTGACGTCCAACATTCACCACTCATCATTGTAATCACCCCGCATCTGGTGTAGCAGGCCTTGTTCCTAGCAGGGCTGACCTCACCAGTTCCCATTAAAGAGCTCTCTCTCTCTCTCTCTCTTTCTTCAGATAGACGTCGGCCTCATAATGCGAAGGACCCGGGTTCGATTGTGACCACGGGAAGTGTTTTTTTTTTATCATCACCATTATCACGTATGCTCCATTGCGTAAAGTTGGCTTTCCTGCAGTGCGTCTCGGTTACAACTCCGCCATCGGCGAGACCAAGAAAGATTCGCTTTTAAAAGAACCAGCTCTTGCCCGAGCCCCTCACACTGCGCGTATATCATCGGCTCTAAACCGTTTTCCTATCTAGCGTTTGCGCGTAGCGAATGTAGGCCTGTCTTCAGGTTGCGGCTAGAATGGCATGCAACTTTCATGAGCCGCGTAGCTGGAGCGGTGGAACGTTTCGCTTCGCATTGTGTTTCGGCCGGCTCGAAGCGCACACGTGTTGTGAGCTCGCTCGGCATGTTGAATGGACTGTGCGGAACGAAGCTGCGGAAACTCCTGTCATCTACGCGGTTACCTTCGTCCGCATGTATGCACTCTGGTGTGGTTGAATCGGAAGTTTGGGGGGTGCTCTTTTTAAATGCAGAGAATTTCTTTAACTCACGATGTCACCCGCCGTTGGCGTGCCTCGGCGTCCGCAACAGCCGTTCCAGGTGCGCCCTCTCCCCCACTCCTCCTCTCCCGCATCACGCTACCCTCCTCGCTCTCAACAACAGGTCCGCACCCCTCCACCTACACTATATAAAAAAATAATACTTACCGGCGCCTGGTTTCGATCCCACCACCCTGCGGGCGGAACGCAAGGTACATGGTGGTCTACCCACTGCGCCACAAAGCCGACACAGAATGGAAGGCTACGAACGCGCCTTCATTCAAACTACGTCAAGAAGCTGCTGATACAACGCATTCACTATCTGTGGGCGGAACGCGAGGTACATGGTGCTCTTCCCACTGCGCCACATAAACGACACAGAATGAAAGGCTACGAACGCGCCTTATATCCTTGACTCATTCAAACTACGTCAAGAAGCTGCTGATACAACGCATTCACTACCACCAACTCCCCAAGCACTAAACGTTAACGCAATACACCCACCCCCTATGCGACGCATTTACTCGAGTCCCCCGCGCGGGGAGATGGGCCCTTTCCTTTTTTATCTCTTTCGTGCCTGAGTTGTTCAGGATGAAACTGTAGTCATATACATTTCTCAGTTTTACAGTTTTTTTATGCCTGTGTACATATTGTTATGGATAGGAGGGGACGCTGGCAGGGGGTCCACGCCGACGGCGATGTTGCCCGGACTCAGCTCGAGCTGCCATGGCCGCTTCATCCATGTAAATACATCAGTGCTCCGTCGTCCATATCATCTTTGCCTTGTCGCCATGTAACAGTACAGTTTTACTGCAACCTATAGGTGCTGAATATTTGTCCACTCCGAGTCGAAATATGATCGTCAGTCAACAAATATACCGAGAGCTCTTCTGAAAAGCCCTCACCCCTCAACACTCAACACTTAGCCTAGCCAAGTAAGGACATCGCAAAAAAAAAAAAACAAAAAAACGTGGCAATACCAGGAGGAGCTAGGTTGACCCTAGCTCCGATGTTTCTCCAGCCTTGCAGCAGTAGTGCAAGCTGGGTAATTTTTTTCGGCCTTATCAAGTATTCTGCTGAAGCGAATGCTGGCAACCATGATGACAGTGGCCTGCCGCGACACGTCGGATAAGAAAGTTACTGAAAAGTTCTCCGCGGCTAAAACAGCAATAAAGTGCAGTCTTTCCCATTACAGTTTTTGAAACACGCATTGAAACCGACGGAGCCGTTCGCGTACAATAGCGCCACGTTAAGGTACTACACGGCGCCACCTTTACGACATGAGAAAGTTGAGCGCCATTAAAAACATTTGCGCCGCTTTTCTTAAAAATTACTCGTGGTTAGCTCACTGTATCAAGCCTTGACTTTCACATTGGCTGGAGGACACGCACTTTACAAGAGGCGGTCACTTTAAAATGCCCCCTAACAAATCTGATTTTGTAAACGTGGTGGCCATGTGCTCGGGGGAGGAGGGAAGGGCACGTTTAATGACAATGACAAGTCAGCCTTGCGGTTAGGCTTGCTGCTTCATATGCACACGAAAAGGGCGGAATTCGGCGAAACAAGCGAAGATGGAGAGACGCACACAAACGTTGACATACGCAGACAAGCACACAAAAAAAAAATGGCCGCGTATCTGCTCCTTTGGTTGCAAATGTCGTCAAAAGACGATAGTCTTTGTAGACACTTGCCAAGGAAATGCCCCCCTTTGCTTTCCCGCTCACCTTTTATGCTGTTTGTGTACCGTCGGGCTCATCCCAAGGTAAACACACTAAAGGTTTGCGCAAGGCGATTTGAAATTACCGCGTTCCACTGCTACAGGCCGGGTTCCTCGATGCCAGCGCTGCAGTACGGCGGAGACGCGCGTGAATGGAGGCGGCCGGCTACAAGGTTTATATTTTCATATGCCTCCAGGAGGCGGCGGTTTTCTTCAGTAGATGTAGAATATCATTTTTTATCGAAAAACCAAGCATCTATGAATTTTTAAATAAAGCAACACTGTAAATATCCCTTGTATACTAATTTCCTGTCTTATATTTGCGTAATGTCTTGTTCTTGTTCAACAAAGTTGACAAGTATGAACATGCAAACCAGGCTTAGACGTTTACATTTGGCTGTGAGTATATAAGACTATAAGTATATAAGACCGGGTGGCTGAATCAAGTTACAGACAGACGGACAGACAGACCAAAATTTCTGGGTTTAAGTAGCCCAAGAAAGACTATCGTCTTTAATTAAAACTGACAGGCGCAGGACCTCGCGCACACAGCACACGCACTGCAGGAGTAAAGTTACGGCGAACGCTCGTAGAGTGCCGGAATCAGGGAGGAATGACTCCAAGGCACATGTCCTGTGTCCTCACGAACACTGCAACCGGGGGCGGTGAAGGGAGGCAACGCGGCGGGTCGTGTGCAAGTAGCGGTTGGCGAAAACGACGCTGCAGCGAATGCGGTTTCCCAGGCCAGGCGGAATTCGGAAAGTGCAGGAGGGATCAATTCTATACGATGGCTAGTAGTCTGACCGTCCATATTGCCGCGCCACGGCGCCTCCGCTAGCGTGGCGGCTTCACGTCGAGGGAATTCGGGAATCGGGATGATGACGCTAGACTGGGCCACGCAAGCTGGTTGGTCAGCCACCACGTTTTCAATGACCCCACTTTGCTGGAGAAGGTGAGGCATCGTAGCAAAAAAAGGGGGCGCAGCGGTTGCTCGTCTGCTTCGAGCTACTCATCCGTCCGTTTGGCGGCCACTGAACGTTTAAAAGCTTTCTTATTGTCGGTCATTCCTGCACACTTAAATACCCGAAACAACGGAGTGATGCGCCATTGTGTCGGCTTGCGAAGGCTTTTTCCCTCTTCGCTAAAAAAAGTCGGTCCGTTTCGCGTTGCGCGGCCCCGCGTTCCGTGGCTGGTTTTCGGGAGTTGCGTTTAAAGTGCTCGGGGGAAACAGGGCGGCGCCGGTCTATAGGGTCGATGAAGAGAAAATACAACTTTGTTTAACTTTGAAGAGTTAGGCTTCAGCACCTCACTCAACTTCATTCCGGCCACGAAAGACGTTTTTTAACCGATAAAAGGAGAGAAATAATTAGGAACTTACAAATTTCGCGCCACAGTGACGTGTTATCGGCGCGAGTGACGTCATATGGGCCAGCACTAAAAACCCAATTTTTAGTGGGTTAGGTGCACGTTACCATTCAAGTGATTCGATCAAGCGGAACTAGCGGCCCCAATACAATCGTCCACTCGAGTGTCCTGACGATTGATTAGTTCGGCCGCCGTCGATCGCCCAAACAAGATTCTGTGACGTCATAGAAAAGTTGCTGGAAACTGGCTAGCGAGTCGCCACAGCTCCACACGTTTTCTTTATTATCTCCGTTATTTTTTGGAAGTTTGCGATGACATCGGCATCATTTTTATCAGGACAAAGTAGCCTTTGTAATGAACCAAACTTGTATTTTGTCTTCATGGCTCCTTTAAGCCGTTTTAGAGAAGTCTGGCGCGTGGCGGTTATTACCGAAAATGCACACCCCTCGCTTATAGCGAGGAAAAAATACACACAAACGAGGCGCTTGGAGGCAAAGTGGCGAACGGGGCCGGGAAGAAATGAACGAGAACGGAAGAGAGCGTTCAAACATAGGCCGTCTTCTCCCTTCTACCCTGGCGCTTCTCGGCTCTCTTGCAACGGTAGCTTTATTTTTGCCGGACGCGAATTCGGGTTGCTCTTTCGAAAACACGCCGCTTTAACACTCATCGGCAGTGATGAAGCCCAGGAGGTCGCCGCTTCCTGCGCAGGCAGGCTTCTCCCCCTTTTTTATTCGGCCTGCCTCCCCTTTCCCTCTTTCCCCTTTCGAGTCCGGCGCGCATTGAAGGGGAGAGGCTTCCCTGTTTTTCCTTGGTTCCGGAGGAGGAGCGCAGAGCACCTTGGCTGTGCTGCCGGCGCCGCGCCTGGCTCTTTGCCAACTCGACAACACCTCGTAGGTAATACGGCCTGTGAACCACGCTACGGGGTGTGAAACGCCCGCTGTGTGCGTGATGACCGCAGAAGACGGCAAATGGACGCCGTTGGAGGGTAGCGAGTGGTACTAATAAATGAATAAGTCAAGCTACGCCTGAGGGCACAGGCCTTCTCGTCTCTAAGAGAGCGGCGCGCCGCCGCCGCCAAATTTGTCGGCCTTTTTCGAGCGGCGGGGTCTACGTGTCCTTAATGGAAAATTCCCGTCGTTCGCCTCCTCCGCCGGCCCTCCCGCAGCACCCCCAACTCTCTCTCTCCTCTCTGCGAGCCTTGATTGTTTGTGTTGGCTGCGCCACTCCGGAAAGGCGAGGAGCGGTAACTGTATTGGTGGCGCAATCGGGGCGCTGTCCGGGCCTCATTGTGTAGTCACGTTTGCTAATTGACCGGAGATGTTTCCCCGGGTTCTACAGCGCTTAGAAAATGTTACCGCGCGCTTAGGCAAACACCGCTTCGCCGTGTTCTTTGTCCGAAACAGGACGGAAGAGTTTGATTATGCTGATTGTTGGGCGCCCACCAGAACATTCAAATCGCCCACCGAAAAGGCCTGCTGCCTGTGGAACGCACGAAGGAGCGCGAGAGACACGTGAACGCCGTTCCTCAAGCCTCGTCTAGCTAGCCCGTTCTCTGGCGTCGACCGTGCTCAGGGCTGTCCTTCAAAGTGCATGACTGACGCAAGTTCGCGGTTCATAAGGACGAGTTCGGAAAGGCTTTTTTGTGCCGATTGAACTCTTACACCTGGCGGAGTGTCCCTGCCCTTCATGCCATCTCCCCGGCGGTTAACGTGACCGCGCAAACCGAAACTATGCACCTCGGGCAGAGATGTCCCACAATTCTGCAGCGAACATTGTAGGCCGACGCAGCTGTCTATTGTGACGGGCATTTAGTACATCCGGAGAGCGTATAACGTTGTCGAACTGGGCTCGTTGGATCACTGGCATAGTTTACGCGTGATCATTTCGCGACGTCCCGTCATAAATTGCGCGGGGGTTGCACGTCATGTGTTCTACGGTAGCGTTCAAACACCATCGTTTTTGTGACTAATATATGAGTGGTAGTAGCCCTAGCGGTAGTAATTGTAGTGT
The DNA here is from genome assembly GCF_048455015.1 of Haemaphysalis longicornis. Lineage (NCBI taxonomy): Eukaryota > Metazoa > Arthropoda > Arachnida > Ixodida > Ixodidae > Haemaphysalis > Haemaphysalis longicornis. The sequence continues at coordinate 329,966 of NW_027526233.1, forward strand.
ATACGTTATCAATCACGCGTCGGGGCCGGAATGATGCCTCCGTTACTAGGCGACGCCTGGGCAGGCGCAGATCCAGCCACAGGAGGAGCGACGCTCTTCGATAACGCCCGGGGAAAACCGGTTTCATCCAATGAGGCTGGCTTCTGCGTATAACGTATTCTCCCGTCGCTGCGCTTCATCTTCGACTTGCCACGAGCTCGTGCTAAAACATGGGAAATGCCCGCGACGCGGCAATTGCAGCCCCACGTGCAGGCAATACGGAACATTACTGAAAAAAAAAAAAAAAATGTTTCACTCTCTGGACTACTAAGCATTCGCAAGCGTATACACTTAAGCAGTCTTAGGTGTTCTTGCCGAATTTTCGTCCTCGGCTGGTTTACGGGCAGATGTCGTCGTTCCGTGCGCACTGAAGGGCACAGCACGCGTGCGAAAACCGACGCGTTTCACGCGCGTTTTCCGTCTCCGGAAACCGGCCTACAGGACCGCTTTCGCAGAGCGCAAAATTTACGCGTGCGGAAACGCGTCGCTCCCCGCACGTCCTTGAGACGCCGAAAGCCACGCCTTCTCCGACGCACAGGCGGCCGAAGCCCTCTCGAAGTGTATACGGCGGCGGCCATGAATTGCGCTAAGTGCGGAACCTTGTTCCGTCTCCGGTGCACTCCCTAATTAATTAGCGGCCCTTCTTCCCCGCATTTTTCTCCTGCCTGGTACCGCGACCTTTGTCGTGGTTGGCCGCCCGCGTCTCCCATGCACGCCGCTTTTTTCGTTCGGCTGAGTCCGCTGTGCGCTTCCTGTTTTGATGGTCCGCTAATGGCGCACGCACGTGGCATGGACTCCTCAAGGACTGCGGGCTTTCGGAGAATGCTCCTTCTGGTAAATATTTCGGGCTGCTAAGGAGGACAGTTTGTGCGTAATTCCCTAGCGCCAAAAATGGACATACCATACACTCTTAGGCAAAAAGGACTAAAAGTTCGTCCTTTCGGGGACTAACGGCCTCTGCCACAATCATTAGTCCCTTTGGGGACTAACTGCGAGGGGACGAACGGTTAGTCCCCCACTCGGATGGTCCGTTCCGATACTCCCCAAGGACGAACTGCGTAGAGGGCAGAAAAAAGAAAAAAACTCCAGCACCGGCGGGATCGAACCCCTGACGCCCGGAATTACACACAAGGAACCGGACGCGCTAACCGCTGGGCCACGCCGCCGGGTGGTTCCGGCGACAGATAATATTCAAGTGTACTGTAGTTCTGTGCATAACGCAACAGATCCACTGCAACTGGTGCCCGATTTTCTATCTGTGCAAGCGAACGTGACTGCGTTTGGCGCCTTGCGCTTAGCGCTTTGCTAGGTTTAGGGACTATTGCTCAGTTCGATTCGAAGTAGAGCCTCACAACCATAGTTTTTCCGTAAATTACAATCAACTGGTCGTCGCCCAGTTGAGATAGGTAGCTGGGCGATCGGACGACTCATTTGTTTCCGCACAACTTAGCGCAAGCTAAGTGCTTTCTTAGTGTTCGATACATATGTTAAGTGCTCTATGTAACGTATGTGAAAGGTGTCGTCTGTGTGAGTGTCAGAATAAGGAAACATGCCATATTTTCCTGCATCGGCGAAAGCGAATTCGGTGTTGCTTAGCCTGAATTCTTCAAATTCGCGTCGCTAGACGATTGCGACTGTGAAATGCAAGCGGGTTTTACAGCAGTGGCAGCATTGTCATAGCTTTGGTGCCCAAGGCAATTATGTACCGAGTATAAAAGATAACTTCGAGACGCTTACCTGTAGCGAGCATTTTTGTTTTGCAGTTGTCATCAGCAGCATGCGTTTTTTCTAGTCTGTTAAACATATACATATTCATTATGGTCAGGAATACACTTTTGCTATTGTCACTAATTTTTTAGTTACTGTTAAGGCGCTTGAAAGCTTTCATTGGCCGTTATTATCTCGCACGAATCGTATGCAACACAGCGTATCAACATAACCTCGCCGAGAAGCGTATAACAATCGCGCTTCGCCGCTCCTTGCCATTACCCGCCGCTCTACTAACCCTAGGCGATTTTCTTATAACTAACATCAATATTTTCTCCCGTGGCCCCATCTAAAGCACCCAGTGACTGCAATGCCTTGTGTTTTGGAAATATGCAACTGTTCGCAGACATATGCGCGAAAGGGCAACGACGACGCCATTAGGGGATTAACGACGCAGCAAAGAGACTAACTGCATGCGTTTCGTCTTCCCGTTACTCCTTATAGATCGGCGGGGACGAACAGTTAGTCCGAATTTATGCACACGGCACGTACTCTGCCGCAGATACTCCCCTTGAAGATGAACGGTCACCCACGAAGACTAACGGCTGTATTTTAGTCCCTATTTTAGTCCATTTTGCCTAAGAGTGTATCGACGGGACAGGAGCTGGACATCAGCTGATACTTTGCGTATGAGATAAAACATTGAGACGTGTACTCGCCGTGATCTAAAAAGCCGTACTTCTCCGCATCTCATATTAGCACACGGAGTTGTTTGTGCAATAAAAGAGTTTCTTTTCTGCATGTGCCCTGCCCGCGACTTACCGGTATTCACATAGCTTCTTGTGTGGGAATACCCCTTACAGCTATTCCCTCAATTTCTCGTGAGTAGCGGGCGGAACATCTCGGTAATGCTTGGTCGATCGGGCCCGCGCAGCAGCGGTATCGCGTGGTCCTCTGCACTGGGAAGATGACACTCACTTTTATTTCGTTTCCATTTTTTTTTATTATCGGCTCCAGTTCTCCTTATGTCGTCATATGCTGACACGCCTTCAGCTTATACCCGCTCATTTCGCAAGCTTGGAATATTACCCTAGCCGCTTGCGCGGGGAAGCTGCTCTCTCAATCTGCCCCTGGCGCAGCCTCCCGATTTGACAACGTCGCATTTGCCACAAAAATAGTGAACTAAAATACGCCAGCCTCGCAGTTGGTGCGCACGCTCGTTCTGACGACAGGCTTTCTTGCGGCCTTTGCGAACCATAGTCTCGCACATCGTTGATAACCCGCCTTACGCCGCAAAAAAAGAGACCGAGGCAGCATTTGACGCGGTCGTGCCACAATCGCCGACTTACAGCCAATGGAAGAGAAACTGCTTGCCACGACTTGGGCGCTGGGCCGCACATCTGCTCACGTCGCCCCTGCTACGCCTGCCTGTTGCGCTCTTTCCCTGTGATAAACAAGGTGGAAGTCCGCCTTGCCTTAGGCAATTATATTTTCCGACACTCGCACTGCCGTTGGAGCTGCCACACTCATCCGTTGGAGCTGCCGTTACTAATAGTTCCACTTGAAAAGCTTCCTCGGGCTCTTAGCTGGGGCACGCAGCGCCCTTTTTGCATTTCGAATCAAAGCATTGTTTCGAACTCGTTTTTTAAGTTTGTTATCGCAAACATCATCTGTTTCATTGGTTGGTTGGTTGATTGATTGATTGTGTTTAACGCGCCGACGCTACACAGGCGATTAGGCGCGCCGTAGTGGAGGGCTCCGAATTAATGTTGATCACCAGGGGATCTTTGACGTGCGCCGAACTGTCGCACACACGGACGTTTTCACTTTTCGCCTCCATCAGAAAAGCGGCCACCGCGGCCCGGAATCGAACCCGCGTCCCCTGGCCTCAGCAGTATTTTGAATGAAAAGAACACTGCCTAGTACAAGTTACGTTGTACTGGTTTGCCTCAAATATATTCTTTTTTTTTTTCACAAAATGCTGGCAATTTATGACGTGTGGTGCCAAATTTAGTATTTTGGAAATTGTTAAGCCTGTTGAAACGCCTCGTTTATATTTATTTTATATGTGGTTGGGCGACTGAATCGAGCGACAGACAGACAGACAAAAAATTTCGCGTCTAAGTAGCCCAAGAAACACTATCGTCTCCAATAAAGGTTTTATTGGCACAGATTCCCCCCCCCCCCCTAACCTCCACGGAAAAAATAGGTAAGGTTTAATCATGAAAAAAAAGTAATCGCAGACGAAATATTGTTGTGTAACCTTGTGATACCGAACTCCGATACAGCGAATTATCAAATACAAGAACGAAATTTTAAATTTTAATTGTTCGTCGCGCTGAATTTCAGCGCCACTTGTGTTGCTGTTTACAGAATGGTATGGGTTCTAAGGAATGAAGTTTGCTGACCGCGTATCCAAGCGAGTATCCAAGTATCCAAGGTTATACGGAAAGTCAAAGCCTGTCAGAAAAACTTGTCCCTTGACTGAAGTGTTGCTTACACATTCGATAGCGCGGGAGTATGTCGAAGTATCTTCTTTTTGTTTTATTTTTTTCTGTGGCCGCAGCTCGGGGCTGCGCTTTGTATGCAGGGGCGGCTTTAACGCGCGGAAATGTGGTATGTGATTATAATCTAGCGCATGCGTAAAATAGGGCTTTTTTGTTCGGTTCTAATATGACAGGCACCAGCAGAGTGGTCGGCTCATCTCCCATTGAGTATGCGGTAACTTGGGTGCCTTTATTTATATCGAATATCGTCATCATCGTCATCATCATCATATTTTATTTCCTTAAAGCCCCCACAAGGGGTATTACATAAGGGGTGGATATACAGGGTATCAAAACATTTGCCACATAAGGGGTTGGTATACAGGATATAAAAAACTTTTGCTACATAAGGGGCGTTTACAAGGTATAAAACATTGCTACATAGGGGTGGATATGTACATTGCCGTAAGGTCTCACTGACACAGATGAGTCGTTAAATTTTAGTGAAAGTTGATGGGCAGGTGATTGTGACGACGTGGTTTGGGAGGTCGTTCCAGTCCTTCACAGCACGCGGAAAGAAGGACGTGGAGAAGGTAGCAGTCCTAGTGCGGTAAAGGGAAACTGGGAGGCTGGTGCGGTGCGAAATGTACGTCGGGGGATGACGTATGGAGGATGGTTGAGGGGCGAATGAAAGAGCTTGTGAAACAGGGAAAGAGTGGCTATGCGGCGTCGAAGGGAAAGTTGCTGTAATCCAGATTGGGCTTTTAAGGATGAAACATTAATGTCATAAGAATATAACGAATGTATGAATAGGGCTGAGCGATTTTGAATTGATTCAAGGTCATTGATTAGGCGGACTCCATATAGCTGAGGCGTATTCCAGTTTTGGCCTGATGAGGGGTGTGTATGCGAGCAGTCGTACGTGTTGACGTGCGCAACGCAGATGACCTTTCTCGAATCCCAATATTTTGTTTGTAGATGAGATAATGTTTTGACATGCGCTCATTCCAAGTTAGATCGGCGGACAGTGTGGCACCTAGATATTTGAAACACTGTACTATTTCTAGAGGGGAGTTAGTGATTTGGTATGGGAATAGGAAAGCGTTTCTGCGGCGAGGGAATGAGACAACCTTACACTTGTTGGGGTTAAGTTTGAGAAGCCAATTGTCACACCATTCTTGAATGTTGTTCAGATCCTGTTGTAGGGTTAGTTGATCGGAAGAATTAGTTATCGTATAGTAAATCACGCAACCGTCGGCGAACATGCGGATTTTGCAAGACACATTTAGGGGTAGGTCATTTATGTAGATGAGAAATATCAGGGGGCCAAAGACGCACCCTTGCGGTACTCCTGACGTTACTTCGAGAGGTTCGGATGATTCATTATTTACGTGCACGAATTGAACGATTAGCTAAAAAAGATTTAATCCATCTTAACACGTTAGGCTCGAGATTTAGCCCGGATGGCTTCTGTATTAGTTTGTTGTGTGGAACTGTATCAAATGCTTTTGCGTAGTCAAGGAAAATGGCGTCAGTCTGAAAGTTTGTGTCAAGATTTGTGTGTATGTCGTGAAGAAAGAGTGGTAATTGTGTTTCACAGGAAAAGCCCTTGCGGGAGCCATGCTGACAGGGGTGAAAGAAACTATTGGAATCTAGGAAGTTGATAACATGAGAATATATGACGTGTTCCATGATTTTGCATGGGATGCTTGTTAGTGAAATGGGACGATAATTGAGTGGGGAGTTACTGTCACCTGCTTTGGAGACTGGAACGACCTTACCAATTTTCCAGTCATCCGGAAGGTCGCCGGTGGTGAGTGACTGTGAGAATATGAGGTACAAATATGGTACAATTGTGTTGGTGATGTTCGTTAACAGTTTTGAATTAATTTCGTCAATGCCACATGACGAGGAAAGTTTAATGTTTTTTATTAGAGAAGAAATGCCGTCTGTGGAAAATGCTCGCGCAGGCTTGCTGGAAGCTGGAGTGGTTGTGGGAACGGAAGGCATACTAGGCTGTCTGGTGAACACCGACGAAAAGGCGATGTTAAAAATGTTAGCACACTCGGTATTTGTGGTCACTTCACCTGATTCGTTAGTGAAGGTGATAGTGCGGGATGGTTTTGGATTGACGATCTGCCAAATTTTTTTTACGTTATCACTCGGCATGTTGGGTAGGTCCGTGTTAAAAAATGCGTGCTCGGTGTTGCGAATAGTCGAATAGTTGCGAATAAGATAGACAATTGTCGGTGGAGTAGTCTTTATCCCATGCGCTTGGCGTTCCTTTAGATTTTGCGTCGGGGAAAAGGCGTTTTGTCTTGTTGCTTAGTCGGTTTAATGTTTCAGTATACCAGGGCTTTTGCTGCGTGGCGCGAAGTGTGGTCTTCGGAATAAATTATTTTTCAGTTCACTAAGCTTTTGTTTAAAAACTACCCAATTTTCATTAACGGATCGGTTACGGAAGTTGGCTTCAAAATCTGGGAAGAAGCTACTGAGTTCGTTGCTAATTTCTTCACAGTTACCTTTATCATATAAACATGTTTTTTTTTTTTATCATTCCGCGTCGTTCTGGGGAAAATAAGAAATCTGCATGGATAACTTTATGGTGGCTAATTTGTTCGAGATAGATAATCGACGATAAGCTAGAAGGATGGGCGGTTAAAATGAGATCAAGGATGTTTGCGCAATTGGCGGCAACACGTGTTGGCTCTGACACAAGTTGTGATAAGTTAAAGTTGAAACAAGCATCTATAAATTCTCTCGAGTCTTTCTGGTTTCCTTGTGTGGTTATCAATCCATCCATCAATCAATCAATCCCTCAATCAATCCATCAATCAATCAATTAATCAATCAATCAATCAATCAATCAATGAGTGAATGAATCAATCAATCAATCAAACAATCAATCAATCTTTTACTCGAAGACACCAAAATAAACAGTGTGCTACAGGGACAGAGACTAAAGGCTAAATCGCCTGACGAGGACTTCAACAGCGTTGCGTGTACATTTTACGCAAAAGATATAGACAGTTTGACTACAGAGCAACAGTACAGAGCAAGTTTGCCCCCCCCCCCCCCAAAAAAAAAAAAAAAAAAAAATCTAGAGCAACTTGTCTAGCTAAAGAACATCAAGAAAATAACTACATCCACAGTATATACGAGCTAGTTCACAATATAATATAAAGCAGCTGATACAACCGATACCACCAAAAAAAAAAAACGCTTAGAACTGATCAAATTGTTACACCAATAGTACATGCATTTCTCATGACACAGTGTATAACTATGCACATGTGTAGTATGTTTTGCTAGGCACGGTAACGCCATTCACAAAAATAAAGAAAGCAAGAAAAACTAACCGGAAAATTTCAGCTAAATCGCGTGAACAAAAAATGGCAGGCAATATCAATTGGTATAGTGAAGACCCAGTGACTGCAATACATTTTTAATGTGCTGTTTAAACGCGCTTACTGAACGCGGGAAATCTATTTTACCATTTAATTTAAGTATAAAAAGGGTTTGATATCCAGTTGTGTGTTAGCCATAATTTGTCCTGGTTTTCAGCAATCTCCTCTTTTTTTTGTCGTATTGCATAGCCTGAATCGTGATCTACGCCCGGCCTGCAAAGGTTATTTTGTTGTATGTACTGAAGCAGCTTAAAATAGTAAAGCTGGTCTGCTTTTAATATATCGTGTTTCAAATGCAGGGGAGATTTCGGCAGACTCTGGTAGTTTCCGTGATAGTTTTCAAAACATCAAATCAATTTCTTCTGTAGCACAATTATTTTACTATAATTGGCGGACGTCGTTGTTCCCCAGACTAATAATCTATAACAGAGCTGCGAATAGAACAAAGACCGGTAAAGAAGTTTTTTTAGTCAAAGCGGAATTAATGTTGTTAACTTGTACAGAATGCCAACAGTTCGAGCAAATATCCACAAATGTTCAACGTGTGCTTTCCATGATAATTCCTCCTGAAACCAAACGCCAAGCAACTTTTCCTCTCTAACCTTTCAAGGAGCTGGTTATTGAACATAACTTTAAAAGTGGTGCATAACGGTTTATTTATGGGGTGAAATATGATGTACGTTGTTTGATGTACGTTTTTTTGACATTCAATTGTAACCTGTTATTTTTCAGCCAGTTTGACAGGCGTCGCATGCTGCTTTCAACGCTGCTTTCAACGCGGTTGTTCCGGTTTGCCAGTTAATATTAGGAAGGTTAAAGTCCCCAAAGAGCAAATAATGGGCATTCGGGTGGGCTGTGGTGAGCGCAATTAGCGTGTCATTAAGTTTTTTTGCGAAGTTTGTATTTGCATTCGGTGGTCTGTAGCAGACACCAAGCAGTATCGTTTGGGGTGAAGCCCGGCAATGTAGCCATAGGATTTCTATGTCAGATGCTATGTTGATGGCGGAACATGAGAATTCCGGGCCGACGGCGATTGGAACGCCTCCTCCGCGCGTGCATTCGCGATCTTTTCGGTATAAGTGGAAGTTAGGTAGATGTGCAAGAATTTCAGTGGCCGTCACGTCATCGGTAAGCCACGTTTCTGTTAGCATTGGATGACGCCACAAGGCTAGATATTTTTTCTCGTCTCGGTAGGAAGCTGCGTATGTTAGTAAAGGCTACAGATAGGGAAAGATTGCTTTGCGCTTGATGTGGGGGGGGGGGGGGGGGGGGCGGTTCGTTACTTTCATCGTTCGAGAGGTTTGCTTTGCGATTTCTTTAACAGTTTGTGAAGCATTGTAAAAAATGTAACGTTTCGAGCTTATATGAAGGGTTTTATAACGTATCTGAAACTTTGATGATTTTGTTTTCTCGAAATTGACTGTCTGCGGGCAGTTCGGACAGACTGGGAGAAGTCTTCCCCGATGCTGAAGTTTGTTCCTTTCAGCTTGGGTGCATTTACGGTCTCTTTGTTCTTATGAAAGGTGAATTTTGCTATTATAGGGCGGTGTCGATTAGTGGCATGGCGTCCGAGGCGATGTGCGCGATCTATTTCTTGTGGGTCGTTGGCTACTTGGAGGTGTTCAAGGCCCTTCTGCTTCTGAAATTGTTTCAGCTGGGCTAGGATCGGGAAGGTTGTAGAATATTAAGTTATTACGGCGTGAGCGGTTTTCTGCGTCGTCTAATTTAGCCTCCTGCTCGGAGACCAAACGGTTCGCTTCGGTTGTGTCCGTACGTATCACTTCAAGATCTGCTTGTAGAGGCGACTTGTTCTGGTAGGGATTTTCTACTTCAGTCATGCGTTTACTTAGGTCAGTTATGGCTTGGTTAGTTGTTGATAGCTGGTTTTTAAGTTCTTGCACCTCGGTGAGAAGCGTAGCTTGCCCAGCGGAAACGTTTTGTAGTTCGGCGAGGATTTCTTGCATTTCTGGGCCAGGGTTAGCTCGACATCCCTGGACAATAATAACAGTAGAGAGGAAGTGGTATGGGCGCACTCACGGATGATTTCACCAAGGCACTGTGGGCTTTGTGACAATTAGTTACTTGTCTTTTTATCGCTTCCGCCAGTCTGACTCCCCGACAGAACCAATAATTAATAACAAAATTCCAACTTTAGAATCCCGAAGGAAACTAGCGAGACTTAAATTTCTTTTTCACCTATCCAGGAAAAGCAGCATTATGGACCTTTCGCACGTCCTCACTCCGTTATCTTCACGTCCTACTAGGGGATACCATTCTTACAACTTCACACCTATTTTTGCACGCACTAGAAACTTCAAGTACTCTTTTTTCCCTCGCACAATAACAGACTAGAACGAACTGCCGCACCATATTTTTGAGTCTGGGAATGTACTAAAATCTCTGGGAAATTACTTTGAAGTGTGATTTATGTTACTTGTAATTTGTATAGCTGTCTGGTTTTTTTTTCCTTTTTTTTCCTTTTTTTTTCTCTTTTTTTCTCTACACCTGTACGACTATGTAATTGGTCATATCATTATAGTTGTATCACCTTCCACTCCTGCTTGGGCCATTTTTATGGCCTGCAGTATTTTATAAATAAATAAATAAATAAATAAATAAACAAATAAATAAATAAATAAATAGGCTATTGTACTTACTAACCTGCATGACCAGGGCGAAGCGGCAAGTGCGCTGTGACGTGGCACAGCTGCCTAGCGCACGAAGTGCTGTCGATGGGCGTTGCTCTTTTATAGCTGGAGGGAGCGATGATGTTGGCTGCCATGGTGCTGTCCAGGTTGAAGTGAGGGTTGGGGGGTCCGGCAGCTTTGTTGCCAGCAGTGGTGCAGCCGCGGTGATGGCGTATAGGCCAGCACCTGCCTCGCCTTCACAAGGTGGCAGCGTCCCGTTCCAAGCGAAATCCAACGCTGGATTCACCAGGGCGGGAAGCTGTAGGTGCAGGATCATTGCTGGGAATACCTGCATGACCAGGGCGAAGCGGTAAGTGCTCTGCGACGTGGCACAGCTGCCTAGCCGAACCAACGAACCAATTCTCGCCCACCGTGCCATTACGCTGCAACTGGGTTTGACTGTATCAACACTTGTTCAATATCACTTGAAGAAGCGAACGGTGATTCGGGGAATGTTTCGCGTTTTTCGAACGAATGGGGGGAGAGAGGAAGGAGAGGAGGTTGCCTGAGAAGTGCTTTAGAAGCCTTCCCGACGGCGTACAGGAAGCTGCCGATAAGCGTGGCCTCATAAACTGTACAAGCACCGCTCTCTACCCTCAACGTTGCATATGGTACGAAGGAAAGAGAGGCAGGAAAAGGAAAAGCTGCGGAGCGGCGCGGGAGCCTTGGGCACCGCCGCGGGCAAGCAGAACTAGTCGGTGACCCTGAGAGACCGAGAGAGAGCGGCCGCTTCGATGTCGTTATCTGCAACCCCCTTCTGCGGGGGGAATCGGCTGGGGGAATCGTAAAAACGTTACGAACCCCCCCGCCGCCGCCGCCTCCTGTTGCCCCTCCGGGGAGGAGGGGGAGAGGGAGTGGGGCAACCAACCAAAATGTCATGATGCTTTTTCACACCTGGTGCTTTTTCACCAACATTTTCTTTTCGACAACCATGTGACCAGTTTAAAAAGAGCTCCTCGCGGCCGCGCTGAAGGGAAAAAAATCCCTGGCCATCTCCACTAACGTAAAACCTGGGGACGGGCGAAGAGTGCAATGTATAAGTGTGTTCAAAGATTGTACATCTCCGCATTGCCACACGGGCTGATTGGGCGCCGGAGAAGCGCCGCTGGGACGAGCAATCGCGCGCTTGCTGAGGTGGTGGCTCCCTCTCTTGCGTTGAACCGAATTTACGCAATTAAATGAGAGACAGACTGGCCCTAAGGTGTCCTCGTGTTACACACCGCAGCATGCTAAGAAGTAGCCTTTACAGGAGAAAATGTGGCGTATGAAGCTAATTTCGAAACGGAATTTAGCAAATTTTTGTCATAATGCAGTTAAATCATCATTATTCCTCTATTTTAAGTTAATTTAAATCAGGTTATTTTATTTCGAACCGGTTTCATCCATGGCACACTCGTTTGACAACTTGATTAACCGTGACGACAGGAGACGACGACGGCAGGGGACGCCTACAGCCCCCTGGATCCGCCACTGCCCCGGACTGCACAACAGCGAGGTGCAGCCTAGTTGCAATCGGTGGGTCTTGACAAACGGCGCACACAAACGGGGACACGGCCGCACGCATCTAACAAATGAAATTTCAATAGAGAAAACAGACTGCTTCGTGCTGTTGGGTACAAAAAGTATGTTTTTCTGATTAAAGCTTCCGCGGTTGGAAGCGCCTGCAGTGCGTGCGGCCGTGTTGTGAAGACCCTGCCTGCGTGGAACGGTAATTTGCGTGATTCTCGCGGAGCATGGACCGAGTGCACGCAGAGGGGAGCGTGCACGTGAGGTGCGAAAAAGGAAAAAGAGCCGCAAAGACGGCGTAGCGGTAAAGAAGCCTTCTCGGGTACAAGGAAACGGAAGTTCCCGCTGCGCCTCATCACCGCAGCCGGATGTTACTCCGCGCGGCGCAAGCAGCGCGTCATTGCAGTATTCTGAACACGGCACGAGCCGTTTCCGTGATTTTTCGGGCTTAGTAGGCGTTTAAACTACTGAATCGACGACAAACTACACGAGGGAAGGCAGACGATATCGCGCACCCATAGCCATCTCCTTCCAGAATGCGCGCGCCCGTTGACATCCAGGTCCGTCGCTTAGGCGGAGTGATGCCGTACATGTTCCCGGGTACAGGCCTTCGCCCTTAACCACGGAAGCAGACTCAAGTGCACGAGGAATTCCAAGGCGAAGCTCTAAATAGCCGGGCGAAAGGAAAGTACGGCGGTCTCGTCCCCGCAGAAAACTCCCCCCGCGCGGAAAAACCAGGTTAGGGACTAAGGGTAGAGAAGGCGGCTAGGTTTCATGGACTCGCATCTACGGACTCTGCTAAGCGAGCTGCTGCGTGGAGCACAGATAAAGCGACAACGGGCGGAGCAGCGTCGACCTGGCGATGGCAAACATCGGCCACCGCAAAAGACAGCCTCGCTGTTTAGCGGGGCCATGCGGACAAAACACTTCATTCGAAAGGTTGCCTCGTTAGAATCACACCGGCACCACATTTAACGCACACTTCGCTCCAATAGGCTACATATTTAAGAGCCATGCGACCCACTAGATGATTTCCCGCAACAGAACCTATGATGTCATACGTGCCAGCTCTGTGATTGGCTTAGGCCGGCACAAGGAAACGCGGATCTGATAAGCTTGCCGAACGACCTATTTGCGCTCAGATGTAATGCTTATTCATTTTGCAGCAGTCAGAATTGCAAGCAATGAAATGTACGAAAATACATGTAAACATAGAAGTATCGATGTGTACGGTAGTTGGTACTGGGCGCACTATGCTTGTTTTAGGTGCACAGCAGTCCGCCGCTTTGGAGTTGTCTTACACGCGCACGCCGATTGGCGTAAGCGGTGTTGTCTTACGTGACCCTGTTTCTCGAGGATATTCCATGTTTCCCGAAACGATTGCTTTCTACCATAACAAAAACAAGCCAGGTGCAAATACGGTCAAGAACACAGCAACGGTGGACAACGGTTCGCGGCTCAGTATGGCAGCGCCATATGGAAAGACTGGCGGTAAGCGAGGCTGAAGAGCCTAATTACGCACTACAAGTTCGTCCGGATACCCGCCCCCATGACTTCATGGCAGATGTCACGAAAACACACGATCTGGCAGGGAGAATCACAAGCTTAACCTAAAAAGATTAATTTCTTAGTGAATACGACGGCATTTGCTCGCGGACAAGCGCTGGGAGCACTTTTATAAAATACGATATCTTTCGTATAAAACAAACGTGTTTTGTCTGCATGTCCCCTTTAACTATCTCTGCGGAGTGCGTGAGCGCATTGTTTTGCCGTGTTCGGCTAGTTGGTGACTCCTTTGTCCGCCTAGGTCGCATCTATTTCAAAAACTACAAACTCCCCTCGCGGGAACCCCTGTGTAGATGCGACGCATAGGCGGAGCGGCGAAGGGACCGCGTTTTATAGCGCGCATAACGTTGAGGGGACTCCAGCGCGCCCGAAGGAGAGGAAACCGCGGAAGAGAGAGTACTGCACATGCGCCGGCCCCAGCGCGTCTGCCGCGGCTATGACGCAACACAATCCAACACAATCCACTTTAATCCAAGCCAAGCCAAGCCAATCCAATCCAATCGAATCCAATCCAATGCCCCTCGCGAGAGAGTGTTCGCTATCGGAGAGGAGAGGGGGTGAGCGGCGGAGAGCGCAGCTGGCGCGGCGAGGAGAATGGGGGAGGGGTGGACAACGCCGCCGCCGCCGACGACGACGACTCCGGAGGGACAAGGCGAGTGAATCAGACGCTCTGCATCTAAAAATTCCCTTGACGCAGCCGTATACAGCCTGCTCTCCCGGACATATCGTTTCCAAGTGGAACGCGCGCAGTGCCAACCGCTAGGTTTCCCTCTTTGCGAGCAGCCCGCCCGTCGTTAGGCCGTGACGTCACCATGGCCTTGCTTTGAGTCATAGAGGGGGACTGTAAAAAGGGCCCATCTCCCCGCGAGGGGGACTCGAGTAAATGCGTCGCATAGGGGGTGGGTGTATTGCGTTAACGTTTCGTGTTTGGGGAGTTGGTGGTAGTGAATGCGTTCTATCAGCAGCTTCTTGACGTAGTTTGAATGAGTCAAGGATATAGCCGTTCGTAGCCTTTCATTCTGTGTCGGTTTTGTGGCGCAGTGGGAAGAGCACCATGTACCTCGCGTTCCGCCCACAGGTAGTGAATGCGTTGTATCAGCAGCTTCTTGACGTAGTTTGAATGAGTCAAGGATATAAGGCGGGTTCGTAGCCTTCCATACTGTGTCGGCTTTGTGGCGCAGTGGGTAGAGCACCGTGTACATTGCGTTCCGCCCGCAGGGTCGTGGGATCGAAACCAGGCGCCGGTAAGTATTATTTTTTATATAGAGTAGGGGGAGGGGTGCGAACCAGTTGTTGAGAGCGAGGAGGGTAGCGTGATGCGGGAGAGGAGGAGTGGGGGAGAGGGCGCGCCTGCGCTCTGAGCTGTTGCGGACGCACGGCGGACGCTACATGTGAGTTAAAGAAATGCTGTGCATTTAAAAGCGACGTTCAGAGCGCGACAGCTGCCCGGTCTGGTACCTAACTAACCACCTCCCGACATCCCTCTTTTAATCTTCTGTACCGTGTCGAGTTGAGGCTTTTGCAATCATCGTTTATGGTGTCTTTCTTCTTCTTCTCTGGCTGGGCAGTTCATTCATTCAAAGCGCGCGTGCACCGTGCGTTTCTTCCTGAAGAAACGAACGGCACCTTCGGGGGGAATACGAACACGGTGAAAAGAAAAGTAAACATAGCGTCTTTACCTGTCGGCAACCGCTGGTTTCGCTGTGACTTTTTTTTTCCCTCGGTTTTGGTGGAGTCGCGCTGGTCGAAACGACTGCAGCAGGGTTTGGTGAACTTAGTCGGGGGAAGCTCTCCGCCTATGCGCGGACAAAGCGAGATTGGGCGCACTCTTGCGGTTGCACCGTAAAGACTACTTTCTCAGTGCCATGGACGGCTCTAGTGATACGCACTCGCGTTGCCTTCGCATGCGTGTAATGAATGGTAATATTGGTATTTTTGCGAGGTTTAATTTGTCTCCGCCCCTCGAATCATTACTTGAAAAAGTAGCGACGAAAATAGTCCAAAGTATGAGTAAAGATGGGTCGTGGTTCGTTTCCCCGAAGTCCGGTGTCGATCAGGAACCCAATCGCCCGGGCTCCGGTTGATTTGGCAGGAGGCTGGGAGGGCGATGGTGTTCAAGTTCTTGGAGATGGCGGTCGAATTGACGAACTCGAGGCGTTGGGGTTGATTAAATGAAGCGAACAGTTTATATGCAGCTATTTACAGTAGGAAAACTGGGTACATGAGTAATAAAAGGAAAACTTCAAACTTCAGCTAGACGCTAGCTCCAAGTGCGCACAAATCACTTGAGCTTCTCAACTTCGCCTAACTCTCCTATCCTCGGAGCGTACACAAACCGCTCGAGAAACGACGGCCGAGACTCTGTCTCGCCGCAAGATCCGCCTAGTTGCCCGATACGGCGCTGCACCCTAAACCTCCGACGCGATCTTAACCTCTAACCTAGGGGGCTCACAAATCCCAACCTAGCTTCAACGGTCGAGACTCCTTGTCCCGCCTGGAACTGCCGAGCTCGGCGCTCAGACGAGAACGATTCCAACGGCCAAGTTCGGCCTTATAAAACCTCGAGATCACCCTCTCTCGGGAACGCCCCTGTAGCTTTCGCACACGCGTAAGGGAGTGCCCAAATTCACGTAGACAGCTGTCACTCATCACGCCACGGAATATTCAATGAGGCGCCGGCAACTTTGGGTCAACGGCACGCTCGCAGACGAGCAGGTGCGTGCGACCCCGCGGGGTGAGAGCGAAAGATGGCGACAGTGCACTGTGCCGGCCGCGGCGCGTTAACAATGGTGTCTTGCGCGGCGCGCGCTTCGACGCCGGTAATCCCACCACCTCCGCGAGTCACGCGGACGGTTCCCGGAATCCGGTGGCGCCGTCTGCTTTGTCAATGGGGGATTATCCCTGTGGTATGCGGTGGGCCAGACAATCCGTCTCCCGTGCGCGCCGCGACGAATTGGCGACGGCTGCAGCGTAGAGTCTACAGTGCTAGGCCACCAGACAGAGTGGCGGGTTCTCACGCGCAGCCCGGGCGCCTGGCCGCTAATCTCATAAGTGGACCTTACAGTATGGAACTGGAGTAGAAACAGTGCGTCAAAAACGATGCTGATTATGGGACGTATACGAACGCACGTACGAACGAATGAATATTTGTCCGGGGTGAGACATGCGGCGTACTGAACAATTAAAAGGGTCGAGTAGTCAATGTGATTACTACATTTTCCTACTAGTTACCGACGATACAGTGAACGAACGACCACGAACAGAAAGGCATGCCTAGCAACGCGCTTTGTTGCTCGCGCGGCATTCTTTCCTTGGTAGCGAAGCTTCACCCTTGGACGGCGTTGCGTAGCAATGCTTCCGCTGACGCATGTTCTCCATGCGTGTTGCTTTGACGAAGCATGTGAGAAGGAAAAGGGGTTGACCGCACCTCAATCAAGAGTGAATCGAGGTAGATAGACAAGAGGATGCAAAGTGAAAAGAAGAAAGGCCGAATTTCCCGTACGACGCTGTGAGGCCGTTTCGAGCCCCACAATGTTGCGGACATTCGCACAGTGCATGCGCCAGTGTCGTTATTGCGGGCCAGTGTGGGCGAAGCACCGACATTGTGGTTTTCCGATTGGCATGCTTCGTGCACCACGACGCGAATCTTCAATACATCGGGGATACACGACCCGGCTTAGACAAGAATACGCGCCCACCGCACGAGGTGAACGAGATGAATAATACAAGGCAGTGCGCAGGGTGCCGGCTCGTAACGGGGGCAATAACGACGAGGTCTCGTCTGATGGGATTCGTCATCATTATCTCGATTACGGAGCGCCTCTCGTCTCCGCCCGGTAACAGCCGGTCGTATCAGGTCGTTTTTGTTTCCGTACCTCCGTCATCGTTTCTCCCTCGCTCTCGCGCGGTGTGCACCAGCGCCGCCTTGGGGAGTCTAGATACGACGGCTCTCGCCATCTCTCTCTTCTTTTTCGCGTGTTGTGCCCGGGGGAGGAAAGACTCCGCAGCGCGCTGCCTCTTCTTTTCATCAGGAAGGTGGAGTTGCCAGCGCTCCCTGAACGATCGAAGGAGCGAACGCCGGGGGAGAGGTTCGATCAATGGCGGCGGTGGGGAGGGGGCGTGGTCGCGCGCCGTGCGCCCGGGGCGCACCCTGGCGGCGTCGGCTCCACGCGCCCGCGGCACCTTCCTACGGCTCCCGGGGCGCAACAGTTCGGCGCGCGCGCACCTCTCGATTCGCTTGGGACACCTGTTACGCACACGCACCACTTGCCTCCGTGCATTTCTTCTTCGCTTTCTGGGCCGGATGGACATTGCGGTGGCTGCTTCTCTGGAGTGCAGAGCACTTTGGGGGCCTGGCTTGTTTGTAGTCGTAGCTCGTCCGATGTACCCACTGCGGCGTCACGCACAAAAAACAGAGGCTTCCAAAAGCGCGTCCCTCGATTCTGCCTTCCGGTCAGAAGTTAAAGAGCATTTTTGAACAAGAGGTTTATATAAATGAGCAGAACCGTTCGAAACTCCCGGAACCGCAGGCGCCCATTTTTTCGGGCAAAGGAAATCTACATTTGAGGCAAAATATGTGTAAGTAACCGGCAGTCCCCGCGTCTATTTATTTAGGAATGCTCAATGAGTTGGCTTTTACGATAGTAAGCAAAAAAAAAAAAAAAAGTGGCCACCGGAGAAGAAAACGACGCGTCCTAAATGACGCAGAAAGGCTCCAGCAGCACATGCGAGATGACACCACAAGGACAGAATTGCCGCTCGTGCTGTTCCAGGCAGAACAAGAAGCGAAAGATAAAGAAAAGGATGCGAGCTGTCCGAGGAGAAGGCGTGCGAGCACTGCAAAGGCGTGAAAATCGAATTGCAGTGAACTAGCCTCTGTTCTATTCATCACATCAGAGGCGACTTCCGACTGCGTTCATGTTAACTGGAACTGCCTTATTTTTTTTTATGGTGGCTGGGGTGTTGTCCGGTCGGTTTGACGGAAGAGCTCTGTGGGAGGGTTAGGGGCGTGACGGAAAGGAGAGGCAGAAGTGCGCAATTTTAATTTGTCACTTGCCGTTGCCTGTAAGCTGGATTAGTTTGCTTACGATATAGTTGCGCAGGGGTTTTTGTCAGTGCTTTTGTATCCTCATCTTTATGAACGAAATAGGGAACGTGCTTTGAGGAGAACATTTCAACCAATCAATCAAACACCCAGCCAATAAAGCACTCAATCAATGGACTGATCTCCTGTCTGTATGCAGCCAATAAGGGCGCTTTCGTCATTTGATTGGCTCCTTGTTGTAGTGCTCAAAATACAGCAACAGTGCGTCTCCCTGCGGTGCGACGCAAGAGCGTCCAAACAAGGCGGTGCGCGGGAATACGGGGTCGTCGGGAGCGCAGCGCAGAAACAGGACATAGTTCGGGGACTGTCCCGTGTTCACTCCCCTTTTCGAATCACCCTGCGAGCTTGTAACTGTTGTCCACTGCGAGGAAAAGAAAACGGGAAACGGTGCGACTGCGAGATTCCCGTCTCGCGGCGCGTTTGCCCGCGGCAGTAAATGTCGCGGCCGCCCCATAAAGTCGCGTTTACAGCGCCGCCCCCCGTGCGCGAACAACGGGCACGCCGCGAAAGAAGGGGCACCGCGGGAGCCGCGCTTTACTGCCGCCGGGCATTAAGTGTGCGTGCACGCGGTAGTAAGGCCCGAGCGCCTTCTGTGTGTCCCCGTATTGTCGTCCCGTCGGATGAGGGCGGCCATGAGGCATCGCTGCGTATGGGTAATAGAAGCAGGCCGAGTGTCCTCCTCGTGGAAGGTCTTCTGCTGTTCTGGTAATCGAGATCAAAGAACCGGGCGGGAGCGACTGTCCCGACTGCCGCAGAGGCGCTATAAGGAAGGCTGCGTTGATTCTGTCTTTCAAGATGGAGGGAGTTCGCGAATGGATTCGGCGCCTCGTGGACGGCCGTCCTGCTCCGCTGACGAGTTCTAGGGAGATGAGTTTCGGGAAGAAAAGCTGTTAGGCCAACGTGGCCTTTCGGCATCGTGAACGCTGCCGCCGTGCGCGACTTGCTATCCGGAGGGGATTGGCGGAGCTCGCGACTTCGTTATGATCACAGTGCGTGGGGCACTCCTATTGTCCGGGGCTCTTTCAAGTGCGGAGCACTTTGGGGGCCCGGCTGGTCGTCATGGCTCGTCCGCGGCCGCGCTGTCTGGCCACCGCAGTCCCGCGGCGTCAGGCGCCCACGCAGAGGCTCGATTCGGCCTTCCGGCCGAAAGGTATTGCATACGCAGGACCGTTCTGAAGTCAAGGAACCGCTGCTGCAGCTGGCCATACATGTCCCCATTATTCAGCGCACGCACACGCACGCACACACACAAGATGTGTAGTGCAGTGCATCTGTACGGCCGACATAACTACTTATGCTTACGAACAACCATAGTCCATAGCAGTCATGAAACACTGTGTATAACGCCAGCGAATTTGATTACCGGAACAATATTCGCGCTCGATCATACTGCTTTGTTTGTATGCTACGAAGTCTCACACGATTTTGTACAACCGTTTTGTGCTTCCCACATCTCTTCAATCATTCCGTAATCACGCCTGTTCACGTCAGGATAAAAATTGGCCGCGTACCTGCTCCTTTTGCTGCAAATGTCGTCATAAGACGATAGTCTTTGTAGACATTTGCCAAGGAAATGCCCCCCTTTGCTTTTTCGCTCACCTCTCATGCTGTTCCTGTTCCGTCGCGCTCATCCCAAGGTAAACACACTGAAGGTTTGCGCAAGGAGATTTCAATTTACCGCGTTCCACTGCTACAGGCCGGGTTCCTCGATGCCAGCGCGGCAGTACGGCGGAGACGCGCGTGAATCGAGGCGGCCGACTTCAAGGTTTATGGAACCGTGTTGCCGTGTCACGCGTGCGTTCCAAGCAGAACGTGGGGCCTAACTAGTGGGACCTTTCGTTGCTTTTGCCGCGTGATTTTTCATATGCCGCCAGAAGGCGGCAGTTTTCTGCAGTAGATGTAGAATATCATTTGCTATAAAAAAAAAACCAAGCATCCATAAATTTTTTAATAAAGGAACACTGTAAATATCCCTTGGGTACTAATTTCCTGTCCCATATTTGCGTAATGTCTTGTTCTTGTTCAACAAAGTTGACAAGTATGAACATATAAACCGGGCTTAGACGTTTACATTTGGCTGCGAGTATATAAGACTATTGCGCAATATCAATTTTACTTTGGCCGGGTGGCTGAATCGAGTCACAGACAGATGGACGGACAGACAGACAGACATACAGACAGACCAAAATTTCTGGGTTTAAGTAGCCCAAGAAAGACCATCATCTTTAAAACGCATCGTTTCTCCGATTGTACTACCGCCCAGAGCAACTTGCGAAACCGCTGCGTAAAAGATACCTTCCGTTGTCGGTAGAGTGAACTAGAATATGAGTTGTAACATCAGCTACGTAGGCCTCCGGATCACGGCCCGTGTTCACAGCCAGAAAAAAGAACCCTTGCAGCTTGTCACCGCTACTGTCGTACACTCTTAGCCAAAATGGGAGAAAATAAGACTAACTGCCGCAATTACGCCTCGCGAGGAACATTTAGTCCCCAAAAGACCAAACGCGCCAAGATTAGGGCCGTGTGCAAAATGAAGGGACCAAACGTTGGTCCCTCGACGCGAATGGGACCCAACGGAAAGACTAACAGCGCCCTTTGCCCCCGCAACGTTGCTGTTGCTCCCCCTGGAGGGGGCCCTCCGACTTGTTTCTACTTCGGCGGCCAGCGGGGACGGACGTGCGAAAGGTGAGCTGCTGCGGCGACGGCTTTTCCCCATTCGCCCATTTTTTGAAGTTCGTGAGCTTGCATCTTAGCGTCAGAGTGTGAGCTATTTTTTAAAACCAACGCCAGTCGATTCGCTGTGCGTTACTGCCGACGGCGACCTAATTTTTATTTGTTTCGGTCAATATTTACCCAATTTTTTGCTTAACCCTAAAATAGTAAAAATGCAATTTCTCTTTAAACAAGTGGCCCAACCGCATAAATACCCGTCCCAGCAGGAGCAGCGTACAAAAAGGAAGCTAACCGCTAACTTCTTTTCTTTTGAAAATGCAGTTTTAATACATTTATAGCCAGAAATGTCAAAGCGTGGTTAACACGTGGCCGAGAATCTTGAAGGGCTCTAACTTGTTAGGCAAACATATGAACACTAAAATAACAACATGGTGCTGTTAGGACACAAGAATTACTCGCAGGCTTATTAAATTTTAAATGAAAACGTGATATTTTAAGCAGGAAAATTACAAGAAGTCTGGCAGAACACCGGAACTGCAAAGGACGCGTACACTCTGAGGCTGAGTAGGGCAAAAATAGTTGCACCCTCGTAACCGCAACTACGTCCAGAATAAAACTAGACAAAAACGGTTAAAATCTGATGTAAATTGGCTGAGTAAGGCATTTTTTTCCATATTTTGCGGAACCCGAACTTGTAATCTGCCGGACCACAGCAGAACGGCAAAATGAAGTCTTCCTCGAAGGCGCGGTCTGACCGCCGTAATAAAAATCCTCTAACAAAATCATAGAATCTTTATGTATCTCACGACAAGTTTTTTTTTTTTTTTTTTTGAGAATACAGTGTCATCTAATGTCCCCTTTTCCAGTACCGGCCCTCCTTGTGGCCGCCACGGCGAACCTAACTGGCAGTAACGCCCCCCCCCCCCCCCCCCCCCCTTCCCCAAATTGTTTGGCTTTTGGGGAACTCGTTCACGAAACATTCTCGTCCTGCAGTCCTTCCCGCACCCACCCGTCACCCGTGCGTTTCACATGAATTTCACAGTAGCAGGCGCACGCTCGCGTGACTCATCTAACTTGGCCGAAAGCTTCCTTCACTTTTTTTCATTTTCGTTGCTCCCTCACTGGTAGCCAAGCGCTCGCAGCGTGGTCAGCCACAAACATTTTTGCCCCTTTTCTTTGAAAGCCTTTTTTTGTGTGCACGTACGAACTCACTGTGAACTGTCCGCAAAGAGGAAATAAAAACGTGCAGCCATAGCCACTCCCCATGCAGAAAGCTGAGAGGACGCCGTTTTGTTTGTTTCGCCCGAGGCTATTTCTTACACATTGTTAAAATTATTAAACATTGAGAAAATTTGGCTCTTAATACATTTTTGAAATAAAAACGCATTCTTCGACACCGACATCACAGCCAGAAATCAATAATGACCTTGTTCTGTACAAAACCGCACCATCAGCGCAGAAAAGCAGGTTTTATTCCAATAATTAAATATTTCTTCTTGTTTTCTTTTGATTTTTGATTGCAGTCAAACCATTTTGATTTAGAGCTGGTGCTGACAGGAAGCGTCTCTTTCCCTACATGTCTTGTGAAAGAGAGGGAAGAGGCCCTTGTTTCGTGCTACGTAAGCCTCTGAGAATGATAGCGAACCTGCATGCGAGAAATGAGCAATCTTTCTATTTTCTGTTGCCCTTATACAGTGGTTCAATGCGTTGAGTGAGGGAGCATGAGTCTCCAGGTTCTATTGCTGGTTTGAGTGGCGTCTTTTCTCTTGGAGTCGGAAAAACAACAATGTCTGAGTTTCGCTTGTTAACTACCGTGGCCATGGTCTTAATTAATCCGTAGTCTTATACTCAGTGCAATTCACAGGCCACATTTGGCTGCACTACATAAAGCGTTGATTTTGCTTCCTTTTGCTTTTTGAGGTATTTTTTACGGATGCTTGTCAGGGCTGCTGGAAACTGCGTTTTTCTAAAGTTTGCGTTCTATACACTTGTTTTGTTGCCCTATTTATTTCCTGCAGGACCGTGACGACATACGCCCATTGCCGACAGCGTCACGGAGGTTGGCTGTCTCCTCTCAACGGACAAATACCTCAAGAAAAGTGGAGCACGCTTGCGCCAAGGACAGCAGCCATGTATACCCGGAATAGCCCAATACTGGGCGCATCGCCTCAATAAGGTGTGCCGTACAGGCCTTCGAAATAGAGACTCCAACGTCAAGAGTAGAGTACGGTTTACTTTTGTTGTGTATGTTGCTCACACAGTGTTGCAATAAAAAGCTTGAAAGTAACATTTTCTTTGTCGTGAGTACTTTGTCGTGAACAAGTGGCCAAGAAATACTGCTTCTGATCTCTTGTGTTTACTCCTGTCTTCTGAATTGTCGGTCTAATGGAACGACAGTCACTCATGGAGTACTTGCACGAGCCAGCACATCGTCTTTTAGTATGCACGGTTAATCCAGAGGGGATCATTTGCAGGGATGAACATTTAGTCTTGAAAGCATCAATTGGTCTAGGGGGAGTAATGGGAAAGATTAACGATTGATACTCAGAGGACCAACGGTTGGTCTCCAGTCGACTAACAGGGGTGACTAACAGTTGATCTGCAAGGGACCAACAGTTAGTCTTTATGGCGGACCAACAGTTGAACCATCAAGGGACTAAGTGTAGAGGGACTAACAGTTGGTACCCTTGCCGTTAGTCCCAAAAAGGACTAATTCTAGTGGCAACGCAGTTAGTCCCCAAAAGGACTAACTCCGATGCCCCGTTAGTCCTTTTTGGCTAAGAGTGTAGAACAAAGCCACTCAAATTCCATCTGGGAGATTGCGGTACACAGACACGTCACACCAGCAACAAATAAAGCCAGGACGTTCTCGGCAGGAGATAGGTGACGACGCTACGAGTAAAAACAGCCCACCACGACTTTCTCACGTACAAATGACGACTTGGCAAGACACACACTGCGCAGACGACTTTAGAGCCTTACGATGCACTACATTCGTAACAGTTCGTACACAAATCGCACACATCGAGAGACGCCATTGTTTTTTTTTCTACCACTAGAAGGCGCTCGTGGCGCACCCGCCCAACTTTCGTTAATGCGTGAACGTATCGCTGCAAATGCTTACACGCGCAGCAATATTCTTTCTTTTTATGAGAATTCTTATTACTACTTGATGCATAAACGGCTCCTGCGTATTTGTTCTTTCTTTTTATTTTTGTGTGACGTCACCGGAAGTTTTGCCACTATAGCGTTTTGGAGACGGAAACACGCGCTGCCGAGCGCACGCCGCCTCTCTCAACTGTGACGCACGTCAGAGCGTACGTCATCGCTAGGCGCAGCCAATCCCCGACGCGTGCTCTCCGCACGCACGCGGGCTCGCCACTTTCCCTCACACTTGTTTGCCGAGCATTTTGCTCCTCTCCACTGTGCTGCTCAGATTTTCAAGCGACGCCCGGCACGGCTGGAACTGAAGCTTAAACAGCTCTGCGGTTAAAAGTGGGATTCGACCCCGGCGGCATGGTCTCGTCAGCGGCTCTTCGCAGCTCGCGGTGGCGTAGTCAGCGGTACTCAGGTGTCTGGGCGACCCGGAAAACTTCCTCTCCATTTACTCCGCGCCGTTCTAACGAGCGGTGCGGCGGTAGTTGCCCAACGGGCTGCTCTCGGGAAATTTGCGTAGAATTGAGTACCGTATACAGCCTGGCCTGCAGGGATCATCTGCTGCGCGTATATTTAGCGTACTGAGGGTAACGTACGGGCACGTCTTAGGTATTTGTCGTCTTTTAGATACCCTCGGACGCAAGTGGGTGGCGTAAGCGGGTGGTGGACCCTTTTCCCAGCGCTGTACACGCAGCCCGAAGCGCAATTGCTCCTTGCCTGGGACGGTGTGTTCTTCCCCCCGCATTCGCGGTCCTTGTCGCCATAAAAAGGAGGAGGGGGGGCGTCTTTACGACGCCGGGGGGCCGCGGCTCGGGCTTACCTGCGCGAGCCAGAAACTTGTTGATGGCCCCGGGAGTCGGGAAAGGAGCAAAAGTAAGCGAGAGTAAACGAGCGAAAGCGGGGCGCGTAAAGCGGATGCACATCGTCAACTTTGGAATAACGGCGAGCCCGTCGTGCTAATACTTGTAAACGACTACGACGAATTTCGCTTAGCTGGAGACCGGCAGGCGGAGGGGAGGTGTGTGCGGGGAAATCGAGCGGTGGACGAAAACGGCGCTGTCCGTTCGCTAGTTCGCAGGCGAGTGCGAAGTTTAGGTCTGCACAAGTATAGAGCACCAACGGAACGTCCGCGCAGTAGAGCACAAAGAGGCGTTACGGCTCCTGAAGTGAACAACCACTCTTTGCCCTCCCTTGCTATGCCGCGAGCGAGCACTTCATTTTTTCTCAGTGAGTATGTCCGCTAAACGTACGAAGTGCGAGAGTGCTCCAGACCTCTCACCAGAGCACTGTAAATACAAGGAGTGGCCCACACTGCCGTGTTTGTAATAATAATAATAATGATAATAATAATAATGTGTTAATAATAATAATAATAATAATAATAATAATAATAATAATAATAATAAAAAACTCAAACAGAAGTCAAGTATGTAGTCAGATCTACCTAAGCCGCAACGGACTTGTCTGGCAGAGCCTGGCAGGCGACAAGCGTTAATGTAAAATGAAAAACATATTACAACGCAGAGTACCAAACAAGAACAGATAACCATGCGGTATTCACAAAATCTCTGCAAAGCTCTAACGCATGCGCCTTAAAGCCTTTTTCAGTGCTATAATGCTATTTACTGAACACTGTAGAACGATTAACACCCTAAAGGCGAAGTTTCAGTGTCTACTATTAACACCCGTTCAGCCTAGCAAGAACACAAGGGCCAAGAACCACCCTTTTAGAGGTGGTTACAAACGAGAAAACGCCGTCGATAAAGGGGCTTTCCTGTGTTTTTGCTAGGCTTAAAGGGTGTTAGTTGAGGACACTGAAGCTTAATGTTAACCCTTCCACATTGTAGGCAAAAGCAAACTTGAAGCAACAAACGATTGCGAGCTCGAACACCACTCGCCGTGCAGGGCCGAAAAGTGGAGCCAAGGTCAACAGTGCCGGTACATGTGCATAGCATACCTCTTGGTCGCGTCTGTCATGGCTATTGTAAATGAGCGGCGTGGCCGCAATGCAAGAGTAATGTAATAGTAATGCGTGCTATGCGGAAACTGGATCCATGCGTATTTCTCCGAACCATCCGGTCGAGGTGCTAGCCGCATACACAGCGCCGTGGGTTGACCCTTTTGTCCCGTGTGCTTGTTCGATTCTCACTGGTTGGCTGCGTTGCGTGATTGATCAGCACGACCGTGTGCGCTGAATACTCGAGTACAGTCATGGACGTACAAAACGCGATCACGGAGATCCCAACCGGAATGAACAAATAGGGGCATTTCTTTCCAGATTGACCTGTGGCTTAATTGCACTAACAATGTTGGGAAAATTGGCTCGCCAAGTATACCGGTACCGCATCATTGTTGGACCCCCGAGGAGAGCGTTTTTCGTTTTCGCGTCTTCTGGTTCAAGTTTTCGTGTTCGCATTTCATTTGTCAATTTGATTGATTGATTGATTTGACAGATTGATTGATGGTGGTCATGAGTGTAGTGACTGTAGTGGCCTTCGATGGTGACCTTTGTTTGGACCCATAGAGGCGTTACATTCCGTGAAGACGAACTTGTGCACGAGCCCTGTGGCGCGTTGAAGCAGGCCGTAAAGGTCGGGGCCAGGCGGCCCGTTCGGCCCGTCACGCGCGGAGCCCAAGGGTGCAGTACTACGGGGCCTCCCTGCGCACCCGTATCCCGCCGGCAATAAAGCGTGGTGGGCCACCTTGGCACTCGTCGGCCCACGCGTCGTCCCCCGGCTGCGACGTGACTCGGCCGCTTGTTCGAGCCCGGGGTTCCCGCCCAGGACGTGAGCGCACGTCGTGCTCGAGCCTTGCATGGTTTCCCTGTCGGGGTCGCCCAGCGGTAACGGCTGGCCGGGAAATACCCCCGGGATGTATAGAGATGGGAATGTGGCCGCCGGAGTTGTTGTTGACAAGGGAGGTTTTCCGTGATGCGGCAGCAGGCCGGGCCGCTCTGCAAGGATTTGGCCTTCAGCAAACTCACTTTCATGTGGGAGTCTCGAGGGGTGGACTGTTGTCTGTTCTGCCAGGGCGTCTTTTGCGGGGGTCGCTCATGTACAGCGATACATCATCTGAACCGCGCAAAGTGTCTTGCCAGGTAGAGAGAATTCGCGTGCTGTGATTCCTTCGTTCATTCAATGATCAGCTTGTAATGTCCACCGCATGACGAAAGCTCCCGCCGGGTTCGTTAAAAAATGTTGAAAGTTTGTGTATACTTGTCGATATTGCACTGTGACCTTGCAAGGGTGCTTCTAAACACTTTCAGGAACTGCAGCGTATACTGCCACAAAGCGCCGTTATCTTCGATTCGTATACGCGAACCAAACGCATCCGGAGTTCCGGCTATACTTGGGGGCCCTCAAGGCGTGTAACTGTCCTCGTCGCTTTTGTTTTTTCCCTGTCCGTGAACCTGGACTTCCGGGCTTCAGGGACGGAATAATCCAGCGCTAATACCCGGCACTCAGCCGGTTTAGCTCTTCCGGATTTTCTCTGCACGCAGCAGCTATCTTGCCTAAACCGTCCGCGTAGGCTTTTCCCACCTGGAACTTGTACGGCCCGCCGGCGAGATCTTCTAGAAGCCTTCCGCTGACCCGGTTGCTCCAGGGCGGACAAGCTTTCTTTCTCTACGAGTCGGTACGCTCTAATTGAGTCCGTCCACCTGAACGTTTTATCCTTGTTTTAATTGCTCGCACTAACCAACTAATAGATGTTAAGAGTAGGCTGGACGTTGAGTACACTTTCGGTCGTGGGTGTGCGAGCTTTGATTTGCTGTCATTTTTGGGGGGTTTGAATTAACGACGATCCTCGATGTTATTCTTTATTCCTGCCGTTCGTGTTGACCACCAATTTAAGGAAAAATGGTCGTACGTAGTGTCCCGGCTCCAGAACGGGCAGTGAAGATGGTCAGCAAATAAAACAAAATAGAGATCGGCAAACGAGACCTTAAAACTAACACTCGCGAGCTTTCATTGGTTTAGCACGAGGGGAGAATGGAATGGATTGGAGGAAGGGAGGCCTAGAGTTGAGGGAGGTGGAATAGGGGTAGGGGAAAGCTTTTTCACTGCACTTAGGAACATTGTGTCTGATTACGCCCATGTATGGGTACGCGGCTGTAGACTCCGACGGTGATCGTCCATGGGCCCACAGGGTACCACTTCAGGGGTCATTTAGAGAGGGGGTGACGATCCGCCATTGAGAGCTGTTTTTAGACCGAACTCTGTAATTTGTGGTAACATCTGAGGGTTGTCTTTGGCATACTGCACGTGTTGTGCAGAAGTCGTCGGGCGTACTTGCGTTGTGAGGAACTGGTCGTGGTCAGTTGAGTAAGCCGAACATGTCCAGATGAGGTTGGAAAGGTTGGGTGTGTTTTCCGAGAACTAGTAGGGTTTCTGGACGTTGTCCATTTGGAGACAACGTCCGTAGTGTAGGCCGAGTCAGCGTTGACCTTATTGGCGAAAATTTCCCCTGTTCTTGGCAGGGAGTGCAGAGGGGCAAGAAAACGCGGTGGTGATGCGTCGGCAAGCCCTTGCCGGCTGAGATTCCTAATTGAACGTTATTTTTGCTGCCAGTTCAGTGCGCATGCGTGTTGTGAGCCAGGTTGTTCCAGGATGGACGCGGGAACCATGGGAGGATTGCGTGAACACTCCCGGGCGGCGTTACAGCAGGAGTGCGCATCGGGCGTACCTTGAACCCATCGTGAGGGAGGTCTCGTATTTAGTGAAGAATGTTGGTGGCCGTAGAACTTGTGTCCTTTACAGAGAAATTAATAACGACTCTGACCGAGTTGCATTACAGACAGACCTAAATAAAATTTCTTCATGGTGTGACAGGTGGCTTATGTCCCTGAACATCTCAAAATGCAAGCACATTTGCTTCACGCGCAAGCGTCAACCAATCGGTACACAGTACTGCTTGAACGGCTCCCCATTATCAGAAACAAGCGAAGCAAAATACCTAGGTGTCACGTTTTCCGCCGATCTGACATGGAATCGTCACGTTCAAAGCATCACTTTAAAAGCAGGACGAGTACTAAATTTCATTAAACGGAACTTTAAGCACGCGCCAATAGATGTCAAGAGAGCACTTTACCTAAGCAACGTTCGCCCCATTCTGGAATACGCGTCCGTTGTGTGGGACCCGCACACACAAATTCTTGTCAATAGCTTAGAAAGGATACAGAAACGCGCAGCCCGATTCATAACCGGCATTTACTCATTCCAAAGCAGTGTCACAGAAATAAAACGGCCCATATGTTTGGAAGATCTTTCACTGCGCCGTGTTGTTTCCCGCCTCTCTTTCCTTCGAGATGCCGTCTTCAATCGCACACCACTAAACAAAGAGACTTATCTACAATCACCAACATACATATCCGGGCGCCGCGACCACTTACTCAAGATAAAAGAAATGTGCGCGCGCACAACCACGTACCAAAACTCCTTTTTTCCCCGTACAATACGCGAATGGAACCTGATGCCTCCTGAACTAATCGAAGTTGCTTCTGATGTGACGTTCCCCACTGTCCTTCAAGAATATATTTATGGATAAAAATGTACTCGCCATTTGAAACTTTCTTTGATATTTATGCTTTGCAATGTTAGCCAGCGTGCTGTGTAAAAGAATGTATCTTGTTACCTGGCCGATATTTGTTTTTAGTGCTGTCTCATGTGCTCCCTCAGAATGTACCATATGTGTGATTAGTATTGTACTCACGATCTGCAGTGTGTGGCTTACTAACGCAAACCTTGTATGTTTTCTTACAATTGTTTTTTTTCTTTCTTCAACCTTTCAAAGAGTGTGCAATGTTGTATTTTATATCGATTATTTGTCCCCCCTACTATAATGCCCAACGGGCGAAGTAGGTATGCAAATAAATAAATAAATAAATAAACTAGGTGAGGAGGCCCCATTCAGTTTTTGTAGAGTGACATGGGAGTCAGTGATGACGCGGAACGTTCTGGTTGTGATAAATGAGGACGCATTTAGCACGGTCTGAATGGCGCCGAGGATTCCAAAAAGCTCGACCTCATCAATGACACCAGGGACCTAGCCCGAGGGGGGAGGAGGGGGGGGGGGTTGAACCCCCTCCGAATTTTTTTCCGGGCAGCGCGAAAGCGAAACGTAGTGTTCCCTTTGACAAAACTCCGCCTTTGGATAACCCACAACCCCCTCCGTCCGAAAAAAAAAAAGTGTCTGGCGACGGCCCCGAGTGAGACCTAATGCGAGAGCCATTAAGGTGGCGGATGTCAGGGCAGGTCCAGGCAACCGCTGCTGTTGTGCCGCTCATTGCTGCGTCAGTGAAGATGTCGATTTCATCCGGAGCTTTGACGTTGGCGAGAGTGAGAACATATTGTTCCTGCAAGGCGCGGTTACTGCAAGAAATCGGCCGGCGTCTGAGCCGCCACCACGCCGCTTGCTGAGGCAGCTGCGGTTGTGGTGGCAACCTCTTCCGTCGGGACCGGTGCCGCTCCCGTCCCTGCCTCCCCGTCCTCCGGTGCGTTGGAGAGTGCCATGGACACCACGGGCCCCGCACCGGCTCCCACCGCCACCGCACCGCCCGTGCCACTTCTGGTGCCCCCGACACCTGCGGCGGTGGCGGGTCAAACGAAGGGCCCCCGAAGGGGGGCCAAGTCCGGGGGGCCTGGTTCGACGGGCACACCCAGGACATCGGACGATGAGATGGACGTCGGGCCGTTCTTGCCTGCGGTGCACCGCAAAGAACGCGTCCCGACGCCAAAGCCTCCCGACAAACCAAAAAAGGCGAGAGTCACAGCCCCGAAAGACGACACATAAACAAACACACACTCCAGTAGCTCTCACACTAAATAATGGGAAGAGAAAACATAATTCAATGGAACTGTAGAGGCCTTCTTAAAAATCTTGACGATGTATACGAAATACTGCATGCTAGTCAGCCAAGTGTAATGTGTGTTCAGGAAACATTTGAATTCCAAGCACACAAATTTCTTGAATAGTTACATGGTCTTCAGAAAGGACAGGGATGGCTGCACACATTCTTCTGGCGGTGTGGCCATAATTGCCCGGAAATCCTTAGCCTGCCACCCTGTCACTCTGAACACTATCCTTGAGGCTGTAGCAATACGCTTGATAATATTTAATAGGTTGATAACGGTATGCTCCATATACATTCCTCCTGATGTTTCACTTTTAAGCTCTGACTTCGAGGCGCTGGTTGACCAGCTGCCCGAACCATACATCCTGACAGGCGACCTTAATGCTCACAACACTCTTTGGGGCTCTTCTCGCACGGATGCCCGAGGTCGCCTTATAGAGAAATTCCTTACATCTTCAGGAGCATGCCTTTTCAACAATAAACAGCCTACATACCATAACACAGGACACAACACATACTCATGTCTTGACTTGGCGATTGGCTCCGCAGTTCTCTTTCCTCTCCTCGAGTGGGCTGTGGGCACTGACCCATACGGTAGTGACCACTTCCCCACCTCACTCACATACATAGGTAAAGGCCCATGCAGTCCATCTTCCCATAATAGGTTCAATGAAGCACGAGCTAACTGGAATACATTTACAGAGACATCCAAACTACACCACACATCCATAGGACACCTACACGTCGAAGAAGCTACCCAACTCCTCACGGCGCTCATCCTCGACGCCGCCGAAAAGTCTATTCCCCACGCCTCTGGTGCCCCGCGCAACCAGAGGAGGACGTGGTGGAATGAGGACTGTAGGCGGGCGCGAGAGGCCCAGAACAAGGCGTGGGGTATCCTCCGCCGGTACCCCACGTCGGGAAACATTTTATTGTTCAAAAGGGCTAAGGCGATGGGAAAACGTGTGCGCCGTGAGGCAAAACGAGAGAGTTGGCGCTCATTCGTAACATCCATAAACTCTTGCACTGACTCTCGCAAAGTCTGGACACGAATACGCAAACTAAAAGGACAACAGACACACAGCCTGCCCCTGGTTAGTACAACAGGGGACAAACTGGAAGACCAGGCTAACACACTCGCACAACACTTCCAACACGTGTCCAGTTCAGCACACTACACTAGCACTTTCATTAAACACAAACAATTGGCTGAAAAGAAGTCTTTACTTGATAATGATAAGTCAACCTCCTCTTATAACTCGGAGTTTTCACTTCATGAGCTGAGGACCGCTTTGAGCACTTGTAAACCCTCAGCTCCAGGCCCAGACAACATCACATATACAATGATACAGCACCTACACTCAGACACTCTTCTAACACTCCTCCACCTATATAACAAGATTTGGCTTTCGGGGCACATTCCTCGCTCTTGGAGGGAGGCCATAGTAGTGGCTTTCCTAAAAGAATGGAAGGACTCTTCCTCTCCTTCCAGTTACCGGCCCATTGCTTTGACAAGCTGCCTGTGCAAGCTCCTCGACAAGATGATAAACCGTAGGCTCGTGTACTTTCTTGAGTACAATGGTCTTCTCGAGAGCTACCAGGCAGGCTTCCGGGCAGGGCGATCCACAAACGATCAATTAGTTGCATGGAATCTTACATTAATGATGCCTTTATACACAGACAGTACTGCATGACCGTATTTTTTGATATCGAGAAAGCTTATGATACGGCATGGCGTTATGGTATTCTTGCAGACCTAAAATCCTATGGTGTGACAGGTAACATGCTGAATACTCTTTCAAGTTACCTGTCTGAACGAACATTTCGTGTCAGGGTCGGTTCGGCACTTTCAAATGTTCACGTGCAGGAGAATGGCGTGCCTCAAGGTGGCGTATTGAGCTGCACCTTGTTTATAGCTAAGATGAACTCTCTCCGAAAGGCACTGCCGCCAACCATAACCTGCTTGATGTATGTAGATGACGTTCGAATATCTTTCAAATCATGTAACATATCCATTTGTGAACGTCAGGTCCAGCTTGGGGTAAATAAACTTTCTCGCTGGGCAGATGAAAATGGATTTAAACTTAATCCTTCTAAAAGTACCTGCGTTGTATTCTCAAAAAGGCGGGGCATCCTGCCCGATCCCGACGTAAAACTCTTTGGTGACTCGATTCCAGTAAAAAGAGAACACAAGTTTTTGGGTGTGGTGTTTGACGAGAAACTCTCATTCATACCCCACATAAAACGACTTAAACAAAAATGCCTAAAAACAATGAATATTCTAAAGGTCCTGTCTCACCAATCGTACGGTGCAGACAAACAACTCCTGCTTCGACTTTATGCCGCGTTGGTAGGGTCACGGTTGGACTACGGAAGCATTGTGTATGGGTCAGCCACAAAAACAGCACTTAAAATGCTCGACCCAGTGCTTCACTTAGGGCTTCGCCTGTCTTGTGGGGCGTTCCGTACCAGTCCTGTCCACAGTCTTTATGCAGAGTGCGACAAATGGTGCTTAGCGTACCAGCGAACTTATGTTGACCTCCTATATGCCTCCAAAATCTCATCAATGAATAACCATCCCTTTAAACCGGTTTTTAATGATACGTCCACAACTAAACTCTTTTTAAACCGCCCATCCATTGCTGTTCCTTTCTCGCAGAGAGTGAGGGACGAGGTGACTATTCATGACGTCTCCCTCTTAGACACATTCAAATCATCTCACACTGATCTTGTAGCACCATGGCATCTTCGTCCTGTGGCATGTGACTTGTCTTTCGTACAATACAATAAGAACAGGACACCAAGAAGTGGAATTTTGCAGCATTTCATGCATCTGCAGAATAAATACAGGGCTGCAGAGTTTTTCAGCGATGCATCTAAAACGTCCACTGCGGTGTCTTGTGCTGCGCATGGGCCCAATTTTGAAGCATGTAGAACCATGAATGTTAATACAAGTATTTTTACGGCAGAGGCATATGGCATATTTCTGGTTGTAAGTCACATAGTTGAGCATCATATTCCTACATCCGTCATTTATACAGATTCGTTGAGCGTCGTCCGTGCATTATCATCCGGAAAGTCATCAAAAAACCATGTCATTTATCTTGTCTTCAAAACGATTATGGTAGCTTATTCTTCAAACCTTGGGGTGACTGTGTGTTGGGTGCCAGGCCACT
Source organism: Haemaphysalis longicornis (assembly GCF_048455015.1). Classification (NCBI taxonomy): domain Eukaryota; kingdom Metazoa; phylum Arthropoda; class Arachnida; order Ixodida; family Ixodidae; genus Haemaphysalis; species Haemaphysalis longicornis. The sequence goes on from NW_027526233.1 coordinate 364,323, forward strand.
CTGGCATTGGCGGTAATGAAGTGGCGGATGAAATGGCTGCCAATGCTGCACTCCGAAACACAGTCGACATGGCAACACTACCTTACACAGACCTCAAGCCACACATTAGATAACAACTCCGTAAAACTTGGCAAGCAGACTGGAGCGAACAGACAGACAACAAACTACACGTAATAAAACCACACTTGGGACAATACACTCCTGACTCACACAACAGGCACATTGAAGTTACCTTAGCTAGGTTACGGATAGGCCATACGCATGTAACGCACTCGCACCTGCTCACGGGATCTCCAAGACCCCTGTGTAGCAGGTGTGGGGAGGGCCTATCCGTAGTCCACATACTCATACAATGCAAGGCACTTGACACAACACGACACAAACACTTCAGAGAACTCTACAGACAACATATTCCCCTACACCCATCGCTGTTTCTAGGTGACGATGCCATGGTTTCTGTGAAACGCGTTTTTAAATATTTGTCAGATGTTAAGTTTTTAAACCTCATTTCCTATCATGCGTAATCACATCTGGCCCTATACACCAGCCATCACCATTATCTTTATTGATCTTACTATGTCCAGTTTACACATTTTATACCTACCTTTTGTGGTAATCACTTGTTTTCATTAAATAACTTCTCTGACGCTCTTTGCCCTCGTCGGCCTTGCGCCATTAAACACCAACCATCATCATCATCAAACTCTGCGCCTGACTGAAAACGATTTGCATGCGTCTCGAAACGGCTCTGCGGGAGCCTTTGCAATGAGCTTAGGAACATATATTCACTAAGGTAACGCAGCTGTCGCGGTCGTCGATTTACTGCAACAAGGTGCCATAATTCTGCAATGATTCTGCCCGTCTTTCACTGTGCACCTATTTTTTTTTCGTCATTTTCGCTCTATCCCCGCGAAAACCATTTCGAACACGACTCGCTTGCGCTGGTATCGTCGAGGCTGGCCGCAGGGTTGTACGGAACGGCGTTCCAAGGAACTATAGTTCCTTTTGTGAGGAATGGAGGAACGCCACAGAACCACCGCCTACTCACCGCAACACAACATTTGCGTGCCTTTGCCACCGGTGTGGACCCGTACGCGAAATTCCCTCTGGCGCTACTAAACACCACATCACTCAACATAACGGCAACACAATGGAACCACACGGAACCCCACACGGAATCCCCATCAGGGTTCGCAACGGGAAGACGGTGTAATTTTGTCTTTGTTGGCGGTCGTTTCTTACACCATTTTTCTTACACCCCTTTTCTTTACGCCCTTTTTCTTAGTTTCGAACACCCTTATTTGTAACTTTACACCCTTCTGGGAAAAAGGGTGTTGAAATATTGAACACCCTTTTTGAAGGGTGTTGAGGGGGCAAGGGAGGTTTGTTTGGTATTTAATAAAATTCTGTAATTTATGGAATACAAAAACTACCTCATGATTAAAACGTTTTTGCAAATCCGCGTGTTGATTTGTATATTCTCATAGTAAAATCCATACTTCCAAAATTACCGCTAAACTATGTTTTTTTGCGACAAGCCCACCGACTCAATCGGGGGGCTTTCCTCTGCTGGATATAAAAGCAAAAACCGCGCATGTATTGCTAAGTAAGTTTGCACTCCTTGTGCCGCTTGCGTCCCGTTAGTTTTCTTGCTCAATTCATTTGTGTTCCAACTGTAACTTGTGCGTACTGACTGTTTGTGTTGAATGCTGCGTGATCCGCCGATTCAAATTGCCACTGCGCATGCCATCACCTTAAAAAAAGGGTGTGAGAGCTCAACACCCTTTTTTCATCCGTACATCCTTTTTTTGTCAAAACACCTTTTGAGGGTGTTGAGCTCAATACCTTTTTTTCATTCGTACACCCTTTTTCTGCCAAACCACCTTTTAAGTGTGTTAGCCATGGGACAAGATTTTTACACCCTTTTCGGCCAAAAAGGAGGTGCGTTGCCCCGTCGTGGTGCAACCTTGACAGCTGCCTTATTAATACGACCCCTTTCTCTCTCTCTCCCTCCCTCCTATCTCTTTTTGTGTTGTTGTTGTAACATAGGCATAGCCCGACTGCATGCATACTCTCCGTTTCCGAAACATCTTCCGCTCCTTCTCACAGTTTTCTGCAAATCTATAAAAGAAATGTGTTCCGAATGTTTGTGATAGCAAAATCACGTTACTGTACTCTGATGAAGGCAAGTGCCGTTACCGCTACGTAAGTAAGCCTTCTTTGTTCTTTCTGTGTATCCGACTATTTACTTATATATATATATATATATATATATATATATATATATATATATATATATATGATTGCGAGAAGGGCTGTCTTTGGTTGCCGTAGCAAATAGTAAAAAATGGGTATAACTTCTAACAAAACTGTTTATTGGTCGACGTTTCGATCGGATGCCGATCTTTCTCAAGAAAGATCGGCATCCGATCGAAACGTCGACCAATAAACAGTTTTGTTAGAAGCTATACCCAGTTTTTTACTATATATATATATATATATATATATATATATATATATATATATATATATATATATATATAAAGAAAGAAATGCCGGCAGTCTACAACGCCAAAGGGGGCATGCGGAATGGTCAGACTATTTTTTGACCGTTAGTGAAGTTATATTTTTTTATTAATTTACGTAGAAAGAAAGAAAGAAAAAGACGCGCCCAGAATAGGGACCGAACCCACGCCTTTCGAGATATATATATATATATATATATATATATATATATATATATATATATATATATAGCGATTCAGGATAGGAAATGAGGGGCTCGTTGAAATAAGACAGAAATAAGGGTTGGCAGTCAAGAAGGAAACAAAGGGGAGGATGTAATAGGTAATTGAAACAGATAAAGAATTTGGAAAGGAAGAAAAAAAGTGGAGAAAAAATGCCCGCCGGGTGGGATCCGAACCCACGACCTCCAGAATACCGGTCTGGTGCGATAACCACTACGCTACCAGCGGGGCTATTTTTCCCCTCCACTTTCTGGGGTATTTATGTCAATGTAATTTTTTCCTGTGCTTGGGGGTGGTAGCCAGCGCCACTCCGACTTCTCGGGGTGGAGGGGACCTTCTTTTTAACCCCCGGGCCGTGACTCGAGTGTTTACGACATGTCGAGAGTAGTCAACCAGCGTTGAACCCTCTTAAGCTCCCTATGGCACCAAGACTGCCAGAACAGAGACCCTCGCTATGGAAATGAGAATAGGAATCAGAATAGGAAATGAGGGGCTCGTTGAAATAAGACAGAAATAAGGGTTGGCAGTCAAGAAAACCTCGGAAACAAAGGGAAGGATGTAATAGGTAATTGAAACAGATAAAGAATTTGGAAAGAAAGAAAGAAAGTCGTGGGTTCGGATCCCACCCGGCGCGCATTTTTTCTCCACTTTCTTTCTTTCTTTCGAAATTCTTTATCTGTTTCAATTACCTATTACATCCTCCCCTTTGTTTCCGAGGTTTTCTTGACTGCCAGCCCTTATATATATATATATATATATATATATATATATATATATATATATATATATATAGCGATGAATAAGTTCCGGGATTTGGTTTGGTTTCAAAAATACATGAGAGGGTAGACACACGTATGAAAACGATGATCGAACTAACGTTTCGACCGGGGTCCGGTCTTCGTCAGAATGACCCCGGACTCTGACGAAGACCGGACCCCGGTCGAAACATTAGTCGATCATCGTTTTCATACGTGTGTCTACCCTCTCGTGTATATATATATATATATATATATATATATATATACAGTCGAACACGGATATATCGAACACGGGTATATCGAATTATTGCCTATATCGAATTCATAAATTATCACCTTGAAAATTCTGCGTAAAAGTATAGGAATTCGTACGTTTATATCGAACCGTATTTTTCCCGACATTGGGTATATCGAACGCCGCGCGAGCTGGAAGGTGCTCTTCGGCGGTCGCTGCACCCACGATTGAGGTTGAGGAGGATGTGGAGTAATGCGCGGGCATGGCCAAGACTGGCTCGCGTAACTAATCCCCCCTACCGGAACGAATTTGCGCTTGCCCAGTCGGGCCCCGCTACCGGCCGCCGTAGCGTTAGCGGACGGAGCCCGGTATGCTAAATCTCTCAATGCACACAAGCCCGAACGCTCGGAAAATGTTACAGTGTGAGGCAGGGATGCCCCGACTGCGCACGCCTTTTTTTTTTCTTTTTTTTTGCGGCTACGTACGTTCCTCGGCTTGCCGAAAAAGAGTTTTTTTTTTCTCTCTCTCTGGGTCTGTATTCCCCCGATGTCGTCTCGGGAAAGGGAAGAGGGAACGAAGGCGCTGGCGGAATCCTCCGTCTTTTGCATTTTGCTGCTGTTGCTGCTGTTTGGCGAGTTGTCCCGCACCTTGCGGAGATCACTGTTTCTCTCGGAGATGACCATCGCGAGCGCTTTGTTGGAGTCCGTTCAGAGAGCCTTGGAATTGTTACCTTCAAAGATCTTGTGGTACGTACGCGCTGTTCTTCTTTTGCGTGCGTGTTGTGCATGGTGTGCGAAGGCGCAGCGTACTGCTGGAATTTTCTAGTTGTGCAGCCTCGAGAAGATCGAGACCAGCGTCTTTAATTCCATTTCCTGGGCGAAGGAGCAGGCCAAGATCAGTGATTTTTTTTTCACGGAAATAAAGCGTCCTGTTGCGTCGTGAGTGCGGAATTAGTTGTCATTCTTGAATGCGACGATCGGTAAATGCTCGTCCGCCATAGGTGAGGTCTCAGAGCCCATATTTTTTATATCGAATTTTTCATATATCGAACTAATTCGCGATCCCCTTGGAGTTCGATATATCCGTGTTCGACTGTATATATATATATATATATATATATATATATATATATATATATATATATATATATACATACATACATACATACACATGCCGCTTATGCCACACAATATGCCACCTGAGGATCTTTAACGTGCGTCGAACTCACGGGCGTTCCCGCTTCTCGCCTCCAGAAAAGCGGACGCCGCGGCCGGGAATCGAACCCACGTCCTTGGGCTCAGCAGCGAGCGTGCGCGCGCGTTCGCGCAATAACTGTGTTGATAACGCGCACATCATTACATTACGGTAAAGTAATGGCCTGAGCGTGCATTTCCTCCAGTTTATGGCTAGCTGCCCATCACTGAACCGCATTTGCTGGTGACGGGGTCCTGGGCCGGTCCATAACGCTGCGAGCAGTAATCGGGCAGTAATCGGGCGAGAAACAGCAGCAACAAACGAGGCATCATCGAACGCGCGGCGCGTTATGCTGCTCCTCCGAGCCAGATGTTGATGGTGGCTCTTCTATGGCCGCGCTGCTCTGTATGAGCGCGCCGTGCTCGTTTCGGAAATCGATCGGCCGCGTGTAGTTGTTCATTCGCGCGCACAAAGCGGGCGCGTTTCACGATGCGCCCCCTGCAGGAAAAACAGGGCAGGCCGACGGCCCCTGTTATAACGACGTTCTTCACAGACGGGTTCGCGAACAGGGGACTTCTGGAAACGATACCAAGGAGGGGCAGAAAAATACAAAAAGGACACGCACACACAAAACAGCACCAACATTACATGCCGCGGAGGCTGCGCTCCATCCTCGTTTTCATTTTTCTACTACTGTTGGATCGAGGGGAAAACGAACGCACATCTTCATAGCTGCTTCGATTCTGTTATGTTGACTGGTGCAACGTGTTAGCGCTGTCTGCGTTTCTCGCTTGTTTAAAGTTTCCTCCACGTCGTCCGTGCTTCGTTTTTCGGCGCCCTTTCGCGGTAGCAGCTCCCGACGCTTCGAGGCCCAGCGTCGTCTCCCCCTCGTTCCTCGACTGCAGCTCCTCCGTGTGACTTCATTAGCTGCCGCGCCCTCCGGGCATGCTCTTGACGTTTGCGCTAAATAGGGATAGATGGACGGAATGTATTGGATTGCAATAGAATGAAGTGCATTGTTTGGATAGGATTGATGGCTGGGGAGGGGGGGGGGTGGAGATGGGGCGGGGAAGGTAGGTATCAGTTCCCGTCATCTTCCTCTTACCTGTTTTCTTTTCCTAAAGGCGCCACGAGTACGAAAGACGTGTTTGCTTTATCAAGAAGATAGCTTTGTCCCGACAACAGTGGCGCTAATTTTGTCGCGAATTTCAGGTAGATAGTGGCGCTATGAAAGAAAACACGGGAAGCAGCGGCGACTACTTTGTGGTGACGTCTCTGTGGCACCACATTCCGCCGCCGAAAAACGCGACGCGGCAATCGTCGTGGTTGGCACAACTTGCGTGCCGACGTGTACTTAGCACACTGAGGGCTGTCCGTGGGATGAAACGAGCTCGTCGCCACTCTCTCTGCCCTCACTGTGATGTGCGTGAAACCCTGCCACATCCGCTCTGTGAATGTGCTCGATTCAGCGCGCAAGGAGTGTCCCTCGCACTGTCTTCGGACCTGCCGCTTTCGGGGACATTCAGCTAAAGGACGTTTTAGGACTGTGGGCTTGTCCCAGACGTGCCTTATGGGCCACAAAAGCTCTGATACAGTACCTGCAACACACAGGGCTAGATCAGTCTCTGTGAATAACTCAACGTTTCCCTGCGCATCAAGTCCTTGAACATCATCATCACGTTATCAACTGACGTAGCAAGTCAGGCATTTTAGCCGGGCTAACATCGCCAGACTTCATTAAAGATCGTTTTCTCTCTCCCTCTCTCTCTCTCTCTCTCTCTTTGCGTGAATGTCGAGAATTTTGAAATTTTTTCGACATTTCTTGCGTTTTTCGGTTAAAGAAGCGTCTTGCCTGGCTGGAAAAGGTTAGTCCTTTCAAGATCAACAACAAATTTGCACTTTGTTTTCGTGGGACCTGCCGGGCTCAGTTCTTTCCGGATGATGTACTTTTCTGCGTAGAGGCGGGGTTACACTCTGAACAAAAAGGTAATTGAAAATCTAGCAATGGTTTGTATTTACTAACTGCTTGCTAACTTGGCTACCCCGCGGAACGGTACGTAGGTCCTGCCGCTAAGTATGCAACCTAAATGCTATCGTTATATTGAGAGCGTGCAGTAACTGCTGCTTGTTTGATACTATATATATATATATATATATATATATATATATATATATTGTTACGGGGAACCGTAACTAAATTGTATTGTATTAACCAAAGGTATTTACAAGGGAAAGCCAGAGCAGAGTGTCCAGATTCACGCACGAACCAAGCCGAGAGCGTTCGTCGTCGACTTCCTCTTCTAGCTGCTGAGCTCTCATCAGACCCTCTCTCCAGCACAGACACTGACGCATACCCGTCGGCTCAGTACATAGCCGAACATCCCCGTCACAAAGCAGGGCCGTCAGGGCGAAAGTTGCGGCGGTAAAGCACCCCATCTTGTACTAGGTACGCCTGCAGCGAAGGATCGTGTGCAGGTGAGCGCAGATTGTCTATGATCGCTCGCAAGGTGTTGTCACGACGCTGTTCATCCTCAATACGAATGAAATCAGAAATTGCCAGGACACAGGCGTCGGCGTCCTGGGCAGAGGAACCAGGTGGATCGACGGGATGCCGGGACAAGCAGTCCGCATCTTGGTGTGTACGACCAGATTTGTAGGAGACAGTAAAGCAGTATTCTTGTAAGGTCAAAGCCCAACGCCCCAAGCGGCCCGTGGGGTCCTTTAAGGAGGAGAGCCAGCAAAGGGCGTGGTGGTCGGTGACGACTGTGAATGGCCTCCCGTAGAGGTAGGGACGGAATTTCCCTACGGCCCATACAAGAGCAAGACATTCGCGCTCCGTGATAGCGTAGTTCCGCTCTGACGACGAGAGAAGACGGCTGGCGTAAGCAATGACTCGGTCGCCGTTTGCTTGCCGTTGCGCTAAAACAGCGCCAATGCCGTGTCCACTCGCATCTGTACGGACTTCAGTGGGTGCCGCCGGGTCGAAATGTCCCAGAATGGGAGAAGCAGTGAGTATGTTGGTGAGCGTCTGGAAGGCTTCCGTTTGTTCTGGGCCCCACGAGAAGGTAGCGTTCTTGCGAAGGAGATCAGTTAGTGGCTGGGCGAGAGTCGCGAAATTTCTAATGAAGCGGCGAAAGTAGGAACACAAGCCTACGAAGCTTCGGACGTCTTTGGGCGAGCGAGGTTGAGGGAACTCTCTGACAGCCCGAACCTTTTCAGGGTCGGGGCGGACTCCAGTGGCGTCAACTAGATGGCCGAGTACTGTTATTTCGCGACGCCCGAAGCGGCACTTCTTGGAATTCAGCTGTAGTCCTGCTCGCCGGAAAACGTCAAGGATCGCCGCAAGTCGTTCCAGATGGCTTTCAAACGTGGGCGAGAAAACAATGACGTCATCAAGATAACAGAGACAAGTAGACCATTTAAAGCCATGGAGCAGGGAGTCCATCATCCTCTCGAACGTGGCTGGCGCGTTGCATAAGCCGAAGGGCATTACTTTGAATTGATAAAGACCATCCGGCGTTACGAAAGCTGTTTTTTCGCGATCGAGCTCATCAACGGCAATCTGCCAATATCCAGTTCGGAGATCAATGGAAGAGAAGTACTTGGCCCCGTGGAGGCAATCCAACGCGTCGTCAATGCGAGGAAGGGGGTACACGTCTTTAGTAGTAACCTTGTTGAGGTGACGATAGTCTACGCAAAAGCGCCATGTACCATCCTTCTTCTTGACCAGGATAACGGGGGATGCCCATGGACTAGTGGAAGGCTCAATAATGTCTTTGCGAAGCATCTTGTCCACTTCCGCTTGAATGGCTTGGCGTTCCGTCATGGACACCCGGTAAGGTCGTCTGCGTACGGGATTGGCATCTCCTGTGTGTATGCGATGCTGAACAGCAGTGGCCTGTCCCAGAGGGCGATCGTCAAGGTCAAAAATGTCTCGAAACGATGACAATAAATCACGAAGTGGCCTCGCGTGTACAGTTGGCAGATCAGAGGCTATCATGGGTTCGAGATCGAGCGGCAGAGGTGAAGTGGGCTTGGCCTCGCGCTGACAGTCTAGGCCAGTGACATCGGCTAATGCATTCACCTCGCACTGTGAAATTGAACATAGTGTAGCTAGCGACATTCCCTTTGGTATAACCTGCGGTGTATAGCCGAAGTTGGTGAACGGCAGTCGGACGCGACCATCCAAAACCGTTACGACAGCGTGCGGCGTCATCACATTACGCGCGAAGAGTACGTCAGCAAGAGGCGAAGCGAGGTAATCACCATCAGGGACAAGGGGGGACAGTTGCAGGGACACGAGTGTAGTGGCTAGGGGCGGTAAACGAACGTCGGCTGAGGAACAGAAGTGCTGCCTGCGGACGTCGTCGTGGCCTTGATAAGAAGGCAGCTCTAAGTGAAGGACTCCAGCCGAACAATCGATGAGTGCTGAGTGGTCTGCGAGAAAATCGAGGCCAAGAATAACGTCGTGAGTGCATTGGTCTAGCACAGTAAACAACACGACGGTTTGTCGGCCAGCTATACTAACACGCGCTGCACACATCCCTGCGACAGTGGGCGTACTTCCGTCAGCGACTCGTACAACACGTGAAGTGGGGGGCGTAAGCACCTTGCGAAGGCGGCGGCGAAGCTCCGAGTTCATAATCGACATATGTGCACCCGTGTCAATCAAGGCAGTAACGGCAACATCGTCAACTTGAATCTGCAGTAAATTTTTCCGTGTACAAAGCGTCAACAGAGGATTTTCGGTGGTCGTCGGACATGCAGCATCACCTCTGAGAGCTGCATCATTTAGTTTTCCGGACGGGAGTTGTTATACGGCGTCGGCGAGAGTGGACGCCGGGGCGGCTGTGGCGAACGGGACTGACGGCGCTGGGGCGGCGGCGATCGGCTGTACCGGCGGAACGGAGCGTTGACGTCTACTGGTTGCGGCGGAGGCGGTGGAGTAAAGCGACGAGGCATCTGATCAGGGTGCGTGTAGCTGGAAAGGTCTTGCCGGAATGGGAATGGTGAACGCCTCTGGCAGTACCGTGCAACATGCCCGACTCGGCGGCAGTGGAAGCAAATCGGCTTGTCGTCGGGTGTCCTCCATTCCGAAAGGTAGCGGCTACGATAGGTGGGCGGGTGGTATTCATTGCGGCCGCCGTAGCTCGAGGAAAGGTGAGGCGCGTGAACGCCTGGGCCTCTCACAGCGCAAACCGGCTGAAAGGCGAGCTTGGCTACCTCTTCCCGAACGACCGCTTGGATCAGAGGGATGGACGGAAGGCACGTTTCCGATTGGGGAAGCGTCGTGGGGGCCATAGCCTCGAGCTCTCGTCTGATTAGCCTGGTCAGACTTCCCGTCGTAGCTGGGCTCATGTCAGTCTCCGGGGTTCGATGCTCGGAAAGACAACGATCCTCGCACGACGACGTTGGAGCGGTGTTTGGAAGTCGTGTAAAATTAGTAGTCAGGCGACGTCCTTTTGCCTGCTCAAACCGGCGACATTCCTTGATGACTGATTGCACGGTTGTGCAGTCCTTGCACATGAGTAAATTGAAAGCGTCGTCCGCTATTCCCTTGAGTATATGCCCGACTTTGTCCGCTTCCCCCATTTGGTCGTCAGCTTTCTGGCACAAAGATAGCACGTCCAGAATGTACGCCACATAAGGCTCGGTAGGGGTCTGTACACGGGAAGTCAGTGCCTTCTTCGCGGTGGTTTGACGGTCAACTGGGTTCCCGAACAGCTCGCGCAGCTTGGATTTACAGTCGTCCCAACTTGTTACCGTCTCCTCGTTAGTTCGAAACCAAGTCCTGGCCGCTCCCCTCAGAGAATTATCCACGTTCGCAAGCATGATGGTGGGATCCCACCTGTTATGAGCGCTAATGCGCTCATACGTCTTCAGCCAGTCTTCAAGGTCAACATCATCTGTGCCGCAGAACGTGCCCGGGTCACGCTGCTGGGAGATAACGATGAATGGGGATGCAGTCGCGGTAGCTCCCTCGGGCGCCATGGTTGGTCGGGGAACTTGCCGTCCGCTGCGGAGCTCCGTGCTGTGCGTGTCTTACCCCGCACCTCACACCAAAAATGTTACGGGGAACCGTAACTAAATTGTATTGTATTAACCAAAGGTATTTACAAGGGAAAGCCAGAGCAGAGTGTCCAGATTCACGCACGAACCAAGCCGAGAGCGTTCGTCGTCGACTTCCTCTTCTAGCTGCTGAGCTCTCATCAGACCCTCTCTCCAGCACAGACACTGACGCATACCCGTCGGCTCAGTACATAGCCGAACATCCCCGTCACAATATATATATATATATATATATATATATATATATATATATAATTCATTGGTAGTAAAAAAATTGTGCGAGTTATTGAACGTAAAAAAACTCCAGCACTTTTCCCACTTCCCGTAATGATTAAAAAGTTTTTGCCGATTTGTATATGCCCACATTAAACCCCATAATTCTAAAATTATGGCTAAAATATGTGATTTCAGCGACAAGCCGACTCTATCTCAGGACTTTCCGCGGCTGGCTTTTAAACAAGAGCAGATGTGATTCTAAGGCAACCAAGTTATACTCGCTCTCCGTGTGCATCTTGTTGGTTTTTTTTTTTGTTCAATTTATTTGTCGTCGATGTGTCATATGTGCGTGTGGAACGTGTCTCTGTGTCCTGCTTCGCGCTCAGTCGTTGTCACGCGTAGGTTTTTACAGCGTTATGCATGGCCAGGGAATAGCCAGTTGTGAGCGCGCGCCGCACATTCCTCGTGGCATTGGGTAGCGACGACGGCGCCGTTCTTCGAGTTCCAGGTAACGATAAAGATGGCTTCCGGTGAGGACAGGCGATAAGCGCTTCCTCGTCGTAGTTGCGATAAGTGCAAGGTCGTAGTTGTTAAAAATAATATTTTGCCGCATTATTCAAGAAGGGGTCATGGCTCGAGCGCCAAGTATCAAAAGGCGCCGATAGATGGCCCGTCAGGTAAGTGAATGCGCGAAAATTGAACTTAATTTAGCGAACCTCCAGCGTGTTTATCGTTCAAGGAGCGAGATGCAAGGTGAAGGAGTGTGAGAAGTGGGCGGGGGAGAGGGAGCTGTAAGAGTGCGTCCGCGGAGGCACGACAGTCATTTTGACGTTTATCGGTGTTGCCAGATTGCCGCTTCTACGGCACAGGGGCTAACTTCGATCGGGTCGTTTGTTAGCAACACCGCCGGAGATGTAGCAAAACGGAACCTCCGGCCACACTTCTGCTGCTGAAATGCTGCTACACGCGTTATCTTTGATTCTCGTTGGCAACGACGTGAGTCGCGCGCAGCCGCCTAGCAAGGAAGGCGAGCTAAGCCTGCCAGTGTGGACCGACTACATGCATAAACAGCAAAATGGCGGCGCCCATGAACCGTCGCAGCGGAAACGTGATGCGAACTGACCAATGTTCATGGCTGCGGCACGGAACAACGGGAAAAAAGAGTGCCGATACTCTACCGTGGCAGAGGATATATTGATGACGTTTGCAGCGAACCAGATGCGCGTCCATTTTCTGTTTTTTTTTTTTTTTTTTTTTTCAGAAACAGACAGCCAAATTAGCGCTGCAATCTCAGTCGACTGAAGTGACCGACATTGGCTCCGGGGTTGTGAAAAAAAGAAAGCAGCTTCTGGAAGGAGCGAGTGCATTGAGGCGCATAGAAACCGCGAAATGCGAGTGGTGCGCGCACTTCTGCGCATTTTCCTAATGCGCCTCTTCAGTCTTCGCGATCATTAATTGTTCTTTGCGGAATGGCAGCGTTTCGCTGACAGATGCAACGACGCGAATGCGCTGTGCGGCGGCTGGTGCGCTCGGTTTTTCGAAGCGCGGGATTCTGGGCACTCCAAGCGAAATGCACACGATCTACCTAATGCGCTCTTGGAATTTTTTTGAAGAGCTGGCTGGCTGGAAGTATTGGTTGTTTAACTTTGAGTTATTTGAGAGGCATCTCTGCCGTCTGTTGGCGGCCCTTTTGGTTTTTCCAGAAACTGTCACTGATCCTTTTTACGCAAAGCTTTTGAAGCCTTCCATGTTGAAGCGTTCCATAACTGAAGCCTTCCAAATGTTGGGCTTCTAACGCAAAATAGAAGTAAGGATGAAGTATACTGATGAGCCAAAGTTTATAGCACCGCACAACAAGCCATTCAAGATAATTTCTCCCCCGCTGTTCAGGCACCGTGGAAAATGCGCGTGAGCGATGTCGTTCCCAAATGATCCGAAAAGCAGGATGCACGTTCGCAGCCGGGCATCCAAGGAGAAAAATACATTCTGCTGAGATTGCCGCTTTATTGGCCGTTAAATATTTGTTGCAAATTCAGCAACTATGGGTGAAAAAGATCAACTTTGGCACCTGCGTTTGGGGATTTACTGCTGTAAAAGCTACGTATACCCTCACCTATGAGTATGAGTAGTATTCGTAGCGCTCCCTTTACGCCTACGTGTGCTCCACCTTCGGGAAACAAATTAGATCTCGAAATTTCCAGTTGAAATACGCGTAAATTTTTACTCGCTCGTCATCATATCCCTACCTCGTGCTATCAGCCGCACAATGCATTGTCCTGCTCGGTTGGTTAGAATGGAATGGATGACGCTTCATTTGAGGAAGGACGCCCTCCAAGAGGTCCTGTTGTGGGATGTGGGATTAAGGGGATACGGGGGTTCATATAAAGCTTTTTCACTACACTTGGAGCGTTCACGTAAGCGCGTTATGTGCAGGCAGCGTCAGGCTTAACAGTATGGGCCCGAGAATCGATCCTTGAGGAACGCCTATGTCCACAGAGTGGGGAAGGCCAAATTGGGGCTTTACGCGCGAAGCTGCATGTGGGCTCTGAGTGCAGGTTAATTTTAATTTAGTCCACCTGTGAATTCTTTGAGCCCGCCCACAGTGCATTTCACACACGCACGGGCGTTCTTGGTTTTCGCGTCAATTTTCGTCGATTTTCACCGCGGTTTCTGGGTGGAATCCCGGACGCCAGCCTGGGCGTCGTGGCCTGTGCCACATATATAGTCACGGTATATATACACCGTGTATGTATGTATGCAAGGAGAATATACACAATTAATTTGGAGTCGTCTTGCCGTATGCACAACGTATACCACCCTGAGCTTGGTTCTGTATCTCTGTACATAGTGCAATCATGCCCTTTGTCACGAGCAGAAGATACGTTGAACGAGAAATCAAGGTTCACTTTTCCTACGACTAATGTCGTCGGTTCGCGAAGTTTGAAAATACATACGACCCCGCTGAAAGAAATCACGGCAATTGTGAGAATCTAGCAACGCTTAAGACTCCCCCGTTCCTAGAAGAAAGGACCTCCATAAAAAAAAAATTCCGCCAGTACGCCCTGTGAACGCGAATGTCGTGCGAAGCTGCATCAGACACCACGCATGCTGATGGAGGGTATGTTTTATTTTCACGTCGTTCCTCTGGTGTCTTTAATTTCCGTGGCATGTACCCATGGCAGTCTTAAAATGAACTGAATTACTTTATACGGTTTGCACTTCACAGGAGGGCTTTGACTTCAAACGAACCTTTCGAAAGCAGCTGCAACCTATTCTTTATCGGGAACGCTTGAAGGGAATGCTAAGCTCTGTGCAGCACGCCTGATTAGCCCGACGCACCCGCTCGGCGTCTTGGGCGAGAACTGCGGGTCCTGCCTCGGTTTTTTGTTTACCACACGAGATCTTCTGACCAACTAGAGGCTAACAGCTTCGCTGCAAAATATTTCTCGCAGTACGGTGAGCTACCACAGTTGTGCCGCGGCGTTCGGAACAGCGGGTGGATTACGTCCGTGTTCGAAGTTACGGGTGCTGTCGTCGCGGATAAACCTATTACCTCCGGAAAGTGGGTACCTGAGAGCGTGAGAAACGCTTTGCGCCACTCCCTTGGACAGGGAAGGTTTGGCAATTGCCTTTCAAGATGGCAATTGACAAACCTTCACCCGCTCTGTGTTTCACATCGTGGTCTTCACGACGCATGGCGCCGAAACGAGGCAGGGCATGTTTGGTCAGAATCCCACCGATGGAAAAGTGGCGAAGAAATGTTTGCGAAAGCAAGCTTGGAAATGGAGGAACGCTTTCGTAATGTTAGCGCTCGAAATTGCAGGTGTTGAGGTTCGGGCTTGCAATCTTCGCGGACCGTAATCAAAACGCCCTTTGCCTTAAAAATATGAAGAACACAAACCCCGACCCGCAATCCGGGAGGCAGCCAACCGCTTGCATTGTCACTACACAATAAGGGAGGGTGGTCTATGTTATACAGAATGGGTGAGTGCAACGCTCAAGAAGCCGGAGCAGGACTGCTTGAGCGTTGCATCGCAGCCGAGTGAGAGGAACATCTGTCTCCTCTCCGTCGAGTGCGAGGGGTCTTTCATCCTCAATACGGCAGGGTTTTTTCGCATGCAAATAGGCGACGGGCCTTGTATCTACTGCCATCATAACTTCAGTGGTACTCGGGTTGGGACGTCTTTGTAAAGACCACACACTTTTTGGGCTACCTAAACGCGATAATTTGGTCGGTTGGTCTGCACGTCCCTCGATTCTACCCCGCCCGGCCGAAAGTTCCAGGAATTTTTGAACGAGACGTTGGTATAGGCAAAACACTTACGAACTACTAAATCTATTGCTTGTAAGCATTTTTCAGCAGAAAGAAAACGGAGTATCTTTGAGGCAAAAGGAATTTATAGCTGAGACTCGCAGTGCTCTTTAAAATAAAAATAGGCGCTGGCGTTATAAGCCCGGAAAACGAACTAAAGCGGGTACGTATTCTCAGTTTAAGGTAAAGCGACCCCATAGAGCGTTGTCGGCCCGAATGCTTTGTATGGACGGTGAAGGGACCGTTTTGTAACCTCCGCCTGAAAGAGCGTTCTGAAAAAACGCCCGCCTACCGCGCCGCTGCATTATAAATGCATGTTGCATAACGGCTTCGTGTTCTATATTTCGAGCATCTCATTTTGGAAGCCTGGTGTTTCGGATGACTTGGTGGTTGGATCGTCTGCTTGCTCCAATAATTTACAGGCCACACAAAGGTCGTTTCGCGCGAGAAAGCTCCCCGAACCGGGGTATTTTGAGATTGTCGTGGTGTCGCGCCCACTTGAATGGCGTGCTGCGCACTGCCCTTGCGAAAAGGGTTTTAAAACCTCCAACATTGCGCTTCGAGGTACGGAGCTAAAGTGCGCAAGTGAGCACTGGTTCCGCGCATTACTCAGCGTGCATCACATGTACTACCCGTGCATCATCAGCATCATCTCCGTAATCGTCGTCACGGCCTACTTAGGTCCATTGCAGGGCGACTGCTTCTATCCTGCTGCTGACTTAATCTAATCTCGCTGACAGATTTCTATATCTTATCCGTGCATCTAGTTATCGGTCCTCCCATACCTGTATTCCCGTCTGTCGGTGGCCACTCGGTCACTCTTGTGGTCCACGTGTTCTCTGTTCTTCGCATTGCATGCCAAGCCAAGTCCAATTTTTTTTAAACTTCCGGATAGCATGTCTTTCAAGGGACCCTGCAACACTTTCTTCAACTTTTTTTTAAAATCCTATATGCTTTCAACAAACGTAGTCAACAAACACATCTAGTACTTGGAATAGGGGGTCACAAAGTACCTCAGCACAAAAATTAGCTTCATGCCCCTCAGATGACTTGAAGACCTGCTCAAAACATTTTTATCCCTTTCCCAAGTGTTGGCGTTTTTTGACCGCTCGAATGACGTCATTACAGCGATGTCGCGGCTATTGGCTGCTTCCTTTTTGTTGCAGCAACGAACCAGTTTCGGTAGCCACTGTGAAAAGAAAGCAACAAAAGCATAGCTCAAACGTGCGGAGGGCAGTTCCGCTACGACGAGCAAATCACGCAGGTCCGCCTCGATAGCAGGTCCGCTGCTGACAACGGTAGCTGCGACGGTGCTTCCCTTCGCTGAGGAAAGCGTTTATCGGAGGTGTTGCCAAGTCACTTTCAGCCAAGTTCGGTAGCGTGCTGATCGCAGTGAAACAGTGGAGGCGTTGAGGAAATTTTAAGGTTAACTTGTTTACTTTACTGGTATTGGTTGATCTTTAACACTTACAAATTGAAGGAGTACACTTTTTACATCAAATGAGAAAGACAGTCAAATGCTTAAGGGTACTTAACGGGACGTGGCTCACTGGATCGCGGTCTCCCGGCGAAAGGGCCCGACGACAGGCGGCAGAGTTTCTGAAGTGAGTCCAGGTGCAGGCCGCCCGCCGCTCTCTATAGCCGGCGGAGCCGCGTTATACCCGCGTCAAGCGGTCCCGTGGGGTACGTATTGGGCGAAAAAGTGTATCCTGGAGCGCGCGGACCGCGGGGAGTAAAGCACTTTCTGCAGCCAATCGGGGAGACGCTTGTAAACACCAATAAGCCATGTTCCCGCCAAAGGGAAGAGGGCCAGTCAAACACAGACACCAGGTTTGAACCCGAAAACGCGCGCTTGGAGAATTATGGGTGTAAGGAGAGTAGTTCAGACAAAACACACTAGAGTGAACAGTGGAAAAGAAGGAAAGGTCGTCTGAAGTAGACCGAGGACCCGGAGCCCGAAGCGACCAGCGCACACGCCACGGGGGGTCGGGAACACCGCGGCCGCGCCGGACCCAAGCTGGGACGATGGTCCCCCTGACAGCCGCGTCCTCCGGTCGGTCAGTGCGCAGACACACTCCGCGTGCGTTTCTTAGAAAAAACGGGGCTAGGCGACCGAAGAGGGATGCTACACAAATAGGAAAAGCAAACTGAAAGGGGGCTTCGCGACACTAACATGCTATAATAAGGTGTTATCTTTAGAGAACAAACGGATTGCTTTATTTGCGTTTGTATTGTATCTGACTGCCTTTGTTATTTACCTGAATTTATTTACTTAAATTTATCTGACTGAATTTATCTTTATATAACAAACTGATAACTTTATTTGCATCTGTATTCTAACTGACTGCTGTTTTTGTGTTTGTATTGTAAAATTGTAACCACTTCCTTCTGTAATACCGTCCGGGCCTGAGGGTAAATAAATAAATAGATAAAAAAATTACGCCATATTAATCGCTGCTCCAATTCGAACGAAGCCGGCAAGGAACGCTAGCTGCTCCGCGGAGGCAGCATCGATGTCAGCAACGATGCCTGCTACGTCCCTGCTTAAACTAAAAAACGACGCCAGCGCCGCTTTTTTTTCTCCTATATGTTGTAACAAACTACCTCGCTATTGAACTTAAATATTTTCTAGAATTAATTGGTCATGAAAGTGCTTTTTTTTTGTTTTTTAAAAGACGTAATTAGGAATGTCCTTTTTTACTAAACGGCGCATTGCTCTTCTTGTGAAGTCTTCTTCGAGGTTTTCTTTTGCAGTGCCGGTTGCCTGGACGTCTAGTTCGACTACTTCGTAAGCTGCCTGCCGAGATGTCGGAGAATTGGAACGCAGCCTGAAGGTCTTCTGAGGGCGATAAAACACGGATGGACGATGAGCCCAGCTTGTCATGTCGGCGCCGTTGTAGCCATTCGGCTTCCGCAACTGTCCCCGAGGCGCGACTCCTGTCACACGGCTCTCGTCGAAAGCGGTCTAGGGTTGCAGCTGCCGTGCCGGAGGCTGTGCAGCAATAACAATGGCTTCTCTGGCGTAGTCGCCTGCACCGCGTGGACGGTGGGGCCGTCCCCTCATCGGGCAGCCGATCATTCGGAATTCGTGGCGGTGAGGCCACGTTTGCTCGGCCTCGAACGAATCCCACGCTCTGCCCCATCGGAAGCCGAGACGCCTTGAGAGCGAGCGACTTGCGCAGGCAAAGGAGGCGTGTGGGCGGGAGGCTTTCTGCTATGCCCGCGGGACAACGAGGAAGCGCTCGCTTCGGCCCGCCTGTGTTTATACATGACATTGAGCGGGAACGACGACGAGGGCCGTCGCCTTTTCTTTCGGGGGAAGCTTGGTTGGTTGGCTTCCGCTTTCTATTGCGAATTTCGTGCGGACGGAGGATTTGGGGGCTTGTGTGGAGGGCAGGCATCGCATATCGCGCCCATTTCACTGGCCTCGCGCGTTTTGGTGTAGCCGACGCTGCAAACTGATTGCCGTTTGCCGTTCGTCTCATTGTAACTCACGTTTTACCACACTACTTAATCAACTGTTTGAAGGGTGCGTAGGTAGAGGTAATTTCGGAGGGAGGCTATTTTAATGGGAGAATAAAATGAAGATGCGGCGCTTGACACCAACTTGGCAAATTGTTCTAAATGGGACGGTTGGGGCTTTTGAGACTGCGCATATTTGAATTGTTTCGTTTCCACGGTTGAAAAATACAGCTGCACTTGGGAATGGGCAAATGCCGGCCCAGTGACAAAAGGAGTCGAATCACCTGGCTGCAAGTGCGAAATGAATGCGCGAGACCGGTAATCGTCGGTCACTATCCCGAGCTGGCTGTTTTGGTTTCAGACAAATCCGTAGCGAAAACTGGGAACTTAACCTAAAACCTGCAGTTTTTTACTGCGAGAACCTTTTTTAGTCAATCGAAAAACTCTGATATGACCCCTGGACACTCCGCGCGTGCGTGAAGCCGGGCTTGCATTGTGTCAAAACGGTTTCTCGGAAATCGCGGGAGAAAAAAACGCTTGTAGATGATACAATAGCGCACATCGATCATGAAGCAGGGAGAGAGAATATTGACAGCGCACTCGCCCGGTGAAGAGCATCCCTATTCCGGGAAGGTGTACAATAGTTTACCTTTACCTCATAAACTACGTATCGGTTGATATGTAGATGGGTCGTTTGCAGGCGCGTTTACTCAGTGGGCGAATAACCGTCGCATGCGCTCGTTCTTCCTTCGTCTTGGAAGGTTTGCTATCCATTGAACGCGCTTTCAGCGAAGGCTGGACACACTTTGAGGCAAGGTTTTGACGCAGCTTTAATGTATCGCGCTTCTGTCAACTTTCTCTAGGAACGAAGGGTGAAGTTTTTCTCATTTATAAAACAGTCTTCTGGTAGTACGGGGGCAAAGCTGGATGTCGCTCAATATGCGTACTGCCGTAAAGATCGGGTGATACGCTTCGCGGATTGTACGCTGTTTTCGTCGTTTTTCGCTGTTGCCTTGAGAAACGTGTCAACGGTGGTTCTAAGCTAGTTCATTTTCTTGAATGGTCTTCTCATCAATAGCGCCTGCGGTCCCTCCATTCTCGGTGCAGGCAGTGTTCAAAAACAAGAAAGTAAGGCTCAGCGAATACAAAAGCGTCGGAAGAAACCCTTCCGCCTTGCGACTGTTTCCTTTCCTTCTTACGAGCGTCGGCGGGTACACGACGCATCTCAGTCGTCAGCGGTGCCACGCCAAAAGGCGGCACCGCGGTGGCGGGTTCCGCTTAGTTCCCGTCGTCACGTCGTCCGTCGACTTCGCGCCTGCGTTCTCCTCTAAAACGGCGTGCGGACGACCGCCCAATACGTGCTCTAAAGGGAACAACGGCAGACGCCGTCGGAGCGTGCGGGTGTTTGTGCAGCACGTCGGCGGGAAGCGCTATTTCTGCGTCGTCACTTTTCCCGCCGGAATAGTTGAGTTCGGACTGAAGGGGAACTGTTGACGAGACCAGACCACTGCATCTGCGAGTGCTGATCGCATCGATGAGTGCCGATATAGCGGCGGGGCAGTTAGAGCAACAGGCTTTCTATCTTCGTTGGTGTTGTGGTTCGAGTTGTTGGGGGGAGGCGGAAGACGATGACAGCATTTCGGCGCGGTGTCTCTGGTGGCTTTCAATCGAGGCGTCGTCCGCATCTGGATCTCAGCGCACGGGCGCTTGTGTACTGGCCGGCCAGCAGCGGAGAAGGATGGTGCCGTTCCCCAAGGTTTCACGCTGGGTGGAATGCTGTTGTTTCCCGGGGCGTATGTAGGAATCGTCAGCTCCGTTCATTTATAGACGTGCTTCGGGTGCGAGAAGCCGCCGCCTGGAAGCTTTCTTTGGCGCTGATTTTATTCTTTTTTTTTTCCCCCACTTCTATCTGTGGCTGTGTTGTAGCGTTCGAGTACAGCACCGCTTGGTATTGACAGGCCGTTCTGACTGGAACCGTTCGACGTTTCTTTTTTCTTCTACTGTTGTTTTCGTGCACGGGGCTTGCATCTATCAACAACCGATCGGAACCTCGCCATAGCAACACATGCGTCTGAGGAAAGAACGCTTTCTGTCGCGTCGTTATGAAAGTCTGCGCTGAAAAAGCCCGCCTTGGGTCTTCTGTGAACAGTCTGAGACGTGCACGGCGTTCTGTTATTAACACCCAGCTGTTGCCAAACCAGAGCTATAAGCATGCGGAACATTATTTTTTTCGTCCTCAGTGGCGTTAACAATAATTAGGCGCAACATGTACGTGACAAGGCCAATTTACAATCAGGGTTCGCTAGTGCCGAGACCAGCTTATTTGGATCAAGATATTGGCTTTAAATGATTTGACTTCGCCTTCTTCGTCGACCTGGGAAGTGTTTGTGCAGAATTATTTGTAAATGGCGTCCACCAGTTTGCCTTCTAGTCTAGTGATTCAGCGTAAACGCAGTCCATAGACGGTCAAACATTCAGCATCAACGGAATCCTCCCGGGGCCGATTTAGAGAAAAATGTTTGCTGTGGAAATACGGAAATACCTAAATGCGAATACTTTTGCGCGATTGCGTAGGCGGCGGTCTTCAGTGCTTTATCATTATCTGTTCGCGTTATGCCTGCTGCAGGTTTTTCCAGTTGGCTTTCAACTGCTCTTACCCTGCGCGGTTCCAATCCATGCTTCGCATCGAAGTTTTCTCCTCTCATTCCTCCATCGAGTTCTCGGTCTACCCTTCTAGTCCCCTCTATCGGCGGCCACTCCGGTAGCCTCTTGAGGGCGGGAAATATGACTGTTCAGTTTTCCAGACCCAAGGCCGTGCTTCTTCTCTTCGCTCTCGCGTCTCGGTGTCTTCGTGCACCGTTCGTGTGTGTATTTATTGAACGGCCGTCAGTGCGAGGGGTTGGCGAGCGAGCCAAATGATAGTTCGCGCAGCAGCGTGAGCGTTAAAGGGACCCGGCAACACATTTTCGAAATCTTAAATGCTTGCAGAGCCATCACATGTCAGCCGTCACATGCGGTGCTCAGTCTAAGGGGTCGCAAAGTACCTTGGCCAGAAATTACTGCTATATGCGCATCAAATAGCTTGTTCAAAAGTATTTTCTCTGTTTTCCGGTCCTGGCATTCTTAGACCGCTAGAATTACGTCACTGCAGCGGCGTAGCGGCTTTCGGCCAGTTGCAGAATGGACGCATTCGACAGCCGTGTTGAAAAAGATGACGCCTCGCCTCTCTCGTGCCCATCATCATCAACAGTCTTACGTTTGATTAAACCACTCATCAGAACGGGTCGTCGTCCCTTTCTTAACATTTTTGGTGCCTAAACCCGTGAGAAATGTGGGGAAAGGGACGACGAGGCGACGAGACCCGTTCTGATGAGTCGTTTAATCAAACATGCGACTGATGATGACGATGGGCACGAGGGAGGCGAGGCGTCATCTTTTTCAACAAGCCGCTTTAAAAAGAAGGCCACAGAAGCGAAGCAGAAACAGGAGGCGTATCTGCGGCGACGAGCAAATCACGCAGTGCCGCTCATCTATTGCTTTCGCAGTGCTTCAAGGCGCGAAGGAAAGAGTTAAAACGTTTGTCGGAATTGTAGCAGCACCTTTAACTAAGCTCAAAGAGCGGCGAAATCTTCCGAAACGTCATTGTGTGTGCGGACCAAGCATACGTTGTACGCCACGCAGATTGGAAAGCCTTGAAAAAACTGGGATGTGGAACTATAAAAAAATCCCGGACCATCTCCACTAACGTAAAACCTGACGAGGGGGGAAGCATGCAGTGTATAAGTGTATTCTTGGCGCCTTGGCGTTTTCCCATGGCGATGAAATGGTATGGGTAAAAGTCCCGTGTCTTTGAAGCACGAGAAGTTCCATCACGAGGCGTTGGAAAACGAGTGTCCCGGTGTTTTAGTACCGTGACTACATGAAACCACGGCGGCGACAGGAGACGCCGATGGCCCGAGCCCCTAAGAGGCCCAGCCCCCGTTGGCTCGCATTTGTGTTTCAAATGTGCGTGCGTGCGTTCTGACTGTGGCTTGTGCAATTTGCCCTGTGCGCCGAATCCGGAGTCTGTCTCAGTGAGCTGCCGAGCGCTGGGCTGTTAACGTCCCCACGTTCCTACGCAACATATTCGCGGCGCACGAACCGAGTGAACGCGCACATACAAACTTTCGAGCGGAGCCTTTGAGGCAGCCGTTCACGCTCCCGGAGCATTCCGGCCCGACGCATTCCTCCCGCGCGTTGGCTTTCCCCGCATGGCCCGGCGAACCTGCGGCGAAAGCTGCCGCGCACTTGGCGCTGTGACGCTCCACCCGGCGTACGCTGGACGAAGGGCTGGTGCAAAGAGGCCACACCGTCTAGACAAAAAGGTCTGCGAACGGCCACAGCGTCGCTGAACGGCTGAACCTTTTTGGTCCCCTCGCTTCAACTTTTCAGAGCCTGCCAGGTTACCACGGCGTAGTTGTCTTTCTCTGCGATAGGAGGGCTTCACTACCTCGTCGTCGTTTCCCATCGACAGTTTGGGCCGACGCCTCCGTGATAAGTGGGAAGCCTGGCTGCTGAGTTACTGCCCACAGGCCTCCGCGGTGATGCCACAAGACGTCACGACGCGGACGCGTTTTTCAAGCCAGTCGCGTGACGGGGTTCGGATGGTGTGCGATAGTTGTCCCGTGGCCATATAATCTGCGTGGTGCTTGTGCGGCACCGAGGGCGTGTGGAACCGCACTGGGCAGGAGGGAGAGGGGAATGGGCGCCGTTGCTGCCTTTGCCAGAGATGACAGAGGTCACGCTAGTAGACAACTTCCCGTTAATCGCTGTTATTTCAGGGCGTAACCAACGGCAATGAATGGTTGTCGTTTTCCGCGCCAGAGGCCTTCTCGTCAGGGCGGTGTTGGCTGGACCTGCCGAGGACGGATGTTCTGACCCCCTCTCCCCACATACCATTGAATGGCGCGCGGGGTGGATGCCTCAAGACAGGAAGAAAGGCCGGCGCGCGCGTGCCCGGCGTTTCGATCGGCGCATTCTACGGCGCTTGTGTTGACAGCCCGACGGTCCGGAGAGCAGCGTGGCCGGAGTGTTATGTGCACGTCCACACGCAGCGCTCCGGGAACGAACGACGCGCTCTCGAGTCTTCCTATGTGCGCCGCTGTTTTTGCGTGCAGTGATGAAGGGCTGTTTTAGGTAAATAGCTTCGCCTAATTGAGACCGGTTTTAGTGCGGAATGAAGGGGAAAAAAAAAAACCAGCGCTGTTGGAATTAATCTTCAAGACGTTGCTGAGGTCACTCGGGTAGCGGGACATGTCGTGATCGCGTACCTGCCAAACACGGGTCTTCACCCGACACTGCAAATGACGGAACGCACCCGTGCGCGTAAACCACCGTCGCCACCACCAGCATCATTTATGGTTGTCACCACATTCATCCGGAGTTCCTTAGCTCGGCTAACTTTATTGAAGACAGTTCTCTCTCTTTTTTTCTGTTGGCTGATTTGTAGGAGCGACGAGTGATGGCGGAGTAAACCATCTACTGAAACCGGTGCGGGCTGGCAGCAGCCACGTAAGATGCGTGAAAGGGACTCTGCAGCACTTCCGATAAATGCTGCCACTCTTTCCTTCTCGTCTGGAAGCACTGCAAAAGCCTCAGCTATCGCCAGCACGGAGCGGCACTGCGTGGTCTGCTCGTTGCAGCACAACTACCCGCCTTCCGTTCCTGCTTTGCTTTTTCGGCTGTCCTTTTGAAGTGGCTATCCAACGCGTTTGTCGCTGCAATTGAAGGAAAGCTGGCCAACAGCCGCTACACCGCTGTAAAGACGTTAGTCGAGCGGTCCAAGAGCACCTAGGCCGGGAAAGAGAGAAAAAACATTTTGCGCAAGTTTCTAAATTATCGGATGGGCGTACAGCAGTAATTTTTTGGCTGGGGTGCTTTGCGACCCGCTAGTCTAAGGGCTGCATGTATTGCTTGGGTGCGTCCTGCAAGCATTTAAGGGGACGGACAACCGATTTTTGTCGCGTATATATTCTCTAGCTCATATGAAAACCAGCCTTCTATGCAGCCCGGTAACCACAAGCAAGTTATAAAAATTTGGCGGAAATAATTTCAATGTGGCAGCAAACTTTCTGAAATCGGAAGGGTGGCGGTTCGTAGGGTCGAAACTTGACACTACAATATGCGTCCCGGTCACGTGACCTGCCAACCTAGCAGCTACTGTAACTGCTGAAACGTCCATTCACTTATTGAAAACCTTTTAACCCAAGTATTTGTATAATTTAAAATTGTTTATGCATTTTTAAACATTATTTCGAACATTTTTAAGACACTCCGCCCGCCAACGCCGCCCGCCGCCGCTGGGTTGCTCTCAGTGTGGCTAACTGAGCCGGTGGCTAACTGAGCCTCCATGCCCAGAATCCACGGCAGCGTTTCGTAAACAGTCCCAGTGAAGGAGCTTTGACGATTCTGGCCGAGTCAGGGGCGTTTGTTCTGCCAAAATGTTCAATTTCAGTTTCCAAATACGCCAAGGGCAGCTTAAAAAAAGAAAAGAACGCGCCCGGGGAGAATCGAACTTCCGACCTGCACAACGTGAAGCCAGATTTTACCTATCGTCCATCCCAACCGATGGCGCCGTCGTGCAAAATAGACTGGTGAATTTAAAAAAAATGCATAAGGGTACGAGAAAACCTGCGGCTCACACTTTTTTAGCTGGGGAGAAGTTTTTAAATACCGCTTTTCATTTCACATACAGACAAAAGTATGTTGCCGCGCTACTGTACGTCATGGTTGCCAGCATTATTTTTGGGAGGACACATACGGCTCGTTCATCTAGAAATTTTGATTTAAAAAGTTCTAGGGCGTTATTAGCACAACCGTTTCTCCATGAGTTGCTTTAAGTGATGTCCTTTCATTTTGGATAGAGGATGTGTACTCGACAAAGATCGGTTGTTTTTCTCTTTAACATTTCGAGAAAAGTCGAAAAACTGTTGCAGGGTCCCTTTAATCTACTCTTGAAAAATGTAAACAGCGCGACCAACCACGCATGCGCCGAAGTGATACGCAAACACGTCGCAGCGCATGCGCACTACTTCGTCCGGCCGCTCGATAACTGCCTTGCTGTAACTTCTCAAGTTCGTTGTACCGTGAAGGCCAAGTTTCCGCTTTAAACGCACGTTGACGTTACCGCCAAGAAACGCGGGGGTGTTTCACCAAAACGCGGACGTCCATCGGAGGCGTTTCGCATGTTCCGGGAAGCCTAAAGGAAAAAATGGCCGCGTATCTGCTCCTTTCGTTGCAAATGCCGTCAAAAGACGATAGTCTTTATCGGCTTTTGCGAAGTAAATGCCTCCCTTCGCTTTTCCGCTCACCTCTCATGTTGTTCCTCTCGCGTCGCGCTCCTGCCAAGGTAAAGACGCCAAAGGTTTGCTTAAATCATTTTAAATTTCCCGCGTTCCACTGGTCTAAACCGGGTGTCTCGATGCGAACGCTGCCGTACGGCGAAGACGCTTATTAATCGAGGCGTCCTACTTCAACGTTTATAGAACAGCGTTTCCCTACTGCACGTGCGTTGCAAGCAGAACGTCGAACCAATCTAGTGGAACCTTGCGTAACTGTTGCCGGTTGATTTCTTAAAATGGCGCCAGACGCTATAGTGGCGCGGGCGACAGCAGGCGACGGCGGAGTGAATTCTTTTTCTGTAGTTGATGAAGTATTTAATTTCGTATTTAATTTTTTAAAGGAACACTGCAAATATCTCTTCTGTATTGATTTGTTGTCTCATATTTGCGTAATGTCTTGTTCTTCTTCCACAATGTTGACAAGTATGAACATTACACCGGACATAGATAGGTAGATTTAGCTGTGACTATATAAGACAGGCACTGTTTTGCTATGGCCGGGTGGCTGAATCGAGTCACAGACAGACCAAAATTTCTGGGTTTAAGTAGCCCAAGAAAGACTATCGTCTTTAAAAACTGCCCTCTCATCTTTGCGTGTTAGAGATGGGGGATCCTTCGGAATGGCGTCGGAGTAGACACTCCTGATGACGGAGGAACCTGTGCAGTTGGTTAATTTTACACGTTGACAATCCAGACAGGGGCGCAGTGGTTCAAGTAGAGTTCGTCTTCCCCAGATCCCTGGCTAGGGAGCTTGGTTCCCGCACAGTTGCCCAGTCAGGTGCATGGTCAGTGGACGATGCTTGATGTTCCGCCTACGACACGAGGCGAGGCTGATGTACACGAGCCACTCGGTCCACGACATCGAACACGTTTCGCAAGTCTTGATGTTGGGGCTCTGTGAGAAGGGAATTTGTGAAGATGAGTGCTCCCGCCGACCGGTTGGAGACCGAAGACGCGGAACCGCAGTTTCCTTTGGGTGCGCCCTTCCATCGTCCGTGTACGAAGGGAAGAGGCGGCCCGCGAGCCGAGCTGGGTGCGAACCTGCCACCTGATACTGCCGCCGGCGGTTCTTGCCGCTCCGTGCGTCTGGGCGACTCATCCGCGTCCGCCTTGCGAGAGAGCTTGCGAGGAATTTTTCCCAGACCCGCGTTGGCCGATGCTAGCAGTGTGGAGGGGAAGGACTTTAAGTTTTCCCTCGAGTCGATGCTGCTTCTGCTTCCGCATGCGTGACGGGGTCCTGGGATCGGGACGCACAGAATACTCTGCGGCACTCTCCAGACAAGACGGAAAGGGCGACGGTAGCCCTAAACGTCATTATGGTAGACGTGTTGCAGCAATGTGGCAGTTGGTCTGAATGCGGCCGTACAAGCGAAAGAGGCAGCCGAGTCCTGATTAGCTGCTCGAAAGGTTCGTAGACTCAACACTGCTGTGCGCGGCGCAAGGTAGCGCGTCCTGTAATTAACCTGATAGGACGGAGCATGCCGTAATTTGGTGGACGCTCGCGATTAGGTAACGTTTAACAGCGCGAAAGAGCCGGGCCAGACGAAGCAAAACAAAAAGAAAAACGCGCACAAAGTGGTATCTTCGTCCCTGCTTTGTTGCGCTCTTTATTACGTAGTTTTACTTCACTAACTGGGAAGCTCGTTTCTGCACTACTGAGCGGAGGCTCCGGTGGTTGCGTCATCGCGAACAGAGTTAAAAGGGTCGGGAAGGCAGACTACAACTTCGGTTCATTAAAAGGCTGCTTTGCCCCGACAAAAGTGACACCAAGGTTATCCCAGACGCCGAACAAACAGTCTAAATGTTAGCGAACACAGATGAAGCAGTATTGACTGGCCGGATACTTTCTGGCTACGTCTTTACGACGTCACAAGGCGTTTGCTACGTTTGCGTAATTGGCGGCCGCCGCCGCCGCCAACAATCGTGGGTGTGGGATTATAGGGGCGCTTGTGTCTGATCAATTGAACGCTTGTGTGCCGTTAACGCTACGATGACTGTTTGTTTAACGCTTGCCTATGTTGCGACTCTTTTGACGGGGTGTAGCGCGACATTTGAAAGATTTTAGATACTGTTGTGGTCTGTACCCACAACCCAGGCATTACACCAGACACACACTGAGAGGAACCACCGTGCGTTCGAGCTATTCGAGCAGCACGCTCACCAGACACCGCCTCTGTTGGGCAGGTGGAGTACGGGCGACGGAGGAACATGCCCAGGGTATGACAATTGACGTTTATTAAGTGTAGAGCAATTCATGGGCTAGACTTAGCTCACTAACGATCGATGCGACTGCCGGTATCCGGCGGCGCAGCGAGATAACGCTCCCAAGTAGAGCCTTCTGTAGCGGCGTCAGGGAGTCACGCTGAGGCTTCGAAAACCACGTGGTTTAAATAGTCATAACTATAAAATAGGAGGAAAAACCAAAGGCCGCGGCCTCCGGGTGATACGACGGTGGTTCCATTTACAAAGATGGCGATAGAGAAAGACTAAGCAGCTGGAGGGGGAGCTGCTCACGAGTAATGACGGGCACCGATGATAACTGAATCAGTGCCGCAATGATGATTATAAAGATGTAGCAATAACCGTTCAAACGTTCAATCGCCGTTCAAGTAACTCGGGGGACGAATTGCAAAGCATGCTTTCCGCACTGGACAAACAGAGTAGAACCGTGGGCCTGAAAATTAATATGCAGAAAACTGAAGTAATGATCAATAACCTCGGGACAGGACAGCGGTTCGAGATGCGTGGCGAGGCAGTGGAAGTGGTAAGCGAATATAATCTAATTAGGCCAAGTTGTGACCCCGGATCCCAACCATGAGGCAGAGATAATTAGAAGGATAAGTAAGGGGTGGAGTGCATTCGGCAGGCATTCTCAGATAAAGAATGGCAGCCTAACATTGTCCCTGAAGAAGAAAGTGTATGACAGCTGCATCTTACGCGTACTCACCTAGGGGGCAGAAACTTGGAGGCTCACTAAGAGGGTTCAACGTAAATTGAGGACGACTCAGCGAGCAATAGACCGGAGGATTCTAGGTGTAACATTAAGGGACAGGAAGAGAGCGGAGTGGGTCAGGGAACAAATGCGTGTTAAGGACACATTAGCAGAAATTAAGAAGAAGAAATGGACGTTGGCAGGGCATGTAATGCGAAGGCAAGATACCCGCTGGTCATTAAGGGTAACAGTATGGATCCCTACAGAAGGCAAGCGTGGCAAGGGCGGCAGTAAGCTAGATGGACAGATGAGATCATGAAGTTTGCAGGGATACATTGGTCGCAGTTAGACAGGACCGGCGTAATTGGAGAATAATGGGAGAGGCCCTTGCCCTGCAGTGGGCTTAGATAGGCCGGTGATGATGATGAGGATGATGTACGTGTGAATGTGTGTACGTATGTTTTTATGCATATCTACGTGTGTTTATGTATGTATACATGCATGTATGTGTGTGTGTATGTATGTATGTCCATATGTGTATGTATGTATGTATGTATGTACGTATGTACGTATATATGTATGTGTGCGCATGTATGTACGTATGTATGTGTGCGCATGTATGTACGTAGGAATGTATGTATATATGCATGTACGTATGTATGTATGTACGTAGGTATGTGTGTAAGTACGTCTGTGTACGTACGTACGTATACATACGTACGTATACATAGATACGTATACGTATACGTACGTATACATGTACGTACGTATGTATAATCCGTGTATGCGTGTGTGAATTTGTTTTCGCGTGGTTACTTTACTCCGATGACTTTGTAACAGCAGGGACTTGAACACTTCTTTTCTCTTGCCGGTGTGGCGATAGACAGACAGACGGATCTAAGCTTTGGCGTTTACGGTCTACTTCAGGCCTCGGCGAGCAGGAGAAGTATGCACTCCTTCCAGTGGTAGTTAGTATACAGAAGAAAGAAGAATTATTACGCGCGATGCTTACAACTACTGTGAAGGCGAAGACCCAGTCGGCGCTTCTGTTGATAGAGCTTTCTGTTGCACGTTGCAGCCGCGCCCGTCACCACTTGGCCGGCCCCGTCGACAGCGCCTTCCGAAGCTCGCTTTGCATGAGCCTGCAGAGATTTCAGGCGTTCGTTTTTAAAGAAAAGAAATACTTGAAGTGGCGGCCGCCCCACTCAGTTCTTTTCCCAATAGGCGGCTGGGTTGCTGCCAGGTCCCGATGGATGTAGCCACACTGAGTGTGTAGTCGCTTCTGACCACTCGGTTGTCCGCAGGATAAGGGTAGCGTCCCGGGCACGTTGGTACTCCATTGTTAAATAAAACCACTGCGCTAAGACACGGACGGAGTGAGGACAGACGCACACGGCGTAAACTTCCAACTGCTTTTTATTGCCACTGTGTCAACTTTATGCACTTTGCAAAGGACGATCGCGCATGCGCAAGCAAAAAGATGGAATAAACGTTCGCTGATGCGGCGGCCAAGAAAACCAATTCCTTTTCGGCAAGAGCCAGCGAGGGCGTGCTCACACACTTATCACCGAGTCTTGCTGTCGCGATTTCTCGCAAAAGTTGCGTACGACCACGAGATAAATTTGCACACCAGCTTCTCGCGGACAGTGCAGCATAAGCTCGCAGGCCACGTCCCCTCCTTCCCCTTCACGCTCGCTCTCGTTTCCTCCCACAGGCCCATGGAAAAGGGGTAAAAGAAAGGCAGGGACATTAACCGGGCTGTGGCCTAGTGGGGGAAAGGGGAACTGTGGGAAAAAGAGAATGAAACAGAAAAAGAACAGGACACGCGTAGAGAGGATTCCGCCGCCAGGACACTGTAGACGGTATGGTTCTGCAAAAGAGTTCTACATAGAGTTACAGTTCTACTCTTCGAGTTCTAGACGATAGGGTTCTGCACTTTAAACTGACTTACAAATTCAAGGGGAATGTTCACTGTCTATAAGTCAGTCACACTGCTAGAAAGAAAGGATGCAACAAAGGAAGACACCCTTTACCTGTGCTTCGCGGTTTTAACACCTTCATACCCTGCCGAAAACACAAGAATGCACTCTTTTAAATCGCTTCTTATCCCGGCATACGCCCTGTCGGAAAGTATTTTTATTTCTTCAGTTCTAGGCTCTAAGGACGTAAGTTATAGACAAAAAGGGTGCAAATCCCTTTACAGCGTAGTGTCCGCAGGCTTCTGTACAAGTCTGACGTTGTTAGTAAGCACGTGAGTGGTTTCGTCGCCCTGTTCGTTTGTATATACCCCAGACTGCCTCTGCTTAAGTTTGTCCCAACGGAGCCTGCCTTCGACAGCACGCACTAGTTTCTAACCCACTCTCCGCGCCTAATTTTGAACGAAGCGCTCTTGCTCCGTTGTTCCCTCTATTTTTTTTTCTTTCAGGGAAAAAGGAGGGGGGAGGGGATATTTTTCCATCCCTGGACGGAAAATTAAGGTCGCGGTGTGTGTGTTACCAGCTACGCCGGGTAGCCAGGCGCTGCTCAGGGAAGTGGAGGGAGTCGTGCGCTGGAAATAATCGAAACCGGTGCTGGCTGCGCGGCCAAGTTAATTAGTTGCTCCTCCGAGGGAGAGGACGCCTCGCTCGGCGGCACCGTCGGCCCCCTGGTGTGAAAACAGGGGGCCTAGAAAGGGCTCCGCGGTGCACCGGAGCGGGGACAGTGCAGTTTCTTCGATCGCCAGGTGGCCGTAATGTGCGGCCGCGCGTTGACCGAAGAAACGTCGCGGTGGAGTTTCGGCGTCGGACGACTGTCAGGCTTTGTGGGAATAGGAACAGCGTTAAAGAGAACTTCAGGTCTCGGAATGATATCAACTGTCTGTCTGTCTGTCGGTCTGTGTCCTTGTGTGTGCGTGCGTGTTGACGAAGATGGATTTCAGAATCTTCATATGTCATGTCAAAATATTATCCAGAGAGGTGAGGCTGTCCAAGCAAGGGGCTTACAACCGCAAGAGGAAAACATGACTTAAGAGGAAAACATGAACACTTTATCTTACGTGTGACCGAGTCCGTATTGGTAGAAAGTTACACGGCGTCCGATAACACTCTTCTCTGTCCTGTAGCAGCCCCGTGACATGTCCTCTTCTTTGCCTCATTTGCTTTGCATGTGCGACACAACAAAATGCAACAGAGGCGTCGCTGTTGTAGACGGCGATCCCGCCTTTACGGCCTCCCATGGGTACGTGCAGGCGTAGAAATCGTCAGAATGCGGAACAAAATCAAACTGTCTCCAACTTTTCCAACTCGAGCTGACTTGGAAATAATTATTGCTCACATTTTAAAACGTCTTGGCTTTTCAAAGCAGCAGCGGACGGGAGGTCCTGTAACTGGAAAATCACCAAATTTTACGCCATGCATATATTTCATAAACGGAATATAAAAAATAAAGCGATGTTTAATATACAAGTTTATGCCCTCCATTTTTTTTTATTTATGTCTGACATTCTCCGTGGAGGCTCAGTGGCTAAGGCGCTGGTTAGCCAAGGAGGTTGCGGGTTTGATACCCGGCCGCAGTGGCCGCTTTTCGGATGGAGGCGAAAAGCAAAACGCCCCTGCAGTGCCGACATTTGGCCGTGCTGCAGGGGTTCAAAATTGCCCCCACCCCACATTTGAATTGTTTGTTCTGAGCGGTCGTGCACACCCGTCGTGCTGTACTTTTCCACCCTACTTGAAAATAAAAAGTATTTCAAGTGCTCTGTTAAATCGAATCAATACTTCGTGTAACCTCTAGAACTTCACCTAAGAGAGAGAGAGAGAGAGAGAGAGAGAGAGAGAGAGAGAGAAGGGGAAGGGGGCGGCACATCTCTGCCACCCATTCCTGCCTCAACCCGCAGTGCATTGATTTCTTCTATCGGCAGGTTTAGCAACACCAGCACGACGTGTCGGGAAGCCAGCCTTTACCTTCTTCCTCCGATCGCTAATCGGCTCGGACGGCGGCCTGGGATGCGAGATTCGTCTCCTAATGGAGCGGCCAAAGAAGCCGAGCCGAACAACCGGCGAAGCACCAACTCCGGCCGCATTGCTCTTGGCTCCACTTTCGCATCCATTTTGCATGGGCCTTGAGAGAGACGGCTGCACTACCGCCGCCTGTGCAGATTACCCCTTGCTCGTCTGAGCGGGCTCACCTGTAGCGCGAACGCAGCCGGCCTTGCCTCGCTTCGTTGACACCCACCCCTGGTTTTCTTGCGACCCCATTAACCAGCCTCTTTTTTTCTGTTTTCTTTTTTAAAGTTGGCGCCGTTGGAAAGTCTGGCCTGCAACGGTGCAGTCATGGCCTGGAAGGCGTGGCGGTCACCCGTATGGCCTGTGCTGCAGAGTCGATGCTGAGAGGGGGAAAGGGGGATTCGCTCTATTATGCGGAGGTTAATTTGGGCAAAGCGGCGAGCCCCAGGCACGGCGCGCGGTTGATTGAAAACCGGTGCAGCTGACTTGTTGCGTTGCCCTTCTCCGTCAGTTTGTTTAATCCCCCGGATGCAAAATTTAGGATCCCCTCGAACCTTAATCACCTCCACCTTTTTACAGGCGCATAAATGGAGTTAGGGACTGGCGCAAGCCTGAAATAATGGCCCCGAGTACGCGCTTGGTGGCGGACGGGGGACGAGAGCTTGTGGAGCAGGCGTTTTCTTTCCTCCTGGTCAGCTGATCGATACACTTCTATCATTCCACGGAAAAAAAGAAGTTGGGGCCGGTAATCTGTAGGCGAAATATATGCAGATACAGTTTGGAAACACAGTTGTGTTGCAAGTGTGACCTGTTCGCTCTCACCGTAGATGTGCGGGTAGACTGCAAAAAAGAAAAAAAAAAAAGAAATGCTACATGCGCGGGCCGGCTAGAAAAAGTTTTTGATAACAAAATGAGTTCGCACCCGGAACACGTGGGCAAAGCGATGTTTGGGAATTCTCCAATAGTTGTCACCTCTTCTTTGCAGCCATTAATGGGGCCCTGAAATGAAGTTGTCGGACTATTTGGGGTGGTGTTGAGGAGTTCCTCGGACGCGTTTACTTCTTTATTTAACTGCTCATCAGAGTTGGATCTGTCTGTAAGCCCACCATATGCAGTGGAACCTCGTTTTATCGGACCGGGAAAACAAAACGTTACAGCCGGGAAAACATAAGAGTGAGGAAAGCCGCGAAAACGGGCCGGCGTCTAACTGGCGTCGTTAAATCACCCCCTATCTTGAGCTCCATTGTTGCCATCATTGACTCTGTGCTGTCATCGTGCATACATATTTTAGTGGATCTGTGAAGTGTCGTGCGGTTTGTTGAGGTGGTGCCCGCCGGGCTGCCGTTCGGGGTTGCTTCGGCAGCAGCGATGTTCGTGCCGCGGCGTGTCTTCAAGGCGCCGCTGGATCCTGACGGATTGAAGGCGTGGGAAAGCGCGATTCCGCTTCAAGGTTACGTCACAAACTTGCAGCGGTGACATTCATTGTGAGCCTTTCAGATATCCTCAACCCATCATGAACGGTCAAACTAAGGATTGCTCGAGGCAAGTGGACCCTGAGGGGAAGCGCGGTGCCCCCGAACATACCTGAGCACCTGTCAAAACAAAGACGCCAAAGCCATGCAGAAAACCACCCAAAGGGAGTGTTGCGTCCTGCCAAAATAATAGGCCTTTGTGCGACAAAACTGGTGCGAGTGAGTACCGCGAGTGAGTACAAAGCACCTAGAATAGCAAGGAAGGAGCAGCACACGACAGGCCGAGACCGATCTCAACTAAGGCCCCTAAAATGTCAACGCTACCCGCAGCGCTACCGCTTGGTCGGCGGCAGCACCGGCCTGCGCCGCGGTACCGGAAGGCCGCGCGCTTTGCCAGCTGACCTAATCTAAACAAACTAGCAGTGGCTTAGCTCGGCTATGCCAGGATATACGCCGAGCTAAGCGTGAGCTACGTATATCCCAAGCGTGAGCTAAACGTGAGCTAAGCGTGAACTACGTATACGTAGCTTGAGCTACGTATATAATATGCAGCAACAGTGCGCGGCGCTATATATATATATATATATATATATATATATATAACATCCCGCACTTCCGGCGTTCCGAAGTGAAACTTCTGCTATTCGAGTTCAGTGTACTTCTGCTGTTGTAATCACAGTGATGATTTGGATAGCACTTTCGACGGATGGCCATCTAGTGACGGCCTCCCCAACTCGCTTGCGGCTTCTTGTAGCAAGTTCAGTAACAAAGCCTGGCCAAGACACATCAAAAGCCAAAATGATGGTGCCCAAGCGGCTTCGGAGCGTCAGGTTGCGACGCATCATTCGAGAACGGGCCCACAGTTGCGACGTTACAGCGGGGTCC
The DNA here is from genome assembly GCF_048455015.1 of Haemaphysalis longicornis. Taxonomy (NCBI): domain Eukaryota; kingdom Metazoa; phylum Arthropoda; class Arachnida; order Ixodida; family Ixodidae; genus Haemaphysalis; species Haemaphysalis longicornis. The sequence goes on from NW_027526233.1 coordinate 399,964, forward strand.
GCAATACATTACTTCATATGGGAGCTATGCCGGGACGGATGACAAACACCGTAACAGCCAGGGAAAACTCAACAGTGAGGAACGTACCAGAGCGGGGTTCTACTGTATATTCGCTCCGTGTAACGCCCGAAACTAGAGACATTTCGTGGCTGCCTTTATGTTGCACTGACTCATATGAGACGTATTTTGATGGATTTCGTCTTTAAAATATTGATTTTCACACATGTCGTGCAGGGTTGTTTTTTTTTTGCGTGTTCCCGCTCTTGCCATGGCAGTAGAGCATGCTAGCTGTCTGCTAAATTTAGCCCCGTAGATTTCCCAGTGTGTCGTTGTAGCAGACCTCAGCCAATAGGTGAGGAGAATGGTGTGAGGGAGGCGGGAATTTTAAATGCACTTCTTCACGCGAAAGAATGCGCTTAGCTCGCCTTAAAGGACTCGAAACATCGGCATGCGCTGTCGACTCGAAATCTGGCAAAGTAAATAAGGCCAAGTTCTGCCGTTCAGCCGAGAAATGCGTTGTGCTCTGGATTCCGGGATTGCGCGAGTAAGGGATGTTTCGTATTTGCAGTCGTTGCATATGTCACTATACTTACGCGATCTGACTGATTCACGCCTGAATGGCATAAATATTCGGATGGGCCCCTGAGACTCGCCAGAACTTCACGTGTGGCTCGGGAAACTTCACGTAAGTTGGGATCGCCGTTAAAATAACAAGAATTCTGTTTTCCTTCAGCAACAAAGCGGGTAATGGCCGTCAAAGGCTGCTCGGACTATCACACATAATGTGGGCAGTGTAGGTCAGGGTTCACTAATTCAGTTAATGAATCAGTGAATAATAGACTGCCAGCTTTTAGGCGTGCTAGGCGACCCCCAGAATCTTCACATGCCGAGTTATAGAGCGCCGGGAAGGACTACACATAAGGCACATTTGTAGCGCTGCAATAAAGATGCGCCAATTTTGCACTGCTCTCTAGTGACGCGTATATTTTTGTAGTTCTAAATCTGAAAATCTGCTGTGCTCATCCGTTAGAATTAACGTCTTTTTGCTTTAGTTATTGAGGGTTTAACAACAAGGGGAAGCAATTTTAAATGGCCGCGTTGTTGCTGCGAAATGCAAGATTTATAATACCTGGATGTAACGAACCCCTGTGTAACGAATTCCTGGATTTAACGAAGTTTTTCAATTCCCCATTTCCACCCCCCCATTGAAGCCCATGTGTTTGCGACGTCTCTCTAACGAAGGTGTTGCGGCGGTTATTCTTGGTTTAACAAACTCGCTAAGCTGATCAGTCATTGCTTTTTGAAGTTAAACAAAAATAGGCTGACGGAACGACCTAACGTACCGAATACTAGCTCTAATTTAATTAGGACCCGGCAGCTGCAAATACGTCTAGAATCGCTGAAAACACAATTCGTTATGACGATGATGAACTAGCGCCATCTCGTGGCTAACGTAGCGCCCGCTTGCGGTTTTGCGTGTGTGGCGTCGCTAGGGTAGCTACACTTCACTTTTTTTCGCCTGCACCGCAAACGACCGTGCGCGCAGTGTCGGTTCGACCCTCCCGTTTTGAGGTGCGAGACCTGCCTTTCTTCGTGTAGTCGCACGTCTCCACTGATATCTGGTTTCTCTGTGATAAGTTGTGCTGCGAGAAAACGAAACATTTCCTCTTTTCAAGACAATCAAGTTAATGCCGTCGCCAGCTGGCACCCTCTCAACAATCCCGAGTTCGTGAAAAGGCGCCCTTTTCAGCATACGTTTGGTTCTTGAAATGCGTTTTGAACCAGAAAGTTTCGAAAAGCAAAAGTTATAAATAAGTTACGTTTGTTTTTTGGGGGCAAGTGACCTTCCCTCTTAAAAGCGACTTGTAGTCCTTAAGCTCGTGCGAAACTTAGCAGGCGCAAATCACGCAGTTTTCCACGATGAAATACGTCCTTGAAGGGTGAATTCACCATCACTGATATCTGGCATTCCGGTTTCGTTTCTGCTTCACTCACGTGAACTCGAAACCTGCATGTGACGAAAACCTGGATGTGACGAAAAATAGCGAGATTTTGTCAACTTCGTCATATCCAGCTTTTTTGTTTTCCCAAGGTTCGTGAAACAGCAGCTGCGTAGCGGTGGAGGAAGTCAGCTAACCACGAAACATTTTAACCAACCAGCAACTGTAAAAAAATCACGCCATATCCACGGAATGAATGATGATAAGTGGGGCGAAGCTCGAGAGGGGGAGATCATCGGTAACCGTAACTCTCCCGTGAAAGTTCGCCCATTACATCATTAAGAAAGACGTAAGACTGTGTGCGTACATTGTACAAGTCAACTTTTATTTTCGGAGTCAATGCTCCCAGGCCCAGACCTGGTAAAAGACCCCGCGCCATCGAGGACTACCCCGCACCTCGACCACAATTTGTCACCTAGGATGGGACACAACGGTAAAGAAAGAACTTTTAAGTGCGAATGCACTTTATAAGCGACCCTGAATTCCGGCGACCGCCGTCCGTCCACATAGCAACAGCTGCGGGTGCGCGCGCTCCTCGTCTTCCTTGGCAACGGGGGGAGATGGGCGCGCGCTGCCTGGCCGCTGACATGGCACATACCCACGTGGGGGATTGGCCAGGAATCGGGCGTGAGAAGGGCTAGAGTACTGACACGAAATTTCAAAGCTGAGATCCGCTCTAGCAATGAAGTACAACGACAACACAAATAGGTGTCTGTGCATGGCACATACCCACGTGGGGGATTGGCCAGGAATCGGGCGTGAGAAGGGCTAATGCACCCGCTTAAAGGAGTACTGACACGAAATTTCAAAGCTGAGATCCGCTCTAGCAATCAAGTACAACGACAACACAAATAGGTGTCTGTGAATAAATGCATCTTTCTTTCTTTGTAGTTGTGTGTCTGTGTGTGATCTCTCTTTCGCGAACATTACCGAACCGCGCAAATTCAACTCGTGCATTCGCACTTTCACATTCTTCCCCTCGGGGAAATGCGGGGAAATTTTATTTAGGGCGAACTTGTGCCCGAACAAGACGAGAGGAAACGAGCAAAGGTCCTTGCGTCTCGTTCGATCTCCGAGAACGACTGCCTGCGTTCGTGGCGTGATCTCTTGCGTGATCTCCCCCTCGCAGTGCACGTGCGCTCGCGCCTCCGTTGGCGAACACAGACAAGCTCGCGCTCCCGGTGCCGAGTTTGCGCTGCCGGTTGCAGCCGGTTCTTGCGCGTGCAACGCGGCCCACTTTGCGACATCTCCGAAAGCATGCGGTGGTCACGTACCACGAGACACAAGGGATTGAGAGACCCATAGCTTTAGGAGCTTCGCCCCTAAAAATTAAAGCCGTTCCACTTGATGTGAAAGCTATCGGAAGTACAGAGCAGTGATTCGCCATAATGGGCTGTAGCGCCATTATCCGCTCACTGCTACTACCCGATGCAATTCAAATTTGCCGCCTTCGCAGTGCTCGCGCGCCCCCTATCTGAAACAGCGCCAGCGGGAGCTCTGTTCTTTTAAAGACGATAGTCTTTCTTGGGCTACTTAAACCCAGAAATTTCTGTCTGTCTGTATGTCTGTCTGTCTGTCCACCTGTCTGTCTGTGACTCGATTCAGCCACCCTGCTAATGTAAAATAGTACCTGCGCAATAGTCTTATATAGTCACAGCTAAATGTGCCCGTCTAAGTCCGGTGTAATGTTCATACTTGTCAATATTGTTGAAGAACAACAAGACATTACGCATATATAAGACAGCAAATTAATACAGAAGTGATATTTGCAGCGTTCCTTTATAAAAAATTGTACATGTTTGATTTTGGCGAGATTAAATACTTCATCAACTGAAATATCACTCCGCCGTCGCCTGCTGTCGCCCGCGCCATATAGCTTCTGGGAACGCACGTGGACTAGGGAAACGCGGTTCTATAAACGTTGAAGTAGGGCTCCTCGATTCACACGCGTCTTCGCCGTACGGCAGCGTTGGCATCGATACAGCCGGTCTGGAGCAGTGGAACGCGAGAAATTTAAAATGAATTAAGCAAACCTTTGGCGTCTTGTGTCTAAATTTGTTGCGCTTTAAATTTTAACTAAGGGCTTAGTGAGGCGCACGACGAGACAGACGGCCTTGATGTAAGCCGCATAGACGCCAGCGTGAGATTCCCCTCTAGTGTATGTGGACTGTAGGAGGTCAGCCCCGCCCTCGCGAGGTGATTTGGGGGCCGTGGGTTCAATCTCTAGCGTGGAAAAAGCTAGCTGACGGTGGTGGTAGAATGCCGCTTGTGATGGTGGCGCTGATAGATGAGGTTTGCGCCACTACACGGTAACGCCCTTACTAAGCTAATGTGCAGCAGCGTTCCGGGCCTGTGCTGCCTACCGCCCTGCCACGCCATGGGCACCCTTGTATCATCATCATCATCATCATCATAATCGCGAGATTTATTGAGGAAAAAAATGCAGCTGGGTATTCACAGCAGTTGGGGTCCCCGTTTCGAGACTCCATTCGGATCTTCCAAGCTCTCGAGCCTGGTATTCCTCTGAAGCTCCCAGCCTGGCAAGAGCTGCCTCCCATTGGTGTTGTGTCTCCCGTGTTGTTGTACCGCCTGGCCATGTTATCCACACATGTTATCCACCTAGTATGGGTGCTTTACCTCCTTCATCTTGACATTGTTGTGTTTACATCAATGTCTAAGAACACTCCTTTATCGTGCGAACTGCCTGCGTGGCGAACAATGCGCGCGAGAAAGTAGTCCCAAGACCCGTCGTCTGCTCACCCTCTAAGTTGAGCAATCTACGCGCGTGCCGGCGTCAAAACGCGCCCGCCCTACCCAGTGTCCGCCTTACCAGCGGCGCTTGCGAAACGTTCGAGGCCTCTTTTGAAACGTCCGAAAGAATGGGAATTATTTCCGTCTCTCTTTGTGTCTCGCATCTCGAACCAGTGAACTCTGTGGCGTGTTCGTCTCTCGGAGGAGCGAGTGAGTGGGCGTCTGCACCTTGACCCTCCCTCGCCTTCGTAGGGCGCAGCAGCTGTTCTCTTCGGGAACACCCTATAGGCGAGAATGCCCTCTCGTGACGTCATCACTGTGCAACCAATGAACCTTTGTGCTGCCTATTTCTTTTGGTCAACGTGGGAGGAAAGAGGACTTCGCAACAGTGTACGACGAAGGCTCTAGTCGTGAACTAGATCGTCCAGAAGGTCCTTTTTGCGAGTCTTACTTCGGGGGTGTTCACTCGCATCTTTCTCGCCGGTGACTTCTTTTGCTTCCGCTTCAATTGAGAAGATGCTGACCGCTGGAAGAAGGCGCCGGAGAGCTGCTGGGGTCAAAGGCTTCGCACCTCTCGCCCTAACGTCCCAGACGGACGAACCCGTTTGGAATGATAATGCCGGAAAAACAGCTAGGCGCCCGGTGCTGTGTTCGCGCTGGTCCGCTGCGGTCTTCTGTGGTTGAACGTCCCGCATAGCACTGAGGCTAGTTCTTGAGCGGGGTGCCTCCGTCTCAACAGCCGTTGCACTCCTTGACCCGTCTTGATTCAAGGAGGCCCCGCGTATACGACCTTGTCGTCCGCTTTTCTTCTTCGGCGCTCTGCCATAGCGGCAGTGTTCAGCATACCGGCCCTTGTGTGCGTGTTTGTTTGCTTGCTTGCTTTTTACGAAGTGCTTTGTAGATGCGTATGGGAAGGGTGTTTACGACACGACTGTGCTTTGTGCCCGGCTGCCAAACGCTTCGCGGGCTTTCTTTCCGAAGCGGTTCGCTGTCGCGGTCGGCGTTCGGCTGCCGAATCAGTGCAGAGCATGCACCCGTCACCGTGCTGCCGTACTCCCCGCTGTGGTTCAGTGGCGGAGGCTTCGCGCGGCTGATCCCAAGAACGCTGCTGAGGGACGTGCTATCTAGGCGAGAAGGACGCGGGAAATGCATAAATCCGTCCGTCCGTCTGTCTAAGTGTGTGTGTGCGTGCAGACATATGGGAATGTTTTGACATTGTGTATGTCGAAAGGCTCAGAGAAGTATCCCATCTTCACAGCCTCCCATTGTTCATGTACGCGCCCACATCAGTTAAATGCAAAAGAAAAGCACCATTGCCAAACTTTCCCGACTCCATTAAGTTAGAAACATCCATCACGCCCATTTTTCCTGTTTTTAAGGCGGTGCTGCTGACGCAACGACGCGGGTTCGAACCCGGCCGCGCTGGCGGAAACGAAAAAAGAAAAATGCAAATGTCGAGATTTGGGCACGCGTTAAAGATCTCGCTAGTTGGGCATTTGGCGTCCTCGGTACCGCTAGGCGGAGGCGCCTTGGGCTGTGGGGGGCGGGAAACCCCGAGAGGACGCGCCCACAAACCGACGGCTTTCTCATTTGAGCGAGACGTCGTTTGTGTTCATTCTGGCGGTGCTCGCGGCGGTTAAATCCTTCGAGGCTCGTTGCTCTCATTCCATTGTGACGGCGGGGAAAGAAACAGAACGAGGGCCGAAATTTGTCGCTAACGGTGCCAGTAACGGACGTCGCTCGTTCGCGGAAGAATTGTCCGCGCGCTGAGAATGGTTGCAAATTGCGCGTCGCCTCGGCGGTTCGGGACAGAGGAAAGAAGGAAAAATAAAATAGCGAAAAACAATTCGCCAGATGTCGGTCGCTGCGCTGCGACGGGCGGGTAAGCGAGAGTTTGTCTTCCTTAAAGCCGGGTTTGTTCCTTCGGCTGGGGACTCGCGTCTCTTCTTCCGTCCTTCCCATTCTCTTTATCCTCTTCCCCCGTGAGTTGATTGTTTGAATCGCTCTTTTTCTTTTTTTCCCATACAGCGTATACTTCTCCGTTGGCATCGCGTTTTCATTTTACTCTCTGCCGCCGTTTAAATTGCGCGCGCACCGCAAACTCAGCGGCAGACGACAGCTCGTCTCTCTCTCTCTCTCTCTCTCTCTCTCTCTCTCTCTCTCTCTCTCTCTCTCTCTCTCTCGTTCTCCCTGCAGACGACCAACGCGGCTAACCGGCAATTTCGGAGGCCTGGCGCGACTCTGTGTTTGTCCGTTGGCACTCTTGTCTGTTCCTTTTTCTGGGAGTCCTCCTTGGGCGGCCGAAGACGGACGGTTCCGCTGCATCGTTACAGTGCCATCCTTGGGCCCCGCGTTGCGCACAACGTCGTCCTCTTCAAAAGCGACCGCCTTGCGTTGTTTTTGTATTTCGTCGCCGCCCCCCCCCCCCCCCCCCCTCCTTTATTTTTTTTGCCGCCCTGAGAGGGCCCTGTCTGCGCGCGGGGCTTTTCACTTGGCGGCGGCGTCGTGGGCTTCGTGGCTCTGTGAAGCCCCTTCGTAGCGAGCCAGTCCGCGCCTTTCACGCATTGAGCCGCGTCGTTGTCCGAAGCGATTCCGCGTCGTCTTTGGTTGCGCGTCACAAATTCGGCGATGGCGGCTGACTGATCCGAGTCTCTCGACGACGCTTTCGCGGCCTTCGCGTGGCTTTGTCGCGCTCGGCCTTTTTATTCGTAACGGCCTCCGAACGGAAGTTTGGGTTCGCTTCCGCGTGTTTATCTCGAAAATTTCATTCCACAAAGAGGGGGGTAAACAAGAAAGCAGGGAAAAGTCGGAAAACGTAAAGAGAAACATGAGACGGGAAACATAAAAAGACAAAGCCAGAAATTTGCACAAATTAAAAATACAAAGACGTCCAGATGACGTAGTACTCGAAATTCAACTTTCCGACTGTTTTCTTGATTCTTCTTCCCCACTGAGATGGCTGATCTTCGTGGTGAGCACGCACGCGGTAGCTGCGAGTGGATGGTGCACACTGGGTCTAATATTGCCGAGATAGCACTGAGAATCTCCTCGACCTAATTTGAAAACCTCAGAAACAACAGGTTGCGCGCGAGCTTGGCGAAGGCGGGAAATTGAGTTGAACAACACGCCTCTCTGTCGCAGGGGGTAGCGACGGGGGATGGAGAGAGAGAAAATGGGGGACTTTTTATTCGTCGAGCAAAGTATAGGCCTGGCCCCCTGAAAGGCATCCCCAGTCCTTGGCTTCGATTAGCTGTCCTTGCTCTGGTCACCAGGTTGAGCTGGAAGAGGGGGTCACGTGGCAAGTGCGGCCGAAGACTGTCGTCTTTCGACGACATTAAAAGCGGACTTTTTTTCTTTTAACGCTACTACGGAAAACAAACAGCTATTTTCTCTGGCATACCACAATTGAATACATGAGCCTCTTTACTTGAATGCATAAATCGATGATTAAGTGTATACATGAATTGAATACATGACCAGCTTTACTGTAGTGTACCACTCTTTCTCTACAGGTTTTCGGAATTTTACCTTTTTTCTTCACATCCTGCGTATAGTATACTCAACCCTGTTTACTCAGAGCTAATGCTGTATAATTTCTTGCTCCCGTGCTTACATACTGTACGTATTCTGTTGACTGCCTAAATTGTTTTCTACGATGTCTTCGCATTTATCTACAGGAGGTCACCATGACAGTTTTACGTTTAGACCTCATTCTGTACCACGTCGAATATGTATCTGTGAAGATATATAATAAAATCCTGAAACCCACATTTCTACATTCGCTCCCGAAGTGCACGCGAAAGAGATATTGACGCTGTGCTCGGAAGAGAGAGAGAGACAGAGTAAGAAAGAGAGACAGCTTTGTTTGCCTTCTGTAAAGACTTGTGCGTCGCTGCTGTGCTCAGAGGCGCGTTCGTTCTATCGACGATATCCGCAGCCCTAGTGGCATTCAGACCGTACGAGAGACATCCTTTGGTCGCCCCAGGGCCACCTCGTGGAATAACCACCAAGCTGCGACGATAAACGACCCGCAAGGTCATAAAACCCGATCGCCCCCTTAATTGCCGATAAATTCCACCGCCCCCGGACCGCTCTGTTCAACACGCCGAAGGTTGCAAACGGAGCGGCTGCACTGGCGTTTCGATCGCCTCACGGCGACCCCGGGGGGCTCTCCAATCTGGGGCACTCCGCTGATTGCGGCGTCTTCGGCATTTCCGCGCGCAATTCGTTTTTGTGTCGCCTAGTGCCAATACGTTGCCGGGGCTCGGATGGCTTTATAATGCGACACTCCGATAGGGTGCAATCATGAGAGAGGACCGGAGGGTTCGATTTCCGAAGGCGGCTTTTCGCGAGGGGGGGGTACGTAAGAAACGCCTTGTCGGAGATAACTTTGGTTGTGATGCGGTTGCGAGTAGTTTAGAACGGTCGGTTACGTACGATAATTACCACGTGGTTCGGGTGCACCCTGGTGTGAGCGTAGTTGGAACCCAAACCTGCATTTGCATTTATTTTGGATGGGTTAACTGATCCGTCAGCCGTTACTTTTATCTCGGCTGTTTGGGGGACCGCACGAGATACGACGGTTGGTTAGGATGCGCTTGTTGCGGTGGTCTTCTCTTCGTGAGTGATTATTCTCTTGTTTAGCTAAGGTGATAGTTAAACGAATGAATAAAACAATAACAGACTACATGGAAGCCTTTGAGTTAAGTTGAATTTCACGTGGCAGACTCTGTCAGTAATGGGAAAATGAATAGTGGAGGGACTACTGATGCATGCTGGTGCGCGATCCTGGGAGTCCGTGCAAAAGCATTGGTGGTAACAGCTTCAACACTGCCTTCCTCCCTCATGACCATAAACCTCTGTTTCAAACACACACGCAGACAAAATGTTATTACTAAAATGCCGTGCAATGGCCGCCTAGAATTAATTTAAACGTTTGAGATGTTTATACGGACCCCTCAAACGCACAATACGAGATTTTGAAAAGCATCGGCGATAAAGGTACCACTTGCAGTACGCCCCCCGCCTCTCTCCGTTTAGCCGGCATAGTTTCTTTTCAATTCTTGCATGGCCCGACGACGCCGACTTGATAGAGAAGTCTAAGAAAACTGACGCCTCAGCGCTACGGTTCCGCTACTATAACTAACTGAATGTTCTACTCCGGCGGCATCATGCTGAAGTATTTTTTTTTACTCCACTTCCAACTCTTTCGCGCACACGTGTTCGGCTTCCACCACGAGGCCCAAACGCCGCAGCTTGCTTCGTGCCTCGCAGGTATTTTGCTCTTGTACGGAGCGCTTCCCTTCGCCCTAGCATGCGGCCCAAAAAGCAAGGCGGGCTGCGAGCGTTAATCCAATGAGCCCTCAAGCGCGCACTGCGCTGTTTTTGTTTTTTCTCCGGAGCTTCCGAGCGGCGGATTGATCGTGTTGTTTGTTTTTGGCGTTCCTTTCCGCCCGTCGAAGCGGAACTTTCCGGAAAAAATGGCTTTAGGAAGAAGAGATAGGCTTATGTTATCACCCGCGTTTGCCTGCTCGCGCGTTTGTTTTAAACCGCCCCTCGGATGCTGCCTCTCTATGGCTGGCGCTTTCTATAAAGTGCTTCTTCAGCACGGGTGTTCGTATACGTTCCGTTTTTCTGCTGTGTGACTGCGCGTTTTTTGTGCGTGTAGACGGAAGCTCGGGATTTTCCGCTGGCGCATTTGGGTTGGCGCTTTGTTTTTGCCGTTGATTTCGTCTCCTTCTGCGCAGTGTCTGGCGACGCGCGAAGCGGCAGAAATGAAGCCCAGCTTTCTTCAAGTGCGCGCTCGTGATGCTCGCGAGTGCTTCGAACCGCGGAATCATGAGTGGCCAAGAGTGAATCCGTCAATTACTCCCGCAGATACCTGCTGGAACGCCTAGCGCAGCGTGCACATTAATTGCGCGTCGGGTTATTTTTATTGAGTTATTAAGTGCGCGTCGGGTCTTTAACGGGCACCGTCTGTTGCACTCCAGCGAGGTTTCTGTCTTTATCAGTGCTCAGTAGCTCTGCAATTACACGGAAACAGCTGCCTCCGGAATGAGCGCTGCGCGAATCGGTCGCGGCGTGTCGGACGATCCTTGTCCGAAAGTACTGCTATCGTGGACGAGGCGTGCGCCACCGTTTTTGCCCACTCCTTGGAGTAACGCCGCCTAGATAAAGAAGCCCTTCTGCAGCGACGTTAGTGCATGGCTATTAACAGACTCACCATACTTCTTCACTAATATTAGAGAGAGAGAGATAGAGAGAGAGAGAGAGAGAGAGAGAGAGAGAGAGAGAGAGAGAGAGAGAGAGAGAGAGAGAGAGAGGGAGGGAGGGAGGGAGGGAGGGAGGGAGGGGGAGGGAGAGAGAACGCCGCTGGTCACACGATTTGACCGACCACATGGCGGGTAGCGAAATAACTTTAATGATGCGGTGAAGTCAGCCTATAGCATTGCACCGAGCCAGGTGTGCTACTTTGTGTGGGAATGATGAATGGTAAGATGAGTGAAGACGCGTAAACACTGAAGGAGGCGCGCAGGCACTAATAATCGCAGGAAAAATACACCAAGGGGTGCAAAAACGCACGCACGAGGCTATGTTGGAATGTGAATGTCCCAGCATTTCGTCCTATAGGCACCGTCACGAAGAAAATACGCCAAGGCCCGTGTGGTCCATGCAGCAGCGGCCCATGTAGAGCGCCCTGGTCCGATGGCATTGCTGAGGTTCAGTTATCGCACAGTCGCAACCATCTTCGGGGCAAGCCGTGCTGCAGAGGAACGCGGGGACACGCGCGGAGGAGAACACGGCAAGTGTTGGTTGACGCAAGGTTCCACGGCGCGTCTTGTGCGGGCACTCGTCGGCGGAAGCCGCACTGAGGCGAGAAACATCTTTGCTCCAATGCACAAATGTGCAGGCGTTCGCTTATTCGCGATGGGGCGTCCTCCATGGAGCCGGCGAGTAACCGTCGGGCAAAAAGTCAGCCGAGTAAAATTGGCCAGTCCGTGCTACCTAGTTGGTTCAGTTCTGGCGGAAAGCTGCTGGAACGTAGACGCAAAGCGTGTCTTTCTTGTCTTCCGTTTTGCGTCCAACTGCGAGCTGCTTTCCGCCACTCAATTGCCCATTTCGAGACGCTATGCGCCTAATAATAACTCCGAAATACAACCCTTACAGCGCTTCCGTAAAACACGTGAAAACAGCAAAGATACTACGAATGCAACTGAACAGTACTGTGAACGCTTCTCCTGAAAACTCCTAGTGGAGAAAATAATGTATCCCAATGCTCCCCTGGAAGACTTCCATTTTGGTTGCGGTAAATTTTTACTCCTGTACACTGCTAAATAAACCTAAGGAATGCTGGGCGTAAGATGATACTCCCTCTGGGAGGTGTGCTAGATACTCGGTCTTGGGATTGAGTTAGGACAAGCCATTTACTCCCTCTTAGGCTTATCTCTGTTCAGTTTGCACAGGAGGGGTTGATGTGTAGAGCCGATCCGGTTTCCGACGCGGTGCGGCAAAATATCTAGCAGGTCGCAGGCGTGCTGTAGCGGTGCCTTTTCCGCTCATGTGTGTCGCCCCTCAGCGACCTCGAACGGCGGCGGTGGCGGTCTCTGTGAAAGATAGCTCGCTGGTCTTTTCGTTTGATAATAGCGCGTGCCTAGCGACGCGGAATCCTTGACCGGCCACCGAATTGCGTCGTTGTCATGACCAAAACAACAAAAGCAAAAACAACGCGAAAAGATAACGGCCGGATAGAAGAAAACCTAGGACACATGCCACTGTCGCCCTCTCCCCAGCGTTCTGAGAAAAGAAGTTGTAGCACCGAAGTTCTCTGATTATGCGTACAGCTGTTCCGGCGCGCATAAATAACAGCATTCGCACGCGTTCTTGGAGGAATTAATGGATCCTTGTACAAGTCATTGTTTAAAAAAATTACGCCCCTTACCAAACCGCGGAAACACATCACACACCCTTGTAACGTCCACCTCGCGCGATTGGCCAACTAAATCGCCATCCGTGCAATCGGTAGTGCGCTCCTTGCGTTACCTTGCGTTTACTTTGTGCTGCTAAGCAGCCAACTTTCAGGCGGCGCGTCTGGCCAGCTCGGGTTCGTGGATTTTCGCCGCCGTCGTGGTTTAATTTTTTCGCTCGCTTGCGCGAAGCCGTCCCGCTCCAACTTCCTGGCTTTTGTCTTTTTTTCTTCTCCAGCTTTAAAATTTTCAGCTCCCGGAATGTGTTCCCGAAATTGGTTGACAGCTTTCGGGTGGTCGGCGCGTGAAATTGGTGCGGGAAAAACAGAAAATGTCGCTGAAAGCAAGAAGTTCGTGGTAGCCAAAGCTTTTGGGGCGCGGTTAATTGCGTTGCTTCGTTTTTCCCTTCTTGCTGAGTTGCCCTGAGTTTATTTGTTTCTAGGCTGCTCGCTTTCGCACGTGTTGTGTCGGCGGTAATAGGTTTTTTCGCTGTCGAGATATGGAAAAGTCCGGATAGGTATTCTGCAGCTCGAACTTTTGGCGGTTTTTTTTTTAAATCCTTCGACCGAGTCCCAGAGCAGAAGACAGTGAAGGCGATGACGAAGGCAGGGAGAGCTGAAGGCGGGAAGACATTGGAATTTATGTATCACGTGATTTGTTGACTTTCGCCATATCGCTTCATCTCATAGAACCTTCCGGGAGTAGCCGTTGCTCATTTGTAGTAATCCTGCGTTACTTGTACACATCGCCCAGTTACGACGGCCAAGAACGTTTTCTCGGGTGTTTAGGCGTTTCGCAGGTGTTTATCGTTTTAATCGAGAAAGAAACCCGGACTGTCTGAATGACACAGGATGTCCTCATCCGGTATAATAGAAGAACGCTTTCAAACCTCGTGCACTGAATATCCACCCCTGCGACTGTAAGAAGGACTCCCGCGATGTGTGTGAATAACCAGGGGTCTAACTTTCCTGCTCCCGCGCTGTTTTGTGGCTATAACAGAAAAAAGGCGTAATTATTTACGCTTCCTTGCCTAATTGGAATTTCTTCGAACGGCCACCCGAGGTACCCTATATCGCCAAAAATAGAGGTGGGGTTGCGGTGAGCGCAACACAGATAGATGCCAGCGTTGTCACGTGCGCTTGTAAACTCGAAATGAGGATTTCGCGTCATCTGAGATGCTTAGCGTAGCGCTTCTCTGTTTACGTTTGCATTCATTGCGCAAGCCATGGTCGAGTGCACACGCTGGTGCTGCTGCCGACAGCAGGCAGTTGCGGAGGCACCCGTTCGCGTAGAATGTACTTAGATGTAGCTGAAAGGGGAGGGGGACACAGACGCGAACCGGTGGCGGAATTCGTGATGCAGTGGGCGCGTAGTTCTTGGGATCGCACGCGCGGCGCACGTGCTTTTCTACCTACACTATCCTGTGTGTGTACCGTATATACGTATACATTGTCACGTGTGCAAGAAGTTTAAAGATGACGACGACGAAGGGAACGCCTCCAGCCACCTCCCTTCAGCGCGTGCCGACGAACTGTCGCCGACGACGACGACGGGGTGGAGCAGAGTGTCTCGGGCAGTTGTGCGCGAGAGAGAGCACGTGAGGCGAGCTGGGCCGGCTAGAACGCCATTCTAGCGCGCGGTGTGCGGGAGCATGGGAATGCTTCGCGGAGTTGCTAGGAGGCACAAGTTCGCCTTATTAAATTGCCTTCACCCACCCGGACAATTCCGTCCTTGTTCTTGTTGCGTGGCTATATATATCAGACAGAAATAAGGGTTGGCAGTCAAGAAAACTTCGGGCAGCAAAGGGGAGGGTGTGGTACGTCATTGAAACGGATAAAGAATTTGGAAGGAAAGAACGCAGAGAAAAAATGCCCGCCAGGTGGGATCCGAACACACGACCTCCAGGATACCGGTCTGGTGCGATGACCACTACGCTACCGGCGGGGCGATTTTCCCCTCCACTTTCTGGGTATTTATGTTAATGTAATTTTTTCCAGTGCTTGGGGGTCGTAGCCAGCGCTTCTCCGACTTCTCGGGGTGACGGGGACCTTTGTAATTCCCGGGCCGTGATTCGAGTGTCTACGACATGTCGAGTCATTTTTTTTTCTCCAGTTTCTTTCTTTCCAAATTCTTTATCCGTTTCACTGATCTACCACATGCTCCCCTTTGCTTTTCGAGGTTTTCTTGACTGCCAACCCTTATTTCTGTTTTATTACAACGACCACACCATTTCCTATTCTAATTCGCTATATATATATATATATATATATATATATATATATATATATATATATATATATATATATATACAGAAAGAAATGCCGGCAGTCTACAACGCCAAAGAATGCATAGGGGAATGGTTAGAATATTTTTTTTACCGTTAGTGACGTTACATTTTTTTTATTAGTATTATTAATTTCGTGAGAAAGAAAGAAAAACACGCGTCCAGAGTGGGGACCGAACCCACGCCTTTCGATTAGATCTCGAATGCCTTACCAATTCGGCTATCTGGGCGACTGTGTCCTCCTTCACTTTCTGGGGTATTTATATTTACTACAACTGTATCTGACGCTTGAGGCGAGCCCCTCATTTCCAAACCCTATATATATATATATATATATATATATAATATGCTAAAGCAAGAAATGGCCGTTCTTGCTTTGTGCGATTTTTAACTTTCGCGATACTCTATTGAGCGGCTTCGTTTCCTTGCTGCCAATTTCCCTGGTGAGGAGATGCTCTTTTTTCTACTTATCGCGCTGCACTTAACGTGGGTGCGCTTTATTTTTATGCGCTTTCCCATTTTTTGTTCGCGCTTTTTCTTTTGCGTCAAGTGCATAACGCCCGCAATTTTCGCGTGACGGCGTTTACATTGTGTCACCGTGGTCTCTTGTTTGTTCTTCTGAGGAAAAATTTTGAGGGGATCTGTGTAAAGATCAGTTGTGTGCGTAAAAGTGAATCTGTTTATTTTTTCATTTCGTTTTGACACCGCTGCATTTTCTCAGCATGCCTCTGTACTTTGCGTAGAAACCTTCCTTTGTTTTTTGTGCCCGTTTTGCTCAATGCGCCAACAGAAAAGCTAGCTGTCCGGATGTGACGTCATCTTTGCGAACCCCGGGCGCTCCCGCTTCCAGACCCACGCGCCGGCGCTCCGCCGCTGACGTGACGCCACACCCCTCCAATGCGCATGCGCTGCTGCAGAGGCTTGGCCTGTCCGTAGAAACAGTTCCAGCTTGTTTGGGGCTTCCACGCTCGCGTATGAACGATGGACGGAGGTTCGTATTGCTTCAAGACATGTTCTGTGATTGCGCCATTTATTCTGCATAGAACGCGCGTTTCTGTGGTCGTAGTAAAGCGCACTTGTCCACGTTTATTTACCTCGCCGAACTTCCCAACTTTCCGGCGGCCCGTCCCGCTAGATGAGAAAAGAGGACGGCGGGTGAGAGGAAGGAAACCCATTCGTTTTCGTTAACTGCGTTGACGCTTCCTTATCTGATTCCGGGGCGAACAAGACGGTTCGGTTGTCGTGTTCACTCTGTCTTTTTACGTCTCTCACTGCGTCTCCCCAGTGAGCGAAAATGCGGGACAACTTTGGTGCTTGGACGCGTTTGTTCGAGCCGTAATTCGATAAGGCGCTCCTGCCTCTCCTAACACGTCCTCCCCGGGAGCTCGTTGTCGAGATCTCGCGCCGCCTGCCAGATGAACAGAGAGGTGGGCAGGTTGCGTCCCGTACGAATGGGCGGAGTGGCCAGGTCCGTCGTTCTTTGAGGCCCAAAGGAACGTGCATTCAAGAGCCCCGAGTGGCCCACAGATGTGCGACGTGCTGTTGGAGAGTTGGAAAAGGGCGAGGCTGTCTGGCAGGTGCACGGGTCCCGCGGAGATGGCGGCGTCTTCTTCAACCGGACCCGGCTTGTGGAGTCGTCGTCGTCGAGAGGGCACGAAAGGAAGCGAAAACATTGCCGTCTTCGTGTCGCCCGACAACGCCACTTCCTTCTCCGCCCGGCTTCGTGTTTTCTTTCCCCTGCAGCATTCAAGCTTTCTTCCTGCAGGCTGTCTGAAGCCTGAATATGGGCCGGTTTGTGCGATTAACTCGACGCTGGTGTGTAGGGAATGCCTCTATGTGAGTGCATGAACTCCTGTGTCTTGCCTCTATCTTTCCTTTCACTCGGAATTTGGGCGAGCAAAAAGGGCAGTATGTATGGATGTTGGCCGGCAGTTGTGCGTGATATATATATATATATATATATATATATATATATATATATATATATATATATATATATATATATATATATATATATATATATATATATATATATATAGCGAGTCAGAATGCGAAATGAGGTCCCGTTGAATTAAGACAAATAAGGGTTGGCAGTAAAAAATGCCAAGGAAATCAAAGGGGAAAACGCGGTCGGACATTGATTATCGTTAAAACAGGTGAATATATTTTGAAAGACAGAAAGAAAGGGGAGAAGAAAAAATGCCCGCCGCGTGGGCACAAAAATACGCGTCTTGTGCGATGTCCATACGATATCCATACGTCCATATATACTGCCCATCGCACGATACACGCGTATTCTGGAGGATCCCACCCGGCGGGCATTATGCTGCACTTTCGTTGTTTCAAAAAATCATCTGTTTCAACGATAATAAATGGCCTACCGCATTCTCCCCTTTGCTTTCCTTAGCATTTTCGAAGTAATCTTTAAAAAAAATAGACTTTCGGAGGTAAAATTGTTTTTCTGGCCTAAAGTGGTCAGAGGCCGTGGCGACGCAATAAAAGGGGTTCCAGGCGCTATTTACCGAAATAATTAACTATAATTTCTTGATTACCTTCTTAATTGTTGTGGCTAGTGTTTGATTGTAATGAGGAAATTGTAGAGAATCACCAAGCCAACCGATAACCATCATTATATTTGCGAAATTGCGATTGCGCGCAGAGCTACAGCGGCCAGAACCACAGCTCTCCAGATGAGCGCAACGGTCTCCGTGCGTCAGCTGAGCGTCGCAAAGCCACGCCCTCGCGCTCATATCACTCGTATCTGTACACGTCACACGCCCACCACGCTTTGTTAATTACCTACTGCATGACCGGAAGCAGTAGGCGGCGTTAATAACTCGCCCTCTGGTCGGAGTCGTTTTTTTCCTGCCGAGGCGGCTGTGAGCAAAGCGCCCGCCGAAGGAAGACAATATTCCGACGCAAGCGAGAAGTTTTAGCACTCCGTGTGCTCCGTCCTTTCCGTTCGTACCGTCAGTACCGCCCAGCGTAACGAATGCGGGGCCATGGGAAGGGCCGGCCCGTGAAAGTAATCCATACTCTATCTTGTATATAACGAATGCGCAAATGCCCAGTCGGGCCCCTTTCAACACGGTACGAACGGAACGGACGGGGCATACGGAGTGCCAAATCTCTAAGGTTAATCTCGAAGAAAAGTGTCTCCTTGTCTGCGTATGTGACCGCACTGAGCTAGTCTTTAGCGGAATCTGCGCCCGCATCGTTTTTTTTTACTTCATCTGTTCTTTGACGTCGTGAGGATGCCTGTGAGTTATGGCGGAGTGCTAAGATCCCATTGTTTGGTGGGCGCGTCGGGGCCTGTGATAGTTTTTCGTGTTTGTGTATTTCTGCGACTACTGCTTATTCATTTGTTATGTTGTATATGCTACTCATCCCCCTTTTGTTGTAATACTTTCCTACGAGGGGGTCGTTAGGGCTGGTCTGAAGAAATCAAATAAAATCAATAAGTGTCCGTGGATTATACTCGAGAGATCAAGAACTAATCCAGGAACCGGAGTAGATGCGCACCACGGAGCCGGTGGCTGAATTGGTAATACATCGAGGGCGTAATACAAAAGGTTTTAAAAGATGATGTTATCCGGAGATAATGGTTTCCCCCCTGTTTGCTGCGTTCCTCTCATATCCATCTTCATCTGAAAAGAGAGCCAAGATAACAGTCAGTCAGAAAAGAGTCAGTCCTCCTAGGACGCGCACGTGCACGTGCGCGCACACACGCACGCACACAAGCAGATACACATGCAAGCACAAGCTTGTGTGCGTGTGCGCGGGAGACGAAAATGGACGATGTACGCAGGAGCGGTAGGTGGCAGGAACTTTGTTTTGGTCTGTCCATCGTTTCGGGTCCCCTATTTCAGCAGCCCCGTTTTTCTCTGTCCCCATTTCGCTGTTTCCCACTGTTTTCACGCCTTAGACAATGCTCTGTTTCTCGAGCTGCGCTCAACATGTCCCGCTTTATTTTCGCCCAAATCACACTGCCTTTCTCGTTCATTTTTTGGGTGCCCGTTTTTTTTCTGTTTTCTGTTTTCACGCTGACGGTATGTGACGCGCTGAATGTTCGGATGAGCGCGTTTGTCTCCCATCGCTGCCGCCCACGCTTTGTTTCCTTTCTATGTTCTCAAGAGGGAGGAGGAGGAGTAGGAGGAGGCGAAAACAACCGCCGCCGGGACGGCGTCCGCTCAAAGGAACTGATCGAGGCGGGCGCGCGCTCCAGTGCAAGGAAGGCGAATGCGCCTTCCCGCAAAAGAAGTTTCGAAACGGGTCGCTGCAAGCGAGGGAAAAAGAACATGCTGTGGGCTGAACGAGTAGTGTGAAGTTGTCGCATTCTTTTCCGTACGCCACATTGCCAGCAGTCCGCGCTCTCTCTCTCTCTCTCTCTCTCTCTCTCTCTCTCTCTCTCTCTCTCTCTCTCTCTCTGTGTGTGTCCGTCCGTCCTGTTTCTGTATGGCGTATCTCCGCCTCCCTCTGTCTTGATCTTTTCTTCTCTCGCGCGCGCTCGCTCTCTCCCTTCTGTCTGATTCTCGTGTGTATCTCTGTCTCCCTCTCTCATTATCTCTCCCGTTCTCTCTCTTTCTATCTCATTCTACCTCTCTCTCGCACACTCTCTATTCTCTCTCTCCTATCTATCTATTCTACCCCTTTCTCCATCTCTTCAAATCTGTCACCTACCCTTCTCATTCTCCTTTCTCTTTCTCTCTCCTATCTCTTTTTCTGCCTCTGCCCCCTTCTCTTGCCCAATGTCCTGTACGAGCGCCCTGACGACCTGCGCGCAGGTGCGTGTGCGCCACCCCCGCGGCGGAGGTGTACAGGTCGCAGGTGGGCGTTCGTCTCCTTCGGCCCTTTTACGTGCGTGTCGCATCGGAGGTCCTTCACTTCCCGGTGACCGTTTCGCGCTGCTTCGTAGCCGTGCCCCGAAACCCCGAGGAGTGCGCTTGAAAGGCCCTACAGGCCGACGATGGCTTCGTCCGCCTTTCTCTAAAGCGATCGGCCGAGTCTTGATCATGGTCCCCCAACCACTCTTTTTTTCTTTTGCGTGGGGGGCGATTACTTTTCCATGAGAGATTCCTAGAGCAAGTTTCTAGGGCTGGTCCGCGCGTGTGCAGAGGGTGGCTTTCCCGCAGTGTGCTTTCATGCGAGGCAGAGTACCCTTTACAGGAGCTCCGGCAACTCGGGGTGGAATGGCGAAAACTTGCAAAGGTTTCACGCGACTCAATATTGTAACTAGAAACACACACACGCACACGCACACGCTCACTCACTCACTCACTCACTCACTCACTCACTCACTCACTCACTCACTCACTCACTCACTCACTCACTCACTCACTCACTCACTCACTCACTCACTCACTCACTCACTCACTCACTCACTCACTCACTCACTCACGCACGCACGCACGCACGCACGCACGCACGCACGCACGCAAAGAAAAAAGTGTAATGGAAAGAGTGATCATAAAAGTAAAGCTACAATGACTGCAGCTGCCTCTGTACTCGGTGTCACTCCGTTGTTCTTGAGCTGACCAACCCGGCAAGAAAGCTGTATTGATGCGGAATTTTCTCATTGCTTTGATATTGCGTTTTCGGGACTCCGAAAACCTTGATTAAATTTGAAGGGAGCAGAACGGACGCGACGAAATGACGCCATATATAACGGATGGACCGACCTGGCGCTTCGTTGTCGCACTTCGTCTGCCGCGAGTTGCTTTCGCGTCGCAGCCGTTTTATGTTTCAGCTGTGAAGGTGATATGTATTTTTTTATAAGTTTTGCTTCACATACCTTGGTGCATGCGCTCGAAACACTGTAAAAAAAAGAGGAGCCTCTGTCGCTGCATATCACCTTTGCGGTGGTGTATCTGACGTTCTCTAAAGATAATCCGCACGCCAGCGCCTGCGGGCCGCACGTAACTCCTGCAAACGATTCCGTCATCCTTGGGATGCCCTGCGGTCGTTGTCAACATCCTGAGAACTCCAGAATGGAAAAAAAAAGAAAAAACGTTGGCACTGAAAGCTGTGAAAGAAACCACGTCAAATTTAAAACCTTGTTCCCTAGACAGATAAGTGTTCGGGACGCAGAGATTAAGTTTCGCTTCCTTAATGTTTGTCTCTCCGTAACTACGTCACCTTAACAGGTAATAACTTCCCCCAATGCCACAACCTCTCTCAGTATCCGCAGCGGAATTACTAGTTCAGCCGAACAGCGACCCAACCGCATCTTACTGGGATTTTACGAAGCGCCCTTAACCGCGACCGTTTGATAGGTTTTACCGCACTGTTCTCTGATTCGGCAGCGCTTTCCCATTGTTAACGAGCACACGTGGCCCCCACCACGAACCGCTTACTTGCTACGCAACTGTGCCTCCGGCTATTTTACGGCCTACGCTTCATCTATGCTTTTTCTCGACGTCCACCGCATTAGCCATAACTCAGTTCCGCAGAGTGCCGCCGCGCCGTATGCGCGCTGGCGCGACGCCGACGAACACCACCGGCGCTGGCATTTAAGGTTATACGACGCCGTTTTGCCGCCAACACTGCGCGCAGTCGCTTTCCGCCCGAGGTGATTCCCGGACGCGTGGTGCTGATCGCTTCCGCGTCTGCGAATGTCGCATTACGCGCCATTCCACTCGGGGGTGCCTGAAAAAGCGCGGGGAAACGCGCTGGGTGCTCGGAGTGAGCTCGGTTGTCGCCTACAGCACTGCCCATTCGCGCATATTGTGTTTTTTTTTTTTTCAGGTGCGGAGTGCTTTAGGGACCCTGCGTGTCATCGTGGCTCGCCTGGGGTAGCGCATCGAGCCAGCCTTGCAACGCGTGACGTAACGGGGGCTTCGAAAAGATCGCCGGTTCTCTGGGTGTTGCGAAGCCGATGCCAAGCCCGCTGGGCCAGACGTTACTCGTACGCGAAGTGCGCGTCTGGTGTCTCCGTCTCCACGAAGGCTGCCGTTGCTCGGCCGCAAATACGTACACGGTGGCATGAAATAAGGAAAAGAAAAACCCTGAGTTGACGCACTAATTACCCCACGCGGACGAAAACTCAATTCAGTGTGCCTTGATGGGCCTTTTCTGGGGCAGCGGCGCCCTCTCTCGACTACTGTAGGCATCGACGCCAGGCTGGTGCGTAAACTGGTCGAGAGACGGCGCCACAGCACCTTTGGCGAATCACTGCTCCGCACTTGACATTCAACGTTGAGTGGAACGGTTTTAATTTTTACTGCTGTAAATGTATTCGGGACTCATCGGCAGGTCTTCTGCGACGTCTGTGTTAAATAAAATTCCCCGCATTTCCCCGAGGGGAAGAATGTGAAAGTGCGAATGCACGAGTTGAATTTGCGCGGTTCGGTAATGTTCGCGAAAGAGAGATCACACACACACACACACAACTACAAAGAAAGAAAGATGCATTTATTCACAGACACCTATTTGTGTTGTCGTTGTACTTGATTGCTAGAGCGGATCTCAGCTTTGAAATTTCGTGTCAGTACTCCTTTAAGCGGTTCCTGGCCAATCCCCCACGTTGGTATGTGCCATGTCAGCGACCAGGCAGCGCGCGGTCATCTCCCCCCGTTGCCAAGGAAGACGAGGAGATTCCTGGCCAATCCCCCACGTGGGTATGTGATGCGGACATCGCCGGTGGACGCAGGTTCAGGGTCGCTTAAAAAGTGCATTGCACTTAAAAGACGCGTTAGAATAAAATTCTAAACGTTCACAGTCAGCTTTGGAAAGAAGGTATCCGCTCAGTGCGAAGAATTCCGGCCGGTTTTTCTGAATTTTGTTCTCTAGCCAGCCTTCTCCCTAATAGCTTTTATGCCTACCTTGCGCGTTTGATTCTATGAGGAACTTTTCTCTTATCTATTATATATGTCTCTTATCTGTGCTTCTCCTTTCAAAGTTTTTTCGTGATGGATAGCAATTCTTATATTCAGACACCCGCCGGAACTAGGTTACGGCATAAATGGTGACTGGTATGGGTGTAATGCCTATTCCGGGTGGATGCGTCGATCCATCATATTTATTTGTAGAGGTACTGAGCGATAGGAAATGATTTTGAAAAAAGAAGAAAAGAGGTGGCGTCCACGTCGATCTATTTATGTAATTTGGGGTTGGACAGCTTTTGTGCTTGAAATGTCTAGACACGCTCAGAGATATTTGTGAAAGGTGGTGTTTTTATGTCAGTTTTACTTTTTCGTGATGCCAGCTTCTATCCAATAGCTGCTTGAGTTGTTTCGTTTAACCGTGAATGTTCCATAAACAGCAATGAGAAATGTAATGGTTGCAAGAGTTCGCACAATCTGGAGCAGGCGTACAAAAAAGACGTATTTTTTGTGGATGATCCGAGCCAATGCTCTTGCCGAAGCAAGCACGAAAAAACAAGCACGAAAACGAAGCTTTTATAAGAAACTTGCTTTGTAAGAACCTTGTATACTTTAGACAGAATATTTGATTTTATTTCACGGTAAGAACGCCCTGTTCGGCGCTGCGTGGTTAAAGCCAGTTCCATACTGATATATACAAGAGGGAAATCTGGCGCCACTGGCGCCACTGTCTAGAGAAGCCGGGCTTAGGCGAGCGTTCCGTCATGTACCGGGCAGGCACGTTCCACTTGTCCTTGGTATGGCTCATAAACAGGCTGGAAAGTTGTCTCTGGCTGCAAAAAAGCAACAATATTACTGAAGAATTCAGATCAATCGAATTTGTTTTGCTATTATAAAATTGAACCTCCAAAAAAAAATAATTTGTCAGTGATTATGTAGAAGCTTCAGGCACGATGAACAAGAAAAACATGTTACCCTTTTTTGTTGATTTTGTCTTCGGAACAAAAACGCAGCCATATGGCTAGCTAAGCCAAGTAGGTGAGGAACGTCGCTAGCGGCAATGGCGCCGCCCACGGCGGCCTGCGGCTGCAGCGACAGATGTCCCTCTAGTATATAATAGTATAAAAAAGCCGACATACACGCCTGGTTGTTTCTTGCGGATCCGTTTGTCGGAACCGGTTGTGCGATTCTCCAATCACGAAACCCCGCCCTATTCTACCACGGTGGGTCACGGACGATTTTTCCTCGTTCACTTCTCGTAAAAAATCCATCCCCGGCTACGCCTGGGGAACGGCGGCGACAGGCCAGGGCCGCGGTCGAAGCGTGTTCCGGTCTGCGCCCATCGATTTGAATCGCGCTTCCTTAAAAACATTGGCCGCGCCGACATCCGCGCCAGAGGCGTCTTCGTCGCTTCTGACGGGGCCCGAGTCGAAGGTTGTTTGGGCGCAGCAGACGACCGCCTGCTTCCCTTTTTCAGAAGCGATGCACAAAGGAAATCCAGACTGATCCTGCGAAAAAGAGGATAAGAAAAAAAAACCACCCTGCATAGATGATGAATGTCCATAACGCCCTGGAGCGTCGTCAGAACGCTTGCTAGCACGGCACCAAATATACATCTTTCTCTCGTAGGGGGCGCCACCTATTGACTGCACGAGGCGCCAGGGATCCGTCGGCGCTTCGTGTGAATCGGCGCGTCTGTAAGGCTGGAATAGTGGCGCGCGGGGCGCAACAATTTCGCCGCCTCGGCTGGCCGAAAGGCCGCTTCTTGCGACTTTCTTGGCGCCGAAATCGACGAGCGTCGATCGAAGCGCGAATCATCGGGGCCGCGTCGTCGAAGAGTCCGTCGCGTCCTGCCGAAGGCGTTTACGAGTGCGTCTCTGTCGGGTTTTCTTTTCCCTTAACGCGAGGAGACGACGCATTCAGTGGTCGTTTCATGCCCTGAGTGCTTCGGTACTTGCGTCTGGCGCGGTGGCTCGCCCTACTTTTGGGAGTAAACGAGTTAGGTGTTATTCTGCCAGCGCGTCAACGTTCCCGTCGGGGGACTCACGGACAGTAACACGTGTCAAACTACGCAGCAGGATGGCGACGCGATCCATAATGTGTTTATAGCGAATATATATATATATATATATATATATATATATATATATATATGGCAGGGAGGAGCACGACGATTTTGAATACTTCTTTTCAGCGTCGGTTTTGGGCCCCGATTAGACACCCTGGCACGCGGGAACGCGCTCGTTAATATAGAGATGCAGCTTATAGCAGCCTTCAATCACACTGGCCTGTCTTTCGGCGAACCCTATTTCCTCTCAGTTGCTTCGCCTTCGAGATTTGGGTGAATTTAGGCGCGTTACGTTATGGTCTTCTCTTTGAAAGCGAAGCTTTCTCTGTCTCATTCATGCCGTATGTCTCGACGAAAATGCACTGCAGGAAAGTCAATTTTCTTTGACGGTGATGATGATTGTGGGTGAAGTGAAAAAAAAAACGCTTTCCCTGGTCGGAATCGAACCTGGGTCCTTCGCTGTATCTATAAGACTGAGCAATTCCGACACGGTTGAAGCTGTTGTGATTTGGAGAGGACGGGCAAAATTATACCGAACAATCATGTCCGTCTAATTGAACGCGAAATTAAATGGCGAAGGGTCCGAGTCCAAAAGTGCAAACTGCACGGGAGTCAATGTCAACGCTGAACGAGTCAAAGTCCAGACTCAGACGACAGCCAAGGAATCTGTTACGAGAAAGCTTCTCGTTCAATCATCGTTCGAGTTCGACGAAGAGTAATTGCAACTTCCCTTTATCTGAGCCCTAAGGAATAGGGAAATTTTTTTCCCACGCTCCTGTGCTCCCCACATTGTCGCCACTCTTGTCGTAAATCTGATGGAGAGACAGAGAGAGACCATTCAAAAAGCAGGTAGAGAAGTTGACCGTGAATGTTCAGTTTCCAGCGGTATCCTAGGGAAGGGAAATTGGATTAATTAAAGAAATTGGAAGGCAAGATAGAAAACGCACACAATTGGTGCCCGCGTTATCATTTTGCTGCATGCTGCAAGAAAATTAACGCTGGTAAATTACTAAATGAAGGAGATCTGTGGCTCCCGGTCGCATTCACGACGACGTTGGTGGCAAGTGCGTGAACATGTGGTTGTCGTGTAACACGGGGTTGTCCAGCTGGATCACGACATGGAACGTGGCGGTTCTTTAGGAGACGAGCTTGGGACATCGAAGGCTCCTCATACCGACGGCAACATAGAAGTTGTGTCTGGTTGTGGCCAATCAGGCATTCTATTTGATACACAATGTAGTTGATCATCAGCTTGTTGATGCCCGCTGCCCGTCGAAGGCGCACGGCCTTAAGCTCTTAATCTCCGAGCCGCTCTCGACCTGCGTCATCTCGATAGCACCTGTCTTATCCTTCCGCCGATTTTCATGCACGCTTGTTGTTCTAAAAAATAAAAAAGGCGGATGCCAGTTTTTGTGCCATCGTGCACACCGTGCTGAGGTTGCTTTTGCTGCATCTACGTCAGTGAACATGTCCAGGGTGGGGAATAGCGAACATTTTCTGCACAGACGGCGGGGAAAAGCCCGTGTTGGGCTTCAGCGAGAAGGCAGGTGGCAGCTTTGCGCCGCTCCCCCCGTCCACGTTTCGCCGGGAGCCGCTTCCCTTGTGCGCGCGCGGGGAAGCGAGCGAGGTCGGCTAAAAATAGCGCGCCGCTGCAGGGGGCTCAGCCGCGTCGGGGCAAACACTCCCCAGGTGAAAAGGCTCGGTCATTGCGTCACAGCGGTGCACGAAACGCACATGCGCTTTTCTTCTAACAGAGGCGTGTCATTGCGCTGCGCAGCTGGAAAGTGACTGCGCTTCAAGCTGGCCTGCAGCGCAAACCGGGCCAGTAGGGGCACCTGACAGGCTTTCCCCTCATCACGGAGGTGTCGGTCGGGGCGGGGCGCTGATCTGAGGGGATTCGTGCTCTCCCGCCCGGCTCTCCGCCCGCTGTGCGTAGCGGGAAAAC
This sequence comes from Haemaphysalis longicornis, assembly GCF_048455015.1. Taxonomy (NCBI): domain Eukaryota; kingdom Metazoa; phylum Arthropoda; class Arachnida; order Ixodida; family Ixodidae; genus Haemaphysalis; species Haemaphysalis longicornis. The sequence goes on from NW_027526233.1 coordinate 426,796, forward strand.
GGGAAAGGGGGGCGAGCGGAGTCGGGAAAAGCGGGCCGGCCCCGCCCGCCGCCGCCGCTGCTTCCTGGCCGCACCGATGTGGGGCAAGGGGAAAAAAGGCGCCTCGTTTACGCATACATCACTCGGCGTGCCCTGCACAGCAGCGTCGGCTCGAGGGAGTTTAAATATAGCGCCGTCACCTAGTTCCGACGTCCCCGCGTCAGCGTCTGACTTGCCGAAGATAGCGACGCGGGCGAAACGAGGGCGCAGTAATTTGGACGGGCCCCCTCCGGGCCGTGTCCCGGTTAGAGCGACAAATATTGCACTCACCTTTCCTTCCTCGTTCCCCATTTTATAGCTGTTGCGCTGTCGGTGCAAATGAAATCAAAATGGGATGGCCGCGTCACCGCGGTTTTTTTTTCAGGTTTCACTTCACGCGAAGGAGTGGGTCGCCGATTGCCGAAATAAATTAGTTGATTAGTTGAAACGATTAGTTGAAACGCTTGTTGACGGTCTTACAGCTGGGCTTTACCGGTTCTGCGGTGTCTCGAGCTTCGCACTTCGCTTCATTACTGCATTTTACTTACGTACAACCGAAACTTCTGAATCTTATTTAGGGGCTCGGGATGTTGGCATCTCATGTCGCCTTCGTAATCGTCGTCTCAAGCAGTCACGGTACTAAACTCGTTTACGCCTCGCGCTAGAGGGTAACGCGTACTAAAAAAAAATACCGGGGCACTCGTTCACGCCTTGCGCTAGAGTGCTTCGTGCTTCAAAGACGAGATACCTTTACAGAAAAGCTGTACACCTCTACCCTCCAACGGTTTCATCTCCGTTGGCAAGAACGCCAAGCCGCCAACAATACACTTATACACTCCATCCTTCGCCCCTCCCCAGGTATCACGTGAGCGGAGATGGCCCGGGATTTTTTTTTCGCCTATGTTTTTTGCGTTGCTTTCAAAGTGAGTAACTTCTACGTTTCATCTGGCCCCAGCCAAGAAATGAGGGCAGCTACAGTCAGTCTGGCTGGCCTTAATGATCGGCCCGTCGAATTCGACGCGGAGACGTTCGCAGTATCGCAGCTGCAACTGCGCTGTTGAAACGGGCTTCGAATGTTCAGTAAGAGACGGACTATATATTCTTGCCTACATTACCATATTTCCGAGACCACGGCATGCCATTTAAATGTGTAGGTGGTTTAGGGCCGCAGTGAAGGGATAGAGGGACAAGCACAACAGAACGCACATTTGGGATTTCAACATGCACATCTAGAATTTTCGCCCCAACAACGTGCTTAGCACTATGCGAGCCAGAATATTTCTGGTCTGCCCGAATATTTTGCAACTATGGGAGGTTGCAAGATGTGGAACATTACTTTTTGAATGGAATACAGATGAAATATACATGGTCTCTTCGATTTCCGAAGTTGGGAATACCCGCACCCTCGTACTTAGCTATAATAAAACAGCGGAACAGCGCTTAACCGTAGTCAGTAAAAGAAGACGCAGACACGAGCGCTGACTATCAACTGAGCAATATTTATAGCTTGCGGAAATATGAAGGGAAAAATACGATGACGTCGCACTCGGGCGTGTGAAAAGAAACACAAACCAATGTACAGAATTCAGGGGCATCTGCAGAGCCATCCTCACTCCAATCACATGTTTAGGTACCCGAGTTCCCCATATATACAGGGCTACCGAATTGGGTGGCTTTTCACGCACGAGTGTGACGTCACTATATTTTACCCTTTATATTTCTCTAAGAAATATATATTGCTCAGTTAACCGTGAGCGCTCGTGCCGGTTTTCTTCTGCTGCCTTTGGTTAAGCGATATGCTCCGCTGTTTTATGACGAACCAACTAGCCCAAACCCAAAACGTTTTTTAGCTATAATAAGTTCAATAATCTCCGTGGTGTCGATGAATGCTGGCAACCGGGATTTGCTGCAGAACGCGCTGATAAGTGACTGAGGACGGACTATTCACTTCTTAGGGTGACAGTGCGCCTCACGAGTATAAAGATCTGGCGTTGTAAACCGGCCACAACGGTCGGTACCAAAGAGCCCCAACGAGCACGTGACGGTACGTGGAAAGATCAGTGGCAGCCCAACCGCGGAGAGCGCTGATTTTGTGGTAGCAGGGCATGACGCGAAGGTGACGCCATTTTAGGTGCGGAGTACCTTAGGACCGCACAATGTCCGTCCGCGTCCGTGCACAGAGCATTCACAATCGCAAAAAAAAAAATAACACAGGCACCGGCAGGATTCGAGCCTGCGTCTAGTAGACCAGACAGAGTTAGTGTCAGTCGTCTTACCCATCGGGCTACGACCGAGAGTTAGAACCACAGAGTCAAACGGCCTACTCTCTCGCCTGTGACGGTGCGGAGTATCTGGGGACCTCCCAATGTCCGTCTGCGTCCATCCGTGCGCACACCACCATCAAGCGAAAATCAAGCGAAATTCGATTTGAGCCGTGAGTTGCAGTTTAATTCAGGGAATAATCAAGGTGCAACTCACCGCTGAAATCGAACGATGGTCGAGGCGCAACTTGAATGTCATTTCTAGTCCCCGTCCTCCGCACCCTCGCCATCATCCGCGGAGTGGATATGCGGCCATTTTTATCTTTACCTTAAGCCTGGTTATGTCCACTGCAGGACGAAGGCCTCTCCCAAAGATTTGCAGCCACGCCTATCGCGCGCCCGAAGGCCGACAGTGTGATTGCATAATCATTGGGACGCCCATTATATGTTACTAAACGAAATTGAGTGATTAAAAAATGCTGGCGCTACTTAAGTCTTCTCACGTGTCACCAGGGAAAGCGATAATGACCTCGCATTGAAAGGAGCCATGAAGAGAAAACGCAAGTTTGGTTCATTCAAAAGATTGCCTCGTTAGAATCATGCTGAGACCACTTTTAACGTAAACTTCTTTCAAATAAGCTACATAATTAGGAAAAAAAGAAAAACTAAGGCATTTCCCCATAGACCGGTCGGTAGACCCGAAAGCTGGGTTAAGATCTCTCGACAGATGGCGCGCGCATGAAACCGGACTAGCATTGTATCAAAACGGTTACTTAAAAGTTGCGAGAAAGCAACGGCTCTAGATAAGTCATTGCACGCATGGATCATGAAAAACAGCGTTCTTTTGTTAAAGCCCAGTTTGTATTTCGCGCGTTCGGTTTTCTGACTGCCTTGATGGTAGTTCGCGTCGAAGCTGACAGATGGCGCCACCAGTCCACGGCGCGCGCGCCGCTCGTGGGACCTTGTTCTCGGCGGTTGCACTCGGTCTTGCAAGAGGTAGCGTCAAACATCCCCCTCGCGAGGGGCACGATCAAATGCAGAGCATTTCCGGGGGCGCACGTCGTTAAGTAGTTTGCGTTACGTTAATGTTGTTGCACTTGTGGCAACTGATGACGAGAGAGCGCTCGTCAGCAGTAATTTGAATGAGTCAACGATATAAGGCGCGTTCATAGCGTCCCATTCTGTGTCGGCTCTGTGGCGCAGTGGGTAGAGCACCATGTACATTGCGTTCCGCCCGCAGGGTCGAGGGATCGAAACCTGGCGCCGGATGGTATTTTCTTTTATATAGTGTAGGGGGAGGGGTGCGGACAACGACGGTGCGGACTACGACGGGACAACGGAAGTGACATCGTGAATTACTGAAATGCTCTACATTTAAAAGGGAATGGCCGTGTGACCAACTAGCTCATTTCCCGCAACAGAACCTATGATGTCATCATACCAGCCAGCTCTGCGATCGGCGGAGTCCGGAAAAAGCAAACACAAATTAGGCACAACTTATAAGCAGGCCGAATGAACTGTTTGCGCTTAAATTTAGGGCACATATCAGTAAGAATGGTGGGACAAACAGTGGAAGTTCACTAATCACACGTATACATAGAAGTACCGATGCTATGCTTCGTTTAGATGCACATCACTGCGGGGCTTTGGGGTTGTATCAGACGACACTAGCCGAGTGACGCAAGCCACCATGTCTTACGTCACCGTATTTGTCGAGCGAGCACCGTGTCTCACGAAACGATTATTGGCTCCATGAACAAAACAAGCCACGTTTCACAAACAAACCAAAGACAGAAAACGGTGTAGATGGCGCCATCTAGGTTGACTAACAGCAATTAATTCTCCGCTCCCACGGCCGGGCCGGGCCGGGCATGACTTGGGAGGAGGAGAGTCGAGTCCGGCCCTGCCGCTCCACACCAAGTTTAGCTGAAAGACCTGCTCTTATGATGTCATTGGAAACGTCGCTAAAACACACGTTTTGGCGCGAGAATCAAAATTTTAGCTTAAATGGATTAATTTCGCAGTGAATACAGCATCGTTTGCTACCGGACAAGCGCTGGGGGCACTGTAGAACACGAAACTTTTCGAATAAAACGAACTTGTATTTTGTCTCATGCAAGCAGACTTACGTTCCCAGAGGATTCCTCGCTTCGATTTCCGCTGATGTGCGGAGAGAAGTTTCTGTTGCCAGGCTGGGGAAACTTTCCACCGGTGAAGGCTTATCACTGCGCACCAGATTTAGAAAGAAGGAAGGGGAGCGAAAGTTCAGGGAAAATCGGCACAAGCGAGAAAAGGAATGGGCCGACGGGCTTCCCCGCCACTCTTCGCACGGGGGGCCGGCTCGGGCGTTTCGGTTGGGTCATATCGCGACTGGCTTTAGCAACGACTTCGCCGCGTTCGCTACGAAGCGAAAACAAATCCGCACGAAGAATTGGCCGGCGGTTGAAAGAGGAGGTGGTTAAAAAGCCTGCTGCATGTCGATTCCACGATCTAACAAAATACAAACAAATGAAACAGGTACCGCTCAAAAAAAGATGAAACAAAAAGGAAGTGCTCAGAGCGGAGCACTCGCTGTTCAGCGCACCCTGCTGTTGGGGCACGAGCTCTGAAATCCGCTTTTAGGAGCGATTCCTGCACGAGGCTTCTCTTGCGGCCTTCTATGGCTGCTGAGCTTGACGGTGATGTGGCTTCGCGCGGGACTATGGCCGCTGGGAAGTGTTCGATCGAGTAGTCGTATTACGCACGAAACAGGCCCATTTCACGCAGCCGGAAAGGCTCCAAAAGGGCCATGGGTGCATGTCGATTCCGAGTCTAGAGGTCCAACGTGTGTCAGACGATCCAGCGAGTCAAAAGGTCCTGTATTGGATCTTTTGACGCGTTGGACCTCTTGACTACAGTGCACATCTTGACGCAAATTGGTCTTTTGACGCGTTGGACCTCTAGACTTGGAAGCACCCATGCAGGGCCGTACCCAGAATTTTTTTTCGGGGGGGGGGGGGGGGGGTATGAATTTTTGGAAGGGGGTAGTTCTGCTGAAAGCAACAGTAAGTATTGTTTACGTGCTGCCTGGAAAAGATTTCGGGAGGGGTTCGAACCCCCAAACCCCCCCTCTGGGTACGGCCCTGCACCCATGGCCATTTGGCGCCATGGGTGCATGTCGCTTAACCAAATGACGCTTAAATCCGAACACGCGTCCTGCAACCCCGCATGCATACTCTGTTCGCTGCTTCTCCTCCGAGGTCTTCAAAGCTTGCTTGACATTCAAGCGCATCTCTCCTTGATGGTAGTTTATCCTGCAACTCTAAACGCAGCTCTTCATCAGTAAATAAATAAATAAAAAAAAAAACGCGCACGTATTTCGTTCAGAACTTTGCAAGGGCAGAGGACAGCATTTTTCGAAAGCTGGTTTCTGAAGCGTACAAAGAATGTATCCACCAGGCATTTCACGTGCGCAGGGACGGCGCGCTAATTCATGGAATTATGCAAAATTGCCAACGTGTCCGTTTCGAGTCACCGAGCTGTACACAGCAAACGGCGCGCTACTTTACCGAACGTCTCCCTCGGACGCTCATTCAAATGGGCTTCCGGAAGAATGCGGCCAACATCAACCCGCGGCTGACTTCAAAGGAAACGGGGGAGGTCAAAGATTGCCTGCCCGCGCTCTCTCCATACATCTCTCCGCTGGCCGACCACAGGGGTCGGTCTGGGGCTGCGTCGCCTTCCCTCGCGGTCCGTGCCGCGGTTCGCGCTCCATTGGATCGTTTCGGCTTCCGGGCCAGCCAGCCGCTCGTCCCGGGGGTAACGGTCTGGTCGCGGCAGTTGCCGGCCTCAGGAAACAGATAGCCTCCGCCGCCGCGTTCGACTGGCCGCCCCAGTGGAGGGGAGGGGGCGAGGAGCGCACTCCAGGGAGACCGTCTCTCGGCGCCCGCACCGAACAGACCAAGCGAAGAAAGCCAGGGCAGCGGCGCTGGTTGTTCTGGGAGCACGTGCATTTGCTTGAACGCTTAGCTTTCAGAAACGCAAACACGCGAGGGCTTGGAGGAAGCGTCACTCGCGTATTGAATTGGAGCGCTACTCGGTTGAGACAGTTTGCAGGGTTCCAGGGCCTTCTTACACAGTACGTCGTGGCTCCCAAGGAGTGTCCCAGAGTAGGGAGACTCGGAGAACGTAATGATAGCCGCAGATGTCTGGCCCGCGCGACCTCCCTACGTGAAGAGAAAGTCCGCTTGCTGGGTTTTCATTCAAAAGACAAGTGCGCTGATACGGGTGACGTCAGAACAAGTCACCACGTGCAGGCCGAATCGGAACTTGTCCGTGGCCTCCCCCGCGCAGGGTGCAAGCAAGTTATCCTGACGTGTGCGGCCTTCTGATCCAAGGGGCGTTGGCGGAAAGAGTGCAAGCGCATGCACGTTCGCTCATAGATAGTGACTGCCAGGTGCTTCATTAGTTCGGGTATTGCGGTCATCTCGAACCGTCGGCGCGGGACCGAATAGCGGCGAGAGTTCGTCGGTCGGGGCGAATGCGGAATTGATAGTAGCCAGGCTGCGGCAAGCGGGATGCCGGAACGAAAGATAAACGCCCGAATTAAATGAAGGAACTGCCCGCAATAACGGACTGCGCGCTCTCACGACTGGCGAGACTGATGGTGAACGGACAGCTCTGCGAATGTAGCCAGGACCAAGTTCTCTTTGCAGATGAATAAAAACTCCAGGCCTGCGTAATAATCGTGAAAAGGGAACTTTGTATTATTATGCTCGTGTGGGGGGAATAATAGCTTGTAATGTTAATCACTGTGCAAGCCATGGTTTACTTAATAAATAAATAATCACAACTCGGGACCTTCGTTTCGGACTGTAATAACTGAATTAAGTGAGATCTTGACGCCCTTTTTATTAACGATCTGCTGACTGATTACATTGAGTTACCTGCACTATTCTTCATTTCAATACGCACGCGCGTCGTCTATTCCTAAAATTATTTTAGTTTCATTACCCTTTCTTTTCCCACTTTAACTGATACATTTTGTCGTTCAGTGGTCATAGCTGTCGTGTTGCTTTCCCTCTGTTCGTGTATAATATGTAGCAGGCGGTAAGCGAGTGTTTTTGTTACGATCATTGGTTGTTTTGCGACGCGTGTAGTCCTTTGAGACGCCCTCGATGCAGTCCAAAGAGGGGCATAGCTACCAATAATTAACGATGGTTTTCAATGACGAGGGCAGACTGCAGACTGGGACTGCCCTGCAGGCGCTGCTCCTGCGCGAAACCGAGTGCGAATGTGTTTTCTTTTCTCTCGCAGGATTCCGCGCTGGGCACGCCGGTGACACTGCGGGTGGACAAAAATGGATTCTTCCTCTACTGGACGGACCAGAACAAGGTCGGTCTCTCAGCGTCTCTTGTCCTGTGTTGCGTGTGCAGTGCTCTGTGCAGTGCGGGAAGACAACGGTAGCGTCGCGAGAAGGGCGCGCGCTCACTGTTCTTGTTCGCGCTGAACATTTCGACAGACTTCTGTCTGGTTGGGAAGTTACTCAACTGACCTGTAATCATGATCATAGACAAAACCGACGTTTCCAAGCCGGCTGGGCTTCTTCAGGGGTGACTGGGGCCACGCGGCAGCTGCGTCTTAAGTCTTTCACTTTTGCTGGCCTCGCACAAATACCTTCGCTGCGGCACGTGATCCGTGCGTGTACACCGGAGGGAGAGTGCCAAGCGAGCGATTAAGGTTCCCAGTGGTACGTTGGATATGCCACGACTCAAGGCCACGCTGTGCTCGGTGGGGAACGCCGACGTTAGTTCGCGGCAGAATGTGGAATGTCGAGGCTGTTCCTTCCACTATTGTCGTCCTGGGTATACACTTTCGGTGAAGGAGAGACCTTGATTGTAGCAATTTATGATTACTTCACCAGAAATTAAGGAACACATCAAGAAATTGAAGAAGCCAGTTACGCTAACTAGCGTCACTGTGGTGGTTTCTGGTCAACTTCGAGACAGGTACGCTATCAGTCTCTTTCTGTCCCTATTTCACACACTTAGTTGCATAGGTACCTACTAGACATGCACACATACATACACACATACATACATACACATACATACATACACATACATACATACATACATACATACATACATACATACATACATACATACATACATACATACACATACATGATACACACATACACACACATACATGCGCTCCACGTACGCAAACACGGAGGCGGTTAGTTTTAGTCACTAATGACAACACTCATTGGACAAACGCCTGTGGTCATTATGCTCATAATGGGGTACCAGCTTTTTCGTTTCCGGTTGCGGCGGATTAAATTGAAAACGGGATTACATCCTCAGACTCGGGGACAGCTGTGCACCGCTTAAGGACAGGCACAAGTCCTGTCGCCTCCGGCATCGCCTGCGGCGTTTCTTCGAAGAGGAGCAGTATAAAGTGGCACGACGTCGGCCGCATTCGGTGCGAAAGCAGGCTTTCATGGTACGGTACAGCCTTTTGTGCGCATTCTAGCTCTCCTGCTTCCACATTTACAGTGGCGTCTCAATCAAAGTACACGGAAATGGCTTTAAACTCACGTCGTCCTCGGAAGGAACGCTCGTCCAGTGAGCATTGGGTGCTCACAGGGAAAGCCTGCTGCCTGAACAACCAACGAACGCCTGCTCCTTGCACTCGAGGAGGCCCTTATCGAGATTCTCTCCCACAGCCGGAATGAGCGCTGAACGCGAAGCCCTTTCTGCATCGCAAGGGCGCGTCGCCAGTGATTCCTTCTTTAATGCGAGGGAACGGGCCGTCATGTCGGGCGCTCAAACTGAATGGCAGGATTCGACTGCTTGGAGCGGCACAATGTTCAGTGCCTAATGTGCCTCGCTTGAAGCGACACGACAAAGGCACTGCAAAGCTCCGGAGTATGAAATTAATCATGAAAAAGATTGGGCTGCACTTTATATTAGACCCGGCTCTGGTGGCTTGGGGCATTCTTTGTGCATCTTTTTAACTCCGACCGCAATTTTATACGAAGGTTTCGATATCTGCGGGCCGACGCGTACGAAACGCTTTGAAAGATCTTTCCTTTTATCTCGGACCCCGTTATTCTTGGTTTTGGTTTTAATTGCGGACTACGAAATCGTGGACTCATGTTTTTTTTTTGTTCGTAATAAAAAAATATTAGGTCGCTGTGATAGGATTTCTAACCCGCGACGGAACAGTGTTGGGTCAATACCGAAGTCAACACTGAATCATCAGTATCCTTATGATATTGATTATTTCTGTATTGATGATGATGATTCAGTGCTACAGCGCGTTTTGACGCCCTCTCCGGCTTGGCTTGCGGATTGGAAAGCCTTTACGTTGACTGAAGACAGAAACGCATCGGTTTGGAAGCTGACTTCGTTTTTTCGCGGTTTCAGTTCGGGTTGTGTTCGTTGCTCGGTTTTTCGTCCAGCGCCACCTTTGAGAGTGAAAAAAAGGAGGAATTAGCTCCCCGCGCCGAAGGTAAAGGTGCGCAAATATCAAAGCGGGTAGTAAAAACTGGGTGCCAATCAAGTTGAATGTTTGAAGTCATCGTCAGGTCCACCCACTGCAGGACGAAGGCCTCCCCCATCGATTTCGAGGCGCTCCTGTCCTGCGCTCGGTTTTTACAAATGGAGTCCGTACGGTTTGTAAAAACTGAGTACGAATTGAATCGAATATTTTCCAATTGTTGCTTTAGTGTCTGTAGAGCTTTTAAAACAGCTACAAAGAAAGATAACTTCGGTAGTCAGGACTTTACATATCCGAGTGTTTGTGTAGTGCAAAAAAATAAAATCGTACCTAACGCAAAATAAATTGGCGCAGCTTGCACTACGGGTGCGAGTCTGGATCCGAAACAGCGTGACTGCCTTCGTGGGCGACCCGACTGGTGCGCCTCACGTGGATTTCCACATTGGCCGCGGAAAGTTCTGCGTGACTGGCAGGCCCGGATTGTTTTTCCGGAGGCTTTCACATCTCTCCCAAAGCAGACCGCGTTAGCCCGCGCTAGAACCGGCGGCAACCGGCTTTGCTGACTCGGCGCCTCTTTTCTGTAATTCACACTCGAGGCGCCAACGCCACGAAATCACGCCACGAAAGCTGGGCAGAGTGTTCTCGAAGGTCGAGCCGTAGCCTCCCGTATACCAGACTGTGTCCCCCCGAAACCCATTGGAGCGAGCCGCCCGTTCACTCTGTTCCCAGGTTTTGTAGCGTGAGCTACAATGGCTGAGGTTGAGCAGTTTCGCGTGGCTCCCGGAGAGCCGTTCTGCGCATGCGCGAGGGGCAGTGACGTCACACAGCGCACAGAACGTTGCTCGCTGCCCGGCGTCTCTCACGCACCCCACGTGCCGAGCGACTTCGCCGACCTCCGTTCCACACGTGGCGACCCGGTCCACTTGATGATCATGCGAGGGGTGGCCGAGTGTGCAACCGCTGGCTCGTGCGGCGCAGCAACACCGGCGTGCGTCTGTAAAACGAGCTTAGCTCTGGGCGATTGGTGACGCTGCGCCGGAACCGCTTGATAAATATACATGTCACATAATGTGTACACCGTGTGTGTGTCATTGGAGCAGCAGTAAGCATGATAATCCAGCTAATCCTAGACAACCAGAACAAACAACTAAGACTAAGAACAAAGACTAAGAACAAACAACTGAACCTCCGCTCACGCTGCGTATATCCTGGAATAGCCGAGCTAGGCCACTGCTATTTTTTTTCGATAGCCATGCCGATGCGAACTGCTCTTTCAAGCGGAGGTGAACTGAAACGCACCTCGGCGTCGTCTGCTACGCGATGCAGGGGGCTACGGTCGAGCGGTGCCGGCGCTCGCGATGAACTCGCAGCTTGGCGAGGCTTGGCCCCGCCTACGCGACTGGGCGAGGGTCGTACCGGAGGAGCGTTTTAGATGCGAAGCATCTCATGCTCGGGGCTGTCCCTCCCTCCCTCGTTGTCGTTGTTGTCCGCCGTCCGCACTCTACTGAGCATGCGCGTTTCTTCAGCCCCGTCAGCGTTTGGCCTGACGTCAGCGCAGTACATAAAAAGAAATAGTTAGGCGGCGCCCGATTTCGAGCCCACGACTCTCTGGCCGCAACGGGAGGTACGTCGCGCTCTTCCCACTGCGCTACAAACCTAGAAGGGAGCATGTGCTACGAACGCGCCTTATGTACCCCACTCATTCAAACTACGTCAAGAAGCTACTGATACAACGAAGCCACGCGAAGCTGAAGGTAAACGGAAACGACGGACTGGAAACTTTAGAGGAGGATGTTGAATTTCCCGTGGGAAAGCTGTGGCGGGGAGCGCCACGCGCCTTGCAGCTCAACCAGAGAAGAGGACGAAGAGAGCGGGCAGCAATAAAGAAAGACGAGAACCAGGAGGTGTTCGATCAGGTAACGCGGGTCTCTTCGCTGTCTCCACATTTCTCTACATTTCTCTGTCTCTACATGTGGGTTCACACTACTTTCCAATTCTTGCCCCGATAAATGAAACAACATAACGGCAACACAATGGAACCTACACGGAACCCCCATGATGCTTCGCATCCTCCTCATGGTTCCCCACGGAAAGATGGTGTAATTCTTTAAGGACGATTCTTGGGCCACTTAAACGCAGAAATTTTGGTCTGTCTGTCTGTCTGTGACTCGATTCAGCCACTCGGCCAAAGTGAAACTGAACCTGCGCAATATACCCACAGCAAAACCTAAACCCCCAAGTCCGGTGGCAAACTTGTAAACATTGTTGAATAAGAACAGAACATTACGCAAATGTGAGGCAGAAAATCAACCATAAGTGATACTTGCAGTGTTCCTTTATGAAAAAATTCACAGATGCTTGTTTTTTGCGATATCACATCAAATACTACATCAACTGTAGAAAATCGTCGCCTGCTCTTGCCCGCGCCACTATAGCCCCTAGCGGAAGCATAAAGAAATCAAAGGACAACCGTAACGAAAGGTTCCACTAGGCAGGTTCCACGTTCCGCTTGGAATTCACGCGGAGCAGGGCAACGGGGTTGTATAAACATTGGTTCTATAAACACGACAGTAGGGTGCCTCCACGCGCGCCTCCGCCGTACGGCAGCGCTGGCGTCGCACCCGGCTTGGAGCAGTAGAACGCGGTAGCTTTAAATTGACTTGAGCAAACCTCCGGCGAGTTGTCTTGAGAGCAACGAGACGGGAGAGGAACAGCGCGAGAGGTGTGCGCGAAAGAGAAGGGAGGCGTTTACATGGCATCGGCGCCATCCGACTATCGTCTTTCGTCGGCATGTGCAACGAAAGGATACGCGGCCACTTTTTGGTATTTTTTAACGCCATCGGACCAAAGACGATGTTTAAGCATCTCCGCTGTTAACAGCGGAAGATGAAGACACGATGACAATGCAGCGAAACGACAGCTGGCATAAATAAATCTGGTCACCTCCTGTCAGTCCCTTCGCTCAAATAAAGCGAAGGGACGGTGCTGTGCCAGTGGACATCGCCAGCACGCTCGATTCCTCCCTCATGGAAGCTTCATTTCCTCACTCTGTGAATGCCACGCGAGTTGCGCTCCTGTTCTGCAACACTTGTGTAGCGAGTTAGGCTTTTTTGCACGGCTTCGCCGATGTGCGAAAAAGCAGCCCACAGGAGTGTGCCGTGGATGGAACCTTCAATACTTTTTATTTACTTATTTAAATAAAATACTTTCAAAGCCCATAGGGCATAACAGGAGGGAGTCGTGAGATACATACATAAGGTGCGGTTGTTTGACAAGAACAGCATACAAACAGAAATCAAGAACATATTGCGAAAGAGCGATTCAACAAGGAGGGTCATGAATGGCTGCTTTAAAGAGAGTGGCGTCAGCGATGGTGGGAGGGACGTGGTTCCATTCTACGCTGGTTTTTGGGATAAACGATTCATTATACATATCAGTACGACATTATGGTACACCAAATGGTAATTCGAGACGACACGTAACGGGGGGTTGGAGGTGGGGGGGGGAAGGGGGGTGATAAGTTGATCCTTTAAAGTGGGGTTGTGATGATAAATTTTGTGGAACAAAGACGAGAGCATTTGCGATGGTGTGAAAGGCTGGTCAGATTAAGCGTATTTCTCATGGATGAGACACTGGCTGGGCGCGAATAGGATAATAATATGTAACGAGCGGCACGGTTTTGGAAATATTTTTTTCCCAACGCAATAAAATTGCGTTGCGAAACGAATCGAACAGCAAACAGTATTCGCAAAGGGGTTCGAATACTCGCGCAAAGGGGTTCGCGAAATACTCGCGCAAAGCGGTTCGCGCAATACTCGCGCAAAGGGGATCGAATTCGCAAAGGGGTTTGAATACTCGCGCGCGTATTTGTAGTTCTGTGTCTGTTAGTGTTTGGTAGCGACCGTAGTCGTAACGCCGCTGTGCAATCGCCTCGCCGTAAAAAAGAGAAAACCCTTTATGGAATTTTCGTGCTAGTCTGACTTCTTCGTTCGCATCTCTTGCCGCCTCCTCTGTTATTTCCCCACCGGCATTGTAACATTCTTTTACTAGCCTCTGCTGCTGTCCAATCCACCTTTACGTCAACGGCAAAGCCTGATTGAGAGCGCCCTCTGCAGTTGTGAATTAAGGGACCTCCGCAATTAAGGCACCTCCGCATGCGGCGGAACTAGCACTTTGCTTTACTTTCCGCGAGAGCGGGCAGCGTATGCAGTGTTCCCGCGGAACTGCGTATGTTCCGGCGGGCGCAAGGAATCTCGTTAATTTCAGTTGTGCTGGTATTTTCGACAACTCCTGCACTTCGTCTGCCGGCTTGCGGCCGCGGACAGTACGTAACCTCTGCAACTGCTAAAGATTCGGGGTAGCAGCAGCGGGTAGTAGACGGTTACCAAAGGCCTCGTACGTATCAAATTGCAACTGTGACAAATTGCTGCTTAGCTGAGCCAAAATATTACGCTAACGCGAAAAACAAACAGCAATCAGGGTTGTTGTCGCCGTAGTCCTCGTCGACGCGGGAGGTTTGTCAAGGAGCGAAACGTAATCCATTCGAACTGTCGTCGCCAAACTGTGCTCACGAGCATTGCGTACAGCGTTTCGAAAGCCGACATCTGTGCAGTTTTCTTTTTTTGGGGAAAGAAATGTCGTCGACAGTCGCTGATATAATTTATATTTATTGTTGGAAAACACGGCAATGCTCAGCCGAGCGTATTATGAAAGCGTTCCTAGTTTTATCATTTTAGTGTACGTAATGATGACCTGCTTAATTGGGGGGCAGAGATGGCAAACGTGGGCCGCCTGTTCTTATATTCTTCCCCTTGCAGTACTCGTCACTCATTTCGAACCTTAAAGATGCCATGAAGAGAAAATACAACTCCGTTTAATTCGAAAGAACTTGGATTCACTATCTCACTCAGCTCCGTTAGAGCCAGAAAAGATGCTTTTTAACAAAAAAAGCAAAAAGTATTTAAAAACTTTCAAATTTTGCGCCACAGTGACGTGTTATCAGCAAGAATGACGTCATACGGGCCAACAATAAAACAGTTTTCATTGCGTTAACTGCGCGTTAGCATTCTAGTGATGCGGTCAAATGGAACTATAGTTCATCTCACAAGCTACCTGCAGCACTGTGGAGGCTACATTGTTATCAATAGTGCGCCCACTGAGGGCGCCTAATCCGCCGTGAAGGGGGTCCTGAAAGGACACTCCCTTCTCCCCTCTCGGCAAGTGGCACCGCACGGCCCCGGCGCCTTTTGTCGCTTCCTTCGCGGCGAGTTAGGCGCCCTGAGGGGGACAACAATGTAGCCTCCACAGTGCTGCAGCTAGCTTCTGAGATGAACTATAGAGGCTCCATTACAGACGTCCAGTCATGTGTCATCGCGACAGGTCAGTTAGGCGGCCGTCAATCGCACAAACAAGGCTCCCTGACGTCATAGAAAAGTTGCGGGAAATTGGTTAGGGGGTCGCAACTGCTTCAAAAATTTTCTTCAATATCTCCGCTATTTGTTTGAAAATTGCGATGATATTGGTATCATTGTTATCGGGACTAAGCAGTCTTTCTAATAAACCCAACTTGTATTTTGTCTTCGTGGCTCCTTTAAGAGGCTTAGAGAAACACTTCTCTGGGAAGAGTATGATTTATCAACCCTCCGTTTCCGTTTTTCAGATTAGCAGAAAAACGGAGTAAGCTTGCACTAACGCGTAAGACGTGAAGGTAGCGAAGCTTAGTTTAGTCCGCGATGGCAGCCGATTTGCTTCTTCCTCGCTGCCGCAACAACATTTACTCCATCATTATTGCTATCAGTCTGAGCTTCCTTCATTTTTTTGGAAGTGATAATTATTGGACAGCACCTTGGAGGACCGTACGCCACGACTGGTCTTTCTCGTTCCGAGCAAGTGTTGCCACGATTACGGCGAACGCAGCACTTTTATTTTCTCTTTCGCCAATTTCGGCCAATCCCCCTGAGTGGGTATGCTTGGCTTGACCAACGTTCCCCAGGGACGCTGGGCGGTTGTCGCGGGGCGCGCACACACACACACGAGTGCTCGGCATTTCCTTTTTTTTTTTTTTTTTAACTGCCGGACGGTCGCCGCGAGGAGTGCTTGGCATTTTCTTTGTTTTGTTAAGTGCCGGGCGGCCGCCACGAAGCCCACGCTTACGTGCGCGCGGTCGGCAATTCCTCGGTACTTTTGACTGAGGGCGCGAAAAATTGCGATTTTCTACACAGCTTCGTGGTTAAAAATGTGCCTAGCCAAAAGCTCTTGCGGGCTACGTGAAGGCTGAACCCCACGATTCTCTCGGAGTGACAGCGCGAGGTCACTTGCAGAATCGCTTCGACACAAGCGACATGTTTTCTTCGAGGTAAGATTGAGGGACTCTGTTGTTTCTGCTGTATGATGCAACTAATAGTAGAATTACCAGGATAAAACTGAAGTCCACACGACCGGTTATAGTTCACAATATAGCGGCGTGGGCATAAACGCTATATAAAAAGCCATTTCAATAAAGACGCAGGCCTAAAGAGACCGAAATCATATTTGCGCCCTGTAATGTCATTGCATTGGGTGGGAATTTATTTATAGTGGCTCACATTTCTTAATCGGGGCTGAAATTTTGTTTAAAAAAATTCCATTGCCTCTTGAGCTTGAACAGAAGACGTCTGCAGATGTGCGGGTTTCTTCCGCGATGCGCATAAAAAAATGTAGCCTTTCCTGCTACCTTGAATAACGGGTAATATTGCTATACAACGGAGGTTTTATTTCGTGGAGATTTGTCTTGGGGAATCGTATGCATTGGCGTAAATATCCTTCTTGTTCCTCTTATGTATTTGTTTTATTTTGCCGCTGTAATGTCGACGTTTTATTGTACACAGTGAACGTGGAAAAAATTGTAGCTTCCGTGAAAAATTTCTCTTTCTTTTGCCCCTATTTCATTTGGAAATGAACTTTGCCATCTTCATTCTAAACCGAAAGAGTAGATAAGAGGGTGTCGAAGGCGAAAGTTATTACGGCGCGGTGGGAATAAAATTGCTTTCACCGAGACTGGTTACCGGAGAATCTTAATGACGGGCCGAACGTAGCTGCCTCGAGAATGAACGAGAGAGTTTTTCTTGTCGCACTAAGTTACGGTGGCCGGCCGTTTCCGGCACGGAAAATGGCTCGCTGCTTTCCCAATAGGCCGAGGGGACATCGAAGACATTCCATGCCGATCTAAAACGTGCGGTTCCCACTGTTAGCAGGCGCGTGCGAAGTTCGCGCACTGCTTGCAGCCGTTAAAATTGTCAAACGGGGCGGCCAAATAATAAACGGGTCAAGAAGCCGCATGCAGAAACGCCCTCTCGTAACGGAGTTAACCACAAGCGAATGTCAAGCGGCTTTCCTTGCGGTACTGATTGCTGCGTTATTCCGCGCACGTATAATCTGAAGCATGACGCGTATTTCTCGATTATGTGCCGCAATCTAGCAAAACTATAACCCCCGTCCCTCCTTAACTTTTAGCAAAAACTATTTTTGCTGTCATGATGATAAAAATTGTAGGGCACTAGCAGTTTTTCATTCCGATTGTACATTTAAATTTTGTTTTTGTGTACATCGACTACGTTCAAATCTATTCGGATTTTTATACTTCAATTTTTTGACAGCCTTTGTAAAAAAAACTGCTGGAGTGATGTAGCTGAACAAGGTACCACGGAACGGTGCACAAATAAAGGAGTGTGATAACACTAACAGTTGCCCTTGGTTTTCAGTACTTTCGCCTAGCCCCATGCGACCAAGTATCCCATTCTGTCACAATGCTGTGCCAGTGCGCACGTTTTTGCATGGTTCCGGTGCTGCGTTAATCTTCTGAGCAGATTGCCCATTTCGCCAATGTAGACTGATTTGCATTCAGCACGTGGAATCTAATGAATACCTGGAAACTTGGAGCGTGAGAGGGGGTCTCTCACGCTGACAAGGTCAGAACTTTTTTTTTCTTTATTGCCTGGATTCGACAATTCACAACACATCACAGATAACAGCGTAAATGATATACGACAAAAACATGGTGAGGCGGCCCGACTTAGGGCTAGTGATGTCCTTTAAAAGTCTTTCAATGACGTAAGCTGCTCTATCTTTGGCAGCCACACAGGCGAGACCTCTTGAGATTTAATTACCTCCACATAACGACCTACACTTTCTCTGAAGTACTGCTTTGCGGAACGGGCATCTACGTCGTTGTACAGTCTTGCTGTGCGTGAGCGCCATATGCTGTGGAGGCCCAGCGCCATGGCTAAGTCATAAGGCATTCCACCGTCTTTGTCTACGGAGAGATACCGTATGCCATGAGGGTTTAGCGGGAAGTCTGTGCAATGTGTCCTCTGTAAAACATCCCAAAAATATACGCTCTCCCAATAATGCAAAAAACGTGGTCTATCGTTTCCGGCGATTTGCAGCTAAAGCAATCTGTCCCCCATGGCACAAAAAGCCCCCTTTCTTCCATAAAAGTCCGGACTAATAATGTTCCCGTGTGTAGCCGAAAGAAAAAAAGACTTTACTCCCGGCTGTACTTGCATTATTTTCCCCCTTTTGAGCACATCCTGGCCGGGTCCTCCACAGTACATAGCTCTGTACAAGGGCACAGGGAAGACAACATCCACAATGTCATTGTACAGGGTTTCCCGCTTCACTGTGCTTAAATAATCTTTAGAGAAACGTGCACTCAAAGTTCACGTTCAAAAAGTTCAAAAATCCAAAAATACCCCCCGACAGGTACTCAGTGGTGACAACATAGGAAGTACCCTGCCCAGCCTTAGTTGACATACTGTTCGAAGAAAAGTGTCTCTTACATCCCTTAAGAAAAGAAATCTGTTGACCAGCTGGCGCACGAATAAATTCGCCAGCCCCAGTCCCCCATCTTTCACTCTCCTAAACAGGTTGGTGCGGCTGCACTTCTCCCAGGTTGAGTCCCACACAAAAACCGCAAACACCCGATGCAGCTTTTGCACATTCGCACGAGAGCAATGCATTACCTGCATTACATACCACAATTTACAAATGAAAAACAAGTTGCACACCGTTGCCCTAGCGAATGTTGACAAAAAAGCCCCCTTCCACTTATCCGCCTTTGCGCGAATCTCCTGGGTTTGTTCACGCCAATACGGCTCACTGCCCCGCACGGGGCACCTTGAGTATCCATGGTGACGGTGAGCAGCGACATCGCGGACCCCGAGCTCCCATACATAAGCTGTGTCCAACCGTGGCGAGGTGTTTAAAGGTGAAGGGTAGAAGCCGTAAACGGTGGCCGTCGGAGCCTTGGTCAAGCTCCGGCCGATGGGCTCCCTGCCTGTCTACAAGACAGGGAGCTCCGGGACCTCTTTGACTACCAGAGTGAGGTCAAAGGAGAAAGTGCCCCCATTTCCCTGCTTTTATACTATGCCATATGGATAAGTCAACCCCCCCCCCCCCCTTCCCCAAACGTGATCGGCCCCCGAAAAGGGGCCGCACCGAAGTCTCCTTCCCACCCCTTCCAACAATCAACATTCCGAAACCCGACAACTATCCAGGATTCTTGGTTGTCGAGGCAGTTGACAAAACAAACCCTGTTTCTTCGAAGTCTGTATTCTTGATCACTTAGTTCCTGGAAGGCATCCTCGGAAAATCGTTCGATGCTAAGAAACTGCGTACCGGTGAAGTCTTAGTTAATGTCAAGACGCAGCAACAAGCCACTAACCTCCTGACCCAAACCTGCATAGCAGATCTGGCCATCAGAGTCACTCCCCATCGTAGCCTCAACAGCTCTCAGGGTGTGATTTCGGAGACCGATTTGTTCAATGAAACCCAAGCTGATCTGTTGGAAGGCCTGAAAGATCAGGGTGTAACTGCAGTGAGGCGTATCACCATCTGACGAGATAAGCAAGAAATCCCCACAAAGCATATAATCTTGACTTTCAATCGCTTCACACTTCCTGAATCCATTAAAGCAGGCTTCATCTCATGCACCGTCCGAGCACACATTCCGAATCCGCGTCGTTGCTACAAGTGCCAGCGGTTCGGGCACGGTACTAACTCGTGCCGGGGCCAGCCAACCTGCACCAAATGTGCCCAGCTCCATCTGTATCCAGTGCCCAGTGTATCCAGAAAAAAAATAAAAAAATCACGCCATATCCACGGAATGAATGATGATAAGTGGGGCGAAGCTCGAGAGGGGGAGATCATCGGTAACCGTAACTCTCCCGTGAAAGTTCGCCCATTACATCATTAAGAAAGACGTAAGACTGTGTGCGTACATTGTACAAATCAACTTTTATTTTCGGAGTCAATGCTCCCAGGCCCAGACCTGGTGAAAGACCCCGCGCCATCGAGGACTACCCCGCACCACCACCACAATTTGTCACGTAGGATGGGACACAACGGTAAAGAAAGAACTTTTATTTAGGGCGAACTTATGCCCGAACAAGACGAGAGGAAACGAGCAAAGGTCCTTGCGTCTCGTTCGATCCCCGAGAACGACTGCCTGCGTTCGTGGCGTGATCTCTTGCGTGATCTCCACCTCGCAGTGCACGTGCGCTCGCGCCTCCGTTGGCGAACACAGACAAGCTCGCGCTACCGGTGACAAGATTGCGCTGCCGGTTGCAGCCGGTTCTAGCGCGTGCAACGCGGCCCACTTTGCGACATCTCCGAAAGCATGCGGCGGTCACGTACCACGAGACACAAGCGATGGACAGACCCATGGCTTTAGGAGCTTCGCCCCTAATAAACATCAAGGTCACAGAAAACATCACCTTCCCAGAGGCGCGAAAGAGGTTCGCCTCTTTCCCCTGGGGAGGTACGCCGACGCAGCTCGCCGGGGGGCGGAGCGGCGTTTGGTTTCGGTGCGAACCCAGTACCGCGAGTCGGACCTGGTCCCGCCCCCGCCTCCCCCCGCCTCCCCCCCCCTTCCCCCTTGGGTTGCCTCTTGCAGCCCAACCCGCCTCCGCACCGCTCGCTGAGCCAGCAGCGGTTGTGGTGGCAACCACGTCTGGTGGGAGTGATGCTGCATCCTCTACGTCCGCTCCAGCATCCCAAACCTCAGGCGAGGGCGCAGACGAGATGGCGACAGAGGAACCAGCGGCAGCTCCTATCCCCACCACACCGCCTGTGCCATCCGAGGCATTCCTGAAACCCTCGGTGGTTGTGGGTCTCTCAAAGCACGCCCAAAAGGGTGCGCGGTCCAAGGAGACTGACAAATCAGGCACTCCGAGGACATCAGAGGACGAAAAGGATGTTGGAAGGTTCTTGTCTGCGGTGCACCGCAAGGAACGTGTCCCAGCGCCAAAGCCTACCGACAAGCCCAAAAAGACGAGAGTCACAGCCCCGAAAGAGGACACATAAACATACACACTCCAGTAGCTCTAACATATCATAATAGGAAGACAAAATATCGTTCAATGAAACTGCAGAGGCCTTCTGAATAATCTTGACGACGTGTATGAGATTCTGCATGCCAACCAGCCAAGTGTAATGTGTATCCAGGAAACACATCTGAATTCCAAACACACAAATGTCTTTAATAGTTACCTGGTATACAGAAAGGACAGGGATGGCTGCACACACTCCTCTGGCAGTGTGGCCATAATCGTCCGAAAATCCTTAGAATGCCACCCTGTCACCTTGAACACCGTCCTTGAGGCTGTAGCCATCCGCACAATAATTTTTAATACGTTGATAACGGTACGCTCCATTTACATTCGTCCTGATTGTGCACTTTCGAGCTCTGGCTTCGAGGCGCTGGTCGACCAGCTGCCCGAACTGTACATTCTAACAGGCGACCTTAATGCACACAACACTCTTTGGGGCTCCTCAAGAACGGATTCCCGAGGTCGCCTGATAGAGAAATTTCTTACATCTTCAGGAGCATGCCTTTTCAACAATAAGCAGCCTACATACCATAATATAGGTCACAACACATACTCACATCTTGACCTGGCTGTTGGTTCTCCAATTCTCTTTCGATGTCTTGAGTGGGGTGTGGGCACGGACCCATATGGTAGCGACCATTTCCCCACTTCATTAACGTATATAGGTACAGGCCCGAGCAGTCCATCTTCCCATAAAAGGTTTAATGAATCAAGAGCTAACCGGAATACATTTACAGAGACATCCAAACTACACCACGCATCCATAGGACACCTACACGTTGAAGAAGCTAGCCAACTCCTCACGGCGCACATCCTCGACGCTGCCGAAAAGTCCATTCCCCACGCCTCTGGTGCCCCGCGCAAGCAGCGGAGGCCGTGGTGGAATGAGGACTGTAGGCGGGCGCGAGAGGCCCAGAACAAGACGTGGGGTATCCTTCGTCGGTACCCCACGTCGGGAAACCTCCTCTTGTTCAAACGGGCCAAGGCGTTTGGAAAACGTGTGCGCCGTGAGGAAAAACGCGATAGTTGGCGTACATTCATAACATCAATTAACTCCTACACAGACACACGGAAAGTATGGATACGAATACGCAAAGCGAGTGTACCGTCTGCTTCTTTCCTCGTCCCTGTCTGTTTTTTCGCTGGTAATATGCATCTAACACACTCGAAGACCAGGCTGACACACTCGCACAACACTTCCAACACGTTTCCAGTTCAGCACACTACACAAACACTTTCATGAAGCACAAACTCGTGGCCGAAAAGAAGCCTTTACATGACAATGACCGGTCAGCCACTTATAACTCCGAGTTCACGCTTCAAGCTGAGGGGTGCTCTGAGCACGTGTAAACCCTCAGCTCCAGGCCCAGACAACATTACATGTACAATGATACAGAACTTACACACAGACACTCTTGTAACACTTCTTCACCTTTTCAACAAGATATGGCTTTCGGGGCACA
Source organism: Haemaphysalis longicornis (assembly GCF_048455015.1). Taxonomy (NCBI): domain Eukaryota; kingdom Metazoa; phylum Arthropoda; class Arachnida; order Ixodida; family Ixodidae; genus Haemaphysalis; species Haemaphysalis longicornis. Next base: position 449,389 of record NW_027526233.1, read on the forward strand.
TTCCAAAGTCTTGGAGGGATGCCATAGTTGTAGCATTCTTTTAAGAAGGGAAGGACCCTTCTTCTCCCGCTAGCTATCGACCCATTGCGCTGACCAGCTGCCTGTGCAAGCTTCTCGAGAAGATGATAAACCGGAGGCTCGTGTACTGTTTGGAGTACAACGTCCTTCTCGAGAGCTGCCAGGCAGGCTTCAGGGCAGGGAGATCCACAAACGATCAACTTGTGACACTAGAGTCATACATCAAGGATGCCTTCATTCACAAGCAGTTCTGTTTAACTGTGTTTTTCGACCTCGAAAAGGCCTATGACACCGCTTGGCGTTATGGGATCCTTACTGACCTCAAGTCATTCGGTGTTTCTGGTAATATGTTTAACACCCTTGCTAGTTATTTGTCGGAGAGAACCTTTCGCGTCAGAGTTTGTTCTGCACTGTGAATGGTACATGTGCAAGAAAATGGCGTGCCGCAAGGTGGAGTGTTGAGCTGCACGCTCTTCATAGTTACCGTAAACACTCTTGGAAAGGCATTGACACCCACAATCTCTTATTCCATGTATGTAGACGACGTCCAGATATCCTTTAAGTCATGTAACATGTCCATCTGCGAACGTCAAGTCCAGCTCGGCGTCAAGAAGCTTGCCGGCTGGGCAGACAAGAATGGTTTCAAAATTAATCCCGGAAAGAGCTCTTGTGTTGTATTCTCTAGGAAGCGTGGGGTGCACCCGGACCCAGACATCACTCTTGCGAATGTGCCGATTCCTGTGGACAAGGAGCACAAGTTTTTAGGCATTTTATTCGATGAAAAACTTACATTCATTCCTCATATCAAACAGCTGAAATGCAAATGCTTAAAAACAATGAATATTCTTAACGTCCTCTCACATCAATCTTATGGGGCCGACAAACAACTCCTGCTGCGCCTGTACACAGCGTTGGTAAGGTCTCAGCTCGACTACGGCAGTGTCGTGTATGGGTCGGTGACAAAGACCGCACTGAGAATGCTCGACCCAGAGCTGCATCTTGGCCTTCGCCTCTCATGCGGCGCTTTCCGCACTAGCCCTGTCGAAAGTCTTTATGTCGAGTGCGACCAACGCCTTAGGAGGCGTTGGTGCGACAAATGGTGTCGAGGGCATCAGTGGGAGTATGTTGACCTGCTATATGCATCTAAGATTGTGTCTCTTACCAACCATCCTTTTAATCCAATCATGAACAATACATCGAACTTGCAACTCTCTTTAAACAGGCCATCTATTTCCTTACCTTTCTCTCTCAGAGTTAGTAAGGAGGCTTCTGCACTCTCAGAGTTAGGAAGGAGGCTTCTGCACCCACGCGCCCGGGCAGCATGACGTCAGTCCCAAAACCATGAGGTGTACACACGGCGCGCGCCAACCACAGCCAGCGCGTCGGCTTTCTTCACGGGAGCCCCAACGTCGGCAGTTTGGGGCAAGTAGCAGAACGTCATGTCGGTCCGCTGTGGGCTTTCTCGTGCGGGCGAAGATTAAAATAGATTTAAAATATGTTACGCCGAACGGTTGCTGTTGAAACTTGCTGGGAGATATCTCCTGATAGAAAGGAAGCTGCCACGATTTGGCCCGCAATCGTGAACGTGGAAGGGGGGGGGGGGGTACCCTCCAGCCGAGTGACGACCTACAGCGTAGTGTTAGTGACGGTGACTGACCGAGAGCGGCCGTGCTCGTCGGTGTTTATTGGTCAGCCGTGCACAATGTTGCCCACCGCGCCTGGGGGGGCACTGAACTTAGTGGCCAACGAAGATCAGGGTTGGGGGCGCCACACACTTGTCACAGAAGCATTTTACATGGTTATCTCAGCTTTGAAATTTCGTGTCAGCGCCCCTTTAAATAAGGGGACGCGGGAAGCTTGACCTCAGTGAAGGCAGGCGGAAACGACCGAAAGGCAATGACCACAACACGAAGTCGAAAGCACTTCTGCTGCCCAAATCAAAAGGCCGTGACCGAAATGATAACGCAAAACCAACATTTGAGCATTGCGAAGCTCTTTCGTTTCTCTGAGCTTTACCCGAACGCAAATGTTCGGCACACGTTATTGCAGATCATTCTTTCGCCATTATCGGCAACGTCTACGTTCTCCAATGGCTGCCCGCTCCTTCGCGGAGTGGATCGCGCGCGGCCTACCCAACAGCCCCACGAGAGCGAGCGACGGCACCCGCGATGTGGCTCCCTCTGTGGCGTTCTTGGGCAGCTGCGAACGGTGAGCGAGGGCTGTGCTCGGAGAGGGGAATCCCCGGATCTATCGTTCAATTTATACGTCGTTTTCTGCAGAGCGCTGCCATCTTAACCTGGTCCCTGGCCTGACCGTCTTATCTCAAGCGACCGGCTGTGAAACATTTCGCCGAGCATGCGTACTCGTTTAGCTCGGTTCAGGTGTGCACGCTGCGCATGCGCATCCATTGTTCGCGGCTGCTGCAAACTCAAGAAAGAGACGTGCCTCATTTCTGTCGTGTGCAATGGGCTGCCAGTAAAATATTTAGCTCTGGCTAAACGAGAAAGAGCTTCAACAGCGACGCAGTCAACACTGCATCCCTGGCCAATCCCCCCGAGTGGGTACCTGCATCGTCGTCGTCATATCACGCGCATAAAGCTGGCTTTGCCGGAAGGCGTTTCGGCGTACGCCACCACCGACGGCGCAAGTCAGCCAGCACAAGCGCCGCTCGACAAAAGAAAAAGGAACGGCAGCCCCGGCCGGGATGGGACCCGCCTCTTGGGGCTCGTCAGTCTTGTTTGTTGTTGAGAATTGCATTGTTTCCATATCATATACGTAATTTTATGGTGTCGGGAAAAAAGCTGCTCTAGGCAGCTTGACAGGAGAAGCTAGCAGTTAAGCGTTCGTTACTTAAACCTGTTGTTCTTCCGAAAAATAGAGTACAATTAATTTAAAGGCTGCATTTCATACGCTCTACATGTACAAATGCCCCGGCGTCACCGGTGAACTCGCCTTCTGTATACCCCAACCAAAAGCTGCGACGACAGTGAAAGCTTATCCTCCGGGATTCAACGCCGCGTGCTTCGCATATGTGAAGAGTTCCCATTGTGTAGAGACGCGTCAGCGTGATCGAGGGCGTTTAATCGCGTCCATTTCATTCGGCGCGCCGCTCTTCGTCGAGATGAGGCGGGGCGGCGACAACCCGTCTCTCTCGCAACGCAAAGGTCAGATAGCCGCCGGGGCGGTTAATGAGGGGATTACGGCCGCGACGCTGAATTTAGAGCCGTCGGGAGACTTGGGGAAGGCTGTCACTTGAGAGAGAGAGGGAAAGGATCATTCCTGCCCTGTCCGAAGAACGCTGGACAGGTGAGCGCGTCTGAGGAGCGTTCGAGTGGGCTTAGCGAACTCCTTCGAAGACGGCGGCTGATACGAATAAATACTGGACCTGCCGCTGGCATTTTCTGCTGGGTAAGGAAGAGTGCAGGGAGCAGGGTCCAACGGTCGATCGGTTTACCTTTCGGACGAACCGATGGAGGCTTTCACTGCGGATCTTGCTTGACGGTTTTTAGCGGCTCTGGTCAGATGAACGAACAGCAAGCCAAGGCGTGCCCTGAGCGCACGTGCCCGAGAGTATTTTTTTCTGTGCACGCTTGGTGTTTCTAAATCGGCCGTTTACGATATTGGTAGAAGAGGTAACGAAGGTGGTACACTGTGGGTGACAGTGCAAGATGACATGGCGGGTTTTTTGTTATTGCTTTGAATCACTTGTAACTCTGGCTTCGTTGACGTGGACTTTTTAAACGCTGTGTACACCGTTGAAACAGTTGCTGAAGAGCTCACACAGAGGCGTCGAAATTGCTGGAAAGGATTTACAATCGGCGCCATTGCTTCAATGCAAGCTACGCGACCGAACGGAATTGGAAGCCCCGCTACAAGCCCCCAGTCGTATTTCTTGGCGGTGGTTTGGTTCGGTGACCGGCAATGGCACAAACAAGGTTATGCGACGTCATGGAAAAATCGTCATAAAGTAGCTGGGGGAGTCGCCACTGCTTTGTGTGTCTCCCGCGCTATCTCCGTATTTGCTGTTTGCGATAAAATTGTCGTTATTCTTATCGCGATGGAGCAGTGTAAAATTAATGAACTAAACTTGTGCTTGTCTTCACGGCCCCTTCAACAGGTCGCCTCCCCACCGTGCGGATGTTTGGCGCTGGCCCGAATTTAGCGCCCATCCGCTGTCGGCTGCTCCTGTCAAAGTTTGGCTGTGCCATCAGCCAAGCCGCACCCAAACGTACGCCGAGGCCTCCTCGTCCACTTGGAGGACAGCGTTTCTGGGCCGCTGCACGCAACAGCTTCGTGCCTGTTGTCCCCCCGTGTCATTCCCCAGGGGAACTCGCGCAGCTGCGATGATTGCAGAAGAGTGTCCCTGTGTACCGGACCGCGCATGCGTCGTCAGGGCAGAGGCTCCCAGTGACGCTTCCTGGTCGCGTCCGATGACGCAGCGTCGCCCGCGGGAAGCAGACCCTGTGGGAAATTTGTCGCCGGCTGATTCCACTCGCTCCAATGAACCCGTCCGCGTCGATGCGCCTGAAAATGGCTCGTCGCCGCGCGTCTCTGGTTGTCATTACGAAGCGCGGCCATGTGTGCGGGCGCTGTATCCTCGAGCGGTTTCGGCCGAAGGGCAGGAGGGATAAACAAAACTTCAGTTTTCGGCTGTCGGGATGAGCGGAAATATCCTTACACTCAGCCGATGAAGACCAAGTGAACGAGTGTAGAAGGGAGCGTAACGGGTCAGCCGCGTTGCTGCTGCTACGTGCTGACGGGTGGTGAACCACTCCAACGCAGGCGTGTAATGCGAAAGCGCAAGTCAGCTCGGTCCGTTAACGATCCTACGCCCCTGGAACACAGGCGGCACACACAGTGGCCGAATCCTCAAAGGGTAAAAGAAGTCGGCCGCGTATCTGCTTGCTTGCTGCAAATGTCGTCGAAAGACTCTTCCGCCTCTCTTCCTTCGTAACGCCCTCTCCATAACCCCCGCTGTTCCGCTATTGTCATTGATGCATTGTCGTCCACAAGCTTAGCTGGAACATAAGATTTGACTTCAGCGCAAAATATCTCTGCTGAGAAACTGTTCAAACGAATGTGCGGGACTGAAGTGCTTCCTTGAAAGTCGGAGAAATGCAGCAGTTATGACTAAACTAGCTTAGGCCGAGGCAGGAGGGCACGATGAAAGGGTAACGCGTGGCTCCAGCTAAGTCGGCGGCCGTCTGTGCGTATGTTCCGCATTGAGTACGACGAAAGTTTCTTTTACTGAGGGCATTCAGAGGCCGTAGAACTCGTCCGGTAGCAGGCTTTGTTCGTGCGGCCACGGCTCTAGCAAGAGCCAGCCAGAAAGCGATGGTACCGCTGAGAAGATGAAGACGGTGTCACGATGCTACAGCGCACACCCAGAACAGCGCGACTGTAGAGTGCAGGATTGGGGAAGCCGGTAATCTATCTTATTGCTACAGCGCAGCCGTAAACATGTTTAGCCTTTTTTTCCTGCTCTGTAGTATCAACAAGAAAAAAAGCGCGATTCCTCACGTGTTAGAACTTGTAGCTGTGCCTCTGCTGAAAAAAATATATTACGCACTCCGCCAGCTGGAGCAATTCGAAAACGAACTATTGGCGCGGCGGATGCTTCGCGCGACACGCATACAGACGGACTGAGCAAAATTTTCGCTTTTGGGTTATCGTGAGAGAGATCTGCCTGCTCCAGTGCGGATGTAGTCGAAAGACGGTGGTCTTCTGCAGCTTCCCTTTCCTTTTCTTCCAATGGTGAATGCAGTGCAAGTTTGCTCGTATAACAGCGGTCGCGTGCTGACCGATCTTTCACCAAAGAATGGGTCGGGCCTAAGTTTTTTCAGCCTTTTGCCCTTTTCTCTGTAGTTGCCTCTCCTTCCGGTCTCCGGCGGCCGCTTTTCTGATGGAGGCGAAAAGCAGAAACGCCCGTGTGTGCGAAATTTCGGCGCACGTTAAAGATCCCCAGGTGGTCAAAATTAATCCGGAGCCCTCCACTACGGCGCGCCTCATCGCCTGCGTTGCGTCGGCGCGTTAAACCCTACAATCAATCAAATCAATCCTTCCGGTCTCCAATTTTTAAGACGGCAGTCTTTCTTGGGCTACCTACAGGCGAAAATGTTGGTCTGTCTTGAAATTTGCACTGCGCGCGCATCCAGGCTTCATGGGCTCGCCGGTTCTGCTAGCCGCAAATTGCAGCGTGGTCGCTTCACAGCCCCATGCGGCGATCTGACGGCTGTCCTTCGCGTTCGAGCGTGCGTTACACAGGGAGCAGATGCCTCCGACGTGGGAAGGAAACGGAAGTGTGACCGCTAGGCCTTCCAAGCTACATTAAGCTAATTAACTGGAAAGTATCAAATTACCAATCGAAAATTACAAACGAGCGTGTTGTACTTCGTCCGGCACCCTGATTCGATGGCTATCTTTACATCCACAATGGGTAAGGATTCTAACTATTTTGATGAGAAGTTTCAACGCGTTCGCAAAGGCGTTTTAACACGACCGGCTCGTCCAACGCCGCTTGTGTTTAGGTCGTTTCAGCTCTGCGGAAATGGCCCTTTAGCAGAGCGCGCTGAACTTGACGCAAGCCGCTTGGACCAGCAGAGACTGGGCTTATTACGGACTCTTATCAAATGCTAGCGTCGCGGTGGTATGATTGTGTCTGCAAACATCACGATCACGTAAAAGCCAAGTTTCGTTCGTTTCGGTTGCCGTGGCTTGCTCCGTGAGGGGAGGCGAGGACATCATGGCCGCAGGGACGCGCCTGAATGCGTGGCGGCGCTGTTGCCAGGTCCAGTCGTCGAAAGCAGAGAACCGACTCGCCAGAGGAGCGGACGAATTGACGACGGGGCGACACGCGGTGCCCACTCCGTGTACGGGGTTGGAGAGTCCTCGCTTCGTGGCGCTGCTTGTCCACGCTTTATGCGATAAGCCGTCGCACTTTCGTTTTCGTCGGAGTGTCCGCCTGTGGTACGGGCGTTCGCACGCATTCGAGCGGTTGGTCAACGAAGGTGTCGGGAAAACACAACCGCTTGGGTGAGTTAGGTTTAAATGCAGAGCATTTCAGTAACTCACGATGTCACCCGCGTTCGCGTCCGTAGTCCGCATCGCTCCCCCTACACTATATAAAAAAATAATACTTACCGGCGCCAGGTTTCGACCCAACGACTCTGCGGGCGGAACGCAAGGTACAGTGGGGGCCACTGTTAAAGGGAAACGGCGAGCGCGTGCCCGCTGCGCTCCGCGAAGCGCCAGCGCCGAGAAGTGGCGAGAATCGGAGACAGCCGGCACATGCGCACTGACCGCTCCATGCGTGTGAAGCCGCGCTGTCGTCTGCTACGGCGCTTCGCCCGGCCGCTCAGATCCTGCGAGTACGAAATTCCATGGCTATCGCAAGCTAAGCGGAGCGGCGGAGCGCCGCAGCAGACAACACAGCGGCTTCTCACGCCTGGTGCGGTCAATGCGCATGTGCGGCTGTCTCCGTATCTCGCCACTTCTCGGTGTCGGCGCTTCGCGGAGCATAGCGGACACGCGCTCGCCGTTTCCCTTTAACAGTGGACCCCACTGTACATGGTACTCTACCCACTGCACCACAAAGCCGACACAGAATGGAAGGTTACGAACACGCCTTATATCCTTGACTCATTCAACCGTCGGCCACAGGTGCGCCCTCTCCCCCGCGTCCTCCTCGCCTTCTCTCCGCTCGCAACGCCCTCTCTCGCCGCGTTCGGTTCGGGCGCACAACAGGTGGGGACGTGCGCAACACCCTCTCTCGCCGCGTTCGGTTCGCGCTGATCAACAGTCGGTTCGCGCGCAAGAACAGGTGGGGGCGCTCGCATCGCGCTGTCTCGCCGCGGTCGGTTCGCGCTTAAAGCGCTGGACACATGTACGACTGGTACACGCGATTCGCATGCGACTGATCGTTACGATTGATCGTTAGGACCCGTTTTGGCGTCGATCGCTGGTCGGAGGAGGCTCACGACGTGCGTCTGGCAAGCCAGATGCAGTCGTGCCATCGTTGCAATCGTCGTGAGGCCACAGCCAATGAGAGCCCGCTGAGCCCCAACACCCCGCAACCGGCGTGCGTTGCTCTGGTCGGCTCGGGTGTTGGAAACTCTAGGCTTAGCATCCTGGCGGATATTTGATTGCCGCTATCTGTGTAACTGCGATAGACAATCCGTAACACAACTTTTCCCCCACTATCATCCCTTTTCTCGCATAAGCTACTTCTTTTTAGCGATCAGATTGATTCAGAAGAGCAGCGACAAGCGCGGTTGCTACCGTGGTCTGCGCCGGTTCGAGCCGCTGAGTGTGCCGAGCTGGCAGGCGCGACCGGCGTGTGCGCGGACTGTTTCCGAAGGCAGAAAACACTTCGCGATTGCCTGCTTCATCAATTTCTTGCGAACAAACGCGCGGAATCTACAAATTCAGCTCAGCGATCGTCGTAGTTGAACATCTGCGTAGCCGTTTCGATGTTTCCGCGCAGGTATTGCCATCTCTCGACCGGTCGGCGCACCGTCCGCCGCGCTTGCATCGCGGCAGATATCTGATCGCCGCTTTTAAAATAAGCCCTGATAACAATCCCAAGCACAATTTTTCACCACACTAACACCTACTTTCTCGCATGTGGAACGTTTTAGCGATCAGATTGATTCAGAAGAGCAGCGACAAGCGCGGTTGCTACCGTGGTCTGCGCCGGTTCGAGCCGCTGAGTGTGCCGAGCTGGCAGGCGCGACCGGCGTGTGCGCGGACTGTTTCCGAAGGCAGAAAACACTTCGCGATTGCCTGCTTTATCAATTTCTTGCGAACAAACGCGCGGAATCTACAAATTCAGCTCAGCGATCGTCGTAGTTGAACATCTGCGTAGCATGTTTCGATGCTTCCGCGCAGGTATTGCCATCTCTCGACCGGTCGGCGCACCGCCCGCCGCGCGCCGCGGCGGCCGGCGTAGGCTTGCATCGCGGCAGACATCTGATCGCCGCTTTTAAAATAAGCCCTGATAACAATCCCTAGCACAATTTTTCACCACACTAACACCTACTTTCTCGCATGTGGAACTTCATTTTAACGATCAGATTGATTCAGAAGAGCAGCGACAAGCGGTTGCTACCGTGGTCTGCGCCGGTTCGAGCCGCTGAGTGTCCGAGCTGGCAGGCGCGGCCGGCGTGTGCGCGAACTGTTTCCGAAGGCAGGAAACGCTTCACGATTGCCTGCTTTACCCATTTTTTTGCGATTGAACGCGCGGAATCTACAAATTCAGCTCAGCGATAGTCGTAGTTGACCATGGAGCAAAAACGGTGGGCGGAGCGACGCCGACGACGCATCGCATGCGCGCATCGGGTCATGTGTCTCAAATTCACGCGTACGACTAGTCGTGGTGACAGTCGTAACGATCAGTCGCATGCGAATCGCGTGTGCCAATCGTACATGTGTCCAGCGCTTAAACCACATATGTCGTTCGCGCGTGCTCCGGTCGCTGACATCTGTGGCGTGATCGTGACGTCAACATCACGCGTTCGTGTGGTGGCGCGATTTCGGCGCTATAACACTCTCTCGCGAGGGGCATTGGATTGGATTCGATTGGATTGACTTGGATTGGCTTGGCTTGGCTTGGCTTGGATTGGATTGGATTGGTTTGGATTTGGATTGGATTAAAGTGGATTGTGTTGGATTGTGTTGCGTCATAGCCGCGCCACGTTGCGTCATAGCCGCGGCAGGGGGTTCACGGCACGTTTCACGTTTCACCAGCGACTTCATCGACAATGTCTACGCTGGAAGACAACAATTACAACAACAACCAATACGTAATCCATACGACTTGCAGGCGCGCCCCCCGCGGAAATGCTCTGCATTTGATCGTGCCCCTCGCGAGGGGGATGTTTTTTCGAAAGCGTATTGTTGGTCCTGTTGATGTTGAGACAGCATGGGGACAGCTGCGCCTGACAAGACGAGGGACTTCTTTATTGGAAAGCTTTCGCTGCCTTTTGTGGGAACATTAAGCTAGTTGGACCAAAGCTAGCGCAGAACAGAAGTTGCAGGAGCGTCCGTTCCGTCTTCGTCTCTCGTGTTTTTAAGCGCAGAACACTTTAGGACCTAGCCATGTCGTCGTAGCTCGTTCGCTGTCACAATGTCAAGCGACTGCCGAAATCAGGCGGCGCAGCGAGATAACGGACCCAAGTAAAGCCCCACAGCGTTACGGCGTAACGGACTCAAACAGAGAGAGGGGGTCAAAATTAGTTCGGGGGAGCCCTCCATTACGGCGCGCCTCATCGCCTGCGCTGTGTCGGCGCGTTGAGCGCTACAATCAGTCAATCAACCCAAACAGAAACCTCGATAAACAAGGGCTTTCTATAGTCACAACCGTTCGAAACTCCTGAACCGCTGCTGGTTGTCATACATCTCCCCGTTTTTTAGCGCAAAGGAAACTGCAGGTACATTTGAGGCAAAATCTGTGTATATAACCGGCAGCCCCCGCGCCCATTTAGTTAGGAACGCCCGGTGGGTTGGTAAGCGAAAAATTGGCCGCGCACCTGCTCCTTTCGTTGCAAATGTCGTCAAAAAACGATAGTCTTTGTAGGCATTTGCCAAGGAAATGCCCCCTTTTGCTTTCCCGCTCACCACTTATGCTGTTCCTGTAGCGTCGCGCTCATCCCAAAGTAAACACACCAAAGGTTTGCGCTAGGCGATTTGAATTTACCGCGTTCCACTGCTACAGGCCGGGTTCCTCGATTCCAGCGCTACAGTACGGCGGAGACGCGCGTGAATGGAGGCGGCCGACTACAAGGTTTTTATAGAACCGCGTGGCCGTGCTCCACGTGCGTTCCAAGCAGAACGTGGAACCTAGCTAGTGGAACTTTTCGTTGCTGTTGCCGCGTGATTTTTCATATGCCGCGAGGAGGCGGCGGTTTTCTGCAGTAGACGTAGAATATCATTTGCTACCGAAAAACCAAGCATCCATATGTTTTTTTAATAAAGGAACATTGTAAATATCCCTTGTGTACTAATTTCCTGTCTTATATTTGCGTAATGTCTTGTTTTTGTTCAACAAAGTTGACAAGTATGAACATATAAACCGGGCTTAAACGTTTACATTAGGCTTAGACGTTTACATATAAGACTATTGCGCAGTAAGCATTTTACTTTGGCCGTGGGGCTGAATCGAGTTACAGACAGACAGTCGGACAGACAGACATACACACAGACCAAAATTTCTGGGTTTAAGTAGCCCAAGAAAGACTATCGTCTTTAAAAAAGTGGCCGCCAAACACGAGTTCCAAACTGCGCAGCAAGGCGCTGCCGGCACATGCGGGATGAAAGCAAGCACAAAAACAACAGAACTCCCGCTGGCGCTGTTCCAGGCAGGGGGCGCGTGAGCACTTTGTACCCGGGAAATTATGAGCAATACCCGGGTTCGTGCCCGGGAAATTATGAGCAATAGCAGTGAGCCTATTAATTTGGGCAGTCTTTGATCTTTCACGGTCTAAAAGATGTCTAAGAATAGACCACGTGCGTTTCATGCTCAAGTGGCCTTTCATCTGGTCACACAGTTGACCCTACTGATTCTGTGCCAAATGAGCAGAATGTGATTCAATTTGTAGGCTCAATTCTGCCATTTTGCGGCGGAGCTGACAATTATGTTTGTTTTTTCGCCATCGGCGCTCTATGCCCTTGGAGGCCTCCCGCAGGTGAAGTAGCCGGGAGTCCACTATGTCCGACGGGATTTCAGGGTCTAATTGGTGGTTATTGAGGGGGGAATCAGTACCTATAGCTGGCCGACCCAGTCCTGGAAAGTGTCAGTCTGATTTTCAGGCTGGGAGAAGTTAGCGCGGCCGTGGCGGAAATCATCCCAATTTGTTCTCTGGGTATGTCTGGGTCGCGGTTTGATGGTATGGGTGAGGGAGATGTCTGTTTGAATAATGAAGTGATCACTACCCAATGATGAGTCAGTACAGTTCCAGCGGACGTTGAGGGTGAGGTCCGGCGTGGAGTCTTTTTGAACGCTGTTGCCAATTCTAGTCGGTATTGATGGGTCTGACTGGACTGTGAGTCGAAGTGCCTGAACGCATTCTCTTAGAACACGGCCCTTTTTGGTGCACCTGGGGTAACCCCATGCAGTGTGAGGCGCATTGAAGTGGCCCACTATGAGATGAGCATGATGTTGAGCAGCCTGTTTAGCGAAGGAGAAGAGCCGGTTAAAGTTATGCCCAATAGCTTTGGGACTGCTATCTACATTGAGAATGTATAGCCTGGAGGCATTACGTTGCACAGGATAGAGGACAATTAGATCATGCTCAATATCAATGCTATCAAATTGAGATCGTTCCGACGGGATGTTTCTTTGGACAAGAAACGCTGTGTGGGGATTAGAGGGACCTTGAAAAGCCCTGTAACCCTGGAGCTTAGCTGCAGCTCCTGCTTCCTGTACGGAAATTACTTAAGGGGGAGCTTCCATGCAGGCGATGATCATTTGCAGGTTTTGCCTTTTCTTGCTGTAGCCCCTGCAATTCCACTGCCAGATTCTGAAAGTTTCTCTAGTGCTGACCATAGACGGGATTATATAGGGGATCAGTGGCCGCTGAGGATGCGGTGGAAGCATTTATACGAGCACCTATTTGGTCAACCCAAGACTGCATTTGCGCTCTTAGCTCCTCAAGATTGGCCTGGAAAGTAGGCAAGTTGGCTAGAGCAGCCTGATGTAGGCTCGAGTACTCGGCTTTCTGCTCTGAAAGTGCTAGCTTGCATGAGCTTTTAATGGATGTTATCTGCCTCTGCAGCTGTTGATCTCGGTCAGAGGGCTCGGGTGGAGATTGGGTGTCGGACGACAGTGACTTCTGCTTGGGCGGAGGGGCGTCAGGTGGAACGGATCTTTTTTTCGGTGGATGATGTGCTGTTTTAGGGATTGATTTTCTAACCGCAGAGTAGCATTTTCTTGGCGGAGAAGGGTGGTTTCGGCCCGGATGGTATTTAGTTCTTTAAGAAAAAGCGAAGGGGGAGAAAGAGGGTACGACGAGCTACCGGTAGGCGCGGTCGGGAAGCTCACCTGATGTCCCCGTACGTCCTTCTGCCGGTGCTCGCCATCCCGGCGGGGCTGTAGTGGTGTCTTCGTCATCCCGGTGCCTGCATCGCGAGCTGGGCGGCGGGGAGGAGGTGAGGTTCCTCTGAAGACAGAGAAGGTTCGTCACGCGGGACAAGGAAGAAGTCCTTAGTGGATTTTTCGGCAGACACAACCTGTGCGTAGGTAGGTGCCGATGGCGGGGCTGGTAACGTCTGGGGCAGCCCGCCGAGCCCGTGAGATGCGGGCCTTCGGAAACGATGCATCTGGGGGAACAGTTGTGACTCTCGGCAGCGTTCACGGTGCCGCATCGAGAGCAACGCGGGAGGCCTTTGTTGAACTAATTGTGCCACGCATAGCAAAGTAACCGAGAGGAAGAAGAGGACATGGCTCGAGGACGCTAGGGAAGAAAGAAGAAGACAAGGATCAGCGGACGCCATTGTAGTAGCCAATAGTTCGAATTCAGTCTAATGTAAAATACACCAATTATTCCTGTTTTCATGGTGTTGGACTCAATTATCGGACAGCCTTGGACATTCAGACAGACGTCTTGCCGGTGGCCCTGTTGCCAGCATACCGCGCATGCTTTGGTCTTCCTCCGGAAGGGTTTGCAGCGATAAGTGGTGGGTGGGTACCTTATCGAGTATGGAACTTTCGTGCCGTCAAATAAGATTTGAGCCATGTTTGACGAATTGAGCAGTCTGACGTCTAAAATTCTCATGTCCGGGCTGTAGTTGCAGATACTGTCTATTCACTGTCTATTACCTGCTCCGGAGTGTCACCTTCTGGAATATTGAAGATCACTCCCGCTACGGTATTCGCCGGCGCCGAGACATGTGCTGCCCGCGTAGCGTGAGAGAGGTTATGTTGGCGTACCTTGTTGCGCGGTCTTCCAGTGGGGTGCTGACAAGGATGTAATTGCAGACGTGTTGCACGCGGATCTGGTCCTCTCGATTCGTGGCCAGTCCAGCCTGAGCTTGAACAGCGTCCGCCAGAGTGGCTTGGGCGATCGCCGCAAGGGCAAGTCCACCAAGGGGGCGAAGGATGATTTTGATTTCGGAGTCCGGTAGTGGTTGTCGCTTCGCGGGATGCCGATGTGCGCGTTGCGGTGTGCCCCTGGTCCCAGGGGTAGCGTTGGCCTGCGCAGGGGTCTGCCTCGCAGCTTGGAGGGCTTGTTTGCGGTGGCGAATTGTGGCCCGTCCGGGCTTCTAGAACTCCGCCGGGTCCATTTCTTCGCCTTCAACGCCGGCTTCCATTGTTGGGAATTACGCGGCAGCGGCGGCGCACCGCAGCTGGCGTGGTCGCGTGCAGCAGTTGCTTCGGCCGGCGAGGCAGCGTCGCTAAGCCTGTTAGGCCTGACGCGACCGGCGGCGTGGTCGCAACTTTGAGTGGTCGTAGCTGGCCGTTACGTTCTCGAATATTTAAGATGAAGGTGTCCCTAGAGTCGCCAAGACTGGCGATTCACGTAGGTCCAACCTTGATGCTTGGTGCGATGTTCAGCAGCAGAAACGGTAGTAAGAACGAGAGCCGATGTGAAATGTATCTACATCCTGCGGCCCCCTAACGGCCTTCCGCATTGGAGAAAGCTCCGTTACAGTCATCAAGAGAGGAGGGAGAGAGGAAGGCGAAGAGCAGTGAGGGGATAACGGCGCCACAGCCCGTTCTAGCGAATAACTGCTCTGCACTTCCGGCAGCTTTCACGTTGAATGTAACGGCTTTATTTGCCGTGGGCCGATTGCCCAGTATAATTTTGTTCGGTTGTGCGCCAATTTTCGTTGCGTATTCTTGTCCTTCGTTTAACCGGGCTTCGTTTAACCAGGCCGGTAGTGCAACCTGTCGGGAAACCAACGCCCTCGCTGCCGTGTTGCGTATATACGCTCTGTGTTGGCGTGTTGTTCCGGAAAACAGAAATCAAAGCGGCAGAAGACAGGAAAGAGCGCCATCAGGAACGAAGAGCGTATGTGAAGACACTCCGCATAGCCCACAGAGAACTCCCCTGACCACCTGATTCTCTTCCGAGGAAGAACACGACACTCCTAAGGCAAGCACAAACACACTCCCTACCAAACGACCACACTCTGCATGAGATACAGAACAATCCAAGCAGACCGCATTGCCAAGTGTGCGGCTCCATACCCACACTCACACACACTTACTGGACCTGTCCCAGGACCCACACACTCCCGCAGGGGCGCCTTGTCTATTCAAGGGGACGGTAGTGGCGACACCGCGGACCCCGAGCCCATGTGGGTTGGACCCACCCACGCCCTTGGCTGTGCGTGGCCTTGCCGTGTCCGGGGAAAAGGGCATCCTGGTGGTTGAGCCAAAGCCAGGGTTGTTTTGGACCTTCGTGGCCCCCTGGCAGAGGCAACACACCACTTCGGCCCCCGCTTCCCGTGGACGGTGCCCCCAGTCTGACCCGACCTGGGGGGAATCAGCCAGTCGCCTTTTCCTGTCCTCCTCTCCATTCTTTTGCTTTCCTATTGTCCTTCCTAACCCTGTCCTGTCATCTTCTCTTTTCTTCATTTCTCCGTTTTCCCCAGGCGGCGAGGGTTAACCCTGTGCGAAGGCTTCAACCTAGATCCCGAGCATAGGGTTATAGTGGCAACGTACAGTTAGCGTGCGCTGCAAAGCCACGTTCCCTTGTTGGCCTCCGTGGTGGGTGACTGGCCTTGCCACCGAATTCATTCCATAGTTTATGGCTTCCTTCTTCATTCCACCCAAACGAACTGATCGGCCTCCGAAACGAGGCCGCACCGAAGAACTTTTCAAACCGATTTCTAACCTCACTTTCAACAACCCTGACAACTTCCCACGCTTCCTAATGATGCAGTCAGCTGATAGAACAACTCCCGTTACCAGCAAATCTGTATTTTTGGTTGCAAAATTCATTGAAGGTTTGATAGGAAAAAACTATGAAGCGACAGACAGACAGAAAAACTTTATTTCGGTTAATGCCATTCAGGTCGCGCTTGTAGCCGGTGGCATCCACTCACCAGCGACCTCCTCAGCCCTGTCGATTAGCCGGACCTGAAGGTCCGGATCGGAGCTGCGGAGCGCGGCCTCCCAGTGCTCCTCAGTGGTGATCAGTGGGAACGGATCCTGGGGGCATGCCCATATTATGTGAGATAGGGTGGCGTGTTCACCGCACAGGTGGCAGGCTGCAGTGGGGTAGAGACTTGGGTGTACGTGGGTAAGACGGGCTGGGTTGGGGAAAGTGTTCGTTTGTAGCAAACCCCCGCACGGGGCACCTTGAGCAATCTTGGTGACGGTACTGGCGATACCGCGGACCCCGAGCCCCCAAACATACGCTGGATCCAACCGTGGCAATGTGTTTATAGGTGAAGGGTTAGAAACCACGAACGGTGGCCGTCGGAGCCCAGGTCAAGCTCCGGCGGATGGGCTCCCTGTCTGTTCACCAGGCAGGGAGCTCCGGGACCTCTTTGGCTACCAGGGTACGGTCAAAGAAGAAAGTACCCCCGTCTCCCTGCTTTCCAATGTGTCATATGGCATTTTCTAAACCCCCCCCCAAACGTGATCGGTCCCTGAAAAGGGGCCGCACCGAAGTATCTTTTCCTCCTTTGTCTTCGATCTCCATTCCAAAGCCCGATAATTTCTCGCGCTTCCTGGTAATGGAATCCCTAGATAAATCAAAACCCATCACTTCCCAGTCTGTCTTTCTCATTTCCAAGTTTCTTGAAAGCCTTGTAGGCAAATCGTACAAGGCTAAAAAGCTCACAACCGGAGAAGTCCTAATAGAAGTCCAAAACAAACAACAATCCTGTAACCTCTTGAAGCAAACGCGCATGGTCGATGTTGATATCAAGATCACGCCCCATCGCAGTCTGAATAGCTGCCAGGGCGTCATCTCTGATAGAGATCTAATAAATGAGACTGAAGCAGATCTGCTTGACGGCCTTCGCGATCAGGGCGTGACAGCAGTGCGGCGAATCACGATACGCCGAAACGATCAAATTATACCTACCAAACACATCATCTTGACGTTTGACCGCTCAACACTTCCTGAGTCGGTCAATGCAGGCTTCATGAGATGTCCGGTCCGACCCTACGTGCCAAACCCACGCCGCTGCTTCAAGTGTCAGCGGTTTGGGCACGGCACAACCTCTTGCCGTGGTAAACCGACGTGCGCAAAATGTGCAGCACACGATCACCTAACCGACAATTGCGAATCCGAGAGCTTCACCTGTGCGAACTGCCAGGGACCGCACGCTGCCTATTCCAGGAGCTGCGAAAAATTCAAACAAGAAAAACAGATCATCGCCTTGAAAGTAAACGAGAACATCACCTTCCCAGAGGCGCGAAAGAGGTTCGCCTTTTTCCCCCTGGGCAGGTACGCCGACGCGGCTCGCCGGGGGGCGGAGCGGCGTCTGGTTTCGGCGGGGACCCAGTACCGAGAGTCGGACTTGGTCCCGCCTCCGCCCCCCCCTGGGTTGCCTCTTGCAGCCCAACCCGCCTCCGCACCGCTCGCTGAGCCAGCAGCGGCTGTGGGGGCATCCACGTCCGGTGGGGATGCTGCTGCATCCACCGTTTCCCCCTCTCCACCGGCCCGAAGCACACGCGAGGGCCCGGACGAGATGGAGACGGAGGCAGTCGCAGCGACCCCCTCCCCCGCCTCACTGCCTGTGCCATCTGTGGTGCTCCCCACGCCTTCGGCACTGGCAGCGCAGGCAAAGAACACCCGAAAGGGTACCACGTCAAGGGGGCCCAGTCCGCTGGGCACCCCCTTGCCTTCAGATGACGACATGGACGTCGAGCCCTTCCGGCTTTCATCGCAGCGGAAGGAACGAGCTGCGACGTCCAGGTCAGTAGAGAAGGCCAGAAAACCCCTTCCAAGAGTCCAAGCCCCGAAAGACCCTACATAGTCACACTCCAGTAGCTCTGAACACATAATAATGGGAAGAGAAAATATTGTTCAATGGAACTGCAGAGGCCTTCTGAATAATCTTGACGACGTTTATGAGATTCTGCACACCAATCAGCCAAGTATAATGTGTGTCCAGGAAACACATCTGAATTCCAAACACACAAATTTCTTGAATAGTTACATGGTATACAGGAAAGACAGGGATGGCTGCACACACTCTTCTGGCGGTGTTGCTATAATCGCCCGCAAATCCTTAGCATGCCACCCTGTCACCTTGAACACCGTCCTTGAGGCTGTAGCAATACGCTTAATAATATTTAATAGGTTGATAACGGTATGCTCCATATACATTCCTCCTGATGTTGCACTTACGAGCTCCGACTTCGAGGCGCTGGTTGACCAGCTGCCCGAACCATACATCCTTACAGGCGACCTTAATGCTCACAACTCTCTTTGGGGCTCTTCTCGCACGGATGCCCGAGGTCGCCTGATAGAGAAATTCCTGACATCTTCTGGAGCATGCCTTTTCAACAATAAACAGCCTACATACCATAACATAGGACACAACACATACTCATGTCTTGACTTGGCTATTGGCTCCGCAGTTCTCTTTCCTCTTCTCGAGTGGGGTGTGGGCACTGACCCATATGGCAGTGACCACTTCCCCACCTCACTCACATACATAGGTAAAGGCCCATGCAGTCTATCTTCCCATAATAGGTTCAATGAAGCACGACCTAACTGGAACACATTTACAGAGACATCCAAACTACACCACACATCCATAGCACACCTACACGTCGATGAAGCCGCACAACTCCTCACGGCGCACATCCTCGACGCCGCCGAAAAGTCCATTCCCCACGCCTCTGGTGCCCCGCGCAACCAGCGGAGGCCGTGGTGGAATGAGGACTGTAGGCGGGCGCGAGAGGCCCAGAACAAGGCGTGGGGTATCCTGCGCAGGTACCCCACGTCGGGTAACCTCATTTTGTTCAAAAGGGCTAAGGCGATGGGAAAACGTGTGCGCCGTGAGGCAAAACGAGAGAGTTGGCACACCTTCTTGACATCCATAAACTCTTACACTGACTCTCGCAAAGTCTGGACACGAATACGCAAACTAAAAGGACAACAGACACACAGCCTGCCCCTGGTCAGTACAACAGGGGACAAACTGGAAGACCAGGCTAACACACTCGCACAACACTTCCAACACGTGTCCAGTTCAGCACACTACACTAGCACTTTCATGAAACACAAACAATTCGCCGAAAAGAAGTCTTTACGTGATAATGATAAGTCAACCTCCTCTTATAACTCGGAGTTTTCACTTCATGAGCTGAGGACCGCTCTGAGCACTTGTAAACCCTCAGCTCCAGGCCCAGACAACATCGCATATACAATGATACAGCACCTACACTCAGACACTCTTCTAACACTCCTCCACCTATATAACAAGATTTGGCTTTCGGGGCACATTCCTCGCTCTTGGAGGGAGGCCATAGTAGTGGCTTTCCTAAAAGAAGGGAAGGACTCTTCCTCTCCTTCTAGTTACCGGCCCATTGCTTTGACAAGTTGCCTGTGCAAGCTCCTCGAGAAGATGATAAACCGCAGGCTCGTGTACTTCCTTGAGTACAACGGTCTTCTCGAGAGCTGCCAGGCAGGCTTCCGGGCAGGGCGATCCACAAATGATCAATTAGTTGCACTGGAATCTTACATAAAGGATGCCTTTATACACAGACAGTACTGCATGACCGTATTTTTTGATATCGAGAAAGCTTATGATACGGCATGGCGTTATGGCATTCTTGCAGACCTAAAATCCTATGGTGTGACAGGTAACATGCTTAATACTCTTTCAAGTTACCTGTCCGAACGAACATTTCGTGTCAGGGTCGGTTCGGCACTTTCAAACGTTCACGTGCAGGAGAATG
This sequence comes from Haemaphysalis longicornis, assembly GCF_048455015.1. Classification (NCBI taxonomy): domain Eukaryota; kingdom Metazoa; phylum Arthropoda; class Arachnida; order Ixodida; family Ixodidae; genus Haemaphysalis; species Haemaphysalis longicornis. Next base: position 469,271 of record NW_027526233.1, read on the forward strand.
GCGTGCCTCAAGGTGGCGTATTGAGCTGCACCTTGTTTATAGTTAAGATGAACTCTCTCCGAAAGGCACTGCCGCCAACCATATCCTGCTTGATGTATGTAGATGACGTTCAAATATCTTTCAAATCATGTAACATATCCATTTGTGAACGTCAGGTCCAGCTTGGGGTAAATAAACTTTCTCGCTGGGCAGATGAAAATGGGTTTAAACTTAATCCTTCTAAAAGTACCTGCGTTGTATTCTCAAAAAGGCGGGGCATCCTGCCCGATCCCGACTTAAAACTCTTTGGTGACTCGATTCCAGTAAAAAGAGAGCACAAGTTTTTGGGTGTGGTGTTTGACGAGAAACTCTCTTTCATACCCCACATAAAACGACTCAAACAAAAATGCCTAAAAACAATGAATATTCTAAAAGTCCTGTCTCACCAATCGTACGGTGCAGACAAACAACTCCTGCTTCGACTTTATGCCGCGTTGGTGGGGTCACGGTTGGACTACGGAAGCGTTGTGTATGGGTCAGCCACAAAAACAGCACTTAAAATGCTCGACCCAGTGCTTCACTTGGGGCTTCGCCTGTCTTGTGGGGCATTCCGTACCAGTCCTGTCCACAGTCTTTATGCAGAGTGTGACAAATGGTGCTTAGCGTACCAGCGAACTTATGTTGACCTCCTATATGCCTCCAAAATCTCATCAATGAATAACCATCCCTTTAAACCGGTTTTTAATGATACATCCACAACTAAACTCTTTTTAAACCGCCCATCAATTTCCGTTCCCTTCTCGCAGAGAGTGAGGGACGAGGTGACTATTCATGAGGTCTCCCTCTTAGACACATTCAAATCATCTCACACTGATCTTGTAGCACCATGGCATCTTCGTCCTGTAGCATGTGACTTGTCTTTCGTACAATACAATAAGAACAGGACACCAAGAAGTGGGATTTTGCAGCATTTCATGCATCTGCAGAATAAATACAGGGCTGCAGAGTTTTTCAGCGATGCATCTAAAACGTCCACTGCGGTGTCTTGTGCTGCGCATGGGCCCAATTTTGAAGCATGTAGAACAATGAATGTTAATACAAGTATTTTTACGGCAGAGGCATATGGCATATTTCTAGTTGTAAGTCACATAGTTGAACATCATATTCCTACATCCGTCATTTATACAGATTCGTTGAGCGTCGTCCGTGCATTATCATCCGGAAAGTCATCAAAAAACCATGTCATTAATCTTGTCTTCAGAACGATTATGGTAGCTTATTCTTCAAACCTTGGGGTGACTGTGTGTTGGGTGCCAGGCCACTCTGGCATTGGCGGTAATGAAGTGGCGGATGAAATGGCCGCCAATGCTGCACTCCGAAACACAGTCGACATGTCAACACTACCTTACACAGACCTCAAGCCACACATTAGACAACAACTCCGTAAAACTTGGCAAGCAGACTGGAGCGAACAGACAGACAACAAACTACATGTAATAAAACCACACCTGGGACAATACACTACTGACTCACACAACAGGCACATTGAAGTTACCCTAGCTAGGTTACGGATAGGCCATACGCATGTAACGCACTCCCACCTGCTCACGGGATCTCCAAGACCCCTGTGTAGCAGGTGTGGGGAGGGCCTATCCGTAGTCCACATACTCATACAATGCAAGGCACTTGACACAACACGACACAAACACTTCAGAGAACTCTACAGACAACATATTCCCCTACACCCATCTCTCTTTCTAGGTGACGATGCCATGGTTTCTGTGAAACGCGTTTTTAAATATTTGTCAGATGTTAAGTTTTTAAACCTCATTTCCTATCATGCGTAATCACATCTGGCCCTATACACCAGCCATCACCATTATCTTTATTGATCTTACTATGTCCAGTTTGGACATTTTATACCTACCTTTTGTGGTAATCACTTGTTTTCATTAAATAACTCCTCTGGCGCTCTTTGCCCTCGTTGGCCTTGCGCCATTAAACACCAACCATCATCGTTTGTAGCAAACGCCAAATATGAGCTTTGCGGTTATCTAATTGCTGGTCCGCCGGTGGGTAGATCCGGCGGGAGAGGCGGTAGTGTGTGGTGATATCATTAAATGTGACCAGGCGATCCCTCGCAGACCGCGCCCCGTGATAGGGATAGAGATTAGGCCCTGCCCGGATCGTGAGCCCTCGGGCGTGTTCGTGGGCCGTCTCGTTTCCCTCGAGGCCGGAATGTGCGGGTGCCCAGGTCAAGTGAATTGTCTGGCCTGGGGATATGGGTGGACAGTGTCCCAGAATTTTGAGTGCCACTCGCGATAATCGGCCAGTGGCGAAATTTTGAATTGCAGTCTTTGAATCAGAAATGATTGTCTTGGGGGTGGGATTCCGTATTAAGGCTAAGGCTATGGCCGCCTCTTCCGCCGTTTCTGGGCGGGTGGCTCGTATAGTTGCCGAGTTTAGAAGTCTTTTAGAGAGGTCCGTTATAGCGACTGCGTATGCATCATGGTGCCTGTATTCTGCTGCGTCCACATAGATGGTATTTGGGTTATTGCTGTGTATTTTGTGGAGCGCTTCAGCCCGTTTTTTTCTCCTGGCTATGTGATGTTCGGGGTGCATGTTGCGTGGTAGTGGTTTTATTATTAGCCTTGCGTGGATGTGTGGTGGTATAGGATAGAGGTGTGTGTAGTTTGTGTGGTGTCCAATAGATAACTCTTGGAGTATGTGTCTCCCTGCGGATGATCGTGATAGTCTTTCGTACTGGCTCGTTAAGTGGGCCTCGATAAGTTCGCTGACTCTATTGTGGAGGCCTAAGCCTTCGAGGCGGGCAGTGGATGTGCCGGGGATGAGGCCAAGTGCAAGTTTATACGTTCGCCTAATAAGTACATCGACCCGTTCAATATCTTGCCTAGTCAAGCGAAGGTAAGGGAGAGAGTACATGAGTCGACTTAAAACGAACGCCTGTAGAATGCGGACCTTTTCGTTTTCTTGCACGCCTTGATGACGATTTGTGATTCTTCGAATTAATTTGGCTGTTTGGGTAGCGTTTCTTTCCATTATATTTAGGAACTCTCCATTTTTTCGGTCATTTTGAATGAGTAAACCAAGTACCCGGATGCGCGAGACCTCTGGGATAGGGTGTTCTAGAATGTGTAGCTTGATGTTTGGCTTCTCCGGTTTACGGGTTTGTGGTGATATCAAAAGTAATTCTGACTTAGAAGGCGAGCATGAAAGCCCTGCTTTGGCGGCTTCTTCTACCACTACCTTTATGCCTTGCTGGAGGACTTCCTCGATATGCGCATCACTGCCTCGGTTTGCCCAGAGCGTAATGTCATCAGCGTATAGGCTATGGTAAAGTCCTGGGATTTGGCTAAGTTTTTGTGGTATTGTCAGAATGGCCAGATTAAACAGAAGTGGTGATATGACCGCTCCCTGGGGCGTGCCGCGACCCCCCATGTCGATGACGGGGGTGTTAAGGCCACCTACATGGAGGGCGGCCGTTCTGTCTGTTAGAAAATCTTTAACATAGTTATAAATTCGTTCCCCTGGGTTCACTGACTGTAGGCCTTTAAGAACTGCGTCATGGGTGACATTATCAAAGGCTTTTTTCAGGTCCAGAGTTAGAATTGCAGCAGAGTCGTGAGTGTTTGTACTAGGTTCTATAATATGATGGTGAAGCCTGAGCATGACGTCTTGGGTAGACATGTTTGGCCGGAAGCCCACCATGGTGGGAGGAAATTGATCAGTATCAGTCATGTAATGCATGAGTCGTGCGTGGATGACATGCTCCATGAGCTTACCCAGACATGATGTCAAGGAGATAGGGCGGAGGTGTTCCAATTCAAGGGGTTTATTTGGCTTTGGAATTAGGATTGTTTTGGCATGCTTCCACGATTTGGGTATACTGCCCGTTCGCCAGCATTCATTAATATACTGCGTGAGTGATGCAATTGATTTATCGTCCAGGTTGCGCAATGCTTTATTAGTTATTTGGTCTGGACCAGGGGCTGAGTTTGATCGGAGTTTGGCTAATGCGGCTCTGACTTCAGCTTCTGTAATATCTCGGTCCAGCTCCAGATTGGCTAGTCCCGAGTAGGGTGGTAGTTGCGATTTCGGGGTGGAGGGAAGGTAGATGTCACGTAGTGCATCTAGGAGTTCTGAATCCGATCCTTGGTACTTCTGTATTATCTGGGTTAGGCGACCACTTTGTTCCGTCCTACTGGTACTGGGGTCAATTAGGTGCCTAAGTAGTTGCCACGTCTTCTTAAGGTGTAGGTTGCCCTGCAGCTGGTCACATATCTGGTCCCACTGGCTTTGAGCCAGTTCTGCTGCGTGTTTTTCGATTTCCGTCTGAAGGGCGGTTAGTCGTAGTTTGAGCTTACGATTGAATTTATTCTGTCTCCAGCGTCTTTGAATGCTTTGGAAAGCTTCCCAGAGATGGGCAAGCCTGGAGTCCACTGTTACAGAGGGAATATCTTTATCTATCTGTTTTGTCACGGTTTTGATATCAGATAGAAGCTGCGAGGTCCAGTTATCAATGTCTGTTATGGGGGTCTCTTCTATGAAGCGAAAAAGCTCAGTTCTGGAGACCTAATGATCGAAGTCAAGAGTAGAGAGCAGTCCAACACTCTTTTGAAGCAAACCAAGCTAGCCGACCTTGAGATCACAGTAACTCCCCACCGTACCCTTAACAGCTGCCAGGGTGTCATCTCCGAATCAGAACTGATCAACGAAACAGACTTTGACCTGCTCGAAGGTTTGCGTGAGCAGGGGGTAACCGCTGTGCGACGCATCACCATTAGACGGGACGGAAACGAAATTAAGACGAAGCACATAATACTGACCTTTGATCGATGCACTTTGCCAGAGTACGTAAACGCAGGGTTTCTGCGCTGTAAGACCAGAGTATACATACCAAACCCGCGACGTTGTTTCATCTGCCAGAGGTATGGGCACGGCAGCAATTCGTGCCGAGGAAAACAAACGTGTGCAAAGTGCTCTGAGCAGGACCATTATGCTGACGACTGCAAAAGCACACAACTAAAGTGCAGCAACTCTGGAGGACCCCATGGAGCATACTCTCGCTCTTGCCAGGAGTTTAAGAAAGAAAAAGAAATCATCAACCTAAAAGTGACGCAAAATCTTTCATTTCCAGAAGCCCGTAAGCGTTATGCTCTGCTTCCTTCAGGGAGCTACGCCAGCGCTGCCCGCCGGGGGGTGGGGCGGCGTCTGGTTTCTGCGGCCACTCAGTATAGTGAAACTGACTTGGTGGCGCACCCACCGCTCGAGGAGCTGCCCATGGCAGGCCAAACAACTCGTGCATCGCCAGCAGTGCCCGCAGGCGTCGCACCTGACCAGAATTGCTCTGGGAGTGGCGTTGCTGTCGCTCCTCGACAGACCCCGACCGCCGAAACTGCGGTGGCAATGGATGTGGGTACAGGAGGCGCCTCTTCTGCAGCCATGTCCAACACATCAAAAAAGGTGGTGGCTGAATCTTCTGCCATCCCATCAAACGCGTTGCGGTATGGGCGCCGTAAAACCTCCCTCCCGTCAATGCCCCAAAACCCGGACGAGGACATGGATGTCACGCCATCCTTGCCTGCATCGCAGTCATCTAAAGACCAGCGCGGTAGTTTTGGCCGCGGCAAAAAATCACAAGCTCCCCGAGTCACTGGCCCTGATTCGGGATCAGTGACATAGGGATCTCCATCTAAACAAAACCTATGCTCAGCACCTTTCTTCTAACCTTTTATGGCAGTTCAAAGCATTATCCAATGGAACTGTAGGGGATTAATTAGAAACCTCGATGATGTCTACGAAATCCTTAATAAGTACCATCCAAATATCCTATGCCTACAAGAAACACACTTAAAACCTACACAAACCAACTTTCTCAAACAATACTCGGTATTCAGGAGAGACAGGGACTGCTACACTCACTCCTCTGGTGGTGTAGCGATTGTCTTGCAAAAGTCTGTCCCCTGCTCACCTCTTCAGTTGCTCACTGCCCTCGAAGCTGTGGCAGTCCGAGCAATCCTCTTTAATAGGTTAATAACAGTTTGCTCTTTATACGTTCCCCCGGATTACCGTCTATCGAGCTCAGAATTCGAGTCCCTCATAGATGAGCTCCCAGAGCCCTTCTTATTGGTAGGCGACTTTAATGCTCAAAGTGAACTCTGGGGGTCTCAACGGACAGATGCCCGGGGCCGCTTGCTAGAAAAGTTTTTATTTTCTTCCGGAGCTTGTCTACTCAATAAAAAACAGCCGACATACTACAACACTACACACAACACATACTCACTCATAGACCTGGCAATCGGCTCTTCTGTCCTCTTTCCATCTGTTGAATGGGGAGTTGACAGTAATCCTTATGGGAGCGACCACTTCCCAGTCATCCTGAAAAGCATTGACAAAATCCCTAACAGCTTCAACTCCTATAAAAGGTTTAGGGAATCTGCTGCAGATTGGCTGAAATTTAAACAACTATCTCAGCTTTCATACACATCTTTAAGCCATTTGGGCATTGATGAAGCCTGTGAACTGATTACGGCCCATATACTTCATGCCGCTGAGTGCTCAATTCCACAAACATCTGGTGCCACACCTAACGCTAGGAGGCCGTGGTGGAATGACGAGTGTCGGCATGCACGGAAGGCGCAAAATAAGGCATGGGGTGTCCTCCGCAGGTATCCCACTTCTGAAAACCTAATTTCCTTCAAACGCGCGAAAGCACAAGGAAGGCGCATTCGCCAGCAAGCCAAAAGGGAGAGCTGGCGCTCTTTTGTGACTTCTATCAATTCATACACAGATACAGGCAAAGTATGGAATAGAATTAAAAAGCTTAATGGACAAAAAACACACAGCCTACCCTTGGTTAGCAGTGCGGGCGACACCCTGGAGGACCAGGCCAACGCACTTGCAAAACACTTTCAATATATTTCGAGCTCTACTCACTACACGAATACTTTTTTACGACACAAATCATCCATGGAGAAAAAACCGATTAGAGATAACAGAACATCCGATGAACCACACAACTCGGATTTTTCTTCAACAGAGCTTTTGGTTGCCCTAGGAACATGTAAGGCTTCAGCACCAGGGGCAGATAGGATATCATATGCAATGATACAACATCTACTCACAGAAACTCTCCAAACACTTTTGCACTTTTTCAATAAAATTTGGGCGGCAGGATACTTTCCGAGAGCTTGGAGAGAAGCTGTTGTAGTTGCCGTACTGAAAGAAGGGAAAGATGCCTCACTACCTGCCAGTTACCGACCAATAGCTTTAACAAGTTGCTTGGGAAAGCTTTTTGAAAAAATAGTAAATAAGAGGCTAATGTATTTTCTTGAATATAACGGCATCCTGGACAGTTGTCAGGCGGGTTTTCGATCAGGTCAAAGCACAACTGACCAGCTGGTAGCCTTCGAGTCATATGTCAAAGATGCTTTCATCCACAAACAGCACTGTCTTTCTGTTTTCTTTGACATAGAAAAAGCATATGACACAACTTGGCGCCACGGCATACTGCTTGATCTCAAGGCTTTCGGTGTGTCTGGGCGTATGTTAAACATTATTGAAAGTTATTTGTCACAGCGAATGTTTAGGGTAAGAATAGGGACAGTTGTATCCAGAACGTACATACAAGAAAATGGTGTTCCCCAAGGTGGAGTATTAAGCTGTACTCTATTTGTAGTTAAAATGAATTCGCTTGGAAAATCCTTGCCACCCACAATCTCCTACTCACTGTATGTTGATGATGTTCATATTAGCTTTAGGTCTTCCAACCTGTCCATCTGTGAAAGGCAAATACAGTTAGGTGTAAGCAGGCTCCGGAAATGGACAGAGGAAAATGGTTTTAAACTGAATCCTCAGAAAAGTACATGTGTTTTATTCACAAGACAGCGTGGAATCCATCCGGAACCTGACATTACGCTCAACGGAGAACGGATTCCCGTCAAAAAAGAACACAAGTTTTTAGGTGTTATACTTGACGAAAAGCTAACATTCATACGGCACATAAAAACACTCAAACAGAAATGCCTAAACACCATAAACATTTTAAAATTTTTGTCGCATCAGTCTTACGGTGCTGATAAAGATTGCCTTTTACGCCTCTTTATCAGTTTAGTTAGGTCCCGTATAGACTACGGAAGCGTAGCATACGGGTCTGCATCAAAACTGCCCTAAACATGTTGGACCCAGTGCTACATTTGGGCCTTCGCCTTGCCTCGGGAGCCTTCAGGACAAGTCCAATTCAAAGTCTCTATGTAGAATGTGACCACTGGTGCCTAGAGCACCAGCGTGCTTATACAGCACTGCTCTATGCTACTAGGACAATGTCTGTGAAGAATCACCCGTGCAGTTCATTTCTGAATGACGTCTCATCTGCCCACTTGTATTTAGCGCGCCCTTCGATCCTTGCCCCTTTATCCTTACGTGTCAAAGGCCTTGCAGAGGAAATAGGGGTGTCTTTCGATGAGGGCATGAAGACTTCCATCGCCGACGAAGTCCCGCCTTGGGAAATGTCAACGATTCGTTGCGACACATCCTTTAAACGCATTGATAAGCGCCGTGCACCTCGTGAGCTGATCTTCCAGCATTTTTTACAACTACAACACACATATCCATACACCTTATTTTACACGGATGCCTCCAAGTGTGCTTCCGCTGTGTCGTGTGCTGCACATGGCCCGGATTTCGCCAGCACGAGGACCTTGAACAAAAATACCAGTATCTTTACAGCAGAAGCTTATGGAATTTTAATCACAGTGGAGCACATTACACAGAACAAAATACAAGAATCAGTTATCTAAACAGACTCCTTAAGTGTCGTTACGGCACTAGGTTCCTTTAAACCTACAAAAAATGTTGTCCTAAATCACCTTTTTAAAGCTCTCGTGACTGCTCATAAATTACAACTAAAAATACTTGTTTGTTGGATCCCTGGACACAGTGGCATTCTAGGCAATGAAATTGCCGACCAGAACGCCACTTTGGCGGCCCTCCATAGTGGTGTTGACGTCGCGGAAATCCCTTACCTCGATCTGAAGCCAGTGATCCGAAGGGGAATCCGTAAACGCTGGCAGGACACGTGGGACACACACACAGAAAACAAGCTCCACTCAATAAAACCCCACCTAGGAAGATACACAACAGAAAAACAAAACAGATTCATTGAAGTATCGATTTGCAGACTACGCATCGGCCACACTTACGCTACGCACGCATATCTTTTAAATGGCACACCCCCACCGGTTTGTGATAAGTGTGGGGACCGGCTCTCCGTCCTCCATGTGTTAATTGAGTGCGCATCGTGCAATGAGGCCAGAAAACGGCATTTCCCTAAAATCTATACTTTCAACATTCCGCTACACCCGTCACTGTTCTTAGGAGATGAACCTATGTTCACAAACAAGTCTCTTTTAAGTTATCTTGCAGATGTCAAGTTTTTAAAGCTCATTTCGTACAGTGCGTGACCTCAGAGCCTACAAGCATTGAGCAAAGCCTTCATGTTTTCATTGTTCGCACGAGGGGCCCGCTGCCGTAGCATGCTCTTCGGCTCGAGCTACAGTCGCGTTCCATTCACAATCCCTTTCATCCGCCATTATGAACATCTCCATTTTTTAGTCTACGGGCCCTCTACACCCATATATACAGTATTTTAGGATATATCATACTCATTTCATACATATTTTAAGCTCAAACCTGACTATTGACGGACCACTTAACATAGTTTTGGCGCTCTTTGGTCCTAGTTACCCTTGCGCCAATAAACACAAACATACATACATACAGGACCCACACACCTCAACGTCGCTCACTACCCCATTGCATTTCCTCCTGGGAGGCCTGGGCTGCCCACCTCGGCAAGACGACCTCTTCGTGGACAAGTCTCCCTCAGCACCTGCTCACCATCAGGTCGTTTGATCTCAAACTCCTAGAGCGCGGACCCGGATATGGGTCGTATTAATAAACGTTTACTCTCTCTCTCTCTCTCAAGAGAAATGTGGTTCTTTCCATGCAACCGGAGTCCCAACTGCTTCGACCGTGTCGGGTTTGGCGCAGTCGAACAGACGTCGGCATTATAACGCGAGCTTCGATTCTCGCAACGGGCAGCGTTTTAAATGCAGAGCATTTCTTAGCCTCGCCCACGGAGCAAGATATAAAGAGGAGCGCCGACTGTGGCCCAGAAAAATTCTTTTGCTCGGGCCGATAATGTCCACGCACCGCCGGCCGCCCAGCTTTCCCTTTGCTCTCTTCCTCCTTCGTTTGCCCTCTCGTCGCTGTGCCTCTGTACACAGCTCTTCCCTTCTTCGCTCTCCCCAGAGGCGTCGTTTCTTTCGCAATGACGCCTGTCGTATGCCAGTCCTACTATGCAGGAGGAATGTCTGCACGCGCGGAATTTAAACACCCGTGCGCAGCCGGAATAGACGGCGCAGGTAATCGCACGCCACCGCATACATGGCGATTGCTTATTCCCTATCGGGGGGCGTTTATTCTGACATTATGAAGACCCGCTAAAAATATTTTACTAACCCAGCAGATGTAAGACGCAACTGAACGACGACGACTTTAGAATCACCAAAGAATGAGCAAGAGTAATATGAAACGCCACAACATGCAGTCTAGCGTGATTCTGCTTACGACAAACCAATGCAGCGCAAAAATTACCCTCTGTTTTTGGCCTGCTCTCCGGCCGCCTGCTTAATTATTTATGCCGCTTCTGCGCACGAACAATGCTTACAAAGGTCGCCTGGAGTCTCCATCGGCAAACGGCAATGAGACACACATTTCTGTGCCAATAACTGAATTGGACGGCTGCCCTGTTGTAATAAGTGTACAAAAACACTGTCATCTTGATAAGGCACCCAAGAATATCAAACGCAACCTTCATTGTAACCACGGTGTAAGAATATTTCCATACCGCAACTTACCGCCCGATGTTCACTGTCGCTCTACGGTCGTGTTATCTCGTCGATAACGCCGTGGACTCCAAATAAAATGCTACGATTTGTATGGCTGCAATTTTGGGCCTACGAGAGTTCCCGGCGTTTTTTTTTTTCTTTAAGCGGCTGACCAGCAAAATAACCGGCTGGTCAAACCTTTTCTTTTGGCGAGTCATCACCTCAGAGATATAGGGTCCGGACGAATTCAAATATCGCGAAATGAAGGCTTGTGAAAAGACCGCACTGTCAGGGCCTCGATCTTGAGCAGATTGCTACGTCGCGGGCAGTCGCGGGTGATGTTATCGCGTTTCTGTTATTTTCTGATGAGCGTGTGAGTGCCGGTCCGTGTTCTAGGCACACTCTGTTTTGGACGTAAGTTGGAGAACGGCGAGAAAGCTGAGGCAACTTTTATAATCGCTAGTGATCACAACCAGTTGCTCCTTTCGCCTTTTGTAAAACCTGTTAAAACACAGCCGAATTGGTGTTCACAAATTTACAAACGGAGTCACATTTTCGGCAAGCACTGCGCAAAAGGTAGTGTTTGTATAGCAGCCATATGTCTATATGTGCGCCCTACATTTTGTTTTCCCGCCATGCAAACCAATCCTTAACGCATCTTTGCCGTGCCGTACGACCACTCAATTCCTTCGGGTTCGGGTTACCCAGGAGGTGCTGTTGAACAAGTTAATCAAGCCGTGCGAAGGAGGAGCGCAATGAACGAGAAGCGGCGCCAACGCAGGCCCAAAGCGCTCCGTGCCCAAAACTACCGTCGCCGAAGCAGACGACAAAAGCCGACGGAATGCGTTCCGCCACCCGCCGGCGCACGGGGAACGCCGGCCGCTTAGCCGCCAGACCATTCGCTGCGCCATCTACATTGCGCTCCGCGAGTGGTGGACATTAAGAGTCCGCAGGAGAGAGCGAAGTCGGCGCTCCTGTTTATCTTGCTCCGTGGCCTCGCCTGTTCCTGCGTCGGACCATAGAGTTTCATACTAATATATACTAGAGGGAAATCTGGCGCTGCATTCGCGGGCCGCCTAAGGTCCCTAATTTTAGGGACCTTAGGGCCGCCGTGGGCGGCGCCATCGCAGCTAGCGACGTTCCTCGCCTCCTTGGCTTGGTTAGCCATATGGCTTCTTTTTCGTCTTGAAGCCAAAAGGGGTAACATTGTTTTTTTGTTCATCTACCCTGAAGCTTCTAAATAATCCCTGACAAATAGATCTTTCTGAAGCTTTAATTTTATAATAACAGAACAAATTCAAATGATCTTCTGCAGTAATATTGTAGCATTTTCGCAGCCAAAGCCAACTTTTCAGCCTGTTCGTGAGCCATGCCAAGGACAAGTGGAACGTGCCTGCCCGGTACATGACGGCACGCTCGCTGAAGCGCGGCTGCCCTAGACAGTGGCGCCAGATTTCCCTCTAGTATATATTAGTATGAAACTCTATGCGTCGGACAGTGTCAACAGTTTTGCGTCCGCAGCAGGTGCGCCTCTCCTTCCCTCCTCTCTCTGAACAGCAGCTGGCGCGCGCATGCGTCGTAGTCAGCCCGTTCGCTCCGTCGCGGTCTCGGCCTAACAGGTGCGTGATAGCAGCGCGGTGGGTCGTGGAAGGGCGCGCGCTGCTTGCGCATGCGCGCTCTCCCCCCCGTACTGCTCTCCCTCTACTGCGGGCGCTGCAAATATAGCGGCTAGCGGTCGCTCGTGCTTCAGTCACTGCGTTGCTCCTTCCTTCCTTGGTTGACGCTCGCTCCCACGTTTACTCGTGTCTGCTACTCCAGCATCACGGAAGAAGCGATGGGAGCAACACTGCCTTCAACCAGTACTGAGGCCCCAATGCTCTGCATTTACTCGTGTTCCCCTCGCGGGAAGGCGCGGGAATTTTTCTCTTGCAGCGCTTCACGCGCCATCGCTTATCATGATCATCGTTTTGTAGCTGACCTGTGCGCTTTCGCGGCGGTCGCCATCAGTGGGGCAAAGAAGAGCCCGCCTTCGAAAGGGTCGGGTTAGACCTAATCGGAGGATTGAACTTCGGTCGACCGCGCACGTGGGAAGCCAGTCAGCATCGCGAAGTCTTTGACGAAGCCCTAACAACTCGGCGCTCTTCAAGTAGCTTTTGTAACGGTGCAAATACGTCGCCTGCGGTGAGCTGTCCTTTTGAAGACATCGGCCGCTCAGTTTGGTTGACGTCTTTGAACAGTGCGGCGACAGCTTCGAAGCCATTGTGGCGGCATAACGCTGGCGCTGCGCGGTTGTTTGGGATTTTCTATGGGATTTTCTATGCAGCCGTAGTAAATTCCTGTTGTTGGACCGCGCCTTTTTCTTGGCATCGGGCCAGAATCATGGCGACGAATACAGTTCGACCTTTTCCTCGTGAATCGCTCGGTGGTTTCTGCGTGGTTCCCCCTGGAATTAGCGAGTGCGCAGACAAGTATCAAACAACGTTGGTCACGCCGCGTGCAGTGAAATTAGCGGAAAAAAAGTATTGCGGGATTCAAACACCCGATTCACCCGTTCGGCAGCTCACTGGCCAGAGTATTGTACCTCTGAGCCATTGTCAAAGCTTCGACCCCCTCCCCTTGTCATGGAGGTTGTTTTTCGAACAGATGCGGGAACATTTTTCTGAGTATGCGTGTACGATGTTTGGGCGCGTGGCAGATATACTCAAGTGGTCAAAATTGATGCCTCGCCCTCCACTCCTACGACCCTCGTCCTGGCCCATTTGTAACGTCTCCCGCATAAAAACCCGCAGTTTTTACATTGTTAGCTGTATTTGGTAGAGTTTTCGTGTCGGCATGCCCGAAAACGATTGGTCGTACTCTCGGCGCACAGGCGGCCTTGGCGGGCGGTGAGCGCGAGTATACGGCAGCTGCACCCTGTCGCCTTGCCAGACAGGTGTGGCGCAAGCGGGGCAGAATATTGTCACGTAGCCAAGGGCGACCCCGGCTTCTTCAAACAACAAAAAGTTTATTGGTGCGAACTTGCGCTCTGCTATGAACTCAAAACAATACACAAACGGTGAAGGAGTAGCCAACAAAGTTATTTGCTTTGGTGAGTGTCAGCGAATCGAATGCTGCGGCGTCCGCACTGCGAGCATTTATATTTCGGCGTGATTGCTTCTACAACCGTCGAATTGCACGGAGAACACTGTAGATCACGGAAGATTATTCTACTTGAGTATCGATTCTACTTGAGGCCAAAGCACTCACCCTGTCAAGCGAGAGAACCCGTGCGGCATAAGGTAAAGCGCGCGCTTCGCCTGGAACCCAGATTGCACAGCCGGGCGCGGGCGGACGACAAACACGCGAGTAAACGATGCACAGTTTGCGGCAATATGTTCATTTTTTATCAAGCGGTATCCCGAGTAGCACTCATGAACTGGTTTGCTCGACACGGCGCTTACGTGCACCAGTTCTGGTACGAAAAAATGCCCCTAGTAAAACCCCTCTCGGACCAAGCTGTTGGCCCCCGTCGGTAGCTTCGCCTCTGAAGGCCGCTCGTATTGCACGCGTGGCAGCGAAATTTCCTTTCTCGCATCGCGCTCCCAATTTCTGCACAATTCCGCCTACATATCAACGATTTTCTGTACTTCGCAACGGTTTTCATGTATATACAAGGCTTTTGCATTATAAGAACACATTCTCTGTATCGCCCTCTCTCTCTCTCTCTCTCTTTTGGCTCTCGCGCACACACGCGCACGCATAACCTTTTCTCGTGGGAGTTGGCCCCTCTGCCATCGGCGAGGGGCGAGTTCGTTTCGTAAAGTGTCCTTACGAAGCCCCACCCGGTTGAACGCGCTGCAATATGCACGACTCACTTCAACCCTCTGCACGAGTCGGCAGTCTGACAGCGGCGGCACCGGGGAATATAGGCTGTTCCGGCCAAGTTCACGCTGTGCAGCTTGTAGGTACGCGACTTGCCTAAACGCGCGCACACAAAAAAGAAGCGTCGCTATTATTCGGAAGCCGCTGTGCTGCTGGGCGGAACCAAGGATGAAAACCGAAAAAGCGCATACACTGGGGGGCGTGTGAGTGGTGGGCGTTTCTCGCTGTCGAGCACCGCCCTCTTTATTTGCCGTTTACGCTACCCGAAGACTGTAGCTTTGACTGTTGCACCGAAATACTGGCGGATGATTAATGTGCGCCGCGTGTAGGTGACGCCGTCCTTGTTTGGGAGGATTTGAGTACTTGTAACGGGGCGTGCGCCTTCGCGGCCAGTGCGAGAACTTGGAGGTTGTGTGACTTTTTTTCAGCTCATCTCCCTTTTTTTACACGCGAAGCTGTTGAACAAATCGCTGCTGTGTGCTGTCTCCAGTTAAAAAAACAAGACAATGCCGAGCGCGCCTGTGTGCGTGCCTCGCGGCGACCGCCCAGCGTCCCTAGCGCACGCTTGTCAAGCCAAGCATACCCACTTAGGAAGATTGGCCGAAAACAAAAACTCCAGCGTTCGCCGTAATCGTGCCAACACTTGCTCGGAACGAGAAAGATACGCCCCTCCAAGGAAGTGTGCAGTGATTATCACTTCGAGAAAAAAGAAGGCAGCTCACACGTATAGCAACAAAGATGGAGTGTAGGTTATTACGGCAGCGAAGAAGAAGCAAATCGGCTGCAATCGCGGACTTAAACCTTCGTGATGGTCGTGAACTGTGCGCACAGCTTCGCTACCTTCAAGTATTACGCATTAGGGAGGGCTTTCATTAATTTTTCTTGCGAACTATTTCCTGCCGCCCTCCTCCCGCCTTAGCCCTCTCTCTCTCGCACAATGGGCGCAATACAGGGCTGCTCAATTCGATTCAATTGCCCGCGTTCGCAGTGCGTGCGCGCCACCTTCTGGGACCTTTTGTCTCCAGTTTTCTTCAAACAACACGAGGAGGCATCCTTCGTTTTAGGATATATTTTTGTCTCGCCTGTCTCGGACACTGTGTGTCACAGAAGATGTTAATGTCTCGATTTTGGCACATCATGCCCGCCAGGAAAATCGCGTAAATCAGAGAGAAAATCGGAGCTATTCCCGGAGCTCTCCTGAAGCGGCGCTTCGGCCGGTGTTCTTCCTGTCCAAGCGCTCGCCCATCAGCGTTCGTCCCATTATGAGCGCACGGATTAGCTGGAGGGGGACGTGAAGGTGCAATGAGGTATCACGCGCTCGCTGGTGACATTCTCGTTGAGCAAGTGGGGGATTTCCACAAGGACTTCTCAGGGCTCGGTGCGACCTGACTGCTTGATTGATTGATTGATTGATTGATTGATTGATTGATTGATTGATTGATTGATTGATTGATTGATTGATTGGTTGATTGATTGATTGATTGGTTGGCTGATTGATTGATTGTAGGGTTTAACGCGCCGACGCAACGCAGGCGCGCCGTAGTGGAAGGCTCCGGATTAATTTTGAGCGACCTGACTGCTTTGCTCGTTCGTCGAATGGCTTGGGTTGATGTGACGGTAAGATGCGCACGACGCGGGAGGGATGCGGACAACCCCGCTTTGGCCTGCTGAAGTAAAACTCGCGGCTTTCTTTTTAAACGGCAACAGTGAAACTGTTACCTTTCGATGTCACGCCAGAATGCATTGGAGGAAAGCCAATTTGATGTAAAGCTTCGAAAAACGACGACGACGATGATGATTATGATGTTAAGCGAAGGCACGTCGAGCGCCTCAAAAAGAAAAGAAAAGGCTCCCGTGTTCTGAATCGCACCTGGGTCCGACGCCTATCGGATTGCGTCATTCCGACACGGCGTAAGCAGTTGGGATTTTTTTCTTGGACTCAGATTGCGCGGGCAAAGGAAGCTTCATGACTTAACCATCTTCCTCTTACGAAAGGGGCTTTGACTTTTTTTATTTTTGCTGTGTGGGGTTTGAGGCACCGAAGCTACACCTGCACGATGAGACCACCTGCAGGGAACCTTTGACGTGCGCCGAAATCTTGACACACGGGCGTTTCCGATTCTCGCCTCTGCTAGAAAGGCACCACCGCGGCCGGGAACCCGCGTCCTGGGGCTCAGCAGCAAACGCCTTAGCCACTGAGCCGTGTTTCATTCAGCTAATCAGCTAGGAGGTGTGCTTCATGTGGGTGCAGCGTACACGGCGCTGCTTGACGACAAGAGGATGAGACGGTGCGCAAACTTGGAACACGTGCTCTCGCTGTGGTCCACTTTCGGCGCAATTTCACCCAGCGCGATTGCAGATGAGGCAACAACGACTGTATTTCTCAATCGCAGAGAATAATTACGAACGTGTTTCGTTTCGTGCACTCCTTGGACTCCGCCCAGCTGCGCTTGTCATTGTTCTTCACAAAGTGGCAGAGCAGTGTCCAGAAAGTCGTATTTCGAAGACCCTTGCTATGTCCTGGGCCACTGCCATTTTTTGTGTGTTTCGATGCGCATAGAGGGGCATGTAGATGAAGGTTGAGTCACTTTTGAGCTAAGCGGCGATCGTGTTAAGGCTTAAAGAACGAAAAATAAAATTAAAGCAGTTTGACTCGACGCGAAAGCTGCGAAGTGCGGATGAGTGATTCGTCAGAGGGGCTGTGGCGCCCTCTCTTGGCTAGTTTACGTACCAGCCCTGCGTTGATGCCGAAAGTAGCCGAGAGAGGGCGCCGCAGCCTCAGAAAAGGCCTATACAGATACACTGCATTGAGTTTTCATGAATTAAGCGTTAACTGGTGCATTAATTCAATGCTTTTTCCGTTCATCTTAAATGTCGAGCCTCCGTGGCAACGACGCAGCGCAAGGATCACTCCCAACACTTTGCGTACCAGCAATTAACGTAAACGCGAGGGACCCGGAAAGCGGTGACCTTTTCGACGCCTCTGTTCGGGTACGCGAAGACGCGTCACTGCAACGGTGACCCCGGACGAGCCGCGACGACAAGCCGGGGCCCTAGGGCGCGCAAGAAAGACTCCCAGCCCCTGGCTGCGCGCTCGCGGCTTTGCGACGGCGCGCTCACCAGAACACATCTTGGGGAACAGCGCGAACTAACAGGGACACAATAAGAAAGAAGTGGACAGGACTAGCGCTGACTTTCAACTCGATTTATTGGACAAGACGTAACTACTTATACATACACCGAATCCTCCTCCCCCTTAATCGAGTTGAAAGTCAGCGCTAGTCCTGTCCATTTCTTTCTTATTGTGTCCCTGTTAGTTCGCGCTGTCCCCCAGGTGCAAGTACACCAACTCGCCCAACTCACCACCCTGTCACCAGAATACGCCAGCCCGGACAGGTCGTCATCAGCGCGGCCGCTCTGCGTCTAATGACGGCTGCGCGAGACACGTGCACTACTCGCGCGGATTAACATTCGCCGTGTGCCCAGCGCAGAGTCGGTGTGCGGGATGCGCTGCCGACCGCATTAGCGCAAATCGCGTGCCCCCCAGTGGCTATTCCACCCACCCCGTCACCGGTAGCAAAGATGCCAGCCCAGTGACGTTGCATTAATTCTGCGCATATTTTGGAACTGGATAGGTTGCTATGAAGGCGTCGTACAAGTTGAACCATTTTTTTTTTCCAAGGTTTCAAGGCTTATTCAATAAATGTTTGGTTTACAAAATGCGTTAGTTATGTTAGTACAGAGGGAGGTGCCGAAGTAAAAACTGTCAGGGGGGCCTGCTGGCTGTAAATTCTCATGGCAAATTTATTATAATGGCGGAACGGAATGCACGCAAAGTAATTGAAACCATTATCATATCAGGGTCAGGCGACGTAAAATCAATTCTTTTTCCATAATCACATTTCATATTTTTGCGCGAGTTTGAGGCACAAAATTTAGAAAGTATACAATAGCAGACGAATAGTCAAGGAATGCAGATCAAAATGTATAGTCCGATTGGGAACATGAAGAAATGAGGATCAGGTGATGTACGACAACTCGTAGTTGACAAAGTGGAGAGAGAAGGCCAGCGAGTGCACCTTGGGACGTTCCGAGGGCGAGAGCCGTTGCGGAGAAAATGCTCGGCCACGCTGGGCCCGCGTTACTTCAGTGGCGGCCCCAAAGAAGTTGTGTTTTTAAAGCGAAGCTTTATGCGGCCAGGCGGAATGAAAGTAATAGTGATCCGTACGCGGACATGGATAGGATCACTGTCCGGGCGTGTAAGAGAGAGGAGCCTTAACGGCGCGCAGAAGTCAGCCTATAGTAGCCGAGAGCTTTGCTATCCACTGCATACACGGAGATGGCAAGGCGATGAGTGAAGGCGCGAATCACACATGAACAGAGTAACAGCCGCAGGTAAAACAAAAACACTGACGCACAGAGCGTGCGAACGGGCAAGCTAGTACAGAGGGCAACAGCCTTGTCTATGACACAGGTTCTTATCTTGCCTCGGCCGAAAAACATTTGAAAAAACTATTGTGAAGAAAACATTTGCAGAAAACCTTATGTTTGGACCTCAACGTTTTTTGTGACAAGCTTGAGTCGGCAGTTTTGAGAGGTAACCAGTCAAAGTTGAACTCAGTGTTATAGACGAGGGTGTTTTGCACTGTACTCATTGCATTGGGTACGGACTCAAGATTGGCGAGCTTTTTTAACCTTGAAGTGCTCAGGCCTTTTCTCCTGGTATTGCAATTAGGGCTGGGCGTCAGTTAAAACTTTTAATCCTTTTAAGGCTAATTAATCGATTAATAGGTTGCATTGGTTTAAAAAGAAATGACAAAATTGTTATTTTAAAATTGAATATCGTCACGCACGGTAATCGTAGGCGGCGTCCATTAACCGTGGTTTACTTTCGCCATAGTTGGCTTATAGGACAGGAATGAATGAATGAAACAAATCTTTATTAAAACAACAAAGCGGTGGGAGCTCCCACTCGCCGCTTCTTGTGGTATGTATATTTGTATTTGGAGTAGCCATTTTCCCGTCTCTCTTAGATATCCTCTTGCGGTTTTAATCAGTGCAAAATCCCCGAGCATTCTTGTATCGTTTTGCGTTGTGCAGTAAGGCGGGTTATTTGAACACGAATATGATCCTCTACATGCTTGCGCATAATTTAGCCATGACGCACTTGTTTTGTTTCTCTCACGTGACTTAAACCGATTTACCAATTAAAAGTATTAATCGCAGCTAAGGCGTTAATGGATTAATCGAAAACTTATTCGATCAATATCGTCCTTCAATTTCGTTCTCCCCATTATTCGTTGTTTTTACCTCCCTCTTTTTTTGTCTTCTTTCGCCTCCCTATGTTCAGCCCCGTCTGAAGTAGCGAGCCTAACTTATTCAGCATTCATTAAAGCGCTCTCCCTCGTTCTCTTGTACTCATTCCGCGCGTACAAACTGAACGCCGTGAGTCGTTAGTCGAGGGAGGCGTTAAAGAGAATTTCTCCAACGTCATTGGCCACTGCTCGCTGGTAGACGTTTCAGGAGTTGATCATTCCACAACCCCGAACGATGGGCTACAGGGTCCCTTGTCGGACGGAGGCAAGCAGGTTCATTGGACCACAAGGGGTGCTCTTGTTCGTTGCTTACCAACGCCGTGCAGCTGCAGCGGTACCGATAGCGATGAAATTTACCGGGCAACACTCACACTCCGCAAAATTCTGCACGCCGAAGACACTAAGCCGGGACGACCATTTTGAGACCACCATGGGCATAATGTAATGCAATGGAACAATGGAACGCAATCTTTGCTCATTATGGGCAACGGGGAGGAATCACGGGGAAGAAAATGACGCTAGCATTGCGATAACTAGGAGGCGCGTTATCAATACGAAGACTAGCGCGTCGCCAAACGTACATTATTTTCGAAGCTCGCAGGAGTGCCTTGCGGCCTTTTCGCCTCTCGTGTGGACGTGGAACGACCCCGTTACGGGAAGGCTGTTCTTCTCTTTCGCACCTCCATTAGATATTCGATGCTAGCGGTTCGGGGAGCTTATTTCGTGATGGCCTGGCATCAGCACGCCGGAATAAACGTCTTACGACCTCCTTCCCTGATCTCCTGCGTCGGCAGGGCGGGGGAGAAAGCTAGCCGAGGAGGTTGCCGGGTAATTACGTCATAAAAAGTGGGATGGCCACGACGACATCGTTGGCTGTTTGGGTGGTTCAGGGAATCCCGAGTATGACGAGATCCTGAGCATATGCGCGCTTTTATTAACTCTTCTCTTTCTGCTTGTTCTTTTCCTTTCCTTCTTCTATTTATTGAAGAGGCCTCGCTTCATGTTCCGTGTAATGAGGTTATTCCAGCGCAGATGACCCATTGCGTGGTTCGTTCAATTCTCCTATATGACTGGTCATTTGCGCCTCACAACCTTCTTTTTTTTTTGCTATTCTGTCGGGGTCTGTTTCATCGTTGGGGTCGTGCACGGAGTCCGAGCCTCTCCGCCGGGAGTTCGGGAAGGAATTAAGTGCGATCAGTAGCCGAAAAGATGGCGTCGACAAGAGTAGAGCGGCTGTAAAGTTAGGCAACCCTGAGATGCGCCTTCGTATGGGGCATGGAACTGTGCTGCTGCGTCGCCGACCTGTGACATATTCCTCGGCGAAAATAATCGAGGTTTATTACGCGCGATCGGTCTTGTGTTGTTTCGAATACCATAGTGCTCGTTGGAGTACTAGTTTTTTAGTAGGGCAACACAGTGCATACCAAGAGGTGGGTCTATAGAAGAAGGGGAAGGACACTAATCCGGTGCGGGGATGAAATACAGAACTTGGGGGTAAACTGTGGACTCGAGCAGCGCAGGGCAGGAGGTCGATGGGAGAGGCCTTCGTCCTTCAGTGGACCTCAGTAGGCTGATGATGATGATGATGATTCTTATGCGCCGATCAATAGGCTACTCTTTGAGCGAGTGTTTCTCTCTCTGCGCATTCGGAGGCGGCATCGTCGAACGTGGCGCGGTCACTCATGTCGTTATTCACGATTCTGCAGGAGACGGAGTTCCTGGACATCTCCAGCATCCGGGACACGCGGACGGGAAAGTACGCCAGAACGCCAAAGGTGAGTCGGCACCAATCGGATTGCCGCTGTTCCGCGACCGCGGCCGCTTTTCGCGGCGTGGTGCAGGGCACGCGCCATCGTCTGAGGAACTCATGCTCTTGGGTAGCTAGCTGGCCCAGTTCGATGCGGCCCTGCGGAGGTCGCGCGAAACCCGCTGTTGCGGTGTCACTGAGCGCCGACGTTTTCTTGCAGTTCACGATGGAAGTTCACCGCGAGGCCACCTAGCAAATCTGCAGCATTGTTCGTTCCTGAATCTATTATAAAGAGTGCTAGCCCGAAGAACGCGTCAGCGGGCGTCTTCCTCATGGTACTGGCGATGCTCCGGATGCATCAAAGCGGCAGACACATGTGCCTCGCAGCGATCCGGTTTATGACTGGCCGGTTTATGGCTGACTAGCATGCAGGCTGGATGCGCGCGGGAGGAACCGATGCGGGAGTTGCCTGCTGGCGGCAAGGCCGGTTTGCGGAGGCAGAGACGCACGCGCAGACGCGTCGTTTGTCGCTCGCGTGTTTCGCACTGTTGTGGTTTCGCATCTGCGC
Organism: Haemaphysalis longicornis; assembly: GCF_048455015.1. NCBI lineage: Eukaryota > Metazoa > Arthropoda > Arachnida > Ixodida > Ixodidae > Haemaphysalis > Haemaphysalis longicornis. Next base: position 491,651 of record NW_027526233.1, read on the forward strand.
GTTCCATCGGCCAGCGCTTACATAAATGCTGGCGCATGCCTCCAGCCTATTTGACGGACTTCTCGTCCTCTCTGCTTTCCCTGCTGGCGTCCCTTAATTTTGTGGCAGACAGGGAGATGTGTTCACGATATGCTAATAGAACGGCGTGGAAAAGTGCAAAAGCAGTCATTGCAGAGACTGTCCTCAATAGTATCTACCTATCTTCAATAGTACCGCAATATTGCCTGAAAATAACGGGGTAAATGATTGATGCTCCCGAAATAGCAAAGAAAGAAGACGCGTGTGTAAGCGTGCCTTCTGCCGCGCAATCGGCGAAAAAAATACCCTATCTAGACAGTGTGCAAGCACATGGCGGTAGCGATGTCGTGGCGCATTTGTTGTCTTGTTGTCGCGTGTTCTTTATTCCCTATATTTCTGCTGTATTTATATGCCAGATATCACTGTAAATCAGCGCCTGTGCGTCACACCTCCCTATTGGCCTTGTTTCTTGTGTGCTCTGTGAATTCAATGCTTAGCCTCTGAACCACCGCTCCGGGTCGGAATGGGAATTTGAACTAAGTTCGAGAATAGTTTGCTTTTACGAGTGGATATATTTTCCCCAAACACTTGAACCCCGAATACTTCACCCTGTGAGATTTGTTTTTTTTTGTTTTTTTGTGAAGCGAGGCCATGGAGGCCAATTTCACAAAGGCGTTCAAACTTTGCATGAACGCATGTATACATGTAGGTATATGTCATTGTGACGCTCCGTAGCGGTGCAGGACTCGGTGCCCAGAACGCGGAGTTGTCGTCAAAATAATTATTCCAGAAACTTTTCTGCTTGCGAGTGGATAAAAGTTGAAAACTTTCTTCTGTGCAGAGCTGGGGCGCAGACTGGCATTGCGGATGGTTGGTGGAGAGTAAAGGTGTTTTTTTTTTCTTTTTACATTTTCCTCCCTTTAAAAAGGAAATACGTCCTCTTTTGCATAAAACAGCATTTAAGTTCCGTCTCGCTTCGCCGTACTCTGAATCGCAGAGCCAGTCCCGAAGTTTAAATCGGGTGATAGTCCGAACTCTTCGGGACTGGGCGCATACTATCGACGAGTAGTTCGCACGAATTGCGAAATGGCCGCCGTTCTCTGTACAGTCGGTTTTTCTTTTTGCACCGTTTATTCCAGTAGACGGGTTCTCCCCGGCAGAGAAATCGAACCCCGCCGATCACGCTTCTCTCGCTTCGGGCCCCAGGATATCAATCAGCGAAGTTTTGGTGGCGGCAGCGCCTGCGGCGCCTGCGATGACGTCATTGGGGATTATTTTTTACCGTTACCTTCGACCGAGTAATCCACCACCCCGTTGCTGCCGCGCCGCGCGGTTTTCTGCCTGTCTTTCGTTTATGATTTTTTCCCCACACTTCCCGCTGAAAACTTTGCAGAGAAGACTTTAAACGACAATCACAATACCTGGCGCTGCGTTGGGCCTTTTCAGTTCTTGTCGTGGAACGTCCCCATTTTTATTTTTGTTTTCCCTATTTTATGTTAGGAGATCACAATGTTTTCGTCATTGGTAGTCTGAGGTTCCGGAACTTAGTGTTACGCACCAGAAAGCAGCTGGCGATGTATTTGTCACTCTGTGCGGCGACCAGAATTCCGTTGTGTTTGCGGCTCTGGTGGGGCTGTTTTCAGGCAGGTTTTGTATACGTTTACGTGCACCCTCAGCTTCTCTACTGTAGTTGTTGTTCTTTTGTTTGTGTGGGGGAAGAGGAAACCGGGGTGTAGGACGGTATTTCGGCCTTAATGCTCCGGCCAAATAAAGATACGGAACACGAGTAACATTTAAATGAAAGAAATGTGTCATTTTTTTTTTAGATTCTTTACACCGCGTTGCTTTACGGATTCGGAATACCGGGGATTCAATGTTTGTTACAACTCTAAACGTCACTGATGATAGCGAAGAGCGAAAAATAAATAACCGTTTGACGCATCTATGTAATGACAGCAACGGCATGGAAGATATGTAAATGCGCGTGCGCTTGCTTTTGGTGTGACGTTGGCTTGCAACTGTCGGGAACACGACAGACAGGCGAGCCGAGACACGTCCGAGCGCTATGCCGTGCACCCCAAAACTGGGCCCCGTTTAGTTCTACGCTCGTGGCGTTCGTGGCATGCTTGCCTTCCTCCATGCTGCTTGCGCACTGGCGGCGCGCAGCCCGCACTCATCGCTTGTCGCTCAGCCCCAGCGCCATCGCTCTTGCAGCGCCCGGCTGCGGCGCCTGCACACAACCATAGGTCTGGCGTGAACGCGGACAGTTCTGACGTTTAGGTACCCGAAACTCCAGAACGGTATCGCTGAAGTTGAGCTGCTTCGTAAAATGGTCACGTGATGACCATAGGCAGAAGGTCGCAAAATAAGCGTTCTAACTAGGAAAATGAGTTCAAAGCGCGTGCACGGTACGAAGCTGCTTGCAAGAGTTCGCCGTTAGGGTTAAATGAAACACAATGTTTAAGGAAATTCTAGGCCTTGCCTATTACCGGCCTGCAGTTTATTACGCCAGCGCGACGTGGCGGCGGCGGCGGCGGCTTGCTGCCTTCGCGGGCATGTTAAGAAACGCCGCGACACCACCTGCGCGAGTGAATGACAAACACAAAACGGAGTGTGAAGCGATTGAAGGGCCGGGTAAGCGGCGGAAGAGAGTGGAATGGGAAGGAGCAACGAACCGAGGAGCGAGCCGCAGCCCGTGGCGCCGCTCAGGCGACCAAAGGTGATCACTGAGACGGGAAGAGCACAGAGTACGCTGTTGGGATGTGGCTTTATGTGGGCGTGCCAGGAACGTAAAGTTTCGGGCTTCTGAAGCCACCGCAAAGTTTGCCTCAGGTTCTCGAGCAAGAGAGATGCCATGCTAACGCATTCTTAAACTTCCATCAATAGATTGTGCATTGCTATTTCCCCCTAAAGTCTAAATATGGCGTCTTTTACGTGTTCCGTTAAAATTTCTTGAAACGAACACGTAAATTTTTTCATGTTTTCCTTGAAGTTCACTGGTTCATTTAAAGTACACCGCGCCCGTAGTCTCCGAACTGAAAGAACTGTAAACGAAAAAAAAAAAAAAAAGGACCGATTGCGCTTCACAAAGGACTCCACCCTTTCTATCCAGCCGGATTAGAGAACTTACGAACTTCTATCCAGCCAGATAGAAGTTCTTCAGCGCCTCTTTTAATCTCACTAGCAGTTTAAAGTATGTTGCCCCACTGCTCCCTTTCAAGGTTGCCAGCATTCCTTTTGGCGAGACACGTACGGCCGGTGGGTCTAAATATTCCGATCTAAGAGTTCTAGGGTGCTATCAGCAAACCGTTTCGAGTTTAGGCGTTTTTAGTTATGCCCTTTCATTTGGGACGGAGAAGATATGCCCGACGAAAATCGGTTGTCTGTCTCTTTGTCTCCGCCTTCACTACCTATAGGCGGCTCATTCGACACCGTCTTTAGTGACCTCTGTGAAGCGTTGTTGCATAACCTGAGAATCGTCGACGTCGTCGCGGCCTGGGTGCGCTACGGCGCCTTCCTCCTGCAGATGGCGTCGGCTAATGTGTCCCCCGCTGATGGCCAGGGTAGAGTGTCCATGCACGAAACTCCAGCCGCGGTTGTAGTTCCGAGTACCGGCGATATGGCAACCGTTGATGGCGAGCCTATTTTCGGCTCCGCGCGCTGCTGATGACCGCGGTAATCAATCATGATTCCGAGCCTGCCGTAAGCCGATGCCGCCGCCGGGGAGACGCACCCGTCGCCCCAAACACAGCAGGACGGCCCAACTCAGCGGCCGGGGAACGGCACCGTACTTGGTCGTTTTGCCCGCTGGTATTGGAACGCTAAACGCGAGTCTTATGTTAACAGCCCGCAGAGTAGAGGGGGAGGGGGGGGGGGCGATTGAAGAACGGCCTAAGGCCTGTTATGACGCGGGTGGTTTCTTCGGCGCACTCCGTTGTCCCGGCGTGGTGGTGTGCGCTTCCTTCTTGCGTGTGCGACCACGTCTTCCGCGTTGCATCGACGTCTGAGATGCCCGGGAGCGTCGTTCTGCGGCACGGTAACGATCGGGACGCTATCTGGCGGAAGAGGCTGGCGCTGCAAGAGGAAGACAAAGGAATAATGCGCCTAAAACTTAAGGGCGGAACGAAAGATGGCGGCGCTTAATGACGAGCGATTTCTAATGAAAACGGCGAGGGCTTCATTATGTCGTAGAAAATGCTAGTGGGGCTTTCAGAGGATGGGGCGGAGTCTTTGTGTGTGCTCCCGCTTTTGCTGCAACACGTTTGCGCTTTCTAGTACGCCGCGCAGTAATCTTAAAGGGGGCCGTGGCGACAAAGTTTCAATAAAAAGACCGCTTTCTCCCTCTAATAACGGTGCCGCGAACTTCAAACAAAAATCGAGAGGTTAGAGAAAGCGTGTCAAGCAGCGGTGACTGGCCAGACACTTTACGGGGACGTCACAGGATCCTGTTTGTGCGATTGGTGGGGACCGACGTAAACCGTCGCCGAGAAAGGTGCGGGACTGGGCGATTGCCTCTAGTTCAGTCGGTCGTATCACTTAAATTCAAACGTGCAGTTTGCTTTACTGCGAAGCAGTTTGCCTCTTCCAGCCAAATAGATTTTCGTGTCCGCGTCAGCGCCGCCGGCAATCGAACCTGGGCCCGATAGAGAAACGGAGCGGCAGCCCGTCGTCTTACCGACTGTGCTATGCCGACACGAGGAGACAGGGAGGCAGACGGTACACTCACCGAGCACAACAGCGCGTTTACCGCCTGCTCTCATTGAAAGCCGTCGTGTGAAGTGCAAACCGCATAATATACAGGGTGGTGCGACGACAACTGGAACCCTTCAAAACTTTTCCTGTTCGCGCTCAAACTTCGCACGTAAGTCGCATTTTGCGGTCTATTTTGTTTGACAACGGGAACAACGACGGTACTTACCTGTGTATTCTCAAAATAAATAAAAACGATTTTCGCCTATCGGAAAATGGCGGCTGATTTGGACGTGCGAGCCCGAAAACCGGGTTTTCTGATCGTCTGCTAGCTCATTCCTAGGTGCATTTTCTGATCGTCTGCTGCACCATTTGACTCCTTCCTACCGTGAATCCCAAACGTGCGTGTCGCTCTGCATAACCCAGGTGGTTCCGTCGTTCCAACATCAACTTGCGCTGGCTCGTACGTCCAAATCAGCCGCCATTTTCCCATAGGCGAAAATTGTTTCTATTTATTTTGAGAATACACAGGTAAGTACCATCGTTGTTTCCGGTATCAAACAAAATAGGCCACAAAATGCGACCTTCGTGGCAAGTTTGAGCGCGAACAAAGCGGCGGTTCGCTCAGGAAAAATTGTTTAAGTGCTCCAATTATCGTCGCACTACCCTGCATGATAACGGCGTTCACGTGGCTTGGATTAGAACAGCGTCTGTGGAGGGGGAGGGTGAGGAGTGAGGGGGATGCAGGGAGAGAGCCGCGCGTGCCGCCCTCCTGCTCACCCTTCGCCAGATCTGCTCCCCTCCGTTTTCTTCCCGCCCTCGCTGCTGCGTTCGGGCGCCGTCTCCGCGAATCGCAGGTAGCGGCTGCTAAATTCTCTGCTTTCACTCTTGATAGAGCCACGTGTGTGAATCCAAGTGACGCCGCATGGGTAATCGGTGTGGGCGTCGCCTACAGCCTGGCAGTCCATCCACCTTCACAGTGTGGATTGGAGCCAAATTATTTTCATTGCTGACCCGTATAACGTCACTGTGGCCGAAATGTGAGAGCAGTTTCAGCATTTCTTGCGTTTTTCTTTTTCGGTGAGAAAGCGTCTTTCGCGCCTGGAATGGAGCCGGGTGAGTTACTGAAGGCGAGTTCTTTAAAAGCGATCAAGGTTGTGTTTTTTTTCCTGCGGGCCCCTTTCGACCGTGTTTCGCCAACGGCTCAGGTGGGACCTCGTAGGGCGAGTCACTCCCTCGTGCCCCCTTTCTCCTCGACAGTTCCGTTCGCAGAGCTGTCGCCCACGTGACCTTCCAGCCGACAGGACGCTGCGCTCCCCTTTTGCGCAGGCCTAAGTGTAGCCCGCTCTCTTTGTGCTCTCCCTCTTCCTCTTTTAATTAGCGCTGCCGCGGCGTGTTCCCCATGTCGCCGCCCTGTGTATGCGCTACGCCAGCGCGACGAAGAGAACGCAGCCGTTCCAAAGCTGGTCGAACAAAGCTCGCTCGATTCGCGCGGCGCCAGCATGAAGGGAGCATTTCCCGGCACTCGACAAGAACGCGGCGTGCCCCCCCCCTTTTTTTTTCTTCTTTTTTATCGGAATCGCGTCCATTCGTCTCTCTCTCTCTCTGTAGTTCGCCTTCGCATGCTCGTGCTCCCGCGTAACGCATGCAGTTTGCAGCTGCACCTGGCGCGAGCTCGCCTTGTCTCGGCGTAATTTATGGGCGTCAGCCGGTGACAGCGGCGTCCGCCGTGTTTGAACTGCTGTTTTCCGTGCAGAGCCTCAGAAGACGCGAGCCGCTCCCCGTGTTGTTGTGCAGTGATATGAAGTTCAATCAAGCAACCTGCCTCTGCTGTGTCTGCGTATAGTTGACGCTGCCGCCATCCTTTTGAAGGTGAACACGTGGGCGCAGACTAAACTAGGCTACGTCGTCGGGCGCATCGACTTGTAGGGCGCGGCATCCCTCTTGCCCTCGCTGTTCTGAGCATCGATGCTGCTCCCGCATCGAACGAGAGAGGGAGAGAGTTCAGTGAAACTTTATCGAGGTTGGGGAAGGGTTCACAGGGAGAAACTTGTGTGCAGTCCTTTCCCCACGGCCCCACAAGCTTGGGCCCTGTCGATCAGCTGGCGCCGGATCATCTTAGACCTCGCTGGCCAGAGTCGCCTCCCACGTTTCTAGTGAATGAGGTATGACATTGTTCTCGGTTTGCCACGTAACTGGACAGTTCCATGCGGTGCCGAAAATGGCGGCTTTTTCGTTTCATTTAAAAAGTCCTCACTAAATCTGTCTGAGAACATAAGCGGCAGCCTTGATTTGTGTGGGAAGGTGTTTGCATTCTTCTCAGTTACGAGAAGTCTTGCCAACCGCAGCGACGAAGGGCACGCCTTTCCACCATACGAATCCTAGGGAGAAGTTCTTAAAAGAGAAACAATCGAAAGGAGAACACTACCCACAGACGATCTACTCAAGCTGAGTGTACACAACACCGCCGAGGAGATTGCCGAAGCCCAAGAAGAACGCGCGCAACTCGCTCGCCTGAACAGAACAGCAGCGGGCAAACGCATAGTGACCCCCGTGCCCCGAAACGTGCATCCTGTCAACAACGAGGGCAGACGCAAGGCGAGAGCAATAGCGATCCTCAAACAAAAAACATTAGAGCAAGCTTCGTTGACGCCGCGGAGTACAGCAATGGGAAGACCTTTGGCGGCGTTGTGGTCGACTCTAGCGGCAAGATTTCTAACAGCGCTTCCATTCGCACTTCAGGCCCCCAAGTCGCCGAGCAAGTCGCCATCGCCCTCGCCCTGCTAGACGGCCGTGGGACTGATATCTACAGTGATTCCAAAACGGCAGCCAGGGCTTTTCAGAATGGCCGCATAGCTGAGCAAGCTGCTCGCCTTCTTAGCGTTTCGAGTCCAGATTCTCTTACGAATCATTCAATTCGCTGGTTTCCCGCTCATGTAGGATCTGTCGCGGATGCTCCCCCGAACCTCAATCAGTCTGCTCACGAGGCTGCGCGCGACCTCACTGACCGCGCTTCCGCTGTAAGGAGAGCTCACTCTGTGTGTCGTCGTCTGTGTTCCTATCCTCGTCTTTGCTGCGCTTCAATACGCCAGATGTACCAACTGGCCCAAACCAATACTCTCCTCACTCCCCTCCCCCTTACCGCCATTCCCGCTACTTACAACGAGGTCACAAAATTCTTCTACATGTCTAGAAGGTTCTTTCCACCCCCTCACCACAAGTTGAATAGGGCGCAAGCCGTTTCCCTTAGACTATTGCAGACCGGCACATATCCGTGTCTGGCAGTTCTACACGAAGTTTACCATGGGAACAGGTTAAGCGCCAGGCACAACTGGAGGAAGTTGTGCCTGGGGGACAAGTTTGGGGGACAAGTTTGTTGAGTAGACGCTCTGTAGCGTGACGAGACGGTCGAGCCTTGGAGCGTTTCCTGTATGCAAGCTGTCGGGGCTCGGCCGGCTGAATCAAACAGCGCCGACGCCGTTTCTCAACCCGTGCACATCCGCCTTTGACTTCTCCACCGCTAGAGTACCTAACAATATCTAAACTTAGCGGCGCCTTCTGCACAACGCAACGCCGAGCGCTCTTCAGTGAGCTCGGTAGATCTACATGGGTGCACTGCAGTATCCTTCGAGTGCGAAATCTTTCAGCTATCGCGAGCTGAGCGGCGCAGCGGAGCGCCGTAGCAGACGACAGAGCGGCTTCTGCCGCCTCATGCGGTCAGTGCGCATGTGCCGGCTGTCTGATTCCCGCCACGTCTCGGCGCCGGCGCTTGGCGGAGCGCAGCGGCCACGCGCTCGCCGTTTCCCTTTAACAGTGGACCGCCCTGTGCACTGGTTGACCAATGAAATGCGAACACGAAAATATGAGCCAGGACACGGAAAATTGAAAAGAAAAGCACTGTTCGTGGAGGTTCACTAATGGCGCGCTATTGGTACATTTGGAAAGCACATTTTAAATTTCGTTTCTGTAATTGAGCCACGCATCTGTCTGACTTCTGTGGAAAGAAATCACGCTATTATTGTTTTTAGTTCACATTTTCGTGATCACGTTTGATTTTTCCGTGACTGTAGCTATGAACCTACGAACGAACGTTTCTTCTTAAAATCGTCTGCCGAACGGTGTCGTCTAGGCCAACGTATAATTGATCACGGCATTCATCATGACCCTATGGATTAGCCAAACACGAAAATTAAACCAGGTTTATTGAGGGACAGCTCGGTTTTAGCGCCGAGAGGGCGCAGACAACGCGCACTGAACTTGTATACGCCGTCTTGTATCATTTCCTGATGGCACGCGCCCGTGCTGTTTCCCGATATCCCTGCCCCTCCCATTGGACCCGCCGCGGTGGCTCAGTGGCTAAGGCGTTGCGCTGCTGAGCACAAGGTCGCGGGTTCGATTCCCGGCCGCGGCGGCCGCTTTTCTGATGGAGGCGAAAAGCAAAAACGCCCGTGTGTACGAGATTTCGGCGCACGTTAAAGATCCCCAGGTGGTCAAAATTAATCCGGAGCCCTCCACTACGGCGCGCCTCATCGCCTGCGTTGCGTCGGCGCGTTAAACCCTACAATCAATCAATCCCTCCCATTGGAACGAACGAGCGCTTTAGACGTTATCACTCCGCGCAGCCGCACGAGGCTCTGGTTTGGCCGTGGCCGAGCTTGAAGGTGAGACGGACACTGCGGACCGTTTCCTAGCTATGTACTTGGAGCAATACAACTTTCGTTCTAAAGAAGTCACGCGTCAAAGGACGCTGAAGGTATGTTGTTGGTGACAACATATCGCACCCTTTTAATCGAATCAGCAACGGGCGGTGAAATTCTCGGTTTCGCCCTTTTCGAGCCCTGATCACGGGAATGGGACGCAGCACAGCTGGCAGGGCGTGTCATTGGTCAGAGGAGTCGCGATTGGAATTACGGATGAGAAACGGTCGTAGCCCGCTGTAGGTCGCGCGGCAGCTACGCGGCCTCTCACGTGGGAACCGCTTCCCAGACCATACAGTTAATACTACTGTCCCAGACGAACCGATAGGGGACGCAGTGGTCTCGCATGGCACGGCCTCCGCGATCGGCTGCCGGCGGCGCGCGCCGTGCGCATGGCCAGCTAGTTCCTCTCCCTGCCGCCAGGGGAGCCTCCCGCCGCCGACGTTTAGCTGCCGATTCGTTCTCGCTAACCGTAGCGGCACTGCCGTTTTCGGGCGAGCACCCGTTGGCGTTCGTGCCGACAGCGGCAGCTTTGCTCTTTCAGCACTGTGTAAAACTGGGTTTATTATTTTGGCACGGCACCAAGACACTGCTTGTCAAGCACAACGCGTTGTCGGGCGGCATTTTTGGTGGGAAGCGGAAAGAGGGAAACATGTCTCGCCCTTCTTTTTCCGCTCGGCTAATGAGTCATTGCGTGCTTGGTAGATGCTGTTATGCTGGTGTTGGAATCCTTGTCGCAGCCTCTTCCTCTCGTCATGGATTGAACAGTTTCCGATTTCCCTCCACCTGAACGGGGAACAAGCGACAACATCGCCAGACGACATCAATGGAATGCACCTAGGACATAGGTGGCGATGGAGCGGGAGACAAAAAAAAAATTAAACCCAGTTACATCCCGTGTGGAATATGCTTCAACAGCGGAGCGCTTGTTCTCTTTTGTCGGCTCGAGCGTCAACGGGCGCTCAAATTCCATGGTTCGGACAAAGGAATCGGCAGGTAAACGTCAGCGGCGGGAGGGGGAGGAATCCGCCCCGGCGAGACCACTGCTTTCCCCGTTGGAACCGGCAGCCTGCGTGACGCACGACCCACAGCAGACGGACAAAAAGGCTGGACCTGCAACAGCAGCGCTCTCAAAATGCAGACGTCTTTATGTTGATGAACTTGCTCAAATTCAATCACTCTTACTACTACTGTGAGATCCGTCACAGTATTGTCGTGGAACAGCCAAGCGTTCCTTTTCCTGTTTCCATCGGTCCGTGAAAGTTATCAAAGATGAGCATTGCACATTTAATTTTCACTGAGATTTAGAAATGTCCACTTTCATATTATAGACAGGGATGTGGTAAGAGTTGAGCTCAGTATAAGCGAGACAGAATAGCGCAGGAGAATCGGAGAGGGGGACGCGCTCGCTCTTCATCTCACCGTCACCATGCCTTCTGCGATTTCGTAAGTTTTCTTGGCGATTTCGCTCCAGGGTCATTGTCATGCCCCTTCGTCTAGTCTGTTGCTTCATTAGGTCCAGCTTCTTCTACTTGCGTGTTTTTGCGATTTACTTTAGTGAAGTTCGTCTTGTTGGGCACTCTCTTCGGTTGCAATCTATTTACTGCGCTATTTACAACGGACCGACAAAGGCGCCTGTATACATAATAGGCGTTCGTGCGGACATTGAAAATGAACTGTCCGGCCGAGATGTTGCGGCACTTTCGCTTGCGTTTTTACTGCGGCTATAAATTTGGAGGACCTTGAAGGGTGGCCGGGCAGGCCAACGACAATCCTTTCGAACGTTAAATAAGCCCCAGGGCCAACCAAGCGAATCAAAGAGACGAATAAAACGAGCGTCGTCTTGAGGCGGGTGATACGTTGTCTGAATGTCACGGCTTTTGATTGGATTGCTTCGGGGCTTGGGCTCGTGACGCGGCTTTGAGCAAACATTCGCGGTGAAGGGGGAGGATAGATGGAAGCCTTTCTGGCCCCCGAGTAAATGCGGCGGCGGCGCCGAAATGTTTTCGAGAAGACGAAATGCAAGAGTGCGCCGCCGGAGAGCCTCCTCTTCCAAGCCCCGGCCCGTAGCAATAAAGTACAGCAGACGCGTTTCCAAGGTCGGCTGACCGAGTATCGTCTGCTCCTTATTTGCTGCGTTCGCCTTTTGTTCTGCGCCATTTTTCACGTCGTTGTCGCCTCTTTTCATTCGTTTCGCTGCCGTTGCTGGCCTTTCGCCGCCCCTTTCAGGGGAGGAGGAGCAACGAAGGAAACGAGGCGCGGACAAGAGTGAAAGGGTGTGCGTGGTGCGCGAGAAAGGAAACGGTGGAGTTTGGCATTAAAAAGAGTAAAGAAAAAGCAAGTGCTTCGCGTTGCCGGCAGCGGCTGAATCGTCGGCAATCTGCATCCGCCTAGAAGACGCTGTTTTCTCTTTTTCTCGAAGCACGCTCGTGCGCGTACTACTTGCGTTTTTGGCAAACGATCGTAATGTGTGGACCGGCGCGAACCGGTTTTCGCGTCGTCTGCTGTGCCTCGTCGTCTGCTGCTTCGGCCGTTCGCCCATTCTTTTGGGGCCGGAAATTTGTGTTCATTTTGCCCACGCTGCGCGTGGGAGTTTATTTACGTCTCTTCCAGCGCGAAGGGCAGTCATGGCTGGCGCCCTGCTTAAAAGGAGACGGAGGAATCACGCAGATTAGGTGCTCGCCTCTGGTTCTCCGGAATAAAATACGCGTGTAGCTTTCTGTGCGCCCCTAAAACAGCGTCGCGTGTGGCTAGGATACCCCGAACCACTATGGCTGGTTGTCGGCGTGGCCAACGCATAAATTATGCAAAAGTAGGCTAGCCTTGCTGGAATGGCGGCCACTTCCCTATCGGAGGCGGTCTTTTACGCAATCCCAGTGCAGCGGTCTGATGCTAATACAGTTGAGTGCAGACCGCACGCCGCTGAACCAATACCTCATGCAGTTATTACGAAGTTCTAAATTTTTTTCTTGGTGTAATTGTGTCGGTGATGATTGATTTTTTTTTATGGCGCAAGGCCGACTAATAATGGCATACAGCGCCAAAGGAGCGCCGTCCAGGACGTTTCACTGACATTAGGGGAAACAACGGTAGTCGGAATTAACCTGGGATGCTTGAACGCCAAACACCTTAGTGGCCAACTACGCTAATCCAACCTCATATAAACATTTTCAATCTGGGTGAAAAACTTGCCGACCATTGCGGTTCTCCTTAATGCATCGCCAACTGCACTCGTCTCTGTGACGGGGCATAGCTGCTGCGTCTCAGGAACTTATCGCGCCATCGGCGAACGCGCGCTCCCGTTGACATCCGGGTCCGTCGCTTAGGCGGAGTGATACCGTACATGAGCTATTGCCGTTCTTAACGTGTTCGCGAGTATAGGGACCGGGCAGCTGGACGGGTGGCGCCACCACTCGGCGCTCCCCTCGTCAGTGGAATGAGCCGGCGCATTGGATTACACAGCCTCCCGTTGTTTTTGCCGTGTTTGCTTCGGTGCTTTGTATGTTTTGGTGGCGTTGTGAGCAGACATGTGAGATGAAACGAAGTCTAAACAGATGTGTTGGGTTCTTAGATGCAGTAATGACTACGTAAACTTGTCGGACGCGTCTAAAGTTGGGTATCGGCTGCAATGGCATGAGCGCTTTTTGCAGCGATCTGCGCTTGGCTCCACCAGTTCTGAGTACGAATAAAACTACTTTTATTAGTATTATTTTCTTCTTAATGCACTCACGGCTACGCAAACTTATTGGATGCTTGTAAGGTTGGGGAAGGGCTACATTGACACGAGCGCTTTTTGCAGCGCTCTGCGCCTGGCTGCGCGCGAACTGAGTAGGAATAAAACTATTAGCAATATTAGAATTCTTTTCTACCACTTTAAATTATCTTCACTGGTTTCAATGACTACGGTTTCCACGCCAGCCTAAGCGCTGGGATACCTCGATACGTGTGCTTTAAATAGAAAGGCACCTGCATACGAGATGGATTTCCGTGTAGCCGTAGAAATGTTGCGGTAGTTTACACTTTCTGTAATCGTGATCTTTGTACCTTCGGTTTTGGTGGGTGACACTGTGACAGCATGGGAGCCTGAAAGCCGGAGTGGAAATCCCACGTTTGTGGTGGTCATTTTATCAAGAGCCAAAGTTATTCACCAACTCAACAGCCCAAGCTACAAACTATCCCTCCTCCCCTTCCCGTTTTACCCCCTGCGTAGAATAAAGGCTGGCACCGATAGTTAAAAAATGTGGCAGTGTTAACGTCACTCGGTGTTTTTTAATGCTTAAGTATTCTTTACAGAGTACCTATAAAAATCGTGTAATGCCTGGTGAAGACACCAAAAACACGCGATTAGTTGCCTCAAATATATATGGTGCATGAGCCCGAGTCCTCCACCACAGACACATTTCCGACACGCTGGAAAAAGTTTAGATTTGGAGAGGGGGCATGGAAGTTCAAAATTAAACAGCAAACTTATCTAGCCCTCGGTCTAATGATTATGGTGGTTGAACACAAAGCTTTCTTCGTGCGAAATCGAATGGGAAATGGTCAAAGTCAAAGACGCTGCGATCAAAAGACCAAACTGCGTGCTGGTCAAATTCGACGCTTAACTAGTCAAAGTTTAAATCCAGAAGGCAACCAAGGAAACCCATACGATAGAGCTTTGCGATAAACAATCATCGTCGTTAGACGGAGGTGTGCATGATTTTTCAAGCGTAGGTAGCAGCTTGTAAACCGACCGCAGCATTCAGTTGTGAAGCTGAGTACAGGTTTCCGGCACCCTCCTGCCTTTCGTCCTTCAGCCACGCAGGAATTGGTTTTTGAAAAACCATTTACCAACTAGCCAGCGACCATTGCAATTCTTGTAAAGCAATGCTTCTCCACGACAAGCAATAACATTCTACTACCATGCGGTATTTATTCTATCAATGATTCCCGATGACTGCAGTAAGAGCATTTCTGTGAAATTAAACACGTTTCAGCCGTAGGTAAAGAAGATACGGAAGCGTCGTCCGTCACAATTTCTGTTTTGAGGTAAATCTTCGAAGACACCCTCCAACTTCGTCTTTCGCTTGCGCACGACGTCGGCGCCGTTTCGTCATCAACTGCCAAAGGCCAGCGCCGCAGCATTCCTAGATCGGTTGCACACACCGGCTTTGTGGGAGCATTTAGCGGCAATATACTCCTCGATTCGCGGAACTGCATGCAGACATGAAAAAATTACATGAAGCAACGAACTTTCACTTCCAGCTTGACTTCCAGCTTGGCGCATTGAGCGTCGTCTGCTATTTGTAAATACTGAGTATGGGCGTAAATAACACACATGGCATGCCTCGTAAACATCACATCCACACTCAAGATTTACCGATCTGAAAAATGCACGTGGGGTTACGTTCGCTTTGCAAGCCGCACCGCAAAAAAACGAAAGAAAGCCATGCACAGTTACGCTGCGCTGACCGCCACCGGCATTCCACTGACGAGCGGTTCGCCACGGGCGGCGCTGTTCGCTGAAACGACGGTGGTGCCATACAACGGCCGCCCGGTCCCTATAGCGTCTACGAAACAGGTCGACCGCCTGAAACACGCTATCGGTCCAACGGCAAACTGCTTGGCGCCGTTCCAACGAGCGCTATTATCCTATGCGCGCGCCGCCATATTGACAGTTTGTCAGAGAGCATGTCATTTATCGCGAGGCTTTTTTGTGCCACCGCACTGGGTGTTGTCAGGGGGCTGGTCTGTGTGCGCGCATATTTTCTCACACAATCGCATATAAAGAGGCCAGACGCACGTTGTAGGCGATTGATTTCCTTGTGCATTTCGACCGGGGTGTGGTCCAAATAGGAGTGAGCCAGTCGTGCGTTCGGCCTCTTCCTTCACTCTTCAGTGGAATCCTGGGACCTATCCCTCGCACGTAGGCACATGCACGCACATGGAGTGGTGCGTGTCGTGTTTAAGTGTTCATTCCAGCCAAAAACCCTCCCCTAAAGAGAACAGGGGTGCGGGCCAAGCTTGTCAACTGTCATTGTAAACGCAACCAAAACTGAAAACCCTAAACCAACCCTTAACGAAACCCAAACCAATACCGATACCAATTCAACCCAAACCCAACCCAAACCCTATTGCCCCCTACTTTTATGCACCTTTACTGTGCAACTATCCATTTCGACTTGAATATGTTTGTATGTGTATTTCCATGACTGTTGCGATTTTATATGATAATTTTCTTACCCCCACGCTCATGTAACGCCAGTAAGGGCCTGTAGGGTAAATGAACAAGAAAGTCGGCTTGTTCAGCGAATTTTTCTTTCTCCTGTCGCTGTAGTATTTCATTCGATATCGCCACAAATGATCATCCTCGTAATTTTCATAAAAAAACGTTGCAACTGTCACTTATGTATTGATATTTTGCCTCAGATATGCGCCACAGTTGTTTTTGATCAACAATTTTGACAAGCGTGAACATTTCCACTAGACTGCGATGTTTATAAATGGTTGTTGGTATATCAGTATCTTGTATGATATCTGCTATGACTTTGGCCGGGTGGCTGAATGGAGGGACGGACGGACGTACAGACGGACAGACGGACAGACGGACGGACGCACGGACGGAAGGACAGACAGACAGACGGACGGACGCACGGACGGAAGGACAGACAGACAGACAGACAGACAGACAGACAGACAGACAGACAGACAGACAGACAGTCGTAAAGATGCGCGGAAAGACGGATGGATAGACGGACCAAAATTTCGGCGTTCCAGTATCGCAAGACAGTCATCTTTAAAAACCCAACCAACCCACTGTCTGAGCTTGCCCCCCAAAATCATACCACGCACATGCACATCAGCCGTCATCACATAAAGGGTCACCTCATTACATGCAGATTCACTTCCTGTGGCGTGTCTGCTGTCACGCTAAAACGCGCACATTCTTTTTTTATGGAAGTGGGCGTTCAAAAATACCTGCGTGTTACAATCCGATTCAAAACTTCAAAACTTCAAAACCTCGAAACCGAAACCGCCAACTCTACACCGAAAAAAAGGGAATGACGGATGTTTATTTATTTATTTATTTGTTTGTTTGTTTGTTTGTTTATTTATTTATTTATTTACTTATTTGTTGATTAATTGATTTGTTTGTTTGTTTGTTTGTTTGTTTGTTTTTTTGTTTGTTTGTTTAGTTGTTTATCCAGCTTACTACATTCGCTCAGAGGGCTTTGTTGTAGGAGATACATAAAAAGTGTTCAGTGCAGAAACGTAAACATGAATCTCGTAATATACAAAAATGAAAAACAAACACAGGCATCTTTTAAAAGCTTGCAGCAAAGAGCATTGTACAACAGTAAACGACAACAGACCCGAAGGCAAAAAAAAAAGAAAAGAAAAAAAGAAAAGAGGAAAACATGAAGGAAGACGAAATAAAAAAAATCGACATTCCATAGCACTAGTCACAGTGGTCATTAAACATTGCAGTGGGCAGCGACACGCAGCAGCCTTTATGAATGAGCTAATAACAGATGAACTAACTATGAACTAACGAGAAATAATTGACAGGAACAAGATCACGGCAATTCAGGAAACACCGTTTTCACTGTCACCACGCAGATCACTTTAGAGCGGTGTCAAATGTGACGCCAGATTCGGAAACGACTTTTTCCGGAATATTATTCCAATCGCCAATTGTGCGTGGGAAAAATATGATTTAACAAGCGGAGTGCGGCAATGAATTTCTCTGGTGTTTTTGCTATTGTCTCTCCTTTTTGATAAGTAAGAAGGCGGTTTTAAATAAGTTTGGTGGTTAATACCACTTTTTTCGTTAGCTATCTGGTTGAGGAATAGTATGCGACATACTGTGCGGCGAGTTTGTAAGCAGTCCCAAGACAGTGCCTTCTTTATTGCGGAAACACTGGTATTCTTGCCGAACGAACCAGTGACAAAGTGAGCCGCACGGTTTTGTTAATGAGTATACCTTGGTGTCCGGATCCCACGCAGCAGCAGCGTATTCTAGTATTGGGCGCACATTAGTTATGTACAGAGTCTCCTTTACGTCCTGTGGGTCATTTTTGAAATTTCTTCTAATAAAATTAAGAACACGGCCAGCCTTCGTTGTTACGGTTTCAGTGTGCTTGGTCCAGGTCAGGTTTAAACTGAAAGTAATCATCTCGGCGGAAACAGAAGGGAATCAAACCAGTGATGTTCCGTACTCGGAAGACTTCTAGGTTCAGAAATTCCCTATTTTTAGCACTTTCCCCCCACAGGTTCTTCAAGAACTCCCTGCAAGTTTCCCTGCATTCTCTTTTCGCAGCTGAGAGGCCTCTACGTAGATTCCTGTTCGGTTCTGGGCGCTGGTCAGCGCCACTTATGTCCACTTTACGCAGCCTTCCGGGTGCTGACGCCATTCCGAGAATCGCAGTTTCAGCGGGCAATGACTTCTACCACACCTACTGATCCGCAGCATTTGACTACAGATATGTCGTTTTGTACCAAACAGCTTGCTTACTTCGCATATTGAAGCTCTAAGTTAACACTGCAGCCCGCAAGAAAAACAACGAGACATTGTTGGGTAATTGAGGTAATTTTATCTTAGCCCCAGTACTGCTGTAGCCATCTCTTGTTCACAGCACGCGGACTAAGGCGCACTCGAAGCACTTTTTTTGTACATAGCACAGTAATGCATGCGAGCAGGCTTCAGCCGCCGCCGCTTCACGCGTTACTAGCTCTTTCTCATTGAGTGGTCTTTTCTTTGTCCGCCCTGTTCTTTCATGCATTGGATGGGAAGTGGTCGTGGATGCTTTTGTCTTGCGGGAACACGACTTCGGATACTTGAACACAAATTCGACCAAGTGTTTAGAGAACTTTTTAAAAGAAAACAAAGCAACAAATGCTGTACTTCCTTTATTTTTTTCTTTTTTACAACGACTGCCAAAATTCCCTTTTTCCCTTTTGGCCAAAATCACAGCCGAAAATCCCCCTAAAAGGAAAATTCCCCGCACGGAACATCACTGAATCGGGCAGCGTCCCGTGCATAGGGAGTCCTGGAGTCGTGTTCGCGACTGGCAAAAGCAAAGGGAGCACATTTTTAAGTGGACAGCTTCACGGAAGGTCCTTAGCAGCCGACAGCGTCTGGAAATTTGTATTCAAGGAATTGTTTTGTGCAATTTTCAGGCGTCTGTTAATGACATTAATCCGTGTGCGCTGTAGAATCGGCGCCAAGTTGCGTTTGTGGCTTCCGGGTGTTGAATTTTACTGCGCGTTACAATGGGGCGCGCGTTAGGATCGTACAAATGTGGTACTCCACGCCATGTACCCGACACAAAACAGCTGCAATTGCAAATACTGACCCCATGCTCTATATTTTGGCAGTGGCTCCACAGAGCGGCATTAACCCCAAATCCTGGTCCTTCCTCGCGGCACTGATTGGAGCTGCTGGCGAACCCTGGCCTGTCCGACCGTTGGTGTAGAGAGCGAAGAAGCCCGGTAGACTGCACGGTGCACTGGACTCCTTTCGCCGGGCCCTTGGCACTTTGCTGTTATCCCTCCTTCGGGCATTACGCGGCAAAGAATTAACCTCTTAGTTGGGTGGACATGAAGCGCAGCATGTAGTGCGTCTCACATCACCCGCCGAGGTGACTCAGTGGCTAAGGCGTTGTTCGCGAATTCGATTCCCGGCCACGGCGGCCGCTTTTCTGATGGAGGCGAAGAGCGAAAACGCCCGTGTGTTGGAGATTTCGGCGCACGTTAAAGATCCCCAGGTGGTCAAAATTAACCCGGAGCCCTCCACTACGGCGCGCCTCATCGCCTGTGTAGCTTCGGCGCGTTAAACCCCACAAACGATGAATAAATTCGTCTCACATTGAGTTGTCCTTTTTAACAACAGTAAGATAGAATTTGTGCGTGCGTGTGTGTGTCTGTGTATGCGTGCGCGCGCGACGTCTTTCGGTAGTCGCCGGGGCCGAATCGGTGAAACTTCTCGTCCATACAGCGGCGTGGCTGCCTTCGGTGACTTAATAAACAATTCATTATGTTTGCCCTGTTAGGAAAGGTGGCTGGAAAATCTCCTTCAGCTTTGGTCAATTCCATATCGCCAGTATCACCTATCTTCAAGCATGGCGCGCCATAAAGCTCCTCATTCGCAGCGACACGTTAAGACCTCCGGAAGGCAAAAAAAAAAAACTACCGCGCGTATAAATACGTCCATCTCCGCGCCTGCGTCGCCGTGCAAACGCTTGCGATATTCCTGATTAGCCGCTGGCTTGCGTATGTCGTCAAGCCGAGCCGATCCGCGAGTCAACTTCAGCGTTTACCATGGCCGCCCGGAGGAGGTATATTGCGGTAGATTGCTCCGGGGGGGCTAAGCAGTGGCGGCATGCGGGTGCCCTCGGCGTTGGTGAAAACGGTCCCGCCGTGCACGTGTGCGTCTACAGCGCACAGTAATATTTTATGCGGGCCGGCCGTCCAGGTAAAGTTGGGAAGCGGGCGCAATTTTCCGCATGCAAGGCGGCAGCCCCGGTGCCCGCCCGGTCGAGGAAGCGGGAATTGGCGTCTCGGGGGGCATGCGCAGTTTTGGAGGCGAAGCACCCTTTTTTACTTGCTATTTTCTGAGGGTTTTTTTGCACGCCTGGAACTGGCTGGTGCTGCGCAAGCAGTGCTCTACGGTCATTTTATCGCGCAATGTGAATTGCGCCCGGCTGCTGCGAGAGTTTTGTCCGTACGTGCACTCTTTGGCGAAGTTTCCAAGGACGCGCGCGAAAAATTTCTGGGTCACGAAGATGTTAAAGCAAGAGCTTAACGTTCGAGCGTGACGGAGGTATTTCACGACTGTAAGAGAGACATTTGCCGGCTTTCTAATATAATAATACATTTCAGCCTCACTGGAAAGGTAAGCTTGTGCTTTGGTTACTAGCTTTGTAGCTTTTGGCATGGCCTAGAAACTTTTGGCAAAGACTGAATGCACCTTAACTACGCTCCATAAACACTTTATGGAGGCGCTTTGGCTACGGCCAAAAAGAACGGCGAACTGCCGGTTTTTGCATTGGCAAGGACGTTGCCGTACCGAGCTCCGTCGCCTCCGTCATGGAGCGAAGTTCTCCGTTTCAAAAATGCTAAACCCTAACACCAGCATTTTCACAGGTGAAGCCCAAGGTATTGCGACAGCTGTACAACACATGATACACCGTTCAGATTTAGGGGAAATCCCCAAGGGAAATCCCCAATCCTGGACCAGGACGAATTTTGCTTCAACTGCGAAGTTTCCGAGAAAGCTGTATAGCTTTCCTTTGTAGTCGCATGGCTGCATTTAGGTGGATGTCAAACTTTCCTTTACACAAACACATGATACAAAATAAAATAGTTTTCTCAGTTACATACACTCATTCGGTGGGTGAAGTGACCGCCATATCGTTTGCGAAGCCCCATAAGAATGCAGTGTTCAACTCGCTCATAAATGCTATTATGTCAGCATACTCGATGAGGCTCAAAATCATAGTCTGCTGGGTTCCTGGCCATTGTGGAATAGCGGGAAACGAGGCTGCTGATAGGGATGCATTGGCTGGTGCTCTCCGTTGAAATGACGACATTATGTCAGTGCCTTACTGTGACTTCAAATCGCTCATCAAAAGAAAACTCTGGGAATGTTGGCAGAAACACTGAGACATGCAAACGGAAAACAAACTTCATGCAGTTGAACCACAAATTGGTGGACACATAACAGAAAAACTGCACAGGTCTGCAGAAGTTAGTCTTTGTCGTTTAAGAATAGGACACACACATGGCACACATGGATACCTTTTGAACAGAACACCACGGCCACGATGTGATAAATGTGGAGGATTTCTGTCCGTACTTCATATCCTAGTTGAATGTAGGGTACTGGACATTTCGCTAATCTGTACACGGAACACATCCCACTACACCCGGCACACTTTCTCTCTGATGAAGGACTAATCAGTTACAAAAATCTTCTAGACTACTTGGCCGAGGTTGATTTTTTAAGGAAAATTTCTTATCGCACATGACCCCAGCTTGTCCGTCAATAATGAGGACACTGCTGAGGTACTTTTTCGTGACACTAGGGGGGCCTCATCATTTTTTGTGCGAAGCAAAAACTCTCTCCGAGGCACCCTGATTTTTAGCCCAAATCTTTTTCAACTCTCTCAAATATTTTTATTCACTGTTTACTTACAATCATTGGCCCTACACACCAATTTTACATAACCATCTTTTGACGAAAGCATGCAGCATATAACTCACCTGCGACCCTTGTTCTGGCGCTCTTTGGCCTAGAAGCCCTTGCGCCATTAAACACTATCATCATCACCATATTTGCATCACAAGCATGCATTTACCGTAAATTGCGTTCGCATTTCGTTGCACTCCGTTCGCTCAGTACCTGAACGGAGCATAGAATAAGTAGGGCATGATCCGTTTTTTGTTTCGATGAGTAACACTGGCTTCTTTTTTCTTTTTCTTTTTTCGCGGATTCTTCATTCGAAAGTCCCGCCGTCCAAATCCCAGCTCTTTATATGCGCTGATTGGATGACGTCGGCTGTGATGTCACGCTGGGAAGTTAGCGGGTGGACTCGCTCTGTTCAACACTCTAAACTTTTTTTCCACCCATATACTCCCTAGAGGTTCTTTTTCGCCTGTCCTCTAGTGATCCTCCTTGTAGGAGTTTTTTTACTACATGGAACAGGGAGGTTTTGTTTACCTCCTCAAAACAGGGTGTTTTTAGGTGATAGAAAGGAGGTAGTTAGGGAGTGTTAAGAAATGTTAGGGAGAATTTAAGGAGATCAAAATGGAGTATTCTTTACTTCCTCAAGGCGTTTTTAAGTGATGTTTATGGACTTTTTAGGCGGTTGAATAGGAGCTTATTATGGCTCCCTTGGGAAGTACTTATGTTATTTTAGGGGCGTTTTGAGGAGGTTCAAGGGAAGCGTTTACTTCTTTTGCATGGAGTTTTACGTTTTGTAGGCCTCGCGAGGGGAGTTTTTAGGAGGTTCAAGGGAAGCATATATTTCTTTTGAATGGAGTTTTGCAAAGTTGGGGCGGTTTTGTAGGCCTTCCGAAAGGAGTTTTTTCAAGGCCACAAGGGAGAGTTTTTAGTTCCCTGCGGGAGTACTGATTTCACACGGTTTTGCTCGGTTTCAGGTTTATTTCAAACGAACTTTCGCATACAAGTTTACATGGTACATGGTGTACACAAGGAGGCTCCGAAATAAAAACTTAGGGCGACCTCCTATAAGAAAGCAAAAATGGTAAATTGCTAAAAACCCGCCAGTTAGGAATGGAAGACAGCAATAGAATGCTAGTTGAACAAACCGTAGAATTAATATTACTACAAGAACTGGAAATACGCGAAAAACAAAGATAGGCGCAAACACAACCACATGGTAAGTGAAATCATTATATAATAATAGCGGATCAAGAACGCGTCAGTACTTATCAGAACTTATCAGAACGCATCAGCACTCAGTACACAAAGTGAAAAAAAATGGTTGCAGTGGTTTACAACAACAAAAAAATTTCAGTTGGTGGTGAAATGAGCGATCTGTGTGCTAGTTGAACAAACTGTAGAAACAATATTACTACAAGAACTGGAAATACGCGAAAAACATATAGGCACAAACACAACGGCATGGTAAGTGACATCATTATATAATACTAGAGGATTGAGAACGCGTGAGTACTTATCAGTACGCATCAGTACTCAGTACACAAAGTGAAAAAAATGGTTGCAGTGTGTTACAACAACAAAATGTTTTTTCAATTGGTGGTGAAATGTGCGAGAGCTGTGTAACGATTTGATATTGAAAGGTAACGAGCATTTTGTAGATGGTAAAGGCACAAGAGATAAATGATGTAGGAGACAGACAGCAATGAGATGGCTATGGATAAATGAGTAATATAAAGAACGAGAAATATGCTGCGGAAAATACCAGTGCGTTTTGATAAAGACACAAATGCGCCAAGAAAAGTGACCCAGTCTGAGGGGTTAATTGCAAGGATATAGAACAGAATGGGTGGTATCGCGACAGCTTCTTCAGAGTGAGAAGAAAAAGCCATGTAATTCGTGTTTTTCCGATAACTTTGAGTTGATTCATTTGGCACCAGTTGCCAACATTATTTAGATAATTGTTTCAAGTTTTATTACTTGGTTAATATTATTGCTTCACTAAAAGATAGCTGTATTATCAGCATACAGAAGGGCCCATCAAATATCCCCTGTTCAGTAAAAAAAAAGAAAACGTCAGAAACATAATACGAAATTCTTTAAACTACTATCCAATGATTACAGGATTGAAAACAAATAAAATATTGGTGAGGGATATTGATGCGATAAAAGTTAATTAGTTCTAAATCCTTCACACGTGGTTTGGTGCTGGCAAGGTCCAAAAAGGCATGTTCCACAAACGTTAGAGCTCTGTGTGCCTTCTTGGGATATTGAATGTTGAAAACCCAGAACGATGCAAACAGACTACACAGTCCTCCCAGTAAAGATGATGCAGTCAAGACACTCTGGCCATCGATGCGGAGGCTAATTTCCCCTTTCGCGGAATGCAGGCAGGGAGTCAAAGGAACATCTACCTGAAAAAGCAAAAAAGAAAAAAAATGCCCCACATGTAAAATTCAAAACAGACACTATGGTTAAACGAACTTAATAATTCGGCACAGTAATAAAATTGTTATGCCAGGTTCCCTGCGAATTTCAGTACTTAAATTAGGAATACAAAGGCTTCATAAAACCAAGTGCCAGTACATTAACCATCGTGGCTTTTGCAGCAATAAAAAAGATATTACTTCCGCACAATATACTCGAGCACAACTTTAAATGACAGCGAAGTTAAAATGCAAGTCTCTCTAGGTTGATAGATTAGCTCACGGGGAACACTATTATACCCCTCTTACACCTGGCATTTTTTTTTAAATAAGGTTGAAACTAGCAAAAACACGTTTTCACCGGAAGGGCTTAAGTGGCCTGACGCGCACAACTTCTTTCTTGGCTGCCGCTGGATGGTGCTACTCGTCCATACTTGGGGTGGCAGTACCGCTTTCCAAGGGAGCATGCGAGCTACGCATGAGAAAATCGTTCGACGCCAAAACTTGCGAGGCCTCAAAAGGCCAATGTTCTTCTTCAGTGAAGCGTAAATACTGATCACAGGTCCAATGGAGAAACATTTTGCTTAGTGGTCTCGAACGGCAAATGACAGGGGAGTTTGATGAAGCATGAGCGATTTGACCGGAACTGACCAAACTGCTTGGTACCTGGTAATGTTGTATTCAGTTGCTTGTATACTGCTATTAATCACCGCTGCTTCACTTGCTTCCGGTTTATCCTGATGCAAACAGCGACTGCAGTCGTGTTTGCGTCACGCTTGATGAGCAGTTGAACAGCGATTTCTCAGCACTTAAGGCATCTTGGCACTAAATCAATGCTGAAATGGCTATGCGGAGGTCCGACTTCCGTTTGAAATCAACTTGCTGGTTGTCTTCAATGACCCTTTAACAACAAGTTACCCTTATGCCTCATCACTGCAACCGATTGTTCCTCCGTGTGGTGCAAAGTGTGTTAGTGTAACGTGAAACGAACCGTTTCTGTGATTTGTAGGACTGATTCTGCTATTAATTACTGCAGTGACAACAAGCTATGAAAGAAAATCCCGCCATCTCCACGAAGTGAATGATGATGAGAGGGGCGAATCTAAAATGCTTATCAGCAGACAATGTGACGCATTAAGTGCAAGCTGCTTTCATAGTGTGTGCATTGACATTAGGATATGGCCCCCTGGCAGAATGATGCGCTGCGCGAGATTTTGCCGTACCTAAAAGGACAGGCAACTCATTTTTACGGAGTATAGGATCTGTAAAAGGGTTGCGAGTTGGGCGAGTTGGTAATTATGCATTGCGAAAAATAAACTGCGCGCAAATTAACGAGGACAAGAACACATGAAGACAGCACAAGCGCACACTCGCAACTAGTTTATTATTGCACAATTCAAAGCTTTATATGCCCAAGCGCCCAATTGCCGCGCCCCCAATGCGTCACAGTTCTCGGCGCACTCAGCCGAAAATACTAAAAAACCGTAACAACAAAACCACAAAACGAACTTTGAGGCACACGAAAGGCGAAAAATCAGCAAAGATAACCGCATCATACATGGATTAGGACCCCCCTCCCACCCCCAACACGAATTCCCAGAAGCACCGAAATAGCGCTCAATGTGCGTCTAAATATGCGACTTCTCGATTAAGCAGGGCGATAGAGGGATGACTGACACATTCGAAACCAGCTTTTCTGATGTGGCTGGCTTCTACAATTTCTCGCGTTTGCTGGTTCTTATGTCGCAAAAGGATGGCTGTGCGCTCAAACACAGGGACACAATCAGGTCTGCATGCGCGGCAATGAGAAGATAAGTGGCTCAGGTCACGTTGAAAAATGAAAAAAAAAAAAATACGGTACTTTTAGACGTCGTACGCTCGAGTTTGTGACAACGTACCCGTGTGCGGCTCTGTCCTGAAGTTCGGAGAAATGCAGGCGGGTTGTGTTATATTTCTCGTCTTGCATTACGCTTTCTTTTATATATTAGCGCCCTCTTCCCCGACCTCTCTACCTTCCTTACCGCTTCCGTCTGACTGCGCTGATTTTCGCCAGCACGAAGTAACCGTCACGTTTCTTTGAAACGACGCCGCGCGCGACAAACGATTTCACCTCGAATGCCCTGTTACAAACCAGCCTACAAAAGAATGCGAACGCATACCCCAAAACCCACAAACAAGTAAAATAATACGAGTGTGCGCTTTTTTCTTTGCCCGTGCGTGTACGAGCGGTGAGCGGCACGGGTACCCGGGTACTTCGCTGTTAACCCTATCCAAACGTTTGACAAACGCATCGACTGATGAAAGACCACTTACCAGCGAGCTGTCCACACCTGTCGCCGTATCCAAATGCTGTTTGCGGCCGTTCCTCGTGTGACAGGGGCACATGAAAATCTTTCCACCAAATGGCACTACTAGTCCTTCACAAATAAGAAAAAATGACGGCCCAAGGCGAGGCTTGAAGCTCCGGCCGCGCCGAGTCACCGGCCGCGCTGCCACAGAACAGGGAGGATTTTAGAGAAGCAAAGGTCTAGCTTTGCCTGTAGTGCCAGAAAAAGCGTAGTGGCGGCGTCGTGAACTACCCAGTACGCCCGCTTGATGGCGCTGTAAACACGGCTTTGTAAACATGGCGGATGCTTTTTGCACAGGCCGCTTGAGCTCCTTAATAACATGGCTGCCCTCGCACGGCGGCCGCCGGCTCGCTGCTCCACGGCCGGACTCGACTCTCCTCCTCCCGCGCGCGAAAGGGGCGTCGAGTCCGGCCGTGGCTGCTCCTGCTGGCTCCTGGCTGGCACGCTGGTCGCGTGTTTACTTGCGCCGCGCTAGTGAAGTGATGTTACGCCAGGTGACCAGATGGCCTCGACTGGCACAGACCACAGTGAGCAGCAAGTGAGAACAAATCGTTTATTGACATCCGCAAGTTTACAGAGGCCAGGACATCATTTCATTTCGATCGCTGCAATTGTACGTCGCTTTCGTGACATTTTTTTTTTTGCCATAACAACTCGTTCACTTGCGCTAAGATTTCGTACGAAGGGCACAAATGAAGTATTGACGGCGACAACGGTTTCCTTTGCACCGTCTTTCTAGCGGAGTGCATAACACTCACCTTCTGTTGGAAGAATCGAATATTCTGGCCTCGACAGCTGCCTTCCGATGCGGAATTTCCCACATTTGTCATTCCACAAGCACTCAATTCCCGTGTTTTGCCAGTCCTCTCAACAACTGATGGACGCAAAAGCACATAACAGCAATAACAGTCACGAAACCGGTGCTCCGCGCACATTGAAACGGTCGGCCGTTGCAGCGGTTTCAATTTGAATTGGCGGCTTTGTGGTTGCGAATTCAGAAACGAGGTGGTGCACCAGTCGGCTGTTCGTAAAAAGTTGCGTACATTTTTGCTCAACAGATGTTTGATGCGGAACTTGTTAATAGTATTTTTAAATAACACATTGTAAGCGAACTGTGTGGGCTCTTTGAGTCACGGAATGAATGTTTTGTATTCTATACCAAAAGTAACATTTTGCCTGCGCCGTCTGGTGGGCTTGATGGTCGAAAACAGCGCTTTAGGTGGGTCACGTGGGGCGTCGATTTTTACGCCGCCTATAGGGAAGACAGGGAACGTCCAAGCTTGAGAGGCCTGATGTTGCTTGCCCCATTTCCGCTCTTTGCACCCGGACGCTCGGTTCCTAGAATCACAGAACAGGGAGGATTTTAGAGAAGCAAAGGTCTAGCTTTGCCTGTAGTGCCAGAAAAAGCGTAGTGGCGGCGTCGTGAACTACCCAGTACGCCCGCTTGACGGCGCTGTAAACACGGCTTTGTAAACATGGCGGATGCTTTTTGCACAGGCCGCTTGAGCTCCTTAATAACATGGCTGCCCTCGCACGGCGGCCGCCGGCTCGCTGCTCCACGGCAGGACTCGACTCTCCTCCTCCCGCGCGCGAAAGGGGCGTCGAGTCCGGCCGTGGCTGCTCCTGCTGGCTCCTGGCTGGCACGCTGGTCGCGTGTTTACTTGCGCCGCGCTAGTGAAGTGATGTTACGCCAGGTGACCAGATGGCCTCGACTGGCACAGACCACAGTGAGCAGCAAGTGAGAACAAATCGTTTATTGACATCCGCAAGTTTACAGAGGCCAGCACATCATTTCATTTCGATCGCTGCAATTGTACGTCGCTTTCGTGACAACATTTTTTTTTTTGCCATAACAACTCGTTCACTTGCGCTAAGATTTCGAACGAAGGGCACAAATGAAGTATTGACGGCGACAACGGTTTCCTTTGCACCGTCTTTCTAGCGGAGTGCATAACACTCACCTTCTGTTTGAAGAATCGAATATTCTGGCCTCGACAGCTGCCTTCCGATGCGGAATTTCCCACATTTGTCATTCCACAAGCACTCAATTCTCGTGTTTTGCCAGTCCTCTCAACAACTGATGGACGCAAAAGCACATAACAGCAATAACAGTCACGAAACCGGTCCTCCGCGCACATTGAAACGGTCGGCCGTTGCAGCGGTTTCAATTTGAATTGGCGGCTTTGTGGTTGCGAATTCAGAAACAAGGTGGTGCACCAGTCGGCTGTTCGTAAAAAGTTGCGTACATTTTTGCTCAACGGATGTTTGATGCGGAACTTGTTATTAGTATTTTTAAATAACACATTGTAAGCGAACTGTGTGGGCTCTTTGAGTCACGGAATGAATGTTTTGTATTCTATACCAAAAGTAACATTTTGCCTGCGCCGTCTGGTGGGCTTGATGGTCGAAAACAGCGCTTTAGGTTGGTCAAGGTTGGTCACGTGGGGCGTCGATTTTTACGCCGCCTATAGGGAAGACAGGGAACGTCCAAGCTTGCGAGCCCTGGCGCTGCGTTGATAGCACAGAGGCCAGAGGTTGTATACATCCGGCCAGCCAGTCGTGCCGCCAGGGCAAGTTGAGTCGCTGCAGTCGGGTGCGTTGGCGCGCTGGCACGGGAATTTAAATCGTCTATGTATGCGCAAGCAAGCGAAGCAGATGAACGTTGCAATTGTTTGCAACGGCGAGAACTGCCTCTTCGTTAGCAGCAGAGTTTGACACCACCTATCGCCAAAATAAACAGATTGAGACAACACGGCCGCGCTCTCTGCCTGTGATCGCGCTGGTTGAAGCATCTATACGGGTATACGTACGGTATTGGTTTTGTAGCTGCGTGCAACCGTTGCGTCCTGCTTCCTCGTTCTAATTAGCATTAGGCCACGGTTGAAGTGCTGGTGCACGGAGACAACAGAAGACTAACATGGCGACCGCCCGCTTGAGATGATTACCTCAGATAGGGCGTTTATTGTGGACGTGGTAGTATACAAGGAACCGAACGCCATCTCACAAATGGTGTTAAGTCGTTCTAAATCCTCCCTTTTGCTACCCGGATGGGCAACGGTACTACCGTGGAGGTTCGTCCACTTCTTTAGATCATGCCTAGGGAGTACATTTTTTGCTATAGGTACTTTTCAGGGCACATTACTTGATTAAAACTCCATTTCCGGCTAGTTTGCGTTTACAGGGAACCTGTAGAGCCTGTGTGGGCACAAATGAGAAGGCGATAATAACCGCGAAATGGGTAAAAAATCAATATTTCCAAGGTGGTCTTCGCATGAAAACGACATTGACGCATGCACTGGCGCAATGCGAGTCGCATCAGCACGTGCCCTCCTAGTCTCGCAGCGGGCTCGAGGGCGCTCTGAGCCGAAGCACGCGCTGAGATCTCTCCGAGAAGAGGAGGTTGAGGCGGGCGCAGTGGGGCAGCGCTCCGCAGCGTGAACGCCACGCTGGTTCTTTTCATCTTGATTCGGGCACAGGTTCGCCCCTCATAAACGTCCTTCGGTTAATTGTCATTCGCGTATCCGTGACAACATTCCGAAATGTGTGACCTCGATCATGTTGCCGCAACGGCTGCTACCGCGTATGACACTTGTACAATCAAATAATGAATTACACGGGCTGAGCTGTGCAATGCGTCCACAGATGAGGCTGCGATAAATTCACTTCAATGTCTACTGGGCATCGCCGCATTTATGATTTTTCATTTTTCGTCCCATCCCCGCTGCCACCGCTTTTCCAACTTTAAACATCTAATTGCTCACCGAAGTGAACAGCTTAATTCGTTGTGGCCTAATTCAGTTAGTACCACGGGGTGGGGCCGTCGTCAAACTCTGCAAACGGTGTAACGAACCCTAAAAAAGAACTGCGCACACGCGCGCGGTTATGGGCAACGCTAATGAGGTGTGCCCGTTGTTTCCAAATAGGAAAACCGTAGGAAGAAAGAAAAGCGCTCTCCCCCCCCTTGTTTCCGTCGGGACGAGGCCTTTTATTCCCCCTATACCGACGACGACAACGGGTTCTTAAGTTTTGCAACAGCTGTCGTAACCTCGGCTTGCGAAACGGCGTTCCGTTCGGGACTCAAGCGAGCGTGATACCTCGCCGCCGCTCTGCCCGTAACTTATTTCCAGATCGTCTGCTGCTGTTTCCAAAGAAGCCCTACCGACTAAACTAGGCTAAACTAAATGGAGAGAGGTAGGCTTAATTTGGAGTTATAGACCGGGGTACATAACTTAGAGTATATTCTGTTACGCCCACATTTTGCGTGCTGTGATGTCGGCCGTGCGGCCCGTTCCACTAGTTGCCTGCAGCGCTGTGGAAGCTGCGGGACGCGAAAAGGCACCGACAACATTTAGCGAAAGAGAGTGGATCGTGGCCTCAGGTGCCTGAAGACGATTGCATTGAAGAACTTTGCTGTTAAGTGTTTGATTTATTGGTTTATGCAGCGGCGCCCACCCACGCCTTTTGTTGTCGCTTTCCAACGGAGTGTAGTGCTCTCCACAACAACAACCACAACAGCAACAAAATATTAATAATGATCAGTAACATAAAAAGCTCGTAGTTGCTCTTTTTAATGCGGTACGTTGTTAACTTGGGGCAGTAGCGTTGATTTACATACCGGTTTTGCCGGTTATCCCAATTTCAGGGAGAAGCTTTTCGAATTGACGTAAAAACATATCAAAATGTGTTCTAGTTGTGTGAACGAAGGTGTTGATAGCACGTTTGCTCGTTGATTTAATTTTTCAACACTACCGAGAGCACGTTGTGTGTTTGAAACGGTCTGGCCGAAAGGTGCGTGTGAATAATTCGCTTAGTCACCGCCTTTAAGAAGACTTGTGCAGGATCAGGGGCGCACTCATGACACGGATCGCGGCACGCCTGTTAAAGAGCGAGCGTTCGCGACTTGTTCTAAACTAATGAAAGCACTTGCACGGCTGAGCCGCCTGGATGCGGGTTCGCACCTTCCCTCTGCGCTTACATGTCCCCAGCCTGGCACCTTTCTAATGGGAGTGCCAAATAACTCCACACTTGCCCCCACTACCCAACCCCACCTTCGAGCAGTGGAGGGCTTCCCTGGCCAGCCCGGGCATGGATATCCAGCTTAAGCTGGTGACCCGAGCACGGACGGCCAGCCTAAGTCAAGGCAGCCTTCCACGGGGTGAGGCCCACACATCAGCCTCTGCTTGATGGAAGAGCGAAGAAACAAAGCGCCCGTGTGTCGCCTTTTCGGCGTCATTTGAAGATACCCGGGGGGTCTCAACCAATCCGTAGTCTCCCAGATTTGAAAAATTGCGGGTGCCTGGCGTCCCACGATTTCAAGGCAACGCCTGTCAATCAAACCTGTAGAGCCCCGTGTTGCGCATGTGTGTAGGCTGCCTAGTTTCGGGAAACGGGTAGCTCGCTTTCGAACTGGCATGGTTTCAGAGAGAGAGACTACGACTTCGCTCTCGTCGATTGCGCACGCCCGAGGCATAAATCTTTCCCGACGAGGCACAACTGTTGCAACCGCCCCTCGTGAACCCAGAAGACTCGGGTGCTAACCCGCATTATTCGGGATTCGCGGTCCGCTGACTCTCGCCGTTGCGACACCGACTCTGCCCCCGACCCAATATTGGGGTAAGACGATCGCTGCAGGGGCGTCGCATTCTCTCTTATTCTGCCCAGTGAAAACGTTTGCGCCGCCTAAATCGCCGGCGAGATTGAATGGGTTTGTGGACATATGCAGCGGGCGATCGATCGCGTTGCGACAGCGTACAGTACACGCTTCGAGTGCTGGTGTCGGCCGACAGTAGAAGGTTGTTTTATCGGGGCGTGACAGCGCGCGCGCTGTGTTGAAATGGTTCCCGCGGGCTGTGCTTGCGCGCACGACCTGTACACGCACACACGTCGTAGACGACTTGGTGGAGTCGTCGTCGCATGCGGCGAAAGTTTGTGCGCTCACGGAACGCCGCCACTGTTGTGGACTGACGTGGATCTGCTTTTCGATGGGACGGCGTACTGCCGATTGTCCGGGGACTAGCATGAAACGCGGATACATACGGGCATAGCATGCACGCGTACATCATACTGCATGCGCACGTACGGCCACGGACGAATGAAACGCGAACAGGAACACGCGAATAGCGAGATTTCTTTCCGAGCAAGTGAAATTGTCGCGTGGCTTTATTAGAGCAACAATGCGTCTTTTCATATATACCACTAGCGAGCCATTATTTCATCCGCACTATCAATAATCTTTGATTTTAAGTGTTCTGGTTCATATTTGTGTGTTGGCATTTCATTTGTCCGTGAATGTACACACACACACACACACACACACACACACACACACACACACACACACACACACACACACACACACACACACACACACACACACGCACACGCACACGCACACGCACACACACACACACCAGTATACCAGTATCCTGTCTAAACATTGTGCCCCTGACTTCTACTGCACACTCCGTGATAATGCGTCTAAGATTGTCGCTGGATTCATGTGTCGTAAACTCTGCTTCCTCGTTAAGGGCGGAATATCGGTTCTGCAGCGCGACCTTGAATTCTTCAACCTTACGTCTGACTGTTAGCTCATTGATTGGATTCTTTCGTGCTAGATTGTTACGGTCCCTCCTCAAATTCGAGAGGGCGCCTAATTCGAGATCTTACCATACAGTGGTGACTACAACTCACCTTTCCGAGCACTTCCACATCCCGCACGAGGCAAAATTTATCGCATAGTGTCATTTTTATGCTCCCCATTTGGGCTCCTTGACGTCCACTTCCGGCTCTCCCGTTTGTAGGAGAAGGTATTCATGATGCGTAGATTATACCGTTCGGCGAACTCCACTAATCTGTCCGCTCTGTTATTTCTGCAGCCCGTACCATAGTTCCCAAATACCTTGTTTCCAGCCTGCTTCTTGCGTACTTAATTAAGCATTCAAGTCGCCCATAACTACGGTATACTGTGTTTTTGCTTTAGCCATTGCCGATTCCACATCTTCCACATACATACACGTACGCATGCACGCATACATACATACGTACATACATACATACTGTGAGGTTTAAAGAGGGTAACGTTGGTTAGTTTATTTTTCCCTGCAATAGCAAAACCGGCGACGAGAGACACAAATCAGGCTTCGTCTTCTCGTTTCGACCAGCTAGCAAGCTATTTCCCACCCCGCGACGGCGCGCGCGCTTTGCCGCGCCAGCCGCGGCGGGCCGTGGCTCAACAGAACAAAGGAAGCGACTGGTGTTTTCGCTCATTGACATTTATTACTGAATAATAAACATACAAAGAGCATGCCGGCTAGCTGGTTGGCGGCGAGGATCTAGTTGCTCGCACGGGCAATTTAAGGGAATCGAGAGGTTCGACTCACCGCGACAACAGTCATCTCCGGGCACCTGAGCGCTCTCGCGTTTGACTCGCTGAGACGCCGCTGGCAGCCATTGTCGCCCTCCTTTTTGCCCGATCCTCGAAGGAAGGAGGTCACTAGGAGCGTCCTGCCGCCTCGCTTCCCGAGCTCCAACCTCCCGCCGCTTGCATCCCCCGCGCTCTCACCGGCCACATGACACCGCTTCGGCGAGGAGGTAGATCCTTCTCGCCGACGTCTCGCCAAGCAAGTTCCCGCGAGGCGCAAGTAGTGCGGCGAAACCGAACGAAAGGGAACGCGCTAAGGTCGCGTTCCCATACATACATACATACATACATACATACATACATACATACATACATACATACATACATACATACATACATACATACATACATACATACATATAGCGAATCATAAAATGCAGGGGCTCGGTGAAAATAAGACAGAAAATAAGGTTTGGCAGTCAAGAAAACCTCGTAAAGCAAAGGGGAGGTTGTGGTGGGTCATAGAAACAGATGAAGAATTTTTTTAGTCAGAAAGAAAGTGGTGAAAAAATGCCCGCCGGGTGGGATCCGAGCCCACGACCTCGGAGAGTTTATGCTGTAGCGCACACCAGACAAGGTGTGCGCTTTCATCGAGACCTTTCTTACTGGAAGATCCTTCTCTGTACGAATCGGCGGGGCAAGCTACGGCCACTTCCCACCAGTTCGCGGAGTACCTCAGGGGTCAGTTATTTCACCCGTCCTCTTTAATATTATGATGTTGCCGCTTGCCTGGCATCTGGGCTCCATACCGGACCTGCATTTCCTCGTCTACGCGGACGACATAACGGTATGAACCGTCCACCCAGACCTGCATCGCCAAAACGTGTGCCCTAAACAGGCCTTGAGAGACACGCAGACATGGTGTCAATACGCCGGACTGACACTTTCAGCGGACAAAACAGCCGTTCTGCCTGTGGCCGGTGCTTGGGGCCGTCGCAAACTAGCGATTTCTCCCCTCATACTGCAACTTTCCGGCCAAACCGTACGCACCGCCGCATCTCTTCGCGTGCTAGGTTTGGAAATCTCTGCGTCTGGGTCGGCTGCCATGTGGCTTCGATCTGCCCGACAAAAAGCAGGACAGATGCTTCACCTGATTCGTCGCATCTCACAGAAGTCTGGTGGTTCCTGCTCTAAGATGTCTCGCCTCCTGGAGAGGTCAGTACTGCAGCCTCGACTGGTTTATCAGGCCCAATTCCAGTACATGACTCAGACGGAGTGGGCCCGACTTGAGGCTATCAACAGAGCCGCTATGCGCACCATCACCTGCCTTCCTGCAATGACCCCGATACCATCGCTCCAAGCTGAGGCTCAGCTTAACACGCTTGACGAACTCGTCGAACAACGTCGCTCAGCCCGCATACACAAACGTACTTTTGTTGCGGAAGCAGCGGCTTTGGCTAGCTATATGGGTTGTTCCCTACCTGCTTCACCAGGTCGCCCTGTAACCAGGCCGCGGTGGCGGTATCACCAGGTGACCGACAACCGACCACTGACTAGACTAGACACTCGAACTACCGGAAAAGCATGTGCGAGAGGACCACTACTGACGGCTGCGACCCAGTACGAGGCGATAGAGGCCTTCGTGGACGCTGGTGCCCAGGATGGCGTTTTATCTACGGCGATACAGTGTCCCGTTTATCCTGACGCCTCTCAAACTTGCCTCTACCAAACCATCCGCACCCTGCCCTCTCTACTGGCGGAGCTCACAGCCATCCGGGATGGCCTACAGGCACTAACGCCGGCCCTACAGCGCGCCCCCGTGGGTTCCATCCTACATCTTTATACGGACTCCACCGCGGCGAGACGGGATTTACGCCAAGTATCGAACAATTGTACCATTTCAAGGGACATCCACACACTACTAGACACGTACCCCTGCCCTCTCAGGCTGGTGTGGGTTAGGCGGAATACGATCCCCGCTCACATTGCAGTGGATATGGCTTGTCACCCGACGTATATTCCTCGGCCGCTGCCAATGTTAGCAACCGGTCCGATAGAAAACTTTCTCCAACGGAAGGACGATCTGCGTCGCGCCACACGTGCCCTCATCCCCCCGTGTGGAACGGACCTCCCCAGTAGACTTGCTCGCTGGGAAGAGGTTTTGCTGCGCAGACTTCGCGTTGGAGTGGCGCTTTCACCTGCTGTGACCCGGGCGTGGCCACCACGCTACCATGCCCCGTTCGACGACACCTGCCCCTTCTGCACAGCTCCGGCCGCACAAGCTGACGCGGACCATCTCATGTGGACGTGTCCTTCACTGGCCTCAGCCAGAAAGCGACACCTGAGAGGCACAGGCCTCCATCCTGGAAGACCCCCCGACCTTCAGCGGTGGCTCTGGGGACCCCACCACCGCGCCCTTCTTGACTTCCTTCGAGAGACGGGGGCCCATGTATATTAGTAAATAAGTTATTTTTATGCCAACGGGCATTCTATCGCAAAAAAAAAGAATACAACAACATACATACATGTACGCATACATACATACAGTATAACCCCGCTGATACGTTTTTTACGGGACCGCGGAAAAAAAAACGTAACAACCAGGAAACGCAAGAGCCGAGAAACGGGAAAATGAAAGAAATAAGCGTGTGCAGAATTTTATTTCATTACCTGCGCTCGAAAAAATCGTCCAGCGTTCTAGCTCCTTCGCTATGTCTACCCTTTTCCGCGTAGGGTTTTCTTTCACGACGCGGATAATGTCCAACTTCTGTTGAAGCGAAAGCGCTTTCCGCTTTCTTGATGCCATCCTACGTTAAACGAGGAAAAGGAAGCGCTTGGCAGACGCACGCTTCCACGGCCGGCGCGACAGGTACACAAAGAAAAACACATGCGAGAAATTCGCAAAAAGCACACGAGTTGCACTGGTTGGCGATGGCGATTGACGATGACGATGACAACAATGACGATGAGAATGAGTCTAAGCCAAGAAAACAGGCAGGCGACAACCGAAAACAAGTCCCCGGCGACATTTGCGGCTAAGCCTATAGCCAAGCCAGGCCAAGCAGCAGAAAAAGCCAGTATGGCCGCTCTCCATGACCAGCTGCGACCGACAATTCGCAACGTAACACGCGGGAACGGTCCTACACTTGCGACGTAACGGCGGGGTTCTCAATACATTGGATTCAATGGGAGGTATGCCTGGACCGGCCAAAAACAACGTAACAGCCAGGAAAACGCAGCACCCGGGAACGTAACAGCGGTGTTCTACTGCACAAACATACATACATACATACATACATACATACATACATACATACATACATACATACATACATACATACATACATACATACATACATACATACATACATACATACATTGATTGATTGATTGTGGGGTTTAACGCGCCGACGCAACGCAGGCGATGAGGCGCGCGCCGTAGTGGAGGGCTCCGGATTAATTTTGACCACCTGGGGATCTTTATCGCGCTCCGAAATCTCGTACACACGGGCGTTTTTGCTTTTCGCTTCCATCAGAAAAGCGGCCGCCGCGGCCGGGAATCGAACCCGCGACCTCGTGCTCAGCAGCGCAACGCCTTAGCCACTGAGCCACCGCAGCGGGTATACATACATACATACATACATACATACATACATACATACATACATACATACATACATACATACATACATACATACATACATACATACATACATACATACATACATACATACATACATACATACATGCATACGTACATACATTCACGCATGTATACTGTGGGATTCGAAGGGGTAAAAGTAGGTTGGTTACTTTCCCCACGCAATAGCAAAACCGGCGACGAGAGAGACTAATCAGTCTTTGTCTTCTCGTTTCGCCAAGCAAGCAAGCTATATTCCACCCCGCGGCTGCGCGCTGTGCCGCGACAGCCACGGTGGGCCATGGCTCGTCGGAACAAAGGAAGCGACAAGTGTTTCTGCTCATTGACATTTATTAATAAATAATACCTAAATGCGGAGGGGATAGACGTGGGATGCCCCACTCAGAAAATTTCAGGGCCTGTTATCCGAGTAGATAAGCGCGCGAAGCCGGCATCAGCCTGCAGCAGCGCAAGGGATTTTGCTTCGTGACAAAGGAAGTTTTATCAGTGACAGACCAAGACAGACAGGCATGGTGGAAAAAAAAGTAAACATCCCCCTCGCGAGGGGCACGATCAAATGCAGAGCATTTCCGCGGGGGGCGCGCCTGCAAGTCGTATGGATTACGTATTGGTTGTTGTTGTTGTAATTGTTGTCTTCCAGCGTAGACATTGTCGATGAAGTCGATGGTGAAACGTGCCGTGAACCCCCTGCCGCGGCTATGACGCAACGTGGAGCGGCTATGACGCAACGTGGCGCGGCTATGACGCAACAGAATCCAACACAATCCACTTTAATCCAATCCGAACCAATCCAAGCCAATCCAATCGAATCCAATCTAATGCCCCTCGCGAGAGAGTGTTATAGCGCCGAAATCGCGCCACGACACGAACGCGTGATGTTGACGTCACGATCACGCCACAGATGTTAGCGACCGGAGCGCGCGCGAACGACATATGTGGTTTAAGCGCGAACCGACCGCGGCGAGAGAGCGCGATGCGAGCGCCCCCACCTGTTCTTGCGCGCGAACCGGCTGTTGCTCAGCGCGAACCCAACGCGGCGAGAGAGGGTGTTGCGCACGTCCCCACCTGTTGTGCGCCCGAAACGAATGCGGCGAGAGAGGGTGTTGCGAGCGGAGAGAAGCGGAGGGGGACACGGGGGAGAGGGCGCACCTGTGGCCGACGGTTGAATGAGTCGAGGATATAAGGCGCGTTCGTAACCTTCCACTACGTGTCGGCTTTGTGGCGCAGTGGGTAGAGCACCATGTACCTTGCGTTCCTCCCGCAGAGGCCTGGGATCGAAACCTGGCGCCGGTAAGCATTTTTTTATATAGTGTAGGGGGAGCGATGCGGACTATGACTACGGACGTCAACGCGGGTGACATCGTGAGTTACTGACATGCTCTGCATTTAAAAGCAAATATGAGAAAGTACTGCACAGTCCGTGGAATTTTGCAGCCTGTAGATGAGAATGCACGGAGTGTTTGCGAAGGCTTTCGAGTAGCGCTTTGACGGCACGATAATTGGGTGTACAACGACGAGCTAAACTCGGGCGACGCACATCGTGGAACGACCACGTGATTCTCTCTTCCTGCGAGTGTGCAGGGTGCTGCGTACACAAGACCCGCGGACAGCAGCGGCGACACCCGAGAGGAGCGACGGAGGCCGATGCCGGGACGCGCTATTACGTTTCGTCTACTTTCCAACGGGGGCGTGGCCCTCGGGGCCGCTGACATCTCTGACGTCGACGGCGCGGCGCCGTCACATCCGCTGCACGCTTTGCAGTGGCAGCATCTGCCCCAAATAAATTTGACGATTTACCTGTAAAACTCCTAAACTGTAAACGAGAACATATGCGCTTTTGAGATGATTACGTTAGGCACCGAAAAATTTTCGAATCCACGCCCGCATCCATTGCGAAGTCACGCTCTAGTCTAGCCGATCCGCTAAGTGAAGAAAAATGTCGTGCACTGTGTATGCTGTAGCTGCTGCGCCGTATAGTTTCGCTGAGCTGTGCCAGCTGTGCTACCACATAACCCCTCGCTGGGTTGTGTCGGTGGTGGACTGTGATGAAAGTGTGCCGTGTGCTTCATAAGCCGTTGTATTGTGAGATGCTGAGAAACCGTGCGAGATTCCCAGCCAACTTTCCGAACATGCGATCGTCCATTTCATCGTCAAAGGATTTACTGCGTGACTTGATGTGTTCGCTTCTTTTTTGCTTTTTATTTACGCATCACGGTGTGCTCGACGCCTGAGCGAGCATGTTTCGTATGCCCAAACGCATCGCCGCATACCTTATGGTTTTCTTACGGACCAAGGCGGAGTGGCACTGTGTTCGTGTATCCTCTCTGCAGGCATCAAACAAAGCTTATCATCTCAGGCTAATCAAGCGTACAAGGTTCCCACTAGTTGAATACGTTGAATAATGCCTTTAACAATACCTTTAAGACGAAAAATAGCGTGTAGTACTTCCTAAATTAAAAGATAATGCCGACGCCGGCGCCGCTCTTTTTCGTATTGTAGCAAGCACACTTGTTTAATTCAAATATATTGCACAATTGTCCAGTTTTGAATATGCTTTTGTTTCCCTTTTAAATTGCGTGAAGTTTCTAATAACAATGTATTAGTAGCTTTTTGCGAAACTGCGGCCTGCGTTAACATGCGTGCTACGAGGCTTTCGGCTGCGGTTGCTGCGGTGGCATGCCTGCGGTGGGAACCGCTGTGTCGTTCCAGTTTCTGGTGCTTCAGGCATGTAATTTGACTGCTGGTAAGCTGCCTGCTTTCTGTCCGGGAATTGGAATGTAGTGTGCCAGCTCTGTCAAGCAACTGTTGGTGGGTGAGCCTCTTACCGGCAGTTGTGGAAAGCCAAATATCGTGCTGTGCTTCGTAACTCCTGAAAAAGTGGTGCGCAGCATTGTTATCTTTTGTGAACGCTTCTTTTTTTTGTGGGATAGAGGCATTCAGTGGGCAGGTGCCGTGCGTGACGTTGACTGTTCTAGATGACGAACAGCTGTATTGCTTTCATTGCCGATGTGCTTCAAGCTGTACCCAAAAGGTCGACATGTCAACAGTGGACCTGTATTGTCTAATATTAATCGGCGCTTCCTGTATCTAGGCCAACCCACTAAGTTTCTCTGTATTTGTCTCATGCGTTAGCAAACAAATACCAATTGAGCTATTTAAATCCAGCCCTGTAAAACCGGCTTCTCTAAGCACAAACGCATTGCTAGAAAGACATCTAATGAGGGGAAATATAAGCAGTGTGACAACAAAATGTGGGGTTCCAAAGACTTTTTTAAATGTCCAATTAGTGCATTACGTCACACTTTTTATTCCTATCGGGTCTGAAGGTACGAGTCTCTCATAATTACGCATGTTAATTTGCCTGATTATGTGTTTACATAGCATGTATTACGTACTGCCCTTTTTTTCATTAAGGGCCGACTTGCCGAAGAATGCTGACACATTAACACTGTTACACTTCTCGTCATTGAATTTTTTAGTGAAAAGAACTGCTGAAATGACCCCTTAAATGCTGCTCATCCGATACCATTTTCACAATTTTCACATCAGTTCTTACAGTGTCCACCATGTGCCCCTAGCATACAGCCAAAGACTTGTTGAGGCATGCACAAAAAATTTTGATGCATATCAAATAATTGGGTACCACTGCATAGTTACATGTTCTCTGAGCATGCCTAGACTGGAGCTCTCCATTGCAAAGTACTGGTTTGGTGCATAAGGGTGTGAATTTTGTGAAGCAACCACTCTCGCAAAAACAACTTTATTTTATGTTAGCTGAAAGTCTGGTTTCTGATTACTCTGATCGCTGATTACTCTGGTTTCTGTTGGCGCCACGTGCCCGGTCTTGAAGAAAAATTTCGAGTATGGCAGGCAGTGTGATAAGCGAATAACAAAAAATGGGGCAGCTGTCTGCTCTTCGAACAGCCTAGCAAAAATGACGGCAGCAGCGGCCTTTGCTTAGTGCGCATGCGGCCACTTTCGCCGAGTTTGCCGTATCACTCCATCACGAGGCGCTGATCGACCGAACGGTCGATGCTCCGGTGATATTGGTAAAAAATTGGACGGGTGTACATTGTTGGCAGCTGTTTGTCTTGTGTTACTCTCCGATAGTACATCTTAGGCACCTGTTTGTTTTGTGTCACTTATTGATTTTGTTTAGCTGGACTTGTCCTGCCACCAATTATTTTTAATATTTTAGGATGTTCAGTTTCCATTTTTAATGTTTGTTTGCACTGCCTGTGATGTGTAAGGCGGCAAATGTGGCTATTAAACACAGATTTCCTGGGCACATTATTCTCACCATATTGCACATAGCTTGTTCTTAGCTTATGAACCTATGATTCCAAGCTATTGCCTTCAAACCTACCGCAAAAACGTTAGTTATACCGGGGTGTCAGCTCAGACCAAGTTATGAATCTATGTGGTACTGAGGATTCGTTCAGGCATGCCGCTTGTATTTTAAGTTGTCGGATACACAGAGATAACCCAGATGAAGAGAAGGACGGACGAAGGGGGCAGCCTTAGTCTGAACAAGGAAGTCGAGGATGGTGCCTGGAAAGCCGAGAAGGAAGAAGTCGGGGGATACTGAACCGGCCTATCGTGTCCAGTCGGTAGGACCAACGTTGGTGACCACAATGTGGAGAAGGCATTGTTATAATCCGGAAAGAAGAATGCTTTAGCTGAAAGTAAAGAACAGCTCGTCAGCAACAAAACACAAAGCTTTTAAATGAAGCAAAGACGGTGTTGGATACTCCTGATGTGGAAAGTTCAGGCTCACTCATAGAGTGGCTGCAGTCCAACAACAATGAGTTGAGCAAGCTGAATGCCGAGGTAAAAAATGTTTACCTGACGACGAGTTCGACATGCAGTAGAATCTCGATAAACGGAAATCGCTTAAACGGAATTGCCGCTTAAACGGAACAGTCGCCTGTAAGTTGGTTGGTTTTGTATTCAGATAACGCAAAAAAACTCTCGGTAATCAGAACTAAAATTTCCGCGCCACCGTGTAAACGGAACTAGAAATGGAACTTCTTATGAAACCCATCGGGATGAGAATCAGCTTTCTACGCTCCCGGCTGTTTTGTTTTTGTTTGTTTTTCTTCCATGTTTTTTTGACCTCATTGGTCTCGTAAGCCTCATCTCATTAGTGGTCAGCCGTATTAGCGCAACGAATGCAACATCGCAGTTCTTGTTCCAGTCGTTTGGTCTCGATTCAAGGCGGTCAGGTTACAGGGCTTAGCTCCTTCTGCCTTGTTTGTGCCATCGTGGTGCTATTCGCGCTTCATTACCGCGTTGCCGTATTCTACATTCGGTGGCTCGTAATACTCGCGAAGTTGAGGCCTCTAACCTCCGTGAAGACGCAGTTTCAAGGACTCAAAGATAATTGATGCATTTTGTAGTGCACAGCGACTAATTGTTGTCAAATCAACTTTGTAAATGCTGTGCCTAAACCTTTTTTTAGTTTTCTTGCTTTCTAAAAAACTATCAGCTACATTCACCTCCTAGTGCTTAGAGTTCCATGAAGTGGTATGAAGAGTGCGTACGCACACAAATGTGCACTTTTACACATCTATCTCAGTAAACGGAACTCCTGTTAAACGGAACTAATTTTTTTCGGTTCCGTCTATCGAGAGTCTGCTGTAATTATAAGGTACGATGACGCCACCGAAGGCATGCTGGGCTAGCTAAAGGCTAAGAAGAGAACGGAGTGTAATTAGGATTAATGATTAATAAATACATATTACAACAACAAGAGATCGCTATGGAATGGTCAACGGCTGCCGGGATCGACAGCCCCAGCACCTTCTGTAGTGTATTCTCAGAGTGACGAGTGTCATCTCCATGGAAGCTCCATGAAGCTCCCAATGCTGCAGCTCCAAACATTTAGTGGGGAGTTGTGCCAGTGGCTCAGCTTTTGGACGCAGTTTAAAGGAGCCATGAAGACAAATACGAAGACAAAGTTAGATGGGCAGATGAGATCAAGAAGTTTGCAGAGATAAATTGGTCACAGTTGGCACAGGACCAGGGGAATTGGAGAATAATGAGAGAGGCCTTTGCCCTGCAGTGGGCGTAGACAGGCTGGTGATGAAGACAAATACAAGTTTATTTGATTCGAAAGATTTCGTGTTTTATCGCGCCCCAGCGCTTGTCCGGATGTGAACGATGCTTTATTCATTGAGAAATTAAGTTAAAATTTTGATTTTCCCACTAAATTGTGCGTTTTCGTGGTCTGCAATGACATCACAGGAGCCGACGTCTCTGCAGCCGATTGGGAAGCCTTGTTTACCGGTTATTGAACCTAGATGGCACCATCATACAGTTGCAAGCCATTTTCTGCCTTTGGTTTGTTTTTGACCGCATTTAAACGGGGCTTGTTTTTGTTCAGGGAGAAAAGAATCGTTTTGTGAAACATAGTGCTCGCTTGACAGATATGGTCGCATAAGACACCGTTGCTTGCGTCAATCGGCCAGTATCGTCAAGCCTCGCAGTCCTGTGCAGCTACACCAAGCATAGTGCGCACAGTACCAACAGCAGTACGCATCGGTACTTCTGTGTGCTTTCATAACTTCCACTGTTTGTCCGCCCATTATTACTACTTTAAAAAGAATGTGCACTAAAATTAAGCGCAAATAGCTCGTTCACCAAGCTTATAAGCTCTGCCTAATTTGCGTTTGCTTTTGCCGGCCTCCACCAATCCCAGAGCTGGCTGGTATGACATCATAGGTTCCGTTGTGGAAAATGAGCTAGTGAGTCGCATGGCCATTCTCTTTTTTCCTAATTACATAGCTTTTTGAGCGAAGTTTATGTAAAGTGGTGTCAGTATGATTCTAACGAGGCAATCGTTTCAATGAACCAAACTTGTGTTTTCTCTTCATGGCTCCTTTAAGGCAGCCATCCCTCAAAAATCCCAGCCTGAACAGTAGACAGAAGTTTCATTACCTTTGGTCGCTGCTGCATCCATTGCCAGACTGCAACCGATGTTACCCAGACGCCGTGGAAATTCTATTGCGACACTTTGGTGACACGGCGGATTGTACAGGAACATCTGGTACAGCTTCGATCGCTCCCTTCAGTGGTGTCATCGAATAATGTTGGCGGGCTCCAGCGAATGCTGGACCACGTGCAGTGTCACGTGCGTGGTCTGGCAGCCCTGAAGGTTTCTTCACACGTACTTTACGATGATGACAAGCGTGCTTCTGACATTTTAAGCAAACACTACATCGCAGTGGGTGGCTAAGGCGTTGTGCAGCTGAGCCCAAGGACGTGGGTTTGATTCCTGGCCGCGGCAGCCGCTTTTCTAATGGAGGCAAAATGCAAAAATGCCTGTGTTCGAGATTTTAGTGTGCGTTAAAGATCCCCAGGTGGTCAAAATTAATCCAGAGCCTTCCACTGCGGTGTGCCTCATCGCCTGTGTAGCGTTAGCTCGTTAAACCCCATAATCAGGTCGCGTGGGTTTGTC
This sequence comes from Haemaphysalis longicornis, assembly GCF_048455015.1. Taxonomy (NCBI): domain Eukaryota; kingdom Metazoa; phylum Arthropoda; class Arachnida; order Ixodida; family Ixodidae; genus Haemaphysalis; species Haemaphysalis longicornis. Next base: position 536,472 of record NW_027526233.1, read on the forward strand.
GTATGCGGCAACAGTGTTGTTTTCGAATAAAGTTGCATAGATTACATAAAGCGTCACTGTAGTTTGGTTCCGTCAGACGTAAATTTTCTTACTTGACCTTTAATTGAACGTAACTTCCATTTACATTTACTTATTTATACATTTGTTTACAACACTGCTGGCCCTTGCAGGTTTCAGCAGGGGTAAAAGGTGAACAATACACGTACGTCCTCATAAAAAACAAATCTAGCTGCCCTTCAAAGTTTTCAGAGGATTTGCATCTTGTGAACATTTTGGGAGAAAGAATTTCAATGCACCATTGTACAAGAAACAAAATTTTTATCAATTTGTGGTGCATACGACTGAACGAATGGATTCAATTTCTGGTTCTGTCAGATGGGAGTAATTCTTTACTGTAAATGTCAGGTTACATCAGACATAACTTGAAGCATATGAATAAGGTTACATCGGACATAATTTTAACTTTTCATATTGGGTTACATCAAATACATCCGGCTAAATTTTTTGCATGGCATGTGTTTTAAAGTCAGCTTCTTCTGAAACAAACAAGCCATACAAAAAAGCCCGACAAACTAAAGCGCATGTATATTTATAAGTAACTTTAGCCATAACACACTGTTTCTCAATATGGCATGGGTCTACATATTTAATCGAGTTGGTAAATACATGGAAAATATATAGCTGTCATTCAGCAATATTCTGGTTTGCCTTGACAGGATGCATTGCCGATGATCAAAAACCAAGGCTAGCATTCTAATTGTGTGACACTCAGTTCTTAGCTAGGCTGAAGACAGCTTTTTTTTACTTCTACTTTTCTATGGTTTAATAGTTAATTTCAGTGTCTGTCAACATCCTCAAGGCCTGCAGGACAGCACCACTTCTTGTACATGAGTTTGGCTTAAAGCATTTGAAAGAAGTGGTTTATCCAATTTTTTTTAATAAAGAAAGGAAGTCAAGGAGATAACAAAAAAGAAAAGGACTCTCACTTCCAAAGACATGCTATCACGCTTCAATGCATAATGGGAAGAATGTACAAAAACTGAAAGATGTCATGCAGGAACATCAAAATGTATGCGCTCACTTGTGTCGGTGGGCCATGTGGAAGAATATTTACATAAGCAGTGTGCATAGTACCACTAATGCGTCCTGCCGGTGACAAGATATGGGGCAGAAACGGCGGCTTGCTTTAAGAACCAGAAAGAAAACTAATGTTGCCTCAATATGCCATGAAATGAAGAACGTTGGGAGTAATGCTTAGGGTCAGGAAAAGAGCGGCTTTGGATGGGGAAACAAATTCGCGTGTAGGATAGTATGTATAGTTAAAGTTACCTAAGAAAAAGTCGACTTGGGCTGGCCGTGTAATAAGATGAAATGACAACCAGTATTACCAAGGTAACTCGATGGAGAGGAGAAGTAAAAAAATTTGGGTGCAAAGAACGGACTGGGGTGGCTCAGGACAGGAGCTGTTGGAGGTTAATGGGAGAGGCCTTCCCCCTGCAGTGGACCTAAATAGGCTATTGGTGATTGATGTTGAGTATATGTGCACTTGCGTGTTTTTCCAGATGGGATGTACTAGAAAAGCAGCGTCAAGAACTGGCGACAGTCTCAAATTCAGAGCCAAACTTGACGTAAAAATATCGAGTCATGTGCAACCTTCCCGTTGCAAAGCAAAAGGTAGATTTGATGCTGCAAAAAATTGCAACCAATGCATTTGAACAGTGAAAATGAACCTACACTGCACTCTTTCAATGGCATTACTTTTAGACAGATGCTCAATTTGACACGACAGACTACATGTAAAATTGGCTTGGTTGTGCCTATTAAAGGCTGGCTTTCAGTTTTTAGTGCCTATTGTTGCACCTAAATTTTCGTTTTAGTTCTGAAAAGTTTGCTTGGCAAGTGTCAAATGTTTGATCTTGCTTAGAGCTTTTCATTTTCATTTTTGTAAACAAAGCAACGTCACCGATAAAAAATTTACCACAAGGCTGAATTTCGCTGTCAACTTTCTTTAGAGGGACATTAAAAGCTAAATATTTTACTTGAACTGTTGGAACTGAAGTTTTAATTCTGCTTTGCGACCGATGACGCTTTGTTTGCAGGGGATTAAAAAAATTGTGCAGCACTTGCTTCATTTCCCTCCCATCTTGCATGATGCAGCAGAATGTGTATGAACTGCCATGTAGTTCTTGGTAAAACTTAAGCAGGTTTGGCCCCTTTTACAGAAACTGTGTGAACGATCAGTGTTAAAGGCAAAGCTGATGCCTAACTTAGTTGCCTATTTGCTGGTTGTAGTACACTACAGTTGAGCGAAAGATGTTTCATGTACTATACTTGGTCGTTATGATTTAGGGCACCCATAAAGTCAAGGCACTTGTACGCAGCCATTGTGAGTGCATGTGTCGGCTTTCACTTCCACAAAAATGGTACGTTCCAATCAGTTATTCCACCGATGCATGGCTATAAGCATTACTAGTCTTTTATTGTGGTAATATTTGGCACGGAATATACCGCAAGCATTTCACACCCTGCAAGTTCTTCAACAGAGAAAATAGAGCAAAGGCAAACCATCTGTATACAGCTGGTAAGAAATGCTGTACACAATGGCTCTGGTGATTGTCATCATTTAGCAGAAAATGGGACATGAAATTGAGAGCAAGAAGTTACACTTTGTTGCAACTGGTTTCGAATATCACTGCTTCATATTTATGGTACATTAAAAAATTCTTGTAAACTGTGTACTTCAAAGCACCTTAATTGTATTTGCAGAGAGAAGGATGTTCACAGCATTTATGTTTGTAATTGCATTTACGTTTGCAAACTCCATTGGCATTACATTTCACCGAGCATCAAAAAAGAAAAGCACTGCACTTTCACTGCATAAATATACAGATGCACTAAAAAAATGTTTGGTCATCCAAATAACCTCACTGCACCAGCTCCGTGATCACTAAGCGTTGCACAACTACAAGCTACGAGAAAGAACTGTATGGAACCCATCAGAGAGGAGGTTTGGAGGACACAAGTTTTTGTGCTAGCAGGAGCCAGTGCAGCCATGAATTTTGTGGAGAGCTCTACAGCTGGAGTATTGTATTGCTGCCTGAAATGCAGTGCCACACAATTATTGTTTACTAGTCACTCTTGTCCACGCTCTAATGGCTACGAAATTGAAAAGAAATGAAGGGAATTATGCGCAAAAAATTGCTTGTATTCAAGCACATTCTTTGGATATAAACAGAACAATGTAACAGTGCTGGTTAGTAAAACCAGTGGAGTTTAAAAATTTTACATGCAACATAAAAAACAATAACAGAACTTCTCTTCTGAACAGAGAAACTTTCGAGAAACTAAGCAACAGTACCAATTTGTCCAAAGGTGTACTCGCCTTTCTATTACTACTTGAAAGATTTCAGAGGGCAGCACTTGAATGCATTTTTTTATTACTCGCGCTAACGAACTTCGGTTACCCATTCAACCCATCGAGCCCGTGCAATTGTCTCGCCATAATCGCTGGCATTGCGCAAGCTGAGTGAGTACAGCAGGCATAAACAAATTCACACTAACATAACGGCGAAACTGCAGACTGTTTGTTAATCTTGACATGAGTTGTTCAACCAGTGTAAATCTAGTACGCTTGCTTGGCCCGAGATGAAAATCCTGGTTTCATTCTTTCAGCGCGCATACAAGAACATGTAGTTCCCCTCCGCCTTGATCACTACAAAACCCAAGATAAACGGCAATGCGTTTGGACATACGAAACATGTTCACTCATCTTAATGCGTAAATAATAATAATAATAAAAAAGACACATCACGTCACGTAGAAAATTCCCTGGCAGTGATACGGGCAATCGCAGGCTTCAAAAAGTTTGGCTGCGGATCTCACACCATCCTTCAGCATCGGACAATGGTAAGTATTCTGAAGCACAATGCGCAATTTTTTGAAGTCACCACCACCAACCCAACCCAGCGGGCGGTTCTGGGGTTGCACGCACAGAACCGGGAGGATTTGTTGCACAGCTGGCACACACCATGGCAGCTGTCACCAGCTGGCACACAGCATTTTGAATCGGCTATAGCGTGATTGCGCAATGGATGCTAGCGTGGATTCAAAAATTTTTCGGTGCTTAACAAAATCATCGCAAAAGCACATATATTCCCGATGAACAGTTTAGAAGCTCTACAGGCGAATTTCAAAATGTATTTGGGACAGCTCCGCTGCTGCTACTGCCACTGCACAGCGTGCAGCGGATGTGACGGCTGTGTGGCCTCGACGTCAGAGACATCAGAGGCCCCAAAGGCTACGCCCCTGTTGGAAAGTAGACGAAACAGAATAGCGCGTTTCGGTTCGTCTACTTTTCCAAAAGCAGACTGTTCCAAGAGCAGACGGCCGCCCCATTTTTTGTTATTCCCTTATCACACTGCCTGCCATACTCGAAATTTTAAAGACCGGGCACGTGGCGCCAACAGAAACCAGAGTAATCAGCGTTGCCAAACGCAAAGTTCGTTCAGCGCAAGGTTCGTTCAGCAACGCTGACTACTCTGTTTTCAGTTGGCGCCACGTGCCCGGTCTTGAAGAAAAATTTCGAGTATGGCAGGCAGTGTGATTAGCTAATAACAAAAATCGGGGGCGGCCGTCTCCTCTCGGAACAGCCTAGCAGACAACGGCAGCAGCGGCCTTTGCTTAGTGCGCATGCGGCTACCCTCGCCGAGTTTGCCGTATCACTCCATCACGAGGCGCTGATCGACCGAATGGTCGACGCTCCGGTGCTATTGGTAAAAAATTGGGTGGGTGTACAATTGGATAGATTTTAAGTATTCAGAGAACTGCAGTCCAAGGGCTATCAGGCACAAAGCTAATTACTTTCAGCTAACATAAAATAAAGTTGTTTTTGCGAGACTGGTTGCTTCACAAAATTCACACCCTTATGCACCAAACCAGTACTTTGCAATGGAGAGCTCCAGTCTAGGCATGGTCAGAGAACATGTACAGGTGCAGTCAAAAGTAATTGGAGCACGGGAGCTGTGGCCGAACCGCATCGGAGCGCCGTGTAGGTGCACCGGCGGTAAACGAAAGGAGCAGAACACGCATGCGCGCCTGCCGACGGTGATAGCCCATCTATACTTCTCAACCCACTTCTTTTAACGCGGCTTCGAGCAAATTATTCGCAGCATACTGGTCTCAGCGATGGCGCTGATAGCATACCCACCTAAACATATTAGAAAAGAAAAATTGTCATTTCAGACCCTAGCGATTACGACGCTTCTCCAGCAACTCGCGGGCGCTGAAAGTGTGCGAGTGACGCTGCCAGATACCACCTCTGCTATCAGCGCCATCGCCGAGACCAGTATGCTGCGAATAATTCATTCGAAGCCGCGTTAAAAGAAATGGGTTGAGAAGTATAGATGGGCTCTCACCGTCGGCAGGCGTGCATGCGTGTTCTGCTCCTTTCGTTTACCGCCGGTGCAGCTACACGGCGCTCCGATGCGGTTCGGCCACAGCTCCCGTGCTCCAATTACTTCTGACGGCACCTGTAACTATGCAGTGGTACCCAATTATTTGATATGCATCAAAATTTTTTGTGCATGCCTCAACAAGTCTTTGGCTGTATGCTAGGGGCACATGGTGGACACTGTAAGAACTGATGTGAAAACGGTATCGGATGAGCAGCATTTAAGGGGTCATTTCAGCAGTTCTTTTCACTAAAAAATTCAATGACGAGAAGTGTAACAGTGTTAATGTGTCAGCATTCTTTGGCAAGTCGGCCCTTAATGAAAAAAAGGGCAGTACGTAATACATGCTATGTAAACACATAATCAGGCAAATTAACATGCGTAATTATGATAGACTCGTACCTTCAGACCCGATAGGAATAAAAAGCGTGACGTAATGCACTAATTGGGTATTTAAAAAAGGCTTTGAAACCCCACATTTTGTTGTCACACTGCTTATATTTCCCCTCATTAGATGTCTTTCTAACAATGCGTTTGTGCTTAGTGAAGCCGGTTTTACAGGGCTGGATTTAAATAGCTCAATTGGTATTTGTTTGCTAACGCATGAGACAAATACAGAGAAACTTAGTGGGTTGGCATAGATACAGGAAGCGCCGATTAATATTAGACAATACAGGTCCACTGTTGACATGTCGACCTTTTGGGTACAGCTTGAAGCACATCGGCAATGAAAGCAATACAGCTGTTCGTCATCTAGAACAGTCAACGTCACGCACGGCACCTGCCCACTGAATGCCTCTATCCCACAAAAAAAAGAAGCGTTCACAAAAGATAACAATGCTGCGCACCACTTTTTCAGGAGTTACGAAGCACAGCACGATATTTGGCTTTCCACAACTGCCGGTAAGAGGCTCACCCACCAACAGTTGCTTGACAGAGCTGGCACACTACATTCCAATTCCCGGACAGAAAGCAGGCAGCTTACCAGCAGTCAAATTACATGCCTGAAGCACCAGAAACTGGAACGACACAGCGGTTCCCACCACAGCTGACCGCAGCCGAAAGCCTCGTAGCACGCATGTTAACGCAAGCCGCAGTTTCGCAAAAAGCTACTAATACATTGTTATTAGAAACTTCACGCAATTTAAAAAGGAAACAAAAGCACATGCTTGCAGAGCGGATACACCAACACAGTGCCACTCCGCCTTGGTAGGTAGGAAAACCATAAGGTAAGCGGCGATGCGTTTGGGCATACGAAACATGCTCGCTCAGGCGTCGAGCACACCGTGATGCGTAAATAAAAAGCAAAAAAGAAGCGAACACATCAAGTCACGCAGTAAATCCTTTGACGATGAAATGGACGATCGCATGTTCGGAAAGTTGGCTGGGAATCTCGCACGGTTTCTCAGCACCCCACAATACAACGGCTTATGAAGCACACGGCGCACTTTCATTATAGTCACCACCACCCACCTAACCCAGCGAGGGGTTATGTGGTAGCACAGCTCAGCGAAACTTTACGGCGCAGCAGCTACAGCGTAGCACAGCTTGTTAATCGCACACAGTGCGCGACATTTTTCTTCGCTCAGCGGATCGGCTAGACTAGAGCGTGACTTCGCAATGGATGCGGGCGTGGATTCGAAAATTTTTCGGCGCTTAACGTAATCCTCTCAAAAGCGCATGTGTTCCCGTTTACAGTTTAGAAGTTCTACAGGTAAATCGTCAAATTTATTTGGGGCAGCTCCGTTGCTGCTACTGCCACTGCAAAGCGTGCAGCGGATGTGACGGCGGCGCGCCGTCGACGTCAGAGGCGTCAGCGGCCCCGAAGGCCACGCCCCCGTTGGAAAGTAGACGAAACGTAATAGCGCTGCCGGGAAGGCCATTTTTCAGCGTAATGGATGGCCGCTTTCGCCGCCCGGCGCTCTGCAGCCGCCGTCAGCGCCGCCGCTGCCACCGCGCGGGTGTCGCTGGCGTGCATATACGTGACACTGACGTCCGCACCGTGCGCGTACAGCCCGAGGTGACTATATTGAAATCTCGGCCGCCGACGCTTATACAGGACGGGAAAGGAAGAGCCCGGCGCGCGAAATGAACGCCGCGTTCTGAGCAGGAGGAGGAAAAGGGAGAGCTCATTTTGTTTCTTCTTCTTCCTTTCTAACGTGCTGTTTGGCGCCGTTTCTTTTGGGCCTTCTCTTTTTGCTTCACATGTTCGTCGTTCAAGCCTCTCAGCGGGCCCATTTGTTCCTGGCTGACTTGTTGTTCCTGGAGGCCTCCTGTTGCGTTCGTATCAGGTTTCGGCGATAACCATAGGCCCGTCCAGCTCTGGTTTGTTCCTGCCTCTTCGTTGGTTGTGTTTGTCTTCGCGGGCGTGAGGAAGCCTCCGGGGTCGTGTTTCGGAGCCGACACACCCGTTAAGTATACTTAACGGCTTCCGGCCGTCTTTAGTCTCCCGGGCGGTCGGGGTGTAGTTTGCCACAGCGTCGTTTCGTCTGGCTCACCTTCCTCACTTGGGGACCAAACAAGGCGATCACTCCTGCCCGCTCCCTGTTCGTGCGCTGCACTGTTTCCATCATTTGTATTGGGACGCATTTCGTCGTCGAGTCTTGCTTTTACAGCGAAGCCCTTAGTGTATGGATTCTTTTTACTGCGCCATTTTGCCACAGTGCAAAATGGCGCTATAGCGCAAAATCATTTGGCTCAACTGGGGCAAAATGGCGCCAAATGGCGCAATAATAATTTGTCGTCTTTGTACGCGCAAATTACATACCCACATGGCAGCACGTGCGTCTTGAAGTGGCGTATTGGCGAACGCTGTGGCGTCGTAGGCCCAAAGTTTTGCTTTGAGGTTTAACGACGCCCAAGGAGAAACTTGATGTACAATGGGGTTGACGTTGCTTGGCACGTATTTAGACTGAACGGTAATGGATGTTGGGCCGAACGTTGTGGTTTAAGGGCTAACGACGTTAATGTCTAACAGCGGCATGTGCTACTAGTGGTATACTAGTGGAGAACTTTATTTCGCAGGCAAATGGGTGTGGTTTTTCAGGCCAGGTGCTCGAGTGACGACGTACTAGTTTGACGTTGCATGGGGCTTCGTTAGACTTAGCGTTAGGCCTACACTCTAAGAAGTCGAAGAGTGGGGGGCACTCTGTCTAGGAGTAAAAACTTTTGTCCCATATTTCACTCCCTTTTGAAGCATTGGGCTACTCTTCCAAGGAATGGCGCGTGGCCGTCAAAACGAGAGGCAAAATACTCCTCGTGGAATTCACTTGCTGCTTTCGAGGCGGAGTACTTGAACCGTATATGGGAATTGCAATACCAGCTCCAAGGAAGCGTTCCGTCACCCCCTTTAGGCGTGAATGAGTTCTATTGGCTGAGGCGTTACCGGGAACTGCCGAAGGGTACTACTAGTCTCACGGAAAGCATCCCCTTACGCCCCAGGAGCGTTCTGCTTCCCCACGATGGTACTGTAGACAGTCACAAGAAAACAGAAAAGGACAAGCTATTTTGAAACATGGAAACGAAGGAAAAACGAGCTTAGACTTTATTTTCCAAGACAATATCACAACAATCGATTCATTCGGCGCTTTCAACAAAAAGCAATTTATTTGGAATTAAAATATCACAGCATAAAAAAAAACGGTTCCTAGTCCACATCCACACAGAAGGAGACGTAGCTCCTATTTAGGACACTTCACAAATTCACAAATCAAAATGTAGCAAATAAACTGAAAACACTGAAACTACAAACAATAAATTCAGACAATAAAAACGACATTAACACCCACAAATCAAAAGGTACTGACATTACCACGAACAGCATTAGTAGAAATACTGCTGTGGGAGTTTACAGTATTAAAATAAAACAAAATGGCCTGAGTACATCAGTGACTGCTTCACACGGACTGGAAAGCCAGCTCTTATTTAGGACACATTCAGAACACTTAGAAATAAATTTTCCGAAACAGAAATCTGTGACTAAAACAATTCAGCTTGGAATACTATTAAGACATTTAAAGATGCCATCAACACAAAGATAAAAACACATCGACACAAACTCTGCAAACTACTCAGCCTCTGAGAAAGAGTGCCTCGCTATTGTATGGGCGATTTCAAAATTTCGCCCATACGTGTTTGGTAGGACATTCAAGGTTGTGACAGACCACCATACGCTGAGTTGGCTCGCCAATTTGAAGGACCCCTCTGGCCGTCGTGGGCGGGGGAGCTTGCGCCTGCAAGAGTTCGACGTTACAACAGTCTATAAATCCGGCAGGAAACACTCCGAAATCACGCCACCGTTGCCGGTTTAACTTTTTGCGAGCCTACCGCAAGTCCTTTAAGGTTGCAGTACGTTGCACCTTACGCTGAGAGAGTCTACGGATGGCACGCAGCCTTTCATTTTCTGGATCGGTCTTCATATCTCCGCGCTTCCTCACGACGATCGATGACTCTGTCAAAGAGTTATCCATGGTTTGTGTTATGTCATTGTCATGAGTTGCTGCAACTATTCCCACGTCAGTGCGGTTTTGAAGGGTTCCCAATCTGTGCTCTTGACATTTCTGTGACATCAACGCACAGCTGCGTCTTGGTAAGATATTAAAATCGGAAAGTGATCGCTGCCTCTCGTTTCCGAGTCTGTTCGCCAAGTACATTTTTAGATGAAGCTGTTTGGCACGAAGGAAAGGTCAATACAGCTGCTGATTGTTGCATTTTTTAGGTAGGTGATGCTGCCGTCACTGAGAGGTTCGATACCGCGATTGATAAGTAGATCAGCAAGCCTTGATCTACGCGAATTGCTATGTGCGCTTCCCCATATTTCATTGTGTGCGTTGAAATCACTCCGTATGATGTGAGGTGGGCGTGTGCCTGTAATTATATTTTCAAACCAGCGAGCATCAAATGCAGCTCCTGGTAGGCAGCAATAAATGCAAATCGCTGAGTCCCGAGCATGGTGCACTCTTAGCCAAAAAGGACTAACGGGGCATCGGCGTTACTCCTTTCGGGGACTAACTGCGTTGCCACTAGAATTAGTCGTTTTTGGGACTAACGACAAGGGTACCAACTGTTAGTCCCTCTACACTTAGTCCCTTGATGGTTCAACTGTTGGTCCGCCATAAAGACTAACTGTTGGTCCCTTGCAGATCAACTGTTAGTCACCCCTGTTAGTCGACTGGAGACCAACCGTTGGTCCTCTGAGTATCAATCGTTAATCTTCCCCATTACTCCCCCTAGACCAATTGATGCTTTCAAGACTAAATGTTCATCCCTGCAAATGCTCCCCTCTGGATTAACCGTGCATACTAAAAGACGATGTGCTGGCTCGTGCAAGTACTCCATGAGTGACTGTCGTTCCATTAGACCGACAATTCAGAAGACAGGAGTAAACACAAGAGACCAGAAGCAGTATTTCTTGGCCACTTGTTCACGACAAAGTACTCACGACAAAGAAAATGTCACTTTCAAGCTTTTTATTGCAATACTGTGTAAGCAACATACACAACAAAAGTAAACCGTACTCTACTCTTGATGTTGGAGTCTCTATTTCGAAGGCCTGTACGGCACACCTTGTTGAAGCGATGCGCCCAGTATTGGGCTATTCCGGGTATACATGGCTGCTGTCCTTGGCGCAAGCGCGCTCCACTTGTCTTGAGGTACTTGTCCGTTGAGAGGAGACAGCCATCCTCCGTGACGCTGTCGGCAATGGGCTTATGTCGTCACGCTCCTGCAGGAAAATAGAGAGGGCAACAAAACAAGTGTTATTCGTGGTAGGACGCAAAATTGAAAAAAACGCAGTTTCCAGCAGCCCTAACAAGCATCCGTAAAAAATACCTCAAAAAGCAAAAAGAAGCAAAATCAACGCTTCATGTAGTGCAGCCAAATGTGGCCTGTGAAGTGGACTGAGTATAAGACTACGGATTAATTAAGACCATGGGCACGGTAGTTAACAAGCGAAACTCAGATATTGTTGTTTTTCCAATTCCAACAGAAAAGACGCCCCTCAAACAAGCAATAGAACCTGGGGACTCATGCTCCCTCAGTTAACGCATTGAACCACTGTATAAGGGCAACAGAAAATAGAAAGATTGCTCATTTCTCGCATGCAGGTTCGCTATCATTCTCAGAGGCTTACGTAGCACGAAACAAGGGCCTCTTCCCTCTCTTTCACAAGACATGTAGGGAAAGAGACGCTTCCTGTCAGCACCAGCTCTAAATCAAAATGGTTTGACTGCAATAAAAAATAAAAAGAAAACAAGAAGAAATATTTAATTCTTGGAAGAAAACCTGCTTTCCTGCGCTGATGGTGCGGGTTTGTATAGAACAAGGTCATTATTGATTTCTGGCTGTGATGTCGGTGTCGATGAATGCGTTTTTATTTCAAAAATGTAGTAACAGCCAAATTTTCTCAATGTTTAATAAATGAAACAATGTTTAACAAATAGCCTCGGGCGAAAAAAACAAAACGGCGTCCTCTTAGCTTTCTGCATGGGAAGTGGCTATGGCTGCACGTTTTTATTTCCTCTTTGCGGACAGTTCACAGTGAGTTCGTACTTGCACACAAAAAAGGCTTTCAAAGGAAAGGGGCAAAAATGTTTGAGGCTGACCACGCTGCGAGCGCTTGGCTACCAGTGAAGGAGCAACAAAAATGAAAAAAAAGTGAAGGAAGCTTTCGGCCACGTTAGATGAGTCACGCGAGCGTGCGCCTGCTACTGTGAAATTCACGTGAAAGGCACGGGTGACGGGTAGGTGCGGGAAGGACTGCAGTACGAGAATGTTTCGTGAACGAGTTCCCCGAAAGCCAAACAATTTTGGGGGGGGCGCGTTACTGCCAGTTAGGTTCGCCGTGGCGGCCACAAGGAGGGCCGGTACTGGAAAAGGGGCTATTAGATAACACTGTATTCTCAAAAAAAAAAAAAAAAAAAAACTTGTCGTGAGATACATAAAGATACTACGATTTTGTTAGAGGATTTTTATTACGGCGGTCAGACCGCGCCTTCGAGGAAGATTTCATTTTGCCGTTCTGCTGTGGTCCGGCAGATTACAAGTTCGGGTTCCGCAAAATATGGAGAAAAATGCCTTATTCAGCCAATTTACATCAGATTTTAACCGTTATTGTCTAGTTTTATTCTGGACGTAGTTGCGGTTACGAAGGTGCAACTATTTTTGCCCTACTCAGCCTCAGAGTGTAGCGTCCGTTGCAGTTCCGGCGTTCTGCCAGACTTCTTGTAATATTCCTGCTTAAAATATCACGTTTTCATTTAAAATTTAACATCTCTGCGAATAATTCTTGTATCCTAACAGCACCATGTTGTTATTTTAGTGTTCATATGTTTGCCTAAAAAGTTAGAGCCGGCCACGTGTTAACCACGCTTTGACATTTCTGGCTATAACTGTATTAAAACTGCAATTTCAAAAGAAAAGAAGTTAGCGGTTAGCTTCCTTTTTGTACGCTGCTCCTGCTGGGACGGTTATTTATGCGGTTGGGCCGCTTGTTTAAAGAGAAATTGCATTTTTACTATTTTAGGGTTAAGCAAAAAATTGGGTAAATATTGACCGAAACAAATAAAAATTAGGTCGCCGTCGACAGTAACGCAGAGCGAATCGACTGGCGTTGGTTTTAAAAAATAGCTGGCACTCTGACGCTAAGATGCAAGCTCACGAACTTAAAAAAAAAAACGCGAATGGGGAAAAGCCGTCGCCGCCGCAGCTCACCTTTCGCACGTCCGTCCCCGCTGGCCGCCGAACAAGTAGAAACAAGTCGGATGGCCCCCGCCAGGGGGAGCAACAGCAACGTTGCGGGAGCAAAGGGCGCTGTTAGTCTTTCCGTTGGTCCCATTCGCGTCGAGGGACCAACGTTCGGTCCCTTCATTTTGCACACGGCCCTAATCTTGGCGCGTTTGGTCTTTTGGGGACTAAATGTTCCTCGCGAGGCGTAATTGCTGCAGTTAGTCTTATTTTCTCCCATTTTGGCTAAGAGTGTGGGAGCACTCACACATTCCTCAGTGTCGGGAGGTTGGACGGGTGCGCCAGCAGCTTGTACATCTTTCCGAAAACCAATGAACAACCGACCTACTCCCGTTAGGCGGTGCGAGTGAAGGAAATGATAATTTCTTTGACGAAAGTGATCTTTAACGCGGGGTTCCGAGATTACGAGGAATGGGAATTGGTAAGTCGGTACAAGTTGACGCAAGTATGCAAGTTTTCAGTGCAAGCCGCGGTCATTCCATCGAAAGTTTGTGCAGTCCTTGAGGTTAGCGTTTAAAGACACTCTTGGAGATGTGATTACCAACTTGGTCGTCATTGATTAAATACTGGTCAGCCTAAATTTAACCGAGGACGCAGACAAAGACGAAAGACGAAGCACGAGCGCTGACACTATGTCACGCGTCTCACGCGGCAGAGAAATGAGGCTCGGTTTGAAGCATTGCATTTCCACACAATATATTTACAACACCAAAACTCAAACAAACGCTATCATAGCACACTCACAAGCATATTACACTATACACAAAAAAACAAACACGACCTCACACTACCAAAAATCTAGTGAAATAGTCACTATAACCCATGAACTGTCTGTTCCAAATTCAAACATCCTACCGCCGGTACCGCGATGATCCCGGCGCGATGCCAATGACGTGGCCCGGCGGGTAGGCTTCCGCGTTGCTGAACGTCGCAGCACGTCGCGAGGGCCCGTGCTGGTCGTCGGTGGTCCGGATTACCGTGGTTCGATGCCCCGGCTTCACTGAGCAGCGCGGCTCAGCAAGAGGCCAGCAGTGCGAAGCTGCTAGTAACAAGTGGTCCCGAGCTGCCCGCTGTCAGACGGTGCGATGCCGCTGGTGCGTCGTGGGGCACGGCCCGAACTTGCCACCGTTCCTCCAAGACCTCCTTCCACTCTGTCCACTCCAACTTCGTCGTCCTCCTCTTCGCCTCGCATTCTATCGTGTCAGGCTCCCATTTGCTGTTCAGATAACCTCCTCCTCCTCCTAATCACTCCGTGTATGTTCTTCATTGGCCCCTTCCAAATCCTTCTCGCATCTCGTACTCTGATTCTTCTTTCTCTTTGTCTTTTCTTCCATAATCTTCTTCTCGGGCCAATCCCCTTTCGGGTATGGGTTCTTTTTACCACATGACACACTACCAACTGAATTTTTATTACGCCTCGCCTTGTACATTTGTACCCCCCTCTAGCCACGAGGTCTTTTCTTTATCGGTTAGCGCAACCGACGCAGTACTGACAATCGTAGACGCCTTGTTCAATCTCCATAGCTTCGATGATTTCGCTCGCAAGCATATCGTTGTTTATATGCATGGTAATGACGCCAAGGAAGTCCACTTCACACTTAGGGCAATCTCGGAGGTGCATGGCCAAATGTCCTGACGGAACTTTCTTTGTTGAGGCATCGTGCTCTCAAACTCGGTCGTTGATGCAGCGGCCGGTCTGGCCAATGTAGTCTTTTCCGCACGATAACGGTAACTTGTACACAACCCCCTGCCCCCTGTCGTCATTGCTGTACCCCGAAACCCCGCTGCAGCACCTTGAAGGAGGACGTCACAAGGGGCTCCAAGGCCATGACAGCCTCGACTTCAGGGAGACATTGATAAGAGGGGTTAGCGTGCAGCAGAGCCTTGAGAGCCGTGAAAAGCTCGGGGATGAGAAGACTCGCAACATCTGGCTGCGTAGATTGATGTGCCGTCTCGTCGTGGTTCTTACGATGTCATCGCTGTGAAGACAAGTTTGTGTCCTTAGTGGCATGAAGACAAGGTTTATGTCCTTAGTAGATTTGGGCGGTGTCCCATCTCGGAGTGCTTCCGCATATAACGTGTTCTCTGGTCGGCCTTGAAGCGGTGCGTCGTTCGATGAGGAAGTCACCGTTGTAAAAACAACCTCTGGAATCAGCGGAGGTTCACGTCGATTGGTAGTTTTGCCCTGGATTTTCTCGACTTTGTGAGTAAGCATAGCAACCTTTTTCTTTTGGCAAGCTCCATAAGACGCGGGATGTGGGCCTCCGCAATTCGCACATTGAGGTTGGGTCCGGGAGGTGCAGTCCTTGTGTGAGTGAGCACCAGAGCAAATGTTCACGAATAGACCCTAAACCTTGGAGGCTGGAACGGGTTAGGTCTCTTGTGTAGTCGTGTTATTGCCACGTACTCAAGGACGATGCAAGGTTCTTAGAGTAACGAAGTTTATTTTAGCCAAGGAGGTTAAAAAAATTTTTTTTAACCTCCTTGATTTTAGCAAACTGTGGTAACTGGCTCCACCTGGCGGCGGCGCTACGTGGATGAATTGCATGCGAACCGATGAGAGGCAGCGCGCTGATTAAGTGTAGAGCGCGTGAGCTGCGTGCTCTGTGGTCTGTGCGCCCCTGCCAGTGGCTTTTGCGTCCCGACTGTTCGCGGGACCGGTCACTACACAAACTGTCCTCGTTAACTTGTGTCCGCGTTAACAAAACCTCGAATAAGGAGTCATACAATGTGGCGCACACAATCGAGCGTCGCTGAATCAGATGCCGTGGAGTTTGGCCGGCGTGCTTCCGTATTGTGCTGCAATTTTTTCCAGAAACATGCTATCAGATCTAGAACATTTTCGATCGAATTGGTACCTTGAGGGCGATAGCCTGGCTTACTATTTGTGACGGATACCTTTACAGGCTCGTCGACGCAGCAGCCACGCTGTTTTGCCTTTCACGCTAATCTCTCGTAATCCGCAGTAATACACCCTGATACACCGTTAAAGTTGGTTATCATTTTAATCCACCGTAATCTATTCCTACCTCAATCCTTAAAACGAGACTTTAGGCGCGGCCTCGCGCTGGTAACAAAACATAAGGGAATCCCAAGACGTGGTTCGCGGCAGTACGTGTATACGGACGTGTATACGCAGTCAGTCGTACTCGGAATGTGGGAATTTAATGAAGGGACGCTCAAAGGAGCTGCGGGTGAACTCCTGCTCGGTGAACTCCTGCCGAATTGAGGAAAGATCGGTCAGCGCTGAGATGTGTACGTGCAGGTGCCGTCATTAGCCATCGGAACAAGGCGTTGTGATTATCACAAAATATTTGCCTTACTGAGTTTCTCCCAGCCATCACCGGTTCACAGGGAGATTTTATATTAGAGAGGATTCTTTAAAAGCATACCAATGCCGCCAGGCTGCAGTTTCCGGAAAAAGAAATTCCTGCAAATCTCCGAGACCGTGTTCCAATTAATTTTGATGGCACCTGTACAGCGCTTGTCTTTTATGAAAAGGAGGGAGGCAGGCGATGTGCTTGACTTCAGACGCCAGTGTGTGCGCGCGCTTCGAAGCTTCTGTGCGGCAGTTACGAGTGGTTGGCGCAACGAACCGGCCGAGTCGGGGGAGCCGAAGTGTCAATCGAGCATAACGAAATACCGAGGGCGAAAGAGTAGAAATGTTTGACATTTCAGACTGTCAAATATCTGGATGAGCGAAGGGAAGCACTAAGTTAAGAACTCACTAGAAGAAGCTTGATACGAAGGCAAAACGAGACGCGGCTATAATGAAGCGTAGAGTACAGGCGCGCTGTACGAATTTGTAATGCGAGGAATATGTAGAAGCGTAATGGTTCTGAAGCTCACATTTGCGAACGCCTGCTTGATGTCAGACGCCCTATATCTGGCCTAGCATTAAACCGAGGAGCGGCGGGCTTCGGGCGCTCATGGCAATATCACTAACGCGCAGTACGCGCAACTGTGCACTGAGCGTCGTTTGAAGTTCGAGCTCAGAGTAAAATGTCTTCCGGGGAGAAGTGTGAGGACTACGGATCCGAGTAAAAAACAGGCGAAAGGGACAAAAACGAAGGCTTGGAGGGAAAAAAAATAGAATCGAAGGCGTCGTTAGGGATGTACCGTCGAGTGTATCGTCGAGTAAAGCGCGATATAAAAAAAAGATCTTCGAAGGCTTTACTTTGCGCCTTTAAAGCTGGGCCAGTGTGCGTTAACATCAACAGCTTTGTAAGCAATGCGTTAAAAAGAATGGGACGTACGACTAAGAATAGGCACGACTCGACAGGTTTTGTTTCAGTGCGATTCAATTCGTCCAAATCCACGAGAACGAAATGTCCGCCTTCACCAAGCCTTAGTAGGCTGGCTTGGAAGGTGGGACAGGGAAAGTCAAGCAAGAGTTGGCGGAGGTACTGGAGAGAGGAGAATTACGCCGGCAAACAGCCACCACCACTGGCGAACACACCTGTTACGAGCGAGATTTGACTTGCTTCAGCCGGCAGTTGTTTGCAGCGCTAGCAGGCTTAGTGCCCTAACCGAAATATGCCGCAGCAGTACCTGCCGCTAATCCTCATCGGTGTAGCACTAGCTGTTATGGTGAGACGACACGGGTCGTTTCCGAAGCACTAAGTCAGTCGAAATCGCCGAGCCGAGCCAACTGTTTAGTCGAACGGTCCGGCCCGTTCCCATAGCGCGTATCCGCCCCCCCTCCCCCCCCCCCCCCCCCGGAATCGTTTTGCTGAGGCGCCTAAGACGCAGTTAAAGCAGGTGCAGTGCGCGCTTTCCGTACGCGAAAGAGGGCCGTAATACAAATTGGGGAGCCACAGCTGTCCATTCATGCGTACTGTGCGCAGCACATCATGTGGCGCCGTCGCCTTCGCCGCCGTATTGCATGAATCGGCGTTATTAGAGCGATAGCTCTACTGCCCCATGTCTCTCAAGGTCGTTCACCGCGTAGCAATGACCTTGAGCCGCCGCAGCGCAGCTTTGGCAGACGTGCGCCATCACCCCACGTGATGGCCCCACGTGATGGCATGCTCGCAGTTGTGGTACCACGTGACTACGCTAGGGTGTAACGGCTGCTTAGCCTCCGCTTGGTCGCTCAGCCTCCGCCGGCGGGGCCGTGTGTGCGCGCGCTTCAAATTTCGCTCGTGACAGCTTAAATGTACGGGTGTTGAACCTGAGCCATTTCTTCTGTTCTTAAATGCGTTGTCACACGCCAACCGTATCGAACCGTACGACATGTGACTTTGAACCTCATTGTCTTGAATATAAAAGTAGCACGCCTAGTGGTAGTTTGTTTACGCACAAATGACACAAGAAATTCGGGGAAGCTCGCACTCATGCTCAAGACGAATGGCGAAGCTGTTGTAGGTGTGTATTGCCGGACACATAGTTAAGTTTACGTATCATCGTTTATATGCGTAGTTGCCGTGCGATGCGTCGTCATATGCATCGACAAGGTCATCGTCTTGTTCGCGACGAGTGGCGGATGCAAAGGCATCCTCCGCATTGCACACTTCCACCAGCTCTTCGTCGTCCACTCGAGGCAGCGGGGGCGGGATTCTCGGGAAGAGCTGGCACACTCGTGGCCAAGTCTACAATTATCCATGATGGCTAATATAGAGACATATGCGGCGGCCGCGGTGACCTCTCCCAAGCAGGGTGTCTTTTCATATCCACTGGAGTATATTTTGCATGCGTGGTAGCGCTTGGCGACAGAGGTGGAGTTTTTCCTCCTTTTTTCTTTATTTTTTTTGCTAAAGGCACTGCGTGAGCAGGGGACTCGGCGGGCGCTCACGAGCGCTCGGAATTTTCTTGGTATCTTTTTCTGCAACGGCAAACTTACGGCTTATACAACAGCTCCGCTCTTAAAAGGAGGTCTCAATCGGGAAGTGACGTAAAATGTGATTGGTAAAGGCGGTCAGCGGGCTCTCCACACGAAATGCTTCTCACCCAATTTCGATACTGAACAACCTGCGCTGGCGAGCTTCACGGGAGGTCGCGGTAAATATAGTGTGTTAGATTGATGCTCTCGCGACTAACAAGGAAAACATTACGGACTTAGTAACAGCATATACGGAACCGGCCCGTAGTATCATATAAGGTGGGTCCAATGCGCACGTGTAGCCATTACTTGCACGAACCATCAAGGGTCCCCGCGACCAACAATCGTCACTGCTGTCGCCAAAGTTGCCATAAACGTTATAAAAAGAAAAATCGAACGACAATATCAGTGCTAGGCCTTTTCCTTCTCTTCAAGGGGCCAATCGCAGGCTGGCTGCGCGGATGAAACACGAGAACTTGTCAAACAGGGAAGCTTCGGCGGAGAAGAGGGGAGTAAAAGGGTATAGATACACCGCGGCGGTAAAGAGGGGAGTAGAAGGGGATGGGAACATCACTGGGCTGTATACGTACACGTGAGCATCTCCTAAATTGGCCCAGCTCTAAGCCCTCCTGTCGTGTGTACTTTTTCTCCGGTTGTTTCTCTTTGATCTCTTTCTACCGGCCTGATCCCGTTGAGGTCGGCGATTCCTAATTGGACGGCGCGTCGGCACTTCTCGTTCCGCTGAGGTGCTTCAGGGGCGGGCATTTTGGTGCAGCGTGGTGAAAGGCACCTTTCAGGAATCGCTCCGAGCGAAGAAGACGTTCGGGGGCTTCCAGTGAAACGTTTTCGCTTTCTTCCGCTTCGGCTTGCCTCTTCCTTCGGGGCCCCATTCAATGGATTGCGCCTCTTTGAACCGACGTTTGCTTTGCTCCCCATCAAGTGCGCCAGTGAGCGTCTACGAAAGGAGAAATTGAAGAAGAGGGAAAGGCCTAGAACCTCACTCTATTTTGAGCTCCCGTTTCGGCAACTTGAAGTGGAAACTCGTATGTGGTGGGCAGAACGCGTATGTTCTAACACTGTCTACGCTAGACAAGCAGTCCTGGTGTCACTGGCGCCGCAACAGGGACCGCAGACTTCAAAACAAACGGAGCATTAACGAAGCAGCGTACCACTCGCGGCAGGAGATATAGAACTGTGGGACTGTTCCGTATATGCGGAATAATCGAGGAAATCGTGCAGTTCGAAATTTACGGAAAAGTGTTCTGTTGGTTGTCATCAGCCAGTCACAAACAGCCATTTTGTGAATACGTCGAATTCCCGGCAATTTAACGGCGAGTTCTGACAGTAGAAATCCGCAGTATCGCTAGGAATTTTCACCACCGACTGTCGTCTCTTGGCCACCGCCAGCAGCTTTAGAGCGCAGCCTTTTAAAGGAGCCATGAAGAGAAAACACAAGTTCGGTTCATTTGAAAGATTGCCTCGATCGAAACATACTGACACCACCGTTAACGCACACTTCGCTCAAATAAGCTACATAACTAGGAAAAAACGGAATGGCCATGCGACCCACTAGCTCATTTCCCGCAACAGAACCTATGATGTCACATGAGCTCAGCTGTGCGATTGGCCGAGCACGGAAAAAGTAAACGCAAATTAGGCACGGCTTACAGGCTTTCCGAACGAACTGTTTGCGCTTAAGTGTAATGCATATTCATTTTACATCAGTAAGAATGGTGCGGTAAACAATGAAAGTTGCGAAAACGCACGTAAGCATAGAAGTACCGAAGCGCACTGCTGTTGGTACTGGGCGCACTATGCTGTTTTAGCTGCACAGCACTCCGCCGCTTTGAAGTTGTTTTACAGGACACTGGCCGATTGGCGTAAGCGGCGTTGTCTTAGGTGACCCTATTTGTCGAGGATACCCCAGGTTTCAAGAGACGATCACTTTTTATAGTAACAAAAACAAGCCAGGTGCAAATACGTTCAAAAACAAAGCAACGGCGGACAACGGTTTGTGGATGACTTTAGCAGCGCCATCTGGGAGGGCTGACGGACAGCATGGCCGCTAACCCGAATGACGCAGTGGAAGTTCGCTTGAATACACGCGCTTCTGACGTCATTTGTGACTACGAAACCTACGATTTGGCGGGAGAATCGAAATTTTAACTTAAATTGATCAATTTCTCAGTGAATACGGCATCATTTGCAGCAGGGCAAGCACTGGGGGAGCTATAAAACGCGAAATCTTTCGAATAAAACAAACTTGTATTCTGTCTTCATGGCTCCTTTAAGTGCCGCTTAGAGCTTACGCAGTGACGTAGGCGCGACCAACCGGCAGGAGAGAACGAAGAGCGCAGCGTAGGGTGAAAGTGCGGTGGTAGCCAAAGGAGGGCGATGAGAAAAAAGCCGAGCGATCTCCACTAACGCGAAAGCCGAGGAGGGGCGAGCCATGCAGTGTATAAGCGTATTCAAAGAATGTAAGTCCCTCTTTTGCCACGCGGCGCGCGCTGATATTCGCGACATCCCAACTACGAAGACGGAGTAGAAGTGAAATTCCAAACGGAGAACTGCAGATTTTAAGCTTAAAGCGAGTACGGAGCGAAATAGGAGCAAGCAAGCGCGAACGAAACACGAGTGTCCCGTTGTGTTGTTTTAGTACGTGTTTTTGCCTCTGGAGATGGAACGCTCTATCGCGAGGCGTTGGAAAACGAGTGTGCCGGTCTCTTATTACAGTGACTACATGATACTACGCCGACATGAGACGACGACGACATGAGATGCCCGAGCCCCTTAGCCGCCCCTAAAACTTCACCATCCGTTCCTGAAGAGAGTTGAGAGAGGCGCGAAAGCTTTCTCACACCAAAACTGCAGCATCAAAGTGCGCCAAAACCTTCGCTAAAAGTGCGATCGTCAAACCTGGAAAGATCCAAACCGCGAAGTGCGAACAACCTGTGCCACGATTTTTTCGCACACTAAGTACGCGCATATACCAACTGTGTACCGACGCGTGGTTTATGAGATCAAGGTATATACCATATTGTACTTTCTTCATCATGGATGCGTGCATCATCTTATCTATGTGGACGCGTTCCTTTCTCGCGATTTTCAAGTAACCGTGTTGACACAATGGAAGCCCGGTTTCATATGTCGAGATATCTAATCGGAGCTTTTCTGTCGACCAACCGGTCTATGGCGGAATGCATTAGTTTTTGGATAGGACGCAACCGGTTCCACTAAGAAAGCTTTCGCTTTAAAACAGGGGACGAGTGTGGGGTGGATGAAAGCAAAATTTCCCCGCATTTCCCCGAGGGGGAGAATGTGAAAGTGCGAATGATGCACGGTTGTCAGCCCGCTTGCGGCGCTTGCGCTCGGCCCCCGCAGCCCACCGCCTCGCCGCCTTCTCTTCCATCTCTTCCATCGGGTTTGTAGTATCACGTGTACACCACGCAGTTATCAAGTCGCTATAACGCCGCTGAGTCGCCAACGCACGCCGCTGACGACGTAGTTTGAATGCGTTAAAGATATAAGGCGCGTCACTAACGCTGATATCACGTCGCGTCCGTGGCTTGGTCGGTAGAGCGTCGCGCTGCGGCCGCAAAGTCCGCGGATCGAAACCTGGCGCCGGATGCTGTTTCTTTATAGAGGAGCACTGCGGACGCCGACGCCGCCGCCGCCGCCGACGCCGGCGGTGGATGGTTTGGGGTCGCTTATAAAGTGCATTCGCACTTAAAAAAATGGAGAAGATGGCGGGGAGCGAGGAAGAAAAGCGCCCGGCACCGTCTGCGGCGACTGCTGTGAACCGCGCCGATTGAGCGGCTCAGGCGCTGGCACTAGGATCGCGTCGCGAAATCAACAAACCTCAACAGCTGTCCTCAAAATTCGCTATTACAGACGAGAGTGATAGTGGCGGGCGAGTCCTTTGGGCAATGGACTCCCTCGCAATACCCAACCCATTCTCAAGTTTTGTGCTCCTGCGCGCGTGAAAATAGACTTCTTCTGTCGGTTTGGAAGTTTTCCGGCTCAAAGCGAGGTCCTTCTGCGTTCGAACCCGCCACTCCACCGTGTGAAATCCAGTAGTCGCTCGGCGATATACATGGGCAGGTCCTGTTGTTATCCGAAAACAACAGTTCTGGATAGAGAACGTTGCGGGAGAGGGGGTCGGTGGGCTCTCAGTGAGGAGAGTGGCAGAAAGTCCCTGTTGCGTCGCGCCGTTGGTGAAGCCGTGTGACGTAGCCGTGTCGGCGGAAGTAGTGGAGAGATTCCGCTGGTTGTCTTAAGACCTCCTCGACGCGCCGCTTGCTTGGAAAGAGTTCGCCAACCGAACCTTGGTCGTTTGACAAACGCTGCTGAAAGAAGGGCGCGATACTGCATGTAGTGCTTAGATTGAAGCTGGGAGGAGGGGAAAGTACCTAATTTGCACAGTTACAACGCGCACCTTTTTTGGCTAAAAGTAGCTTTCAAATTGGTGCGCGCGTTACTATCTGGCTCAAAACCGCAATCGGCTTCAAAGAAGCCACCAGCATTTTCATGTGCACGCGTACGCGGACTCTTTCCGACATCCAACTCAGGTTGAAATGTGACCGGTTTAAAAAAACAACAGAAAAGAAGCATTAGAAAAAAAAACAGGTTTTCTTTCAATCAGGATTACATTTAAAAAATGGTTAAGTCTCCTGCCACGCGCGTGGCACGAGCTGCGCCCCCCTGGTAACGGCTGCTGCCACGCAGAAGTGACGTCAAGCTAAAGTAATCACGTGACTTCCTGGGACGTCACAAAACAAAAGTCATATTTACGTTATTTGATCATGCCGCTTTTTTGTGTACGACGACGGCAGCCGGGTGTTCACGTCTTGTGTCCCGATGTTCTCCGCCCGTGGTTCGAATGGCAGGGCTGACGCATCGTTACGTCCTTATCTCCCTGTACAGCGGCTGCCTCGGGGCGCTTTTTTCTTGTTGGGAGGTGTGCTTGTAATTATGTAGATTGGGTATTTTTTGTGAACTTGCTGTTGCACGTCTTGGTAAGCCTAACGCATTGTTTTCTGCACGCTGCTTGGCCCCGCTTTTTACATGCTCCTAGAAGTGTAGTGTTGTCGTTTAATATTTTGTAAGCTTCACGTTGTTTTGCAGTTCGCGTGTTATCGGCTTTACGCGCCTGCATTTGTTGTCTACTTGTGCCCCGCTTCTTCCATGCCAAGCCTTGTGTTCTAATTCTGGAGTGGTGGCTCAATTATAAAACGTGGGGATAAGTATTTTCCATCGCGTCACGCCGTGGCTAACGAGGTAGCTGTCTTTGATGACATGCCAACGCGAGCGACGTAGTGAGCGTGTGCACGAATGGAGTGTCGTCAGGTAGCGCACGGCATCATCGAACGCAATCCGACCTCGCATGTAGCTTCTGCAATTTTTCCCCTGGGGCAGTAGTACTATCGCCGAGAAATGTATCCTGACTATTCCGCAGAAACGATCTGTGCACGCGGTACTGCAGAATCCGTGCAGGGAGCGCAGCTTCACTTCCGTGGGTGCAGCCCAACTGCCCGTCCAAAGATATCTACTCAAGATACCACTGAAACCATTGGCTGACTGGCTGGCTTCTTGTGCAAGGAGGCTCAAGCTCCAACTGTGCGAGCATGGGAGAAGTGCAGCCGATAAGATCGCCGTGTGAGCCAAGTTTGGAACTTCTGCTAATAGTCCTTTAAAATTATGGTGTGCATAAGGTTAACAAGTGACAGTTCAGTTATTGTTCATATATGCTCAGATTTGTTGCTTAGAGTACCATTGTGCTTTCAACTTAGAAAGTCTTAGTGAAATGATAAGCAAGGCTTAAAATTACTGCTTGGCTTTTATTTCCCTTTCCTTCGCTCCAGTACCTTTCGCCTCCTCTAACCTGGTTAGGCAACAAAACTGCCTCCTGCATCTGCTTTGAGTATGTATTTTGATAGGCTCGTTCCTTCTTTACTCATGTGTTTGGCTTGGTTGGAACTGAACATAACCAGCCACAATACTTTAATTCACTCTCAGCAGGATGGGCTAATGAGGATGAGAGCTTATCTCGGAGGCTTGCAGTCTATGCACAAATTCCAAGTGGCCCATCCCAAGCACTCTGCGGAGTTCAACTTGACACTAATGCTTGTATTCGCAACTGGTGAAGCGTGCTTAAGCGTCTACTGTCCAAGCCTTTGGGGTAGTGAACAGGAAGAGTTTCCCATTGTGAGGGGACGTTTCACATTCTATTGCTTTTTAACTCCGCACTGTGTAAACTGTTTTGGAAAATTGCTCAAGTGAATTTACTTAGTGGTAAGGGGCATTATAAAATGTCCCATATTTCGTTCACAATGATGCAAGTCTCGTCAGAAGCCAGCTGCTAGAAAACACACTCGCGGGGTGTGTGTTGTGTGCCCATTAGCTGTTTCTTTTTCTTCCACAAAACGGGCACTTAAACAATCCTTTAAGCCAACAGGCTTAAAAAATGGTTCATCAAGTACAACTTCAGGGTAATGGTTGGTGTCGAGCGTGACATTGCCCACTCCTGAGAGTACTTCTTAATACCTTGTGCAAGAACTGGAGCCAAGGCCACATGCGTGGATGTGAATGTCTGTCGGTGGTTGTGAAAGTTGCAGTACAGCTGGAAGGTGTATGGATCATGGGTGGATTTAACAATAAAATGACTGCTGAACGTACTTTTGCTCTGGTATCAATGAGCAGCATGTGAGCATTGATAAGTGCTTCACTGTTGACGTTTTTGTTACACAAAAGCATGCGATGTTAAGGCCCCCTGGCAAATATTCATGAAAAACACTGGACCAAAAAGCTGCCAACACATGGAAACCATGTTGATCACGGCACCTTTCCTAGTACTTCAGTTCCGTTTATCAGTGCTGTGTTTTTTCCCCCCAACTAGTAAACTATCCCAGCGTTGCACCTTAAGCCAGAAATCAAACACTTGCTTGTCAATGACAAGTGATCTGCCAAACTTCCGTGTCTATGCAAAAAGTGAGTAGCTCTACTTTCTGTGCACTGTTTGTGCTGTGAAGCTCCGTTTCTAAACAAAATACCAGGGTTCTTCAAGATGCACAGCATTAAAACCTCAACAAAAAAGGAATAAGCAAGCGATACTTTCTTGCACTACACTAGAGCCCTTCGGGAAAGCCAAACCAGGAAGTGATCTTTTTCTACAAAGCGCTGCAGAGGAGCCAAGAAAAAGATTCCTTTTTGCGGACACCAAAGCTACGCTGGAAAGCCAAAATGTGTGGTGTCTGTTACTGCAGATTAGCTGCAAGACAGGCATGTTCACGCAAACATTTATGAACCAGGCTGGCGGGGTAACAAAATCATTGAATGAGGTTACAACAAAATGTGTTATGAAAAATGATATAATACTGTTTGCTATAAATAGCAAGTAAAGGTATAAAATGGTTTTGACACCAATTAAATGGCCTGTTGGAAATCATTGGCAAAACCTAAAGGGCAACATTTCATACAGCTGCAATTGAGAAATAGCAAAGCGTGGTTGGGGCCTGAATTCAGCAGGCATGCTCCAGCTGAGAATGTATAATTGCAGAGCAAAACAATGATAAAGGCCTAGGGAAAAGGTGAGCTTAGTTGAGTTACCACCAAGGTATTTGGTAGAGAGAATAGTTACAAAAATAAAGAAGCAACATGAGAAGCTTTACTTTCCCTGATTTCAGTTTATCAGCACTGAGCTTCATGTTCTGCATGTGCCATTGAAGAACGTTACACCTGCATGCACTCGGCACATCACAGTTTACTTCTAACATAGGTAAATAAGAGAATATTGCATAAGCAGTTCATTTATATGTGAAATAGAAACAGCAGGGTTTTTAAAACGGAAGCCCGTAAATGTGCTGAATGAAAGGGACCAATGATGAGTTTATGTTGTCACTAATAACAAATTTCAACGACCTTGTCAGAAACAAACCCCTTCCATGGAGGGACTGTGTGTAATCATAAGATTTTTTTTTATAAAAGGTTGTAAAAGCCCTGTAAATGTATGTCAAAAGGTATTTTAACGCCCTAGTCGTGGCCTATGAGTCATGGGCGTTTTTTTCTGGTGTTTAGATGATCAAGGGCTGTTGTACGGGATCCACCTTCTCTTCTCACTTTGGTCACCATCTTTCTTAGTCACTGCATTCATGTGCTTGGT
Organism: Haemaphysalis longicornis; assembly: GCF_048455015.1. Classification (NCBI taxonomy): domain Eukaryota; kingdom Metazoa; phylum Arthropoda; class Arachnida; order Ixodida; family Ixodidae; genus Haemaphysalis; species Haemaphysalis longicornis. The sequence goes on from NW_027526233.1 coordinate 563,644, forward strand.
CAGGGAGCTAACAAGCGAGGACGATAGTCGGCACCAACTATCAGCCGAGTTCCTTCAGGCTGGGACAATTGCTGGAGAGGCTAAACAATGTTTTTAAAATCCCTAACTGAGAGCTTTCACTTTTTGTTTTGTTAAAGAACATTTAGGCAACCCTTCAAGAACTGTCCGAAATAACAAAAATGACTATTGTGCTCGTTAAATAGTTAATCTACGCACAGTGAACGATGGCATAAGATCTATCAATGCTAACCTACCCTTTGAACCAGCTTAATATTTAGCAGAGACTCACTCCATTCATTAGCTGTTTTATGGCATTGTGTGGGTGGGCTACTGGTTTCCACCTATGGAGCCTGTGGGCCGCGCTAGTTTCCAGTCCTCCTGTCAAATGTTTTTAAAGACTAGCACTACCCTGCAGTGTACGAGCCATGGGTTCCTTGGGTTGGCCCTGTGAAATTCTAGTGAATCGTTACAAGCCACCAAAGAAAGTGAGCATTTGTTTATCGACCACTGTTTTGTGACTACGAAAAGTTTCGTTCATTAAAAAAGACTAACAAATGACATCAATTTTATTGCAAACTTCAAACAAATAACTGGTATTACAGAAAATGTGTAAAGCAGCCGGAGCTCCATAACCACTTTCCAGCTATTTCTCCATGCCATCACAGAATTTTGTTTGTGCGACTAACAGATACCGACCAATTCCAATGCAAAGAAATATAACTGGGCGATTGCAGTAGGGCCTCTAGTTCGGTTTGATCATATCACTTGAGTGTTTACGTACATTTAATATACTGATGACTGTGTTTATAGTGCATGCACATATAAAATCAATGTAGTTTGAAATTGGGATCTTTTTCACCATTTCTTTTTGTTAAATTCGCCCCATGACACCCTTGACGTTTGCCTATCAATTACATTTGCAGCATTCTCGCTGCTTATACCTGTTTACACAAACAATCCGTAGATGCTTTCACGTTCCAGGCACATCTTAAGATTCTCTTTGAAGTTGCTTATTGAGCCTGTGCAGAACCCATAGGTTTTCGTATGCTGGAGTGCATGTATGTGTATTAGACATGATGGCCGGCCAAGTGTACACCCTTCCTATTACCGTCTGTACAGCCTCTTCTCTGACCCTATCGTCTGGGTGTCCTGAATTAACTTCCTTTGCATGAGGGACCCAGTCCAGTCTGGCCAACATAGCATATACCATGGTACAGTGAGACGTGAAAGTTACCAGTGCAGTAGCTATGAGCTATGATATGAAGCGCCTAGCTAGTCTACCTTTTGAAGGTCGCAGGTCCTAAACTGTCGTAGAATCATGTATTCTACTACAAAATATTTGGTTTCTACTAGGAAATCTTTTTAGGCGCTGAATATCACGCAATGATAATGCTTGTGGCGCATGCTCACAAGACTTTTCTGCTCATAAAACGTATCGTGGGTGTAAAACAAATTTTAAGCTACAATTTCGCCCACTAGAAAATAAGAACTTCCCGATTTTCGGAAGTTTTTCTTGCTAATATTTCAGAAGAGGAGATCTGCTGTAGTGGTACGTACGCGGTACATGTGTGGGGACACCAAAGATTACCTTTCCTATTCTTGGCGCAATTGTCTCTAATTGTAATGCGCACATGTGCCTAGTAAAAAAACAGTTGCCGCCACTACCCTTCGTCCTCGGCACTGTACATTCCGATTATCTTTTGGCGCTGCTTTCATTTAGAGAACACACACCGCGATCTGGGTCGCCCATTTAAGCATTCTGAACTTGCCGTGGTGCAAACTGTTGATAGCAGATGCCGCCGCGCCGACATGCGTCGGAAGGTTCACAGAATTACGCTCGGACGGTGTCTTTTCTTGTGTGGAACGTAGCTTGTTCGAACGGAGCCAGTCAGCTGTGCGATGTCGCCTCACGTACGCTGCAACTGTACGCAGGTACCATCGGCGTACTACACCAAGCATAACAAGCGGCCACAAGTCAACATTACTCGAGTCAACATTACTGCGGTCTGGAAAGGCTGGCTGGGTCCCCACGCAATACATAATCACAAGCAACCTTCTCACGTTTTCAGATAGTGCTTCTAACAATATGAACTCCGGTTTATCTACGTTGTCGGCCCGAGAAAATCGGAGCTTCGTCCCGCTTTCGGTTACGCGACTCCATGTACGCGATACGGCAGCTGGCAGCAGGATCGCCGGCTGCTCCCGCAAGAACAAAAATTGTTTGTTTAGAAAAGTTTTAGCAGTTCAGTGGTGCGTTATTTTGTACTGCAAATAAAAAAATGTATATTTCGGACTACACTACACAAAATAATGACAATTATTAATGTTATGGCGTCATTATGACGTCACGCGTAGCAGCAGCCGTTGCCAGGGGGGCGTGGCTCGTGCCACGCGCGTGGCAGGAGACCTTGCCTTAAAAAATACAGCGCATCTGCGAGAAAATTTATTGCGATGCGACCGATCTGAAGCGAGGGAAACGCTTTCTAAATCAATGCCTGGACGTGAAATCGTGCTGAAATTTCGAGAGCGGAAGCTCTGCTGGGGCTTTTGTGATGCCGCAAACAATTATATTCTTTTCAGTGTTCACGGAGAAAATTATAGGGCACGTAAGTCTCTTAAGTGACTTGAAGGCGAAAGCCAACGATTATTGAAGACTGCTGCAACGTGTCTGCGCAGTCGTCACGTTCCCCTGTAATGCGGCACGCATGCGGATAATGCTTGTTCTCGGCGACTAGGGTGGTTCGAATCCCATTCGCACCGTTTCTGTGTATTTACTTATTTCATTTTTGACAGCGGCCCTAATTTGGTTTCGTTTCGTGTAGTCGCCAACCAGTAGCGGTCGCTTTTCTCGTTCGATGAGACATGTAAGGCTCCCGCCTTAAGGAGTACTTTGAACTTATTATAGATATGTACGGAATCGCCTTTTTTTAATTTTCATATCTCCGGGAAAAAACCGGTTTTTTTTTTTTCATGCACCTCAAGATTTCATGAAAACTTACATGTTTGAAGTCAACCCAATCCAAAGCAATCCGTCATCGCGTGAGTAAATTTTGACGGACAGCAGCCGTTGCACATATTGCTGCTGCTGCTGCTCCTCGTGTGAGCAGTGAAGACTCCAAAAAGGTATACCGCCATAAAGCGTCCATCAAGCACGAGGGAAGGGTGTCCCGGACACACGGGTGCGCGAGTGACGAAGACAAAGCAGGGCCGTTTTTAAAGGCACACTGAAGTGAATTTGTCAAGCTCCCGTTTTTGCTTGCACTGCGTAGACTGGCTCAAATTAGCACACTTTTCATCGTTTATCCGGTTGACAAATCGGTAATAATTTTACAAAGCGCGAAAGAAGAAAAACTACCATGCGCGGTTTGCGGCGGCCGCACCAACTAAGGCTGTGACGTTGGGAGGAGGGGCGCCGTGATTGGACGATGCCCAAGGTTAGCAATCAAACAAGTTTCGGTTTCGGTTTCGGTTCTGTAAAACATAACCAATGGCGTTGTTGGATGGGCATTCTCAATATCTCAGTAATCATCGTACCGCGCTTCTGCCATGTTGTCGGCTGTAAAATGCACAAGATAAGCCTCCCAGGACGGCTTGTAGTCGTAGCATTCACTAGCCGAGACCTACGCAGTGCATGAACGCCCTCCGCGTACCCGCAGACGCCCAAATGTCGTGCGCTTTTCCCCCATATTTGGAGCTTGCCTCCCTCATGCCTGCATCGTAAAAAGCGTGTTCGCACCAGGCCAAGGGTCTGTTCATTCTGGCATGTACCCACTGTCTGCAAGCAGTCGGTGCTTATGGCAACAGCACGCCAACGAGAACTCGCTAGCGCGCCAGTGCCAGCCAGCGCGCGTTTTGTGAACTAGTTCGTGTAGCCATGAACGTTGCGGCCCAAAAAAAGGTGAACTCAATATAGAAAACATCGGCGGAAAACAAAAAAGTTAACTTACAAAAAAAAAAAAAAAAGCACGTATCCGCGGGGATTTGAACTCATGACTCGCAAAACACTTCCGGTGATATACCTGGCGCCTCAGACAACTGAGCCACGGAGCGGGATGCGACGGCCTTGCTAATATAGGGTATATATTGTACAACCGGTTTACACTTTTATTTGGTTTTGGCATTTCAAGCACCTTAGGTGACTATTTGTTGTACTGCGCTCGTGCAGTAAGCGTCGCCCGAGTTTCCACAGTAGCTCACGTCTAGCAATTGCATTTCGTAGACGGAAAAGCGTTCGCAGATGCGTAGTCGTGCCGCTGACCGCTGTGCTTGTTCGCCCAGCGCAAAAAAGTGCTTCCCGCGCCCTAGTTTTACGCTGTACGGTAAAAATATCAGTTGATTTTATTTCCTTAGTACCTATATTGACTTCGCTGACTCTTCTCCCGCCTTCAAGAGGCCTTATATTTTCCTACTGGCGTACCAGTCAGCGAAGCGTCGCATGTGCGCTTGTGCAGCGCTTGTGTGAAGCGACCTTGACTTGGAGCTAGATACAGTGTACAAACAAACCAAGTAAAGAAAGGCACATTCTTCCATTCACAAACGTGTCCTGGCTTCGTTTCAACTAAGCGAACGAATTGCGACCAAGCAATTTTTTTTAACCTCCTGGACTGCGACGACCCGCCGGCGGCCGGTGGACGAAACGCTGGGCCGACTGACTCTGTTGGCCGGGGAGCCGTGCAGTAGCGCCGCAGCCAATTGCCAGCTCATCCCCTCCAGACGTCACACGAAAACGCCACAGAAAATGGGCGAGCGTAAAGAGAGGAGGACAGCATTTTCGAATTAGTTTTTCTACTAAATAAAATCACGTAAACACGTCTAGAGTGGTCGCAATCTGGAGTGGTCTAGAGTAGAGTGGAGTGGAGTGGTCTAGAGTGGTCGCAAACATGGCCTGGGGACTCCGGACTACAATTTGCGCTAGTAATCCCGCAATGTTTACATATCACTTCAGTGTCCCTTTAAAGACGATAGTCTTTCTTGGCTAGAAATTTTGGTCGGTCTGTATGCCTGTCTGTCTGTCTGTCTGTCTGTCCGTCTCTCTGTCTGTAACTCGATTCAGCCACCCGACCAAAGTAAAATGCTTACTGCGCAATAGTCTTATATACTCACAGCCAAATGTAAACGCCTAAGCCCTGTTTATATGTTCATACTTGTCAACTTTGTTGAACAAGAACAAGACATTACACAAATATAAGACAGGAAATTAGTACACAGGGGATATTTACAGTGCTCCTTTATTAAAAAAATTCCGGGATGCTTGGTTTTTTGATAGCAAATGATATTCTACATCTACTGCAGAACACCACGTACCGCCTGCTGTTGCCCGCGCCACCTCCGGGCGGCATATGAGAAATCACGCGTTCCATTAGCTATAACCCGCCAAATCGTAGGTTTCGTAGTCACAAATGACGTCAGAAGCGCGTGTATTCAAGCGAACTTCCACTGCGTCATTCGGGTTAGCGGCCATGCTGTCCGTCAGCCCTCCCAGATGGCGCTGCTAAAGTCATTTTTTTTTTATATAGGTTTCACGTTCTGCTTGGAACGCACTTGGAGCACCTTGAAGTCGGCCGCCTCGATTCACGTGCGTCTCCGCCGTAGTGCAGCGCTGGCATCGAGAAACCGCCTTGAGCAAACCTTTAGTGTGTTTGCCTTGGGATGAGCGCGACGGTACAGGAACAGCATGAGAGGTGAGCGGGAAAGCGAAGGGGGGCATTTCTTTGGTAAATGTCTACAAAGACTATCGTCTTTTGACATTTGCAACGAAAGGAACAGATACGTGGCCAATTTTTTTCATGCAAGGCCTGAGCACGGACGTTTTCAAGGATGTGAAGACTGGCGGCTAGGTGGAATTCATAAATTAGCAGCGAACGAAGTCCGTCTAAAATTATGAAGCTCAAGAAGGCACCTAATAGAATTTGAAACACTTTCATTGTTCCCGGCCGAGAGCGAGCCGCCGCTCTGCCCTCAATCCCACTTCCTGAAGGCCCCGGAAAATTTTCGCGGTCATAAGTCTCAGGCTGACATCATTTCGGCGCATATTGGCCGCGAGGCCCACCACTGGAGAGGCTGGCGCTGCGATCGTTTTGACGTCACTTGTAGGATCACCGTTCCTACCTTGCTGCACAGTTGGCTTGCAGCGCGTGACACTTAGCTTAGGACGCATGTTCTAAAAGTATTTTCGTGTAAATTTCCGTCGTTTTAAGTTAAATCTTAGTGCGTCAAGCGCAGTTTGACGTCATGGGGATTTTATAACCGTATCAACTGAGGTACATTCTCCGCAAAAAACGAGCGTGGTGGCGTACGTGTGCGACCGAAGCGTAAGCTGCAGCTCGTTTCCCTGATCAACAACGTAGACTACGATGATTGCCAAGCTAAGTTTTAGATTTCCCTTGTTTGCAACAAATGTGTAAAGCAAGAAATCATGAAGCGTTTAGTGCTCGCAGGAACGCTCCGCGCACACACCGCCGTGCCTGCCCGCACGGCCGACGGAGCAGTTCGAACCGACGCAGGTCGCGGCAGCAACAACTTGTCGCCGCTTTTTAAAATCACGCTAGTTGTGGAAAAGTAATTCGACAGCGGTGAATGTGGATGTTAGAGTGGTGAAAAATGGTGCTCGGTAGTGTCATCAGCTGTGGTTTTCGAAGCGATGCTCAAATATCTGCCGCGATCTACGCCGACCGTCCCCGAAGGTCGGTCCCGGCACCGCCGGCCCGTTCACGCGCGGTGCGGCGAGCGGCCGAAGGATATGTGCCTGCGCGCAAGCATCGGCCGAGGCCTTCGCAGCTTCTTGATCATCGATCGCTTCAACGGGCGCGGATACAAAGTTACACATACAAGAAAGAGGGTGACAGTGAAGTGAAAAGTTGTATTAGGGACTCTGCTTCGCAACTGTAACGATAGCGGCGAAAAACTATCAGTCGCGACGTTAAGACTAAAGTTCCCAACATTCGATTACGTGCATCCGAAGCCGGCGGCGAGCGGTTCGAGAAGACCCTTTCGTCGCGCGCGCGCGTGTTGCGTTTGGGTTCCCCCTTCACTTTGGGGGGCCCCCAACGCTCGGTTCTCCTATTTTAAAACTCCCAATTACCCGAATTCATTAAAGACGTGTTTCGCCTCGTACACAGCCTCGCCTGCTGTGAGAAATCGTTAGTTTCATTGATGCTAGAGGAAGGCAGGCTCACTGTAAACATAAAAGAGCCCACGTTACGATTATACATTCCCACGCCGAAGTCCCAATGAAAACTAAATATAGCCATGTCCAAACCCGCTCGCAGGCGTTGAAAACTCGTGTTCGTGTACCATTTATACATTGCGGACAAGTTGTCGCGAAAAGTAAACATATCAGCCGTGCAGAGTACAGACTACGGTAGTGATCGTTAATCAAATCCGGGAATAACTATGAAAAACATTGTAGGGGTAATGACACTGCTTAAGCCAAACTGCGCATCATAGCAGTACTTTTAGTGCCGGCGAAGCAATCCGATCACCGTTCTCACGTAGTCATTCATTTACCAGGCAAGGCGAGCAGTAGGCGCGGTGAGATCCCAATTGAGCGACGCACTTCTGTCGCTTTTACAAGGTGTTTCCTTGCACACACAGTCTCGTACATTTCACGTCGCATGTATTTCATAATGAATTTACGGTGTACTTTTATCGGCATCAGTTGCATCGTCCTTGGCGTTAGCTGGCTGCGTACGAGCTGTGGGGCGCGGCGGTGTCGCCGGGAAAAAGCGAGTCGCTGATTGCTCGCCCGGATTATTCGGGTTGCAGACAACTTTTTTTGGGTAATTTGCATCAAATCCACAAGGAGCGGGGGGGGGGGGGGGCGGGGAGGGGGGGGGAGGGGGGCTGGTACGGTGGCCACAGACACACACACACAAAAAAAAAACACGCGGCCGCATACGCACAGGAAATGGGTTGTAGCAGACGACAACCCGACCCGGCGTCCAACAAGTGACGTCATTCGTAGGTGGCGCCACGGTATGTCCTCGGGGCCAATACTCGATTGCACTACGGCTTAACTAACACTTCGCCCTAAATTCCCTGCCCTTCTGCTCTTTCGAAGCTGCATGGGCGCCGTCCGAGTAGTGCACGAAACTAGACAAGTGTGTTTGTAATTTGTAGCGATTGCTTACTTCCCAGCTTGCTAGGACTACTCTAGCGTATCTCCGCGAGGATGCATTTCAGTACACCTACATTAGAGTGAGAGCTACGTAATATTCTGAGCCCCCTCTCGAGCGAGGGCGTGAAAAAACCCACAGGCGGACAACACCGATCGAAACGAGGCAGCCGCCACTGCGACGTGCTGCACGTGCAATACCGGTGCCTCTCCAACGTTGAGCCAGAGTCTCTCTGTTTCGGCGTTTTCTCGCGTGGCGACGCGAGCTGACGCGCGAGCAACACCGATTGCTCGCGCGTCAGCTCGCGTCGCCACGCGAGAAAACGCCGAAAGCACGCTGCATGTGGTTGGGCCTTTAACTTCTACTAAATGTGCGTCAGCTCCCCAGCGCCGCAGCCCCAGCTTCGCACACGGAGCTAAGCTATCAGCCGCCGGCCAAAACGAGAGAAAAAAAAAAAAATCTACGTCGTATGAAGTCGCGCTCGAAGAGAAAGTGACGTCAAGCTGTGACGTCGCTGTTTGAAGGGGATGGGGTCAGCCTGGGCCCCTACGGGATATAGTTTGGGAATACGCGCCCCGGCCTTTCACCGCCGAGGAACACGCACAAGCGTGCCGGCGTTACCTCATTGGAAGAATGGACAACCCCGCCCCCTCACTTGGACGCCGCGAGCACGATTCTTTCCTTGTGGGAGTTCGTGCGAGTGGCAGACCTGGCCGGACGACTCTGACAGCCATTCCACGCCCTTTCCCATCTTCCCTCTTCCCCAACCCCCAACTAGGCGACCAAGCCCCCAGAATCGTTAATAAAGTTTCATTCATTCCTATGGGGAAACCGAGCCGTAGCAGTTTCGCTCTAAAATGCATACCTCTCTCCCTTTGGCCTTCTTACGCGCTAACGCGGTGCGGAATTGCCGAGAAACCGGAGCAGCCGAAACGCAGTGCCGCTAAAGAAGATCGTAGCTGCCAAAAAACCGCGAAAGAGGACGACGATTTGTCTGCGATGGGGACTGGGTCGTTACGATTCGTCGACCTCTTTCTCTTCCCGCCTGGACGACCTCAGCGCCGCCACGTTCGCTTCGTATCGTTAGCGCGGTCATTCTTTCGTGCTGCCGTTCGCTTCCCTCTTTGGGAGAAGAAAGTCAGCGATTCCGGCGCGCCTGGAAGCTGCCTCGGCCGGAGGGAGGTTGGATAATCTCCCCTCGCGATGACGTCAGCTAGAGACCCGCATTCAAGTGTCTCTCCTCTTGCCGCTGCGTGATATGTGTGCGTTCTAATGAGGAGTAATTGTCCTCTCGGACGCTTGGGCTGCTCGTCTCGCGGGGCTGGTTCCGAAAGAGGAGATCGTTTCGGCCGCTTCCTCCGTTTTTTTTGTTCGAATATATTCTACAGTACTTCTCCAAATTAGTGGACGGTCAAGGCGGAAGCTTTGAGGAACGTGATCCGCAAGACTTGAGGGTTTCGCTGATTGCGGAGTGTAGTCAGCGCACGCTGTAATTGCGTTACACAAAAATCTTTGAATGTGCAAGTTGAACATAGCAAAGAGGCAGGGGAAACTCTGTGAGAACAAGTCGAAGAGGTACGTTTCCGTAGCATTCAAGTGCCTCAGGATGCTCACGTGTAGTGGTTTTGAATGTCCAGTTAAGCGAAAAAAGTCAGTGCCCTACTAATTCTGTGAAGAACGATGGGGCTGTCCCAAAAACGTGCATGAAAAAACAAACACGTTTGTTTGCGATTTGAAGCAATTGAGTATACTTACTGACCGATAAGCTGAACGTAACTTGGGAGGACTACGGTTTTAACCTAGCGGACAAATATGAGGCCCTCCGTTTCCTTCCCTATAGACAATTGAACGCTCGCTTACAAGTGCAGTTACATTTCGCCTCCCCAGCTTTTTGGTTAAGGATGAAGACGAAATAATGAGGTTCTTTTGATGCTCGAGTCGAGAGGGCGATCTCGACTCGCTCCGATGACCGACGTCCGATGCTTGAAGCAGGTGAGGGATGAGGACTGCCTTTCTTCCTGGATATTTACACTATTTACTCCAAGTATTTACTTCAGGACAGAATGATGGTTACATTGTCACTCTGTCCTCAGCATCCTGTTCGGCCAAGATCTATACTGAACTAGAGCCCCTCGACCGACCGACCTACTCTGGACAAAACCCGACACTCTGGTTTTGATCCCAAAAACTACGCCTCCAAAGGGGGCGTTCAAGAAAGAGCGAAAACCTTTTTCTACATGATTCATATGGAGCACAGATTGGCCACAAGAACCAACCAATCCTAAACATGTCCCCACCTGCGGTCACATGACCCAACACTCTCTCTCATGCAACTCCTATACTCGGATACAACTCAAGAAAAGTGCGGCTTTTCCTCATCAAAGGACCCCCTTCCAGCCAATGGTGTCGCCGTATCAACGTGACGTCGCGGTAGACCGCCTCCACGCCGCGCTCACGGAAGAAATCACAAAACAATGTTCTTCCGCGCTTCCGGACTTCTACCAAAATGGCCGCCTCCGCTGTTCGCGTCAAACCGTCGGCGTCGTCGGGCTCTCTGAGGACGATTTTTAGTGCCGTTCAGTCGTATTCCTTGTTTGCGTGTTGTGTGCAGTGTTCTTAACATGCTCGGTAATAACAATCGCTACGGTGTTTTTTCTTCTGCTTTGTGAGCGCTCGCGTTGCCGGTAAGCAGCCGTCGCTGCAGTTACTGCAGTACGCTGTATGATACGAAGCTGTCGTCGTCATCCTGTGCGGGCGTTGGGCCTTGAGCGTGAAGTACCGTTTTACCGTTTAGTCCCTCCTGTGTCTGTGCTACCCACGTTATCGCACCAGTGTCTGCGACAGGGGGCGATAACTCCTTGTTTATTTCTCGTAGATTACGCCAGCAAGTTATTAACGCGAAACGCAAGCCACGCGACGGCGCGCGCTGCATTTCGTTAAAGCATATATGTCGAGCCGTGTGTCCCAAGTCCATGTCGGGCGCAAGCGTATTCGCCCAAATTGTGATCAAGTTGCCAAATACAAGAAGCAGAATTTTCGCACTTTTTGACCGTGAATGCGTACGAGCTGTAGCTTAGATACGTGATGGGATTTAATATGCCACCTTTTCTATTTTTTTTTCTCGGTTACGCTGAGATACCATTGTTAAATGTGTTAATTGCAACAAGTATGTTTTTGTCGCCTGTTTTTTGTTGGAGCGCCTTAAGTTGTTGTTTCGGACAAAAACCTTTGTGAATTAAATACGAATAGGCATCTGCTTTGAGTTTGCATTGTCTATGATAATTAAGATTCCACAGGAGTGTTACCACTGTAAGTTCAATTTCATTGTCCCGTTTATGCTTTGTGAATGAGCTGTGGTTCGCGATAGTGACATTGCATTAGCTAGATTTCACCGGTATGACCAGCTGCAACAATGCATGTGAAGACATGAAACGCAGCACTGAAATCAAATAAACCACCTTTCAGCTTTTTCTACACATGCGCATGCATATTGTTCACCAAATCAAATTCTTGCATGAGATGTACATTATTGAAGCTATATAGACACTGCCCGCCTTGTGTTTGTATCTTAAGTAAGAAGCTGCTGCTGCAATGGTCATCTGCATGCACGTGCTCTAAATTTAAAATAGAGCATTCAGGGTAGAAAACAGCTCAGCATTTCATCCATTCTCACTGTTGCGTCACAAGTGGCCGCTGGAGCGAGAAGCTCGCTGCTCCAAGTCAAATAGCAAGCTGCTGCTTGCCACAGCACTGTTCGCAACTCAACTCGTGCAATGTCTACACATATATTAGGAGTGTTAATCACAATGACAGAACATGAATTGATGCCCACTTCATAACACAAGCAATGAAGTCTGTTTGAAGGGTTACGTAGTGATCTGCACTGATTGATGACATGTCGGTTGAGTTGATGCATGGAACCACACATATGGTACACATCGCTGCACTGAAACTGGTCAATGCATATCATACTTTTCTTGCTGCGCAAAGGCAAAATCGGATCATATGTTCAGGAGGAAATTTATAATCTCGCCAAATATGCACTACATGAAATGATCCCCATACATGGGAGGATCGATTGAAACCAACCTTGTTTCCCCTTCCCAAAGCTTTGGGGATTGTTTTTAACATTGTGATTCTGCATTTTATCCAGTGGAGTAGGCAACAGATAAAACCTATTTATCCTAAGTCCTGCGTAAGACAGCAGATAGCTAAATAGAATCAAATTAGAAATAAAACACCGAAGCAACGTTTCTTGTCCTCACTGCTGTATCCTGTCAGATTTGGCTCAGACAGCTAAACAGACGCACTGCTGAATTATGCATAGCAAATGAAACGAATAATAAGACACTTAAACAGATTTATTTGTTCTCAATGTTCTACAAGAAGACAACTTGGCTCAGCCAGCCACACGGACACACAATGTTCAGTTACATGCTTTCACGTAGGCATTTAATTTGCAACTTTGTTTCTGCACGCATAAGTGTCCAAACAATGTAGAAAACGTGGGGTGAAAACTCGAGCTAGCGTCTTTTCCTGTAGGTGAAACTTGCCTTTATAGCCATTTATATAGTGTCGCACAAGGAGCCGTAGAGCCACACACTGCAGATGATTCTGCTTGAAGTGAATTTGCGAACTCGCTTGACTCTGCTTGCACACACCTCATGCTACACATGCGAATAGCCATCCTCCCTGTGCAGCGAAAACTATCGCATAGTGCAAGCGTGGCCCTGCTTCCAGAAAATAGTTTGGAACAGTGTGGGTTTCCTCTAGCTCGAGATGTACAATTTTCTTTTATGGATACGTCTTCCACGCAGTGTCTTGTCAGGACTGCATTCATTCGGCCTAATTCCTGCACCACACTTGCAACAAATGAAATCAGAAACCAAGCACTGCAACAGCCTTTTCTGATTCTCTTAGCTACATATCAAGGCAACCAGTCCTGAGCCAGCACCACACAATACACTGCTCGGTTCACTACAGCAAATGATATCATGCATCGATTGTTGAAATAACTTGTCACCCTCACTGTCATACTGGAAAATCCCTGTCGACTCTACAACACAGCATACAACATTCAGTAATGGCAAATGAAATAAAAACCAAACACTGCAATTGCATCTTCTGATTCTCATAGCTACATATCAAAGCAATCAACCATGAACAAGTTACGCTGCACACACAGGCTGCTCAGTTAACTCCAGAAATAAGTCTTAATAACGCACACAAACAGCATGTGTGGTCTTCTCTGCTGTCTGATGGAGTTTCTTGCTCCTGCAGCTATGGAAACACACCTACTTAAGCTAAATTGTGCACTCCACACTAACTGAAAGGGGCAAAGGCGGCACTGGCGAATAGCTGGCCGCCTTACACATCTTCAAAGGACTCGATACCAGATAGGTCACTGTCGGAGTCCATGTCATCTTCATCCAGATGGATTATAATAGGTTGAACATGCGCACTAGGTTGAACATGCGCACTTGCTCCACCGTCTCCCCTGAACTTTGTTTCAATGCTGATCACATGCTGAACTGCGTTTGCCCAGTGTTGAGCTGTTACCTTGGCAGCTTCTTCCCTCAGGAGCACCTCTACATCTGCCAGCTTAAATGTGGCATTTCTGGCTGCGACACCTCGTTTCATCTGCGCCCATATGAGCTCAATGGGATTGAGCTCACAATGGTAGGGTGGGAGCCTAAGCACAATACATCCTGCCCTTTCAGCTGCACCGTCAATACGATATTTGATGTACCGTGTCTTTACAGAGGCCACAAGGCTGAGGAGCTCCTTTTTAAGCATTTTTTCATCCCAAGCAAGTCCTTTGGACGTCAGCCAGTCCTGAACGACCCGTTTGCGCGAAGACGTCGTAGGCACTGCTTCTTCCAGCCGCGAGTGGTACGAGGCATTGTCCATGACAATTACACTACCTTGTGGCAGTTGCGGCAAAACGGCGCCAAACCACCTTTCAAAGCGGGTGCCGTCCATCTCCTCGTGGTAGTCGCCGGTCTTCGTACCCCGAAAGATATCCAGGCAACCACTGACGAAGCCGTCCTCGCTGCCGATGTGCGTTACAATCAGGCGCTGTCCTTTCCCTGACGGCTGCTTCAAACCTGTCGTCAGACCACGCATGAAGGCGTCGTGGTGGGAAGCAACCGTCGTGTCCGTCCAAACAGTCGATAGCGTGTGTCCCGCATTCACACAGGTTTCATCAAGGTAGAAGATTTTTCGACCTTCCATCCTGTACCTGGCGACGTCGTAGAGGTACTTCTGCTGCCACGCGACAATGTCGTCCCGCTCGATCAGCAGCGAGTTCCGGCCCCTCTTGTCATACCTGAACCCGATGTCATTCAGCAGGCGGCGCACAGTCCATGGCTTGAGAGGAGTAACATCGCCGCTAGCGTTGACATCCGCAGCAATTGCCTTTACTGTCGGAATCTCATTGCTGCGAAAAAAACGATGCACGGACGACCGCAATGCGCTCTTCGTGAAGTCGTCGTACACTTCTGTGCGTCGTCTCTTTCCGGCGCTTCGCGGGCGCTTTCGGGAAGGCGTCGCAACATTTCCGTCGTTATTTTTCATCTCCTTCTTCACGTCCATCACCAAGCTCACGCTCACTCCAAGAAGATCGCTCACGGTCGCGGCCGTTTCTTCAACGCTGCGCTCTGGGTGAAGATGCCGCAAGCGAACGTACGCGTTCCAGATCATCTCCCGTCCGCAGCTGCAGATGACACGGCCGCTTTTGTTTTTATTGTACCATCATCGTGGCGTAGATGGCAACGCACCACAATTCTCAGTCGAGAACGATGAAGCACATTCAGATGCGACTTCTTCGGGATCCATGGCGGGAAATGGGGCCGGCAATGCATAAAACCAGAAGCTGCCAGAAGCAAGCGGCTGAGGGAAAACCCGGAAGAGCAGAAATTCACCATCAGGAATATAATTGAAACTCGCTACTGCAGCTGACGATAAATTCTTTCACGCATTGCATTAAAACGGGCACATAAAGAATTTTAGCTAAGGTTTTTATCTCCGCTCAAAGTGAAGGCGCCCTTACGAACTACTTTTCGGCACGGACGCATTAAGGAAAGCGTGGCTCCGAGCGCTGCCTGCAGGTGCAATGCGGTCGGCCACGACGTCACCTTGATAGAGCGACACTATTGGCTGGAAGGGGGTGGTGGAAGTGGGGGATTAGGCGACGCCCCTTTTTTCTTGACTTGTATCCGAGTATAGTACGTTTTCCGCGTACGTTATTATTGCAACCGACATCCTAAGACAAGACATTTGCTACCTAAAGTCACTGACAGCGCAGAGTGGTCGAACCATTACGTTTAGCGGTAGGCACCTGCTCAAAGCCAAAGCGGAACGCTTAGAGCGGTCTTCGCGCGGCTAACATCTTACAGAGTCCTCGCCTTGCTGGCTCGCATTTGTCTCCGCGCTCACCGGCACAGTGCGGAGTCGTGGCCCGCCGCGCGAGTGGCGGGAAGAGCTGCTCCAAACCAAGGCGAGCATTCTCGAGGCGAGTGACCTGTGGCAACACGAGGCAATGCAAACGCCGAGCCACAGAACAACACATATATTTTGAACTCGTCAGCAGCTGACGGGCCAGCTGCAGCTATGCCTGGCCGAACGCCCGGAGTTCCTGGGAGCACTGACCGCTTGCTTCACGAGGCTCGCGCAGTGAGCCTCAAAGTGGTGCTTCGTCGTCTTCGTCTTCGTTGATGCTGCTACAGACCCATAAACGAACAGCAGCTACGCCGACTCGGCAAATCCTCAAAGGCTACGCTGCGCGCCTTTTCGACAAAGCTACATGGACTCGACGAGAATGGGTCAAGTCAACTGGCGGGTTCAGCTACCTCGACCCTCCCGCGTTTATATGAACCCCGTTCAAAGAATCGAGGTGAGGGGAGCGGAGGGATCCCAGAAAAAGAGTTACCGTATTTTCACAATTCTAATGCGCACCCTCTTTTGCTAAAAAGTAGCCTAAATATTTGTGTGCGCGTTATAATCGGGCTGAAAACCGGAATAGGCTTTAAAAGGGCCAGCAACATTGCCATGCGGCGGACACGAAGTCCCCCCAAAATCTAACTCAATCCATTAAAAACAATCCGTGAACCCCACGGGAATGAATTTCGGCGCATTATTTCCTCAATGGCATGCCGCTTGGTCAGCTGTTGCACATTTTTTGTGCTTCTGAAATTAGCCAGTAACACCTAGAATTATGAATATCAAAGCACTTGAAATCGCAAACAGCTTCAATGCTCGCCGGTATACCTTTATTCCAGCAGGAGCTCGATGAGTAATCTTCTGAAGCACAATCATTTTCGGCTTCCACAGCTGCATTGCCCAATAAAATCTCCCTCTTCCAGGTACGTGGTGTCATGTCTTTTTCGTCGGCGCAGTACCATCAGTGTCAAATTATTATTTTTTTTTCAAATTTTCCTTCGCGAACTTACCCGGGCGTTCCGATTGGGGGTGCGTTAGAACCGCGCAAATGCGGTATTCTGCTTCCCGCGGCCCGTCGACTCAGCCCTACGAAGGAGCCAACCCACGGGCCTGTCTGCGGGTCGACTGGACTCGCTGCGACGGCTGTCCGAACCAACCTGTCCCCTTATACGTTGGGGTGTCGAGTTAAAAAAAACCTGCTTATTTAGGCTCAACGCGCCCTCGTCGGGTCAATGTAAACGGGGCTTAAGAAACGGCATCCTTTCTCTTCCCGTCAGCTCGTCAACTTTGACGAACGACCGAGCCACTTCCCAATGTCCGCAATCCACAATAGCGGCGTGCGCGCTGTCCGAGGGGGAACCCCGCGCCGGAACTGTTTTCACTGCCATGGCCGCTCCATGGAAACAAGGTCTTGTTTCCATCGAGCGGCCGTGTCACTGCTGTGAACCCATCCGCTCGACCGCCCGGTCGAGCTGACCGCATACCAACGCAACAGAGGTACTGGGTTCATCATTGAAAATCACTGCGGAAAAAACACAGCACAAAAAGGAACGAGAAGTAGACAGGACGTAGAAGTAGTAGTGTTTTTTCCGCGCTGCATTTTCAATGATGAACGTTCACCAACTCGCCCAAATCACAGTCCTCTTGAGAGGTACTCGGGCTAAGCACCCCCATCTTCTGCCACAAAAAAGGGAGGAACACAAAGGATGCACTCGGCGGCTCCCAACTTCGCGTCCCTGCGGTTGCATGAAAGGAACGCAGCATGAGAGCTACAAGCGGAGGCAACGCCGATTCATGAGTCACCGGCGGCTTTTATGAATTAAATGAAGAGCCCGAACTTAATAAGGGCCCCCCATGAATATACTATGGGGCACTTAGTACATACACAGACAGACTAAATTTTTTTTTAGAAAAAAAAGTAAAGGGGGGAGCACGCGGTCGGATTCCTCATTTTAGGATGCCGCTAGCCAGTTCTCTTTCCCACTGCTCATGGCAAGGGTTAGAGAATGGGCAAACACTTGGGTTTTTCTGGCAGCCCACACCATGTGGTAGAGGGTACAGATCTCACCGCAGTGTGAGCAGGTGGCGCTGTAGAGGGTGGGATTGATGGCGCAAATTTTAGATAGGTGTGGGAACATGTTCGTCTGCAAAAGCCTGAGTTTATGCTCCGGTTCCTTGGCGAGTCACGGGTGGGCTGTTACTGGTGCCTACTCAGTTGTAGTGCTGTGTCATGCTTTGGCAGGTCACTAGGGGATGAGCCTCTTGAAGCCAGTCGTCTCGCCGTGCCCGGTAGGCTAACTCTCAGGCTGTCGTGTGCGCCATGACATTGCCGTGAAGGGACGAGTGGGCAGGGGCCCAAAGCAGACGGATCTTGCGTTGAGGGGGTCGCTGGAGAATGATTCTTGCAGCTGATCTTGACATTCTTCCGCGTAGGTAGCTTTGGCATGCTTCATTAAAGCATCCTGACGGGCTAGTTGGTCTGACATAATGGAAATAAACTTCGCGCTACAAGGACGGGACGAAAGAAGAGGACGCACCACACTGCAACAGCGCAGTGTGGTGTGTGGTGTGTCCTCCTCTTTCGTCCCGTCCTTGTAGCGCGAAGTTTATTTTCATTTGGAATGCTGCTTGAGGGTCAGTGATGATTGTATCGGCTGAGGTGTGAGGAATGGCAAAAGCGATGGCTGCTGCTTCTGTTCGGGTAGTGTTGATTCCAGTAAGTGCGACACTGGCGACGTGCTTGGTGCATGTGGTGACGACAGCTGTCATCGTATCCATGCGAGCATAGCCCGCAGCGTCCGTGTGCACAGTTTTGGGCTTGGATCCATGGACTATATCTAATGCCTGTGATCTCGCCGCACGTCTTCCTTGGTGAAACAGAGGGAGCATATTCCTTGGAATGGGAGCCACATAGATGTTTTGCCTTATCGTTGTGGGTATGTCCATGGAACAATTGTCTTGTTCTTCTTGGGTATTGTATCCTAGGCGACCAAGCAGTTGGCGTCCTGTTCTTGTGGGCGCTAGATGGTGGTGCTGGTGTACCAGATGAGCCTCTATGAGCTCCTCCACCGTGTTGTCTACTCCTAGTTTGAGGAGTATGTCCGTGGCCGTGCTGATGGGGAGACCATGTGCTTGTTTTTATGCTATCCGAATGAGTGTAATCAAGTTTGTTTACGTCGCTTTTGGAGAGGATCGCATACGGGATGGTGTAATTGATGCGAGAGATGATGAAAGCTTGGACAAGACGTAGTGTGTCATCCGTCATCCCTCTTCCGTCATCCCTCTAGTCTTCGTGGTGATTCGGCGGAGCATGGGAACAATTTGTCCTGTTGTTTGAGTGAGGTGCCGAAGAAGTATAGAGTTGGGGCAGTCTTCTTGAAAGGTCATCCTAAGTATCTTATGTTTGGGGAAGGCGTGATAGTAGCTCGTTCAAGTGTAATTTGGATGCCTGGGTCTTGTTTTCTACTTTGGCGTTTTTTGACAAGGAGAAGCTCGGATTTCTGTGGAGAGCAGCATAAACCACAGTTGGTTGCGCAAGCTTGCACGATGTCAGCAGCCTGCTGAAGACGATCTTGCGTTTCCCCTACCGACTCTGCGCCCCTCCATGACGTTATGTCTTCGGCATACAGGCCATGTCCAAGGTCAGGGATGGCATCTTATAGTGTGGGAAGGCCGATGACGGCGATGCTAATAGCAGTTGGGAAAGAACGGCGCCCTGTGGCGTGCCTCGGCCTCCAACTTGAATGGGAGGTGATCGCGCGTCACCGACTTTCAATACTGTTTGTAGGTTTGTAAGAAAATCCCTTATATAATGGTACGTCCTGGCTTCGCAGTACACAGTTGCTTCAGCGGCTTTCGGAAGGCCTTTGTGCGGCCGTGTATCGCAGGTATAAACACACCAACCCAAACCGCTCGACCAGGGAAGGTCGCATCTGGCCGTGAGACCACCACGTTGAAGTCTCCCGCTAGCACAACGGGATGTCATCGGTGAGCGCATGAGGCCTGGCCCAGGAGTCAGCAGTGAGATGGGAGCTAGACAGCTCTGGGGGATGGAACAAGGTGTAGGGGGGGGGGATTTTGCTTGCAGTCTAGGACGATGTTTCCGCTCCCGCTGGCAGAGAGAGCCAAGGTGTCGCATAGATACCCGTGAAGAGGGCGCCACTCCCGCGAGACATCATTGCTCCTATAATCTTTCCCCCATGATGTTAATAAAGAAGTCCCTCTCTCACCAGCGAGCCAGGGACCTCTTTCCGGCGTACGGCGGCGGCCATAATACTGGCGTATGTATTCGGTCGTGGTAATACGTTCAGTAATCCCTTCATGAGGATTTGATTCATCACGTTGACCCGCGAGATTTGGTTGCTTTCTTACGAGGCAATTATCACTCGTGGCTCTTGAAACGTCACGAGCGTACAACGCATAAACCCCTCTCGTACACCCCGTCTAACGCCTGTCACTACACCACATGCCTCACCGCCCCCAGCCCCCTACCTCGACTTAGGCGAGCCAATGAAGGAGGCGTGCGCATGCGCGGTAATTTGCGTTTTGCTTTTCACGAAATGTTTGGATGGGCAGAAACGCCGATTACACCCGTACAGCTAAACAATTTCGCAGCTGAAGCAGTGGCTGCGCAAAAAAAGAAAAAATAGATCCCCTAAAGCTGGTCACTACAGCCAGTCAAGTGCATGTGAGATACCATGATCCTCGAACTGAAATCCTCCGAAGCACACAAGGACGTGTACCCTTATAGGCCGGTTTTCAGCGTCGCGTTCCCGCGGTGTTCGAATAATTTTCTCCCCGCCGTGATCTCTTCGAGGCAGCAGCAGTGCCGGCTCCCGCGGGGAGCCGAGGCGTGATATCTCAGCCCAGACAGAAAAAAAGTGCTAAAAACGAAACTGCCGAGCAAACGGCGGAGGGCCTTGTGTCAACGATACACCGGTTTCGGTCGGACGTGTTAACAGCGTTTACCGTGTAAACAAGCGCGCCAACTCCGGTCTCGGATCACGGTCGCCGCAGTCCGGGCGTAAAAGAGGGAAAGAAGCGGCGCCAACTTCTAAGGGACAACAACGGCTCGGGGGCTTCCTTCGTGCGCGACCTCCGTCTCGCTGATGCGTTCTGGGTTTTGCCGACAGTGCGAACAGACGCGCGGAGAACGACACGCGTTTTTCCCCCTCTCTAAAGCCGCTCCTGTAGCCTCCATGTGCGTTCTCGACCGCGGACCGGTTTGCGGAGGGCGTTTGTTCTGCGTCGTCGTTCTCCGCACATTTGTCTCGCCCTTGATCGACACGCACGGTCGCGTGCCGCGTACCATCAAGCGGCGCACCGTCGTCGCAGGGCACACCCGGCTCTCTGTCCTTTTCGGTTCCGGCCAACGCCTTACAAGGACAAGGATGCCCTAGAAGACGTCAGTGTGCGGCGGCTTCTCAACTGGCGTGATTGGCGGGGATTAGGAAACGTCACTACGGTGGGGATGTGGTGCACTTCCGTTGCAGCCAATAGCGTTGCAGTTTACGCTGCGGGCGTCGGTTGACTTGTACCAGAGTCCTTCAATTCAATTGAAGGACTCTGCTTGTACCCTGTGCTATCTTGGAGGTGGTGGGAGGCTCCGGCGTGCGAAGCTCCCAACCTCGTTACGATGATGCATGGGCGGACACACGGCTCTTTCGTCGGGGAGGGGAGAAAAAAAGACGTGTTCGGCAAATGTCGCGCGCTGTTGCCACGCTGTGCGCGGCGCGGGTTGAACGAGTGAATCTCGTCTCCCCCTCGTCGCCTCCGTTTCATTCTGCGCGCTTCTTCGCCTCCTGCCGCGGAAGGTACCTTGTTTGAGCGAAGGGGGGGGGGGGGGGGGAGAAAAACTAAATGGCCCTCCGGTCGTTGTACGGTTTATTGTCTTTTTCGCGCCCAGAGATTTGTCAGCTCGATACGGTGGCTCCGTGCCCTTGGCCCGCAGTTCGCAAGTTTATCGACTTTTCGGCGAGGGACATCGATGAGACTCTGAGGTCACCCGCGTTGCTTTTGTGAAGTTTCCTCGTCCTGAGCGGGTTTTGTTTTCGCCATTGGTGCCTCCTTGTGCGTTTCTGGATGCGCTGCACTGGCAGGGCCTGTCGCCCCCGGCCTGGCGAGATTGTAAGGGACGAAGGGTGCGGTGCGTCCTTCTTTTCCCGTATTTTCTTACACCGCTGGCCGCTTTACGGAAAGGAGGAAGAGAAAACAACCCAACTCTTTGTTCTCTTTCGAACGGGCGTTCGAAGCACGACTGAATCCATTTCCACCTTAATTATTTTCCCGCTGTATAGCCCTGCCTGACTTTATTTATGTACTCACGTATGCATGGTGCTCATTACGGTTTCTGTGTATTGTATATACAGGCAAACCTGGATGTAACGAACCTCTAATTTTTTCTGTTCCCCATTGAAACCCGTGTGTTCGCGACGTCTGTGTAACAAAGGCGTCGCGACGGTTAACCTTGATGTAACGAATTCGCTACGCTGATGATTTTTTCCACTTTTACTGAAAAATTACCTGGAGAAATGCGATGCACTAATATAGCGAACTCCTTCCGCACCGCAAACTTCTATACCGCGCGTTTCCAGTGTGGGTGCGGCGTCGGTTGCGTGCTAGGCCTGCCTGTGGGCGTGTAGTCGCGCGTCTCAACTGCCATCTCTGGTGTCGGTTCGTCAGTGAAGAATGCTGCGGCCACGAAACGAAAAGTTCCGTCTTTTCAAGACAAGCTCGCTGTCTCCACAGGCGATAAAGAACGCCGCCGCCCGGTACAGCATCCCAGCTAGCATCCCTCTCAACAGTTTTGAGTGCGGAAAAGAGCGTCAAGATCGTGAAAAGGCGCCCTTTCAGCATCAATTTGGTCCTTGAAACGGGATAAGGCAGTGGAAAGTGTCAAACGTGATAGGTACCATCGTGATAAATTGAAATACGAACAACGCGGGGTGCGTGGCTTTCAGTACATGCCGCGCGTCCTGGCGATGGGCCGCGCATGCGCAGTGCGAACACGTTACGAGAGTTTTTCTTACAGTATACGCTAGAGAGGAATCGCGCTAGCGTGTATGCGGCTCACATCAGGGCCGTCTGTGTATTCCTGGACCGCCTTTACATCATGCGCTCGCCACAGTTTCATCATTGGCTGGACTAAAGCGCTTTAGTCGGTGTAAATTCTAACACACTGCGGCAAAAAACGCGAAGAATGGTGTGTTATTTTTTGTGGAAAATAAAACAGGCTGATTTAAAGGTAATGAAAAAGGAAGCAAAGCGTATTTTCGCCCACGGTTGTGCCTACTATTCTGCAGGCCAAGCTGGTAGTTAACAACAATGTCAATATTTGAGGGGAAACTCATTGGAGACTCTTATTTGTTAATTTTACTATGATTTCAGATAACAAGTTGTTTGAAGAGTTTGGAAAGCTTTTTGAGCGGGTCAACGAAAACTCTGTCTTCGTGGTGAACCGGTGCACCGACCGTCAGCTACAGTTTATCAAAACTTGACGCTGGGCGAAGTTGGTTCATACTTGAAGAAACAAGAAAACAGTCGCGGACGAAGACAAGGTAAAACAGATACAGGCGCCCCTATCTGTCGTATCTTGTCTTAGTCCAAGTACGTTTTGTTTCTTTTTTTTTTTGTCACCTACAACTTTCGCGGTGGCATATTACCCGCTGAGTCATACGTCCTTCGACTGCGGCACAACCAATGTCAGGTTGTCAGGTGGCTTTTTACTGAACACGTCTACCCCAGAACATGGAGGATTTCGGTTGATTGATTGTAGTGTTTAACGCACCGACGCTACGCAGGCAATGAGGCGCGCCGTAGTGGAGGGCTACGAATTAATTTTGACCACGAGGGTTCTTTAACGTGCGCCGAAATCTCGTACACACGGGCGTTTTTGCTTTTCACCTTCACCAGAAAAGAGGCCGCCGCGGCCGGGAATCCAACCCGCGACCTCGTGCTCAGCAGCGCAACGCCTTAGCCACTTGTCTTTGGCATGGCTCATGAACAGGCTGAAAAGTTGGCTCTGGCTCCAAAAAAAGCAACGATATTACTGCAGAAGGTTCATGATATTTGTTTTATTATAAAATTGAACTTCCAGAAATATTAATTTGTCACTGCTTATGTAGAAGCTTCATGCACGATGAACTAGAAAAAAATGTTGTCCTTTCTTGTTGACTTTGGCTTCGAGACAAAAAAGAACCCATATGGCTAGCTAAGCCAAGTAGGCGAGGAACGTCGCTAGCGGCCTCTAGTATATATTAGTATGAAACTCTATGGTTTCCTCGTAGCTCCTAGATGTGTTAATGCACAGTGAAGAAAGCAAATCAAAGAAAGTAACGCCCGCTCACGCAAGCGTTATCTTTGTTGCTGCGATGAGGGAATACGGTGCAGGGAGCTATATTTCTTAATTTTTTATTTCGTGCTGAGCGCCCAAAGCACGATGGAAATACGACGGTCCTTCCATATCAAGGTTGGTCATGAACTCTCGCAACTTGTTCGCACTGCGCATACGCGGCCCATCGCCAGGGGGCGCGACATGTGTACTGAAAGCCACGCTAGGGTCCCTAGAAATTGTGCTAGTCTGCCGTCCGCGCGCTTTCTCTATGGGAAGGCGTGTCCGCGCCGCTGATGCACGCACAGCGCTGCGCAGAGGGCGCTGCGAGCAATCGGAGCGCCCGAGCGGCCGGAGCAAGAGAGGCCGCAGGCCGGCCTGTGCCGCGCGCTATACTGCCGCTCTGCCGCGGAACGCGAGCGCGCATCGGGGTTTGTCGGCCACTTAGAGCGGTGAAATGGAATGGTACGAGGTACATCAGCTCACAATTGAAGGTACGATAGTACTATAAGACCTTTTAGTTTCACGCCCCGAGTTTTTCGCGAATTGGGCTACGGAGCCTCTTTGCGGCCGTTGAATTTCGCGAGTGAGACCGAAGGATGAAACCGCAGCAACCAGCGCAGCCGTTTCACTACCACCGCTTGGACCATTATTAAAGTAAAGCTTTCTATGTCTCACTGATGGCCTATGTCGCCTTGAAAAAGCACTGCGGGAAAGCCAACTGTCTCTGACGACGGTGATGTTTGTGAGTAAAGTGAGAGGGAAAAAAAAAACGCTTCCCGTGATCAGAATCGAAGCTGGCTCCATCGCGTTTTGAAGCCGACGTCTATCTCAATGCGCAATTCCAACATGGTCAAAGCAATTTGGATTTGGAGAGGAGTGCATGGACGTGCACATGTAATTTGTACATTTGTACATTTGTACATTTTTTGTACATTACTACGAAAGGGGCACAGACCCCGTCAAGCCTTCTTTCTCTGGCTTTTTGTCTGTGCCCCTGGTATCTGTGTTGTTGTTGATACCAAATAAAGGTGACTTGACTAATTAGTCAGAAAAATTATCCACTCCTCCACTCCGCAACGATGGTTGAACACGAAGCTTTCTTCGCGTGAAATCAAACGGCAAAGGGTCGATTTCAAATCCGGCGCGATCATAAGTCCAAAATGCGTGCGAGTCAAAGTGAAAGCTCAATGAGTCAAAGTCAAAACTCAGACGACAAGGAAGCGCTCACAAGAAAGCTTCGCGTTCAACCACCAATGTTCAGACAGTGAGATCCCGTTCAAAAAGAACTCCCTGCGGCACCAGAAGCTGTGTTTGTTCCGCATCGAAACTACCGGGTCATTCCCGAACGTCATTGACGGTGACAAGCACGCAGCCGGCTGGTAGGCTGACAAGAAGAAAAGTGAAAGCTTGAGTAAAATGCTGTGCCAGCAAAAACTTGTTCCTATATACTTTGGGCAGAGTGCGGGGGGAGGGGGGATAAAGCAAGGTATATATGGTCATGACAGTATAAATAAACCTCAATATTTTTACTCCTTGGTTTCAAACAGCCACGATTATATGATTGGCCATAACACAAATATTCTCCCGTTTTGCTTTCCCCGCGTGCGTCTCGCACTGATTCTCTCCGAGTGTGTGGGTGATCAAAAAGAACCTGTGTAATGACTTGCAAGCGAAGTTACTGATTTGCAGCCGGGTTTTATTAAAAATCAGTTTCACGTACCCAATGCTGACGAATGTTTCAGATCGTGGTATTCACGAAAATTACAGGCACGCAGAAGAGGTTTGATAGTACCCAAAGTTTTGAAAATTTCGAGGTAAGCGGAGTGTTGGGTTAAGCGAAATGCGAAAAATGTATGGCCAGATCACTGGAATAAGAGCTAGTGCTGGTAACAAACGCCCCAATGCACAGGGACGCTTCCGGAATACAGGCAAAAATAATTTGCAGAAAAAACAATTTTTTTTTAGGTATTGCGGAAAAAGAACTGCGTGATGCTCGCCTGTTTCGCGTTCGCATCTGGTCCCAAAAAAGTGTTCTCGAGCTTCTCAATGCCCCATCAACTGTTGGTCGCCAACGCTATATTCTATCTTGGCTGTGAAGCAGGCAAAGCATATGTTTTTCTTGTTCCTGCCGTTTTTGGGACTTTTTGAGACACGTCGTCGTCCACATGACCAGAAGCGTCTTCCCCACCTATATCAACGATGTAGGCGCTGGACAGCACTCCGCTAACGGGACATCGGCCGCGCACAGTGCGTACCCCGTGCAAATTTGCCGTTCGCGACGGTGTTCGTCGCGTAATGGGAGCTAAGCTTTAACCGAGAGCTTATCAGCTGCCTGCAGCGGATGTTGCATTGCGTCCTATTGTCAACATTTCGAGATATCCGTGATCCCCGAAAAGACGTTTCGAGACAAAGGGTGGAAAATGTCGCCTATGGCAGGTATATGCACGGCAAAAAAAAGGTTTCGACTTAACCGATATTTCGAGATATCCGAGTTCGAGTTATGGAGAAATCACTGTATCTGATGACTGAAGGTGATAAAACTTCGTATGCATGTGCACACGTCTTGTTTTTTTATTCGGCATTTACATTTAACAGATTCCCAGCTGACTGGACGTAACTGAGGGGGCCACGAAGACGTGCGCTTAAGGGCCTCCAGATCAACGATGCGAAAGGTCAGGAGGCACCGGTTCGAGCTGCTTTATTTACATACACGTACAGGGGACAACATCTCGGGAAACTTGCAAAGAAAGACGGTTCCAAAGAGCCATAGAAAAAAGCGGAGCGCCGCCACACACCACACACATTTTTACGCGCTGACTAATCCATCAGTTAACAACGGCGGGTTGTTTGCTGAGCTTTGCTAGCTGAAGTCCCGCATGATATTTCCAAGCTGGAAAACGATGCCTTGCCGGCAGTGTTCCCGAAGCCCCCGAGTATGTGTCGAAATCGGTTCGACACATACTCGGGGGCTAGCATAGCGACACGATTCCGCGGTTTTTACAAGGCTCGATCCTTCATAATACGCGAAAACGTACTCCTGTCACTTCACGCTCCGGTTAAAACACTTCGTACTGGTAAGAACCAACTTATTTGGCTAATATGGTTTGTCGACAGAAACGGATAGGGTTCGAAAAGGGGCAGTTAAAATGGGCTTAACCCGCCCAGAAATAGGGCAGAACTACGAAGGCAGCAGCGGCACGGCAGAGCGCCGTCCGCCGCTGCCCATCGCGCCGGCCGGCCACCGCGCTCCGATTGACTGCAGCGCCGCCGCTGCATGCATCACGGAGGAGCCCCCTTCGCGGCCGGCGGACAATTTCTAGGGACCCTAGCCACGCGCTCCGTTGTTCGTATTTCAGTTTATCACGATAGTGCTTAAGCTACGTGTGTGAATGCGGGGGTGAGTGGCCCCGCTTATTTGGAGTGCCGCGTAGTTCCAAAGTTCGTGGAAAAGCAGCAGGCACAAATCGCGTAGTTTTTCACCGTGAAATGAATCCTTGAGCGTTGAGTTCACCATCACTGATGTCAAGCATATTGGTTTCGTTTCTCCTTCATTCACGCGGGCCTTCACTAGAAAGCTGCGTGTAACGAAAAATTGCAAATATTTCTCAACTTCGTTACATCCAGTTTTAACTAATTGTTTCGTTCTGTTTTCTTTCTTTTTCCGGCTTGTAAAGATAGTTTGTGTTGATGTTGCTATAATGCTCTCCTGTGTTTGGGGGCGTGAACTTCTGTCGAGTTGTGGATCTCTGACAGCTTTTACTTCCTCCAACGCCGTGTACTTTGTTCCAGATGAAAATAAAGACAAACAAACAAGTGTAGGAGAATGCGCAGGAGTATGTGCCCCAGTGTGCATTGCGTCGCGGAAGTTCCGTGCTTCTACGGGCCTTAGGTTTCTTATTAAACGCGAAAAGTGACCGTAGTCTTCGTCGGCGTCAACGCGAATGCTTCAAAAAGGGCTACCGCTGTAACGAGAAGATAAACGTGCGGGATTCGAACCCGGGTCGTCCGAGCCGCAGCCAAGTACGCTGACCACAGCGCTAACACGGCACCCTGCCGGAATTGAACAGCTAGCGACCGCGGACATTCAACATCTTTTGTGGACTTGCCGTGGCCTCCAGAGTTCCCGACAGCAGGTATTAAATTGTGTGAGACTCAACCCTGGCTGGCCGCCCGACGCCGGCTCTTTGAGCCGTATCACCGGTGGCTTTTGGACTTCCTCAGTGAGAACTACCTGTTTCCGTTCATTTAGGCTGTGTTCCAATTCGTAGACCACGTTGTAGACAGCTTACGGAGGAGTCTAATTAGACATCTAAAGGAGGAAATATTGGAACGGCGCAGCCGTTAGCAACGCAGACGACAACCGCGTAGCAGACATGTTGAGTAACGCAGGTTTCGTAATTAATATTACCGTTATTAGAACAAACATTACGTAATTAAAAATTAAACAAAAGCATCCTCATCACTAGTAAATTATACTAAATGTTTTAACAAAAGAATCAGTGCTTTTGCCACAACATTAATACGCAAAAAGGCGTCGCTGCCGTCATTTGATAATTTGGAAAGGAAAGTAGCCTGCATCGTTTCTGACTTCTATGCTGTCTCCTCGAAGCAGTCTTTGGAACGGGGTTAACATGGCGGACTGTCCGCGAAGACGACCACAAATCCGTCTAATGGGTACATTGGAACGCACTCTCATTTGTCCCCACCGTTTCGTGCTGCAGAGCAAACTCTCAGAATAAAAAAAAAAAAAGAAAAAAAACAAAAACAGAACCAGCCTGATGATGCCGCTGTGTCGGGTGCACGTAGCGGCACGTGCGTAGAACGGCTGCACTGTTGAGGTGGGGCCAGTTTGCCTGTGTAAGGTGTGATTGACGTCAAAATGCGAAAAAAAAAAATTGGCTCCAATCCACACTGTTAAGGTGGTTGGAAAGCAAAGCTGTGGATGACCCCCACAACAATTCCACATCCGACGTCACTTGAACTCACACACGTGGCTCTAGAGAGAGCGAAACCAGAGATTCTGCCAGCCGCTACCTGGGATTCGCGGGGGCGCCGTCCCGAACGCAGCAGCGTCAGCCACGGCCGGGCTCGATGCCGCCGCTGTAGCCCGGCCGTGCGTCAGAAGAAAGAAAACGGAGAGGAGCGTGTTCCGAAGGATGATGTGCTAACTCGATGTGCTTAATAACACCACCGCGCGACACAAAGCGCAGACACCGAAACTATCCGGCATGTGAGCTTGGTGATTCCCATTCATACATATTTAAACTAAATAGTTTCGTATGTTTGAGAATTGCGAGAAAGCTGACGGAACTTTTATAATCGCTATTTATCGCAACCAGTTGCTCCATTCGTCTTTTGTAAAACCTGTTAAAACAACCGAATTGGTATTTAGTAGTTTACAAAACGCAGTCACATTCGTGACAAACAGTGCACAAAAGGTGGCGTTTATCTAGCGGCCAGATGTCTGTGAGTGGTATCTGCATTTTGTTTTTCCGCTCTGCAAACCAATCCTTAACATATAACGTAAGCGGGCAAAGGACGCGAAGCTGCGCCAAAACCGACCTTACACCGTTGCTAAAGCAGACGACAAAGCCGCCGACGGAAGGGTCCCGCCGAGGCGCCCGCCGGGCTGAGCACGGGGAACGCGCCCTATCATAGCCCAGCCATCCGTGCTCCGTGAGTGAAAAGCGCCCTCCGCCTCCCCAGCCGCGTTGGGAATTTCCTGTCCCGCACGCCGCGAAAAAACCGTTGTCTGGTATAGAGTTAGAAATCTTTGCTCTAAAAAGGACCCGCACGGACGATACAGCCGTAAAAAAATCTGTGGTAACCGCCAGGGTGGCAGGGTCCAGGGTTGCCAGGACGCATTCGTTTGCTGTGGTGCGGGAAAGGGACAGCGGTTGACTAGTGTCTACAAAAAAAAAGTTAAATTATGAAGGTTTAGGGGAATCATTCAACGAATAGGAATGACTTGGAACGTGCGTTTGCTGCACACCAAGTTTTACCACTTTCGCGGCCTCTTTAGATGGTAGTGCCAATTATAAAACATTCTGCACGCTTCCCACCACTGGGCATGACATCTCAAGCTCCCGTAAACTACTCTAAACCGATGGCGTTGTTTGAAGGCGTTAACGCTATTAATATGATATGGGGTGCATGATATTAAAAAAGAGCAAGGCAGATTTCTATTTCTTCCAAAAATAGCGCTTTACGGTGGTGTATCTGAGTGACTGAATTATTGAGACCTATTCTAGACGTTGCCAAATAACAGTCGCCCGCCTAAAAGTTTGTTTTGTTTCTGTTTGTTCAGTTTGTCTCAATGGCAGAAATGCAATGAAAGGTGGTATAAGGCACCCTTCGTGGAAAGCAAGGCATCAGAACGGCCCGAAAAAATATAAAATCACCAATAGTCAAAGTAGCCAGAAACTAGCGAAGTCGCCACACCGAAATTTTTGTCGCCGCGATTCTCGAAACGTCGCCAGCTTGGCGATAAATCGCCCAACCTGGCAACCCTGCTCGCCCTCAAAACGCGTAAGGAGGGTTTAGTCATATAGATAATATACTGACTGGTTTAGTGACCGAGGAGTTGTTCGCTGTGCTACAGCACCTAGCCCTCGCCATGGTTTCCCGTGGAGCGTCAGTGTTTGCTTGTTGCTGTCAATTCCCGTCAGATTTGGCGGCCTCCTTACGCTGCTTCGCCGGCGCGATCGGCGGCTGCCTGACTGGCCTTCTGTGCCGTTCCTACGCTTGCAGTGAGCAGCTCCATCACACCGGCTTCGCCTCTCTGCTAATAATAGCGCCGCAAATACGGGACTGATGAAGAAGAACCGAACGCATTTCGTCCCTAATGTTGTTCCTGGACTGCTGAGCAGCCAACGGTCGTCCGTCTTCAAGCTGGCCGCAATTATTCGGTCGGAACGCGATCACTCTTCCATCCCGGAAAATCGCCTCCTCGCACAGCTCATCCGTACACATTGCATGCGTTTGCACGCCTTCCGAGAACTCCTCCGGTTCCTCGTCGACCTTGGGCCGCCTCACCCCGTCGTTTGTCAATGGTGCCTCGACCTTGGCGAAGCTGCGAATGTAAAAGCCTTCGAAATGACTTAATGAACGGAGTAACAAGTAACAATCAGTTTAATGTTTGCCCACCGAAAGGTCAGTCCGTTAGCCGTGGCCACAGTGAGGCACGACCAGCTCTGTGGGAAGCATAGCGGGAAGTATCTTGTTTGGCTTGTATTACACCGTCGCCCTCATCAGCGGGTTTGTTCAGCATGTACTGCATGTACGCCGGCCCACCTACGCGCAAGCCACGTGCGCCCGCATTTCCCGTCTTGCCGTTGATTCGAAAAAAAGCTTGAGTCTATATTCTAGAAACTCGTTACGAATTCACGCGCATTTTTGCGAAGCTTAGGTTGCCTTGTAGCAGCTACTCTAATGAGTGATAAAATAAACCTTGTGATACTTGAAACTGCAAATAGGTCATACGGCATATGGAAGATAAACTGTGCATTTAGATTTCTTTCAACCATTTCATTCGCTTTGTAGGTGCTTACATTGTGATGTGCGGTTGATAATACATTGTCATATACAGCAGATATCAACATGCTCCTGATTATGGTGATGACGTACATTAATCGCCTCCCTGTCATGACACGAGGCTTCTGTAGACAGCTACTGAAGACTACAGCTATTGAATAATTCCAGTGAATTGAACAGTGAATTGAACAGATATTGAAAAATACTAGTGTCGTGGCGCCGTTTGGTGGCCACTATACCCGTGAGTCCCGAAAATGTAAAATCATGTTTGCAGCGCAGCGCTGTGAGAAGTGTTTGTTATTATTACTGCTGAACAGGGATGTACTTTTTACACAGGTGTATGATTACTCGATTACTCAGTTGAAGATATATTAATCGACAATTTGAAAGTTCATTCTGATCGCTGCTAGTAGTATCGCATCCGGTGTTTAGCCTCTACGGTCTTGATCCTGAATACGAGCTTTAATTTCACAATGAATTATGTGGATTTACGTTACGGGGAGCGACATAGCAGTGTACAAAGTTGTACAGCTTTTGTCAAAATTTTTTAGGCCATGCCAAAAGCGTGTTGGGAACAAAAAATTTAAAGTACAAGCTTACCTCTTGAACGATGCTTAAACGTTTTGTTACAGAAAGTGGAAGCAAGAACATTTCTTTCTTACGGTCAAAAACAAGTTTGGTTGCAGTGAAATGTTAAGACTTTACATTGAGACTTTACACAAACCTTTGACGGGGCCTAGAAAAGTTTGGCAAAGACTGTACCTACGCTTCCGGCGAGTTTGTAGTGAAGGTAGTCTTGCCCATTTGCTTTTATTGCGTGAGCAATTGATCGCCCATGTCCGCAAGAAATTGTGCCGTCGATCCGTAGACAAAGAGCTACAGAAGAACGGAGAGCGACGGCGCGCGTGTGGGGAGAGGGGACGTGGAGCTAAGTTGGCAGCAGTGACTCTGCACTCGCGCATCTGCTAAGGTCCCTGGAGGAACCTATAGCTATTACACAGATCTTATGCGGAGTCCCTAGGGACCTTAACTAGATACTTTAACTATTATAGAGACCGTATGCGAGGTCCCTAGAATAATAGCTATTCTAGGGATATTATCATAATAACTATTCAAGCTATTAGTGACATAAGCTGTTCTCGATACCTCACGCTGGGTCTCTAAATAATACCAATTCTAGGGACCTTATTTCAGGGACATTAGTTGGACCCATGGAGGAAACAAAAGCTTAGGAAGGGCCCCGGCGGTCACCGGCGCATTGGGAAGAGTGTGGAAGAAGTCACGTGTTTTTTTACGCTCATTGGGGATCATGCTTACCGGGTGTCTTAGCAACGGCGCCAAGTCCGGGCCAACGAGGCCCCAGGTCACTGCGCGGCCCAGCCGGCAGACAATCGTCGGCTGGAGGAGACGAAGCAGACGGCAGGGGAGGGAGCGGTTGCGGAGAAGGTAGCGAGTGCGCGCAAAGTACAAGCACAGGGAGGAGACGACCTCAAAAATACCTTCTCCGGCTTCAGTAGAGGTAACGTCTGGGCCCCTCTGAAGGGTTTCTTTCTTCCATGGCTGTTCTAGAGACCTCATGCTAGGCCCCTACAATAATACCTATTCTAGGGACATTAGCCTTTGTAGGGCCCTTATTTTAGGGACACAAGCTATTCCAGAGCCCTAGGGACCTTAGCAGCTGCCAGCTCGTTGTTCGGGAAACGGAGGCTCTCCACCGTGCGACGTGCAGGTAGCCCAGAGCAAAATGGAGTGCAAAGCGAGTGCATTGGGCTTCTCGACAACAGCGCCTCTGCTAGTGCGAGCAAACAATTTGAAAGTTCATTCTGGTCGCTGCTGTTGGGGAGAACGCTAGCAACGGGTTGTTGGCGAGGGAGCGGGTGGCTCTCACGCTGATTTCGTCTCCTTCTTTGTCGCCCCCCAGGAGGGCAAGCTCCGGGACTCGGTGTCGATGGGCGCCTCGGACGTGCCCCTGGAGGACAAGACGGTGACGGTGCTGTATGGGCCGGACCTGGTGAACGTGAGCGCCATCAGCTTCTGCGGCACGAGCCGCGAGACGGCGCAGCTGTGGACGGACCAGCTTCTGAGCATGGCCTACAATCTGCTGTCGCTGAACGCACCGGCGGCCACGTTCCTGGAGAAGGCGCACACCAAGCTGCTGCTCTGCACGGACCGGGAGGGCCGGCTGCCGGTCAAGTCCGTGCTGCGCATGTTCGCCCAGCACCGCGACGACCGCAAGCGCGTCGAGCGCGCCCTCGAGGCCGTCGGCCTGGCCGCCGGAAAGAACGACACCCTGGCCCCCGAAAGGCTCTGCCTCGACGTCTTCCTGCGCTTCTACCGCCACCTGGTCGGCCGACAGGAGGTGAGCTGGGGGAGGAGACTCTCGCGTTTCGCGCCGCCACTGCTACAGGAGCGACGTCATCGGGACGCAATAGGGGGCATACTAAACTTCGAGTTAGCACTGGTGTGTGCGATCAGACGAAACTGTGGAGGCACCGATATACCAGTAAGTCCTGGATGTCTTACTGCATTTCTACAAGCACACGGTCGGCCGACAGGAGGAGACTGGAATTTCGCGCCACTCCTGCTACAGGAGCAAGGTCATCGGAGACGTAATAGGGGGGATATTAAACTTCACGTTAGCACTCGTGTGATAGTGCGATCAGACGAAACTATGGAGGCATTGCTATACCATTAAGTTATGGATGTATGCTATACCATAACGCTATACTGCTTCACACGTTACTATTTTCCCTCTCTCTCTCCTGAATATTTAGCTTAGTTGTCAGAAGTTTGCGTTAAGATCCCCATCATTGTTGTGGTGAGAAATGAGTTCTTTGAGCGCTTGTATTCTGTCTCCATGGTGTCTTTTAAGCGCCAAGACGCGATCGCGTGGCTCTACTTTGCTTTTCGCTTCTGGCCGCCCAGAGAACAATGGCCGCCGCGGCCACATTAATCCCGCTACCCTGGGCGCAGCCGCACAGCGCCTTAGCCACTGCATCGCCGCGGCAAGTAACGAGGTTATGTTTGCCAGCAGAATGGGTTAACTGCCGGGGCCCTGCTGCAGCGGAATCTGTCCGGAGAAGACCGCAAAAAAACTGTGGTTGATTCCTGTCATAGAAATTGGTAAAACACGAAGTGGAATGGGCAGCAAAATCTGCAGTTGAGCATTATTTACTTGTCAGGGGTTGTCTTGTGGGTGTGCTTGGCGAGCGACGTCTTGCTGCCGGGTCGCTTTGGCAAAGGTGCACTGGCGTCATTTCCGTGACGAATATGACGTGAGTGAAATCTTTGTGTATCCCGGCATAAAATACTTTCGTGTATAACGAAGTATAACGTACTCCGAAGTATAACGTACTCCGCACGAAGACCCGGTGAGCAGGGGTGCACCCTTTACAGGCCGGTTGCTTCGTTGTGCTGGCGTCACTGCCGGGACAGATATCACGTGAGCGAAATATTCGTGAATACCGGAATAAAACACTTCCGGGTTAAAAACATTTAAGAAACCCACAGATGGCTTTTCGCAGTCCGAAAATGACAAACAAAAGACGCCACTGGTGCAAGAGTTGTCCGGGTTCTGTTTCGAAGAGGCCGAGAACCCCCAAGCGTGCTTTACGGCGTGCTCGCGCGTAACGCGGCGAAGGCCACCTAACGAAGCCTGCACTTGGGAAGCTCGCGAAATGCAAACTTCGAGGCGATCGCGCGGCGCAGGGCCAATTTGACGTCAGATGTCGACCACTTTGCTTGCATCTCGTCATGATTTAAGCGCTCTTGGTCTTCCTGGTGGCGCTGACGTGACCCAAACACATTGCAGGAAAGCCAGCTTTACACTACTGGAGGGCACATTATGATGATGATGAAACAGAACAAAAATTAAAGCCGTTCCAGTCAATGTGAAAGCTGTCGGAAGTGCAGAGCAGAGCTGTCTCACTCTTCTCTTGATGAATATCAAATCATGTCATTTCATGCAATTCAGTATGCAATTCAAATTTCCCGCCTTCGCAGTGCTCGCGTGCCCCCTACCTGAAACTGCGCCAGCGGGAGTTCTGTTTGTTTTTGTGCCTGCTTTAAGTTCTTATGCTGGAGTGGTTTTGCGTTATTTCAAACGCGCCATTTTTTTTTCTAGCATGGCTGGAGCCTATCTGTGGCATTTCGAACGCGCCAGTTTCTTGCTTACTACCGTAAAACCCAACCCATCGAGCGTTCGTAACTAAATGAACCTGGGGGCTGCTGGTTATGTACACAGGTTTTGCCTGAAATGTGCCTGCTGTTTTCTTTGTGCTAAACAACGGGGAGATATATGACAAACGGCAGCGGTTCACGAGGTTTGAACGGTTATGACTATTAAAACCGCGTGGTTTTCGAAGACTCAGTGTGACTCGCTGATGACGGTGCATGAGGCTCTACTTGGGTCCGTTATATCGCTGCGACGCCTGATTCCGGCAGGCGCTTGACGTCGACTGTTAGCGAGCGACGACAACAAGACGAGCCCCTAAAGTGTTCTGCACTTAAAAAATGACGCTTCCCATGGTCGGCATCGAACCTAGGTCCCTCGCGTCAGGAAGCCTACGTCTATCTGATTGCGCCATTCCGACACAGTCGAAGCATTTTGGAAGCTGGACTTTGACTCAGGTTATCTGGGGTAAAGCTTTGCGTTTTAACCTTCATCCACTTAAAAAGGGGGCTTTGATTTTTTGGTCTTTGTTTCTAAACAATGCTGAGTTAAAGTTCAGCTCAAAGTATGACAGATTCACATCATTTTGAGTGTTTTCTTCGCGGCAAAAGCAAGGTCAAAATTTTACGTTTTGAAGGTTTACGCAACAAAGATACACCTAGTCTGTGAGGTGCGGTGTAGCGGAGGGCTCGGGATTAATTTGGACCACCTGGAGATCTTTACCGCGCACTGAACTCTCACCACACAGTTGTTTTTTTTGTTTTTGCTTCCATCAAGAACATGGCTGCTGCAGTGGGGATCGAACTTCGACCTTGGGCACAGCACCACGACGCCTTAGCCACAGAGCCGCCACGGCGGGTCTCTCCAGCAAGAGCGGTTTCCACATGCATAAATTAGAAATGAAGAAGGAAGTTTTGCACGTTGTTTCCCAAGCATTTCTTTTTTCTGATTCAGGGTGTGTCACCCCAAGTGGATCCTGTAGCAGCAGATCGACCTTTGTGTGTTTGCAGTACCGCGTGTGATTTTCTGCCAAGCATGTGGGAATCTTAGGTGGCTTTGTGCATTGCTCATCGCAGCGCTAAATGGGTCAGTCATACATGGGTACGAAACTGCTTGAATAAATGTCTTCCCAAGTGAAGCCACCTCCGAAGGAGCTCAACTGCCATGCGGCTGGCAACACTGTTTAAGTGTTGGCAGGGAATTCTGTCTGAATTTCTGAATGGTTTTCATTCCTCTTACTCCCTCAGCAAGCTCCACAAATTTGCAGTTTTATTTTGGTGGCATAACGAATCATCTCGGATGAAACAGGCTTTTAGCATTTTGCATTTTCATAATTTCTGGTCAATTAAAAGACGGTGTTTTTTCCTAGTCGTCAGAATCGGCGAACTAGGCAGTTTATCCCAGTGATACAAACCAACATTTCTTTTAGCTTCTGCTGTCAACGTGAGCTTTTCCAGTGGGGCTGTTATAGGCTAAGTACTAACGAGACCAGCGTGCGCCCTCATGGTGCGTAGAAAAAAGTCGTGTTGACAAAGCTCTATCTTGCAGCAAAGCCAACTTTTTGGTGAATGCTGCATTGCTGTCAATCGAATGTATGCATCTTGGTAAAAAAATTGTGCTACATTTCACCTACTTTTCTTGATTACGCCGTGCACATGGAGGTTCTGCATGTTGTGGGATTCCTTCCTGCTGTCAATGCATGGGCCTTTACGGGAGGGAAATGGCCATCCTTGAATAAACTCTAATCCTTGCACGTTTGCTCAGCTAGTCGGCTAGGAATCGTGGTCAACTGCAAAAGACAAACAAAGGTGTTTTGTTGTTTCTTCACTGAATATTCTGCTGGGCCTCTGTCCCAGGTGGACGCCATCTTTGAGCGCCTGTGTGGTGGCTCCAAGAAGAAAGCGATGACGGTGGACCAACTGGTGGACTTCCTCAACAAGGAACAGAGGGACCCGAGACTCAACGAAATACTCTACCCGTACGCAAACCCGGCCAGGGCCAGAGACCTCATTGGTGCGTGCAGCGCAGGCGTTTCCGCTCGCTTGTGTCGTAGTGCAGGGGCTGATCTGCACGCCATCACTGTTAGTTTCCAGGAGCTATACACTTTTGACGAGTCGTATTATAAAGTGTAGGAGAGGCACTACATATCCTCACATAGCCAAAGATGACGCCGGAACCAAGGAGCCAAGTTTATTTGCGTGAACTTGTGCTCCTCAAAGATCTTGAAGAATACATGAGCGTTGAAGAAGCAGTCAACAGAGTGATGTGTGCAGATGATCGCCGGTGAATGGAATGCGGCAGAGTTTGCCCTGTGAACGTTTATCTAGAGCGCTGATGTTTCTGATAACATCGATTTAGATGGGAACATTTAGGAACAGTCTGGGAAACTGATGTGAAGCGAAAATGCTTTCTTATCAAATAAGGTTTTCTTAAACGCGTGCATGGATTCACAAACAGATGAAATAGCTGGGAACAACCAAGTGTGGGTAACAACACACAAGTAAACAAAACAGTTAGAAGGCAAGGTTTGTGGCATTAAAATCTTCTGACCACATCTTGGGTACACTCATGGTTTCAGGTAGGAAGACCAGTTCCCGGGATGGCACCCTGGTGGAGCAAAACTGTTGAGCTCCATGTGGAGTCCAACTTTGCAGCAACGAAAGCAATATATGTGACATTTGTTACAAAAGGAGGCACCTAAATTGCTGGGTATAGAAAAGCCCAGCACAAAGTATGCACAATGGAGGGGAACAAATGAGCACATATAGTATTCATCACCAAAGATACACTAGGTTTATACATCGTTTTTTTCGTTTCTAGAGCTCACCCCTGCTTACAGCCAAAACCTCAGAGCACATATATTTAATACCGGCGCT
This sequence comes from Haemaphysalis longicornis, assembly GCF_048455015.1. Classification (NCBI taxonomy): domain Eukaryota; kingdom Metazoa; phylum Arthropoda; class Arachnida; order Ixodida; family Ixodidae; genus Haemaphysalis; species Haemaphysalis longicornis. The sequence goes on from NW_027526233.1 coordinate 602,110, forward strand.
ACACTAGGCGTATACACCGGATTTCCATTTGTATAGCCCACCCTTACGTATAGCCCCCACCTCAGAACACATATGTTCATGGCCTGTGCAACATTAGGAATATACGTCGTTGTTTTGTGGGGATAATTCGCCACTATGTATAACCTACACCTTGTGCTGGGCCCATTAAAAAAACCATATCCCGATGTATTTTCTGCTGTGTGCAAAATTTCAGTCGAGGTTTTGGAAACACTTTGGAGGAAGCATGCTAGTTTGATAGCCTTTTTAGCCACATAGTGAGCGAAGTTATTTCAATGCAAACAGTAGAAGTGCTATTGAAATGCAGATGTCCCACTAAATTTCAAACTAGGCTTGTTCTATTGGAAGTTCTCCATTCCAGTTTTATAGTTCTCTAGAATGGGTCGGCAACTTTTTTAGGTGGAGGGCCGAGTTGCATGGAGCCAATATGGCGGAGAGCCAAGTGGCAAATTGGGAGCCAAGGGGTGGAGAGGCTTTGCAGGCAAACAGAAAAAAATCACAAGGTAGCAAATTGGGCGAGTTGGATAGCATTCATGGTGGTCAGCGCGAACGGAAACAACAGACAAAAAAGAGAATAGACGACACAGGCGCTGTGTCGTCTATTTTTTTTGTGTATTGTTTCCGTTCGGGCTGACCACCATGAATGCTATCCAACTCGCCCAATTTGCTACCTTGTTACAGTTCATTACTAGTTCAACGGGCTCTTTTACATGTGTTAACCTCGACTTTACTAATCCTGCCGTACGGTCTTCGATCATCGCTGTGTGCGATTGCCGAGCACGCGTGGCATCTTGGTACAAAAAACAGCGCCTGTGTCGTCTATTCTCTTCTTTGTGTGTTGTTTCCGTTCGCGCTGACCACCACGAAAGAAAAAAGTCCGCGAATTGACAATAATATTTGGCAATAATTGTCAACAATTTAATTAGGTGGGATACTGCCAACTGGATGCGGTCAATTATCTGTTCTTGTCTCTTGTCTAACCCCTTTGAGGTCAAAACTGGCGTGTTGGCCTTCAGATAGGAAGTGATACTGCCCCGCGGGTCGCATGCAACTCGCGGGCCACAGGTTGCCCAACTCCTATAACATTCTCCGTAGCAGTTGTGAAACAATTAAGAGCACTTTATTAGAGAATTTTTCGTGGCTTTCTGTGCGAAAGGAAGTGGTTCTGCCACATTTTATAGGCCAGTCTTGTCACTGTTACGTTAGTACGTTTGCATAAATTAACTGTTTCTAAACCTTTCATGGCCGAGTTTTTTATGACTGGTTCTCACTCCCCCCTACTGGTTCCCTTCGCCATGTCCGTTTAATTGAAATTTTATGCCAGTAATTGCACTACAATGTTTTGCAGTACATGTAACCCTTCAATTAGGAACTACCTTATCCAATAAAAAGGTTGTGCGAATTACAAACAAATGAACAATAAGCTAATTACAAAAATAATTACTTGTCCAGGTATTTAAAAAATTCTTCAGCAGGATAGCTTTCCAAACAAACGCTCCGCAAAAGTGACAATTAACTGGCAACTAACGTGTAGATTGTGAGATCCCCGTCGCTGCGTTTCTTGCGTCTTACTCATTGCAGCCGGCAGAGCTGTGCAGTTCGGACAAGATAAGATGAAGCGACACAGATGAAAAAAACATGCGTTCCATCTGTTGTCTAAAATTTAATAGACATGATCAATGTGATTATGTGAATTTTCGATGCTACATGCCCCCAATAGCTTTCTTTGTCTCAGGAGCAGCAGGCAGTTTGGTAAAGGGGCAACATGAATACATGCTAGGCCATGGCATTGAAAGGGTTAAATGCTGTGCTAAGGCCTAGTTTTCTACGGGGTTGCTAGTCAGACTTTTGAGTCACGAGTGCTCTTTCTTCTTCCTGCTGCACAACACAGCCCAGTACGAGCCGAACAAGAGCTACGTGTCCAAGGGGCTGTTCTCGGTGGACGGCTTTCTGCGCTACCTGATGGGCGCCGACAACCCCATCGTGTCCCCCGAGAAGTTCGACCTCAGCATGGACATGGACCAGCCCCTGAACCACTACTTCATCAACTCCTCTCACAACACCTACCTCACCGGCCACCAGCTCACAGGTGGGACTTCTTTGCGACCATGCGTATGTACTGCAGTCTGGAGGACGACCCGGAGTTCGGAACACAGAAAGATCACCAACTGCGGGAAGCCAAGGCTCGTAGTATGCTAGGCAGTGGGAACGGAGCCCGCGCAGAGGATATTGCCCGTGGTTAGAGTAAACTCCCATGCTTGGGCACTTGTCCACTCCTGCGTCATCTGCTTGAACAGACAATGCTTCTCAAGACTGCTCTCTTCTGCTCAGTTTTGTCGGCGCATTTATGGAGCTTTAGTGGCCCTTCATGCTTAGTATACAAGACTTTGCGGGAACGGCCGCTAGGGGAGTGTACGTAACAGCTGACTGCAAAAGTCCTACTGGAATGGGGAAATGGAACACTGAAAATTTATGTAGATCTTGTAATTTTCTCTCTCAGTGCATGTGGATTAAATGCGCGTGCGAAGCCACGGCACTACTCTTGGTATGAACTACTTCAAAATTGGAGTTCTTCAGTGCACACCAGTTGCAAAACTGGGCGAAGTGAGGAACCACAAAACACAGACGCTGACAAACAACTGAGTGCTTTATTGCAGCAGGAAAGGATAGTTGTTCGTCAGCAGCTGTGTTTTGTGGTTCCTCACTTGGTTCAGTATTTGGCACTGTTTTTCTTTCGTAGTACGATGTACCAGCCGGCCCTTGAGCGAACCCTTCTGCTTGAGAATGCAGGCTTGATCAAGCACCCCGACTTCCTTGTAGCCGAGGGGTAAGTGCATTGGCACGGGGGAAACAAAGCGACGTTGGCCAAACATCTGCTTAATAGCACAATTTGATAAATAAAGCTTACTTTTGAAATTATGAACCATTAAATTATGTAATTATGTTTCCACAGTTTCTCTTTTACGACTTATGGCAGCAGCTGCCAGCACTGGAGTACTACTTGAACTTTTTGTCGGCAGATGGCAGGCTAGTAAAGTTGCCCCATGTTTACCCCCAGTGGGGGTCCAACTATCGACTGTTTTTTGGTACGCGGGGCCTGTGGTGAGTTTTGCAACTGGTGTTTATTGAGCAATTGTCGTGGAAAGTGTTGCGCACATCTCGTCTGGGCCATTGTCCTCTCTGCGCTGTCGCAACCTCTCAGCGGCAGCAGCAAGTGCAAAGACCGCCCTTGTCGCAGGCAAGTCGTCGGTGGAGATGTACCGCCAGTGCCTGCTGGCGGGCTGCCGCTGCATCGAGCTCGACTGCTGGACGGGCCGCAACTCGGACGAAGAGCCCATCGTGACGCACGGCTACACCGTCGTCACTGAGATCCTGCTGCGCGAGGTGATCGAGGCGATCGCCGAGAGCGCCTTCAAGACCTCCGACTTCCCCGTGGTGCTATCCTTCGAGAACCACTGCTCGCCCAAGCAGCAGGCCAAGATGGCCACCTACTGTCGCAAGCTGTTCGGAGACATGCTGGTCACCGAGCCCCTCAGCTCCCACCCGCTGCGCGGAGGCCAGCCCCTGCCCTCGCCCAAGCAGCTGCTGCGCAAGATCATCATCAAGAACAAGAAGAAGCACCACCACGCCCGACACCACCCCCCTGGGGGGCCCAAGCTGCCGGCCTCCTCGGCCGCGGCCACGGCTATGGCTGCGGCTACGGCCGCAGCAGCCGCGCCCGTCGAGGAGGAGGAGGACGAGGCCTCGTCGCCGCTCGACGCGGCCACTGCCGGGGGTCCCGTGGACGCCGGAGAGGTGCGTTCTGGCTTTTTGGATATTCGCACACCTGTGGGTAAAAAACTGGCACAGCTTCCACAAAGTCCCGCATGGCTTGAACCGCAGCGAAGCTCCAGGATTTCTTTCCACGGGAGCACTGAAGGGCACATCACCACGTACAAGTTTGAACTTAATTATTTACATGTTCCGTTGTCACTTTTCACTGTGCTAGTAGTGGTCATCATCATATGCATCGATATCATCGTGTTCCTCTGCCAAGCACTACGTGCGCAGTAGCGCTGGACGACAGCTGGGGCGGAGCGGTGACGCGTGCGGAGTCGCGTCGAGGTTCTTCGGAACAGCTGGTGCGCCAGCTGTGGCATGGTTGGTTGCCAGGCAATGTGAGGTGCTTCTCAAGGTTTCTGCTGGTTTCTTTTTTGCTAAAGCCACTGTCAAGCCGGGACGCTCAGCGGTTGCCGCAAGGCATGCGCTCACAAACGCTCAGCATTTTTTGGTATTTAACACATTACACACCATACATTATGGTCAGCTACAACAGGTTCACTGTTAAGTAAATAGTGAAGGACGTAGACACTGTTTTAGAGTGGGTCATTGGGCAAGATGAGCGCCATCACTAATAGTGTTCATTGAAGCTTCACAATCAATGGTACAATAAATTAAATTATTCAGTGAACGACACAGCCGTCAGAAAAAATTCTGAATCAAGACAACACACAGGCTGGCAAGTCGTTAATATTGATTAGGAACAGTAGTGGACTTAGTACGCTACCCTTGGGTACTCCATAAGTGACATTTTTTGAAAGAATATGACCATTTGTTAGCGGATGTGACCTTGAGAGCTCCCAGAGCGCAAGTGTGGCAGTTGTGACGTCACACCAGATGATCCACTGCGGAGAGGCGTCACTGCTGCTGTACCACGTGACTAGGTTAGGCTTAAAGTCTGCTTTGCCGGCACTTGGCCGCTCATTGTCGCCATGGATTGCACGTCGCTGCCACAGCGTGAGTCAAGTGGGGCAGGTGGGACCTAACTTCCTTAAAACAAGGTGTGCGTAGGCTTTGCAGTACCAAGCCAAACATAGGTACCTTTTGCTCAGGGTACCTATGTTTACAAGTGCTTAAACCTGACCCTTTTTATGTTGATTTTTTTAGATTTCGGAATTGGCAAGTTGGTTCATTTTGAACATTAAAGAAATAGCGGGAGAAAGACGGCAGTAAAAAAAGGACGAGGCAGATTCAAGAGTATGTTTCAGGAGAAGAATAAAAAAAAGATGAAAACAAGCGACTGAAATTTTAGGTAGCGTTGTGAGCTCAAATTAGTCTGAAATTTTGTGTTGTCTTTTTCTGGGGCGATATATGCTGGTAGATTATTCTTTTTCACTGTGGCACGTGGAATGAAGGACTGAGTGGAAGCAGGTGAGTGGCAACTTGCTCGTGTGGCTTTTGCTGGAACGGTGGCAGTGTGGAAAAACCAAGGCCATGGTTTAAAACATTCATTGTGAATTTGATATTCGTGCACCTTTTAAGTAACAAGCAGTTAGATAAGGACATACACTCTGTTCTAGAGCGGTTCATTAGCCAAGATGAGCACACATGCATCAAAGCTTTACAGTCACTGTCAGAAGAAATTATGTGTAAATTTCACAGGCATCAGTGAAAATTCTTATTCAGGACAAGAGACAGGTCATTAATATAGAGATTAGAATCAGCAGTGCTCGTGGTATGCTACCCTGGGGTGTGCCGGGAGTGACGTGTTCGAAGGTAAATAAACAACGGTCAGCAGCTCTGAACTGTACCCGAGTTGAGAGAGAGAGAATAGCCTCGCTGCCTGAGGGGCACTGGTTGGGACACCGAGAAGGGGCTGGGAGAATCACTTCAATCACTGGGTGGAGAACATTTTCAAGTTCGTGGTTCCATGGAGATGATGTGGTAGCTCGTAATGTAACATTTTGTCATTGGCAAAAGATTTTCCCTCTCAGACTTCTGTATCCGGAAGGAAAGAAAATGTTACGCTGAATATTAAGCCTAGACAGTTTGGTTAGAATACGGTGATGAGGAATACGGTTGAAAGCTTCTGAAAATGCAAAGAAAATAGCATTGCCCTGCTATCCGCCATCCAGAGATGAATGTATGCAATGAATGAATCAACCCGGTCAGCTGTGCGTCACATGAGTACCGTATCCTTTGCGAAAATCGTCTGTATTTAAGGGTAATGTTAAGGTTGCCCAGTTATTCAGTGAGGGATGTGTTTATAGTAGATGTTCTAGAGTTAGCATGTAATGGGTTAAAACTACCGTTTAGTGGTGAAAAGCACTCTCCAGATTGCAAAATGGAATTAATTTTTCAATTTGATTACATAGTACGCATACAGGATGTAACCTTTTGATAAGGACAGTGACAAGACAGCAGACAGGGTGAAAAAAATGCTTGCTGATGTATTTTTCACATTTTCTTATTAAAACTGCAGTGTGATGACAAGCAGTAGAAATTTGAGTCAACTTTGTAGTGGGAAAATACCTGCATCGCTGATTATACTCATTTCAGAAAAGAAATTAGCTTTGAGGATTGACATGACTTGCTTGCACAGGGGTACCGATTATATGAATGTACCCTTTTATAACGTGTTCACAGTTGGGCATAAAAATGATGTTATTGCCGTCTACAAGGATAATATGAGGATGATCACCAGGATCAAGAACACACCAAAATTTTTGAGGGGTGTAGCCGATAAGTCATGTTTGAAAGAAATGACATTAGCTTGATGTGAGCTGTTAGAGATACAGTTGAACCCCTTTATAAGAGACACGTACCGGGGAGCAGTTTCTGTCTCTTATATGAGATGTCTCTTATAAGCAGGGTACCATGTTTTTTCACTTACTGATCAACCCCTATTTCAATGCAGGCACTATATGACTAAAATAAGCTCAAAAGAACACTAAAACATGCTGCAAAAGATTCATTCTAGGTAATTTATGTTTGGCCCCACGAATTTATGAAACGGTTCTGAATCTTTGTTTGCTTCATGACTATATTTACCCTGTTTTTTACAACCAATTCTACGAGCTTTTTTTCCTTTCCTTGTTTGTGGAAGATGAATCGTAGATGTTGAGTTCACAGGCCTGATGAATAGCCAGAGCGCACAGCTTCTTCCGCTGTGTGCTCAGGCTATTCATTACGCTTCCAGGATTCAACATCTGCGATGCTTCTTGATTGGGAGCTACGCGAGTGGGAGAGCCCGCATGTGCGATTGCGCTCCATCCAATGGATGGCAGTAAGCTTCAACCACTTCTGTAAGTTGCATTTCCATTGGCAGGGCTTCTCATCGTCATTTCATAGCTGACTGAACCACTGTGTGTTTGCTGAAGTTATAATAAATAGCAACTGCAGGCGTCTGTCGTCCACCAGTGTTTCCAGAATGGAAGCAACTGCAATTAGTGACTGGTGGCACTGCATCTGAAGTTAAAATGTCTGTTACAAGCGAGAATATTGGTTAAACTTCAAGGATGACTTGTCCCTTATAACCAATCTTCTACATCCGATGTCTGTTATAAAAGAGGTCAATTTAATGAGAAAGATAGGGCAGCCAACCATGTGGGTGAATAGTGTCTCTTATACCCATTTGTCTCTTACATCCATGTCTCTTATAACGAGGTTCAACTGTACATCCGATCACATTTTTAAGTGTAGCCAGTAGCCTAAAAACTTTGCTTTTTCTCTTCTCATTGACACTAATCAGTCCATAAATTCTCCTGAACAGTGAGGCAGTGCAGGATAAGGCTGGAATGCCCAGCATTTCCCCTCGCACGCCTCCCCTCTAAGGGCTTCGCTCGCGGCTGCTGCATTTTTGATGCCCCACGGGTTTTGACGTCAGCAGCTGGCACACCGCTAGTCCGGCCTCTGTGAACGCATTGCGCAAACACCTCACCTATGTGTCGACTGGGATCTATTCCATTCATTATGCACGCATGAATTCTGCATGACGTTCTTGTCCAGAGTGCTAGCTTACAGCTGGGCGGCAGAAAAAAGAACAAAAAGTACTGCGAGGACACTCAAGCAGTTCTTATGATGTGCGGATTGCGAAAGTGTTCGTGTCTTATTGAGTACCTGCGCACGGTTCGCTCCGACTCATGTTTGCCATTACTCGTGCATGGGGACCGCTAAAGTCACTAAATAAGCTCTTAGAGTGCCACCACTGAGGCATGCAAGTGAGCAACGGCGGCCGTCCTGGCATTTATCACTGTTGCGAGATGGCCACTTGTACGGCCTCGCCGCTAAGTCTGGCCGGATCGTTTGTAGACAGCACTGCCGAGGACACCGCAGAACAGCCTCTTCAGACGTGTTTCTGCAGCGGATGTGCTGCGAAGGGTGGCATCTTTGGTTCACGTTCCGAACGTGCAGCCACAGAGCAGGGAGGGCAAGCTGTTGACCGACTGAGAATGCAGAAGCAACAAGATGGTGGCACCCTTGAAGTGTCACAGTGTGAACGAAACTTATTTTTAGGGACACCAGTGACCACTGACCAGAGACGTGTGTGAGCCGCATTGCTGAGTTCACCTTTATTTCGATCCAGCAGTTGAGAGGTTTGTTGTTGCTGCTCTCTGGGCTCATGTTGGCGCATTTGGCCTTTGTTCGTGAATTTCCGTGGCTGTGTAGGTTGCAGCTGCGGTTTCGTGCACCTTTGTTTCCAAGGCTTGTACCATGGGGCCTTCTTGCGTTTTATTAATGATGCACGAGCTGTTGAATGCACGGCAGCCCAGTAGAACTTATTGGCCATGTTTCTCAGGCAGTGGGTTTCTCACTCGATGAGCTACTTAATCCTGCAGCCAAGCTTCTCAGCTTGCCTTTATGTGTTAGAAGCTTAGTGCAAGCTCTGGCTAAGCAATACTGCCAAATAGTAGCTACTGTCAGGGAACTAAATAAAGTCTGTTGTGTTGAAGCAAAATAAGAATGCTGCTTTCTTTGTCATCAGGGTGTCTTGAACTTGCTGCTGTGGGATATATGTCTATATACGAAATGGCGCCATTCCAGCATAAAGCCGTGAAAGTGCAAAATCGGTGAGAATGCAACTTATAAAAGTGCTGAAGCATACACTTGGCAACCTGCCGCGGTGGCTCAGTGGCTAAGGCATCGTGCTGCTCAGCGCAAGGACGTTGCGGCTTCAATTGTAGGCTGCGGCGGCCGCTTTTCTGGAGGAGGCCAAAAGCAGATTTGCAAAAGCAGAAAAGCAAATGCAGAAAAGCAAAAGCCCGTGTGTACGAGATTTCGGCGCACGTAAAGATCCCCAGGTGGTCAAAATTAATCTGGAGCCCTCCACTATGGTGCGCTTCATCGCCGACGTTGCGTAGGCTCGTTAAAACCCTACAATCAATCAATCAATCGATTGATTGTGGGGTTTGACACCCTGAAGCAACGCCTGGTCTCTGCCCGAGGCACACCATATACGAGAGCTACTGATCGGTTTTGAGCACCTGGGGATCTTTAACGTGCGGGAAAGTCTCGTACGGACGGGCGTTTTTGCTTTTCGCCTCCTCTAAGAAATCGGCCACCGCGGTCTGCAATGTCCTTGGGCTCAGCAGCACAATGAGCCACCCTGGCAGGGTGTGCTTACGAAAGGCACAGGAGATGTTTACCTTTGCCTGGCGAAATGTGCGTGCTTAGAGGAAACACAGCTGAGCGAGACGCTGCTTTGTTCCTTCACTGTCTCCCAATGAATGCCATTTTGCGCCACACTGGGCGTCTCCTCTTCTGAAGTCTTTCTTGGACCCCTTAAACTGGGGAACGGTGGTCTGCCCGTTCCTCGATGCGGCCTTGTGGCCAAAAGTTGAAACAGTTCACAAAAAGAATATAATGGGCAGAACCATTCTGCACATGTAATACTGCTGGCACAAGTTGCACATGTTCCCACTTCCTAGTGCAAGGCGAATTTCAGGCACACACGAGGCAAACTGTAGGTACATAACCGGCGGGCCAGGCATTAATTGTTATCGTTTACTAATAATTATGATATTGTAATATGAATATTATAATTAGTTATAATAACATTGTAATAACATTATTATTATTGAGAGGGCCTGAAGAGACAGGTGCAGGAGGACGTTTATTGGGAAGCGTCGCAACTGCCGCGGACTCGGAAACAGCCTCCGATGATGATGATATTCTCAAGAGGAGGGTTGGTAGGATGGTGATGAGGATGATTGTGAAAGGAAGAAGATGAAGCACAGGATGGTGCCCACAATATACGAGCCGGTCACTGTAAATACGACGCGATGCTCAGAACATGCTCACATTATTATTATTATTATTGTTATTATTATTATTATTTCCGACCAGTTTTAATTCTATTTTCATTGCCCTATTTTCGTTTATGTTGCTCGCCTTTGTTACTGTTCCTACTCATATATATCTATATCTGCCCGTCTGTATTGTCAAATTTTTATGACACTGTGTTTTATCGTTTCGCGATTGTTCAAACTTTAGTGTGCCGAAATCATTGATTTTGTTAAATGACCTTTATTCTTCATTATAGTTTTTTTTCTTCGCTTGTATTTTGTTGTTCTTCTCACGTGTGGATGTATTTGTGTCGTCGTCTGTCTTTTTCTTAAGTGCGCCAGCACAAAGGCTACGGCTGTACCTGGGCACTATAATAAAGAGATTGATTGATTGATTGATTGATTGATCATCATTATTATTATTATGTTAAGAGTAGCGATTCGGTTCATTTTTACAATAACAAGGCAAAAAAGCAACATGCTAAAAATGGCACAGAAGGTCTCCAGCTCATGCGAGGTAAAAGGAAGCTCGGAAAAAAAAGAGCAAAACTCCTGCTTGTTATGTTCTAGGCAGGACAAGAAACAAAAAGAAAATATACGCAAAGATGCACGCTGCACTGATGGCCCATGAGCATTATGAAGGTGGTAAAATTGAATTGCATTGAACAGGCCTCCACTTAATTCGTCGCGAAAGGAGTGAGAGGGCAGAGAACGGTTACACGGTAGGGGAAGACATTTGAGGCAGTAAGGCAAGCAGATACGTGGCTCATTTTTTTCACTCTATCGTACTGTCACCCTTCCGCCGCGAATGTACTCTGGGCAACGTGTCCTGAATGACCTCCCGCTCCCCTCTTTTCGCACCCAGGTGAATGGGGAGGCCAAGGGCATTGGCTCGGAGGCTGAAGAGTGGGAGTCCGACTCTGGCACTGAGGAAGAAGAGGTCCCCGACCGGTCCGCCGAAGACCAGAATGAAGTGAGTGCCCGTATGGTGGAGCCTGGGCTGCTTCTTTCTTCACCTTTTGTGACTCGTGCAAGGATGAAAGGAGGTGGCGTGAGCGCAGGAAAAGCCTCACTTGTGCTCAGCTCATTCATCATCGCCATCATAATCGTCATCATCAAATTTACTTCCAGTTTACATCAAAATGCGAACTTCGGAATGGAAGGCATCTAAAGGGTGTTCAAACACCTGACGGAGGCCAGTCCTCTTTCAAAGACAGAGCAAGTTTTATGAACTGGAAAACTTTCTAGGAATTCTCGCCTGTGCTCTGCTTTCTTGCAATGGTTGCCCTCAGTGTATGCAGATTGCCTTCCTCGGTCGGAGCCACTGCAAAGAGCAAAAGAGTTACGCCGTAATCCAGCTACTCTTTATTTTTTAGCTGGGTGGGAGGGAACGTTTCACTAGCAGCAGTGTGGAATGTTTCTGATGGCAGCTAAATGTCTAGTGTGGAAGCGAAACAGGGAACCACTAACATTGAATTGGTGTCAGTAGAGGCTTGAGGGGAAATTGAAAGTCTCATCTGCTGATCTTGAGGAATATTCCTTCTACTTCATTCTGATGGCCTGCACTAAACATTGTTGGAGACTTGTTTAAACAGTCAAATACTCCGACTTATTAAATGCTCATCTTTAAGGAAAACTCCCTCTGTACAGTGCGAACTGTTGTTAGATGCAACATTGCAGTTGTCTGTTAAAGTAGTGTTGTACAAGCCAGAAAGCTGCAGTGGTCAAGCATTGTTTTTGCTGAGTGCCGTTGAGCATGTGCTGTGTTAAAGGGGCTGTGAGAACGAAATGCACCTTGGTTCAGTGTGAAAGAACTCACTCAGTAACTTTATTTCTGCCTGAAAAGTAACTTTATTCCTGAAGATGTTTCCTAACTGAAAAAAATGCAAGAGTTACTGAGGAACTTTCAAACTCGTTCCAGGCAATACATGGTATTGGCTGGAATGAAAAGCATAGTTATCAGTACGTTGCCATTCAGGTGGTACAAGTGAATGGAGCCAGAGGACCCACTACAGTCGCTCCTGTACGGTGGCTGTAGTCTTGGCCGCCAGTCATGCAAACAGGATTTTGTTGCGTCATAATAAAGTCGCCGGAAAGTGGCTTAGTTGACACTGCTTCATCTCAATTTACTCACTCCATCTTCATTGTTTGTCTCAAGTTTTCGATGAAACCAGCATCAATTTGATCGGGGCAAAGCAGTGTTTCTCAAGGCCCCTGTGCACGTGCCCCCTTCTATTGCAGGGCACCGCTGCAAAGGAGTCCGAGGCCGTTGCGGAAATGTCTGCGCTCGTAAACTACATTCAGCCGGTGCGCTTTCACTCCTTCGAGCACGCCGAGAGTGAGTATCTGTTCCTGTTTGCCTGACACTAAAAGTGTCGACAGGTGGGAAATGGAAAAAGCAATGCAACGGAGCATGGGTGCTGAACGTTTCTAATTTGGTAATGCGAAAGTACGAAATGCCTCATTGAGCAAAAATGCCGACGTTGGTGTCTGTAACAGGCTTTGAAGCGTTCCAAAGCACGAGGCATTCCGTAGCACTCAGAAGTAGCACCAAGTGGCTGTTCACGCCGGTACAACACTACACGGCAAGTGCTTTCAAGTGAGTGAACTAGCAGGCAGCGAAATCCACCATTGTTGTCAGAATCAGAAAATCAGGAATGTTTTTTTTTTTACTTTCCTCAGTGGAAAAACGGACCTCAGACAAAAAGCTGCCCATTCAGCACCTTGACGAGGCCTGAGGCCCTACACACAAGGTGGCAGCGGGAGAACACAAGATACTTGCAGGCTCGAAAAAATAGGAAAGGAGATAGAGAGAAGAAAAAGAAAAAAATGTTCCCAAAAACGGTGTGATCAAGAACAACAAAATAACAGAAATAATTTCATACGCACAAATATAAATATAACACCACAGTACAGTGCGTGTCAGGCTTGTCTAGGGCAAGCGAACGCGCGGATTGGGAGTGTGCTGGCGACATCTGCTGATAGCGGCTGGGTTGGAGATAGCTTGCCATTGCGCGTGCGCCGATCTCGGACAGGGTCAGGCCGGTCTTCGTTTTGCATGTGCCACTCGAATTTGCAGGCGCCACCACCCTCGAGGGGCGATTGTCTTTCACAGTGGCAGCCTGGAGCGTTGACAGGACAGATAGACGCGTCGTTCGACGCGGTGCAATAACCCATCAGGTGGTTCCGCAATGCTAGAAAACGACCTTCGGTAATCTTCTGAATCTCACGTTTAGCAAACGAAAAGCACGCAACAAGAACGCACTGCAGCACTTTCCGTCAAAACATTTGTGCGATTAAGTAACGGCTGCACTGATAATGCATGGCATCAAATTACGTGCTTACCCTGTGTCACCGCCTACGATTGGCACTTCAGAATAAAAGCGCCCCTTGTGGGGCCTGGCGTCTCTAAGTTTGAGAGGCTCATGCTATAAGACGACCGACCCGAGCCTGTCCGAGATCCACGCACGCGCAATGGCAAGCTATCTCCAACCCAGCCACTATCAGCAGATGTCGCCAGCTTTCTCGGAAGCCGCGTGCTCGCTTGCCCTAGACAAGCCTGACGCGCACTGTACACTACATGTATAAGCACATGTACACGCCAAAAAAATTCCAACACCCGTGATCATATACACACTGGCATAAACACGGATACAGGTGTATGACATGTGCACAAAAGTCCAATGCACGCATGCATACCTGCAGGGGAAACGACAATTTCTTACAACTTACTTTCGGGGAAAACAAATGACAAAAAAGCTTGGCACGCTTTGTAACGAAATAACAACAAAAAAATGGAAGAACCAGACGTTCACACGACGCTGTGAACAACGTAAAAAAAGAAGAAAAAAAAACACGCACGCACATATATGGAACTCAAAGGCAAATCCGACAAGTCTTTTTGGACAAATAAAAGTAAAGCAGTGTAGCACGCCACGTGAGAACTCGCTGCTATCTTCTACCCTTCAGAAATTCTGCTTAAAAATTGTTCAATTAGATCGAGCTTATTTATTTGGGACCATCAAAAAAAAGCTATATTACTGTTCAGGGTGTAGCGTATTATATATTTTAACATTTGTTGACCGTAGTTTGTGGGCGTTCTGGGAACAAGCCACTTTTCTGTGTTTCGAGTGTTCGCGGCCGGTATGCGTTCTTGCAATACTGACATTTTCATTAGGAAAGTGGTGCGGAGTGAGGCTTTAGAAGTGAACAATGAAACAATAATGTACTGCAGCATCATGTGAACGGGTAGACATTTGAAGCGAACGAAGAGTGGTTTAGTATGAGCACAGTACTGTTCGCCCGCAACGATGCGAATCGCTTTCTTTTGCGAAGCGTCCCAGGCATTCAGTCGGACAACCCTTAAAGGGCTGGTGAAGAGCTTTTTAAAAAAATTTTGTTGGGGGCATTGCAGTATGCTTTTCTTGACGCTGAATACGAAAATCGTTTATTTTATGTGTAAATACACCCAAACCATCTTTTTTCGTCAAAATAAACGATCCCTGCCCGGCGGCGCGGTCAGAGCCCTGGCTGCCTTTCAGGATTGGCCGGCTGCAGATGACGTCATATTCGGAAGTGCCGGCGCTGTGGTGACTGCTCTGCCTGAAGATCTCAATCTGTACTCGTTCAGATACGGGCCAGAAGGACCTGTGGTGAATGGAGTGCTCACACAATCTTTCCTTAGAACAAGTATAAACGCAACAAGTTCGCTCTTGGCGAGCTTTGCGAGCTTTAGAAAGGGGTTCTCCCCCGACGACTCATGGCCGACTTCTGTTTCTCGGGTGCAGGGAAGTTGTGCAGATATTGGTTCCCCGCTTTCACTACCAGCGCTAGTCACAATTCCTAGCACAATTTTTCAATACACCATTATGTAAAACTTTGTTTTTCCAATGTAAAACTTTGTTTTTACATTCGGACAGGCGGCAACACGCTCTGTGCAGCGGCCTGCGATGCGCGCAGGCAGCAGCTAGCGATGCGGCCGCCACCGCCAGCCACCGCGTCGTGCGGAGGGGTGCTGGTGCCGGTTCGCTGCTCGGCAGGTCAGCGGAACGTATCATTGCAGCGCAAACGCAGTTTTAAAATAGGGGAATCGAACGCTGGTGGTCCCCCAAAAGGTAGAGGAACGAAACCGCAGCACGCTGGTCCCCGATGAACTTTAGAAAAACGCCTTCCCCAACAGCTCCAGTCCCGGATGTTGGGAACTTTAGGCTTAGCACCAAGACAGATATTTGGTCGCTGCTGTAGGGAAATGAGTGCTGACGGCTGCTAGCCGCGCATGCACCAGTGACTGGAGCAGTGCTAGCCGAACAAATCACGCCCACCTTTATTGGTCACAATAATATATAGCAAGAATGGCATGTAGCGCCCTCTACATCTCTTCCCCGAGATTAGCACACACGAAACAAAACACATCACAAGTCAAGTCTTTTCCGAAGACAAGGATGTCGTCTATCATGTTGACGAAATTTTGCTGTCCCTCCAAAATACGAGCCATTTCATGCTGAAAATACTCTGGTGCCGAAGTCAGTCCGAAGGAAGACGGCAGTAGCAGTAGCACCCGAATGGCGTGACAAATGTGGTATACTCTTGGCATTCTTGAGACAACCGCACTTGGGGAAACCCTGCTGTGGCGTCGAGTTTTGAGAACACTTTTGCATCTCCAAGTTGCCCGACTACCCATTCGAAGCTCGTGCCTTTCACGGAGAACCTCTTTGTTGAGCTTCATTAGGTCCATGCATATTCGGTATCCGCCCGAAGCCTTCGGTACTGCGACAAGTCCGGCACACCATGGTGTCAGCTGTGCAATGCGCCTTGTGATGCCTTGATTTTCTATCTGGTCCAGCTCCTGCTTTACCGTGTTGTACAGAGGGATGGGAATTCTGCGAGGTACACTGAGAGCGAATGGTTTTGCATTTGGCTTGAGTCGAATTGTGTACTCCTCCCCTACTGTACCTAGCCCTTCAAACATATCCTGGCCTGGGGCTGAGTCACTTGCAGAGCAAGCTTTTTACCACGCTGGGCGGCATCGATGAACTTAACGACACCGAATGCGAGGATAGCAGGGTAGCCCAGAAGAGGAGTAGTCTGTGAAAGCATGACGTACACTGGCTGCATGCAGCTGCAGCTCTTCCACTCCAATGTAGGTGTGAATTGGCCCGATACCTTCAAGGGATGGTCCCTGGACCAGTGAAATGACCATCCGGTTTTTCGAGTTGCGAAGGTACCCCGGGAAAAGTGCTTCGAAGAACATTAACATCTGTTCCCGACTCGACCTTGAACTCGAGCGGGACGCCGTTCACTTGAACACAAACAAACTTGGCTTTCGCCTTGTGACTGGTGTTCACGGCATGCATCTCGATAGCGTGCCTGCTTTGTGAACGTTGTTTAGCTAAGCAAACAGCTTCAAAATGTCCTTTCTTTTTGCAAAACTTGCAAACGGCTCTTTTGGCAGGGCAGAATTCCCGTGGATGCGCATCTCGTCCGTAGAAATGACACGATCCGTGCGCGGCGACGGGGGGACGTTTCCCTTGATTCTTGCGCTTGATTACGTGACTGCCTTGGCGCTAGCCTGTGTTTTACTGCATCAACGGAGATTGGTGCCGATAACTGGGTTTCGCGTTCCCGTTTTTCTCGTTCCGCATCTTCGTGCAGTCACGCATGCAGGAGCGCTTTGTCAAGCGATAAGTCGGGAGTGCGGCATAGCTGTTCTGATAACCTGCTGTCCAACAAACCAAGGATAAGTCAATCCTGAACGAGCCTGTCCTCGACGGACGCTGAGCCGTAGTTGCATTTCTTTATCATGTTTCGCAATGCGGAATAAAAAGCATCAATGCATTCACCTGCTTGCTGCATCCGCTTGTGAAAACGATAACTTCATTGACAGGGTGCACGAAATACGAAGTCTGTGTTACGAAGTGAACTTGCTTTTCACAACGCTGTATGGCTGAACTTCTTCGGCAGATAAGTTCAGAAAGCTAGAACGTGTCGAGCCTGAGTACCCATGCAGTAAAGAAGTGTTCGTACCCGGACCTCGTCTGTAGCTTGGTGCAGTCGTGTAGCGAACGCATAGTCCTCGAACTGCTCAATCCAGGTAGGCCACGCACTTGGGTCGGCGAAGTCGAAGCTCTAGGCATCCCAGCAAATGTGGCCTCTGACTTGTTTGCCACCGCACAAGGTTAGCAGCGGCAGTGAAGACCGTACTCAGTGATCCCACTTCTGACACCATGTAAGGAAATGAGTGCTGACGGCTGCTAGCCGTGCACGCACCAGTGACTGGAGCGGTGATAGCCGAACGAATGACGCCCGCCTTTATTGGTCACAACAGCATATATCAAGAATGGCGTGTAGCGCCCTCTACAGCTGCTATCTCTACTATTGCGAATGACTATACTTGATACAGTTTTTCACCGCACTATCATCCCCTTTCTCGCTTGTGGAACCTTATTTTTACGTTGATAGTCATTCTAGCCATCGGTTCTGCGTTCGTTTTTGCGCGCAGGTAATGCCATCCATCGGCCTCTCGCCGCATCTCGTACTCGGGCAGGTTCATTTGCTGCCGTCGACGAGCTCTGTGACCGGTTCGCGCTCCGCATTGTGATACAAATTCGATCACCTCTTTCAAAATCACCTTGGACGACAATCCCTAGCACAATTTTTCACCACACTATCATCCACTCTCTTGCATGTTCATTTGCTTTTCGCAACGGCCTTGCTTCTGGACGGCAGCGACCGCTCTATGCGTGTGCGAGCCGTTTCGTGGGTCATATCGGCCTGCACGACCGGCGAGTTTGCGGAGCGCTTCCGCGTGCAGAAAACGCTTGATGCTTTCAGCTTGCTTGATTTCTTCTTAAAATATAGCTACTCAGACAAGCTGTCGTCACAGCCAACAACGTTGATCGGGAAAACGAGCAAGAAGTTCGGGAAGCCCAAAGCGCTGCGGTCCCACAAATTTTCTAATCCCCTTATAATTATGGATCAAAAACTTGGGGTACCCCCGTATTTGTTTGAGCCCGTCTCTTCAAGTATGAAGCACAGAGCACCTGACGACACGGCCGGCCCCGCGACTACTCGTGAAGGCAGTGTAGTAGCCACGGGCGCTCGGGTAGGAAATCTCTGGTATCTAGGAGTCGCTTTAGGGAATCACACAGTAGCATTACGGTTAAAAAAATCGACGCGGAAGCAACTTAAGGCAATGATGAATAATAAAGTGCAGATTACACGCCTGCTTAATTCGGAACTTCGCCCAGAAAACTCGGACACAGCAAACCAGCGGCGCACGTCGCTGGCCGTCTTCCGAATATGACGCTACTTCCGGTCGCTGTCTCTCGGTTTCTCGCTCAACCGGCGATGCGGCAGGGAGCAGTGGGCCAACTTTAACGACGAATACCGCTGTCCTCAAGCTAAAAACGCCGAAAAAAAGTTTATAGGCATAAGCTGACCAATGTAATAACTGTAAAAAGCAGAGTTTTGCCCGGTTTCAAAAGCACTTCAGTAGCCCTTTTAGAAAGTTTACATGCCTTTGCACTTTATTTTGTTGCAAAAGGTGATGTTGATAAAAAAGCTGGGGCACCACCAGAATGATTCCCTCTATCATTGGGTTTCAATGGTTGGGACAACACTCAAAGCCACTCAGACCAAACTGTCGGGTCGAGTGATGGCGCCCAGGTAATGTGTACGAGGAAGTGGGCCGCTTTTGTGCTGCCCCAATTTAAGGGCTTCTCCAGGAGGAGTGCACCAAAACGGGCAGGCCGTGGCTCGGTGGCTGCGGCGGAGTGCAGCTGAGGCCAAAGACTGAAGTGAAGTAACGTTGAAAGCCGGACTAGTTGGTGGAAGTTCATCTTCGCAGCGCTGGAATAACGGGACAAAGGCGGGAGCAAAACATGGAGCAACTGTCTTTGTCACGTTATTTTTGCACTGTGAAGCGGAGCCCAAGGATGCTGGTTCAGTCGCTGCCTGATTTGGGGGTCTCATTACAGTTTTCAGCTATGGGGTCCTCATCTGTATATCATTATTATTGTACTACTTTTTCAGAATCGCTGAAAAACTGAAACTGAACTGAACTGAGCCGAAAGCATTCTCGCGCACTTAATTTTTAGGCGTTTCTGAAGTTGGCTTTGTGACACAGCGGTGAGCATCTGGTGTGGCACGCTTTACAGGATGGTTGAAATGATTGAACATGTAAAGAGGTGTGGCTTCACGAGCGGCTTCTTGTTCCACTATTCTTGCCATGCCATTGTCAGTGAATGCGTGTAAGGCGTCACCGTAACATCATCGCTGGCAAACATTTATGTTACTGGGATCCGGATCGTAGTTTCGAGGTGCTGCAAGAGCGGAGGGGCTCTCTTAAAGGAGCCATGAAGAGAAAACACAAGTTTGGTTCATTCAAAAGATTGTCTCGTTAGAATCATACTGTCGGTCGGTTTCAGTGATGTCACTTGGGACCACGAAAACGCACGATTGAGCGGGAAAATCAAAATTTTAACCTAAATTATTTAATTTCTCAGTGAATAAAGCACCGTTTGTATCCGGACAAGCGCTGGGGGCACTATAAAACACGAAATCTGTCGAATAAAACCAACTTGCATTTTCTCTTCATGGCTCCTTTAAGGGGGACTCCCCTGTTAACACTTCTGTGGGACTCCCTACTTAGCGACCCACAATGAAAAAGTTTTTCTCATCCGTGAAAACACTCCGAACGGCCTAGTTTACTCATTGTGCAAACATGTCACTGCTGTACTCATCAAATAAAGAAATGAAACTCTCGCTTGCTAGACAGCTAGCGCCATCTAGTGAAAACTACGCAAACCAAAATGTGTTTCTTGTTTACTTTTAGATTCAGTAAAGATTTGATATATTTCTGAAAGAAACAAACTAGTCCATTTGGACTGTTTTTATGGATCTGTAAAAAAAATTGTATTGGTGTACGAGGGTTTCCAGGGTTTCCCGTAAGTCACGACTTGGCCAGTCCCGTAGGAATGCGATCAGGTGAGCCTTCCTTAATGTTTCGAGCTGCCGGCCAGTAACATGCAGCTGCCCAGCCAACACTCTGTTAAACTTGATCACAGTGACCTCTCTCCTCGTGGTTCTTTCATTGAATGCCTGCTTCACGTTGTGAGCGCTGAAGTGTGTGTTTTTTTCAGAGCGGGACCGAGTTACGAGATTTCGTCATTTGTGGAAACCCAGGCCACAAACCTGCTCAAGGAACATCCTGTAGAGTTTGTCAAGTATCCTTTGGAAAGCCCAGGCAGACATGTGATTTGATTCCTAGTGGGCATGGCAGTGGGCAGATGTGACAGTCGAACATGAACAGCCAGAATGCAGCGGACCCGTATGCTTCAACTGGCTGGTCTCCCGCTGTGACCTCGCAGCATACCACACTAATCAGAACCATATCATTTGCAAAGCACTCCTTAGGTCTGTACTGAGCACAAGGACATCAGCGTGTATAGTGCAATTGTGGGGGGGTAAGCCAATTGTTACCGTATTTTTCTACGAAGCATTGCTAGTAATAAATGTTTGGCAAAAGGAGTACCCTACGCTGTAGCGCTCTGGCCACTAACGTGTTTAGGGTTATGAGGTTCCTCTACTAGCACTGTGTTTTAGAAATCCTCAGGGAGCATAGGGCAAGAAGACATGTAATTTGTGTATTTCTTGTTTTTTCTACGAAGATCTGCACTAGTTTTCCCGTTTATGTCCATTGTAGATGAATTTTAGACTAATGATAGGAGGGGGGATTAGCATACAGAAGATGTCTTGAGATGTTAGTGCCTCTTTAAGAGCCTTGACCAACTCAACTCCAGCTACAACAAGCGCCAACTGAGTAGAATATACCCGAGTGGAACGCGGGTCTCATCTAGCAACTACATGCCACAAGTGAGTGGGTTGGAAAGGAACAACATTTCGCTTTGGTGCCGTCATTTTGAAATGACAGGAACGGTTATAATTAGGGATGTGCAAATGCGGAATAGTAAACTTTGAATCGAATGTCGAATCCAGTTTGGAGAAAAAGCTTAAAAAAACCTCTTCTGATTTCAAATCACGGAGGCACTGTCAAAAACGCAACAATAGCGGCGCCAATTCCTTTACTGGAAGCTGCTCTATTATGTAAGCATCCGGTCGCAGAATTCAAAATGGCGGTCGGGGTCTATAGCGACGGATCTTATCGGATCTACAGGAAGGATCTTATCGACGCAATCAGAAATTAATCCGTGCTGTGGGATAAAATTTACGGCCTCTGCCAGGCACGTTTGTCGAAAGCTGCGATTTGGTCGAAAATTGCCGAGCAAACGGGGTAGCAGCACTGCGTTAGCGTGCATCAAAATCTCTCGCTATTGCGTAGGCGGGAACATTTGAAAAATCCACTCGCCTATTCGAAAACTTCAGTAGTGGTTATTCGATTTGTGAATGGAATTATTCGTGGAAATACTATTTGATTTGTATTCGTATATTCGAGTATTCGCACACCCCTAGATATAATACGCAATCCATTGCAATCATTTAACCATCACTTAATCTCGCAGCCATGTGGAAGCTGTGCCAAGTCTGAACGCAATGGGATTGTTTTCCTTGGGTGAAACATTACGGAAACTGGAATTTGGGGAACAGAATATTGCTGCTACATGGAAACCATTCTTGAATAGAGAAGTACATTAGTGTACAGTGCACGCTGGTTTTGTTGTGGAGTTTAAGGTCTTTTTAGCAACAGTTTTACGCATCCTGCATTGAAGGTTGCACTGATAAATACCTGCGTGCTGCTTTCCAGGCATCTTCGATACTTTCTTTTCACTGCGATTTAATAAGCGGATAAAGCAATAATGCTGTATAATGCTGAGGTGTGCCACAATGAAACCATCCATGTTTTATGTTATTAATTTTCGCCACCGTGACCATTTTTATCATTTGCTGCTGATAGTCACTGCTGAGTACTTTCTACTTTTGCTCCTAAGGGCACCATGTAAAGCAGATATAGTACCTCACTGTAGGTTGTTAAATTAAGGAAGGACTGCTTATCGCAACGTGGGAAACGGTGCCAATTTTAAAGCTAGAGTGCATCAATTAAACAGGTGGTGGTAGTTTGAAAAATTGCACGTTGTACCTGTAATGCACGTGGGTCTGTTACACTGGTGCTAGTAGGTGCTAACTGTGCCGGCAATATAAAGTCCGTTGTGGCACCAAGTTGAATTGTGAATGAGTTGTTGTGCTCCATTCATCTAGTGTAACACTTTTTCAGTATCCCCCCCCCCCCCCCCCCGTTGTGTGGCTAATGGGTCTGTTGCCTTTCCACGCAGGTATTCTGGAATGCAGGCTGCCAGCTCATAGCCTTAAACTTTCAAACCTTAGGTTGGTATTTTTCTTTATTGTTTCACGGGAAATTTAAGAGAAGCTTTGGCAAATTTTGACAATGGGTTCTAGCCATGGTACACTGTAACTGAGCTTGACAGCCACTGCGACTGGCAGTATGCAGAAGCCAAAAGCGGCCTTAAATGGTGTGCCCTACTTCCACCATTTTGAGTGCGTTGATTGCCACTGAACCCAGCAGTTGGCAGTTTCTTTCTCGGGCATATAAGTGCAGAATTCCTCGCCATCCCAGTAGAAAATACGTATTTTTTCAGTTGGATTATTGAACGAAAAAAGTTTTTCCAGCTAGAAGTATTTCTAGCTAGAAAGAGACAGAATGTCTAGCTAGAAATTACTTCTAGCTCATTTCTAGCTGGGATGAGATTTTGTTCCAGCAGGCAGCTACTAATTCCAGCTAGCATTTTTCAGTCCAGCTGTAAAAAGAAAAAAACCTGCAAGCTGGAAATAATTGTCCTTTGCTAGACTAAGAATTTTGGTAGTTAGAGGTTGTCAATTCCACCTATAATCTATAAATCTAGTCAGATAATAAAGCTGGGAACCATGATTTCTCGCTAGAAATGCTCTTTCCACTTGTAAGGGGGGTGAGCTGTATTTGTCCACGCAGACCTGGGCATGCAGCTCAACCTGGGCATCTTTGAGTTCAACGGCCGCAGCGGGTATCTGCTGAAGCCGGACTTCATGCGGCGGGCCGATCGCAAGTTCGATCCCTTTACGGAGTCCACGGTCGACGGCATCATCGCGGGCACTGTGTCCATACGGGTGAGGGATCGTCACCCCCCACACCTCCAGCGTTGGCCTGCGTGTCATCGTCCAGTCTTGGTATCTTGGTGGGACCCCGGATCCCAACCACGAGGCAGAGATAATAGAATGGGGTGGAGTGCATTCGGCAGGCATTCCCAGATAATAAATGGCAGCCTGTACCATTGTCCCTGAACAAGAAAGGGTATGGCAGCCGCATCTTGCCGGTACTCACCAACGGGGCAGAAACTTGGAGGCTCACTAAGATGGTTCAACTTGAATTGAGGACGACTCAGCGAGCAATGGAACGGATGATGATAGGCGTAACGTTAAGGGACAAGAAGAGAGCATGCAAAGTGGGTCAGGGAACAAACGCGTGTTAAGGACATATTAGTAGAAATTAAGAAGAAGAAATGGACATGGGCAGGGCATGTAATGTGAAAGGAAGATAACCCTTGGTCATTAAGGGTAACAGAGTGCATCCCTACAGAAAGCAAGCGTTGCAGGGGGCGGCAGGAAGTTAGATGGGCAGATGAGATCAAGAAGCTTGCAGGGATAAAGTGGTCGCAGTTGGCACAGGACCGAGGTAATTGGAGAATAATGGGAGAGGCCTTTGCCCTGCAGTGAGCGTAGATAGGCTGGTGATGATGATGATGATGATGATCCAGGTCGGGGTTAGGGGGGCCATTCTACTGTGTCCTGGATGTCCTGAGAAAGTTTTTTTTTTGTCCCAAGACCATATCGAATTGGAATCAGCTCTGTCAAGTCAGTTTGGGTCGTGTAATGGAGAGTAGAAACACCGACCAAAATATCTCTAAAATGAGACATTTCAGCTTCCACTTCAGTGAGATATGTTGGTCAATCTCCTTTTTACCTGTGACACCCACAGAATCAGCCTTAATTGGTTACCTACCTACAAGTGCGTATAGACACATTGAGGTTGCTTGCTCATGATTTTCCACTCATGACTGCAACCATGAGCTGGTGTGCGCTCATTAGCACAGAAGTACCCATCCACGAATGTGCCAGTGAAACAAACCTGCCCATTTCTAGGATGCTGAATGGAATGCCTACCCAGGGACATCAAATGAAGTAGGTGGAATATAAAGAAAACTCAATGGAGGGATGAACAAAGAAGTTTGGGGGCAAGGAATGAGCTCAAAAACTAGCTAAAGGAGTGGCTGGGAAATTTGGGGAGACACCGTTGACCTGCTTTAGACCCGAACAGGCTGGTGACTACGACGATGATGATGGTGGCCCCAAGAATCAGTGCCCTCTTCTTGGCCCCTTTTCGGCAGATAATCTCGGGTCAGTTCCTGTCGGACAAGCACGTGGGCACGTACGTGGAGGTGGACATGTTCGGCCTGCCCGCAGACACTGTGCGGCGGCGTTTCCGCACACGCACCGTCCCGGCCAACGGCATCAACCCCGTCTACGACGAGGAGCCCTTCGTCTTCAAGAAGGTCGTCCTCCCCGACCTCGCCGTGCTGCGCATATCGGTGAGTGTTGTGCGTCGTGTTACGTCCCTCCTGTTGCACGTCCCTACTGTTGCACTTCCGGGTCGCTTGAGGCTTGTATTGATCCGGTATCGTGCCGTGACTCATGTTCATTTCTGTTGTTCATTTCATTTGAAGTCTTCATTTCTCATTGATTATGCAGTGTTTAATGCGTGACAGCATGCGGTCTGTAGTAGCTAGGGGATTTCCCTGTTGTTCCTCTGACAAAGCACAATCTCTTCTGGCAAAGAGAGCTTTGGCAGCTAGTTTAGCGGTTGGCTTCCTCCGTTATTGGTCCTCCTCAACTGTCTGGGATATGCAATCGAGCATCCGTTTCCCACGTGTATTTTTATGGCACGTATACCACGGACGTCCTCTGTGCGTGCCACGGACGACGTGCGACAAATGCCTGGGATATGCAATTGAGCATCCATTTCCCACATGTGCTTTGATGGCATGTCCCCGAACGTGGATGTATGCCAGACGTACCACGGATGTCCTCTGCACGTCCCGCGGACGACGTGTGACCGTCGCTCCCGCTGCGGTTGCAGGCGTGCGACGACAGCGGGAAGCTGCTGGGGCACCGCATCCTGCCCGTGGTGGGGCTACGCCCGGGCTACCGGCACGTGTCGCTGCGCAACGAGTCGGGCCAGCCGCTGCTACTGCAGACGCTCTTCGTGCATGTCACCGTCAAGGACTACGTGCCCGACGGGCTCTCCGAGCTGGCCGACGCCCTGGCTAACCCCATCAAGTACCAGTCCCGCATCGAGAAGCACGCCACCCAGCTGCGCGCTCTGACCGACGACCTCGACGAGCAGGTATGTGTGTGTGCAAGCAACGTTGGGCCGGTCTCACTCCCTCTCTTCCGCGCACTCCTGTTGTCGGGCTTCCCAGTCCGATCTCGGGGGTGTCTGTCTGGTGGCGTAAGACCCATGTTACGGTGTTTCAACTATGGCGGCTATGCTTATGCATACTTATGTCTAACAGTGAAAGCATTTGTCAGTGAGTTCCAGTGGATGAAGACTTCAATGTCACCTCCTCTTAGGTAATGACATTGCAATATGCTTTTTTGCATACTGGTTCAGAGCATTAGCTTTGACGCTATAGATAATAGTCACGGGATGTGGCAGACAATCCTTATCGTGCCAAGGCCCACCATCGACGACGATGACGATGAGGAAGAAGTTGTGTACAGGGCACAGGTAGCTCTGGCTCCATTATTGCCGCTTCTACTTCAACTTTCAAGAGTCCTACTTCGACTTTCTGCCTGCGGATGACAGTCTAGCCAACATGCCTTATGCTTGCCCCTTTTCTGCTTTTTCTCAGTGAAGGGCCAATGGTGGGCCGGTTGTAAGTGCAGAGCACTTTGGGGGCTCGCCTTGCCGTCGTAGGTCGCTGTAACACTCAATGTCAAGTGACTGCCAGTATCGAATGGTGCTGCGAGATAACCGACCCAAGTAGAGCCCGGCGTACTGACGTAGGGGCGTCCCACAGAGGCTTCGAAAACCAAGCGGTTTAAATAGTCATAACTGTTTGAAACTCGTGAACCGCTGGCGCTTGTCATACATCTCCCCGTTGATAAAGAAAACTGCAGGCAAAATATATCTAATTAGCCGGCAGCACCCGTGTTCATTTAGTTAGGAGCGCTTATTGGGTTGGTTTTTACCCGGTTGGTTGTGGTAGTGCAACGCCGGTAGTGCAAAGTGGTAGTGGTAGTGCAAAGTGGTAGTGCAACGCCGCAGCGTGTGCGGGAGGAAAAGCAAGCACAAAAGGAACAGAACTCCCGCTGGCGCTGTTTCAGGCAGGGGGCACGCGACCACTGCAGAGGCGGGAAATTTAAATTGCATTGGGTGGTATCAATGAGCGGATAACGGCGGTACAGCCCATTATGGCGAATCAGTGCTGTGCACTTCCGACAGCTTTCACATTGAGTGGAACGGCTTTGATTTTTGCATGCATGGGACCTATTGGAGAGTTTCACAAGTGGCGTATTTTTGCTTAGATCTGTTTCAGACACGCAGATACAAAACACACCGTCGGTCTCCCCTTTCCCTACAGGGGGGTCTCTCCGGCGAGACCCGTAGTCCGTCGCAGCAGGCCGCTCCGGCCCAAGCAAAGGCAGAGGCGTCAGCGGCTGCTTCGTCACAACCGACGCATGGCAGTGGCGGCTCTCCATCCGCAGGGGCCGCGTCATCCTCCGCCGCCTCTTCGCTGACGCCGGCGGGCGGCAGCGCAGAGCCCCGGGTGGTGACCACAGCGGACTCCCTGGACGGAGGGGCAGGGGGGCCCCCTCCGACGGCGCTCAACGGCGGAATCCAGAGGAGCCCCGCAACAAACCTGGCCAGGCAGGACACGCTGAACCGTGCGTGGAAAAGAAAAGCTTTTTTCCCAATTCTGGTTGTTTTGTGCGCAGTGGAGCTACACCAGAACTCCTGTATTTATTCGAATATAAGGCGAAGTTTTTTTCCAAAATCCATTGCCTCAAAGTCATTCTGCGGCTTTTGTTCGAAGCTTAGTATATATATATATGGCGATTTCTTTGACTCTCTAAATTGCCCCGTCGCCTTATAATCATGATTGCCTTATAATCGAATAAATACGGTATTTATTTATTTTATTTACGTATTACTACAAGCCCATTGAAATGCCCAAACAGGATGTGGATAACAGAGGTTTAACAACATGGAGCACAAAAAAATTCAGGGCATAACTTAAACAACCAAACAAAAAAAGAATACAGGGCAGAATACAATACGGTCAATTGAGTCAATGCTATTGATGAGTGATGCTGGTGCTTGATTCCATTTCATTGCAGCTCTTGGGTAAAAGGAGAATTGGAAAACGATTGTAAAAAGGGGAATTTGAGAACAATTGTTCTAGCATTGAAAGGCATTAAAGGCCAACTGCACTCAAATTTTTGACGACATAAAAATAATGTCACGTAAAAAAATAATGGCGAAACGAAAAATAATGCGTCTCAAACATCAACACGCACGACGCGAACGGCTCCCGACTTCGGGGTTTTAGGAACCGAAACTGAATAGAAAACGTGGCCACTACCGGCGACCGGACGTGACGTATGTGACGGAAGGGAAGTGGCTGCGCTAGAACCGGCGCCCACTCGGAGCCACCTTCAAATACGCGTGGCAGTGTTGCGTTTCCCATTGCTGTTTCCACAGAAGACTTCCCACTAACGTTTGCCCAAAATAATGAAGTAGACTGTACGGCAGTTGTTTTTCATTAGAATTACTGGCGTTGTAGCAATCCTTGGCGTTGCAGGTAAAAAAGTGGGCCCTAATCTACAAAGCTAGTGTAACCAGCTACGGTTAGCCGGCGCTTCGGCTATCACATTGCTCTCCTTAAAGGGAATAAACCACACGCGGGGGGAGATCAATCACTATTTTACGATACATTTCGTGCAAACGGCTTCGTGAGTACCAGCCCAGTACTTTTAGTTTTGCTGCACATCAAGAATCGAATTATAAAAGTGGTCTGAAACTATAAGTCAGCTTCCACAGCTAAATGATGCACTAAAACACAAAAAAAGCTACCGCTGTTTTTTACTGTCACCAGACATGTGCTGTTGAAACCATTTTACTTTCTAGTAAACTAAATCTAGCTCTCTACAAAAACAAATACTTCACTTCGGAATTGAAAAAAATCTAGTTCATTGTTTTAAGAGATGAGCAGTATTATATGAGCAGATGAGCAAAATATATATACGTATTCATTTGTATTTTATATATATATATATTTTATATATATTAATAATTTGTAATATACTAGAGGGAAATCTGTCGCTGCAATTCCGTGCCGTCGTGCACGCTGCTACAGCATCTAGCAACGTTCTGTTACTTGGCTTGGCTAGTCACGCGGCTTCTTTTCGCTGTTAAAGCCAGAATGAACAAAAAAATAAAACATGGCAACATTTTTCTTCTTTCTTGCCCTGCCCGAAGCTTCCAAACAATTTCCCTTAAAGTGAGGGCTTTTCAAGAAGCTTGCTTTTTCTTACATAATGGTGTTGAGGTGTCCACATTTGTTCGTTCAGGATTGAGAATTACACGTTTTGTGTAAACATCTAAAACAGCAACACGTTGTAGCCTGAACTCAATACAGGTTTCTAGTGGTTGCAATGATAGCGACTTTCACACTGGCTCGACAATTGGAAAATCACTCAGGTGTGAAGAGGAGTTTCCTGCAATCTTTTTCAACATCTGCAGGCAAACTGGACCAGACAGTACGAAGCCTTTCAGACGAAGGCACCCAAGAAAAGACCCTGTCCTTACTAGGTAAGCTGCAAGAATTGACTGCACTCAATTTATTGCCGGAAAGTGGAGGTTCAGGAAGTGCGAGTAAGGGAGGACTAGTAAGCGCTGTGCTGAACAAATGGAACTGCTTTAATGTTTCAGCAGCAACCTTTACCCGCCCCTAGAGAAATTTATTTTATTTATTTATTTGTTTGTTTTAACATACTATCAGTACTGTACAGAACCAACCCAAGCAACCATGGACGCCCGTGGGACGTCCGAAAAATGTACATCCAATGCCAAGTTTGGACGGCCACTATACATCCACTCTACGGCGATGCTTGGATGTACATTTCCTGATGTGCTGGGGTCATCCTGCAATGGATGTACGCGAATAGGTAACCTGTGCTGGGTAGGAGGCGCTCCTAACATTGTACACTGAGCGCCGCCTTGGGGAGCGGCACAGACACTTTTGGTAGTACGGAAGCAGACGATCCGCCCGTGTCCGTACGGGTCTTGGCCTGTGCACGGGTCGCGCCTGTGCTGTTTGAGCATATTTTGTGTCGTGTTTGCCAGGGGAGAATGCCGCAAGTCGTTTCGCGGTATGGCTCTGCGATGGTACCATTACCCTAAGAGTTTCTACGAGAACACTTGATGGATGAAGGGCGGAAGCTGTGTACAGCAAGCTACGCATACGACGTGGATGAAAGCAACCCGCAAGATTCTGGCGGTTCACGTGCGATGGCCAAGTGCTATTCGCAAGAATATCACTGTACAGCTGAGCACCCAAATAGCGAATTTGCATGATTGTAGGTCGACCCTTTTTTTAAGATTTGACAATCCAATGTTGGGGGTTTGACTTAGAATTGAAATCTAACTTTGTGCCGCTTGTAACGGCAAGAGAAATGAGAAATCAGGGATGCTACGAGCTGTGGAAAGCGTAACACCGTCGTTTTTATGGTTACGGTCGAAGTGTAGCGTTTACCATGGCATACATTTTGGCGTCAATAAAGGTGATGCCGACTGTGAAAGTTTGCGTCCCCAATCTGTGCCCTTTGTCCACCGTACCTAGAGCCGCTAACCTTCCACCAGTGTGTTTGGAATTGTACTGAACGTGATATGGTTGCGCTTACGTCAGCACCAAGCATTGATTTATGGGATTCGGTAATACTCATTTTCTTTATTGGAGACGAACGAAACGCTTCTTGAATGCAAGTAACGTACTCACGAACCAGACGAAATCGTAAGCGGCCGCTTCTGTCAGCCGCCATGCTGTTTGTTTTGATATCGCGTGGCAGTGGCCGCTGCCGGTAGCTTGGATGGTTGTCGTCTCGCAGCGAATGTGTTCACATGATTGGGAATAAAGTTTCCCACTGAACCCACAGCGCATGGTTATTCCGTGTGCTTATACAAAAGCTTTTCTTTTTTAACATCTACTGGGCACACCACGAGCGTACGGTTCTTGTGGGCGCATCGATCATTGATGGAAGAGCCGCCGTATGGGGGGTATTGGTAGTTGACAGAAAAGCTTCTCTGTGCTATACGATTTTCTAGGTGGCCGCGTTGCCGCGTGCTTGTGTCACTTCTGTGTTGTGCTGAATCGCCCGTCTGTCATGACTGCTCTGAGCCCGAAGAACTCTTTCAGTGCTCGTTCACAGCAGCGTTCGAACAGGCTGCTTTCTGCGCTCGCTTTTTTTTTTAGAGTGATGCAGTTTCGGGGGGGGGGGGTTGACCTACATTCGAGTCGACTGACTTACAATCGTGTCAATACGATAGTGTTTTTATTTTTTTGTTGTCAAAGAGAAAAGACAATTATAGGCCCAAGTTTTGTTATGTTGTTTGGCTGCCCTTTTCTCGCTTGTCACTCCTCGCAGTCCCATTTAGGCCCGTGCCTTCTGCATCAGGCTCCGCTGGGCTTGCACTGAGTTTGTGTTGCCCACCCCTGCAAGTAGACAGAAAGGAGTTCCTTCAATTGCAAAAAAAAAGCTAACCCGAAAAAAAAATTGGTATGAAGTGCATTAAACAACCAGAGAATGGTTTTGAGGGTGCAGTCCGCACCTGGCCGGGCGAAATGAGCGACTAAATGCGTTAGTAGGCAATTTTAAAATAGGGAAACCCGGCCTCAAACGCAATGCACTTGCGCGCTGCGAGGTTTAGAGGTGCTTCCTTGACAACCCGCAACCAGAATGCATTGCTCAGGTCTGCTGGGAACTTTAGGCTTAGCATCGTGGCGGATATTTCATCGCCGCTATCAGTACAATTGCAAATGACAACCCCTAATACAACTTTTCACCACACTGACATCCCCTTTCCCGCATGTGGAGCTTTGTTTTAGCAATAACTGCCTTTTGAGCGATCGGTGACTAAGGCCGCTAGCAAAAATTCTGATACAAATCCTAATACAAGTGTATGCTTCCACTAATAGACCTATCAGTCTGTATTAGTCTATAGGTCCATCAGTCTGTATTAGTCTATCAGGTCTATCAGTGTGTATTAGTCTATTAGGTATATCAGTGTGTATTATTCTATTAGGTCTATCAGATTGTATTAGTCTGATAGGTCTACCAGAGTGTACTAGTTCCATAAGAACCAGTGGCAACTTTGAACAAAGCAATGAAACATGGCAACACATTTTATTATCAGGGTACACATGCGAATTCCGCTGGCTGACAGAAATCTGGCTGAATAATTTAACGATGCACAAGTTCGTAACCTGATTAAGAACGAACGAATAAATTGCAATGCAATAAAATAACGGCAGCGTGCAAAAAACTGCTCAAGCCAAACCTGCATGGTCCAGCCATAGGTACATATCGAGCGCATTATTGGCCGATTGAACACCATTCCCATTGTGATGCAACTTCAAAATGGCATTCACCCTTCCACAACACGCAATTACATTGGAGTCTCTTCGTTCCCTAGAGAAGGAGCAAAGGTGTCCAGAACGGCGAGGTGACGGGTCAAAGATGGGTCGGGCGGTGGCTTGGTTCATACTTTCCAAAGTTATGCGAGCGTTAGACACATCTCCAACACTTCTCGATGACACGATGCACACGCGTCTGATGTGAAATAACGCTGCAAGCCGCTTGCTTCGGCCGTCTTTTTCCCGAACATATACACACGCCAGCCGCACTGCGATGTTGTCGCCATATTGGCTACCCAACGAAGACCATGGCATGGCTTGGCTTGACTTCGTTGCAGTATTTCCGGCTTAGTTAGATTTCTTGCTCTTCTTGCAGCCTCGCAGGCGCAGCACTCTTAGCTCCTATCAGCTCTCTTCATTTCTGATAACAGCGCATTTTTAGGAGCGAAAGTGAAAAAAAAATGTTGAACTATTTTGCATCATAATTTAGTTTTAGAGATTTAGGGGCATTTACCAAAGAACAAAACACTTCATACAACACTTCATAATAGTATACAAAATAAAAATTATTGCTTAAAGGGACCCAGAAAAGCTTTGTGAATATGGCAATCAAATGCGTTTAAGTGGTAGAACACGTAACGGGAGATTTTTGAGCCCAGTGTGAGCCCCATACGTTGTACGGATAATTTGTAAACAATTTTTGAAGATAGCCTTTCTCAGCCGATGAGTGCGACACCGCAGCGAGCCGATTGCTGCTGCCGCAACAGAGATCGCGGCTGAAGCAACGGCAAGGCGCCCCCTGATTCGCCCAATCGCCGGTGAGGTCGGCCGCCAGTGACGTCACTGCCATTGGCTTCCGGCTGCTCTTCCTGCTTCCTGCGCTATCCCGAGTAGGCGTAGAGTACCGGATTTCTGCAGCGACGTTCCGATACGAGCGCTCCGAATCCTATGGATCTGGATAAAGATGAGTTATCCGTGCCATGTCATTGGCTGCAAAGCGAGCGACTGGAGTGGCGTCAAAATGAGACAAGGTACGGACGATTGCAGACTGTGCAACGACAAAGGCGGGTCCGCAGCGACTGACGCGTGCCTAGGCGCTAGAATGTAGCTAGCGCAGAACGTAAGCCGAGTGTCGCAATGTCACATGGCTATTCCCAGTGTTTCCAGCTGCTTTGAAAGAAGCAGAGAGGAAGGATGAATTGATGGGCAAGGGGGAAGAGGTGCATTTAATTGCTTCTGGCGCAGCTAATACTGAATAATTCCAACGGCATTGCATCGCTATATTGGTACTACGCGATAATACAGGCCTTTAGTAACTTTTACAAAAGCCTTTTATGGGTACCTTTAAGAGCCTTCATTTTAAACTTTTGTCTTGTGATTTTTGAGAAAAAAATAAAAATTCAGGAAATCGCACTTTGTGGGTCCATTCGTATTAGTTTTTATTTAAACCAATACGTCTCTATTAGTTCGTATTAGACTCACCAGTTCACATTAAAGAGCATTCTCTCTCTCTCTCATACAAACTAATAGCTCTGAAGTCTATTGGTCTGTCAGACCTATTTTAATTTGTAAATACAAACAAATAGGTTCATTTGTATTAGACTAATACATCTTATACATGAAACTTATAAAACTGATACAAGTTTGTATGAGACTAATACATGTCTTATATACCCAATACAAAAATATATAAGACTAATACAAGTTTCTATCAGAATTTTTGCTAAAGGCATCTGCGGTGGCCTGTTGATTCTTCCGCGCAGGTAGCACCATCGTTCGGCCACGTGCCGCAGTTTGTAGTCACGAAGGGGCGATCCAGAAGAAAAAAGGAGGGGGGGGGGTTCGCACAGTAGTGGGTGATGCTAAGAAGGGCGTGCAGATCACTAGCACTACGACTTCGTTTGGCGCACTAAGGGCTTACCTCTCGAATCGCTCCACCGACGATCAAGCATCGCAAGGCTTTACACAGTGGTACGCCGATGAGGAAAAAAATGGAACGTATGCCGGACGGGGCATTTTTGACGGGCAACCACATGCAGCGACGGTGACTAGCGACGTGAAAAACCTATGTAACTCAATGTGTACGACACACAGATAGCGTGGGCGAAAGCGGCAAGCGAAAAAAAATTAATACACTACTGCCAATGCTCTCTGTCCTCATCGCTTGTCACTGCCGCTCGCTTGTGGGCCACTGCTGACTGGCAAAAAATGAGCGACAGCGACGGCCCATCGCCTGCCACTGTCGTCGACCCCGGCGGCCTGTGTATAAATTTTTTCGCCTGTCGCGGTCGCGCACACTACCTGCTAGCTGTACCCAATGAGTTATGGTTTTTGCGTAGCTCGCCGTCACATGTGGTCATTCCTTTACCCCTCACGTTGTTCTCCAAAAGCAGGCTGCATATCCTGGTGTTCAATGTGGGCTGCCATGGTGTGCAGTCTGGCCTGTGGATTTAATAAATATTCGTAAACTCGTTGTTCTTCGCGCTTAGCCGCGCAAAAGTTCGAAACGTCAAGATTCGCTGTAACGAGAAGTCCGATTGCCCGTCGAACCACCTGAACCCAGCGCTATTGCCGCTCGACCTCGTACTGGTTCGATGGAGTGGAGTACAACATAATATTCGCGTCGAATCCTTCCTGATTGTGGCACTGGCAGACACAGGCATACCTTACTTTACATGGCTTTTGGCGGGGAACGTCGTGACTACTGCCCTCGCCGCTCACGTTCGCAGCCATTTTAGTTTAGAGTGTCTGATGCTGGTACTGCCAAAAATAAAATGACGCTCCCACTAGGGCAGCGCTACCTGTCAGTGAAATCTCCAGCGTAGGTTCAGCAAGCTTAAAAGCTGTTCCTAATTTGCGTTTTCCGGCCTCAGCACCTCTCGGCATATGACTTCATAGGTTCTGTTGTGGGCAGTGAGCTAGTGGGTTGCATGGCCATTCCCTTTTTTCCTAATTGTGCAGCTTATTTGAGATAAGTTTATATTAATAGGGGTGTGAGTATGATCCTAACGAGGCAATTTTTCTAATGAACTGAGCTTGTCTGTGTGGTTCTTTTAAGTGGCCTTGCGTGTGCGCAGGTCACCAGTCTAGCCTGTTCCTCCTCCTCCTCTCTCTCCTGCCGCAGAGTCGGAGCTCCTCTCGGCGGAGCCCCTTGGCCGTCTGCGGGAGCACAAGGCGGTGCAGAAGGTGCAGGCCAAGCTGGACAAGGAGCTGGGCGTGGTGCGCAAGCGCTTCGACAAGCTGCGCGACAAGGAGCGCGAGGGCCGGCTGCAGCGCGCCGACAAACTCGCCCAGGCCGCCGACAAGCACCGCGCCCAGCTTGCCAAGTCCCACTCCAAGCTGGGCAAGAAGTTCTCATGCGGGGACGTGTGAGTCTCTCTCTCCTCTCAAAGAGGCCTGGCAGATGATCCACGGGCTCTTCCTGGGACGTCTGCTGCACATGTAAAGTGGGCGTATAATGAAGTGCCAGCAAAGAT
Organism: Haemaphysalis longicornis; assembly: GCF_048455015.1. Lineage (NCBI taxonomy): Eukaryota > Metazoa > Arthropoda > Arachnida > Ixodida > Ixodidae > Haemaphysalis > Haemaphysalis longicornis. The sequence continues at coordinate 637,348 of NW_027526233.1, forward strand.
GCCTGGAAGACATCTCTGGGTTCCATGGGCTCTCCTTTGGATATCTGCTGGACTTGTAAAGGCAATGTCCAGTTGTCCAGTAGGCGTATAATGAAGTGCAGGCAAAGGGGCCTAGTAGATGACTGTGGGATCCACAGGCTCTTCTTGGCACCTCTGCTGGACATTTAAAAGTGGCATCTAATAAAGTGCAGGCCCAGATGCCTAGTCTGTGGGTTCCACGCGCTCTTCTTGGAAAGTCTGGTGGACATCTAAAGGTGACATCCAGTTGTCGAGTAGGCTTCTAATGAAGTGCAGGCGAAGATGCCTAGTATGTGGGTTCCATGAGTTCTTCTTGGGACGTCTGGTAGACATCTAAAGATGGCGTCTAATGAAGTGCAGGTGAAGATGTCTAGTAGATGTCTCTGGGTTCCACAAGCTCTTCTTGGGACATCTACTGGACATGTGAAGGTGACATCCACTTTTCCAGTAGGCGTCTAATGAAGTGCTGGCTAAGATGCCCAGTCTGTGGGTTCCACGGGCTCTTCTTGGGACGCCTGCTGGACATCACCCAGTGGACCACAGACGTCCATCGAACATTCGTTGGACATCCCGTGTCGGACATTTGGATGTCCGTCAGACATCCGCAGAAAGCCAGCGGAGGTTTTACAGACGTCCGTGGGATGGTCCGATGCAAAGGAATTGCTTATCCTACGAAGGTCCGACAGACGTCCCAGCCGGATTTTCTGACATCCGGCGGATGTTCAAAATCGGACATTTCCAAACGGATATGTACAGGGGACGTCGAGAGGATAACAAAATGCGGATATTGGATGTCCGCCAAACGTCCGTTTTTGGTCCCAAATTTTTCGAATTAGGGAGAACCTGTACTTGCTGTAAGCCTCAGTGCCTTATTGATAACATGCCTTGAAGCACTACTCCAGCTTTAAGAATACTTGATACAAAACCCCCTTCTGTAGAACAATAATTATAAATGCTTGCACCATGCACTCTATGGAAAGACAACTCCACACGCTATTCATATATCTTTTCAAGAGCGCGAACAGTGACGTTACAGAAGTATAATACAGTGGAACGTTGAAAGCTTGTCGTCACGACTTTTCAATAAGGTCTAAGCATACACTCCGGGCTTTGTGTCAGCATAAATATGAATAAGTTGTAGTAGGCAGTTACCAACGCGGTGAACAGGATGCTTCAACATGACAGCCCGCAGTGTACACATGGTTCCGTATTGAAAAGCGGTTACGATAATAAGCTCGCAACTTTCCACTGTATTATGCTACTGCAAACATCATTGCTCCCACTCTTGCCCAGAAAAATATGAATAGGGTGTGGAGTTGTCGGCCCACACAGTGCATGGTACAAGCATTTCTAATTAGGGTTTCGTCAAAACAAGCTACAGAAGCGGCTTTTGTATCGAGTATTCTTAAAGCTGGAGTAGTGCTTGAAGGCATGTTATCATGGAGTAGTGCTTGCAGGCATGTTATCAATAAAGCGCTGAATGTTACAGCAAGTACAGATTCTCAAGTTTATTATACAAAACTGAAACCTACACTACTAAGCTTTATGAATCTATACCGAGTATGTTTGGGATATTTCCATTAAATTTCTAAAACAAAACTTCCAGCAATGCACGCTAAAGAACAGACAGCTTGAACAAGTGAAGTATTGAACAGTTAAACAGGCTGCTGAAAACAAATATGCTGAATGAAATAGATCTAGCACACTGCAGATTACATGTTGCAAAGTATGGCATGCAAACCAGATGAAACCAAGTTGCAAAGCTTGAAAATTGTTTATTTAATGCTTTATACCCTCCAATTCGTTTGTATTTCACGTGCCCATCATGCTTCATGCCAGGAACATCTTGGCTCAAAATTTCCCCCAACTCCTCGGTCAGCACCTGCAAAACCAAACGCAACAATGTCATGTTTTTGTCCTATATACGGCTACATTATTAGACACACAAAAAGAATTTTAGCCTGCTTTTGATATATTTTGGTTGGCTTGACTCTACAGCTAATTTAGTGGCATGCCAGGAAAAACGAATGATGTTTGAAGTACATTTGACTGCACCCTTCAAAAAATTTTTATGGGGCATTGGGGATTGTTGTGGTTTTATGTTGGAACATCCTTCTGTCATCACTTCATGGCGAACTAAATTTTTGACTCTTGATAACCTGTACAAAGCCAAATGATAGCTGAAACTGGTACGGTTCGCAGTGCTTCGCTGATTCCCTCGATCTCACTGACAAGCTGCACTGTCTTGCGCACTAGCATAAGCAGTTTACGGATAGGGTACTGCAGAACAAATGCCTAGCCTAATTTAAAAAAAGAAAAACTGCATACCTAGGTTGCATCCAGCAAAGCTGTTCTATGCCCGCCGAATATTCTACAATATAAACATACGTTTTCACCAACGCGCTTTGACGGCATCTACCAATTATGAGGTGTGAGCGCGGTAGTGGAGGCCGCCGGATTAATTATTAATTTTGACCGCCTGGGTATCTTTAACGTGCGCCTAAATGTCGTACACACGGGCGCTTTCTCTTTTCGCCTCCATCACAAAAGCGGCCGCCGCGGCCGAAAATCGAACCCGCGTCCTTTGGCTCAGCAGCACTACGCCCTAGTCACCGAACCACCGCGGCGGGTATTGACGGGTACGTGCATTTACAAGCCCATACAGTAAGCACGCTTAGTACACGCTTCATGCTCACGTCAGCAAAATGCATTTACTTCGCCGCGTTCGCCGGCATAAACCACACTATAGGGCACCTCGGCGTAAACACTACGGTCGCGCCCTATCTTCTGGGGTCGTGAAATCACCCACCTAAAACGCACCGTACGGCTTTTTACACGTTTCGCAACACAGTGCTTACATTTCACCTCAAGTCCAATGCATAACGTATCTCCGCAACGAGCTCACACAGTAAAAATTGTTACAAACCTTTCTGTAAACTTGAGTGGACGTAAAAGTAGCCACTGCACACACCACGTCGTAGGCAGCGCCGGGCTGAATGCGAACGCCAGCATACTCAACGACTTTGTCTTTTAACGAGAGCACGTGCACGTACCGCTGATAGCTTTACGGAAACGGTATAACTAATTTATCGCGCCTATGATTGCGAAGAAAAGATGATTCCCTGAGCGCATTGGCACTGTCATTCAAAACGCGCTAAGCCAGTTATGCCTAACCTCGGCACAGCGTACGGCGTTTGCAGTACACGGAAAGCTAAAGACGATTTCCCGCCCACTCCCCACTCACCGGCACTTATAAAAATGTCTTACCTTTCGTTGAGGACGCAGAAACATATCTAGAAGAAAGCAGCAGAGAAGCTAGTTGGCGCTTCACAACTCGCACACATAAGCGAATGGCTATGGCTATACGGCTTGACGTGGCTTGTCACAGTGTTGGCTTTGCATCGCACAAAGGCAAACAAAATTTAGTTACAAAAAAGAATACATTTTAGCTTAATTAGCAGCAAATCAAACAATAGAACATTGTGTATGAACCCAACTGTTTTTATGAAACTTTACGATATCTGCTGTCTCTTTTTTAATTCGAACATAACTATATCAAGTTGTTTCGTGCAGCCTGCATCGAGTGTTTTGTGCACGAGGACTACAACTATTACAATCTTACAATTGCTTTCTGAGCTGACAAATTGTTTCCCTCCCGCTGCAGGAAGAAGAATATAGACAACATAATTAACTCGGGGCTAATTACGATAAGTAATTAACATGATTGCGGAATATTGCTTCAACCATGCAGACGTACAATGGGCGTCCAGCACACTTTATTGATGGGACCACAGTAAGCGTCCATGCAAAAACGTAACTCGGACGTCCGTCGGACCAAATTGAACGGACGTTCACGTTTCCCAGAAAAATACATCCGAAGTACGTCCGCCAGACGTCGAGCGCGGGACTTGGACGTTCGGGTGTAAAACAGACGTCCTACGGATATCTGTGGTCCAATGGGCACCAACAACATTATCACAACGTCTCAATGGTACAGGGACATGCTTAAATGTGGTATGCACGTTGCGAAAATGTGGGTTGAAAGTTGCTAAAACGTCATAACAAAACGTCTCATAAACGTTGTTCAAATGTGTCCCGCACGTGGCTGGAAGGTTGCTTCAAGAGTGGAGCAACGTTGGCGAACGTCAGAAACAACATTATCCAAACATTAGAACAACACCCTTCAAACGTTGCCCCCATGTTGGAGCAATGCTAATATCATGTTGACGCAATGTTTCTGGGAAACATTGCACTAACGTTAAAAAAAGCGGACATTAGCCACGTTTTGGCAACGTTAAGGGAAAACGTTGAGGAAATGTTCGGGCAACATTCTGTGCTACCAGGGATAGCCTCCTATATAATCTGAGCTTACAAATTGATTGCCTCTCTAACATAATTAATGCGAGGCTAATTACGATGAGTTACAAACATGATCGAGGAATATTGCTTCAACCATTCAGACGTACGACGGGCGTCCAGCGGACGTTATTGGGACCATAGTAAATGTCCATGCACAAACGTAGCACGGACGTCCGTCGGGCCAAATTGGACGGACGTTCACGTTTCCCAGAAAAATACATCCGAAGTACGTCCACCAGACGTCGAGCGCGGGACTTGGATGTTCGGCTGTAAAACGGATGCCCTACGGATATCTGTGGTCCAATGGGATGCTCCTTCACAAAGGGTGCATTGTTAGGCAAGGCCTGATTTTAAAGGTGTGTTGCCGACACCTAATGAAGTCTAGTTAAAGATGTCCAGTAGGTGTCTCACAATATCTACATAGTGGAAAGGTTCCAAGTTGGGCAAGAAGTTCTCATGGGGGAAATGTGAGTACTTAGCCGTTCTGCTTATTCTGCCTCTCTCTCTCTGGTGGGACCTGCCACGTTGCATCAGTGGCTCAGGCGGCCCCTCTTCAGGTGGAGGCAAAAAGTGAAAATGTCTGTGTTTCGAGATTTTAGCGCATGTTAAAGACCTCCAGGCGGTCAAAATTAATCCGGAACGCTTTACTGCGGTGTACCTCATAGCCGAGGTGTTGCTTCATTGTAGGCCCTTCTTGGGATGTCTACTGAGCATAAAGATGTCTAGCAGACATCGACTCTGTGCTTGTTTTCAGAGGGTGCAGGCAAGCCCTGATTAAAGGGACACTGAAGTGAATTTGCCAAACTTGTGTTATTGTTTGCATTGATATATACTGGCTATAATGAACACACTTTTCATCATTTATCTGGTCGCTACCCAAGCCACCACCGTACGTCCGTCGGCCGTCCGCCGTACGTACATTCCGGCTCTAGCGGACATCCGTATGATGTCCGTTTCAGGGCCGATCAACGTACCATGTACGTTCGTTGGACGTCCGGTTTTAACACTTCGGTACGTCCAGTGGGACGTCCGAAATTGGCTGTAATTTGGATCTTCAGTAAAAATTTAGAGAATCGCATGACGAGAAGCCAATGTTCTTACAACGAAAAGTAAGTACACTGCGCAAGGCAAACACACTACCGGGCAGATGGCATACATGAACACAGTGAACTTGCTTCACATGTTTCGTTAGCGGTTCTCAATTTCTGAATCTTATATATCCTTCCCCAAAGAGATCATTGTTGGAGTTGGTGAAGTGTATAAAAAAAATTTTAAAATTAGGCTTAATATTAGAAATATGCAAATGAAACTTGCAACCTACATGAACATCCGCCAGGGTGTTGATGTACAAAATCTTTTTGATTGGAAAGCACAGTAACTTTTTCGTTTTTGCTTTTATAATTCATGTTGCGCCGTTATTTGATGCTTCATAGTAACTTTTTATGTCCGTTGGCGGGTGTCATTCGGTCTTGTACATCCATTTCTGGATGTCCACTGTACGTCCAAACATGGACGTACAGTACGTCCAAACATGGACGTACAGTGCCGTCCAAACTGGGCCTTAGATGTTCGGCTGTATTTCGGACGTCCCACAGATGTCTGTGGTTGCTTGGGTAATGCAGTATTTTATATAGCCTCAAAGAAGAAATACATTCGCGGCGGCCGCAGCAACTAACACCCATTGGTCTACAGACGTCCACCGAACATCCGTCGCACATCTGGTGTCGGACATATGGACGTCCTACAGAAGTCCCAGCCGGATTTTCTGACATCCTGCGGATGTTCAAAATCGGACATTTCCAAACTGAAATGTACAGAGGACGCCCAGAGGATAACAAAATGCGGATATGGGAGGTCCGCCGGATGTCCGTTTTTAGCCCTAAATTTTTCGAATCAGGGGGATCCTGTACTTGCTGTAAACATCAGTGCTTTCTTGATAACATGGCTTTAAGCACTATTCCAGCTTTAAGAATACTTGATACAAAAGGCCCTTCTGTGGCTTGTTTTGTCACAACCCGAATTATAACTGCTTGCACCATGCATTCTGTGGAGACATGAGCGTGCCACTGCGATCTTACGCATTTGTTCCAATAGCGTGCAACAATCCCTGCACCGCCGACGGGGTTGCCGAATTGCACACTGCGCTCTGTTTTGATGAGGGCTTTGCCATCGCAAGAGGCCTTGTGCACCTGTTAGGTGGCCGCACCAATCTCTTGTTGACTAATTTCTCTAACGAACGCCGACACGTCGCGGGATGGACTACACTAGCATTTTTTTAACGTATCCACGGAACAGAATGCTGTTTTCGGCATCAAACCAGCCCAACCGCAATGGCGAGCGCTAAATGCACAGTCGACATCAACTCCAACCTGTCGTCAGAAACCCACCAAGCGCTCCTTGACCTCCTTCAGCACTACGTCCATGTCTGGTCCACGTCTGGTGTCCGTAGACACATTTGACGAAACATCGAATAATCACCGATGAAATGACGAGGCCCATAATGTGTGGCCCCCGAGGACCGCGATGCGATACGGCGGCAAGTACAGCAAATGCTGGAAAACGACGTCATCGTGCCGTCGAATATCCCCTGGGCGTCTCCTGTCGTTTTGGTCAAAAAGAAAGACAGGACATTGCGGTTTTGTGTGGATTATCGTAAGCTCAACCAAGTTACCAAAAAAGATGTTTACCTCTTGCCTCGGATTGATGACTCGTTAGACAGACTGCGAAACACCGACTATTTTTCATCCATGGACTTAAAAAGCGGGTATTGGCAGATAGAAGTTGACGAAAGGGACTGCGAGAAAACCGCTTTTGTGATTCCGGATGGACTTTATGAATTCAAGGTTTTGCCGTTTGGATTGTGCTCAGCCCCCGCTACTTTTCAAAGACTTATGGACACCGGGCTGTCGGGCCTCAAGTGGCAAACATGCTTGGTATACATAGACGACGTGATTGTAATTTCAACCATGTTCGAAGAACACCTCGAACTCCTCCAGTCGGTCCTCGAGGCAATACGATCACGCTGAAACCGCAGAAATGCTACTTTGGATACGAGGAACTGTTATTCCTTGGCAATGTGGTCAGCTGTGCAGTAGTTCGACCTGACTCTGGCAAGGTAGACGCGGTCGCCTAGTCCCCGACACCCGTCAACGAGAAACCCGTGAGGCTCTTCTTAGGCCTGTGCTCCTACTACTGGCGATTTATTAAAAACTTCGCCCACATTGCGGCACCTCTGACTCATCTTACGCGGGATGATGTCACATTTTTCTGGAGTGACGAGCAGAGAGCATTCGACGAGCTGCGGCAACGGCTGAAAATGCCAACAGTACTGGGCCATTTTGACGAAAACACCGCCACCACGCTCCGCATGGACGCCAGTGACGTTGGACTTGGGGCTGTCCTTCTGCAATGGCAAGACGGTGCTGAGAGAGATAGCGTATGCCCGCAGAACACTCTCACGAACAGAAGCCAACCACTCGGCAACGAAAAAGGAGTGTCTGGCTGTCGTGTGGGCGGTGCTGAAATTTCGACCGTACCTATATGGTCATCCGTTCACAGTGGTCAGCGATCACCACTCACCCTGCTGGCTGATGAGCTGGAAAGACCCGCCCGGACGCCTAGCCCGCTAGAGCCGTAGGCCTCAAGAGTTTGATGGGACTGTCGTGTACAAGTCCGGCCAACAACACGCCGACACCGACTGCCTCTCGCGAGCACCAGCTCTTCCAGCGTCGGCAAATGACTACGGCGATGACGACGCATTTCATGGCGTGCTGGATGCATCCTCGTTGTTGGAGCATCGACATGAAAATCCAGAGCTGCGGCCGCTCATTGAATTCTTCGAAGGACAGACCTCCACCATGCTGAAGTCGTTTTAGAGATGGTTATCAGCCTTCGGGTTGCGCAATAGAGTCCTGTACAGGACAAACTTTTCCTCACCCAGCCCAGCCGTTCCCAGCCCTCAGGAATGACATTTCGCGGGCTTGCCGCGACGAGCTGACAGCGGGTTGCCTAGGCTACACCCGTACTCTGGCCAGGATCCAGCAATTTTATTACTGGCCCAAGCTGGCAGCAACGATGCGACACTACGTCCGCACGTGTCACGAGTGCCAACGTCGTAAAGCACCGCCGCTCCAACCGGCGGGTCTACTGCACCCTGTTCAGATACCAGCAAAACCTTTTGAGCAGGTCCGAATGGACCTTTTGGGACCTTTTCCGGTGTCATTTGCTGCCAACAAGTAGATTATAGTTGCCACGGACTACCTCGCTTCTGCTCATACAAACGCAGGCCCTGAAGCGGCGTCCATTTTTTTGTTCGTTATTACTACTGCCCTCATCGAGGAAATCATGCGGCTCAGCGGTACCTCCCATCGGAAGTCGACCCACAGACAAACGGCCTTCCTGAGCGCCTAAACAAGACCATAGCGGACAGGCTCAGCTTGTGCACGGACATGGGATTCTGTGTTGCCATACGTCACGTTCGCATATAACACGGCTCAACAAAACACGACACGAATGACACCTTTCTCCCTTCTTTATGGCCGGCCTGTCACCACCATGCTGGATGCAATGTTGCCCCATGACAGCACCGGCGACAACACGGAGCTGCACGAATTCACGGAACGAGCAGAGGAAGCGCGGCAACTGGCACGCTTGCGAACAAGGCGGCAACAGCTGTACGACGCCCACTACTACAACTTCCGCCACAGGACTGCCGTCTACAAACCTGGCGACAGAGTCTGGGTATGGACTGCCGTCCGACATCGAGGACTCTGTGAAAAACTTCTCAAACGGTACTTTGGACCACATCGAGTACTGCGCCAGGTTACAGACGCAACGGACGAAGTTGTCGACGGCCTCGTGTCTTGACGCCACCGTAACCTCTCCGCTGACATCATTCATGTAGTACACATGGAGCCCTACTTCGATCGTTGATGGGCTCATTTTGGACAATACCATAAGTGGGTTTATCATTTTCGATAACTCTAGATGCATCTGGGTGATGCTGTCTAGAAGGGGGGGTAACATGTCGCGTGGATTGTGTGCTTAGCAGGGCAATCCCCTGTTTAAGGTGTGTACCGGTTATTGCACTTGGTACAATCTCTGAGTGATGGATACGTGCCGTGTTTCCTGATCAGCCGGGTCGCACGAAGGCAACGACATAAACGGGTTTCCCGGGCCTCGCGCGCCTGTTTTCGGTCAGCCATTTTCGCTGAGATTTGATGTGCTGTCTTGCCTTTTCATTTTAAGCGCTGCGCCTAATAAATTGGTGCAACACCATACAGCCGATTTTGCCTGTGTCTATCGGGATGCAACAGTATGAAACGGACCGTGTGTATCAGAGCATCGTATCATTGGGGTTTTTAATGCATTGTTACTGTGGTGAGTTTGCCTGGACCATGGTGATCCGTCGTAAGAAGCGGGTCACCGTAAGACCGCGGCACGTATCAGTGGGGTTCCGCTGTATTAATAAGGTACCAAAATGCAAATGAACGGTTTTCAGCAAACTCGGATGTGTGGAAAAAGGAGAAGTGCGCTGCTAGAAACCTGGCAAAGTGCACTTTTTGTAGTAAGCTAGAACTGTTTGAGCTCTGACAATGAGCCAACATAAATGTGCACCTCTTACCCGCAGTGCTGCAAAATGGAAGGGCCCCTTGCAGCCCCTCTTATCTCCTTTGCATTGGGCCAACCACTTCCCTCGCTGCTCCTTTGCCTTTTCCCATTCTGTGGTAACGCTCGGGCTTCTCCTGTCCACACCCTGTAGCCTCGCTGCATGCTGTCAGGCCACAGTTTTCTGAGCAGATAACGCGCAAAGTGGATCTTTTGTTGAACCTTGTTCTTTTCATAAAGGATAAGGATGGTAAATTTGTGAATAGCTGCATACTCCTAAATACCAACAAAGTCGGTCTGGTGACTACACATGCACGCCCACAACTCTGCTACCTTTTTTTCAACTCCTTCCAAAAGGTGTAGATTACTCGCAGGCTTTTAGCGGGAAATTTCTAGTTTTCAGCAAGGCAGAATTTTGCGTGTCTGAAGTAGTAAAAGCAACGGGCATGTGGCACCACAACCGTTCTGGGGAATGGCTTCCAGCCTTCAAACAGCTCCTCCCCAAGGTTGGAGCATTCTCAGTAATTGTGGGGTAACTTGTGTTGGCGTTTTATAGCTTTAAATTCATTCCAATATACGCGGAGCTGTTGCTATTCGATTCGAAATCAAATTGAATAGCGTTGTATTTTGAATGTTTCTAGTTGCTGTAATAAAGAATATTCATGCACCCCTAGTAAGAGTCACCAAGTACTGTCACAAGTAAATTACTTTTTCAACGCCTGAGAGTCGAGAAAATATTTTTGTGAATACGAATAGGCCAATAGGCCAATCTGGACGCAAGTGGGACAACATATCTTGGGAGAACGTATACTGAGTTGTAATCGTTTTTTGTTTTTCAGACCAGATTTTTCTCGCAAACTTCTTTTTCTTTTCTTGCTTTTCAGTATGGCCCTCAAACAGCAGAATGAATCGCAGATCCAGACTTTGGATGCCGAACATAAAGCGAAGGTACGTAATTCGGTCACTGCTTGCTCTTTCGCATGTGTGAGTGCATATAAAGGGTAGTTTTTTGGGTCGTCTACCGTATTTACTCGCGAAATGAACCCACTTTTTTCTAGAAAATTCGGCATGAATTTGTGGGGAGGGTTCATTATGCTGGAAAAAATCGCAAGAGATTTTTAAAAGTTGAAATTTCATGCAATAAAGTTGCTAAGAGAAGCGCTGGTAGAGCCTTACCATTTTCGTAAAAACACGTAGGTGATTATGTAATCAAATTTCTTTTTTATTCCCAGCATGCTAGTCGTATGGAGCTGTCCTCGTCACTGAAGTCGCTTGCGGCTTCACTTTGTTGTCGGCCCATAACAGCGCACCGTCTTCCGTGCCCCGCCAAGGCACACCAAAATATCTCTTCCGACACCGGGAAATTGGGCCCGCGAAGCACGCGGTGATCCCTCTTCACCACCCAAAAACCTCTCGTTTTCACCCATCGTGTACACGCACGGGGTCAAGTGCCTCCCAGCCGCGCAGTTTCCATGTGCATCAACGCATGCTCCACCACCTTCACTTTAACACTGGCTGTGTAGCTCATGTACTGGCCAATCGTATGGAGCGCACCAGGAGCACAAAAAAGGTTGCCACACTGCTGAACAACAAAACCACGGAGCATAATGGCGACGTTACAGAACACAGAACAGCAAGAGAAGAGGAGTGCGGAGTACGTTTAGTGCATTGTTCGCACGCCGCCAAAACCAGCCAGAACAGCAAAGAGTGTGGAGTACGTTTTGTGCTTTGTTCGCATACCGCAACGTTTCTGTGGCGCAAGAAGGTTTGTTTTGCGTTCAGCAGGTGGCGCTCCGCGAGCACGCAATCTTTAAATTGTGAGCCACAGCATTCGCGCTCACAGTTGAAATTTGCTGAAATTTATTTTTGTTGGAATGCTAAAAACGCATGTTTTTAGCATTTCTGCCCGTACTGTAGCGTGATAGCAAGTTACTGGGATCGTCTATGGCATCAGCAACCATGCTGAGATAAAACCATAATCCTGCTGCATTTTTTATTCAATGTGACAAAAAAGTAAATTCTCAAGAATAAAAGTGGAGGAGGGTTCATTACGCGAGTGTGTTCATTACACGGGTAAATACGGTATTTCCGGACCACCGAGAACACGTTGCTCATGTGCAAATAGAAACAACACAGGGTAATACAGGCGAGGGTAAAGCAATGTGATGCAGAGAAGAACAGCACATATCTGCTAACACAGTTGATTTTACGCTCAGTCTGCACCACTGCGCTGAAAAACACGTTTATTTCTGAAACTATACTACTAATGTCGTTAGTTGGATTGCGTTGGTTGAAACAACTAAAAAGGACACCTACAGTTGATGTGTGGACTGTGCACTGACAACTCTTTATTAAAATTGAAATGCAACACTTATATACAAGAAGAGCACGCAAAATATAATGGAAAAAAAACACAAGATGCCAAAGAAGGGAGGGGAAGTCACTATTAGTGGGTCTAAATAACATTTTGCAGTGGCACATGCGGGTTCGCAATGTTTGCTCCAAAAATTGCCCAATTTGCCCAAAAATCGTCAAAAAATTGCTCCAAAAACATAACTGTTGGCATTTCAATTTTAATAAACAGTCGTCAGTGCGCAGTCTATGCATCAAGTGTATGTGTCCTTTTTAGACCGTCTTGTTTAATCCAATCAACCAGCGCAATCCAACCAACAATATATAACCAATGCCCCCCACCAGGCGTTACTCAAGCTATTAATGTCCATGGGTAGACAATGTAAATAAATATCTCTTGAAAAAAAAATTGTTGGATGACTGCACACGTGAATGATTCATTGATTGAGCTTTTGAGCAAGCGAAACAGTTTTCACCGGACAGATTAATGAAACGTTCTATCGGATTTCGAAGGACGTTGACTACACGGTAACCAGTCTTGCTCCGAGAGGGATGAGCTGCTGGTGCGGAAGATGCTGTGTCTCCATCCCTGCTCTCGGTGCTCCTTTGCAGACCGAGGAACTGCAGCAGAGCCACAACCTAGCCATGATGAACATCACCAAGGAGCAATACCGAGCCGAGATGGACATTCACCTCAAGTACATGGAATCAGTAAGGATGGCCTGTCGCAATCTTGTCCGCTCAATCACGGCGGGGGTGTACTTGCTTGCCTGTGCTTTGGAAAAGGGCTGAAGCTGAATCGTGTTGCCTTGAGCAAGGGAGGGAGTGTGGCCGACATGACAGCAGTGCATTCTCTGTGTGGAAGAACACGGAAGTGGCCTGCACAAGCACAGTTCGATGCTGCGTTTTCCTGCATCCATTCTTCTCCGGCGCTTGTCTGCCTTACTTTCTTGTTCTGTCGTGGTGGAAAGCCTGAACATTTTCTGTCCATACGTCTGTCAGTCCAGCCAGCCAGCCAATGGAAGGATAAAACAATTCTGAAACAAGGAGTTTCTATAGGCAGAACCTTTCCGATCTCGTAGCATGCTTTGTACTTGTCCGTGCTGTCGAGCATCAGACATGCTTGAGACAATGCACAGTCGGTTCTAGGCAGTGTTCTCCTAATTGAAAACAGATGTTTGATCAATACTCATGGTAGGGAATAAAAATACATGTCGCGAACAACGTTCCAACTCAAAACGCAAAAGGGGCTCACGCCCAGTCTCCGACCCCAAGGCCCAGACTCCAGGTCCCACAGTAACGAAGGGTTCCAGTCGATGGCGCATGAGCAGTGTAACATGGAATCGACTTGAGCATATCTCCACTGTGTTTATTGTGGGGGAGAGGGGAAGGGCATTTGCTTGGCGGGGGAAGCAGTAAACTCGTCTCTCAACGACTCCACAGCGAAGTGAGCCGAGATGGGGCCCATTTTTACAAAGCAGCGATGTTCTACCAAGAAGGCCGATTTGACACGTACGTACTCCTCTGTGCTACACGGCTTTCTTGAAGCAAGCTTGTGTCGCTGCACAACGAACGAGCGCTAGCCAGACTAGCAAACCCACTGACAGGGCTCAGTTCAGTTCAAGATTTTACACTTCTGAACACGAGGTCGTGGGTTTGATTGCTGGCTGAGTCACTGTTTTCCTGCTTGAGGCATAAAATATTAAAAATGCTCCTGAGCGCAAGTTCTCGCAATCATTGAGGACCCTTAAAGGGACACTGAAGTGATTTGTAAACATAGCGGAATTACTAGCGGAAATTGTAGTCCGCAGTCCCTAGGCCATGTTTCGACCACTGTGAGCGCGTTAACGCGAATTTATTTAGTAGAAAAATCAATTCGAAAATGCTGTCCTCCTCTCTTTACGCTCGCCCATTTTCTGTGGCGTTTTCGTGTGACGTCAGCAGGAGAGGAGCTGACAATTGGCTGCGCTACTGCACGCCTCACCGACCTTCCGACAGAGTCAGTCGGTCCAGTGTTTAGTCCGCCGGCCGCCGACAGGTCTTCGCAATTTGCTCGCTCAGTTAAAACTAAGCCATAACACATTTGTGAATGGAAGAATGTGCCTTCCTTTACCTTGTTAGTTTGTACACTGTATCAAGCTCTGAGTCCGGGTCCTCCACACAAGCGCTGCACAAGTGCACACGCGTTGCTTCGCTGACTGGTACGCTAGTAGGAAAATCTAAGGCCACTTGAGGCGGGAGAAAAGTCATCCAAGGCAATATAGGTACTTAGGAAATAAAACAAACTGAAACTTTTACCGTACAGCGCAAAACTAGGGAGCAGGAAGCACTTTTTTTGCGCTGGGTGAACAAGCATAGCAGTCAGCAGCACGACCACACATCTGCGAACGCTTTTCCGTCAAAGAAATGCAATTGCTAGACGTGAGATATTGTGAAAGTTTGCAGGACACTTGCTGCACGAGTGCTATACAATGAATAGTCACCTAAGATACTTGAAATGCTAAAACTAAATAAAAGTGTAAACTGGTTGTACTATATTATATACCTTGTATATCCGACCTCGGCAGCTCTGGCTTGTAGCCGAGTGGTCTTAGCGCTAGGCATGTTATTTTGCAAGTCACATTCGAATCTCCGACAGTACATGCTTTTCTTTTTGTAAATTGACTTTTCGTTTGCGGCCGATGTTTTCTATACTGAGTTCATTATTTGTTGGGGGGGGGGGCATTGTGGAGGCTGTGTTGTCCTGCGTGTGAGTGGCCTCTTGCCAACCGGTCACGTGCCACAATTGTGCGCAGCTGTTTGGTGCCATGGAAAAAGCGATGCAAGCCTCTCAAGCCGCCCAGATGCAACAACTGCAGGGCCTCCATGACCGGTGAGTTTGGGCCAGGAGAGGTGAATGAGCAGTCAGAGTGAACCAACAACTGCTGCCGTACCAATGCGAACGGTTTTCTATGCTGCCATCACCGTTTTTGCGTAGTTCGAGATAGCGATTCTTCTTCTCTGACTATGGTGTGAGAATTAAGCGATTGGAGGACACATGACACTTCATTTTATTTATTTATTTATTTATTTAATTTTTAATATAATAATTAATTTAATTAACTTTCAGGGCCCGTAGGGCATTACAGAACGGAGTGGTTGTTTGCCCAAATATCACAACAAATATCTTTTAAAGTCATAGAAAATCGGAACATGCAATGGCAGCAATGTTATTTGTATTACTGACTAATATGCCGACTGATATATTATTTGTATATTTTTAGTTTTATTTATTTATTTATATATTTTAGTTTATTCATATGACTGATTTATATATGACTGGAGTGCCCCAGTCTACAAATGGACCGCTGTCGTTGTCCAGTCAAGAGAGCGGCTGTTGCTGCAGCAAAGAGTTGATGAATGAAAAACGTGTGATCTGATGGAAATGGAACTCCAGCCTGCATGGTAGCAGCTTGACGTGCTAGCACTGTGCGGTTTCCGCACTGTTGAGCGGCAGAACAAAAGTTGCTGTCGTTACTGCTGTTTCTTTCTTTGTAGCACGCTCGGGGGATCGGCCCGGATTTGGTAGTGTGTGTGCCACATGACACCAGAACGTGCAATGGCATATGATTGGAATAGGAGCAGATCCCTGCAGATCCATGCAGATCTAACCGTTCTAGATGCATTCTAGAGCCATTCGAGAGGCAGACTAACCGTGCAGATCCCTGATTTTAGGGAACTGCGGTGTGTGCCCGTCTGCGTGCTGACGTAGTTCGTGCTGTAAGACAAAGAAATGAAACCAAAGAGAGAGGCACAAATACACTGCAGCAGTGACAAAGATGTTCATCAGCACCAGTTGGGTCTGTGTACACATTTTAGGAGATTCACTTTAAAATTTCCACCTAGCAAAGTAGTCTCAGATGCCCAACCTTGTGGAGTTATCGTGAGGGATGTGCTTTCGTGGGACATACTTGGTAAAAAGTGCACCAAGAAGTGCTTTGTTGTTGAAGTGCTCTTGTACACTGTGCTTTTCATTAAAGCATGGCATGTACACCTTGTTGGCCGATTCCCTGCTGGGTGTGTGTCATCCCGGCTTTCTATCTTCAAGCAGCAGAACTGGGCTTTTGCCTTAAGGCCGTTGCATAGACATGCTTTAATTGAGAAAGAGAGGTAGCAGATCTTTAGTGCAAACAATTTTTCCCAACATTTGCCAGGGCTTTAACCTCAACGCCGATGGCAAGAAAAATGGCGTTGCCTGTTGCCAACTGACAGCTTTATGAAACCTCCAGGATGCTCCACTAGCAGCTACAGAGCTTTTAAGGTAACCTGAACCACAGGGGTGATCGATTGGAGAGTCTTCAACTCCTGTTGCTTTTAGAGCCAAAGCTATGCAACACCACATCTCTCACGGTTATTCATTGCGTCTCAAGCAACCTTTATTTCTTGTTGCTTCACCATGTGACTAGGTGAGGGTGAAACGGCCACTTTGTCTGTGCTTGGTCCCTCAGCCCTTCACAGCAAGTCGAAGGATGAATCCACTTGTCCAGTTGCTATAGCTAGGCAGCAGGTCTCAAGCGAAGGGAAGCTCTCGCGGAACACTGCCTTTGCTTTTGCCCGTGATAAATAGCTCCAGAAGTGTTAAACGTGCACCACTTTTTGGTTAATGCGAGAGCACTGTGTGCCCCACATCGTGAAATTGTTTCAGTCAGCCGTTGTTGCCATTTAATCCCATTTAGTTCCTCTCCTCTGATGCATATGCATAAAAACAAATGAGGACGAAACGTACACCAAAAAAGCTATCACAGGTTCGAACCAATTCAAAGCAAGTAAAATGGGCAGTAGACCGAAGGCAGTTTTAGAAAAAAAGCCAAATCACTGTTGATAAAAAAATTTCACTCCGCGTGCAAGGGCACCACTATCTCACTCACACAATTGTACAACTTGCTACATAAAACTGAACATGTGAAAATGGTTAAGGGAGTGATGCAATGAGAGCGCAGTAAAAATGTGTACAAAACAGTACACTAACAGCTGTTCCACCTCACGTGGCCTCATCTGCTCGTGCTTGTGTGGCATATCACTGCTATTAATGCCGTGCAGTAGTTTCGCAGAATGGACAGGCCAAGCACTTCGATCCAGAGTTTTTCAATGCACACCAGGTGTGAGACTCCGTTCTAGAGTCTGGGCTGTGTGAATGTGCCCCTTCCTTTGAAGCTGGCGGCCATGGTGCCCAGGGTACCAAAAACGGAACTTTTTGGCTGTGGTGGACCCAGTAAAGCTTGCCTTTTAAATTATGGAACACTTAATCAAGTAATGCTCACTTAAGTGTCCAACGTTTGTCCTACAACTTACGGCTAGGGGGACCATTCTACTGCAGCTGGAAAACGGCACACACCAGCGGGGAAGGGCACAAAAGACAAAAGGTCAAGACTGGGAGACAACGTTTTAATTTGAGAACTGCTCTCATTTAGAACGTTACATTTCGCACTAAGAAGTCACTTGGGCTGAGGGATCAATCGCTCTCACAGTTCAATTACGTGCATTCATTTCGAAGGTCCTGCTTCAGTTTCTTCCCTGGTGTATTTTGCCCATGATTGAAATTTTTGACCGATAAACTCATACTTCCAGCGAACTTTAGCACAGCACGAAGAAGGAAAAGACGAAACACACGCTAGACTTCAGCTTGGTTTATGCAAAAGGAAACAAGAAAACACACATATACTATGTGCATGATTGAAAAAAACCAGACAAACAAGCACAAGATTTCGTGGATATGAAACAGCGCAATTTTTGCACCCGCTCTTATCACTGTTTACATTGAAGCACAAACAACGCCTGGTCACATTACAGGACATGATCTTTACGGACACGTGCGCACACCAGTCGGTGATTTGCGCATGGTCAAGAGACAGAAGAGAAGGGGTGTCGATTCTGAACAGTGCAATAAGATCTCATGCTGTTAGTTTTACAAAAACATTGGAAATTGATGACCTGATATTCATTAAGTTTACAGCGTTTGCAGAAAGACTTCTAAAATTGCTGCTGTGGTATAGTTGCACTCCCTGGTCCTTCTAGAATACAAAGGGATAAAAGCTATTTGAATATTTCATAAGTAGGTAATGAAAAAAATTGCCCGAAACAGAGTGACATACCATGTTGCACAACCCTAAACCTACACCCCATAGACGAAAACCAGCTGCATATTTGGGCTCAGAATGTAGGTTAAAAAATAGCAAAAATGTTCTCAAGACCAGGGCCAATGCGTGCGTGCATTAAAGTGCATTTTGGCGCGTAGGGAGGTGACGGAGCTGATGAAGAGACTCGAGGCGCAGACGAAAGAGGAGATGCGCAACCTCAACAAGAAGCACAAGGACAAGAATGAGCTGGACAGGCAAGTACTTGGCTTATATCTGGAGATGTGAGCTTTCCCTCAAGGCACAGTCTGCCTCTCCTTCAAATGCCAATGTTTTGTTCCTTGCTACTACTGTAATAATGCCCTATCTAGCTGCTATTTTGTAACTAGCAAACATTGATTTTGGACTAACTTATAAAACAGCGCTAGAAACAGGACTACAACAAGGGCACACAGACAGCGCCCTGTCTGTGTGCCCTTTCTGTAGTCCTGTTTCTAGCGCTGTTTTATAAGTTAGTTATGTTCCAACTGGCCCGCCTTCAATCTGTGATTTTGGACATCTGGCTTTTTTTTGGGGGGGGGAGGGAAATAGGGGAAGAAGGTGTTATCTTTTCCTGTAATTTATTAGCAAAGCTATTATAAAAGTTAGGGGTGTGCGAATACTCGAATATTCGAATATGAATCGAACAGTGCCTCCGCGAATAATTCGATTCACGAATCGAATATATCTACTATTCGATTTTTCGTAAAGTCGAGTGGAGTTTCCCTAATGTTCCCTGGCTCTGCGAACGCGAGAGACGCCGGCGCACGTTAAGGCACTGCTGCTTCAGCATCGGCTCGGCAAGTTTCGTCCAAATCGTGGTTTTGTTGAGGGCGCTTTACAGAGCCAGTAAATTTTATGCCCCGGCATGGAGTAATCGGCGATTGCGTTGCGAAGATTTCTTTCAAGCCGTCGGCGTCGACTCTGCTGCCGTTTTGAATTCTGCGACCTGATGTTTACATGTTAAGGCAGCTAAAGGTAAAGACCTTAAAGGTAAAGGCAGCTAAAAGTAAAGGTAAAAGGTAGGTAAAGACCCCCGCCGCTTTGACAACGCTTCCGGTAATTAAAATCAAAAGTGGTTCTAGCTGTCTTTAATGCAGTTGGTGTATGGTTAGTGTGTGTTTACTTGTTTTTAGACCACCGTGGATAGCACAGGTTTGTCCATGGTGACTGAAGTGCGAGCTTTCCTTCCGCTACGTATTAGCCACGCTTCAAGCCGTCCCTGTGCTTCTGATGCATTGCCTCATCGTGGTCCAGGATTGTTGTTGTGCCGTGTTTTCACGTCATATTGTTCATGCCTGCAAAGTGCCTCTTCCAGAGTCACGAGGCGCTGTATATAGGCATTGCCTGTGATTGCAGTACAGCTACTCCAGTGCTAGTCGGTTTTTTTTTCTTTCTTCCTTCTTTCAAAGGCGTATCGTGCCCGCCACGGATCCCTGGAGTACTGCTCTTGCGAGTTGAAAAGTGCGTTATCTGGGTTGAAAATAACGTCATGTCTCCCGAACATGCGAAGTAGCTTCTGCTTTTGCACAAAATCCTGTGGAAAATCAAGCCCGCTAAAAAGAAAATAATATTTGATATTCGATTCGATATTCGGCTTCTTTTCTGAATTCAATTTGAAAGTTACTATTTGGCATTTGCACACCCCTAATAAAAATGTAATAGCCCAACTGGCGCAATTTCCTAACCATTTTTCTTGCCCATTCTAAACCAGGGCTAGCAAATTGTTGACAGACTATAACCAAGACAGGAGACCAGGAAGTTATCCACGATATATATAAAAAGCTTGTGCATAGCTCGAACCCGCATATTGTCTGAGGGCAGCAAATGTGGAAAAAAAGTTCTAATCTGCATATAAACTGAGGAAGACCATAACTGATGGTCTTTACTGGCATTGTCATCATCCGGCACCCTTTTTTCCAAGTTCCTCTTGTCGGAGATGCCAACTTGCAGCATCAGATCTTCTGTGCCATCGAGGGCATTTGAAATAGACCACTGCTGGAACGCACGCGGGCAAGCTGGCTTAGAACATGGCCCAGGCGTTGGCAATCCGCGGGCGCGTCATCGCTCGAGAGCCCTGTTTCAGTAGTCCGGCAGGAGTCACTTCAATGCTCTCAGGATCCTGCCGACGTAAAGAAAACCCAGTGTGGAACATCAAGCGAGGCACGCGGTGTTTGCTTGCCTCGACATCCGCCCGTCGCCCGCAAGCAACCCCTTGCTTGCAGCAGGCCGATGTTGACCGTGCGGTGCACTGCTAGTTGCTCAGGACTGAAGTTTGCCACTTCCTGCTCAACCACTGCAGGAACTGCTTCCCTAGAAACTGCTCCTCATGCCACTGCATGTAAAGTGGATTTCCTTTTGCTTTCTGCCAAACTGCTGCGATGCGGTGCGATGAGGCCTTGAGGGGGGGGGGGGGGGGGGGGGGAGGTAGGAGGAAAAGGCCCGAAACTGTCTGGCGAAGGGTGCCAAACTGCTGCCCCACAGCTCTTCTGTCGAGGGCTTCGGCAGATAAGATCGCTTTTCTTCTAAAACCACCTGTAGTGTTGTTCGTTGCCTTCTGAGTCATTGGAAACACAATGGATGGTGCCACTGCGCTCGTGTGTATATAAATGATACTCGCTGAGTAAACGGGGTTATTGTCATGGACCGTACAGAGGTGTAGTGTGTTTACCTTGACGTGTCGCCGTGCCGGCTACATGAGGCACACGCCTCCCGGGGCGTCGCCACTTCAGCTGCTCACGCGCGTACAGCGCACCTTCGCCTGATGTGAATGCCGCCGCCGCTGTTGTCCCCGGGCCTAGAAATGCAAATGCCTGCGGAAACTGCGGCGCAGCAGGGTGTTCGCCTTCGGAATGTCCCGCGCGCGGTCGCACATGTTTCGCCTGCGGACGCCGCGGCCACTTTAAGAGAGCATGTCGCAGCTAACGCCGCGGCCGAGAAGGTTATTCTGCAGAGGTCTATGAAATCGTTCCGGAAGAGGATGCGGCCAGTGTCATTAGCATCTTGGCGGTCCGTACTGATAAGAGTACAGGCGTCTACGTGGATGTCAAGGTCGCGCCAGTTGCCGCGACGACACGGGTGCATACCATGAACTTCTTGGTTGACACAGGCTCGGCCGTGTTTATTATGGGTGAGCACCAATTCCAAGGCTTGTTCGCAAACGCAATACAACTGACAAGTTCCCATCTTACATTGCTGGATTTTTCGCGCAGGAAGATTCCCGTTCTCGGGTCATTTCACGCCATAGTCACTTACAACGGGAAAGAAGCCATTGTAACGATGCATGTTATGCCATGTGGTACATTTCTCCTTGGCCTGGATGCTGTTCAAGCCCTTGGCCTTCGTATCATGGGAGAGGAATTGCGATGCCTGCAAATGTCCATGCAGGAATGCCGAGAGCTTCCAGCTATGAGTTCAAGCCTTCCCCAAAGCACCATGCAAAAAAACCCCTTGGCCCTCCCAAGTTTGGTATGCCGCCAACACTGCAGACCAAGTTTGGTCACTTCTTTTTGCCTGGCCTGGGACTTGTGAGAGGTGTGCAACACAAAGATAAGCTGAAAACCTCCATCGCACCAGTCGCACAGAAGCTGAGGTCCCTACCATTTTCAACCCGCCAGCCTGTCTCTGACGAGATTGACAAGCTACTTACTGCTGATGTCATTGAGAGAGTCAATGCTTCCGAGTGGGTATCTCCTATTGTAGCAGCCCGCAAAGCAGATGGTAGCCTTCTGCTGTGTGTCGATCTCCGGGAACCCAACAAAGCTATAGTAGCGGACAACTTCCCTTTGCCTCATATGGAAGAGCTGCTTCATGCCCTCAATAGAGCACGCTGCTTTTCCAAGGTAGACCTGGCGTCAGTCAGACAGCAGAGACCTAACTTCATTTATAACGCACGATGGCCTCTTTAGATTCAAGAGGGTCTGCTTCGGGTTGGCATCGGCACCAGCTGCGTTTCAGCAGATCATGACGAAAATTCTTGGAAGTTGCAAAGGGGTCTTGTGCTACTTGGATGACATAATCATTTTTGGCAAGACGGAGAGCAAACACAGGCAAAACCTGGAGCAAGTGCTGGAACGAATAGCTGGAGCTGGGCTCAAGCTCAACGAAAAATGTGTCTGCAACACGTCGCAGCTGTCGTTCTTAGGACATCGCGTCAGCGCAGAGGGTATAGCACCGCTCCAGGCCAAGGTTGATGCAATCATCAATGCTCCTGCTCGTAACGGTGCAGCCACGCTACGCTCCTTTTTGGGTGTAGTTGAATACTATTCTAAATTCGTGCCGCAACTGGCAGAGGAAGTAGAGCCAATGCGCCGTCTACTTTGCAAAGACGTGCACTTCGACTGAGATGACACCGCAAAAGAGAGCTTCGCGGGTGTAAAAAGACTTCTAGCATACCACAAGGTCCTTCGAATGTTTGACCCGACGCTACCTGTCATTGTCGCAACAGATGCCTCTGTGTACGGTCTCGGTGCCGTACTGCAGCAAGTGGAGGGTCCCATGTGCGGACTGTGGCATTTGCATCGCGGACATTAACAGAGACAGAACGAAAATACTCGGCCGGAGAGTGTGAGGCCCTTGCCTGTGTGTGGGCCTGCGAGAAGTGGCACGTTTACCTCTGGGGCCGATCATTTACTCTACTGACGGATCACCAGGCTTTGGTGGCATTGCTCTCATCCCGTAGCACAGGACAGCGGCCACTTCGTATCGCAAGGTGGACCGCACGACTGCTGCGCTACAACTTCAAAATACAGTACCGCAGCGGAGCCCACCACCAGGTAGCAGATGCTTTGTCCAGACTTCCCGTGCCAGACACAGAAGGTGGCTTCCAGGTTGATGAAGAGGTTGTGTCCTTGGTTACATCGTCTGTACATTTGGGAAATCTTCAGTTTGCTACCACTGAGGATGACATACTACGGCAGGTCATACACTTTGTCCAGTCATCATGGCCAACAAGGAAAAGACTTGCCGCAGAACTGACGCCGTACTACGAAATACAGGACGAGCTCTCGGTAGTAGATGGGTTGGTTCTGCGCACAGAACACGTTGTAGTGCCTGCAAAGCTAAGGGATACATTCATCCAGTTAGCTCACGAGTCGCACCTGGAAATTGGGAAGACTAAGCAGCGCATCAGGGAAAAGTACTGGTGGCCTTGCCTCGACAAGCATGTGGAGGCCGCCGTCCGGAGCTGCAGCGTCTGCAAAGCCTCGGACAAGAGTGTCAAGAACTGGCAAGCACCACTCCAGCCTGTCCCGCTTCCTGACAGGCCCTGGGGCAAAATATCAGTAGACATAAGCGGCCCTTTGAACGTGCACCGGCCGACTGTCGATTTGTCATCATGGTAGTGGACTACTACTCCAGATGTTGCGTTCTGCAGTGACATCACTTCTTGCACGGTGATCAACTTCCTGCTTGCTGTCTTTGAGCGAGAGGGTTTCCCTACTGAACTAGTCTCCGATCACGGCCGGCAGTTTACGTCCAGTGAATTCGAGTGCTTCCTTGCGGACAGGGGCACCAATCATTTCTTCTCGGCAGTTGACCACCCTCAAGGCAATGGCTTAGTGGAAAGACTCAACAGGGTCTAGAAATCGTATATACAACTAGCTCTCCTAGAGCAGCGACAAATCAAGACCACTGTTATAGAGTACCTGGGTATTTACCGAGCCACAACCCACAGCGCCACCGGCATCTCCCCGGCAGTGTTGTTTCATGGCCGCCACATGAGGACATCATTAGATGTTTTTGGCCAGCCATCAGCGGATTTCGGCACCCATCCCGCCCGTGAACTGCGCAGACTTCGGCCTCGTGTCTGCGAATACCAACAAAGAAATAAGGCGTATGCAGACAAGCAAAGAGCAGCCAGGGAGCCGAAATTTATAGTGGGGGCCTACGTGCGGGTGAAATGCCTGGAATGAAAGGCACCCATAGTTTTGGTGCTCCACTCAAAATACTCAAGCGAGTAGGGCGATGGTCATTCCATCTGGAGGACGGCCGTACATGGAATGCCTCCGAACTGTCTGCTGTACCCCATGAAGCTGTTCACGAAGAAACAGGGGCAAGACAAGAAGCGCTGCGGGAGGACTTCGAGACAGACGGGTCGGCAGGAAACACCGCATCACGAACACCGTCCTCGAATGAGGCAAAGAGCAACACGTCTCAACTCAAAATATCCCAATACAGGAAGCTGCACAGTCTTCGGGGGGGTCAGCACTGCCTCCTCATACGCCAAGCCCACCACGGCCTCCACCAAGGGGGACCACGACCTCAGGACTGGGTGCTGATCGTGTCGACGAACCAGAGGCCTTCCATCAGCCAGAGGAGCAGCCGGTGCCCCTCCGTCGCCCTACACGGGAGCAAAGACCACTGAGAGACTCCGGGACTATGTGCGGTGACTTGTTTACAGTAGAGACTTTACTATAATTTTACTGTCACGGGTATACGGACTGTTTCTGTTCTATGCACATAATCTGTGTTCTATTGTAAAGGGAGGGGTAGATGTAGTGTTGTTCGTTTACACCAGATGGCCTTCTGAGCCATTGGACACACAATGGATGGCGCCACTGCGCTCGTGTGTATATAAACGATACTCGCTGAGTAAACGGGGTTATTGTCATGGATCGTACAGAGGTGTAGTGTGTTTACTTTGACGTGTCGCCGTGCCGGCTACACGACAGCACTGACTACTATTTTCGCGTTCCCGACATGGCGTAAAGCGAGGCTGCAGCGAACCGTGGCCACCGAGAAGAGGGCAGAGAAGAGTGAACAATGAAAACGCGGGCATGCCCAGGCTGGCGGGCCAGTTGCAAGCAAGACTGGGTCAGCCCGGGGGCTGTCTTTCTGGGTACAAGACCTTCCTAGCATGGCGGCACGCAAAACCCTGGTGATGATGATGATGAATATTATTATGATTGTCATTATTGTTGTTGTTGTTGTTGTTGTTATTATTATTATTATTATTATTATTATTATTATTGTTGTTGTTGTTGTTGTTGTCGTTGAGATGACGACGACGTGATGGTGATGATAGCACCGAGGAATACCAAAACCGGAACTGCGAATGTGGACTGAAAATTCTACCGATCCATATCATAAAATCTAGAAAAAAGCTCGGCCTATATGCGGGTTTTTGTAGATTGGTACTGAGGAATGTAGCATAATGGGCATACCGTGATGTACGCGTTAACCATGAAGCCGGGCTCACATTCCCTGTAACAAAAAAGGGATTCTGAGAATTGTTCAAGGCATGCTAGTCTGCTAACTCAAGCATGCATGCAGACATGAGTGCTTACTCCTGTCCCTGAACTGTCACACATTGCAGGATAAAGCGAGAGCTGCAGCAGAAGATGATTGGCGAAGCTGTCACTGAACGACAAAGGGTGAGTTTGGCTTTACTTGGATTCGGATCTGTCTTATTTGGCATTTGATATTTTGGCATTTCAGCTAAGCTTGGCTTTAGGTTTGATGCTAACTAGGTCATTAACCTAAATGGAGAACAAAAGAAGAGAGTGGGACCCTGAGGGACACCTGTCGTTATGGGATATATTTTAAATGAGGTTTTTATAAATAAGAGCATATCAGTTCATTATAAGCTGGCTTGAAATGAGTTCGGTATATTCATTTTTTGCTATATGGTATCTGAACATAAAATATCGCGAAGAAGTGGCAACAGGAAATGAACATGTGTTCTTTATAGCCAGGATTTTGTTAAAACCGGGTTTTCTGTATGGGGGCTATACTGTACTAGGTCATGGCTAATGCAGTCTAAATCCTTTCTGAAATCAGTGAACACACCTAAAATAAGCAGGCAGCCCTCAATATTTTTAGGATGTGTTTGTTGTCATGAGAGGGTCAAGCTGAATATATCTATTTTGATCGATCGCAAATTGAAAATTTGAGAGCAAGCTTCTTCGAAGAAACTGGATATTTGGCTAAAATTCATGTACCATTAATGTACCATTATTGTACCATTAATGTACATAAGAGCGAAGAGGCCCAGTTTAAACCTCATTGTAACTGAATAAATAAATAATGATGTTAACAATCCTTGACACATGGTGTGGACAGCGGGCACAACAAAGCAGTTGTTGTGATGAAAAAGCGATTCCAGCTACCTTTTTAACGGTTACTAGCAAGGCTCTACTGCATATCTATTAGAAATTGTTGTCTAGGGTGGGTAGTCTAGTTTGAAGCAAGAGAAAAAAAAGGTGGGGTACTTTCCGCCTATGTAGATTCAGTATTTTTTGGGTAATATTGCCGCGAACCATGCATCGGGTTTGTTTATTTGTGTTTTGCTTTTGCCGCCCGGCTGCGCCGGTCTGTGTTATCGGTGTTGTCTGTGTGCCAAGGGAGGCGCGTGTCCCGTTCTTTCTATCTGTGCCTCATGTGTTATCTTATCTGATAGGGAGAGCGTTCCGAACCACGGAGCAAGATAAACAGGAGCGCCGGCTTCGCTCTCTCCGGCGGGCCGTTAATGTCCATCACTCGCGGAGCACAATGTAAATGGCTAAGCGGCCGGCGTTCCCCGTGCGCCTGCGGGCGCGTTGGCGGAACGCTTTCTGTCGCTTTTGTCGTCTGTAGATTTGGGCACGGAGTGCTTTGGGCCTCGCTGGCGCCACTTCGCGTTCATTGCGCTCCTCCTTTGCACGGCTTGAATAACTGGTAACCCGTGCCCGCAGGAATTGAGTGGTCGTACGGCAAAGGTACGTTAAGGTTTGGTTTGCACGACGGAAAAACAAAATGTAGAGACCACATATAGACATATGGCTGCTATACCAACACTACCTTTTGCGCAGTGCTTGCCAAAAATGTGACTCCGTTTTGCAAATTTGTGAATACCAATTCGGCTGTGTTTTAACAGGTTTCACAAAAGGCGAAAGGAGCAACTAGTTCTGATCAATAGCGATTATATAAAAGTTCCCCCAGCTTTCTCGCTGTTCTCCAACTTACGTCCAAAACAGAGTGTGCCTAGAACACGGACCGGTACTCACACGCGCATCAGAAAACAACAGAAACGTGATAACATCACCCGCGACTGCCCGCGGCGTAGCAATCTGCTCAAGATCAAGGCCCTGACAGTGCGGTCTTTTCACAAGCCTTAATTTCGCAATACTTGAATTCATCCGGACCCTATATCTCTGTGGCGATGACTCGCCGAAAGAAAAGGTTTAACGAGCCGCTTGTTTTGCTTGTCAGCCGCTTAAAGAAAAAAAAAACGCCGGGAACTTTGGTAGGCCCAAAATTGCAGCCATACAAATCGCAAAATTTTATTTGGAGCCCGCGGCGTTACCGCAGAGATAACACGACCGTTGAGCGACAGTGAACATAGGGCGGTAAGTTCCGGCATGAGTTGCAATGAAGATTGCATTTGATATTCTTGGGTGCCTTATCAAGCTGACAGTGTTTTTGTATACTTAATGCAACAGGGTAGCCGTCCTATTCAGTCATTGGCTCAGAAATGTGTGTATCATTGCCGTTTGCCGATGGAGACTCCGGGCGACCCTTGTACCGTTGTTCGTGCGCAGAAGCAGCATAAATAATTAAGCACGCGCCCGCGGAGCGGACGAACAACAGAGGGTAATTTTTGCCCTGCATCTATTTGTCGTAAGCAGAATCACGCTAGACTGTATGTTGTGTCATTCCATATTACTCTTGCTCATTCTTTGGTGCTTCTGAAGTCGTCGTCGTTCAGTTGCGTCTTACTACTAGTTGGGTTACTACAATATTTTTAGCGGGTCTTCATAATGTCAGAATAAACGCTCCCTGATAGGGAATAAGCGATTGCGATGTATGCGATGGCGTGCGATTATCTTCGCCATCTATTGCGGCTGCGCACGGGTGTTTAAATTCCGCGCGTGCACGCATTCCTCCTGCATAGTAGGACAGGCATAATACAGGCGTCGCTGCAAAAGAAAAGATGCCTCTGGGGAGAGCGAAGAAGGGAAGAGCTATGTACAGAGGCACAGCGACGAGAGGGCGAACGAAGGAGGAAGAGAGCAAAGGGAAAGCTGGGCGGCCGGCGGCGCGTGGACATTATCGGCCCGAGCAAAGGTTTTTTCTGGGCCACAGTCGGCGCTCCTCTTTATATCTTGCTCCGTGTTCCGAACTAACGTGAACAGCCTAGAATAATTTTCGTTGATCTACAGTGTTCTGGATACAATTCGGCTATTCGAGAAACCCTCGTTGCGAGTGATAAATTCCCGCAGAGCAGATGCCGTGGCATCTGCTTTGTTGACTTTGCCGCCTGTGTATTCTTTGAGTTGTTAGAGGAACACAAGTTCGCTCCAATAAACTTGTTTTCCTTGAAGACCACTGCGTCGTCTTTGACTTCGTGAAATGTGGTGGTGGTGCTGGGTACATAACCCTAAACCCTCTTCAAGCCGACAAGCAAGCCCAAGTCATGTCAGCCACCGACAGCAAGATCTTCAGCCAGAGTTTGGACTGCTTCCGAATAAAGGGAAGAAAGAAGACCTCGGGAAAACCACCATGATCAACGCAGGCACCATGACCAGTGCTTCCAAATCTGCCCTCGTTCTTCAACAACCCAGGGAGCCCCCATCATTCCATGGGTCGCCTGCGGAGGACCTCGAAGACTGGTTGGAGCAGGTCGAACGGGTCAGGCTGTTTAACCGATGGGATGACGCGGAGACAATGAGGCAAGTGTTCTTCCACCTTGAGGACTCAGCACGGATGTGGTTCGAAAACCATGAGAGCTCCCTGGAGTCTTGGAACGATTTAAGAACAAATTTTTAATGACGTTCACCACGGTAGCTCCCTGGAGTCTTGGAACGATTTAAGAACAAATTTTTAATGACGTTCACCACGGTTGTGCGGAAAGAGCAGGCCAAAGTATTGCTGCAGACGCGGACACAACAACCTAACGAAAGCATTGTTGTGTTCGTCGAGGAGATGAAGAGGCTTTTCAGGCGTGCTGACCCTTGCATGGCGGAAGAAGTTACACTTCTTAATGCGTGGTGTGAAGGAAGAACTGTTTGCTGGACTTGTCCGCAATCCGCCCAAAACCGTCGCCGAAATTGTGACCGAAACCAGCACAATTTAAAAGGCCCGCGAAATGCGTGCTAGGCAGTACAACCGCAACTTTGCCGGCACGGCCAATGCGAACTACATCGACAGCATGCGTATTCCGGCAGATAGCCTATGCGAGACTATCCGCGCAATAGTGAGGGAGGAGCTGCGGAAACTTCTCCCAACGCCGCCGCAACTACAAGTCGCTTCTTACCGACATAATTAGGGAAGAAGTGCAGCAAGCGCTGGGAACTTCAACGATGCCAGAAGCACCCCGCGAGCCGCAA
Source organism: Haemaphysalis longicornis (assembly GCF_048455015.1). Taxonomy (NCBI): domain Eukaryota; kingdom Metazoa; phylum Arthropoda; class Arachnida; order Ixodida; family Ixodidae; genus Haemaphysalis; species Haemaphysalis longicornis. Next base: position 667,142 of record NW_027526233.1, read on the forward strand.
GCGATGGCCTACGTGGCTGCTGTCCGTCGCCCTCGCCTGCCTGCGCCCTATCGTCACGAGGCTCCGTACCGTCATCCCCTGCGGCCGGCCAGACCACCGGCGGTGCAACCCCCCGCCACAAAAAAGACCGATGTGTGGCGAACGCCCGACAATCGTCCGCTGTGCTACCATTGCGGAGATACCGACCACATCTACCGTTGCTGCCCCTACAAGAGGCTCGGTTTGCGAGGGTTTTCCATCGATGCACTACACCCCCGACTTAGCCAGCACCCATCTGAGATCGAAGAATACCTGTCCAACACCAGCCGTGGACCAGCCCGTTTCAACCGTTCGCCGTCGCCCTACCAATACCAGTCGCCAAACCGCCGTAGCAATGCTGAGTTCACACGTGAAACTAAAAGCAGCAACTTCTGGAGGTGAAGTTGCCCAACGGCGGAAAAATGCAAACCCTCCAACAACACAACGACTCGCCAAAGACCATGATTCACGACTTGCCGTCAGCCCGACGACCCAATATAACCCGGACGTGACTCCCGAACACGACGATAACGACGACGCATAGTGCCAAACCGTCAAGACGCGCAAGCTGAGATACGACGCCACGACGCACCCGGAACTCGAGGAAGGCGGTGTCCGACGTCCAGTAGTCGATCGACGGCTTTGATGTAGTTGCCCTCATAGACACGGGAGCTGACTACTCAGTCATGAGTGGATCATTCGCAAATAGTGTGATGAAAGTTACGACCAGATGGGACGGTGCGCACATACACACAGCAGGAGGCCACCTCGTGACCCCAAGTGCAACGTGCACATCGCGGGCCACCATAGACGGCACAACGTACCCTGCGGCGTTCGTCCTTTTGCCTAACTGCTCCCGCACGTAATTCTTGGAATTAACTTTTTGACGGACAACGGTGCAATAATTGATCTACAGGCCAAGTCCATAACTTTTTCCTCCGATCACTCCATGACGCCAGAACCGAACCCCGAACACCGTGCTGCTTTAAGGATGCCGATGATCATGTCACAATGCCACCCCGCGCAAGCTTGATGATCGCGGTCTACTGTGAAAATGGTGCTCCTGACGTCGACGCTATCGTAGAGAGTGATCAAAGGTTGCTTCTCGACCGCGGTGTCTCTGTCGCAAGAGGCATTGCGTGCTTCAGGGAACAGCAATCCCACGTTTTGGTGACTAATTCCCCTTGAGAATGCCTTTTTTGCCTCCATCATTATAGCAGAAGAAGTATATGTGGTGGTACGTAGAGGACTGAATAGGTAGGTGAGGTTGAGGACTTAGGCTGTAATGCAGTTGCACCCAGGTTTGCTCACAAGCATCTGCATTCCTGTACAAAACTACACGCAAAAACAGATTTGTAATTTGGCAGGGGTGCAGCACTTTTACATTGTGTTTATTGTATCCCGATGCTGTGTTGAGACCTAATAACCTTGTTGGACCTATTGTTGTTAAAGAGCTAGTGAGGTTGTTATGAGGCAAGTTTTTTGATTTCGAGCTTCGGCAGTAGTCAAGTCAAAGGAAGACACGTATTTCTACAGCCTATTCCAACTGAGCTTTCGCAATAGAGATGAAGATGCACGGCTTCCTACCACACATTTGCCCTACACAAGCATGGATTCCACTTTAAGGTGAACCTCCAAATTGGCAGAATATAATATTAACATAACTGCTTATGTGAGGTCAAATAAAGTATGCCGTAAAAATCGGCGTCACAAATTTTACCACTTTTACTTGACTGATAAGTACCAGCATTTAAACAAGGGCGCGGCAATTGCGTTCCTCAAAGAAACGCAAGAAACAAGTGACGTGATCGCGGTCGTCGACTTTGAACGCACACCCGAGGACACGTTCAAGCTTCCGCATCCCTTCGACGTGAATCCGGCGCTACCGCAAGAACAACGGAACAAATTATTGGCTTTGCTGCGTCGTTACAGGGAGTGTTTCTTTTCGATCTCAAAGGTACGTCAGACACCTCTAGCGAAGCACCAAATAATAACCGAACATGGAGCCCGACCTACCCGACAGTCACCGTACCGCGTATCTTCACACGAGCGAGAAGGCATCTGGACTCAAGTCGACGACATGTTCAGCGCTGAAATTATACAGCCATCGAACAGCCCCTAGGCTCCGCCGGTCGTACTTGTCAAGAAAAAAGATGTCACATTAAGGTTCTGTGTTGGCCACCGGCGACTGAACAAAATCACTAAAAAGGACGTGTAAGCACTTCTCATTGATGGATCTGAAGACCGGCTACTGGCAAATTGAAGTGGACGAGAAAGACCGAGAGAAGACTGCATTCATAATCCCGGACGGCCTATACGAGTTTAAGGTGATGCCGCTTGGGCTGTGTACTGGCTGGCCTGAAGTAGCACACCTACCTCGTACAACTTGACGACGTTGTGGTATTCGCCCGGACTTTCGAGGAACACCTTGCAAGGTCGAGGAAACCTTGCAATGACCTGCTCGAGGCCATTCGAACGTCGGGGTTAAAGCTGAAGCCTGAAAAGTCCCGCTTCGCGTACGAGGAGCTCAAGTTTTTGGGCCACGTCGTCAACGCCGCGGGGGTCCAACCTGACCCGGCAAAAACTTCAGCCATTGCGAACTTCCCAAGGCCGAAAGACAAGAAGGCCATGCGAAGATTTCTCGGGCTGTGCGCATACAACCAGTGCTTCGTCGCAAACTTCGCACGCGTTGCAGAGCCACTCACACGCTTGACGAAAGATATTACCCCTTTCAGCTGGGAAAATGACCAAGAAAAAGCCTTCTGTGAGCTGCAAAATGCCTGCAAAGCCCGCCCGTGCTCGCTCATTTTGACGAAGACGCTGAAACGGAAGTACACATGGACGCCACTGTTATAGGCTTGGGTGCCGTGCTCGTCCAAAAACAAAACGGCTGTGAAAAAGTACTCGCCTTTGCCAGCCGTGGTCTGTCGAAGGAGGAGAAAAACTACTCAGCGTCTGAAAAAAAGTGCCTCGTGATTTCAAAATTTCGCCCATACGTGTATGGTAGACCATTAAAGGTTGTGACAGACCATCATGCGCTGCGTTGGCTCACCAATTTGAAGGCCCCTCATGTCGTCTTGGGCGGTGGAACTTGCGCCTGCAAGAGGTGGACGTTACACTCGTCTATAAATCCGGCAGGAAACACTCCGACGCCGACTGCCTGTCCCGCGCTCCCGTCGACCCACCACCACAAGACTCTGAAGAAGACAGCGCTTTCTTCGGAGTCGTGATGCAGAGCGACCTAGCCGCCCAGCAGCGTTCCGACCCCGACTTACGCGTCGTAATCGACTACCTCGAAGGATGCAGCGCCGTGCCTGGGACCTTCAATCGCAACCTACCAGCATTTAACCGGAAAAACTCCGTTCTAGTGAAGAAGAATTTCAGCCCCGGAACGAGAACGAATTCTCCTCTTGTCATCCCCGCAGACCTTAAAGTTTGGAAGCGTGCCACTACGACCCATCTTCCGGACATCTCGGCACAGCCCGCACAATTTTAAAAATCAAGGCGAAGTACTACTGGCCCCGCCTTACATCCGACGTCACCCACTACGTCCGGAGCTGCCGTGACTGCCAGCGACGAAAGACGCCACCGACGAGACCCGCCGGACTTCTGCAGCTGATCGCCGTCCCGTCGAGGCCCTTCCAACAGATTCAAATGGACCTTCTGTGCCCGTTGCCTACATCCCGATCCGAGAACAAGTGGGTTGTCGTAGCGAAAGACTACATGATGCGCTACGCAGAGACCGCCGCTCTTCTGAGGGGGACTGCACAAGAAGTCGCAAAGCTCTTCATAAGCCAAGTTGTACTGCGACATGGAGCCCCTGAAGTCCTAATCACTGTGGAGCTGATGCAAGGAATACCACGCTACAGCAACACGGATCACCGAAGAACGACGGCATACCACCCCCAAATGAACGGACTAACGGAACGTCTGAAAAAAACGATCGCGGATATGCTGTCAATGTACGTCGACGTGACATATGGGACGAAAGTGCTCCCATATATCACGTTTGCGTACAACACGGCTATCCAGGAAACTACGCAGATGACACCGCTCGAGCTTGTCTAGGGAAGACGGCCGACTTCGATGCTTGACGCCATGCTTCCGCACGTAGAAGACGATGACCTCAAAGCCGACGTCCAAGGAAACCTTCAGCATGCAGAGGAGGCCCGCCAGCTCGCTCGAGTTCGTTGATCGGACCAGCAGCTGGTGGATGCCGGGCGCTACAACCTGCGACGCCGAGACGCCAAGTATCACCGAGGAGATCGTATTTGGGTTTGGACTCCCATCCGACGAAGCGGACTCAGTGAGAAGCTTCTGCGACAGTATTTCGTACCCTACCGGATTCTGCGTGTTGGCCACCTTACCTACGAGGTGATCCCCGATGGTGATTCCGGAACATCACGACGACGCATGCGGCCCGAAGTCGTCCGCGTGGTTCGCTTAAAGCCTTTCTACGCACAATTGCGCACTTTATTTTTTATTTGTTCGGACTGTCGCTTATTAGCATCGGGTTGATGCACTGTTAGAGAGGGAGTAATGCCGCGAACCGGGCATCGGGTTTGTTTATTTGTGTTTTGGTTTTGCCGCCCGGCTGCGTCGGTCTGTGTTATCGGTGTTGTCTGTATGCCAAGGGAGGCGCGTGTTCCGTTCTTTCTGTGCCGCGTGTGTTATCTCTTCTGATAGGGAGAGCGTTGCGAACTAACGTGAACAGCCTAGAATAATCGTTGTTGATCTACAGCGTTCTGGATACAATTCGACTATTCGAGAAACCCTCGCACCGAGTGATAAATTCCCGCAGAGCAGATGCCGCGGCATTCCAATCACCGGAGCTCGCCTGCATACGTCACTTTCTTGACTTCGCCGCCGGTGTACTCTTTGAGTTGTAAGGGGAGCACAAGTTCGCTCCAATAAACTTGTTTTCCTTGAAGACAACTGCGTTGTCTTTGACTTCTTGACAATATACAACCTTCCGCTTTTCATGCTAATCCATCAATCCCATCGTTGCTGCCATCACTGATGCCACTCACTTTAAATCAGCCTTTCATAATGCTCTTTTTGGAATCAGTCTTTTTTAATTTGTTGTCCTTGTCTGTTTGAATGCTGTTTTTGCAAAAACGACTGTACTTTATGTATGCCTTTCACCAATCCTTTCCGTTATGCCCTATGGGCCTTAAAATTATTTTCAATAAAAAATAAAATAAATGTTTGGCTTGTCCTGTCTTGCCTTGGCTTGCAGATTAAGGGCCTGCTGGACAAGAAGAAGGCTGAGCTGGAGAGGCAGCATGAGGAAGTCCGGAAAAGCATGGAGGAGGAGAAGAGCCAAGTAAGCGTTGGATAGTTCTTTCTTGGTGAAAGGCAGATCCTGAAGGCAGATTTTAAAGCCAAAGCCAAAGTCAAAGATTTTATTGTGAGCAGAAGGTTCAGTGGGCCGAATATTGTGAGCAGAACGAATTAGGATATACTGAAGGAGGTCCCAAAGTCGCAGACAGATATCCGTGTTTTGTTAAAGGGCCGCAAGCGGGAGATGGGGTAAAAGGATGTTTTTAAAGTTAATATCTTTACAATTGCTTCATTGTTCATTAACAACATTGTTGTACAGGTTATGTTCCATAAAAGGGAGGTTTAAGATCCTGTTCCAACACGAAAAGAATGGACTGGTCATAACCTGTGCAACAGTAGTTCGATGAGATCAGCTGCTTTCTGTGCTCAGAGTTTAAATGAAGTATGGGACGTAGAGCAGTGGTTCTCAATCATGAATGTGCCGAGGACCCCTTTCGGGCTTGCAAAAGTGATGAGAGTTGTGTAGATGGAAATATTTTCCAGGCGGGGGGGAAGCGGGGGTATATGCCATTGCTAAAAAAAACTAAAAAGAAAGAGAGCCTGTACAAAACATTGTCTCAGTCGTTTTTCAACCGTATCATTTTTATTTACGGTTTTACATAATATATCGACTGGGCATGTACATACCAAAAAAGACAGTGGTGGAGACGGTGCGATTAGAAAATTTCGGGGGGGGGGGGTGTGCTGACACCAATACACCCCCCCCCCCCCCCCCCCCCCGCCACGTTAATTGCTCCTCCTCTGCCCCACGATAACCTAACGTTGACTGTGGCATAATAGCGAGTTTTAGCTGACCGCTTTTCAGGGACCGCTCCACTCCGATAGCAAGGGGGCGCGTCATTGCGCATGCGTGGCGCGCTTGGCTACGAACGGTATTGGCTCCAGTTGCGCTGTAGCTGCCGCCGATACCGGAGCGGACCGTCGAAAACGGTTAGCTAACACTGTCTAATGTCAAAGAATTTGCACTTGCAGCTAAATTCGCTAGCATTGTCCGCCGGTTAAGTCTGACTTTTATTCTTATGCACGTAATATTGCCGCACAGTTTGCTCGTGCAGCCAAGGGTCACCCAGTTTTTTGCATGCCTGGCTTTTCCACATAGCTCGCATGTGCAAAATGCCAATGTTAAAGCATTGGCTAGGCAGAGAGATTTAATGCAGAAGTCATGCAGTGAGGCCACCTTTTCGCGTTTCCCTCGAGGTTTAGCATAAAGAACTGAATGGGGTTTCTGAGAGTGCGTTGGGGCGGGCTTTGCGGACCCCCATTTGAGAACCACTGACATAGAGCATGCCATTGCAAATCTCGAATGTGAAAACGTTTTTTTTCTGTCAGCAAACATGACAGCAACCATCTAACAGTTGTGAGGACATTTGTGAGGATGGGCTGCCATGTTAGATTCTCCTGGGAGTGAAAACTCATGCGTTTGCGTGTAGATGTAAACTCAAGTGCCTCATCATTCAAAGAGTAATGACTAGGAAACATTTAATGTCAAGCTAAATTAAACACCAAAAATAAACTGTGTTGATTTGCAAGTTCAGAAGTGGTTAGAATGGAAAGAAATGCTAATAAATTCTACGTTATATTACAGAGTCATCCACAAAAAGTGAGACAAGGGGTTATACAGAAGTTGGCAGATCATCAACATAAAGGAGGTAAATTAGAGGGAAAAGAACGCTTCCTTGGGGTACACCAGAGGTGGTTGGTACAGATGAAGAGGGGATATTCATATGGCAAAGGTGAATTTAGACCTGGAGAAAATACAAGCTTTTATTCATTGGGATGAATGTTGAGCTGTTCTAACTTTAATGCTGCTAACTTACTAACATTTTTCAAAAGATATATTTGAGCGTGCTGTTTACCCATTAAACCCCAGAAAGACACTGGGTGCGCACATCTCTAAATAATACAGCGCAACTTCATATTGTTTGGTTTCTTTTGTTGCTCCTTGGTGGTACTAATGTCCGTGAAGCACAGGGGTAAAAAGTGTCCTGGCCCTGCACTCACGGCCCACCGGTGTAGCACTTGTGGTGTACATGCTGACGTTCCACCCTGTCCTGCACCGCCCAGGCCACGCAGAAGTACAACCAGGAGTACGAGCGAAAGTGCAGCCAGCTGGACGTCTCGCTCAGCGAGAACCCGAGCCTGTTTGTGGCGACCGACACGACCGACATGCGTCGCCAAAGCACCGCGCTCTAGCCTCTCCGCGGTGGCCGGCGACCGCAACGAAGGAACCAGTGAAAGACGAAGGATTGTGTGGAAGCTGCTACGCACTCCGCGTCGTTGCCGGTGGCTCTACCGGAAGGGGGAATCGACGGCCGGGCGTTATCGCGGCCGCAGCGGTTGTTGCCTCTCAGCATCCCCCCTTTTTGGTGCCTTGGCACATCGCACCAACCACTACGAAGCAGCAGCCACGTGTGTCATCTCTCCACCTTGTACCAACCGCCGTGCGCGCACCTTTTGGCGCAGCGCCAGCAAGTGACTCGGCAGAGTGATGGAATGAGAGAGGAGGACAAGCAGTGTCTGTGTCCCCCCCCCCCCCCCCCCAGCACTCGTGCACACCCGGCAAGCGATGCCTCTCCCCTAGCACGATGCACCACACACGGGAGCGGGGTTGAGATAGAAGGGTAAGTGACTGCACGTGGCGAGACGTCGTTCCGCGAGTTTCTAACTCGGGCTGTACAATAAACACTGTTCCATGAATTTTTGCTCGGGGCTGTATGTCCGGTAGTCTGTTCTAGGGATGCGCGTTGTTTGCAGCAAACCATTGTCTTGACACCAAGCAGCACCGTCTCCCATGGAGTTTCTCACTAGCTTGCCCAGAGTGGAATGTGGCAATAGTGCCAACACAATTCTTTGGCGCGATTGAGTCTCTTCCTTTTTTTGTTATAATAACTGCAACCAAAAGTGCCACTGTTAATAAATGCAACTCTTTGCAAAGAACTGCATCTCTGATCCGCTCGAGGTCCAAAATGCATGCTGTGTTTTGGAACAAACGAAGAAATCAGAGCCCTCACGTTTGTCATTCGCCCCCAAATTCAGCGGACCATCTTTACTGTATGTGTAATTTATTGTTACACTGACCAGATTATTTGTCCTTTCAGTAATAATCTGAGAAAAATAAATTATTTGGGTGGATTTTGCTGTCACCTTCACACAAAAAGAGGAAAGGATATCGAGGATATCATGCGCTATGGCATCAATATTGTTGAGTTCTTTTGTGCAGATTGGTTTAGCTTGGCAAACAATTGGTTATTGTTGGCTAATTGCAGGTTTAGTATCGGCAGTGGGTGTATTTTTTTGGTAAATGGAGTAGATGGAGTCTACTCTTATCCTGAACACACGTCTTATCCTGAACGCAAGCATGACTCAATGTTTCTGCTTACCACAGCCCAAGCAGTTGGCACACTGGATATTCTGTGAAAGGTACACGTACCACTGGAAAGATGCACACTCCCTTGCAAGTATGTTACGGAGGTGCCTTTAGCCTGCCCATTTGGACTTGGGGCAGTAAGCTCAGAGTTCATAAGACAAGGCACTCTCACGCATGCTTTCAACGCCTTCTCATACAGTGCAGCTGTAGGCCGAGAACGGAACCAAGCCACTACACAATCTGTAGCCGTACCGATCCCATTCGCCCGGTACCTACGATTCCCATAATGGCACCAGATTTGCAGCGCCCGTTTCCACTCTAGGTAATACTGAGAAACTCTGTGACATGTCCTTGCCTCCCGAAATGTTTTCTGTGATCGTGTCACGGCTCCTCAAGTCCTGTGAAAGTAACAGCACTGACCTGCCATTGTTTTTGCTTTGGTGGACTCTGATGTTGGCGAGCGACCAATGCTGGGAAGGGGTGTTGCTCGGCTGCTGTCCCGGTGGCAATAAGATTCGTGCTAAGCGCGTTTGGACAAAATGCTCTTCTCCGAGTTTCTTTTCGGAGGAAGTTCAGCAAGTCGTTCACATAACGTACCACCCGTGTTACGTCCTTGTCACACCTTCGCACGGGCACTAGTTGAACGTTTTGGGTATCAAACAGGGCTTCTGTGGTTTTTGTTACTGATGCAGCTTAGCTAGAGGTGAAATAAGAACATCTTCCACTGGGCAGTGTTTAGAGTGCATTTGGCTTCTGAGTTGCTTTTCCCACAAAACACATTTCAGGCGTGTTGTGCGGCAGAGACTGTTGACACGCTCTATTGCTGAGTACCGGGCTGAAACGGAGCACTTCGGATATTAACTTCATAGACACAGGCTTTGAATCAGAGGAGAAAGACAGACATCTTTTTACATCGCTTGTCCACCAGTAAACTTTTACCGCATGAAGCACGTTGTTATGAGAATTGCAACAGCACCCTTCACTGTTCGCGTCAGTCTTGTGTTTCGCATCCGTGACTTCGTTTGCATCTCTCGTTGCATCGACTGCATCTCAATTCTGTGTTCACTTCGTGCATTGTCATCGTTCTTACACCTCGTTTTATTTACTGTGCATCTGTTCAAATGTCCTGTTTCCATTTTCCTGTAGTGGTTCATCAAATGGTAATTATTCTGAGGGTCACTTATGCGGTAGTTTGTGCAATTGAAAATATATTTTGTTAACATCGCAACACAGTTTTTTTAATTTAATTGAGGTTCACAAAAAGGATAACCTGTTTACCGTCACAAACGTAACTCTGGTATAACTTGCAAGTGTAACCATTAAGCAGGTAACGAAAGGGGTTGCTGAAACTTGCAGTATGGCCCTATTCTGCATGTTCATTTATATGCAGAGAATTGGGGCTACAGGTGTGAAGGTCAGTCCTGCGCAACATTAAGCCAGTGAACAAAATTACCACTGGATGGCTACAATGTCGTTTGTGTTCACAGTGAACGTTACCACACTAGTACAGCACATGAATGGTTAAGTTTGTCCCTTTTGTGTTGCACTTGTAGTACTTCAGCTTGTGGCATTTTGTTATTGCGTAGTTTTGAAGGATCGCTGGCATCGTTGCATTGATGCTGTCTGTGAATTTCGAACCATATTACCTTTCAAGCATCCGCTTGCAAGGGAGGTCTTCGCACTCTGGGTTTGTGTGTTAGCAGAGTCACATTTGTTGAAGCATTTTCGCCAGCACTTGTTACTCTTTGTGCATTTAAAATAGCTCCATGCTCTCAAGTGGGCTGCGTGAGTTGTATCCTGTACATTTATGGTATTGAAGGAATTAAGCTGTACAGGGTTACTGGCGAGGCTGCTAAGCCTCAACAAAAGTGACGGAAGTGCCCTCAAGGCCCTAACTTTCTTGTGTGATTTCTTAACTGCCTAAAGGGGTCAAGAAAGCAACAATACAAGTTTAGTTCAATAAACAGACTGCCTTTTCTTGCAACAACAATACACATTTCATGGCAAACTTCAAACAAATACTGCAAAAATCCAGGAAAACATGTGGGCCAGCAGCGACTTCCCAACCACTTTGCAGCCAATTCGTTACGACGTCACCAAATTTTCTGCGATGCGGGGCCACCTGTATCGGGGCCTCTGGTTTTGCTCGCTTGCATCAGTTGAAGGGTGACGTCCCAGTGATAACTATGGTATTGGTGCGGGCCCATGTTAGGTCACTCATAGCCACATTATGACAGTGCAGCACGCAATTCGGACGTTTCTTTACATTTCTTGCATTTCTCCAGGTAAAAAATGCCTTTCGCTGCAGCTGGGAGTGCGCTGCCAAACGCTGGTTCCTTCAAACTGGGCGAAGTTGTATTTTGTCTTCATGGCCCGTTGAGTGCGTGCTTCTATAGTTGATGGTGAAGTGGCGAGGGAAATTATATTTCGTCCGCACCTGCACATGCACATAAACATGTGTAGGGGCAAACCTGGTGAGACAAGTGGTGAAATTTTGTATCATAAACGTTCAACAGTTTCCTACTGCAGTCGTCATGTTTTGTGAGCGTAGCTGGCCGCACTGTGCTTGCAAGCACAGTGCGGCCAGCTGTCAGTGAACCAGAATTTTAGAGTTTGTGCAGTGGGTACTTTTGTTGAGATTTATTTGTTGACGACTGCTTACGTGCGTACATTATACGTGTCTGTAACTATCTGTCGTGCTTTTGCTTGAGCTGCAGTGCATAACTGGCTGTTTTTCATGCGCAGTCTCAATCGTCGCTGCACATTGTACAAGGCTGGTTGCAAGCCTTACATTGCTGGTTAGAGCAGTTCTGTTGTGTAAAGATCACAATCCGGCATCACTGAAAAAAAACCCTTTCATTTCTTGATGCTATAACTTCGCACAAAGTTACCGGACATGACAAGGGAAATACTGCGCGTTTGATAGTTACTTATATCCATGCCACCGGAAATGTGCAAAGCTTCCCAGTTGTTTGTCATTTCATTCTTTGCTGATGTTGCTCTAATTGGGCAGTTCAATGTGAATCGTTGGTCACAGAGGGTCAAATCGGGAAGGCCACACTGATGAGTGAAGCCGGAGTCCTGCGAAGCCAATTTTACCCCGTTTACACAGCCAGTTTCTTCACTTTCCTTGGTGTTCAGAAACATTCCTGACATTCATTTTTCCGGGAAAGGAAGTTTTCGTACAATGCTCAACAATGTTTTCTTGTAATGCGAAGCAGAGCCCAGAAGCTCCGGTTTTTGGCACGTTTGTAAAGTGCATTGCCACATCAAGTAGTAGCAAGCATTTCGTCACAAAAGTATTGACTTGCCACAAGGGGCTGGCTAAAACCAGTATTTCTTAGACGAATCGCAGGTGGATTCAGCGTTTTTACGGTGTTACAGGTTATATTCCCCATAGGGGCGTTAGGTGGACCCTGGCGGGAATTATAAGCAGGGTTTAATGCTACTGACTTTGTTATATGGGAGTCTAGGGTATGCAGAGGGTGAAATTCAGTCAGCTGCAATCACATAAGCAATGGTTCATCAGAAGACCAGTTTAGGAATATGCTTTGAGGTCAGCATCAAATATCATCGCAAGCCACCATATTCTCTTATTGTGAGCTTTAGGGGCCCGTTAATTAGCAAAGCAATGAATTCAAATGTTGCAACTGCACTCTGCAGTCACAAATGAAAGTTTGAAAGTTCGCTTCACTGTCCCTCTTAGCACTGAGAAACAACGCCTTCAAACTTGAAAAGGGTGTTGCTGTTGTATTTACTAGTGCCAAAAAAACCTAGTTAGGACATTGTTATGACTTTTTGTATGTCTACAAATTGTTTAAAGGATGTCTGATGCTGACAAACTACATGCTGGGGTCTTTTTTAATGGACGACATTCATTTCACAACACTTGCTGCTGCTGTTGATGTACCATGTTTAGTGACATTATTTCTTTCACTTGCAGTGTAACCAAAGTTCTGTTGCATGCTTTGCTGATCTCCGACGAGGTCCTTAAAATGTAATATGTTCCGCTTTGTTCTCAGTGTTCTAATGATGTCAGAGAGTTCCCAGAATAGCCCAAACACTTGTACTGAAACTGACATTGTTCTTTACTGTGGCAATTAATGCACCTCTCGACAGTTACATTACAAACATGTCTTACTTGTTCAAAAGAATTATTTTTATCATTTTATTCTTTACGTGAAATCATTTTTGGTTTCAGATTTCGCATTTAAATGGCCACAATGTTTTCTTGTTAAGGTTATCAAACCGTGCATGTGCCTCATTTATTGTGTGTTTATAATTTTTTCCGCTGCACTCAGCGCACAGTTTAGGATTGTGAAAATTTGTTTAGCATTGCATTGCTAGCATGAGAAGGGAACTTATCTTTGGTTGCTTCTCGTTCTGCAAACTAAGGAGTGGTTTAAGTGCATCCCTAAAAGTTGTTCTGGGAAACTCCACTTCTGGAAATTTTGTTTTCATACTTGTAGTTTTATCTGCGCTGACACGTGCTGTCTTTCATTCCTGTTTTTCTCCTGGATAAATTTTTATTCATTTTAGTTTTATCCATCACAGGAAACTGTTATGATATAGACAGGGTTTTCTGACTGCTGAGATAAGAGTTTGCCCAAGAATACGACCCTCAAGTTGTTTCTTTATACTTGTACTCATTCCTTGTGCAAAGTTTTGAACCAGGGAAGCTGGTCATTCCATGGTGTTTGAGTGGAGGTAAAGGAAATCTAACCACTAGATTGATTTTTGTTAGAACTATGCACTTGGTGACCATGTGCACTATTCCTGTCCTTTCGAATAGCGGGCATCACAAACTGCAGGTTGTGCGCGTTCTTCGTTTTTGAAAGCAACGCCAAGTTGTCTTCATTGTTATTCTGTATCTGTGTTGTTCTACCGTCATCATGGAAATGGCTGCTCTCAAAATTGGCCGTTGCAAATGTGGAGGTCGCATTAGCTGTTTTGTGAATGTATGTCCTACGAGTCGTTCACCTTTGTTGTGTGTTCCTGTTTTCTGCACTTTTTGTGGCTGGTAGTGGCTGTTCCCTTGTGAATGTTAGTGTTAGTTGTGGGTGGGTGGGGGCAGGTGAGATTGCATTTCCTTTTCTTTTACTTAGTGCCTCCTTTTTCTTTGAAACACCACACCACAAGATTGAAAAGTTTTGACAAGATGGAACTGGCTTATGACCAGTTATCTGCTATCTAAATAAAATCGTCGCCAGATGGTGATGATGAGGATGAGGATGTTTAATGGCTTGACATTGTTGCACTGTGCTGAACAGTGAGGTCAGAACTGAATAGGGAAGGCATGCACTGGACAAACGTAGTTTTAATCTGAACAGATTACTGGTTAAATTTCTGCACCCGCCTATGCCGTAGTTTCTTTTTATACGTAGTTAAACCAAGTCCCACACTCGGTTTTCCTTGAACCTAATGCGTTCGAATGCCGGTTGGTGCGGACTTTCTCCACGTCCCCGTCAGGTGCAGTTTAACGAGGTACTTGAAAGAGTGACTTGAACTTTGAAGGAGTCTTGAGAATTTTGTAGCTTTCAGCGGTTGCAAGCATGAAATAGCACAGCAAGATGAACTTGCCATTCGTTCACTGTAGAAATGATAACATGACAAGCAGCTTCTTGGGCTTTTTGAGAATTGCTGTTTTTAATCTCGGTGAGGGATGCATTGAGCCGGGCCTTCAGCGGTATAACATTTTATGCTCACAGTGCACTATATTAAATATTAACACCTGAAAAACATCTCACAAACATCTTGCAGATGTTTACAAATAGCTTACAGATACTAACTTATAATTTCAATAGAATGAGTGTTTCCTGTTGGCTGGGTGCTACACCTGTTAGCCAGCGTGATTCATTTGCAGAGTTTGATTTGATTGATTGTAGGGCTTAACGCGCTGACGCAGCGCAAGCGATGAGGCACGCCGTAGTGGAGGGCTCCCCCGGATTAATTTTGACCACCTGGAGATCTTTAATGTGCGCCGAAATCTCGTACACATGGGCGTTTTTGCATTTTGCCTCCATTAGAAAAGCGGCCGCCGTGGCCGGGAATCGAACCCGCGACCTCGTGCTCAGCTGAGCCACCGCGGCGGGCCATTTGCAGAGTTGTCGATGATTTCCCGTAAATAATTGCGCAAGACTCAAAGACTGTTATGTAAACGCAACAGCTTCTTCCTTAACACCCTTACGCTAAATCCTTTCAATTTAATGAGCTTTATCAATTCAGTTTGCGTGACCGGAATACAATATGACAAAGGTGCAGCCAAATTGCCCTTTTCTGTAAAATTTTCGTGTCTATTTCTGACACTCTGTAACATATTTTGGGTGTAATGGGAATTGTGTAACGGAGAAATTTGAGTACTTAGATTGTGGGAAGGATGCAAATTGTACTCGTTTTCATTGGAGCAATGTATGCCTAAACCTAGAAGAGAAGCTGGGATGTTGAATACTTGGCCGATTTCCAAAATCAGTACAGCAAAAGAGTAGACATTTTTGTCAGTTTGGAAAGACAGTGGATCACCTAGTATATTTCTGATATGCTTACGTGCACTTGAAGACATTTGTATTCGAGGTGGCAGCGATATTCATAAAAGGCCCTTGTTCTAAATTAATGTGAAGGTATCATCCTGGGCAAAGTACCTTCTCGGAGACAGCACTGACTGACTCGTTTTATTTTAAGTTGAGTGCAGCAAACAGTATTTTTACCCTCATCAAATCGGTTGAAGTCAATCTCTGCTTTTTATTAATGAGCTACTTAGAAGTTCAGTAACGGCAACATTTATAGTTTTGCATGTTGTAATTGGAGGAGAGATGAGACAGGGTTTGAGCGGAATGCAAAACTAACAAGGTCACATAAAGCAACCACAGGGTGAACTTGCTAGACGCTCGAAGAATATCCTGCTCAATTTTGCCGGACAGGGCTTGCATTGGCCTCAATGTCCCAGTGTTGTCTTTTTTTTCACACAGGGTATATTGAACTCTCCTGGTGCTCCCCTGTTATTGCGCGATGGTAGCCTTGTCAGCTCTAATTGGCCAACTTCACGTTGCCACGAACACTTCTTGAAACAAAAAAGCCGTCAACTACTGCCGATTGTGCGATAGAATGAATAACAGGATTCCCATTGCAGAGTTGCGCCCAGTTTGTGCAAATCGCAGAAGTGAAATTCTGCACAATTTGCTCAGTCATCATTGAGTTTAGAAACAACTTTGTATCTACGGTTAACCAGTAATTAATATTCACAGTGATGGTTTTTATTGAAGGATTGAGATTTTTGGGGCATGCAGCTGTTAGGTTTGTTATGGTAGATCAATAATGGCATTGACAGGTCAGTTACTAAAGCTCTTATTGAGTAGCACTTTTTGACCTATTGCTCTGACGTAATGAGTCACTCTGTTTGTCGTTTCGCATTGCATGAGACATGCTGATGAGGCAGTGCCTTTTGCTCACATTCGCCGCCTTTCGAGATCCTCTCTGCCCTCAAGTTTTGGTTGCTCTTACTGTTGCGACCTAGATCTCTTTGCTTTGCATTGTACCAGCTTCACGTCATCCGTTAGATATTGTCCATGATTTTTTCCGCCTGCTGCTTAGCTGCTTCCGCATCCGTCTCACGGTCGCTCTGTGGCGAGAAATCTATGCGATCTCAGTGCGAGGGGTGCAGTTCTGTAACACGATTTGGTTCAAGATGTAAATGTTGACTGACTGCATCATTTTGAGCTGCGATGCTGCTTGGAAGTTTATGTGCAGTCAGTGTTAAAATTGAGCTAGTTCCTTGAAACTTGGAATTTTTCGTATTCACGCGAAGAAAATTAGGGAAAAGTATTTGCAGGAAATGTCAAGATGCAGTTAGGGGGAGATGTAAAACAAGGCCCTTTTCCCTTTTTTTCTTTACCGGCCATTATTTGTATGGTGATGCAGTTTTGATAGCCTTACTGCTAGACAAAATGGTTGCTGAGATATTACATACAAGGCTTGTCATTGGTTGAATGACACATGAGACGGGAGTAGTTTTGTTAATTATGTCACACCTGTTAGTGGTGATTGACAGTTCAACTTCACAAAGGGCACAGATAGAGAGAAATTCACATATGAGCATCCCGTCTTCTCAGTGAAGTCGCATAGCCAATGACTATAAATCTATCAGTATTGCTTCCCACACGCGTATTGCACCGGCAAGCATTTATGCAATCGTGCACAGAAATAAAAAATTGTGCATTAAAAATTTTTGCGCTTTTCAACCCATTGTGTGTCAGAGTTGATGGGGAAGTTAAACCAATTTTCATCTAAAAACAAACCATGGTGACAAATTCTGCTGCACGCGCTTCGAAAAGGCGGTGTTGTCACTGTATTTTGGGGGATCTGTTTTCCGTGCTTTGACTGTTCTTTCATTCCTTTGTATCCATGGATTACCGAAAGAGTTTGTCTTTCTTGGTCTCGTTTAAAAATTGCTGTGGAGTGCACTTGCCGCATTTGGTTTTGAGGCTGTCGCATCTTCTCTTCCTCTTTTCTCTGTAGCTTCATTACAGCCTCCCACTGACAGCTTGTTGTTACGGGTGGCGGCAGTTATCTCCACGTCACTTCTCACTGCGTTGTTAGCCATGTTTTAATGAGAGCACTTGAAGTTCGACTGCGAGGCTTCGGTGAAGGCACATGCAGGTTTGAGTTCACATTTCCGGGGCACTCCTGCACTCTCTTTGTACCCTCATTTGCTCCCACATTGCCCGCTCTTAGGTGGTGGTGTGTTCGGCTGTCCCGGCAAGCACTGGGCTTGAAGCACTGCGTTCCATACCTGCAGCGTCGAACATCGTCGTACTCGTAGATGTGCGTACTTTTATGTAGGGGAGTGATTGCACAGCGAAGTGTTTATCCTGCACTCGACAGCTGGGCATTAACTTTGCTTTGCCGTGGTTCGTGTCTTCCATGTAGGCTTTCAAAATACTCCACTGTCCAGAGCAGAATGCACTGCGCAAGGAAGCTCGCACAAATACCAGGATGTAACTCGTGGTGCCCTTGCCCTCGTGGTGCCCTTGTTTCCCTTGAAAACATATTTTGCCAGATATTTTCTTCCGAAACCAGTTTTCTTGCAGTCAAGTGATTGCCTGTGACAACTGATTCAAATTTTCGTGTAAATTGTGGCTTGTACATTGCAGAAAAGGTGCAGAAGCAGTAGTTGCGTGTCTGCATCTTTCTCTTCTGTCCTGAGTTAAGCAGATCAGATTTCTCCTATGACTGCGTTGTGGTGAGAACACCCAAATCAAGGCAGGCTCCTGGTAGTATTTTAAACCATCGTTATAGTGAAACCAACTTTATTCCGATTCTAGCCTCATTTTTAGTTTCAAGGGAACGATGTTCCACCTCTAACGAGGAGGGCTACTTGTAGCAAAGTTTTACTGTACTCAGATTTTATGGGATTAGGTGCTGATATTTCTCCCAGTTAAAGATGTGGATCTCGCTTTACATGTTTGGTCGTAATAGCAGGGATTTTTTTTTTTGACATGCTCTTCAAGTGTGTTTTTTTTTACTTTTTTTTACCCCACAGTACTATGCGACCATGAAATTCATTCATGCTAGTTCTCTGGATGCCTGTTTCGTTCTATGTACTTCACGGTCTGCACTTAGTGAGTAGGCCGATGAGATAGGTGCAGTAAAAGCTGTAACAGGAGATTGACACTTCAAATGTCTTTTGACGCATGGCTTCGTAGCAGCATCTTGTCTCGCCCTTAAATTATAGCTTGGGAAGCCAGGTCGCACCGCACTGCTTCGATATAGGTCTGCTGTTTCATCTGCACTGGAATGTTCTCGTACTTTCCACGTGATTTCGAAAATGTCCTTGTTGCGTGTTGTCAGCTGCCCGTTTGTGTACCCACCCTGTGCGTGGTCTCGCATGCCGCCATTTTGTTTTCTGAAGGCAAGTTTGTGACGGGCACTTGTAGCACAACGGTGCCTGCTTTATGTGGGAGGCCTTGTCGAGTTAGGGCTGGGAGAGGAGTCCTTTTGTTTTCCCTGGCATATTTTTCAGCTAGGCCTCACTGTTCTCAAAGTCTTCAGTTGGCGCATGATGATCTCTGGTTTTAAGCTGTCTAGACTGCCACGAAAAGAATTGTTTTTTAAGGTATCTAGCAGCCAATTTTTTTACCAGTAGCAGCTGACACATGTTCTTCTTCTGTCAGAAATAATTGAAAGCGAACTACTCAGCTGTTTCCACCAGCCGTTTATTCCAAGTTGTACGAAAAAGCCACTGAACAGTTGGAATTAAGCCAGGCTGCGAATAACTATTTCCAGATATATTCGACCTTCCCTTTAGCCTAATCTGGTAAAAGAAATACTAAAATAAAATTAACGGCAGTACACTTAAGACCTAGCACGATACCCCTATTGCAGCATTTGTTCTATGCTTGCTAATGATTGCAGAACATACCAGTCTGTTTAATTGCTGACAAACGTTATATCGAAGGAAGTTTGCAATTGACAGAAAAAATGAATTCCACAGGAACAATCAGATGATCACGCAGTCACTTGATACAACAAATGCATTGGTAATCGCGAGTTCAATTCTCCTTGCAAGTACACACGACTTCTCACTTGCCTGCAGTTAACGGACGTCCAAGCAACCACCAGACATCTGCAGGACGTCCTTTTCAGAGCCGATGGACATACCATGCATGTCCATGGGACGTCAGTATTTATAACAGCTTTCAATAGATTCGTTCGTTCTAAATTGGATTTATTCGGTATGTTCAGTAAAATATTGCAGAATCACAGTAAACCTGTCATTAACAAGAAGCATATGTTCCTGCAACGAATACTACATGACACAATGACAACGTACCACCGGGCAGACAAGTACACACAAACACTGTAAAATTGCCTCACAAGTTTTGTATGCAGTTTTGATTTCTTGTATATTCTTCCTCAAATAGATCATTGTTGGAGTTCGTGGGTTGCTTCAAAAACGTTAAAAGATTAGGCTCAATTTGAGTAATATACTTTTAAAACCTACAAAATAAAAGGGATGGTGTTGACGAACAAAAACGGCAGAGTAGCTTTTCTGTTTTTGCTCTTATATTCAATTCACGCCATTATTTAATGCTTCGTGGCAAATTTAATGCTTCGTGGTAACTTGGTACGTGGTACGTCCACGGGCAGATGTCCCTCGGACATACAGAAATGTATGTCTGTACTGTCTGTATTCGTTGTCCGAGGTCCACTGTATGTCCGCAAAAGTACATCCAAACATGAACGTACAGTGGCCCTCCAAACTTGGCATTGGATGTTCGACTGTTTTCCGGACGTTCCACGGACGTCCGTGGTTGAGTGGGATGTTACCACTGACCGACCCCCGAAAAAGTGCATAATCGAAAGGACCTCGGCATCCTCTTGGTTGAAACACTCGGCCTGTTTCCCTCGCTGTTGGAAAGAGAAAAAACATTTGAAAGAGTTTTTGAACCGTAGAACTGGTGATTCAAAGAAGACTGGCAACATGGGAGCGCTAAGACAGAGCTGCACTCCAGTTTCGTGCGAGCATTGTGCCTGTTTTGTTTTTTTCTCCCAAATGCCCCTTTTTCTGCCATTGGTGCATTCCTGATTGCTTGAGGGAAGTCACATCTGTAACGTACCTTATTCGGAGCTTTTGTACTCGGGCATCACAAGCTAGCATTGCGCTTTTTTTCCGCGGGCCAATGACGTTTCCAGGGGGCAGTTGAGGAAGGGGTCGTGGCCGGGGCACTGCAACATTCCCAGGTTCCAGTTGTTGTTCCCACCAGGTGTTGCTGTGTTTACACATACACATACCGTTGTCTGGATGTCTCATCTCTGCACAAGGTGGCTTGTCGTGGTGGTGACACTGTCAGCACTCCCGGATTCGTTGCCCGCATGTCGCATTTATGGTGATTACCGTGGATTTACGTCAGGCGAGGTCCTCATGTGGAATGCAAGCATGAACAAAAGGACAGAAAAAGGGACACGACAGGCGTTCGTCCTCTCGTCAAAAGGGAATGTGTTTCATAATACAGTGCCAATCCAAACTGGAAATTGATCGGTTCCGTCCGAAAAGTGTCGGGGAAACCTTTTGGTGTTATCTTAACATGATGTCATATGTTAACATGATGACATGTTAACATATGTTCACACCATAACATGGCATCATACTAACGTAAGTTAACTCGATGCCAAGCTCGTCGCCAGATTTTCGTGAAAAAATTATAAATGTGAAACGGGTCCGGTTGTCTAGAGATCATTCCAGGGTGGTTACTGTCCCCATATTACCGAGCTGGAAATATATTGTGACATATTTGCCACTGTATAGTAAATCAGTCGCAATCTAGCTCATAAAATGCAAACTGAACTCATTTGGCTGAAAGCGCGCTCTTCGCGAATCCACACGAAGCCAGGCATATGGTTAGGGATAATTGAAGAAAAAAATATGGGTGGAGAAAAGGGTTCAAGGGAGTGCTGACCAGTCGTGGAGTCCTAGGGCGTCCCTGCAGACGTCTGTACATACTTTATATATAGTTAGGTAGGTGGTTATAGGAGTGGGATTTCCTTTGCCTGTTATGTTCTTCCGTGCTGTATACATATATAAATATATATTACACATATTCACAGGCGCCATTATTGCTCAAATTAGGGACTCTGGGGGGAGGAAGGAGGGGTTGAGTGTCCCTTTAAATGGAAGGACGGTTTGGGTGAGGAGGGAAGTGTCGCATTCCCTCCCCCTACTCCGCGTCCTCGTTCCCCGCCTAACATCGTCTCGTGACTTTTTCCGTGGCGTGCGTCTGTGTCGATACACTGTCGAATGGTCGCGAAGAGGACAGCGAAGAGAAGACCTGTTTATAGGGAAGTGTTGTCATAGGAGGGGAGGGTTTGAAATGTGTGCCGTTGAGGAAAAAAAAACATTCAAGAGATGCCAACTCGCTATTTTTTCCCCTTTGCAGTTTTTCGTATTATTACTCCACCGTTTTCTGCTGCGAGGCGAGAGAGAAAATGCGACAAAAAGAAGTGGGGGATGCTTGTTATAGGACGAAAAAGAAACCTTCATGCAAGTGACGTTGTATACACAGATCTATGCACTGTGTCTACGTGTGTGTTGTTGTTTCCATCTCGGTGTGTGTTCCACCCGTGCACTTTGTCGGGCCGCGCGAATTCCGAGGCGGGATCGCGTGCAGTTTTGTTGCTTTTACTTCGTACGTTTTCTTTCTCGTTCTTCCCGCCACGGGAAGAAGTGGTCCTGTAAATAAATATTTTGTCACGTAGGAGCCATAACCGTCTTGTCTCGATTATTGCCCCTTCTTCTACACGACTGCAGGCACGTGTTGTCACACCTCTAAAGTGAAAGCTTTCAAAGCGGAAAGCTATGCATTTTGCCATACACGTCAGGTGGCTGACCAAAAAGCTCAGATCTCTGACACACGGCGCGTGCGTGAAACGGGGTTTCCGCTGTGACAAAGTGATCAGACAGAAAAAAAGAATAGTCCAAGACATTTCATTTCATTTATTTCCTCCTTAAAGGCCCGAAGACATGACATAAGGGGGAGCGTACAAGGTATCATTTCCAGCTGAACCATGAACAAAACAGCAGAAAAAAAAGAAAAAAAGGGTGCAAAAAGTGTTGCAATAAAAATGAAGGCAAGAAACAGCCCCCCCTCCCCCCCCCCCCCCAAAAAAAAAAGTAGTATGACATGTGACTGTTCAGTTTATTCCGGAAGGTTTGGCGGTACACGCACCGGGGTCGCCCCCAAAACCGGCGCGGTGCAGTGCCGCACGACGGTGCGCACCGGCACGGGGTGTTGATCGAGGACAAGCTGAGCGGCTCTACCTAGCGTCACTAATAAAAAAAAGTGACGCTAGTTCTACGCGGGGGAAATTTTCCACACTTCTCACCACCCGTGTTCTCAGCGCATGCGCCTTGTTGCTATACCAACGGAGGCGCGTCGTCTGCTTCCAGGCCGCCCATGGAGGAACGAAAAGGCCGCCGCTTTCGTGGTCGCTTTCGTGTGCCGCGGTTCCGAAGTCAAAGGGGAGGGCGCGGCACTTCCCTCGCCGAAAGGCGCCGTCGGATATGCGCCGTTGCCGCCGCATATCCTAACATTCCAACACGCAGCGCCAAGCATTTGGCGCATTTTTCTCAGCCTCGCAACGAGCAGCTGATCTGACGATTCGTCTCGTATTTCGATACGCGCACGCTGTAGTGGAGCGATGGAGCGATTTTGGAGCGATTTTGCGAGCGACTTGGGGCGCGACGCGACTAGCGACGAACTACTTTTCGCCGCGCACCAAGTCGCTCATCGAATCGCTCGGTTCTGGGTCGCCAGAAACAGTCGCTCGCCTCCCGGAAGTTGCCTCAGCGACTAGCCAATAGGAGAGCCCCTACGTAAGCACGCAACCTCCGGTTTAAAGAGAACGGGGGGAAGATCCACGCAGACAACGTTTGCGGTGCAGCGGCAAAGAAAGCTTTGCGTGGCAAAGCTTGAGTGCACGCTGAAGCAGAAGCAGGAAGGCTCCCGCTCACACTGGGTGAGACCCGTGTGGGAAAAACGACGTCAAGAAAGAGAATTCTTCACGGCGTTCATGTTGGAGCCGAGAAACGAGGCGCAGAAGGAAAAGCGCGCGCTATCGCTAGAGATGCAATGAAGTGCAAAAAGCAAGGTAGAAAGGCGTAATACGTTTTAGTCATGCTTTTTATGACAAATGAACAAAAAAAAAATGTTTGCAAACATCCAGCGTACCAAGCGCGTTACTATGCGCAGTGCGGAAACATTGAAATCGCCATCCTCAGTCGCATGCTCAGTCGCTCGGGTTGCCTCGGCGAGCGACTTCGGTTCGGCGACTGCGGATCCTAGTCGCGCGCTCGTCGCGTCGCTGGAAAAATCGCTGCATGTGGTTAGCGCTTTAGGCTAATCGGCGCAAGCATGGGCTCTTATCGCGCTCGTCGCTTGGTGCAATTGACGCTGTAAGCTGTGCACCATGTCTTTGCAATACAAGACTCCACTATGCAAGCACGATATTGTTTATGGAAATGATGTACAGCCGGTAACAGCGATTTCTACTTCAGCTGCATGGGTATATCTGGAAAGTGTTCGCGGATACCCTTCAAACAAGTTGTGGGTACTGAAGTGGTCGTAATATACTTCAGAATGGTGCACTAATTTTCTCTAAACTATTTCAAGCCAATACCGCTAAATGCCGGAAATGCAATTGTTATAGACAAGCGTTTTATCGATGGTAGTTTGATGAATTCTGATTTCGGAAACGATGCTAGCCTCTGTTGCTTAGTCTTTTTTTGTTGTTATTTTGTTGACCCTGCTGCCTGGGCCTAAATAGTGGTCTGCTGTATAAATGAATAAATAAATAAATAAATAAAACAAACCTGAATGAAAAAGGCAAACGTACACCCAGTACTGCAGGGTTGAATGCCTTGCGCGCGCTTCTCGCCTAGCGCGCATTCTTTTTTTGTTTTTCGATTCGGCCAGGAAAAATGCTCGTATAAAGTGATTAATTCTATTATTGTTGGCAAGATACGCTTCATCACGTGGTTGTTTTTCGGCTCCTTCATAAACTCCATCAATAGGAATCATGCGGCGCCACTTAACGCGAACGCTCTCAAGCAGACGCGTGCACACAGCGCGCGTTTACGTCGTAAATTTGAAGTTGCCAAAAGTACAGCAGTCATAAAAAATAATGTACTTGCTAATATTGTACAAAAACACTGAGGGTTCTTAAGCATTTCTTTTTGGTTCAGTCACCCTTTGACTGATCTGAATTAGGCTAATCAATAAGGAAATGCTTGAATGAAAAATAATGGCTGGTTATAGCCCATGATTGATGAACTATCCATTTAATTTAAAATGTATTTCCCCAATTAAGCCTGTTATGTGGCGTCTGGTAGTGTATTTCAATGATTAGACGTCATGCAATTGATGATTACGTAGTTTCATTGTTACTCAATTCGTACATATGGGCTACTGATGCAGGGTATCCAAAGAATGCATTGTGTGTACTGCTTGATGGATCCTGAAATGTCAAGCAAGAAAAAATGCAGCAATGATAAAATTGCCTATTAAATTTAATTGATATCAGGAAGGGCGACTTCATCAGAAACAATTTATTTTTTGATGTTGCATTTATAGCAGTGCCTTTGTTTACTAAAAAGCTTGTGAAACAATATCCCAAGACAGTTCAACTTGCACTCATCAAGAAGATCTGAACAAAAAGAAAGTGAGGCGTCTACCAGCCCAACTTGTTGAAAAAGGGTTATACATTTGAACGACGATTAGAATCACATAAAGCTCGGTGAGCTAAACGGATTCATGATTAAGTTCTAACTGCGCAACGGGTCGAGGACAAGAGAGGACAAACGCTCGTTCGTGCGCTCTTTCGTCTTCGTCCAGGTGCGCAGTTAGAACTTAATCATGAATTACATGAGTACAATGCAGGTACAACCCACACGTATAGGACCTCTGCAGAAGCTCACAGCAAACAAGAAATCCTGAAAACTTCCTGACTTCATTAATACAGTTTTGTGTGAATCCAGACCCGCAGCAAAAATGAAACCTACATACACAATATTGAAAAAGATGGAAGGAATACCTATTACCTGAGCTATTACAATACACAGCTGCATCTACTGACTGCCTCACCAAAACGCCAATCTACTATGTTTCCAAGGGCATGTAGTCCTCCTTTAGTGACACCACAACATCGCTTACACTGAAAGCCCGCTTGTTCAACTTACCAAGACGGCCGCTCTAGTGTGACGTCAGTTTTTCAGCAACCGAAGGGTAGCACCAAAATTTATGACAGATAACACGGCACATATTCATTATATGTGACAAATAAGACCAGTTTTGTTGAATATGACGTGTACATGTGTAAAGTACACGTCATGCAAATGTATCACAACAGGAAGCTGCTTCTTGAGACTCGCTAATGACTTAACCAGAACAGCTACGGGCATGTTGGCTTTGGTAACTCACACCTGACCACACCTAAAAACCTGCTTGTTTTGCAACTTACCATAACTCTCTCTCTTACACAGCACACGTGTAACAGAATATCTTCATCATATCAAAACAGGACAAGCAAAACAAAGGACGACAATATCGCGCTTGCATTGTGTAGTCGCCAGGATAGATTGGAAAGCCAAGAACGTCGATGGTATCAAAGCTAGAGGTCGGCGAGTGATACATTACCATACCGATTGATTGATTAATGCATTAATCGCGATGTAACTTCTTGCCATTTATTCGCTCGAGCGCATTAAACCAGAAATAAAGCTTACAGATTACCTCACGCTGTCACCTTACACACTACAGCACGGTCGTATAATTAGAACAACACGTGCGAAGTGGCAATGATGAGTCTCCGTGTTGGCTTCTTTGAGAAGTAGCGACACTAAGCACGCAATCCAGCCGCCATATGCCAGCCACATTTACTACACGAGGATCTATTTAGCGCGCCATCTGGACAACCACATATTGCCTTAAAATTCAATAATTTGATTGATTGTGTCTCTTCCGCGGAGAAGACCCCATACCAAAAGAATAAAAAGGCTTCGAACTCAAAATGTAGTTTTTTGTCAACTGATCAATTAATTGAATAATGCCTATCGACTAATCCAATTAATTTTTCAAATCGATGCCCAGCCCATGCTAGGGCCGATGCTAGCGCATGCTAGGGCTGATTAGCCTAGACGCACCCAGAGCATATCGAAATTTGACACGAATCGTCGGATCAGATGTTCGTCGGTAGGCATGCGCCAAATGCCTCGCGCTCTGCGTTCGCATTATTTATCGCGATAGGCCTCCTGCGCTGGAGTTTTGGCGACATGCAGCGCTCCTAGTGGCCGACGCCTCTGGGTAGTACAAAAGCAGACGACCCCAGCCGCCCTGCATGCGTTTTCAATTACAAGGCGGAGTGAAACTTGGTTGTACTTAGCTTAATCGCTTTATGGTGCGTTTAAATGACTGCATACTGCATACTGTCACTTAAAGTAGTTGTAGAGGCACAACAAAATAACATCCGCTCAAACAAGCCGCTTTATCGGCTTTCTTTTGAGCGAGCTGTCGCGGCGGTCGTCGCGGCTTGGGACAGTAACGCCAGGTCGGGTGGTCTAACTTCCTGACGACGATTACCGTTCTTTCTTCTTGCGTGCGGTCGACGAAGGAAAGTTCGCGAGTAGCATAAACACGGAGCGCTAGGTAGCTGCAAAAGGTTGCTTCAGCGGGAGCATGCAAGCGAACCCAAGTATTGCCCAGCCGACTCAGCTGACACCTCTGGCCTGACACCGCTTGAAAACGAGTGGAAATTTTGTTTTGTATTTTCGCAAACTAAACGATCCTTGCGTAACGTTTTACCCCGCACGATTTACGAAATGCAAGGTATATGTATACTAGCGAGTAGCTGAGGCATTGCGTGAAATAAACAAATTAGTCGCCATTAAAGGACGCAAAACAATCACCAAATCGCACGCCCGCTGCCTGCAGAAATGTTTACTTCTATATTTGCATTACATGACATAACACAGCCGCATACACGGCGCGGCCCCGAATATTTACATACGATCTTCACTGACTCTGTTGGTTATCTTCGTCGCTAACAATCTGAACGCCGACACGCCAGTTTTGTCCTGAAATGGAGTTAGACAGCGAAACAAGAACAGAAAATTCCCCCGCACCTCCCCGAAGGGAATCGTGCAGAAATGCGAATGCATTGGGTGCACCGATGAGTGTGTTGCGAGTAATGGCGTAATTAATGACGAGAGTGAACGTAATCATTTATTCATCAGCACCTGTTTGTGTTATCGTTGTACCTGACGGCCACAATCACTGCCTTGTGATCGCTAAAGTGCACGGTCAAAGGGTCTTTGAGAAGCATACGCGCGTCACAGTTTCGCGTAAAGACCAGATCAATGCAACTCCCGTGAATGGTAGTGGGGCACGTTTCGAAGCCGGCAGAGAGACAATGCATAGAGTGCCTAGTCTGCATGTACTCGACCAGCCACTCGCCACTCTTCAGCGCACGTCAACGTTGAAGTCGCCAACCAAGACTATGGGGTCAGAGGGTTTGGAGCGCACGCGCACACTTTCCATAGCCGCGTCCAGCTGCGCGGCAACGGCGTCTCGAGTGAGGTTGGGCGCGAGGTACACGGTCACCACAAAGACTCCGGTGTAGGCAAGGGTGTATAAGTCCTTGTACGGAGACGTGTCTCGAACGGGAGACGTGGCAAAGGCGTGCAATATCAAGTTCCCATACACGTTAGACACGAGACTAACACCGCAGTACTCGCCGTCCTTGCCGCTTCGAGCAAACTAGTACAGCTCGCTTCAAGCGCATGCGTTCGGCATTGAGCGCGGAGAGATAACACCTGCGGGCGCACGCCGACGGAGCACGACAACCCCCGACTAAGAAATGCATTCGCATTTACGACGACGACGACGACGAAGGCAGAACTACGAGGCGCGCGCTCACGTGCGCTCGCGCTGGAGGAATGCAGGCGCACGCCGGCCAACGCAGCAAGACAACCCCCGGCTAAGAAATGCATTCGCATTTAAAAATTTGTCGCTTCTAGTTGCATTGTCCCCCATCTTCACACTTCGCCAGATTATTGTCAAATATTTTTGGCGATTCGCTGAATTTTTTCGCTTAGCATTCAAAGCCCCCCTGCCCATCCCACCCAATTTGCCGTCCAGCCTTCCGCCGTGTCAGCTGCGTGCAACTCGGCCCTACACTTCAAAACGTTGCTGACCCTCATTCTAGCCTATTAAGTGCGTACTGGGAATATATGATACAAGAGCGTAATTAAAGGAGTACTGACACAAAATTTCTCGCTTTCAGTTTTTATGCTTTAAAGAATACCTATTGACCCAGTAATTACGAAAATCGAACCGAAAGCCGTCAGCCGCCAACACAGAATTAATTATAGCACGTTTATTGAAACCAGTTTCAAATTTGGTCGCCGCGCGGGAAAATGGCCGTTCGAAGGCCAGCCTGCAAGCGGGCCAGCCTTGCGTCACGGTATCACCCGTGACGTCTGGGAAGTTCGCCGCATCGTCTGCTACGATTGCACATGGTCCGCACTCGCCCGAGCTGTCGACTCATCCGAGTCTGAATCGTCAGACTCGGATGAGTCGCTGCCACCCGACAGACAGAAGAACTTTATTTGGCCAGGCGATTAGGCCGGCGATGTCTTTGCCGTCGTCCTTTTTTTAATATCACTGCGGCTCGAACCGGCGCAGACCGTGATAGGTCGCTTGTCGCCACTCTTCTAATCAATCTGATCGCGAAAAAGAAGTTCCACATGCGAGAAAGTAGATGTTAGTGTGTTGAAAAATTGTGCTATGGGTTGTTTTCAGCGCTGAATTTAAAAGCGGCATTCAGATATTTGCCGCGATGGTAAGCATACGCTGACCGGCAGCGGAGGTTCGGCGTTCCGACCCATCACTGCCGGCACCGCGGTGCGGCGAGCGGCCGAAAGATGGCGCCACCTGCGCGCTAGAATCAAAACAGGCCACGGCAGATGTCTTGGTCACCGATCGCTGAAACGGAAATTATCGCTAAAATAAAGCTCCATATGCGAAAAAGGGGATGATAGTGTGGTGAAAAGTTGTGTAAGGGATGGTCATTCGCAGTTGTACAGATACCAGCGATCAAATAGTCGCCACGATACTAAACCTAAAGTTCCCAACACCCAAGCTGACCAGAGCAACGCCGAGCCCGCTGGCTTGGGCGACAGTTCTTGCGACCGCCGCCGCGCACGAACTCAGTCCACGTGTAGCGCTGCATTTCGTCGCGTGGAAAATAATGCATCTTGGCGTCGTCGTCGATTTGCTCGGACAGGCTTCCACGAGCAGTACTTCGCATTCCGCGAGCTTGCCATAGCACAACTTGGGCGAGCTCGGCGACGCGCACCGCCGCGTCGCCGCGGTGCCGGCACAGCGCAGTTTTCGGCACCAGTGCAAGGGAACACCATGCGCCGGCCACGAACGAAAGAGCAAAGACGTCGAACACGCAAAGTTTGCAAGCATTGCTCACACAGCTACGCCCACGTCTCCTGCCCAAACGAATACCACCGACAACAGCAGCGCAGGATATCGTTTCCGGTTCCGCAAACGACTATATGACGTCACCCTGAACCGGCCAGACACGCAGGTCGATGTTTCGTCACGCCGAAAGCGATTTCGCTAGTGCTGCCGATTTGTGGAACCTCGCGGCCGGGACAATCAAAATCGATTTTAGATATGATTCCGGCCTCGGATCGTTGCAAAAATTCCTGTGAGGCATCTGTACAAACTAGTGAAGCCAATTATATCATATTTTAGGCGTCAAAATTTGGTGTTTCAATATCTGGCGAGGTTAATTTCAGGTTAGGCAGCGTCTCGTGCCACGCGTGTGGCACAAGACACGCCCCCTCGCAGTGGCTGCTGCCACGCGTGACGTCATGATGACGTCATAACAATAATAATTGTCATTATTTTGTGTGAGGTAGTACGAAATACACATTTTTGTTATTTGTAGCACAAATCAACGCACCATTCAACTGCTAGAACTTTTCTAAACAAACAATTTTTGTTCTTGCGGGAGCAGCCGGCGCTGCTGCTGACAGCTGCCGTATCGCGTACATGGAGTCACGGATCCGAAAGCGGGACGAAGCTCCAATTTTCTCCGGCCGACAACGTAGATAAACCGGAGTTCATGTTGTTAGAGGCACTATCTGAAAACGTGAGAAAGTTGCTTTTGATTAAGTATTGCGCGGGGACCCAGCCAGCCTTTCCAGACGGCAGCAAAATAGGCGCTCTTGTGTAATGTTGACCTGTGACCGCTTGGTTATGCTTGGTGCACGCCGATGGTACCTGCGTACAGTTTCAGCGTACGTGAGACGACATCGCACAGCCGCCAGGCCCCGTTCGAACTGGCGACGTTCCACGCAAGAAAAGACACCGTCCGAGCATAATTCTGTAAACCTTCCGACGCATGCCGGCGCGGCGGCATCTGCTATCACCACTTTGCACCACGGCAAGTTCAGAATGCTTAAATGGGGCGACCTGAAATAGCGGTGTGTGTTCTCGAAATGAAGACAACTTAGCAGAGCCAAAAGATAATCGGTATGTACAGTGCTGAGGAACTATTTTTTACGAGGCATATGTGCGCATTACAATTACAAACAATTGCACCAAAAATAGGAAAGGTTACTCTTTGGTATCCCCACACATGTACCGCGTACGTGCCACTACAGTAGATCTCCTCTTCGGAAATATTAGCAACGAAAGCTTCCGAAAATTGGGCAGTTCTTATTTTCGAATGGACGAAATTGTAGCTTAAAATTTGTTTTACACCCAGGATACGTTTTATGAGCAGAAAAGTCTTGTGAGCATGCGCCACAAGCATCATAATTTCATGATATTCAGCGCTTAAAAATATTTTCTAGTAAAATACAAAAATTGTCTAGTAGAATACTTGATTATACAACAATTTAGGACCTGGGTCCATCAAAAGGCAGACTAACTAGGCGCTTCATCTCGTAGCTACTGCACTGGTATAACTTTCACGTCTCACTGTATATCCTGTGGTATACGCTATGTTGGCCGGACTTGCCTGAGTCCCTTCCTGCAAAGGAAGTAATTCAGGACACCCAGACGATAGGGTCAGAGAAGAGGCAGTACAGACGGTAATAGGAAGGGTGTACACTTGGCCGACCATCATGTCTAATACACATACATGCACTCGAGCATATGAAAACCCATGGGTTCTGCGCAGGCTCAATAATCAACGGCAAATAGAATCTTAAGATGTACCTGGAACGTGAATGCATGTACGGATTGTTTGTGTACACAGGTATAAGCAGCGAGCACGCAGCAAATGTAATTGGCAGGCAAACGTCAAGGCTGTCATGGGGCGAGTTTAACGAAAAGAAATGGAGAAAAACATCCCAATTTCAAACTACATTGATGTAATATGGGCACGAGTGACGTCATAAAGACATGCACTATAAACAGTCATCAGTATGTTAACTGTACGTACACACTCAAGTGATACGATCAAACGGAACTAGAGGCCCCACTGCAATTGCCCAGTTATGCTTTTTTTGCGGTGGGTTAGGTTGGTGGCTGTCAATTGCACAAACAAGATTGTGTGATGGCATAGAGAAATAGCTGGAAAGTGGCTATGGAGCTCCGGCTGCTTTACACATTTTCTGTAATACCAATTATTTGTTGGAAGTTTGCAGTAAAATTGGTATCATTTGTTAGTCTTTCTAATGAACGAAACTAGTACTTTTTTCTTCGTGGCCAAAAAACAGTGGTCGATAAACAAATGCTCACTTTTTTGGTGGCTTGTAACGATTCACTAGAATTTCCCATAGCCAACCCAAGGAATCCATGGCTCGTACACTGCAGGGCAGTGCTAGTCTCCAAAAAAAAAACTCCCACCTCCCCTCGCGGGAACCCCAATGCAGATGCGACGCATAGGCGGAGCGGCGAAGGCACCGCGTTTTATAGCGCGCATAACGTTGAGGGGACTGCGTAAGCCGGTCCCAGTCGATGACGACGTTGGCGTACTTGTAAAGCGGCGTGGACTCTAGGTGTCTGAGCCAAGCGTGGATGTTGGTTCGCCGGAGAACGGCACACCGGTCATATGCGCAGCGCGCCTGAAGGAGAGGAAACCGCGGAAGAGAGAGTACTGCATATGCGCCGGCCCCAGCGCGTCTGCCGCGGCTATGACGCAACACAATCCAACACAATCCACCTTAATCCAATCCAATCCAAATCTAATCCAATCCAGGCCAAGCCAAGCCAAGCCAAGCCAAGCCAAGCCAATCCAATCCAATCGAATTCAATCAAATGCCCCTCGCGAGAGTGTTCGCTATCGGAGAGGAGAGGGGGTGAGCGGCGGAGAGCGCAACTGGCGCGGCGAGGAGAATGGGGGAGGGGTTAACAACGCCGACGATGACGACGACGACAACGACGACGACGCCGGAGGGACAAGGCGAGTGAATCAGATGCTCTGCATCTAAAACATTTCACAGGAGTGGAGACTAGCGCGCTCCGCAGGCTCCATAGGTGGAAACCAGTAGCCCACCCACACAGTGTCCCATAAAACAGCCAATGGAGTGAGTCTCTGCTAAATATTAAGCAGGTTCAAAGGGTAGGTTTGCATTGATAGATTTTTATGCAAAACATTCACAGTGCGTAGATTAACTATTTAGGTGGCACAATAGTCATTTTTGTTATTTCGGGCAGTTCTCGAAGGGTTGCCTAGATGTTCTTTTGCAAAAAAAAGTGAAAGCTCTGAGTTAGGGATCTCAAAAACATTGTTTAGCCTCTCCAGCAATTGTCCAAGCCTGAAGGAACTCGGCTGATAGTTGGTGCCGACTGTCGTCCTCGCTTGCTAGCTCCCTGAGCAAGCACATGAATGCAGTGACGAAGAAAGATGGTGACCAAAGTGAGAAGAGAAGGTGGATCCTGTACAACAGCCCTTGATCATCTAAACAGTAGAAAAGAGCGCTGATGACTCACAGTCCACGGCTGGGGCGTTCAAATCCCCTTTGACATACATGTAAAGGGCATTTAGAAACTTTCATTCAAAAAAATCTTATGATTACACACAGTCCCTCCATGAAAGGGGTTTGTTTCTGATAAGGTCATTGAAATTTGTTATTAGTAACAACATAAACTCATCATTCGCCCCTTTCATTCAGCACGCTTACGAGCTTCGTTTCAAAAACCCTGCTGTTTCTATTTCCCGTATAAATGAACTGCTTATACAATATTCTCTTATTTACCTATGTTCGAAGTAAACTGTGTTATACCGTAAAATCTGATGTGCTGCGGGCATGCAGGTGTAACATTCTTCAATGGGCCATGCGGAACATGAAGCTCAGTGCTTCAGTGCTCAGGGAAAATGAAGCTTCCCATGTTGCTTCTTTATTTTTGTAACTGTTCTCTCTACCAAATACCTTGGTGGTAACTCAACTAAGCTCACCTTTTCCCTAGCCTTTATTATTGTTTTGCTCTGCAATGATACATTCTCAGCTGGAGCATGCCTGCTGAATTCAGGCCCCAACCATGCTTTGCTATGTCACAATTGCAGCTGTCTGAAAAGTTGCTGTTTAGGTTTTGCCAATGATTTCCAACAGGCCATTTAACTAGTGTCAAAACCATTTTATACCGTTATTGCTATTTATAGCAAACAGTCTTATATCATTTTTATAACGCATTTTGATTCAACCTCACTCAATGATTGTGTTACCCCGCCAGCCTGGTTCAGAAATCTTGGCATGAACATAATTTCCTTATGGCAATACATTCACATGCCCGTCTTGCAGCAAATCTGCAGTGACAGACACCACACGTTTTGGCTTTCCAGGGTAGCTTTGGTGTCAGCAAAAAATGAATCTTTTTCTTGGCTCCTCTGCAGCGTTGTAGTCAAGCAAAAAGATCACTTGCTGGTTTGGCTTTCCCGCAGGACTCTAGTGTAGTGCAAGAAAGTATCGCTTGCGTATTCCATTCTTTCGTTGTTGTTGTTTTAATACTGTGCATCTTCCAGAAGAACCCTGGCATTTTGTTTGGAAACGGAGCTTCACAGCACAAACAGTGCACAGAAAGTAGAGCTACTCACTTTTTGCATAGACACGGAAGTTTTGCAGATCCCTTGTCATTGACAAGCAACTGTTTGATTTCTGGCTTAAGGTGTGACGCTGGGATAGTTGGTTACTAGTTGGGGGGAAAACACAGCGCTGATAAACGGTACTGAAGTAATAGGAAACGTGCCGTGATCAACATGGTTTCCATGTGTTGGCAGCTTTTTTTTGTCCAGTCTTTTTCATGAATATTTGCCGCGGGGCCTTAACATGGCTTGCTTTTGTGTAACAAAAACGTCAACAGTGAAGCACTTATCAATGCTCACATGCTGCTCATTGATACCAGAGCAAAAAAAAACTCCCTCCATCTCCCCGAAGGGGATCGTGCGGAAATGCGAATGCATTGGGTGCACCGATGAGTGCGCTGCGGCAAGCAGTCACGGAGAGAGGCGCGCGCTCCACAGCATTTATATATATTTTTCCGAGCGCAGCGAGCGGAGAGAGGGTACGCGGAGAGGAGAGAGAGACCCGCGCAACACGCCCGCCCCGCGCGCGAGCTCTCTCCGCCGAGCTCCGCGATGCGAGCGCCCTCACACGCCCGAGCGCGATCCTCCTCTCCACTCACTCCGCTACTCCGCCCGAGCTCCGCGATGCAAGCGCCCTCACACGCCCGAGCGCGCTCCTCCTCTCCACTCACTCTCCGCTACTCCGCCCGAGCTCCGCGATGCGAGCGCCCTCACACGCCGAGCGCGCTCCTCCTCTCCCCTTGCCCTCCGCTACTCCCGCCCGAGCTACCACGCGCTCCGGTTGCTAGGCGCGCCAGAGCTGTTGCTAGGCGCACGCCGGCCAACGCACGACAACCCCCGACTAAGAAATGCATTCGCATTTAAAAAACTCCCACCTCCCCTCACGGGAACCCCTGTGTAGATGCGACGCATAGGGGGTTCACGTTGCAGCGTTGGACAGCGGAGGAACGGCGCTGGAACGATGGAGTGGAGCGGAGCGGCGCAGGCACCGCGTTTTATAGCGCGCATAACGGTGAGGGGACGCGCTGGCGCCAGTGCGTCTGCCGCGGCTATGACGCAACACAATCCAACAAAATCCACTTTAATCGAATCCAATCCAAATCCAATCCAATACAAGCCAAGCCAAGCCAAGCCAATCCAATCCAATGCCCCTCGCGAGAGAGTGTTCGCTATCGGAGAGGAGAGGGGCTGAGCGGCGGAGAGCGCAGCTGGCGCGGCGAGGAGAATGGGGGAGGGGCGGACGCCGACGACGCCGGATGCAGGGACAAGGCGGGTGAATGAGATGCGGTCGCATCTAAAAGTCCGTTCAGCAGCCATTTTATTGTTAAAGCCACCCATGATCCATACACCTTCCAACTGTACTGCAACTTTCGCAAACACCAACAGACATTCACATCCAAGCACGTGGCCTTGGCTCCAGTTCTTGCACAAGGTATTAAAAAGTACTCTCGGGAGCGGGCAATGTCGAGCTCAACACCAACCATTACCCCGTAGTTGTATTTGATAAACTATTTTTTAAGCCAGTTGGCTTAAATGATTGTTTAAATGCCCGTTTTGTGGAAGAAAAAAACCGGCTAATGGCCACACAACACACAACCCGTGAATGTGTTTTCTAGCAGCTGGCTTCTCACGAGACTTGCATCATTGTGAACGAAATGTGGGACATTTTGTTATGCCCCTTACCCCGAAGTAAATTCCCTTGAGCATTTTCCAAAACAGTTTACACAGTGCGGAGTTAAAAAGCAATAGAATGTGAAACGTCCCCTCACAATTGGAAACTCTCCTGTTCACTACCCCAAAGGCTTGGACATAGACGCTTAAGCACGCTTCACCAGTTGCGAATACAAGCATTAGTGTCAAGTTGAATTCCGGAGAGTGCTTGGAATGGCCATGTAGATGTCACAGCCACTTGGATTTTGTGGATAGACAGCAAGCCTCTGAGATAAGCTCTCATCATCATTAGCTCAGCCTGCTGAGAGTGAACGAAAGTATTGTGGCTGGTTATGTTCAATTCCAATCAAGCCAAACACAAGAGTAAAGAAGGAACGAGCCTATCAAAATACATATTCAAAGCAGATGCGGGAGGAAGTTTTGTTGCCTAACCTGGTAAGAGGAGGCAAAAGGCACTGGAGCAAAGGAAATGGCAATAAAAGCCAAGCAGTAATTGTGTACGAAATCCTGTGGTGCTAACACACACTCAACTGGCGAGGGTGAAGGGCTATCCTATCCATCCGTTGCCTTTTCTTTACATCCATTTGAGCAGATAAGAACATCTAATCAAACCTGCTAGCTGGCAATTCCGCGTACCCTCTGTGGATAATTTCAAGGTAGACAAAACGTTACAAATCTGTTTCGTGTGCCTTCAATAATGGCTGCTTACAAGTTGCTCAAAATTCGCAGCTCATTTCAAGCCTTGCCTATCATTTCATTAAGACTTTCTAAATTGAAAGCACAATGGTACTCGAAGCAACAAATCTGAACACAGATGAACAATAACTGAACTGTCACATGTTAACCTTATGCACACCAGACATGAAAGGACTATTTAGCAAACTTGGCCCACACAGCGATCTTATCGGCTGCACTTCTCCCGTGCTTGCACAGTTGGAGCTTGAGCCTCCTTGCACAAGGAGCCAGCCAGTCAGCGAATGGTTTCAGGGGTATCTTGAGTAGGTGTCCTTGGACGAACAGTTCGGCTCCACCCACGAAAGTGAAGCTGCGCTCCCTGCACGCATTCTGCAGCGACGCGTACACAGATCGTTTCTGCGGAGCAGTCAGGATACACTTCTGGGCGATAATAGTACTGCCCCGCGGGAAAAACTGCAGAAGCTACATGTGAGGTCGGATTGCGTTGGATGATGCCATGCGCTACCTGACGACACTCGATTCGTGCACACGCTGACACTGCGTCGCTCGCGTTGGTATCTCATCAAAGACAGCTACCTCGTTAACCACGGCGTGACGCGATGGAAAATACTGGCTGATCCCCACGTTTTATCATTGAGCCACCATACCAGAATCAGAACACAAGGCGTGGCATGGAAGAAGCGAGGCACAAGTAGACAACGAATGCAGGCACGTGAAGCCGATGGCACGGGAACTGCAAGACAACGTGAAGCTTACAAAATATTGAACGACAACACTACAGTTCTATGAGCATGTAAAAAGCGGGGCGAAGCAGCGTGCAGAAAATGATGCATTAGGCTACCAAGGCGTGCAAAAAGTTCACGAAAAATACCCAATATAAATAATTGTATACAAGCAAACAACCCAACAAGAAAAAAGCGCCGCGAGGCAGCCGCTGTACAGGGAGATAAGGACGTAACGTTGCGTCAGGCCTGCGATTCGAATCACGGGTGGAGAACATCGGGACACAAGACGTGAACAGCCTGCTGCCGTCGTCAGCACAAAAAAAAGACATGATCAAATGACGTAAATATGACGTTTATTTTGTGACGTCACAGGAAGTCACGTGATTACTTTAGTTGGACGTCACTTCTGCGTGGCAGCAGCCACCGCGAGGGGTGCGCGCCTCGTAATACGCGGGTTGCACGAGACATAGCCTTTCAGGTTATGGCGCTAGTATCCTAGAGTGCGTGAGGCTTCGGAACAGATAGTTGCCCATGATAGTGACGATCAACGTTTCTTGAATAAACTCACTTTCAAAGCTGCGCCCTTCTCTTTCCTCCATGGCTCCGCCGGAGAGGCGGACCGCGTGGCGGTCGCGAGAACTAGTGGCGCTGCAGTCAAGTCTTGCGCTACCGTCTTCGCGTCGTCTGCTTCGACAGCGGGCCGCCGCAGCAGCCGACCGCGGCGCGCCGCCGTGCAGACGTACCGCCAGACACAGGTTCGATTCCAGGCAGCGGCCGCTTTTCTGATGGAGGTGAAAAGCAAAAAACGCCCGTGTGTACGAGATTTCGGCGCACGTTAAAGATCCCCAGGTGGTCAAAATTAATCCGGCTCCCTCCACTACGGCGCGCCTCATCGCCTGCGTTGCGTCGGCGCGTTAAACCCTACAATCAATCAATCAATAAATCAACTTTGTTCATCCGGCTAATGTCTTTATATTTCCCTCTGTCTGTAGCTACAGAACATTTAATCATTTACAATAATGCAATGGGATCGAGTGCTTCGTGCATCGGTATGAA
Organism: Haemaphysalis longicornis; assembly: GCF_048455015.1. Taxonomy (NCBI): domain Eukaryota; kingdom Metazoa; phylum Arthropoda; class Arachnida; order Ixodida; family Ixodidae; genus Haemaphysalis; species Haemaphysalis longicornis. The sequence continues at coordinate 705,611 of NW_027526233.1, forward strand.
CTCAAGGATCTTGTGACGCCACAGTGTGTGGGCCTCACTTGTTGACACTATTTGTAAAAAAAAACACCTACAGAAATTCCTCGGGACACTTCAGTCCGCTTACATGCTTCGGAGACGAAGGCCTGGCGGTACTTATTAACATCTTTTTTACCGCTACGCAGTTTTGTGTCACTTTTTCCGCTTTCGTTTCTTGGTATTTTGGCAAAATTAATTCGACTGGCTTCGTTTCTGCTCCACCGTGTTTGCGTCTCGTTCTTCCCCTTGGTTTCTCCACTATACGGAAGCGAATTACGTCAGCAAGCCGACTGGCACACGCCGCGGCTTCCCTGGCCGGTCTGCTCTGTTCCGCTCACGTGCCATTACGTATAGGTGTCACGCGCAGGAACAATTCTACAACTCTTAAGCTTCCAATTAATAGTTTTCCAAAGTGTGGGCCCCAGTCACCCAAGCGGGTATATGCCACGAAGAAGGAACAACGACTACAATATTTGTTTCACGACTGCCAAAATTGGGATAACAACTGGCTGGGCTGCTACAGTGAGGGGAGAAAGCTAAGAGAAAGCAGGTGTTTAGGGGCCCCGCTATAGGCACCACCGTATACTGGTGTAAGTCTAAGGGAATGTACCTGAGATCGTTTTCACGTTCTTATGAGGCCCTGGCAACCGCGTCATAGCAACGGCAGCGATCGAAGGCCTGCCCAGCGACGTGTTACGTCACCACGCGGCCCAACCGATAGCCAATGGTCAACCGGCGCAGACGGAGCTGACAGTGAAGCGAGCAAAGGCGGAGAAGGCGCAAGTGTGCGCTAAATCATCATTTTTATTAACCGCCTATTTACAAGCAAAAAAGTAGACTAGCTAAAATGACGCTTCCGGCATCAGTAGAGTTGACTTCAGGACCTATCCTGAGCTTCTAGGGGCGAAGCACCTTAGGGGCTCGGGCTTTCGGCGTCTCATGTCGTTGTATTCTCACGTGGTCACGGTACTAAAACACCAGTACACTTGTTTTCCAACGCCTCGCGCTAAAACGTTTCATCTCCATGGGCAAAAACGCGTACGTTTTGAAAGAACACACCGGGACACTCGTTTTTGCTGCGCGCTTGCTTGCTTGCTTGCTTCTATGTCGCTCAGTACTGCTCTAACCTTAAAATATGCAGTTCTCCGTTTCGAATTAAACTTCTTCTTCGTCTTCGTAATTAGGATATCGCGCACGCCATGTGGCAAGATAGACTTGAAATCTTTGAACGCGCTTATACACTGCATTCTTCGCCACTCCCCAGGTTTCGTATTAGTGGAGGTGACCTGGGGTTTTTAGGGCGCATCCCTTTGTCGCCCGTTTCTGGGCTGAGCCGCGTCGCCGTCTTCGTGGCCGAGCGAACGATGGGAAGACCAACGAGTGAAAGAAAGCAAAGGATGAGAGTGTCGCGAAATTGTGAGGGGAGGGCGGTTCGCCGTGGCGGTGCGAGCCAGCGCTCTCCGAAAGTGTGTGGTGGGGGAGGGAGGGGTCAATATGCTGTGCCTGCACGAGGCGCTAGACGGCGCGACGCTTGGCGAAAACGCGAGGAGGTCGTGCGCATGTCTAGGATGTGCGTTCCCTTTACACGCAGTTCGCGGTCACTTCCCGAGACGCACTTCGCGCCGCCGACGCAGAGGCTCATCATCGCTGCCGTCGAGAGAACCCACGAGTGAGTGCTGTCTCACCGCACTGCTGCTGCGCCGAAATATCGCATTAGGGAGTATCGTAATCACCAGCCAATTTTTTAAATGCAGGGCATTTCTTTAACTCACGATGTCACCCGGCGTTGGCGTGCCTCGGTGTCCGCAACAGCCGTTCCAGGTGCGCCCTCTCCCCCACTCCTCCTCGCCTGCTCTCCGCTGCTCCTCGCGTGTTCTCTGCGTGCTCGGATCGCGTTCAGCAACAGGTGGGGCGCGCATGCGTCGTAGTTTGGCGCAGGAGCAACAACAGTTGTGGCGTGATCGTGACGTAGTCGTGACATGGTCGTGGCGCGGTCGTGCCGTGATGGGGCGGTTCTCGGCGTTCGCTCTCGCTGTCAATTTCTTTCGAACCAGATAAAATCGGGTATGTGCGCCCCCCGAAAATGCTCTGCATTTGACCGTGCCCCTCGCGAGGGGGATGTTTTCTGGAAACCTGCTCTTTGAAAATGGCTGGACCGTGAACGTATTCTTTTTATTTACTCCTTACAACAGCGACCGTTTTCTTGACCGGGAAACAAGGAGAGTACGGGCACTTCGGACTGAGTCAATGGAGGGCCGCGCCCACAGAACATCGTGATAACGCAATCTCCGATCTGGTGCGCCTCGACTTAGACTGACAGCGAGGATTGTCGGATTCTGGTTCGGTCTTTGAAATTCTTCTTTGGAAGTGCCGCGAAGATCTGCTCCAGGCAGACCAGGAAGTATTGCCACTCAAGTGTTTTTCCGCGCTTGAAAGCCGTACTCTGGCGGCAGCCACGTTTTGAAGTGCTACCCTATGCGGTGGACGTGCAGAAGAGGACGCGTGTACTCAGAATAACGATGGGGGGGGGGGGGGGGGGGGTGTGGAAGAGATAAACAACTTACCCGACAAGAGTCATTTTTTCGCTGAAACCTAGCCCTGCTAGGACATTGCAACCGCCTTTCTTTGGGACGTCGAATGCTTTGAGCGCTTTCGTTCCAGCCATCATTGAACGTGGGCTCAATGCCCGTATTTTACATTATCCAGCAGACTTGTCCGCATGCGATCCTTACGAAGAAGGATATTTGCTGCAGGCAACCGGGAAGCCTAATGGCGGAAAAAATGGGGAAAAAAGAGTAATTTGGGATAGCTATAATGTGGTTCATTATGTTAATTGTTTCGTTTTAAAGAGTTGCGGTACGTCTCAACGCTGCTGGAAATGAAAGCTTGGGAGGCCTTGAGCGTTATTCTAGCTGACCAATATGTGACAGTGTTTGTCTCCACCGTCTTAGGCATGCTACTGTGTAACGCACCAACCCAGATGATGATGATGGTTGGATGTTAACAGCGCAAGGCCAACTGTGGCAAAGAGCGCAAAAACAGTGGTTTAAATGAGAGGTGAAAACGTAAACACTAAAATCAGTCAGCAAGAACAAAAGTAAAATCAGTAAAAGACAGTGAGGATGGCTGGTGTATAAGCCAGCTTGTGATCATGCCTGGCACGAAATTAAGTCTGAATAATAAATCAATGAATGAATAAATGAATTTATTCATACAGGAGAGGTCGAACGCCTCATGTGGGGAAAGGGAAGAGGGGAAAAGGGGGAAGATGTTTGCAGGTGGCATGGGTTCGTTTCACACATCCGCACCGCACACTGACCACTTAGTGAAGGTCATTCGGGGGAAAGTAACTTTCCGAGAGAATCGACTGGTGGTGTATTTATGTCCGCCTCGCACTCGGACCACCTCAAGACTACTGAACAAGGTTGGCATCTTTCGCGAAAGACCAGAGGGACATGTACGTCTCTATTTGGTTTTGCTGTGGCTTAATTCATTCTTCATATGTGCGAACATATTGTGGTTTGTGTCTCCACCTTCCTTCATCCAGCTTGTCGTATTCCCACATAAGGTGCTTAACACTGGGTCTGCTGTTGAGACATAGCGTGCATGGACGGAAAGGTGGTGGCATGGGTATGGTGTGGTCCGGTCTTTTTTTGCCAAATCGTCGCATCCATTCCCACCTCTCTCTTATGTCTGGCGTGATGGCATAGCCAGTCCGCGCTTTGCAGAGTAGGACTTTTAGGCCCCGCGGAATGTTCAGAGGAATGGGTTGGTCGGGTCGTGGCGTACTTTCCTTCAGCATTCTTTCCCTAATTTTATGGCGAATTCTCCTCGCAATGTTGTCTCCGTTGACATCCAGAGGAGGCAACGGGTTACTCAAAGGACATGTACTCTGGAGGGAGGGATCGGCTGGCGATGCCATGTCATGAGCGGCCTCGTTGTCTGGGTTGTTCTGGTGCCCAGGCGTCCATTCCGTGAAGATGGGGATGCCTTGAAGATTAATCAGTCGTTGCACTGTATTGTGAATGGTGGGGGTCAGGCTGCTTGCTGGGTTGGGGTTTTGGAGGTCTTGTATTGCGGGTGCGTTGTCCGTATATATATTGATTCGTTTAGGTTTGTGTTTACCTTGAATTTTCCCAATGACTCTACAGAGCAAAGTGAGAGCTAGGAGGATAGCCTGCAGGATAGCCTGTAGTGGAGTCCAGTTAAGCTGAAGTGGAGATAGTGACTACTTCTGAGAACGATGGGTCAGAATCATGGCAGACGCTTCCTACTATGGCTGTTTCTCTTAGAGATGCGTCGGTGTAAATGGCATACGTTCCTGGCTTTGCGCAGCGATGTAGCAAGGCGTGGCTTTTTGATGTCTGTATCTGCGCTGTTCCTTGCGGGACCGAGGTTTATGCGTGATTGGTTGGGTCCAAAGCCAAGGTGGAGGTGGTGGTTTGGCCGGATGGGTACGGATTGGTTCTGTGCTGATGTTGCAGGTCTCATCGTAATGAGATGTCTGCCATGGACTGTCAGTGTCCTACGGTCTTCATAGATGCCGTGGGCGTGGTCTATGCATCTGAGTAGCTTGTGGTACAAAATTGTGAGTTGCTTCAGTCAAATAAGAGTCAACTTGAAACAGGTGCTTCCGTATGTGATCCGGGATGAAAGGACAGCACGACCTGCAAGCCGAATTAATTGCGTGCTGGCCCCTCCAAATTTGTTGCCGATTGGTTTCAGAAGGTTTATTGTGTGGTCCCAGTTTTTCCGCAGCTCTTGAATCAAGCTAGTGCCGTTGCCTTCGCTGTTGACTGGAACGCCAAGAAGTTTGATCCAGCCATGTTGCGGTTCACAAAGTTCATGAGCACCGATAAAAAGGTGGACTTTGTCACGTTCAGAGGCACTGCTTCCTATTTTTAGTACCGTGGACTTGATTGGGGATATCTGCATGCCAGTTGATGTTAGGAGGCCTTCAAGGATTAGAAGAGCAGTCTGGAGTTCTGTGCATGATAATTCAGTGGTGGCGTAGTCATCTTTTTCAGTCCACAAGGTGATGTCATCAGCATACATAGTCATGCGGACGCCGGTTCCTTCATGAATTGCTATGGTGAGCTTACGCGTGACAATATTAAATAATAGTGGTGAAATTAGGGAACCTTGGGATACGCATGTACTGTTACCAATTTGGATGGGAGAAGGGTTACCAGACTTGACCTCCGGAGTGCGATTTTTGAGAAAACTTGCAATGTAGCTGTACATCCGGCACCCTGCATAGTGGGTCTATCTCTTTGAGAATGGTGGCGTCTAAGTCTAAAATTAATTAAGTCTAAAAATTAAGTCTACAAATTTAAATTCTGCTAAATATTTAAAAACACGCTTGACAGAAAATTTATGATTATCAGTGAGAAAAAGCGATGGGTGTAACGGGATGAGATCTCTGTAAAGTTGGGTGAAGTGTTTGTGTCGTGTTGTGTCGAGTGCTTTGCATTGGAGTAGTACATGGATTACGGATAGGGCCTCTCCACACCCGCTACACAGGGGTCCTGGAGATCCTGTGAGCAGGTGGGAGTGTGTTAAATGGGTGTGGCCTGCAGCAACCTAGCAAGGACAACTTCAGTCTGTCTGTTGTGTGTGTCAGTGGTGTATGGTCCCAAGAGTGGCTGTATTATGTGTAGTTTGTTGTCTGTCTGTTGATTCCAGACTTCTTGCCATGTTTCGCGAAGGTGTTGTCTGATCTGTGGCTTGAGGTCAATGTAGGGTACTGTTTGTCCGGTGTATTTGTAAGTGCAGCAGCAGAGGCCATCTGATCCGCGGTCTCATTTCCCGCAATCCCAGAGTGGCCTGGAACCCAACACATGATCACCTCGAGATTTAATGCATACGCTAACATAATGGTTTTATACACTACATTACGAACGTGGTTTTTACACTTGTTGGATGAAAATGCATGTACAACACTCAGTGAATCTGTGAAAATGATAGACTTAGGTATTTCATGTTGGACTATGTGATTTAAAACAAGCAAAACTCCATGGGCTTCCGCCACAAAAATGCTGCTTTTCGAGTTCAAGGTCTTAGAGACCATAAATTGGGTCTGTGCGCGGCACACGACACGGTAAGGGCAGTTTTTGATGCGTCGCTATAAAATTCTGCACACCCGCATTTCTCTCGCACAAACGAGAACTGCTGGAGAACTGCAGTTGTTGGCACTCATTTTCTATGCATAGCTGCGAACGACATGTCACGCGACACAGCGCGAAGCTTCCATGGTGGTAAAAGGGCAAAAAGAGATGATTTGCAAGAGATGATTTGAAAAGGTGACACCAAGATCAGACGCTTCATCTCTAGCACGGCGTGAGTACGGAGCAGGAATAAATTGCCGATTTAAAAGTTGGGACGTTCTTGTATCAGAGATTACAGGTTTAAAAGGATGGTTTGCCAACGATGAAACCTTAAACGCGTATGTTCTCTGTATGTATGTATGTTCTCCATGTATGTTCTCCATGTATGTTCTCTTGTGATCCAACGACCATTTGTCGCATTCGACATACAGGCTCGGACGGGACTAGTGCGAAATGCACCAGACGCAAGGCGAAGCCTCAAGTGCAGCACTGGGTCCAGCATTTTCAGCACTGTTTTTGTTGCCGACCCATAAACCACACTCCCATAATCCAAGCAAGACCCCACCAAGCTGGTAAAAACTGGTAGGAGTAGCTGCTTGTCTGAACCATGAGGACTGGTGCGAGAGGAGTTTCAAGATGTTCATTGTTTTTAAACATTTATGTTTAAGTTGCTTAATGTGAGGAATGAACGTGAGTTTTTCGTCCAGCATTACGCCTAAGCCCTTTTGTTCCTCTTTTACAGGAATTGAGTCACCATTAAGTTTAATGTTAGGGTCCGGCTGGATCCCCCACCTGTTTGAAAATATGACGCAGGTACTTTTCGTGGGGTTAAGTTTAAAGCCATTTTGATCTGGCCAGCGAGCAAGCTTATTAACGCCAAGCTGCACTTGGTGTTAACAGATGGACAGATTACAAGATTTGAAGGATATGTGCACATCATGCACTCACATAAAATAATAGATTGTTGGTGGCAGTGCCTTTTCCAGTGAGTTCATCTTTACAATAAACAATTTGCAGCTCAAAACTCCTCCCTGAGGCACACCGTTTTCTTGTACGTGAACCCGAAAAAGCCCGAAATGTTCTGTCAGACAAGTAGCTTTCTAGAGTATTCAACATGTTATCTGATATTCAAAAGATTTGAAATCTCTTAGAATGCCATAGCGCCATGTTGTATCATATGCTTTTTCGATATCGAAAAATAGTCATGCAATATTGCTTATGTAGAAACGCGTCTTTTATGTATGATGCTGGGCTCACAAGTTGATTGTTGGTGGATCGCCTCACCCGGAAGCCTGCTTGGCAGCTGTCGAGGAGATCATTGTACCCCAAAAAGTACACCAGTCGTCTGTTAATCATCTTCTCGAGCAGCTTACACAGGAAACTTGCTGGAGAGGATGGGTCCTTCCCCTCTATGGCCTCCCTCCAAGACCCTGGAAGGCGCCCCGAAAGAAATATTTTGTTGTAGAGGTGAAGGAGTGTTTCAAGTGTGTCTGCGTGTCAGCGTTGTATCATAGTGTATGTAATCTTATCTGTGCCTGGAGCTGAAGGTTTCCATGTGCTTAGGGCAGTGTAAATTCACAGTTTTAAGCAGTTTTAGACTTGTCTTTGTCATGTAAGGGTCTTTCTCTGCAGATGTTTTGTGTTGCATGAAAGTGGACACGTGTTAGAAGTGTTGTGCGAGTTCGTTAGCCTGGTCTTCCAGTGTGTCCCCTGTTGTACTAACCAGGGGCAGGCTATGTGTCTGATATCCATTGAGTTCCCGTATTCTTGTCCAAACCGTATGTGTGTCTGTGTCTGAAAAACTGGCAACCCTGTATACGCAATGCCTAATGACCGCAATGGTACCGGAATCTTGGAAGAACGCGAACATCATCCTAATCTATAAGAAAGGCGACATGAAGCACTTGAAAAAATTACAGGCCGATCAGCTTACAGTCAGTCGTCTACAAGGTACTTACGAAGGTAATCGCTAACAGAATTTCTACAACCTTAGATTTCAGTCATCCTAAAGGACAAGCAGGGTTCCGTAAAGGTTATTCAACAATGGACCATATTCACACGATCAATCAGGTGATAGAGAAGTGCGCTGAGTATACTGAACCCCTATATATAGCCTTCATAGATTATGAGAAAGCATTTGACTGGGTCGAAACCCTAGCAGTCATTTAGGCATTACGGAACCAGGGGGTAGATGAGCATTACGTAAGAATACTAGAGGATATCTACAATGGGTCCACAGCTACCATCATCCTCCATAAGAAGAGCAGTAAAATACCTATAAGGAAGGGTGTCAGACAAGGAGACACAATCTCTCCAATGTTATTCACAGCATGTTTAGAATAATTATTCAGAACGTTGGATTGGGAACAGGTGGGACTAAGGGTTAATGGAGAATACCTCAGTAACCTCAGATTTGCTGATGACGTTGCCTTGCTAAGTAACTCGGGGGACGAATTGCAAAACATGCTTTCCGCACTGGACGAACAGAGTAGAACCGTGGGCCTGAAAATTAATGCAGAAAACTAAAGTGATGATCAATAACGTCGGGACAGCCCAGCGGTTTGAGATAGGTGGCGAGGCATTGGAAGTGGTAAGCGAATATATCTACTTAGGCCAAGTTGTGACCCCAGATCCCAAGCATGAGGCAGAGATAATTAGAACGATAAGAATGGGGTGGGGTTCATATGGCAGACATTCTCAGATAATGAATAGCAGCCTACCATTGTCGCTGAAGAAGAAAGTGTATGACAGCTGCATCCTACCGGTACTTACCTACGGGGCAGAAACCTGGAGGCTCACTAAGAGGGTTCAACATAAATTGAGAACGACTCAGCGTGTAATGGAGGGAAAAATGATAGGTGTAACATTAAGGGACAAGAAGAGAGCGGAGTGGGTCAGGAAACAAACACGTGTTAAGGACATATTAGTAGAGATTATGAAAAAGAAATGGACGTGGCCAGGGCATGTAATGCGAAGGCAAGATAACCGCTCGTCATTAAGGGTAACAGGGTGGATCCCTAGAGAATGCAAGCGTTGCAGGGGGCGACAGAAAGTTAGATGGGCAGATGAGATCAAGAAGTTTGCGGGGATAAATTGGTCACAGTTGGCACAGGACCGAGGTAATCGGAGAATAATGGGAGAGGCCTTTGCCCTGCAGTGGGCGTAGATAGGCTGATGATGATGATGATGATGATGATGATGATGATGATGATGATGAATCTTGCAGTATTCTAGTATGAAGCTTCCAGTGTCGGGCGCCATCAAGTCTACGGTGACCTATAAATAGGGACAGGAGCACTGGGCAATGTTCGAAACGTAACCGGCCATACTACGGAATTGATTTACTTCCATATTTGACACAGCGGTGACTAGGTCTGGAGCTATATAAAACCGGTCTAGTGGGGACATTGAGGAACCGCGCTTCCACGTGGGAGATAAATAATTTCCGCAGTGGAGCAGCCATGCATCCTCCAGGTGAAAGTCTTGCACTAGGAACCCGAGCTCGCGTGCGTTACACGTCGGTCGTCCCTGACCCGGCCCTCGTACATCACGCATACTATCAAGGACGCAGTTGAAATCTCCGCGCAAAGAATTGTGGGCCCGCGCTCCAAAAGATAAACCCATAGGCAACGAAAGAAGTTGTTTGTAGCTGTGACGCGTGCAGGAGCATACACGTTAATGATTTTAAAGTGGGCACCAGAAAGAAAAAATTTCAAGACTACCAATCTTCCCTCACTAAACTAAACTAAAACTGGAGCAACGGATGGTGTGGTTGAAGAATAGGACGCCCACCCCACAGCAGTGGTTAGACGGCAAAGAAAAATAAGACGGGATATTAAAGTTCTGCTGAAACGTTCTGACGTCTTCAATTGACAAAAAGTTCACTTCTTGGACCAGATCTACAAAATTTTCTCTGGCATAGTGAATCACCTCTCTTTGTTTGTCACTGTTTTTAAACCCTTGGAAATTTAGGGTTAATATTCGTAGCATAATTAAGATAAGTAAAACACTCGATAAAAGACTCGATTCAGCCACCCGGCCAAAGTGAAACAAAAGCTGCACAATAGTCTCATATACCCACAACCCAATCTAAACGTCTAAGTCCGGTGTCAATATTTATGCTTGTCAACATTGTTGAACAAAAACAAGGCAGTACGCAAATATAAGGCAGCAAATCAATTAAATAAGGGATATTTGCAGTGTTTCTTTATTTAAAAATTTGACTCCAATCCACGCTGTGAAAGTGGCTCTACAAAGAATGGAATCAGAGATTCTGCCAGCCGTTGCCGGGACTTCGCGGGAGAGGAGGAGGGGGGTGCCGGAACGCAGCAGCAGCGTTGGCCACGGCCGGGCTAGAGTGGTGGACGCCGCCGCTGTAGCCCCGCCGTGCGACGGGCGAAAGAAAACGGAGTGGAGCGTTTTAAATGCAGAGCATTTCAGTAACTCACGAAGTCACCCGCGTTGTCCGGCGTAGTCCGCACCGTCGTTGTCCGCACCCCTCCCCCTACACTATATAAAAGAAAATACTATCCGGCGCCTGGTTTCGATCCCTCGACCCTGCGGGAATAACGCAACGTACATGGTGCTCTACCCACTGCGCCACAAAGCCGACACAGAATGGGAGGCTACGAACGCGCCTTATATCCTTGACTCATTCAAATTACTGCTGACGAGCGCTCTCTCGTCAGCAGTTGCAACAAGTGCAACAACATTAACGTAACGCAAACTACTTAACGTCGTGCGCCCCCGGAAATGCTCTGCATTTGATCGTGCCGCTCGCGAGGGGGATGTTTTACTTCGTCGCCATGCGAACAGTTTGGCACGCTTTAGTTTCAGTTCTTTCTTTTCTGTTTCAGTTCTTTCAGTTCTTGGCGAGAGATGGCGCTGGCGTCTCCGCGGCCGCGTCTGCGGCCTCCGCGGGCACCGGCGCCGGCGCGGGGTCATCGCCCTTCTTTAAAAGTTTGGAGTGCCTGTGCTCTTGCGCGTCTGCGTTCCGCCTTGTGTACGGGGTGCATTTTTTTGGTTTCCACCACTCGCACGACTCAGGTTCGAATCCCGCAGGAGCCGCTTTTTCGAAGGGTGAGACAGCGGAACGTAGCCATCCTGATGCGCTAGCTCGGGGCTACACCACCGCGCGACCCAAGCGCAGACACCAAAACAATTATAATGGTATGAGCATAATGGTTCCTATTTTTACCTATTTAAACTAGTTAGCTTAGTAAGCTTGAGAATTGCGAGAAAGCTGAGGAAACTTTATAATTGCTATCTATGAGAACCGGTTGCTCCTTTCGCCATTTGTAATACCTCTTAAAACACAACCAAATTGGTATTCACCAATTTAGAAACAGAGTCGCATTCGTTGCAAGCAGTGCGGAAAAGGTAGCGTTTCTCTAGCGGCTAGATGTCTGTATGTGGTTTGTACATTCGGTTTTCCCGCTCTGCAAACCAATCCTTAACATACGTTTGCCGTACGACCACTTGATCCCGTCGAGTACGGCTCACCTTGGAGGTGTTGTCAAACAAATTAATCAAGCCGTGCGCAATGTACCCGAAGCTCCGCCGAAACAGGCCCAAAACAACCGTCGCTAAAGCAGCCGACAAAGCCGTACCACCAACGTCGCCGCCGGCTAGCAGGCACTTCCGCGCGGGGTACGCTCGGTAAATTCGCCGCGCTATCTACAGTGTACTCCGTGAGTGAAACCCTCCGCCCCCCCCCCCCCCCTTCCCCCGCCCCCCGCCGCCGCCTCCGCCGCGTTGGGAGCTTGTTGTCCCGCACGCCACGAAAGAACTGTTGGCTGGTAGAGCTAGAAAGCTTTGCTTTAGAAATTAATGGATGCTTGGTTCTTGCGATAGCAAATGAAATACTACATCAATGGCAGAAACCCGTCGCCTGCTGTTGCCCGCGCTACCCCCTGTCGGCATTTAAGAAATCAAATGGCAATAGGAACGAAAGGTCACCCTAGAAAGGATCCACGTTCCACTTGGAACGCTCGTGGAGTAGGGCAACGTGTTTCTATGAACTTTGTAGTCGGGTGCCTTAATTCACACCCGTCTACACCATACGGCACCGCTGGCCTCTAGGCACCCGACTTGGGGCAGTGGAACGCGGTAAATTTAAATTCTCTTCAGCAAACCTCTATCGTGTTATCTTGGGAGGAACGAGACGGGAGAGGAACAGCATGAGAGATTAGCGGGAAAGAGAAGAGAGGCATTTACTTGGCAGGAGCGCCAGCCGACTATCGTCTTTCGTCGACATTTGCAACCAAAGGAGCAGATACGCGGCCATTCTTTAGCACGCGTTAACCGTGGGCCTGAAAATTAATAAGCAAAAAACTAAAGTAATGATCAATAACCTCGGGACAGCATGGCGGTTTGAGATAGGTGGCGAGGCCGTGGAAGTGGTAAGCGAATATACCTATTTAGGCCAAGTTGTGACGCCGGTTCCCAAGCACGAGGCAGAGATAATTCGAAGGATCAGAATGGGGTGGGGTGCATATGGCAGACATTCTCAGATAATGAATGACAGCCTACCATTGTCCCTGAAGGAGAAAGTGTATGACAGCTGCGTCTTACCGGTACTCACCTACGGGGCAGAAACGTGGAGGCTCACTAAGAGGGTTCAACTTAAATTGAGGACGACTCAGCGCGCAATGGAACGGAGGATGATAGGTGTAACATCAAGGGACAAGAAGAGAGCGGAGTGGGTCAGAGAACCAACGCGTGTTAAGGATATATTAGTAGAAATTAATAAGAAGAAATGGACGTGGGCAGGGCATGTAATGCGAAGGCAAGATAACCGCTGGTCATTAAGGGTAACAGAGTGGATCCCTAGAGAAGGCAAGCGTGGCAGGGGGCGGCAGAAAGTTAGATGGGCAGATGAGATCAAGAAGCTTGCGGGATAAATTGGTCGCAGTTAGCGCAGGACCGGGATAATTGGAGATTAAAGGGACCCTGCAACACTTGCCATCGACTACTAGTACTGTATTTTGGGATAAAGTCTATTGTCCCAGAAATCTCCTCCCGCAAGAATTATGAAAATCCGTTCACAATTAACGAAACTACGCGCGATGAGAAATCGCGCATAATCGTTCCCTCTCAACTCGAGCGCGGACAAGGCGACGAAAGCTGCGCGCTCTCTCCCGGAGAGGGGGGCGGCTCGCGGTGTTCTCTTCGGCGGCCTTCGGTATATCACATGCCGGGTGGTTTTCTCCTTTTCTCCGCAACGCGGAGGGGCCTATTTCCGGTCTGGTGCCACAAAAAAGCAGGCATGGGTGCCTGCTCGCAAGTGCGCGCTCGGGCTGGTAGGGCGTTTTTGAAGCAATAAACGTTTGTAGTCGAGTGGTCCCGTTGAAAGGGAAGTATTGAGCTCATCACTCAAACTCCGCTCGCACTCAAAACACAAAAGAAACGGCAAAACTGTGCCTACAGGTTCAGGCATAGAAGAGGCTCGTACACAGCGATGACGACGACGGAAATGGGAGAATCTAGCCGCGAAGTTGACCAGTGACAGCCGATCGGGCAGCCATGGCCTATGTGACGTCCCTTAGGCCATGCATAATGAGGACAACTGAAGAGAGAGCGGTTTGTTTTTCCGCGTCTTTCACATCGATTTGCGCGCTCACCGCTTCACGTGCACGTGTAATATTTGGCTCAGGTATTCCTGGCAGTGTAATCTAAACGTCGCGCAGGTTTACTTGTACTGCTCAAAGAGTGTTGCAGGGTCCCTTTAATGGAAGAGGCCTTTGCCCTGCAGTGGGCGTAGATAGGCTGGTGATGATGATGACGATGACGTTTAGCGCGAGGGGTAAACGCGTGTCCGGGTGTTATAGTACCGTTACTACATAAGACGACGATATTAAACCCCGAAAGACCCTAAGGGGCTTTGCCCCTAAAAAAAGTGTCGTGGCGCAGTAGGCTAACGCCTCTCGCTCACTGGAGCAACGTCACGGGTTCAAATCTCAGCAGGTTGTCTTAAAGGCCAACTGCACTCAAAATTTCGACTTCTTGAAAACCCTATTTCCGTATAGCCTGCTTAAAAAGAAAGCAACATGCAAAATACAACAGCTGAAATACGCACGTGGACGCCGCAAGCGGCCAGCAAAAATCGGCGATTTTGAAACCGAAACCGAGGAGAGCGCGGCCATTGCAGTGACGTTGCAGCCGTCCAGCGAGCGGCCGGACGGTCACCAGTTCGGGAGAATGTCTGCGCGCAAGCTCTACGCGCGCACGGGGCAGCAGAGCTCGACCGGTTCTCCCGCTGCGTGGCTGGCCAGAGGAAAAAGCCACCGTCGGCTGGAACGTCACAGGCGCGTCATGGCTGTTTACGCGATCCGCCGGCAGGTGCAGAGTGGTCTGCGGCGGAGCCTTTTTAAACGCTTCTGACTGATTAACGAGGCGTTTCACGGGGCTACCACTTGTGTCTCAGCTTATTTGGGGGTACTTACTACGCATTAAAAACAAATTTGGCCGAGGTGAAATTTGAGTGCAGTTGGCCTTTAAAGACGATAGTCTTTCTTGGGCTACTTAAATTTTGGTCTGTCTGTATGTCTGTTTGTCTGTCTGTCTGTCTGTCGGTCTGTGACTCGATTCAGCTACCCGGCCAAAGTATAACAGAATCTACACAATAGTCTTATCCTCCGCAGTCCGTGGGTACCCAAATGGGTACCACAACCATAAGAGCAAAAGCTTTCCCCCATTTGAAATTCGCGTAAATAAAGTTCTTTCCCCGCAAGAAGCATGCCTTGCTTTCACTAAGCCCCCCCCCCCCCAGGTGTAGCGATGTGTCCAGGCATTTCTGAAGAGCCAGGCGGCAAAAATGGCTTTCAACGGCACGAGCGCTCGAATGCGTCCACAGGGTAGGCAAGACCCAGAGTACCCAAATGGGTCCCATCAAATTTCATTACTGTCGTTTGCTTTTTTGCAATTGTAATTTTGGCGTTTATTTCTATGGATAATGAATCGAATAAAAGTGTCTTGTAGCATTTTTGTAGCATTTTTTGTAGCATTTTTGAAGCATTGTAGCCATTTTGTAAATATTTGTCCTTGCATTCCACACGCACTGAAACCCAGAGTACCCAAAAGGGTACCATCAAATTATGATATTTTCTTTTTCTTTTTTGCTATTGTAATTTTTTTGCGTTTATTTCTATGGATAATGAACCGAATAAAAGTGTGTTACAAAAGATTGTAGTATTTGTGCATTCCTGGGACTGAAGAGGTCCTAGGACTCATAGCCAGGTGTAATCGTCTAAGCCCGGCTTATATGTTCATACTTGTCAACTTTGTTGAACAAGACATTACGCAAATATAAGACATGAAATTAGTACACAGGGGATATTTACAGTGTTCCTTGATTGAAAAATTCATGGATGCTTGGTTTTTTGATAGAAAATGATATTCTACATCCACTGCAGAAAACCGCCGCCTGGTGTTACCCGCGCCACTTCCTGGAGGCATATGAGAAATCACGCGGCAACAGCAACGAAAGGTTTTACTAGGTTCCACGTTCTGCTTGGAACGCACGTCGAGCACGGCAACGCCGCCTTGACTCACGCGCGTCTCCGCCGTACTGCAGCGCTAACATCGAGGAACCCGGCCTGTAGCAGTGGAACGCGGTAAATTCAAGTCGCCTTCAGTGTGATTGAAAAAGAGAGCGCGACTTGGACAACGACACTAAAGAAGAACGACGGGACAAGCGCTCACTTGCAACTAAGATTTATTGAAGCATCGTCTCATATTTATACATGCATCATTAGGAGCATGCGCCCTAGGGTACACTAAATGGAAGGCGTCAAACAGAAGGACACGATCAAATTGACGTTTTCGAAAACTTAAACTCGCTGGCACGCAAAAGCACAGATGTATCGCTGATGCACTTGTCCAGTTCCTGCTTAATATAAAACGCTTCCAAGAGCTCCCTCGCCACTGTATTATCACTCCTGCCGAGAATACGAATATGCTCAAAGAAAGGTCAAAGTTCTTCTCTTAACAATAATACGCGCGCAAATTTACCCGCGCATTGCGAAGATTGCACGCCTGCCAGTCCTTTGGAAAAATGCAGACCTTTCTTTGAACATATTGGAATTCTCGGCAGGAGTGACAATTCAGGGTCGAGGGAGGTCTTCGAAGCGTTTTATATTAAGCGGAAAGTGGACAAGTGCATCAGCGATACATCTGTGCTTTGGCGTGCCAGCGAGTTTGAGTTTTTGAAAACGTCACTTTGATCGTGTCCTTCGGTTTCATGTTTTCCATTTAGTGTACCCTAGTGCGCATGCTCCTAATGATGCATGTATAAATATGAGACGATGCTTCAATAAATGTTCATTGCAAGTGAGCGCTTGTCCTGTCGTTCTTCTTCAGCGTCGTTGCCCAAGTCGCGCTCTATCCTTCATTCATAATGCACCAACTTGATTTATTGTAGGGTTTAACGCGCCGACGCAACGCAGGCGATGAGGCGCGCCGTAGTGGAGGGCTCCGGATTATTTTTAACCACCTGGGGATCTTTAACGTGCGCCGAAATCTCGAACACACGGGCATTTTTGCTTTTCGCCTCCATCAGAAAAGCAGGCGGGAATCGAACCCGCGACCTCGTGCTCAGCAGCGCAACGCCTTAGCCACTGAGCCACCACGGCGGGTTAATGCACCAACTTGCCCAACAGCTTTAATAAAACCTTTCTTGTGTTCACCATGGAATGAGCGCGACGGAACAGGAACAGCATGAGAGGTGAGCGGGAAACTCAAGGGGAGCATTTCCTTGGCAAATGTCAACAAAGACTATCGTCTTTTTACGACATTTGCAACGAAAGGAGCAGATACTCGGCCATTTTTTTTTTGTTTCTTTGCGCGGTTGTTTAAGTGGCGTGTTCTTCGTATCGTATTCCCGAACTATTTGGTTGAACTGTGGAACTGCCGTGTCAAACGTCATTGCATGGTTTAAGCCATAGCGCTCCTGCGCTGCCCAGGGGGCGCTGCTCAGCTGACTTCCGGGAAGTACTTCCGTGTAGTACAGAGCTGAGGGGGTCCCATCATAGAGTTTCTTAGAACATAACTAGAGGGGAAACTGGCGCTGCGATCGTACGCCTCAATGGGCGTGATGGGTAGTTGTGGATTCGGATTGGCGCTCGATGGCTCGTGGAACTTACTATAGATTGCAAGAAGTTTCGTTTTCGTTTTGGATTTACATGAACGCATTTGCCTAGGCGGGGTGTTGGGAGGAGTGATCAAAAATACGTTTCTCCTTGAACTGCATGCCTCGCGTGCAGTGACGCCACCGAGTGGAATGTTTTATAACCAGAGTTGCGAACTGGGCGGGTTATCAATGCATTGCCGCCCAGCGAGCACGAAAACACAAATGACGGCGCTCTGTGCAGCGAAGTTGTCTGCTAATAAACAGTTGCGGCGCTGCTCATTCGGCAGAGAAATGTATTGTCAAAGCTGACGACGGTTGCGAACCGCTTGGAACAGCCACCTTTCGTGCGAACGCCGGCTCCTACGGCGTAGGACAGCAGCACCGGCGGCTGATAGGAACGCAGCTTGATGGATGTCACTAATACAGGCAAGAATAACTTCTGCAAAGGTAATCGGTTTCTTTTTTTCTTATGAGCACAAAAGTTCTCTTACTATTACAAACCACCAGCGCCGAAACTTTTACAAGTAGTTTTTAAAGAAGTCCGTGTCCTGCTGTAGTTGGCGGAAAATGGCAAACCTCCTCCACAAACCTTCCCTACTCCGCGTCTGCTTTTTATTTAAACGCGCCGTTTTTTTTTTCCTACAAAACCAGGTTTTCGTCAGCAACTTTCTTGTTTGCCATGTAATTTGTAAACGGAGAACCGGGCGATAAGAGCTTTTTTGTCAAAAAACACAATTTGCGCAGCCATAAGCCCGTTTTGATCCTACGCAATCCGGTTCCAAAACTACCCACCATTCCCATTGAAGCGTAAGCGCCGCTGCCATGTTCGCGTTGACACTAGCGCCAGTTTCCCCTCTAGTTATTTGTATGAAACTCTATGGGTCCCATAGGATCCAGTGTTGACAGAAGCGAAATGACCTTGATACTCCCGATTGTTTTGCGACATGATCTCCTGTCCATCACCGACGCGCCCTGTCTCTTCTGGCAATCAACTTGGTATTAGGAAAAAAAAATCGCCGCGTGTCTGCTTCTTTGGTTGCAAATGTCGACGAAAGACGAGAGTCGGCTGGTGCCCCCGCCAAGTAAATGCCCCCCTTGTCTTTCCCGGTCATTTCTCGTGCTGTTCCGCTCCCGACTCGTTCCGCCCAAGATAACACGCTAGAGGTTTGCTCAATTCAATTTAAATTTACCGCGTTCCACTGCTCAAAGTCCGGTGACTAGATGCCAGCGCTGCCGTACCGGGGAGACGCGCGTGAATTGAGCACCGTACTAAAACGTTTATAGAACCACGTTGCCCTACTCCACCAGCGTTCGAAGTGGAACATGGGTCCTATCTAGTGTGACCTTTCGTTGCTATGGCCGTTTGATTTCTTAGATGCCGCCAGGAGGTAGCGCGGGCAACAGCAGGCGACGGTTTTCTGCAGATGATGCAGTATTTCATTTGCTATCGCAAAAAACAAGCATCCACGAATTTTAAAATAAAGGAACACTGCAAATATCCCTTATGATGCCTTATATTTGTGTTATGTCTTGTTCTTGTTCAACAATGCTGACAAGTATGAATATTTACACCGGACTTAGAGGTTTAGATTTGGCGATGCGTATGTAAGACTATTGCGCAGCTTTTTTTTCACTTTGGCCTTGCGGCTGAATCGAGTCACAGACAGACAGACAGACATACAGCCCAAAATTTGTGCGTTTAAGTAGCCCAAGAGAGACTATCGTCTTTAAAAAGTCCGGGCCAACCCCACTAGCGTGAAACGTGGGGAAGGTCGAAGCATGCAGGGTATAAGTGTATTCTTGGCGCCTTGGCGTTTTCCCAACGGGGATGAAACCGTTTGAGGGTAGAGGTATATGGCTTTCCTCTAAAGGTCCCTTGTCTTTGAAGCACGAAGCTATCCAGCGCGAGGCATCAACGAGTGTCCCGGTGGTTTTTTAGTACGCATTACCTCATAGCGCGAGGCGTAAACGAGTGTCCCGGTGTTTTTGTACCAGGACTACATGACACGACGATTACAACGACGACAGCAGACGCGAACAGCCCCATCCCTTAGGGGGCTTTGCCCCTAAAAGGCTTTGCAGCGCTTAATTCGTTTACAGCGTCGACAAAAGGGCTGGGACGCTGACGGCGCTGTGCCACTTGCACGTTCACCGATCGATGGTCGTATAAAGCTAAATTGGACTTGACACCTTCTTGTTTAAACTAACACATTTCGTGACAAGGACTTTCCGACAACAGCCGATAAAAAATTGGCCGCGTATCCGCTCCTTTCGTTGCAAATGCCGTCAAAAGACGATAATCTTTATCGGCTTTTGCGAAGTAAATGCCTCCATTCGCTTTCCCGCTCACCTCTCATGTTGTTCCTCTTGCGTCGCGCTCCTCCCAAGGTAAAGACGCCAAAGGTTTGCTTAAATTATTTTAAATTTCCCGCGTTCCACTGCTCCAAACCGGGTGTCTCGATGCGAACGCTGCCGTACGGCGAAGACGCGCGTTAATCGAGACGCCCTACTTCAACGTTTATATAACCGCGTTTCCCTACTCCACGTGCGTTGCAAGCAGAACGTGGAACCTATCTAGTGGAACCTTTCGTAACTGTTGCCGGTTGATTTCTTAAAATGACGTCAGAAGCTATAGTGGCGCGGACGACAGCAGGCGACGGCGGAGTGAATTCTTTTTCTGCAGTTGATGAAGTATTTAATTTCGGAAAAGTCAAGCATGTCTGATTTTTTATAAAGGAACACTGCAAATATCACTACTTCTGTATTGATTTGTTGTCTCATATTTGCGTAATGTCTTGTTCTTCTTCAACAATGTTGGCAAGTATGAACATTACACCGGACATAGACGGGTAGATTTAGCTGTGACTATATAAGACTATTGCGCAGGCATTGTTTTGCTTTGGCCGGGTGGCTGGATCGAGTCACATACAGACAGACGGACAGACATACAGACATACAGACAGACCAAAATTTCTGGGTTTAAGTAGCCCAAGAAAGACTATCGTCTTTAAAAAAAAAAGAGTAAAGCTATCAGCGATGATGGCGAGGAAATGACAGCGAGTCCGGCGGACCACAGGTAGAGTGAACTAGAATAGCAACAGCTAGCAACAGCTGTTGCACCCGCAGCTGTTGCTATGCGGACAGCTGTTGCAACAGCTGTCCGCATAGCAACAGCTGCGGGTGCGCGCGCTCCTCGTCTTCCTTGGCAACGGGGGGAGATGAGCGCGCGCTGCCTGGCCGCTGACATGGCACATACCCACGTGGGGGATTGGCCAGGAATCTCCTCGTCTTCCTTGGCAACGGGGGGAGATGGGCGCGCGCTGCCTGGCCGCTGACACGGCACATACCCACGTGGGGGATTGGCCAGGAATCTCCTCGTCTTCCTTGGCAACGGGGGGAGATGGGCGCGCGCTGCCTGGCCGCTGACATGGCACATACCCACGTGGGGGATTGGCCAGGAATCTCCTCGTCTTCCTTGGCAACGGGGGGAGATGGGCGCGCGCTGCCTGGCCGCTGACATGGCACATACCCACGTGGGGGATTGGCCAGGAATCGGGCGTGAGAAGGGCTAATGCACCCGCTTAAAGGAGTACTGACACGAAATTTCAAAGCTGAGATCCGCTCTAGCAATCAAGTACAACGACAACACAAATAGGTGTCTGTGAATAAATGCATCTTTCTTTCTTTGTAGTTGTGTGTGTGTGTGTGTGTGTGTGATCTCTCTTTCGCGAACATTACCGAACCGCGCAAATTCAACTCGTGCATTCGCACTTTTACATTCTTCCCCTCGGGGAAATGCGGGGAATTTTTTGATTCACCTCGAGCTTTATATCTGGCGCGGGCGCTTCTGAATGTCAATGAACTGTCACCTGAGTTCTCCGCAACACGCCGAATACTGCCTGACGAACGATAATTACTTACTTTTCGCGAACTGGCAGGTGTTCAGCATGGACTGTTAGTCCCTGCACAGGGCAGAGCATCGCGGTTCTAAAAACGTGTCATTGCTCGTATAGCAGCATTTAAGAGCGACAAAGTTTTTAGCCGAGGTGTTGCAGTCAACTCTGGTGTATTATTCGGCGCATGTGGGCAAATGAGCACGTTGACCCCCCACCCCCAATCTCTTGAAGGAAGTTTAGACCCGCCGCACAGCACAAAAACGAAACTAACTGCTGCTTGCTTGCCAATATGGTATGGAGTCTTTACTATTTTTCAGAGATCAGAGGTGCTATCATGGCGAAAGAAATATTATTTTGTAGTGATTTCTTGTTATAATTACTATAAAAAAGAGCAGTAACTAATGTTAGCGCTTACATGCAGTGCTACATGTTAAGCAAGGTTGTGTACAGCTAATGGGCCAGCTTCACCTTTTTCAAACCCGACTGCAATTTTTATTATACATACAGTGAACGAGATAGAACAGATTACCTTTCAGTGTGCTGTCACAGTTTATTCAGCATTTTGGTCCAGTACTACGGGCATGTACCTAGTTTAGCATACCTTGCAGATTGCCGTCTTTTTGCATTGCTTCTGTTCATGCTAGTGAATGCGGGTCGTGAGGTAAAACGCACTTCTGCCGCAACAGCCTTACAATGATCACTGCACCCAAGTTCACACTGCTGCTTAACCTTCACAACACTCAAAATGTCAAGAATGCTATCAAAATGAAGCTCAAGAAGACTGAAGCATTCAGTGAATGCGTTCTCCATGTTTAGCACAAACCTGTGCAGAACGGCCTGTACACGAAGTGGAGCTCGCACACTGCCGCCGACGATTCTGTGAGGGGCTTGTCCTAATAGTGACAAATACGTTTCCCCATCCAGTCAGGATGCATCTGTTACTTCCGACATGATTCAACGCACAAAGAAATTCTGTACTCAACCAGGCACTCTATGGCACATAATATGGGAGTGCGTCAAGAACCCAGACCTCCCACCTCCTTTTCCTTCCCCTACTCCTGTGCAGTGGGAGATGCTGCTGTCCAGCTCCCTCCCTCAAGATCAACTTCTGCTGTTCGAGAGGGCCAGTCGAGCCGGGACGGCACATGGTAACCTTAAATGAGGAACCACCCCACCTAAAAGCTCGATAAAGAAAGGTTTTGTCACTCTCTCCTGCCGGCGCAAATTGCGCTTACACCTTTTTCGAACCTCTTCGTCTCTTGGGGCGGCGAACAAAGATGCCTTTGGAGCGCCCTGATAGCCGGTGTTACAGCCTGGGCAAAACAGTGCGCATCAGTCCTTCTTTTCGCCACCTTCCTCACATGCTGGTCCTTGACGAAATGCACTCTCTCACTGTTTTGAAAAACGCGTCAGAACCTCCGCACCGATTCCACCGAACGCACGTGCACCCACCGCCTTCCAAGTTCTACGTTTCGTCACAGAACAGGGAGGTTTCGTCCGGTCTGAGGGCTGCGGCGAAAGCGCGGGCGCGGCTGACCGGCTGCGAGATCGTGCACCAGCGCCCCTAGCCACCCTAGCGGTGGTCGACGGCGCGCGGCACGCCGAAAGCAACGCCGTCTCCGCCCGCTCGGGCCACTCCCCTATTCTAGTTCACTACACCACAGGTTGTCCGCTGCGGTACGCCGCGCTTTTGCGCACCTGCGCACTATGCGTGCACTTTCATTAAACACTGCTGGATTGCGTCGCCGTTACGAATACATGGTGCAGCGCTAGCTTACCGTCTTATTGCGTGGCTGAGTGAGCAAATGCAGCGAGCGTGAAATATGTTTCGTGGTTACGGAAGTAGTGGTGGTAAAACAGCGTGGTCGGGCCGACTGAGCGGCGAACCCCTCCCGTGCCGCTCCTCCCACGAAAAACGCGGAGGAGATCTTCCCGCCTTCCACTGCTGCCATCTGTCGTTACTGTTTCACTTGAAATGCCGTCGCGAGGTCAAGAGTCCGGCGCGAGCTCTTTTAGTACTTTCGGGTCAAAGTATCGTGTTTCACTCCACTTCGCTACCATTAGGCGCACGTCTATTTCCACTTTAAACAACGCTGCCTAGGTGTTCCGCCTCAAATATGCCTAGTTTTGGCCAACAATCTTGACAACTATGAAGTATGTAGGTACCACATTGAGTGGTTAGGAAAGGTTTTGCCTGCAACAACTTCTCGTTTTAGAATTCTTTAGTCTTCTTGTCGTTGGCTGAATCGAGGAACAGACAGACAGACAGACAGACAGACAGACCAAAATATCCCAAGAAAAAGATAGACTATACGTTAAAAACACCCCCGCTGACGCAGGCCACGCATCTTCGTAGGGGGGGGAGGGTGGAACGCGGAAGGCGATTGATGCTGGCAGGCGTATTGCGGGATGCCGCCGGCAACATCCTCATTTATTACTTTGTGCTACACGGTCGAGAATGGCCTTGACGGCGACGCCCTGCTCCTTGCGGCTACTTTCACGATCTCACTGTGACGACAGGCGCGACGCCCAGCCGGCCCCACTCCCGGTAAGACTCGAAACTTGCGTACTTCTTCGGTTTAAAGTGCGTCTCGTGTCATCGTCATACCGCGAATCTTGTGGTTGCACACCGTTTTAGTGAAGCACTCTCTCCGGATTGCTATGGTGCAGGTCAGAAGTTCTGTTTCGCGCGCGTAAACAAGCCAGCACGAGGGATTCTGGGGGTTGCAGCGAATCAAGGCTCATTGAGCTGTGAATGTCTTCTTTAGGGCGAAGCATCCTATGCTTCCCGGAGGGAGACGTTGGCCGAAAAGGCAGCGCAGGAAAGCCAACTTTCGCGAACGATGATGATGATAGTGGGCGAAGGGAAAGGTGGCTGAAACGCGAACCTTTCTCTGCTCGAAAGCCAATGCCTTCAAAGTTCGAAGTCGAAGTCCACAATCCAAATCGTTATGCCCAAAACGCACTGCAGGAAAGCCACCTTACACAATGGGTTTTCATAAAGACACGTAAAGCGCCTCAAAAAAAAAAAAAAGAAAAAAAAAACGCTTCCCGTGGCCGGCATCGCGCTCGCGTTATGGAGCCAACGACTGCGCCATCCCGACACGGTCGACGCAGCTCGGGTTTTGGGATTTCGATTTCACTCAGGCTACGAGGTAGATCGCACCTACTTTCTTTTAAGAAACCGGCTTTGACTTTCCCTGTTTGATCACAGTAGCCACTAAGTATAAAGGAATTTGTAACCAGAAAGGTCGTAGTGCAGTACAATTTAGCATACCGCAAACGCATACCACTGAAAGGACACTGAGGTGTGTTGTAAACATTGACTCATTACCTTAACACATTAAAGGCCAGAGAGCATTGGCCACGCTTTCAGTACTTCCGATCGATTTCCTCGCACGTCTTAATAAGAAAGTGCCGTCAAAAGTGCCGCTTTCCTTGCACCGTACCCCGCCAATTTTTTGACGTCGTGTGCGAGTACACACAGCAAGTTTGCAAGGCTTGAGATGGCGGTCAATTTTTAATCTTTGTGACATGCAAGAAGATATTCGGCATTGAACGTAAATGAGGCAACTGAGAATTTGTTTTGCTGAACTAGCATTAAGAAAGGCGCCAGGCTTAACACTTGCCAACCTAGCTATCACGAGCGAAAAGTGGAGCACAGCCATCCGTGACAAGACCAAGCGTCGGGGAAGCAGCCGGTCAACCTCGCCGAGTCACGTGGTACCGCAGAGGCGAGGCTCTGAGCGAGCGCGGTGGCGGCACTTTTCCGCAGCGGACTTGGCGGTGTTACGGCACACCTTCCCCACTACCAGTACTGCGACAGTAGTCACGTCGCAATACTACAAGTATTGCGACGCGACGAATGGCCTTGCGAAAGTGGGAAAGTTGAGCTGTCGGTTTGAGGCTCTGGCACACTCCGAGACACTCTGAAACCCACTGTGACGTCATCTCGGTGGTTGGGGCGGTGGCCTCAAACGGCGCATGGTGTTTCTGCTATGATTTCAGACGAGCTAAGACTGAAGACCTAAGATAAACTGTGAAATAAAAAAAAAAAAAATACACGTTTAGCTGCTGATCCCGCCACAAGTTCACCTCCGTGTTTTTTTAAACATGCCCCAGAGGTAGACATTCTTTCCCGCGGGACTTCGTGTTTAAAAAACCGCCGTAAAGTATTGAGGAATACGCAGCTCATTAGTAAAAAAATAGCATTAGTAAAAAATGGAGAAAAACGGAGAAAAGGAAACAGAGGAACAGAGGTTTGAGGGAATTTGCTAGAAAACAAAAAAAGTGTGTTCGTAGACTTCGTTCAAAGGTATAATAAATATCGATGTAAAGAACAAAAATATGAATTGAACACTTAAATTCAAATTCAGTAATTTCAATATCCATCAAATCTTTTCAATCATTCGGTTAGAACGAACCCATACAGCGTATACAACGGCTCTGAAATGATTGAGCCTCCATAGCCTTGGCGCACTTGGTAAAATGAAATTGTTAAGAAAAAGCTCCTCAGATAAATTATATCCCTTGGAAACAGGCGAAGCTTGACCTCAGTGAAAACGAAAACGAGAGCACGAGGTCGCGGGTTCGATTCCCGGCCGCGGCGGCCGCTTTTCTGATGGAGGCGAAAAGCAAAAACGCCCGTGTGTGCGAGATTTCGGCGCACGTTAAAGATCCCCAGGTGGTCAAATTAATCCGGAGCCCTCCACTACGGCGCGCCTCATCGCCTCCGTTGCGTCGGCGCGTTAAACCCTACAATCAATCAATCAAAACGAAAACGACCCGAATCGAAACGCAGTGATCTCGCAGAATGAAAACGACAACACTTCTGTCAAAATGAAAAGGCGAAACTATCGAAGCATAAAAACGAATTTCTGCATTTTTTCTGTTGGCCACCTTTCATTTACACAAAATGTTTTATGAGATTATTGCCCTGGGAGATCCAGAGGAATTTCTAACTTCTCTCCTGGTTCTACTGGAGAGCGTTGCCTGTCAATATCGTATTTTCAGTACAAAAATATTCAATAATGTAAAATTGACAGACAGGTCGGGTTTCGTTTCCTCTTTGTAGCCACAGACATAGTGTTCTGGTGTGATGCTCTTGTGGAAACTTTACTACGAGAAGTTGCTTGTTCTTTGCCATTGCAGGAAAGTAGCTGTTCTTCATGCTAGTGCTTTAGGGACCCCACTTCTGGCCAGCGGAATCCGTGACATCTGCACTGTTGACTGAATGATACAGGGCGCGGTTGCCGACAAACGAAGCGCTTTTACCGATTAAGACTTTCTTTACCACACCGATAGGTTTACGCTTGTGTCAAACAAAAAAAAAAAAAACCTTGGCAGCATTGCCATTTGTGCCGTTCATATTTACAGTGGTAGAAACAACGATGTTTTCTGGCATCTAGATCGCAAGAGTTGGACTACGTCTGAAACGGGAGTCCCGACATTCCCTTTTTGACGACCGTGTATAGGGCAGTCCAAATATTTCCTTGGCTGCATAAGCCAGCTTTTTTATTCGGCGCTGGTTTTGTTTCTTCGTCTACGAGTCTTGCAGAATCACCTAGTTCAGGTGACGACAAAGGATTTCGACATCCTTCCCGAATTCTTCAAAGATCGAATTCGCGGAGACAGGGACAGGGAGGCCTGTTTAAGGTGAACTGGAGAAGTGGGCCCTGCTGGCGCCAGCGCCAGATGGGGATGACTGCAGTAAAGCGGGGAAAAGAGGGCGAATGTGGAGGCGACAACGACAGAGGAAACAAAAATACAATGTAGCAAACGACACTCCAGAAGAGGCGGAACTTTAATGAGAAAGATGAATAAAACAGTGCAATAAACCGGGCCGTGAAAGTAGAGAACGCCGAACCATCAAAAGAACAAATGAGTAGATCACAACTCAGACCGGCATAGAGGAAGCTGCAATGCAAATTTAAGTTGCCGATAAGAGTTAGCGCGGTTCGGTGTAATTGGTTATAAGGCTGGCCGGACGAAGCGTAAAGGCCGGCTGGCGTCCAGGCCCTTCTTTGTGACGTGGTGAATCGAGGCAACGGGCTGGCAAAGGTGGACGAAGGCGCCGCGCTGCTCAATTCGGCGACTGGTCGACCTTCTGGGGCTGCCGAGCCGCCACTCACCGTCCGTTGTAATTACACTTGCGCCATTGGTGAGGTGTAATTGAGGGACTAAATGTACGCTAACTTAATTAGTTGCTCGTCTTGGGAGCTTACCGATCCAAGGCACTTTAGGATGAACCACCAACGTGGCATAACATGGAATCGTACATTTGGGGCAGATTTGATACACCTTGGTATCGCAAATGGCACTGCGCAATATAAACGATGAGTAAAAAAATAAAGAACAATGACGATATGGGGGACGTATGTACAAGTGATGGAACAATTCGGCAATGCTGTGGGTTCTCGTTCACGAACAATCGTTCTTTTAGCCATAGTAACATCCGCGAGGATGTTAATTTTCCTTGAACAGTATCTCTCCCAAATGATTAAGTAAGAATTGCTGATAACCAAGTTGTAATCACCATGAGGACCTATAGTTCAGGTCTTCTATGGTGTAAGGAAAACTAAACAAAAAAAAAATCATTCTGTAACAAAATCTTATTGTAACAATTCTTGACGTTTGAGATTGATTTATTTATTTATTTATTAATTAACTGAGTGCTCAGGATTATTTGTGACCACCTATCTTTGATGTTCGCCGAGATATTGCCACACAGGCGTTGTCTCTCTAAGCCTCCATTATCATAAAAGCAGCCACTGTGGCCGGGTCGAGCCCGCGTCCTCGGGATCAGCAGCACAACGCCATAGCCTCCGTCCCGACATTACCTTTAACCTGGCCATCAATGGCCATACCAAGACATTTTCCCCGAAAAAAAGAAATTCTCAGGGAAAATTTCTTGGTATGGGCCAATGGTGCACAATACAGAAAGGGATAGCTACAATTTTATCCGTGTGTATTAACAACTCAGTCTTTAGTCGGAAGCAGTGTTACGGAGTTACCACTCCGGAATTGGAATGATTCCGGATTTACTCCACCTTTTTGAGGTGCCGGAATGGAATGGGAATGGAATGAGGGCAGTGGCTGGTGGAATGGAATGGGAATGGAATTAAGCGCTGGAATTAAACCCACATATTTGGAATGGAATGGGAATGGAATAGTAATTGTTAGACGACGACGTCAATGTCCCTGGCGCCGTCCGGCTGCTTAATTAGTCGGTCGCGACGACTTCGTCGGTATATCTCAAAGGGAGCACCGGCGACGAAAACGAGAACGTATACCCGGCATCTCGAGTAACCTAATCCGCGCAGTCTGCGGCAGCGCTGGTGCAACTGAACTTCGAGCAGCGCAAGCGCGTTTGGTCGCCGGGCCGGTGACGATGTTAGGTCGGGTCTTCGTACTGTGGCAGGTTTTTTGAGGCATAGACTGTCCGTGGCGCCGATGGCAGACCGGCATATCAGTTGCAGGCGCCATGTGTCCAGGCCAGCAGGCGCGAAACATCATCGAGAAGCAGGAGGGGGGGAATGCGAACGGCACGCGTCCGAAGCCGCGGTGTTTTTCACATCAAGCTGATGCTGCGAAACCTTGGAACTAGCAATATAAAACATTTGCGCATGAAACATGAAACAGCGAGTCTTCTTGGCGTTCTCCTACCACCCTCCGTGCCCGGCGCAGAATGAATAGCGTTGTAGCTTGTTAGCTGACCTGGTAGGCATCTCCCGGGAATGCGGCGCCAGCCTGTGTACCCACATGCCCGTCTGTTGCAGCGGGGCTCCAGCAAATCAAAACCAAGGCAGTAAAATAGAATTGTGGGTGTGGGATTTGCGTGCCCGGCATCCGCCATAGGCATAAGAAGCGAGCTTCGGATGTGTTACAGAGATTTCTACCTGCACACTGGGGTACGGTAGTGGGAAGCTGTGATATACAATTGCATGAGATATTAAATACGACAATGCAGAAGACGTAGCTGCCAAAATGCGTTTATTTCTAACAGTTCCGGCTCCAGCAGCGCCCTTGTGTGCGAGTGCTTTGACAGCTCTCTGCAGTGTGACACACGCGTGCTTTGCTTCTATCCGAAAGGGTGGCCTTCCCCTCCAGTTGTTTCAAACTTGCTCGTGGTTTAGTTGCTGTGTTTCTGTGCATGGGGCCTTTGCGCCCGGAGTACGAACGTACCTGATTACTGAAGCCTTAGTCATCGGCGTGAAAGTTGCAGCATCGCCACTATTCAGGTAGGGAGGCCTCATTTCAAAATTTTGTTCAGGTCCTTGTGTATATTGGAGGCGCGTTCACCAAAACAAACTCCTGATCATAGTTCTTTATTTTGCCAGGGCTCTCGTCGCGATATGGTTCTGTCACTTTAAATTATGGGGTCATAAATAATTCCCTCTATTGAACGGATTCGGCTGAGGTAGTGCCAGGGCAATAAACAAGCGAAATGGAGGCCAACGTGGAAGCGGTGGTGACTTTCCTACGCTGAATGCAAAACTGTTAACGGTGTTCCGTGACGCTGCCTTCCAGTCTCTCGCGTTGGTACATTATCATTAGTGCTCAATGCTGTAAATTCACTTGAAATCATTCAAGTAAGCATTTAGAATGCGTGTGCATGTGAGAAAGCTCCGCACTACATTCGTGTGAGTTATCCACAGCGTACTAATTACGCTGGTATCACGGTACGCAAAGCACATAGCACGACAGAATGCGACAGACTGTGCAACGAAACGGACCTGAACGTAATAGCTGCTCCACCTGGCATCGCGCAGCAACAAACCGTTAAAACAAGCTAACATGCAGACACCAAAATGAGTAGCGGGATCCGGCTACTTATTCTGTAAAAATTGGAAGTGTGACACTGCCCCTCTTAGAACGAAAGCTTTCTTAGTTGGACCAATAACATTCTGTCAAAAAAAAAAATATTGGATTTCCACATATACCGGTTGCTATACCGTAAAGCTGTGCTGACTGACATCACTGGACGCACGGTGCGTGCGTGGAACCGGGGACCGCAAAAAAGCCTTCCTATCTCTCTCTCTGAAACGGGGCTTGCATTGTGTCAAAAAGCTTACTTGAAAATAGCGAAAAAGAACAGTTCTAAGCAAAACTTCACACGCGTCGACCCTGAAGACGAAGTGCAATAGTATATCTTTATCTCATAAACCACGTAACCGTGTATATTTAGATCGTTCGTAGATGCGTTACTTGTGCGCGAGAAATCCTCGCATGGGTTCGTTGTTCGCTTGCGATTTGGGAGTTTGAATGTTTGGCGATAGTTTCAATGCACTTTCAGAGAAATTTGGACGAACTTTTAGCTTTCGCCCTTTTCTCTACTTTCGTTAATAAGGTATGGTAAATGTTTGCTGCATTAGAAGGGTAGTTGTTCTGCATGATATATGCAACCAAGCTGCTACCATCTCCCATATCGGTGACAAGTGGCACATTTTGCATACTTTTGCAGTCTTGAACGCGTATGATAACGTCACATTCATGTTGCATTGCTCGATAGCTCGTTAGAGTGCCTGAGGCAGTTTTTACGTTGAGGAATTAAAGGAATGAAATTGACCTGCCCGTCCATTCCAGGAATGGGAATGCGCTAAATTATGTAATTCCCAGGAATTGAACGGAATGGAATCATGACATGTTTTAATTCTTCGGAATGGAATTGCAATGGAATGGGGATGCCCATTCCGCAACACTGGTCGGAAGCTGGCTATACGCCCGCAAGGAACGTTTCGCACCGAATAGAAAGAAGCCAGGTAGTCGAAAAAAATTGACCTCATTCCAATATATTATTCGGCAATAAAAACCATTGCTCACAAACCGACTACTGGCTGGTTGGTTTGCCAGCTAGAAAATGTTTCCGCATATCTGCTCCTTTCGCTTCAAATGCCGACGAAACGGGCACGGCGCTTCTATTCCTTCGTCTTGGTGTTTAAGCGGCGCTTTCCCGATCATGAACGTATACCAACAAGCCA
Organism: Haemaphysalis longicornis; assembly: GCF_048455015.1. Classification (NCBI taxonomy): domain Eukaryota; kingdom Metazoa; phylum Arthropoda; class Arachnida; order Ixodida; family Ixodidae; genus Haemaphysalis; species Haemaphysalis longicornis. The sequence goes on from NW_027526233.1 coordinate 736,737, forward strand.
AACTGGCAGTTTTTCGAAGAGGCGATGGTCTTTCGTCGACTTTTACCAATTAAATACCTCCCTTCGCTTTCCCGCTCACCTCTCATGCTGTTCCTCTCCCGTCGCGCTCCTCCCAAAGTAAACGCGCTGGAGGTTTGCTGAAGTCAATTTAAATTTACCGCGTTCCACTGCTCCAGGCCGGGTGGCGTGTTTCCAAACGCTTCGCTGCAAGAACACCCACGTGACATGTGTGATGTCACTGCGCGCGCTTTTCTTTTGAGCGCCTGCTAAAAAGAGCCTACCGTTCGGGCTCTTGGCCTTCCTGTAGAGTACTGAATACTGGCACTGACGGCTTGGGTTCGAGCCCCAGCAGGTGTATTTCTTAGTTTTTTTTCATTACAAATAAACGCACAAACAAAGATACGCGGGCAAACAAATGAGTCATTGTGTTGGCCCAGGGTCCAAGGAAGTGGCACAACTGAAGCCTTGCTCCGCGTCACACAGGAGACAGGCAGCTAGCCGCTGTTGCTCGTACAGCGGCAAATCGCGGGACAGTAGTCTCGCGCACAGCGCACGTGGGGCACAGTGCTGAATCCTCCACCATATTGTCACGACGCCAGAGACGACGCAGTTGTCTTGAAGGAAAACACGTTTATTGGAGCGAACTTGTGCTCCGCTAACAAATCAAAGAATACACAGGCGGCGAAGCAGCAGTCAACAAAGTGACGTATGCGAGCGAGCGTCGACGATCGGAATGCCGTAGCGTCTGCTCTGCAGGCTTTTATCTTTCGGCGCGAGTGTTTCTGGAACCGTCGATTTACATCGATAACATTGTAGATCAGAGAAGGTTATTCTGGGCTAGTGACGTTAACAAGAAACAGTCTGCTTATCTGAATGAGGTAGCCCGTGCGGCATAAAAAATGAAGAATGCAAGACGCGCTTCGCTTGAGACAGATAACAGAGCCGGGCGTAGCCGGGCAGTAAAAACAAACAATAAATAAACAAACAAACGCATACATGGTTGGCGGCAATATGGCAATATTTTAAAGTTGGAGCTTCCGGCGTAAGCCACGTTGAGACGCAAACGATGCAGTACACCGTCCGACGCTTTGTTTAGGTCGGGCGGAACACAGAATTTACAGATGGGTTCAAGGCCGTGCAGAGGTGGATATGCGCTGCGAGGGTCCTGCCACTTCAACATGTGCTCAGCCCACCAGTTCGATAGATAAGGGCACAACCATCCTCGCAAGAGAAAGGAAGCTGTGTCATGTGACGTAGAGAGTGGCCAGCGCTCGTGGCTGCATCAGATGTAGTATTTCCTCCTATTCCCGAGTGACCAGGTAGCCATTGAGGCGCGATGTGTTGGCCCGAGGGCACTGTGTGGATTTCGCTGATGTCGCACACAACCTTACTGCAGTGGTTGGACAGCCTCCTTAAAGGAGCCAAGAAGAAAAATACAAGTTTGTTTCAAATATTTCGTGTTTTAGAGTGTCCTCAGTGCTTGTCCGGATGCAAATGTTGTTTCATTCACTGAGAAATAATACATTTACGTTAAAATTTTAATTTTCCCGTAAATCATGTATTTTCGTGGTCTGCAATGACATCACGGGAACCGAGCGCTCTGCAGCCGATTGGAAATCCTTGCACACCGTTAGTGAACCTAGATGGCGCCACCATACCGTGACATGCCATTTTGTGCCTCTGGATTGTGTTTGACCGTATTTAAATCGGACTTCTTTTTGCTCAGGAGGAAATTGCGTCAATCGGCAAGTGTCTATAACTACCCAAAAGCCCCGCAGTCCGGTGCATATAAAACAAGCATAGTTCGCGCTGTACCAACAGCAGTACGCATCGTTACTTCTACGTTTACGCGTGCTTTCGCAACTTCCTCTGTCGGTCCCACCAGTCTTACTGCTTTAAAAAGAATTTGGCCTAAATGTAAGCGCGAATAGCCCGTACAGCAAGCTCATAAGCTCTGCCTAATTTGCATTTGGTTTTGCCGGCCTCCGCCAATGGTAGAGCTGGCTGGTATGACATCATAGGTTTCGTTGGCGGGAAATGAGCGAGTGGGTGGCATGGCCTTTCCCTTTTTTCCAAATTATGTGGCTCATTTCAGCGAAGTTTTAGTGAAAAGTGGTGTCAGTATGATTCTAACGAGGCAACCTTTTGAATGAACCAAACTTGTGTTTTGTCTTAAGGGCTGCTATAAAGGTTGCACGCTTTTGAATGAACCAAATTTGTCTTTTGTGTTCATGATCGCTCGAACGACTCAAAGCGACGCGCTGTGGGGCTGGAGGGCATGCATTGAACTGCGGGGAAACAGCAAACTTCGCCTGACGAACACCACTGTGAAAACGGTAAGCTGCTGTCGTCCCGCCTGCCTCATTGTCGTGTGTATTAGGCAGAGTTCTTAGGGTCTAATACTCGGACAACAGTTATAGTTACAGCTGAAGGATGCAGTAGCCCCGCCCTGGATCGGAGACGTAGCAGATAGAGGGATACACTTTAAGTTATTTTCAGACTGAAGTTACATTAGCGACTGTTCCTCCCCGAACAAATAAGTCCGCGTTGAAGCTACGAACGAAGAACCATAAGAATAATGGTAGAACAACATTATTGAAGTTTCGCGCATTATCCCCCTTGATTTCGAGGGCCGGCCAGTGGTCGTCATTCGATATCCTTCGGACACTGGCAGTACAGCGCCTCCTCCGGATATCTCCCAAGGACCTGTTAGAACGACGCACTTTGTTGGAAGCGCAAGGTGTGGTGCCCGGGGAAACGTACGATAAACGCGACAGCTGCTGTAATTTCTTATCACAGAGGAGATGGAGGTGCACTTTCCGTCTGAGATGCGCTTTTTGCGATTCAAGAGTGTCGCCCGTATCTCCCGAGTTTCCCGTCAGGCCTCGAACGGCGGCCAAGACGTTGTCCGAGTGGCGTGTTGTCCGTGGAGACCAGAATAGGCCGCGATATCCTCTTCAACCGGAAAGCGCGTGGTGCTGTGTCAAGAAGTCTAGAACGAAGAACGGATACAGTCAAGCGGTAAGCGGTAAACGCTCCATTTGGTTAAAAAGATAATAAGGACAAATAAGATAGTCGAAGGAGGCGGGAGCGTAATAATCGCCCTGCATAATTTTGTGTTGTGCGCCTAGGATCGTGGCCGCTCAGTCGCGAAATGTTCCGTAGACCTCAAATTCGATTGCGACGGTGCGCCTCAATCCCTCGGTATCAGGTGTAATATGCGGTTCTCTTTCCTCCAAAAGCGCGCCTTCCCTGCTGCCTCACCAGTATAAAAATACGTCGGGAGTGTAGGGTATTCCATTAGCAGAACTTCAAACACGACAAAAACGCGCGTGCGAAATTGGGGCACAGGACACTCACCACTGAGTGTTTAAGGTGTTTTCGTACACAAGGTTCGCGAATCTCCTGCATGGTGTTTGTATCCCATAACTGCTGGGTGTGCTCAGTTTAGAGTGTCCGCCCACAAAGACCCCCCCCCCCCCCTCTTGCGGGAAATATTACTCGGCCATATTGGGATTAAATAACAGAAATATTTCATTTTGGTCATTTGTATCTATATAGCAGTTCCGTTATAATCATCATAATCATCCTCAGCATCTGATTTCTATCGCAGATTTTCGCACCTATTCTTTGCCCCGCAACCCCGAAATCTCGATATTTCATGACTCTGTCTTGTCCTTTGCCTTCCACTTTTGGGTTTTCCACCTTTTAGTAGCCAGTTCATTAAACGGATGGTCCACCTGCTCCCCAATCACGTTCAACGTTCCTTCAACGTTCCAACGTTTCTTCTTACGAAGAATGGGAGCTTTTTCTCTAACCCATCGCGCCCTTTTCCCTCCTGTGCGGCCTTCATGGACGCATCATCTCTATAACTGGCCTACTCCTTCCCCTTCTCTCCATATTCCTATTTTGGCCGCATGGCCTTCCTTCGATGAATAAAGGGCTACAACAACAACAGCAACTTTTGCATTGAGTGTTACCCGTAACATTACCTGTTACCCGTTGGGACAACCTCAGCTTTCTTTTAAAGTACTTAGTCGGAACACAAGTTTTAGCCCCCACCGGAAGTACACATTGGTGGTGTGCTAGCCTGTTTAGCGACATAGGTACCTTACTGCTCATGATAATAAATCCGCGGGAATCTAGGGCCATATAATTTTTTCCTGTATTTCTTATTTCCCGATCTTGATGAGCACTAATAACGTGCACAAAAAGCTGCAACAATTGACTCCGTCAATTATGAAATTCTTCATCTTGAAAAAGACGTTCCCGGAATATTTGTGACGAAATTTTGGATTTGCCTTAAAAGTGATTAACGGACGGAATACAAATGATGCTTGCTGCCGGCAACAGGGAAAGTGAGCCCTTAAGAATTGCTTAAGTCCTCGGTCCACGGGTTAATTTCCGTGACGCTACCCGTGTTGTCGTAGTCGGTGATGTCAATCTGGATTCCTAAGGACAGAAAAGGAGTTTATTTTCAATCATCCAGCCAAGATTTTAGATGCGACTGCATCTCATTCATTCGCCTTGTACCTCCATACGGCGTTGTTGTCCGTCCACACCCCTCCCCCTACACTATAAAAAAATAATAGTTAGCGGCGCCCGGTTTCGATCCCACGACCCTGTGGGCGGAACGCGAGGTATACATGGTGCTCTTCCAACTGCGCCACAAAACCGAGACAGAATCAAATGCTACGAAAGCGCCTTATACCATTGACTCATTCAAACTACGTCAAGAAGCTACTGATACAACGCATGATGTGGCAATGATTAACACTTGCAATAAAAGAAAAGAAGCTCCCACTACAGCAACAATGATGGAGTAAAGGTCGTTGCGACAGCGAAGCCCCAAGCATACCACTTAGAGAGATTGACCAAGATTGTCCAATAAAACATAATAATAATCATAAAACATAATAATCATACGCGTTCCCGACACGTTTCACGTGATTTCAGAATCAATCCAACGGAAACACCAAGTGAACCTGCGTCGCATCTACACAGGGTTCCCCTCGCGGTGAGGTGGGCGCAATTTTTAAGTACAGTTCTCGAAGAAGGTACTCAAAGTGCTGACTAAACTGACTCAGTGTAATGCAGAAGCTTCAAGTGGCTAAAGTATTTCCCAGTGATCTTGACTTTTCCCAATTAAGTTTCCTGGGCACCCCTCGTCCGGCGAGACTGTGTGGTCCTTGTCCGATATCGCTCCTGATTGGGCCTTGTTAGCCATCCTGCTTTCGCACCCTCGTATGTAAGGTTCCACCACGTCGCAACGCTCTTACATCAGCGTTGCTAGCTACTGAGTCAAATGCGTCAAAAGAGATTTACTATAATTCTGCCCATTTTCAACCTCCCGGAATATAACTTATGCTTGAGAAACCCTCTTAGAACCGGCTTTCCGCTTAGTTTTTCAACGCCGAGGGTTTCGGTTATGCGAATAGGTGTACTTTCACTTATACGTTGCAGACAAGAATCACTGTTAGGCTTTTTCACTCCACCAACGTTTTGTGGAGGAGCTTTTATCCATTTTTTTTATTCGCGATTATCCATGTCAGGGGTGCGTTGGAAGTTCCGAGGAGTTGCGAGGATTTTAGGTGAGCTTTTTCACTGCAGTGTCTCCACCATGATCGGCTGTTATTCCGTCTGAACGTGGCGCTTTGTCTATTTTCACCCCTTTGAGCGCTTTTGATTCTTCATTCGTGATTATTCTTGCAAGCTCTAATATGAGGCGGGTATTTCGATTACTGTATTCTGAGGTGCCGTCGAAGCAAAGATTTTCGTGTAGAATATTACCTCCATTTTCAATAAATCATTCGTGTTGTTCCGTATATATTACATTTTTCATACTGAATGCGTTAAGGGTGTCCTCACTGACAGGTATTTTCTAGTTGGTTGATTTCAGTCTTTTTTCAATAGTACTTTATTTCTTTCTCGTTGTTTGCCATGCTGTAGGCACGAACGTCCGGAAGTTCGCTTTTTTATCTATTTGGACAACTCAAATAAAAGAATTCCACTCGTTACTTCGTAGTTGGCATTGCCGTACGTTTGCGTTTTTCGATGCTGATGACGGTAATTTAGGCTAGGTTACCGGCTTCTTTTGTAGGTTCCGGTTCTTGCACAGCTATTGCTCACCCTGATTATTATCGCCAGGATGTAATGCAGGATGTCGACGCTACCTTCTCTTTCTCCAGCGAAAAATGCGAATTGGTTCTGAAGCGTCATCCACAATTTTTCCGCTCCGACTCGTAGTGGCTGCAAGTTGGCTTCTTTCTTTCCTTCGGTGAGTTTCATTGTTGTCGTTTTGAGATCCAGCCGCTTGACCAATTTTAAGGTCACCGTGCTTGAGCTTCCCTAGCATCTCAACATTGTGAACAATACCTCAATCCACACCTGCAAAATGCAGCCAAAATCACTTTCCACTTCATGATCTGAGAACTTTCCATGCTTATATCTTATCGTTTTTAATTTGCGGAAAAATCTATACATTTTCTCCACCTGAATCTGCATATTCGACAAACCTATCTCTTCAGATGCTCCGAATATTAATTCTGCAGTTCCCACCGGTTGCTCACCTGACTGCGATTACGATAACAATTAATACCGCAAAGCTTTGACATATCTGTGATGGCTTCATTCGACAGTGTTGGAGTGTTAAGCGTATATACGTTCGAATTCCAGTCCGCACCTAGACATTGTTAGCGCGTTGTGTTCTATTGCTCTCCCGTCTGCTAGCTCGACTAGCTGTTTGGTAGAGAAGGGGAGAAATAACTAGGTCAAGGAAAAAAGAAAAAAAGAGAAACAAACAGGGAGGGAAACCACACAAACCCACACACACACAAAAAGCAATGACCCGGCAACTGAAATGGCACGTGTCACCCACGGCAACATTCCTGGAACAGGCCTGTCCTGAAACTGTCAAAAACGGAAAGATAAAGTTAGAGTGACGTACGGGGCACAAGACCACGCGGAGTAAAAAAAAAAGAGAGAAATAAAATAAATAAAATGGAATTCCAAAAGCAAAGGTTTGAGGGATGCGGGCGAGTATTAAGGAATGGAAGAAAAAATTAGGTGACCAGGTCAAGACCAGAGGGAGGGGTAAGAGGCTTCGGATAAGACTATTAATAGGCAAGACAGTGCCTATTTCTGTATTCCCGGTGAATATCGCAAGGATTCCAAGTTGCCCCTAGACGCATTAATTCCAGTAGGTTCCATGGAGTTGAATTTGTGAATTGAATAGGATTGTGGCGGCGCCCCAGCAGATTGCGTCGTCTGCTACCGCAAACGGGCACGCTCCAGGAACGATGACGCTGGGGCTGAGCCACGAGTGGCGAGTGCTGACCACGCGCTTGCGGTGCGCGCTGGGCACGAGCGTGGAATAAAGCGGGGACCCCAGTTTGGGTCCACGGCGGTGTAGCGTGCAGACGTGTGTCTTCGCATCTCTCTGTCGCCGTCGCGACAGGATTCTCGGTATTTCCTGTCCCTAGGAGACCTGAAGTTTGACTGAAGCATATACAACTTAAGGTCATCAAAACTGTGGCCTGGTTGGTTGAAATGCTGCGCTGCAGCTATGGAGGATTTGCTAAGAGTATCTGCCCGGTGACCATTAAGACGTAGGCTCATAGGTTGACTCGTTTCGCCTATATACTGTTTGTGGGACATTGAGCATTCCAACATATACACAATGTTGGATAAAGTGCACGTAAAACTTGAGGAATTAAAGGAATGGAATTGACCTGCCCGTCCATTCCAGGAATGGGAATAGGCTAAATTCTGTAATTCCCAGGAATTGAACGGAATGGAATCATGACAAGTTCTAATTCCTCGGAATGGAATTGGAATGGAATGGGGATGCCCATATAATTACTGGCTGTGCTTTTTATACTGCAGTCGGTCTGCAGGTACCTACAAGTCTTGCATCTGGGGCGGGAGCAGCTGGCTATGACTGGTTGCTTTGAAGGCCCTGTTTTAGCATGCACTAAAATATCTTTTAGATTCCTGTTTCTCCGGTAGGCAACCCTTGGGACTTCCGGGAAAGTCTTTCTAAGTCGGTCGTCACTGGCTAAAATGGGGTAGTACTTGCGCAGTATATTGTTTACGTTGGGGAAGGCGTTTGAAAATTTAGTTATTAAGGCAGGCGGCCTGGCGCTTTCGTTTTGTCGCTGTTTGTTGAGCACGTCATCCCTTTTGAGATTAGATGCACGTTGGTACGCCTGATCGAATGAGCTTTTGGGGTGGTTCCGGTTAGTAAGGGTGGACTTGAGTTCATCTAGGTGCTCTACGTAGTCACTGTCATCACTGCCTACTTTTCTAAGCCTGGTGGCATTTCCTACAAAGATGCCTTGCTTGCAGTGTCTCGGGTGATGGCTTCTACAGTCGAGGTACTGCTGCTTGTGAGTTGGTTTTCTAAAAAGCGCGGTTTTAAGTTTACCATTGTCTAAAATGACGGTAGTATCTAGGCAGTTCACTTCTTTTTCAGAATACTGGCAGGAGAATTTAATAGTCGGATGCGAAGAATTGAGATGAGATATAAACGTTTCTAGAGTCGCGCGACCGTGTTCCCAAATCATGAAGATGTCGTCTGTGTAGCGGAGGTAAACCTGAGGTTTATGCGGAAAAGAGCTTAAAGGGACACTGAAGTGATATGTAAACATTGCGGGATTACTAGCGCAAATTGTAGTCCGGAGTCCCCAGGCCATGTTTCGACCACTCTAGGCGCGTTTACGCGATTTTATTTAGTAGAAAAACTAATTCGAAAACGCTGTCCTCCTCTCTTTACGCTCGCCCATTTTCTGTGGCGTTTTCGTGTGACGTCAGGAGGGGATGAGCTGACAATTGGCTGCGCCACGGCTGCGCTACTGCACGGCTCCTCGGCCGACAGAGTCAGTCGGCCCAGCGTTTCGTCCGCCGGCCGCCGGCGGGTCGTCGCAATCAAGGAGGTTAAAAAAAAATTGCTTGGTCGCAATTCGTTCGCTTAGTTGAAACGAAGCCAGGACACGTTTGTGAATGGAAGAATGTGCCTTTCTTTACTTGGTTTGTTTGTACACTGTATCTAGCTCGAAGTCAAGGTCGCTTCACACAAGCGCTGCACATGCGACGCTTCGCTGACTGGTACGCCAGTAGGAAAATATAAGGTCTCTTGAAGGCGGGAGAAGAGTCAGCGAAGTCAATATAGGTACTAAGCAAATAAAATCAACTGATATTTTTACCGTACAGCGTAAAACTAGGGCGCGGGAAGCATTTTTTTGCGCTGGGCGAACAAGCACAGCGGTCAGCAGCACGACTACGCATCTGCGAACGCTTTTCCGTCTACGAAATGCAATTGCTAGACGTGAGCTACTGTGGAAACTCGGGCGACGCTTACTGCACGATCGCAGTACAACAAATAGTCACCTAAGCGGCTTGAAATGCCAAAACTAAATAAAAGTGTAAACCGGTTGTACAATATATACCCTATATTAGCAAGGCTTTCGCGTCCCGCTCCGTAGCCTAGCAGTCTGGGGCGCTAGGAATTCACCGTAAATGTTTTGCGAGCCAAGAGTTCGAATCCCCGAGGGTGCGTGCTTTTTTTTTTTTTTTTTGTAAGTTAACTTTTTTGTTTTCCGCCGATGTTTTCTCTATTGAGTTCACCTTTTTTGGGGCCGCAACGTTCATGGATACACGAACTAGTTCACAAAACGCGCGCAGGCTGGCACTGGCGCGCTAGCGAGTTCTCGTTGGCGTGCTGTTGCCATAAGCACCGACTGCTTGCAGGCAGTGGGCACAGGCCAGAATGAACAGACCCTTGGCCTGGTGCGAACACGCTTTTTACGATACAGGCATGAGGGAGGCAAGCTCCAAATATGGGGGAAAAGCGCATGACATTTGGGCGTCTGCGGGTACGCGGAGGGCGTTCATGCACTGCGTAGGTCTCGGCTAGTGAATGCTACGACTACAAGCCGTCCTGGGAGGCTTATCTTGTGCATTTTACAGCCGACAACATGGCAGAAGCGCGGTACGATGATTACTGAGATATTGAGAATGCCCATCCAACAAAGCCATTGGTTACGTTTTACAGAACCGAAACCGAAACCGAAACTTGTGTGATTGCTAACCTTGGGCATCGTCCAATCACGGCGCCCCTCCTCTCAACGTCACAGCCTTAGTTGGTGCGGCCGCCGCAAACCGCGCATGGTAGTTTTTCTTCTTTCGCGCTTTGTAAAATAATTACCGATTTGTCAACCGGATAAACGATGAAAAGTGTGCTAATTTGAGCCAGTCTACGCAGTGCAAGCAAAAACGGGAGCTTGACAAATTCACTTCAGTGTCCCTTTAACAGAGTGGCTTCAAGTTGCCCTATGAAAATGTTGCCATAGGTCGGCGCGAATGGAGTACCCATGCTGGTTTCAAAAACTTGCAAAAAGTAAGAAGAGTCGAATTCCAAATAATTGAGAGTTAAAACCAGTTTTAACAAACGTATGTACACTTCTGGCGCATGTTGGTGCGGGTTCTCTGATAGAGCTTTTGAAATAGCTTCAATTCCTTCGACGAAAGGGATGTTTGTATACAATGCGGCAACGTCAAGAGTAACAAGGAGGGTTCCACTGGGTAGGCGCACCCCTTATTTATCTCTTCTATTATGCGGAGGAAGTGGGGGTGTCCTGAACGAATGAAGGAAGAAGAGTCGGAATGTCAGATAGGTAATGATTCAGAAACAGAGATAATGCTTCTGTTGGGGTATTGTTATTCGAAACTATGGGTCTGCCAGGAATGTCGGCAGTGAACAATAATTCTACGGGGACTTTGTGCACTTTTGGGAGGAGGTAAAAACGGCCTGCATGCTTATTATTCGGTTTCATGAAATTTAAGTCAGTGGTGTTTATTAATTCTCTAGATCGCAGATCTGTCCCCGCAGGGGCACCTTGTACGTTCAAGGTGACGGTAGTGGCGACACCGCGGACACCGAGCCCATGTGGGTTGGACCCACCCACGCTTTAGGCTGTGCGTGGCTTAGCCTTGTCCAGGGAAAAGGGGATCCTGGTGGCTGAGCCGACACCGAGGTTGTTGTGGACCGTAGGGCCCCTTGGTGGAGGCAACACGCCACTTTGGCCCTCGCTTCTTGTAGACGGCACCCCCGGACTGACCCGGCCGAGGGGGAATCAGCCAGTCGCCCTTTCCTGTCCCCCCCCTCCACTCTTTCGCTTTCCTGTCTTCTTTCTCCATCTTTCCTGTCGTCTATTTTTTCTGCTTTCCGATCTCCTCTTCCAGGTGGCACGGGTTAACCCTGTGTGAATGGCCAGCCTAGGTTTCTTTATGCAGAGTTATAGTGGCCACGTATGGCTAACGCAAGTTTGCGTTCCCGTGTTGGGCTCCCAGGTGGGTGGCCAGCATGGCTGCTGAATGTTTATTTGCTAGTTTATGGCTACGACAAAACCTCCTCATGATCGGGCTCGGAAACGAGTTCGCACCGCAGTAAGCTACCCTGTATCAAGGTGCGATGTTAAGATGTTCGGGAGACTCGAGACGAGGTACTCGGAGGTACAGATCAGAGACTGCAGCACGGTTCGTAACTATGCGAGGAAGAACATTTATGACTGACAATAAAGATGCCGGGAGGCGCAACACAAACGGATACAGAGTACTGTTGAAATGTTCCTGTGGCGGAAATGATGCGGACAACGGAACAGTCCAATTCGTAACCGATAAACAAATTGGAATGGGTGAGTCTTACGATTCAACAAGTCCCGCTGTGGTTGCAGAGGCGAAGTGTTGACATCTGTGTTGTCAGGTGAAGCAGCGGATGCAGAGAGCTGCGGCACGATGCTTTCTCGGCCTCTTGTGGAAGGTGCGGACGTGGTGCCTGACTGTCCGGTCGACAGACGCAGGACACCGTGGTTCTGGCCGTCCGGTCGACAGGCCGCAGAACCTTAAGACTTGATCACTAACAGCGAGTGCGCTGCGCTGCCCTCCGATTCTCAACGTCTTCTTTCTCCTCCTCCGCTTTCCTCTTCGTCATCACAATACCATTCAACCATCATTATCTTTGTTGCGCCGCACACCTCTAGTGGATTGTCCATAGTCTTTTGATTTTTACACCCTATCACATCACACAAGGGTCCAATTCGAACTAAAAGAACAAAGCTTTTCAAGATTTCTTGTTATCGAATCCACCGACAGCCAGTGCCCCCTACGAAAGGCCTCGCCATTCATAGTCGCTAAAGAACTGGAAGCTGTCCTCGGCGGTAAATGCAAAGCTACAAAGATGTCCTCTGGAGGTATCCTCATTGAATGCGAAAACAAAGCCCAGGCTGATGCAGTGTTTGCAATGCAAAGGTTAGCAAACCTAACTATAAAAGTATCGGCTCACCGAAGTCTAAACTCATGCCAAGGAGTGATTTCAGATCCTGACCTCGCAGACCTCACGGAAAATGAAATCCTAGAGGGCCTGCAAGAGGAAAATGTTACTGCTGTCAGGCGTATCATGATCCGACGTAACGACATTGACATCCCCACTAATCACCTTGTCTTGACTTTCAACTCCACCAAGCTTCCTGAATCCCTGAAACTTGGCTATGTAGTCCATCGAGTCCGTCCATACATCCCAAACCCACGCCGGTGCTTTAAGTGCCAGAGGTTTGGTCACACACTGCAGAGCTGTCGGGGCAAAGAGATGTGCGCCAAGTGCGCGAGTACTGATCATCACGCGAACTCCTGCGCAGCGCAGGAAGCAAAGTGTGTCAATTGTGCAGGGCCACACCCTGCGTACTCACGGAAATTCCGGAAATTCCAAGATGAAAAAGAAATAATGTCTATCAAATTAAAAGAAGGTCTGCCAATTCAAGAAGCGCGAAGACGCTTCTCGTTTGTGCAAAAAGGCAGTTTCGCCGAGGTGGCGCGCTGGGGTCCGGGCCGCTTCGGGCATCGGTAGGGACGCAGTTTAGCTGTGCTGACCTGGCCCTTGCCCAGTCTCCCCCCGTGCAGTAGCCAGCACAGCCACAGCCGACTGCACGCGCTCCGCCCCCCGAGGCTGTGCAACCACCGGCCCTCTCTGCTCCGGCTGAGGAGGCCATGGACATTGTTCCCTCCACCTCGTCCCTTTCAGGGCACCGAAGGGGCACTGTAGGACACTCAACATCTCTCCTACCCGTGCCTTCTAAAGGTACTGGGAAGAACGCATCCAAGACCTCTGCAAGGAGTGAACCTCCTGCAAGAAAACCACCTGACAAAAAGTAAAAAAAGTTTAATTGTACCTCATTCAAAAAACTAAAATGCCGGTTCCCTTCATGCACTGGAACTGTAGAGGTTTAATCCATAACATTGACGACCTACACAAGTTGATAGACGAATATGAGCCCCAAGTGGTGGCGTTGCAAGAGACAAATTTAACAAAAACACATGATAAAATTCTCCGTAGTTATCACCTCCTCAGAAAAGACAAAGAGAGCACCCACGCTTCAGGGGGTGTGGCTTTGGTTGTGGCACAGGGCACAATTCTAAAGTCAATACAACTTGACACTACACTGGAGGCCGTTGCAGCACAAGTTTATGTCAAGAAGCTGGTCACTGTTGTCTCACTTTATCTGCCGCCATCTGATAATGTGTCATTACAGGAACTTAATGACCTTGTTGAGCAACTGCCTGCACCATTTGTTATTATCGGGGGCTTTAATGCCCATCACTGCCTATGGGGAGGTGACAAAATCGACAGTCGGGGAAAACAAATCGAACAGTGGTTGACGAATAACAGTCATTTTGTGTTCAATAATGGAGACAAGACATATTTTTCTGCGGGTACGGGAAACTTTTCTGCGCTAGATCTTTGTGTTTGGTCGCCAGAGGTCGAGATGGACTTTGAGTGGTGTGTAGTGAACGATCCAGACGGAAGTGACCACTTTCCCGCCTTGTTGCGAGACGTGCAGCCTCTTCCAGCCCTCAAAAACTGTCCACCCCGATGGAGGCTCGAGAGAGCAGACTGGGAAAAATTTAAGGATCTGGTCAGTTTTGAGGGAGTTGACATGATCAGTATGTCCATAGACGAAGCAAATGCCTACATTTGCGAGGAACTTGTCAAAGCTGCTAAAGTAGCCTTCCCACAATCTTCTGGCCGAATCCCTAAACAGCCAAAGCCGTGGTGGAATGATGCCTGTCGCGAAGCCCGGAAAAAGCAAAACAAGGCCTGGGGTGTGTTCAGACGGTACCCCATCATGGACAACTGCCTGAGCTTTAAGACTGCCCGAGCTGCTGCCAGAAAAATCAGAAAAGAAGCAAAAAGAAACTCGTGGCAAAACTTTGTAAGCACAATAAACACGACCACTCCCGCAAAAAAAGTCTGGGACCATGTACGCAAAGTCAAAGGCAGCTACAGACGGTTTACGGTACCACTTTTTTCTACGGACGGTGGGAACGATTTGTTGCGTACGCAAGCGCATGTTTTAGGTGCCCACTTTTCAGATGTTTCTAGCAATACAAATTACACACAAGAGTTCATGAGACATAAGGCTAGTGCTGAAAAGCTCAGGATTAAAAATACTAGCAACAACACTGAAGAATATAACCAAGAATGTACATTGTATGAACTTAAAAGAGCACTAGCTCAGTGCAAGGCTACTTCTGTTGGCCCTGACCTTATTCACTACGTTTTTCTACAACACCTAAATGATAGCTGCTTAGAAGTGCTTCTGAAGTTCTTTAATAAAGTCTGGAAAATGGGTAGGCTGCCCAAAGCATGGAAAAATGCTGCCGTAATTCCGTTACTGAAAGATGGCAATCCACCCTACTGTCCATCAAGCTACCGACCCATAACGTTGACCAGTTGTCTGTGCAAGACATTTGAGCGGATAGTCAATTTTAGATTGGTCTTTGTTCTCGAACGTTCAGGTTACTTTGATAGGTTTCAATGTGGTTTTCGGCAGTTTCGGGCACCTTGTTCGACTTGAAACAATGATACGAGATGCTTTTGTTAACAACCAGTTTTGCCTTGCTGTCTTTTTTGATATGGCTAAGGCTTATGGAATTCCACACTTGGCGGTATGGAATTCTGCAGGATATGGCAGCAATGGGAATCAGAGGGCGAATGTTTTCATGTGTACAAGATTTTCTTCAAGAACGAACCTTTACTGTGAAACTGGGCAATGCAGCCTCCCGTTCTTTCAGCCAGGAAAATGGAGTAGCTCAAGGCAGTGTGCTAAGTGTGACAGTCTTCGCCATTAAAATAAATTCCTTGGCAAAGGCTATTCCTCGACCGGTTATGTACTCCCTTTAGTCGATGACCTGCAGATGGCCTTTTCGTCATGTAACCAATCAGTCTGTGAAAGACAAATCCAGACTACTGTCAATCGGTTGCAACGATGGGCAGATGAAAACGGTTTTCGCTTTTCTCCTGAGAAGTGTGCATGTGTGTGTTTCACGCGGAAACGAGGTATTCATGACAAGCCTGAAATAAAAATCGGGGATATGCTCGTTCCAGTACACAGTGAGCACAAATTCTTGGGCATCATTTAGGACTCCAAATTAACGTTTGGGGCTCACATAAAGACACTAAAAATGACCTGGATGAGGACACTTAACATATTGAAAATTTTGTCGCGCAAGTCATGAGGGGCCGACCGTGCATGTTTGCTCCGAATTTACGGCTGTCTCGTCTTGATTATGGCTGTATTGTTTATGTGTCAGCTCGCCAATCTGTTCTCACCTCACTCGATCCAGTGCACAACTTGGGCCTCATACTTGCCTCAGGTGCATATCGTACCTCCCCTGTTGATAGTCTTTACGTTGAGTGCAATGAGTGGCCTCTGCAGTACCGTCGAGCGTACCTAAGTGGAGGATATGCAGCCAAAATAGCATGCATAAATGACCATCCTTGTGCCGGAGAATTGTTTGAAAATAAGTACAAGAAGCTCTATGAGAACAAACTAAGAGTGGTCCGCCCTCTTGCCCTCCATTTGGAGGAGCACATGACTCTGTACTCTTTCAAGATATGCCCGCCAACTCTTCTGAGTTTCTCGGACGCTTTAGCCCCTTGGGACTATAGTGCTGTCAAATGTGACCTGTCGCTGTTAAAATACGACAAGAAAGCTTTTCCACACCAGCTTTTGCGCCAAGAATTTCTTGCACTTAAGTATAAATACAGTAGCTATTGCCACTACTTTACTGATGGTTCAAAAACTGCTGGTCACACTGGCAGTGATGAAAGTGCTGCTCCAATTGCTCCAAACTGCTCCAAGACGCAACTTCTGCTCCATGCTGCTCCAAATGGTCATTTTAAGGGATTTTTGCTCCAAACGTGCGCCGAAGGGGCATTTCGAAAGCATTTGGTAGCACTTCTAACCATCTGGTGCAAAACCGGAAGTGAAAATAAACTTGTGTCTAATGTCACCTTTAAAGATCCAAGTCAAGCCTGCTTGTAAGCCGAGTTTGCTGCGATGTGTCCGCGCATCTGTAAACATGGCCTTCTTTATCTGCGATCGTCCACGGCTTTATTTATGGCTTTACGGCCGCCCCGGGGCATCGCCATGTTTGACACAAAGAACATATGAACGGTTCTTTTTGAGGTGTGATTGTCTTGTTAACATTGTAGAGCTAGTCTTATTCGGTTTTGTCTTTTTCTAGATGTTTTTCTGCAATAATTTTCTATTACACATCGCATCGGTCCAACTCCAACGTTGTTCTGGTGTATCTGAACTATGTATGCAGACATTTACTGGATACATATGCTAAAAGTTAAAATGTTCAATTTTAAAACGTGACGTAAGGATAACTGTGGTCTTGTGGCTTTTGCTCTAATGGTGCTTGCCCTGTTTTAGTTATTGGCTACAAGTGGATATATGCGTTTTAAAACTAGGACAGTTTAGTGATGTACATTAAGTATTTTTATCCTAAAGTTGAAGGCAGCAAAGATCTTGTTCTGATTTTTTAAATGATGTGACTACTGCATTTGTTCGATGGTTTTTACATGCACTATCGCGCATAATAAATATTGCAAACTTTGACGGTTTCCTTTTGAATTATGTTCACCCTTATAACTGTATAGAAACATATTTTGGCATCTGCTCCAAAGTGGCTTATGTCTGCTCCAAACTGGAATTTTGCCTGCTCCAACAGCTGGTCCAAGAAGTAAAATGCCACTTCCATCACTGCACTGGTTATGCTTTTGTAAACTCGTCGGCAGTTACTGTAGCTGAGAGGATAGCTGATGAGGGCAGTGTCTTCACTGCAGAGGTTTTTGGTATAACCTCAGCTACTGAAGACGTAATAGCAAATAGACTACAAAAAGAGGCAATTTTTACAGATTCCTTAAGCGCCATACGTGCTTTTACCTCCCTTGTCCCTTCAAAGAATGCGGGTGTAGGTATGCTAAAAAATCGACTGTGCTGCCTCACATCGGCAGGGGTTAGTGTCGTCTTTTGTTGGGTACCAAGCCACATTGGCATTCCAGAAAATGAAACTGTCGATAGAGCAGCATACCATTATACATTGTGCAATAACGAAGTCCAAGGTTCCTTACCAGGACCTTCGGAACACCATATGAATGTCCATTACAATGTACTGGCAAACTGAATGGGACAGACAGACTGAAAATAAGTTGCACCTAGTGAAGCCATACCTATCTGAATGGAAAAGTTGCAGACAGAGAAATCGTTTTTATGAAGTTATTTTATGCCGACGGCGAATAGGTCACACTGTGCTCACACACGGCTTCCTGATCCAGAAAGAACAGAAACCCATGTGTGACCACTGTGGAGATCCTCTTACTGTACTTCATGTTTTAATAGGCTGCCCACACCTTGAAGCAGCACGCATCAGACATTTCAAAGCATTATACACCTTTTGCATCCCTTTACACCCTGCGCTTTTACTTAGTGATGAACCGTTGGTGGATTTTAGTAACGTTTTCAAATTTTTTGAGGACGCTGGCCTTCTACACCGGTTTTAGCTATGTGCCTCTTTGAGTCCTTTTAAAATGTTTTTAATCTTCACAACACCTTGAATAACATTGTTTAACAGTCACTTAACTATTCTACCCTGCGTCTGGCGCATTATAACCGAAAGGTTGCTGTGCCAAAAAACCACAACTTACTACTACTACGCAGATCTGTGAGGCTATGAAGGATTTTTAGGCTGTATTCCTGGCTCGGATCGTTATCTAAGGGCTTGTAGTGGCAAGGGTTATTGAGCTGCCTATAAGCTTCATCTTTGTATTTTCCCATAGGTAAAAAAACTACGCTACCACCTTGGTCGGCTGGCTTTATGACTACGTCGGTTCTGGCTGATAGGCTATTCAGGGTAACTTCTTCCGACGGAGTTAGGTTCTTGCGCTTGTTTGATCGCTTGGTTGTTGCAAATATTTCTGGTGATACTTATTTTAAGTACAGATCTAATTCTGGAGATTGATCTACACCTGGAGTCCAAGTGCTAGGAGGGTGGAGGATGCATTCGTTATTCTCAGGTTGGTCCTGCTTTTCCGAAAAAAACTCGCTTAGTCTCGTTCTCCGAGAAAATTCAGTGAGATCTTTATGTAACTCGTATTCATTCACACGGTTATTTGTGGGACAGAAATTTAGACCTCGTTCTAAGATACCTTTTTCGTCGGCCGTTAGTGTTTTGGAAATGTCAATAACGTTGCTGAAGCCGGTAGCGAGGGAGCTCGTTTTTTCTATAGGATTATTGGCTGGGGGATGAGGTTCTACTAAAGCAATCTCTGTATCGAGGGGCAACATTGCATGACCTAATACACGGAAAAAATTCAGTCAGACCTTTATGTAACTTTTAACTGCTCCCTATATATATATATATATATAATACAGAAAGATAGGGCAGCAGTCTACAACGCCAAAGGAGGCATAGGGGTGTGGTTAGGCTCTTCTCTTTTTCACTAAGGTTAATGAAATAAACATTTTTTTTAATATACAGAAGAAAGAAAGAAAGCCGAATTGGTAAGGCATTCGACATGTAATCGAAAGGCGTGGGTTCGGTCCCCACTCTGGGCGCGTGTTTTTCTTTCTTTCTTTCTTCTGTATATTAAAAAAAATGTTTATTTCATTAACCGTAGTGAAAAAGAGAAGAGCCTAACCACACCCCTATGCCTCCTTTGGCGTTGTAGACTGCTGCCCTATCTTTCTGTATTTTCCTCAACGAGCCCCTCATTTCCTTACTATATTATTCTGCGAAAGCCTAGCGAGGGTCTCGGTTCTGGCAGCCTTGATGCCTAGGTAGCATAAGAGGGCTTCCCGCCAGTTTCCCGCTCATGACAGGCTGTAGACGCTCGAGTCACGCCCCGGGGGTTGAAAAGAAGGTCCCCTTCTCCCCGTGTAGTCAGAGTGGCGCTGGCTACCACCCTCAAGCGTCAGATACACTTCTAGTAAATATAAATAGCCCAGAAAGTGAAGGAGAACACAGTCGCCCAGATAGCCGAATTGGTAAGGCATTCGACATGTAATCGAAAGGCGTGGGTTCGGTCCCCACTCTGGGCGCGTGTTTTTCTTTCTTTCTTTCTTCTGTATATTAAAAAAAATGTTTATTTCATTAACCGTAGTGAAAAAGAGAAGAGCCTAACCACACCCCTATGCCTCCTTTGGAGTTGTAGACTGCTGCCCTATCTTTCTGTATTTTCATCAACGAGCCCCTCATTTCCTTACTATATATATATATATATATATATACAGAAAGATAGGTCGGCAGTCTACAATGCCAAAGGAGGCATAGGGGTGTGGTTAGGCTCTTCTTTTTTTTTTTTTCGCTACGGTTCATTAAGTAAACATTTTTTTTAAATATACAGAAGAAAGAAAGAAAGAAAGAAAAACACGCGCCCAGAGTGGGGACCGAACCCACGCCTTTCGGTTGTGGGTTCGGTGTGGGTTCGGTCCCCACTCTGGGCGCGTGTTTTTCTTTCTTTCTTTCTTTCTTCTGTATATTTAAAAAAAATGTTTACTTAATTAACCGTAGCGAAAAAAAAAAAAAAGAGCCTAACCACACCCCTATGCCTCCTTTGGCATTGTAGACTGCCGACCTATCTTTCTGTATTTCCTCAACGAGCCCCTCATTTCCTTTATATATATATATATATATATATATAGTATAGTGAGGGAGATGATAGCGTTTGTCCAGTTTCTTAGATTATTTAATACCCAACAGCTTCGAAAGGAGGACCTTTCTTCGAAAGGAGTACCCGTTGTGACATAAAACCAAACCTGTTCTGTATATTGCTGCATTCTTGAAGCGAATGTTTTTGTATCAATGTTTACCTCGCATGTGAATCTTTTGGTTGTAAGAAACTCTAAATTGTTTGTATGTTAATCTTTTGTCTACAATCGACTTGAAGCTGTTTAGATGTTTCTGTAAGTGTCTGTTACTTGCAGCCTTCGCGCTCTATTAGTTTTGTAGCAACCGGCGCTGCACTTGTTTAATTGTTTCTGGGTGTCACGTTGTATCATTGATACCAGGATTTTTTGATAATAAATTTATCCTTTCAAGACAAACAGACGGACAGATGGACATACAGACAGACCAAACTTTCTGGGTTTAAATGGCCCAACTATCGTCTTTAAAAAATATCCTTTTCAGGCCTGGGAATAATGGTGTCGAACTAAGCGGTCGTACACAGCTCGGGCGGCTCTTCAAAAAGCGGTGCCGCAGCTAAAGTATGGACAAGTAGCGCCATCCACCGGCAGCCAGGAAAGACGTTGCGTACGCCAGACAGTTTGAAGGAGCCACGAAGAAAAATACAAGTTTGCTCTTTTGAATAAACAGAGTGCTCGCTCGACAAATATGGTCACGTAATACACTGTTGCCTGCGTCAATCGGCAAGTGTCGTCTAAAAATACCCCAAAGCCCCGCAATCCTGTGCATCTAAACCAAACATTGTTCGCGCAGTACCAACAGCAGTACGCATCGGAACTTCTATGTGTACGTGTGCTTTTTCCGCTGTCGGTCCCACCATTCTTACTGCTTTAAAAATAATATCAAATAGCCCGTACGGCAAGCTTATAAACTCTGGATAATTTGCGTTTGCTTTTGCCGGCCTCCGCCAATCGCAGAGCTGACTGGATCAGAGGTTCTGTTGCGGAAAATGAGCGAGTGGGTCGCATGGCCTTTCCCTTTTTTCCTAATTATACAGCTTATTTGAGCGAAGCTCACGTTAAAAGTGGTGTCAGTGTGATTCTAACGAGGCAACCCTTTGAATGCACTAAACTTGTGTTTTGTCTTTATGACTCCTTTAAGCACTAGCGGTGCAAGTTGCTCGACGTTTCCAGTGGCGGTGGCGAATGTTGTTGCCATTTTCTACCGTATTTAAAAAACGTTGCGCGTAAGGGTGGTATTCGTGTTCTCTGTGAGCTGATCTATCGATCTAGAGCAACTTGTATTTCGACTTAAGTATCCCTCTAATAACAAATCATTTCTCCTGAAGCCTTCTTTTTAGGCGAACGACATGCAGTGTAGGCACAGCCGCACAGCAGCAGCACCGGCGCTTCGGAAGCTCCCGCTCTGATTTGTGCCACCGACTGCCTAGTGGGGCGTGCGAGGGAGTCTGCCAGCCGGGAAGCGAAGATGCCCGCGAGTGCCATGCTGGACGTGTCGGACGTGGTGGGTCAGCTGGGCTGGTACCACCTGGCCGTGGGTGTGATAACAGTGCTTCGCGCGTTCCCCACCTCCTGGACGCTGCTGATTGGACCCTTCATAGCACCCGCCGTGGACCACTGGTGCGCCAAGCCGCACTGGCTCGAGGCCAACTGGACTGAGCAACAGTGGAAGGAGCTCGCCATCCCCGTGAGTGAACGCGACCAGCATACCGCGCGTACCGTGCATAGCGGGACCTGACAGGGCATGTGCGCGTTCGTTCCGGGAGTTCGTTGCGCTCAGGGTCGGCCGGTCCCCGTCGTGGCCGCCTGAGCATGCGCGGTCGGGTCCTAGCACTCACGGTACACACACTAGCATGGTACGCACGTTAAGCTAAAAGTTTGGACTTAAAGCAGAGCGAAAATCTGGTCCCTGTACGGTACCGTGCAGGCGACGGGCGCCTGCGCTTACGCAGAGGTGGAAAAACTGTTCTTGCGCATGCGCAGGTGTACCGGGTACCGCACCAGGACAGGTTTTCCGCTTTGATATAACTCTTCGCTCTCTAATTACTGATTGATCTAATTACTGATCCAATTGATGGCTATCCACAGCTATCTGATCTGGCTCATATGAAACTGTTACGTTAATTACTGCACAGGAAAGCTTTCACAAACCATCAACATGGCTTTCTTTTTGTTAAAAACAGCTTACCTTTTACGTAAGGCTACTCACTTGTAATTCTGCGTTGTAGCAACGCCGTGTATTGAAGCCCCACTTTGGAAACAGTTACAGGCCAAAGTTTATTAAACGTACGTATTTGTTTGCGCCAGTGCAGCGCTACATAGGCAGTGCACAAAAGCACAAAACTACTGTTGCTTTTCTAAGGTGATATCCAGAGTGGAGGATGTGAATGCCAGCGCTGAGACTGGCCACCACCCGATGCGGAGGTTCGAGGCGTGTACCACCCATACCGTGTTTCCGAATGGCAGCATTGATCCTGACATCGTCGTTGAGTGTGACGCTTGGACCTACAACGATACAGTGCCCGGATCTTCAGCGACACCTGAGGTGAGCTGAAAGCATGATTAGTGCGTAGTGCGTAGTGTCTAACTGAGCAATAATTCTATTGGATATATTGATGCGTAATAATTCTTTGCCGAGTACCCTGATGCGAACAATATCTGCACAAAAATTCGAACTGGGTCTGTTAAGACATTTAACGGCATAATAGCTTAACGGTATACCTGTCTAAGAACACAAAAAACAAGTAATAAACACACAAAACAAAACATTGTCAGCTTTGGATATTAATTGCCAAATCTGGGACCTATCGCTCAACGGAGGAGAAAAATGTAATATATATATATATATATATATATATATATTGTAAAGGGGAATAGCAGTCACAATGGTAGTTGATCGTGTGGGTTTATTTGAGGCGTAGCGTAAGGCAACGGGCCGAGCGTAGGTCCAGCCGGTATCAGCTCGTGAGCGTGAACGTCCGAGTCGGGCCTTCGTCGTCTTCATGATAATCCTCAGGGCATACCCGATCGGGCAAATGGCGCTTCGGCATCTAATATTGTTGTGCAGCGTTAACTCTTCTCGTTACAATTGCCCCCGGTGCAAAAGGAGCCATCCTGGCTACTCAAGGGCCCGACAAAACTAGAGGGTCGTAGTATGGCTTTAACCGATCCACGTGAACAATTTCACGCCCTCGGCGGCGATTATCTGTAGTTTGTGCAACTGGTTCCACAAGGTAATTGACGGGCGAAGTCCGCTCAATGACTCTGTACGGGCCATGGTACTTGGTGGTAAGTTTTGGCGAGAGACCGGGTGTTGAGCAGGGCACCCAAAGCCACACAAGGGAGCCGGGATCAAAACTGCGATCTTTGACGCATTCGTCGTGACGATGCTTTTGGCGCTGCTGATCGGTCGATGTAAACGAACGGGCCAGTCGACGGCATTCCTCGGCGCGACGAGCAAGGTCTGAAATCGGCGTAAATTCTGTTGCGTCGGGCTTGTAGGGGAGTATCGTGTCGATTGTGCAGGACGGCTCTCGTCCATACAACAAGAAAAACGGCGAGAATCCCGTGGTCGTCTGCGTTGCCGTATTGTAAGCAAATGTTACAAACGGGAGTGCGAGGTCCCACTTCGATTGGTTGGCAGACACGTACATGGAGAGCATGTCACCAAGGGTGCGATTGAAGCGTTCCGTGATCCCGTTCGTTTGTGGATGGTATGATGTCGTAGTCCGATGAACGACGTGGCACTCAGAGAGCAGTGCTTCAATAACCTCAGACAAGAAAACCCGCCCTCGGTCACTGAGAAGCTCCTGAGGTGCCCCGTGTCGAAGAACAAAGCGGCGAAGCAGGAAAGACGCTACGTCGCGAGCCGTGGCGGCCGGAAGAGCATCTGTTTCGGCGTACCGAGTAAGGTGATCCACGGCGACAATGATCCATCGGTTTCCGGCTGCAGTAGACGGAAGTGGGCCATACAGGTCGATGCCCACACGTTCGAATGGCTTTGCTGGGCATGGTAGTGGCTGCAAAGGACCGGCGAGGCGGGGCGGCGGCGATTTTCGGCGTTGACATTCAGGGCAAGAGCGCACGTACTTGCGCACGAAGGTATACATGCCACGCCAGTAGTATCGCAGGCGAAGACGCTCATAGGTCTTTAGTACGCCAGCATGACCGCAACTTGGATCAGCGTGAAATGAGGTGCATATGTCGCTGCGCAAATGACGGGGTATCACCAGCAGCCACTTTCGGCCGTCGGAGCAGTAGTTGCGGCGGTAGAGTAGCTCGTCACGGAGGGCAAAGTGAGAAACCTGCCGGCGTAGGGCCCGAGATCCCCCGGCAGGCGATGTACCGGAGAGCATCTCAATAAGAGAAGTAATCCACGGGTCCTTGCGTTGCTCGGTTGACATGTTGCTGACTGCAAGAGGCGACAGACGTAAGTCACTGCCACTTGAGGCAAGGCAGGAAACTTCAGCAGGCACTGGTGAGCGTGAAAGAGCATCAGCGTCAGAGTGCTTGCGACCTGAACGGTAAATGACCCGGATGTCGTATTCTTGCAGTCGAAGAGCCCACCGACCAAGACGACCCGATGGATCCTTGAGGGAGGAGAGCCAACAGAGCGCATGATGATCGGTGACGACATCGAATGGGCGACCATATAAGTACGGGCGGAACTTGCCCAGTGCCCAAATTATCGCCAAGCACTCCTTCTCTGTTACAGAGTAGTTCGACTCGGCTTTCGTCAGCGTACGGCTCGCGTATGCTACGACGTACTCGTCAAAACCGGGCTTTCGTTGGGCAAGCACGGCACCGAGGCCGATCCCACTAGCATCAGTGTGGACCTCGGTTGGGGCGGACGGGTCGAAGTGCCGCAGTATCGGCGGGGATGTGAGTAGGCGCCGTAGCGTCGCAAATGCTTCGTCGCAGGAGGGTGACCATGCAGATATGTCACTGGCACCACCGAGGAGCTGAGTTAAAGGCGAAATTATGCTGGCGAAGTTGCGTACGAAGCGTCTAAAATACGAGCAAAGACCGATAAAGCTCCGAAGCGCCTTTATAGAGGTCGGCTTCGGAAATTCGGCTACGGCTCTCAGCTTCGTATCATCTGGGAGGATGCCGTCCTTCGAAACGACGTGTCCCAGGATCGTCAGTTTCCGCGCAGCAAAACGACACTTTTTCAGATTCAGCTGCAGCCCAGCTCTTGCAAGGCAGGTCAAAACTTGCCGCAGGCGGCCGATGTGCGTTTTGAAGTCCGAAGAGAAAACAACGACGTCGTCCAGATAGCAAAGACACGTCTTCCACTTTAGTCCGCTCAAAATACTGTCCATCATTCGCTCGAAGGTGGCAGGAGCGTTGCAAAGCCCGAACGGCAATACATTAAATTCATAAAGACCGTCAGGGGTAACAAAAGCAGTTTTCTCTCGATCTGCTTCCGCCATCGGGACCTGCCAGTACCCGGAGCGAAG
The DNA here is from genome assembly GCF_048455015.1 of Haemaphysalis longicornis. Classification (NCBI taxonomy): domain Eukaryota; kingdom Metazoa; phylum Arthropoda; class Arachnida; order Ixodida; family Ixodidae; genus Haemaphysalis; species Haemaphysalis longicornis. Next base: position 762,244 of record NW_027526233.1, read on the forward strand.
GTCTAGCGACGAGAAGTATTCTGCTCCCTGTAAACAGTCGAGGGCGTCGTCGATGCGGGGGAGGGGATACACGTCCTTGCGGGTTATGGTGTTCAAACGGCGGTAGTCGACGCAAAACCGAATGGACCCATCCTTCTTTTTCACAAGAACCACGGGTGACGCCCAGGGACTCTTGGAGGGACGAATAATGTCACGCTGAAGCATGTCATTCACGTGGTCTTCAATGGTGCGTCGCTCTGCCGGTGATACACGATACGGTCGTTGTCGAAGCGGGGCATGCGAGCCAGTATCGATGGCGTGGCTCACAACGGACGTACGGCCAAGAGAACTTTGCCCACTATCGAAAGACGAAGAAAACTGGCTCAGAAGTGCAGTAAGCTGCGCTCGTTGGGTGGCGTCCAAATTTTCGTCGATTGAGCGGCAGAAAATCTCGGGACATGTTTCGTCCCGTGTGCATGGCGTAGTAGCGCTCAGCTCGTCGACTTGGAGATGGGGCGCATCATCAAGAAGCTCCGTAACAAGACGGGGATCGACCGGCTCTACAAAGCCGAGTGTTTCGCCTTGTAAAAGGGCGTACGAAGTCGTCGACTGGTTCGTAATCATAATTGCACTCGCGCCATTGCGAATCGTCAAAAGGGCGAGGGGTAGCGGAACACATCTGCGGCGGAAGAAAATGTCGGACGGCGTAAAAAGCACCGTGGCCTCAGGAATAGATGTGCAGCAAAGAGGAACAAGAACGGAAGAACGGGGTTGGACGACAGTGTCTCCGGCGATGACCACCTTGGCGTTAGGAGCACAGAAAGAATCTTCCAAGAGAGGCGAAAACTCGACTTCGGCAGGTGCACACCGTATGACGGCATGATGGCGCGACAAAAAGTCCCAACCCAGGATTACATCATGAGAGCAAGACGGCAACACGACAAATTCAACGGTGTAGAGAATATTCTGAATAACGACACGGGCCGTGCATGCTGCTATGGGCATAATCTGGTGTGCACTGGCGGTGCGCAAGGATAGTCCGGAAAGTGGCGTCAGAACCTTTCGAATTGAGCGGCATAGGTCGGCGTGAACGACAGAAACAGCAGCCCCAGTGTCGATTAGGGCAGTAGTGGGGATACCTTCAACAAATACATCAATAACATTTTCGGGCGGAACGTGAGGACTTTTAGCTTTCGAGGGCGACGCAGCTCTTGCCTCGGGAACTGCGGCTGTTAGTTTTCCTCCCCAGTGCTGGCAGAGCGGCGCCGCATAGGCGACAGCGAGCGACGACGTGGAGAAGGAGATCGGCGGTTGGTGGACGTAGTAGAGCGGTCAGGCGGCAGCGACGTCAGCGGCGGATCAGAGGCGACTGGATACATTGGCTGCGGAACAATATACGGCTGGGCGTAAGCGGGGTCGTAGTACGGAGCCTGTTGGAAGGTGTTCGGAGGCGGCGTACGACGGCGGCAGTAGCGAGCTACATGTCCAGCGATTCCGCATACAAAGCATATAGGACGATTGTCCTGCGTACGCCACGTGCGCGTGGGAGGAGGGCTACCCACAGCCGTTTGAAGACGACTCGCCGGCACGACATTCGGAATCAGAGTGGTCTGCAACGGACGCAGTGGCACACCAGGCTGGGCTGGTGGAGCAGGCGGGTGCATCACTCGAGGGTTGACCGAAGCAGCAGGCCGCAGAGGTGACCTCCATGCAGCTTCGGCGTACGTTATGGGACCGGCGACCGGCGCCTGGTAGTGGGCAGTTGGTAGCGCCTCAGCGACCTCTTCTTGTACCACGTGCCTCAGTGCAGGAGCTAGAGGGGACGACAGTTCCGTGGTGTACGGCAGGAGGGACACCTGGCGAGCCACCTCTTCCCGAATAAAATCCTTTATCCGGGTGAACAGCGTCGGGTCGTTTGTGTAGGTCGCAGCCAAACTCGACAGGGGCTCGGCTTGAGCGCAAGCTTGCCGAGTTAGGGCCCGTTGCTTTCGAAGCTCGTCAAAGCTCTGACACAAACGTACGACGTCGGCTATCGTTTGGGGATCCTTGGACAGCAGCATCTGGAACGCGTCATCGTCCACTCCTTTAAGGACGTGCCTGACCTTGTCCGTTTCCGTCATCGACGGGTCGACCCGCTTGCACAAGTCAACCACGTCCTCGATGTAGCTGGTGAATGTTTCCCCAGCTTGTTGGCCGCGTACACGCAACTGCTGCTCGGCATGGAGCTGGCGTACAGCTGGGCGGCCGAATGCTGCCACAAAGCGGGTGCGGAAGGCAGACCAGGTAGAAATGTCTGATTCATTGTTCGCGTACCACCGCCGGGCGAGCTTATCAAGGGCGTAAAACACGTTATGCAGCTTAGTCGGATCATTCCATTTGTTGTAGGCACTCACACGCTCATAGGACGACAGCCAGTCTTCGGCATCAGTGTCGTCCTCGCCAGTGAATATGGTTGGGTCCCGCTGTCGCATCGCGCAAGAGCAGATCACGGGTGTGCCCAAAGGCGCAGGGTGCTGGCTGGTCTCTCGGTGGTTCATCTGAAGCTCCAGTGTGGAACCGAGACCCTTGACCTCCACCACTTGTAAAGGGGAATAGCAGTCACAATGGTAGTTGATCGTGTGGGTTTATTTGAGGCGTAGCGTAAGGCAACGGGCCGAGCGTAGGTCCAGCCGGTATCAGCTCGTGAGCGTGAACGTCCGAGTCGGGCCTTCGTCGTCTTCATGATAATCCTCAGGGCATACCCGATCGGGCAAATGGCGCTTCGGCATCTAATATTGTTGTGCAGCGTTAACTCTTCTCGTTACAATATATATATATATATATATATATATATATATATATATATATATATATATATATATATATAGAAGAATTGATAATAAAGCTCTTAATCGAGCGCCATGACGTTATAAAGCTTTCAGAGAGAGCAAACAAAATTATTAAATGAAGCAAGCTGATATCAATCAAGAAAATCACGATGTATATCAAACACAGCGGCTGATTACCAAAGACAATGGAAACAGAAATGTGAAAAATAACGGAACTCACAATGAACGTACGAAACGATACAAGTTTATCTAATCCAGCACCCTTGCACGGTTACATAAAGAGGAGCTACTCTCCGATTTGACATGTCACTTTTTGTAAGTAAAAGAAGAAGTGGCGCAACACAATGCATGCACATTACTGGGGGATTTGTGGCATAACCTGTACCACGCAGGGGAAACCAGTGCTCAGTTGCTAAGAAATTCATCCTTCTAGTTTTTGTTGGAATGCACCAGCAATGCCACTTCATGTTCTTGCTCATTATCCTTCAATGCTTGCCAGCTATGAATCATATCTATCGATGCCCCATTATAGTCAGTACCACTCTCCAAGTAAGCCATGATCATGAGTTTGCTGACCTCCCATATGAGCGACAGTGACTTGAAAGGCTCAAAACAACAACAGCAAATGTTTTTAGAGGACTTTGAAATATTGAGCCATAATAGGGCCTCGTGATGCGGACCTGGGTGCGCTGGACTCCTCCGCCGAAAAGCACACCCCTCAACTGGCGCACGCAGGGCGGAAGGCCGAAGGCAGCGCCCCTCTCCATAACGAAATTTTTCATCCACCGGAAGAGGTGGATAACGTTATCTATATTCAAGTAAGGACTACCGATAAATAACTACAGTTTTGTGTCGCAAGCTGTCGACCAAGCATATGCGGCTTCAATGTGTCCTGTCACTACGACGATCAGCTGTTCTGGAATTTCAACTAAAACATTCAGAAAATTTTGTAGAGTGAAGGCATTAACCCAAAGTTTCGTACTTTCAATTGTAATAAATTTCTGGCTTTCACTTCTTATCTTTGTAATTTTGTGGTGGTGTTTACATTTTTCTTCTTTCGCACTTCCCTTTCCCTTTGCTGTGGCAGCCGCACCCTGAAAGAAATCTCGCATGCGGCTCTCATAAACCACGATTGCCTTTATTTAGCCGCTTTGTCAAGTGTCCGATGTTCTATATTCACTGTGTTGCAAGTCCTTAACGAGCATTTGCCAGGCATTTGCCCAGTAGCGGCTATTTAGTTAAATCCCAAAAAGGTAAATATGGGAGTAAAACATAAATATAACCAGAGTTTAGGGAGCGGGGAGACGAGATAAAATGATTATTTCACATCTCTCAGTTTCAATTTGTTCACTGCTTCTTCCGTACACTTTGTCTTCGTCGTCTCGTGGATCTTTCGCCTAATTGCTGTCTGAATTCATGATACGCCAGCTCCGAAAAGCAAAAAAAAAATATGTATATATCTTTGGAACACCCACGAAGCCATCCGAACAGTCAAGCTGAAAGCAAACTTTCGTTTGGCAAATCGATTTCGCTCATTTTGATCCGTGAACAGCAGGGTCTGCTCATTTTTTATGCGAATTACGGTCTGCTCACACACTTGCAGGGCGTTATGTCACCTATTTTCTACTAACCTCTTTTTATCGGAATGGTGCCGAGTGTTTTTTTGTCACGGCAATTTCATGACTTAGTTTACGTCGTTGAATCTGGCTCATTTCGAAAAAAAAAAAAACGTCTCAAATACAGTTATGACTGGTCCTTCCTAAACCGCGGAGCACCGATGCAAAGTGCATTGTTTTATTTGCGCTTGCAACAAAGTTGAAGAGAAACTCGAAGATAGCGAGCAATGCTTTCGTCATACGCCTTTATAGGAAATTTTCATTCTTAAGCGCTTCCAAAGGCTTTCAAGGGCTCGCTTATACTGTTCGGTGTAGTTTGTTTTTGGCCGCGTTCTATTTCAGCGGCATTTATAGTGTTATAAAAAAGCCAGAAGTGCAAGGCGGATGGGCCATCATGAAAACAGTTGAATATCTCTTCGTGTGTTCTTAGGAATGCGTCAGCATCTTATTCCTTCTACGCCCGGTTCAAACTGTTGCCGCTACTTTCATAATAACTTTAAAGATTGACGTCCTTTCACGTCTCAGTCAACCAAACTGCGTGACAGGCCATTCTTCTGCGTCCATGCATCACGATATGGCTTTCGCGTCCGCAGTCGTCTGAAAAAAGCTTTACTCGCGCTTTAGAAGCCCGCAACGCGGCGTTTCTCGCCCGCGCCCTGACCACAGCGCTAAGCATGCTTTGCACTCTAACCATATAAGTGGTCATGTTTGTTGGCTTTGGCAGCGGCCTGGAGCTCCTTTTTTCCACCTACAACGTCGGCATTTCGTCGCCGCCATTCCAATCCTGTCCTTGTTTGGAGCCTACTCGGTCCTCCATACGCTGCGCAGAGGAGTCCAAGAAGACGCTATGCGACGAAGGGGCCCGTCCGCCACTGATTCCACTTGACTTACCACTAGCAACGAGGGCGGACGCAGTTTGCTCAGCTGTAGGCACGCGCTCTGTCGCTCTCTTTGCTCCCGTAGCGCTATGTCCGCGGATCTACGGCGGAATTTTCGCCAGCGTGCGCCATCTATTCCTGGCGGCATTTTTTGTTTGCCGAGCTCGATGCATGCTAGCGACTGAACTGGTACGTAGTCGCGGTACGAGAAGGGCTGAGGAGTACGTCACGTATCAGGGATTGCCGAAGAGCTCTCGTATTTCGGAATCATTTGCAGTGGAGCATGCGCGGCCATTTCCTTCAGTTGTGTACCCGTCATTCGCTGGATGTCAGCAAGCTCACGAGGCTAACTTGGACGATCGGTTCGCACCATTCGCACACGCAGTCGATTCCAACGTTGCCAGTATGGCCTTCATCAGCACCACAGTTTTACAGGGGAGTTGCACACGCGCTCATAACTGTCAAATTCAAGCGCCGGTAGTGGAGCTTCCGAAACACGGCAATTTGACAGGCGCGTGATAAACCACATTGTTCACCCTTTTATCTGCATGGCTGACGTCAGAAATCATTACCAAGCAAGTTTGAATACTAATGGCATTGTACCGCAACAGAAGCATCCCCTCTGTAGCGGTACTCGTTGCTTGGTTGCTTGCCAACATTGGTGTCCGCATAGGGGTGATCCTTTGGGGATAGGCCGCTGCCAGAACTGTAGTTATAAGCTGTTTAAATTTGGGCGTAATGTGGCTGGAAATGACATTTTGTGTGAAACCTTTTTAAATATTCTGATTAATCGTAGCTCAATGTTATTATCATTATTACCAAACCAAATTACGGCCTTTAAGGCCTTAATTTAGTTTACCCCCTAACGGAAAGCACTGGTTTCGTGCATATTCCTACCCTCACCCCCATAATGAGTTTCCCCAACCACTCATTGGAAAACCAAACCAACTTCCGCAATAAATAAAAAGAAAACTGCGTGTTTTTTCTTTGCAGAACAGTTGCTAAGCAAATGTTGTTAAATAAATTGTAGCATGGTTCTAAAAACTGGGAGCCTTAGAATTTTTCGTCAAAATTAATGACCCAAGGGCATTCTAAATCGCAACCTGGTCATGGTCGCAACTTTACTTATCTCGCGCACGTTTAGCTGCATTTCACGGCTGCTTTCTGCTTCGTGCCACACATATATATAGCGCCCTACGTTACATCGCCTGCTATTCTGAAGACCATTATGTTGGTTTGCCAACGCATGTCACCTCTATTATGTGGCGTCCTGTTAATGGTTTGTTTCATTTAACGGCGGTGCTCCGGAGTTCAGTAGATCGACAGCCAGCTTCTGAGAGCCACAGGCTGGGGAGAGCTCGTGTGTCTGCATCTAACTTTGTCACGATGCTTTATTATGGCTTAAGCGGCAATCACACGCATGAGTAGGGTAAGGAGCACAGTTCCCTGTACACGTGAAACATACTTGCTGAAGTAACATAAGTTAACATAAGTTACAACATTTACCCGTGTTCGGGCTTTCTTTTCTATTGTCGCAGTGGGACCTGGTGTGTTCCAATGACTGGCAGCGATCTGCTATGTCCAGCGTCGTGTTCGGCGGTTCCCTGGTCGGAGCACTGCTTTTGGGTCGCCTCTCAGACAGGTCGGACGAGATTCCATACAAGAGAAGCTAACAATCAATCATAACTGCTTTGAAGTATCGTGCAAACGGTGCGCCGCGAGTGAAAAACGGGTTTACTTTTTTTTTTATCTAAGTGCAGCCTTAGGTGACTCCTAGGAAATTTCTGATTCGAATATCTTCCAACTTTGTTATTTCAAAAATTAAAAGGACCCGGCCATACTCTCAACACATTAGCGTTATTAACGCGATAACGTTATTAAGCTCGCTTTTCGATTTCCCCGTGCCCATCAAGCGTCCACGGAAATGCGTCATCGCTGCCACCCGGAAGCTACGACTGAGGCAGCGAGATGCGTGTGTTCGCCTAAAGCTGGGCTATGACACAACGACAACAGAAGTGTGGAAAGGAGGACAATAATACTACGGTGGAGATAGAAGAAAGGACAGGCATTTCCAGCAGATGCTGCGTCTACGCAGCAAAGTTCCTTCTACGTCTTGTCGGTGGTAGCGTGCTCGGCAGATGCATCCGCCAGTCGGGCCCAAAACTGGCGACATCACAATAAAAGCACCTCTTCACCGGCTGATAGGAATTTACACTTTCAATAATTCATGGACCCAAGCCACACCCGGGCTACGTTGCGCGCAGTACTGGGGGGTTGCGGATTACTTTCGACAACCCGGGGATCTTTACCGCGCTGTGAAACCTCGGCGCACAGGCGTTTTTATGTTCTGCTTCCATAGGGAAAACTGCTGCCGCGGCCAAGAATCGAGCCTGCATACTTTGGCTCAGTAGCGCAATGCCTTACCCACTGAGCCACCGCGGCGTGTTTTTCACCGTAACTGGTGCCAGACCCAGCATTTGGTCATCAGACTAAAACTGGAGGAAAAGGATTAACGCCAGTCACTCAGAAATCTAGGAAAGCATACAATATGAGCAGAAACCAACTGAAACAAAACCGAATGTATGCTCTAATACATGAATTTTTCAACTATTTTCGATATTCCCGCGGTTTTGTTTCCGGCGCAAGCTGTGCTTGACAAACGATGCAAGGCACCACGGGGCAAAGTTAAAAGTCACCCTGAAAATAGGTACGGATATCCTCCAAGAGAGCAGTCACATAAGAATGCTAGTCGTGCCTTAGAGTCAAGCGGCAGAGCCGCCTTCACAATCACATAAAAAGAAAATCTTCAACCAATTGCCCACATTATGAAACGCCTAACAAAGAAAAGAGCAAGAATAAGACATAAAACGACAAGACTCATGAAGCCCGTGATCACAAGGCGGGTTTTACTGAGCCTACTATACCATTGTAACTAACGAGCAGCGAAGAATCAGGACAGCGTCTGAGGCAGCCCTCCACCTCGCAATATTTAGCGTGAGACAAACTGACAGCCGATGGGCGCGCTGGCAGCGTAACAGAATGGACAGACAAAGACTGGCCTGAAAGAAAGGGAAGACCTTTAGCAATATGGAAGGACTAAGTAAGAAAACTGGGAGGCAAGGAATAAATTTGGGCAGCGCCGCACAGGGGCGGGTGAATGCCTTCGTCCTACCGTAGACCTGAATGGTCTGTTGGTTATGTTGACATTGCATATGTCGCCAAATTGTGTCTTTAAAACATATTTGAAGAAACCAGACAAACCGCTTGCCTGGCACCAAGGGCGTTGCTTGGACAACGCAATCGGGCAGGGTCATCGTATGAAAGACAGGGCACTCCTCACCCCCCCCCCCTCCCACCCCCTCACGGGAAATTACCGAGTGCACGCCATCACGGTCATGTAAGCGATCCAGTGGCTCAGCTAAAAAAGACTCTCTACCAAAAAAGATGGATTCAAACCTACGCAAGAAAAAATGTGACAGGATCAAGTTAATTCAAGGAAAGTGAAATATTATGAGAACAAAGTATACACCAACTGTGGGATTTATGATAGTAGAAGGCAGCAATTGTCGTAGGTGGCTATTTTGGCAACCTGTACGCCAGCGTCAGGAAAAAACAAAATGGGGACCTTACAAAATACAGGCACACCTTCATAAAAACGGGCTGGGCTCCACAGTGGATACGTCACCGATCCAGCGACTTTCCATGCCCTCTCCCCTTACTCAAAAACATAGATCCAAACCTACGGGAAGGCAGGCGACAACCTAGGATGAAATTCTTTGGAGAAAAGTTCCAAAACCACGAAATACGGCAACACCTGGATGCTCGAAAGTGCGAAGGCGACAATTGTCGTACTGGAGTACCACGGCAATCGATGTTATCGCATTACTTTCCTACACACAGGAATTGAATCGTCTTTGCGATACTTTTAGCGTAGCTACCGAATAGATGCATAAAAACACGCTTAAATAAAGTCCCTTTGCTACAGGCGGAATGCCTAAACGCTTGAGAAATATTCTCCAATCCGCAATGATAACAGTTCACGATCCGTGTCGACCACGACTATGACCCTCCCCTCTCCGAAAAATATGGAAAACGTCTGCTCCTCCTACGCCTACGAACACCATTCCATCCCCGTGCCACCCGGTGATACGCTATGAAGAATAGCGCACGGACAATATGCCACTCCGCTAACGCTCGATGAAAGACAACGCGCAGCGATGCGGAAAAAACCCAACAAAAAACATGTAAATCCTCTCTTACAGCGTAGGAACAAGAGTGGCAGTCCCGAGCGGCAGTCGCCGGTTTCTTTAGTTTGCCGTAAGGGAATGGCGGCTTGGTGGAGTTGAGTGCGCTGGGGTCGAGGGGGGCGCATGCGCAGATTGTTTCTGAAAAAAGGTGGATTGAAAGCTTCTGTTGCTATTAAAGGTGGAATGCCGCCACGAGATGCAGGCTCCGGCACTAGGCCGACCCCACACCTACCAAACGATGCGATGTAGAGCGGCATTTACAAGTGGCCGGTTACAGAAGGCACAGTATAAGAAAGCACCGCCCAAGCAAGGGACTGAACTACACGCGCGTCCCTGTAAGCGTCTTCTTCATCTTCCCTCCCTGATGATGATCCCGACTCACAGCACGCGTACCCTTTACAGCGAGCGTATCAAATGTCTCGTAACAATATTTTAGAGACGATAGTCTTTCTTGGTCTCACTCATCCTTCTGGCTCAATGTTAAAGGAATATCTGAACGAGAAGTTCCTACAGGCAATACTTTCCCAAACCAGTAAGTCTGGAAACACGCTTTGTTAACATTGTAAAAAAAAAAAAACAGACATATCTGACCCAAAATATCACTATACATGTGGTACTTGCACTTATTTTAAACATATACAGGCTGCTCAATTTTTGCCATAGAAATAAAAAAGTTCATGTAAAGAATAATGTTTTGACCGAAAAATACGAAAAGCACTCGCGCCCATAGCTCGTGCCTTGTGGCAAGAGCACAAAGAAATCCGACGGTAATGGGAGGTTCCAGTAGATGCAGCGCGAGCAGTGGAACAGAGCAAAATTCAGTTGACTAGATCAAATCTCCACCGTGTTTATTGTGGGAACAGCGAGACGGGAGGGAGAGAAGAGAGGCACAAGGCTGTCGTCTTTCGGCGTAATTCGCGGCGAAGCAAGAGGACACGCGGTCACTTTTTTCGGATCAAAGAGAAGAAGAAGAAGAAGAAGAAGAAGAAGAAGAAGAAGAAGAAGAAGAAGAAGAAGAAGAAGACTTTATTTTTCAGCAGGCGTTGTTACAATTCCTGCTGAAGGGGCAGGAGCTAAAGGCATTGAGTGCCTGACGAGGGCTCCTGACCCTCTGGAGTTCACAAGAGAGGAGTTCACAGCAGAGGACATGTTCAAATCAAATATGCGGGCTTAGCAATAAGATCCAGCAATGCAGAGAGAAAAAATAAGTAAATTAAGAAAATACAAAAATCCTACTTTTTCAATAATGAGAATCCCAAGTTATACAATATGCCTAAAACTTTTTCTGCAATACCTGTTACCACCAGATACTATAGAACACGACGTATTTCTTTACTGATTGCTCCTCATGTCTCTGAAAAAATCACGTCTTCACACAATACAGTTTAAATTCCTTAGAGTGAGACACGCCTAGTGATTGTCAAATCTCACTTTCTTTTCTATAAACATCACCTTGGTTTCAGTCTTAAATACGGTTGCACTGGTGCTAAATTTTAAATTATCCGCTATGATGTTCAAGACATGTGGCACATGATAGGTGGCCGATTGTTTGCCGTAATTGGCCCTGGTTTTAAGTGTACGTCTTATTGGACGCCGTACACAGTCATGACGGCTTTCTACGTCACCATCTACATATGACTTGTTTTTGTGTACCATCTGCAGAGGTCTAAAGTAATACAGCTGGTCAGCTCTAAGTATTGAGTGTTTTGAAAACAAGGGTGAAGTTGGCAGGTCTTGGAACTTCCCTTGCAAATTTTCGAAACACCGTAATATCTTTTTTGCAGAACAACAAGCTTATTGTAATTATTTTGTGAGGTTGTTTCCCACACCAAGATTCCGTACGTTAGTTTTGAATAGAATAGAGAATACATGTTTCTTTTTAGCCATAGCGGTACTAAGTGCGATATTTTATAAAGGCATCCAACTGTTCGTGCCAGAGCCGTAACTCAATGATTTACGTGTACTGACCAGTTTAACTGTTCTTGGAACCAAACACCAAGAAACTTTTGCGCAGTACTGTATTTGAGATTGATATCTTCGTTTAAGGGCATATTGATTGGGCGGAAAATTATATAGGTTGTATTTGCAAAGTGTCTTTTATATGTGATATTCCCAATATCGATTGATTGATTGATTGATTGTAGGGTTTAACGCGCCGACGCAACGCAGGCGATGAGGCGCGCCGTAGTGGAGGGCTCCGGATTAATTTTGACCACCTGGGATCTTTAACGTGCGCCGAAATCTCGCACACACGGGCGTTTTTGCTTTTCGCCTCCATCAGAAAAGCGGCCGCCGCGGCCGGGAATCGAACCCGCGACCTCGTGCTCAGCAGCGCAACGCCTTAGCCACTGAGCCACGGCGGCGGGTGATATTCCCAATATCAGGCGCAGATCCACTTTCAACTAAATGAGCACTGCGTGTTCGAGCTGTGCGTTGATGTTTTGCCTTTAATATGCTAAACGTTTTCTTTTTTTCGCACGGTGTAAGAGTGGTTTGAAATGGTTTTGCCTGTATAAACCTGTTGTGCAAGTATTCTCTCAGATTTTCCTCGGGTGGCTCAATCAAGGGACAGAAAGGCAGACATGGAGGCAGGAAATGATGCTTCAAAACTGTAAATAAAGCCACTGAGAAGTATTTGGGGCTAAAAAACGTTGTGTGCTGACAGAACACTTTTTTCGGCGCGGTGTTATCCCGTGCTCACGGAAATACACTTATGACTACTCTCACTATCACATGCATGATGCACCCCAATAACAAGGTGTTCGAAAATTAGAGTGCCTTCCTGAGCCCACGGCTGCCCGGAACTTAACCCTACGTATAGCACACATTCTCAACTCCACAGCTATTTTAACGATGAAGAGTTGCACTTGTCGCACCAGTTTTCGGTGACGCTGAAAATCGAGAGTCCGTCTCTTCTCTTTTTCGACCGCTGTTGACCTTCCCCTTTTCGCACTAGTAGCCACATCGAAGGTGTGTGCTGTTTCCTTGTTTGGACCGCTTTCTCACCTGCGGAAGCTTGAAGAACGGCATAAATGTGCCATTTATCATCGGTTGCAGAATATGGCAACTTGTGCTGTACAGGTTCATATTTTATTTTGCCAAAATGAACCCACTGCCTTTTTTACAGGGTAAGTAAAAAATGTATGCCGGAAAGTTTCGCTTAGCTCCGTCCCTGGGCTTTTCAAGATGTGCTTCACATGGAAAATCGCCAATGAGTGGCATGCCTAATGTTGTCATTACATCGTCAAAAAAGATTTCGTGCTCTATTTTTTCCTTGCTTAATACGCAGATTCGGCCGGCGACTAGTGTTTTTCGGCGCTACGTTCGCCTACATCCTGTTCGGCTCGGCATCATCGTCGTGTCCTTCGGTGGTCTGCTACAACAGCCTACGATTCTTCACCTCAATCTGCGTGGCCGGGATACAAACTACAGCGGCTTCGCTCTGTGAGCACGGGCTAAAGAACATCTCTGCTTTTAAGACTGACCATAATCGATCATTGCGAGCGGCAAGCAAGATTGCCCTGAAGAAACGATGCACACTGAACCTTGCTGATTTGGCCTTCAAGCTAGAGTCAGATTCCGCCTCAGCCCATAACTGGCATGAGGATTGTAACGGCTGTACCACCTCAGTAAATTACCCTTGATGGAGAAAACGCACAGTATTCTGCCCTTCTCTCAAATACATTCATGTGGAACCACAGAATCTAATCAAGTAGCATGCTTCTCGGCAACACTAGTTTATACGTATCGTAAGCGCTTGCATATGACCCGTATTTATTGATAATAGCGTAAATCAGTGTGGAATGGTTATTGTCTGTGCAGTAAGTAATGAATCGACATCAATTTGGTCGACCATTCCAATTGAATGAATCTCACGCAATATGTGAAGAATGATGTTTACTACTCACATAGGTTATTGAACTTCTGAAATTCTAAATATTGACTCGCCTTTATATCATGCAGAGCAGTACAACTGGGCGCGCTAAAAAGCATTCAATTATATGTGTTTGAAGTAAAATGGCATCCTTCGTAACAAGGAAGATAGCGGTTAGTTCGAATTCTCTCTTCAGTGGTAAAAAACTAAGGCGTTGGGTTAAGACTCCGATAGTTATGAGAACCAGAATAGTTCTATCCAGCTTTCCTGCAGTAAGAAGTGACTCTAAGAGGAATTTATTTATTTATTTACAAATACTGCGGTGCCATTACTGGGACATTGCAGAAGAGGGTACAGAAAAACAACACTGCACACAATTTTGTGAGAAACACATAAAATTATGCGGGCCCGGACACTGTTTGCTGGAAGGAAATAGTAACAAAGTGCCTGCAGTAGCACCCCAATCAACTTTATATTTTGTGCGAGAGTGTATCGGGCATTTCATTGTTTGCAAACGAGCTCCCGGCAGACTACCGTGACCGTGGTGTGAAATGGCAGTATAAACCGGCATCCGGTCATGTGTGCGTGGTTAGAAGTGACAGACGCCGCGACGGCGGGTTTCGGTCGTTTTAGGGGGCAGCCCTTTGGCAGCCGTTACCTGGGCTTCGCGGGAGCGGCGTCTGGTTATGTCCGCCTAACCGAGTGAGCGATCGTAACAGCAACGAAGGAAAGAAAACCATCGACTTCGTGCTCAGCAGCGCAACTCCTTAGCCACTGAACCACCGCGGCGGGCGGACATAAAATGGGGGTGACTGCTCAACAGAGGGACCGGCAATACGTTCCTCATGAAACATTGAGCGCGAAGTTCCTGAAAGTATTGCAGCTGCGACCTCCCTGCGTACTCAGATGAGTCTAGAAGGCCGAGAACTGCGCGTACCGGCAGCACGATGTACATGGTTTGCAAGCAAGGCAGACTGAAGCCACACGTTGACACGGGCTGTCTCAACAGCCCAATCTAACCACTTTACTTAGAGTGACCAATTGTCAGTGGGAGTTTTGTGAAGTTGCACTTTGTCGCAGTACTCTTTGTAGACGGTTGGTCCAACTCGGGCAAAAATCAACTGTGTGCGTGCGTCCATACAAACGAACTCGTGTTTAACCTACGCAAAGCACCATCAAAGCTTGTTCCACAGTTTCACCACATGAGGAAAAAAAAGAATTTGAAGCAATCCAAAACGAGACCAGAAGGATACAATGTTCAAAGCATCTCTACTACGCGGTGTGCGCACTGGTACATCATTGAAAGATATGGGCGCCTGAATGCGGATTGTTTTGTGTACAATCTTGCGCAACAAGATAACACTCTCACGCATACGGAGTTCTAGTGAATTAAGTGACAACGAGTGCGCATATGAAGACGGTTAAAAGTATCGATCATAACAATTAAAAATGAATCGTATGGCTTTTTTTCTGCACAGATTCTAGCCTGTTTTTATCTTGCTCAAGGTGATGCGGCCAAACCACCGAGCTGTATTCGAGCATCGGTCTCACTGAAGTTAACTTGCATTCTTTAGTCGAGTTTTAAGTAACCAAGTTTCCTTAAAGCTTCACAACTTTTCTGATCAACATGTTTGCGCTGGTGTGAAAGGGACACCGAGATACTTTGAAGATTTCTGCAATAGTTTTAGAATCGGAGCACGATAAGTCATTTATAAGGAAACAACACTGAACAGATGACTGTTAACAGCAGAGCTCGTGGCCAGTTCCTCCTCGTCGGAGACACGGCTGTTGTACCTCGCATGGATTTCCAAACTTGCCGCTGAAACCCCTCCATGACTGCAGGCCGGTTTGATAGACTTCCTTTTTTGAGTGAGATCGCCGTCGTACTTTGACCCGAGTATGTGGGCGAATAACGCTGGGGCACTGATAGTATGATAATGATAATTTATGCAAGTTCAGGTTATTGATACAAAATTTCGAACTTGTCGCTACAGTGCTCATAAATCGATCGCAGCGGAAAGCTGCTATCTGAGGTGGCTTATTGCGCAACGAAGGTGCCTGAAGGTCTACAGCTGTCGTGTGCTTTCAGGAAGATTACTGCAGTGATTACAAAATAGCTTCCCTAGTATTGTTTCTTGCGCTCACACACAAACACAAGAGCAGCAGTCTTATACCGTTTTCTGAAATACTTTTTACTGTTATCAAGCGAAATTTAAGTGAAATCTATCTTATTTCCTTTACTCATAAACTTAGCATCACCCTTGACCGTTGTTCGCTGGCGGATTGTATTTTTGTAGATTCTTCGAAAGCTTTTGACAAGGCATCACACAAGCTATTACTCTTAATTACCTTGCGGCACTTACCATCGGCTACTCGCAATGTATTTTGGGGTAAAGTCAATTCAACAATCTCCTAAATTAAAGGGACCCTGCAACACTTACCATCGACTACTCGGAATGTATTTTGGAGTAAAGTATATTGTCTCAGCAATCTCCTCCCGCATGAAGTATGAAAATCCGTTCACTATCACCGAAACTTTGCGCAATGAGAAATCGCGCATAATTGTTCCCTCTCAGTTCGATCGTGGACAACGCGACGGAAACTGCTCGCTCTCGCGTGGCGTTCTCTTCGGCGGCCTTGGCCATATCACAGGCCGGGGTCTTTTCTCTTGTCCGCAATGTGGAGAAGAGAAAACATGGAGGGGTCTGTTTCCGGTCTGGTGTCACGAAAGTGCAGGCATGGCTGTCGGCTCGCAACGCGCGCGCAGGATGGTAGGGCTTTTTTGAAGCAATAAACTTTGTTGTCGAGTGGTCTCGTTGAAAGGAGAGTACTGAGTTCGTCACTCAAAATCCGCGTGCACTCAAACACAAAAGAAACGCCAAAACTATGCGTACAGGTGCAGGCATAGAAGTGGTTGGCACACAGCGCCGACGACGGCGGATTGTCACAGTAAATGTGAGAAATAAGCCGCGAAGTTGACCAGCGAAAGCCAATAAATGACGTCGTTAAGGCCATGCCGGGGGTGCATAATGAGGAAAATGGGAGAGAGCGCGGTTGGTTCTTCCGTGTCTTTCACAGCGATTTGCGCGCCCACCGCTTCACTTGCACGTGTAATATTTGGCTCAGGTATTCCTGGCAGTGTCATCTAAACGTCACGCAGGTTTACTTGCACTGCTCAAAGAGTGTTGCGAGGTCCCTTCAGGAAATAAATCTTGGTCTCGATCTTTTAACGTGGCTTGAGCACTTTCTTTGCAACCTAACGCAGTTTGTTTCTGTTGACAATTTCACCTCTCCCTTTTAGTACTGGTTGCTACGGAGGGTTCTGTTTTAGGCTCGCTTTTGTTCTTAATATATATCAGCCACCTTCCCTCTCGTGTTTCTTCGAACATTCACTTATTTGCGGACGACTGTGTAATATTTCAGTTTCACTTTCAGTTTGTTATTCATTCCAAAAAAGTAGTAAGGGACGCTATAGTTCGAGATGGTATAGATAAAAACGTCGTTCACATTCTGCAGGCGAACATGAAAGTGATTCCAAACTGGTGTGACACGTGGCTAATGAACTTTAACTCTACCAAATGCAAAGCAATGCGCATTTCTCGCTCCTTATCTAGTCCTGTTACGTACTATCTTAATCCCCCCCTTATCCCCCTCTCGAGTCAGACACTTCTAACCGCTATCTTGGTGTTCATGTTACTTCCTGCCTCGCCTGGTCACTTCATATCAGCAGTGCTGACAGAACTTTAGGCTACTTGCGCTCTTCAGCCACTGTGTTACTAAAACTAACGTTATACAGTAATAAATTAGAAGACGCCCCTTCTATGTGATCCTATTACTGATTACTTAATTAGCTCCTTAGAATTAGTACAGAAACACTGCTTGATTCATACTGCATAACAACAACTATGCCGCTAGAAACTTCCATGAAAAATACCTTGCACATTTCTTCTCTCGCATCCCGTCGCCAATTTTCTCGCCTATGCCAATTTCATGAAATATTCAATCACAGTACACATTTGCGCACCGAACTCGTACTTCCGCCAATAGCCATTTCCCCGTTAGTTGATAATGGTCATGAAGTTTGAATTCAGCACTGTCGAGCAAGAGCTCTCCATCCGTCTTTCGTCCCACGCACTTCAAAACGACGGAACTGCCTTTCCCGGACCAACAGCCACAACAGCCACCATTGGCGACCGGTGGCAGTTGGTACCGCACTAGCCAATATTGTAAACCCGGGAACCTAACGAGCCTCTGCTCATCTAATCAATTTGGTGTTTGCTATGTATCCTTGTATCCACTCCCATCTTTGGTGCCTCTGGCCTAAATGGAAATGAATAAATAAAAGTGTAAAGCAAGTGCTTCTCCGCAGCCTCCTCAACTACTTCACGCGACATTGGTTGTTTTTTTGTTTCGTGTTCATTCATAATGATAAACGTGACGAAGCCACAGCGTACGTATGGGAAGTGCCGTACTGCAAGACCGCTGCAGAATAATTTAGACCCCATCGGATATTTAAAGTGTGCCGAAATCTCTACACACAGGCGTTTTCCTCACCGTTTACAAAACGGCCGCAAGGGCGGCTATTGAGCTGGCGCATTCGTACTCGCAGCACAGCGCCTCAGCCGCCGAGACGCCCCGCGGGGTATCATCAATGAGCTAGGCCGGCGACAAGCATTATTATGTTATCAGGGAGACGTAATGGAACGGAGATATGTTAGGGGTGAAATGCAATGAATATGCTGCGCCCATATTAAAACCAGTTTTGTTTCTGGAACGTAGACGCCCAGATGTACCCGAATACTAACACAAGTTCTTACGTATCCTCGCTGGGGCGACACAAACACCTTTGCGCAGAAATTGATTGATAGAAATTTCCAATTGTTGACATAATTGCAGGGAAGCGCGGTGATATTAATCTGTTTCTTCATGCTTCTTACTTGTGATCGATTTCGTATTGCATGCGCAGTCACCGAAATCGTGGAACCCCGTCACCGAACACTGCTTAACGTCGGCTTCTCGCTGGGATTCACTCTGCCCACGCTTGTGCTGCCTGGAGTGGCCTACCTGCTGGGCAACTGGAAGCACCTGCAACTGGCTGCTGGCCTCAGTGGTTTTGTGCTCGTCCCTTTCATTTTGTAAGTTAAATGAAGTTCTTGGGGTGGAAACGTTTGCGTCTAACAGAAATTCTTCCGAAAGGCTTCAAAGGATTTTAGGCGGATGATGACTCTTGGATTGCAGAAACTAACAACACGATATAGGGCTCCACTTACATCGGTGACTAATGTTCAAGTGTTCCTCAGTTTTCTGCGATGCTGTCTCGCACAATTAGTATTCAAGCTGAAAGCTTGGTTCGAGTTAAGTATCATCCTTGAGAAACGATAACAGTACCTACCTGAGGACGGAAGCCGTCATTACAGTGACAAAGTCGGCAGTGTTTTACGACTTATCCGACAAATGTGGTACGGTATTCTGGAAAGCTACGTTACGGCATTGTATTCTAACAGCTTTTATTAATGGGTATACCGGGTTACAAGAAACAAAGTCTCCGCTTAGACTGAAGTTTTAAAAGTACGCGTAAAGAACTCCGGTGGTGGGATCCCTGGTTATTAAATACTGCCAAAAAACATCCTGTCATGAAAATCTGAGGGAAGGAGGCTCCACAAACAACATCTGAAGCCTCTTCTCTCTCATTTTCGGTGCCCGCGTTTAAGGCCCGTGTAGTACGGGAAACAAGAAGAGTTAGTTTTACAATTGCGCTAACCGAGTAATAACTTTTGTCTGCAACACACATACACACGCATGCACAAAAATGCATCAGTATTTTTTGAGTCACCACCCGCGGCACTATAAATCGGGAATCTCTTCTACAAAACACGCTTTGAGGGGTGAGGAATGCTAACGGTAATTATGTAAAGCTGCTCAGTGAACTCCAGCCCACACTAGGTGGTATAAATGTTATTGCAAGCATCCTCTATTTCTTTACTCAGAAGCAGCAAGGCTAGCAAGAGACCAAGCACGTGGCCCCCTTTTTCGGACGCAATTCTGAAGCACCGATTTGGACATAACCAAGATCATGCGGAAACTCTGCCTCTTTTTTTTAGAGCGGTTACTGACCTAAAGGGCTTCGTGCTGGTAACGCAGGTAACTTACAAGATAAATTGAAACTTAAAGGCTTCTAAGCACGCAAAAGTTAGTCGCTCAAAGCAGCTCGTCTTTAGCGTCCCTTCTGTGTAAAACCTGCAATAATTTTAGGCTGTTTTCAACAGCCATCAACACCGTCCATTATATGTATTTGGTTAATGTTCATTACTGACATCTTTTACATGCTAGAATTCCCAATTGGTCGCAAGCACCGCATTACAGAAAGGCGTCAACATACGGGTTCACTCCTGAATGGTCACCGAGCTGATGTCTGCACCAAAGCCTCAGTAGCAGAAGCAAACCATTTTAGAACTTACGCGGGTGCGTGTTTCGCTAAATTAAGCCTTGTATACTTAAAAAAATATTAAATGATACAATTGCAGGAATAGAGAATTCTATTTGATTTTAAAAAGCTAAAATCTAGAACCCGCGAGAATTGTTGTGTCCAAATGAAACTCGTGGCATGTACGGTTGTCGAAAATACCTTCTTCTGCATAGTTGTTTATTGTGATAGCGGTTGAGCTTCAGTTGAAACAGATATTCAGGATTTTCTCCATTCTGTGTGGCTCTCCGGTGCTGTTACTCTTTTTTTCTAGTTTGGAGGCTAACTCTCTAAGTGCCAAATAATAGGAGTTGTCTGCTGACGGTGTGTTTAACATGTCACTAAGCGTATTTGCGAAATATGAATTTGTGTTTGTTAGTTGATGGAAGATTACACCAAGTATTATCTTAAAAGGTGAACTGCGACTGATTTTGATGCACACTTTGAAGTTAGACCCCACGTCGACAGGTCAATAGAATAACTGAGCCAACTCGGATTTGCTTTCGCTATCATTTCAGCACAACTGAACGGTACATATAGGAGAATGTCTACATTGGTAACGTGTGCCTTAAGTTACGCTTCTGTTAATAGAATTAAAGTACCGTCTGGTGACCGATTCATGATTAGGCCTTAGTTCTCGTTGTGGAATAAGAACATTCTTTGCACCTATGCTCATCCCCGCCATACCGACGCAGCATTTTACAAGAGTCGCCCCGGTGGCTGGTGTCTACCCACCGAGAGAAAGAGGCCCGGGCCGCCATCGTCAGGATTCTGCGCATCAATCGGCGGCCTCTGCCGGACATGGAGAGCACGATGCAGCGCCTGGTTGAAAAGTCCAGGGCTGACGCGCAGCTCACATCCACAAGTCCCGTGGAAATCATCAAGCACAAGAGGCTACTGAGGAACACGCTGTGCCTTTTCGTCGTCTGGTAATGCACTAGTGAAATAGCCCGTAATGACACCGCCAAGCAATTTTTGAGGAGCATACGTTCGCTTGTTAATACGAAAGTCGGTATAGTAGATAACACGTAAGCTACCTTCAATTAAGCGAGAGGAAATAGTTTAAATCAGGCACGAAAACGTAGTGAAAATTGCAAGATGAGAACAATCTGTCGCTAAACCTGTCGTTACGCTGAAGGCACATCACCTTGACCTACAAATTTTTTTTTTCCACCTGAAATTCTAGTAAAAGAAGTCGATGGTTTGGCGGCATATCGTCTGGCCAGGTAGCATACTAATACAGAAAATGAAGAACAGGTGACCGACCAAGTCAATAATAAAAAAATTGTGTTTCGGGAGCGCTGCGGCAGCCTTAATCACAAATAGAGCAGTCAATCGAAGCCCCCCATTGAAGTAGCGCCAAGAGTTCTTTTGAGAGGTTTGGCGTAGCGCGGATGCATGTACCCACCAGTTCTGCTCATCATGTACGGCGTTGTCTGGGTGATTAGAGATTCCAGATTAAGACCCCGCTGATGTGTCGCGCTCCGTCGTTACCTTCTCGGTGTTATTCCACTTGATCTCGTGTCCAGTCGTTTGCACGAGTTCCGCGATAGCGTTGAACACCGCATTTTTGTTTGGACTTAGCCGGAAACAACACCGGTAGCTTGCTTCAGGCGTTTGCATAAATTACCGGAGTCAGCTTTGTATACTGCTGGGCAGGCCGAGCAAGCGGTTCGATAAATGAGACCGCGAAATTTTCAACGTGGAAGCCGGCTTACAGGTGCCTGCGAGAGTTGCCCGTTGTGTTTGCGGAAAATACGCGCCAGCGCTTCACTGGTCACAGGTACGTACGGAAGAACGGCGTGCCTTGGACTCTCTCTGCCCTGCATGGTTACACCTTAATCGAAGGGAGGGCGCTCCGGAGCCATCATTTTCTGCGTGCTTCTCACGAATGAGCGTGGGCAGCCGTTCTTCTTGAGATCGTTATCAATTCTTAACAACTATTCCTCGAGGGCAACTTCATATGAGCAGGTTCGTCTGGCACGATTTGTCAACGCCGTGACCACGGACCATTTGTGGCTGGTGGGAGGAACGGGTTGAAATTACAGGTACATTCCTGAATGTGTTGGTTCCCGGTAAACACGAAAACTTGAACCTTCTGGCCCACGAGTGACGATGGCGTCCAAAAATTGGAGTGAACCATTGGCCTCCTCTTCCACTGTAAAATTAACGGAAGGTTCCACGCCGTTGAGGTGCTCCAGTAATTGCTGTACGTGCATCCTGTCCAGGACGCAGAAGCAGTCGTTCACATACATGAGAAAAACGTTTTGGCCGTGGTCGGAAGTTATCCAAGGCTTCGGACTCAATAGCTCCCATAGTCAGATTTGCGGTAGTCACCAATATTGATGCCCCCATCACTGTCCCGAAAGTCTTGCTGCCCAGGGAGAGTCGAAGCAGCTGGCACAGTTCCGTGACGTCAAAAGGGGTCGCCTTTTCTAGTGATGAGTCCTTTCTGAGACGTTTCAATTTCAGTTTATGTCGGACACAAGTACACAGATATAGTTATGTCCACGAGTCTGCAAGTTTCAAGTGCCAATTCAACAGTGACGCTTTCAGTTGTCAATTCAACCGGGAGTACACTCTTCCAGAGCGACAACCCTTCGATTTTTCTCAATAAAATCAGAAGTGTTCCTGACATGCGTACCCGTCTTCCCGACAAGCGGCGCTACGATTTTGTGTAGGTACTGCTACAGAGAACGAAAAGGAAACTTCGGGACTCAGTGTGTATTGAGAAAAGACTTTAGAAAAAAAGGCATCCCAGAGAAGGAACCGTGTGGAGGGCTCGCGAGGCCGACGAAATAGTGCCGACACGCAAGAAACGAAAATCGGTGGTTTATTCCGGGACAACAACGAAAACAACAAAAAAATTGCCGCAGTTTGCACTAGTGGCGCAAGGCTGGGGAAACAGCAGAGCTGGCGGCCAGTTCCTCTTCGTCGGAGACACGGCTGTTGCACCTCGCATGGATTTCCAAACTTGCCGCTGAAAGTTCACAGTGACTGGCAGGCCGGTTTGTTTGGTCCGTTTTGTCTATCCCAAAGAGGACTGCGCTAGCACACGCTAGAACTCGAGGCAACGGTCTTTGCGAACTCGGCGTCTGTATAGCGCGAACTGTACTGTGCTGCCCATTTGAGGCGCGGACGCACGTAAACTGTTTCCTTGTTTTTTTTGCGAGCTTCCCAAGTGGCGTGGAGAGGATTGAGCATGCTGTAAAGAACGGAACAGCATGAAAGCAGAGAAGCGGCGTCTACGCATGCGGAAAGACCAGAAATATGTACTTAAAACCAAGCAAGGCAATGTCATCACAAATAGGGATAAAATAGTGACTGTTGCCGAGGAGTTATAGTTTTCACGGAGGCAAAAAGCTGCTGAGACAATAACACAATGGGAACTGATATGCCAAAGTGACCATCTACTGCGAACTGGCAGGAGTGACAACGGGGTTTCATAGATAGGCGATGCAAGGATAGATACCGAGCGGGAGGTGATTAGAGTCGTAGTGGAAGAATATGCGGATACGGGGACGGCACGTTTGTGACAGCCTTGTTAATTTAATGCTAGTCTTTATACGAAACTAAATAATAATCTTAATCAAGAAAACCGCCCACAGCAGAATAACTTGTACAAGCAGATGTCATTTTCGATAACCGCAATTCAGAAGGGAAGGCTTCATAAATCATCGCCATATTTTCTGCTTCGGGTGGCGAGAGGTGGTGGTTGGAAGTCCGACAGTATGCATTAAAAAAAGTCATGCTTTTTTAATCACTGAAACATCTTTTAACGCCAATCTCCAAAAAAAAAAAAAACCAAACTGGCGTTCTATATCCGCTAAGCGGAACACGATCACCCATGGTGCGTAGTCAGGTGGAAATTTCAAACGGCGCACTCATTGGAATGTAGTGGCGGAATTAAGAAAGTAGTCTGAACCAAGAGACGAACTCTGAATACTAGGAAGTTACCTAAGGCAACGCGATGGCGCATTGGAGAGTTGTGGATGAAGAATCACCACGCAAAACAAAATAAGAAATAAAAGGAGCGAATTTCAAGCACAGAAATTTTGTATGAACCTTTCAGAGTAGCACTTTGGCTTGATTTACACGAGTGAATACGGCCAATTGCAGGTTTTGCGACAACCTTCTGTTCTTCGCGGCGATCCTGTCGTCGGTTGACTTGGGCGGCAGCCCGTTCGTGAACTTCGCCCTGTCGGCGGCCGGGGAGGTGCCCGGAGGCCTGCTCAGCCTGCCCCTGGTGCGCTACTGCCGCCGAAGACGCTCGCAGGCTGCCCTCCTGCTCCTGGCAGCGGTCGCGGCCGTTGTCATCTCTTTGCTGCCTCTCGGTGAGTTGTCAAACACGCCCAGGAAATACTTTTCTTTTGCACTTCTCCCCTTTCCTCATGCCTGTATTGGCGGCTTACCTGGCGTGGTTCACAAGAACGTAATTTTTACGGAGACATCTAAAATTAAAGAAATGATTTATGCTACGAGATTGCGGTGTTTTAGTAATAAAGCGAAGTATTTTTTCGTAGCTCGTACCTAAAGGAGCGGTATGCAGACTATGTACACCCGCAGCCTTGCACCGGGAATTATCGCTAAAGCGCACCCCATGCCCCATCCTGATCATGTTTCGTCGGCCACCACTTTCCCAATCACCCCACAACGTTCAGGTAGCCACTGTAGCCCTACGTCGTGAAGCAAGCTTGTAGCCTATGGATACAGAGTGTGTATGTTGTGGGCCAGTTGTTCCCGCGGAAATGAGGCTAGTTGTTAAAGCGCCACCCGTAAATCTGTGAAAATCACCCACACAAAACCTTCTTGCCCCAGAAGGTACCGCAGAATGCAATGCAGCAAATTCGAAGGTCGTCGGCGTAGTTTTGTGGCGTAACCTGACCACAATTGCGGTCCGCGTCGATGGAACCTATATTACTACTGTAGATTATGTGGCCGTCACAGATGCATCGGTGTAAATGCTGTTACGAGGCAGATGTGAATAAGCAGTCTATTTACATATAATTAAAGCTGAATGCCAAGAGTCCAAAGCCAAGGCATCCAATGCAGCTCGTGCCAGTTTGGTTCTGGGCGATCTCGTCCTCGTAACGTTGGCTTGCCGTGCGCGCCCACTGATGGGGCACGTACCCATAGGTGAAGTGTACGATGGATTGACCACCAGTTGATCCAGTCCAATGCTATGTGAAAAGTTCGGGGAGTTACGTATCATGACTCGCCCCCCCCCCCCCCCCCCGGCGGGGTAAACGCTGTCTCGGTGCACATTTCAAATTACGCTCAGGGAGCAGAAGAGGGCAGTTGAAAAATACGGCTGGAGCCGGCCGACGTGGACTAGTTGAGCTGCAGGGTCCAGTGACGGTGAGGAGTAAGCAACGGGAACGATTTCGCAGGTGACCTGTGTCACCATGCGCTTGATGCGATCGGGGCCTTTAAAGCGAGGCAGCAGTTTTTCGGAATGTCCAATTCGGCGGCATGGGGTACAGACACGGACCTGGGCGTACAGTGGGTAGGGCGATGTTGCTGGTCCTAGCGGTGCTTCTGAGAGGACTGGGAAGACGAGAGCTTGGCACGGGCAACCTGGCGGGCCACATAGCGTGAGCGACAGCATCACGAGCGTATTCTGTAGCCAGAGGTGTCGCATCAGGAAGGAGGGTATCGCATCAGGAAGGAGCAACACAGCTTCCTGATTCGTTGGTCAGCATGCGTAACGCCTGAGCAAAGGAGCCCAGCTTTTCCTTCAGGAGCCGATCGTGTGAGGAACACGTCATAAACGTGTCAAGTGTTACGCTCAACAATTGGTGTGAGCCCACAATGGGTATGGGAACCCCTGCCGCTGAAATATGGTAGCGGGAGACATCACGCCTGGAGAAGGCACATTTCCTAGCCGACATCTCGAGACCACAGTACCAAAATGCCGCTATTGAATTGATGGCTTTTTGAAAGCGAGCCCGTAAAACACACCTCTAGCGCCCAGAGCTCCAGATGCAGATGTCATCAGCATAGAGCGATATTTTAAGTGTTTGGCACGCATTTCTTAATTCCCATTTGGATAATATTGAATAGAGCTGGGCTTAAAACACCAGCCTGCAGCACACCTCGCGTAACATCGTGAGAGGCTGTTTCGCCATCCTTCGTGGACATAAAGACAGATTTGTCGGAGAGGTGATCGGGTATTCATGGACACATGCGATTTCCGATGCCTACCGATTCCATTGCACATCTTTTCGCCTGATGTGTCGTAACATTCAAAGGCTGCTTTAATGACAATGAACACTGCTAGAGTGATGCGACGCTGGGCTTTCGCACTCTTCTCAAAAATGCTTCCCACAGTCTCTAAATGCATTGCCATTAACTGTGCATTCCCAAGACTCGCACAACAAACTACCGCCACACATAAATGTCACAGTTCAGAACGCATTCTTTTTTAAGCAGAATCGGCGGGTAACGGTCCCTGGGTTCTTTTGTAGTTACTAGTCCAGTTTGTCCAAGTATTAGGCACTTAAAATGCATTCTTAAGAGAAAGAGGGCGCGGGTGAAAACTAAGGTGTATAAAATCTCTCCACCTCCGTACAGATAATCTCTGGCTTCGTCTAGGACTGAACATGACGTCTCGGTGTCTCCTGGTCATTTCGGGGGCCATAAAGTGGGTGTACACCATGGAGCTGTTTCCCACCGCAACGAGGAGCTTCGGCTTTGCTGCCTGCTTCACGATGGGCCGCATCGGTGGAATTGTGGCTCCTTTCATGCGGGATCTGGTAAGCTAACGGAGGCAATCAGCAGACGGTGACAACATCCGTATCGTTGTGTATACCACTTGTAAGCCTATCAACGAAGCTGAGACTCTTAAGTCGTGTTGAGACTGACTTCTCGTTATAGCACGATCGCAACCACTGTCATTTCACAGGAATTTGTTTTGTGCTGCATGCCTAATTAAACGTGTTGCATCAAATGGGTTTAACAACCGGGTAGGCGGACCGCATACCTTTTCAAGGATTGCTTGTGATAATCAATCTGGCATTAAAATTAGAGCTAGTTAATGGGTCAGTTAATGAGTTGTTTAATGGGTCAGTGAAGAAATAATGTTTCAGAGCCTTCACTGCTTGAAAGCAACTGCATGAATAGAAATATTGCATCTACAATGACAGAGAGATTTCGGGCTTGAATATTCATTTTTGAAGTGAATACTTACTGTAGTCTTAAACGATGTGCCAATGCTATGGTGAATCGTAGTCATTTGAAACCAATTCTAAAGGCATGACAAACGCCATAAGCACGTTGTCAGTAACGGTAGCACTATTTCATTTCATTTATTGTGCCCACAGGGCTTTACAGCATTGCAGAGGGTAGCGGACACTGATGAACAGTGTACAAGATACAAAAGCACACGAATAAGGCAAAGCAACATTTTAAAATAGGAAGGCTACAGCACTTGTCCGTGTAGCCACTCTCTTTCGTCCTTCGTCCAATTGTTGGTGGGAATAAGCCATGCCGACGCTGTCACCACTGTTGGTACTCGGCCCTCTCACCCCAGCCACCATTGTTGCGACTGGCCATTCGAGCACAGTCACCGGTGTAGCGACGTTGTCTTGCTCCATCCGCTATCGACGCAGCGCAGAGCAGAGCGATGAAGTTCTCGAGCCGTCGAAAAGTTGAAGCAACATTTATATACAGTACGTACAAGGGTAACAAAGGCGTTACATGGCTCGCACAAACGGAACACCACCTCTACACTCGGCGCCTCCGAAAAGTGCCGAGAAAGAGCGATTCAAACTCTGAAAAGTTTGAATCGCTGCACTCAGGACTCTCGCTGACCGAAGTTTGAATCTGGCTAATGGAGGTGAAGCGATTGCGTCATCCAAGCAGCCACGAAGGGGAAAGGAAAGGCGACACAGCTGCACCCTCTCCAGGCATGTTGCTGTGCGTCTGCCACCTGCTGTTCGTCCGAGACATGATTCGGCCCAGCCGTTGAGAACGGAAAATGAGAGGACTGTGCGGCGCCTTCAAGTTTGGGCATGTCTGCCGTGGGCGGTTTGGTCGAGGCGCGAATCGGCCCCGCTGTCAGCGCGTCGCTCCGCGCAGCGAATTTGGGCTGGGCGCTCTGGCACAACAGCACCCCCGCCGCCAGGCAATGCGCCAGGAAGACGAGCTGCCTCCACGTGGCTGGGATGCCGGGCGCGCTCGTTCGTTAGGCTCATCCAGGTTCACCTCCAGTGCTTCAGGAAAAGGGCGGCTCCACTGTCCTTTCCACGAACAGGTACAACCTACCAGGTCCGAATCACAGGTACATCGCCGTGGCGCCCAGGTGTCGACCAGTTTCGCCCGGCTTTTCCGGTCTGTTTTCTCAGCACCGGTTGCCCATCGTTGCTTACAAAGAACCGACGAACAACAGGCAACACCGAGCGCAAGCAAGCACCCTCTGTCCTCCGTCAGAACACCAGACTAAAAAAAACGTGATAAACTCTCCTAGCTAAGTGTCTGTGCCTAATTTGGACCCTCTACGCCAGGGGTCTCAAACTCACATCAGTGAGCGGGCCGCAGTCACGGATTTTAGTCCCGCAAGGGCCGGGAGAGCGAAGAAGGTTGAAACGGGGGGGGGGGGGGGGAGGAGGAGGAGATGATTAACAAAATGTCAGATAAGGCTGCCTTTCCAGAATGGAACTCGGCGTCAGGATTCGCGAAACGTATCGATACCAATCTCCAGAATGACTAAAATGTGGATGCCTATTCTAAAATATCAAATATTTGTTCCACGATTATGCTTCAACATGTGGTGACTGTATTGGGTGCCTCACAAAAATAGGATTAAGGGCAGCTGCGTCACTGTATCGTACTATAATAAACGCTATTGATAGTAATTGACGAGAAAATATTGCCAGTTTCATTTATGAAAGTCACAAAACTTTATTCCTTGAGAACCTCAATGTAGCTGTTATTGTTCTAAACATGCTGGCTTGATGCCTGGCAACGCTTGGCTGCGACTAGAGAATAAATGTCCGCATGAACTTCTTGCGCGGAAACGACCCTCATGGTCGATCGCAGGTGCTCATCAGTCATCCTCGACCGGAGAGCTGACTTGTTCACCTTCAGCAAGGAAAACAGATGTTCGCACAAGTAGGTGCTTCCAAACATGGCAATGATCCTTGCAGCCTGTTGACGAAGCGCCGGGAAACTTGCATCGTCAAGAAACTTGTAGAAGTCTGGTACAGCCACGTCCTAAAATATCTGCTTCAACGGAGTATTAGCTTGCAGCTCAAGAAGTTCCATCAGTAACTCGGGCGCTGCGTCATCCACCGGCACCGAAAACGGCAACGAAAAAATCTCGGAATTCATCGGCGAGGCTGGTGATGTCTTGGAAGCGTCCTTCGAATTCTCTTTGGAGATCATGGAGGAGGTCAGCGAAGTTATCACAGGATTGTTTATCCACGTTCTCCAGCGACTTCAGGGTTAGAAAATGATCAAACTTCTGAATTCTCATCTGTCTCTCCCAAAGCTGCAATTTGGATTGAAAGGCTTGAATGTCGTCATGCATTTTCGTGATCAGTTTGTTTTTTCCCTGAAGTTTAACATTGAGGCAGCTCAAATGATCAGTGATATCACTGAGGAACGCAAGGGAGTGAAGCCACTATTCGTCTGACAGCTCAACAATGGCCCTGCTCTTGCTCTTCATGAAAGCGTCAATTTCCTCTCGGGTATCAAAAAATCGTTTCAGCACTCTTCCACGACTCAGCCATCGCACCTCTGTATGGTAAAAAATTTTACCATATTCGCTGCCAACCGCTTCTAAAAGAGGTACAAATTGGCGGTGGTGAAGAGCTCTTGAACGGATGAAGTTCACTGCGCTGAGCACGATTTCCATTACACTCTTCATTTGCAGAGACTTGGCGCAGAGTGATTCTTGGTGCAAAATGCAGTGAACCGCGGCAAATTGATTGGCGATTCCGAGTGCAGCGAGTTTCGTCCACAATCGACCAACAAGCCCGCTCTTGCATCCCACCATTGATGGCGCACCGTCTGTAGCCAAACAAACCAACTTTTCCCACGGCAGTCCAGCGTGTTCGACCACTCTTTCGAGAACAGAAAGAATATCCGCCCCTGTGGTCGTGCTTTTTATTGGGATTAAGTCCAAGAGTTCCTCAGTGACGTTGAGGTTTTTTTCTACACCCCTTACAAAGATAGCACATTGTGCCTTGTCTGTAATGTCAGTGCTTTCGTCAACTGCAATAGAGAATGCTTCAAACTCGTTGCATCGGTTAATTAATGCTTTTTCAATATCTCCACTGATCTCGTTATTCTCTCGGTGACTGTGTTTGGAGAGAGGCTTATTTTCTCGAATGTCTTTTTCATGCTGGGACAGGTAGCATCAGCAACTCCGAGCAGGCACCGCTTAACGAACAGGCCTTCAGCGAAGGGCTTGGAAGATTTGGCAATAAGCTCAGAAATTACGAAGCTTGCCCTTACCGTTTCGTCGCTTGCTTTAGCCGACTTTTTGAACAGGTTTTGCTGCTTTCCGAACGCCGCCTTCAGTTGAGTCACGGTGTGCTCGCGAACGTTGCCAGTGAGAGCCCCATACTTCTCGTGATGACAAGTCATGAAGTGGCGTCGAACATTGTACTCCTTCGGCACAGCCACAGTCTGATGGCAGACTAAGCACAACACCTTGTCTCTTGATTCCGTGAAGAAATAAAGTTCCCATCGCTCCTGAAAGCATCTCTTCTCGTCTTCCACTTTGCGTTTTGCAGACTGCTTGGACAACGACATTATGGCTCCCTAGACTTCCACAGCAGAAAGCTTCGTTTGCAGATCGTCCAAAAGGTCAAAAAGACACCTGTCAAATTTACGGAGGCGACAGGCACGTAGGAGCACAATTATGTAGTGCGCTCTATCATGATTGACTTGGGGCACCGCTACCATCCACAGTGCTGTCAACAGCTTGCGAGTCGGAGGATAGGCGCTTGGTTTGGCGTCTCAATTTAGCGCACGCGAACAGATATGTGGCGTTTGATGTCTGGAAGTGCACAGTTTCGAAGGGCAATGTGCAATCGTTTCCTCAGCAGCGAGATGTCACTCTCTCCCAGGCCATAAATAACGCTGCGACACGCCCCTAAACGCACGTGGGTGCATTTTAGAGTCCGAACCTAGAGTCCGACGTGCGGCCGCGTCCTTTTCTCCACAGCTGGAGCGCAGTAAAAGCGTTTGACACAAAGACGAACAGGAAAGCAAATATCCACAAACACCATACAACGCCCGGAAACCGTCGCGCTTTCGAAGAAGCCTGGAAAACTCCGTTAGTGACGTGCAGCCAGCATTAGTGACGTGCAGCCAGCCCCTTTCGCAGGGTCGTAAAACGCCGCGGGCAGTTTCTCCGCGGCCTGCGCTCGCCCAGCCCTGTGCGCACTGCAGAGTGCTCAATTCACAAGTCGCAGTTGCTTGTGACCATTGTGCACCCGACTTAACGCCGCCCGAATCGAGGGGCCTTCGGAAAAGAGGGGTGTCCGCTCTGGTAACAAGAAGCCGTGAAAGACGATATCCACGCGTTTTCGAGCAGTCTCTGGCCACCTGCGTCCTTGGCTACGCAAGCATGGCGCGCACAGCTCGCTCATTCGCTTAAAAAAACAAAAATGAACCAAGACACTCATGATAGGGCCGCGGGCCGCAATAGAAGGGTCCTCGGGCCGCATGCGGCCCGCGGGCCGCGTGTTTGAGACCCCTGCTCTACGCCAAGAGGCCCATGCGGGACGCAAGGCTCTTCAAATAGGAACTCAGACTATGTTTCACAGATAACACATGACAAGAAACGATCATAACTAAGGTTGATTGCTTGAAATCACGCGGTGCGGAAATGATCAACTGAGCCAGCAAATTAGGGCAATATTTTGCTCACATCTACCTGCTAAGGTAACAGCTGTTCACCAAGAGACGAAACGAAAGACACGGGGAGGACGAAGGCAGCATTACTTAAAACGCACAGCTTAGTAGAAGCACTAATAAATTCTTGCAGTCAGTATTTACCGTAGACGACGGAAACCGCCCGCAAATAAGGCGGCCAGCTCAAGCTACAAACCGCCAAATAGATGAAATTACCTTAACTGAATCCGGAATATTTTCTTTATTACTTAACCTCAATCCTAAGAAATCATGTGGCCCCGACACTATACCTAATGCTTTTTTGGTAAGGTACGCGGAGTGGGTTTCAAAGTATTTGCTCTTAATATACAAAAGGTCACTAGATTTGGGTATGCTCCCTAAGGATTGGAAAATAGCTAAAGTTGCACCGGTTCCTAAGTCTGGTAAAAGCTCTGATCCCTCAAACTACCGACCCATTTCTTTAACTTGTGCATCAGAAAAATCTTAGAGCACATAGTCCTCAAGCACACAATTGCCTACTCTGAAGAACATGGACTAATCAATCCAAATCAACACGGCTTTCGAAAAGGCTTATCCACGGTAACTCAACTCACAGAAACATTACACGATCTAGCTTTGACTCTAAATAACCGAGAACAAACGACATAATATTTCTCGACCTATCGAAAGCGTTCGATCGCGTATCGCATCCTAAGCTACTTTATAAATTACACAGCTTCTTGGGGGACGGAATGGTTTTTAAATGGCTTGCTTCATGCCTTTCTGATCGACAACAGTTTGTTTATTGTGCCAATCAATCATCAGACATCTTAGAAGTAACCTCAGGAGTGCCCCAAGGTTCGGTTCTTGCGCCTATTGTGTTTCTTCTGTATATCGATGATATTGCCTACGATATTGATGTTACAGTCCGCATGTTCGCGGATGGTTGTATTATTTATAAAGTAATTAACAACGAAGACGATCAGATTGCGCTTAACCAGGCCCTCTCCAAAATAGCATGCTGATGCCAAGAATGGCAAATGTTTATTAATGCACAAAAAACCGTCGCCATGACAGTGAGTAGGGAAAAAAACACTAATCGTTTCTTATGAAATTCAGCAAACACAATTAGAAAGGGTTCAGGACTATAAATACCTCGGAATAATTATAACCGACGACTTTAAGTAGGATAAACAAGTAGATTTTGTAACCAACAAAGCCCTTGCGTCGTTATACTCTCTTAAAAGGCCCATTTGTATGGCCTCACCTGATACAAAATTACTTGCCTACAAATCGCTTGTACGGCCGATCCTGGAATATAGTATAATCTGCTGGTTCCCTCACACAAAACACCTTATTGCTAAACTAGAAAATGTCCAGTGGAGGGCCATTCGTTTCATCCACAATAAATATGAACGCTACGACTCTCTCACGGAATTACTCAGACGAGCTGAGCTACCTACAATAGGTCAACGCGCCAAAATGTTACGCCTAAAATTTTTCTTTCAACTAAAATTGCCTTGTAAAAAATTCATGACTCCATCTGTTCCCAGGTCTACAAGAACAAAACACGACAAACATCTTATTGAGTACAGGTTCCACAATGAATTCTTTAAATACTCCTATTTTCCATGTGTAATAAGAGAATGGAATTGCCTTGCTAATGAAATTGCTACTAGTTCATCCCTTGATAATTTTGCTTCTAAATTGTCTAAGGTTTTGCTTAATAATCCTTCTTGATATATGTTCTGTACTCCCTATTGCTGAATCTTTCATGCGCTTTTCGTTGTTATCACTTGAATTGCCACGTGTTTTTTTGTAGTCTGTTTGGCTGATATTTTTGTTTTCACCTTGACCCTTGTTTCTGCTTTCGTGAATTGTTTAAAAAGAGTACGCTTATTATTCATGTATTCCCCAATCCTGCAACAGCCTCCAGAGTTGAGGCTAGCAGTATCAATAAATAAATAAAGAAAATAAAAACAATGATCAGTTTCTACAACAAACTGGGAACCGTATGCATAGCACGCCAGCTTCTGCACTGCCCACAAGACGCAGCCACATTCCTTTACGGATGTGCTGTACGCCTCTGCCCTGGAAGTTAGCTTGCGGCTTAAAGGGACACTGAAGTGATGTGTAAACGTCGCGGGATTACCAGCGCAAACTTGTAGTCCGGAGTCCATAGACCATGTTTCGACCACTCTGAGTGCGTTTACGCGAATTTATTTAGTAGAAAAATCAATTCGAAAATGCTGTCCTCCTCTCTGCACCCTCGCCCATTTTCTGTGGAGCTTTCGTGTGACGTCAAGAGGAAATGAGTTGGCTTGACTGCGCTACTGCAGGGCTCGCCGACGTTCCGACAGAGTCAGTCGACCCAGCGTTTAGTCCGCTGGCCGCCGACGAGTCGTCGCAATTTGTTCGCTCAGTTGAAACTAAGCCACGACACGTTTGTGCATGGAAGAATGTGCCTTTCTTTACTTATTTTGTTAGTTTGTACACTGTATAAAGCTCCAAGTCCAGGTCGCTCCACACAAGCGCTGCTCAAGCGCGCATGCGACGCTTCACTGAAAATCTAAGGTAGAAAATCTAAGTAGAAAATCTAAGGCCACTTGAAGGCAGGAGAAGAGTCAGCGAAGTCAATACAGGAACTAAGGAAATAAAATCACCTGAAACTTTTACCGTACAGCGTAAAACTAGGGAGCATGAAGCACTTTTTTGCGCTGGGTGAACAAGCACAGCGGTCAGTAGCACAATAACGCATCTGCGAACGCTTTTCCGTGTAAGAAATGAAATTGCTAGACGTGAGATATTGAGGAAATTTGGGGGACACTTGCTGCACGAGCGCTATACAAGAAATAGTCAGCTGAGGTGTTCGAAATGCTGAAACTAAATAAAAGGGTAAACTGGTTACCCCATATTTCCGAAGCCGGCAGCGCTGGCCCGTGGCCGAGTGGGCTGGGGGTAAGGTATGTTATCTTGCAAGTTGCAAGTTCGAATCCCTGAGGGTACGTTCTTTTTTTTGTCCGATGCTTTCTATACTGAGTTCACCATTTTTTGGGCGTAACGTTCACAGCTCCCCGAGCAAGTACGCAGAACGCGCGCAGGCTGACACTGACGCGCTAGCGAGTTCTCGTTCGTGCTGTTGCCCTAACACCGACTGCTCGCGGGCAGTGGGCACAGGCCAGAGACAGCAGAGCCTTGGCCTGGTGCGAACACGCTTTTTACGATAGAGGCATGATTGAGACAAGCTCCAAATATGGGGGAAAAGCGCATGGCATTTGAGCGTCTGCGGGGATGCGGAGGGCGTTCATCCGCTGCGCAGGCCTCGGCTACTGATTGCTACGATTCTAAGCCGCACTGGGAGGCTTATCTTAGGTATTTTACAGACGAAGACAGGGCAGAAGCGCGGTACAACGATTACTGAGAATGGCCATCCAATGATGCCGTCGGATGTCAAGCATGTTGTTTTACAGAACCGAAACCGAAACCTGTTTGAAGGCTAACCTTGGACATCGTCCAATGACGGTGCATCTCCTCCCGTCGTAACTAGATCTAGCTCCTCGCTCAGGGCTTGTTTCAGCGTTTGAAACGCGTCCTCCTTCTTTGTGTCCCATCATACCTTCACTGGTTCAGTCTTTTTAAGAGCGTCAGTTGAAGGACTAGCAAGTGTGAAGTAACCTTTCGTGTGGCTTCATCTGGCTAGGCTCACCGTTCACACTCTTTCGCGAAACACCGTTATCTCGCGCACTGTGGCCGCTCCGCTTGGAAGCCGTCTCCAAGGCCTCCCGTAATTTTGTGCATTCTGCCGAGATCGCCGAAACCGAGGTCGGCACATAATCGCGATCAGTGGACTCGTACGGCCCTCCCTCGGAAGTCGGAGGCTTGGACCAGTATGCACTGCTTACCGACCAGCGCATGCAACCATGCAATCACGCACACCAACATGCTAAATGAGGACGGAAAAGAGGAATACGCTGCCGTGATGGAAGCTTGCCGCAGCAAGTTTCAGAAGATTACGGCGAGTGGCCTGCTCCTGCGGTGTCTGGTGCTCTGGATGGCTAAGCAGCAGCACATCATCCTCGGCTGACTCGACAAAATCGGCCTACGACTGATGAGCGAGTGCACGGTCGACCACTTCGTGGTGATTCTGACGTATCTGCTGCCTCGGGCTTCCATAATGTGGAGCTCAAGAACTGCGTGTTCCAGTTGAACGAAGTCTGCCGCAAGGTGCCCTGAGGAAGGGATCTTCACGCCTGGTAACATCGAAATATTGTACACACTCTGGAACTGCGGAGCTTTCTTGACCCCCGGAACTGTCGGAAGCAACTGTCTGATGTCAGTCTCGGTAGAACAATTCCGTGACTTGAGCTTTTCTGAGGTGATCACACTGAAAAAGCGGCAACCGGAGCTCTACTATGTCCACTGAAACGTGGTCCAGCAACAGCGTCCACCCTCTGAGGGTGATGCTGTTGGTGCCTGCGGCCTCGGAATTCAACAACGTCACACTGTCGTCGGCCGCGCGAACGCCATCATTTTAGAGGCCGTACACGTGTGGTCATTAGAGATAGCCTGCATTATTATGAAGGGTGTGTCCTGATTAGTGTATCTTAAACAGCGCTTAACAAAACAACGACGAGAAGAAGGGACACAAGACGGCGCTCGTCTTGTGTTGTTTGTGCTCTTCTCGTCGTTGTTTTGTTAAGCGCTGTTTAGGATGGACGGATACCAGGTGTCGATTCTGCTGATTAGTGTACTTGAACATCCTCTACTGCGTGGGCGAACTCAGGGTGCGGGACTAGTTGTTCACACTAGTATCAGCCTTGCGAATACTTTTCTTCCCTTCGGTTCCTGCGCTTCCGTTACCGTGCTGACCCCCGAACTTTGTCCTGCTGCCGTCGACCACCCGTTTTGTATACACGACATGAGCGCATCTTGTGTGGTCGCCTACTGCCTACGAGTTGCTTCCTCCTGCTGGACCTTCGCATATTGGCAGTGGAGGGAGCCACCGCAGCGGTGGCTCAGAGGTACAGCGCTCGCCTCGTATGCGAAGGTACTGGGTTCGAATCCTGGTGCCGCCGGGCACCCACCGGTTTCTTTAATGGGTACAGGCGTCCCTGGTCGAGTGCAGACCCTTGAAAGGGGAAGACACGTCTGAAAAGCTGCCTTTACCCTATCGAGGGGCCCCTGACCCTTGTCCATCTGGCGGGGCCCCCGGCCATCATGCCGCGTTACGTCATTGCCGGGGGTGAAAGAGTCTGGCGGCATGTCCTGCCACAGGCGGTTGCGAGTTGAGCGTCCATCGTGGCTGTGGAAGGCATCATGTGAATTCGTGTTCCTTGGTGGCGCCCGGCACCTACCGGTAAAATAGGTGCAAGCGACTCCCCGGCCTGGCGCTCGGCCCTTGAATGGGACTACAACTCTTGGGAAGTTCACCTGGCTTGCATGGCAAATCGCCCCTATAGAAAGGGGCGGCTGCAAAAACGCAGGAACTTTTTGTTTTAATGCGAATGCATTTATTAGCCGGTTGTCTTGCTCCGTTGGCCGGCGTGCGCCTGCATTCCTCCAGCGCGAGCGCACGTGAGCGCGCGCCTCGTTGTTCGCCTTCGTCGTCGTCGTCGTCGTCGTAAATGCGAATGCATTTCTTAGTCGGGGGCTCGAGACGCCGTTGCCGCGCAGCTGGACGCGGCTATGGAAAGTGTGCGCGTGCGCTCCAAACCCTCTGACCCCATAGTCTTGGTTGGAGACTTCAACGTTAACGTGCGCAAGAAGAGTGGCAAGTGGCTGGTCGAGTACATGCAGACCAGGCACTCTATGCATTGTCTCTCTGCCGGCTTCGACACGTGCCCCACTACTATTCACGGGAGTTGCATTGATCTGGTCTTTAAGCGAAACTGTGACGCGCGTATGCTTCTCAAAGACCCTTTGACCGTGCACTTTAGCGATCACAATGCAGTGATTGTGACCGTTAGGTACAACGATAACACAAACAGGTGCTGATGAATAAATTATTACGTTCACACTCTCGTCATTAATTACGTCATTACTCGCAACACACTCATCGGTGCACCCAATGCATTCGCAGTTCTGCACGATTCCCTTCGTGGAGGTGCGGGGGAATTTTTTAATGACGATGATAAAGAGGCGGCTCTCACGGGCATGGCCATAGCTCGCTCCACGCGCTCGTGGCAGTGCCTCGTGTTCAGCCCCAGGAATCGGGCGATTGGGTGCTTGGCTCTTTTCCCCGTCGGTTTCCGCGACACAGACATGAGTATCTTCTCGGTGCGTTATTCCGTATGGCTGGTGGTGTGGTAACAAATAATTATAAACGAGGAGAAGAAAGTGGTCAAGAAGTAAATAAGCATTTTATGAATATGACCAGAAGAGGCTATACCGCTTTCACGTTGGGAGCACGTAAGCGGTTGTGATCGAACAGTTTATTTCGCCTATTGGTTACCGATTGTTTTTACATTTTTTCTTATTCTTTTTATAACGGTTCTAATTTTTTCTGATTACGTATCTCATATCTGGCCCGCTTCACGGTGGTGCTATGGCGTACGTTATGCAATGACTTTT
Organism: Haemaphysalis longicornis; assembly: GCF_048455015.1. Lineage (NCBI taxonomy): Eukaryota > Metazoa > Arthropoda > Arachnida > Ixodida > Ixodidae > Haemaphysalis > Haemaphysalis longicornis. The sequence continues at coordinate 800,543 of NW_027526233.1, forward strand.
TATTTCACACCAGAATTCAAGTGTCGGCTACTACTGTATTGTGTTCTCGGGCACGTTCGCCCCAGGCTTGGCGCGTAGCGGCGACTTCAGAGTAGGTGGGGTCGCGTTGTTATTTACGGCACTTCCGTTACATCGCTGTCCTTGTAGTTGGCCGTCCAGCCACAAGGTTACGAGAAAGGCCCGCTCTCTTCTCGTCATTCGTCCTCTCTCAAGGCGGAGTACAGACTCAAGGCTCGAGCCTGTGCTAATACACGCGCGACAATATTATTCAAAATGGAGGCATGCAAGCTCACGCGTAACAACATGGCGGCTCTGTGCCGAGATAAATGATGATAAAGTCTGCATTATAAATGTTGTCAGATGTAGATGGTAAGTCAGTGGCAGTAGTGAGAGCTATATCGAGGAAAGGACCGAAATATTCACTATCACGTACAAGCAGCGTTAAACGACGAACCCACTTCGCCATTCCGGCTGTTCGCCGGAATGGCGAACAGCCGGTTCCGAAGGGAAACGCAAAAGTGTTCGTTGTGGTATTGTGTGGGCTGAGCCAGTGTGGATAGGAGTCGAATAGAGAACGTGCATACATGTTTAATGGGCTCCGGATGGCGGCGTCTATTTTCCAACGCCTCGCGCTAGAACGTTTCAGCTCCATGAGCAAAACGCTAAGGCGACATGGACACGCTGCTACACAGCATGCTTCGCCCCTCCTCAGGTTTCGCTTTAGTGGCCCGGTTTTCTTCCTTCTTTCTTTTAGTTGTTTCAGGTTTGGTGACTAAGGCTGCAATTTCTCAAAAATGCTCACAGGGCATGCACGTTCATGCTATCGCCCCCACCATTGTCCTGAGCTGCGCGGGAGTGGCCGGTGCTGGGGCCGCCTGCTTCCTTCCCGAGACGTTGGGAAGGCCTCTTCCGGACACCTTCGAAGAGGCCAACGCATTGGGCCTTCGAGCCCAGGACAAGTAAGCGTTCCCGCTTGGGTTTCAGAAACTCCGTACACTTGTGCGTCACGCCGGCGCACAACAATCTGGGACGAACACCTTTCCCCTGCAACCGATATTTCTCTACAACCGATATTTCCTGGCCTTAAAAACAGACGTGATGTACAGGAAAAGCTACGACATAATATATGAACATGCCCACAGAAACTTCACCGACGTAATGGATGAAGAAACATCAAAAGTGCAGACCAATAGGGTGCCGCCTTGCTCCCCTCTCACCTAGACTCGCAGCTCGTCCAACTTACGAACATACCACTATAGGGCCACCAGACTTATGGCCGCCTTCTAATGGGAAGGCCAAGTGACGTCTTCCCTTTCGCCCCCTTCCGTCTACCAGTACGGGTTTGAATAAGCGTCCTTCTGTCTCTCTCTGGGACCAGCAGCCACGCCTATTGTAATGTTACAATAGCAGCCACGCCTATTGTAAAGATGATGATGGAAACACATAACGTGCTAAGAAACGAGAAAACAAAAAAGCAAGCTCTCATTGAGAAAAACAGGGAGGCGTAAGAACGGCAATCAATCAATAGATGAAATATTTCTTGCTGCAACCTCCACTTGCACTTGTTTTGTTTGCTAGTGATACCAGGGAAGAAGCGCTAGCTATGAGCTTGTTCGGGGCCATATATTTGTGCGGCATTTTTTTGAAAGTGTACACGCGCGTGCCGGATCGTAGCTGCTGTTTGATTTGTTAATGAAGCCATGAAGACGAAATATAAGTTTGTTTTATTAAAAATGCCGCAGTTATGTCTCGATGGCAATGACACCAATTGTATCGCAAACTTGAAATAACTGAGGTACTATTGAACACATATGCGCAGCAGTAGCGCCACCACAGCCATTTTCCATCGCTTTCTCTTGTACAAATGGCGGCCGGGGATCTAAGCCGCCAGTAAGAAACACGACTGAACGATAGTAGTGGGACCTCTAGTTCTTAGTAATTGTATCACTTGAATTCCAGCTAAAGCTTAACGCAGTGATAACTACGTTGTTTAGTACTCGCTCATACTACGTGACTCTCTCCCATTATACGTCCATGCAGCTCGAAATGTGAGGTTTTACGTACTTCTTGCTTTCTTTCGGATAAAAAGCTCGTTTCGTGGCTGGATTGGAGCCTAGTGATTTATCAAAATCACTCGGTGCTCCGTCCTGTGTTCTTTTCTACGTGTAGTCATTTTTCGCGCTTTTTCCCAAAATTATCAAAATAATTGAACAAATTGAACAAAGTTGTGTATTTTCTTCATGGACTATTTAAGGGACGCGTGGCTGCGGTAAGCAATTTCCTCTCGTTTCTCGTGTTGTATCAAAGCACCTCTTTGCATTTGTCCTAGAATGACAACGTACATAGAAGCACGCACATCGGTGGTGGGATCCTTCGTGTTCTCACTTATGCCGTCACACTCCTTCCGTTGTTCTCTTGCATTTCACAGCATTCGCACACCGAATAGTTTGCAAATGCATATCCTTCCGTACCTTTGTTTTTTCCGCAGGATTTATATTTTCGGTGCACAGCGGCGTCGTAATAGTAATTCGTGCGCTGTCGCGGCATTTTCTTTGCAAACTTTCGGTATTTAGGAATATTGGCAGCAATACTTCGGAAGTTATAACTGGATACATTATGTATAGCTAATTTAGGAGTTGTACGAATCAAACAAAACACGAATTTGCTCCCTTTCGGCTTAATTTGGAGGCCTTCGTAATGACGCCTATAAGAATCTGCTGCATTTTTTATTTTCTTTGGAGGGGGAGGAAGACGGCACCTAGGCCAAGTGGCACCATGTGTGCCCTCACAAACGGCGCTCCACGAGGCCCAGCACTCTCATAATTTTTGTTCCTTGTGGTAAAACATACGCCCATAAAAAGGTGCTTCAGCAGCCCTACTCGTTTTTGGTGGACCGGCACGGTTGGTGCTAATATTGGTTTGTTTTTGATTGCCGTGGGTAATGCCCTCAAACATTGGACATATATTACTTCTTATTGCGTGAGCGATACACGCAAAGCGTCGACAAAAAGTTGATGAGTTGTTCCACGCGGAGAAAGCGGTAGAGCAAGAGAAAACGAAAGCCTGCGCGAACACGCTAAACTTTTTTACACCCTTTTTGGCCGAAAAGGGTGCAAACATCTTGTGCCATGGCTAACACCCTTAAAAGGTGTTTTGGCAAAAAAAGGGTGTATGGATAAAAAAATGGTGTTGAGCTCAACACCTTTAAAAAAGGGTGTTGAGGATGCTCATCACCCTAAAAAAAGGGTGTTGAGTGTCACACCCTTTTTTTGAGGTGATGGCACGCGCAGAGGCAATGTCAAACGGTGGAGCGCGCAGCATTCAACACAAACAGCCAATACGTACAAGTTACAGTTGGAACACGGGATGCAAGCGGTACAGGGAGTGCATACTTACTTAGCAATACATGTGCTGTTCTTACTTTTATACCCAACAGAGAAAAGCCACCAGATGGAGTCGGTGGGCTTGTCGCAAAAAAACTGATATTTTAGCGCTAATTTTGGAAGTATGGATTTTACTACGAGAATATACAAATTAACACGCGGATTTGCAAAAACTTTTTAATTACGTGGTAGTTTTTCTGACCCGTAACTTATAGAATTTTATTAAATACCATACAAATCTTCCCTGCCACTTCAACACCCTTCAAAAAGGGTGTTCATTATTTCAACACCCTTTTTCCCAGAAGGGTGTAAAGCTACAAATTAGGGTGTTCGAAACTAAGAAAAAGGGCGTGAAGAAAAAAAGGGTGTAAGAAAAGACCGCCAACGAAGAAAAAAGCTGGAGAGACCTCCAATATTGGAGGCATTTTGTACCTGTTTACACGGGTGGACTGAACATTCTCTACAAGCGGGCGGGGGGGGGGGGGGGTTCTACCTAAAGATGTTCACAGCAATATGAATTGGCATAATTTATCACCAGTGAAGCTCTTCAAGCTTCAGGAGGTAGTTCCGGTGGCATTAGCAAAAATATACGAAGAAAAAGAACTGGGGCACCTGTAAAGGGTGCACCACCGCGGATAGGGTATGATAACAGTGAAGTCGGCTTTCGTTTCGAGCTTGTTAGAGTGTGAGCACAAGGGGCGTATGCGTGTGCGCATCTCTTACTGTACTATTTCAAAGGAACCAGTCTTTTTTGGATTCTAAAAGGTAAAAAAATTCGTGCAGCTTCCAATAGTGGTGCAAGGCTGGAGAAACAGCAACGCTGGGGCCGACCTACCTTGTTTCCCTCTTGGATCTCCTGGAAATGGGGAGGGGGGGGGGCGAAGGGGGGCACACTGGAACAGCCTTGTAAAATCCGGTTAAATTTGGCCTCATCCCTGAGCGGTCGTCCTGGCTTAGCAAGAACATTGTAAAGCTTAGCAAACATAACAAAACTTAGCAACACCGGAAGAAACTAGGTCGACCCCCAGCTCCGCTGTTCTTTTTTTGGAACTGAACACCTATTGCACACCGTTTCAACAACCTACAGAAAGCCAAGCGTGTTGCAGTTGGTAAACATCCTTTTTGCCACATGACTACAGTCTTCTCAATTTTGACGGTTCAGATTGGCGTTTCACGTGCCAAAGCTAAACTTGGGGCATGTGGTGCACCGAATAAGGAAACGAGCGATCATTGCATAAGAGCAATTATTTTTTTTTTTTGCGTTTGGAAATTTCTTGCGAGTAAAGGAGTATATGAGGGGATGTCTTCTTCTTTACAGTGCTATTATGCATCATAGCATGGCCTTATTAAATGAACAGCTGAACACCATTTCAACACCCTAAGAAAAACCAAGGGCGTTGAAGTTGATAAATACCCTTTTTTCAAACAAAAAGGGCGTAGAGCTAGGAAAAGGGTGTTGAGACTCAAGAAAAAGGGTGTAAAGGCCTCCCAACACCCTTTTTCCACCTATTCTACACCCTTTTTGGCTAAAAGGGTGTAAAAAAGTTTAGTGTGAACAAAGGTGACGTCAGCCGAGCCGGCGGCCACATTGGCTGCGGTGGCATTACTGCGTTACTGCCGAAGGGAGGTTTAGTAGAAAGAAATGGCGGACGCTGCCGCCACATGGCGCTTCGACGCGTCCCGTCGGCCAACAAAGTGTGGACGGAGTGCGAGGCTGAATATGCGGGGAAAGAGGCTTGGATTGGAATAATTCCGACGAAGTGCAAAATATTGTAGACGACAAAATATTGTAGAGGACAGACGAGCGGCCAATGCCGCTGCTGAAGCCAGCAGGAGGGACCGCTGGGACAGTTGGAGCACGAAGCGCGGTTATGACGGTAAGTGAGAGGCACAAAAGAAATTCCTTGTTGCGGGCTTGCAAAATTGGGAGCAAGACGTCCGAATTGGGCTGCGTATTTAGATTGCGAAAAGGTGCTCAGGTGCTCAGATGCTAAGGAGGTGAGATGAGATCACCCAGTGCATCTTCGATTTGTTTTTTTTTTAGAATTCCCCACCCTTTTCCCCCTTGAATGGTAACTTGTCTTGAGGCGAAGGGTCGATCAAAGCCAAAACAGTCTTGTCTGTGAAGTTCCTTCTCACGATGACATCGAATAGCGAGTGTAAAATACGTTTTGAAATAGATGTCACTGTTGTCATAGCGTTGTATCACTATTTGTTTTCCAGAAATCGCCGAGATGGGGACACGGAACTCAGCTTTTAGTGCCCACGGACTTAAAGAGACCGGAAGAGATTTTTGGGTATCCCTGAAGCAGCCATATTGGTTTTCGACTATGTGCACTTGATATGCGTCAACATGTGCGAAATATTCATCAACCACAGAAAACACGGAGAAACCTCCCAGCACCAAAGCAGCCGCCATCAGGAAGTTTGAAAGTTAAATACGATGAAATGCATAGTTGGAGTTTGAGGACATACTGGGCTTGTGCTCTCTTACAAATAAAAAGAAATAGTTTGATAACGGATGACAGTTTGATGATGTATTGGAGCTGGTATTGCTTTTTTAGATGCGAAGCATCTCTTGATCTCGGCTCCGTCGTCCATCGTCCGTCGTCCATCCATCCGCCGGCCCAAGAAGACACCGGCAACACTACCACTCTGGGAGCCCTTTAAGGGGAAGCGTGCTCGTCTCGCGCCGGCCCAGGAAGACACCGGCAACACTGTCGCTCCAGCATCTTATGGTCGGGGCTATCCCTTGTTGTGGCACCGTCCACACCCCCACTGCGCATGCTCTGCTCACCTCGGGTCGGCCCAGGAAGACACCGGTAACACTGTCGCTCGAGGAGCCATTAAAGGGTAAGACACCACCGGGCGTTCAGCAAGCCGAGCATGCGCAGTGGGAGTGTGGACGGCGCAACAACAAGGGAGGGACATAGCCCCGTCGCATCTAATAAAATTACACCATCGTCCCGCAGGGGAACCCTGAGTAGTATGCGAAACAGCCATGGGCTCAACGCAATTTCCCATTTCGTAGTTCCGGTAAGTGAAAAGTGTGGTAGTTACCATGGAAACAAAGCTGTAAATATGAGGGTAGCTACGTACCTAAACCTAACGGAAACGACGAAATGAAAACTAATGGGCACTTGAATCGACTTTGCATACTACTCAGGGTTCCCCTACGGGAAGATAATGTAATTTGTTTTAAATGCAGAGCATTTCTTTAACTCACAATGTCACCCGGCGTTGTCGGCGTGCCTCGGCGTCCGCAGCAGCCGTTCCAGGTGCGCCCTCTCCCCCACTCCTCCTCTCCCGCATCACGCTACCCTCCTCGCTCTCAACAACAGGTCCGCACCCCTCCCCCTACACTATATAAAAAAATAATACTTACCGGCGCCTGCTTTCGATCCCACGACCCTGCGGGCGGAACGCAAGGTACATGGTGCTCTACCCACTGCGCCACAAAGCCGACACAGGATGGAAGGCTAGGAACGCGCCTTATATCCTTGACTCATTCAAACTACGTCAAGAAGCTGCTGATACAACGCATTCACTACCTGTGGGCGGAACGCGAGGTACATGGTGCTCTTCCCACTGCGCCACAAAACCGACACAGAATGAAAGGCTAGGAACGCGCCTTATATCCTTGACTCATTCAAACTACCTCAACAAGCTGCTGATACAACGCATTCACTACCACCAACTCCCCAAACACTAAACTTAACGCAATACACCAACCCCCTTTGCGACGCATTTACTCGAGTCCCCCTCGCGGGGAGATGGGCTCTTTTTTTTCAACTGACGGTTCTTTCTCCGTTTTGTTTGGAGAGATCACAGGTATAGAGGGAAGGTTCCTTTTCAGAGTTCTTGCTCCCGTAATGAGCTTTGCGCGTTTCGGGTGCAATGTTTTTTGAAATCGCCTGTCAAATTTGCGCTGTGGCGAATTTTTACGGCGACGAAATTTCGGTTTCGGTTTGGATGTCAACTGATTCTACCACCAGGGGGATAACCTGAATAAATTGCGCTCTTTGGCTTAACTCTTCGATTCGAGCGTACGTCTCCTGCTTCGCCCGTCGGGGCCGTCGCCGACGCGACACCACAATGGCCCAGTCGACCCATGAACCATCGAAAATGTAAGCACCCGACATCTCTTGAGTAACATACAAGCCGCCGTACTGGCCGCAAGTTTTTCGTTCGTGTATTTCGGCTGAAATGTTCAGGCAAGTTCGAGAAGAAGACGGCGGCCGGCGGCATCGTTCCGCAATCGGCCTTCATCAAGCGCAACGTAGGAAATCCATCCAATAACACGTAACCATCAGGTAATACTTGAGGATATCGCCAACTGCCACGAGGTATTTATTGCACCAGGATTATATAAACTTCAGGAAGTGCATTACAGCGGCACCACTTCGTTCATTATCTTGCCAAGATGGTTGACATAGCCCTCCGTTTTTGCCCGACCCGGGGAGGCCGGCAATCCCATGGTGCGAGTGGCATCGCTCGTATATCGAAGCAGGCTGCGACGAAACGCAAAGCAGCACTCTTAAAGACCTTTTTGGAGACGGAAGCAGGTCGCATCGCCCACATCATCGAGTCAGCCAGGCCGGCGGGCGCGAGCGATGACGACGAGTACAAGTACCTTGTGCAGGGCCTCGCGGCTCATTTCGACGGCTCTACTTCACACCGAGCCAACAGTATACAGTTCCGAAATCTACGTCAAGCAGAAACAGAATCAGCACTCGTCTTCGCCCGCCGGGCGCAATATGTGTGTCGACAGTGCAATTTCGGCTCCGACGAGACATCCTCGTCAGTCGACCAACTCATTGTGGAACTGGCGTCATAAAGCACCAGGGAACTCTTGCTGGTAGAAGACCCGGCTCTGACGTTTGTGAAAGCCATTCAAGTCATACAAAACATATCAGAAGTCCAGGACGTACTTCAACAATATCGTGTAACCAAGGAAGACGTCGTTCAAGTCACCGATGAGGCGCAACAGCGCCCCACCCATTTTCCACGTCGGGAGTTCCTCCCCACAATATCCAGAAACCGAAGTGCATCCCCGTCCCGTTCGGGGCTTAGCTTCGCCCGGGCCAGCGGTCGACGCTCTCCTCCTCCAACATGCGGCCGCTGTGGTAGGACTTGGCATCCCCTTCGACAGTGTCCCGCTCTGGGAAAAACGTTTTTTCGGTGCGGCAAAAGCGGCCACTTCGGAAATGTCTGCCGCACCCCACATCCTGCACCTACCAATCCTCCGTCAATTCGGGCCACACGCCTTTCCTGTCCACCGGTACGAAACATCGAGGCCCCACCCGACGACGAGGAGGATAAAGTCGTCGTCAGCTAGGTCAACACGGGACTCCAACACGTCAAGGGTTCTGATGATGATATTTGGATAACAATGGCGCAAGGCCAGCTAAGAGCAAAGAGCGCCAAACAAAAGTGATTTCATGACAGCGAAGTGAAAGTAAAAGTAGAGAATTTAAATAAAAATAAACAAAGTAAAATACAAGCTAATGAAGATGACTGGTGTAAAGGGCCAGGTTGTCATGATGCATGAGATGAGATGTGAAAAACTCCCACCTCCCCTCGCGGGAACCCCTGTGTAGATGCGACGCATAGGCGGAGCGGCGAAGGGACCGCGTTTTATTGCGCGCATAACGTTGAGGGGACTGCGTAAGCCGGTCCCAGTCGATGACGACGTTGGCGTACTTGTAAAGCGGCGTAGACTCTAGCCAAGCGTGGATGTTGCTTCGCCGAAGAACGGCCCACCGGTTATATGCGCAGCGCGCCCGAAGGAGACGAAACCGCGGAAGAGAGAGTACTGCAGATGCGCCGGCCCCAGCGCGTGTGCCGCGGCTATGATGCAACGTGCCGCGGCTATGACGCAACACAATCCAACACAATCCACTTCAATCCAATCCAATCCAATCCAATCCAAATCCAAGCCAAGCCAAGCCAAGCCAAGCCAAGCCAATCCAATCGAATCGAATCCAATCCAATGCCCCTCGCGAGAGAGTGTTCGTTATCGGAGAGGAGAGGGGGTGAGTGGCGGAGAGCGCAGCTGGCACGGCGAGGAGAATGTAGGAGGGGTGGACAACGCCGACGACGACGGCGACAACGACGACGACGCGGGAGGGACAAGGCGAGTGAATCAGATGCTCTGCATCTAAAAAATTGACATCGGTGAGGAACTTAAAAACATGCTTGGTGGAATGAAACGGGACGTGTTGTCTGTATTGTTGTGGGAAGTGTTTGCGTCGTGTTGTGTCATGTGCCTTGCATTGGATGAGTACGTGGATTGCGCATAGGCCCTCTCCACACCCGCTGCACATGTGTCTTGGAGATCCAGTGAGCAGGTGCGAGAGTGTTGCGTGTGTGTGGCCTATCCGTAATCTTGACAAGGTCACTCCGGTGTGTCTGTTGTGTGAGTCAGTGTTGTATCGTCCCAAGTGTGGCCTTATTACATGTAGTTTGTTGTCTGTCTGTTCACTCCAGTGTGTTTTCCATGTTTTACGTAGGTGTTGTCTGATGAGTGGCTTGAGGTCAGTGTAGGGTACTGTTGCTATGTCTAGAGTGTTTCTGAGTGCAGCAGCAGTGGCCATTTCACCAGCCAACTCATTGCCAGAGATCCCAGCGTGGCCTGGAACCCAGCAGACGGTCACATTCAGACCTGACGCATACGCTGACATCAAAGATTTAAAAACGAGATTGACAACGTAATTTTTGCAAGACCTTTGTGATGATAATGTGCGCACGACGCTAAGTGAATCTGTGAAAATGATGGACTTAGCAATGTTATGTTCGATAATGTGACTTAAAACAAGAAATATACCATATGCTTCCACCGTAAAGATGCTGGAATTCACATTCATTATTTTGCAAGCACTGAAGTTGGGTCCGTGTGCAGCACAACACACCGCAGTGGACGTTTTGGATGCATCACTAAAAAATTCTGCCGCCCCATATTTCGTCTGGAGATACATGAAATGCTGCAAAATGGCAGTTGTGGGCACAGTGTTTTTCTTAAATTGCATAAACGACAAATAACACAATACAGGACGAAGATGCCATGGGGCTATAGAATCAATAAGAGATGTTTGGAAAGTGTCTAAAAACGAGACAGAAAGTTCAGAAGCCTCGTTCCTCGCCCTGAGTGAGAAAGGCGCAGAAATAGATCGACGATTTAAAAAGTTGGGATGTGGATGTATTGTTCCTTATAGATTTAATAGGATGGTGAGACATTGATGAAACTTTAAAATCATATAGTAAATCGACATACTCACGCTGGTACCCTAGGCACCATTTGTCACACTCGACATACAAACTTTGCACAGGGCTACTCCGGAAAGCACCACACGCAAGTCGAAGGCCCAAGTGCTGCACTGGGTCGAGCATTTTAAAAGCAGTTTCCCTTCCTGAACCATACACAACACTCCCATAGTCTATCCGCGAGCCTACCAGGCTGGTAAACACTCGCAGCAGAAGTTGTTTGTCAGCACCGTACGAGTGATGCTACAAGACCTTGATAATATTCACTGCTTTAAGACATTTTTGTTTTAGTTGTTTGGTATGAGGGATAAAGGAAAGTTTTTCATCAAGGACTACTCCTAGGAACTTGTGTTCTTTTTTGACCGGAATCGAGACATCATTCAGTTTGATATCTGGATCTGGCCTGATCCCACGCCTTTTGGAGAACACAACACAAGTGTTCTTAACTTGGTTTAGCTTAAAACCATTGTGATCAGCCCAGCCAGCTAGCTTATTAACACCAAGCTGGACTTGGCGTTCCCAAATTGACATATTACACCACTTAAACGATATTTGGCCATCATCTACATACATTGTACAGGAAATTGTTCGTGGCAACGCCTTTCGAAGTGAGTTCACCTTGACATGAACAACGTGCAGCTCAAAACGCCTCCTTGAAGCACACCATTTTCCTGCACAAAAACATTTGAAAGGGCAGTTCGTTCTGTCCAGGTAGCTATAAAAAGTGTTAAACATATTGCCCGAAACACCGAATGATTTCAGGTCGCTAAGTATCCCGTATCGCCAAGCGGTGTCGTAGGCTTTCTCAAGATCGAAAAAGATCGTAGCACAAAACTGTTTGTGGACAAAGGCATGCTTAATATACAACTCAAGGGTGACGAGTTGGTCGTTTGTGGATCGCCCCACCCTGAAGCCGGCCTGGCAGTTCTCGGAAGACCATTGCACTCTAAGAAGTACACGAGTCTCCTGTTAATCATCTTCTCGAGAAGCTTGTACAGGTAGCTTGCGAGGGCGATGGGTCGATACCTGGCGGGAGAAGAAGGGTCCTTACCCTCCGTCAGGAACGCCACTACAATAGCCTCCCTCCAAGATTTTGGAATGTGCCCCGAAAGCCATACGTTGTTGTATAGGTGTAGGAGTGTTTCAAGAGTATCTGGGTGTAGGTGTTGTATCATGGTGTATGTAATGTGATCTGCGCCTGGAGCTGAAGGTTTACATGTGCTCAGGGCAGCCCTCAGCTCATAGAGTGTAAATTCAGAATTGTAACCAGATTTTGACCTGTTATTATCATGTAAGGACTTTCTTTCACAAGCGGTTTTATGTCTCAGGGAAGTGTTTGTGTAGTGTTCGGAGCTGGAAACGTGTTGGAAGTGTTGTGCAAGTGTGTTAGCCTGGTCTTCGAGTGTGTCTCCTGTTGTACTGAGCAGGGAAAGGCTATGTGTATGTTGTACATTAAGTTTACGTATTCTTGTCCATACCTTGTGAGTGTCTGTGTAAGAGTTAATGGATGTAAGGAAAGCGCGCCAACTCTCCCTTTTCGCCTCACGACGCACACGCTTTCCAAAGGCCTTTGCCCGTTTAAACGAGATCATGTTATCCGACGTGAGGTACCGGCGAAGGACACCCCACGCCTTGTTCTGGGCCTCTCGCGCCAGCCTACAGTCCTCGTTCCACCGGGACCTCCTTGGGTTGCAGGACGCACTGGAGGCCTGAGGAATGGACTTTTGGCAAGCGTCAAGGATGTGCGCCGTGATGAGTTGGGCTGCTTCCTCCACGTGTAGGTGTTTCATGGTTGTGTGGTGTAGTTTAAATGTTTCTGTGAATATACTCCAGTTTCCTTTCGATTCTTTAAACCTGTTACGGGAGGATGGACTGATGGGCCTTTACATTTACATGTTTCTCTATCAGGCGACCTCGGGCATCCCAAAGACAGTTGTGTGCATTCAGGTCGCCTGTTAGGATGTACGGTTCGGGAAGCTGGTCGACCAGCGCCTCGAAGTCAGAGCTCGAAAGTGCATGATCAGGAGGAATGTATAAAGAGCATACCATTACCAACCTATTAAATATTATTGTGCGGATTGCTACAGCCTCAAGAACAGGGTTTAAAGAGAGAGGGTGGCATGCTAATGATTTCCGGGCGACAATGGCCACACCTCCTGAAGAGTGTGTGCAGCCAACCCTTTCCTTTCTGAGTACCATGTACCTATTTAAGAAATTTGTGTGATTGGAATTCAAATGTGTCTCCTGAAGACACATCACACTTGGCTGGTTTGAATGCAATATCTCATGGACATCATCAATAATTTTAAGGAGGCCTCTGCAATTCCATTGAATGATGTTTTCTCTTCCCATTATTTACATTTAAGAATGACTGGAGTGCGTGTGTGTGTTCATGTGTCGTCTTTCGGGGTTGTTACTGTTACTCTAGGATTTGGCTTTTTGGGCCTTTCTGCTGGCTTGGTCGTCGGAGGCCGCTCCTTGCGGTGCATTGCAGGCAAGAACGGCGCGACGTCCATCTCGTCCTCAGATGTCCCGGGGGGTGCCCATCTAACCGGGCCCCCCGGACATGGCCCCCTTGCGGGAGCCCTTCGTTTGAGCCTCCACCGTCGGAGGCGCCAGCGGTGGCACGGGCGGTGCGGTGACGGTGGGAACCGGTGCGGGGCCCGTGGTGTCCATCCCCTCGGCACCCTCGAACGCACTGGAGGACGGGCAGGTGGCGGGAGCAGCACCAGTCCCAACAGAAGTGGTCTGCACTACAACCGCTGCTGCCTCAGCAAGCGGCGTGGTGCCGGGTTGGGCTGCGTGAGGCAACCCAGCGGGGGGCGGGACCAGGTCAGGCTCGCTGAACTGGGTCCCTGTGGACACCAGATGCCGCTCCACCCCCCGGCGAGCGGCGTCGGCGTACCTTCCCAGGGGGAAAGAGGCGAACCTCTTTCGCGCCTCTGGGAAGGTAAGGTTCTCAGTGACTTTCACCCTGATGATTTCCTTCTCCTGCTTGAATTTCTCGCATGTTCTAGAGTAGGCCCCGTGGGGTCCCTGGTAGTTAGCCCAGATGAGGGTTTGCGATGGGCAGTTGTCAGATGCATCATCATGTTGTGCACACTTGGCGCATGTTAGTTGACCACGGCAGGCGGTAGTGCCATGCCCGAACCGTTGGCACTTGAAACAGCGCCGCGGGTTCGGGATGTACGGCCGGACAGAAGAATGAATGAAAGCTGCTTTGATGGATTCGGGGAGTGTGGAACGGTCAAATGTCAAGATTATATGCTTTGTCATGATTTGCTTATCATCTCGCCGCATGGTGATGCGCCTCACTGCCGTCACGCCCTCGCCTTTCAGGCATTCGAGCAGACCGACTTCCGTCTTATTTATCAGATCTGGCTAAAAAATCACACCCTGAGAGCTTTGAGGCTACGGTGGGGTGTGACTCTGATGTCCAGATCTGCCATGCGATTCTGGGTCAGGATGCTTGTGGCTTGCTGGTGAGTGTGCACCTCGACCAGGACTTCGCCGGTTCTCAGTTTCTTGACATGGAAAGACTTGCCCAGGATGCCTTCAAGGAATTTGATAATAAGGAACACTGACTGGGAGGAGATAGGATTTGACTTGTCAAGAGATTCAACAATCAAGAAGCGCGGATAGTTATCTGGCTTTTGGGGTGCAATTGTTGGCAAGGGTGGGAATGAAGCTTCGGTGCGGCCCCTTTTCGGGGGCCGATCACGTTTGGGGGGGGGTTGGAAAATGCCATATGATACATTGGAAAGCTGGGAGACGGGGGTACTCTCTCCTTTGACCTTACCCTGGTAGTGAAAGTGGTCCCGGAGCTCCCTGCCTGGTAGACAGGCAGGGAGCCCATCGGCTGGAGCTTGACCAAGGCTCCGACGGCCACCGTTTACGGCTTCTACCCTTCACCTTTCAACACCTCGCCACGGTTGGACACAGCTTATGCATGGGAGCTCGGGGTCCGCGGTGTGGCTGCTCACCGTCACCATGAATACTCAAGGTGCCCCGTGCGGGGACGTCAAGGGTTCTACGCCGATGTCAAGGTGAATGGCACCTTACTTTCCCTGCTCGTAGACACAGGCTCAGCTGTCTCGATTTTATCAGAAGAAATTTTTCAACGTCATTTTGTATCGAAAATAGCACTTGAAACTCCACCTCGAATTCTTTAAGATTATTCAGGCGGTATCATGCCTGTGTCGGGATGTTTCACAGCGAGTGCTCAGTTCAAAAATATTCAGGAACCTCTCTTATTTTACGTTGTGCAAGACGCAGGTATTTACTAGGTATAGACGCCACTTATGCTCTTCGTCTAATACTCTCAGGGGATCAGCTCGGATGCTGGCAAACCACTGCAACTCCTCGGAGTCACGCCATAACCTCACCTTCATGTAACCTTCTAGACCGCTTCAAAGAATTCCAACAGCTGTTTACACCAGGGTTGGGCCGCGTTAAGAACTATATACATAAAATCAAGGTACGCTCTTCTGATATGCCCAAGCAACTCAAGTTGCGCCGTTTACCACTAGCGTTACGCGAAGCAGTGTCCAAAGAAATTGACAAACTTCTTCAAGCTGACGTTATTGAGCTCATTTCTGCTTCAGAGTGGGTATCTCCCATAGCAGTCGTTCGAAAGCCTGATGGCTCAATCAGGATGTGCATTGATTTGCAAGAACCAAACCAAGCAGTTGTCATTGACAGTTTTCCTCTGCCGCACGCAGAAGAAATTCTGCAGTCGCTTCAGGGAGCCAGGCACTTCTCTAAACTGGATTTAGCATCCCCCCATCATCAAGGTCCTTTACATGTCGCAGTCGAGATCTCACGGCGTTTATAACCCATGAAGGTCTATTTTGTTTCAAACGAGTTTGTTTCGGCCTAGCGTCCACACTAGCGGCTTTTCAACAAATGATGCATAGCATCCTTCAAGGTAGCACTGCAATGGAATGTTATATTGATGATATCATAGTATATGGAAGCTCTAAGAAAGAGCATGATCACAATCTGCGAGAAGTGCTGCTGCGCATTTAACAAGCAGGCATGAAACTTAATGACAAGTGTCTTTTCGATGTTCACGAACTTTCATTTCTTGGTCATGTAGTATCTGCAAACGGCATTCAGCAAGCAGATTGACTCATTCGCGCAACCGTACCGTCCAATGTCTCTCAGCTCCGCTCGTTCCTGGGACTAGTCGAGTATTACGCCAAGTTCATACCTCATTTAGCAGAAATTGTTGAACCTATGCGTAAACTTCTCAGAGAAAATCATCCATTTGTCAGGGATAAGGAAACAGAAGATAGCTTTCAAAAGGTCAATGCACTCCTGCATACGGCACCAGTCTTGTCTCTTTTCGATCTGAACCTCCCAGTATCGTCGCTTCAGACGCATCTGATTATGGCATTGGCGCTGTCTTTCACAACAAGATGGACATATTACCCGTAAAATTCAGTATGCCTCTCGAACACCTACGCCAGCTGAACTTAAATATTCAGCTGGCGAAAAAGAAGCGCTTGCACATCTGTGTGCCTGCGAAAAATGACCCTCGTATCTTTGGGGTCGACGGTTCACATTAACTACCGATCACCAAGCCCTCGTCACACTCTTGTCATCCAATGGGTCGGGACGCCGCTCGTTACGTATCGGGCGTTGGTCAGCCAGGCTCCTAAACTATACATTTGATGCAGAAGAGTTGCAAGCTGGGCTAGTTGATGTCCACTACCGGAAAGGCGAAATGCCTAAAGTACTGAGGCAGAGAAACATCTTTCGAAGA
Organism: Haemaphysalis longicornis; assembly: GCF_048455015.1. NCBI lineage: Eukaryota > Metazoa > Arthropoda > Arachnida > Ixodida > Ixodidae > Haemaphysalis > Haemaphysalis longicornis. The sequence goes on from NW_027526233.1 coordinate 816,956, forward strand.
ACAGGTTGTTGAATCTCCCTGGCGGGAACCGGCACACCTCCCGGGCAGCAGGGGAAGAGGAAGAGGAGGTGGCACGCGGGGAGACGCGCAAAACACAAAAACACAAAAATACCGATGCGCACTGCTGTTGGTACTGCGCGGACTATGCTTGGTTTAGATGCGCAGTGCTGTGGGGCTTTGGGGTTGTCTCGGACGGCACTGGCCGAATGACACCAGCAACGGTATCTTACGTGACCATATTTGTCGTTACGAAATGATTTTCTCGATCAACAAAAACGAGCCAGGTTTAATACGGTCACAAACAAACCAAAGGCAGAAAACTTCTTGCCGTAGTGTGGTGGCGCCATGTAGGTTGACTAACAGTAAACAAGTCACCCCTCCACAGTAAGTTTAGCTGAAAGACCTATTCTTATCATGTCATTGCAACTGTCGTTGAAACACAATTTGGCCGGAGAATCAGAATTTTAACCTAAACCGATTAATTTCTCAGTGAATACGGCATCGTTTACTTGTATTTTGCCTTCATGGCCACGCAGGTAAGCCACTGAAAGGGGCCACGCAGGTGAAATACAAGTTTTTATTCCAAAGATTTTTTGTTATAGTGCCCCCAGCAAACAGAAGCAAAGAATGCCGTATCCACTGAGAAATTAATCAGTTTATGTTAAAATTTTGATTCTACCGCCAAATCGTGTTTTCGTGACGTCTTCCATGATGTCACAGGGGCGGGTATTCAAGCGAACTACTACTGCGTCATTAGGCTGTGCCGCCTTGCTCACCGTCAGTCCTCCCATATGGCGCTACCTACAGAGCCGCGGACTGTTGTCAGCCGCTGCTTTATTTTTGACCGTATTTGCGCCTGGCTTGTTACATGAAATATGGGGTTTGTTCTACAAACGGGATCATGTAAGGCAGCGTCGCTTACGTCAATCGGCCAGTGTTGTTTAAGACAACTCCAAAGTGGCGGACTGCTGTGCAGCTAAACCAGCGTAGTGCGCTCAGTACCAACAGTAGCGCGCATCGGCACTGCTATGTTTATGTGTATTTTCGTAACTTTCATTGCTTACCCCACCATTCTTACTGCTGTAAGATGAATATGCATTACATTTAAGTGCAAATTGCTCGTTTGGCAAGTTCATAAGCCCTGCGTTATTTTCATTTCCCGGCGTCAGCCAATAGCACTGCTGGGCATATGACATCTTAGGTTGTGTTGGGGGATAGTGGGGGATGCGACCCACTAGGTTGAGCTAGTGGGTCGCATGGCCATTTCTTTTTTCATTATTGTATAGCTTATTCAAGTGAAGTGTGCATTAAAAGTGGTGTCAGTATGATTCTAACGACGCAATCTTTTTAATGAAGTGAACTTGTGTTGTCTCCATGGCCCCTTTAAGCTATTTTAGGTTAATGGGGCAGTATAGGCCTACTTAGAATCCATGCACGAAGTGCTTCTTTAATTCTGCGTAGGAACCTAGGCTCATTACTGCCTTTCTGCTGAGGCTTGGTGGGAATGCCGCTTGTGGGTTAATAGAAAGGCAAGAAACAGTTGCATATTCTGGGTTGAAACAAAAAATTGCGAAATGATCACACAAAACAAAAAAAAGAAACGCTCTTGCTAGTTTCGAACTGCTGACCTTCAGAACAAGAGTTTGGTATATTAACACTCAGCTAACAGCAAGAGCAGAGCAGCAAGAGCAGAGTACAGCTGACGTTTTACGTTTGCACAATTTTGAAATATTTTGCACAATGACAATGTTATGTATAAAATGAGCAATTAGCTTATTTTTTATTTGTTTTCTGAAATTAAACCTTACCATCTAAGCTATCACCTTTCCTCCATTTTTATCTTTGCACAACTTTTGTAGGTAGTGTAGTAATGGCATACGTGGTCTAAGTACTTCATGTTTCCTGGATTTGTTTATGCAGTTCACGTGGAAATACAGCCTCAAATTTAAGGCAAAGAACACGAGAAAAACAATTCCTCCAGGCACCCATGCCAAAGTGGTTGCAAACAGGGAAAATGATCAATTAATTAAACAAAAGAAAAGCAGGCCGACCTATGGACACTGGAGAAAAACCGAAGTTTTGCTCGCGAAAGGTAAGGGATTTGCCAGAAGTTTTCTTTTAGCACTAATTTAACAGCTAGTAGAGCTTTTATTGACTGAAGGACAGGTGGTGGGGACGGATTGAAAATTGGCTGCCTTAATCTGAGCAACCAAAAAAAGAAGCAAAAATGCCCTCGCGTACAAGATTTCGGCACAGGTTAAAGCTCCCCAGGTGGTCAAAATTGATCCGGAGTCTTCCACTACGGCGCGGCTCATCGCTTACGTTGCGTCGGTGCGTTAAACCTTACAATCAATAGCCTGAGCAACCGCCAGGAGCCCTGATGAAGTACATCGCAAGTTCATGCTGTTGCTGGCAATTTGTTGCAACAGGGGCTCCTTCCACATGATGCACGGGGGACGTGAAGGGGTCTGGAGTGAGGTACAAATAGTCGGTTAAGTGGGTTTATGCCTCTTGAATGTGTTTGCTCACAATGGGCAAGCTGCGGGTGGGTAGGAGAAAAAGTACAGCAGGAGGCAAGGTCAGCTATGTGAGGAGGGGAGTAACCGGAGGAGAACCAGGGTCTACATAACAGGCGTCCACAGGAGCATGGATGAGCATATTGCAGGCAAGCTGATTAGCGTGTTTTAGGGGCTAAGCCCCTTAGGGGCTTAGCCCCTTAGAGCCACGCTGCATGGCATGGTGATGGACACTACATCTTCTACTTCCGAAGTGGTTAAAGTCCTGAATAAGGGGCAACGGAAGAGTGAGGAACAACAGCAGACGATGCTCTTCAGATGAGCGCCACCTAGCAACCCTCTTTGTTCCTGCTCGCACAGCACTGTTTTTCTCTGGGATTTCGGCTGATAGGCGCGATTTTTCGAGGTGGGACACCCATCACGCTAAAACACTCACTATTTTGTGAGTACGAAGACATTAATTGGCACCAGCGGAATTATTTCAGCACAACTGCGCCTCAACAGTAGCTTGAGCATTTGATGCCTAAAAAAACAGTACTTCGCCGAGTCCAGACTTCGCTAATCTGCAAAGAAGCGGTCCAGCTAGTGCACAATGGGCGCAGTCAATGGCAATAGAGAGAGATGTTCATGTTAAATAGAAATTTGTATTATTACTAATCGCTTAAGTACGATATGTAAAATCATCTTCGGTTGTAAAATCTGGAACACTGACGGTTGTTGAAAATAAGTGCATTACATGAGCAATTGAATGCTATTTTCTAAAAAAAAACATGTGCACAGTGCTTGCACACTTACAGGCCTATAAAAATTTCACGCAACCTTTAAGTGTTTTTTGAGGTTTAAAAAATATAATACATTCCAAGTAAGAATTACAAGTGGTTTTAAAATATTTACACTTTTATTAGCTTTCCTTTTGTACTCTGAGTACTGGGTGTCACAACAAATAATACTCCATTGCGTAACCGTCTTCTTCTTCCCCAATATAAGACAGGGCAGTGTATAGATTGTAACGAAATTTTGTTATGTAGCATCAAGGAGGTTAAACAATAATATGTAAGGGATATATCTCGCCAGATTTATATATAGAATAATATGTAAGGGATAAATCTCGCCGAAATCGCCACTTGAGGCTTCCGCGTAAATTGACGGAGGCCTTTATGGCATATTTTATTCGTGCTCTTAGAAACGTGAAGTCTAGCTATGGGCCAATAAAGTGTCCAGCTCGCACTTCAACTCCAGTTTCTCAAACGATGCTTGTACTGGCTCACTGGTGTCATGGAAGCTCGTGATGGTGTTCTAAAAAACCAAGAGCCACAAGAAAAAAAGGCATCCTGTGGTCGCACTCGAGCCTGGTTATGAAGCCGACGTCATTCGGACAGTGTATTTTTATGAAAAGCGTATTTTTAACGGACGCCGCTGTTGCTAGTCCGCACTAAACACCGGGACGTGGGCGGCTGTTTTGAAATTTGCCGCGAATTATCGCGTGACAACAGTCGGCACGCCAACGGAATTAGCCCACACGCTATGGGAAGTGCCCCTTATACGGTATGTGATGAGGTTATTAAGTGATTCTTAGACGTGGTGGGCTTCGATTATCGGTGAGCTAATAGTTTGTATATTTCGCGCCTCGTTCAGAAGAAATGGAGAAAGCAGGAAACTAGGGAGCGTTTTTCTGCACGCACAGACACTCACAAACGCCGGTAGTGCTTCCCGCACGGGGCACGAAGGGCCTCCGAAGGGCTCAGGCTGTGGCAGCAACCACTTGTCATCGCTCTCCAGAATCGAACTCAACGCGAACAGAAGTTAAACTTCCGAAACAAAGGATTATAGTGAATAGAAGAAACTGTGCTGGGGATTGTCGTGCGGGTGATTGTAACAGCGGCGATCCAATATCTGTCGCGATGCTAAGCCCTATACTTCTCTACTCGGACCGGGCGAACAAGCTGGTGATTGGCGTTTCACCAGCCCCTGCGCATGCGCGCGCGATGCGGCAAATGGCCGAAGGGAGGTGCTGGCGGCGTACGGGAATACACACAGGTCGCGCAGCCGATACCCAAAACACCAAAGTTGCACATGCTACCAAGGAGATCATTGTTTAGTAAAGAACTCCGTTAGGGTTTGTCATCCGCAATGGTAATAAAAGTGGCAAAAAATATATTCCGCGTTGCAAGGCCTAATGTTACCTGCATCGGAGCAACTCAACCCGAGCTGTTGGGGAAGACGCCTTTCTAAACATCCTTATGCGTGCTATGTGTGGGCTTCCCTAGTATTCATGGGGCCTCCAGCACTCGGTTGCGCTATTAGGGAACTGCCTAATAGGGATATAATACCGCGCCCCCCGTTTATTTATTTATTTTTATTTTTTTTTATTTACACAATACTGTCAATCACCAAGGGGGATTATTACAGGAGTGAGCATATAGATTACAGAAAAGGTGCGCAACTTGCGCAGGCGAATCACTAGGGTTATTGCAGTACTACAGTGCACATTACCAGTAGGCACAATCAAAATAATACAGTAAAATGAAAACAAGTATGCCTACTCAAACAATGCACACACCAATATGCTTACAAGCATCACATTACGTATATTTCAAGGTATTCAGGCAATTCCCGTAGTAATGACGCACACCAATTGCATACAGGGTAAGTATGAACACCATCCATCAAGATACACAACCTAGTACACGTTTTTCAGCAAGTTCCAAAAATTTTGCAATGGTTGTTTGTTGAGTGATAACAAAGCCTAATGCATTCCATTCCCGAATGGTGCGTGGAAAAAAGAATAGCTGAAAGTGTTGTTCCTAAATGAATATTCTTCGAATTCCCAAGAATGGCGTTGCCTTGTTGGTATAACGTCGCGAAAGGTCAAGAAGGAATCAGGGTTTATTTTCAATGATTTGTGGATTATTTGATATAGAAACTTTTGTCGAAGAAGATGTGCGCGCCTTGAAAGGGTGGGTAGCCCTGCCGGACGTAATACTTCAGTTGGCCAGTCGGTGCGTCCATATCTATTGTAGATAAAGCGCACTGCTTTGCGTTCAACCCTCTGCAGAGTTGTAATGTTAGACGCGGTGTGAGGGAACCAGACAACAGTTGCATATTCCAAGAGAGGCCATATGAACATGACGTAAGGGAGAAGTTTGGTTTCGTGGGTGGAAAAATAAAGTCCCCTTTTGATAAAAAATAATTTGTTTAATGCTTTCTTTGTGACGTAGCGGACATGGTCCGTCCAGCCAAGATCGGAATTCATCGTCACGCCTAGGTGTTTATAGTGGTTACACTTCGAATTTCCATATTCGTAAAATTGTACGAGAAATTTAATTTGGAAGTTGTCTTAGTAACGAACATGCACACTGTGTTGTCGATGTTGATCTTCATTTGCCAGTCGTCGCACCACTAAGCTATCTTTTTTAACGAGTTGTTTATTTTCAGCTGGTCTTCAGGGTGCTTTACTTGGTTATAGAGAATGCAGTCGTCTGCAAAGAGCCTTATTGGAACGTCGACTGGGTAAGCTCAGTCGTTGATGAAAATTAGAAACACCAAAGGTGCTAACACAGATCCTTGGGGTACTCCTGGCACAACTGGAGCCAAATCGGAACGATGGTTGCCGCACTGTACAAATTATTATTATTTATTATTTATTGATACTGTAACCCTCACTTGAGGGTCATTACAGGGAGGAATACAAACAAAACAAAAAAACAATACACAATGACAAAACAGACATTATGTTTCGTGCTGCCGGTAGTACAATTCTAGCGAACACTCAAACGCTTTGACATTTGAACTAGTAACAGCGTACTCTGGAAGTCTATTCCACACTTCTATGCTATAAGGAAAAAAAGAATTCTTAAAGCCATCTAGACGCGCCCAATAAGGCCTGAATGGGTGACTATGGTTCAACCGAGCTCCTCGTTTGGGTGCAGGTTGTATGTATGTGTCTTTATTTATTTTCATTTCGCCTCTTATAATTTGAAACAGGAGTTTTAACCTTTGCTTTTCGCGGCGCACTTGCAGGGGTTCTAGCGTACATAATTTTAACAGATTTGTGACGGATTCTGTCCTCCGGTACCGCGAGCAAATGAAGCGCACTGCTACCCTTTGAATTTTTTCTAGTTTATCTCTCAGTGACTGCTGATGAGGACTCCATACAGAAGACGCATACTCCAAAATAGGGCGAACAAATGTCTTATATGAAAGTAATTTGACATCTCTAGGGGCATGTTCGAGTTTTTTCCTCAAGTAAAACAACTTTCTGTAGGCCTTTGAACACACCTCCTCAACATGAGTGTGCCACCCCAAATCGCTGGTAATAGTCACCCCCAGGTATTTAAAGCTGTGTGTTCTGGTAAGAAAGTTATTTCCGATTTTATAATCATATGCGAGTACAGATTTCTTCTTGGTTATATGGGTGAACGTAGTCTTTGAAAAGTTAATTTCCATCCCCCACTGGGCGCACCAATTATGCAAGGCTTGCAGACAGCGATTAATTTTGATTTGGTCGTTTGTGTTAGTTACAGGAGCGTAAATTAAACAATCGTCTGCAAAAAGTTTGATTTTAACCGGGCTTTCGACAACTGCGGAAATATCATTTATAAAAATTAAAAACAACAAAGGACCCAGAACAGACCCCTGTGGGACACCGGACAGTACTTCCAATGAACTAGATGTGCAATCATCTACACGTACTTTTTGTTGACGGTTCTTCAAATACGCGGCTATCCAATTTAGTATATCTGAGCTAAGTCCTAGTTGCTGAAGCTTAAAAATTAATTTGTTATGAGGAACCTTATCAAACGCCTTGGCGAAATCTACACAAATGACGTCTATTTGTTGTCGAGCTTCGAGAGATAAATAAAAATCATGAACTGTTTCTATCAGTTGAGTAACAGTTGACAACGCCTTCCTGAATCCGTGTTGATGGAGATAAAAAAACTCTTTTGACTGAAGAAAAATAATAATGTGCCTTACTATGAAATGTTCTATGATTTTGCAACACACAGAGGTCAGTGAAATGGGGCGATAATTGTTCACATGAAGCCGATTGCCAGCTTTGTATATAGGCTTTACAATCGCAGTGCGCCAGTCTTGCGGTAATGAGGACGTTTCCAGAGATTTTCTGAAAATGATTGTTAAATAAAAGGACGACCATTCGGCATACCGTCGTAAGAATTCACTGGGAATTTCATATGGTCCGTTTGCTTTTTTAGTGTCAAGCCCTAGCAAGTGACTGAACACCCCTTCCTGCATAATAGAAAAGGGCTCCATTGCGCAGGCGCGCGGGCAAGCCTGGTCAGCATCCGCCTGATCGGTTTCATCTCTAGTGAAGACCGACTGAAAGAACTGGTTGAAAGAATTGGCTATCTGCAGTTTTTGCCTCACTGTTTCGGATCCAATTTTTATCTGTTCAATTTCTTCTTTTTTATTTCTCAAGTGAAGCCAAAATTTTGGCGGGGAACACTTAATGAAGTCAGCAAGGGTTTCGGTGTAAAACTTTCGTTTGGATTCTTTTAATGCCGTCTTTAACTGACCACGCAAATGTACGATTGCTACTGAGTTGGTTTTGTTTTTCCGCATGCGTTTTATTTTTCGTTTGATATGGACGATCTCCCGGGTTATCCACGGACTACGCTGTTTCGTTTTCTTTTTACGAGTTGGACAAATTTATCCGTGCAATGCTTTACAATGCTTTTGAAACGTTGCCATAACTCTTCTACGGATTCTGAGACAGAAGCAAGTTCAAACTCATGAAGGGACAGTTCTAGATAATCAAGTATAGACGTGTCATCGGCCCGTGCAAAATTTTTAATCTGAACCGGGATAAATGGCCGCTTCTGCGGCTTTGCGTCTAGTTGGATATTAACAGTTATCAGCTTGTGGTCCGATATTCCCTCTTCAACCGATAAAGTACTATGTGTCACTCTGCGTGATAGGAACACTAAATCAAGCAATGTTTCTGAATTAGCAGTTACTCGCGTATTTTCTTTTACAATCTGTGTTAAGTTATGAGAGAACATTATTTCCAACATTTTATCACCACTCAGAGTATCTATGTGTCCAGGTGTGACACTTTCCCAACTTATATGCGGTAAATTAAAATCGCCAGTCAGTATCAACCTCGTGTTGCCATTCTGAAATTTGCACAAGAAACTGTTCAGTTGGTCTAGGAAATCAGGCGTGGTACCAGGGGGCCTGTAAATTGCTCCGACAATAAAAACCACTTTTTCGACAAATATTTTGCACCAAACCGTTTCGGAGAGTGAGCAATCAATTCTTTCTGTCGTAATAGGCGACTTCACAAGAATGGCCACGCCACCACCACGTGAATCCCTATCCCACCTGTGTGCAAGATATCCGGGGGAATAATACAATCGTCGGGAATTGAAGGGGTCAACCATGTCTCGGTTATGACAGCAATTTGTGGGCTATGTGACAGCAACAAGAATTCAAGTTCCGTGACCTTATTCACAATGCTGCGAGCATTCAGTACAAGCAGGCGTAGCTATGCTTTTGGCGCAGAAGTGGAGGGGGAAGTGTTTGACGCAGATGCGGCATTCGAGCGGGTAGCAGCGGCAGCTCTACCATCCCTCTTGCCTTTGCTGTTTGAAATCGCACAACGCTCATTCTTGTTCTGATCCCAAGTGTAGAGCTTATCGTTTATTTTGAGCTTATCGTGATTCAGAGAAACCTTCAAACCGCTATCACGCTCAGCAGCCGCACTTTGCCATAACTTCCTCCGCACTTCCACTGTTTCACTCGCATAGTCATTACTAATACTTATGGAACTTCCCTTCAGCTTCGGACAATTTTTCATCACACGCTCTTTTTTCCGGTAGTCATAGAATCTCATGATGACTGGCCTAACCTTCCCGGGCTTCACCGTTCCCATGCGATGTATTCTCTCGATCGTCTTAACTTCTACATTAAGTTTTTCCTTAAATATCTTGTCCACGACCGCAACCATGAAATCCGATTCTGATTCTATACTTTTTTCAGCGAGACCGAATACCAAAAGATTGTTTCTCCGGCTTCTATTCTCGTAGTCTACCAGCCTTTCCGCCTGCTGCCGGACAGTAGCTTCCAAAGCATCAATTCTAAGGTTCATTTCATGGATTAGAGCAAGCGAACTGGTTAGCTTATCTGTTTTAACGTTTACTTCAGATATTTGGTCTTTTATAGCATTCAATTCACGCTCAGACTTGGCCTGGTTTTTCAAGATCGTTTCCAAGAGCTCTTGCGTCGTAGCAGGCCCGGGGTTTTCCTCGACGTCTCCCGACATAACAAGCATCATCACAGCAGACCAACAGTCAACTATAATACAGTAACATCTTCGAGGGCACGGCAGGATCAACAAGCATATATCATCACTACGACAAGAGGCTATTTCATTGCGGTAACCAACCTGCAAAAGCAGCAGCAGCGGTTTAGCCATGCTGTCCGCAGGCCGGGTGCCGTGCCCTCTGAGGCGGCTCGTGTCTCGTCGCTCCTGATATTCCGTCGCTGCAGGTGACGTCACTCGAGTCGGTAGCTTATCGGCATTTCCAGGTTCCAGGGTTCCACGTGGCGGCAGGAAGTATGAATTTCCATCGTCGCAGTTCGTCGTCGTTGCAGTCAGACCAAAAAAACACGGCGCAACCTGCAAAAGCAGCAGCAGCGGTTTAGCCATGCTGTCCGCAGGCCGGGTGCCGTGCCCTCTCTTGGTGGCATGGTTAGAAAATGACGCTGGTGGCGATCTGTTAGAAAATCTGTTAGAAAATCTGTTAGGCGGTCTGTTAGAATTGGTGGCGATCTGTTAGAAAATGACGCTATCAACGGAGAACCGGCCCATCCCCCAGTGAATTATGAAGCTTGAAAAGTGAGAGACACGGTCAAACGCCTTAGAGAACTCAATCAAAATTACATCCGTTTGCGAACGCTCCTTTATTCCTAGGGCTAAATCATTCATTGTTTCGACAACTGAGTAACTGTGGATAATCCAGATCTAAAACCACGTTGATTTGGGCGGAGAATGTGGTTTGATTCAATGAAATGTGTTAGAAACTGTAGCACAATGTGGTCGAGAATTTTGCTGAAGGTAGAGGTAATCCAAATAGGGCGATAATTAGCAGGGATCAGTTTATCGCCTGACTTGGGTATTGCAGTTATTTTAGCTATTTTCCATTTTAGCTATTTTCCCTTGATTGATTTGGAATATATAAGACACAAGTATTTACTAACAGGTTCGGCGTACCGTTTTAGGAAACCATTTAGAATAGCATCTGGACCGCAGATTTTAGATGCGGCGCATCTCTTGCTCTGAGGCATGTCCCTCCTGCGTCGTCGGGTCCGTCCGCACGCCACCTGCGCATGCGTGACTCTCCTCCGTTCGTCTCTCCCACAGCTGTGCGCAACACTCTCACTCCGGCGCATTAGCATAACGACAGCTGGCGCGCTTGGTTGGCGCGTGCTTCGCTGCGTTAACGCTGCGTTAACAGCTGCTCCGGTGCGCATGTGCGCGCATGTCCGACTCTCTCCCGCGGTCTCCTCTCCTTGAAGCGCTGTGAATATAAAGCGGGTATCGCTCCACGGCGGTTCAGTCAGCGCTCGCTCTCGTTCGTATGTGATGGAAGGCATCCTACGCGTTCACAATACGTTTCACGCGATGTAGAGAATCAACCCAATCGAAACGCCAATTGAACCCCCAGATGCGCCGCATCACACCAGGGTTCCCTCACGGGGAGATGGGGGCAATTTTCCTTTCGTTTATGCTCAGAAGGAGTGAAAGCACTCCCGCTTCTGATATGACAGGCGCGTTTGGTAGCGCTACATCTTCATTGTACCTGAAAATGCATGGCCTGATGACACTGTTACCAGTAGTGAACATTAAGTAAAAATAAGCATTGAAATCCATTGCCTTAACTTTGTCCTCTAGACCATCTGATGAAATTGGTGAAGTGCTGAATATATTGACTTAATATATTTAATAATTGTTTAATAATTATTTAATATATAATAATTGACTTAATATATTGCCAAAATTTGTGCGGTGATATTGTCATGAACTCTCTGTAGCGTATGTTTGCGGAAATGTTGCTTACTGGAACGAACATTATTTTTGAGGGATTTAGTCAGAGCGTTTATTTGGGAACGATAGCCTGGAGCAGTCAGGTGTTTATTAGTTTTTCTAAGCTGTTTAAGTTTACGTTTAATATGGATTATTTCACGCGTATTTCACGGTTGAACTTTTTTTTTTTGTTTTGCACACAGTACGAACAAAGTTTTCCATACAATACGCAACATGAGACTTGAATTTCAACCAAACCTCATCAATGCTATGGCTTTCAGGAAGGCACATATCAGAAAATGCATAGTACTCGTGCGCAAGGTATGTCATTATAGCAGCATCATTAGCTCTATTAAATGCGGGTACTAGTTTTAGTGGACCGTGCGGCCTGGATTGTTTAATCAAAGGCAGTGCTCTAAAACCATTTCGTGGTTAGATAACCCATCGAGTATGTCTATTTTTGTTTCTTTTTTTGGAACAGCGTTACTTACAAAGATTAGATCCAGTATTGAAGACGATGCTCTTTGCACGCGTGTTGATGCGCGAACAAGCTGTTCAAGATTAAATGAAAGAATTATATCTATTAGAACACTTTGCGTTTTAGTTTCGGTGCTAAGAGAACACCAATCGATTTCGGGAAGGTTAAAGTCACCGGTGAGTACGATTGCCCTCCCGTGAACATTGGAGTGGATGTAGTCATAGAAGGACTCAAGATACGTACTGTCAGCATTGGGTGGCCTATAAAATACACCAACTTTTGCCGCTTTGTCTTTGAGAAACATATTACACCACAATGTTTCAACATCGGCGACATCCCGCATGACAGAAAAGCATATGCCTTCTTTGAAAAGGAGCGCAACACCCCCACCACGTGATCCCCGGTCTTTTCGTACAATCGCGTAACCCAGTGGGACAGCGTCATTATCAGAGTTACTAGAATATAGCCACGTTTCAGTGATGGCAACAATATCAGGCGCTAGACCCAAAAGCATTGCTTCTAACTGGTCTACCTTATTGGCGATACTGCGAGCATACACGAGGAGGAAACTTGCCGACTTCGGCTTCTGGTAATACGCACTTCGTTTGCCGGTTGTTTCGCCGCAGACTTCTTGTTGGCGTTTTTTGTTATCTCAACCACGTCATTACGGCTTTCATCCCAACGATAAAGATGACCGTCGACATTGACCTCATCGTACACAAGGCGTACTTTTTCATTACGGTCCCTCATTTCTTGTGAAAGGCCACAGCAGTGGATTATTTTTTGTGACTGCAAACCAGCGCTGCAGGTACTAAGGTACCCAATGAAGCGAGGCGCGTACGATCAGCTGACCACTGATGTCGCTATCCGGTTTAAAGAGTTGAATGAAAAGGGCCACACGGTGGTGTTTGAGTGGATACCAAGTCACTGTGGCATCGCTGGAAATGAGTTGGCGGATGCAGAAGCACAGCAGGCACACACAATGGAACTATCCTCTCTATACCGATCACAAGGCAGGATGCCAACGCGATACTATATGGAGCACGTAAACAAGCTGCAGCCTTACATTCGTCGGACCGCAGAATCGACATGAACGCCTTCACAAGCTCGATCCAGAGTGGAAGTTCTGGTCAGTCATGCTCCTCGTCTTCGCCGAAGTCAAGAGGACATTGCTACACAGGCTGCGTCTTGGAGTAGCATTGACTCAGAAGTATCTTCACACAATCGGACGGGAGGACAGCCCAGACTGCCCTCTGTGCGGTTGTCCTGAGACTATCGAACATTTGCTTAGTGCTTGTCCAAAGTACTCTAGTGAGCGAATGAACCTTGAGACAGCTTTACTACGCTTGGACACTCGCCCTCTGTCCGAACAAAAGATTTTGGGCACGTGGGCTCACAACAGGAAGCAAAGCCTAGCCGTTAAAGCCCTGTTTACATTTCTTGGTGACTCCTCTTTGATTCTCGCCTCTAGGTTGCGACAAAATTGAACAGACTGCGAAATAATGTATGAGCAGTTTCCTTCTTTCTTTTTTTTTCATGGATGATAGTCATGTGCTATAAAGTGAACTGTAGTCATCTGATTCAGCGCCCCGTTGTACGTGAGACGTGTATTGGTTTTACTGTTTGTACATAGTTCATTTGTCTCTTTCACTGTCATTTCCCATACCTTCCATATTCATTCCTTTCTCTTTCTCTCCTCAGTACCCTCCCCCCAGAGGGAAGTAGCAGGCCCAAGATCAATTTCTCAGGCCGACCTCTTCTCCTTTTCAATAAACATTTACTTTCTCTCTCTCTCCAGTTTTCTTTCGTGGGAAGCCACAACTTTTTTCTGGCATCCCGGATAGCCTGCAAAAATCTTCGCTGACTGAAAACGCAGATTCTTTCAATTTCGGGCAGTTTTTCATGACATGTTCTTTGTCTCGGAAGTCAAGCAACTTCATTATTACAGGACTGGCTTTGTGATCAGGCCCCTGCTTTGATCGACCAAGACAGTGAATCCGCTCGACACCGATATATTTACGCTAAACACATCCTGAAAAATTTCTTTAATAACAGCTTTCTCGAGATCTTCCGTAGTCTCGTTATCCTGTTCGTCAACACCATATACTATAAGGTTCGAACGACGACTCCTGTTTTCAAGGTCGTCTAGTTTTTTAGCCATAATTGCAATGCTACATTCCAATTCTGATACTTTGTTAACGCAGTGCGTTTCTTTTTCCTCGAGTCCAGTAAGTTTTTCTAGTTTTATACCAATTTTATTCAGTTTTTCATTGTCCACTGTTTTGCCTTCTTTAATAACGTTGATATCCTGACCAATTGCTGATAGTTGCTGCGCAAGTTCTTCAAGAGTCGGTCCGAGGTTGGACTCAGTGTCACCACCCAGTAAGAGTAAAAATCGCATAGACGCACTCAAGTCACAAGCCAACTCATACAACTCATACAAAGGCCGAGGGCACGGCAGCAGTATTAGGCAAACATCATTAGAGCGGAAACATTTACCAAAGTTTTTCCTCACCTAGATAAGGAAGAGAAACGGATTTTTAGCTGGCATCCTGACACTGCCACCGTGCCCACTGCTGGGAAATCCTGGGGCGGCTTTCTTTATACCGAGCAGTTGCGATGGTGCTGGCGACGAAATGGTATCTTCCGGTTGAAGGGCGGTGCCGGCATGGGTGATGCCGTGCCATACTTCCCACGATGGAAAATGATGAACCAATTCACGTTCTGCGCCGGCGTCCTCCAAAATCTTCATCAGCTGCTTATCGGTTGACGACGATCGTCCCGTTGGTGTCCGGAGGAACACCAGAAAAGTCTGAATGAGGAAGAGAAATGGATTTTTAGCCGGCATCGCGACAATGCCGCCCTGCCCACCATGCCCACAACTAAGACAAAAATTGTTCATAAATGCAACACTGATTTTAAAAAGCCGGTCATTGTAAAAAAAAGCAATGAAATTTCGCAAAAGCTCGAATTTGAATACCAGTATTTGAATGCTAGCATTAGTATACCAGTCGGATGCACCACCTTCACACCGCTAAGCCGAGCGAGTATTTCGGCTTGAAAATATATGCTGGAGAATATATGCGGTCGTGCATATGGCCATTGCATAGCCTTAGTCATACCTAAAGAGAAATCTGTTGCCGCTGTCACGTGACGTCACGGAGGCGCCATAGCCACTTGGAAACACTCATCGTGTACTTGGGCTGTCTAGCAACGCGGCTTCTTGTGGCACGTAACGACCAAGAAATCAAAATCAACAGCGACTAGATTTTTTTTTGGTTGGGTTGCATGCAGCTATTGAAAATTTCTGACGAACAAGTTTTATCAGCTGTTTTATTGGTAACTTCAATTGCCTTTAATGAGAAATATTTATGGTTTTGCAGCGACAGGAAGTTTTCTAACTTGGCCAGCCTTGCGAGTACAAATTGAACGCATCTCCGTGGTACACGAACGTATGCCCGTTGAAAGGCTACTCAGCTGTAGATATATTAGTAGGAAACTTTGTGCCAGCAACAGTGCTCCAAAAAGTAGAGGGATGAGGGCAAAAGCAGGTTGACCAATGCCTATCTCTCCTTCGCAAGGAAAGACTGTGGTTCCACGCAAGAAGAGCGAAGACGCTACCACTCTGGTAAGCTGCAGGTGCAAGAAGATAGTACGGAAGGTCTGTGTGATTGGGGAGAACGGGATATTTCTCGGAGATGGGCACAACAGACCATACAGAGGTGTCGCTTTGCATTGTAGAGTTAAAATGGAATGTGCTTCGGGGGTATAGAAAATTTACCTGTCACTCAAAATGGACACACGGCAAGTCCATTCACCATAACTTTCCTGTTAGTTACAACGAAACCTGGAGTTTGCTTTTGTTATTTTTAATTCAAAAAAATCCTCCGTCGCATGCCCCCGCGCGAGGGACACGAGTAAATGCAGAGCATTGGGGTCGTTTACGGGGCGTAGGGTTGGTGGTGGTGGTGGTGGTAGTTGCTGGTGGTAGTTGTTGGTGGTGGTAGTTGGGTTTGAGAGAGAGAGAGAGAGAGAGAGAGAGAGAGAGAGAGAGAGGAGAGAGAGAGAGAGAGAGAGAGAGAGAGAGAGAGAGAGAGAGAGAGAAGAGAGACGTAAGTAGGTAACGTCAACTTGTTGACGTTACCTACTCGTCCCTTCGTCCGTCGAGACGCTGCTTCTTCCTGACGAAGGCCTGGATCCGCAGCTCGACTTTGACGCTTGGCCGCGGCTTCTCGTTCACGAAGGTCGGCGTCGGCGGCACGCTTACGACGCTTGTGTTCGGCGTCGGCAGCGCGCCGCCTCTCCGTCTTGTCTTGTGCCGACGTCGACAAAGACGATGGTACGATGTCTTGTACTGGTTCCGCGACGCTAATGTTGGATTGCGTCCCGGTACTAGTTGAAGGTCTTGCTTCCATCGCTTATCAACAGCGACCGCCGACGAACGCAAGAGAAGAGAGCGCAGGAGTTGACTGGAGTGGAGCCCGCGCCAACCCGCTTTATAGGGGGTGGTTGTATTGCGGTAACGTTTAGTGTTTGGGGGGTTGGTGCTATCACGTGTACACCACGCAGCTATCACGCCGCTAGCACGCCGCTGAGTCGCCAACGCACGCCGCTGACGACGTAGTTTGAATGAGTCAAGGATATAAGGCGCGTTCGTAGCCTTTGATTCTGTGTCGTTTTATGACGCAGTGGGTAGAGCACCATGTACCTTGCGTTCCGCCCGCAGGGTCGTGGAATCGAAACCAGGCGCCAGTAACTGTTATTTCTTTTTCTTTTTATAGTGTAGGGGGAGGCTGGCTGCTGCGGACGCCGACGCACGGGTGACATCGTGAGTTATACAAATGCTCTGCATTTAAAACCTTGATCCTAGACAAATGTATATAGGTGTATTACGTCAAAAGACGCCCGTGGGCGGTTTAGTGTGCGCAGTCTGTGTTCAGACTGCGCAGCGTTTGTGTCATCTGAAGGATCGTGTGTGCTTCGCATCAATGAAAAAAAAAAATGATTTGTAAAAGCTGTAAATTGCGTGTAAATTGCGTGCAATACAAACAAATGTGCATTCCAATCAATCTTGAAATTATTTAAATATTTCTTGAGTGCCACCTTTATTATCTACAAATACTTTTTTCAAATCACAGCCTAATCAAGTATATATATTCTTGTTTGCGAAGCTGTAGTAGCAATAAAATTTAAAGTAGACATCCTGTTACTAAGTATTTAGCAGAAAATGTGAAAGTAAATATACCTTTTTTCATTCTGTTTTTTTCAAAAAAAATTTCAGATTTGTTGTGCATTCTTGCCGTTACCACCAGTCTTCTTCTTCCTGAATAATTACCACCGCTGTTGATGTAATAATGGTACAAATTGGAAATAATTGTGAAACTGTAGTAACAGTGAATTGCAAATAACTTTTCGGCTGACTCCAGTTGCGAACGGCCTGAAATATTTTTAAAACGTGTTGGTTGACCTTGATTGATTGGTTGAACATTTACTTGGCGGAGATCTGGCCCCTTGGCTGGGTTGCAGTGCTTATCTAGGGAATTTGCTGTCTTAGTAGCGAATTTGCTCCCAGGGAATGTCTTACTAGGATTCATATAGAGAATTTGTCTTACAATACACGCAACTCAATGGCGATATGAGCATAGCAGTGTCGGCAGGATACTCGACGGCACGGCGCCCGGGTAAGAGAATGCGACCCCATAGAACTTGCCTTGCTTTTTGATTTAGCGATTTTGGCCACCTTGACCGGTATTCATAGATAAAGGTTAAGCGTCAAGGCCCCAAAATTTGATCGTCTTGCCCCTCCTAATTGGCTCGACAGGGGAGAAGGTGCTTCTCAAGGGCTATAAAACTTAGGCGGTCGTAGCTGATTTAAATGAGTAGCTCTTTCACCAGCATTACAAGGTGAGTAGCTTCTGGATATAAATGTAGCGAACCCCTTTTTCGACATTCTTTTTATTTTGAACAGGCGATGTGGCGATGCCGAATCGCGAATTAGCTTTTTCTGGTTTATTGCTTCGATGGGTAGACGGATTTATTGGGCCACGGCTCGGGTTTTCATTGACGGCATCCATGTACTCATAGATGGTGTTGCTGGCTGCAGCAACTGCTGCTGGCATTTCTCTTCCGGTGAGCTTCAACGTCGGCATGAGGGGAAACACTGTTGTGTGCGTTTTGCTCTGCGCGTAGCCCTCGATTTTTGGACACGCAGCATGGCGCACTGTAGTGCAGACCCACCTTAAGTGCTTCCGAAAGCCTCGGCCCTGTGAAATTTGATTTTGATTGATTGTTGATTTAACGCGCCGACGCTACACAAGCGATGAGGCGTCGTAGAGGAGAGTTCCGGATTAATTTTCGGCACCCGGGGATCTGTAACGTGCGCCGAAATCTCGAACACACGGGCGTTTTTCACTTTTGGCCTCATCAGAAAAGCCCTACGGATTTTTCCGCAGACCGCACGCACCACTGCGTAGAGGTAGGGATTCTGAATACGCCCGTTGTTAAAGCTGCCGCGGAGCAATATGCAAGAGAACGTAGAAGTATTTTCGCATACTCGTCGATGGAGCGATGGTATCACGGTTGAGTTGTACTAAACATTCTGTGGTCACGACGGACAATTTTTGTAGTGTAGTGTTTTTGGTAGCAACTAAGGCTATATTATGTGCCAAGTAGGAGGTTTAGTGTATTTGGGGGATAATAACCAATTTTTGGAAAACGTTATAGCTTGTTTAGCTTGTTTAGCAGTGTCTCGTTTAAAAAAGTAAGAACAGAGGAAATTCTAAAAAGAGCATTCTCTCCTGGAGTAGGCTGGGGTGAAATGGAATGTGTTTGTTGTAGAATAGACTGAAATGTTTTTGCCTCAAGTCCTAAAATTTCATACATGAGAGTAAGATGTCGTTTTCTGTGAGTTCTTGTGAAATTCTTCACATCTCCGTTTATCTTGCTTCCTAAGGAATTTATGTGCGCGATGTGTGTGTCCAATGCGGAGACGACAGAAGATAACTTCTTTGAGCTGTTATTCATATCTGCTTGATTCCCATTCTTCTATCATGGGTTTAACTATGCAGTTTGTTGTTTGTTTTCTAATCCCATGATGGCTGCCACGTTTCTCTCAGTTCGATCCGTATAAATTTCATACAGTCACTGTGACGAATCTATACTTGCTTTATTGTTCCGTTGCCGGCTGTGGGACACAGGCATCGGCTCTCTCATTTCCATTGATTCCAACATGGCTAGGGACCCAGCACAACCTAACTTCCTGTCCTTGCTTTGTGAACGCTACTAAATTGTGTATTATGTCTTCTATTACAGTTTGAGCTGCATTTTCGTAATGCAGTGATGTCGTGCGCGGTTTCAAGGATTTCAAGGATTTTATTAAACATTTTTCGGTACATACACATTGCACGTAGTTATTAGTACAGAAGGAGGTCCCAAAGTAAAACTGTCGGGGGGACCTCCTGTTAATAAATGCGGAAATGTTGTTAAAAAATATGTAGGCAGTCGAGGTACGGGTCAGTTTAGCACGCTAATTGAATATGCAAACACTTTGATGATTGTGAAAGCGGCGATCACAAACACTGCGATGATTGTGAAAGCGGTGATCCGATATCGGTGCTATTGCGATATTGTCGCGATGCTAAGCCCTACACTTCTGCACTCGGACCTGCCGCCCAGGCTGGTTAGTGGCGTTTTACTAGCACCTGCGCATGCGCGCGTGATGCGGCAAGCGGCCGAAGGGGGTGCTCCCTGCGCACGGGAATAAACACGCCGCGCAGGCGATCACCAGAATACCAAAGTTGCTGTGATGGACTCGTTTGGTCTTGTGGGTGTACGACGCGTAAGAACGGTACTCGAGAGGGTAAGAGAAAAGAAAGTATATTAACAGCGCCACCAGAAAACGAGACAGCGGAAAAGCGGTACAATTGCGAAGCACAACAGCAAGAACACACGAGTCCGATACCCCTAACCAGCGTTCGATACAGGGGAAAAAAAAACGTTCTCACAGACGCCTCGACGGTCGATGTTCGGCGAAGTCGGTGGCGGGTCACCGCCAGTCCCGGTCGCGGTCGAGCGCTGGCCGTCTGTCGCCAGCTTTGCCCGAGCGAGACGGCAGAAGATGCACCACGTCCTACGTGGCGGGTGCAGCGGTGGTTCCGCCCTGGGCCGTGATCCCGAGCCTCAGCCAGTCGCACGATCACGCCCGGTCGTCTGCTGGTCGCACACGGGTTGGCGGGCCCCAACTCATACGCCCCGAACTACTCGACCGGGATCACAGGAACTGCGGGTCCGCCCCCGGTACTTGCCCGCTCGTCCGCTCCGAGTCTCCGCTGCCGCCCGAACAGCGTTCCACCTCCAGCCCTTTTAGCTGCGAATGCACTTTATAAGCGACCCCGAACCTTCCGCCGTCCGCATAGCAACAGCTGCGGGTGCGCGCACTTTTCGTCTTCCTTAGCAACGGGGGGAGATGGGCGCGCGCTGCCTGGCCGCTGACATAGCACATACCCACGTGGGAGATTGGCCAGGAATAAGTGCGAATGCACTTCTTAAGCGAGCCTGAATCGTCCACCGGGGAGGTGGGGGCAAGTTCGAATGCACTTTATAAGCGACCCCGAACCTTCCGCCGTCCGCATTGCTCCTCCTCCTCTCCCCTAGCAACGGCGCGAGGAGCGGAGAGGAGCGTCCGTAGCAACGGCGCAGCGACGTCACACCCCACGTGACTGCGCGCGCTCCGCCACCTCACCGCGGTTTGCGCGGGCGCGCGCCACTCCCCGCACCGCTCTCCGAATGCAACCGAATGCGCGCAACCGAATGGAAGCAACAACGCAACCGAATGCGAGCACTGTACGCGTCGTTGAAGATACCGCAGCGGTTGAAGACAAGGCAGTGCGGCGAAGAGCCCGTGAAGCCGAGCGCAAGCGGGCGAAGCGGGCTGAGGATCCCGAACTCCGCGCTCGGGAGGCCGAAGGGAGACGTAAGCGGCGCATCGCCTGCGGTGATGAAGGCCGGCAGCGAGACGCCGAACGAAAGCGTGCGAAGCGAGCCGAGGACCCCGAAGGCGTTCTGGCCCGGGAGCGCGCGGCGCGTGAGCGTGTGCGGGCCCTCGAATTCGATCGGCCGGACGCGCGCTTCAAGCGAGACTTCCTGGACCGCAGCTTCGGCAACAGCTGCGCCGTGTGCGCCGTGTGCGACCCCGTGCATTCGCACTTAACCATGTTCACCCTCGGGGAAATGCCTGGGAGTTTTTCTTTCTCCTTCACGTCTTCGTGCGCCAGCGCGTGGTCCACTTTTTCCAACAATGATGGCCAATCCTCACAGTTGCACATGCGAGAAAGGAGGTGAAACTGGGGTGAAGAACTGTGTTAGGGTTTGTCATCCGCAATGGTAATGAAAGTGCAAATAAAACATCTTGCGCGTTGCAAGGCCCTAATCTTCCCGGCGTCCGAGAAACTCCATGGAGCTGTTGGGCAAGACGCTTTTCTAAGCATCCTCGTGTCTGCTATGTGTGGGGTTCCCTAATATTCATGGTGCCCACAACACTAGGTTTCGCTATTCTGGAACTTCTTAATAGTGAAATAAAACCGCAAGCCCTTTTTAGGAAAACTAAGACAAATGATGTTGAGCAATACAACACTTATTTTCAAAAGTTGGCCATTGTAAAATTGAAGTAAAATTTTGCAGGAGCTTACATTTGAGTACCAGTTTTTGAATACAACTACTTCTATACTAGTCGGATGCATGACGTTCTCACCGCGAAGTCAAGCGAGTATTTCGGCTTCAAAATAGATGCTCGAGAATATATGCGGTCGTGCGTACAGCCATTGCTCGCAGACTACACAATTTTGGGTGCGCAGCGTTGGACATGTACTAAAGAGAAATCTGTCGCATCGGTCACGCGGCGTCATGGAAGCCGCCATTGTAGCTGGGAGTGTTCATCCCGTACTTGGGCTGTCTTGCAACGCTCCTTCTTGTGGCGCTTCACGACCAAGAAAACAATAACGGCTACATTTTTTGTTCTTTCCGTCATATGCAACTATTAAAATTTCTGGAGAACAAGTTTTTACCAACTGTTTTTATATGTAACTTCCATCGTCTTTCATAAAAATGTTTACGGTTTTGTGGCCACCGGACGTTTTTGAGCTTGGTGAGCCTTGAGAGCAGAAATTTAACGCGTGTCGGCGGTACACGACAGTACGGCCGTTGAAACGCAGTTGTGTTGTAGATATACAGGGTGGTACGACGATAAGTGGAACACTTAACTCTTTACCTGAGCGAACCGCCGCTCGTTTCGCGGGCAAACTTCACATGAAGATCACATTTCATGGTCTATTTGGATTGACACCAGCAAAAACGACGGTACTGAGCTGTTTATTCTGATAATAAATAAAAACGATTTTCACCTATGGTAAAATGGCGGCCGATTTGACAAGCGAGTCAGTGCAAGCTGATCTTGGAACGACGGCGCCACCTGGGGTATTCATAGAGAAACGTGCGATGGGATTCACGCTCCTTCCATGGCAGGAGCGTGTGTAGCAGACGATCAGAAAATCAGAGTTACTTCAAAGAGCTCTGCAGAAAATGTGGAAGCAGGTGAAGAAACACCTTATTGGCGCTGATGAACCGCATGAATATTTTATTTTTATTTTAGTTGGTATCAGCTGTTATCCAGCTTTTCGCGATCATCGTAAACTAGGAACGAGAGATTTTTTATCGCCTGTTACCTCATTGGGTTGATTTCTACTGTGAATCCCCATCATCCGTTTCGCTCTGCATACCCCAGGTGGCGCCGCCGTTCCAATATCATCTTGCAATGGCTCATTTTAAAGGTATTAGCGCACAGAAACGGGGACAAAGAAAGGAACACACTGACAAGAGCCTTCTATCCAACTAGTTCCAACTAGGCCCCCTCTGCAGTGATTCAATGACTCGTACACACACTAAACATTTTTGCACCCTTAGGGATGCGGAAAGGGTGCATTCAAAATTTTACACCCTTTTTGCACCTTTTAAGCACCCTAATTTAGCTCCGGCACCCTAACATGAGGGTGCTTTAAAAAAAAAAAGGGTGCAAACAGCCGTTTCAAAGAGGGCAGTTGCAGCCGAAGAGGGTGCTGATTGTTTTTTATGGCCGATTACGGTGTTCACGACAGCACCCTATGGTTTGGGTATTAAAACAAAGGGTGTAAATATGCTAGTAGAATACAATGAGATAAAACGCGCTAACAAGACGAGGACGAAGAGAGAGGACACGAGCACAAGCGCGTCTTGTCCTCGTCTTGTTAGCGCGTTTTATCTCATTATGTGTCACCAACAGGCCCAAATCTCGTCCCTCTTGGAATGCTAGTAGAGGGTGCGAAATTGCACAAAACATGCGGAATGTTTGGATCCCACTCTGCAAATCATTACTTTTTCGAGTGAATCACAAGGTTTATTTCGATGTCTGGATATGCGGGAAGGGAGCGCTACTAAATGCCTTTAGTAGTCCTATAAATAAAATTTTTACTCAAGGCATCGATGTCTTCAATGAAATTGAATTTACCTAAGAATTTGTTCTCGTATTATTATGCAGTAACACTGCTGACGCGAATCTGCGCAGTCTTTAAATGAGGGTTTTGATTTGATGATAAACAAACAAGCATCGAATTATTTTTCAAACTGTTCATTAAAATCTTGTTTCATGTACGGAAACTAAAAATAAATGGAACAGTATGCAGCCGAAAATGAAGGCGTTTGCGATGGGATCTCTCTTTGCCACATTTTGCCATATAGCCATATAGCAGCCGCGGCACCGGCGTTAAAACAGAAAAAAAATAGCAGCCCTTGCTTATTACGAACATCGACACAATAACAGTCCCCCTCCCACTTTTTTTTTCTACAGCCTTGCGCGGACCACAGCACAACATCGAAGTGTGACATCTGTATCATCACTCTGTCGTTCCCTGTTCCTCTCCCGCCCCACCAACACAATCATAGCCCCCTCTGACAACTGTCATTCTCTTCGCTCAGTGGAGTTATAATGTAATAGCAATCACAATTTTATTACATTATTATTGTTAGCAACCGTCAATAATGTGTACAAATGCAAGAAACAGATCACCTAGTTCCTCCTGCACAAACAACTCTGGAGAACAAGGCAGATATCAAAATAAAAGAAAAGTTGGAGAGAGAGGGAGCATAAAATCGGCCGCTCAATAAACAGACCCCAAATATTACTACGATTACTTACACTAAAACACTACCAAATTTCATTGCACAGTGTTATATTGCCACCTGATGCTTTTTTATCGTTAAAATCGAGCGCCAAAGAACTTCAGTTTGCGTTTTGTGTTTGTGTACTTAAAAAATATAAGCTTCTTTATTATAACACACTCAATAAACAATAAAACTTAAAGTTACTGTTATATCCAGTACAAGAGGCGATTGTTTATTAAGTTGTCGTTTTAATTTGTTTACTGCCAACTGCCAACTGCTGACACCCTGAGTACGGCGTACGGTGGCACGGCCGGTACAGTTATTTTGGATCGCCCCGTGACCTGTAAGGCGTCGATTGTAATCTCTGCTGTGGCGTTAAACAAGCGTAGTTATTATGATTAATTGGGCCCCTCGTGCACATCCTATGGATGCTTGCAGGCACTGTATGGGGTTGCTCGGTTGCTTCGGTGCTACTACTCTATCGGGCAATCTTTATTAGTCTGCTTCGCTAAAGCCTGCCTACCCTCGGTTCACTGTCCAAGAGCAACGTCAAGCAGCTAGAGACACTACAGGTGCAAGCTTTGCATATTTGCCGGGGACTCTCTAAGTGCACTTCAACGACCGGGACACTTTGTGAAACGAGATGCCTCTCACCCAATTAAGACAAGAAAATATCCGTGTCTGCCTCTGCATGTTAGCGGTTCGTTTGACCATCCTTTAGCTGATAGTTCCAGAAGTCTTGTGCCGGTTTACTATCAACGTCCTATTAGACCCAAGTTACCACCTTGGCAGTTTTCTATGTGGACCACCTTGGCAGTTTTCTATGTGGTCAATAACAACAACAGTGCGTGCGATCGGCAAAAAGTCAGCGATGCCTCCACTGGCCTTGACCTACTACCCACTTAAGCATACATCTCGCTGCTATTGCGGACATAACCACGTATATGCTGCTGCGTCCGTGACTTCTGGATCTTCGCCATAGGTGTATGGGTGCCATCTTCGGCGGTGTCTGTGAGCCAAAAGCTCAGCCACAAGACATCGGCTACAAAAACCGAGCTGGCAGCAGTAACAGCTGCGCTGAAGATTGTTAGGGACTGCCCTCCAAAACCTTGGGTAATTTTCCTGGACTCCCGCTCTGCGCTACAAACGCTTCCTTGCTTGAGAATTCTCAAGCAAGGAAATAATTAAGGCCAACTGATACAAGAAATCAACGTCATACACACAGAGGCACCCCGCAACGGGCACACTATTTCTTTGCAGTGGTTGCCAAGACACTGTGCCATCACGGGCAATGTGATATCGGATCGGCTCGCACGCGAGGGCCATTCCACGAGCTCACCAGCACAACTCCCTTTATCCAAGGAGGATCTCAACGGAATAGCCACAACTCTCGGATGGCGCATGCAATTGCAGCAATGGCGGAACCCGGACCTGCAGTACGCCCCCCTTTATGCTATCAACCCGCAGTGTACGTTTCGTATACCTCACGGTTTATCCAGGCAAACAGAGTGTGCTATACATCGCCTGCACCTCAAAGTAGCCCATACAAAAAACCTTTCTTAACAAAATCAGTCTGATAGCATCACCTCTGTGTCCGCTTTGCGGTGTACGAGAAGACACTGAACACCTGCTATGTGTTTGGCCACGCTTCAACTCGGCGCGAACGACAGCGCGAAGTTTATTACGGGCGAGAACTGTCAGCATGGAGTACTTTTTAGGCCCCTGGAACAAGGAAGACAGTGCGGTGCGGGGTTTTAAAGCTCTTGTGCGTTTTCTCAGAGACTCTGGACTCGGCTCCAGCCTGTGACTGCCTCTGACTTTTCTTCTGTTTTTTATGTATGCTGATGTGTCTGTCTGGGGGAGTTTCTTTCGTTTTTTCCTTTTCGTATTTGTATTATTCATGTAAGCATATAACCCTCATCACATGTCCACCAACCATCTGAAGTAGCAAGCCCAGCAATATGCAGGGCTGACCTCTTCGGTCTCATTAAAGAATTTTCTCTCTCTCTATCTCTCTCTCGTCGTCTTCGGTTATGTCTGCCGTGTTCGACTTCACGATGAAGTATTTGAGAACAACTTTGCCACCTGAAGACGGGTATTGTCGTTTGGCGCTTGCCCCTGAACGTCGCTCGCTCTTTTGCGTGGTTTCCTGTCAGGTAAGTTGCTCGTCACATTTGCCGCGTTTCTTGTCACCGGATGTCGTTTGTAGCTGTAATCGCCGCTTTAAGGATTCGTTTGTGTGAATCGCTTAACTGAACTGGGTAGGTTGAACCCAGAGGCCTCGTGTTTAGAAAGGCTAGGTCCGTAAGTAGATTGTGGTACTTGCATTGAGCGCTAAAACGCAGTGGTGCTAGACGTAGTGACATTTCTTATTCCGCAGCACTATACTGAACAGCTTCAGAGTTTACCACTGCTAACCACGTCTTACGCTTAGTTTATCAGAGCAAGGGCGGCTACTCCTCCAAACTGCGCTGCGCAGCGTTTATGGCTTCGTTAATCACCACTGTCACATGTGCCGTGTTGGGAGTGGCAAGGGAGAATCGGTTGCGAGTGATTGTGTGCGCCTCGCAAGCTTCGTTGCGTTTGCTGCGAGCCACTTCACCATGTGTGCGGTGCCTCTGTATGCGGGCATTGATTTTGGCTGAATGTTGTGTTGCCTGAGTTGTAACATTCGTGCACCCAATCATTTCCATTCTTGCATGTGTGGTAATTATGTATCCTCCTATTTTAGACCTTTGCACGATCTGAGCTCATCACGTCCCTCCATTCAGCCGGAAAAGAGCCACAATCTTTGTCAACAGTGTTTGGCCGACAGAACACAGTTTCGGTAGCACAGTGGGCTCGCACAGTTGAATAATGTTGGATTACGTTTTCTCCCCAGTAAACATAATTGGTGTCTTATGCATAACCTAACATGTAGCCACTAAATGGCATCCTTGATTGTTGATTTCGAAAAACTCAAAATTTCGCCCAAAGTCATAATGTGGGCTTAGCAGTTAATCACCATGTATACTACTTTCCTGGTGTTAGTCATTTTTACGATGAAGCCATATTTCTTCGGTGTTGACACAAAAATGTTATTACCTTTGTAGTTTAGTTTTGGATAAAGCCTGACCAGTTGTTCTGTTTCAGCCATTTTCTGAATGTTTATCATGTGATTTGACTGTCCTTGCAGTCCACTTTCCCAAATAGTTATGTCAGTTACTATACCATCTAAAGAGGCCTGATTGGGGTTCGGAAGGATGCGATTTACGCACGCTAGTGCTTGCCCACCAATAAAGGAACATCCTTCCACAAAGAAAAAGAATTGAAAGTGTAAAGTATCAGCTGCATTTATCCTTAACTGGAACATGCCAATTGCAAGAACACGGAAAGGCGGGTTACTTGGTTTGACATCTTAGCGGTAACTTTTGCGCACTCGATACGGGGACACAGAAAAAGATGACGCGAAGGCAAGCGCCTGTCTTCGTGTCATCTTTTTCTGTGTCCTCGTATCGAGTGCGCAAATGTTACCGCTAATTACAAGGCCTGGGGCTTTTCCTGTAAGCACTGTGGATGTTAGGAGCTGAACAGCTGAGAGTAAAACCACTCAAACACATCTGCCAAGGCTGTTGTTGCTCCAAGATGCGCGCAAGCGTTGAGTCTGCTTACATTGCACCTTTCTTTAAGCAACCGACGTGCATACCCCACGTACTCCTGATTGGGCGTGTGCTTATTCTTTCTTGCATCCACCTTGTTCCAGTCGTCAGGTTAATTTGGGAATGGTGGAATCCAGAATTTGCGGGCAAGATACGAGAGCTTGAACACAACCCACTTGCCCGAAGTGAGTTTTCAAAGATCTCCACCAGCAGAAGGTATTGAAGTGAGGTGTAAGCATTGCCTGAAAACCATACCAGATAAGGAAGCATAGCTTACTTTATGAGTCTTTCTCTCCAATTTACCTGTTTTGAACTACAATAAGTGCCACTGAAAAGTGACACGTTGTTTCCTGGTGACTTCTGATGCCTGATTAAGTTTCTGGGCATACATTTTGCAGATTGCTGACATGTGTAACATGTATGTCTGCTTGAGCAGTCAGAAGCTGATGTTAGCAGTGAAGTAGGTGAAAAATGAAAGGCTTGATTGTAGTTCTGCGCAGATTACCTACATTGTTTTCATTCCTAGAAAAGCAAAATTGTGGTAACCCTGCCAGCTGTTCTGCATTCCTGCATTTTATTATCCTGGTACGAATAGTAGAACCTGCACGAGTTAAGCTGCTTGTTAAAGGTGAAATAAACAGTGGTACAAAAAGCAAAAGAGCATCTACTAAATAAAAATTTCTTCACAATCACAGGATGTCAACGGTCCACCTACCAACTTGCATCCAGCATTGTCGCTGCTGGCTGGAGCGGCGCATGGAGCATTTTTCAGCTTCTAGAAGTTTCGGATCAACGCTGCCCCAAGTGAAGGATGCCGCAGAAAGATTTTCTGTTTTAGTGCCACAATTTCATGTTCTCAGCATTTAAGTTACTCGTAAGGCGTTCTAAATATTCATCACCATGAGGGCATGTTACCTTTATCTTGGGTGGAATGTAGCTGCAGTCAGGTTATTTGTGACAGAAACAAGTGAATCACGTGGTGACAGTCATTGAGGCTTTTTTGATTGTGCCTGCTTCTGAAATGACGTTTTCATTCGGCTGAATACCTTCTAGTTATTACAATTTGTTAACAAAATATGATAAAAGTCAGGATTAGTTCTACTACTCTGCAGGAAAGAAATGCCAACATACGCTTTAGGAGCCTCTGATATTTCAGGTCATTGGCAGGTGAGCAATAAAACAGAACTGAAAATTGTTTAAAGTAAAATCAAATATTTGTTGTCACCAGTGCATGACTGCGTTTTGCTCTCCCAATTTCTAACGACGCAGGAAATGACAATAAAAATAGCGAAATAAACTAGACAGCTTGCTAAAATAAACAAATTAAAAGAATTCCTGAATGTTTATAAAGTGGTGATTCAGGAAGGTTGGTTAGGTGTCAGTGGGTTTACACACCCAACTTGCGGGGACGCACATGAGCTCTTAAAAAATAAATTTTTGGAGATGCGTAGTGGCTATGCACTAGTCATTGTTCTTATTAGTTTGAAGAAACAGTAAGGCAGTCACTGACCAAGTCAAAAAAGTAAAAAGACGCTTCGGAACCCGTACGGGTTCCTTGTTCACAATGCCGTCGAGCCGAGACTTCAGTTCACAGTCGAGTACGAAGAAGATGATCGTCTGCCATTCCTCGACGTCTCGGTGGAACGCAAGAACGGTGAGCTCTCCTTCAGTGTGTACCGCAAGCCAACACACACCGGGAAGTACTTGGACTTCCAATCGAACCACCCGGTCGCCCACAAAAGAGCCGTCGTTTCATCGCTTTTGACGCGTGCGAAGAGAATCTGCAAAGACGGGAACAACCTGGAAGCAGAACTTAAAATAGTACGCTGGGAACTTTCTGGCAACGGCTACCCACAACATTTTGTGGAAAGAATTGAGAAGCAAATACTACAACCTGAGGCTGCCAATCGTAAGGTCTTCACCACCACTGCCGGCATTCCGTATGTACGTGGTATCAGCGAAGCTTTGGCCCGTATTTTTGCGGATTATGACCTACGCATTGGACACGTGCCGGCCAGCAAGCTTCGGAATGAGCTGGTAAAAGTCAAGGACCCGCTGCCCGATAATCGTTTCCCCGGTTTTGTCTATCGTGTCCCGTGCGCCGATTGCAAGCATGTTTACATCGGTGAAACAGGAAAATTCCCCAGAAGGATGAAAGATCACGAACGTGACGTGAAAAACCAAAAGGTGGCTTCTAATGCGATTGCCGAGCATGCGCACAAGCACCAGCACGATATTGACTGGGACAACGCTGCAATTCTGTGCAAAGAACGAAACGTCACCTCACGTCTTTTACTTGAATCATCGTTCATACAAACGCAGTCCGACACGATGAATCGAAATGAAGGGACGTTACCATTGATTTACATGCGGTCATTGCGTCACAAACTGCACCTTTAAATTCGAATCTTGTCCATTTTTGCCTCATTGTGAACAAGGAACCCGTACGGGTTCCGAAACGTCTTTTTACTTTTTTGACTTGGTCAGTGACTGCCTTACTGTTTCTTCAAACAATGCCTGACCAGACGAACTTTCGTCGAACCCTTGACTACTTCTTATTAGTTTGCCTTGATGAATACGATCTTCTGTGGCAGTGTTTTAGGTAGCTCACTCGCACATTATTCCTTTGCTTTTAGGACATTGGTAAGCAAGGCTGCAGACCCGAGTGACGCAGTAGAAGTTCGTTTAATTACACGCACTTGTGGCTTCATTTCTGACGTCCCAAATACGCGCGATATGGTGGGAGAATCAAAATTTTAACATAAATTGATTATTTTTGTCATCATTTGGCTGCATCATTTGCTGCCGGACAAGTGGTGGGGCACTAGAAAACACGAAAACGTTCGAACAAAACAACTTCTATTTTCATCAAAGCTGTCTGGGGGGCTAGTTGGTCTCTTGACATAATTGAAAAAATGCGCTAACAGGACGGGACTGAGGGAAGGAAACACAAAACAGCGCAGACTAGCAAACTGAGTTTATTGACCACAGCATATATACTACCACTTATCGGCACGTGGGCAATCAACAAGGAAAGATAAAACACGCATCACTAAACGCACAAGCAGCCACATATCGGTCAATAGTCCAGGAACGCGATTTCTTTGGTCGATAGGGATATCGACGCAACGCTTATGCAATTATCACCCGCATGCGCAATTTCTCGTGCTTCTATAATCTCCCGCGTGAGCGAGTCACGGCTCTTGGCAATCACCTCGGTTTTGTTAAAAAAGGGGTAGCAATTTCTACAATCACGGCAATGAATAGCTAGATGCCCATTGTTAGAGTTCCGGACGTTATTTCTATGTTCTCGTAGCCTATCGTTAATGCATCTGCCGGTTTGGCCGATGTATACTTTTTTACAAAAAAGAGGAATCTTGTACACTACTCCTTCGATGCAGTCCACGAACATAGTGCCGTGCCTAGTGTGACAGTCACTCTACTTCTTGGGTCCGCAATTAATCTTCCGACAAAGCTTGGACAGCTTGTCAGGCGCTGAAAAGGCCACTTTGCCGCCGGTGCGCATGGCAATCCGTTTCAAGTTGCGGCTTAGCTGATGGAT
The DNA here is from genome assembly GCF_048455015.1 of Haemaphysalis longicornis. Taxonomy (NCBI): domain Eukaryota; kingdom Metazoa; phylum Arthropoda; class Arachnida; order Ixodida; family Ixodidae; genus Haemaphysalis; species Haemaphysalis longicornis. The sequence continues at coordinate 848,385 of NW_027526233.1, forward strand.
GTAGGGGATCACTGCGGATCTTTGTTTGCGTGCAGGATCCGCCGTACCAGCTGTGCACGTGACACCACGCGCTGCCAGCTTAACCTCCAGCCCTTAGGTATCACCTCCAGCCCTTAGGTATCACTAGCGAATTACCCCACGATGCCCACATTCATTTTATAGACTTGGATCTCCAATTCGCCAGCAATCATGTTTGTTGGTCCTATGCCCCTCGGGCAAATAAACCGCTCCTCCCGTTTGGGTCGGCCCACTCGAAACTGGTGAAGAGAGGCATCGCATCCCTGTGCATTAAAAACGCCCTCTCCAAATCTTGTCCGCACAAGATGACGGCAAGCCTAACTGCTCAGGCAGAGCAGTTATCCGAGGCAGGTACCCCTCACACCTTGTTGTGGCGGTGGCAGAAAAGGCACTCAAGGAGGCTAAGCTGGCAGCGCGTGGTGTCACGTGCACAGCTGGTACGGCGGATCCTGCACGCAAACAAAGATCCGCAGTGATCCCCTACATCCATCAGCTAAGCCGCAACTTGAAACGGATTGCCATGCGCACCGGTGGCAAAGTGGCCTTTTCAGCGCCTGACAAGCTGTCCCAGCTTTGTCGGAAGATTATTTGTGGACCCAAGAAGGAGAGTGACTGTCACACTAGGCACGGCACCATGTTCGTGGACTGCATCGAAGGAGTAGTGTACAAGATTCCTCTTTTTTGTAAAAAAGTATACATCGGCCAAACCGGCAGATGCATTAACGATAGGCTACGAGAACATAGAAATAACGTCCGGAACTCTAACAATGGGCATCTAGCTATTCATTGCCGTGATTGTAGAAATTGCTACCCCTTTTTTAACAAAACCGAGGTGATTGCCAAGAGCCGTGACTCGCTCACGCGGGAGATTATAGAAGCACGAGAAATTGCGCATGCGGGTGATAATTGCATAAGCGTTGCGTCGATATCCCTATCGACCAAAGAAATCGCGTTCCTGGACTATTGACCGATATGTGGCTGCTTGTGCGTTTAGTGATGTGTGTTTTATCTTTCCTTGTTGATTGCCCACGTGCCGATAAGTGGTAGTATATATGCTGTGGTCAATAAACTCAGTTTGCTAGTCTGCGCTGTTTTGTGTTTCCTTCCCTCAGTCCCGTTCTGTTAGCGCATTTTTTCAACTTCTATTTTGTCTGAATGGCCCCTTTAATGCACTGCATTGTATTTTTTGGTTCCTGTAGTAATGTCACCATGAAAGAACAGCAGTAGATAAACTTAATGTCAGCGCTTTAGAGTGAATCTTTCTTTTTGGTTGATGGAAACAAATATAATAACAAGGACTTTATCAAAGTGCTCCTAACGTTTCGGAAACTTGGCTCCTTCTTTAGGACTTTCTATGTTTCACCAAGAGCTATAGTTCTACATATAAACAATTTTTTTGCTGCAGTGGATCAGGAGCTAGGGCACCAATAGGGGGGAGGACAGCTACAGATCAGTTCATTTGTCCACGGCTTACTTGGAATGATTGAAGAAGGACTCTCGAGTAATTCGTTTCGCGGTGTCTATCACCTGCCCTTTTCCAAAGTCGGTATGGCGATCTGCTTTCTTGCAGTGTTAATGTAATGCTGTTGTATGTTTGATTTCATACGTTGCTTTTGTGCTGCCAATGTTGTTTCGAGAAGTTTGGGGTTTCGCCGATGTATTTGATGAGGAATTTTGTAATTGATCCTGTGGGCTTTTTAACATTATAGAATCATTTTGGTCACGGCATCAGTCATCTAGAGTTCACGTAGGTTTGTGGTCGTCGGACTACCTCTCATGCCCTTTCACCATACACTAAGGTAGGTTGTAGGTAAAGAAGCTTGGACTGGAGATGATGGTGTTTGGAGGAAGAGGAACGTTTTTTGACGAGCGACGTTGAATGATTTAAATTTCGTGGTTGTCGCTACATTGGTAATTACAGCTTCTGGCGCATTGAACAAACTTGGTGGTGCAGCCGTTTTTCTTGAAGACAGCAATAGGTTTTCCTTCCTTTTATATCTCTATCATTTTCTCATTGGCATACAGTTCTTTCCTTGCACTGAAGAACCAAAGCTACAGAATATTAGGAAACTTGGTGGTAGCAATAAATTGAAGGTAGAGTCCAGTCTTGGTTTGCTTTCAGCACCCAATGGGCTCAGTAAACTTCCAGGGGCATCTCAATTCGGCTTAGTCAGCAATTCAGTTCACCATAATTAAAATAGCAGGGAATGCCTTGCTGTTCCTAGTTTCCCTAAAAAAAACATCCCAATCAATTATGCTCACGATGGTGTATGGAAGAATAACAAACCACCACTTCACGCCAGCACTACCACGTTATACCACTCAATTTTGCACAAGGCTTCTTTAGTTCTGGCTCTTCTACGCACCGCTTGCTCGACAAAATATATGACAGGAAAAAGTCTTATATCACAGACCAAGAGGAAAATGGCTACACCAGCAGCTTTATTCACCACATCAAATGCCGCATTCACTGATTGGGGGACAACCCAAAAATGTTCGCTCCTTCAACGCCGCCGGTAAGCAATCCTATGCCTACCTTAATTGTCTCTCCCCTGACCTACCTGCATTTGCCTACTTTGTGTTGAAGGGGTGAGCGAAATGATACCAGGATATCTCGTATATAAAGGTCTTCCCATTGCCCACATATTTGTTTGGATGTGGCATCAAATTCCTAATGCCTGATGCCACGACCAAAAGGGCAACCGCGAAGACTATGCACAAGCCATCTACAAGTTTTCTTGTGCACAATGCCCCACAACTTAAATTGGCGACACCAAGAGCTTGCCAGAAAGACTCCAACAGCATCAACACAAGGTATGGAAAAACTGAGAGCAAGGCATAGTATTTCAGTTAGAGCTAACAGTTATTCAGCATTTGGAGTCCCTTTAATCATTACTAGGCTTTTTTTTCTGGTTGCAGTTTTTCTGCAGATTTTGGCTGTGCAGTTGAAGGAACCTATTGCTGTAGATGGGAAAGTTTGGATAGGCGCAGCTTTAACTTGTGATGGTACAAATGCATTCTGTTTCGTGTAACACAGGCATTATAAAATTTCTCCATGTTTCTGGATATAATTTATTTATTTACAAATACTGCTGTCCCATGCCTGGGACAATGCAGGAGAGGGTACAGAAAAATTCAACAACACAGAAGCAAACAATAGTGCACACAAATTTTGTGGCTAAAACATAAAGTTCTTCCCGAACTCTACAGTGTTCAGCCTATGCAAAGCACCATCAAGCGTGTTCCCAAGTTCTACGACGCACGGAAAAATAAGAGAATTTGAAACCATCCAAACAAGACCTAAAGGGTAGAAGGTTCAAAGCATCTGTACTACGTGTTGTGCGGACTGGTACGTCAGCGAAAGATAAGGGCGCGTTAACGCGGGTTGTTTTGTGTACAATCTTGTGCAAAAAGATAACACTCTCACGCGTACGATGGTGTTCTAGTGAAAGAAGTAACAACTGTGCATGTGAAGACGGTGGGAAGTTTCGATCATACCAATTAAAAATGAACCGTATAGCCTTTTCCTGCACAGATTTTAACCTGTTTTTATCTTGTTCAACATGAGCCGACGAAACCACGGAGGCGTACCCGAGCATCGGTCTCACTAAAGTCTTGTAGGCAGTTAACTTGCAATCTTTAGTCGAGTTTTTCAATCTACGCTTTAAGTAACGAAGTTTCCTTAGGGATTGAGAGCTTATCTGATCAACAAGTTTGCCCCATTTAAGGTCAGGTGAAAAGGGCGACACCGAGATACTTGAATTCGCTCACATATGCTAGGGTGCATCCACTGTAGTTATAACTGAAACTGAGAGGCTGTTTTTTATTTGAGAAAGTCATAGCTAAGTTTTCTTGTAATTTATGGTCATTTGCCACGTGAAACTTCAATCGCAGAATAACAAGAATACGTTGTTGAGCATTAACTGGTCTTGAGAAGTAGTAATGCAGTTATACAGTACGCAATCATCGGCATACAGACGTATGTTTACAGTAGTTCCAGAGATGACATTAACAACATGATTATAAATATAATAAACAAGAGAGGCCCTAGCACAGAGCCTTGCGGCACACCGGATGTGGTTTCAACAAGGGATGATTGCACCTGGTTTATAGTTACAAATTGAGATCGAGAACGCAACTAAACCGCAATCCAACCGAGTAATTTAGAGTCTTTCAGAAGGGAACTAAGGTTTAGAAGAATATGTTTATGGCATACTTTGTCGAAATCTTTGGAGTAGTCTATGAAAATTGCGTCCCTCTGACCCCTTTTGTTAAATGATGTCGCAATGTCATGGGTGAATTCTAGGAGTTGCGTTGTTGTAAAAACTCCTGCTCGGAAGCTATGCTGGCACTGGGACAGAAAGTTGATTGCGTCCAAATACTCAACAATATGTTTGTGAATAATATGCTCCAGGAGTTTGCAGCTTGTTGAAACTGGGGAAATTGGCCTAAAATTTGGAATAAGCGGCTTATTTCCAGATTTCAATAACGGGACAACATTAGCTGTCTTCCAAAGTATGGGAACAGTGGCTGACGCAAGCGATTTCTCAAAAATCGCAGTCAAGACACGAGCGCACCATTCGGAGTAGCGCCTCAAGAACGTATTAGGAATGCCATCAGGACCGGAACTTTCAGTCACGTCTAATTTTAGTATCAAATTTTGAACAACTGAACAAGGGATTGTGATGTCTTGAATTGTAGACTGAGCGAAGTTTCAAACACAATCTGGGATAGTGCCATTATCGCGAGAGAAAACGGACTTGAAATAACTGTAGAAGCTTTCTGAAATAGTCTTAGGATCGGAGAATGATTGATCTTTCATAAGGAAAAAAGACTGAACAGATGACTTAGGGTTGATAGACTTCCAGAATTTGGTCGAGTTTTCTACTATAAACCGTGCCAATGTAGTGTTGAAAGAAAGAAAAATTTCTCGCTTCCTGCATTTTGGCCTTCAAATTAGACGTCAAAGAAATAAGCAATCATGATCGCGCAGCTGACAAAAGAGGACGACCTTTGCGAAGTCGCTTTATACGGCGAGTTAGTTGAATAATTTCTCTTGTGTACCACGGATGTTTTGGATTGCATTTTACACACTTTTGAGGCACAAACTTTGATATGAACTGCTGCACAATGCCATAAAAATGACCAAGGAGTGCATTTACAACACTGTGTTCACTGCTGGAAAAAAAATCATCAAGACTAGATGCCAGCGTATCTATAATATAGTTGTCATCGGCATGCACAAAACCAAGCACACGCTTAAATTCAGGTTGATTTGGCGGGCACACTATATTAAGGCGCGCAATTACAGCATTGCGATCAGACAAACCCGTGACAACTTCACTATGATATCCCTTTTTGCACAATTCGTCGCTTATGAAGACGAGGTAAAGTATTGAATTTTCACGGGTGGCAGAAGTGACAATTTGAGTCAGCTCAAGTGATAGGGCCATATTAACGAGCGAGTCACAAAGCTTTTTGTCACGACTGTAGGATGCAAAATTGTCCTAGTCAATGCACGGAGCATTGAAATCGCCAGTCAAAATTAATTTACCTAGGTGAAGCTTGCGATCCGCAGTGTAGTTGGTAATATCAGAAAAAATGTCAGAAGTTTCGTTTGGAGGGCGATAAATAGCCCCTACAGTAATAGCCTGGCCACAAATTTTTAACTTGCACGAGATAGATTCAGTGTTTGGCAGATCAGGGAGCAAAGAAAATTCAATCTGCACCCCCTCCACGACTACTTCGTCTGTCTTTGCGTAAAACTACATAACCCGGGGGCAAGATTTCAGCATTAAGACCGAATCATTTAACCAGCTTTCATTGACGCAAATAATTGACGGCTATTGAAATTCAATAAGCCTATTGAAGGTATCAATTTTGTTTAGTAAGCTACGTGCATTAATATTCAAAATGACCAAATTTTGAGCAATACGCAGTCATTCTGGAAGCCGTCGTTGAGGTGAAAGTAAAGGCGCATGCGCGGGCGGGCGCTCAGGCGCGGATTCAGAATGTGTAACAATGGTACCGGTGGCTTCGTCCCAGTTATAACGAACGCTGTCATATATAAGAGTATCGTGGCGAAGTAGAACTTTATCTGCATTTTTTTCTGGCTCAGCCGAGTGCTGCCACAAAGACTTGCGTATTTGTCGAACACGTGCCGAGAAGTCTTCATTTATGTATATTTTTGATCCTTTAAGGTTTTGTGCGTTGCTTAAAATTGGTGTCTTCGTACGAAACTCAATGAGCCTAATATTAACCGGTCGTGCACTACTATTTTTTCGCATTTCTAGCCTGTGTCACCGCTGAATATTTTCACACGTGACACCCAGTTTGACATTTATGAGTTCTTACACAGTTTACAGTAGCTGCTCCGGAGTCTCTTTCACCGTGTCTGTTAGTTCGTGGATGATCAGGTTGTTCCTGCGAAGGTGATTTTCAAAACGTCGATAGGGTGGTCAAGAATTTCAACCGTGCTTTTTAGGTCCCTAACGGTGCTTTCAAGATCGCTCATTCGGGGAACCAGGTCCGCAGCAGCAGCTGTCATTGCCTCCACGGTTTTTAACCTACTACCGATAGACGCTACTGTAGTAGTGAGGCAGGCAATGTCCTGGCTAATTTGTCGCTGACCGGCAAATAACTCCTTTAGTATATCTTCAATCTGCGGCCCAGGATTAGACTCGATGTCTCCAGAGATCAAGAGTAACGCTCTTGGCCAACACAACAACACAACACATGTGCAAGAAACGATCCGGCAGCAGCAACAAGAAACGATCATCGCTTCTGTAACACTTGAAATGGTAGCGTACTGGTAAAATCAAGCAGACTAGCTTGTAGCAATCGGACACCATGCCGCCGCCGGACCCACTGAAGAGGAGCTGTCGAGGTGTCAGTCTTATATCCACCGCTGATGCCGCAGACGTCACTGCTACGCCGTGCCATGCACTGTAGAAACAGACCCATTCAATTCCGTATTCGGTGCCCGTGATAAACCCCGATGATAAATTAAAAGCTTGATAACAAGGATCGGTCGAGGCGTTCACGGTCCAGGCATCGGTAAACTGTGATGGGAGCACGCACACATTGGACGAAGAAGAACTGCATCTGCTGGTAACTGCGGACACCTGTAAAATCAAGCAGACTAGCTTGTACCGATCGGACGCCATGCCGCCGCCGGACCCACACTTTGTACAGATTAAACTGCTGTTCAGATGTTGCTAACTGTGGTATTGCAGAACTTTGTACCATTGAAGTTTCGTATAAAAACAAAATAAACATCCCATCTTCGGTAAAGCGTAACTTCCTGCCATTAGGTTCCCTCTTGAAAAACAAAATGGGTGTTTTGTGGTTGTACTTTTGAAGCCTGAAATTTCAAAGTCATTTCTTCTGCTCGGGACCTGAATGATGGTGTTAGTCTTACTGCGATCTTTTACTTGTGCAGAGTTCACCATTACAATCTTTAATTGCACCCGAGCAGCAGTTTTTTTTGCAAGTTTCAATAATTTTTTAAGATACTAGTTATACACGAAAACAACATTCATATCTGCCGTTCTAATCGGAGACAACACATGTAAAGAATTTTTCTCATAACAATATTTGAGTGTTTTAAGTGAAGACCGTCTTCCTTCATTTAGCTGCTTTGCACATTGATGCCTGTCTTATATATGTAGTTCTCAGTTTTAGTTATGATCAGTCTCTGTACGGGAACCCTGTATTTTTACATGATGTCGCTGTGTATTTCTGAAACTGTATCTAGTCACCAATGCTAATTTTTCGTGGTTACTTTTTCTCAAATAATTTGTAGCTTTTTTAAAACTTATGGTATGCTTTTGTGTGCCTAAATCGTTGCCTCATTGCATGTTTGGCCTATTGCGTCAAACTGGAAATTTTGCTTCAAAGTGGAATGTCGGGCTAACATTATGGTCCTTCGGTTGCTGTTCACTTTTCTTCATGCCATTATTTTTTATATTATCACTTAAAATTAAAAGTTAACCAGTCTGCTGTAGTTTTAATTTTGTAACCTGCTTTATACTTTCGTTTTTCTCAACTTTCTGCGAGGAGTGACAATCCATGTTTTTATGATACCAAGGCGTCGGGCTGGGCTAGTTTGTACATGTTTGAATGGATGAAAAACCAGCGGGAAGCACAAGATATGGAAGAGAACGACGGGACCCCTGTGGTTCTTTTTTAACTGTGCCCTGTGTTTACCGCTGGTTTTTCATACATTCAAATATTTTTATGAGTTTGTTGATCAGTAATAAGTTCTCGAGCAATTTTTGGCTGTGAAGGTTCCCTGTAGCATTTATATAAGTGCTTTCGGCTCTTTTTTGAGCCAAGACCTCATTACCAACCTTAATGATATTGTCTTTCGTAGACATGAAGTTGAAATAAATATTCGTTTGCATTGCTTTACATATTCAGAAAGAATTGCTTGGTCATTTTCTTTCAACTCTGTTTCTTAATCCTGCTTAAAGCATTTTTCCCGGTTTTCTTTTTTCAGAAACAAGTAGGGTGCTCATCCTCGGTTCTTGCTGAAGCAGCAGTATCCATACTTCACACGTGAGCTCGGAAAACAACGTAATTATGGTATGAAACATTCTACCAACTAAGCTTGCTTTGTAGAGGTTGTTGTAGATATCAAAGCTCTGAACAATGTAGTTCAGTGTCTGGTGCAGTGCACAATCTCTCTATAACAGCACCCGCTGGGTGCTGTTGTGGAGAATAGTTTTGTGGCTATAATGTTTGAGATTAATTAAAAATGTACGTGAAATACTAATAAGAATAGCTGTCTAAATTGGTGGATATTTTTTTGGTGAGGCAGAAAGAGAAAATGCCCATGTGTGGAGATTTCAATTGATTTCAATTTTTCTAAACGTAAATATTTTAAGTTTAAGCTGCCTTATTTATTAAAATTTTTTCTAACAATTGTATAGCTACGAAAGGTTTACAGAAAAGCTTTTCACATTGGTTGTGCGCCTTCTTAACAGAACAAAAATGTCATTAAGAAAAGCAGAAAAAACCCAAATATGGAAAGTAGCAACACTAAAAATGCTAAAAAAATGCTCAATGTATTACAGAAAATATTTTACTGATTTTACTTCTGATTGATTGTGGGTTTTAACGCGCCGACGCAACGAAGGCGATGAGGCGCGCCGTAGTGGAGGGCTCCGGATTAATTTTGACCACCTGGGGATGTTTAACGTGCGCCGAAATCTCGTACACACGGGCGTTTTTGCTTTTCGCCTCCATCAGAAAAGCGGCCGCCGCGGCCGGGAATCGAACCCGCGACCTCGTGCTCAGCAGCGCAACGCCTTAGCCACTGAGCCACCGCGGCGGGTGATTTTACTTCTAGTCAACTCTTAAAAGCGCTATAGATGGGTCGATGCTTGCCATGAAGCACCTCGTATTACTAGACAAAACTAATGGGCACTGGCTGTTGGCTTTTCCTTTTCAACACTGAAAAATTACCCCACATCCACCGGCAGGGATATAGTGCAAGGCACCATCTACAACCTAGCCTCATGATAAAATAATGCTTTAGAAACAATGTCATCACATTTCAATCATGGGCTTCACCAGGGAATTCATATGCATTGTTCTTTGATGTTTACAGATCTTGGTATTGCTATGTGGTGCCATTTAGTCTAAAATGTGTGTTCATAAAACTCGATATACCACCAAACCTTGCAAATCCTGTACCTTATGAATATTCTTTTATGAAGAAAAAGAAATAATGCAAAAGAAAATAAGGGGCAGTGGGACCCAACTTTTATGAGTAGATTAAAGCCACAGTACAGAGGGAAGTATACGTATTGCATTTGGTCTTCCGTCATAGTGAGCTTTCCTGCTCAGCTCAAGAATAAGGCACTAAACATTGCGGGTAGCTACTGTGATTGGAAGTTTGATGCAACACTGAGAAGCCACGGGTTTTATGGTTCAAAGACGTTTTGTGCAATTGATCTGTTGCACTGCATTTTACTAGCGAAAAATAGACGCGGACGAAGAAGTACACAGGACTCTCGCTAGTCAGGACACTTCTTCTTCGTCCGCGTCTATTTTTCGCTAGTAAAATGCAGTCAGATAACCAACTAGCCCAACTTTATGCCTTGATCTGTTGCACACCTACTGGCTTTCACTGCATAACATGTTTAAGCTGTGCAGTGAAGCTCGAAGGATGTGTGCTGCAGTTTGGCAAAATGAACATTTACTTGATTTTTTACAAAGTTTTGAATAATGAACAGCCTTTAATGTTAGGACTTCTGTACTAAGATGTGGCCCTAATATTAGCCTTTATAAATGGATATTTTAAAAATCGGTCAGATGAAACATTCAATGATATTGTCAGCTGACGTTGAGCTTCAATGGAATGTCTCATAGAACCGGGCTTGGAAAGCACGAATGTTTCACCATAATCGTGTGTTATACTGTGCCATATGTGGCTCCACACCTGCAGCGCCAGTTTTGAACCGAGGATGACGCACCCTTTTTGTACCCCTTTAGGTGGGTGCTTTTGCGGAAAAAGCTTGACAGATTGGGGTTCTAAGTAAGCACAATATGATGCATTTAGGCCGAAAAGGGTGTTATAAGGCACCCGTCTTATGGGGTGCTTCACAAAGGTTGCTCCTGCGGCGACAGAATCCAAGCACCATAAAGGGTGTAAAATATTCTGTGATCAGGGTGCTCCTGTGGTGACAAGCTGAACGCACCCTTTTGGGCGTAAGAATGTTTAGTGTGTAGGTTAAAAGCGGCCGCTATTTTCCCATAGGCGAAAATGATTTTCAGTTATTTTCAGATAAACATGTAGGCACCATCCTTCTCGCCACTCTCGAAAAAATAGATCACAAAATGCGACCTCCTTGCGAAGTTTCACCGCCATACAAGCAGCGGTTCGCTCAGAAATTTTTTTAAAGTGGCCTCATTATCGTCTCAAGTAGGAGACTCTGTGCCAGCAACAGTGCTTCAAAAAGTAGAGGTATGAGGGCAACAGTAGGGTGACTGATTTCTATCTCGCCTTTGCAAGGCAATAATGTGTTTTAAAGTCAAAGTCAAAGTCAAAATGAGTTTTATTTACATCGTCAAAAAGAACGATGGGGGTAGGTACCGGCAAAAATCGAAAAAATCACTTGAGGGACGCCCGAGCCCCCCATGTCCAAGGCATACAGCGAAATCGCACAGAGCATATATGACAATATTATCTCTTATATTGCTAGAACAACACAATATCAGATGAACTTACGAACAAAGAATAAAAAAGCATAAAAATAAAAAAAAGCATACTACCAGAGCAGGAAGACCACAGCATAAAACAAACAGGGAAAAGGCTGAATGCAGGTATGGTGAACGAGAGAGAAAGGAAAATATGTAAACACAACATTACAAATGAAAAGACTAGATAGATAATGCACTTCTAAGGGCAACAGGTGAACATGTTTCGGGAATTACACCCGTTGACAATACTTTATTCAAAACAGAGGGCAGAGTCTTTCGGAGTATTTGGTGTCCGTACATTGTACGAGAGAAAAGAATGTGCCAAATTTCTTTTAGCGAGACGAATATTCTGAGAGATTTTGTCTGAGACAGGGTATTTCAAGAAAACTAAGTTGGTTGTGTCGGATACATCGCTTATATTTTAAGGCTAAATAATATTCGTACATAGCATTAATCGGTGATATGTGGAAACGAGTGAACCGTTATTCTTTGTGAGCAAGGTAGTGTACGTTTGAAATATAGCGGACGGCTTTCTTCTGAAGCATATACATTTTATTAATATTTGTTTTTGTGGTGGTACCCCAAATCAAATGGGTGGAACCCCAAAGAAAAATCAAAATTTAGGTGCGATACGAAAAGTGCATTATCAATTATTATTTTATATGCGCTGGCAGAAAATACCAAAATTTCGCGAAAATTCCGGCGTCCTTTGCCAAATTACCCAGTATGATCTCAATCTCAGCGTCCCAATGCATGGTGTTATTAAAAAATACTCTCAAGATCTTGACGGCGTCTACAAACTGTACCTGTGAATTACCTCTGTATATACACATATCGGGTGGAGTGGAAAATTGTCTTGTACTGAAAAGAATGGCTTTCGTCTTTTTTGGGTTTATAAGTAATGAGTTTGCTTTACTCCGAACCTTAACTTTAGCGAGAACATTGTTTATAAGAGGAACCAAAGATTGGGTGGATCTACCTGTGAAAAACAAACTTGCATCGTCTGCATAAATTACAAACGTCGACTTGCTGCCAGTCAAAACATCGTCATTTATATATAAAATAAAAAGAAGTGGGCCTAAAATACTACCCTATGGCACACCAGCACTGATAGTTTGAAAGGAGGATGTCTGTTGCCCTATTGTAACGCATTGTAGACGATGACCGAGGTAAGATTTTTGAGGAGATCAAGTGGAGTGCCTCGTATGCCATAGAGTTGTAATTTTATTTAAGTAATGTGTTATGGTTGAGGTGATCGGAAGCCTTCGAAAAATCTATGAAGATGCCCACACATAATTGTTTGTTTTCAAAAGCGCAAAGAATAATTTATTTCTCAGACAATAGAGCTGATTCTGTAGATTTACCTCGCATAAAACCATGTTGGGATGTGGACAACAACTTGAACCTGTTGCAAAAGTTTACTAGCCTTTTTTAAATAATTTTCTCTAAGCCTTTTGAAAAAACCGGTAATATAGAAGTCGGTCTATAACTCGAGAAGCCATTTTTATCTCCGCCTTTGTAAACCTGGCCCCAGGACTACAGCCCCAAGGAAGAACGCGCCGCCCATCGCAAGGCCCGGAGGCAACAGCTGAAGGACCTTCGCAGATCCCGCCGTAATCTTCCTCCTTCCACTTCTGACCTCACACGCCGCGAAGGCACTTACATCCGCCAGTCTCAGACTCTCTCCCTCCCTTGTGACCTCGTTCTTCACTATATCATGACCCGAGATGGCACGCCCCACTGTCAGGTCTGTGGTGCCTATCCCGACGTTAAACACACCTACTGGACTTGTCCTCGCCCCAGGCGATCCCCTCACTTTCTTCATCCACACCTTTTACCATCCCACATTCCATATTCATGGGAAAACTGGGCCGCTCTTCCGCCTGATCTTCGCCCTATCCTTTGGCCTCGCCTCGCCCGGCACATTGCCCACGTGCGGGGCCCTGACACCTGCGGAATTCCCACCTGAACGTCTTCCAGGCCCACGAGAACCACATTCACGGCAGCGTTTACGGCATATCAAAATAAAGTTTGATCTCTCTGTGTTTATAAAATACAATTACATCACATTTATGCAAATGCCTTGGAAAAGTTTCAGTTAATAAGGGAAGGTTATAAATATGCGTTGATGCAGGAACTATTAGAGTGAGGACAAACTTTACTGGTGCGATTTGAATTCCATCTATGTCGCAAGACCTTCTGTTCTTAAAGGAAGAAAAAATGTTGAATACCTCGATGTCATCAGTTGGTTCCAGAAATATGCTATTGTTGTTTCGTCGTATAGTATTGTAAGTAATGTCAGAAGTCAAACCGGTATTTATAGTATCTTTGTCGCTGTTGATTGTCCGTGCAGCCTCCGCCGCGCCAAGTGACCCATGCCAAGACGTTACCATGCCGAGACGTTACAACTCTGGAAAGCTGCATGTGCAAGAACATTAATTGTGGTGAAACAGCGCGCAAAAAGCGAGGACAGAAGGAAGAAGACAACAACACGAGCACTGAATAACAACTGAAATGTTTATTACACCATGAAAAAGTATATAAGAGCGTGTGTGATCATAACAATGTTAACGTATGTCTCACATGGGCACCGAACAGCCACTCATTCAACAATGGTCTAGATAGGCTACTTCGCAATCCAGTAGCGATATGGACGGGCAACTAGTACAATCATATGGATTCTTTTTCATATAGTAGGCTTCAGCTATCCCCCTTGTTCTCCTATCTTTGTGAGTCATTAAAACAGTAGTAACATTAAAAAAGGGAGAGCATCCGCAACTCTTACAATGCTATGGTAACTGTGACGTGGGCGTGCACTTGAGGGAGTTTCGATGTCCGCGCAAGCGCTCATTCAGGCATCGCCCCGTTTGCCCGATGTACTCTCTTTTGCACTTCAAAGGAATGGAATACACGACATTACATCGGCACTCAACAAACTCCGACTTGTGCTTAACACCAGAACCATTTCTTTGGGAATCGCCTTTCCCTGACAGCTTATTGTCAATTCTGGGTATAAGCCTCTCTAATTTATTGTTCGCCGAGAATACCACCTCAACATCAAACTTGCCTTATATCTTTTTTATTCTAGGCGAAATTCCATGAAGATAGGGTACAATAGCACACCGTTTGCGCGATTCTTTTTCAACTGCAGATCTTCCGTGCTGCCTCAACTTTCTTAAAACCGTTTTTGCAGCAAACACAAGGGTATGATTAGAGAAGCCAGCTTTTTTTATTCTATCTATCTGACTCGCAAAACTAGTACCCATGGTGTGGTCGCCAGACTTTGTGAGAGACGAGTTCAGGCTATTGACAGCAATCCCTGTTTTTACCACTTTAGAGTGGCAAGACGAATAACTCAACAGGGGCTTGTTAGACCTTAGGTGATACGTCCAGCAGACGCGCTTATCCTGGAAAGTGAGCTTCAAGTCTAAAAACCGGATGACTCCATCTTTGGGAACCTCACTTGTAAAGGTCAGACCCTGACCATTATCCTCAAACACCTTAAAAACCTTATTCACATTTTCCTGAAAATTACATGTCCCTACGAGCAAGAGATAATCATCAACATACCTCAAAGCCTTGAAAACTAGGCCTTCCAGATGCTTCTTCAAGACAGTATCCAGGCTGCTCAAAAAATATTGCTAAGTACAGGAGCCACACGCGAACAAATGCAAACACCATCCCTTTGAGTGTAAACGCCCTCTCCCCAAGAAACTAGGGTGGACTTGAAATAAAAGTTTAGCAGTTCCAGAAAGCTTCCAAGAGACATACCACAACTGTTAACAAACTTCTCTTCGTCATTGTGATCCGTAATACACTGTTTAACACAAGTGAGTAACGTGCAATGGGGAATAGAGTAAAAGAGGTCTACCACATCAATACTAAACGCAGAGCATTTGCAAAGTTTTTCAGCAGACAAATATTCCACCACTCCTAGCCAGTCATAAGAAAAGGATCTTCGATGGCCAAAAAACGCAATAGCTGTTGAAGGAATGTAGAAACAGCGCCCTGCTAATTACCCCGCTCCGCAATTACCCCGCTCCCGCCTGAAGGGAACATCTTGTTTATGGGTCTTGGCTGAAAAGAAAGCCTCCAGAGTGTCTTTTTTTGCCACACAAACACGAGTGCTGAGGGCATCCAAATTCAATTAATTTAGCAGCGCAACGCAATGTTTCTTCATGCGGGAAGGTTTAAGTGGGGACGGTTTGAAATTCTTATCAATAACAGCAAGCGCCTTAACACCAAATGTATCGCCAGGAAGGACACCAAAAAATCCTTCATTATCTGCCGTTAACAACCTTAAGTCATTAGCGACAAAATAGTCAACCAGGGAATTCAACGGGCGCCCATTTACATGCCTCGAGTTATCCCTGGACACCGCCGCGACACACTCTTTAAGACAAAGAAAGCTCTGATCTGATAGGACCCTTTGTGAGACCGACCTGGCCATGGCAAGCTTCTCCACCGGCTTCAGGGCTGTCTCCATGCAGAACTTCGAACCAAGCCGCAGTAGACGAAGATGGGACTCAGGAACTTGACATTCGCTGAGCACCAAAACTTTTCTTTCACGGGCGCTGACCTTTTTTCTTGTCGGAAGGGTTGGCCGTAGAAAGTTCCAGAGCCACTCCGTTGTAGTATCTGCCGTTTTGCACCAGTACGCGAAGCTTTCAATTCAATTCAATTCAATTTTATTTCCAGATAAGACTCGGTGGTTGCCTGGGTAAAAGCTGCATAAGCAGCTTGACAAGGCCCAGGAAACCAGTACAAGGTGGCGCGACAAGCATGATTGAACAAAAACACAAATACAAGCGTACATTGAACTTAGTGAAAGAACAAGCCTACAACCAACACATGTACATTGCACCTTGATACAAAGGTTCACAATGTTTTATAATAAAACAGACAGCAGACAACAACATACAATATTTCATATCTTGAATATCATTTGCAACACTCAAAATATATAGCCGAAACATCCCTATCAGGGATCAAGATATCAGATCCCTCAGAATATTATTCAGAACAGTGTTTCTATTCTCAACGTCATCATCATCATAGCTCTGAGAAATATTTACGGACTTCTTTGTATGTGAATTTGGCTATATTATGATGCTTATTCAAAACAGATGGAAGATTATGGGCCAATATCTGTAATTTATATTTGGTACGAAAATAAGGTATATTCCAGACCTCATGCCTACGTGTTGGTATATTTGCACTGTGATATTGTAGATCGGCAAGGGAGGTTAAGAAATGTCTGATGCTAGCTCAAGAAAAACAATTACTCTGTATAAGGCGGAATTCATAAATGTGTTCTATTTCGATTAAGTTATGTATTCTAAATGCATCCTGTGTTGTATGGAGACGTTCAGTATTTGGAATCAGTCGAATCATTTTCTTGTTGAGGCGGAAATGTTACGTTATGTTAGTCTTTGTTGTCGCGGTGTATACCAAGCAGCAGTAATTTAGTTGGGAGTAAAATAACGCATAATAAATCTGAAGTTTAACCTTTAGTGGAAGTAACAAACGGGATTTAAAAAGAGCACCACAAACAGCCGAGAGTTTTCTGCAGAGATAGTCGACATGGTTTTCCCAGCTCAGGTTGCATGTAAAATAGACACCACGAATTTTGTGTTTTAACAATTTCTACAGGTTGGTCGTCGATGTATATGGTTTGATGCGAGCTAACTTTTTTGTTATCAGCACAGAAAATTATATCTTTGGTTTTTACAGGGTTAATTTTATTTTTATTTAACTTTGACAAAGTTGGTGCTTTGACAAAGTTAGTGCTTTGACAACTTTGACAACTAACTTTGATTCGACAACTAACTTTGACAAAGTTAGTGCTAAATTGCATCTATGGATTAGGTCATGTATATCGGGTCCAGTAAAGAGCAAAGTACTGTCGTCTGCATATATCACATATTTTACCCCTTCACCAATATTAACCATGTCGTTTATATACGTGATGAATAGCAGCGGACCCAAAACACTTCCCTGGGGTACGCCAGAAGTAATCGGCAAAAAAAGTTGATTTGTCGTTATTTATACAAAGATTGGCTTCGGTTGCTTAATAATGATTCGAGTAATGATAATAGTATACCACGAATTCCATACGAGGAGAGCTTGTTTAGCAAAAGTTTGTGATTCAGGCAGTCAAAAGCTTTACTGAAATCAATAAAAACACCAATTGTGAACATATTGTAGTTGATACCCTGTAAAATGCTTTCCTTAATCACTAATAAGGCTGTTTTCTAGACTGCCCTTTCGGAAGCCAAACTGGGAGTTGGATATAATGTTTTTCATGTCAAAATATTTTGTTACACGGGCGTATATAACTTTTCCCAGTCCCTTAGAAAAAATAAGCACTGATATGGGTCTATAATTAAATGCAGAATATCTGTCACCACCTTTATAAATAACGGAGACCCTTCCTCTTTTCATTTTACTGCATTTTACTAGCGAAAAATAGACACGGCCGAAGAAGAAGTACACAGGACGGTGTCCGTCCATGTCTATTTTTCGCTAGTAAAATGCAGTCAGATAACCATCTAGCCCAACTTTATGCCTTGACTGTTTCATTTTAGTTGGGAATTTTCCTGTGGAAAGCGATAGATTAAAAATGTGAGCCAGGTGATGGGTGATACATTGCAAAACATATTTAATTGGTTTTATTTGTAAGTAGTCAGTATCCAATGCTTTGCTGTTTGTAAGGCTCATAAAGGTGTTCTAAACTTCATTCTCATCTGTTGGCATCAGAAATATGCTATCGTTAGAACTATGACGGTCAGCAAATGAAACAGGGCTATTATCATAGGGAACAATATTTACTAGGTATTGATTAAAATATTTCCGCGAGCGCAGTGCCATTGAGCTTACGACTACCCACACTTAACATTTTTGGGGACGGGCTGCCTTTGTCTCGGGCAAGAACACTGCTAATCAGTTTTCATGTCGCCTCCATCCCCCCGCTCACCACATTGCACCTGAAGGTTGAACCTGAAGACACTTGCCTGGTGACACCACTCCGACCGAAGAAGACGGCAATAACGTCGAGAGTGGCTGGCAGAAGAAAGCTACCATCCAAACAAAGCTTGAAGTTCCTTGGGGCACGTTGACTGTCTGGCATGCCACGAAGCCGACCTTGCTCGACAGATGCACACCAGCAGTCCTGAGAGACGTCAGGACTGTTGGATTAGTTAGATTTAAATTATGACACACGAAAAAATCTGTACCGATTGGCCCAGTTCGCGACACTTTTGCAAGAGGATAGTACGGAAGATTTCTGTGATTGGAAAGAACGGGATAGTTCTCAGAGATGGGCACAATTGAACGGACAGTGAGGTCGCTTTACATTCCAGAGTTGCCTCTCCCGTACACATGGAATGCGCTTCGACGGTACAAAAAAATCGCTTGTTGCTCAAAGCGGACACATAGCAAATTCATTCACCACAACTTTCCGGTTCGTTACAACCAAACCCGGAGTTTGCTTTTCTTAATTCTAATTCCAGAGCGCATTATCCCGGATAATGCACGGAAAAGAGGCAAGCGGGCTGTTGAGTATACTCAGTCTAGTGTGTCAAGACCGCCCAGCGGTTGTGTCATCAGCAAAATCGTGTGTGTTTCGCATCAATAAAAAATGATTTGTAAAAGCACTTTGCTTGCAGCAAAAACCAGCGTAAAATCTGATCAATTTTGAAATTATTTATACATTTATTATGGGCCCCTTTTGTTCTGAAATGTCTTTTTTTTTTAAATTGCAGTTTCGATTTCTAAATGCAAGACTGATTGGCGAATATATACTGGGACTGAATACTTTAAAGAATTTTCAATTTTATTACTATGAAGCAAAAAATATTACCGCAAGTGCACGTTCTTACATTCTCTGGTCATTTCAAAATTCGCCAGATCCGTTTTGTACTCTTGCAGTAAGCACCGATTGGATTTGTCCTGGCGTATGGCTACTGCTGTAATTGCATTGGTTATAGTTATTGTGAAGAATGTTATTGATTGGGGAACTGTAGTTGGAGTGGATTCATTAATCACTTTTTTGTTTACCGCGCTGTCTCTTAAAACGGGCCTGAAAATCTTTAGGGCGTGCTGTTTGACCTTGGTTGATGGGTTGATTACTTACGTGGCTGAGATCTGGCCCCTTGGTGGGGGTGAAATGCACATCTAGGCGGGCAGGTGAGGATCTTAGAATGCACGCAACTAAACGGC
Organism: Haemaphysalis longicornis; assembly: GCF_048455015.1. Lineage (NCBI taxonomy): Eukaryota > Metazoa > Arthropoda > Arachnida > Ixodida > Ixodidae > Haemaphysalis > Haemaphysalis longicornis. Next base: position 867,831 of record NW_027526233.1, read on the forward strand.
AATGAATATGTAGCGGCCACTCAAGGTCACAAAATTTTATAGTCTTGCACCTCCCAATTGGTCGGAGAGGTGAAAAGGTGCTTCTCAAGGCGGTCATAACTGAGTCAATTGTGTAGCTCTTCGATTGTAGCTCCAAATGAGGCTACAAATGGGGCCTATCCCTATTTCGATATTCTTTTTATTTCGAACAGGTGATGGGGCGATTCCGAATCGCGAATTGGTTTTTTCTGGTTCATTGCTTCGATGGGTAGACGGACTTATCGGGCCACGGCTCGGGTATGAATTCCCAGCATCCATGTAGTCGTGGACGTTGCTGGCTGCAACTGCTGCTAACATTTCTCTTCGGGTGGAGCTTGAATGTCGGCATGAGGTAAAGCATTGCTGTGTGCGTTTTGCTCTGCATGTAGCCGCCAATTTTTGGTTACGCATGATGCAGCCCTGTAGTCTAGAACCTCCTTTAGTGCTTGCGCAAGCCTCGGCCCTGTGGAATTTGGTTTTGATTGATTATGGCGTTTAACGCGCCGACGCTACACAGGCGGCGAGGAGCGTCGTAGAGGAGGGTTCTGGATTAATTTTGGCCACCGGGGGATCTTAAACGTGAGCCGAAATCTCGAACACACGGGAGTTTTTCGCTCTTCGCCTCCATAAGAAATACCCTATGGATTTTTCCGCCGGCCGCACGCACCGCTGCATTAACGTAGTTATTCTGCATATGTCCGTTGTTGTTAAAGCAGCCGCGAAACGACATGCAAGTGAACCTCGAAGCATTTTCGCATACTAGTGAATGGAGACAGGATATCACGGGTGACTTGGTGCAACCATTTTGTGGTCGAGTAGCTTAATTTTTTTGTTATATTTTATGGCACATAAGCAACTAAGGCAGAGGCTTTTTTGTATTTTGTGGATGATCACCAATTGTTTTAACGAGTTTAGGTGTTTAGGTTTTAGGTTTAGGTTAGGTGTTTCTTCTTTTAAAAAAATCTAAAAACAGTTTACTTTACAAGAGCATCCCTTCCGTAGAGAAGGCTGAGGTGAAATGGAATGTATTTGTTATAGAACAGCCTAAAATGTTTTTTTCTCGAGCCTGAGAGTAAGAGGTGGTTTACAGTAAGTTAATTTAATATTCTTCACATCTCGGTTTATCTTGTTTCATCAGAAAAAAAGTTGTGTGCAAGATGTGTGTGTCCAATGCGGAGACGACAGAAAACTTCTTTGAGGCGTTCTTCATGTCCGCTTGATTCCAACTGTGCTATGATGGGTTTCACTATGTTCAGTTTGTTGTTGGTTTCCTATTCCCATGAGGCCTGCCACGTTTCTCTCGGTTCAATCCGTATAAATTTCATACAGTCACTGTGACGAATCTACACTTGCTTTATTGCTCCGTTACCGGTCTGCGCGACACCTGCATCGGCTCTCTCATTTTCATTGATTCCAACATGGCTAGGGACGCAGCACAACTTAATTTTCTGTCTTTGCTTTGTGAGCATTACTAAAGTGTGTATTATGTCTTCTATTACAGGTTGAGCTGCATTTTCGTAATGCAGTACTGTGATTGCGCTGAGCGAGACTGTGTAGAGGTAAGAGTTTTTAATTTTTTCTTTCATTAGTCTTTGTACGGCCGCAACAGTGCCGTAATATTCCGCAGTGAAAACTGAGGGCGCTGACGTAGCCTGATCACCTTTTCATATTTATATTTGCATTACTGCACTCCCAACATGGCATGATGTTTTGGAACCATCTGTGTAAAAAGCCGTGTATGCTTTGTATCTTTCGTTTCGGGCCAAAAACTCCTGTAGGATGTGGGCACGTGGTGTCTGCTTTTTTGAAAGTGTGTTTGTTTAAAATCACATACACGAGGAAAAGTATACCAAGATGGTAGTTCATTTATAATTTCGGCCATTCAAGGTAAGCTGTGCAGCATATTAAGTTCTTGGAATTTCTCTTCAAACCGAAGGAGCAATGGTCTGATACTTCGGGGTTTGTTTTTGAAGAGTGTCCTAGACAGGCATTTTGTAACTACACGATAGCACAGATGGTTTGGTACTGAAAGGATCTTTAGGATGCATGTGCAGGTCAGCGTCGTTCTTCTGTCTGTAAGTGATGGCATAGCCTCCTTTATGAAGGAGGCTATGGTATAAAGGAGGCTGTGGTGATGGCATAGCCTCCTTTGGTGATGGTTCTTGGTTTCAAGATAAAAACTGCTTATGAGTGATATCGCACATGCACTAAATAAGAAACGCAAACCTATATTGTGTACCGGGTGCCTTACAGAGCCATACACGATGCAACCATATTCTAAGCAGGAGTGTACAACTTAACGATAAACTTATAGAAGGAATGCCCTTTCCGAGCCCCACTGTTTGCGTGATCGGACTTTGTTTAGAGCATGGGATGCTTTCTTTTTTAGCATATTGACGTGAGTTGCTTACCAAACGTTACGCCGAGCAAGTCTTCATTTTTTACAAGTCATTCGATTTCCTTCAGGTGAAGGGTGTGGTCAGTCTGCAAGCCTCGTTTGAGTGAGAAAAGAATAGCCACAAGAATATCCACTGTTTTGTGTGGTTAAAACTGGAAATCATTTGTCTGCCCATGTTGCGAGTATTCTCATGGTCAACTCTGCTTGTCTTTCGCATGTAGATAGATTGGATGATGTGCAAGCTATTTGAAGATCATCAACATAGACAGAATGCAGAATCGACCTTGGGATTATTTGAAATATGGAGTTAATTTTACGACAGAGTTGAGCTTAGAATGCACACCTGAGGAACTCCATTCTCCTGTACAAAGTTCCGCGAGAAGGTTGAACCTAGGAATACTTGAAATGGTCGGTTTCCCATGAAGTCTTTTAGGCAATTGAGCATTCTTCCACGAGAAGGTTGAACCTAGGCGACCTTGGAATGATCGGTTTGCCATGAAGGCGTTTAGGCAATTCAGCATTCTTCCACGGATACGTAATTGTACTAGATCAGTGATCACGCGTGATTCGGAACCTCCATGCAGAGTTTCTTAAGGATTCTTAAGGATTCTTAAGGATTCTTAAGGTCTAAAAAGGCTAAAAGGCAGTGTTGTTTGTTCGAGGCGGAACAGGAAACCGAAATCTGCCTACAAACAACCGCCCAATATCGATTCTGCCAGTCTTCTCGAAAGGACTCGAAAAAGTAATTTTCACTCGTGTTACTAAATTCTTTGACAAACAAGAAATCATAACTGACTCTCAATTTGAATTTAGGAAAGGTAGATCAACTGAAACTGCTCTGCTAACCTTAAAAGAATATCTATTACAAAACACTGAAAAAAATATTTTCTGTGTTGCGATTATTTGCCGATCTTAGCAAAGCTTTCGACTCCATTAATTACAGCATTTTAATTGATAAGCTAGATTGCTACGGGATTCGCGGAAAAGGTTTAGACCTCATTAGGTCGTATTTAAAAGACAGGACGCAATATGTTGACATCCATAACTTTAAATCGGCCTTTCTGCCTATTAGAAAAGCTGTGCCACAAGGGATTATATTGGCGCCTCTTTTATTTACCCCGTACATTAATGATATATTGTTGATATCGATTCACATGTTAAATATTAAATAAACGATGTTAAATAAACGATAGCACGCTGCTTATTTCCGGCCATGACATTAGTGATACAATAGAGAGATGTAATGACGTTTTATCAAAGCTATCCCCGTGGGCGAAAATGAATAGGCTTAAAATTAATCCTTCAAACACTAAAGCGGTTGCCTTTACAGCTAGAAATATTGTGGTGATGTTTATTGACACCTGGGAACAGTCACGTTGTCAAGTCAGGCAGAGTTTGAGCGGACGTAGGAAACCGGGGCTGAGGTTCGAGCTGTGCGACGACACACTTCGTCTCCTTCCAAAAGCGCTGCATGGCACATAACCTTATCGGAAGATTGTCCACCAACAGGACATGACAGGACATAGCCACTGGAAAAGTGTCCATCTGCTAATGTTCAGGTTCTTCGCTACAATATAAATATTATGTTAACTAGAACCCTCCGCTTAGATTCCAACGAAGTTGAGGTTGTTTCCGAATTTAAAATTATTGGTGTATATTTTTCCTCACACTTAAGTTGGGACGCTCATATAACTTACCTGTGTAAGAAACTATCCTCAATTATGGGTGTTTTATTCCGCTGTCGTTTCTGTTTTTCGCTGAAATTAAAAATTGACATATATAACGCCCTATTTAGCTCACATTTAAACTACTGTTCATTGGTCTGGCCGACAACTACACATACAAACCTGAATAAGCTTTTAGTTTTGCAAAAAAGAATTATTCGACATTTAGGAAATACGAAACCTCAGGCCAGTACTTCAGGTTTATTTCTATTATATCGCAATATAAATATGTATCAATATCACCTATTGAAGCTGCTATTTTTCCCTCTGATTTGGTGATCAACCGGATTACAGGCTTGGCTTCACTACAACATAAAAATATTCTTGTCAATACCAGAAGTAATGACACTTGGGCCATCCCGCAGTTTCGCACGTTTTGAAATATCAAGCGCTAGCGTATAACATTCCTTACTATCTTAACAAATTCCCTGAGCTCTTAGGCCTAAACCGCAAGGAATTGGATTCGTATTTCATACAGCTTTAAAATTAGTCTACCCCTGTTTGTATGTCTGGTTTCTGCCGACATCGCTACGCGATAAATGAAACAGGCGACTTGGGCGACGGGTAGTTCTATGTAAATGAAAGGTATAATTGGGTTGTTGACTCGTTCGCCTTTGAGGTTAAATCTCTTAATTGTATGTTGTTTCTTTGTTTTTTTTTGTTGGTAAAAGAAACGCATCATCTAGACTCCCACGTATTTCATGGTATGCTCACTGTTTTTTGTCTGCACGATGTAAATGGAATCTGATTGTGCGGTTACCTGGTATTTCTTTATACTAGCATTTGTGTTGATTTGCCTTTGAAGGTGTGTATGACGAAAACTGGTGTTAATATCTATGGTCAATTGTATTTGTTTGCTTTTGTTGCGCAGCCATCTTTAAATCTAAAATCGAAACTCTTTGGATCTGTTGTAAGTTGTTGTAGGGTAATCTCTCGTTGTATTTGTTGTTTTGATCCCTGCAATTTTTGTAAGTTGCATTGTAAAGAGTGCGTAAGTAGCTTTCTGTATTATTCTATCTTGCTGTTATACAGATATTTCTTGTAATTTTGCTATTTTTCATGCAGCACTCGCTTTGTGTATTACCATGTCTTGTTTCTGTTGTTCCGCGGCCTCGAAATGGTCTCCTGGGCCCAGTCAAGCTGTTGATTTTCAGCTTTTAGCCCTAGCGACCATCCGGATAATTTTTTTCTGAAAAATAAAAGTTGAATTGAATTGAATTGAATAGAAAAGTGGTCCGTTGTTGAGCACGCTTTTTTTGAAACCGCACTAGTGAACGTCGAGAAGTTTGTTTGATTGGAGAAGAAAGCTACAATTATTGCTTTTTTCCAGGCTTCTTTTGTATTTTTTGTACTACGTGAATCCCCTCATCGAGACCTTTAATTTGATTCCTCACAAGCCCTAGTGGCGTCACTTTGACTTTTAACCCATTTTGTCAATCACGTGACTATTATCATGGCTATAACCAGGAAGCGATTTCTAATTTCTTCCACGTGATTCCTCTCATAGAGACCTTTAATTTGATGCCTCACAAGCCCTAGTGGCGTCACAGTGACTTTAAACCCAATTTGTGAATCACGTGAATATCGCATGACTATAAGCAGAAGCAATTTTTTATTTTTCCCACGTGATTCACCCTATCGAGACCGTTAATTTGATACCTCACAAGCCCTGGTTACATCAATTTGACTTTTAACGAAATCAATCACTAACGAATAATGAATTAAGTACCTATTTGTGTAATTAATTCAACCGAACGCGTGTCGCCCGGACCTAATTTCTGCCAAAAAATGTGAGTTTCGTATGACTGACATCATCATGTTAATGAGAGGTTACCCCCTTAAACAACACGGAAACACGCGTTCTCCACATCTACACGCCGGGGCACGTCCCGACCATTTTTGCGATTTTATTCAGCGGGTGGCGCTGTTGAACGGCGCCAGCAGCGCCACCTGTCCCACGTTCGGGCCCGTATTGGGTTTCGAGAGTTAGGCATTCTGGCAGTTTCCCCTAAAATTTCGAGTAAGTGAGCAATTGAAATGCCATGATTCATACGCATGACACCACCCTCGAATTCAGTATAGGAATTAGGCGACAGTGCTAGATTGTCACCTGACTCTTTTATTGCGCAGTTCTTAGGTCAACTGTTTAAACTGGTCACGTAAACTATTTCATCGAACTTGGATGAAAATACACTGCGCCCGGATTTGTAGTGGTTGCCAACTAAATTAAAAAGCGCTGGCATGTGTTCTGCACTGCGTGGGTACTGGATTATATATTGGTTGGCATCTGGATTATATTTACTGGCGCTTGGATTATATTCGCGGGAAATCTTATAGACTATAGTCTGCGGGCCTTCAGGCGGGCCTTCAGAAGAGCTTTTATACTCCGCACCTTATTGTAGTCGGTTCAACACTGCACTAAAATGGCGCAGCTGCATTTATGGATATCATGCCATAGCCGGTACGGTAAAGGAAACTTCAACTTCTACTCTGGCGCACAGTTGTTATACGGGTAAGAAAATGCCTGCGAAAACAAAACAAATGTCGTCTTAACCACGCTGCACCCATTCCGATTGTACATTTGAAGTGAAACACCCATTTCCAATCAACGTAGTGACTACAGCGATTGCTTTGTCCAATCCATCCTTCTGGTGTTTTCTACCCAAGGAGGATAAAGAAGAAAAAATGGCCTGCTTAGCGTCCAGAGCTCTATTCTCTTTTCTTGCAGTGCTGGGTATCATCGAGATACTGGCTCATCTCTTGGCGTTGTATAACTACAGGGCCGCACTGGAACACCAAGGCTTAGTTGAGAACCTGTCCAATCTTTCGGTCAAATGCAACGTCTCATGTGGTAAGTTTGTATTTTGTTTTGGGTTAAGCCAGTGCGAAGCATCCATTCGTTCCCGGCTAAAGGGTTTGTATGTTTGCCTGTTGACTTGAAGGTAACCAAATTCCTGGCGTTGGCACTGTTGCTTGCCGCTTTTGATGCTTCCCGCAATAAAAAGAATGCCATGTAAAAATTTACGAAAATATCACTTTGGCTCGTTAGCACACTACTTAAAGTGGTACAGCAGGCTGGTTTCTGTGAATTGCTGAGTAAATAACAGCTGCATTTTGAATGGCCGCAGTAGTAACACAGAAATAATGTTACCCAGCTAGCAATGCCAAATTCAGAGCATTGCAACGAAGCTCGCTTGTTTACCCCTTTGGATAATGCTGCATGCCTAATGAAACAGCGCGGACCGTTGACGTTGTGGGGTTTAGGGGTAAACGTAGGTTGGTTACCTTCCCCTGTAGTCGAGAGAGACTCATCCGTCTTTGTCTTCTCGTTTCGCCCAGCAAGCAAGCTTTCTCCCACCCCGTCACTGCGCGCTGTCCGCGCCAGCCGCGGGGGGTCGTGGCTCGTCGGAAGAAAGGAAGCGACAAGTGTCTTCGCTCATTGACATTTATTACTTTTTATTACATTTTTACATTTATCACATTTATTTCAAACGACTAGCCTCCTGGTTAGCGAAGTTGGTAGAGCGACTGCTGCGGTTAGGTGGTGGTCCCGGGTTCGAATCCTGGACCACGACGAATTTTTCTTCGACTGCGAAGTTTCTGAGAAAGCGGTATAGCTTTCCTTTGTAGCCGTATGGCTGCATTTAGGCATTTAGGTGGATGTTAAACTTTCCTTCGCAGATATTTATTACAAAATAATAAACATAAAAAGAGCATGCAGGCTAGATGGTTGACGGCGAGGATCTAGTTCCTGGCCCGGGCAATTTAAGGGAATCGAGAGGTTCGACTCACCGCGACAACCGTCATCTCCGGGGCGCCTCAGCGCGCTCGCGTTTGCCTCGCGGGGACGCCGACGGCAGCCATTGACGCCCTCCTTTTTGCCCGATCTTTGAAGGAAGGAGGTCACCAGGCGCGTCCTGTCGCCTCGCTTCCGAGCTCCGACCTCCCACCACTTGCATACCGCGCGCTCTCGCCGGCCACAAGACACTACCTCCTCGCCGACGTCTCGCCAAGCAAGTTCCCGCGAGGAGCAAGCAGTGCGGCAAAGCCAAACTAAAGGGAACGCGCTCAGGTGACGTTCCCACATCCCTGCAACCTTAAACCTTTCCGTACGGTGGCAAGAATACAACGCGGGGACATCTAGACGCACTGTTTGCAACACTAAACAAAACTTGAAGGTTCGCCCCCGCGTAGTAGCTGTCCTCGCACTCGCCGTCATCAAACAGGCATCGTAATCCACATGCACAATGTAACGCCCAAGCACAATCTAGCGCTCAGGTGTCGCAGGTAACACCTCTGAGGTGACGGGCTTGCCAAGCGCAGATGCAGTCTTGTCGTCTACAGCGGTGTCAGGGGCTGCTTGCATCTCGTCCAACCCAGCAGGCACAAGCAATACCAATGCACCCCGGGCTGCAGATTTCTCAGCCCAGGGTTCGACGTAGCGCAGAACAGGCCAACACGAGCAATCGTTGCTTGCGCTGGCGCTCCTCGCAGTCGGTGGTGATGATTAGCAAGTCCGCTCTGGCCCTTACCGAAGACAGCATGCCAGGGTCTCGAAGGGTAGGGATGAGACCACCACGAGCAAGTGTTGTGACTGCGCTGACAGATGACCGCGTACAGCGCTGCTCTCAGCCCGGATGCGCCGAGGACGTATCAGCAGGCCCAGGAGCCTCCTGACCGCAAAGTGCGGCCCAGCACCGAAGTGACGCCATCCGAGGCAGCACATGACAGTGCCGTGCGCACCGACACGCCTTCCATGATGGAGGGAGACAGTAGCCGTAGGGAGCTTCCACGGAGCCGCAGCTAGGCCGCCTCCAAGTAGCTGCCACGCCAGGAGAGCCGCCAGTGATCCCCAGCTCTCGAACGCTCGCAGACCCGGAGCAGCAGGTGGCTGCAGCAGAGACATCGCGTAGCAAGCAAGCCTTGGTGACTCAACTTGGATTGCGTATCACATCAAGCATTCCCGCAAACCCTGAACTCAGGAAAGGAAGAAATGCTATTTCTCAGCATCGGCCGCATGGCACGGCGCTAAAAAAAAATCGGCTGCCAAAAGACGGTTTCCGACAGCGCACAAAAAAAAAAAAAACCAACTTCCTTGAGATGAAGGAGATATTCTCCCGCTACGTGCAGAACCACTTAATGCAAGCATTCCGACAACACGCACCCCGCCATTAAGGGGAGAAAAGAACCGTTTCCCATCCGTCAGCTACCGAGCTACGTCCCCATCGGCCGTGCCCTCTCCCACGCGGTGCCGGCTCCGGAAATCCTTCGGGTACACGCATTTTTGGCAACGACCGGACACCTAAAGGCTTGCTCTACTGCCCCGTTCGCGCAGCAGTGAAGGAGACATCGGCTTTGTTATCGGCCCTACCCGCTCGCTGCAACACACAGTTAAATGAGCGGCGGCGCCCATCGCGTCTTGCGATGTCGGAACGCCCGGTGCCGAGCCGCAATACTGCAGAGAGCACTGACGGCACCCGTGGCCCCTGGCCACACAGCTCCCAGAGCCTCGACTCCTGGAGTCGATAAAAGAGACAGAAAAAAAGAACGACGTGCTGTCCACGTCGTCCGTTTGTATTCCTTTCAAGTGTGTCCTTAGTAACCTCAAGCGCAGTTTTCAAACAGGCAGAACCAACTAGCCCAATTCATCACCTTACTGAAAAAATTCCCCTGCATTTCCCCGAGGGGGAGAATGTGAAAGTGCGAATGCACGGTTGTCGGCCCGCTTGCGGCGCTTGCGCTCGGCCCCCGCAGCCCACCGCCTCGCCGCCTTCTCTTCCATCTCTTCCATCGGGTTTCTAGTATCACGTGTACACCACGCAGTTATCAAGCCGCTATAACGCCGCTGAGTCACCAACGCACGCCGCTGACGACGTAGTTTGAATGCGTTAAAGATATAAGGCGCGTCACTAACACTGATATCAGCGTCGCGTCCGTGGCTTGGTCGGTAGAGCGTCGCGCTGCGGCCGCAAAGTCCTCGGATCGAAACCTGGCGCCGGATGCTGTTTCTTTTTTAAATATAGAGGAGCACTGCGGACGCCGCCGCCGCCGCCGCCGCCGCCGCCGGCGGTGGATGGTTTGGGGTCGCTTATAAAGTGCATTCGCACTTAAAAAAGAAAATCGGGCCAAACAACGCAGCTTCCATACTTGCTCTCTTCGGGCTTGCAGTTACTGCGCGGACCTTATGCCCTAGCGCTTCAAGAGTGCGGGACTTCAGGATTTCAGTGCCTCAGCTTGCCGCGGCAGAAACGTCACGCCTAAATGGCGCACCGAAAAAACTTGGCGCTCACATGTTCTAGCTCGATGTAGCAACGTTCACTCCGCTCTCAAGAAAGTACGCCTGCCTCCGCTAGCGATGTGATTCACGCTAGCAGTAGCACTTGTCAGGTTCGGAAGAACTTTTCTCACACCGAACAAAGACTTATAGGTTGGTTAATTTCCCCTGTAATGCAAAAACTGGCGACGAGAGAGACCTTGTCTTGTCGTTTCGCCCAGCAAGCAAGCTTTCTCCCACCCCGCGACTGCGCGCTGTACCGCACCAGCCGCGGCGGGCCGTGGCTCAATGGAACAAAGGAAGCGCCAAGTGTTTTCCCTCATTGAAATTTATTACTGAATAATAAACATACAAAGAGCATGCAGGCTAGCTGGTTGACGCCGAGGATCTAGTTTCTCGGCCGGCAATTTAAGGGAATCGAGAGGTTCGACTCACCGCGACAACAGTCATCTCCGGGGCGCCTCAGCGCGCTCGCGTTTGCCTCGTGGGGACGCCGATTGCAGCCATTGTCTACCTCCTTTTTGCTCGATCCTCGAAGGGAGGAGGTCACCAGGCGCGTCCTGTCTCCTCGCTTCAAGAGCTCCAACCTCCCACCGCTTGCATACCACGTGCTCTCGCCGGCCACAAGACACTACTTCGGCGAGGAGGTAGAGCCCCCTCGCCGACGTCTCACCAAGAAAGTTCTCGCAGGAGCAAGCAGTGCGGCAAAGGCTACTAAAGGGAACGCGCTCAGTTCGCGTTCCCAGAACGTAAACACAAGAAAGAGTTCCAAACGGCAAATTCTTGCATTGTGGGTGCCTTCTTTCGCCCTGACTAGTGATTGCTGCCACTTTGTGCTGTTTAGTTGGGATAGTGCTACTGAGAATCGATGTGCGGGTGTTATTGCGGGTATACTTAGCATTAGAATCACAAAAGTCCAGATTTTTTTTTACTCTGGTGTTCGTTTTCACAATTCAGCCATTGCCAAACCAGAGTGGAGGCTTACAATTTTACATATTCGAGACCGACGCCACTGATGGAAAGAATAGGCACTGTGTGAACTTCAGCCCCATTCACTAGTGGGGCCAATACCGGTTTCAACTACCGTAATTTTGATGACATAGCATAAGTTTACACAATTGATCCAAAATCCGCCGTTGTCGACGTTGTAACAAAGGCATGACAGGCAAAATGGCTGATGAAAAGAAGAATAAAGAAATAAATTTAGTCGAACAAAAAGTATGCTAGCTTTGGGTGTGTCAGGAAATCGAACGGTGGTCATTCGCGGTTCGAAATGTAAAACGAGCACGCTCTATTAACGCCACGACAGTTGAGTAGTTCCGGCTGAATAAAGTTGGACCACGTAAATGTGCTCGAGTTTGCGGGATAAAAACGTGCGTTCGAGGCATGTACTAGGACCTACTAAATAATTAAGCACGGTAGCGAGAGAGTAGCAAAAAAGCCTGCTTTGTTCAACTTACGCAGCGTTCACTCGCTGTTTCCCACCTCCTACTGTTCCCGCTTCGGCCTCATGGCAACCTGCCACCACCAAAGGTACAGCAGCCTAGTCGGGTGTTCGTGGAGCAGGCATTGGGGTTCCGACAGACTGAGACATGAGGGGACGCGGCCACCACACGCGATGGACTCGATCAAGAAGCAGTGGCCGCCATCATTGACCGGACTAAGCGTAGAATGTAGGTGGGAAGGAGCCGGACCATAGCTTATGCGGGAAACACTTGGGAGGGGGGGGGTGAAGGGGTGTGTACGTGCGGATATGTAACCAAGCAGCTACAACACTCACGAGGTTGACCCCGGGGAGGGGGGGGGGGGGTGTAGTCAAACCGTTTCAAAGGGGTATAGATACAAATCCAGTCCAATCCAATGCAAGGGGTGCCGGGCGGCCCCTTTCACCCCATCCCAACTCTGCCGATAATTGGCGACGGTGAGCCGTCGGGACCACGGGGTCCACAGTTTCCTCGCCGCGCGCGGACCGGCAGCGGCGGCGCTTCACCGAGAGAGGTCCCCCAGAGAGATACTAAATTCATTATTCCATTCATGCATTAATTAAATATTTTGAATATATATTTAATGCACGAATGAATGAATGAATGAATGAATGAATGAATGAATGAATGAATGAATGAATGAATTTAGTATTTCTCTTCGAGGTGTGTCAGATTACGGAAGGGGACCTCTCTAGGTGAGGCCGCCACTGCCGGTGGCGTCAACAGCTATATTATTAATTGCACTCACATAATGTGGTGGCGCTCTATTCGCCCTCGAGCACTCCGATTCCGTCGTCTCGGCCGTGGCTTCGACAGATGTGAATAATAGCAGCGGCGTTTTGAAGTGCTGCTAGGATAGAATAGGGGAAAGCAAAAAATAGAAAGGCGAGGAAGGAGTAGATCTCGAAAATAGTAGTTTCACTGTGACCCCGTGCACACAACACGCCTCCAACTCTGCTTGCTGGCGTCATGCTGCGTCCGGAAGACTAGGAGCGTCGAGCGTAACGGTGAAGCGTGGAGGCGAGCGAGCGAGCTGTGACAAGGAGGGAAGTCTGCGGAAGCTCGAGCCGCTTCGGAGTTCGCTGGAATGGAGTGCGGTCGGCAGAGGGGTGCTGGGTAGCGGGAGCTGGCACTCGACCGCCCACACCAGCAGGGCGAAAGCCGGGCGACGGCCCGCGTAAACAACTGGCCGCCGAAACGAAGTCCCTCCGACCGCCCGGGAGCGCCCGATGGCGGAAACAACGGTACGCGATACCCGCTTGCTCCGTAATGGAACACGTGTGGTGGAACCACGTGGGAGCAGAGGGCTCATTACGCCGAGGAGAGAAACTGTGGTACGTCGTTTAAAGTGAAAGGCAAAAACCCATGTTTCTCCACAAGGTATCGGTGGGACGGCCTGATGCGTGTGCCGCCATGATGGCGGCCGCGCATCCCCGCCGCTAAGGCGACGCATTGTTGCCGGCATGCACGCCACGTCAGTGAATACAACCTGTAGCCATTCTTTTGCCGTGGTGACACACACAGCATGACGTGGTGATTTTCCCGGTGATGCGCTGATCGCATCATGTGCAATCATTGCGCGGGGAGATTCTTTAATGTAATGATAGTGCAGACACCATTATCTCCTGTTGTTGGAATAGTTAACCAAAAACAGCAAAAACAGCAAGGAAACAGTTCCAAGTAACGATGGATCAGGACGTTGGGGACACTTGCGCAAAAGCGCCCCTCTAGGCAATGTCACAGAGGTGTCAGCGCGACATAATGAAGGCTGAAAAGGCGGCCTACGGCGCCTAAAGCAGGGCCAACATGGAGGAAAGTTGCACGGAAAATATGGCGCACGCCGCCCCCCACCCCTCCCGGTGGTGTCGAGGGAGCTCGTTGGCTTGTGGTCGCCACGTTTACAGCGAGTAGCTGTGCTGACCTTCAACAGGTGACGCTGCACTCGCCATGACTGGCCACGGGGTGGTTTTGGTTTCCTCCGTTGACTGCCATGGTATGGTGGTCAGCGAAATGCGCAGTCAGAAAATATGAAAGTCCCGGTGGAAAACTAGGGACATAGTCGGATGTGCCAGCTGCGATCGTGACCTCCAGGTTTGGGACGAACCGCCATGCGTGTCTTACGGGCCGCAACATCACAAAGACTGTTCGTGTGCGCGGCCTTTCGCAATGAACCGCTTTCCGCACAGTGGGTGCGACGCGGAGATTTGGCGCACCTGGATCTCCGTTCTCCAGCAGAACAATTCTGTTCCAAGAACATCGGCAAGGGTGCATTTTTCTGACAGTAACGGAAGGCTTCCGGCAAACGTAGTATAGTCCACACCAACCTGTCCCGGTGAACACTTGTTTTAAAGCATGCCTCCTGTTCAGCTTACGCTTTCCGTGCGGGTCGTCGAGACGGAGCGGGTCAACCTGCCTGTTTAACCTATCGGAGCAAAGACTCTAACATTCTTTTAAAGCCAAGCCTTACTACTTTCGTCAAGCGATATCGTGGAGGATGCACGGGAGACACACCCCCGGCGACACACCCCTCGAAGGGCATCGATCGATTCGACGGGCCCGCTATTGGCGCCTGCGAGCGCCTACAGCGGTCGCCACCGCCGCTGCTGCCGAGGCAGCCGACCACCCCCGCAGCCTCCCATGCATGCGGCGCTGGGTCGTTTCGGGCAACGTGACTCGTCTCGCGCCCGGCGAAAAGAAACGGTGCGTTCGCCATGAATGAACGCCGCGTTCGCCCGGCCTCCTCCTGTGAGCGTTGCACGTAATCGAACGACTTTGAGACGTGGTAGGCAATAGAGCTAAATGAAAGTTTAACCAAGCGAAAGCAAGACTCACCCCGACTAAGCCAAGCTTTTGCTTTGCATATCCAGGGTTAGCTGAGCTAAGCCGTAGCCATTTTTATAGTTTTGGCTACCGCATATCTGATTTGCCACGGCGTAGAATATCTGGTCGCGCGTTACTTAAATGGGTCCAAACACCTTTTATCGCACCGCCGGCCTCCCCGGAGTCCCACCGTTCGGCGGTGCCGCCAATTCATGCTCCCTACTTGTGACGAGTGCAGAAACCTGTCTTCAGAACATTGCATGTGTTTTGTCGCACAGCAGGCCTGTATTATGCACGTTGGTGCAACCAGAGCTAAGCCATAGCGGCAGTTGCCTAGCGCCGGAGGCTGCAGCTTCTACGTTATTTCCAACTATATTATTAGATAGTTTTAGCTCACAGTTTTTGACTTTCCGCTCCGCTCCCGGTTGCGCCGCTCAGCACAACCGCAGCGCCAGCAGCAGTAAGGCTTTTAGCTAAGCGTCAACCGTATCTCCGTCGACGGGGAATCATTCGCGTCAATGGTCATGCCTTGTGCATTTGTAAACAAAAACTTAAAAATGGGTAGTTTGGTCACTCAAAACAAAATATCGTGCTTGTTGCCTTATTTCACCCTTTTTTATAAAACTTAGTCGCTGACATGATATAACCGTCTAATTAATTTGAAAGAACCCGTTCAATTATGGCAGTTGCATAGAAGTGATAGAACTAGGCTCGTGCTTCGCTCGACTGTTTTCGCTTCGGTTCTAAACTTGGTTGGGGTGTGTGACATGTCTGCATATTAGGAAGCGCTTCTGCGGTTTCGTCGCTCACGCTTCAACTAAAGAAATGGAGTTCGCAGTAGCGCGCTCGCCTCACTTGGGCAGCCATCTTAAATTGAAAAAAATAGGGCGCGACTTAGACAACGACAGTAAAGAAGGATGACGAGACAAGCGCTCGTCCCGTCGTCCTTCTTTACTGTCGTTGTCTAAGTCGCGCCCTATTTTTTTTCAATCATAATGCACCAACTTGCCCAACAGATTTGTTTAATGAAGCCATCTTAGAGTAGCGGGAGCTGCCGCGACATTCTAGTTCACTCTACCGCGGCGGTCTGCTCACCCTGCCCGGCGAGCAAAGCGGGACCCCACGCCAGTAACGGCTCTTGCGGCGGTCGTGCCACGCATGCGCAATGGCGCTCCCGCTTGCTATCAAAGCGGAGCAGACCGTGGAAAATGGTCAACTAAAATTAATTACGCGTGCGAACGAATTCGTACAGTCTTTGTCAAAATTTTCAGAGCCATGACTAAAATGTGCACGTCGCAAAAAAATTGATTGGTTGATTGATTGATTGATTGATTGTAGGGTTTAACGCGCCGACGCAACGCAGGCGATGAGGCGCGCCGTAGTGGAGGGCTCCGGATTAATTTTGACCACCCGGGGATCTTTATCGTGCGCCGAAATCTCGTACACACGGGCGTTTTTGCTTTTCGCCTCCATCAGAAAAGCGGCCGCCGCGGCCGGGAATCGAACCCGCGACCTCGTGCTCAGCAGCGCAACGCCTTAGCCACTGAGCCACTGCGGCGTGTGCAAAAAAAAAAATTGAATGTGCAAACTTGTGTCTCGGACAGGCTCAAAAGCTTCACACCGCAAAGATATAGAAAACACCTTTCTTTCTTGTTGTTATGAAATCCTCTCGTCGAAGGTAAAGTTTACGCTTATTCGTTGAATTATTTGTGGTTCGGAAGGCTTAGGTCTGGCCTAGAAAGTTTTCACAACGACTGCACATACCCGTGAGATAGAAATCGGCCAACCAGCGCCTCAAAGCCGTTTCATTCGCATCAGGGCTCGGCAACCTCCTTTCGAGATGGGGTGCAGAGTTGCATAAAGCCGGCAAGGCAAGAGCTGGACTGCCAGTAACTGCAGTTACTGTAGAGAAGGGGTGGAAGGATTTTTTTTTTATACCCGTGCAAGTGAAATGAAGATTTTACCTGGCTGTGACGATGGGGGGCAATGCCAACTGGAAGCGATGCTGATTAGTTGCGACCTTTTTAGTGCTGCGTTTTCGTTTCTTGGTTTTCGGTCGTGTGGTATAAAATTAAACTCATAATGTAAGTTTTTCTGCAACTGTTCACTGGACCAACTTAACTCTACAATCCACTGCAAAATATTTTCCATGGGAGCCCAACGACTCCAACACTACTCTATGCAATATAAAAGGTTCGCAGGGACACGTGTTAATCTTTATGGCCACACGTTTACCTAATATATTTTTTACTTGATTATTACAATTCTTCTAATTTTATTCGTGGTTCAGAAACACGCAGTTTCATAGGCCGAAGTAGTTGCTATGTTATTTGAGAAGGTGCATGGAGCGAGCAACGAGTGCGGAAACGCTTTCCAGCGAGCTTTCTTTTTTTCTCATCTACAAATTCGTTTTTATAGAAAAATACGTTTGGGTTTTTTCCACATCTTCAAATTGTTTTTTCTGGAACAATACCTTCAGGCTTTCGCTGCTTTTTATTTATTTGTATTGGCTGTTAACATGCCGTAGCTTGGCTGGGGCAGGTTTAGTTCCCCCAAATTGTTTTTTTTTGTTTTGTTTTTCTTACGGGGAACACGGAATCAATAAAGGAATAAAGGCCGAAGTTGCTATCTTGAGGAAAGCAACAACAATGGCTCTACGTAGTCACGACGGTGCCGCCCTCTGCTTCACTCCCTATCGCCGACTATTGGCGGGCCGCACCATAAGTAGGCAGGCTCACTTGCGAGTGCATTCACACACCCCCCACTCACCACTCACGAGTGAGTGATGAGGGAGCCTCGCCATCGTTTTGGACTTGCTTGTGCGAGTGAGCGCGAGCCCCGCTCACCACTCGCGAGTGCAAGTGCGCCCACCACTCTCCAGTGGTGAGCCCCACTCGAAACTCGCGACTGGTAAGCCCCGCTATTCACGAGTGCACTCGCGCTACTCGCGCGATTTTTCGGGGCTTACGGCGCGGTGAGCGTCATTAACTCTATGGTGGCGTGTTGATTTAGGAATATGATTTGGATGGGCTTCTGACCCCGTAATGCACTTATACAGTTTCCTTCCCTGACTAATGGAGGGTCTGCTCCGCACACTTGCGTGCGAGGGGTGAAGAGCCTTGAGCGCGAGGTAGTACGATTGGGGATGCTAACGTGTGAGCGTGTGGGCGGGTGAGTGGGAGTGGTGCGAATTGGTTTTTGAGTGAGTGTGAGTGAGTGGCGTACGGGTGGTGATCCTAAGCACGAGTGAGTGCGAATGCTGAAGGCGAGGTGTGGGCGTCAGAGCGAATCAGTGGGAGTGGTGACGGCTAGCGTTGAGCGTGATCGCGAGTGAGTTGGAGTGGTCACGGCGAGTGGTGAGCTTGAGCGGGAGTGGGTGCAAGCGGTGAGAGCGAGGGGCGTGGGTTAGGGCCAGTCAGTGGGAATGGTGACGGCGAGTGGTGAGTCAGTGCGTGGAAAAACTTGTTTTTGAGTGAGTGAGGGTGAGTGAGTGGTGTCCAGTTATGCCGAATAATGGGCCGCGCCTTGGTCAAATCATTGCATCCTTGGGGAGCCGCTTTCGCAGGCAGTCAACATTCCTAGACAGCACCATCTGAACCGCCATCTTTATTTGTAGTATCAAATGTCGGCACGCACGCGCACACACACGCGCGCGCACACGGACACACGCACGCGTGCGCGCGCGCACGCCCCCCCCCCCCCCCCCCCACACACACACACACATGCGCGGACACACACGCACAAACACAATCACACACGCGCACGCATCCACGCGCCCACAAACGCGTTCATACACACTCTTTCTTTCACGCAGGCACACACACGTGCGCGCATGCTCATATTTTCGCTCAATGCGGCAACTAGTGCTTTCTCAATCAAAAGAAAATTCACTGCTCCGCTACGCATTTCATGTACCTGTAGTTTCTACTGCGTTTCATCTACAACACAGGAGAATTGGCAGTGCTAGAAGTCGAAAACTGTCTGACGTTGGCGTCAACCTCGATTTGTCAAGCGTGGCAGGGTGCATTCACAGGGGTTTCATTTTCCCCACCTTCCACCTTTTAAGAGACGGGCTAAAAGGAAGGAACGGCTATGGTGACCGACTGATTACAGGGAAACATCGGTGATACCAACTTGCTACTGATACTTCAGCGACAGGTGATAGCGATTGAGATCTATATCCGAGTGCAACTTTCTGTGGGAGTTGAAACAAAGCTTCGGGGAGGGGAAGCTAACTGCTGTGTGTCACTACGCCAAAGTAGTTTCCCGTAAACTGGTTTAGGCTTCCGTTTCCAGGTTAGAGATACGCTTTTGCTACAGATCATTTATTCGGATGGGCTTCATGGTTGAGTGCGCTGCATCACAATCACCGAGCATGCAGGCGTATTGGCGTCTCCTTCCGTACGCTTCATTTGTTTCTGAACACAAGCCATAACTCGCACCGACATACCGTGGGCGATGCCGCGTTGCCGCGAATGAGGCACGTATGTACTTTCCCCCAAAGAGCAGCAAAGGCGAAACTTTCCTAGAGCTGCACTCTTGACTTTGAGTGGTCCTACAGTCGGCAAGCGGAGCCTTTTTGGCTTTAGGGACTTCAAGTTACTTCTCAGTAACTCCGCCTTGAGCCGTGCAACAGTACGCTCCCTTCGCTGACAAGCTGGCTGACAGGCTAATCGAGAAAAATCCGCAAACGACGAAGTGTGCCGATTGATTTAGCCTTACCTTGGCGCACACGTTGCAGACTACTTGCTTGGTTTGTTGCGACAGCTCTTGGTTTTGAAACTACTTGAGAGTCGTATGCGACAAGTGAAGTGACGAGCTACCGGAGGGGAAAAGGCTGCCGTCGGCAAGAACGCCATGTTTTTTTCCCTGAAGAGAACCAATGCTACGCCAGTGCGAACGCCGCAACCAAAAAACCGAGAAATTTAAATACAGTTCAGTCCACTTATAACGATACCGTTTATAACAATATATCGGATATAACGATGAACAGCTATGACACCGTCTGCTTTTGTATGGTTTCCATTGGAAATTAAACCGTTTATTACAATTCTCCAGTGCCGCAGTATCGGATATAACCATCGAATCGGGTTACAGCGAGCACCGAAAATGCGAGGTGCCGCCAACCAATCGATACCATGCGCCGCGATGCGCCTCGCATCCCGTCCACCCCTCTGAAAACGAGTCAACTGCGCAGATTACGAGGAAGCGAGAGGAGGAGGGGAACAGCTCCCCTTCCAAACACCAACCCCGATGCCGCCGCTTTGGCCCCGTCCCCATGCCTGCTGCTTTGAATTTGACTGGGTGCGTCTTCAACTACGTGCGTTTTTCCGCAGATCAGATGTCAGGGCCGCTGTTTTGGAAACGTTGGAGTACCTCACTGAACAGGCGATCGTTGCACGAATTCGTGCTGCGGACAGCGGTAGCAGTGACAAGTCTGACGATGCAGTTGCACAGCCTACTCGGGTAGGACATTCGCAGGAGGCCCAACGCATGATAGTCCCTCATGGACTTCGTTTCCACCAAGAACCCTTCGCTCAGCTAGGTGAACCACCTATAGATGCTCTTGAAATGATGTGCACCAGCTTCATGTCAGCAAACAAAGCTGACCGAGTATGGTTTATTTTCCACAAATAGGTAGCAGTACAGCTTTGTTTGCTCGCAAATAGAATGTTTTGAGCTCTGCTACGTCTTTTTTTTTAACAACCCGCACTTAACAATCATCGGTTATAGTGAATAGATTTCCTTGGCACTTGGATATTGTTATAAGTGGACTAGACTGTAGTGATGCTCTCTCTTTATAATATTCGGTCTTTATTATATTTATAATATTTCTCTAGAATTAATATTCCAAGCCTAAAAAGTACACGCTATATGCTTTTAAATTGCTTAGGTTACACACAGAGAATTTTTTTTGGTTGAAATGATTGCAGCTGCGCAGCGATACGGTGTGGTTCGACTCTGCATTGCCACAGAAAATTGTTCCCGAGTATAGTGAAGATAGTAGCTTAGTGAATTCACAAGCAGTGGTAGTGATCGCTTGTACTCCATGGCTCCAGAAGGTTAGCACAGAGGGAGATAAGGTGAAGAACGCCATTGAATTTTCTTCGCATGAGCCCCGCACGGGGCACCATCAGCAATATTGGTGACGGCACTGGCGACACCGTGGACTCCGAACCCCCCAACATAAGCTGTGGCCTAAGCTGTGGCCTACCGTGGTGATGTGTTTAGAGGTGAAGGGTAAGAAACCACAAACGGTGGCCGTCGGAGCCCAGGTCAAGCTCTGGTGGATGGGCTCCCTGTCTGTTTACCAGGCAGGGAGGTCCGGGACCTCTTCAGATATCAGGGTAAGGCTGATGAAGAAAGTACCCCCGTCTCTCTGCTATGTTATATGGTATTTTCCCACCCCCCCTTCCCCCAAACTTGATCGGTCCCTGAAAAGGGGCCGCACCGAAGATCGTCCCCCCGTTGCCATTTTTGACATTTCCTGAAGCGGATCATTACCCGATTTCTTGTCATGGAGTCCCTCATTCCAACCCATCCTCTTGCATCTCAGTCAGTTTTCTGGATTCCAAAATATATTGAAGCCTTAATAGGAAAATCGTATAAGGCCAACAACAAAGGTCTGGCGAACTCCTCATCGAAATAAATTACAAGCAATACTCCACAAAGCTTCTAGTTCAGACTAGGCTGGCTGATCAAGACATCAGGGTCACACCCCATCGGAGCCTCAACAACTCGCAGGGTGCGATATCCGAACCAGACCTTCTGAACGAAACGGATGCGGATCTCCCTGGCGGATTGAAGGATGAGGGCGTCACTGCCGTGAAACGCATCACCATGTGCAGAGACGACAAGCAGATTCCCACCAAGCACATCATCTTTACCTTTGCAGTTCTCCCACAACATATAAATGCAGGTTTTATCCGGTCCTCAATATGTCCCTACATGCCGAACCCACGGCGCTGTTTTAAGTGCCAGCGGTTCGGGCACGGCACGTACTCTTGGCGCGGCCGAACGACCTGTGCAAAATACGCGGCGCATGATCATCCGAGCGAAAACTGCCCATCCGACACCCTCACTTGTGTGAATTGCGGGGGGACGCACGCGGCGTACTCTCGCAACTGTAAACATTTTCAACTTGAAAAAAAAAGATCATAAACATCAAGGTCACTGAGAACATCACCTTCCCAGAGGCGAGAAAGAGGTTCGCCTCTTTTACTCTGGGTAGGTACGCCAATGCAGATCGCCGGGGGGCGGAGTGGCGTCTGGTTTCCAGAGGGACCCAGTTCAGCGAGTGTGACCGGGTCCCTTCGCCCCTCCCCCCCCCACGGTTTGCTTCAGGCAGCCCAACCCGTCAGCACACAGCTTGCTGAGGCAGCAGCGGTTGTGGTGTCAACCGCCTCTGTCAGGACCTGTGCCGCTCCCGCCCCTGCCTCCGCTTCCTCCAGTGCGTTGGAGGTGCCGATCGGATGGACACCGGGGGCCCCGCATCGGCTCCCACCGCCACCGCAACGCCCGTGAAACCTCTGGCGCCCCCGACGCCCTCAGCGATGGCGGCTCAAACGAAGGGTCCCCGAAGGGGGGCCAAGTCCGGGGGGCCCGGTCCGTCGGGCACCTCTTTGACATCTGACGACGAGATGGATGTCGGGTCCTTCCTGCTTGCAACGCAGCGCAAGGAGCGGCCTCCGACTTCCAAGCCTACAGAAAGGCCCAAAAGCCCCATCCCGGAGTAACAGCCCCGAAAGACGACACATGAACACACACACACACACACACACACACACACACACACACACACACACACACGCACACGCACACGCACACGCACACGCACACACACACACAAACTCCAGTCATTCTTAAATGTAAATAATTGGAACAGCAAACATCATCCAATGGAACTGCAGAGGCCTCCTGAAAAATCTTCACGATGTCTATGAGATGCTGCATGCCAGCCAGCCAAGTATCATAGATTGGCTGCACCCACTCAGAGAGGACAGGGTTGGCTGCACCCATTCTTCGGGCGTTGTGGCTATTGCCGCCCAGGAATCATTATCATGTCACCCTCTCTCTTTAAACACTGACGTTGAGGTTGTAGCAATCCATACGATAATATTTATTAGGTTTATAACGGTATGCTCCATTTACATATCTGCTAATTTTGCACTTCTGAGCTACGATTTCGAGGCACCGGTTCACCATCTACCCGAGCCATACATTCTCACAGGCGACCTTAATGTGCACAACACTCTTTGGTGCTCCTTCAAAACGGATGCCGGAGGTCGCCTGAGAGAGAGGTTTGTTACATCCTCTGGAGCATGCCTTTTCAACTAAAGTACCCTACATACCGTAACTTAGGACACAATACATACACACATGTGGGCACGGACCCATATGGTAGTGACAATTTCCCCACTTTATTAACATGTATAGGTACAGGCCCAAGCAGCCCATCTTCCCAAAAAAGGTTTAATGAATCAAAAGCAAACTGCAGCACATTCACAGAAACATCTAAACTACACCACCATCCACAAAAAACCTACAAGTAAAGGAAGCCACCCAACTCATTCCGGCGCACATCCTCGACGCTTGCCTAGGATCCATTCTCCAGGCCTCCAGTGCGTCCTGCAACCCAAGGAGCCCTGGTGGGACGATGACTGTAGGCGAGCGCCAGAGGCCCAGAACAAGACGTGGGGTGTCCTTCGCCGGTACCCCACGTCAAATAATTTGACGTGGGGTACCGGCGGAGGACACCCCACGTCAAATAATCTCATCTTTTTTTAAACGGGCAAAGGCCTTTGAAAAGCGTGTGCGTCGTGAGGCGAAAAGGGAGCGTTGGCGCGCTTTCCTTACATCCATTAACTCATACACAGACACTTACAAGGTATGGACAAGAATACGTAAACTTAAAGGGACCCTGCAACACTCTGAGCAGTGCAAGTAAACCTGCGCGACGTTTAGATTACACTGCCAGGAATACCTGAGCCAAATATTACACGTGCACGTGAAGCGGTGAGCGCGCAAATCGATGTGAAAGAGGCGGAAAAACCAACCGCTCTCTCTTCAGTTGTCCTCATTATGCAACCCCTGGCATGGCCTAAGGGACATCACATAGGCCATGGCTACCCGATCGGCTGTCACTGGCCAACTTCGCGGCTAGATTCTCCCATTTCCGCCGTCATCATCGAACCTCTTTTATGCCTGAACCTGTAGGCACAGTTTTGCCGTTTCTTTTGTGTTTTGAGTGCGCCCGGAGCTTGAGTGATGAGCTCAATACTTCCCTTTCAACGGGACCACTCGACTACAAACGTTTATTGCTTCAAAAACGCCCTGCCAGCCCGAGCGCGCACTTGCGAGCCTGCTTTTTTGTGGCACCAAACCGGAAATAGGCCCCTCCGCGTTGCGGAGAAAAGGAGAAAACTACCCGGCATGTGACATATCGAAGGCCGCCGAAGGGAACGCCGCGAGCCGCCTCCCTCTCCGGGAGAGAGCGCGCAGCTTTCGTCGCGTTGTCCCCTGTCGAGTTGAGAGGGAACGATTATGCGCGATTTCTCATCGCGCGTAGTTTCGTTAATTGTGAACGGATTTTCATAATTCTTGCGGGAGGAGATTTCTGGGACAATAGACTTTATCCCAAAATACATTACTAGTAGTCGATGGCAAGTGTTGCAGGGTTCCTTTAAAGGACAACATACACATAGCCTGCCCCTGGTCAGTACAACAGGGAACACACTCGAAGACCAGGCTAACGCACTTACACAACACTTCCAACAGGTTTCCAGCTCTGCACACTACACAAACCCTTTCCTGGGATATAAACCGCTTGTGAAGAGAAGTCCCTACATGACAATAACAGGTCAAAATCTGGTTACAATTCTGAATTTACACTCTTTGAGTTTAGGGCTGCTCTGAGCGCAAGTAAAACTTCAGCTCCAGGCGCAGATAAGAATACATACACCATGATACAACACCTGCACGAGACACTCTTGAAACACTCCTAAACCTATACAATAAAATATGGCTTTCGGGGCAATTTCCAAAATCTTGGAGGGAGGCCATAGTAGTGGCTTTCCTGACGGAAGGAAAGTGCCCTTCCTCTCCTCCCAGCTATCGTCCGATTTCCCTGACAAGGTGCCTGTGCAAGCTGCTCAAGAAGAAGTGAAACAGGAGGCTCGTGTAGTTTCATGAGTACAACGGTCTTCTCGAGTGCTGCCAGGCAGGCTTCATGGCATGGCGATCTACAAATGACCAACTAGTAGCGCTAGAATCCTACAATAAAGATGCATACCTACATAAGCCGTACTGTATGACAGTATTTGATCTTGAAAAGGCGTATGATACTGCTTGGCGGTATGTTATCCTCAGCGATTTGAAGTCCTTTGGCATGTCGGGTAACATGATGAACAGTCTTGATGGTTATTTGTCCGATGGAACATTTCGTGTGTGAGTTTGCAGCGCTCTCTCAAGGGTTCATGTGCAAGAAAACGGCGTTCCGCAAAGTGGAGGTCTAAGCTGCACTATGTTTATTATAAAAATGAATTCACTCAGAAACACATTGCCACCATCAATTTCCTGATCAACCTATGTTGAAGACGTGCAATTATCCTTTAAGTCTTGTAACCGGTCTATCTGTGAGCGCCAAGTCCAACTTGGCGTTAACAAGCTGGCTGTCCGTGCAGATAGCAACGGTTTAAAATTTTTTCCAGGAAAGTGTACTTGTGTTTTGATTTTGAAAAAATGTGGCATCCGGCCTGATCAAGACATCAAACTCAATGGTGCCTCAATTCCTGTCAGAAATGAGCACAAGTTTTTAGGTGTATTCCTTGACGAAAAGCTTACATTCATTCCACATATAAAACAACTTAAACATAAATGCTTAAAGGCTAAGGCTATACGCAAGGTTCTCTCCCACACTTCATGTGGTGCTGACAAACAACTTCTTTTGCATGTTTATAGTAGCCTGATAGGCTCACGATTGGACTATGGAAGTGTTGTTTATGGATCAGGAAGCAACAAATCCTTCAAAATGCGTCATCTGGAGACCCAGTGCTTCATCTGGGGCTTCGCGTGGCATGTGGCGCCTTCCGCACTAGCCCGGTGGAAAGCCTCTATGTGGAGTGTAATAAATGGAACCTACAACGTCAGCGAGCATACACAGGTCTCCTTTATGCTTTTAAAATTTCGTCTATGCCTCACCATCATTTTAAATCGTTTTTTTAAGATACATCTATGACTGAACTGCTGCTAAGTCGACCATCGTTCTCTGCGCCCTTCTTTTACAGAGTTAGAGAGGCAGCGTCCGAGCTTGCTGTCTCCTTTTTAGATACAATCCAAAGTTCTGTAACAGATTTTATAGCACCATGACATATCAGCCGTGTATCATGCGACACATCTTTCACACATGTAGATAAAAACCGAGGTCCCAGATGTGCAATTCTGCAGCACTTCTTGTATTTGCAGCAGAAATATCAGTGTTCTGAATTTTATACGGACGCCAACTCTGTGTTCTGCGCGGCGCATGGACTCGGCCTTAATGTAACTAAAACGCTGAATAGTTATACAAGTATGTTTACAACAGAGGCGTATGGTGTACTGCTTGTTGTTAACCACATACTTCGAAGCCGCATCCCACAATCCATTATCTATTCAGATTCCCTCAGTGTTGTGCGGGTGTTGTCGCCAACAAAGTCTGCGAAAAACCACGTTGTCAGTATGATCCGCAAGGGTATTATGTCGGTGTATGTCCACAAATTTGAACTTGTCCTTTGACGGGTCCCTGGCCACTGTGGTATAGCCGGGAACGAAGCCGTGGATCGCATGGGTGCTGCTGCTACATCTCGAATGCAGTAGATATAACCACATTACCCTACACCGACTTGAAGCCACACAGCCGACAACAACTTCGCAAAACATGGCAAACACACTGGAGTGAACAAACAGACACGTTACACGTAATAAAACCACACTTGGGACCATACACCACCGACACACACAACAGATACACAGAAGTCGCCTTGGCTAGACACACAGAAGTCGCCTTGGCACTCGCACCTGCTCACTGAATCTCTAAGACTTGTGTGCAGCAGGGGTGGAGAGGCCGTGCCCGTGATCCACATCCTCATACAGTGGAAGGGACTAGAAACAACAAGACACACACACTTCGCACAACTATACAGACAGCACATTCCCCTACACCCATGGTACTTTTTAGGGGATGACGCGATAACTACTCACAAGCGTACTTTTTAGTTTCTTAGTGATGTCTAGTTGTTACACCTCATCATTTACCATGCACGTTGACACTCTGGCCCTTCACACCAGTCATCTCCATTGTCTTTTATGTCATTTCACATATATTTTTAGTTACATCTTTTGCGTTTAATATCACTTCGTCGTTATAAAATAACCTTTCATTTGCGCTCTTTGCCCTTAGTTTGTCTGGCGCCTTAAAAATCCCAACCATCATAATCACATTTATTCGCATGAAACCAGTTGATCGCTTTTTTTGTTGCTTACTGTCTTATGTCATACAAATGTGTGTTTGAAAAACACTTAGATGAATTACAAATATTCATGGGGCAACTATTTACTATAACACTGAAAGGCGGGCTAGTTGGTTACAATTCATAGCTGTAACTTGAGCACAGAAAAAACGAAGACTGAACGAAGACACGAAGATTAGCGCTGGTCTTCGTGTCTTCGTTCAGTCCTCGTTTTTTGTGCGCTCAAGTTACAGCTATACACTATTTACTAACTTCAGTGCAAGATATCAGTCTTATGCGAGAAACAATATAACAGCGGAATACGGGCATAAAGAAGGACATTTTAGAGCATTCTGGTTGCCGTCACCCAACAAACTTTTCGGCGTTCTTGTTTGCAACTAAATTTTCTGACTGGTTGAGAGGAAGAGCACCGTAAAATTTGGAAATACCAAAGACCCCAAAACTATCGATGTTGGACCGACCGACTCGGTATTCTTCCATTCACTGTAACCGATCCAAGAACCGTATCACTAACTTTTTCCGGAACCAGTTCTGGAAGGTTGCTTCGACACGTTCGGTTCGGGTTCAGTTCCAAACTGACGGCAAAATTACGGGATAGGCTCGGTTCTGGATCGGGGCAAAACTTTTGGTTTGGTTGCTGTTTTCGGTTCGGTTCCGGTTCCGGTTAGACACCCTGGTCGAGCATGCGCGCCGCGTTGGTCCTGACAAGAGGCGACATATCTTCTGAGTACGCAACGGTGTATTTTGCCACGCGCTCGCTTGGTCGAGAAACTTGTGTCTCGCCTGAACATGCGCCCTTTGTGCACGGCAGTAATAGCATTGCTTGGGTAATACGCCGGTGTAAGTGTACGCTGAAATCCGTGCGACGAAATAAATGTGCCGGCAACAACAACCCTCGGTTATACTGGCTGTTGGTTTCATCGCAACCTTGCAGGTGCTGGCCTGGGAGAAGAAGGCATCTTGAGGCGCTTTTTGCTACCCTATATACGCTTCTACCACGGGAAGCGTTTGCCATAACATGGTGTTGTCCGGGACAGGAAGGCCGCATTGACTTGCGAATAGCTTGTAACCATCGCGGCTGCTGCTACACACCGACGAGAACAGCCCCTTGCAATTTGTGTACTTATGTAGTCGTTCAATTAAACCTGGCAGCGGCATCTCCCTCTTGGCTGATGCAATAAACACTGTAACATATATCATTTAATGAAATTGTCACCAAATAACATGCTTGTATACCGGCGGCTGATAGTGCGGTCCTTCTAGGGCTTTGTGTCCTTTCACTGTGCACTACCACCTTCCTACGCTATTTGGGCAACTTATGTGTATATAAACGAACAAGAAATAAAAGCGTCCGTGGTCAAGCAAGTGCCTGCCGTGTATACACGTACCTGACGAGAAGACCGTCTCCCTAAGGCTGAACTCATGGGTGCGCTGTCGATGTCACCGCACGCCCTGCCATATGCGGAGAAGGCGTAACAAATGGCAAGCAGAGAGTGCACCGGTTACAGCTTATCCCGACAGCACTTTTGTTGCATCACCGGAACGTAGTCAGTCAATCAGCCTATTATCGCGGCATTTCGGCCGCGTCTCTTTAAAGATTGATCATGTTGCTTTTTTCGGTTTGGAGTACTCAGGACCAATCCTGCACATGTGACATTCAAAAGAATGTCAGGCTGTCACCCCGGGTCTCATACTACGTGTAACGTCATAGCTCGCGAGCCGTACAGATGCAGCTAATACGGAAAATCGTGCTGAAGTCTCGTTCTTCAGGGAAGCGGGTGGGATAGCGCCCGAAAAAATGCTAGCATGAGCGATGCCACGACTCGAAGACGTGTAACGTTAGAGGCCTCCCAGATGTAGTATAACCTATCTGCGAAGGTGCTCCTAAAGCTGTTGTATGCATTCCCATGGCCACAGTCAAGGGAGTGTCAGCAGCGCCACTATAGGGACCTCTTTAGAACTCGCTGGAGGCGTACACAAAGATTCCTGACAACAACGACAGGACTAAGCGTTATTTGTTTGAGTGTTTCATGGGTTCTTATTTACTGCAACTGTCGCACGAACTTTCCCAGCGGCTTTTTCCACTACAGCTCATGAACAAAGCAGTTACCCAAAGCAGGTCGCAGATATCCTTGCGCCGGCCATTACACACAAAAAGCGCTAAGACTCTGTTAGCTTGCTTTTCAATGTCAGTTTTGTGCCTAAAACGTGTCTCAAATGAGCATGGGTGTGGTACTGTCTAAAAAACTATATACGGGTGTAGAGGGCCCGTAGACTAAAACATAAAAATGCTTATAATGGCAGATGAAAGGGACAATGGTTGATACATGACGGCGCCTGGAGCCACAGAACGTGCTGCACTGCCAGGCTCTCTGCGCGCACAAACAGTCTTCAGAAAATCCCTTAAAGACGAGAGAGGGAGGTTTGAAGTCACGCCCTGTATGAAATGCATTTTAAGAAATTGACACCTGCTAGATAGGTTAAAGGACATTTCTAAGAGAACATTGCTTCGTCTTTTAAGAATACTGAAGGGTGTAGTGGAATGTTGTATGTGTAGATTTTAGGAAAAGGTCGTTTTCTGGCATCATTCAAGGACGTGGACTCAGTTAACACGGGGAGAACGAGAGCCGTTCCCCACACTTGTCACAAGCTGGTGGGAGAGAGAGAGAGAGAGAGAGAGATAGAGATAGAGAGAGAGATAGATAGAGAGAGAGAGAGAGAGAAACGTTTATTCGAGCTTTCTAAAGTGGGAGTGTGTGTGCCATTGAAAAGATATGAGTGGGGGGCGTGAGTGTGGCCTATTCGCAGTCTCCAAATGGATACCTCTGTGAATTGGTCTTGTTTTTAATTGAAGTATTTACCTATGTAAGGTTTAATTGTGTGCAATTTGTTGTTCGACTCTTCGTTTATTGCTGCTGCCAGATATCACGAAATCTCCGTCGTATAGCTGGTTTCATGTTCAGATACGGAACCAGAGGTTCATCCACGCCATTGCAAACAGCAGCTGCCGCAGCATACCGGTCGGCGATTTCGTTCCCCCGTATGCTGCTGTGCCCCGGCACCCAGAACACAATTTTCATCATACCTGAAGCATAAGCGGATATTATCTTCTTAGTGAGGTGGTTTAACACAGTTTTAACTTGGTTTTGCCAAACGTAATACCATCAGGACACTGCGAGAATCTGTAAAGATAACACACTGTTTATTTGTTTCCTTGATGTTCTCTACTCAAATTAAACTTTCTTACGCTTCTGCTGTAAAAATACTGCAGTTTGTGTTCAGCGTCTTTGCACTAGTGAAGTAGGGGCCATGTGCAGTGCATGCGACAGCAGATGCGTACTTCGAGGCGTCTCTGGTAAAGGTAGTGTAAGGATACGTGTGTTGTAAGTGTAGAAAATGCTGTAAAATAACTTGTTTTGGTGTGTTTCGTTTGCCGATTTGTCAAAGCATGCATCACACGACACTGGACGCAGATCCCAAGGAGCAAAGATGTCGGTGGGAGCAGTCTTGTACAAATCATTAAATGAGACCCCGAGTTCCTGTGACTGGATTCCCGTTGGGGAGAGGAATAGAATAGAATTGAATAGAGGAATAGAACGGTTAGAAAAGATATAGCTAGCCGACGTGTCAGTGATGATAGAATTACGTGGATGATTAGTCAACAATGCTATCTTGAAAGCATACATTACTGTTGCATACGCCCACTGGTGCTTTAGGCAGCACCACTGTTAACATCTGTGTTGTACGCAACGGCGTTCCAAGGAACGGCGTTCTTTGAACTAGTTCCTTTTTTGAGGAGCGGAGTAACACCACCGTTCCATTAAAGCTCGGTGCGGTAACTCGTTAGGTTTTTGAAGGAACGGCAGGAACGGCATTCCTTCTGCAAACGTTACATCGCTAGGAGTTGGCTGTTTTTGATGCCAAGGCTCGAGTCCAAAAATCCAAAAGTCGCTATTGTGTTTCTCTTCCTATATGCTCGCCAATTTGCTCACCTTTCAGTTGAACGTGCTTCTTCGAAGGTCAAAGGCAGAAGATTAACCACGCAGCGGGCCGCAGCTTGTACTTGCTTTCATGCTGGTTGAGCTTACGCGGCATTTGACGGGTGAATAGCGCAGCCGCGCGTACTCTTTTCACCTTTTATAGTTTGTATGGGGAGGCCAGGATGCGCGTCTGGCCAATAGAAGTGTTCCCTACCGGGGGAAATACTTTTTAAGTCCGAGCGGCGCTGCAGGTACGTTGTGAAACCACCGTATATTGTCAGGGGTAATGACCAAATTAGTGCGCGCGAACCGCGGGTGCGTTGTTGTCGTGGAAGTTGCTCTCGCTGTAAGGCCATTCGAAGGGTCACCGATTGCAGGGTCACCGGGAATTTCCCGGGATTGCAGGTTTGGGCGCCACAAAGGAAAGCGCGAGCTTGTTGTCGTCAATTAGTTAATCCTAAGGTTTACGCAATCATGGATCCCAGGCAGTTCTATGCGAGACAAGGCGACCAACGACATAAAGACAGAGTTGGCTGCGGTGACCGAGCCGTCCAGCGCAGATTTTGCCATCTCGTTCGAGCCCAAGGATTTCTTTTTCTTTGGGCAGCAAACCCTTCCAGCCGAGGAACCGGATGAGCTGTCGCGGTAACTGCTGGTACCAGTTGACTACCCGCTGTCGCAGATGAAGAACTTCGAGGGACTGAACAAAATTTTCTTCAAGTACAACACCCCAGTACCGTAAAGCGGTTCCGTGAAACGGCTCTTCAACATTGCCAACGAAGTGTTGAGGAAAAAACGGGTTCATCTGTCTGACTCCAACATCGAGATGTAGCTCTTTCTGAGTTCAAACAAGGGACTCTGCTTAGTTGCGACCGTTCATTCCGGCATTTCTTTCCCCACTTATTGTTTACACATTTTCCCCGTCATTCTACATTTTTTCCCTTCTGCTAGTTCTCTACTCATATCTGAAGCACAGAAAACTTACTGCGCATTTGTAAGACCGAAGTGGGAAGTGTCAGATGGGTTGCACCTACAAGAGACGAGCGCCAAAATCGCAGTTAGACATGTCTGGAATTTGTCCGGTGCTCCTTGAAAAGAAGTCGTCTGGGAGCGTTTCTTCATATTCTTTTTATCTTCAGATAAACTACTGCCGGCGCTGTTAAAATTCCTATAATATACATAGTTAGATGTGAGTTTTAAATTTCTCACTTTATTTCGCCTCAGAAATCCGAAATCATATTTTAATTTTAAAAAATGAAATATAACGTTAATGTAACGACATGTTCCAATGTTCGAAGTGGCATTGGGACGCGTTCCTTTCGCAATAAAGGAACTTGTCATGGGAACTCGTTTCAAAATTGGGAAGGAACGAGGAACGGGCGTCCGTTCCTGTTTTTGAGTAACGTGTACAACACTGCTTAACATATATGGTTTGGATAGAGCTCGTCCGAAAGGCACCGGACGCAAGCGGGAGCCCTAGGTGGAGGACTGGATCCAACGTTTTAAGGTTGTCTGTGGCAGAACCATATACGAGACTGGCATAGTCGAGGTGTGACCTCACCCAGCTATGGAAGAACGTTTTATCCGCTCCATAGAACTGGTTGGTCAAGATTTTCAGCATGTTCATTGCACTGATGCATTTATTCTTTACTTGTTTAATGTGCGGAATAAAGGTAAGCTGGTCATACAGCACAACACCAAAAAATTAATGTACCTTGTTTTACCTGAATGGCCGCAACATTCAGAATAACATCAGGGTCAGGCCTTATACCACGCTACGTTGAGAACCAAACACAGGTACTCTTTTGGGGACTCCCCTTAAAGCCATCCTCATCAGCCCACTTAGCAAACCTGTTCCCACCAAGTTGGAGCTGCTGCTAACATATGGATAGGTTACACGATATAATACCGATATGTATATCATTGACATATAAAAGAGTAAAAACTAGTTGCCGGCAGTGCCTTTCGAAGAGTGCTCATTTTATGATAGTGTACAGCTGAGTACCCCACCCTGCGGAATCCAGTTTCCTTGTGTGTGTAGTTCTGAAAGTGCTGCACCAACTCTTACTGGA
This sequence comes from Haemaphysalis longicornis, assembly GCF_048455015.1. NCBI lineage: Eukaryota > Metazoa > Arthropoda > Arachnida > Ixodida > Ixodidae > Haemaphysalis > Haemaphysalis longicornis. The sequence continues at coordinate 901,107 of NW_027526233.1, forward strand.
AAGATAGCTTAGACTGGTAGCTTTCTAGTGTGTTCAGCACATTTTTTGATGCACCGTATGACTTCAGGTCGCGGAGGATACCGTAACGCCAAGCAGTGAGAGAGAGAATGTTCTTTAATGTCAAACAGTGTCATACGCTTTTTCTTAATCGAAGATAGGCTTGCAGTGCTGCCCGTGAACGAATGCATCCTTGATGTACTACTCCAAGGCCACCAACTGGTCAGTCGTGCATCCGCCCGGCCGGAATCTTGTCTGGCAGCTATCGAGGATTCTCTGATATCCCAATTAGTACATAAGTCGTCTATTATTTATGTTTTCATCAAACTTGCTAAGGCAGCTGGTAAAGGAAGCATCCTTGTTCCTTCAGAATTGGTATGACTATCGACTCTCACCACGCCCGTGGAAAGCATCCAAGAGACCAAGTTTTATTAAAGAGAGAAAAAAACGTCAATTGTGTCCGCGTGAAGCTGTATCATTCCATAAGTGATTTTGTCTGGGCCAGGTGCTCAATTTTTACATGTGGCCATGGCATTATGAAGCTTCTGGAGCGATAGAGAGCTGTAAGAGCCCTTCGATGGCCTGTTCTCCAGTATGGGCTTGTGCTAAGCGGAATTTTTGCACCGCGCAAATGTGCTCGTGTAGTGTGACGAACTTGATACATGTTCAAAGTGGTTTGCAAGCGTGTTTGCCTGGTGGTGCTGACAAGGGGTAAATTGTTTGTCTTGTGTCCTTTGAGTTTCCTTGTTCGATTTATTCCATTGGTTTTGTCTGTGTAAGTATTATTAGATGATTTTGTCACGTGACAACGCAGAGATAGGTTGTTAGGAAGAAGGTGTAGTTACAAAAGACACCGTAGTAACCGAGACAGAGGCGGGTTGATGGCGGGAACCCAGTCCAGCGGGAGCTCGCACTTCGTCTACCTTCTCTTTATTCCGCTGGTCGTCGACCAGCGTCTTTCCACCGGAGCACATACCGAGATACGGAGAGACTGGCGACATGGATATGCGGTTATGCTCCGTGTAAGTTTCTCGGGAAGCTGGCCAAACTCTGTGACACAACTCCGCCGCCGCAGAAGCACCGTCCCAGTGCCTGTTATGAAGGAGGAGCAGTAGCAGGTAGATTCCATCAGTGGCACGCCTTGAGGTGGCTCACGTGAACGAGCTCTGGTGCTGAGTGCCCAGACGAGGGCAGAGGCAACACAGGCACAATATAAATGACCTCCACCTGTCTGTTTAGGCTTCTTTGCGAATGCGGTGTCCCATGAGTTCGGCACGCTTGAAAGCTTTGAGGTTCTGGGCAGTGGGGTGTCTAGGAAGAACATATCAGGCCTTATTTTGTATTTGTCGTGCAAGCCTGCATTCTTCATTCCACCAAGGCCTCCTAAGATTGGAAGTACCACAAGATGTCTGGAGAACTGCCCTTCGGCAGAATGAAGGATTTGCGACGTAACAAAACAACAAGATTCATTGATGCCTAAGTGATTGATAGTTGAGTAGGATATTTTCGATTGTTTCTTAAACTTTGACCAGCCGGCACCGGATTCTCTGAACTTCTTATGTGAGATGGAACTGCCGGGTCAGGTTTCTAGATATCTGAGGCTAACTGGGAGGCGGTCGCTTTCGTAGGGGTTAGAGTCGCCCTCCCATTCAATAGACGGAAAAAGAATGAAAGACCCAATAGCCAGATATATGTGTGAATATTTGTGGTGTGTTGTATTAGTATGTTGGCTCTTATTGTTGAATGGGCAAGGTCGGGATGATAAAAGAAATTTTTGCGGCAAGCAGCCCCGGGCATCTGTACGTTCAGACACCCCGAGTTGACAATGAGCATGCATTAAATCGCTTAATAGTAAAAAGGGTTCTGGAAGCTTCTCTATTAGGAACCCGAACTCTGAACTTGATAGGCAGTAGTCAGGAGGAATGCATAAGCAGCAGCCTCTTAATATCCTATAAAATATTATTGCTCGGAAAACCACTGCTTCGAGAGCAGCAAGTAACCGAAGGAATTGACAGGGACAGATTTTTATATTAAAATTGCTACACAACCAGACGAGTGAGCGCAGCTGTCCCTGTCTTTCCTGAATACCGCGTATTAGGAAAAGTTGGTTTGTATGGGTTTCAGGTGTGTTTCTGTAGGCACGTGATATTTGGCTGCTGTTTGTGAAGGATTTCATTGATGTCATCGAGGTTTTTCCTTACGCCCCTACAGCTTCATTGCATTATTCTTTGGGCTACCATGCAATCCTACGAGGGTTACGGTGCTGTAGATGGGTTTTTCCTGGTGCTGCTACCTACGTCACTGCACCTGAATTAGGGCCCATGACTCGGAGGGCTTGGAGTTTTTGCGCCGCCAAGACTGCCACGCTGCTCTTTATAACTGCCGACGCAGTTATAAACAAAATTACACCATCTTCCCGTGGGGAACCCTGATGAGGATGCGAAGCATCGTGGCGGTTCCGTGTGGTTCCATTGTGTTGCCGTTATGTTGAGTGATCTGCTTTTTACTAGCGCCAGAGGGAATTCCGCATCCGGGTCCACACCAGTGGCAAAGGCACGCAAGTGCTGTTGTGTTACGGTGAGTAGGCGGTGGTTCTCGAGGCGCCGAAACTCGTCCATCATGTTCTTGTCGATGTTGTCTCTGTGGTAGGATCGGTAGTCTCCGTCAGTTTGGTGAGGTAAAGGTTGTTGACATTGGTGCACCGGCTGAGAGCAATGTACACGCCCTCCTCTTCGCAGCTTTGTCTTCTCGTTATTCTTCTTCTTCGGCGGTTCCCCTACGGGAATATGACGAAGGTGGTTGAACGCGAACCTATCTCGTGATGGATTCTTTGGTTGGCCAATCCCTAGGGGCATCCTGCCACAATCAGCATCAGAGGCGCTGCGGACGGGGCTGGTTGAGCTGCAAGGCGCGTGGCGCTTCCCGCCACAGCTTTCCCACGGGAAATTGAGCATCCCCCACTAAAGTTTTCAGTTCGTCGTTTCCGTTGACGTTCAGCTTCGCGTGCCTTCGTTGTATCAGTAGCTTCTTGACGTAGTTTGAATGAGTCAAGAACATAACGCGCGTTCGTAGCACTGGCTCCTGTCCCGGATTTGTAGCATAGTGGGAAGAGCACCGCGTACCTCCCGTTGCGGCCAGAGAGTCGTGGGATCGAAACCGGGCGCCGCGAACTATTTCGTTTTTTAAATGCGAATGCATTTCTTAGTCGGGGGTTGTCGTGCGTTAGCCGGCGTGCGCCTAGCAACAGCTGTGGCGCGCCTAGCAACCGGAGAACGTGGTAGCTCAGGCGGGAGTAGCGGAGGGCAAGGGGAGAGGAGGAGCGCGCTCGGCGTGTGAGGGCGCTCGCATCGCGGAGCATGGGCGGAGTAGCGGAGAGCGAGTGGAGAGGACGAGCGCGCTCGGGCATGTGAGGGCGCTCGCATCGCGGAGCTCGGCGGAGAGAGCTCGCGCGCGGGGCGGGCGTGTTGCGCGGCTCCCTCTCTCCTCTCGTTGTACCTGACGGCCCCAATCACCGCCTTGTGGTCGCTGAAGTGCAGGGTCAAAGGGTCTTTGAGAAGCATACGCGCGGCACGCGAAACTGTGCCGCGCGTATGCTTCTCAAAGACCCTTTGACCGTGCACTTCAGCGACCACATGGCGGTGATTGTGGCCGTCAGGTACAACGATAACACAAACAGGTGCTGATGAATGAATAAATGGTTACGTTCACACTCTCGTCTCTCTTCATTAAGTACGCCATTAATAATAATTACTCGCAGCGCACTCATCGGTGCACCCAATGCATTTGCATTTCCGCATGACCCCCTTCGGGGAGGTGGGAGGATTTTTTTATAGTGTAGTATCGCGGAGCTGTGGGTGTAAGGAGGAGAGTTGCACATGCGCAGTGAGAGTGTGGACGGCGCCGCCATCAACGACGGAGGATCAGGCGAGCCTAAGAAATGCTCCGCATTTAAAAGACAATCTGTGCCGAGACTAATTAGTTACGTTTGGACTTCGCGATGTCACAATGGCTTCTGCCCATGTGTGAACCACCATCAGCAACCTGTGCTCTGGAGGACTCCAACGTACTCCCGGGCCTCGAATCACCCTGAACGTTTCGGACGGCCGGGCCTACGACAAAGCCACGCTTCACAGGTAGCCAAATCTCCTCCGACAGCATTGCATCGTCCGGCCCAATCGGTGAATATTGTGGGACTTTCATTCATGTGCATCGAACTGTTTTGCTTTTAATAACCTTTTGCTAGCTCGTAATATTGGTGGTTAAAGTTTTTTGTGGCACATTTCGTATTTGAACTGTTTCCCGCATTTGTATTCTATCTAAGTTGTCTGTCGTGTTAACGTCACCTCCCAGGCGGCACAAAAAGTGTGTCCAAAGACCGGCCCGTCTATGGCCGCTTTCTGGCATGTCCGGCCAGCATCCAGGTTCTAGCAGCCACTGATGATACGATGAGCGGCCAAAATTCAGCAACCAGCGCTTCGGTATTTGTCCGGCCGCCCGTGTTCAGACGCACAACGGCAGCTACCCGGCTGCCAGATATTCAGTTCACTTTCCGCTGCCGATGTTGTCAAAGACAACGGCTTTAGGGCATCCGTTGTTCCTTCGGGAAGCGGTGTTCAGACGAAGCACGGCAAGCGACCGGCCACAGAATATCCATATTTTTGTGGCAGTTGGTGTTGGAAAGAATACCGGCCAGAGCGCGGCTGCCTCGCATTCGCTCTTTCAATGGTGAAATTTGTGTCCGGCGGCAGATATATGCCCCAGGCAGCGCAGAACTGTTCGGCCTAAATCAAGCCGGTGTACTTTGGTGGGTGATTTTCTGTCCGGCCTTTTTCTGGCAGCCATGTTCGGCCCTTGTCCAAATGTGGGCCTTTTGGCCGTATACGGCCGTACTCCCATGGCTGTCCAACGGCCAGTGTCCGTCGGCCAGTCGACCGGCTTACGTTCATACGGCCACATTCCAGCCGCAGGGCTCCGGCCATTCCAAAGCCATCCCTGTACGGCCGAAGTAAGGCCACCGGAGGACAGCCGAGATGCGGTCGTCGGACTCCAGCCGCACTAACGCTGCCAGAAATACGGCCGTACGTGCTACGTGCATTGGAGTTCAGCCGAAGTACGTTAACTGTACTGAGGCCGGTCACTGCATGTCGCGCACGCAGACGACTCAGTCGCGGTGTGCAGCAGAACAAACCCAGCATTTAGGGTCCAATGCAGCCACATCAAAGTGAGCCCGCGCGCAACAACCAGCCGCCCAGCCTTCAGCGCAGCCTTGCTTATTTATCAGCGTCAGTTGACACCAAAATTCAGTTATTAAACAGAATCATTATTAAACAGTTATTTAACAGCTCACAAATCGTCGTTCCTTTAATTGCTGTGCCTCTTTTACTGCCGAATACAGAAAATATTCAGTTCTTTGTAGAGCTGGAATAGATGTATTGTACAGGACCTGATATCTTCTGTGTTGCGGCTTAACTCTAATAAACGGGGACGGGGGGGAGGGACAGGAGGCTGTTGAATTTCATAAAGATGAAACTGCCGCTTTTGGTCAATTTCATTTAGGGGAATCGTCCTGGGCACTTTCATGCTTTGACTAAATAAACTATTTTTACAACAGTTGCTTGACAGCGGCGCGAATGCCTTTACGAAGCGTTTTGGTACTCCAAAAAAAACCGAGGAGCATTCAATATAATTTCCTTCACACAAAAAGTATGTCCTGGAACGAAATTTTCTACCGGATGAACTTTTCCCATGATCTTTCAGAGGGCTGATCCTAGCAGAGATCAAACAAGTGCTTTCATTTTCAATATATTTTTTATGTTGTTTTTATGAGTTACGTGCGCACCACTTAATAGCTCGAAAGAATTTAATTTTCCTCTAATGTCGTACTACGGCAAAAAAAAAAAAAATTCTAGACACGTTGCGAATGACGCCTTGGTTCAGGTGGCTGCAGTTGTATCCCCCTTGGTTCACGCAAGGAAAGGCGTAAGACTAGAGTTTCATAATTTGTTTAAAACCAATAACATAGCAATGGTAGTATTCATACAGCAAACCTTTCATACTGCAACGAATAAAACCATAAATATTTCATTGGTCAAGTTGGAATGCGTAAGGTTCTCAACCCATCGGAGGCGAAATTGCGGCTCCGCAAGTTTATTTATTTATTTATTTATTTATTTATTTATTTATTTATTTATTTATTTATTGATACCTGCTTGCCTTTGCATGCGTTAGAGCAAGGAGATACATAACACTAAGCATAAAAAATGACCACCAAATAACAAAATAATTCCATAAAGGGCGGTGAAAATCGTCCTTTTAAACAGTTGGTACAGTCATACGTGGAAGATAATTACACTCTCGTATTGATATAAGATAAAATGAATCGCGCAAGGCGTCACCTTCAAAGGAAAGTTAATAATTTGCTTTAAGCTAGCGGTGCCACTGTGGGATATCTAGAATGGCGCTTGGATATACTTCTCCCCTTCTATTCCACTTTTTGAATGATAGATATTACGAAAAAATTTCGACCTGAGGTTTCGTCTCGGATCTTTCCCGTCTTACCATTCAATTTAACTTTACTTTCTATCATGCTAAGTTGACAGTGCCAATTACCTATCATACGAACCGCACTGCCCTATTCTGTATGTTTTCGAGCGCATCAACCAGCTCTTTGGTGTAGGGATCTCAGAAAACACATGCGTACTGCAACATTGAGCGCACATGAGTAAAATACGGTTGTTCTTTTAAGGGAGATGAAGGTTCACTTAAATTTTATTTCAGAAAGCCAAAAACACGTGCAGCCGTAACTTTTGTGTTGTGAACGTGCCTTTTTAACCTCTAACCTCTCCTTAAATACACTCCTAGTTATTTATATTCCCCGGTTGTTCGTAAAGCAGTGTAATTTACGGTATACGTATTCAATTGGAATGAAGGTTGTCTTGTAAACGCGGCGCTAACACACTCTTTAACATTCAACGACTTTTCTGAATCAGCACACCAGGATGTTGTGAAAATAGAATCATGCTGCAGGTATTCGGAATCACGTTCATTCCCTGTAGTCCTTTAAACTACACAGTGATTCGCGAACATTTTGAACAAAGATTTGAGGCCAACAGTAGTAAAATTTATATATAGCAGAAACAAAAGAGGGCCCGCAACTGACCCTTGGGGAATCCCTGAGGTCACCGGAACATATCCGGACGAACAACCATTGAGAGCAAACGACTGCTGTCGTAGAGAGATATGCTCGGCTATACATGCAATAACCGATTCATTAAGTTTATAGCCCGCAATGTACTAGCACGAAGCTTATATGGAACACCTCCAAATGCTTTCTATGCAGTACAAGAAAATACTGTCACGGAACAGTTGGTAGAAGACGATGAGGGCACCTACGGCCATGTGCCGTTTGGGCTGAACTTAAGAAGAACTTCCACCTACCTGTCTCTGTACTCTCTTGCTGGCATTGCTCATCATTGTAATTACAGTCAATACATTGTATTTCCGTGCTTCTGCCTCGTAACAATACAGTCAACTACTTTAAGATTATCTATTGCCAAATCGTGCATGAACTCAACAAGCTGCGTTGAGAAAGAAAAAACCCGACGAAATCCATGTTTCCTAGGATGCTGGCGATTATTTTTAATCAAATGAGTCATTTCCGAAGTGTAGCTAAGCTCACCTTCAAACACCGCAACTAAATTAACATCCAGGCTTCGTCATTCACAAGGCTCTGTTGTTATGGCAAATTTAAATAACACAGGTTTCTAAATAGACAGTCATAAAATCCCATAAAGCAGGGCACGAAGTTGAGCGTATACCAGTGCACGAGCGGCCGGAGAAATACCGAAGCGCTGGTTGCCGAATGTTGGCCGCTCATCGTATCATCAGTGGCTGCCAGAACCTGAATGCTGGCCGGATATGCCAGAAAGCGGCCATAGACGGGCCGGTCTTGGGACACACTTTCTGTGCCACCTGGGTGCGTTTTCGTCCGGAAACCGGTGTTGTACAGGAGACCGGCCGACGAACGGCGCCACAATGTACATTTTTCATTCGGTTGGCGGTCCTCGGCCGAATTACGGCAAGCGAACCGCCGCAGAATTTTTGGCAACCGGTGTTCAAGAGCAGACCAGCCTACGTAAGTTCTCAGGTTATACGTCATTGTTTTGGTAAGCGGCGTACAGCCGAACAACGGCACGGGTCTCGGCGCCGAGAATTCATGCACAGACGTGCTTGGAAGGATAGCCCCCGGTGTAGGACCAGTTTTTCCCTGAGTGAAGAAAGAGCCGTTCGGGAGCCGAATGACGCAGACGCGCTTTTTATCCCCTCGGCGTTTCTACGTTTTAAATGAACGAGCTTCGTTTGTAAAACAGTAATGAGTGTTCTAGATGAGCGCGCAAGGTGCTAGGACTCACTGGGCATTACCAGGGAAACTTTTAGGCCATCGGAATGTCATTTGTTGCCAAAAGAAGAGTGTGCCACACCAACGGGTGAGCTAAGCCTCGCCAGTCTTCGCCGCTACCACGCCTCGCCCGCCGGCTTCGTCGACGCATCAGCTCGAGGCTATTCGCCCCCTCAAGAAATGGAGACCATTTGAGACATCCACCCGGCAGAGATGTTCGACACGAGGTGGAGGTGGTTCACCAAAATAAGTGGCCTAAAGGGAGTCGACCAAGCGGCCACCAAGCAGGAGCTCAACCGACGCCATGTCAAGAACTCCCCACCAAAGAAAGGCAAGGGCGCGCAGAAGCGCAAGTTTGCGGCTATTCTTCTTACAATAATACTACGAAAAACAATGTTGCACTATTTTGTTGGTGATAAACATAGAAGAGGCAAAGCTCGTGCATTGGTAGGCTCAACTTCGTGCCCTGCTTCATGGGATTTTATGACTGTCTTTTTAAAAATGTGTTATTTTAAATTTGCCATAACAACAGAGCCTTGTGAATGGCGAAGCCTGAATGTTAATTTAGTTGCGGTGTTTGAAGGTGAGCTTAGCTACACTTCGGAAATGACTCTTTTGGTTAAACATAATCGCCAGCATCCTAGGAAACACGGATTTCGTCGGGTTTTTTCTTCCTGAACGCAGCTTGTTGAGTTCACGCACGATTTGGCTCTAGCAATAGATAAGCTTGAAGGGACAGACAACCGATTTTTGTTGCGTAAATGTTCTTGTTGTTGGGCGAGTCCCGAAGGGGTGAACTGCGCTAAGGAAGACGCTGCACACAGAGAGGCACATCACGCAAAGACTCTGCGATTGTCTTTGTGTACCTCTCTCTGTGTAGCGTCTTCCTTAGCGCAGTTCACCCCTTCTGAGTACATGTATGGAGCATCACATTCAGATCAAAGACCCATATGTAACACCCATGTGGTCCAGTTAGTAGTCCTGCAGTCACAAATGCACTCACATGGATGGGATATCCTGAGCGGAAACATCGCGCGTCATCTGATATATATGCAGACAAAGCTTCCTCTTTTGGGGATTGCACGATATAAATTACGTTTTCTTTTCAATCGAAACATTCTGATCTTGAGAAAGTTTTGCCCGCTGGCAGGCTGTGGCGTTTCTCTTCTGGCCATCACGCCTATGCGGCCTTTATATATTCCTCCCCATACGAGAGTTAAACCGAATAAATCATCCTTCATTCACCTGCACGATGTGGCAGGATTACTCTCAGTCAATCTCTTACTTCGTTTTAAACCCAAAAGGGGCAACTAATATGCTTCATCCGCACTGCAACCCGCCGCGGTTGCTCAGTGGCTAAGGCGTTGCGCTGCTGAGCACGAGGTCGCGGGTTCGATTCCCGGCCGCGGCGGCCGCTTTTCTGAGGGAGGCGAAAAGAAAAAACGCCCGTGTGTACGAGATTTCGGCGCACGTTAAAGATCCCCAGGTGGTCAAAATTAATCCGGAGCCCTCCACTACGGCGCCCCTCATCGCCTGCGTTGCGTCGTCGCGTTAAACCCTACGATCAATCAAATCAAAATCAATCGTCCGCACTGCAAAAACAGGATCGCTACCCAGCCAGGAACGTAACGGCTTGCGGGGACCGACCCAGTGTTGCGCATATCTGCCCAAGGGGGCGCTGGGTGTTGCGGGCTCCGTGTCGCCCTCTGGGCGCTGTCCGGCACCTATACAGGGTTTTGTGTTCGTTTCTGCTCAAAATTTATGCCTGCTTTGATATTAGAGTGACTGCAGTAAATCATTCGCTCCTTTTTTTACTTTGGCATTGGCATGGTGATGGCATTATTTTTTTTTTATTTTTATTTATTTATTCATACTGTAAGCCTAATTAAAGGCTCATACAGGAGTGGTACAGTGCAAAAAATATGACACTTTAACAAATCTCTTCAAAGGTGTTAGCATACAAGGGCTAATAAAGGCGATGTATGTTTATATTTGACAGGTCAACACACTTTCATTATTATTGAGAGTTATACAATGTTTCAACTTTAGCAACAAACATGTCCACAGAACGCGCTTCAACAATTTCACTAGGTAATTTATTCCATGTTTCTATGGTTAGTGGAAAATAGGAAAATTTGAATGTGTTACTACGAGGAACAAAAGGCCTGATATTACAGCTATGGCTGGTTCTACGTGAATGATAAAAAGGAGGCCGGATATACGAGTCTTTGTCTATGTTTAGGGCGCCGTGATAAAGAAGATAAAGGAACTTTAAGGATGACACCTGTCTGCGGCATTTTAATGTTGGTAGGCAAGCTTGGTTGCGGAGTGCGGTTATGCTATCGTACCGTGAGTATTTCGAGTAAACGAAGCGGAGGGCCATATTTTGTATGTGTTCTATCTTATCAATGAGGTATGCCTGGTGAGGGTTCCATACTACGCTGGCGTATTCAAGAACGGGACGTACTAGCGTTGAGTACGCTGCTAAAAAAGTATAAAACACACTTTGTTGGCGTAAGGCCTCGCGCTGGTAAGCCACAGGCCGCGGGATAGAATCTCGACCGCGTCGGACGTTTTCATGGTGAAGGATGAAAATTGAAACGCGCGTTGGGGCGATTTCGGCACACGTTTAAGGTCTGCAGGTGGTCTTCATTATTGCAGAGGCTTACACTACTCGCGTCTCGTTAGCCCAGCTTAACTTCGGCACGGACATTATCGGAAATGTATGTTATTGTCTTGCGGTGGAAACACGCTTCCTTACCTTTGCCGTGGAAACAAGCTCTTTCCTCTCGCGCCTCCGCAAGAGCATCGTCCACCCATGTGCGCAGTTCTGAATCGCGCAACTAACTCTAGACGCTCTTCTGCGGTAATTACATCTTATTTATTTATTTATTATGGTCCACTATATTGAATTCATAGATGGCAACAGAAAAGGAAAAGGCTATATTACGCATCATTTATACATTTGTACTCTACAATAGTGTATATTCGTGCCTCGTAGCTCATGATTGGTTTGTGTAGTAATTAATAATAATTGAATAATAATATTTTAAACATTTAAATATTAATTTTAATCGAGATAATATTACAATAAATAATATAATTTTATAGTGAGTAGATCGTTCCTTGCTTTATTTTGACGATAAATTCCTAACGCCAACTTATACTGTCGTAATTTGCATGTATCTAAAATTCTGTACTTAGAACAGGCTTGGAAATAAATCTTCCTGAAGGGAAGCGTAGCGGCTGAATACAGAAGAAAAAGAAGACGACAGGGCGAAGCTGATGTTATTATTAATAGTAATAATCCATCAATCAATGTTTATTAGAGTGGCTAGGAACAGCCGAGGGCTTGGTTCTGGCGCACTGAAGAAGACAAAATGCGGCACTAATATACAGCAGAAGCTCACAATATAAACAGTCAACGAGAAGGACGAGCGAAGAAAAAAAAGCAATAAAAATAAACCCAAAGGATAATAAAAAGGTAGTCCAACCAAAATTAGACGATTAAGAAACTCTAATGCTGGATCAATGGCAAAAGTATGTGGAACAATGGTCACAGCAGTTGGGTGAAGCAAGCAGACATGAAAACATATTCGCAGATATACGCGAAAACACGAACCTTCAATTAAACATTAATGTATGAAAGAAAATACAGGAACTGATTTATGAAATTACAGCAACAGAAGGTGAAAAGTGCCAGACACATCACTGTGGCTCCTCGCGGCACAATAAATCGTGTGCGATGGAAGGCAAGTAGTATACCGTAATATATGACAACTCAATGAAGCAATTACAGCCACAAAGTCACGAACATACAGGAATTTTAAACAAGAAACAAGAACTATGAAGACATTGCACACATAAAAACGACATAAAAAAGAAAAAAAAGAAAAAACAACAACAACAATAATAATAATAATAATAATAATAATAATAATAATAATAATAATCAATCAAGCCACCTTTATTTTCGGTGCCCAGGACCAACCCTAAGGTCTCGGTGCTGGCACACCATATACAACACATAAAAAGAAACTTAGAACAGCACGGCACAACACACAAAATCCTCGATATGACAGAAAAAAATAAAGTAAAAATACTTACAGAAATTCAGAAAAAAAGCAAAAAAAGTGTTGCAAGCTATGGCCCTCGGCCAGCGAAACGTTCAAGGCACTTGAGAAAAGGAAATATACAACAAAATACACAGTGCATATGATAGAGACAGAGTGTACATATAAAATGAGAGTTTAGATTTCTGAAAAGTTACACTGCAATAAAGTATTAGCTTAAAACGAGCGATGCCTTTGCAATGTCCCATCTTGTCGAGACACACAACAAACATAGCAACACATTTGACAGAAAAATAGCGAAAAAACAATGGCAGGAGTATAGACATAAATGATCAGACCAACAAATCGCAGAGATAATAAAAATGACGAATGAATCAACCAATTAATTGTTCAATAGTGTGTCCAGGAACGATGTTCTGGTGCAGAAAGAAAAGTGCATATCTCAGAAAAATATAGAAAATAGCATTGTTTAGTCTGAACGAGAATGAGACACTTTGAGATACACACACGCCGACACACGCACATGACCCGCGCACATATGCAAACAAGGCAAGTGTAAGACAACAAGACATGATTAAAACTCTGTACACTGAAACATGTAAACCGGAAAGAGATATTAGCTAAAAATCACGCCACAATGAAGGCATAAAACTTACACAAGTGAATCATCGAAGCAATTAGCATATATACATAGATAAACCTAACCCCGGCAGCATAAAGTGTGTGAGTTATAGTTACATACTAGGGCAAGCAAACTACTCCTGGTTTGTGAAGCTACGCAGTTCCTTACAAAAAGCTGGAAAGGGACGATGGAATACGTCCAAACTTTCTGCGTGCATATTGTATAGGTGCTGAATGCGTCCCACGGGACTCTTGACACGGGCGGGGACATGAAACGGTCTAGGTGCCCTGGTGTTGCCTGTGGGGGTTCTCAAATTTATGGCACCCAACAACTCTGTACAATTAATGAGGCTGTGGACCAGTTTGTATAAGAATAAAAGGTCAGCCTTGGCCCTCCGGCTGTGTTGTGAGTCCATTACAAGCAAGCTGGCGGCATCAACACCAGGATAATCTTTAGCCTTCGCAGTAGCGTACCTATGTTTTAGTATTGAGAGAAATTTAGTCTTCACTCTCTCAATGGCCGCCGCGTTGTACCGACACGGTGCATTCCAGACCACGGATGCGTATTCCAATAGAGGGCGACACATTGAGATATAGAGCTGAATAAATGGGTCTGGATAGTTGAATTCTCTGGAGACACGACATGTTGCACCTAGTGTTTGTAAAGCACGACGGGTAAGCTCATTAGTATGGGCTGTAAATGTGAGCTTAGAGTCAAACAAAACTCCCAAGTCTCTGATTTGACATACCCGATTCAGATCTACTTCACTGATACGATAGGTGAAATTGATATAATCTGTTTTACGGGTATACGACACCAGTTTGGTTTTTGCACTGTTCAGTATCAACTTATTTCTGTTGCACCAGTCCGAAAACGCGGCGATATCATATTGCAGTTGTGCACAGTCTGAGATGTTGCCAATCACTTTGAATATTTTAATATCGTCTGCGTATAGCAAGAACGATGAGTACGGAATTGCTGTCGAAACATCACTGACAAAGAGTGAAAACAAAAGAGGTCCAAGGACAGAGCCTTGAGGCACCCCGCTGGTGGCTGAGTACGTTCCAGAGTGTAGCCCGTTACCATGAACGTAGCAGTGACGACTGGTAAGGTAGTCACGCAGCAGATCTAGCAACGGATCAGGAATGTCAAGGTTGGAAAGTTTTTACACAACAATGAATGGGAAACCACGTCGAACGCCTCGCTAAAGTCACAGTATACCACGTCAAGTTGGCCTCGGTCTTCCACTGCCTTTGACGCATGTTCCATAAAAGAAACTAAGTTTGTAGTGGTTGAGTGGCCACTTATAAAACCATGTCGATTTGGAATAATTTCTTATCTTACTCTGGATGTAATGGGGGAATGAATTATAGATTCAAAAATTTTAGAAGCACTGCACAGGAGGGAAATCGGCCTATAATTTTTTGCATCTGTTTTTGACCCGGATTTGTGTACAGGTTACAACTTTAGCAATTTTCCAACAGTTAGGAAACGTGCCAGTACTAATACCGTTGTTAAACACACATACAAGCACTGGAGCAAGGATAGGACTGAAAGCCTTGAGCAGAGTCATGGGAATGCCGTCTGGGCCACAGGCTAGCGAGGGCTTCGCGTCCTGTAGGCTTTTCATCACGATTTCCTCCCCTACAAATGCCGTGCTCGGTGCCGTACCGCGACAATTGGACACCGGAGCTGACGGAACGTCGCAGGTATCTCTATACACCGTTTGAAACTGCTGAGCGAACGCGGCAGGGGCGTCGTCTGTGATTACTCCGTCGGAGTTAAGAAGATTAATGCATTCAGTGTTATGCTGGGGTGACCTACTGCGGATATATTTCCATAAATCTTTGGGGCTCCTTTTAAGATTGTTTTCTATGGATCTATGGACGCAATGTATGCAGCCCGATCCCGATCATATAGTTTTTTACAGAGCTACCGGTATTCTTTAAACTCTAACTTCCATTTTGTCTCCCCACTCTTTTGAGCTTTCCTGTGGGCACGCTCTTTGCGTTTTAGTGCCGACCGGAGTTCACTCGAGAACCAGAAAGGATACTTCGAAGATTTAGATTTCTTTACTGGTATATATCTGCGCATACCTTCTTGAAGTACTTTGGTTAATTCGCTGGCCTGAAAATTTCGGTCATTTGACGCGAAGATTGCCGACCAATCAAAATTCGACAAGTACTGGTAAAAACAGATGTAGTCACCAGCAGCAAAATTATAGCGGGCGAATTCGGAAACACGTGGCTTGTCCTTTTGCACATCACTTTGAATAGGTAGTCCTATGGATAAGGGTGGATGGTAATTGTCCGGGGTAACCAAACCAGTAGGGCTTATGTTGACTGTGATGATGTCAGGGTTCGAAGTTAATGAACAACGAGACGACGCACCCTTGATGGCCAGAGATAGAGAAGCAACGCGTGGTTCCATATTACGAAAGAACTACATTTATGAACAGACAGATGGAGGACAAAAACTACAGGAAAAAAAAACTAAGGAGTAAGGTCCTACTCGCTCTGGTCCTACTATCAACCACAAATCCCAAGCTAGGCAAACAAACCCATAGGCTCATAGTTTATGCTGCCTGGTAGAGATCTCAGGGTCTGGCGAGCGTCGACCATCTAGAAGGGGCGAGAGCCGAAGTCGATGTTGTCGCAGCCGTCGTGGACAGATGTGGCGCAATGGCGCCGAAGCTGTTGCCTGGATTTGCCGTAGCAACGGACGGCCCGGCACAGTGGAAGGCCCTGAAGACGTGCCGGCTCCAAAGAGGTGGCACGAACCAGGTGGCACGAACCAAGTGGCACTAACCAAGGCTGCCTGGCGCACAGCACGGGTGCTTCGGTATGCGGGAGGGCAAGTGATCCACCCGACGACGTGGCGGCCCCCGCAGGACGGAACGAGGGTTAGACTACCCGGTGAAAAACTCGGGTGCCTGGAGATGGACGGGTGCCCGGCCCTACAGCGCGGGCCCCGCTGTGCCGGCAGGAGCTGTCGACGTCCCGGCTCTACGGCACGGTCGCCGTGACTTGGGTGCGTGCTCTCGCTGCGCCAGATCGCGTTCCATGAGCAGCCCTTCGTTCCAGCCGGTCTTGCGTTCCGTCATCCGACGTCTTCCTCCTCGCGCACCCCTTCTTCCTTTATGGCGCATACCCGCGTTAGGGAGATTGGCCTTGTTATGCTCGGTTTCTTCGTCATCCTGGTATCCTCTTCCTGGTATCATCACATTGACACTGAAGTTTTCGATGTTTGAAAATAAAAGGTCAAGTACGCTCCCGGCAGAGTTCGCAACGTGGTTGCATTGTTCAAGACCAGTAAATGAAATGAAGTCCAGTAAGGCTGAGGCCTTTTGAAGAACGTAGTTATTGTAATGAGAAATACTAAGGTCATCCCATTCTGTTCCCGGTGAGTTAGTCACTGATAATCACGATACCGGTGTCTAGGATGAGAGGAAATTACATTTTCAATCGATGCTAAACAAGTTTGAAAAGAAACCGGAGCTATGTTAGGAGCTAAGTAAAATGCACCGAGCGGGACGCGTTCGCCACCGATGCAAGACAAGTCAACCCAGACAGACTCATCCTCTGTCTCCAGGTCTGCGCGCCTCACGCATCTGAATGAGCTATTGACGGCTATCAAAGCTCCCCCTCCCGTGCGTTTAAGGCCAGATGTGGCACGGTCACTGCGGAACACATTGTAATAAGGCGGGAAATAATCTTTTGACAAGATACTGGGTAAGAGCCAGGTCTCCGTAAGAACAATCACAGAAAAAATTGAGGAAGATACATTACAAAAAAACTCGTTTGCTTTAGTCCTGAGACCACGAACATTTTGATACGAGCCCATGTAGACTAGAGGTAGAAGCAGAACTGCTTCCTAGCAGGTGTTTATATATTGATAGGAATTTTTTCGGCACCCTTTCAAGATACTGATGGTTCTACTTAAAGGTAGCGTTCCGAACTACGGATGAGTACTCTAATTGAAATTGAAATTGAAATTGAAATTTATTCCGCAACAATAAAATGTTACGAGGAGGACAGGTTAAAGCTGTGGAAACAGCTTGAGAGGCCCTGACCCCCTGGAGCACGGGGCGGCGTACAAAGCATGCGGCTAAGCATTACAAGCCTTCATAGAAAAACACATTGAGGTTTTGCATTGTCATTTGAACACACACAAAAAAAATAAGATACAAGTACAAGTTTCCACAACACATCATTATACAAACATTAGGCGGAGTTCTTTTACTGGTATAGAGGATACGTCAATGTTTGCTGACGTTACTATACGGTTTAAAACTGTAGGTAATTGAAATTTGAAAATTGAAATTGAAATTGGGGCAAGCAAAGCTTATAAAGCTTTAAAAAAGGAACAGGAGAGCTGAAATCGCTGGTAAACGTGCACTCCGCACCCAGCGAGCGGTGAGCCCGACCGACCATTTCTCTGATGTGGGGAGTGAAAGTGAGTGAACTTTTGAACTGTTGGCTAGGTGTTTTGGCTAGGTGTGTTTCCGAGCATTCTTCCAATGCCGACAATAGCCTTCGATCCCGACAGCACACTCGCTATCAGAATCACTATCTATGTGCTGCGACACTGCCTGGACTGAAGCAGGTGCCCAACAAAGACTGCGGGTGCAATTTCTTTGCATGCACATTTCTTTTTGTGTTGTACATCCTATGGCACGCATCGCAAGGAAATTGGGACTGACCGAGCTCCAAATGTTCCTTGCTTTTTTATTTTTTTCTAAAGCAGTATATGCAACAGTGCATGCCAAGTGCTTCTTCGTGTTTACTTCTTTCTGGTCCATGTCATGAAACAAACATCCGTAGCACTCCATGGACGTGCGCACCGTTCTGTGACTTGTGGAATGCTAAGAGCACGTAAGGAAATTGCTAGCTGTTGCGGACGCCTTTTGGTAGAATATCCGAATGCGCATTTTGTGGATGCTGACCAGATGCAGGCGTTTCGCAACCTAGCAAGTGCTATTTTCATTTAGAATGCGATTCTCTAAAGCACACCGTCGAGCCCACAGTGGGTGGGTACTTCGCCCAGTGTCAATGAGCCAATAGTAAGTGCAACAAACTGAGAAAGATAAAATAGAATCGACGGCAGGCCGGACGAATAGTGCATGACGCTTGAATGAGGTCACAAGCAGCACAAGCTGGCGCAGTAGCATGGGAATGAACTAAAAGACGCCAAACAAGGGAAATCAAATTTGGCACGCGGAATCGCTTAGCATGGCCAGGTCACAGAGAAAGAAGTATTTGAGGAGGGGAATCTGCTGGGCTGGGACAGATCGGGCGGGCGGCGCGTTAATGTCACTGTCTGGCGAGAAGGAAATCCAGCTTGCGGAGCAGCACAACAGATTGCGCTTCAAGCACGGTGCCATAGTTTACATGTTCTTATACGGACGAGACGCACAAAAATTGTAATATCATCGAATATATTGTGAAAATTGCCAGATTTCTTTCTGTAAACTACATAAATAGAAGTGCTGGACATTATAGCAGCAGTTATTAATAAATAATGCCCTGGTTACAAGCCTTACCAAACTTGAAACGAAGCACTAGAAGGAATCCCGGGGCAGACGACGTTTGCGGACACCGCCTTCCCTCCACGAGTGGTGCACTCTCGCCGATCTCGCCTGTTGCGGTTGGCTTCGCAGATTTGCGCGCGCTTTCATGTTGCACAGGTTGGGCGGCGAAGTTAGGACCGTCTAAAAGTGAACTAATGACATAGAGGATAAGAACCATCATTTACTATAGATAATCATACCTATATTCTCAACCACCTGTTCTTTTTATTGTAGGTTTTGCGTTCTAAAAAATCAAAGCCCCTTCGTCCTACGAAAAATGTGTGAAACGCGATGATTTGTTCCTCCGCAAACCGACTCCAATGAAAGTCCAGTCGAGTGAGAGATTCATCGGCATCGTCTGCCCACGGTGGAAGCCGGCTGTGCACTGACTATCCTTAAAACGGCGAGCTTTTTCCCTTTAGCGCCTCGCGACAGAGGACGCGTCAGTGCCGTGCTCAGGGCCGTGACTTCATCGCACCGCCGGAGCAAGCCCTGTTGCAACTGCCCAATAATTCTCTCTCCTTGGGCCAGGTCACTATCAATAAAGCCGGTTGGGGCTAAAACTTTTTCATACACCCCCTCTCAATTTCTTTTTGTTGGCTTTTGGCTTCTGGCTCCCTGGGAGCAATAGGTACTGGCAAAAGATGGGCAGTAACAGTTAGACAACGGATTTCAGGCAAAAAATATCAATTTCTCTGCCGCTGTCATTAAACATATTTCACTAGGCACACATTTCTAGTGTAGCCGTTTCTCTTATGAAGGCAAATAAAATTGCCTTAAAAACATTAATGCACCAAGCTGGTTTAATTAGCCGGCAGTCTGCAACTACGGTATCTACAAATCTACAAATTTTAACTCCTGTACGGAAAGGAAGGCAAGCTGCATTGAATGTATGCGCAGGCAGTAATGCAAACTTAAAATTCCTTACAACAGAGCTAGAAATTCTTTCATAGCTAGAATTATAAAATTCAGGGCTGAATGATACAAAGCACCACTAAGTCCTGTCACACGCACACGCAAAGAAAAAAGATCAGCAGTGTCAGTAATTCTTCGCAAAACTTTTCTTTTTGCCCTTTGGCAGGGCATGAGCAAAAAATCACTGAATCGTTCCACAACAATCACTTTCTTCTTGCCCAAGTGCCCTGGCTCTAGCACGCAGCTCAAACAGATGAGACACTCTACCACGCTGACCACGAACAGAAGTTCTTGGGCTCCGGGAACATAACAGCAGTGGTACCAAGTTTACACCAAGTTTGTTGCCGCCTGGCTCGTGGCTCCCTTGTAGTAACAGGTCTTGGCCAAAAATGGGCAGTAACAGATTTCAGGGAGAAAACATTAATTTCTCCTTTTAAAGGATTACAAGGAACAATGCAATTTCACATATATGCATGAGAAAACACACACGCACTCTTTAAAGGAGGCACCATGTCAGTACGGCATGGGTAACATAACACTGCCTCTTTGGAAGGGGCAGTGTTCGTGCTATGCTCTTCATCTTCCTGGATGACGTGGCCAGCATGTCAAGGATGGCAAGACCGAGGGAAGGAATGATGATGTGGAAGAGAGACAGTGGCATACTACTCATTCGTAACTGTCGCACATAAGAAGCTGTATCACGCTTCCATCACTTTCTTACACTAGTGAGGACCACATCTGCTTCTTGTAAGCGCAGTCGTGCTACCTACGTCAGACACTTTCTCTCCGGGCGCCAAGCTACCCTCAAGATTGGAGACATTCAGACACAACCGACTCGCACCGGTGGACGCGGCACGCTACAAGGAGCGGTCCTGTCCCCCCTCCTATTCAACATTGCCCTCATCGGCCTGCTTCAACAACTGGCGTCGATTCTGGGCTTACACCACGGTCTTTACGCCGAAGATATCACGGTATGGACCGGTATGGTCTCGGTCGGGGAGATGCAGGACCGTCTCCAAATGGCGGCTGATACCGTGAACGAGTATGCTAAGAACTGTGGACTCTCGTGCGCCCCAGAAAAATCTGAGCTGCTTCTAGTGCGCAGAAAGGGCGGTAGGCAAACAAATGCCCCTTCGATGGAGATCACGCTGGACGGTGCTACCATCACCCCGTCTCCGCAAGTGAAGATTCTAGGTATGATAATTCAAGCAGATTGCGCAAACACCACGATGATAAGGAAATTGGAACACACGACTTGTCAGATTGCGCACATGCTCCGTCGGATCACGACCAAGGGAAGAGGCATGAAGGAGGCGGATACGCTTCGCCTCGTCCAGGCGTTCGTCGTATCGAGAATCTGCTATGTGATGCCCTATGCACTACTAAACAAGGCAGTAAAGAACAAGTTAGATACGCTCTTGCGAAAGGCGTATAAACAAGCCCTGGGTCTGCCCCCCTACACCTCCACGGATCGTCTCCTCAAGCTTGGGGTGCACAACACTGTGGACGAGCTGATTGAGGGCCACCTGCTCAGTCAGCGCTACCGGCTAGCAATGACGGATGCAGGCAGGGCGCTTCTGCTAAGACTGGGCATAAACATCCCTGATCACCCTCTTGAAACCACAGTAGACATTCCTCGCGAACTACGCCGAAACATCAGAGTGGCTCCGTTGCCCAAAAACATGCACCCGCAGTTCCACGAGGGTCGGAGAGAGGCGCGAGTTAGAGCCCTGGAGAAAAAGTACGGCTGAAACGTTTATTATACGGACGCCACAGATTATGCAAGACGAGGAGCCATGGTAGCGACTGTGACGAAGAAGGATATCCACGCCACGAGCCTCACTCTCAACAAAGTCTCGACGCTACATGCCGAAGACGTAGTTATTGCGCTGGCAATAACGCACACCCCAGCGGAAGTGATAATCACGGATTCACAGTCGGCGTGTAGGAGCTACCTCCAAGGCCGCAACTCGTGCATCGCCATGAAGATCCTCGGCCAGAACCCTCTGAAGAAAAGGGTGTCGATTGTCTGGACACCAGCTCACGCTGCCCTCTGCGGTAATGTCTTTGCTCATGAGACTGCTCGAGGTCTAACCAGCCGAGAGCCGCGAGAAAGTTGGCTAGAGACAGCGATCCCTGTAACTTCATACCAGGAGGTGACCCAATTCTACAGGCTCACCAGGCTTATGCTACCCGCTGGCCACCCCTCCCTCAGCAAGGCAGAGGAGCGCTCCTGGCGTCTCCTCCAAACCAACACGTTCCCCCACCCGACCAAACTCCACTTATTCTGGCCAACAGTATACTACTCACAGTGCCACTTCTGCAACGCACCCTGCACCTTGTATCACATGGTGTGGGAGTGCTAGCTTAACCCTTCACTTTCCCCGATATCTAATCCTTCGATTGAGCAGTGGGACGAAGTGCTGGCCAGCTCTAGCCTCGAAGAGCAGCTTCGGCTGATCGACCGGGCTGAGGCGGCTGGACGCTCCAACGGGGTCCTGAACTGACGAAACCGCCCGCTTGACTCCTCTCATTAAATAAAGTTTATTCTCTCTCTCTCTCCCGCTCATCATTCCCCACCCTCTCATTAGTGGGGTGCTGCTCCTCCTCCGAGTCAGTGCTGTCTGAGTGTGTAGTGATGCAAGTAGTACAGATAAATTTGAGCGAATGTTTGCTAGGTGCCCTACGTTATCGCATTGCATCTGTCCTTTTGTCAACCTGTGAAGTCTGCTAATCAAGGGCATGGAGCAAAAAAGTTGCGTGAAAGAAAAAAAGAACGAGTGTAACAATGTTAGACCACACAGAAAACACAGCGCAGTAGAAGCAAAGGACGGGGTGAGTACGGGACAAGAGCTAACTATAGATAATTGCTTCACTGTAGGACCAGTGTATATAAACACGAATGGCTCGTAATAGGAGAGAAAGAAAGAAAAACATTAAAACAAAAAACACAAGACACGAAAAATTGGCTCCAATCCACGCTGCTCAGGTGGTTGGAAAGAAAGCTTTAAACGACACCCACCACAATTGCCCATGCGACATAACTTAATTTCCCACACCTGGCTTTACGAGAGAAACCAGAGATTCTGCCAACCAGTACCTGGAATTCGCGGCGGCGGTGTACCCCGCGAATTTAAGTAAGTCCGCGAGAAAGTTGTACCCGCGAATAAGTACATCCTCGATTACAACAAAGCCAATTTTCCAAAAATTAATAAAGAACTAGCTGATTTCTATGAAACGTTTTTCCATTCTGCTGCTTCCAGAACAGTCGAACAGAACTGGGTGTTATTCAAGAACAAATTGCTGCCCCTAATTGACAGACATGTGCCACTAGTCTGTATTAGCGGGGATGCGAAAGATCCTGGTACTCTAATTCTCTGAGGCGGCTGTAAACAGGAAAAAAAACGTCTCTTCAGACAAGCCAAATTATCGAAACCCCTAGTATCCCACATGCTTGCGTGAGTACACTTCACTGTTAAAGAATACAAAAAGTCGATTTTTTAGCCATGTTCTCCTCGGCATCCTGCGCAACAACTCACAAAAATGTTTGGAATATTTGGCTCCTAAAAACACCGCTGCTCAAAACTTGCCCTGTCCTAATCCCGCTACTGACTCCGCCGAAATCATGAATTCCCATTTTTAATCTATATTTACGCATGAACCAACCACCGATATTCCGTCCTTGCCGCCCACAGACTTCCCACAGATGCCACGCATGTTTGTTTCAAGCCCAGGAATTGCGGAACTAATCGACAACCTTAAATACTGAAGTGCCCCTGGCGCAGACAATATGCCCGCTAAAATTCAGAAAAGCACAAAAGTAATGTCAAGTCTTATCCTACAATTTATTTTTAAGCAATCCCTTGACACTGGTTTTATTCCAAAAGACTGGAAAATAAGTGAAGTAACCCCCGTGCCCAAACCCGGAAACCGTTCAGACCTCTCGAACTAGCGTCCTATTTCGTTAACACGCATCGCCTGCAAGCTGCTACAACATCTACTATACTCTCACATCGCAACTCATCTGGACCGAAATTGCTTCTTTTTTTCTAACCAGCAGGGGTTCCACCGTGGGCTGTCATGCGAGACACAGCTGTAATAATGTACTACTGCTCTTCATTTTAACCTGGACTCTTCTTTTCAAAGCGACTTTTCCAAAGCTTTCGACCGTGTTACCCACCGGCGTCTAATAAGTAAATATTCTTGTCTCAGCATTTACCCGTTAGCCCTATTTTGGATTAAAAATTTTCTAACTGATTGTGTTAAATTTACTGTAGTTCCCATATAATGAATCAACCCGTGTTGATGTAGTTTCCGTTGTACCGCAAGGTTCCGTTCTTGCGCCTCTTTTATTTATAATCTTCATTTGTGATATCGATGACAAAATTTCATCTACTATCCGCCTTTTGGTCGGGGCTATGTCCCTCCCTTCTCCTTGTCGTTGTGCGCCGTCCACACCCCCACTGCGCATGCGCGGCTTGCTGAACTCCCGCTCCCTTCTACCGCTCCTGGAGCGACAGTGTTGCCGGTGTCTTCCTGTGCCGGCACCAGACGAGCACGCTTCTCCTTTAAGGGCTCCTCAAGCGACAGTGTTGCCGGTGTCTTCCTGGGCCGGCATGAGACGAGCATGCTTCACGCGCCTTCGACGTTTCATCGTCGTCGGCAGCGGCGTGCGTCGGCGAGTCTCGGCGGGCCGTGATTACAACAGCCCACAACCATACGGGGAACGTGCATCGACCAGCAACTTAGGGTTCATCCACTACAACAGCCCTTGACTTTACATTTCACAGACCATAAGGCGGTCATAATCAAAGCGGAACGCAAACCACAGCTCAACGTTACCTACGTTGAACATGATGATGATAATGCTTAAATAAAGACAAGTATAGTTGGTCGTGATAAAGACAAACTCATACCACGTACAACGTCTCACTCTCTCTCCATCTCTCTCTCTCTCTCTCTCTCTCTCTCTCTCTCTCTCTCTCTTTAATGCCTCTCCAGTATAACACCCCAACCCCCTCCAATGAAATTACACCAACTTCCCGTTGGGGAACCCTGAGTAGTATGCGAAACTGCCATGGGGTCAACGCAATTTCCCATTTCGCAGTTACGGTAAGTGAAAAGTGGTGTACCCTGAGTCGTATGCGAAACAGCCATGGGGTCAACACAATTTCCCATTTCGTAGTTACGGTAAGTGAAAAGAGTGGTAGTTACCATGGAAACCAAACGGTAAATGAAAAAAAATGGTAGCTACGTACCTCAACCTCACGGAAACGACGGACTGAAAACTAATGGGCACTTGAATCGACCCCGTGACTGCTTCGCATACTACTCAGGGTTCCTTTACGGGAAGATGGTGTAATTTTTTTTGCAGATGATTGCGTGCTTTGCCGTCGCATTTCATGTTGCACAAACCAAATGACACTTCAGAATGACTGGTCCACCATACATAAATGGTGGCCGCTACGGCTAATGCAGCTTAATACAACCAAATTTAAATTCAGGCACGTTTCGCGCAAGCGCACTAACTATTCCTTCCACTACTCTGTGAACTTCTAGCAGTTAACCCAGGTCGACTCGTATCGTTATCTTGGCGGAATAATATCAAGTAAACTAACATGGTCAGGTCACATAGAACAAGTCGTCGCCGCTTCAGCAAAATCACCTGGCTACATCAAAAGATCCCTTATGTCCTTCCCGCCGGAAATCCGAAAACCAGCTTACGAAACCTTCACGCGTACTGAACTTGAAAATTCGTCTGCTATTTGGAACTCTAATCAAAATGACCTAATTAACGCATTAGAAGCAATTCAAAATCGCGCTGCCAGATTTATTACCTCACAATACAGTCCTCGATTAGCACTATTGCACTATCAATCAATCCACCCCTCTACCCCTTCCACCCCCCCCCCCTAGAAATTCACTGCAAGGTCACTCGGCTCTGCCTGCTGCACAAACTATAGTACAAGTTCCCGTCCCAGCGCAATACCCTTCTTCTCCCTCCCGCCCGTTCATCGCGTCGCCTCTTTAACTCTCTAAGTTTACAGTGCTTACAGGATTCAACTAACGCTTTCAACAAATCTTGCTTACCTACAGCAATTGAAGTATGGAATAACCTGCCTGAATTCATAGTCAACGAACAAAACACTTTAAAATTTAAACAGCTAATCACTAATCACTTGATTTGCTAGTAAATATACAATTGTTGCCGTTTTCTTCCATGTATATTTATTTCCTTCTGTTGATACTGTATTTATCATGTAGTTCACTTACGATTATGCTTTGTACCATTAGCAATTATGCATCTGTTGAATTGCGCATTTGCCTCCACCTTATGTAATACCCGGCAAGGGGCCTTTAAGCGTTCATAAATGATGATTATGAACACAGCAGCAGCGTCGGCCCCGGCCGGGATAGAGCGGCGGACGCCGTCTCTGTAGCCAGGTCCGGAGAAAGAAAACAGAGAGGAGTGTCTTTCGAAAGGTAAGACAGCGGAACCTAGTCTTCCTGATGTGCTAGCTTTCGGCTACACCACCGTGCGACTCAAGCGCAGACACAGAAACTATTCGGCATGTGAGCTTAGTGATTTCCGTTTATACCGATTTAAACTAGTCAGTTTAGTAAGTTTGAGACTTACGAGAATGCTGAGGGAATTTTTATGATCGCTATTTATCAGGACAAGTTACCAATTTTGGCTTTTGTAATATTTCTAAAATACAACCGAATTGGTATTCACCAATTTAGAAAACAGAGTCCCACTCGTGGCAAGCAGTGTGCAAAAAGTAGCGTTTCTCTAGCGGCCAGATGTCTGTATGTTGTTTGTAATATCGGCGTCAAATGAAACGCTAACACGAAAATATGAACCAGAACGCCAGAACGTGCAAACCTGAAGAATACTGTTCCTAAGTTCATGGCACGCTATTGGAATATTTGGAAATCCCCGTTTCCCAACTTCGTTTTTTAACTGACCCACGCGTCCTTTTGGCTTGCACGGAAGACGAAGATCGGCTGAACCGGCTGCTTGCTTTCACCGCTCTGCAGTTTTTTGTTTTTTTGTAGCCGTGGTTATACGCAGTGCCTATAATCTTTCGCCCTGCCTCCTTACGACCATCCAGTGACTTCAAAAAGGCGGGCTCACCACGTCAAACGGCTTCAGCGCAGCTGCCAGCGGGCCCTGCAGTTGAGCAGGGTGCCGCCATCACCTGCGCTGCATGGTGTCGTAATGGACTCCACTAACCAGGTTCTGCCTACCCCAAGTGGACTGCATCAAGGTATTCCTGCAGTTCCACATGACTTCAATTTTGAGGATAACCGGGAAAATGTGCCAGTCTCTAAAAAGCGTGCTGTTGACCGAGATCCCGACAGTCAAAATGCGTCTTCTGACACGACTGACACGGAAATGAATGAAGGAGAATTCACAATGGTCACTTACAAGAAAAAGCGAGCCGCCGGAATTCCCGTGATCTTCAAACCAGCCGGAGGTTACAGTTTGGCGTCTGAGGACGTGGCAACGGCGCAAGAAAAAGTTTTGACCCATCGCCTGAACAAAGATGGCAGCCTTATTGTGTCCGTGTCGTCGCTCAGCGCCGTAAACCGACTCCTTCGTATATCCACCCTTGCTGGTACGGCAGTCGAGACGCGTGTGCCGCAGTCATACATGGCGACGTATGGGAAAATTCAAGGCGTACCCCTCGAGTACACGGATGAGGAACTAAGGAACTACCTGCACGATCAAGGTGTGACATCTGCTCGTCGGCAAGTCACCTACTCACGAGATGAAAACCAAGCCGTGGCTGAAAGTGGTCGATGCTCCGTCATCTTGGAGTTCAAGCCAGGCTCTCCTTTGCCAGCGCGAGTGTTCCTTGGATTTTATAGCTTCCCCGTCACAGAATACGTTGGATCTGCTGTTCAGTGCTTCAAATGTCAGGGACATGGGCACATCGCCAAGAACTGCAGGGGAACACTCCGCTGCAAGATCTGTTCTGGAGAGCACACACACAAGGACTGCACTTCGCGCAACCAACCCCGATGTGCAAATTGCAATGGCCCACATCCCGCGTCGTACGGGGCTTGCCCAAATAAAAAGGCAGCTACACTTGCCCGCAGTGTCGAGCAAATACAAGGGAAAGCTCCTGCACGACGCCAACCACCATCGAACCCAGAAGTTGTCCTTTCAGCCTTGGCTGTGCCTACAAACGACCCTCCGCTTCAAAGTGAAGCTCCTGCAAGCAAGTCTTACGCGCAAGCCACACAGGACCAGCGGACCACCAAGACTACTCAGGTCACACGTGACGCGCTCTCGCACGGTGCAAGTTACCAAGCAAGTCGACGTTCCCGCACGGAGAATCAGCAGAAGGCAGGTCAGGACACACCGGCCGACATTAGTGGCATCTTGATCCCCATGCTATTTGCAGCCATAAAGGCTCTGCTGCGTGCCAACCCCTCCTACGAACATATTCCTGAAGTAGAAGCTGTCTTGTCCCTAGAACATCTTGTGGCTGCCTCTTCTTCGGCTTTGCGGCGTGGCTCCGGAGACCAACGAAAATGACTTCGTCGGACACCTGCACCCTGAAACCGTTTATCAACGCAAATCTTAAGACCTGTACGGTTTTCCAATGGAATGCACGTGGACTACGATCAAAGCTCGCCGACTTTCGGCACCTTGTACGTACATATCGGTTTCCTTTCATTGTAATATGCGAATCTCGGGTTGAAGATGACTTTAGATTAAAAAATTACCATCTACTACACTCGCAACGCTCCAACGGCGTAAGTCGGCTTTTTGTTGCCGTCCGCAATGACGTGCCTGTAGCCAGAATTGCTGTTCCTGCTCATGAGACTGAAGAATACGTATGCGCCAAAACCATGATCGGCACTCAATATTTCACATTCGTTGCTGCATACATAGAACCAGGCAACGGTTTCGATGCCTCAAGGCTACAAAGTATAATAAGCAGCACGGCCCCGCCTTAACTTATTTGCGGAGACTTTAACGCGCACCATGAGATCTGGGGCAGCGCACATACAAGTTCCCGCGGAGTGAAACTATCCGAGCTAATGATGAGACACTCTATTGAGCCCCTTAACAATGGAAGCATCACATATATAAAAAACACGACAGTCAGCAGCTGCATTGACGTTTCATTTGTCTCAAGCCGCAGCGCTCAAAGGTTTTCATGGCACACAGACGTGGAAACTAGGGGCAGCGACCACTACCCGATTTTACTATCCTACCTCGGTAAAGATGCGCTCCGATTGGAAATTAAAATGAAGTGCACCAACTGGGACACCTATGAATACAGCGTAGATCAGCTGATTACTGCTGCGACTACAGATGATGACCTCATTCCAACCATAGCTCGCTGCCTTAAGGAATCGTCGTGTGTGATGCGAAGGCGTTTGAACATCAAGACAGATGAGGAATATGAGAGATTACGAGCCATTCGCAGGCGTGCGGAGCGGAAGGCGCGACGCACCAGAACTTTAGAAGACCTGCAACAAGCCCGCAAGGCACAGAGACATGTGAGGCGCCATTTAGAAAAGTTACGAAGGCAGCGATGGCAAGACTTCTGCGCAAATTTAGACATTCACAAACCTTCGTCGCACATCTGGCGCGTTGTAACGGGCATGCGCAACAATATCTCTCAGCTGCACCCATTCAGGGCGCTATCGCTGCACGAAAACATTTCCCAGATGGAAGCAGCTGAACAGTATTGCAAGCTCCTGTCGGCAACCTCGTCGACGCCTATGCGCTCACAGTTCCACGATATCGTTCCTCCGCCAGCTGCTTCACCTGCCTTGGACCTTCCGCTTACAATAGAGGAGCTCAACGCAGCGATTTCCGACGTCAGAAAACGCTCCTCTCCTGGTTATGACGAAATCACCTACGACGCAATATCTCATCTATCTCAGCACTCCCGTCTACGTCTTCTAGAATATTACAATAGAGCATGGCTACACGGCATCGTCCCGTCTGGTTGGAAACTGGCGAAAATCACTGCTGTCTTAAAACCTGGAAAACCACCGACAAGCTACAACTCCTTTCGACCGATAGCCTTGCTCAGCTGTGTTGGAAAATTAATGGAAAAAATTATTTTTAAGAGGGTCACTTGGTACATGGAAACCAAAAAACTTTATCCACCTCAAATGAATGGATTTCGGCAAAACAGATCGGCTATTGACGACATCATTGCCCTTGTATCGTCTGTTGAAGAAGAACTACATTCTGGACATGTACCCGTCGCAGTGTTTCTAGACGTTAAATCAGCATTCGACTCCGTTTATCACGATGCCATACTATCATCCCTTATTGCACTTGGACTAGGCGGAAGATTATACGTATGGATTTCAAATTACTTTGAAGGACGAAAACTCTTCATGTGCATGGCAGAAGGCCCAACATCATATCATGAAATAAAAAGAGCAGTACCTCAAGGAGCTGTATTAAGTCCTTTACTTTTTAATCTCACGCTCATCCACCTGAAGCGTGTTCTCCCCCGTGGCGTCAAGATCACTCTCTATGCGGACGACATCTGTATTTGGAGTGCATCAAAATCCCGGAGGGTAACGCAGAACAAACTTCAGAAGGCGCTTGCAAAGATATCTGCGTACCTGGTGCCTAAAGGACTCCATCTTTCCTCAGAAAAAAGCGTCGCCATGGCATTCACTCGCAAATGCATGGATAGATATCCCTTAATCCTGGGTGGTCGGCCTCTGCATTACAGACGGACCCAAAGATATATTGGTATTCTCTTAGACACAAACCTCTCCTGGGCCCCTGAAGTGCAGAGGCTACGGAAGCGAATATCAACAGCATCGCTAATTATTGGGTATCTTGCTGGAAGCCACTGGGGTAGCGATTGCCGCTCCATGGTTTTGCTGTTCAAGGCGTATGTGGATGGCCTGTTGCGCTATAGCCTTCCTGTCCTGCAGCAACTGACACCTACAAAACTGACAAAACTGACACTGACAAAAGACAGCTAGAGGCGGCGAGAAATAACTGCCTCAGAAAATGCCTCGGACTTCCGAAAGGCTCGTCATGTTCTGGGACAACTGTTGAAGCAGGTTGCCTCCCCTTGGACGTGCTACGGCTCCAAGAAACGCTCCGCGTTCATTTGAGGCAAACGCTACATGCACGAACCCATTTCCTGTCCCGTATTGCCGTTCAAAATCCGAATTCTAGCTTTGGACAAACAATAAAAAGTATTAATGCCCCAATTCCAACTCAAGCACCGCCAACCATGCCACGGAACTTCCCGCCCTGGAATCTGACGCCTCTACGGATAAAATCATTCATACCCGGAATTGATTAAAAAAAAACATATACCTCAAATTGGCCTGCTGCAGAAGACGCTTGCACACATTAACAGATTTTACTCGGCAACTACTCACATTTATGCTGATGGATCGGCAACACCTGAGTGCAGCTCCTCTGGAATTTTCATTCCATCAAGTGAAAAAGCATTTTCATATCGGCTTGAGCGACCGACATCGCCTGCGTCGGCGGAGCTCTACGGGATTAAAGAAGCACTTCGATATATTCTACGCCAGCCGCCGACATGTTGGACCATTTTCTCTGAATCGTGAGCAGCACTTCAAAGCTTACAACGCGCTAGCTGTTTCAGCTGTCACGAACATGTCCAGCGCGAAGTAAAGTATTTGCACCATCTGGCATACGTCGCTGGACATCGCGTTACCTTCCAATGGCTCCCAGGCCACAGCGGCATCATGGGAAATGAGAAAGCGGACGAGGCTGCCCGCAGGGGCCTACAAACGAGAAAAAATTCCCCCGCATTTCCCCGAGGGGGAGAATGTGAAAGTGCGAATGCACGGTTGTCGGCCCGCTTGCGGCGCTTGCGCTCGGCCCCCGCGGCCCACCGCCTCGCCGCCTTCTCTTCCATCTCTTCCATCGGGTTTGTAGTATCACGTGTACACCACGCAGTTATCAAGCCGCTATAACGCCGCTGAGTCGCCAACGCACGCCGCTGACGACGTAGTTTGAATGCGTTAAAGATATAAGGCGCGTTACTAACACTGATATCAGCGTCGCGTCCGTGGCTTAGTCGGTAGAGCGTCGCGCTGCGGCCGCAAAGTCCTCGGATGGAAACCTGGCGCCGGATGCTGTTTGTTTTTTTATATAGAGAGGAGGACTGCGGACGCCGCCGCCGCCGCCGACGCCGCCGCCGCCGACGCCGCCGCCGCCGCCGGCGGTGGAAGGTTTGGGGTCGCTTATAAAGTGCATTCGCACTTAAAAAGAAAGAAGATTTTCTTCACGAAGCATGATGCCGCCACAATGACGAAGGCACTAGCTCTGTCGGAAATGAACCGTTATGGTCCTTGTAGCAGCATCATTACGGCTTTTTATATTCCATAGACCCATATGTCAGAATGCGGCTGCCAGAGCGTCTACCCCGCCACTTGGAGACGTTGCTGCATAGACTTCGTCTTAATGCAGCACTAACAAATTCCTATCTACGTCGGATCGGCCAGACATCAAGCCCATATTGCGACAATTGTGGTTCACTTGAAACTGTTAAACACATATTACTGGAATGCTGTGCCTATGTCGACTCAAGGTGCCGTTTACAACATAAAATTGATTGCCTCCACCCTGGACCATTGACATTAAGATTGGTACTTGGACCATGGCCCTCTCCCTCCGCTCAGCGCAAAATCTTGTCCGCGCTATACGAATTCCTCCAGGACATTGGTGTGTCCACGAAATTGTAGTCGTTCCTCCATCTCAAGAGCCTTTGAACTCAATACCCTGAAGAAGGATCATATTTTATTTTTTTTTCACTACTACTACTCTCCTTTTCTTCACTACACCTTCTACCTTTTTCCCTCTCCTCCTTTCCCCGCAGAGTAGCATGCCGGCGAACTCATGTCGGCAAACCTCTCTGCACTTTCCTCTTTAATAAAGAGTTCCTCTCTCTCTCTTTCACGGAAAGAAATCGCGCTATTTGTGCGTTCAGGTTCATACTTCCGTGTTCGCGTTTCATTTGACGCCGATATTACATTTTGTTTTCCCGCCCTGCAAACCAATCCTAAAGCGTACGACCACTTAATTCCGTCGGGTTCCGGTTACCCTGGAGGTGCTGTGCGAAGGCACCATGCAATGGACGCGAAGCTGCGCCATAACATGCCCGAAACAACCGTCACTAAAGCAGATGACAAAGCCCTACCGCCAACACCACCGCCGGTAAGCAGGCACTTCCGCGCGGGGAACGCTGGGTAAATTCGCCGCACCATGTACAGTGTGCTCCGTGAATGAAACCCTCCGCTCCAACCCCCCCCCCCCCCTCATTCCCGCCGCCGCCGTCTCCGCTGCGTTGGGAGTTTGTTGTGCCGCCCGCCACAAAAGAACCTGTTCAAAAAGGCGGCCAAAGCAAGCGACGAAAGGGTAAAGGCAAGCTTCGTAATTTCTGAGCTTATTGCCAAATCTTCCAAGCCCTTCATTGAAGACCTGTTCGTTAAGCAGTGCTCGGAGTCGCTGATACTACCTGTCCCAGGATGAAAAAGACATTCGAGAAAATAAGCCTCTCTCCAAACACAGTCGCCGAGAAAATTAACGAGATCAGTGGAGACATTGAAAAAGGATTAATCAACCGATGCCACGAGTTTGAAGCATTCTCTATTGCAGTTGACGAAAGCACTGACATTACAGGCAAGGCACAATGTGCTATTTTTGTAAGGGGTGTAGACAAAAACCTGAACGTCACTGAGGAACTCTTGGACTTAATCCCAATGAAAAGCACGACCACAGGGGCGGATATTCTTTCTGTTCTTGAAAGAGTGGTCGAACACGCTGGACTGCCGTGGGAAAAGTTGGTTTGTTTGGCTACAGACGGTGCGCCATCAAAGGTGGGATGCAAGAGCGGGCTTGTTGGTCGATTGCTCAGGAAACTCGCTGCATTAGGAATGACCAATCAATTTGTCGCGATTCACTGATTTTGCACCAAGAATCACTCTGCGCCAAGTCTGCAAATTAAGAGCGTCATGGAAATCGTGCTCAGCGCAGTGAACTTCATTCGTTCAAGAGCTCTTAACCACCGCCAATTTGTATCTCTTTTAAAGCGGTTGGCAGCGAATATGGTGAAATTTTGTACCATACAAGGTACCATACAAGGTGCGATGGCAGAGTCGTGGAAGAATGCTGAAACGATTTTTTGATCTCCGAGAGGGAATTGACGCCTTCATGAAGAGCAAGAACAGGGCCATTGTTGAGCTGTCAGAGGAAAAGTGGCTTCACTAAGGAACGCAAGGCCACAAAAGTGGCCTTGCGTTCCTTAGTGATATCACTGATCATTTGAGCTGCCTCAACGTTAAACTTCGGGGGAAAAAACAAACCGATCACGAAAATGCATGACGACATTCAAGCCTTTCAATCCAAATTTCAGCTTTGGGAGAGACAGAGCAGAAGTCAGAAGTTTGATCATTTTCTAACCCTGAAGTCGCTGGAGAACGTGGATAAACAATCCTGTGATAAGTTCGCTGACCTCCTCCATGATCTCCAAAGAGAACTCGAAGGACGCTTACAAAACATCACCAGCCTTGCCGATGAATTACGGATTTTTTCGTTGCTGTTTTCGGTGCCGGTGGATGACGCAGCGCCCTAATTACAGATGAAACTTCTTGAGCTGCAAGCTAACACTCCGTTGAAGCAGACATTTCAGGACGTGGCTGTACCAGACTTCTACAAGCTTCTTGACAATGCAAGTTTCCCGGCGCTTCGTCAACAGGCTGCAAGGATCATTGCCATGTTCGGAAGCCCCTACTTGTGCGAACATCTGTTTTCCTTCCTGAAGGTGAACAAGTAAGCTCTCTGTTCAAGAATGACTAATGAGCACCTGCGATCGACCATGAGGATCGTTTCCGCGCAAAAAGTTCATGCGGACATTTCCTCTCTAGTCGCAGCCAAGCATTGCCAGGCATCAAGCCATCATTGAGGTTCTCAAGAAATAAAGTTTTGTGACGTTAATAAATGAAACTGGTAATAACTTCTCGTCAATTACTATCAATACCGTTTATTATAGTACGATACAGAGACGCAGCTGCCCTGAAGGTTCTTTTTGTGAGGCACCCAATGCAGTCACCACATGTTGAAGCATAATCGTTAACAAATATTTGATATTTCAGAATAGGCATCCACATTTTAGTCATTCTGGAGATTGGTATGGTATCCACATGTGTCTCGAATCCTGACGCCCAGCTTCATTCGGGAATGGCAGCGTTATCTGATATTTTGTTAATCATCCCCTCCTTCCGCCCCCCCCTCCCCCGCTTCGTTTAATCTTCTTCGCCCTCCCGGCCCTTGCGGGACTAAAATCCGTGACTGCGGCCCGTTCACTGATGTGAGTTTGAGACCCCTGCACTACACAATGGGTTCGGAACGCACGAAGGTTCTCGTTTTTTTTTTTTTTTTTTTGCAAGACTTCTATGCCAACTTGGAGGTAGATGAGAAGCTTTGTGACCTTTTAATGCGTTATATGTTTAAGGGGTAACCAAATAAAGCGGCAATTAAGGCGATGCTACGAACCTAACTAATTGGGTATTAAAAACTCGTTACGGCGTTGCTGTCGCCGTCGCTCACTTCTGCCTCGTCAGACGCGTCAGATGCGAGATGAACCGACGGAGAAGCCCAGAGGCAGTGTAATTACTTTGTCGCTCGACAGTATTTTTACGTTGCTCAAAAAATAATAAAACGAAAGCTTCATTTATAGCTGGAAATAAATGAAGCCAGCTTAATACATCCACGAGTCTTTCTTCAACGCATGCTGAACGTGGTGAACCGGCAGTGGGAGCACGGCCGCTTGTTCGGAAAACACAAAGCCGGAAAGAGGGTAGCTAGAACTGGCGTCATAGAAGTGGAAGTACATGTGTATGACCACCTAATTCTTCGCAAGAACCAACACTAAGCAGCACTCAGGCGCGCCAATTGTTTAAACGACAGCTGAAGTTTTGGCGGGAACCAACGCGAGTTCTTCCGTATCGCGCAAGGAAAAATGAAATGGTGACTTACGTTTTCAGTGGCCGGCCGCGGCAGGCAAACGATGTTATTCCAGCAGTCAGGTATACTTCAAACACAGCCACCGACACCAAAATGCACCTCACAGACATGTGGAGGAGTACTATGGTGACATAGAAAAAGAAATACTATGACGGTGGTTTCAATGCCACAAAAGAGACGCAGACGTCGCAGACGCGTCCTTCCACCGGCCCAGCAGCGGAGAAAAAAGAACGCGCACGGGCACAACCCTCACGTAGTCCGACGGTTACTGTTGCGTTAGGACACACAAAGGACCCATTCCTAGACACTATCTCTCACGCTATTGAATACTCTGTACTTTAGTTTCGGTACGCTTTCTTTCGTGGCACGGTGCTGTGGCTCTTTAGGTAACTACTTTTTGCTGCGTTGTGGTCTGTTCACCGCTCTAACCACCGTGTTTCCGCACGCCACGCCCACGGCAAGCGCGTGGCCAAAATGCACTTTTCTACGTCTGCTAAGCTAGACCTCCGATGGGCCTTCCGTGCGACGTTACTTCCGGTCGCCGCTTCGTTGGCGTTCAATCAATCCTTCAGCCGAGTTACCACTGAGTGGCCGGTAGCTAGGAAGCCAATGGAGACCCATGGGGTTTCCAATCATTGACAATCGCCCTCTGCTGCTTGGGCGCTTATTTTATAAATTCAGAGCAGATGGGGGGCCGCCTCAGTCCAGGTAGCCGTGCAATTCTGCTGCTCGGGTCAGATCAGGTTTGCTGGTCATGCAGGTCCAAATTGCTCAGCGCGCATTCCAACTGTTCGGGAGTAGGTGAGGGCAGTGGGTAGGGGTGGTTTGGGCAGAAGAATACTAAGTGGAGCAGTGGCTGGGGTGTGGCAATCGTTTCAGTTGCAGGTGAAACGACTTTGGGAGATGTGAGACAGAGTGGTGCCGTTGTAGTATGTATTTGTTTAGAGACGTTGCCAGACGCGGGATTCTTTGTTGGTGAGTGGAGGGTGTGGAGGAGGGTATTCCAGGTGGGTGTGGCAATATATTGGAATTGCTGGCCTTTAATAGGTATGGCGTGCCTGCCGGTAAAAACATCGAAGCTGGTTTCTTAAGAGAATGATTGATTGATTGTAGGGTTTAACGCACCGACGCAACGCAGGCGATGAGGCGCGCCGAAGTGGAGGGCTCCGGATTAATTTTGACCACCTGGGGACCTTTAACGAGCGCCGAAATCTCGTACACACGGGCGTTTTTGCTTTTCGCCTCCATCAGAAAGACGACCGCCGCCACCGGGGATCGAACCCGCGACCTTGTGCTCAGCCGCGCAACGCCTTAGCCACTGATACCACCTAGGCGGGTCCCACGAAGTATTTCACCAGCTGACTAGGCCACCACGTTACATTCCTGCGCAGTTGCCCTACCAGCAGCACACACGCCGCGGTGGCTCAGTGGCTAAGGCGTTGCGCTGCTGAGCATGAGGTCGCGGGTTGGATTCCCGGCCGCTCTTCTGATGGAGGCGAAAAGCAAAAACGCCCGTGTGTACGAGATTTCGGCGCACGTTAAAGATCCCCAGGTGGTCAAAATTAATCCGGAGCCCTCCACTACGGCCCGCCTCATCGCCTGCGTTCCGTCGGCGCGTTAAACCCTACAATCAATCAACCCTACCAGCAGCACGCGTCTGGTGACGTCAGTCGGTGGCTTACTGTGGTCGTGCTCGTCCAGTTGGCGTCGCGTCATATCATCCATCACGCTGTTTTGACACTTATGCTAATCAGAAATATGAAGCGTGCAGTGTGCTTGGGGAATTTGAAGAGCTTTTCGGCGGGCTGTTCAATTACGCCGTTTCTAGACTGATTCCAAAGAAGGCACGTTTTGTTTTCTTCGTTTGGTTCAGCTGTGTGAAATGCATCAGCGGTTCAATGCGACAAAGCCTAGCGCCACGAGGAAGTTGTGGCAAAAAAAAAGGGGAATGGCACACATTATACGCCAGTACAATCTTTAAAAAAATCGGTGCACTTCCACTGCGTGAAGTAAGATCACCAGCTATGCTAGCGCAGTTCAAGGATTAGACCTAACAAAACACGTCTGCAATTTGCGTTGGAGTACATTTCGTGGCTAATTACCCTAATTAAACTTGGAAAGACTGTCGTTCCAGCAGGTCCGTAACCGGTTGAGCCATCAGAAACATACATTAGTTTTAGCGAAGGCCCTCCATTCTGGCTAGTAATGAATATCATTGCTTAAAATGGGCGCACTGGGTTTGGAAATCATATTCGAAAATATGCAGTTCTCAGGCGTTAAGCACTCTGGGTATATTAAGAGACCTACGCAAGAGAGAATTTCGGGGGACAAGGCGGCTTACGCAGAAAAGGAAACGAAATGGGGGAAGGGAAGGGGGGGGAGGCGTGTTTCTAGGAACGCAGGAAAAGAAACAGAAGGGTGACCATGCACTGAACAAACACAAATGAGCAAACAAAACGAAATAATGTTCTTAGGTATGTGTTTACTTGGCTGTGAGACCGTTTCATTCATTTTTGTTTTTCTTGAAGGACATGGTAAAGTGGTGGAATACAGTGGTGGAGCAGGCATGAAACCGTTTAAATGCTGGTGCGTCCATTTCGACCAAACACATTGCTTCCTAGTCGCTGCTTAAAGGAGTGCTGACATGACATTTTTGTGTTGCGTTTATTTTGCTGCTATGGCTGCCTACTAACGAACTAATCATAGAATGGCACAGCGTAAATAATTATTTACGGCTTCGTTTATTTGTGGCATTTTCGATTTGAATAAAATGAATGCCCATGCAGCCGTCCCAAAAGGAGGGCGCTCGTGACGTCACCGTTCTTGCCGCGCCACGGCCGGTCTAGAGGCGAGCACGAGGGCGCGTCCGGGCAGCGTGACGTCAGTCCCAAAACCGTGGCATGCTACGGACGGCGTAGCAGCGCGCGCCAACCGCAGCCAGTGCGCTGCCCCGTCACGGGAGCCCTGACGTCGGCAGCTCGGGGCCAGGAGCAGATTGCCTCATGCTGGCCCCCCGGGAACTTCCTCGTGCGCGCAAAGATTATAATGTGCTTAAAACATCTTACACTGAACGGTTACTGTTGAAACTTGCTGGGAGATATCTCCTTATAAAAAGGAAACATTTTAAATACTTATCTCAGCTTCGAAACTTCGTGGCAGTACTCGTTTAATAAGCAGTATATGTGGCCCAACCTTCCTCGCGGGATTTAAAATTTTGCTGGACCACGGCCGCTCGCACGGCGTGCTATTAAAAAAAATATAAAGTGCTACCGCTGGTGCGCCGTTTATGGATGTCGATATTGCTTTGCCTTGGGCAAATTTAAGGTGAAAACTAGAGACGTACACAAAAAGTCACAGTGATGTTTTCAGTGAAAGTCACGTCAAACCGATTTTATCGAAATAGCGAAGTGTCGCGGGTTCAAGAACGGCGCCTAATAAACCCTTGTGATTTAGAAAAATAATTTTTGCGCTCCTCTGCATGCGCTGGTTTTGGAAGCAAAACTTTTGTCCTTCCCAAAGGGACCATAAAATATCGCCACGACGCCGATTCAACCACGAACTATTTGCAAGTAAGTGATCGCGAGCTCCAGTCCAGTTTATCTTTTACGTAAAGGCTCGGATAGGATTCAATTTCTTTTTGCAATGGAAGTAAGCTTAAGCGCGGAAGAGAGATGTTTTCTTTTGAGCGCATTTCAGTACAACTGCTTCTACAAAAAAATGTCCGGAATGTCCTCTGGTTTACAAGAACTTGAAGGTGATAGCGTTGCTATGCGGTTATGACCTGAAAAGTGGTTGTGCAACGAAGGTTTAGCACAGCACGAAGTAGCGGTACTAACAAGTGAAAATTACGTTCAAAAAAAGAAAAACTGAGTTATACCTAGTCAGAAATCTATTGAAACAGCGGAGCTCTAGTTCGGTTGTGTCGGCTCGAGCGTCGACGGGCGCTCGGCCGAGAAAGCAGAACACTCGCCGCGCAAATTCCGAGTTCGCGCAAGCGAATCGGCCGCTAAACGTCAGCGCTGGGATCCCCGCTGCTTCCCCGATGAGAGGGCGGAAGGCGCCCCTGCGAGACCACTGCGCCCTCTATCAATGAATCTAGGAAGTGGTTGTGGCGAGGCACGGCCGTGCTAGAGCGGCGGCGCGCACTGGTCAGCACGCACTGGATGAGCTAAGCCCGCGCGCGCCGTCGCTATAGTGAACTGGAATATTCTAATAGCGGCAAAAGCAAGGGCATCTTAAAGGCAGAGCATTTCTTTAACTCACGATGTCACCCGGCGTTATCGGCGTGCCTCGGCGTCCGCTAAAGCCGTTCCAGGTGCGCCCTCTGCCCCACTCCTCCTCTCCCGCATCACGATATCCTCCTCGCTCTCAACCACAGGTCCGCACCCCTCCCCCTACACTATATAAAAAAATAATACTTACCGGCGCCTGGTTTCGATCCCACGACCCTGCGGGGGGAACGCAAGGTACATGGCAGTCTACCCACTGCGCCACAAGGCCGACACAGAATGGAAGGCTACGAACGCGCCTTATATCCTTGACTCATTCAAACTAGGTCAAGAAGCTGCTGATACAACGCATTCACTACCTGTGGGCGGAACGCTAGGTACATGGTGCTCTTCCCACTGCGCCACAAAGCCGACACAGAATGGAAGGCTACGAACGCGCCTTATATCCTTGACTCATTCAAACTAGGTCAAGAAGCTGCTGATACAACGCATTCACTACCTGTGGGCGGAACGCTAGGTACATGGTGCTCTTCCCACTGCGCCACAAAACCGACACATAATGAAAGGCTACGAACGCGCCTTATATCCTTGACTCCTTCAAACTACGTCAAGAAGCTGCTGATACAGCGCATTCACTACCACCAACTCCCCAAACACTAAACGTTAACGCAATACACCCACACCCTATGCGACGCATTTACTCGAGTCCCCCTCGCGGGGAGATGGGCCCTTTTTAATGGGAGACACTGAATCCAGAAAATGTGAAAACCAGAAGTTGCAGGGCTGTAGAATACAAGGATGCGGTGTTTTTCTCGGATGTGTTGCAACGAACTGCTAAAAAGTACAGGTCCGCGCAGAAGTAAACGGAGCACGGGAGCGGTGGCCGAACTGCATCGCTGCGCCGCGTATGGGCGCCGACGGGAACCATGGAGCGCCGGTCAAAGAGTGTGTTCGCATTGCCCCCGCCGCCCTATCTGATATGTTTAATCGCCGCTCAGCTGTCGTGTCATGCTGGGCGAGACGGTCTTCAAAAGGCAGCGCTGGGCTATGAGAGGGGCGCTGGTTGCAATGCCGCTCGCAGGCATCAGCGGCGAACGAATCCGCTGCTCATGAGCTGGACGAAGCCCGGAAAGGTGCTTTGTTGCGCGCTGTAAATGGCGGCATAAAATTGTAGGCCGATGCGGTTTGGCGTAGCGTGTCATTGCGATGTAATTTAGTGTGAGCCGGCAACAAAATTGCCGTGTACAATATAGAAAGCACATTCACAAATATTTTCGTTGTTCGGAAAAAAAAATCTCGCTTCCCCCATTTCTTTTTTTTAATTTTCAGTTTGTCCGAAGTTATTGCTGCCGCTCAGTCCAGGTCTATCTGTAGAAAGGGGGAAAAGATGTCCATGCGGTGGAAATTACGTATTAGAGAACAAACGTTGCCTGCGATTACAGCGGCACTCATAGGGAGCATATTTTGTTGTCGCATTAACCCTTTCGCTCCGGTTAACAATGATAGCCGTCACAAAATTGTGTACCAAATTAAGCGATGACGAGTACGGATCGGTCATGACGACTATACTCATCATCGGTCATTTTGGGGCCCTGACGGCGATTTTTTGCAAGACATTCCGGTCGTGCGATGAAGCCACCTTTCAATTCAATGCGGAGATTAATTTAAATCTGCAACACTGTCTTAAATAATATAAGGTGCTCGTTAAAAACAACAACGTCGGTTTTAATGCTACGACAGCATATGCACCCTGTAATAGCAGGAAACGGTGGTATCTATTCTTTACGGCATTCTCTAATACAGCATTTCCACCGCATGGATATCCTTTCCCCCTTTCTTCAGAACAGACCTGCACTGAGCGGCAGCAATAACTTGGGACAAACTCAAAATTAAAAAAAAATGATGTCGGAAGCGAGTTTCTTTTTTTTTTTTTCGAAGAACGAAAGTGTTTCTGAATGTGCTTTCTATATTTTCTAGGGCAATTTTGTTGCCGGCATAGAATAAAGTATATGCTATGACATGCCATGCCAAACCGCAGCGGTGGTGGTGGTGGTGAAAAACGTTCTTTACTGAGCTCAAGGGGTAGGGAAAGGGGTGTGGTCAGCCTCCTTCGTCCAGGAGTCCGCGGGCCTGCGCTGCATCCGTGGCTCGTTGCACCAGCGCGAGTTGACGCTCCGGCGCCGAGCTGGTCAGCGCAGACTCCCACTGCTCAGGGGATGGGGATGGGATGGGGTGAGGGTGGTGGGGACAGGAGTATACTAGGTGGTAAGTTGAGAGTGGGATGTCACACTGTGGGCAATTGTAGGGGAACAGAGATGGGGAGATGTGGGACAGGATGGTGTGGTTGTAGTATGTCTCGGTTTGCAGTCGCCGGTAGATATACGCTTCAT
This sequence comes from Haemaphysalis longicornis, assembly GCF_048455015.1. Classification (NCBI taxonomy): domain Eukaryota; kingdom Metazoa; phylum Arthropoda; class Arachnida; order Ixodida; family Ixodidae; genus Haemaphysalis; species Haemaphysalis longicornis. The sequence goes on from NW_027526233.1 coordinate 943,309, forward strand.
GGTTGGAAAGAGTGTGATGAGGAGGTGGGTATATCCTTCTTGTGTGTGTGTAATGAGAGAGAATGGAGCTGTATGTGAGGTCGAGTGGGGTTAGTGCCTGTGGGACAGGTGGGGCTTGTCCGGTTCTTCCTGGCCTTGCTGTTGGGAGTGCCCGGTTGAGGAGGTCGCGGGCTACGGCGTGGGCCGCCTCATTCCCTGCAAGGCCGGTGTGGCCTGGTGTCCAGATGATAGAGATGTCGATGTCTTCGGGGAGGTGTTGTAGGATCTGGATGGCTTGAGGGGGTGCAAGGCCGGCTTGGTATAGGCGGCAGGCTTGTTGGGAATCCGATATGATGGTCAAGTAGGGTTTTTGTTGGTGGGTAGTGGTGGCGTGAGCGATGGCTAGCGCTTCGGCCGTTGCTACAGGTAGGTTCCGATAGGAGGCTGCAGTTGCTAATTTACCAGTTGAGTCGAGGACTACCAGGGTTGTGTGCTTGTGGTCTGTAGATCGAGCAATGTCTGTGTACCGTGTGTGAGGGTCTGAGCTGTGTCGTTTTTCAAGGAGCCTCACCCTGGCCTCTCGGCGTCCCCGGTTGTAGGTAGGATGCATGTGTTTTGGAACAGGATGGACCTTGAGCAATGTCTGTGTACCGTGTGTGAGGGTCTGAGCTGTGTCGTTTTTCAAGGAGCCTCACCCTGGCCTCTCGGCGTCCCCGGTTGTAGGTAGGATGCATGTGTTTTGGAACAGGATGGACCTTGAGGCGTTGACGGATGGTAAGAGGAATACGTTGCGGTGCTTGCTGTGAAGAAGGGGTAGTGCGTCCGATGTCCTGGAGAACTTTTCTTCCTGCTGGTGTCAATATGAGTCTCTGGAGGTGTGATGCGCGCTGTGCTTCCAACAGTTCACTTAGGGTATTATGCAGGCCGAGTTTGAGGAGACGATCGTTAGATGTGTAGGTTGGGAGGCCGAGGGCTGCTTTGTAGGCTTTTCTGATGAGGGTGTCCAGTTTGTTGATTTCCTGTGGTTTCAGGTTGACAAATGGGGTGCCATAGGTGATGCGGCTGACTATCAGCGCTTGGATTAGCTTGCAGGTATCGTGTTCTTTAAGTCCGTATGTAGAGCCTCGTATTCTTCGGATGAGGTGTGTTAGCTGTGTGACTGTTTTTTGGAGTTGTGGTAGAAGGGCCGCTCCGGAGCCATCGTAGTGGAAAGGTACGCCGAGCACGCGGAGCGTGGTAACTTGTGGGATGGGGGATCCTTGAATGACGACTTGGGGATCTGGGGTAGTGGGAGGGGGTCGGCCTCTTGTGCGGGAACGTAGAATCAACAGGGCCGATTTGTTAGGTTCTGCTGTGAGGCCCCTGGGTTGGAGATAAGCAATGGTGGTGTCGATGGCTTGCTGGAGTGCGTCTTCTTGTTCTCCGCTCGAGCCATGTGTCGTCCAAATGGTTAAATCGTCCGCGTATAGGGCATGACGAATGCCGGGGATATTGTCTAGTTTGCTTGGTAATTGGAGGAGTGCGATGTTAAATAGCAGGGGTGAAATTACGGACCCTTGCGGGGTGCCTTTGGCCGGTGTTTCGAAAGTTGGGGATTGTATGGGTCCGAGTCGCAACGTGGCTGTGCGGTTTCCCAGGAACGCCTTCACGAAGTAAAAGATTCGGTGGCCGCATTCGGTATGGTTGAGGTTTTCGAGAATGGCTTGGTGTGTTACGTTATCAAAGGCGCCCTTAACATCTAATGTGAGTAGGGCCTTTGGAGTGTCACGGCTGAGGTGGTCTAGTATTTGCTCTTTGATTTGTATAAGGATGTCCTGCGTAGAGAGGTGCTGGCGAAAGCCGAACATTGTTAGGGGGTACAGGTGTTTTTCTTCTAGGTGGGTAGTTAGGCGTTGATGTGCTAAATGTTCGTAGATTTTTCCGAGACATGATGTCAGGGAGATAGGTCGGAGGGTGGTGGGTGATAGAGGCTTGTTAGGTTTCGGGATTAGCGTGATGTCGGAATGCCGCCACTGTTCTGGATAGGTGCCCTGTTGCCAGTGATGATTGTAGTAGTCAAGGAGAACTTGGAGGGTATCTTCGCTCAGGTTGCGGATGGTGCGATAAGTGATGCGGTCCTTACCCGGCGTGGTGTTGCTGGTTAGCCGGGCCCGGATGGCTCGGAGTTCGGCCAGGGTGAAGGGAGTGTCAAGGGCTTCGTTAGTTGGTCCGGTGTATTGAATGTCCGGTGTGGAGAGGTAAGTTGCAGGATCTCCGAAGAGGTGTAGCTGTATGGATTGCAGGAGGTCTCTTGGGGGGAGGGCACTATTTCGTATGAGTTGTTGTATCCGGTGATTCGTTTGTTTGTGAGTCGAGCTATTGTCCAGGAGAGATCGCAGTAAGTGCCACGTTTTCTTAGTGTGTAGGGTTCCTTGCAGTTGGTTACAAAAATCGTGCCAGTTCTGGGTTTGGAGTTGGGCTGCATATGTCTGGGCTTTCTGGGTCAAAATGGCAATGCGCTTTTTTAGGGTTCGATTGTGTTTTTGGCGTTTCCACCGCTTTGTGAGGCTCCGCCGAGCATCCCAAATATGCATAAGGTGGGGGTCTACCGCAGGTATGTCTTCTGTGAGGGCAATGAGTTGGGTGTGTTTCCCGACCCGTTGCTCAAGGGCTTGGGTCCAATCTTCCAGGTTTTCGCCGATGGGTGGGAGGTCTGAGTCGTCCTTGCGAAAGGCTGGCCAGTTGGTAAGATGGGCAGTGCCTTTTCTGCGCGGTTTTCTTTCGAAGGGTATGCTCGTCGATATTATATGGTGATCACTGCCAAGTGTTTCGCTTAGGCAGAGCCAGGTGGTGTTGGGGCAGTTTTTTGAGAAGGTGAGGTCCGGTATAGTGTCGCGGGCAACGCTATTTCCGATTCTCGTAGGGGTAGTAAGGTCGTTTTGGAGGACCAGTTGATTGTTTTGGGCAGCATGGAGTAGGGCAGTGCCCTTTTTTGATGCGAAATGATAACCCCATGCTGGGTGGGGGGCATTGAAGTCGCCAAGGATAAGTAATGGATTATTGCAGGCCTTCCGTGTGGCTTCATGTATGAGGTTGTCTATGGTTTTCAGGTTTTCGGATGGCGGGCTGTAGATGTTCAGGATGTAAACGCTTGGGCTTGACGGGCGGGTCGGGATGAGTTCTACAAAGGTGTGCGGGATGGTCTGGTTGAGGTTGTGGGGCTGGGCTGGGTGGGTGTTATGTACTAGTATGGCGGTGCGGTATTGAGGGTCCTGCGTGAATGCAGTATACTGAGGTAGACGGGGGGTGGAGGTGTTAGTTTCTTGCAGGGCTATTACGTCCGGGGGCTCAGTCTGTATGAAGAGAGATAGTTCGTGCCGTTTGCTGTTGAAAGAGCGGCAATTCCACTGGTACACTATGATGGTGTCGGCCATGGCTTTAGTCATAGTATGGGTGGTGCTTGGTTTTTTTGGGGGGATGGGCATTCGATAGGGTTTCCTTTATTCCTTGCATGGCCAGTTCAATCTTGTTTTGACGATCCGTGAGTGTTTGAAGATTTCTGCATAGAGTGTTGAGATTTTCAGCTTGTGTGTCGATGAGTTGCTTAAGGGCTTGCGCTAGTTTTGTTTCGATTATTTGTGTGAACGTAGTTTCGATGAGGGCAGAAATTTGTTCCGGAGGGGTAGTTGGTTGTGAAAGGGTTGAGGGGAGTGGGGTTTGCACCAGCTTTTCTATTTTGTTTGTGAGGTCGTCCAGCTGTTTCTGGAATCGTTGTTGCTGCTGTCTGAACTCTTCAAGCATGACAGTGAAAGTGTAGTTGTGCTGAGGGGGTAGGGGGTGGGTAGGGGATAAAGGGATTTGAGCAGTGGGAGCATTCGTGAGTTTGGCTGACCAGCTCACCTTTGTTGGGGTAGCTTTTGGTGTCTCCTTGCTGATGACCGTTGTTGGAGGGGAGAGAGGCGGGTAGTCTTCAGCTGGTACCTGAAGCTTGCCGTGGTTGTTAGTCTGGTTGTTAGGGCGCGTCTCATATGGTGTCAGGGTTGGGCGGAAGCGTTTAGGGCAGTCCCGGTTGGCAGTGGGATGGGGTCCGTTGCACAGTTGGCAATGGGGGACACAGTCGTGGTCTTGTGTAGGGTTGGAGAATCCGCAATCCGGGCAGCGTGGTTTGTCGGGTTGGGGGCATACGTCTTGGCGATGCCCAACATCTCCGCAGCACTTGCAGGTCTGGAGCGTGCGACGGTACGGTCGGCAACGGAGCATTTCGCAGTCAAACTTGATGTAATAGGGGACCCGGGTTCCCCCGAAAGTCAGAAGGGCTGACCGCGTTTTGCCCATTATACGTGCGTGGATCAGATATGGGCGGTTTGTGGCTGTTAGTTCCAGAAGTTGGGCTTGCGTGATATTATCTGGAATGCCGTGTATCACTCCTCTTGAGGTGCCGGGGGGAGGCTTCATGTAGGCCGTTATGTGGTAGGTAGAGTTTCGGAGAGTGAGGGACGTTAGTTGTGAAAGCCGGTCTGCAACGTGTAGATCGGGTGTGCCGGCAACGATAAGGTTGGTCGTCGGTTGTGCCTGGATCGTGATGAGAGTCCGAAATTGTTGTTCAGGGATGTGGCTGGCGGCAGCGATGCTTCGGGCCAATTCGTGAGTTTGCCATTCGCTTATACGTAGACCGTCATGTGGGCGAATAACGGTGATGTAATGGCTTGGCGGGAAACGTGGTGGGGGGATAGTACGCACCGCGGCGGGGAACCGCAGCGGCCTACAATTTTATGCCGCCCTTTACAGCGCGCAATAAAGCACGTTTCCGGGCGCGCGCAGCTTCGTACAGCTCATGAGCAGCTGATTCGGTCGCCACTGATGCCTGAGAGCGGCAATGCAACCAGCGCCCCTCTATAGCCCAGCGCTGCCTTTTAAAGACCATCTCGCCCAGCATGACCCGACAGCTGAGCGGCGATTAAACATATCAGATGGGGCGGCGGGGGAAGTGCGAACACACTCTTTGACCGGCGCTCCATGGTTCCCGTCGGCGCCCATACGAGGCGCAGCGATGCAGTTCGGCCACCGCTCCCGTGCTCCGTTTACTTCTGCGCGGACCTGTACATGAACATTGCCCCTTATACAATTCTGTTCTTGCCTTTTCGAGATGCTACCGGAGTGGCCCGTGATATATTTGTTGTGATCCGATTGTATAGCTTGCGGATGTGCCGCATGACGGACAGGAACGCGGAACCCTCTCGCCCAACGAAGTCCTTTTTTCGGGAGCAGGCTGCGTTGGTGCGGAGCATGTACCCGGCGCAAGGTGACCCACCAGAATGGCTGCATCTGTTGGACGCGTGCGTCTGGTTGCCGGAGTTTTGACGGACGGCTTATTTCAGGAGCAGTGATGTGCATCTTTATTAACACGGATAGGCGGGCTAGTTGGTTTGACATCTTAACGGTAGCTTTTGCGCACTCGATACGGGGACACAGAAAAGATTAAGCGAAGACTGCGCTTGTCTTCGTGTCATCTTTTTCTGCGTCCCCGTATCGAATGCGCAAAAGTTACCGTTAAGATGTGCATCTTCTCAGATGACTCGTAGCTTTTGTAGGCTGTAATAAGTGCAATTTTCCATGCATTACAAAAGGGGGGAAATAATGTAGTGGATAGAGTCACCGCCTGGCACTCGTTGTGCATGCGTTCGAATCTTACTCATGAAAGCTTTTTTTAATAAGTCAACATAAAGTGAATTAGGTGCTGTATGCCAAGCACCGACTGTTTGAATGCCTACATTGATTAATGATAGCAAACATCGTTAGCGTATAACGTCGCGTAAGTGTTTCTTTGGGCAAAGTTGTGTTGCCACCGGGTTGGCCGACCCGAGCCGAGCTCCGTCGCCTCTGACATACGTGTGGTAGCGTGGTGTGAAGAGCGGCCAGCCGCTGTTGCAGCAGTGAAGGAGTCCAGAAGCCGTAGGCTAACGTAACTGTTTACTTCATAGCGAGGGGTGAGCCGAAGCCAAAGAACAATGCCCCGACGGACGAGGTAACAGTACAGGACTCGAGCAGAGTGACATCAATGATTCACTTGGGCGGCTCGTATTTATACCCAAAAGCTCAACGGTCAAAACAGCGTTTCCTCTAGATTTGTGCACAAGCTACGAACGTCACAGACACACACAACGCTCTTTCCAGAATTCATGAGCAGTCGGTAGCATCGGCGCACGTTGAGTCAGAGAGAGGGGAGAGAGGAGGACTCCGCTGCGATCGCGGGGCCTCTGTGTCCTTGAAGCGCGTTGGGACTTGCCTCGCCGGGCCGGCAACCATCGAAGTTTGAAACGCGCCGAAAGCGAAGCGTCCGACCCGGGCTTTGTCGAGACGTGAAAGTATGAGTCACCGACAAGGTGGGGCTTGCTCGAAAGGCGCATGTAGTGGCTTCGCCGCACAGCCGAGGAGTGATGACACGAAGCCCAGCGACAGGCTCAGTCGTAACAGTTGTTAAGTGGGGTGCAGGCAGGGAATGACAGTTTTTCCCAAACCCTTTCCTCTCCTACCGTTTGGAAGCCGCCCACTTGCAAGAATTCTTATGTATAGTGAAGTACAACATTTCAGTGGACTGTACTCGAGCAGAACTTGGAGTTGCTTCTGCTTTTGAAAGTGCAGCTCGGTAGAAAATTCGCTGATGGCGTAGTGTGACAAGCTTTCCCTCGGGATTGCGTAATTTTTCCTGGATCTTAATTTACGCTCGTTCTCACAAAAACACGGGGGGGAGGGGGGCGGAATTAAGAACAAACGGTTGATGGCGATTTTTAGCGGCGAAGGTGGTTCAGCGAGCACAAGTTTTCAGACTACTGAGCTTTTTCCACATGACATCCCAGCCGCGCGCGCGATCTCGGGACCGCCCCTAACACTTCCTTCCCCCCATTTATCGATGTGTTTATTTAAGGACGCCAACTCAGAAGGTGTGATGGGCCTCCCTTTATTAATAGAAGGCTTTCGCTTACTCACTGTGTCCTATAAGAAGGAAGGACGATGCAGGGTTTTAACGCGATAGCGTTATTAGGCTCATTTTTTCGCTTTCCACGTGCCTGCTAGCCGTCCGCCACCTGCCGTGCCCATCAAGCGTACACGGAAATGCGGCATCGCTGCCACCCGGAAGCTGCGACTGGGGCAGCGAGATGCATGTGCTCGCCTAAATCTGCAATATGACACAACGGTAACTGAAGCGGGGAAGAGAGGACAATAATACTACGGCGGAGATAGAAAAAAGGACAGGCATTTCCAGCAGATGCCGCTCCTACGCAGCAAAGTTCTTTCTATCCTGTCGGTGGTAGCGTGCTCGGCAGATGCATCCGCCAGTCGGGCCCAAAACTGGCGACATCACAATAAAAGCACCTCTTCACCGGCTGATAGGAATTTAAACTTTCAATGATTCATGGACCCAAGCCACACCCGGGCTACGTTGCGCGCAGTACTGGGGGGTTGCGGATTACTTTCGACAACCCGGGGATCTTTACCGCGCTGTGAAACCTCGGCGCACAGGCGTTTTTATGTTCTGCTTGCATAGGGAAAACTGCTGCCGCGGCCAAGAATCGAACCTGCATACTTCGGCTCAGTAGCGCAATGCCTCACCCACTGAGCCACCGCGGCGTGTTTTTCACCGTAACTGGTGCCAGACCCAGCATTTGGTCATCAGACTAAAACAGGAGGAAAAGGATTAACGCCAGTCACTCAGAAATCTACGAAAGCATACAATATGAGCAGAAACCAACTGAAACAAAACCGAATGTATGCTCTAATACATGAATTTTTCAACTATTTTCGATATTCCCGCGGTTTTGTTTCCGGCGCAAGCTGTGCTTCACAAACGACGCAAGGCACCACGGGGCAAAGTTAAAAGTCACCCTGAAAATAGGTACGGATATCCTCCAAGGGAGCAGTCACATAAGAATGCTAGGCGTGCCTTATAGTCAAGCGGCAGAGCAGGCTTCACAATCACCTAAAAATAAAATCTTCAACCAATTGCCCACATTGTGAAACGCGTAACAAAGAAAAGAGCAAGAATAACACATAAAACGATAAGACTCATGAAGCCCCTGATCACAAGGCGGATTTTACTGAGCCTACCATACCATTGTAACTAACGAGCAGCGAAGAAGATCAAGTGAACACCATCATCAGGACAGCGTATGAGGCAGCCCTCCACATCGCAATATTTAGCGTGAGACAAACTGGCAGCCGGTGGGAGCGCCGGCAGCGTAACAGAATGGACAGAGAAAGACTAGTCTTAACGAAAGGGAAGGCCTTTAGCAACATGGAAGGACTAAGTAAGAAAAGAAAACTCGGAGGCAAAGAATAAATTCGGGCAACGCCGCACATGGGCGGGTGAAGGCCTACCTTAGACCTTAGACCTTCGTCCTACCTTAGACCTGAATGGTCTGTTGATGATGTTGACATTGAATAGGTCGCCAAATTGTGTCTTTAAAACATATTTGAAGAAACCAAACGAACTGCTTGCCTGGCAACAAGGGTGCGGCTTGGAGAACGCAATCGGGCAGGGTCATCGTATGGAAGGCAGGCACTCCTCACCCCCTCACGGGAAATTACCGAGTGCACGCCATCACGGTCATGTAAGCGATCCAGTGGCTCCGCTAAACAAGACTCTCTACCAAAGACATGGATTCAAACCTACGCAAGAAAAAATGTGACAGGATCAAGTTAATTCAAGGAAAGTTGAATATTATGAGAACAAAGTATACACCAACTGTTGGATTTAGGATAGTAGAAGGCAGCAATTGTCGTAGGTGGCTTTTTGGCAATCTGTATGCGGCTACCTGGACTAAGGCGGCCGCCCATTTGCTCTAAATATGTAAAATAAACGTTTGCTCCTCCTGCTCCTCCTCCTTCTGACTGCATGACTCTCCTACCTACAGGAACAAAGAAGCGGACGTTGCAGCCATCCTCTTTACAATCCCAATAGCTGAAGTAGCAAACCGAAGTGTAACATCACTATAGACTCTCGAAGGGCATTCGACTGTTCACTGCTGGCAGAATAGCTAAAAGATTTGTGAACATACTCCAGACCGTAATGAATAAAATTAAGAACGTCACTACGACACGCGGGAAGAAGGGTTTGAAGAGATCGAGGCACCGACTAAATGGTCCGCGAATTCACACACCCTGATACTTTTGGTCAGGACTACAGCAGTCGCCTACTCGAAAAAAGTTAACGTCTACGAATCCTACGCTTAGAAACACGACCTTCCTTCATGCTAGAGGGGGGTCTCAGTGTCCAAGAATTGCGAACTCTGCGGTAGATAAACCAGTACAGGTATCTACCAATCAGTAAGCGGGCAAAGATGTTGGGTGGTAACATCATAGATTAATTTGAAACTCCGGAAAATTCGGGGAAACATTTACCATTTTCTCCGTAACCTAGGCAAGTGCAGGGGTATGCTCACGGGCGAACAACTCAAACATCACACATTCTTCTTACATTGAACCATTGGAGGAAGTTTTGATCAGCTCGTTACTTAAGGATCAGCGCGAGCTGATTGGACGGGAAAGACAAGGACCGTCTGCATCCATGGCCTAGACTTTTTAGTTCCACCAGAGTCCGTCAATGCTTTGACGGGCTCTGGTTCCACCTTCGAGCTCTCTCACATCTGTTCGCCACCTTTTCCAAACGCCCTCGAGTATTTCTTCCCCAACAAAGATGTCCACTTTCTCTCTCTCTCTCTCTCTCTCTCTCTCTCTCTCTCTCTCTCTCTCTCTCTCTCTCTCTCTCTCGCAAAGAAAGAAAAACATTCAGTCCGGCCCGGAAATTAGGAAAGAAACACTTTGAAAAATTTGCACTGCTGCCTTCTCCCTCGCACTGACCAAAACCTCGCAGCCCCCTCCTTTTACGCTCACATCTTGAGCCACGGAAGCATGGAGGGTCTCAGTCTCTTCTGGCTCAGTCTCTTCTGGCGATTAAACACCCTTCCTGCTTGTCCTTCTCTCCACGCTGGCCTTCAGTTCTCGTGAAGCATACATCGTCAATGCATTAATTTAGTTCCAAAACGCAACCTGGGATCCGAAGTAACGCTATCGCGTCATAGAACTTAAGACCCAAAGTAGATGTCTTGTGCAACTTTTTTCCTGTTTCCCGAAAATTTTTATTCATGCGAGGTGGATGGAGAAAGCACTGCACTCAGCAGCGCATACTACTGAATTTTGCTAATCCTTTTTCGTTTGAAGGAAATGCAGATAACTTAGGCGGCTTCAACGTTTGCTCTGACCACAACTAGTATTGGGCATCTCACAATGTATGCGCTCGCGGTTAACAGCGCAAAGATATGTGCGATCAAGAGCGCCTATGGTTGTAAGGAAAGTAAAAAGTAATCAAGCGATTACATGGCTCAGCCTCATAGAATACACCTACTGCACGGTTTTATTTATTGGTTGCAGATTTTTGCAGTGTTTTGTGTACCCCCACCCCTCCCAACCGCGTCTTATCAAGCTGTAGCAGGCGCATATACTTTCAGACTAATGTATTAGTACAGAAATCTACTTGAGTGCGCCCCCGCGTCCAAGTCGACATTAGCAATACGCTGGCAGTGTATGTGTTGCCATCGATTTTCACTTCTTATGTGGGCCAGGTCAGTGTGGCTGAACAAGGTGTCAACCATGTCTCGGTCATTACGTGGACTCGGCCTTTGCGCGCATGCATGCATTCCTCTATTTTTGGCGCGAAATCGATTTTCGGGTTTCCAGAAAGGCGCACACAAAAATTTTAGCCTACGGCCGGGCATAAATGTTGCAAGCACTCGAGTGTAACTGCTCTATTTATCATCCTGTGCCGTCGCGTTGCTATTAACTGCAGATTAGTATATAAAATAACAGCGTTTGTTTCCTTTCTAGATAATCAAACAGAAGTGCGGACACAAAATCAGAACTTCGGAGTGCAGGGTGATCAAATTCGACGAATGGTTGTGGTAACATTAAATAAAAATGCATACACAAATAAATTACGAGAACTAGCAAAACACATGTTCATTAGACAATCCTGAGGGGCTAGTTGTTATTCTGACTGTATAAAATAAAATGCAGGAAAATGAGGTACGGACAGAAAGAAGGCACCAGTACCACACACGAGATAGAAGCATAGAAGAATGACAAGACCGGGAAGTAGTGCATGCGGTGTGTGCGTCAACGTTGCCTTGATCTCACATTTGCCGTGTAACGAAAAAGCATTTCTACATGAGGAATGACTGTCTGGAACCTCCTTGAGAGCAACGGTATAAGTGTTCCTGCTTTTAGGGGCGAAGCTCCTAAAGCCATGGGTCTGTCCATCCCTTGTGTCTCGTGGTACGTGACCGCCGCATGTTTTCGGAGATGTCGCAAAGTGGGCCGCGTTGCACGCGCAAGAACCGGCTGCAACCGGCAGCGCAAACTCGGCACCGGGAGCGCGAGCTTGTCTGTGTTCGCCAACGGAGGCGCGAGCGCACGTGCACTGCGAGGGGGAGATCACGCAAGAGACCACGCCACGAACGCAGGCAATCGTTCTCGGAGATCGAACGAGACGCAAGGACCTTTGCTCGTTTCCTCTCGTCTTGTTCGGGCACAAGTTCGCCCTAAATAAAAGTTCTTTCTTTACCGTTGTGTCCCATCCTACGTGACAAATTATGGTGGAGGTGCGGGGTAGTCCTCGATGGCGCGGTGTCTTTCACCAGCTCTGGGCCTGGGAGCATTGACTCCGAAAATAAAAGTTGATTTGTTCAATGTACGGTCTTACGTCTTTCTTAATGATGTAATGGGCGAACTTTCGCGGGAGAGTTACGGTTACCAATGATCTCCCCCTCTCGAGCTTCGCCCCACTTATCATCATTCATTCCGTGGATATGGCGTGATTTTTTTGTTGTTCGTTTTTACCATTTCCGGTTGCTTCCTCCTGTCGACCAGAAGGTAAATGAGCATACATACCTTCAGAAAGAGGGTATATAAAACAGAAGGTATATCAGCATAAATGCGCCGCCAGGGAGGAACGCTCCTCCAATAAGTCACGAAAGGGGGAAATAGTCCTCTACTCCTACGGGCAGAACCGCGCTTCTCGAGGGAGAATGTTTCTACCTTTTAGGGAGCAATATATGATACATCCTTGCAGTTTTTTTTTCTTAGAATGCAGCTAAGGCCTGTGTCGTCACAACTCCGGTGTCACCATCAGACAAGTTATACACATTCAACTCAGGGAGATTTCAACGTATTTGCATTTATCAACGCATTGAGAAGACTGCACATGCCGTCATAATCTCGGCGACAGGTTCAGAAAAGTGGAGTGGATAAAAGGAAACATTATAGCAGCATCCGTCATACGAGAAAATAGGTGTGTCCGTCAGCGGTCTGTCCTTCTGTCAGACACTGCGTTTCATGGGCGGGTGAGGTCTTAGTGAGTTTCGTGTTCCTTTGTTGTGTTCCTTGTTGTGTTCCTTGGTGAGTTGTTGTGTTCCTTGGTGACTCCTCGCTTCACTCGTACTTTTCACGCCATGTTTCCTGTCCTTTCGCCCGTTTGGGCTTTGTTTGCACTTTTTTTCACGCAAACTCGCACCCTCCATGCATCCATGGGAACGGTATGGGCGAACAAGTTACTCGAGATGAAGGCAAACTTTGTTGGATTATTTACGCTTCCGCGTAAACCAAATCGTTTAGACGATTTACACAGAGAGCGCCGCCAGGCTGCCGCTGCGCCCTCACGAGGGAGTAGGAGAGAGAGTAGGAGAAGCTCTTTCCCTTGGCTCCCGCCGCCACGCGTCCGGTCGATGGGGTCGATCGCGCTCAGCTCCATCCTCCCGTCTTCCCCGAGCCGCGCGAGCCTCATCCCGGTGCGCGGCGGCTCCTTCGCCTCGCCGGCATGGCCGAAGCCCTGTTGCCCTCGGCGGCCGTCCTTCGGCTCGTGCTCTCCCTGACGACCCTCGCTGCTACAGCTCGAGCGGCGCCTCCGGCCGCCGTGCTGCCTCCGCCCGTTGTTTCCGCCGCCGCCACCACCGCAGCGGGCGGCAAATCCCGGCCGGCCGGGGGCCTGCTCAGCCTGCGAGCCGTGGACCCCGACGAGCCCGACGCCCTGCTCAAGTTCACGCTCACCGAGCTCCAGCGCGCCAAGCTGGAGGGCCGCGAAATGGACGAGTGCCACGGGCTCGAGCTCGCCTCCATCGACTCTCGCGACGAGAAGGTGGGCGGAGACGCCTTTGGCGGAGAGCAGCATGGCGGGCTCGCGAGTCGTTTTCCCGGCGCAGAGATCAAACGGTCGTTTCGAGACATCGCGTCAATGGAGGTGTTCGCTGCGGAGAACGCTGTGGCTTGCATGTTTAGTGCTATTAGCAGACCGGAAACCTTTCAAATAGTGCGAAGGGAACTGTACGGAAGGGAAGGGTACGTTTTGCGGTGGAGGAGCGCGTTTCGTGCCGGCTGAACTGCTAATAAAACAGCAAGCCAATTTTGAAGGCTGAAATATGTGAATATGCAAGTTATAGTTGTGCCTATTCACTCAGATGAATTGCACTTATTTTTGCAATTGTTCCTAAAAAATTTGGATCTTATTACCGGGACACGTTTTGTCGCCTCCCGTAATAAATCTAGGTACAGCGTACGCGGTGGAGGCCACGGTGCCACCAGGTAACAAAGGTGGATGGAACAACGGGGCCTACTGCAAGCATTGCGATTGTAGAGAATGCAGTTGTGTTATTCCGCGATGAAAAGTAATTGACAAACGTGTTTGGGTTTAATGCTAAATAAATGCTTACTTTGAAGTGAATGATTGGCGGTAATGTTTTTTCAATTTCGATTACGATTTTTCGATTTCTCATTGTCCCCACATACCACGTGAAGATTCTAGACCGACTCTTCTGCGATATGCCATGTTCGCAATTCTCTGGGTGACGCCCATCGGCAAAAGTGGTTACATTGATGCTAGAGTTGCCGTAATAGGTAATTTTGCTGCGCACCAGAATTTATTAATTCCATTGCCGAAGTTGGAACCTGTTCCTGACAAGTGCGATTCGTGAACCTTCATCTGATACAGGCATGCGTACGTACATTAATACATTAGGGCATACATTTTGTGCATACGAATACTGTCTGGGCGGATTCTCGCAATCGGCTGCCGTCGGGGATCACAATGCCATCCCTCGGTGAGTGCCTGCTGCCAATATGGTGGTTGTGCGGCTTATTTTAACCAAACACCTGCGTTCGCTCGCAAAATTCTCTAGTTTCTTCGCAAACAGAAGGACGGAACGGTGCCCCCTCGGCGGCGTACTTTTAAAGTTGTCCTCTCTGAGCGGTAATATTTGTGGTCACTGCAGAACGAGTTGCTATCTATTTCGGGGCATAACTAAGTCACGTTTTAATTGAAATATGCCCTTTTTTGCTAAACAACGCTGTCAAGTAAGAAGCGTGGCGTCAGATTTAGTGGTTCAGTAAGGTTTTGCCTATGAAGATGCCTCGTTCGAGAATCCCTACAACTTTTGGCCGAGCGGCTGAATCAAAGGTCGGACAGCCCACGGACAAAAAGACGCGATACGTTTTTGTTTTGAAGTTCAAGAGAAAGGTTATCATCTGTGAAAAGGAGGCAGTGTCTCGACAGCAGATGATCTTCAGATAAGGGTTCCTAAAATGCATTTTCTTCACTGATATATTGAAATGCAGACTTGCGAGAGTACATGCATATTTACTTGCATATTTATAGTTACGGAAGTAATGCATTCTAATTGACTTATGCTGTTTTTCAAACGATGTGAGGGATAAGTGAAGCTGTTATGACAGGCATCTATTCAACGACGTGTACGTAACATGTATTTTAGCCAAATCATTCACAAAACAGCTACAATGTACCTGCTTTATTCTAGGTCAATATTAGTAACTTAAGAAAACTTGATATATTGCTGTGAAACATACCGCCTAAGGTATCTTAAGATTTCAGACAGAAGAGCTGTTTAATCTGGTAGTTTCCCCTTCCAGCGTTACCAGAACAATACACAAAAGAGAACAATACACAAAAAAATACAGAGATATACAAAAGAGAACAATACATAAAAAAATACAAAGAGATACACAAAAGAGAACAATACACAAAAAATACAGAGATATACAAAAGAGAACAATGCAAAAAAATACAAAGAGAAAGTACCCAGCGCACGTGAACGTGCGCCTGGTAAAGAGCGTCGGCCAGCTCGACCTTCCCGAACACCCTGCCCAGCGTTAGTGCGTGATATCTTGCGTGCTGCTCCCTCGCCAGTTTACGTGCGTTCGCGCCTGAAGTGGGGAGCGCCGACGCCGAGTTCGCGCTACAGATGCCCATTTCGCGCCGCCGGTTGCCTCCGGTTCTCGGGCGTGCTAAGGCGGTCCACTTTGGGAGAGACACGAAGGCATGCGGACAAAATAACGATCCGGGTCGGCCGGACCTAGAGAACTTTCAGCGGAAAGTTCGGAAATCCATGCGAGGTGCAGCAGCCAGGTCTTCGACGAAGGGATAGCGGCCACCAGCCCTCGTTTTTTTTCTGCAGCCTTTCATCTCTAGTGCAATAGGCTGCCACGATAGGCTGCCACGCACGCGTCACTCACCTAGAACTTTCGCGTTTGACATAGATCAGATCAGATCAGATAAAACTTTATTCTTGCCTCGGGTGGGACCGTTTTCAGGTCGACTTCAGTGTCCTTCCGGCGACGGCAGGATTCATGGAGATCTCTGCGGCGTCTTCGGACACCTGGGCTAGTCAGACCTGTATCATAGGGTCTGCTTTGAGCAGCACGGCCTCCCACTGCTCCTCGTTCATAAATGGGGTGCATTTTAAGAGTTTGACGGGGTTTTTCTTCACTAGACCAAATCCCATGTGGTAGGGCTGCGTATTTATGGCAAAGAGGGCATTGGTTGGAGTGCAACTCGGAATAGTAGAGTGATAGGAGGGCTGGGGTGGGAAATCTGGATGTTTGAAGTTGGCGACATACAACAGCGTGGCCTCGGGTGGTAGAAAGCGAGCTCTGGACAGCCGGTAGTGATCGAGTACCGATAGGTATGTCAAGAGGCGGTCTCTTTGAGAGAACGGTTGAGGAGATTCTTCAGCGTCACTGGGCTCTGGGAGTACCTGTTCTCGAGCAACCTCGTGTGCCTATTCATTTCCTGGGAGTTAAAAGTGACCCGCGTAACGCGCGCGTAAGGCAAGATCGCGTAACGATCTTGCCTTTTGAAGTTCCTCATCAAAATTCGATTTTTTTTTTAATTTCCGGCGCAATGAACGCACCCTGAACTTC
The DNA here is from genome assembly GCF_048455015.1 of Haemaphysalis longicornis. Classification (NCBI taxonomy): domain Eukaryota; kingdom Metazoa; phylum Arthropoda; class Arachnida; order Ixodida; family Ixodidae; genus Haemaphysalis; species Haemaphysalis longicornis. The sequence continues at coordinate 959,527 of NW_027526233.1, forward strand.
CAGCAGCACTACGGCATTTGTGTGCCAAGTCTAACTGATGATGATCGTGCTTACCTCGGTTTCCTTCCCTTTCAAAGCAAACATGTCTACGTTATTTCCGCAGACTTGCTGATATTAGCGATATTGGCAAGCATGCGTTCAATATTGATGAGGAAGAAACTCTGACTAAATGCACATAATGTACTCACAAGACAAAGCAAAAAATGCGCTCAGCCTGCTGCGTCGGCCGCCATGTCTGTTTCAAAAATTGCGCGGCGGGCTGACAGAGGCCTTAGCGCCGTTATCAAATGATTGTGGACAATCAACACCAGCGCGAATGGGTATAAAGACGCCCGAAAGCCGCCGCCACCACCGCCACCGAGAATGTAGCCGTGGCCGTTGCCGCTTCAAATTCCAGCTCGCCCACTATCTGCGCGCCACTGCCGGTTGAAAGAAACTTGCCACGTTGAAACGCCGGCGTCAGCAAGTTATTTTTATTTAGCTTGAAATCCATTCCGAGGAACATTGTTGCGTCGGCGGCTCTCGTTGACCAGCTGTTCATTGTTCTTCTGGCGAAAGAATAATAATAGATCTTAGCCCGACCTCATATCACGTCTTTCCCTCTCCATTTGCCAATGCATCTCATGCCTAATTAGGCGTGTATCCCCCCTTGCCGGTTTAGGGATACACGCCTAATTAGGCATGAGATGCATTGGCAAATGGAGAGGGAAAGACGTGATATGAGGTCGGGCTAAGATCTATTATTATTCTTTCGCCAGAAGAACAATGAACAGCTGGTCAACGAGAGCCGCCGACGCAACAATGTTCCTCGGAATGGATTTCAATGTGCACGGGTTGATGGGGAAGGGAGGGGGATGCATGCACAGCAGGGCTTAATGCAGCTACCGATGACATACCCGTTGTGGTGGTGGGAGGTTTAAACGTTGCAGTCCCATGGCTCACTGCGCCCAGTCAGCTGTCCTGTGCGATCGAGCGGTTCGGGTCTGTGTGTGTGTTTTGCACAGAAAATGAGATGCCTACGACTGGGCAGAGAAAGGGACACCCACTTCTGTGTCCACTAGTGTAGAGGTGGAAGCCCTCGAGGTGTTAACTCGCAATGGGACGGAGACGCATGCCGCTCGCTTGGAGGAAGAAGAGCTGAAACTTAAGAAGCATCAGCCCGAACAGAAGCGTGAATGGGCGCGAAAACCACGGAGAGCAGCTGCCGCCGCCGTTGCCGCTTCAAGTTCCAGCTGGTCGTGTAGCTGCGAATCCCTCCCTGATGAACATCAACTGGCCCGCTTGGAAGGCCCATGTGGGCTAATATCAGTCCGTCAGCCTAAAGGGCTTTCAGAGAGACATTTTCGACAGTATCTTTCACTTTTAAGCACCCGCTCATGACCCGTTCCCGGTTTAAGCGTGCACGAGTTTGGAGAGGGTGGCGGTAGAGGGGGAGGCACGCGCAGATATTGGTTTCATTCTTTTACTCATGACATGTCCGTTGTGTTGGCCTGAGCCTGAGGTTCAAGGTGGCCGTCAAACAGCCCAATGCTGTCATCAGTGGTAGAGTGGATTGGGTTGGCGCGTTACACAAACAGTAAGATGCCTACCACGACAGAGGGAAAGAGAGAGCTCTACGCTAGGTTAAAGCTGGGGTCTTTTACGAATTTCATTCAGGTAATGGGCTAGGCAGTATGCTCAGTCGTGAATTACAAACAAACGTCTTTTGTTTCGCGTACTCCGTAAAGGGCGTGCTGCTTTACAGATCATACTTCTTCACAGAGTGGAAGGGCACTAAATTTTTCGTTTCGGTAATCGGCGTGCCTGCAGGAGTAGGCGTAAAGTTGGGTGGAGGGGGGGGGGGGGGGCTGATTTGGAGTCGCTTGATATCGTAGTAACCTGGAAATAATGGCAAGAGCGATAGCCATTTATTCTCCTACGGTTAGAAATTGAATAGGGGAGGAAAGGGCGGCTAGTGTTCGGTGGGATGAACCAACGTTACTATTCTAGTAATGTTGGGATGAACCAACTACGACCGCCGCCATGGCTTCGCGTTCTGGGTATTCTGCAGCGTCCACGTAGGCTACTTGTGGGTTGGAGGAGTATTGCTTTTGTAAAGCCTGTGCTCTCACTGGGCGCCTTTCTTGGTTATGAATCAGGTGCATATGTTTAGAGAGGGGGTTGATTACCAGTAGGTCTCGAATGACTGGGGGAATGTCGACATAGGTAGGGGGTTGATTACCAGTAGGTCTCGAATGACTGCGGGAATGTCGAAATAGGTTTCAGAGATAGAGGGGTGGCTGAGGCCAAGACTCTGAAGAATGTGGAGTCCACTGTTACTCCTCGTGAGTCGCTCTAGTTGCGACACCAGTTCGGCTAGTGTATTGTCAAGACCGAGCGAGAGTAGTTTGTCTGTTGAGAGTGTGACGGGGAGACCTAGGGCCTGTTTGTGTGATTTAACTATCATAGCTTCAATTTTGTGTGTTTCGCTTACTTTGAGGTTTAGGAAGGGGGTGACGTATACTGTGCGACTGGTGAGGAAGGCTTGTACGAGACGTATTAGTTTGTTTTCTTTCACTCCTCGATGTTTGGTAGCTATGTCAGAGATGAGTCGTGTAGTCTGGTAAACCATTTTTTCTAGGGCAGTGGGGAGTATCTACATTGTATCCGTTTGCCTGTATACGGAGACCTAGAATCTTGGTGCAGTCAACTTAATTGTGCGTCTCGTGCACGGACCGTGGTCAAAACAAATTTTTAACTGAATTCGGAATCTCTAGAAATGACTTCCATCTAGCATAAATGCACCCACAACAATCGTCACGGCAGTTGATTCGGCGACATTCATTCGCTGTCACGTCATTTTGTTTTGCTGCTGCTTTGATGTTTGCTTTCTGAAAGTGCATTTCGGAGCAGAAGTCCACCCCTAAGAACGTTATTCAAAAGCGGCCCATTGTGTCATAACTGAGATGGTGACCCTATATGTATCCGTAGTATAGTTATTTGCAACTTCTGTAAAGGTCACAATTATTTATTTGAGGTGTTAAAAGCCACCCTCTGTAAGAAGAGATTCTAACTATTGCAGTTATACAGGCTCGACACCATGTAGGAATATTCTATGCAGACGCATCGGCCTTGAGTGGTTTGTCTCCACGTGTAAATGTGTAAAAATTACAGCGCCCCTCCCTTTACTCTAGCTGTCCTCGTATAAAATGGCGCGCTCTGAATACCCAGGTCGAGAACGGTGTGAAGCACCACCTGAAGCTAAAGATCCAGCCGACACTCATCATAACACCAGTCTGCACCCACCGGAACGTCACCGCGTCCATCAACAGCCACCCGCAGGTGAGGCGTGGAGAGCAACTTTTCAGTGCAGTGACAGACACGGCTCGCATGCAGAAGGAAAACAAATCTGTACACGGCGAAGAACGTTTCTGGCGTTTACTGAAAACGTTAAATTTTCTAACTGAAAAGCTCGTTGATTATATTATACATAGCTTCCACTGGCGTCACTGCAATGGCGATGTTGAAGCACAGGTTGCACGGTGGAAGTTTGTTGCTCTTATCTCGAGTAGCGCTTGTAAAGAGCTTATAGCAGGCACCAGAACTGGCTGTGGTGACGTCACGCGCAAACTATGTATTGTAAAGGAATCTGAAACATCCGAAAGCATAAAATTTGTGGCGTTTTAAACACGATAGCCTTTTTTTAAATACCCAAATTTCATCTCGACCCCATGTATTTTTAATATGTAGTACGTACCACCAAATAGCTGGAACACGATTGCTGACCCCGTGAAACGCCTCGTTAATGTCATAAGCGTTTAAAAATCTCCGCCGCAGACGACGCTGCACCTGCGGGCGGATCACGTAAACAGCCATGACGCGCCTGTGACGCTCCTGCACGCCGGGCTTTTTCGTCTGTCCAGCCACGCAGCTGGAGAACCAGTCGAGCTCTGCTGCGCACGCTTCACCCACTGGCTGCCTCGTGCACGCGTGGAGTTTGCGCGCAGGCTTGCTCCCGAGCTTCTGACTGTCCAGCCGCTCGCTGGCCGGGTGCAAAATCACTTCAATGGCCACGCTCTGCTCGATTTCGGTTTCAAAATTGCGGATTCTTCTGACCTCTTGCGGTTGCGGCGTGCAAGCGCGTATTTAAGTTGTTGTATTTTGCATCATGCTTTCTTTTTCAGCAGACTATAAGGAAATAGTGTTTTTAAGAGGTCGAAATTTTGAGTGAAGTTGGCCTTTAAACCCAAAACCTTAGGTCTCTGTCTGTCTGTCTGTCTGTCTGTCTGTCTGTCTGTCTGTCTGTCTGTCTGTCTGTCTGTCTGTTCAGCCACCCAGCCGAAGGTGAAGAAATTATTGAACCAGTAGTTTATATACGCAAAAACATTCCACTATAACAGATCTAACACCGTATTTTCCTGTTTGAACTATGTTTAGAAAATGAATATAAGAATTAGACTCATTTTTTAAAGGCGAGAACAACTAGTAATACAAATTATCCTCTAATTAAATATAGATGTGCGCTAGATTAATGCCGCAGCAATTGAAAACAACTCGTGAAAACGATACTTTCACGTGAACTACAAAAAGGGATCGCACCCGAGCCTAGATGTCCGCGCGACATTCCAACTACGGCAGTGAAAAAGGTTCGGATAGATGGCGTGCGTTGTGACCCCGGATCCCAACCATGGGGCAGATATATTTAGGATAAGTATGGGGTGGAGCGCATTCGGCAGGCATTCTCAGACAGTGGATGGCAGCCTACAGTTGTACCTGAAGAAGATATGTGTCACAGCTGCATCTTACTGGTACTCACCTAGGGGGCAGAAACTTGGAGGCTCACTACAAGGGTTCAACTTAAATTGAGGATGACTCAGCGAGCAATGGAACGGACGATGATAGGTGTAACATCAAGGGACAAGAAGAGAGCGGTCAGAGAGGTCAGTGAACAAACGCGTGCTAAGGACATATTAGTAGAAATTAAGAAAAAATGGACGTGGTCAGGGCATGTAATGCGAAGGCAAGATAACCGTTGGTCATTAAGGGTAACCGAGTGGATCCCTAGAGAAGGCAAGCGTGGCAAGGGACGGAACAATGTTAGGTGGGCAGATGAGATCAAGAAGTTTGCGGGGATAAATTGGTCGCAGTTAGCACAGGGCCACGGTAATAGGAGATCCATGGGAGAGGTCTTTGCCATGCAGTGGGCGTAGAGAGGCTGATGATGATGGAATGGCGCTCGGGCACGTGTGAACACGGGAAAAGTGAGCAAACCTCCCCTGTGTTAATCGTGGCAGGAGCGTGATGGGCGGGCCGGGGAGCGATGAGAGGCTTTCAGGGGCGTGCAGGGAGGTCAGCAGATACAGGGCCATTTTTTCAATAAAACTTTGGGCGGACCAATTGTTGCAAGGGCCTTTAGCTTTAAATGTCATCAAGACTATATATATATATATATATATATATATATATATATATATATATATATATATATATATATATATATATATATATATATATATATATATTATATATATATATTATAAGAGAGTTCTCAGGCTTTATTCTTCAGCCGCACCAGCAGGCACCGAAGCACCAAGTCGCGCTGTCCAGCAAGTCGAGATGGAGAACCAACGAGACGAGACTTTTTCGTCCTAGCGATGGCGATGCGACATCCACGAGTTGGTGCCTCTTCCCTGTGTGGCTTCTGTGTCACATACCCACTCGTTGCGAATGACCAGTGCTGTCCCCGCTCCTACATTATTTAAACGAGTATGGCGATTGTCGTCCTTACAATTGCCCCCGGGAACGAAAGACCCATCCTGGTGACTCAGGGAGATGAAACTAAGACGGGGTCAATGTAAGGCTTGAGGCACTGAACATGGACTATATCTTTGCCGCGGGAACGCTGATCGGGTGAAGAAGTGAGAGGCTCAACCACATGTATACTGGAGACGTCCGCTTGACGATGTGGTAGGGACCCTGGTAGCGCGAAAGCAGTTTACTGCTCAAGCCTGGTGAAGACACTGGAACCCGCAGCCAGACAAGTGACCCTGGTGAGTAGGTAGGAGCGGGAGTCGGTTCGTCGTGGTGCGACTTCTGACGCTGCTGATCTTCCGTAGTTAACGATCGGGCCAACTGACGACACTCTTCGGCGTGCTTGGCAACGTCGGAGATGGGCGTGCACTCTGACTCATCGGGCCGATAGTGAAGTATGGTGTCCAGTGTGCATGAAGGCTCACGGCCATACAAAAGAAAAAAACGGAGAGAAGCCGGTCGTGGCCTGCGTGGCGGTGTTGTATGCGAAGGTCACGAACGGTAGTACTGTGTCCCAGTCGGAATGGTCCGCCGCGACGTACATAGCAAGCATGTCACTCAGAGTGCCGTTGAAACGTTCCGTGAGTCCATTGGTCTGAGGGTGATACGCCGTGGTGGTGCGATGGATCGTGCGGCAGGATTTAAGAAGGGCCTCTATAACTTCAGACAGAAAAACCCTTCCTCGATCACTGAGGAGTTCACGCGGCGCCCCATGCCGTAAAATGAAGTTCCGAAGTAGGGAGGAGGCTACTTCGCGTGCGGTAGCAGCAGGCAGGGCGGCAGTCTCGGCGTACCGGGTCAAGTAGTCGACAGCAACAACGACCCATCGGTTGCCATCTGCAGTGCAAGGAAGAGGCCCATAAAGGTCGATTCCTACACGGTCGAATTGTCTTGCTCGACACGGTAAGGGCTGCAAAGGCCCAGTTCCTTGGCGGGGAGGATATTTTCGGCGTTGGCATCGAACACAGGAACGGACGTATTGACGAACGAAGCGGTACATGCCTCGCCAGTAGTACCGCAAGCGCAAACGCTCGTATGTTTTGGGGACACCAGCATGGGCGCAGTGTGGCTCTTCGTGAAAATAGGCACACATTTCAGAGCGTAGGTGGCGCGGAATTACTAAGAGCCACTTGCGACCTTCCGGTTGGTAGTTGCGACGGAAAAGCAGTCCGTCGCGAAGGGCAAAGTGCGACGCTTGCCGGCGTAGTGTCCGAGATGTAGCGTTCGTTGATGAGCCAGACAGAAAGTCCAACATGGAGGAAATCCAAGGGTCTTTTTTTTGCTCGGACGACATAGAGTGGATCTCCAATGGCGACACGTAGCAGTCGGAGATCGAGACGCGGTCGCTGTCATGAGGCAGCGGGGAGCGCGAAAGGGCATCAGCATCATTGTGCCGCCGGCCTGAGCGATACGTGACGCGAATGTCATACTCCTGTAGCCGCAAAGCCCAGCGCGCTAGCCGACCAGAAGGATCTTTGAGCGAGGACAACCAACAAAGCGCGTGGTCATCTGTGACGACATGGACAGGGCGCCCGTAGAGGTAGGGGCGGAACTTCGCAAGCGCCCAAATAACGGCCAGGCATTCTCTTCCAAATATATAGCGCAGAAGACGAGAGACACAGACAACTAGACACACACGGCGCCGTGTGTGTCTACTTGTCTGTGTCTCTCGTCTTCTGCGCTATATATTTGTAAGTTATGAACAACAAGCCCAATTTTCCAGGCATTCTCTCTCGGTCACAGAATAATTTGTCTCGGCCTTTGTTAGCGTGCGACTTGCATAAGCAACGACATACTCGTCATATCCTGCTTTGCGCTGAGCGAGAACTGCCCCCAAACCAACTCCGCTCGCGTCCGTGTGAATCTCGGTAGGGGCCTCATGATCGAAATGGCGCAGGATTGGCGGATATGTGAGGAGATGGCGCAGTTCAGTAAATGCGTCGTCGCAGGCCGTGGACCACTCACAGATGCCGCCTTCTTTGCTGAGGAGCTTTGTCAAAGGCGCGATGAGAGATGCAAAGTTGCGAACGAATCGGCGAAAGTATGAACACAGCCCAATGAAGCCGCCGAGGGCGTTCACAGTTGTCGGCTTGGGAAATTCCGCCACAGCACGTAACTTGGCAGGATCCGGCAGGACACCAGCTTTGGAGACAACGTGGCCAAGGATAGTAAGCTCTCGGGCAGCAAAACGGCACTTCTTCAGGTTGAGCTGAAGTCCTGCGGTCGTCAAGCACGTCAAAATGTGCTCAAGTTGAATCAGATGCGTCGAAAAATTGGGAGAGAAGATCACAATATCATCGAGGTAACAAAGGCACGTCTGCCATTTGAATCCACGGAGAATGTTATCCATCATCCGCTCGAAGGTTGCAGGCGCATTGCAGAGGCCAAACGGCATAGCGTTAAACTCGTACAGGCCGTCAGGAGTAATAAAGGCCGTTTTTGCACGATCAGTCTCTGCCATGGGGACCTGCCAATAACCCGAGCGTAAATCAATGGAGGAAAAGAACTCTGCGCCTTGTAGACAATCGAGGGCGTCATCAATTCGCGCCAAAGGATATACGTCTTTGCAAGTTATCTCGTTGAGCCGTCGGTAATCGACGCAAAACCGAATAGAGCCGTCCTTCTTCTTCACAAGCACTACCGGCGATGCCCATGGACTGGTGGAGGGTCGAATCACACCGCGTTGGAGCATGTCCTCGACTTGTTCATCGGTTACGCGGCGTTCAGTGGGGGAAACACGGTAGGGATGTTGCCGTAAGGGTGCGTGACCACCGGTATCGATGGTGTGTTCGACTGTGGTGGTACGTCCCAGACCAGTCTGGACAGAATCAAAAAGGACCGAAATCGGTTCAGCAGTGCGAGAAGCTGGTCTCGTTGCGACGGTGAAAGGTCGACATCAGTGGCGCGAAGGAAGACGTCTGCAGACGGGGGGGATTTTGCTGCTGAAGGAGCACTGATTTCAAGCGGCATTGAATCGTCGGGCACAGCCACAGTGACAACACAATGGACAATCTCGACATGGCCGAAGCACTCTCCGCGTTGCAGGGTGCACGGACACGAGCCGTAGTTGGAAAGGAGAAGTGTTGTTTGGCTGTTACGGATGGGAAGCAGGGAGAAAGGAAGCTGAAGACAACGTCGTTGGGGAAACAGGTCAGACGGCGTAAAGAGTACTGTCGCATTGGACAGAAGTGGGCAGGATAAAGAAGCTAGCACAGCAGAGTGAGGAGGAATGCTAACTTCTTTCGTGAGGACCAGTTTGATGGCAGAAGGAGCGGGCGGTTCATCCGCGGTATGATGCATGAACAGGAAGAGCTCTACTTCGGCACGGCCACAGTCGATGACAGCTCCATGTTCAGAAAGGAAGTCCCACCCCAGTATGACATCGTGGGAACAGGAAGGCAGGACAACGAGCTGAACAGCATACATGACGTCCCGAATAACGACACGGGCAGTGCACACGCCAGTTGGATCAATGGGGTGAGCCGTAGCAGTCCGTAATGAGAATCCAAGATGCGGCGTCCTAACCTTCTTCAAGCGGCGGCAAAGTTTGGCGTCCATGACAGAAACGGCGGCTCCAGTATCGACAAAGGCTAAGATTTCAGCGCCATCTATGGTAATACGAATGACGTTTGCGGGAGAGGGAGCAGGCCTTGGGCAGATCGACGACGGCGCACTTCTTGCCTCCGGAACTGCGGCGCCTAGTTTTCTGCTTCCGTTGGAACAGGACGACGACGCATGGGAGATAGTGAGCGGCGTCGCGGAGATGAAGACCGACGGCTTCCGAAGTCACGACTATCGGGCGGCCTAGATGTCATCGGCGAATACGCGGTGGCCTCCTGCATGAGTGGGGAATGGGCGTAGGAAGAAGCTGCGGCAGGGTTGCGTCCTGTCACCGTGGCGCGGCGGCACTAGCGTGCCACGTGTCCAGGAGCCCTACAGGCAAAGCAAATTGGGCGATTGTCCAGCGTCCTCCAAGGGTTGGTGAGCGAGGAACCAGACAGCAGCGGCGGACGTAAAGGCCGGGTGGTGGGGAAAACGACGGGGCTCCGAGGCATGTACCTGGCAGCGACTTCAGCGTAAAGTCGTTGAGGGATGGAGTCGGCAAAGTGTATTGGAGCGGCCATCGTCACGGGGTGCATAGAGTCTGCATAAGGCAGGGTTGAAGTCGCTGGAGCTTGGGGTATGGTGGCGGCATAGGGCACAGGGGCAACAACGGGGCTTGACGGCAGTGCAGCTGGGAGGGAGTCAGCGACTTGCTGCTGGATAACGGTCCTGAGTTCAGTGCTGAGAGAAGATATTTGCTCGGGCACATAGTTGATGATGGACAACTGCCGAGCCACTCCCTCTCACACAAACTGCTGGATCCGTTGCAACAAGGTACCGTCGCCGTCATCAGCGGCCAAGCTGAAGAGAAACTGATTTTCTGCGAGGGGTCGCCGAGTGAGAGCCCTTTGCTTCCGGAACTCGTCGTAACTCTGGCAAATAGTAATGACCTCGGCCACAGTTTGGGGGTTTTTCGCCAGCAGCATATGGAAGGCATCGTCGTCTATGCCTTTTAGAATGTGTTTTATCCTTTCTGGTTCGGGCATGGCACTGTCAATCTTACGGCACAGGGCGACAAAATCCTCAACGTAAGAAGTGAAGTTTTCACCCCTTTTCTGTGCCCGCTCACGCAAACGCTGCTCGGAGAGGAGTTTTCGAGCAGCGGGGCGCCGAATGATTTTATGAAGTCGTCTTTAAACTCAGGCCACGTTTTAAGACGTGCCGCGTTGTTCCAGAACCATTGCTCTGCGAGCCCAGTCAAGGAAAATTCGACATTATTCAGCTTGAGGCGGTCGTCCCAGTGGTTATGGGTACTCACCCTTTCAAAAGTAACAAGCCAGTCCTCTGCGTCTTTCTCGTTGGTGCCGTTGAATGAGGGAGGGTCCCGCTCACGAATTTCACCCGCGCAGACGATGAGTGTTGGGGCAGGCCGGGGGTCATCGTTGCGAGACATGCTGGGAGGGTCGAGCGTCCGGTTGCGGAGCTCCAGCGTAAGATAGCGAAGATCGTTGCACCTTCACCAAAACTATGAGAGGGTTTTCAGGCTTTATTCTTCAGCCGCACCAGCAGCAGCAGTAGCACCGAAGCACCAAGTCGCGCTGTCCATCAAGTCGAGACGGAGAACCAACGAGACGAGACTTCTTCGTCCCAGCGATGGCGATGCGACATCCACGAGTTGGTGCCTCTTCCCTGTGTGGCTTCTGTGTCACATACCCACTCGTTGGGAATGACCAGTGCTGTCCACGCTCCTACATTATTTAAACGAGTATGGCGACGGTCTTCCTTACAAGATATATGTATGTATATATATATATATATATATATATATATATATATATATAGAGGATGTAGTACGTCAAGATAAAGAATTTGGAAAATAAGGAAGTGGAGAAAAATTGCCCGCCAGGTGGGATCCGAGCCCATCGACCTCCAGAATACCGATCTGGTGCGATAACCACTACGCTACCGGCGGGACTAGTTTAGCCTCCACTTTCTGGGGTATTTATGTTCAGGTGTTTTTGTTTCCTGCGCTTGGGGCTGGTAGCCAGCGCCACTCGGACTACGAGACCGGTATTCTGGAGGTCGTGGGTTCGGATCCCACCTGGCGGGCATTTTTTCTCCAGTTTCTTATTTTCCAAATTCTTTCTCTTGACGTACTACATCCTCCCCTTTGCTTTCCGAGGTTGTCTTGACTGTCAATTCCTATTTTCTGCCTTATTTTCAACGAGCCCCTCATTTCCTATTCTGATTCGCTACATGCATAGCGAGGGCCTCTATTCTGGCAGTCTTGGTGCCATAGGGAGCTTAAGGGGGTTCAACGCTGGTCGACCACTCTCGACATGTCGTAGACGTTCGAGTCACGGCCCGGGGGTTAAAAAGAAGGTCCCCTTCACCCCGAGTAGTCCGAGTGGCGCTGGCTACCACCCCCAAGCGCAGGAAACAAAAACACCTGAACATAAATACCCCAGAAAGTGGAGGCTAAAGTAGTCCCGCCGGTAGCGTAGTGGTTATCGCACCAGACCGGTATTCTGGAGGTCGTGGGTTGGGATCCCACCTGGCGGGAATTTTTTCTCCATTTTCTTATTTTCCAAATTCTTTATCTTGACGTACTACATCCTCCCTTTTGCTTTCCGAGGTTGTCTTGACTGCCAATTCCTATTTTCTGCCTTATTTTCAACGTGCACCTCATTTCCTATATATATATGTATATTTAGCGATGAATAAGTTCCGGGATTCGGTTTCAAAAATACACGAGAGGGTAGACACACGTATGAAAACGATGATCGAACTAACGTTTCGACCGGGGTCCGGTCTTCGTCAGAGTAACGACGAAGACCGGACCCCGGTCTCTGAGTCCGGAAGACCGGACCGGACTCTGACGAAGACCGGACCCCGGTCGAAACGTTAGTTCGATCATCGTTTTCATACGTGTGTCTACCCTCTCGTGTATATATATATATATATATATATATATATATATATATATATATATATATATATATATATATATATATATATATATATATGTAGATATATATTGGGAACGAGAGTGCTTTGAAGATGGTCACCAGATAGAAATAATACTTTGGAGAAGGTAGCGGCCTCAGACCTCTGCCAACATTTCGACAAGGAGTCTTGTCTTTTTCAAGGCAAAGACAAGACTCCTTGTCGAAGCGTTGGCAGAGGTCTGAGGCCGCTGCCTTCTACACAGTATTATTTCTATATATATATATATATATATATATATATATATGTATATATATATATATATATATATATATATATATATATATATATATATATATATATATATATATATATATATATATATATAAATATATATATATATATATATATATAAATATATATATATATACATATATATATATATATCAAGGTTGCAGTCATCATTGCCAGTGCTATTCGGCTGTTCCTGAAATATTTAATAGTGCCGAATGACGGTTTGTTTGTCCTGTTTCTCTGATACAGTGATAAATAGGCGAAAATATAAGTCGAGAAAAAATCCGGCGGATTTTTTCTCGACTTATATTTTCGCCTATTTATCACTGTATCAGAGAAACAGGACAAACAAACGTCATTCGGCACTATTAAATATTTCAGGAACAGCCGAATAGCACTGGCAATGGTGACTGCAACCTTGATATGTGTTCTTACTGAGTCCCTCGTCCCGAATCTTTCTGTTCTGCTATATGTATATATATATATATATATATATATATATATATATATATATATATATATATATATATATATATATATATATATATATATATATATATATATATATATATATATAGCGAATCAGAATAGGAAATGAGGGGCTCGTTGAAAATAACACAGAAATAAGGGTTGGCAGTCGAGAAAACCTCGGAAAGCAAAGGGGAGGATGTGGTAGATCATTGAAACAGATTAAGAATTTGGAAAGAAAGAAAGAAAGTGATGAAAAAATGCCCGCCAGGTGGGATCCGAACCCACGACCTCCAGAATACCGGTCTGGTGCGATAACCACTACGCTACCGGCGGGGCGATTTTCCCATTCACTTTCTGGGGTATTTATGTTAGGTATGTTTGTTTCCTGTGCTTGGGGGTGGTAGCCAGCGCCATTGTATATATATATATATGTATATATATATATATATATATATATATATATATATATATATATATATATATATATATATATATATATATATATATATATACATATATATGGAACGCTCAATATATATTTATACATTGAGCGTTCTGTGTTGTCTACGGGTCTGTAGTGGCCCCCAGCTTGAGCCGAGTGGCGACTTCGGTAGCTCTGTTGACCACAGCGGTTTGCACGTCTTGGTCTGAGCTCCCCAGCACCTTCTCCCACTGCTCTTCACAAGTAATTAAAGGAAACGGGTCGTTAGGACATTCTCACAGAATGTGAGGAAGGGTGGCGGGGGCACCGCGTGCAGGGCATTCTGGGTAGTGGTACTATAAAGAAGGATGGATAAGGTTCAGTTTTGCAGGATTAGGAAAGGTGTTCGTCTGCAGAAGACGCCACGCGTGTTCTTGGGAAATGTCGAGTTGGATATGGGCGGGAGGGTATCTACGGCGGGAGAGGAGGTAATGGGATTAGTTGATCCCTGATTCCCTGGAAGATCTGACCCCATGGTAGGAAATGTGACTGGCCCCGGCTCGGATCGTAAAATATAGGTTTGATTCATTCAAAGGCTGCTTTCTCACAATAAGAATGAATCTCAATTCAACGCTGTCTTACAACGACCAGGGTAGATATTAAGAGAAAGGAATGACCAGTGGCGGCTTACCAGTCATTTTCTGGCGAAGTCATTGTGACTTCACAGGGGTTTATTTGTGCGACTAGCGACCGCAAGCCAAAGCAATCGTCAAGAAACATGGTTGTGGTGTTGAAGCGGTAGATCAAGTTTGGCGTGGTCGTAGAATTTAACTGCGACGATGCAGCTATCCTTTTAAAAATGCTTTTGTAATTGCAGCTATCACGTCAATAATGACCGCACTCAGAAGGAAATTAGAAAGTTTTTTTTTATACTTGCTATGTTTTTGTTAAAATGCGTATTTAGGGTAGGAATGGTGTTCATTAAGTTAACAAAGGCTACTTCTGGGAAACTGAACAAGCTTATATTTTCGCAATCATGGCTAATTTTAATGTGTGCTTTGCACCCTACTCCTTCAATATGGATAAGACAGTAACCATAGGAGCCAGTTGTGCTGCATATAAGTTATGGTTTTGTTGCTTCTGTGACAGAGGAACCCTCGCTCACAACATAACCATGGTGCGGAATTTTCCAGGTTGTTTATTTATGTACTGCTACTTAAGCTGCCTAGTTGGCTTCACGCATGCTAAAAAAACTTTGTAAAACGTCCGCCACTAAAACCAATAAGTACGAAATGTCAAGTGGTTCGGAAGCAGAGAGCCGAAAACAGATTTAAACAAGTTAATAGCACCAACTAGCAGATCGAGAAACTAACCGAAGCTGGTATTTCACTCTCCGAAGCATCCTGAAGCCCCTCCCGGATTCCGCACCACTCTTTGTGGTTACATTCTTTTACAGATATTTCAGACAATGAATGTCTTCCCAAGCAATCCACAAATGCGTTAGTATTCTGTGAGTTTTCGCTCCTTCACCGAAGTAATGTTTCTCTGATTCTACGGGTCGTAATAATAGGTATTTTTTCGGGAAAGTTTTGTCTCGAATTGTTCACCAGAACTTTGCAATCACGACCCGGGGTGGGTTCCTTCAGTGCACTCAGTCTGTTTTTTCAGACAATAAAAGTATTTTGTTTTAAAGCACCTTCCACTTTTGTGATACATTTCCTGGAATTAGTAATATACATGAACGGTTTATCTCCTTAACAAGCCTGGTGGCAACGTTCTGCTATTTCAACTGTAAAAACAAAAAAATTTGCTGACAAACTTCTCCTTTGCACTGAAAGTTACATTAAACTTTATTTTCAATAGTAAGTAAGACCCATTCAAACCTGTTGTCGCTTCTACACTCAATAGGTTGGGAATGTTCCTTTTATTGTGCTAAAAGAAAGCGTTCTATCCAGCTGAGCTTGTTAAATGGCTGCAGACACATTTTGTGTAGAGATCCTGAGCTCCGCGATACATTCGTGAATGGGGAACATATTAACAGCGGAGCTGTTTTACAAATCGTAGCTTAGCTGTTGCAGGAAAAAAAATACCATGAGAACATCGAGCGTTCCTGAGCGCGTGCCTCGTGGTGACCGCCGAGCGTCCTCATCATTTCCAGTGCCTTCAGCAGAAAAAAAAGAAAAAATAGGGGAAAAGGCTGGCAATAACCCCGAGCAGCGAGAAAATAGCGAAAGGTCGTGAGCACATGCCTCGCGCCGACTTACGGGTCACTGGTTCGCGCAGTGGCTCTAGCAAAAATAAAAAGAAACTCCAGCGCTGTTGTTCAGCGCGTGCGACTGATGGGTCACCGGTTCGCGCGGAGGATCTAGCAAAAAATATTAGCAGTGGCGCGGCTCTGCCGAGCCACTGCTCGGCCGGCTCTGCTCTGCCAGCTCGGCTCTGCCAGGATATACGTAGCGTAAGCTAAGGTTCAGCTGGTTATTCTTAGCTTTCCTGGTTGTCTAGGATTAGCTTTATTACCATGCTTACTGCTGCTCCAATGAACACACACACGGTATACGCATTATGTAAAACATGTATATTCATCAAGCGGCTGCGGCGCAGTGTCACCAGTCGCCCCAGAGCTAAGCTGGTTCCACAGGCACACGCCAGTGTTGGTGCGACGCACGAGCCATCGGTTGTACACCCGGCCACCCCTCGCATGATCACCAAGTAGTCCGGGCCGCCACGTGCGGGACGAAGGTCGACGAAGACGCTAGGCGCGTGAGGTCTGTGAGAGACGCCGGGCTGCGAGCAACGTTCTGAGCGCCCTGTGACGTCACTGCTCCTCGCGCATGCGCAGCACGGCTCTCCGGGAGCCACGTGAAACTGCTCAACCTTGTTCAGTGTAGCTCACGCTGAAAAAAAAATCTCCAGCGCTGTTGTCAAGCAATACTGCGCTTTGTAAAGAAAAACCTACAGCGCTAAAGGTGAAGCTTAAAAGACACCCAACTTCGGGGAGGTCAACGCGGTCGCCGCATTCTCTAGAAGCCATTATGGATAATTGTAGATATGTGGATATGATAATTGTAGATATGTAGATAACAGGGTGCCAATCCTTCACGAGTCGAGTTGCGCAGCCCGCCACTGCTGCCTCGAGTCGCTGACGAAGAGCTGGTGGAAGTCTGCAGCGCTGATGATGACTTGGCATCCACCACTCGCCGTGAAGTAGGCGATGACCGCTTCGATGCATGTGACGAAGATTACTAGTACCGCTACTGTGGAAACAAACAATGATACTGAAGCTTAACTATGGGTCCGGCGATGCTTACCTACAACAGCTTCGCCATTGAAGTATTGCGTGTGTGCAAGCTTCCCTGTTTTTCGTAGTTTGAAAATGTGCACTTTAATTTCTTTTTCGCCACTTCTCTCTCGTACAGCCGGAGATGTGCGAGGCTGAGGTGTGGGAGAACGACGACGATGAAGGCCACCACCAGATGGCGTTGCTGCGCTCCAGCTGCTTGCAGGTGGAAGAGCTCGGCAACTGATGTGCATTTCCAACAGCCCTGTGACGGGACTTCTAGGCTCAATAGTGGTAATCGCCTCGACTACAAGTAAAAGCTGTGAGGAGGAAGAAACTTGTGAGCGGTCGTTTGAGTTGTGGTGGATAAACCATTGGCGCCTGCCATGGGTATTTTGACTTGGTTTGAAGGCAGTAGAGGGGGCAATACACGATCATGAAATTAAGAAGCTTGATAAAAGTGAACGTGCCTCGTTAGATAATTGCATATGGGGCAGCAAGCAAGAAATGTGAAATTATTTTCGAAAAGTTACACCGAAACCTCGGTTATACACTTACCGCTATAAGAGCGGGAGGGGGGGAGGTGTACGGCGCCACAAAATTTTAGATCTCAAAAAGAAGGGGCATAATAAGGAAATGAACGAAGCGGCTGACTCTGGTTATCATGAAACTACTACCGGCAAATATTTCTCGACCCTAATGTTATTTTAATTAGGTAATACTAATTAGCTGCAGAAAACCTTCGTTCGTTTGTCAAGCGCAGAGTCTGCTGTTACTTCTACTTGAGGTTTATCCGAATCGATTCCGTGTTCCCTTGTTTCCGGTTTGATGTAGCTTGTGTAGGGCGCTGATCTTGCACCGCAGCGAAGTTGAATTCTTATTCTTGGCATGTGGAAAAATAGGTACACTTTCGCCTCTCCTGCATACCATTTTAACTTTCAATAGGCCTAGTCGGCGCATCTGTTGTTGCGGAGGCTCCTTTAATTACTTTCTCAGAGCAGAGGCTGTTCATATAGTCGCAGTTGCATACTTTAAAAGCTTGTTCGCGGTGGCATCAGCCGTTATTTAGCTGGAAGACACGGGCTGTGTATATTACCCACGAAAAAAAACAGCGCTTATGAGATTTTTGGAACATTAAATGGCCACGGGATCCCACATTAAACGCTGCAGCTGTCCACTACGGCGTGGTGCTTCAACGCGCAATATGTTGCAACAAGGAAGTTAATAAACGCTATTTCCACCTCTTTCCAAGCAAAGCGTTACAATACATGGCAGTGCTGATATACCCGTGCAACTATACTGATGCAAGCTACAAGCGAGGAGTGCCGTGTTATCGCCGTGCGCATAGTGCACATGGCGTGATACTTCTTCTCGGAAATGGTTTAGGCTTCCTTTATTCGATGCTGCGGCTCGGCGAGAAAGAAAACTTGTCACACGTAAAAAGCTACAGTCGCGGCAGGAGAGCCCAGCTGAATGCGTCAACTGAAGCAACAGCAGTGGTAATTAAACGAATTGGTGAAAATCGTTCATCTTGTTGGCACGGCTTTACCATGAGCTCTCTTGAAAGTCATAAATTTTCTCCAAGTGTTTTCGCGCTGTGCACCAATCTACTACTTATCTGGAATGACAAAAATAATAAATTTTATTTACATTTTATCAATTTTATCAACTTCAATTTACTTACACATTCATTACACTGCGTTCATGTAAACGCATCATCTATTGCAATAAAGAGTGGGGAATGTACGGTTTATCTTGTGCCCTTGCATTTTGAGGTAGCTGTATCCACATTGCTGAATTTACCTATGCATTATAAATTAGTGCACCGTGCTTGTTTTTCTTCAAGGGGCGTTGTACTCCAACACCTACCATGTGTTCACTGCGAACCGCTCTGTTCATGGGAAATTCCGCTATAGCTTGAGCAGGCGACTTGTATACAATTAGCAAGACGCACTAAGTTCATGCCGCCTGCAAGTGCTATCCCAGGACAAGGTGGGGCACTTTCAGGCGGAGCAGGTTCAGCTGAGATAACGAATTATTAAGAACGCATAAAAGCGTCGATTACCTGAAAGTATTGCTGGGTAAAGCGGCATCGTCAATGTGCAGGTACGCCTACATTTTTCGAGATTTGCTTCTGTAAAACCTCAATATAGCATTGCCACATATAGCTTTGAAAATAACCTGTGAAGGAAACAGTTTTGGTAATAAATATTAAAGTAAAATCATCTACATTTTGAAACGAGTATAGAATTTACCCTTTGAGTACGTTGATAGCTTCGCGACGCGTCCCCCCTCCACCCCCATCCATGTAAGGTACATTTATTTTTTATGATGCTCAAGGGATCGCTCGTCCGCTCCACGTTCCAGGCCCAGCTCCCCGTTCAACATATTGGGCGCTTGGTCTGTATAACAGGTCCGCATAGGGGTGTTGCATCTTTGGTTTGTGTATCGCGGTGAAATCTTTTTGATACGTTTGCCCCCGTAAATCGGCAACAAAATATAAACCTCAAAACGTGCGCCATCCAAAACGGCTTCCGTGTGGCGAGGTGCCCACAATGGATAAGAAAATGGAAGAACAGACACAAGCACAAGCACGAGGTCGCGGGTTCGATTCCCGGCCGCGGCGGCCGCTTTTCTGATGGAGGCGAAAAGGAAAAACGCCCGTGTGTACGAGATTTCGGCGCACGTTAAAGATCCCCAGGTGGTCAAAATTAATCCGGAGCCCTCCACTACGGCGCGCCTCATCGCCTGCGTTGCGTCGGCGCGTTAAAACCCTACAATCAATCAATCAAGAACAGACACAGCACAAGGTGTCAGTGCTCTTAAAGGGACACTGTACTGGCATCGGCATCATTGTAATTACAGCAAAGCGGTCAACCCCGAAAACAAAGCGCGAGAAGAAATTGAGTGGGGAAGGGGGGCTCGGAACATTGCTGGCGCTAGGCGGGACAAGGACGACGAATTACACACAACTGGAGCGCACACTACCAATTGATTTATTAATCACAACAAACACAACTTATAAAGGAAAAATTCAGATGACGTGAAAGGTGGAGTTAATCAATCTCGCTGAAAATGAATACAATATTTGTCATGCGCATGCGCTTGCCTACGAACTGTCAAGTAGTGCAATCTCAGTTGTCGACAGTGCAATCGATGGCGAACTGATACAGTCTTTTTCTTTTCGGATGGCGTAAGCTTCCCATATCTCGCGGGTGATCGTTTCTAAAGATTCAAAGAGGATCGTGGTGCTTTCGAATTTCGCAGAGCACCCATGTCTGGCGCAGTGGGCAGCCAAGTGCCCTGGGGCTGAGCCTTGCTTGCACATATTTGAATTTTTCTTTTATAAGTTGTATTTGTTGTGATTAATAAACCAGTTGGTACACTCTAAGAACTCGAGGAGTGCTGGGCACTCTGTCTAGGAGTAAAAACTTTTGTCCCATATTTCACTCCCTTTGGAAGCATTGGGCGACTCTTCCGAGGAGTAGCGCGTGGCGGCTAAACGAGAGGCGAAACACTCCCCGTGGGATTTACTTGCTGCTTTCGAAGCGGAGTACTTGAACCCTGTGTGGGAATTGCAATGCCATCTCCAAGGCAGCGTTCCGTCACTCCCTTTAGGCGTGAATAAGCTCTATTGGCGGCGTTCCCGGATACTGCAGACGGGTACTACTACTCTCTCTTGGAAAGCATCTCGTTACGCCTCAAGAGCGTTCTGCAATTCCCCGCGAGGCAGCGTGTTTTCGCTCCGCCTGCTACTAGACCCCCCCCCCCCTTCCCCACGATGGTACTATAGGCAGTTACAAGCAAACAAAACAGGACAAGCTATTTTGAAACATGGAAAAGAAGAAAAAACAAGCTCAGACTTTATTTTTCAAAATACCACAACAATCGGTTCATTCTGCAATTTCACACAAAATGCAATTTTTTGGGAATTAAAATATCACGGCATAAAAACGGTTCCTACTCCACATGCACACAGGAGACGTAGCGCCTATTTAGGATACATCCAAGAAAAATTCAATAATAAAAATGCAGCAAAGCAATTGAAAACACTGAAATACAAACATTGAATTATGACAATAAAAATGACATTAAAGGGACACTGAAGTGAATTTGTCAAGCTCCCGTTTTTGCTTGCACTGCGTAGACTGGCTCAAATTAGCACACTTTTCATCGTTTATTCGGTTGACAAATCGGTAATTATTTTACAAAGCGCGAAAGAAGAAAAACTACAATGCGCGGTTTGCGGCGACCGCACCAACTAAAGCTGTGACGTTAGGAGGAGCGGGCACCGTGATTGGACGATGCCCAAGGTAAGCAACCAAACAAGTTTCGGTTTCGGTTTTCGTTCTGTAAAACACAACCGTTGGCGTTGTTGGATGGGCATTCTCAATAACTCAGTAATCATCGTACCGCGCTTCTGCCATGTTGTCAGCTGTAAAAATGCATAAAGTTAAGCCTCCTAGGACGGATTGGAATCGTAGCATTCACTAGCCGAAACCTACGCAGTGCATGAACGCTCTCCGCGTACCCGCAGACGGCCAAATGTGATGCGCTTTTGATTTGGAGCTTGCCTCCCTCATGCCTGTGTCGTAAAAAGCGTGTTCGCACCAGGCCAAGGGTCTGTTCATTCTGGCCTGTGCCCACTGCCTGCAAGCAGTGGTGCTTATGGCAACAGCACGCCAACGAGAACTCGCTAGCGCGCCAGTGCCAGCCTGCGCGCGTTTTGTGAACTAGTTCGTGGAGCCATGAACGTTGCGGCCCAAAAAAAAAGGTGAACTCAATATAGAAAACATCGGTTGAAAACGAAAAAGTTAACTTACAAAAAAAAAAAAAAAGCACGTACCCGCGGGGATTTGAACTTGTGACTTGCAAAATACTTGCGGTTGCATACCTAGCAACCCAGACCGCTCGGCCACGGAGCGGGCTTCGCTGGCAATGGTAATATAGGGTATATATTGTACAATCAGTTTACACTTTTATTTAGTTTTGGCATTTCAAGCAGCTTAGGTGACTATTTGTTGTATTGCGCTCGTGCAGTAAGCGTCGCCCGAGTTTCCACAATAGCTCACGTCTAGCAATTGCATTTCGTAGACGGAAAAGCGTTCGCAGATGCGTAGTCGTGCTGCTGACCGCTGTGCTTGTTCGCCCAGCGCAAAAAAGTGCTTCCCGCACCCTAGTTTTCCGCTGTACGGTAAAAATATCAGTTGATTTTATTTCCTTAGTACCTATATTGACTTCGCTGACTCTTCTCCCGCCTTCAAGAGGCCTTATATTTTCCTACTGGCATACCAGTCAGCGAAGCGTCGCATGTGCGCTTGTGCAGCGCTTGTGTGAAGCGACCTTGACTTGGAGCTAGATACAGTGTACAAACTAACCAAGTAAAGAAAGGCAAATTCTACCATTCACAAACGTGTCCTGGCTTCGTTTCAACTGAGCGAACGAATTGCGACGACCTGTCGGCGGCCGGCGGACGAAACGCTGGGCCGACTGACTCAGTCTGAAGGCCGGGGAGCCGTGCAGTAGCGCAGCCAATTGCCAGCTTATCCCCTCCTGACGTCACACGAAAACGCCGCAGAAAATGGGCGAGCGTAAAGAGAGGAGGACAGCATTTTCGAATTAATTTTTCTACTAAATAAGATCGCGTAAACGCGCCAAGGGTGGTCGAAACATGGCCTGGGGACTCCGGACTACAATTTGCGCAAGTAATCCCGCAATGTTTACATATCACTTCAGTGTCCCTTTAACATCCACAAATAAAAAGGTACTGGCATTAGCACGAAAAGCGTCAGTAGGAATACAGCAGTGGGATAACAGTTAACAGTATTAACATAAAACAAAATGGCCTTAGTACATCAGTGAGTGCTTCACATGGACTGGAAAAGCCAGCTCTTATTTAGCACACAAAAATATTTACAAATAAATTTTGCGAAAAAAAAAATCTGGGACTAAAACAGTTCAGCGTGGATTACTATTAACGCATTACAAGGTGCAATCAACACAAAGATACAAAGCCATTGACACGGCAACTTTGCAACAGATATATGTTGGTGGGACAATAGGAAACCGCAGGAAACATTCCCATTGGGTTTTTTAGAGGGGTGGTTCTCAAATGAGGATGCGCTAGTAAGATTTAAAAAGGCATAACTTGGTATTAAAAACAAACACGTTCGAGCTGACTGCTTCATAATGTTGGTGGCGGCCTTCAGAACAGTACCGACCAGGGCACCGTGCTTGAGCCAAAGTAACGTCTACAGAAGCAAGAAGGTGCGCTTCGCCTTTGAAGCGTATTACACAATGAACGGCCAAAACTCAGACAGCAGCAATGGGAACCCATCCACGATGTTCAAGGGTGTGAGGAGAAGTGTCTTGAATGCGAAGGCCACTGCTGCTGACGCCTCGGGGATCTCTCCCTCTCTCTCTCTCTAAAAAAAAAAAAAATCTTCCGGCAAGTAGCGTCTTCCCGTGGTTCCTACATAGACAGAAAGAGGGAAACAGCAAGGATAAGTTTTACAATGAAAAAAATATTAACGAGTTTGACAACGTTAAATGAAGTTTATTGGGTGATAGATTAGTTTTTGCGCCGAGAGCACGCACTGAACCCGTATTGGAATGCCATACTGCTTGGCGCAGTAACCAGTCTAGATGCGAATGTGTGGGGACCTTGGATGCCACCACGCTCATTGTACCACTTGGCCAATGTCATGTCAGACAGCGCGCCCTACAGCTGTCTGCCTACGCACTGCGCCCCAAACCCATTGGTGCTTACGTGTCCGTAGCTTCAATTGTTTACCCCGCTATCGTTCCCGGTATAAAAACATTGCACAAAACTTAAGGAAACATAAGTCTTTTTGTAAGGTTATAATCCCTGAATGATTTGCATTGGATTTTGTCCTCAGCCGACTGCAACGTAGGGCCAATTATACGTTCACAAGACCAGCGTGGAAAAGTTGCTAATGGGCCATATTGCTACTGTTTTCTTCATTCTCCAGTACGCTTCGTCGCATGCACGCTGCAGATCGCAACATTTGATGAGAACCAATAGGTTTGTTATTGAACGATCCGAACGCTCGAACATTAAACCACATGCAGCGACGGCGACAACCGACGCGAAAACAGTAATGTAATGGGTACAACAAACAGTGTGGGCGACAGCGACAAACGAAAAAAAGTAATGCATTGCTGCCAAAGCCCTTCGTCGTCGTTGCTGCCGCTCGCTTGTGGGCTGCTTCTGTCCGGGAATAAGCCCGCGACGGCGTCGGCCCGTCGCCTGCCGCAGTCGCCGCCGTCAGCGTCGCGTGTGTAAAAAATTTTCGCTTGTCTGTGTCGCACACAACACCTGTTTGCCGTACACACTGTGTGAGGTTCCTCGCGGCGCTCATCGCCTTAGACGCATGTAATTACCCCTTAACAGTGCGGGCCGTACGCCCCGAAAAGTCCCATTTCCGTCCATCCTGCCCTCAATCAAAACGTAAAAAACCTGTCTGAACAGCATTTCAGTCTGCTGCTGTACGCGCGGCGGTCACTACAATTATTTTAATTTTAGTGACTACCACGCGCTAGACGCGCTCCTATCACTCAGCCTATTGTACGCAATTCTTTGGAGCAGCACAGGTAGCCACAGCTACTGCACGGCCGCCACTCTAACCCTAGCCGCCGAGCTAAGAGTACAGCGTAGCGCTGCGACTACTCGCGCGACCATGCTTCCTAACTCCGAAAACATTCCGCAAGGATACCAACACTTCACGAATCAAAGGGATTGAAACGGTGCAAGAATCGACGCTGTTTGCACACGGGTACAAAAGCCGCCCTTCAAATCAAAGCAACAGTCAAAATCAGTCACGAAAACGTTAGGACTAACCGCTTCCGCGGACCGAAGTA
This sequence comes from Haemaphysalis longicornis, assembly GCF_048455015.1. Taxonomy (NCBI): domain Eukaryota; kingdom Metazoa; phylum Arthropoda; class Arachnida; order Ixodida; family Ixodidae; genus Haemaphysalis; species Haemaphysalis longicornis. The sequence goes on from NW_027526233.1 coordinate 984,153, forward strand.
ACGAGAGCAACTCTGCTTCGTTAAATACACAAGACAAGAATACGAGGTTAACTATTGGCTTACCTCTACTTCCCGCCAGCGTTTCTTCGTCCGGTAGATAAATCCAAGGTCGTCATAGCTGCGAAAGATCCCAAGCTCAAGGCGCGAAGCCTGCGACGGCAGCGAATACAGTCCGGCCATAGCGCGCGCATCGCTACACAGTGCGCATAGTTCCGAAATCGGCCTCAGCGCTGTCGCCGCTGTGATGTTCGTCCGAAAGAAAAAATAGTTCCACGCACACACGCACGAATGAACGAATATACGACTTGCTCGCGTGTGCATGATATCGCGCTGACGCACAAGCGGCCAGCAGTTAGCCAACACGCGTCGTACTGTCAGTACTGTGTCGAAGCAAGTATGACGCTAAGGGCAGCTCCAACTTCCCATGTTGCACGAAGCGTCTGCTTGAAAGCCCACTTCGTTCGTAGCACATTGACTTCATGGTCTGGCGCGGTCTGTAAGTCGCCCGTCCGGCCTTGGCGGGTTCACCGCCTGTATAGGTTTTTGCAGAACACGCGCACTTCGTGGCTCACTGAAGGTGCCTTTCTCACGCTTGCTCGGGCGGTTCGCGTTACCTGATCCGCCGGATGTATGACGCGTTACGTATCGTGATCCACGCCTGCGCCGCCGCGGGGGGGGGATCATTTCTCTTTGCGCTTGAGTTCCAGCAACCGATCGGTGTGTACGCTTTTATCGTCCCTCGTCAGCCGACGAGATAGTTTTCACCGTAGAGGGTGTATTCGATCTCAGATTTACAATCCGTTTTTTTTAGCTCGATTAGGCGCGGGACAAGCGTACGTCTATCAAACTCTTCCGAAGCGACCGTCTGCAGCGGTCCGTAGATTAGTTCCTTCGGTTGGCCGCCTGCCGCCACTGAACGCTGCGAGCAATCGTTACACGAATTCAAATGCTTGCGCGGCAGAAGTAATCGGGCGCTTTTTACACAACTGCTTTATATAATACATTCGTATGCAAATAAAACATCGCTGATGAGTTGGTGTGCGCAGATGGCAGGAGTGCATCTCCATGCTTACTCCCGCACTGGACAAGAATGAAATTGCAATTTTACTCTTCGTACTGGAGAGAGGAGACGATGTACAGCTTTACTCTTCAGTGGTGCGGGAGCGGAACTGGGGCTGCACTCCGCGGCGCACGAGAAGAGTACGCGATCAGTTTTGCTCTCCTCCTCATGGGGAGCGAGCATTGCATCCAACTCCCCGCAGCTTTCGAGGGGAGTCCGCCAACGCTTGCAAGAGTACAATGACTGTTGCACTCTTCAACTACTCCCCCGATTTCTTAGAGTGTAGTGTGCGCTCCAGTTGTGTGTAATTCATCGTCCTTGTCCCGCCTAGCGCCAGCAATGTTCCGAGTAAGAAACCAACTAGTCCCATTTCAAGCTCTGGAAGGGGGGCAGCAGCCCTCGCTGGAGGAGGACTGTCGGGTAGACCAAAGCTCTACAGCGTCATTTAATTGACAGGTCGTCAGGACGGCCAGGTGACCTGCGGTTGTCGTAAAAAAGCCTGGGCTCCGCGTAGCTGCCGGGAACGCTTGGCCGTGGTGATACTGACTACACCACCTACGTTCGTGGTCTGGTTCACCTCTGGGCCGAAAACTCGGAGCTTCGTGCAGATTTCTTTCGGTTCACAGTTGATACTGTCCTGTATAAAGACCGGCAAACAAGCACGCGGCGAAGGTCTACGCGTTTATTATGATGTCCTTAAAGTTTGCTAAAGATTTCCACTTTTCGGGGAGCTTAAAAGGCAGAATTTTTGGGCCGCAGCTCAAGAAAATTGGAAAGTTCCGAAATCATGCAATGCAGGTATGTTAACCAAAGATATGTTGGTACTAACTCCATGAAAAGCGATATGGTGCTGTTCATATAGGACACGGTCCGAGAGAAAACCGAGTTGGTGTCTTCAAAAACTATAGTTGATTGGATTTACATATCTTTGGTATCACTAATAATTGTTAAATTCGATAGTGCTGCCTCATTTCAGCGAAGCGTTGGCTGTATTCTTTGCTAACATATGTATTTATCAGTTCACTGCAATACCTGCCTGGAACTTGGCCATCGCCTGAAGGAAAGGTAGGTGGGGGCGGGGTTGGGGGAAGATGGGAGAGTGAGCGGGTACGTTAAATGTGACTCTGCGTGTGCCCGCTGCGGTGGCGCAGTGGCTGAGGCTCTGTCCAATGACATTTATGGTTCCGAAGGAGGCAAAAAAATGTGAAGCAAATGGCCGACTACGTGGTAGCACAACCTCCGCATTGCCTTCATAAAAAATGGGGCAGGTGTGCACTGGTACCGCGCTCACTGGACACACACCGAACTTGGCAGCCTTATTCTTGGTTCGGCTCTGCTTATACGTGGTTATGCTCTCTGCGAATTTTCTGCGTGATGTCATCGTTAGCTCCAAAACGAGCGATGAACGCTCGAGCATAACAGTATGCCCAGGTGCTCTGGAAAGTAATTGGGACACGGTTCTCGCAAATTTACAAACATTTCTTCTCTCCGAAACTGGCTGGCTGCATACGTGTGCGTTTAAGAGTCCTCCCTAATAGAAAAAAGCTTCCCGCCAAGCGGCAATGGATGTCATAAATCCAGCAAGACAAATATATTGGGATATTCACAAATGCTTGTTAGAATTACTTATGACGGCACTCGTAACTCGTTATCTTTTGCAACTCTCTGATATTTCGGGCATGGGACCGGAGTTCCAGCGTGCGCTTTCGTGCCGCGCTTCCTCTTCCTCGCTCTTCATCTCTTCCCTCCTCTCTCTCTTCGCCGGAGACCCGGCTGTTGCAGCTCACATGAATTTGCGAACTTGCCGCTGAAAGTTACCCATTATTGGGAGGCCCGGATAAATTTGCCCGCACGCTTTCACATCCCTTCCAAACTGCACCGTGTTAGAACGCGCTAGAACCGGCGGCAGCTGTTCAGCGCAACTGACAGCACGCAAAAGATCACATACAAACGCTTGGCAAAGTGATGTCGAAGGTCGAGCAATGCCGGCGCGCCAGATGTCGCCATCGCTCGGCGGGATCTTCCTGCGCCCGTTCGGCGGCCAAACACCCGCATAAACAGCATCGCCTTTAAAAAAAAATCAGACTCTGCGTATTTTTCACTCATCACTTGAAATGCTGGTGTAATAATTGCCAACAGCAGTTGCGTCAGCTTAGCAAGGCAGACTTTGTCGCGTACGTTTTTAAAGCGAAGTTTTCTGCGCCCCACTGATGGGGTCGTTTGTAGCGCGACACGCATGGCAGGAAAGCCGAAGTTGCACAATTGGCTTCACAAAACGATGATGATGACATCGGTTTCCAGAAAGGCACATCAGGCTCCTCGGGAGGAAAACGCTGCCCGTGGTAAGAATCAAACCTGAGTACCTCGCGTTATGGAGCCGACGTCTATGCGATTCCGCCATTGCGACAGGGTCGGAGCAGTTCGTATTTTAAGCTTTCACTAACTACGGTTGCACGGAGAAAGCTTCGCGTTTTATCACATTTATCTTAAGAAAGGGACTTTGATTTTTTCACCTTGCTAGTGACATTCCTACCAGCGCCCTCGTTTTTCATACTTTGGTGACGTCTCACAGGGAATCTGTATAAAGACAGAGTCCAGTGTATACATTGCTGCTGTACGAGGGAAAACGCTTTAAGCGAAAAAAAAAGGCTCTAATCCATGCTGCGAAGGTGACTGGAAGGCAGAGCTTTAAACGGCACCAACAACAATTGCCCATGCGACGTCACTTGAATTCACACTCGTGGCTCAACAGAGAGTGAAACCAGAGATTCTGCCAACCGTTACCTGGAATTCGCGAGTCGGCGTCCCGAATACAGCAGCAGCGTCGGCCACTGCAGGGCTAGAGCGGCGGACGCCGCCGCTGAAGCCCGGCCGTGCGTCGGAAGGAAGAAAACCGAGAGGAGCGCCTTTCGAGGGGTGATACAGCAGAACCTAGCCATCCTGGTGTGATAGCTAGGGGCTACACCACCACGCGACACAAGCGCAGACACCGAAACAATTCGGCGTGTGAACTTAGTGATTCCCATTTATGCTGATAAAAACTAGTTAGTTTAGTAAGCTTGAGAATTTCGAGGAGGTACTCCTATTTATCAGAAACAGTTGCTCCTTTCGCCTTTTAAAATCCCCCTTAAAACACAACCGAATTGGTATCCACCAATTTAGAGAACGTCGTCCCATTCGTGGCAAGCAGTGCACAAAAGGTAGCGTTACTCTAGCGGCTAGATGTCTGTATGTGGTTAGTACATTTTGCTTTCCGCCCTGCAAACCCATCCTTAACGTATCTTTGCCGTGCAACCACTCAATTCCGTCGGGTCCGGGTTACCGGATTACGCAAAAATCAACCGTCGCTAAAGCAGACGACAAATCCGTATAGCGAAGCGCTCGCCGCTGAGCAGGCGCCTCCGCGCGGGTAACGCTGGGTAAATTCGCCGCGCCATCTACAGAGTGCCCATGAGTGAATCCCTCCTCCCCCCCTCTCCCCCCCCCCCTTCCGCGTTGCCGCCGCCACGTTGGGAACCTATTATCCTGCACGCCGCGTCAGAACCGTTGGCTCGTAGAGGTAGAAAGCTCTGCTTTAAACTTCCTGCGGGAAAGTCATCTCCATTGCGAGTCCTCAGCCACGGCCGCTCGGTGAAAAGGAGGTTCGGTCCTACATACCAGCAGTGGCAGAGTGAACTTGCCAGCTCGGACCTAAGTAACCAGCTTTGGCTCGCTGAAAGGGCGAAGACGGCAGGCCGCACCAACGGAGTCGTGGACCGAGGACCCCGCCAACTTACCGGATCTATTTCAATGTTCAATAAAGTTTGCTTCTCCGCCTCTTCCTCGATCTGCCTAATGGTATGCGGCTGAAAGGAGGTAAATATTCCACGTTTTGATTGGCTGCTATAACCACTGTCAGTTGGGGAGAAAACTTGTGGACATTTAGGGAGTTTGTTGTTGCAGCGAGCAGGCTTGTTGTGGCCTCGAGCGTTTCTTCCTAGGGAATTTCTTGTAAGAATCAAAGTACCGGCGTCTATCAGCAGACGACGCAAGAAACGGCTGTAACTGATGCCTTATTTTGTAATTATTTGTTCTGACGGGTGTTTTGGTGGACGATATTTTTTTTATCAATGCGAAGCGTGCCTGCCTGATCGTGTCCATGGTATCGCCTTGAATTTGTCCTGTGCTGGTTCCTTTATTCTTATAAACTTCAACATCCCCCCCCCATCCGTTTGGCCCTAATAGTACTGCTGCTGCACCAACCAATCATCAGAATTGAATGACGTCTTCTTCATTGTTCCTCCGACGAGGAATTACCTTTGCGTTTAAGTTTCTTGCTTCTTTCAAGAACGATGAGAACATCAAAGAAAAATTCTGAGCAGAGGTGCGATATTTCCTAGAAGCGCGCGCGTGTACCGGGGAGGACGGTAATCACAATAGCAGTTTTACATGTTCAGTGTGCCACTTTTAACCCAAAAAAAAACGTAGGATGATATATTGCCCCTTCGAGACAGTTTCCAGATCTGGTCATTCCAAAATGCACATTTATTGGCGATAGATGGTAGCGTAGCTTCTTTAGTGGCTCTAGTCTAAACAAGTTTGTGTTATTGCACGATAGTTAATTGCTATGACACCAGCTTTTTGTAGTAACCGATGTAGAGCAAGCATCAGATTGCATACATCTTAGAGGCTTCAAGAGCAGATGTGAAGGCCAGTATTGAAATATGCAAAATTTTTAGAACCTGCAGTTTTGCATCTCAATCTTTATCATGTCCTCTTGTGAAGACCTTTAAAACGTTCCCCGGACAAATGAATTATCACTTTTCAGCTAGAGAAGTACAAATTGAACTAGTTGTGAACGTTGCTACCTGTCAGCTAGTGGTTTCAACTGCAGTACAAATACCAGATAAGTGACCAGGGGCAATGACATGCAAGTGCTCGTCTATTGTCCTCGATATTATTTTCACATTCCTGCACTATTTTGTTTCAAATAAGTCAAAGGAATATACCAAAGGAAGCAGACAGTTTTTAGCTTTATTTACTCCCAGTTTCACAGCCACAGAAGACGACAGGTATCAGAGGTACCCAGCACAAACGTTGCAGCTGCATCCAGATGCTTGTTGATACCTCTGTCACTGAAAAGTAAACTGAAACACCATTTTGAAAACTGGTCAAGCACTACAAATATTTTCTTGGAAATCTCTCATTCAAAATTCAAATGACGAAATAGCTTGAACAGAGTACACTATTTGTTGCTGGCGTGAATGCGTATGGACACACTTTGACGTTTCTCCTGTATCTTTTTCTTTATTTTTTTGTATGTATGTGGCACAATTCTCTGATGTTATTATTCCTCGTTTAATCTGCTCATGTACCACACCCCTTATTAGGGTCCATGGAGTCATAAGAATATCCTAAATAAATAAACATAGAACATCAAGTTCATGGAACAACTGCATCCACAAATTAACGTACCAGTAGCAGTTACAAAAATTTTATAAAATCAATAATGAAAGGGCACATTTCCACAAAAACCAATAAGTCAAATAAAAACACGGCCAACTCCAGCTTTCCTCGAACGTTTGTACACCGGTCTCTTTAAACCAGGCAATAAAACTGTAAACATCTTACGTACAAATATGTTTGGACGTAAATTTCAGGCAGTTTAACTTGGGTGTCGCAGAAGCTGTTGTGCAACGATGACTTACTTGCTCGTCTCTCTTTTTCTGATTTTGCCCCTCTACAAACAAGTCCCACCCTACAGTGGCCATGAGATTGGCGGACCTGTTAAACACGTTCCAAAAAGAAACCCATTGTATTTACTATTTTAATGTTCTAACTCTCACTCCTTTGACACCTAAGGCTGATTCGGCTAGAGAGAACTCCTATGTGGGCAGAAAGTTCTATAGTGGTCCTAAGTGGCAAACATTCAGCACAACAAAACTCCTTTCTGATGTAAAGATGATCCTCGTCCAGGTGAGTGAAAAAGGATCATTTGTACGACCTTTCTACGACAATGCATTAATCACGACGAAGTTCAGTTAGGTGTCCTCAACATTTCAGGGAAGTGTAGAGCAAAAAATGCATTGAAAAATGACTTAGAAATACTGATGACCAGAAATGGGTGGCCAGAATGTTATGGCCTCTCTTAACTCCAAACTCAGAACAAGTCAGCTTAAAACAATTAAAAAATACCTTAAGGACGTCGCAGCTCTATTAAACGTTTATAACATGATTAGGCTCTACTTCAAGGAGTACTGACACAAAATGTCAAAGCTGAGATAACTATGCACAAATTTCCCTTTGTATATGAAGATCTTAATAGCAGCAACAATTCAGTATAACATATTTTAAATCAATTTTAATCTTTGCTTGCACGAGAAAGCCCAGAACGAATACCCTTTGGATACTGGCATAAGCATTGTACATGAGCCTAGCCAGTGAGGAGTGGCTATAGGTTAAATTCTTTTCAAGAAACATCGCAACAAGTTCAGTTGGAATCACTAAGCTTCTAAACTTGTGAAATCTAAACTTTACACTTTATGGTACCAGTCTTTTATGCTCAGCTGAGGAATGGTAGATATATGGGTGCGACAACGGCAATGCCAACGAGATTGTGCAAGCGATCGCTCAGCGCGCTGAAGAGGCACGGCAGCTCGCTAGGTGGCAGCTCAGGAAGCTGCCACCTAGGCACAGGAAGCTCAGAGAACCGCAGATGCGCGATTCCTCTCTTTACAATGCTCGCCACAGGCACGCTTCCTTCGAGCCTGACGACTATGCATGGGTGTGGACCACCATCCGACGTCGAGGTCTAAGCGAGAAACTTATGAAACGCTATTTTGGACCCGACAGAGTTCTGAAACAACTGAGTGACGTCACGTACGCAGTTATTCCGGAAGAACCCGACGTCGCCAAACCCAAATGGAAGTAGTCCACATCGTCCGCATGAAGCCTTACTTCTCAGACACAGACACAGACACACACACACACACACACACACACACACACACACACACACACACACACACACACACACACACACACACACACACACACACACACACACACACAACACACGCGCACGCGCACACACACACGCACGCACACACAGACACACACAAGCGCGCACGCACACGCGCACATGGGCACGCACGCACACGCACATGCACACAGACACACACACGCACACACTCACGCACGCACACGCGCACGCGCACACACACACACACGCGCGCACACACACTCGCGCACGCACGCACACGCACACGCGCATGCACGCACACACACGCACGGACACGCACACACGCACAGACACAAACACGCACGCACACGTATACACACACACACACACGCACACAGACACACACACGCGCACAGGCACGCACACGCGCTCCCGCACACGCGCACGCATGCAGGCACGCGCACGCGCAGACGCACACAGACACACATACACACAGACACGCGCGCACGCACACGCACACATGCACGCACGCACACGAAGACACACAACACACAGTAGCGCACGCACACAGTGCCGGATTAGGGAACTTTGGGGCCCGGAGCTACTGCGTCTATGGGGCCGTGATGATGATGATGATGATGGTGATGATGACCCCGGTTATATATACGTAAATTTTGGAAGCCCATTGTTTGCTCTCTGATAAGTTATAAATTACGCACAATTTTACGGTTTCCGGAAACTAATTTCTTGGCTGCATGTCCAGTATTATACAACGGATTTTATCAGGCGTAAAAGTAACTATCGTTTGATTGCTGGTCCATCGAAAATTCACAATTAATCGAAGTGCCGCGTCGGCCTGCGCACACGTAGTGCAGAAGAGTATTTTCTTACACGAAGCATTTTTAGTTAAGCCCTTAATGTTTGTTTTATACGCATCAAAATCAACAGGCCGTAGGGATTGCCGCAAATTGTAGGCAATTAATTAATTTTTTTCCCGGAGCTGCGGCATCCAACAGGAATCGAAAGGCTCTGGGTGATTTGGCAGGGGGCTCAGATTTTAATGTTGCTGAAAATTTAGGATGTTGCGGCCCGAGGCAAACTAGAGATGTTGTTGCTATGATGAAGGGCAGTATAAAATTTATATACGACTATATACGTTAAGAAGCTGATTACATTAGTAATAAAAGAAAAACTTCAAAGCTGCAGTTAGACTCCAGCTCCAAGTGCGTGAAGACCCCTTGAGTGCCTCAACTTCAACTCTCCCCGCTCGTATGCTCCGAGTGCACACAAACCACTCGGTCTCGAGTGACAACGGCCGGGAGTCTTTTCCCGCCTCAAGATCTGGCAAATTGCCCGTAACACAGCTGTATCCTTAAAGGGAAGCTGAAGCGCTTTCCAAAAAAATTGAGTTAGATTAACACTTATATAGTTTCTTGCGCGCTGATTCCGAATATCACATTGAAATTTATCGTACATGAGTCCAAGTGGCATATATCTTGCAAAAAGAACGGCCCCGTTTGAAAGACGCGCGCTTTTCGTCTTTTGACGGCCCTGATTGGTTGCGCCCGTCATGACGTCAAAGGAGGACACCCTTCGGCCGCGCGGGTTGTCGGAAGCATTGGGAACGATCGCACGGTTGCCTTTGCGGCAATTTAGCTTGCAGTTTAATTTTCGCACATTACTGGAAGTTTGTTTTATAATTTCCCGTGCTGTTGGTTCAATTATCTTGGAGCTTAAATTTGCTTTACACGACAGAAAACCCCAAAGCAGTGACTGTGACGTAGACTAGTGGGTTCCATCAAAATATTTTTGAATTAGGCAACTAGCATAGGGGGATTTTATACCTTATGTTAATATTAGGTACTGCCTTAACTGTTTCATATTATACACAAAACCATTTATGCCGAAGATTAATGGGCGTTTTATAAACAATCTACCAGCGAAAAGCACGGACGTGCACTGCGCGAAAAAATAGCGTTCATGCGCTGTAAACGTATGTGCCAGACACATCTTGCCGGTACACGCATAAACCAACAAGCAGACTCTGCTTCCGCATTTCCTTTGTACGTTGTCGCCCACCCCAGCCCCGTTACTCATCCCCGTACACAGACCCACACGCGCGCGCCATTTCGGTAGCGACGCTACGGCGCCTCCGCGATTGCTAGCTGCACCTTCGATGAGTGGCGTCTTACTGCGTCACATGCATTTATTCTGAAAACACTGCAGCATACTGGTGCCTCCACAGGATTATCGGCTCTAGTAGGGCTTGATTTTCGCTTGTGCATTGCGCATTCTGCTACAATATTACGGCCACCTCCTAACAATTAACAGACCAGTCGGACAAGGCAGTTACGTTGTAGTTACGTTACTTTAGGTAACAATCACCAAACGTTTGTGATAATGAATCGTTGGCGTGTTTCAGCACTTCTAGATATAAGCATATACCGCGCTAGTCGGACAGAGGCCGTATATTTACTCTTCGCTCCTAATTTTTTTAGTATCATCATTATATATATCACCGACAATCACTGGAGCACACTTGAGGTTCAGTGACAACAAGTGCTTGCCAGGTTATAATATGCAGCCACACGGAATCTTGGGCAAAAAATTAGGCCCCCGCAGTCAACACAAATTATGGCACGGTGGTGGTTCGGAGTGGTGTCTTTTTTTTTTTTAATTCCAGACAAACATCACCTTATCGTGACATGTATACTTGCAAAATAAGTAATCTGGTTGTCTTGGTTCTTTTACTTTGTAGGAATACTGTTTCCTCTTAGCTGGGAGAGAACTTCTATCAGGATTGGCCCCTTGTTTTAGTTTCGCCAAAAAATTGTTTTTTTGGACACTGTCCTGAGCCCATAGGGAAAGAAAACCGACGCGTTTAACGAAACAAGTATTTCCTGAACAAATGTGACTTGGTTTCTGAAATGCAACGAAACACCCCCGCCCAAGGTACAGCAGTATTCCCCATCCTTCCTAAATCTAAAATGTAATCTGAACATTCACGTCCGTCGCATAAAAAAAAAACGCATTGGAGCGGTTTAAAAAGTCTTTAACGTAGTGTAGTATATTCTCTGTCATCAAGCACAGCCACCTCGGCTGTCGCTTCCGTATGTTATCAAGCATCCCGGCGTGGCATTATTCTGCTTAGGAATACGGCATGATAACGTATGCCTCGTTTGGCGTTCGTTCATACTTTTTGAACACGAAAATTGTACAAATGAGTGCTATAAAACCACAACAAGTATTATTCACAAGGAAATACGGCGAAAAGAGCATGGCCGAGGAGGCCGATCTGGCCGGAAGTCCAGGTATGACGTTTTTCAGCCGGTTTTCGCACAAGCATATCAGGACAGCAGGCGCTGAACCCTGATTGGTCCGTTAAAATGACGTCACACACACATTAACCGGATGTGACGTGTGATTTTTTTTTCCCTGGCCACGGAAGTCATTTGGAAGCCTGAGGCGTGAGTGCAGAGGACGGTCTCTGTTCTTGATTGATTGATTGTAGGGTTTAACGCGCCGACGCAACGCAGGCGATGAGGCGCACCGTAGTGGAGGGCTCCGGATTAATTTCGACCACCTGGGGATCTTTAACGTGCGCCGAAATCTCGTACACACGGGCGTTTTTGCTTTTCGCCTCCCTCAGAAAAGCGGCCGCCGTGGCCGGGAATCGAACCCGCGACCTCGTGCTCAGCAGCGCAACGCCTTAGCCACTGAGCCACCGCGGCGGGTCGGTCTCTGTTCTGTGGTTAATCCTTTGTGCAACGCCAGGCAGCCAGGTTCGAGTGATGTCATTACGTGGAGTTTTAGTTGGCGACAGCCAACTCAAATTCATGTGCAGGTTGCGGCTGCGCTTTCCGTTTGTGGAGACATGTACGTTTAGCTTCGGTGGCAACAACGCACCCCGGCTGTCCGAAGCCGTGTCGCGCTTGCGTTGCCGGCCGGCAGATTTCGCTGTTCTCTATGTTAGGGGAACGATCTAGAACGGACCGGCGCAGATCCGCAGCGGATATGTGACAGCATCAAGGTGTGTACAGAGGAAACACTCGCACTATTTTGTTTGTGTGTGAAGGCGAGATGGACATCAAATGTCGCCCTGTTTGTGTTGTAGGCCCTGGAAACCCAGCTGCAGCGCGAGGTGGCCCCTGCCGTGTACGTCTTCACGGTGTTGTCTCGTTGCTTTCAGTCGGCGAGCGCGAGTTCCACTCGTAGCTTGCTGAACAGGAAGCTAACGGCCACCCTGAAGCGTATGCGGGATACTGAACGCCGAGGTAACAATGGACGAGCTCGTATAGGCCTACGTGTATGGTTTTGTACTCTAGTGGCTACGTATAACTATATTTCTAACGTGGCCTTAAAAAATTAGAAATTGTACACAAATTTAGCCAGTTATGCGTGGAAGTATGTGTATAGAAGGTACCATTCTGTTGTAAAAGCATGTTGACCGACCACGTGCTTCGCCTGCGACGTCGCTGTGTTCTCGAAGTGCATGTTATTAAACTTGCCGTACCCCCTAGTGTTTGCACTGAAGTACGTTTATAGAGTCGGAAATAGGAGCTAAAAGTCCCACTTTGTATGAAACTTTGGAGAAGTCCGCCTTACAAAATTAGTAATGGCAGAGTGCCACTAAATGTTTGCTACATGGTTTAATACCCTGGCTACATTAGGGTCCGAATGTCAGTTGAACCAAATGGGGTGCTTCGAATGCCATTCAGCATCCGCCGTGCTACACTACAATTTCGATGGTATTTGAAAGATTTCACAATTGCTCGCCGTGCTGTAGTGGCACTGTTGTCGCCCCGTTCCGTTTTCGTACAATAATACAACGATCAATTTAGGAGCAGTCTAAGGCAGTAAAATGATGTCAAATTAGAAGAGGCACCAGTTTTTACTCTAATGTGGCGGCTGTCTTGCGTAGTTTTTTTTTTTGCGACTGACCCACTGGTTTTGATAGTATTAAATATGTTTGTTTCATATTTTAAGTAAATCAGCAGTGAACAAAGTTCAACAAGCAAATATTTTGTTTGTTTTACGTACGGAAGTATTATATCTTTTATTGCCGATCGAAGACGCTGCGTGCGAGTGCTAGAAATGGCATTTGAAATCTCAAATGTATCTTTTGGTGCTTATTTGGCTCGAATGTCATTTCAGCCGAATGGCATTTCAAAACCTAGTGTAGCAGGGGCATAAAAAGAACTTATTTATGGCAGAGAGTCGCACTAAATGTTTGCATACATGGTTAAAAAAGAACTTAGTGGTGAGCCGATGCCTTCTTCGCATTTCTGCGCGAGTCCTGTTGTTACCAAACACCAAATATCTGTACTGTGAAGTGTGCTTGCATTTGCCCTGACAGTCTGCTTGCTTTATTGTTGAATTTGTGCGCAGCACCGTTTACTGAACGCGACCAAACAGCCGAAGCGGTCCCTGTTTGCCGCGGATGTATACCATGTGTCCAGGGATCGTGGCATCGACGAGATGTCCGCGATCCTTGTGAAGGTGCTGGCCAGGCGGTATGGGCGGGGCATTCTCTCGCCAGAACGAGCTGCACCTGGTGCCAAGTACACCTTCTTCCGCTGTGGAGCCAAGGGCCACGAGAGGAACGACTGCCTGCAGTACTGCTCGCCGTCCTGAGGTGCAGCGAGGCGCCACCGAAGACCATCGGCTTTTTGAAACGGCCCTTTTCAGCGCCACATATTTGCCTGCCATGCGGGATTCGCTGCAGCCAACCCTTCTCACCCCGTAACCTGCTCTCTCTAGTGGTATGGTCAGCATAAAACTACTTGCACATTCATTGCAGTACAGGCAGCTAACCGTGTGCATAAACATGCAGCCATGATTTGTGCTCGCCCTAGGCCGAGAGTTGCACTTTCTTTTTATATGCTCTTAATTTCGAAATTCTCGACTTGCATGTACACCTTCTCCCAAACACGAATCAGAAATGGTTCGTTCCATCCAGTTGATGAAGCCTCAGCGCCACCCGCCGCGGTGGCTCAGTTGCTAAGGTGTTGCGCTGCTGAGCACAAGATCGTGGGTTCGATTCCCGGCCGCGGCGGCCGCTTTTCTGATGGAGGTGAAAAGCAAAAACGCCCGTGTGTTCGAGATTTCGGCGCACGTTAAAGATCTCCAGGTGGTCAAAATTAATTCGGAGCCCTCCACTACGGCGCACCTCATTGCCTGCATTGCGTCTGCGCTTTAAACCCTACAATCAATGAAGCCTCAGCGTGTCCTCTGCCCTATGGAAATTTGCTGCTAATAGCCATGCCGCATTGCTTATTTCGGCAACCGCTGATTTGCACAGAAGATGCCACACTTGCTTCCATTTACTCAATGCTGCATGGCTGTGTCTGCTTAACACATCATTTCTGCTTGCATGCAGATACTATATATGCTGTTAAGCATCAGCTAACCGTAACCAAAGTAATTATGGCTAGCAATTTTGCAAGGTGTCCTCTAAAATCAGGATTCAAGAATAGCAGTGCAGATGTTTGTACGAGACATGCACACTTCATTGCACGACATCCTCATTATTAGCTTTAAAATAGCTCTCTACTCGCTGCTGTTCTGCATCAGAGCTTTAGGGTAGTTTACATTGGCATGTTGTAAGCTTTACAGTGCATCTCGAAAAGCTCACGCATTCTGCAATTAAATGCAGTTGCTGCAGTGTTTTTGACCCCCGTTATAATTCTAGGCTTTGCTGCTGCTTTGGCACAAATACTTTGTTGGCCAATTTTACTTGTGTGTGCTTGCTGCATGAATATTGTCTGTACTGTACTCTTGCCGCTGCAGAGAAAGGAATGGATTCAGATGACAGAGCATGCATTTGAAGTCTGTGGGAGGGGCCTTTGTGGTGCAGTGGACAGTAGGAGGCTGATTATGCATTAGTCATCGTGACTCAAAATGGCCATGGCAACCAACCTGCACCAAGCCATTTTGCTAAGAGACTTTATTCTGTTACCTGTTCATGTGCGCTGCATTCTGCCATTTAGGATACCGCAAAGTTAGGGGGCTACTATGTAAGCTCCTTTTGCTTGAAAACAAGCGCCTTGATCTCTGATGTCTGGAGGTTTGTTGCCTTTTACTGGGTTTCATGATGGTTCTCGAAACACTTACAAACCACTGCATTGTACACACCCTTGATAAGCATCAGTTTCTTTCTGAATAAACAAAATTAACCATAAGGCTACCACGTTAGGACGACCTGATTGTTTGGTTGATCATTAGCGAATAAAAAAAATTTGTAACACACTGAAAGTGCTTATCTATCAACACACCATTAGGAATAACTGTTCAGCCATTGCTTTGACAAGGGGAGTTATCTGAAGGCGATTCCTCTTGTTGAAATGTTGGCTCCATCAAGGTGCCCATTGTGGTGCTCAAAAATTGACACGCTGTGAAAGACCCAGAAAACACTCACATTTCCATCATGCAAACCAGCATGAATGCCATTTTTCTTGGAATGCTGCAGGTGCACAACAAACCACCACGTGGAAATTAAGTTGCAGAAGTTCATAATCAAGCGGTACTGTTGCCAGTCTTTCAAATAGGTGTTCTCGTGGCAGCCTCCACCATGCACTCAATAGTTCCCACTTCTCACCCTGGCCTATAATGCTGTCTGCAGCAAAGAGATGTCTCTGAAGCAAACTTTCCAGATAAATAAATCATGTTTATTTGGATTCGTGTAAATACAGTGTAGGCCCCATTGCCAAGGTAGTGTGGCAACGCTCCTATTAGAGCACATCTCAAGCAATAAGGGAAACACCAACTGCAGCCCAGGCGACACATTTCTCAACATGCCTTCAGCTCCCTCAGTGTTGCATTCACAGCTCAAAATGAAAGTCCTTGGAGCACCAGTGACTTGTGCAGTAACAGGCGCAGCAGGCAATGGGGATGGAGCATCTTCATGACAACAGGAACTTGCTGAATATAGAAAAATGAAACACATAGAGCATGAGTGACCATACTGACAGGTAATGAACGAGTTTGTTCTCAGCTCGCAAAAAAACCTAGTACATGTTTGGGGTGGTGGCGGGGGTACTGCACATCCAACTGCAGGCAAAAGTGGCGACATTCCAAGGCACTGAAATTTTTGTAGTGCCTGTGAATGTGGTCTACTCCTAGCAAGCGAAAAAAAATGTACATAGGCTGTAAGCGAGCCTTCACATCCGTCAACGGTAGTGAAACCCAAACGTCAATCTGAGCAGGCCACGAGTTCTTTTGTAGCATGCTTTGGCAGCATGACAAGCTAAGGAGGGTTGCAGCATGCAGCAACTGAGGACAGCCAGGCTGTAATTGCGGGGAATAAATAGGCAAAATACGATGGTGCCGTTGTGTCAAGATTACGGTGCACATTAAATAGCCCCAGGTTGTCTAAATTAGTCCGTAGCCCTCCACTATGCTGTGCTTCATGGCCCAGGTGTTGCTTCTTTTTTTTAAAGATTAGACAGCGTAAGCAAAAGCAGGCACTTTCTGTTGTACAGGAGTATCTGTCCCCACAGTTGGCCTCTTCTAGCACTGCTAGTTTAGCCGTGATCAATTGTAGCAGCACCGAATCCCCCCCCCTCGGCTATCCAACCAAAAAGAACCCATGGCAGCATGCTACCGAAGCGTGAGTGGACGGGGCTGCATCACCGGGTGGGCCATGGCCCAGGGTGGAAGTCCTCTGGAGCTTAACGGGCTCAGGCAGGGTTGGGTATGCACCATACCGGGGAAACGGGCACTGGATGAGGGGTGCAAGAAAACATACAGGCAGTCCAGAGCAACATTTTCAGCTCCGAAACAGGCTAAGTTGACGGCATGAGCACACATAAGCATGATATAGAACACCGATTTCTGTGGCAGACCACAGGGCACTAGCTTTCATTATCCCGTCACCTGTTGGTCCGCGGGGGCAAGCACCACTCCTACCAAGCAAAGGCATGGGCTTGAGTTGCAACATGCTTGGGCCAACCAAGATGAACCACCCAGTCCAGTTTTCAGTCCAAAGATTACCAGCGCGGGATGACATGCAATTTGAATGCAACTGTAGTGCATACCATAATTACAACAACACATTTATTCTTAATGATACTGCCATCTTTTACCAAACAGGAATGTGCAGGCTGAGTTTTTTAAATGAAGCATATGTTGTGCTTCATGGCCCAGGTGTTGCTTCTTTTTTTTAAAGATTAGACAGCGTAAGCAAAAGCAGGATGCAGGTTGAAATCTGCTAATACTAGCCCGCCTCCTTGGTAGGAGCCTCCCTATCCGCCACCTGGGAGACGCACTCTCTGAAGCAGGCAGACTCTGCTAAGAGAAAAGTGTTCTTCCACACTGCCAGATGCACCATAACACTGCAGCCTCACCATGGGAAGACGCGAAGACGTAATAAACAGCATCAAGTAAGATCACTTTCATAGGCTGCACCAAGCATAAAGCGCCCAGCGCACTGCATTTGCTGTATTCAATACGCGACGGTACGCTTCGTCTGCTCAGGAAGCTCGCTGGCGACGGTAAAGCCTGTGCCGGCAAGTTACCGTTCACGTTAACTCTCGCGCATGCGCAGTCGACTGCCGCAAACACGGTAACGCTATGCTAAAACTCTATTATGTCGCGTTGCCTTGATTCCAAGATTTCTTTTTAGCGCCGCCATGACGGCGGACCGAAACACAAAGACACACCGTGCGCTGTGCGTCTTCCGTTTCGGTCCGCCGTCTTTGCGGCACTTTTAAACCCTTGCAGTGATGTACCAACTCGCCAGAACCACGACTCCACGTCGCAATATTGTTGTAATATGGTGAATGCGCGCAACTGCCACTTGCGAACGTTACCATGCTAATACGTTAGGCCTAGAAATTTGGAACAGTCACAACATGAAGCAAGCGGAGGTTGATTCTACACAGTGACGAATATACGTCGGCTCACATTTACATTTCATTTGATTCAGTTTAGCTAACAGCAGGAAAGATACCGCCCTGCATTAATTGCAACGTCGCTGAGCGTGGACTTGATAGCCGTACGTTGAAGCCTAACCAAATTTTGTAACACAGTCGGAAATAAAACAATGAAGTCATCGTTTCTATCTAACCATTCAATTAAATACGAATGTCTCTTCGCTCATATTTACATTTTCTTACTTCTAAACGCTGCTCACAGCTATTCAAGGTCACGTGCGATAAGAGGCCTTAAATCACGGGGCGCAATACTAGACGAAGCGGATTAACGCAGACGGAATAAAAGCAAACTATTCCAAGTTTTCTTACCTTCAGCGCTGCCGAAGACCAGTTGCACAATCTCAGCGTCGAAATCGTGCATCGCTCTGTGGTGGACGAGGTTATCAAAAGTTGCAACGCGGTGACCGCATTTGTCACACTTCATGTGGCTTTTTGAGCGTGTCCGCTCTTTGTGGTGCACGTTTCTCTCCTGTTTAATCTTTTCGGTGCGAAAACACCTTGTCGCAGTCAGAGCAGCGCCGACGATCCTCATCGCACTCGACGAACCCGCCATACCGAAGAAAAATAAACATGCCGCAAACGTCGGAGGTCAAAACAACGCGTCTTTCCCCAGTCAAAAAAAAAAACAAATGACGTCACATCCGCTTGTAAACCAACCAATCAGCGTGTTTAGAATCGACCAATCAGAGTTCCGCGCCTGCTGTCCCGATATGCTTGTGTTTTCGCCCACGCTCTTCGGTCTTCCGGCATCGCGCGGCGAGATGGGGGCGGGGCATCGGTCCACTTTTGTTTGCTCATTGCGCCGCTTCTATTGCATGTATTGCGAAAATATTTCGTACACATGAACTATTCAATGCGTACTTGCTGCTAGTCAACTTTTCTTTTAATTCTAAAACCGCTTCCCCTTCCCTTTAACTTCTGATGTCATCCTTAATCTGGGTCTCGCTTAGGGGGCTTACAAATTCCAAGCCTAGCATCAACAGTCGCGACTATAAGTCTCACGGGAAGCTGTCTAGCTCGAAATCTCAGCCAAGACCATCTTTTATGGCAAAACCTTGGCATTTTTTTGTCACTGGAATTCCCCTCCAGTTCTCCATCGGCATATATGGGAGGGCTCAAAGTACCCGCAGGAAGCTGTCACTCACAGACATCTGCCAAAGAGTTAGCCGCAACGGCTTGGGCCAAAATCTTGTACGTTGCCTGCGCAGACAAGAAAGCACGTACAGGTCAGAACAAAGGAAGATTTTATACAACCTCCTCTGTCGGAACACGCGCCGCCTGTGAAGGAGGTTCGGGGGGGATACTCAGACGTGCCGCGCAACGCAACCTTCCTATCGCAGCACGATTCGCTTTTTAGTGTGGGGAGCGATCCACTTGGAGCTTGGGTTTGTGCATGGCTGTCGAGCTTTCAGCGGCGATGAACTCCTGATGCGCCGCTGTGATGGTCTTGCTAGTCGGCAAGCCATTACGGGTCCGTTTTGGTTGGAGAGCGACAGGCGAGTACGGAAGATGGCATCAGACAACCATTAAACAGGGATAGAAGGCCGCTGCGCACCCCTGCGCTGCTGCTGTCGTCGGTGCCGCTCAACAGTTACAGCAGTCAATAGTTCGTTGTCGGTCGGTCGGGTCGTCGTTCGGCCGTCACTGGCAGTGGAAGCACGCTGAAACTACTCTTATAAATTCGGGAACTACGACGGAGGCGAGTCTGGGTTGACCTCTGGCTTTCGAGCCCTCAACACGTCTGCTGCGTCCACTGTTTTCCCCGCGCTCCCTCGATGCGTTCCTTCCTCGTGCCGCCGCGATCACACGGGACAAAATCTCTGGGCCGCCCTTTATTTCGTGCCCTCCGCCGGCTCGTTTCAAAGCAAAAAGCGCCCACGGGGACACACAGCTTACCCTCCCCGAGTCGCGGCGGAGGTCCGTTTCCAAATCGGCATCGAAGGGGTGGCACGCAGGATGGGGTTTTAAGTGGACGCAGCTTTTGTCGTCCTGAAAGGAAACGCCCCGAAAGGAAACAGGCGTTGTTCTTGCTTCGTCCAGCTTCCACTCCTGAGCTCTTCGCACTGCCTAGCTCCTGCTGATTCCCCAACTCAATGGGAGACGCTAGGGACGGGCTGGCTCGGCGGCCTCTGCGTCCAGATGGAGTGGCGCCTCGAGATTACGTGGCGAATGGAGTCGCCCGGGCGTGTAGCTTCCGCAACGCTTGTTGCTCGACAGCCTGCCGAGGCTACACCACAGAGGCGCGGGTTGAAGCCGAACGACTTTGCATTGAAAATTTAAATAACCATACGCTGACCACTGCCGCAGGTGCAAGTGCACTCGAGAACACAAAAATACGCAGGTTTTGCACTGGTCAAGCAGCGAACGCGAACGAGAAATATTCGAGGCGTTTCGCATTGGCGAAGAAGGCGACGGCTGTGTCAGCATCCCCTTTGTGGCATTCCCCAAAACAGAAGTATGGTTCCTGAATCGCAGTTTAACGCGCACACGTGTAATATGAATGGGGCTTCTCCTTTTCTCTGTTATAATTCGTGGATCTTTCTCCTCCATTCCCCCACGATGACGTGGTAACGTATGTGTGTGTCTGGTAAAAGACTTTGCCATCATTTCCTAAAGTTGAGGGAAACACGAAAGCTAAAAGTGCGTCCAATGAACAGTTGAACCTCCAAAGACCCAAATGGCGAACGAAGAACGAAGCCATGGGACCAATTTTCGCACTCTAAGTGAACGCATCTACAAACGATCAGAATGTATACCAATGCGTGGTGTATGCGGTAGAGGTATACTATTTTACTCCTTCTTTATTTTTATTTATTTATTTATTTCAACATACTGCAGGCACTTCAGGGCCCATGCAGGAGTGGTTACAATGAATTCAAGTTTTCATCGTAAGGATAACATAAGTATTCAAAAGGCAAGAAACACGAACAATATAGAATACACATGGACAGAAGCATGCTATACTGTGTAAACGTTTAGTTCACAAAATGAAGTTATATAAACACTAAATATGCAATTTTTCCTTTTATCAAGCGTTAAAATTCTAGATCACTTATGACTCTTAGGAAACACTCTACAGATGTGCTGTTGACGGCGTCCGCCGGTTATCTGTTCCACAATCCGATGGCTGATGTAAAAAACGAGTACTTATGTGTGTTTATGTTGCTATAAGTTTGCCTGATAGTACTGTCATGATTTGTGCGCGAAGAGTGCCTGAAGGGAGCTTGGAGGTAGTTAGTTCGGGGTATTTTATAATGATCGTGAAACAAAAGATAAAGGAACTTTAATCTAGATATCATTCTGCAGTCTGAGAGAGTTCGGAGGTCTGCCCGTTTTCGTAGATCGGAAACGCTAGTAAAGTGGGAGTAGTCGGAAAAGATAAAACGCAAAGCCAAGTTCTGTACGCGTTCAAGTGTGTATACTAAATATTTTTGGTGGGGGCTCCATATAATGTCGGCGTACTCTAGAGTTGGCTTAATCAGAGATTTATAGGCATTAAGTTTAACCTATAAGGGTGCCTGGCGTAGGCGCCTTCTTAAGAAGTTCAGCTTACCTAGTACTCTACTAGATATGTTGTCAATATGGCTTTCCCAGGATAAATTACTAGAAAAAGGTGACACCTAAATACTTTACCTGGTCAACCTTGACCACTTCAGTATCCTGAATTTTATACTGGAAATTTAAAGGAGCTTTCTCATTGGTGAAACTGATGCTGAACGTTTTGGTTTTGTTTAGTTTCATGCCCCAGTCTTTGCACCACGCCTGGATAGAAGTTAACGATTTGTTAAGTTTTAGCTGATCTTCTGTGTTGTTAACTGCTGTATACATCACACAGTCATCTGCGAACAGTCTAGTTGTAATAGATGGGTCAACAGAGAATTGGATATCGTTGATATAAATTAAAAATAAAATTGGGGCAAGGACTGAGGCTTGTGGCACACCAGAAAATACATCCAGAGTCTTCGAGTTGTGTTCATTTAAAGCAACATATTGTTTTCGGTTTTTTAAATAGCACTGAATCCATGAGACAACTTTCGTTTCTACTCCTATTGCATTTAGTTTTGTTATAAGATCCTGATGGGGAACGACATCATATGCTTTAGAAAAATCTAAAAAGATTGCATCTAATTGTCCTCGTTCATTTAGTGTGTCGGCAATATCGTTAGTAAATTCAGCAAGTTGGGTAACCGTTGACAGGCCAACTCTAAAACCATGGTGACGCTCGTAAAGCAGAGAATTAGATTCTAAATGGGTCATAATTGCTTTGAAGATAATATGTTCAAGCATTTTACAGCACGTGCTTGTCAATAAAATTGGCCTATAATTATTAAAACCTTGGTTTGAGCCTGACTTATGGATCGGTTTTATTTTTGCACAGCGCCAATCATCTGGAATTGTGGCGGTGTTAAGAGAGGCTGTGCAAATATTGTACAGGTATTTTGACGTCCACTCAGCGTATTTAAATAGGAAGTTGTTTGTTATGCTATCAGGGCCAGGAGATTTTTTTAAGTCGAGCTTGCGTAAAAGGCTGAGGACTCCTTTCTCGCTGATATTTATTTCAGGCATAAGGTTATTAACAGTATATGGTTTTAAGGCTACTTGTGAGCAAGAACGGGTAAATACTGACTGGAAAAAGCTATTAAACTTTTCGGCTACGGTTACAGGGTCAACCACCGTTTCATTAGGCGATTTTATTTCTGGGACTGGGGTCTTTTCAGCAGATAGGTAACGCCAAAACGTATGCGGCTCATGGCGCATAAACGAAGGAAGCGTGTTCGTGAAGAAATGCTCCTTTGCGGCGCGCACTTTATCTCGCATCTCAGTCATAAGCATTTGAAGCTGGCTTGTGTCGCCATGCTTGCGTCGCCTTTTTATCTTTCTTTTTAGGTGAATTATTTCTCTTGTCACGCAAGGGTATTCGCGGTTAACCCGTTGCTTTCGTACTGGTAGAAAGTGTGTTTCGCAAAACGAGACAATGGCCTTAAAGGGGCCCTGAAAGGCGTTTTGAGCACACTAAATTGACTAGCGCAATCGTTAGATTGGGTCGTCAACATCATCTGTGCCAAGTATTACTCTTTTACGCGCAGCGGAAAGCTCACACTTTTGTTGCAAAGTTTGTCGCTTTTTTCTCACCCTTTCCTTCGTGTTTTTGGACGCCGCCATCTTCACATGTCTACATCATCGATTCCCAGATGTTCGTCATGAGCTAGACATCCTGCTATTGGGCGGCTTTTTCACGCACTTCCGGCAAAGAGATGAGTCGTCTGCTCAGCGTCGGCTCGCCGGCTGATCTGCCAGCGGAGTGCCGGAGTGCTTGGACATTTTACGACAAACGAAACAAGTGTAAACAAACGCTTAACCGTTTGTATTGAATGCAACAGGGCCATAACATGACATGAATATTCTCTTACTTGAGTACGTTCCATAAAGAAAGCGTTGAAGCCCCGTGGCACTTCTTTCTTGCAATCGCAGAGAACGCCCTGAGCCGAATGCCCGGGTTTGACGCATACATTTTATTCAACTTCCAAACAATCCAGAGATGCGTATCGAACGAACACAACGTCACAACATGCGTTGCAAGTCCGAACCGCGATTGACAGACGATGGGTTGCCTCCTCTGCCCCTCGTAAATTCGGCACTCACCTCGCGCGCGGTTTGCGGGGACGAACAGCAAGTCACTTAACTCTGGCGCACAAGCCGAGATGGCTTTTAGCCACGCACACTGCACATACGCCATGCGAAGTTGAGTCGTACGCCGCTTGAGAAAGATAATCCAGACCATGGGAAGCACTATCCACCCGCAGAAGCACAACGTCGCATTTCATCGCGAAACAAAGGGACAAAGGCGTCCACAACACACACACCATCGCCTCCTATAATGCCAAACGCATCTCGCATTTCCAAATGGGAGTGAGTAGTATGCCTGCAGTGCCCATATGCCGCGAGGTGGGGCCCCAAGCTGAACCGGGATCACGCAACCGTAACTGACTTCTAGAGTGGTTTGTGCCTTGTTTCTAGGGCAACCGGTGTTTGATATTGTCAAAGAAATGGTGCTCGCTCCAGCGCTAGAAAGCTCAGAGCCGCGGAGGAGCATGTTTTGCCAACGTTGCCGCTCTCCACCACGCGTCGCCCCAAGCTGAACTGGCGTTTTGTGCACGGGTTCTGTATCGGTTTAAAATGTCTTTTTTACATGCCGCCGCCAGGAATTACCACCGACACAAAATAAGACCCGGCACCAGCGGGGCGACATCTGATACGGCGCTTTTTGGATAAACAGTGCGCTGTGCATCCAAGGGAGCGAGCGCAGGATCCTCCCCGTGCGGCTGCGAGTTCGCCGCCGATAAAGAGTCGCGTGCCGCCGATAGCAAAGTTCTGCAGCAACGTACACCGCGAAAGGCAAGGCCAGGCCACCGCACAAATGCGGCCAGATTTTTCGTTTGCTTTTCCAGCCTTGAGCGGAGAGCGGGATTCATGGTGTCAACAAAGCTTGCCTGTAGCAGACAGTTGTGTGAGCAGCGCAATAGCGGAAGTACGTCACCGCCGAGGAGCGCAGCATCATGGGAGGGGAGGCTCGCTCGCCGTCAACAGCGGAGGGTAAGTTGAAAGGAGGAGGAAACGCGGCGCGACGATAATACGCGGTTTTTGATTTACGATTTCTCAGCTAATACTCATCGCTTCAACAAACTTTTTGCGGGAGGAGATTGCTAATACATTGCTTTATTTGGTTACATGTACATCCACGCATCGGCGGAAGGTATTTCAGGACCCCTTTAAAGCGGGACCACATCGTGCATACATCAGTAATAGCAGCGAATTGGGCGAAACAGGATTCTAAGTATTTCATGATAGCCGCGTCGTTTGCACGGGTGTAGTCTTTAAAAAAGGTGGTTTTGGGCTTTACCCTTTTTCGCGAAGTTGAAAATGGACAGGTTAGGTTTATCATCAAGTGATCGGAAATACCTGTCTCTACTGTGGTCCTACAATCTTCTAATGAACTACTAACAAGCATAAGATCAAGCGTAGAGGAACATCTAATGTTATCGGTATCAAGCTGGTTTAATGAGAAACTGAAGGCAGTGAACAGTAAAGAATCTGCACTTGAGGTTTCCTGCCATCGTGCGTCAAGTTAAGCCAATTGATACCTGGTAGATTAAAATCTCCTGTAATAATTATTTTTGAGCGAGAATTAGTGTGTCGACCTAAGTAATCATGAATTCCTTCAACATATTCTGGACCTATTCAACATATTAGGTGGTCGGTATACACCCCCTAAAGTAATCGCTTTGTCACAATATGCCAGTTTGCACCACACACTTTCATGGTTAATGATGTCAGGCATGCGAGAAAATTTAACATTGTTTTTTATGGCAATAGCTACCCCACCACCCCGTGAGCCTCGATCATTGCGGAGTAGCTTATACGACGAAGGAACAACTTCAGAGTCCTGCACACCGGCGTGCAACCAAGTCTCCGTTATGATTATAACGTGGGGGTTGTGGGTTAAGATGATACTTTCAAGCAGTGCGAATTTATTTACTACGCTGCGAGCATTAAGGCTGATAATTCGGAGAGTTTTTATGTTTTCCTGTCATTTGCCTTCAGGAGTTCCTGGGCGTTTCTGTGAATTCGCGCGAATTTTGGCCTGTTCAATTCGACAGTTCTTTTCAGCATCCCAAACATATAGCTTGTCGTGAATTTTTATTTTATCATAAACAAGCGATACCTTTGCTCCTTTAACTTTATCACCCGCGGCAGATTTCCAAAGTTTTGCGCGTATTTCCCTAACTGTCTTCGAAAAATCTTCAGAAATGATCGATGCGCGTATACTGTATTATCTAGAAGCGTCCCTTTTTCGGGACTTTCAAGTAACCGTTTCGACGCAATGCAAGCCCGGTTTCCGGCACGCGCCATGTTTCCAGAGATCTTATCAAAGCTTTTAAGTCGACCGACCGGTCTATGGGGAAATGCGTTAGTTTTTGGACAGAGCCCCATCGGTCGCACTAAGAAAGCTTTCGCTTTAAGCAAATTCAGTTGAAGTCTCGCGTTCGTCCTGCGCATTTTCTTCTGTGTCCCATCCTGCCGTGCCAATAAATTGTACCCAAAATCATTTACGCTAGTTGCACATTTCAATAAATAGCTGCAGTCTGTACGATAAGTCATGTCAAACTAGGTCTCTTTCGATCGGCATGATGGATAAAGGTTTGAACTTCTTGACCATAGTGGAGCCCAAGCAGCTTTAATTAACAGATTTCAAAATGTGCATGCTATGGAACACCAGCTTCATTAAAAAAAAACTTTGAAGGAGAGCCGTTCCGCGACATCTTTCTGCGCCACATCCTATCCCCAAAAGGACACGATCACTAGGCGAGACATACAGCCCCCTCTTCTGAACTTTTTTAGGGACACAAACCTTTGTAACTATTGGTGATTTGCCACGAATAGTTTTAAATGGTGTCACTGCGGCGAAGCAATTGCCGGCCCATCTCGCAAGGCTAGGTCTTCCCGTTTGCTAACTCACTCGCGTCGCTCGCTCGCTCGCTCGCTCACTCACTCACTCACTCACTCACTCACTCACTCACTCACTCACTCACTCACTCACTCACTCACTCACTCACTCACTCACTCACTCACTCACTCACTCACTCACTCACTCACTCACTCACTCACTCACTCACTCACTCACTCACTCACTCACTCACTCACTCACTCACTCACTCACTCACTCACTCACTCACTCACTCACTCACTCACTCACTCACTCACTCACTCACTCACTCACTCACTCACTCTCTCACTCACTCACTCACTCACTCACTCACTCACTCACTCACTCACTCACTCACTCACTCACTCACTCACTCACTCACTCACTCACTCACTCACTCACTCACTCACTCACTCACTCACTCACTCACTCACTCACTCACTCACTCACTCACTCACTCACTCACTCACTCACTCACTCACTCACTCACTCACTCACTCACTCACTCACTCACTCACTCACTCACTCACTCACTCACTCACTCACTCACTCACTCACTCACTCACTCACTCACTCACTCACTCACTCACTCACTCACTCACTCACTCACTCACTCACTCACTCACTCACTCACTCACTCACTCACTCACTCACTCACTCACTCACTCACTCACTCACTCACTCACTCACTCACTCACTCACTCACTCACTCACTCACTCACTCACTCAGTGTTCAGTGTGGTGGTTTGTTTCAAGAAGAGTTAGGTATAAACCAACAGCAATGGAAACAATATATTTTGCGTTATCCTTTTGAGAAGGCCACACGCGATTGTGTCTTGAAAAGTGCAACACTCCAGGTAGTGCAAACAAACTGAACCACTTCAGCGAGAATTATCGTCGATATCACTTTTATGCGATTCAACAAATCCACTAGCTTTACGGAACGGGTCATCATCGCAGAGAACTTCCTGGTCAGGCGCTATACATCTAAATTTCTGGTAAAAATAGTGTGCCCAGATATCTGAGCCCATAGGGCAGTGCTCAAGTTGTCAATAATTGCATTTAACGTCCCTCAGGTTCAAACAGTGCAAAATGTTCTTTAGAAATTATTCCATTATTCGAATGCCTGAACCTTTCTTACACCGAAACGTGCGCGCTCCGAAACGTCCGCGTACTTATAGGTCCGTGTACCGAAAATACTATCGAAATGATCTGTGCCGAAAAAGACCGGAACCGAGCTCGGAGCCTTCTAGGTGGCTTCTTATAGGACCCGTCGAGCTCTGTTCCTGCGACTTTTGGTCCAGGACATCTTCTCAGAAACCGCAGGAAAATAAGAAGGAGGAGGAAGAACTAAATTGAATTGAAGGTTGTCAACGAAGACTCGAAGATTGGACTCGAAGATTGTCATGCGGGGCCCGCCACTCTTCCCTACCTGTCACGAGTTCGTTAGCTTTGGTGTGAAGGTGAGGTTGAAGCTCCTACCTTCAACTTTGGATGCGGGCAGCAAGTACACTCAAGAACTTTTTTTTCATATGGTCGGGAGGGGCCCCTGACAGCTGTAAGCCCGGGGCTGCAGCCCCCGTAGCCCCCACCTTAATCCAGCCCTGCACGCACACAACACACACACGCACGCACGCGCATACATAGAGAGAGTAAGAGAGATTCGGCCGCGGGCCTGGCTACAACGCTTTGTTCGGAGCGATGCCACGACGATTCAGTATTTAAAAACACAGGAGCAAGGAACTTGGTTCATTGCAAGAAAATTACTGTCCAAAGAAAAGGGGAGCCGTGGATGGCTGTCGCGCTACTTGCCGTTATGTTGGTTACGCAAGCAGCCTATCCCACGCACGTTATTTTGCTGAAATAGCGACCGCTGGTCTTCCGTTCGCTAAACGTAGAACCGGTTTAGCGTACGGCGCATGCACAGTGCGAAAGACGAAAGAAACAGTGTTCGCTAACTCATTGCATACGGCGGCTGCGTGCGCTATTGTAAAACTTTTGGCGTCATCTGGTGTACGTGAGCGCAACCGGTGCAACTAGTCAATCGCGATTAAAACGTGCCGTGTATCAGCGGCGATGCGTCGCACGCGCTCGAAAAGTCAATCGCTCTTCGCTTCAATCGGGATTGAAAGTGCCCGTGTGACAGGAGTATAGAGGGAAGTACGTTCATGTAACTCGTGTAACTGGGAGGTTGGTTTAACATAAGCGCCTTCGCTCTGTACTCTGGGCATATTCTTTCGTCGCCCGCACTCCACCTGCCCAATACAGGCGGTGTTGAGTTGACGCAACGGCCTTTCAGTCGTGTAAGGCGTGTCTTGTCGAGCCTTGTGTAATGCACGGGTTATGCATATTGTGAGGCTGCTGAGACCACCGGCTGCAATCGCTTTCAACAGCGCTGCAGTTGAGTATCAATCTGTAAAATCTGGCGTGTTTCTATATAAAAAGAAGAGCGTACGTGCCACTGGGGAACTGAAATGTTGCAACAAAGGTTATTTTTAAAATGCACTCGGAATTCGGTACTGCCACTTTTTTTTTTCAAAATCACTCAGCACATGGTTTACAATAGATGGTAGAGGTTTTTAAAAATATAAATATAATTTGCCCGTAACAATTATATTCCGCAGTATAAAATCAATTCGCCCAGCGCAATTGACTATTTCAAAACGCACTCTAACGTTTAGGAAAGGGGACATTTTTATGAAGGAAAGGACATATTTACAGTGGGAACCTCCCTAGATATTAGGAAGGCATTCGATTTCATTGGAAAGAACATACTACAATCAAGAAATTTGTGGTGTTCGTGAAGCGCCCAGTTTGCTTGTATGAACCGGTCTATGAAAAAAATCACAACTTGGAATTGAAACATGCGTGTCCAAGAGCGCTCCTCTTGAGGTCGTTTGCTCTTTTGCGTTTACATTAACGATGCCATGCGGATACCTTTAACTTCAAATATTGGCGTTTACTACGACGAAAGCAATGTTTTCTTTTCTGGCCTTAATCTCTAATTAGCAGATGGAGATGCAAATTATTTCCTTTCAGAGCTGCAGGATTGGCTCAATCGTAATGAAATTTTTGGTGTATAAACACGAAAGTGATTGTTTTTCGCCTAAAGAATAAGCATATCATTCTTCACGTGAAGTTTAAAATAAAAGATAAAAGATAAGCGCTCGTAACCGCTTCGTTTCACACCTTTTAGGTGCTCACTTTACGTACGACTTACGTTAGTGTCCAGGTTTAATACGCCGACGAAAATATGCCCTACCAGTAGGAGTTGCTACTGCCCTACCAGTGCTCAGCGGCGGTGGTGGCAAAGACAGCGGCCTGCAAGTAACACTTCTATCGCCAATTGCAGTTTCCTGGCAATACGAGCATCTCGACGACGCCTGCTGGGGGATACCACTGCGCTGCTAATCTTCACTGGCTGCCGTTCGCCCTACCCCTGCCTTGGCGTGACGTCATCGAAGCGCCGATAAAAGGACGAAGACCAGCTGGAGCGGACGCATTTGCTCAGCGGCGGTGGTGGCAAAGACAGCGGCCTGCAAGTAACACTTCTATCGCCAATTGCAGATTGGTTGTAGTTTGATATCTGTCCTTACTGTCTCAGTCATTTGCCACCACCACCGCTGCTGTTGCTCTTGTTGCTAAAGCCTGACTGTGATTGCTTTGTATGCCCGAAATAAGTGACAGTGACCCGTGTTTGGCCTGTAATGAACCCATCTCTGACAAAAAAGCATGTCCAACTTGCTCGGAATGTAATTATTCCTATCATTTCGGTACATGTTCGGGCATAACGAAGACGCCCTTTAAGGCCAATACCGCTAAAAAGAACTGGAAATGCCAAACCTGCAATGTAACAGCAGCTCGAGGGGCCGAAGCTTCTAACAGGCGAAAGCAGGAACAAGAAACTGCATTCGAGTCTGTGTTGACCGAAATTAACAAAAAACTGGCAGAAATACCGGAGATTAAGAGCAAAGTCGATGACATAATTCTTGTGAAGCAGACGGTCGAAAAAATGGAGCATTCGGTTCAGCATCTCTCGGACCAGTACGATGACGTGCTAAAGGAAATGCTACGACAGTCACATGATATTGATACCTTAAAAAAGAAGGTACAGAAGATTGAAGCAAACAGCTCTGGTCAGGTGGACCTGGACCTGCGTCAACTCTGGTCAGGTGGAGCAAAGCCTGCAACGGCAAGTCAATAATCTTGAGCAGTACATGCGGCGCCAGAATTTGGAAATTCATGGCATCCCGCAAGCCGCAAACGAAAGTTTGCTGAGTACACTACATGAGTTGGCAGGTAAACTTGAATTGCCAGAAGTGAAGGAAACAGACATTGAAGGCCTTCACCGGCTGCCTGCGAAACCCGGGAAAATTCCTGCTATACTTGTCCGCTTTGTGTCCCGTAAAATGCGTGACAACTGGATGGAAAAAAGAGGCCAGTTGAAAGCTAACAATTCTGAAGTGTACTTTCTTGATAATCTAACCCCACAAACAAAAAAGCTGTTGTGGATGATGAAAGCTAAAGCCGCCGAGACGGGTTACGAGTATGCCTGGCAAAGAAACGGAAAGCTGCTAGTGCGCAGAGCAGACGGCGAGCCGGTCATTCGAGTTGAATGCGAAGCTGACCTTGATAAGATCTGCTGAAACGGCACCGTGTGCTAACGACTGTGCTTTGTCGTTTCTTTCTTCTTTCTTTTTTTTTCTTTGATGGCAGTGCCTCGTCCAATTGATTTCTACAATGAAGAGTTGTTTAACAATCTTGTTTCCACTTCCTCCTTAAGTTCGAGCAATACTATGTCGATCTTTCACGTAAACATCAGAAGTATGAAAAATAAACTGTTTGAAATTGATGCCGCCTTGCAATCCCTTAACCACAAATTTGACGTTTTAGCTTTTACTGAAACGTGGTTTTCGTGCGAACAAGACGTAGTGGCGCTTGTCGGGTATAAAACAGAGGGTGTTTTCCGGTCACATAAGAAAGGAGGTGGTACTTCCCTTTACCTAAACGATAACTTGCAATATGATGTGTTATCCGAGTTTTCATATGTCTGTAAAGATTATGAGTCAATCGCTGTGAAGTGTGTGAACACACTGGTGGCTTCTGTTTATCGTCCGCCATCCGGTGAGGTAACAAAACTTGTGTCGTATTTGCATGGTATTTTTGAATATGCCTGCTCATTAAAATTGCCAGTTGTCTTAGTCGGAGATTTCAATATTGATGTACTTTCACCTAATGCACAACACCAAGGTTTCTATGATGTTCTTGAATTATTTTCCTGTAGGAATGTTATTCACTCCCCAACCCGCATAACGACGAATAGTGAAACCCTTATTGATCTATGTATCACTAGCCATGATGTAAATGATGTAGTTTCCGGTACTTTGACATTCGGCCTTAGTGACCATTTGCCCATATTTCGTTTTGTTCCCATTTCTAAACAGAAAATGAAGTATTCCCAAAAGCACTCGGCATTCCATCGAATAATCAGCGAAAACTCCTTGAATAATTTTACGGCCTTTATGGAATCCACAATTTGGGATGATGTTTATAACGAAACAAATCCGAGTATATCGTATGACATCTTTCTGCGTAAGGTTCAATATAGTTATGAGCGAGCATTTCCTTTGAAAGAAGTAAAGAAATACAAAAAATCAAGAAAACCCTGGGTCACCCGAGAGTTATACAGCAGAATTAAAACTCGTGACAAATTGTATGACGAATTCATTCGTTCTCGCGACGGCGATATTTTAAGTCAGTACAAGCGCATAAGAAATAAGTTAAACTCGGACCTAAAGAAAGCAAAATTAGACTTTTTTAAAAAGAAGTTTGAGTCAATTTCCAACCATCCGAGTAAAATATGGAATACAATAAGAAATTTAGTTGGTGCATCAAAGAATTCTATCTCAGATAGCCTTGTGATAGACAATGTAGAATATAGTCGGGAATGTTTAGCTGAAAAATTCAACAATTATTTTCTTGATGCGGGCGCAGCACCCGCGGGCGCAGCACCCTCGTCTAACAAGTCATGTCTTGATTGTAGGCAATACATCCCGTCCGAAGCTTCTCACTCTATCTTTTTAACACCTTGTACTGAATTGGAAATATACAATTTTCTTAGAACGTTAGACAAGAATATTGCAGCCGGGTACGATGACGTTAAAGCCACACCCATTATTGCCGTAGCTGATCTCCTGAGTTATCCTCTGGCACATATATGCAATGCCGTGTTTGAAACCGGCATATTTCCGGAGAGCATGAAAAAAGCAAGAGTAGTCGTCATTCATAAAGGGGGTCCTTTGAACATCATCGGCAACTACCGCCCCATTTCCGTTCTTCCTTTATTTTCAAAAGTAGTTGAGCATCTTTTTAAAACACGCCTAAATAAATTTCTGAACTTATCTCAAGATATCGTTAAAGAACAATACGGTTTCCGCGAAGGTAAATCCACTGAGATGGCTTTACTGAACATAAAAGATAAGTTAATTAATAATTTTGAAACACAACAGTTCACTCTGGGTTTATTTCTAGATTTTAGAAAGGCGTTTGATTCGATTAAACATGATGTGCTGTTTCTAAAATTGCCTTATTACGGAATTAGGGGCGTAGCTTTGAAGCTGCTTAGAAGTTATTTAACCGGTCGCTTACAATACACTCTTATCAATGGTTATCGATCTTCTTTAAAAACAATCACGTACGGAGTTCCCCAAGGATCAATTCTAGGGCCATTATTGTTTATTATATATATTAACGACATTGTACACATACCACGAACACCAGATATCATCTTGTATGCCGACGATACTAGTGTATTTTTCTCTGGGAGGCAGTTGAGCAGTATTAATACGGCTGTTAACACCTGGTTAGGTGAGTTGACAACGTGGTTACAGGTGAATCAACTGCAGCTAAATGTTGCGAAAACAAAATACGTAGTGTTCAAGCCTAGAAATAAACCGGATGACACCGAAATCCAAATACATTTTCAAAACTGTGTTATAGAACGTGTCTATACATACAAATTCCTTGGAGTTGTTTTCGAAGAAAGCCTGAGCTGGACGCCACATATAGATAAGCTACATGCAAACGTGTCAAGATCAATAGGAATGTTATACAAAATTAGACATCTGGTTCCTAAAACTATATTACGACAACTGTATTACGCACTGGTGCAATCTCACTTGCACTACTGCTTGTTAGTGTGGGGCACCACGACTACAACGAACATGAAACGAATAACAGTACTACAAAAACGAGCTGTTCGATGTATTGAAAATCTTCATTACTTGGAACATACCTCACCGGCGTTCTCTGAACTAAAATTGCTAAAAATTACGCAGCTGTTTGAATTCAAGCTCTTAATACGCATTTTCAACGAAATGAAGCTCGATGAACCCGCCTTTCATAAGCAGTATCAACCACCCAACATGTATTATACATTTAGGCACGAACTATACAAAACCCCAATGATTAGGACAAATTATGGGACCCAAACATTTGGTCATTTAATACCGTGTTTCTTGAACAAACATCCTGATATTCCGAAAATGGTCCACGAATCTCGTTCGATACATGTCTTCAAACGTGATGTCAAGCAGTATCTTCTTTCCCGTACTATGGAATGAATTCTGCTGATGCTGTACCGGCGGTATGATTAGTGTTTTGCATTTATGTATACTTGCTTGGCTGAATTGTTCTTTATGTTATTTCTTTGCTATTGATGTTGTTTTTTTTGCATTCTTTACTTTTTATGTTCGCTGCTACCGCTGTTAGCAATGCTCATGTACGGGTGAATGGGCCTTAGTCAGGCAGAGTCCATCTGCCTTTAGTCCACTCACCCGGGAAATTTTGTCTGAATAAATCATTTTGGAAACCTCAAAAAAAAAAAAGTTAAGAAACAATTGCGCTGTTCGGAAGTTTACTAATGTTACTAATTTCTATTACGGAGAACCTGCTACAAATTAAATCTGACTGATTTTCGTAAGCTAAACATTTTTTTTTTAGAAGGGGTATTTTCCCGCGCCCGATCCACTAGCAGCTTTGAGCGAAAAATGTCTTACCCTTCTGAGGTTTACCCTTCTGAGGCCTTCTGAGGCCTATATGTCCTTGGAGAGGTTTCGAAGAAATTTGCTAGTTGGGCGCAAACCAAGAACCAATTCTGTTAGTAAAATCGACAACTGGGTAATATTCTTGTTTAACGCTTTTACTTTCTATTACCAGGCGCTAAACAACGATGAATATTTATCAGGTTTAAAAGTACAATTACGCCACCTATGCTTTTCTTGTGTAAATGCGATATTTTCACGAAGCCAAAGTCGACTTGAAGGAACAAACAAGATTATTGGAGCGAACTTCTGCTCCCCTAACCACTCAAAGAATACACAGGCGGTGAAGCGGCAGTCTACAGAGTGACGCGCGCAGGGGAGCGCCGGCGAGTCGGATACCGCGATGTCTGCTCTGTGGGCATTTATCCCTCGGCGCGACTTCCGTCGAACCGTCGTATTACATCCAGAACACTGTAGATCACAGAAGATTATTCTACGCTGGTGACGTCAGTTCACCACACTCCCCCTATCAAATGAGATAACACGTGCGGCATAAAAAATGAAGAACGAAACACGAGCTTCACTTGGCCCGCGGATAACACAGCAAAAACAAAACATAAGTGAACAAATCCAGTGCATGGTTAGCGGCAATATAATAGGTTATATGCTCGTGGGTATCGCTGGTATCCCGCTCTGCTTTGCTCTAGTTTATTCATAAAGTTTATCTTACAACAAAACTTTATATGTTAAGGAATCTACCGTTTGTGGTTTTGCTCGGTTTGTACAAATGAGAGTGTTCAGAGTAAGATTTATTTATGCAAAACTGCCCCCCCCCCTATTTTTGACTCCTGTTGTGGTTTTGCAATGTGTTTTGTGAGTACTAGGTGTTGACCCCGTCAGGGGACAAGGACGTCACCTCTTGACGCGCCTCCTAGGCAGTTTACATTTTGTTTTTCCGACCAAAAAATTAAGCTATAGTTCTGCTAATGACTTCTCAAATTCACTGGTTTTGGGAGGGGTTGAAACACTGTAATACGTCGAGGTGAGTGCGCGAAGTTGGGCGGTTCAAATGACTGCTTACGGAGTATCGGACAGTTCAAACGTGGGGGTTCCTGAAAATATTTGTTTCCTGTTCACAGTTCCGATTAACCCGAAATTGTATGGTGTGATAAATGGATGCAATAAGGCAGAAAGTCATTCATTTCCTGCTGCTGTTGTCAGGAAGTGATTGGGTAGAGCATTCGGTCAAAACGTTCCAATAATACAAATGTCCCGCGTCCCAGCAACAGATGTGGCTTTGCTTTGCCGTGCTATGCTTTCTGGCTTTGCTTTGCCGTGCTTTGCTATGCCATGGCAGCACGAAGGCTGCAATCCATGTCCGCCAAAAGAATCGCAAAAGAACGACCAAACACGTTTCTGCAAAGAGCGAGAACTCTTGTACTTAGTTCTTCACTCTGAGGTTTATTGATCTAACACTGAGCCCCGCTGAACACCGGGGAGTCCTCACCGCAGTTCTTGCGGAATGCGTCGATGCAGTTTTTAGGGATGTTGTTCAGAACCGATCTGGTCACCCATAGCATGCAGACTGTAAGAGAATGGGCATAGGAGTGATACTTCATTTGCTGTGTGTCCGACGATGCCACAAACGTATGCCACTTATACTAGGCAAGTATTACGAGTGATATCGTGGAACATTTTTTGAAAAAACTCAGCGCAACTTACGGTTATCCAGGAAGTACGGGGTCATCACGACCATGCAGGTGCTGTAATCAGAGTACGTCATGTTTGCAGTGTATACATGACAGTCATCTGAAATGAAAGTATGTTCTTGGGGTAATTATGTAACCAGAGGAAGAAGAAAGGGAAGAGCATCCTTGACACTTGCTTCTGCTTAGATTACTTTGATGCGTGTCAGTTTAAACACAATTTAAATTGCCTATACAGAATTAATATCAAATGCATTTTGAATGGCGATTCGACAACTCTTTATTTAGTCGCGAATTGACGAACTGCGCTCGGTGAACCAAATGAAAAAATCTAAAGCTACATTTACCATTATTCAGAATTATTTACATTTATCATGCCCGGAAGGAATACATTCATATCGGGGATGACGAACAGAGCACTGTCTGTTCCGCAACGGCTTTATGACGCGGCTGAAATGATTTCACAGCAACGGCTTCGTGTTGTTTACAATAAAACATTAACTCATAGTCATTTATAATAAGTACTGAGATAAATTCCAGCACGCCCATGCAGTCACTTGAGCAGCACAATATCATGAAACGTGTTCCCAGATGACTCCAAAACACCACACGTTACAGCCGCTTTCTGTTACCGGGCCCACCCTACGGAAGCTGTTGTAGCGACAGCACACGGGAAATCACAATTATCTACCACTGCACGATGAAGTAACCAATTATGAAAAGTAAATATAACCTCACGTGAACTCCGTTGGGCGTACTTCCACACGTGTACATTACATAAAGAGGTACGGAGAACTCGCGATAAGTTTGGCTTCACCGCAATAAAGCATTCCTCTCAAGAACCCAAACAGCTTCTCAGTAAAATTAGCAGTGTCTATTCGCATTTTACTTTATTAGCAGTTGGCTTTCGATAATTCATTTAATGCTGGGTAGGACAAAAATGAAGACTTCCACATAAATAAAGTGGAACAGGCCCAGGGGCATAAACCGCCACCTTGATTTTGATTCACGTGTTAGTCTTAGTCTTTCTCCCCCAAATTAGCACAAATATTTTGTCTCAAAATCTTTTGCATTTGCGCTGCAGTGAAAGGACTTCTGCAATTTACTCCTAAGTACCGACGCCTCGCGCTATTTTATAATCACTTGTTATGGATTATTCTATCCTAATTACGTGTTATTGAAACGATTTGTTTATCACCACGCTCCATTAGGTTACATGAGTTCTTTACTGTAGTATTTGCTCGTTTATTGCTATTGATTGTAGGAATGGTATGGTCAGCTTTTTCTCAGTCCCCTGCATTCAAGGACTGGCTCAGATTGGCCGCTGTGCAATTTGGGGCGGCCTCTCTACGAGTTTGTCCCTCATCTGTGACGCGTTTTGTACCTTAAGCGTCATTTATAAACATGCCTGGGGTGGATCGGTGGGCTCACCTGAAGTGCATTTGGAGTCACTAAAGAACACTACACGTTTCATAAGAACATGTTTTGATACTTTCGATTGTGCGTGCTCTGACAAAGCCAAATGTCGCGCTCGTTCATTGAGAAAGCTTGTGAATGTACACAGGCCGTTAATTCACATGCCTGTAGGTGGGCGGCTGCAAGGTTTTTTTTCTACGTAGCGCTAAATATTTTCTTAGGAGCACCGACTCTCCCTGAGTCAAATAATAAATGCGTTTGAAGCTAACAAAAATGCATGCTGACTTTTCCTAGCCAATTCCGCTATTACACTTTGGTTAGCTAACGAAAAATAACCAAATCAGTAAAATATTCATAATTTCTTGTGCTGTTAAAATTAACTTCGTCTAGTATGTTGCTCATGTGTGCAAAACTTTGGGCAGAATCAAGCCAATGCTAAAGTGCTTCCTGCTTAAAGTAACTTAGACACAAAGAAAGAAGGGTATTTTCATAAAGTTTGAAAGGATAAAAATACAGGGATTTTACCTCCATCCATAGTGTAGATGGGCTGGTCTGGACTGTCTTCAAATTGAATGTTAAAAGAAGAGACTTTCCTGCGATCATGTAAACGAGCAAAATAAAGACAATGGATCTGCTATTTCCGCGCTGAAATTTATTCTAGGTAATTATTGCCATTTCCTTTTCCGTTTGTGTTTTGATCCTGCAGTTGTATTTTTCCACCAAATTTGCAGATGTGAAACTAAAAGCTCGGTTCCTGAATGTGCACAGAAATGAACGCCGCAGTACTTGTTTAGTATTACGGAACCATACCACCCGACAGCGCTATAACGAAGGATAACTTGTAATAAATAATATCCAAACTGACAATGTATGTTCACCTCCACATAACTATGAAAGTTACCCAATATCTGGTCAGCAGAACCACGATCAGCAGATGACAGGCACCACCACCAGCCACACACAAAACGCCAAGAGCGTGTTCACTCACACATTCGCCACGTTTATTGCACTGTACATGCATTCGACTGTACTGTGCTCCCAAAGTTAGGAGGTGTTGATCTGGCCAGTCAGCTCACCGGAGTGTTAAAACTGTTGGCTGACATAACTTCTTTCCGCAGGTTTTCGAACTCAGTGCAGCCTTTGGACTTCACTTCTGAAGGGCGTGAAGTCTTTTTGCCCGCTCTTTGATCCAAATTACCCGTTCACCAAAACCCCAACAGTTCTACCCGATAAGCCATACCTCAGCCACGGGAATCATTATTTATTCCTTCAAATATTGAGCACAAAAAGACGACCTGATAAAGTTCGGTATTCCCCACAGAAGGCGGCCTCAAAAACTATTTGTCCATCGATAGGAATTGTGCTTTCAGTGGTTAGGCAGGGTTAACGTTTTGATACACCAATTAATCTGGATGTTTACATCATAACTGCGTTTATGTTTGATTGCTGCCAGTTTCATTTTATACAAAGCAAACAAAAAATAATAAACTTTTGTTCGGCCACTGGACTTTAAACTCGCTTCATACCTGCGTATAAAACCACAATACTCTATTTTTATCGTCGAAACGCAGTGAACGAATGGGTCCAGCCTGAAAACATACGGGAAATTGGGTTATTTTTTTCTTACGGGTGAGCGTGCCTTCTGCTCTAATGGCGCACTGATAGTGTCGGCGTGTAAACGTACGTATAAAACATAGAATCAGGGTAAGACAATGAGGAAGGCTTATATGACTCAGAAGGCAAACGTCACAAAACTGAAAGCACATTATTCAGAACATGAGCCTCATTTGGCGAGGAACATTTTTAGAAATAGTTTTATTCCTCAGATCGCAAAAGAAAAGTCCCTCGATATGAGACGCGGTCTGAGAAATAGATTGGTGTCCACACAGGACACACTCTAAAAAACGGCAACCTCGCAGTAGGCACTGGCTATTCTCGCTCTTGCAGTGGAAGTAACATAAGTTCCATGATGGCCAACCGCACAAAAAAACTGGACGAAAACATGAAAAGCAAAGAGACAACAAGCGCTGATTTTCAACTGTTAGCCATCATGCAACAGTTCCAACGAGCCCAGCTTACAACACTCCTGCAATATAGCAGATTCCCTAACGAATTTCCTTACCCATAACTCATTCCCAGAGAAACGCCTTTTCTGAACAGCCGCAAACTGCACAAAATTTGCAAGAGCATGCTGGTGTTCTGTGTAGTAATCTATTCGACTCATTCGACTCATTCGACTAAAGTGATTTCGCATCCTGGCCACAAGCAAACATTTTGAAGGCCTTTGGTTCCAGAAAACTATTACTTGTGAAAAACAGCCATTGCTTCATTCCACAAATCCTTGACCCAGTGCTAACTTCCCGCTATAGATGTTGTCAGTTAAGATGGGGTGACCTGAAAGTGTAATTAGCGTAACTAAAGTTTGGGAATTGATAGTCAGCGCTAGTGTCTGTGTGTCTTCTTCTTCGCTGTCCTCGTTTAAAGCGCTGTTTCCCAGTTTAAGTAACTAGCCTACCCGACAGGCCGCTTATAAAAGGGGCAATGACAGAAAGACATGCAAAAAAGAGGGACGTCAGTACGCGGTAGCTATAGCACGGAAGTTGGTGTCGCATAACCTTATAACCGTTTGAGGGATTCTCCCGCATGGATGCACTTCAAATCCATGATACTGGGTGTACGTGCCAGAGGAACGACCCCGTAGAGTGCACATGCACGCCGTTTCGTCATTCATTTCTGGGCTATCATGTCTCTCCGTACCTTAAGAAACAACGTGACGTAACCTTTTACTGATATTTTCCTCTAAACGTCGGCCGAGAACCTTGGGCCCGTCTAACATGTTAAAGGAGCCATGAAGACAAAACACAAGTTTGGTTCATTCAAAAGACGGCCTCGCTAGGTTAGGATCATACTGACACCAGTTTTAACATAAACCTCGCTCAAATAAGCTACATAATTAGAAAAAAAGGGAATGGCCATGAGACCCACTCGCTCATTTCCCGCAACTGAACCTATGATGTCATTCGAGCCTGCTCTGCGATTGGCGGAGGCCGGCAAAAGCAAACGCAAATTAGGCTGAGCTTATAAGCTTGCAGAACGAGCTATTTGTGCTTAAATTTAGGGCACATTCTTTTAAAGCAATAAGAATGGTGGGACAAACAGCGGAAGTTACGAAAGCACGGGTAAACATATGATGCGTACTGCTGTTGCTACTGCGCGCCCTATGCTTGGTTTAGCTGCACAGCACTGCGGGGCTTCGGGGTTGTCTCAGACGGCACTGGCCGATTGACGCAAGCAACGGTGTCTTACGTGAACATATTTGCCGAGCGAGCACTGTTTCACGAAACGATTATTTTCTTCCAGAACAAAAACCAGCCAGGCTTAAATACGGACAAAAACAAACCAAAGGCGGAAAACGGCTTGCCACGGTATAATGGCGCCATCTAGGTTGCAGTAGAATACCTCGACGCAACACCGCCGTACAGGGTAGAGACACCCTTTGAACGGTCCCGTGCCGCTGCAATTGGGTCGACGTGCTCAACGCGTTGTTGTTTCCGTTTCCCACGAGAACCAGCAACGCAAAACACATACGATGATTCAAACTTCGCCAGTAAACTGCGTTGCAGCGATAATTTTAGCGCGGTTTTGATGCAATGACTTGCTTCGGCGGCGTGCGAGCAACCCAAAATGGCGGCGCCAGCGTATATGTGTATCCACCCTGCACGACGGACGCGTGAACAAGGCACCCTAGGCTGCAGAGCGATCGGTTCATGTGATGTCATTGCAGACCACGAAAACACGTGATTTAGCGGGAAAATCAAAATTTTAAGTTAAATTGAATAATTTCTCAGTGAATAAAGCATCGTTTGTATCCGGACAAGCGCTGGGGGCCCTATAAAACGCGAAATCTTTCGAATAAAACAAACTTGTATTTTGTCTTCATGGCTCCTTTAAGAGAATGGGCGCCAAGAAAGCCCTTGTGGGTAACAATAGAGCAACTGACGGGCGGGTGCCGTTGAGGCCCATGAAGTGCCAAGCGTAGCCAGTGTTCCTCGTGCTGGGGTCAAATTTCGTCCTGGTCGCGTTGAGGCACTGGTAAGTGGGGCAGTCGCTGGACCCGTAGGCCACCACCAGCTCCGGTAGGGCTCCGATTGCCTGCGCGTCAAGATACCGCGCTGGCACTGCAGGGTAAACAGACAACTTACTACTTTCTTTTTTACAGCGATGGCCTTCGGCCAAAAAACTAATGCATGTCCCCATAGACCGGTTGGTAGACCGAAAAGCTCTGACAAGTCTGGACACACGGCGCGTGCCGTAAACCGGGC
Organism: Haemaphysalis longicornis; assembly: GCF_048455015.1. Lineage (NCBI taxonomy): Eukaryota > Metazoa > Arthropoda > Arachnida > Ixodida > Ixodidae > Haemaphysalis > Haemaphysalis longicornis. The sequence goes on from NW_027526233.1 coordinate 1,026,056, forward strand.
TTTCACTGTGCCGAAACGGTTGCTGGAAAATCACGAAAAAGGAATGGTTCTTGTTAAAACAATACACGCATCGATCATGAAAAACGAGAACAATAGTAGACACACGTCTCATAAAATATGTATTGGTATGACTTTAGATCAATCTTAACGCCTGTACTTATGCGCGAAAAATCGTCAAGGGGTTCGTTCTTCGTTTGTTATTTGGGCCTTGTAAGGTTTGACGATAAATTTGGCGCACTTTAATTAAGGGAATGTGAGACGCACGTTCAGCTTGCATACTTTTCTCAACTTTCTTGAGACGAAGAAGGAAAGCTGTTTTTCTTTACATTAAGACCGATTTATCCTGTCAGCGTCCACCGTATTTGTAAGCGTGTTAGCGTACGCTCACTTGATATTGCTCGGTTTGCCAAGAGTTTGAAAATATTACGGATAAACAGGTTACAACACACCTCTAGGTGTGAAGCGTTACGAGTTGCGCAGAAGTATTTGCATGCTTAAGTACTTGCACGCTGAAAAGAAGACGCACATGATGCTTGCTTGCCTGATTTAGCCCTAGCAAAATCAATTGTTCTTTGTAGGCCAAGTTCCTTCATACGGAGTGATCCGTGTGGCAACGGTGGTTGAAAAGGCATGTGCCCATGAAAGCGCATGCTTTTCGTAATGAGGACAGAAAACGTGTAAAATAATGGCGTGCATTATGCTTCATGTGACGTGGAAACCAAGGCGCAACACGCGTTCGCTGTAAGAAAGCAGAACGAACCTTTCTTTTATCAGACTACTTTTATTACGAACCCTCGAATTTGACTTCTCCTTCCTAAAGTAAAGCTCTCCTATTTTGAACGTAAATGATTTGCAGCCTAATGCTTGCCAATCCAACAGCACTGTTTATTGTACGTTTATTTCCAGAAACACGGAATACATTATCACTTAAAAATCCAAAATTAATGAAGTGGTAAGCTCACAAAAAACTCCGATTCCTAACAAAATTAAAGAACAGCCTGATTTATGCAAGGTTAATTTAAGGCATGTCTTTAACTGAGATAGTTCCCCGAAAAAAAGGCCCCGCCAATACACACGGAGCAATCGATTCACGCGTACGCATTAGCTTGTGTCAAAAGATTTACGAAGCCAAGTTTCTTTTGGCTGAATCTTTTTCGAGGTCCAAACCTACATAAAATCCTAGCCATAACCCTCTGAAAGGTTGAATTACAGTTACCTGTAATTCAATCGGTGCATGTTAGCAGCACTGCGAATGGGATAGTTTTAAAATATACTTGGCAAGTCCATTTGAAGAAAATAATTTTTGAAGGTATGTGCGGGCAGCCTTGAATTGTGAAACGTTTCCCATGCTAGAGTAAATTTGGTGAATCGCTTTTTAAACCGAATCTTTCTGCTAACTTTCTGCCAGATTTGAAAGGGGCTGCTGCTGCTAGGGGGATACATGCGGCGCATTGTTTTACTACGCTTACAAGGCCAAGCGCATTTTCCCGCAGGTACCCATGAACGAGTCGCGGGGGGCCACCAGGTAACGCTCCCTTTCACGGGCCACCCGAGAGGACGGCCGGGGAAGCGACTGGTGGGGAAGGGGGCGCTAGGACAAACCCAGTTTCTACATGCATCACGTTCTCGGAGCTCGGAGCTGGTGACGACATCGCCGGGAATATTGAACCTCTGAACTTCTTTTTCCATACATCTGCTATCACTCGACACTGTACCCAACTACGCAGAGCACTATAACACCATAAAAATGTCACACGCAAGTTCATATGTATGCCACATTTAAAGCTTCGCTTTACGTCAATTATCAGTGTGCGTGAGAACCACAAATAATATTGTGATCTGTAAAATATTTCGCGCTTTTTAATTAACTGATTATACTTCTACGCTGAATCCTTAGGGACTCTATGTATGAAAGGGTATGGGTGATTCTAGGATGCTGCAGGTGACTACGACAAAATATGATTAATATTGGCACGAGCCAGAAAGGAAATGCCAATTCATAAACATATCCGTTATCAGGGTCATCAGAGAGTGGGCAACAAACACCAACTACAACCTTACCGCGAATCCGTTTACGGGCTGAGGTTTTCCGGGGATACAACCATATTCGAAGTAATAGCAAGCCCAGAACGTGAAAATATACTTGCACGTTTCGTATATAAACCAAACCATTTTAGCTTAATGCACACACTACGTTGGTTTCGCTCCAAGATATGAATTGCAAATGCAAGCAAAGAAGTCCCCCATAGAAATTGAGGGTGGCTTGTAAGGGTCTACAGCTGCGCTTCCCTGGGCGGTATAATTGACAATTGTTAGTCTTCCTGTAGGGCTCAGCGGAAATGGTGTCCTGTCTCTCCTTTTTGGCGCAAATTGCCAGAAACGCTCGTGTGTTTATCGCTTCACGCACGTGAAAAGGAAGCATTTAGAAGAAGGAAACAGAAAAAAATGCATTCAAACGTTTAGAGCCGTAAATCTAGCATTGGGCGACGCGCAGAGTACTATATTTTTATGAGCGGTGCAAAATATACTACCAGTCTGCCGAAATGACAAAGATGGGGAAATGCAAAGATTCCCAAAATGAAGTCCGTCATCAAACCAACCCACCCAGAAACTGCGCTGTTTTTGCGAACACGTTTGTGATCGGAACGGTTTATTAACCTTAAATTGGGCTCACTAGTCCGTCACTGATGCGGGAATTCCACAGCTTCCTGTAGTGCTCAACCGTTTAGTCGTTAGACAGAAAGTTACATTTTCTGTCTAATTTTGCACATCCACGCGCCCCTCTACAAATCAAATCTGCATCGACCATGACGGAATGGCGCAATAGGATACACGCAGGCTTCACAACGCGATGGACCCAGATCCAGGGAAAGCGTTCTAATTTTTCTTGGCTTTAATCCCGACCATCATCATCGTCAGAGAAAGTTGGATTTAGTGCAGTGTGTTTTGGGTGGACTACTCACGGCATCAGTGAGAGGCTGAACGCTTTGTTTAAATAAGGGGGACTATCGGAAGTGCTCGAAGGTCCCGTTCGGTTAGTGCTGCGTGAGGTCGAACCCAACCTCAATTGAAATTAAAATTCTTATGGGAGGTCAGGTGTAGCTGAATGCAGGTTTTTCAACCTGTGGAGTAAAGGCGGAATATCTTTTTGAACCTTAGTAGGTAAAATAGAAGTTCGGTGAAGTAAAGTTTGAAGTGTGTTATTACTGGAGTGGCTTGCCAGAGTTGGTTGCTTAGCATTGGTAACGCACACTGGTAACGGTGTCTTGAGAGGGCGACATCGGTGAAAAAAATCATTCCTTTAACTTTGTATTGATTCAGTAAGCAGAAATACAGAAATACTCGGTTTAATGCGAAAAATTGGGCTGAATTCAAATTGAAAGAGAGAGGGCAAACCAAATGCCGTTCCCAACATTACCTGGGTTTTAGATCAGGGGTGCTAATCCAGAAGACCCGGGATTCCCGAAACTGGGCATCCACAAGCCCAGACGACGGCCCCGTAACATCACGGTAAAATTTCAAGGCGGAAGTAAAATACTTTGAAATGCGATTCATGCTATTTCGTGATTACTGAGGTCACGTGACCGGCCCAGGGCAGCGCGCTCCGAGGAGGCACACCCGCCGCCGTGGCTCAGTGGCGTTGCGCTGCTGAGCACGAGGTCGCGGGTTCGATTCCCGGCCGCGTCGGCTGCTTTTCTGACGAAAGCGAAAAGCAAGAACGCCCGTGGGCACGAGGTTTCACGCACGTTAAAGATCCCCAGGTGGTCAAACTAGGGCGCGCCTTATCACCTGCGTTGCGTCGGCGCGTTAAACACTATATGCAATCAAATAAATCAAAATCCAAGGAAGCGAGACTAGAGTGCGACGCCTTTTTTTAGTGCGGTCTCTCTCTCCTGTTGCCTACTGGAATCAAGCAAATCCAACTACTTTATTATAAGGCGGTTTTATTTTATTAATTTGCATTTCACTACAATGTTTATTTATTTTCAGGCGTTCATAAGAGCTTTATGTTTGATATTTTTCCGTAAGAAAAAGTTTCTGTCAACAGTGCGATACAATGCAATCACGTGACTATGGCCCGTTTCAAAAAAGAAAGCGGGTTATGTAAACACGCCATATTCAAAATAATTGCTGATGGGTATTGCGCTATTGAAATACTCCACAAGCTTTCCGATACAGAAGTTCCTCGCGGCACTTAAGTCTGCTTACGTGCTTAGAAGGCAAAAGTCTGGCGATATGGAGTGACCAGATATTGTCACAATGAAAAGGGGGCTTCAAAGCTGAAGTCCGTAGCTGTCCAGCTCGCGGCGTACTTTCTGTTGGCGCGCTTCCCCGGTGTGCTTTGCTAGAACTTGTACCTGCTCTGTTCAGGTATCTGTTAGGTGCTAAAGATACTTGTTAAGTGCTAGTTATGTCAAGATACATGTTTGAAATAAAGGCGTGATTTCAATTAGCTTGATTTCAATTTAGAACATCGTTGATGACTCCGCTGCTCAAGCGGGCTCCATGTGGTAGGCCTTTTATACGCAACTTCGCAACCTATAAAAGCAAAGTAACGCGTTCCGCAAGGGTCAATTTTAGGTCCACTTCTCTTTGTAGTATATATTGATACGTGGTAAAGCTGTATTTACAATGGTGTATTTACGATACTCCTTCAGAGGCTAATTATTACAAAACACGGTGGAAGAGAACACCACGCACGCCACGGAACGAACGCGCTTCTTGATGATGATCCCGGCTAGCACAGTACATGTATAGCCTCCTCTTTGCGGGGAATTCAATTAATGCCCCGTAACACAACCCCCCCGGTGGTAGAAGCGCCATCTCGTTGCTTTCCAGGGTAAATCTGTAGGTTGCGATCGGTATGGCTTAAGACGCGCGACGTGGACGACGTCTTTTTGTGGCAAATGGGATGAGTCTGACGGAACCAGCAGGGCGATTTCGTAATTGACTTCAGTCACTTGGCGTACGGCACGATATGGGCTAGAAGATTTTCTGAACGCCTTACGTGGCGTGCAGGACACCAGAGCAGCACCATGCATGCAGGTGCAAAGTGGCGGGTGCTGTGGCGGCTGTCGTAGCGACCCTTTTGAGAGCGCTGGGACGAAGCGAGCCTCACGCGAGCAATGTTGCGGGAAAAGTCAGCGCGGGCGATGGCATATTGTGCATATATGGAAGGTGGCATGGGGTATTCAAATAAAGTGTCCAGCGGTAACGTCAGCTCTCGGCCGAATAGGAGGTAGAAGGGAGAGAATCCGGCAGTATCAAGGCGGGACGAATTATAGGCAAACGTTATGTAAGGCAGGGCAATGCCCCAGCCACCATGGTGGTTAGAAACGTACATTGAAAGCCTATCTGTTAAAGTCCGGTTAAGGCGCTCTGCGAGGCTGTTGGTTTGAGGATGGTTGGTGGTAGTAACCGCGTGAACGATTGCGCAGGAGCGGAGGATGTCGTCGACTACTCGGTAAAGGAAGTATCGTCCGCGGTCTGTCCGGAGCTGGCGAGGAGCGCCATGGTGTAACATGACGTCGTGCAGGAGGAAATCGGCGATGTCGATTTCGCAGCTGGTTGGAAGAGCCCAGCCCACGTGATTGCGTATCGTGTCGAATAATCAGTGGCCACTGCAATCGACTTGTTGCCATTCGCAGACCGGGGAAAGGGACCAAAGACATTTGAACCAACTCGGAAGAATGGCACGGTAGGTGTATCTAGCGGCTGAAGAAGACTGGCGGGTAGCGTGGTAGGCACTTTTCTGCGTTGGCACATGTCACAGGCGCCGACGTAACGGCGAATCCAGGGGTAAAGCCCCGGTCAGAAGAAGCGGCGTCCGACGCGGTGAAAGGTCCGGGAAACCCCTAGACGGCCAGCTGTTGGAAGGTCGTGGTGCTCAGGTACTACAGGAAGCAGATGAGGACCATCCGGGCGGACATTGCGACGATAGACGACGCCATCCTTCATTTGGAACAACCGCAGTGAAGGGTCGGAAGGGGCAGCGGTTAAGCGGTCGATGATCCTGCTCAAGGAGGCGTCAAGGAGCTGCTCAGCAGCAAGCTGTTGAAAGGAGGAAATATCGAGGTGGCGAGTGAGTCCGAACTCGTAAAATCGGGAGGCTTGACTGGGTAGCACGATAGACAGTCAGCATCTTGATGTAGACGACCGGATTTATAGACTACAGAATATGAGTATTCCTGCAGCCGCAGGGCCCAACGACCGAGGCGTCCGGTAGGGACTTTCAAGGACGCAAGCCAGCATAGCGCCTGGTGATCTGTCACGAAGGAAAAGTATCGACCCTACAGGTATAGGCGAAATTTGGCGATAGCCAAACTAGGGCAAGGCACTTCCGTTCGGTAATAGAATAATTTCCTTCAGCTGCGTCAGCAGGCGGCTGGCCTAGGCAATAACGCAGTCGTGGCCGGATTGGTGTTGAGCCAAGACGGCTCCAATGCCGTAGCCACTAGCGTCAGTCCGTACTTCCGTGGGGAGCGGCCACATCGAAGTGAGCTAAAATGGGCGGCGTTGTGAGGCCAGATATCAGGGTCTTGAAAGCGTAAGCTTGCTAACTGCCCCACGAAAAGACGGAATCCTTTTGAGAAGGTCGGTGGGAGGGCGGGCGATATTAGCTAAGCCTCAGATGAAGCCACGGAAATAGGAGCTTCGAACGTCTTCGATGACGTTCGAAGACACAAAACTTCGACCGTCTTTCGATGACCGGGGCACCGGAAAATCTCTAACCGCCTTGATCTTGTCGGGGTCCGGCTGTACTCCCTTAGCGTCGACAAGGTGGCCCAAGATAGTTCGCGCCTGGCGAATTGACATTTCTCGGAGTTAAGTTGTAGATTCACCTGACGGAAAATAGCAAGGATTTAGGACAGGTGATGATGATGAGTCTCGAACGATGGAGGAAAGATAATGACGTCATCGAGGTAGCACAGGCATGTGGACCATTTGAATCCCCGCAGAAGAGAGTCCATCATGCGTTCGAGGGTAGCTGGCGCGTTGCAGAGACCGAAAGGCATAACCTTGAATTGATATAATCCGTCTGGGGTGACAATGGCGGTCTTTTCTCGGTGCAGCTCATCGACTGCAATCTGCCAGTAACCTGAGCGTAGGTCAATGGACGAAAAGTACTTGGCACTGTGTGGACAATTTAAGGCGTCGTCGATTCTGGGTAGAGGGTACACGCCCTTCTTGGTTACTCGGTTCAGGTGGCGGTAGTCTACGCAGAATTGCCAAGTATCATCTTTTTTTACCAAAACCACCGTTGAAGCCGAGGGGCTGTAGGAAGGTTCGATAATTTCCTTGGCGAGCATCTTGTCAACCTATTTCCGGATGATGCCTCGTTCACTATGGGACACACGATACGGACGCCGATGAATGGGCAGCGCATCACCTGTATAGATCCGATGGGTGACTGTAGAACTTTGCCCCAAAGCTTTGTTGCCAAAGTGAAAGACGTCGGTAAATGATGCCAGAAGACAGCGCAGTTGGCTTGCTTGTGGGGGTGACAGCTTTGGGCTGATCATTGGTGCGAATGTATCTGCAGTGGGAGGGAGCGGATCGGAGACTCCATGTTGAATTGGCGGATGGTTGAAAGCGAAAGCAGAAATGTCGGGTGCACGGAGAGGAGTAAGGGTAGCGATTGCAATTCCTTGAGGAAGGACTTGAGTGCGAAAGCCAAAGTTGATGAGAGGCAAGCTAACGCTGTTGTGCTTGATGGTAAGAACGGTGTGTGGGAGGGCAACACCGCGTGTCACGAGAACGTCTACGATGGGAGCGGCAAGATAGTGACCATCAGGAACCGCCGGGGAGTAGCGAGAGGAGCATGGGCCGCTGCTTGACATGGCAGGCGAACGTATTCCCCGTAGCATAAGCACAGCGGGGGTGCGTCGCTATCAAAAACCTGTAACTCGAGATGTAGGAGTCCCGCTGAAAAATCTATCAGCGCGGCATGTTCAGGCAAGAAATCGCGGCCAAGGATAATGTCGTGACGGCATTTGTCCAAGACAAAGAAAACTACAGTGGTGTTGTGGCTGGCGATACTAACGCGAGATACTAAAGCGATACTGACGAATTATAACGTTAGTATCGAAAACGTCCCAATGACATAAGTTTTAGCACAGCAAAAATTGAATCAGTCTGGATTAAATTTGACAACGTTGCTTTTCCAGTTGCAAGAAATACTATCAAAGCATCCATTTGCCGCTCTCCGTCCGCCTGTTACACTGACGTCTGCAAAGAACTCGAAGAAATCCTGAACAAATTAAATCTGGAAAACAAAAACACCATTTTTGTAGGTGACATAAACATTCACATCACTGACGTAACAGATGGCACATGCTCAGAGTACTCTAACTGATTCGTTGTTAATTGTTTGGAATCTTTAATACGATCAGCTACTTGGTGCGTGCCACATGGTCCGCCACGCTTATTGACCACGTCCTACCTAACTAAGTTTCGCCTCAAATTCCTGGAGTTGTCGAATTTAACATCCCAGAGAATTACCCTATTTCATACTACTGGAAAGTCGTACCCAATCTAAACCTCATACATTAACAAGCCACTCATTTGAGTCCAGTATATATACCGAAATCAAATCGCTTGTTGACTAGAGGGACGTGTTGGAGGAACACTACCCAGAAACAGCATTCAACTTATTTTCTTCTAAAATAGTAGAATCAATTAATCAATGCCCGTCACTGACTCCCATCCATAAGCGATATTCCGCCCCCAGGAACCTATGGATAACGAATAGTCCTACGCCGTATTCGTAAAAGAGACAACTTTTACAAGAAAGTAAAAGCTCGGCCTTACAATATTCCTCCTAAAATTCGCCATAAAAAGTATTCGCAAACCCTCGATGCATCGTTGAAACAAGCTAAAAAGAACTACTACCAAAACAAAATTCTTCAAAACGGTAACAACACCCATAAGAACTGGCAACTAATCAAAGAATTCCTTAAGCTTGGTGACGAGCAATCCTCTATAACGGAAATTAACTAGAGTATTCAGAATTTAACGAGTGCTGTAGACATTGCTGACTCATTTAACACTTTCTTTTCTAAAGTAAATGTAATACAGACTAGTAACGTTTCATGCCTCCCTAGATGTTCCCATAATTTTTACCTGCGTCCTACCTCGGCTGACGAAGTCCATGATGTAATTTCAGATTTAAAAACCACTGGCCCTGGGTTACATTTAATTCACCCTTTTAAAATAAAGCTAGTTTCTCGCGACGTGTTCGCTGTACTTGCTAGCATATTCAATAACATATTTACGACCGGCGTTTTTCCGCCTGAACTTAAACGCGGCAAAATTGTTCCAGTCTTTAAAATAAGAGAGCGTAATGTTTTAGCTAATTACCGCCCTATAACTATTCTTCCTTTCTTTAGTAAATTAATCGAGAAGCTCATTTCAGATCGTCTAATGGCATATTTCCCTAAATTCAACCTTCTAACCAACTGCCAGTTTGGTTTTCGACCTAATCTCTCAACAGAACTGGCGCTTATAGAATTTACAGATAAGATTAAACAGCTCATTCACAAAGGTCACTGGGCTGGAGCGGTATTATTAATTTTTTTTTTCAGTAGTGTACATGCCTAACAGGAGACCAGGGCTAAATGCGAAAACCGCCTGACGGGGTCCCGGCCCCCTTTCCACGTTAATACATCAAATCACATCAATACATTAATGAATAAATAAACAGTTGTATCAGAGTCACTCGGAGCATAATGCAGAAAGGAAAACATTGAAACAGCGCACTTATCAGTTTCAACAAAGTAACAGAATATTTCTGCAAATGAAGAAAAAAAAACACGAACATGAGCATTTATCAGTTTATACATTACCAGCTTGCCCTCACGAATAGATATTCATTAGCGTACAAAAATGTAAACCATATTGATAAATACACAAAAACAAAAAGATAAAATTTGTACTGATCTTCATTCATGGTGATCGATTTTGCCAGATATCAAAGTATTCAACGTTGTTTTGATCCCCTTTTTCTAGTCCACTAAAGCTCTCGATACCATTCATCATAAAATTATTTTGTATAAATTGAAATCATTGGGAATTTGTGGGCCACCTCTAACACTTTTGCGGAGCTACTTAGCAGACAGGACCCAAGTGGTACGTCTTTTAGACGCTACTTCCCAACCTATAAACACGGGCTTTGCGCGAAAAAGACACCACACACAGGACGGACGGCACGAGCAATATTGACTTGCCTACGTGCCTAAATAACACAACTTGTATTCTCTACGCTGATGACACCACAATATTAAAGGGACACTGAAGTGATTTGTAAACATTGCGGGATTACTAGCGCAACTTGTAGTCCGCAGTCCATAGCGCATGTTTCGACCACTCTGAGCGCGTTTACACGAATTTATTTAGTGGAAAAATCAATTAGAAAATGCTGCCCTCCTCTCTGCACCCTCGCCCATTTTCTGTGGCGTTTTCGTGTGACGCCAGGAGGAGATGAGCTGGCAATTGGCTGCACAACTGCATGGCTCGCTGACCTTCTGACAGAGTCAGTCGGCCAAGCGTTTAGTCCGCCGGCCACCGACGGGTCGTCGCAGTGCGCTCGCTCGGTTGAAACTAAACCACACCATAGTTGTGAATGGCCTTTCTTTACTTTGTTAGTTTGTACACTGTATCAATCTCCGAGTTCAGGTCGCTCCACACAAGCTTTGCACAAGTGCACATGCGACGCTTCGCTCACTGGTACGCTAGTAGGGAAATCTAAGTCCACTTGAAGGCGGGAGAAGAGTGAGCGAAGTCAATATGGGTATTAAGGAAATAAAATCAACTGAAGCTTTTACCTTACAGCGCAAAACTAGCGAGCAGGAAGCCCGTTTTTGCTTTGGGTGAAGAAGCGCAGCGGTCAGCAGCACGACCACACATGTGCGAACGCTTTTCCGTCTAAATGCAGCTGGTAGACGTGCGATATTGTAGAAGTTTGGGGGACGCTTACTGCACGAGCGCAATACAACAAATAGTCACCTAAGAAACTTGAAATGCTAAAACTAAATAAACGTGTAAACTGATTATATTTTCATCGCTAGCAGCGCTGGCTCGTGGACGGGTGGTCTGAAGCGCTAGGATTATAGTTTTTGCAAGTCGCAAGTTCGAATCCTCGAGGGTGCATGCTTTTTTTTTTTGCAAGTTGATTTTTCTGTTTGCGGCCGATGTTTTCTAAACTGAGTTTACCATTTTTGGGCCATAATGTTCACTGCTCCACGAGCGTGTTCTCAGAACGCGCGCAGACTGGCACTGTTCTTGTTGGCATGTTGTTGCCACAAACACCGGCTACTTGCGGGCAGTGGGCACAGGCCAGAATCAGCAGACCCTTGTGGCCTCGTGCGAACACGGTTTCTACGATACAGGCATGAGTGACGCAAGCGCCGAATATGCGGGAGAAGCGCATGGCATTTCAGCGTCTGCGGTGACGCGGAGGGCGTTCATCCACTGCGTAGGCCTCGGCTAGTGATTGCTACGATTCCAAGCCATCCTGGGAGGCTTATCTTAGGCCTTTTACAGCCGACAACATGGCAGAAGCGCGGTATGACAATTACTGAGATATTGAGAATGCCATCCAACGATGCCCTCGGATGTCAAGCATGTTGTTTTAGAGAACCGAAACCAAAACTTGTTTGAATGCTAACCTTGGACATCGCCCAATCAAGGCGCATCTCCTCCAGTCGTCACAGCAACCGCCACAGGCCTCGCGTGCTAGTTTTTCTTCTTTCCCGCTTTATAAAATATTTACCGACTTATCACCCGGTTAAACGATGAAAAGTGTGGTACTTTGAGCCAGTCTGCGCAGTGCAAGCAAAACCGGGAGCTTGACAAATTCATATCAGTGTCCCTTTAACAGCTGATCCTAATCTAGACGCCCTAACTGCAACGGTAAACGAGGACCTCGAAAATATTGCCGCATGGTGTAATAAAAATTCACTCCAGGTAAACCCCAGAAAAACAAAATATTTATATTTAATACCTCAATAGGCATCCAGTTTCCGTTCGAAGCGTTTGTTTTGAGCGTACCGCCATTCCTGTGTCAAGCACAGTAACGTTCTTCGGAGTTCTGCTCGACAGTCATCTGAAATTTATTCTCCACGTGAAATAACTTGCAAAAAATTCGTTTTGGCATACGCGTCCTAATCGGATCTCGGAGTTATTTTCAGAAACATATCCTGATATCTCTATACTATGCATTTGTTCAGAGTCATCTTAATTACTGCTCATCTTCATGGGAAAACACATATTGTACTCATTTGTCATGTCTTCATCATTTACAAAACCAAGCAGTTCGCCTAATTACATTCAGCCCTTACAACACATCGGCGCTACCCATCTACACAAGTCTGAAGATTCTACCGCTAAAACTTGCTTTTTAACTGGGCGCTAACATCTTTCGGGCTCGCACACACGACATTATCATTAGTAGGCTCTTAGATTCCCACCTAACAAACACCGACCCCACAAGATTTGCATAAGGCCTTGACTTACTGCTACCTAAGGCCTTCACTAATTACGGCAAACAACCATTTTCGCAGGCATTCAACCATGGAATTCATTACCAATAACAATTAAATTATCTTATTCTATGCGTTCATTACACAGTAGTTTAAGATCGTTTTTGCTTAACAATCTTTAGGAATAAAGAAGTTTCGTATAGTACTTATACCTGTCTTTCCAGATCTAATATTATATAATTTCTTGTTGTAGTGCTTGCATATTTTATGGGCGTGTTACACTGACCCGTACCTAACTGCGATATTTTAGTACTTCTACAGTATATTGCTTCTTCATTGTACAGTAGTTTAAGACCATGCTTGCTAACAATTTTTTCTGAATCATAATTTTTGTGCTTTCCCCTGTTTATAGTACTCAAACCTATTTTTCTGGAGCTAATATTCCATAACTTCTTGTTAAAGTGTTTGCATATTCAATTAGCGTGCTAAACTGACCTGTACCTCGGCTGCCTACATATTTTTAACAATATTTTCGCATTTATTAACAGGAGGTCCCCCCGACAGCTTTACTTTGGGACCTCCTTCTGTACTTATAATTATACTTAAAACTGCGCATTCGGACGGGACAAGGAAAAGAAGACAGAGTACGGGCGCAGTTTTCCTTGGCCCGTCCGAATGGGGAGTTTTAAGTATGAATATGACCCAACTAGCCCAACAACATGCTTTGCTGAGCTGTACTAATAACTACGCGCGATGTGTATGTACCGAAACATGTTTGAGAATATCCTTGAATCCTTGAGAGCCGTATTGAAAAATCCTGTTCAAAATCAAGCAGGATCGTACCGGACCTGTCTGACGGCCGTACAGGTTAAACGGGTTCAAACCAGACCCGTTTGAGAATTATACAGGATCAAACTGGCCCTGTCTGTCGATCATAAAGGTCTAACCGGCCCCTGTCTGCCGATCATACAGGTCTAACAGGGCCGTGTCTGTCGGTCATACAGGTCTAAGCGGGCCATGTCTGGGGATCATACAGGCCTAACGGGGCCCTGTTTGGCACTTTGTACAGGAGCAAACGAGACCTGTTCGACCGCGAACAGGTGTGTTTCGGCCGACGAGTCTGGAACGGCGGCAATACAGGGGTCAGAGAAGAGCAGTTTGCGCTCGTACAGGGCCGCTATCCGGTGCTTCCGTGGTATGTCGGAGTGCACTGGGGAAAAACACAACTGCAGGTGGGGCTTTATTGTCAAACTCGGGGCCAGCTAAAAAGACGTTAAATTCAGATCGACTGGCTTGCATCAAAGTATACAGTAAGACAGGAAGGAAGCCTCTGTAAGACAGGTAGCCTCTGCACAGGCTTCCAATGCCTAAGTGTTGCAATTAAAAAACAGAAGACTAACTTATTACCAAAAGTGCATGGCACAATAAAATTCTAATGCAAGTGCATACAACTCCAAATTTGATTTTTGGCGTAAAGAGTTAGCGGTTGAAGGCTGAAATCGAAATCTTATTTACCCCAGTGAACACAGGGAAAAACACAAATGAATGTTTTCCTAATTAGAGCAAATTATTAAAATAAAACATTGGATTTTGAAGTGAAAGCGTAACACTTGCAGGTCTAAATATTCTTAATTATACCAATAAATTACAAGCAATAATGCAATAATGTAGCTGTTTAAAGCAAGGAAATGTAATGAAAACTGTAGATTAATCATAGAAAAGTTACATTTTTTGATGAATTTGCCTTGAAAGGTAAAGTGCATTACTTTTAACAAAAATATGTCCACACACCTATATCAAAACACGCCCCAAAGTCAGCTAGTCCAAAGATTTAGTTGGAGGATTAAGGTGCTCATTTTACCACGAAGGAAACTAGCTATGCTGCTAATAGACTATTGCTCGATTAGTAAATAATTGTGAGAAGCAGCGGAAGCTACGAAGCCGATGAAGGCCACAATTTAGCTTACACAGTTTTGAACAGATGAATCAGTGGAGACCAAAATATTTTTTTCTGATTGGGATAAGCACATGGTTCCTGAAATACTAAAATCGAAACGGAGCGCAATGCGTGGCAGATGGATCCAAACAATTTGAAAGCGAAATGCGGAGGCGGATCGAGAAGCCAATCGTATGTATGTATGGTTGTGTTTTTTGGCGCAAGGGTGTCTAGGACCAAAGAGCGCCAAAACTATGTTAATTGGTGCGTCAATAGTCAGGTTTGAGCTTAAAATATGTATGAAATGAGTATGATATATCCTAAAATACTGTATATATGGATGTTGATGGCCAGTAGACTACAAAATGGGGATGTTTATAATGGCAGATGAAAGGGATTATGGATGGAACGTGACTGTAGCTCGAGCCGAAGAGCACGCTACGTCAGCGGGCCCCTCGTGCGAACAATGAAAACATCAAGGCTGCGCTCAATGCTTGTAGGCTCTGAGGTCACGCACTGTACGAAATGAGCTTTAAAAACTTGACATCTGCAAGGTATCTTAAAAGAGATTTGCTTGTGAACATAGGTTCATCTCCTAAAAACAGTGATGGGTGTAGCGGGATGTTGAAGGTATAGATTTTAGGGAAATGCCATTTTCTGGCTTCAGTGCAGGATGCGCACTCAATTAACACACGGAGGACGAGAGCCGGTCCTCACATTTGTCACAAACCGGTGGGAGTGTGCCATTTAGAAGATATGCGTGTGTAGCGTAAGTGTGGCCGATGCGTAGTCTGCAAATCGATGCTTCAATGAATCTGTTTTGTTTTTCTGTTGTGTATCGTCCTAGGTGAGGTTTTATTGAGTGGAGCTTGTTATCTGTGTGTGTCTCCCACGTGTCCTGCCAGCATTTACGGGTTCCCCTTCGGATCACTGGCTTCAAATCAAGGTAAGGGATTTCCGCGACGTCAACACCACTATGAAGGGCCGCCAAAGTGGCGTTCTGGTCGGCAATTTTGTTGCCCAGAATGCCACTGTGTGCAGGGATCCAGCAAACAAGTATTTTTAGTTGTAATTTATGAGCAGTCACAAGAGTTTTAAAAAGGTGATTGAGGACAACATTTTTTGTAGGTTTAAAGGAATCTAGTGCCCTAACGACACTTAGGGAGTCTGTGTAGATAATCGATTCTTGTATTTTGTTCTGTGTAATGTGCTCCACTGTGATTAAAATACCACAAGCTTCGGCTGTAAAGACACTGGTATTTTTGTTCAAGGTCCTCGTGCTGGCGAAATCCGGGCCATGTGCAGCACACGACACAGCGGAAGCAGATTTCGAGGCATCCGTGTAAAATGATGTGTATGGATATGTGTGTTGTAGTTGTAAAAAATGCTGTAAGATCAATTCGCGAGGTGCAGGGCGCTTATCAATGCGTTTAAAGGATGTGTCGCAACGAATCGTTGATATTTCCCAAGGCAGGACTACGTCGGCGATGAAGGTCTTCATGCCTTCATCGAAAGACACCCCTATTTCCGCGAAGCCAATCTTGTCGAACGGCAAGAGGATGAAACCCTTCGAGAACGCTTGGCGGAAGCAGTTTCAGATTCTACTGCTGTCGCATCAGAACCCTGTAGAAATGAGTGGGACTAGTCCTGCGACTGTCCTTGGCATGGACTTTAGATCCGATGGCCCTACCTCTACGGTCGCAGTCGGCAATTAGAATGGGACCGAAAGAAAGTGGTTACGCGTTTTATATTTGAGACATTTGTATTGCGATGCCACACCAATCTGGCCAGATCGATGTTGCGGTGTACTTCATGCTATTTTGTTCATCGCAACTAAGTGACAACCACTTCACAGCTCCACGGTCATCCGCCCTTTAAGGGTGGAACAGTCATGACTATTTTAATTCTAAAAAACGTTGCGGAGAGCGAGCGAGAAAGTGGCTGACGCAACGTTGCGCAACGTAGGGCTAGCGGACGGACATCGTTATTGCCTGCTCTTATAATGACGCCCAGTAAAACTCTAGACAAAGCGCAAAAAACAGCCCTAAGTTGAAGTTTCTGAGTAAAAAAGTTTATTTTACAATACAGAGATGATTTATTAGTGCAATATTTGAATGTATATTGCCGATAGTTATAATAAACGGTTGGAAGTTTCGTCACCTCGTGCGGTTGGCTGCGACGGTGGCTTCTGCAGCATCGTCTCGCCACACTGGGTGGCGCCGTCCCTGTTATTTTTCTTTTTTCGCGCTGGAAGTTTCAATGGCCCGCAAAGATGTTTGTTGTCTTCAAACTTTCTGTTACGTATCTATTTTTGCTGAGTAAAAATGGATACGTAACAGAACTTGATTTACTTGATTCTGTCCTCGAGTGATCGCCCTGTCGCTTTAGACTTTTGTTTGATGCAGTGTTTGCTCAGCTACGCATTTAATGGTTGCTCCTTGATTCGATCACTTGAGCGCCACAGCATTGCTAGCGCGCGCGATTCTCCTTCGACGTTTAAGTAACATGTTGTTGTGTTGTGTGGACAGCGTGAAACGTTGCACTAGGAGGTACTGAGGGGGAAGGTATACACTGAAAAGCAAGCATATTGCATTGGCTCATTTCGCGGTATCCTGAAGAGAGCAAGTAAATAAAGTCCGGGATACTTGTCATTTTAAAAGCGGCCATTTATCAGTTAGGGACGCGTAGTTTCCGAGAATTCAAGCTGCTTCATTGCATGTTTGCTTGTTTACGTGTAGCATAGTACCGGAACAGAATATGACCATGACTTCAACGCTCGGCAAGCGGCCCATCCTGTAGCGGTCTAATCGTCTACAAAGCAACGTAGCAACGTTGACAAAGCAGCGTAGACAAAGCAACGTAGCAGCCACGGAAACGCAGCACTGAGGAAAATAAGAGCGGGTTTTACTGTACAGTGCTATTGGAAGACGAAAACACCTGTTAATACCCACTCCCAGTCAAATCAAGCGAGTTCGAGAAACCGAATTTTCCTGTGTACGTCATAGCGAGGCACTATAACTGCATAGGCCTAGGTGCTCACCCATTGTAACTAACCTGAAAAGCAGCCAGCGACATCTGATGAGAGGTCTATCTAGACCATCAAATTAGGGAATGCCAGCTGATCTCCACTGCAGGGTGCAACAGCCTGCAAAACGGAAGTTATTAGGGAACAGCAAACAAGCCGCATTAGCGTTAACCCTTCAAGGTCATAAATGCGATATTACGGTGTTATCAAGGTGTTTCGCACACTCCACGCTAGAATATGAGAACCCCTAAAATACCACATGAACCTGGATGTAAGCATGTCCTACGCGACTATTCCAGCACGGTGACTATGTCAACAATCAAGTTTATAACTGAACCATTCCCTTTTTGGAAGTACATGCCGTTCATTATGACCAGTTTATGTATTCATAAGAAGGTGCCAAAGGTGCCAATTCATAAAAAGGTCACAAAGCACACACTTTAATGTTGGTAACATTGCCTTAACGAATATGCTGAAGGAGGCTGGCAGGCTATGTGATGAACTTCTGATCAAAAATACAAGTGAAACAATATTTTGTTGCTGAAGTATTTTCTATGTGTGACTGCAGCTTCAATATCCCTTCATGTGCAGTGCCTGAAGCCCGCTGACGTTTCAGTGCATGTTTTCAACTGGTACCGTCGATATCATTGTAACTCTTTGTCCCTTAACTCATATGCATATAATTAGGCCTCAGAAATGACCGTGATATGTGAGGGAAGCATAGCGCACCAGACTAAAGGTTGTGGTCATATTCACATGTATCAAATACGTTCAAATAATCTTGAAAAATGAGAGACACATTGGTATTGGCCGAAAAGACTCAAACATGACAAAAATGCCGGAGGACATGGCCAGTACATAAAAAAATTATTTCGACGAGAAAGAGGTTATCCCCTTCTGATCAAAAAGAAAAACTTCCAAGGTGACATAACCATTGTGCATCTGGAAAAGTCTGTTCTCCCATCTGTTCTCTGCAGCATATTCTCTAGAGGTATAGTTGTTTATATCAAGTGGTGTGTTTTGACAAAGAGTGTATTTTTTGCTGTACAATGCTGTCTACACAAGCTACTAGAAAGAAATTTTCGGCATTACCCATTCCAGAAGAGACCCACATCTGTTTAATCATTTGTTCTTGAGCGGGGCGCAATCACCCACAGAATGACAGCCCAACGCAAAATATAACTGATCTACACGCGTGGCCGCGGATTATTCCGAGATAGTCTGTTGCACTGCTTAAACACTCACCATGCACGGAATGCATTGCTTATGCCTCTGCACCAGACGCACCATAGGCATGTAGTTTAGACGTGGTAAAAAATTCGGGTTGAATACACGGTCTTGCTGCTACTGATACACATGCACAAACATTTATGCGCATTATCGAACGACTAGAACACTCAAACATTCACTGAGTGCGGGGCGTGTGACTTCAGTTTCTGCCATCGTACCCTCAAACTGAATGCACATAGCCTTGTTTGTACCAGTGTAATTTACTGAGTTATCGCTTTAAAAATGGGAGTACCTGCAGTGTAGTGTAAACTGCTATGTGCCTCGGCTAAAAGCTACCTAAAGCGTACCACCCCACTTCAGGTCCGAAAAGTGACGCGAAGAAGTACAATTTCGCAATTCCTTAAGAAGAACTGCCTACAAAAAATGAAATCGTCACTGTTGCGAACTCAACCTAGAACGGCGTATCAATGTTCCATTGGTCGTCCGCATGTTTTGGCGATCGGTTGTGAGGAAGAAACCGTTTAGCCAACCTAGCAGTATGATCCCACTTCGCTCAATAAAAAGCCTAGAGACGGCACAAACACTAGAGCGCTTCGATTTGCAGACTCGGAACTCACCGCAAAGAGTGCGCGGGAGTAGGAGGATTCCCCGAAGCTGTAAGAATACATAGGAAAATCAAATGCCTGACTGCTTCTCGGGGGGTCTGCGGTGAGTCCGGGTATGTAAATCCAACAGCCCTACTGTTGCTGTTCCCGCACGCAATATCCACGGTTGAAAGGCGCTCTCAAAGATCTAGGTAACCCTCAAAATCAGTCGCTGTCAAAAAACATTAGGGCTAAACGCCGACGGAAACCTCTAACACAGAACGGTAAAGCCCTGCCCTTTAAATACACAAGTCAAATACATAAAATTGGCTCGTCACTTACCTTAAACCACAGGCGGCATATCTTCGTCGAACCGATAATCCTTTGTCTTCAAAGTAACTAAAACAAAGCCAGTCGACCAGAGTGTGACTCGGAGGACAGGGGAAGCGACGGCGATAGCGTTCGTGCTGGAAGGAGCAGTGGGGTGCTGATGCGGAGGTTTCGGTTTCGGGTTCGCCGCCGTTTTTTCGGAACGTACCTCATATAACTAGACGCGAACTGAACAAAAAGCGTCGAAACAAATTCTGGCTTGAACATAGACACATAAAGCATTGTAAATAGAAAGGTCAGGTGCCATACCCAGGAAAAAGTTGAGTTTGTTGGGCTATCCTGTCAATGAGCATAACACACAGAAACCCCTTTTGGCTAAAAAATGCGAAGAACAGGCACATTTCCCGGTTAAAGGAAAATGATATGCTGTCGGCGCAAAAAAAAAAAAAAAAAAGAACGTGCCTCCGCGACGATTGAGCCACCAACCTTTGCCACAAAAACAAGTGCATTACCGATACACCATCGCCGGAAGCAGAGCCGCACCCCCAACAAGCGGCATTGATCCGGCTTCTCAAATTCAATCGTCAACAAATACACAAATATTGTCAGTTATGTTCACTCCTCCTTGCATGTAACCCATTTCGGCAGTCATACCGCTTGTTTTGCACGCACCGGTCTCCAAAACGAGGCCCACCTTAAGCCGTTTAGGTATCCATCTCAACCTAAAACACATATCAGACACCCCCTTTTTCCCCAATGAAAGCCAACGTAGCTACGAATGAAATGACATGCACACCTGGAATGAAAATTGTGGTGTGTAATAATAACGTTTATTGAATCTGTCTCAAGGCTGCTGATGACAACTAGGGAGGATCAGCGTATTCTGCTGCGTACAATTGAAGCCACGCCAGGGACGGTTCTGTCCGCGGGTTCAGCCCACGTTAAATGAAAGCACAGCGGAGATGAACACGGTTTAACCCTGTCGCAGCGAAAAAAGAAACTTCCCGTGTTTTCAACGTAAGGCTCGGCACTGCCCCCCTCACAGAAAAAAATGTCGAATAAAGGGCATACAGTTCGATACAATCCATGAAATTTCTGGCTTAAAAAGACAAGCGCTAATCGAAGTAGCTTTTCGGGAATATGCCAAGTTTTCGGCAGCACCTTTCCCAAGAGGCAGTTATTGTAATTTTCTCGAAATGTTCAAAGCCACCGCCATGTTTCTGTTATTATAAACGCTTCACTATCGAATGAATGTTGGCTTGGTGCCATCATTCGTTCGGAAAATAGCTTTCCATCATCAATTCAGCAGTCAAGCTTCCCGTCACGCCAACATCAGCCGCCCTTGCGCAGCGTGCCTGCAAGCACGTTCCAGCGTCACCTTCCAGCGACCTTCATTACTATTTGTTACGTCCATGCAGCTTTCCGATGCGACCATCAAACGTTATCAACCTTGCCGGCAATGAATTTTAATGGTTGGTTAATAGGATTTGAAACAGGGCAGGAACTAAACCGAGAGCGGATCATTGGCGATAGTAAATCATAGGACCAGGACGGTCGTCGGCACTGACGCTCCTGCGACTGCGATGGAGTATGAGACATCTCCAACAAGAGCAGCTGAAAACAACTGGTATTATACGGTGCTATCTCAACAGATGTCGCCGCAAGCACTCCCGCTGCGAAGGCGAAAGAGGCAGCCCACGACGTCACCACCAGCGCAACCTGGCGGCGCACACAATATCTGCATACCCGTACGATATTTTAACTGTAGTGCTGTCGCAATCACTGCGTCATAACGCGTGCTTATGTGCACTAGCAATTTTTTTTGTTATGAATTCTATTCGACATTCACCGAGCCGCATTATCGACAATTTCGAGGCATTTTAAACTCCGCAAATCACTAGGGCACACGTCCCTGGGTTTCAAAGGGGGAGAGAGTAATGCAGTAAACATTTCTCCCTGGTTCAGTAAACGTAACTTTGCCTGATCCCACTGGAACAGCACTGCAAGGGCGCAATCGTAGAGGAAAGTTATTTGGGCCGCAAGAGACTCCTTTACTAGAATGATATATGTAATGTCACGTTGGCGATCTCTCTTACCAGACACTGCCATTGAAATGTCAAACGTTTCCCCCCAGCAGTGACTCCAAATTGGTTCATTATTTTTTAGCGTTTTTAATGTTATGTATCATCTTGACGAAACAGCGTAAAAAACGGGGACACTAGGAGAGAAAGACGACAGGACGACGCTGTACTCACAACTATTGTTTAATAAACTGCAACACGCATATATATACTATGTCCCCAAAACCCACGTGCGCTCACAACATGACGCACATCGAGATTATCACTACAAAGTAACACCAAACTCTAAGTCACGGACTTATCTAGAAATAAGAATTCTTTTTCATGTAATGCTATCGACGGCTCACTTATGCAGACATCGCCTCTTTTTCTAATGTGAAATGCTTCGATAACTTCCCTAGTGATCTGATTAGTGTGAACCGAAAGGATGGTGGTGTCATGAAAAAGCGGAAAACACCCATGCTCGGAACAGAGTCTGGTGACATGTGAATCTTTGTTGTTTTTTAGTGCGTTTTTGTGCTCTAATAATCTTATATTAATGCAACGACCGGTTTGCCCAACATATACGTGGCCACAAATAAACGGAATTTGATAGACCACCCCCGTTTTACACTCGACTAGAGGGGACCTGTGCTTAACAGAGCATTTCTTTTTAACTGCAATATCAGATTCTGCCAATTTTCTTTCTATTCGACCAGAAATTTTTCCCATCTTAATGGGTGCTGAAAAAGCAACATTTATACCAAATCTACCAGCTACATTTTTGAGCCCATGTGACAATTTATGCTTATACGGAATTACTACCACTTTTTTCTTTTTACAAGGTTCACCCTCCCTTGGTTCTACGGAGGTAACTTCTTTTATCCGCCTAAGAAGCTTTCTTGTTGTTGCACAAAGAACATGCTCAGGAAAACCTGCCGTTCTTAACCGCTCCATTTGTACTACAAAACTTTTTGAAACCTGATGAAAGCAAGACCTGGAGAGGGCCGATAACAAGCACGAGAAGGCAATGCCATTTTTTACTATCTTGGAATGCGAGGAATTAAAATTGAGTATCGGCTTTTCCGATCTCGAGCTGTATTCCCAGCACACGTGCGCATTAGTTAAATAGATTTTAACATCTAAACATGCAACAGATTATTATTTGGTACTTCATGCATGAACTGTAGACCAAAGCCATTATTATGGAAAATTTGAACCACCTCTGTAACTGTCTGTTTGAAATCACACTTCTTCACAAAAACAAGAAAATCGTCTACGTATCTTAGAACTTTAATTACTACGTCTTCCCCCCTTTTTTCAATATTCCTATCCACCTTGGCCAGACAAATATTGCTGAGTACTGGTGCAACTTTTGGCCCGATGCACACCGCCGACCGTTGGCGGTACATATTCCCTCCCCACTTCACACAGGTAGACGCTAAATAGAAAGAAAGTATTTCAAGAAAACTGCTGACCGACACACCGCTACTATTACAGAACTTTAGCTCATCATTATCTTCGGTTATACATAGTTTTACACTTTTCATTAATTCATTATGCGGTATGCTATAATATGAGTCTTGTACATCAACACTGAACATATTACACACTCCCGGGTTTGACTGAATAAGAAAATCGACAAGAACACTGGAGTTTTCTACTAAGAAAGGGTCAACAATTGCTAAAGACTGGATATGTTTTTGAAGGTACCCTGACACTGCTCGCTGCCACGTATCTCTTTCCGTGACTATTGCACTAAACGGAATATCAGGTTTGTGGGTTTTTGCAGAAAAGAATATATCTAAACACCCTTTACTTGCTTTACTTACTGTGTCTGCTAACTTCTGTAGGTTGTGCGAGTGAAGCAATGAGGCCGCGTATTCCTTCACCTCTGCCGGCTTAAAATCTACTTTGTTCAAACTTTTTTCCACGGCAGATATCGCTTTCCTGCTTTATACACTCCCAGGCACTACTACAAAAAAGCCTTCCTTGTCTGAGGTCATAACATAAAGATCCCTACTCACGGCGTAGTTCACCATATCTCTCACAGTCCTATTGACAGAACTCTTTGCTTCCACTCGTTCTAGTACGTCCACGCACTCGGCGGTGAAGCGATGCCTTTCTTCATCTGTACTTCCACGGGTGACTGACCTAGCCAAAGTCACCAACTCCGGAGGGCTGGGGCTTGGCTCGTGTGCGAACTTTGGGCCGAGGGCAAGAGCTCTTCTGTGCCTCTCAGGTAGTGTTGCATCCCCCAGGACCGCAACCTTTGCTTCTTGCGGCTTGCTTTTCTTCTCTTTGGTGAGGGTAGGCCGGGTGTTATTCCACATCCATTCCGCAGTCTGGTTAGACGCCTTCCGCCAATTCAGAAAATCCCGTCTGCTCCTGCCTCTGTCTTTCTCCCTCCAACAGGCTGTCCGAAGGCAGTCTTCCAGAAACCGAGCTTGATTCATCCACTCCGCCCTTAGGATTCTACACAAGCGTCTGGTGTGTCCGGAAGAAGGCTGCAGGAATCCACACAGCGACTGCACATCACTCGGGCACAACCCATACCTAGCATTCCATGCTAGGACCCTGCTCTTGCAAACACAGACCGCCATCATCGATGCGAGTGCACTTGGGTTACATAGGTCATAGTCCTAGCATGGCATGCTAGGTATGGGTTGTGCCCGTGTTGCAGTTTATTAAAAAATAGTTCTGAGTACAGCGTCGTCCTGTCGTCTTTCTCTCCTAGTTTCCCCGTTTTTTACGCTGTTTCGTCAAGATGATACATAACCAGTACCAACTCGCCCAAATGTTGATCCTTCTGTTTATAATGTTATTACTCATACAATAATAAAGGTCAAAATATATTTGCAATAATATGTTTACAGTAACATTACAACTTTTCTTAGCGCGTTTCCAAAATGAAAAAGCTTTGCTCAGAATGCTACTAACATATAATTTTGTAAACGCGTTTATTGCTTCTTCGACTGAATGTGTTTTAAACAATGCTGTGGCTTGAAAAGAAACCAGACTGGTCACACAATATGCAACCCGTCTACCCCGTATATGTAAGAAACATCATTAGTTTTGGGAAACCTGTGAACTTTCTGGGGATTGATTTATGAGTAGCTTGTTTCACCATGACAGACATTTGTTGTGCAGAGTGTTGAATGCCCGGAGCAATTGGAAACTGATTGGGTTTTTATGGTTTAAGGGCAGCACTGTTATGTGGATTGTAATAAATTCTATTTTCATCAGAAACATTTTAAGGCGTGTAGCTCCTTACGGGCTCTTGGCGTGTCCTGTAGTCATCGCAACCATCGTCTCATTCTGTCACGGTGCTAAAACAACGGGACACCCTTTTACGCTTTGCGCTAGAAGGTAAGGCGTGCTAAAAACACCGGGAAAGAATGACCGAGTACAGGGATATAATCAAGGCTTTCCTCTTAGCTCGCAGAACTGTCCCGCCCACGTGCCAGGGATTGAGTCTAGAAGAAGCGTTTAATTTAAAAAGCTCCAGACCGGCTCGCTACACAGCCCGTAACTGATGCATCGCATGTACCTTGAGACGCAACCGACCGACAAGTGCAAAGTGTGCCGAGGAGAGACAGCAAGATTCCCGCACATCGTGTGAGATTGCACCAAACATCGGGAAGAAGCCAGGTCAGGAAGTATCCTACGGGGCCTGCAAGCAGCCCCAGAGAACGACAACCCGGGAGATCCGCAGTGGGCCATCCAGCAGGTCATCGACCGCTAGCACGGCAGGGACCCGGGGAGGCGACAACGGTGAGCGGGGCCCAGCCCGCGCGGCAGGCGAACCGAAGGCGACGTAGTTCACGTCGGTGCGCGCGAGCGCTCACTGCAGGCGCCAATAAAGGTTTTCCAATCCAATACAGAGGTCCTGGACGCTCGTTTACGCCCGGTGCTCACAAAAATGCAAAGCGACAAGAATACAATTATACACTGCATGCTTTGCCACTCCCCAGGTTTCACGTTAGTGCAGATGGCCCGGGATTTTTTTTTTACTGGACTTTGTTTCACTGGACTTTTTTTTTACTGGGATTTCTTAAATTTTGGACAAAATCCATGGTGT
Source organism: Haemaphysalis longicornis (assembly GCF_048455015.1). Taxonomy (NCBI): domain Eukaryota; kingdom Metazoa; phylum Arthropoda; class Arachnida; order Ixodida; family Ixodidae; genus Haemaphysalis; species Haemaphysalis longicornis. The sequence goes on from NW_027526233.1 coordinate 1,051,781, forward strand.
CCAATATTTGCTGACACGGGCAAATATTGGACACCATGGATGACACTCGCGCTCGCTATACATGACATTCGCATTTCACAGTACAGAAATATACAACAGAGGGCAACGGGGGAAAGGCTGTTGCTTGCAACGCTCGACTTTGCACTAGTGTATTGGGGTGACCTCAGCGTGGCGAAACTAAAACTGACATCCTTAAAGATTGCGAAACTTCCGTCATTCATTTTGTCGACTTGTTCTACGGAAGATTAGGTTAAGGGCACCGTGATTTCCTAGTGCGCTGTTTGAACCAAATCAGGCATGGTTAAGATTCCACGTGTTTACTTGTCAATGATATAAGAATGCATTCTAGCACTGTGCTGTCAGCCAAAAGTCATGTCTTATTGAAGTGAAGGGTATTCTATAACACGAGCCGTTCTGAAATTAAGCAGCCGATGTGTGGGTTAGCATTACTACGCGAGCATCACCAAAGAGGCACGCCATTCACGACGTTGATTTGGACCTCATGCATATGTTTGAATCGGCATTTTAATATATGATTAGGTATTTATAGACAGCATAAAAAGGGACTAGACCCGAACCTGATCCTCTGTTCACTTGGATTTGAATGTCGAGTAGGTGCTACCAATGGACTATTCCAGACCGCCCGCTTCTGTGCGCCGTTCAACTTGCATATGTGTCGGGATTCCCCCGGTACTCATGCCACTGGCACGGTAGTCAGAACAAGTGCTGTTCTCGGACCTGAATTTCACTTTCTTGTATCATAATGGGCAAGCCCCGTATAGTCCGAACTCAAGCTTCACTGGTAATAAATTTGTCCACAGTATAACAGCTGATGAATTTTTAAAGCGTTTACTTCTTACCAAACATGATCATATGGCTACAACGTACCCAGTTGCAACACAGATTGAGTAAACTATTCTCATATTTCCGGGCAACCTGGACACAGAGAGTTACTTGGTTTATTGCAGCATTTTGACACCCTTGTACCGCAAGGCCGCTATGTTTCATGCGTGTTTTCGTGACTAACATGTCACTTGTTGGTTTTAGTAAAATACAAGAACCTCGAAAATGATGGATTGTCGCATATAAAGCTTTGAATCTGAGCTTGTCTTTTTAAAATACCCGACAACTGTCACTATTCTTGTTCTGCTCACCGGAAGCTATGTTTTGTCTTTGCTGTTTCCCAAAGCATTGACAGATTGCTCTATTACCTTAATCCTGCAATCCAGTTGACTGTGCTCTATATACGGGCAGGAAACGGAAGAAAATGCATCAAAATTACTGTCACATATAAAATCTGACAAGGTCCAATTCGTTGTTAGCTGTGAAAGGCGCGATCAGTGTGAACAATAATAAAAGCTAAGGTAACCGAATGCTTTTCCGTCATCTCGTCATACTCAATACGACATCAACTTCGGGGCAAATATTATGGAGCTATTTACTAAGCCTGCATCTTGCGAAAATCTGTTTTAGGTAGGATTGTTTTAATCTGGAGCAAAATTCCCTCCCGAATAAGATCTGAGCATCTTCACGGACAATCGGTTCTGCTGCCAGCGTAAGATGATTAAGGATAGGAGCATTTCTAACTGTGCTATACCTTTTTCACATCACATAATAATGCATGCCTTCTAATGTGACCTTTTCTATGATAACAAGGATTCATTCTGTATGGCCTGCCTTTTAACTTCTCTATGGTGTAACGTTAAAGGGACAACGAGAGGGCGGTGTGGGTCAGGAAAGAAACGCGTGTTAGGGACATTAAGAAACGCGTGTTAGGGACATTAGGGACAGGCAGATGCCTGAACATAAGACTGCGGGAGCACCACAGTTCGCTGGTGGGCAGGCCCTACACACACCTGGCTTCGCACTGTAAAGAGTGCAAGGTACAGGGGGGGTGCAAACCCATCTTCGAAAAAACAACCGTGTTGTTTAGGCACAGGGGCAAGACAGAAAGGGAAATAATGGAAGCATGGAATATCAGCCGGGGGGGTCAAGGTGCGTGAGTAAATCTTCAGTCAGTCTGCAAGAAGCAGAATTGGCGTTTCTGGAACGACACGTGCGGTAATAGCATATCATGGGTTGCACTTTTATGTCGGGGGAAACTTTTGTTTGATAATTTATGTATAGGTCTTAATCAGTGAATTATGTATAAGCCTTAATCAGTGAATTATGTTGGTTGGTCTCCCTATATATTTCTGTTTTCTAATAAATGTTGCCAGTTGCTAGTAAGCGCGTCGTCCTGTGTATTACTTTTCTTAGTCTACGTCTTTCCGCGCCTGTTTTCGAGATGAATCAGCACCAACTCGCCCAACTTTCCATCCTGTTAGACATTAAGTAGAATTAAAAAAAAACGAAATTGGCGTGGGCAGGGAATGTAATGCGAAGGTAAGCTAACCATTGGTCACTAAGGGTAACAGAGTGGACCCCCACAGAAGGCAAGCGCAGCAGTGGGCGGCACAAAGTTAGGTGGGCAGATGAGATCGATAAGTTAGCCGGCATAAATTGGTCGCAGTCAGCACAGGACCGGGATAATTGGAGATCGATAGGAGACCTTTGCCATGATGAGGGCGTAGACAGGTTGATGATGATGAATAGGATGACGACGATGATGGTAATGAGGATGATAATGATGGCCGCAACCCACGTTACTTTTGGATCTTTTGGTAACTTGTAGTGGGGCTCCCAAGAATTAAAATGCCCGCGAAGCTTGTTGAAGCACCGACGAGGAACGTCAAATCCGCTGGGCAACGGAACCACAGACTGCACCCTAACTATTCATCAAAAGGAACGCAACACAGCCGTATTGTTAATATAGGGTTGTTGTTACCTATTGATATGACGTATGTACCAGGTTGGGGAAATATAATAAGCCATGCCATAAGATCCAGTGGATGAACGCCACCTAGAACCATTTTCAACCAAGCACAACATAGCGGGTAACTTTTCTAACTCTATCTGCGCCAGTAGTTCGAATCGTTGCCGCTAGGTTTCACAAGGTATTGGGCGGCTGCGGATCGTAGAGAAGGCGAGCTTGAACAGTGATACGACTTGCGTACCACGACACGCACAACTTTTGTAAGCTCGCTAAACAAATGAGTACTACAGGCGTCATTTTCTATTTCACGCCGATAATATTACGAAACATTCAATAGGCCCCAGTATTTCCTGGAAGAGGCTGTTAGACAAGCGGACCTGCCATCTGGGAGGGTCCACAGTGCCCAGGTATCTCTGGGTGAACTGGGCGTCGCGGTGGGGCTGGTCGAGCAAGCAGTAATTATAAGCCTGCTGCGCCGTTGGACAGTGGATTGGACGTGAGCGGAAAGTTTAATTCAGGGTAGCCTCACTACACAGTACCGATGGGTCCAAGAGTAAAGTGGCGTGCCAGCCATGATCATCACTATAATCATACTGTATACTATCACTGCAGTGCGAAAGTCTCTTTCATGCGTCTCCAATTATCCTGGTCCTCTGCACAGTGCGACTAATTTATCCCCGTAAACCTCTTCATGCTAAACTTCTTCAGTGCGACTAATTTATCCCCGTAAATCTGCCCACCCAAATTTCTGCCACCCCCTGCCACGCTTGCCTTCTCTAGGGATCCACTCGGTTACCATTAATTACCAACGGTTATCTTGCCTTCGCATAACATGCCCTGCCTACAATTTCATTTCCTTAATTTCTACTAATATGTCCTTAACAAGCATTTCTTTCCTCACCTTCTCTTCTTGTACCATACAGAAGGTAAAAGGCCGGCCGTACAGCATATAAAAAGAAGAGTACCCAGCAGTAAACTGCAAGAAGGCTTTCATGCGATTGTCTCATAAGCTAGAACGATGTTGAAGTCTGAATGGTGAGGGGAAGCGTACAAGCAGAGGACGAGCAAAATGGTTTTATACAGTTTCTCGGAGAAGACATTTGTTTGGGGATGTTATATGATGAACAGTCTATGTGGAAGGAAATAAGAGTGGAGGATGTCGTCGAAACTATCGGTCTCGATTTGTAATGAATTTATTATGTATGCCGTATAAGAGAAGAATGCCGTAAGAGTGGAAGTTCGCAACACCGCTAACGAAACTAGTTACGAGTGCTCGCGTGATAACATATCGATCCATGGGAACCACGGGAAACTCCTTCCTTGAAGTTGACGTAATGACAGGACCAGGAGGTCCACGCTAAAGTTAGAGCTACGGTCCAGCACGTCGGTTAAATACCAACCGCAGTGACTGCTTTTGATATGGACGGGAAAGGCAAAGACTGTGCGCCGTGACTTGGTCGTACGTAAAGATAAAAACGCGGTCACTATTAACCCAAGCGATAACTCCAGCCCGTCTCATATCCCCGGTGAGAACGACGCGTTAAATTGCACGATTTCTTGTTTTTGAAGAAATGTAATGCAGAAATGGCTATTCAGAGATCTCGCGTAGGAGTGTAGTGTCCGCCTGGCGAAAAGACACTGTCTTACAATATTGGGACACATCGCGAGTCGTTACATACCGTCCCAGAAAACGATATAATGCGGAACAAAAAAAAAACGTTGTGTGACCTGGTCATACGGCGTGCCCCATACCAAGGTGTACCCTTGGTGGTTAGTGATGGGGCTGTTAAAGAACACATGACAGGGGGTAATACGGAATGAGCGTCAGGAATTTATGGCCATTACTAGTTCTGGTCCTATAATGCACCATTCATGCAGCCGGAAAAATGGATCAGGTTTTGTAGGGGACAGCAAATTCATCAGTAACGGAGCAAAAGCGAAGAGGGAGAACACGATTGGTGGGAGCGCATAGCACAACACGAATCACATGGCGGAGGGGTAGACGACTGTCGTCTTACGACAAAATTTGCAGTTAAGCAAGTAGATATGCCGCCAATTTTTTGATGTAAAGCGAAAAAAACCATGTTCACTTCGCAATTGCCCAGGCTACACATGAGTGCTAAAAAAGCCGCTTGCCTGTATGTGCGCTTAGGAGGAGATGGCGTAGGCTACGTGTGAATATTACGAATATATTTCTCGCTCGCCCCGACCTGGATATACTCCATAAAATAATCTACAGCAAAAGCAACAGCCTGGGTGCTACACACTTAGCCGTCAGACGTGTTTTACCTGTTGTCCCTGGATTCTTCATTAAATCAAAGCTTTACTTTTATCACTGATGGCGTCTGTATTTCGAGAACGCTGGGCTGGAAAACCGATTTTCTTCGTCGATGATCAACGGTCGTGGGAGATGTGAACGAAAAAAACGCTTCAGTGGCTGGAATCAAGCCTAAGTCCCTCCATTTTTGACGCCGACGTCTATCTGAATACTGTGTTTCGACATAGTCGAAATTCACTGCATACTCAAAACACAGCCAAAGAATCCGTCATAAAAATGTTCACGTTCAGCCATCGTCGTCGTGAGACGGAAGGATGCGTGGTTTTTTAGGACTGAATAAGGAAATATTTTAGTCGCATTTTTTGTAACCAATGTTCTTGAAAGGATGATGATGATAATAGTGATGATTGGATCGTTATGGCACAAGGCCAACTAGGGAAAGGAGACCCAAAAAAGAGCGGTAAAAACGTAGATCAAAGTTAAGTTCTAAATCCAGCAGTGAAGAATGACGATAAAACTAAGACAATGGAGATGGCTGATGTGAAGTTGTGGGAAGTGTCCTGTTCGTGTTGTGTCCAGTGCCTTACGCTGCATTATAATGCGCAAAACCGATACGTGCTCCCCACATCTGCTGCACAGGGGTCTTGTAGAGCCAGTGAGCAGGTGGGATTGTGTTGCCTGTATGTGGCCTATCCGTACCCTGGCCAAGGTAGCTTCTGTCTATCTGTTGCACGCGTCAGTGGTGTCTGGACACAAGTCGGGCTGTATTACGTGTAGCTTGTTTTATGTTTGCTTACTTCAGTCTACTGGCCATTGTTCGAATTTGTTGTTTAATTTGCGGCTTGAGGTCGGCGTAGGGTACTGATGTAATGAATAGTTTGTTAATAAGAACAGCCCTCTGATCTGCCAAATCATTCACGGCAATCTCGCACTGGCCACAAAGCAGCATATTGCTACTTCAAAATTTTCAGCATACGCGCACATTATGTCACTGTAAAGAAGGCTAAAGATTTGGTTTTTCAATGGCATTTTAGACACAGGTGCGCGTAAAACACTCAGGAAGTCTGTATATACGACGGTCTATAGGAAGTTGATGTTCTAAAACGTGACTCACGATAAGAAAAATGCCGAACGCTTATGACGTGAAAATACCGGTAGTAGTATCCAGGGGGATGCATTTACTAAAATTAGGTCCATGGCCTCGATCAGAAACGGTGCTGGCAATTTTTGAAGCATCACTGCAAAACTATACCTTCGATATTTTTATTGCAACGGCAAGACATGCAGCATAATTTTCCTTCTTGGCACGCGGTTTTTATCGAGTTCCATAAAAGATAGGTAACGGCAAACGGGCTGCAGTTGCCATGGTGGTGAAATGTTTGTAAGAGTTGATGTGTGCACATATAAAATGCCAACGGAAAGACGCGAAGCTTTCTCTTTCACGCTCAGTTATAAGGGCTAGGACGCTTTGTAAGCAGCTGAATTATGGGTGTACCTTTAAGCACATGTTTAAATGGATGGTTATTCATTGATCAAATAGATGTACCTTCGCTGATGTTCCCGGCATCATTTCTTACATCACACTTACACACTCTGGAACGAAATACTGCGCAAAGTACCCGACTTAAGGTTGAAGTCCCAAATGTACAACTGGGTCGAACATTCTCAATGCTGTTTTTTGGCGCCGACCCATACACGGCACTGCCATAGTCCCACCGAGACCCTATAAAAGCGGTATAAAGACGGAGCAGGAGTTCTTTATCAGCACCCTATGATTGGTGCGAAAGAACCTTGGCAATACTGATTGTTTTTGGACGTTTATGATTAAGTTGTTTATTTGAGGAATCAATGCGAGTGGCTGTCCAACGCGACACCTAAAAACCGGTGCTCATTTTTTTACAGGAATTGATATGCCATTGAGAGTAATGCACGGTCTGGATGTGTTCCCCGCCTTATCGATGACACAATGCAAGTAATTTTTTCCGGCTTGAAACGCCGTCCTGAGGCACGCCTTTTTCTTGCACCAACTCTCACACAAAAGGTTCTCCCTGACAAGTAGCTCCCAAAGGTGTTTACAATGTTATCCGAAGCTCCGAATGACTTCAGGTCACATAGGATCCCTTAAAGGGACACTGAAGTGAATTTGTCGAGCTCCCGGTTTTACTTGCACTGCGTAGACTGGCTCAAATTAACACTTTTTATTGTTTTTCGGGTTGATAAGTCGGTAGCCTTTATTACAAAGCGCGAAAAAAAAAAAAACTACCATGTGCTGTCTGCGGCGGCCGCACCCATAGAACGTGCCGCACCAACTAAATGCTGTGACGACAGGAGGAGATGCGCCTTGATTGGACGAGGTCCAAAGTTAGCATTCAAACCAATTTCGGTTTCGATTCTGTAAATCAACATGCTTGACATCAGACACTATCGTTGGATGGACATTATCGATATCTCAGTAATCGTCGTAGCGCGCTTCTGCCATGTCGTCGGCTGTAAAAGGCCAAAGTCCTAAGATTAGCCTCCCAGTATGGATTGAAATCGTAGCATGCACTAGCCGAGGCTTACGCAGCGGATGAACGCCCTCCACGTCACCGCAGATGCTCAAATGCCATGCGCTTTTCCCCCATATTTGGAGCTTGCCTCACTTATGACTGTATCGTAAAAAGCAAGTTCGCACCAGGCCAACGGTCTGTTCATTCTGGCCTGTGCCCACTGCCCGCAAGCAGTCGGTGCTTATGGCAGCGACTCCGTATCGTATCGTTTTTGGTGCTGTTTTTTTTTTTTTTTGATGTAGTATCATGCACCAACTTGCCCATCTCAGTTCACTTGTTCAGTTCGTTGCAACAGCACGTCAACGAGAACTCGCTGGCGAGTCAGTGTCAGCCTGCGCGCGTTGTGTGAACTAGTTCGTGTACAGGGAACGTTACGGCCCAAAAATGGTGAACGCAGTATAGAAAACATCGGCCGAAAACGACAAAGTCAATTTACAAAAAAAAGTAAAAAGTACCCTCGGAGATGCGAACTTGCGACTTGCAAAATAACATACCTAGCGCTCCAGACCACTCAACCACGGCTCTTTTTTTTTTCTTTATTACTTTGAAATTTTAGAGAGAAGTCAGCCAAGAAAATTGACACGCTTTATAAACACTAACAGACAGCAAAGGGTATGCACGTGCATTTCATGCGGTGCATTTCATGCTCATTACAGCAAGCTATTTGGTGGGTCCAATGTCGTGGGTCAAGAGCGTGGCTTTCATTCTCTCGTTGGGGTACTTCCAAGGCTTGCGGATGATGAGTGTGCCGGGGTTTCCGGCCCTACTACACTGGAAGAAGTTAAGATTGCCATCTCTTCGCTTAGGACAAACAAGACCCCTGGACCAGGTGGACTGAGCAGGGAATTTTATCAGAAGTTTTCTGATATCCTTGCTCCAGTCCTCTTGGACATACCATAGCTCGGCCACGGGTCAGCGCTGCCTGGGTTGGAAATATGAGGTATATAATGTATCACCAGTTCACACTTTTATAAGCATTTCAAGCAGCTTAGGTGACTGTTCTATAGCGCTCGTGCAGTAAGCGTCCCGCAAATTTCCACAATATCTCACGTCTAGCAATTGCATTAAGCGTTCGCAGATGTGTAGTCGTGCTGGTTACCGCTGTGCTTGTTCTCTCAGCGCAAAAAAGTGCTTCGTGCTTCCTAGTTTTACGCTGTACGGTAAAAGTATCACTTGATTTAGTCTTTGAAGAAGATGATGATCATGGTTGGACTTTTATGGCGCAAGGCCAACTGGGGCAAAGAGCGCCAATTCAGTGATTCGGTATGAGGAGTGAAGAATAAAACACTAAAATCGCTCAATAAGAACGAAAAATCAGTTGAAGACAATGGCAATGGCTGGTGTAAAGGGCCAGTGTTGATTATGCATGGTAGGAAATGAGCTTTAAAAACTTAACATCTGACAAATTCTTAAAAACACTTTTAACAATACAATAGCATCGTCACCCAAAAACAAAGATTGGTGGAGCGGAATGTGTTGTCTATAGAGTTGAGGAAAGTGTTTGTGTCGTGCTGTGTCGAGGTCCTTGCATTGAATGAGTATGTGAACTACGGATTGGGCCTCTCCGCACCTGCTACACAGGGATTTTGAAGGTCCCAGGAGCAGATACGGGTGTGTTGCATGTGTGTGCCCTATCCGTAGCCGAGCAAAGGCAACCTCTGTGTATCGGTTGCGTGTGTCGGTAGTGTATGGTCCCAAGTGTGGTTTTATTACGTGTAGTTTGTTGTCTGTCTGTTCACTCCTGTGTATTTGCCGTGTTTTGCGAAGGTATTGTCTGATGTGTGGCTTGATGTCAGGGTACGGTACTGTTGTTATGTCAACCGTCTCTTGACATACAGCACCGGCAGCCATTTTATCTGCAGCTTCGTTTCCAGCGATTCCGGAGTGGCCTGGAATCCAGCATATAGGCATTTCAAGGTTTGAGGTGTATGCAGATATATTGGCTAAGATTAATTACATAGTTTTAGATTGCTTCCTAAGGGCCAACGCACACACACTACTGAGGGAGTCCGTGTGCACAACATACTTTGGTATTTGGTGTTGGAAATGTGTTGTAAAAGTATTAGTATTCTTTATGCTTCTACCGTAAAAATACTGTCATCGAAATTCATCGTCTTACAGACCCGAAAGTTCTCTCCATCCGCTGCACAACAAACAACAGTGGCAGCCTTTGATGCGTCGCTGTAAAATTCTGCGCATCTTTGTTTGCCCTGTAAAAACAAGCAATGTTGCAGAATCGCAATCCTTGGTGCCCTGTTTTTATTGAGTTGAGTAAACGACATATCACACGACACGGGGTGAAGGTCCCAAGGTGGCATAAAATGAATGATGGGTGTCTTGTGTATGTCCATCAAGGGAACCTTGAGCTAAGAAGCTTCCTCTTTCACCCAAAGTGAGAAAGGCAAAGAAATAGATGGGCGATTGAAAAAGAGGTGTGGTGTGGATGTATCGTTAAGAGTGGAATTAAAATGATTGTTAGTCAGAGCCTTGACTTTGGAGGCATACAGCAAGTCCATGTATGTCCTCTGTTGGTGCAGGGACCACTGATTGGACTCGACGTAGAGGCTCTAGACTGGGCTAGTGTGAAAAGGGCCACACGCAAGGCGAAGCCTCCGATGCCGCACTAGGTCAAGCATTTTATGTGCCGTTTTTGTTGCAGACACATAAACGACACTTCCCTATTCCAATCGAGACCCCACTAGGCTGGCAAAAATACGCAAGAGGAGTTGCTCGTCCGTTCCATAGGACTCGTGTGACAAGATATTAAGAATGTTGATATTATTTTGACATTTATGTTTCAGTTGTTTAGTGTGAGGGATGAACATAAGTTTTTCATCCAACACCAAACCTAAAAACTTGTGTTCCTTCCTCACAAGAATCGAAACGCCATTAAGGGTAATGTCTGGGTCCGGGAGGATTTCAGGCTTGCTGGAGAACACACTACAAGAACGTTTTTCTGGGTTAAGTTTAAAACCATTCACTTCTGCCCAGCTGGCTAGTTTTTTCATACTAAGCTGGCCTTTATGCTCACAGATGGGGATATTGCATTACATGACCTGGACGTCGTCTAGATACATGAAATAAGAAGTTGTAGGTGACAATGCCTTCCCAAGGGAGCTCATCTTAACTATCAACAGAGTGCAGCTTAGAACTCCACCTTGCGGACCACCATTTTCTTGCGCATGAGCCCTTGAGAGTGCACTACCAACTCTCACACGAAAAGTTCTTTCGGACAACTAACTACAAAGAGAGTTCGTCATGTTGCCTGAGACACCAAATGACTTCAGGTCACTGATGATCCCGTGACGCCAAGCGGTGTCATAGGCCTTCTCCAGGTCAAAAAACACCGTTGCCCAAAACTGTTAATGTATAAAAACATCCTGTATGTAGGACTCAAGCGCGACGAGTCGATCGTTAGTGGATCGCCCTGCCCTGAAGCCTGCCTGGCAGCTCTCGAGAAGGCCATTGTACTCAAGAATGTGCACCAGCCTCCTGTTTATGATCTTCTCGTGGAGCTTGCACAGGAAACTTGTCAGAGCAATGGACTGATAACTGGCAGGAGAGGAAGGGTGCTTCCCTTCTTTCAGGAAAGCAGCTACTATGGCCTCCTTCCAAGAGCGTGGAATGTGCCCCGAAAGCCATTATTTATTGTATAGATGTAGATGTGTTTCATGGGTGTCTCAGTGTAGGTGTTGTATTATGGTGTGTGTAATTCTGTCTGAATAATTTGAGGCGCTAAATAACGGGGACCAGAAGAAACACGTAGACACAGACAAGGCACCTGGAGCCGAAGGCTTACATGTGGATAGAGCAGCCTTCAGCTCATGAATTGAAAAATGAAGAATTGTAGGAAGTGTGGGACTTGTTTCTGTGACGCAGTGACTTCTTTTCTGCAGATGTTTTGTGTTTCGTGAAAGTGTTTGTGTAGTGTGCTGAACTGGACACGTGTTGGAAGTGTTGGGCAGGCGTGTTAGCCTGGTCTTCGAGTATGTCCCCTGTTGTCCTAACCAGGGGCAGGCTGTGGTCTGTAGTCATTTGAGCTTACGTATATGTGTGCAGACTTCGTGTGTGTCTGTGTAGGAGTTTACGGATGTCAAGAAGGTGTGCCAACTCTCTTTTTTTCCCAACGGTGCACACGTTTTCCGAACGCCTTTGCCCATCTGAACAAGAGCAGGTTGGCCGACGAGGGGTACCGACGAAGGATACCAGACGCCTTGTTCAGGGCCTCTCGCCCCCACCTGCAGTCCTCATTCCACCACAGCCTCCTCTGGTTGCGCGGGGCACCAGAGGCGTTGGGAATGGACTTTTTGTCGGCGTCGAGGATGTGCGCCGTGAGGAATTGGGTAGCTTCATCGGGTAGCTTGGGTAGGTGTCCTATGGATGTGTGGTGTAGTTTGGATGTCTCTGTAAATGTATTCCAGTTAGTTCTTGCTTGTGTGGCTATGTCTGTTATTATGTTCCTGCTTACTATGTTAGCATGTTTTTTTGTGTTTTTTTTTGTCATGGTAAAATGATGGAATTCTACTTTGTACGCGCACAACCGTGCGTGGTATTTCTGGTCATCCATGTGCTTGGATTAATTTCCTTCGTCCCTCGCTCGGTCATGCGTTTTTGAGTGCACTTTTACATGTACATATGATTGTGTATATATAAGCTTTGTATATCGATATGTACAGCCGTGAGCTGAAGTAAACGGACCACGGGAGCGGTGGCCAAAACTAATCTCTGCGCCGTCTGGTTGCGCGGCGCCTGCTGTCGAGACCGCGCACAGCGCAGGCGCGGCCTACCAGTACAGCACACATGCCGCTATCACTCGCTTCTTCGCGATTCTCTCACGCTCCGATAAATTAACGCGAGGGGAACCGCGCTGCCCTTTTGCTGTCTGTTGGTCAACACATCTGTGGAAACAGCATGCTCCCGCAATCGGCGGCAACGCGGCTCCGCTGGCAGAGTTGGCGCACTGGTGATTACCTCGTGCTTGTAGTTTTTTTTTTTTTGCACCCTCCCCCCCCCCTTCCCCCGCGTTCTATATTGAAGCAGAAAATTAAACAGAAAAAAATCACTGTGCAGTCGAAGAAAATAAGACAAAACACTATCTTTGTCGGTTTTGAGGACAGATGCTAAATTATAGCCTCCCGAGAATATCAGCGAACTGGAAAAATTATTGATGCTAAGATTACAAGCTGAGGTTTTGACAAATACTGCAGTGTTTAGTTATGTACCGCATTGCTCTATGAAACTTCGTTTGTCGTATGCAGCATATGTGCCATTCCGCAATTGCTCGGGAAAATCCAGTTTCTCAATTTTTTCAAGTTCGAAGCACCGACACATACATTGAATGTTCAAAAACTATATTGCGATATCAGATACCATTGAAACACGCCTTGATTGCCCAGTGACTATCGAAACGCATGCAAACTACATTTTTCAACTAGATTTATTGGCGGAAGCCTGTTTCAGTAGGGCACAAGTTTTCCCTGTATCAGGGGCAAACATATCAAAGCAAGCAAAATACCCCGTACACTATCTTGACCTAAGAGAAACCACCCACGTTGGTTGGTCACTTTTTTCGGATGTGTTTACTGCAATGCTTTCCCGCTTCGACCTTGTGATACCGAAGAATAAAAAAATGCTACGGGCCCAACGCAGCCACGACACGCTATGTGTGGCAGCGTAGCATCATTGTCGCATATCAGGTGAGACGCATCGTTTTCAATGATAGGGCGGTGCCCGGCAGTGTTCCTCTAACTGCGTGGTGTGATTCCCCTGGCGTCAATTTATCGGAGCGTGAGGCAATCGCTAAGAAGCGAGCGATAGCGGCATGCGTGCTGTACTGCTAGGCCGCGCCTGCGCTGTGCGCGGTCTCGACAGCAGGCGCCGCGCAACCAGACGGCGCAGCGATTAGTTTTGGCCACCGCTCCCGTGGTCCGTTTACTTCAGCTCACGGCTGTACGTTCTTTCCTTGCGTTTTGTATATTTTTGTTGCTTTTCCGCCCTGCTGCTGCAACTTACACGGGTTGTAAGGGCCAGTCAAGTTGCTTATGTGCAACTTTTTCCCTTTCTTTCCCCATAGCCTTGTACAGTTTATAAAAAATAAACTATTACTATCATTGAACCTGTTTTGGGAAGATGGACTGCATGGGCCTTTACCTATATATGTTACTGAGGTGGGGAAGTGGTCACTACCATGTGGTTCCATGCCCACGACCCACTAAGGACAACGAAAGAAAACTGCGGAGCCAATAGTCAAGTCAAGATATCAGTATGTGTTGTGTCCTATGTTATGGTATGTAGGCTGTTTCTTGTTGAAAAGGCACGCTCCCGAGGATGTTAAAAACTTCTCTATCTGGTGACCTCGGGCATCCGTGCGAGAAGAGCCACAAAGAAAATTGCGTCCATTAAGCTGACCTGCTAGGATATATGGTTCGGGCAGCTGTTTGAACAGCGCCTCAAAGTCAGAGCTCGAAAGTGCAAGATCAGGAGGAACGTAATTGGAGCATACCGTTTTCAACCTAATATCATTGTGCAAATTGCTAAAGCCTGAAGTACATTGCTCAGAGTGACAGGGTGGCATGCTAAGGATTTCCGGGCGATTATTGCCACACCACCAGAAGAGTGTGTTCAGCCATCCCTATCTTTTCAGAACACCATATAGCTATTCAAGAAATTTTTGTACTTGGAACTGCAATGTTTCCTGTACACGCATTACTTTTGCCTGATTAGCATGCAGGATCCCGTATACATCTTCCAGATTATTAAGAAGGCCTCTGCAGTTCCACTGAACAGTATTTTCTCTTCCCATTATGATGTGTTAGAGCTACTGGAGTGTGACTATTTCCGCAAAGTCTTTCGGGGCTTGCACTCTTGGGAGGGGCTTTTTCACCTTCTCTGGAGGTTTAGATGGAGGGACCCGGTCCTTCCGCTGCGAAGCAGACAGGAAGGTCCCACATCCATGCCATCATCAGATTTGGAAGGGGTACCCGGCCACCATACCCCCGGGCTTGGCACCCTTTCCGGTGCCCTTCGTTCGAGCCATGACCACCCAGGGCGTCAGTAGCCCCCCGGGTGGCACAGGCGGTGCGGGGGGGGGGGGGGGGGGGCGGGGAAACTACTGCGGTTTCCTCTGTCTCTATCTCCTGCGTGCCCTCATGTGTGATTCGGGACGGTGGAGAGGAAACAGTCGGTGCAGCAGCATGCCCAACGGACGTGGATGCCACCACAGCTACTGCTGACTAAGCAGGTGGTGTGGTGACGGGTTGGGCCACCGGAGAGAACCCAGGGGGGTGGGGATGGGGAGCGGGGGCGGGACCAGGTCTTACTCGCGGGATTATTGGGTTTGGAGAATTTATAAAAAAAACCATACAGCATGTTTAGAAGTAGGGGCGGGGGTACTTTCTTCGTAAGCGTTACCCTGATAGCTGAAGAAGTAGCTCCCTGCCTGGTAAACAGACAGGGAGCCCATTGGCCGGAGCTTGACCTGGGCTCTGACGGCCACCGTTTGTGGTTTCTGCCCTTCACCTTACAACTCGTAGCCACGGTAGATTACAGCGTACGTATGGGGACTCGGGGTCCACGGTGTCGCCAATACGGTCACCAAAATTACTCAAGGTGCCCCGTGCGAGGGAGTTGGTCATTCGTGGTTCGCCTTGTGTTAAGCCCTGGCTGGCAGCTCTCCAGAATACCATTGCACGCCAAAAAGTATACGTCTGCTGTTAATATTCTTCTAGAATAGCTTCAACAGGCAGCTTCTCAGGGCGATCGGACGGTAACTTGAAAGGGACGAGGGGTTCTTTCCCTCCTTAAGAAAAACCATTACTATGGCCACCTTCCACGACATTGGAATGTGCCCCGAAAACCATCCTTGGTGTATAGGTGGAGGATTGTTAAAAGAGCGTCTGCGGGTAGCCATTGTATCTTTGTATATGTGATCTCTTGGCTGCAGTTGAGGACGTACACGTTTTCAGAGCAGACCTCAGGTGATGTAGCGAAAACATAGATTTTTTAGAAATGTGTGAATAGTTGTCGCGTAGGGAATTCTTTTCACAAGAGGTTTTAGGCTTCAGTTTTTATGCTTTATTCTTTGTAGTGTGCAGAACTGGACACCTGTTGAAAGTGTTCTGCAAATGTGTTTGACTGGTCTTCGAGTGTGTCCCCGGTGTTCTGACCAGGGGCAGGCTATGCGTACGTTGTCGTTTAAGCATGCGTATTCTTGGCCATACCTTGCGTTTGTGTGTGTATGAATTTATCGATGTAATGACGGAGCGCTAACAATCCCGTTTTGCCGCACGGCACACGAGCTTTCCCAAAGCTCGTGATATAAGCGCCCGAGAATGTCCTACGATAACGCCACACAAAGACGCCGCCTACGTGTTGATATCTGAAGTGTACAGATAAAGAACATGTCAATCACTATTGCTTACGAGCGATACGATTCCGAACATGCTAGCGACAAAAAATTACTCCCACCTGCCCTCGCGGGAACCCCTGTGTAGATACGACGCATAGGGGGTTCCGTTGTTGTTTCCGTTAGGTTGATTCTCCCATCCCTTGAAACGTGCCGTGAACCGCCTGCCGCGGCTATGACGCAACATGGCGCGGCTATGACGCAACACAATCCAACACAATCCACTTTATTCCAATCCAATCCAATCCAATCCAATCCAATCCAAATCCAATCCAATTCAATCCCAGCCAAGCCAATGGAATCCAATCCAATGCCCCTCGCGAGAGAGTGTTCGCTATCGGAGAGGAGAGGGGGTGAGCGGCGGAGAGCGCAGAGGGGGTGAGCGGCGGAGAATGGGGGAGGTGTGTGGACGGACAACGACAACGCCGTATGGAGGGACAAGGCGAGTGATTGAGATGCCGTCGCATCTAAAATGAACGTTATCCTCAGAAGTGATGAAAAATTAGAGTGCGACTAGGACAACGCAAACAGAAAGACGACCAAGCAGGCGCTCAGTC
The DNA here is from genome assembly GCF_048455015.1 of Haemaphysalis longicornis. Taxonomy (NCBI): domain Eukaryota; kingdom Metazoa; phylum Arthropoda; class Arachnida; order Ixodida; family Ixodidae; genus Haemaphysalis; species Haemaphysalis longicornis. The sequence continues at coordinate 1,068,384 of NW_027526233.1, forward strand.
GCAACTGGTTGTATTAGAACCATCGTCACATATTCTCACGCTGCCAAGGGCAACGCCGGTTTCTTCAGCGAAACAAAACATTATTGGAGGGAACTTGTCCTACGCTAGGAACTCAAAAGAATACACAAGCGGCGAAGAAGCAGTCAACTAGGCCATTTGCACTTGCGAGTGTTGGTGAGTCGAATGCCGCGGCGTTAGCCTTGCGACAATTTATCATCCGGCGTTAATCCTTCGAGATCCATCGGAATCGGATCTAGAACATTTGGGATCAACGGGGAACATTCTATGTTGCACGACAGGCGATACACTTTTGCCATCACACTAGATATTCTTCACGGCATACAAAAAAGACAGTAAGCGTGTTTCACTTTTAACTTAAGTAAGACAGTTTGCGCGGCCAGACGCCGGCAACAAAACACACCAAACGCCTTAACAACTGCGTTACAAGCGAAACAAACCGAACGCTTCGCCCAATCGGCCGTTATGGGGTTTTTCTTTAGTTCGCTTTGTAGCTTAGCGGCGAGAAAAATTGGCCGAAATGAACCATTTATTACTGGAGCAGTTAATTAGGCTAACTAGGCTGACTATTCTAGGATTGTAATATCTAGGCACTCGTCAATATTTTATAATCAGGAAAGTCTTCACACGGATCACTTCTGTTATCTTGAATTCTCGGCAGTAGTGGCAACCCAATGGCCAGGGAGCTTTTACTGTCGTTTTATATTAAGAAAAAAAGGGGACCAGTGCGTCAGCGACACATCGGTGCTGTGCATGCCAGCGAGTGGATCCGTCACTTTGATTTCGGCTACTTTACTGATCATTTCGGTGGTTTTTGTTTCGGCGTGTACTCCCAGTGAATGGACGCTCACTGACGCCGCTAGGTCCGCGCGTCACGAGATGCAAAAAAGTCTTCATTCACCATGTTGTGCTCCAATAAGGAACATGTGATGTCCTAATTACGGACCGTGGAATCACATGTGACGAAATACTCACTTATGTAACGTTCGCGTATGCTACAGCACGTTGAAGACGACGACTTAGACGCTGACGTGCAAAGATACCTATAGTGGGCGGAGAAGGCACATCAGCTTGCTGACGCACGTACTACGAAGCAGCAGCTAGTGGATGCCAGGCGCTTCAATATCCGACACCGAGATGCCAAGCATCAATCACCCAGGTGATCGTGGGGGGGTACGGACTCTATTTCTACGCCGTGAACTACGTGAGAACCTACTGCGACGCTTCTGCAACGGTATTTAGGACCCTACAAAATTCAACGACGTGTTGGCTACCTGATCAATGAAGTGGTCCTCGACGGTGACTCCGGCACATAACGACGGCGCGCACGGCCCGAAGTCGTCCACGTGATTGACCTCAAGCCCTACTACACAAGATGACGGACTTTTTATTATTTGGACAAAGGCTCTATTTAAGCATCTCGTAGATGAACTCTTAGAGGGGGTAATTCCGCAAACTAAACCCGCTAATTTGTTTATTGGTGTGTTGTTGCTAGTACCTGGCCGCACAAGCTGTCTTACTTAAGTTAAAAGTGAAACGCACTTTCTCTCTTTTTTCTATGCCGTGAAAGATATCTAGTGTGATGGCAAAAGTGTATCGCCTGTCGTGACAGCATGGAATAACCAATGACAGTTGATCACCAATGTTCTAGATGTGATTCAGATTGATCTCGGAGGATTAACACCGAATGATAAATTGTCGCAAGACTAACACCGCGGCATTCGATTCGCCAACACTCGCAAGCGCAAATGGCGTAGTTGACTGCTTCTTCGCCGCTTGTGTATTCTTTTGAGTTCCTAGCGTAGCACAAGTTATCTTTTCGTTCATTGAAGAAACCGGCGTTGCCCTTGGCAGCGTGAAAATATGTGGCGATGGTTCTAATACAACCAATTGCGAGTGAGCGCTTGCTTAGTCGTCTTTCTGTTGGCATTGTCCTAGTCGCGCTGTAACTTTTCGTCACCTCTGTAGATAACTTTCACTTTTGTCGCCAGCATGTTCGCAATCGTATCGCTCGGACACAACAATGAGTGACATGTTCTTTATCTGCACACTTCAGGTATCAACAAGTAGGTGCCGTCCTTGTGCGCCGTCATTGTAAGAATTCTCCGGCGCCTATATCATCCCTTTGAAGAACTATTGACCCAGATCCTGCCACATATATTACAATATTAACCCGAGAAAAAAAAATATACTAGCTGTTTTTTTATTCCACTCCCTTGGTTGCCCGCTGAACCTCAATTTTATTGAGATGAATCTAATATACACGTCGGTATCGAGTGAGGGAAATAAAAAGACCGAACACAAAGCTCTTCGAGAAGCAATTACCAAAATGCCCGAAATTGCGGTTGAATTTGAAATGGGTACGTGTTGCAGTATTAGGCTTCGTAATTAACCGGTGTACTCTTTCGCCGACAAACAGCAATAGTTGTAACATCGGCCACAGTAACACGCTAAAGGAATAACAACGCCAGTTTTTGCTCCTAGATGTGGAATATCTGCGCCTATAGCTGCCTAATTGTGGCTGCTTTTGAGGAGAGGACAATGAAATAATTCTCCGATGTTAACAACATTTTCTTTGAGAATTTGCTGTCTTTCAACAATGAGGAATCATCGCAGTTATATTTTTGCTGTAATTTTTACCAAACAAATTTTAATACTCAATACTCGCTCCCAGGGCCTCCGATATCAATCCACCTTGGTCTTCACGCTGCGCACTCGACTGGGGACTAGGCAAACAGAATAGTGATGAGTATGGAGGGTGTATGTACGGCGTATGTACTGAAGCGTGTAACTATGTATGGGTTTCTTACTATGTGCTTACAATGCCTATGGCTGAAGGAGTTAGGACTACATCATCTTCACCCTCCATCAAAATGGCTAGCTATTTATAGCTAGCCATAGCGTTTACAAAATACTATAGTGGGTGTCATGCTGTTTTGCTTTTCAGGCATATACAAGCTAATAACATTTTTATGAGGAAAACATGAATTGTATTGGAGGCACGGTAGGCAAACTGCGGATTGGATGACGGCATCGGTGGCTTGGTATATTACCTACCCCAGACTTGGCTTGCCAGCAAAGTCTAAGAAAGGTGCCTGAAGAAGGTCAAATGATGTCAGGAATAAAATATACCACATTTTAATATGTTTCTCCGTCCTTGTCTTCGGAGTTTTTTCTTGATTTTATCTCTGTTATCTAGAACACGTACGGCCCTGGTTAAATTAGACATCACTGAAAAGGAAACGAACTGTAGTGAGTGATTCCGATGCGCTATGTTCACACAGAATATAATGTTGCGAGGATAACTCTCCCAATTAAAAAGGCGACAGCAACAACACGAAAGGTTACCGCTCCATCTAAAAGTCATCTTGCGTAGCGTTTTTGTTTTGAATCATATATAGTACTGGTAAGTTTATTGATACATATATAGTCTTGAGGCAAAATAAACCAACTATCTACAAGAGGCATTGTACCGTAAACGCCACGCAGCAGACTCAGCAAAACATTGCGCTAAGGGTCGTAGGTGTGATCCCGACTTCGGCGGCAGCTTCCTAGTGAATGGGCGGATCAAAGACAAACGTTCTCCGGGGATTCCGACACACGTGAAAAATGTCCATGTGGTCAAAACATTCCGAAGACCGTTAGTGCAGCACGCCTCACACACAGGTGTAGCTTGGCTGCGTGAAATCCTGAAAGAAGAACAAGGCAAGTACTTCCACAACGAGAGTCTACGCGCTCGATCTTTCGTGAGCTACATAATGTAATCATTCCTCCCGAATCATGGTCAGATGGATTTTCTCAAATTTCATTACAACTTTAAGAGGCCTCTGATTACGTATTCCAGAAGCGTCTTCATTGATCTCCTACGCCTTTTAAAAATGTCTAGCAATAAAGGGAGAGGTAACCACATAAGCCTTTCCCTATCTAAAGACTATATTTTGAATTATCTACAACGTTCCTCACAGTGGACTGGCACCCAACACACAGTCACCCCAAGGTTTGAGGAATAAGCTACCATAATTGTTTTGAAGACAAGATTAATGACTTGGTTTTTTGATAACTTTCCGGATGATAATGCACGGACGACTCTCAGCGAATCTGTATAAATGATGGATGTAGGAATATGATGTTCAACTATGTGACTTACAGCCAGAAATATGCCATATGCTTCTGCCGTAAAAATACTTGTCTTTACATTGCTTCGAAATTGGGACCATCCGCAGCACAAGACACTGCAGTGAACGTTTTAGATGCATCACTGAAAAACTCTGCAGCCCTGTACATATTCTGCAGATGCATGAAATGCTGCAAAATCCCACTTCTTGGTGTCCTGTTCTTATTGTATTGTACGAAAGACAAGTCATATGCCACAGGACGAAGATGCCATGGTGCTACAAGATCAGTGTGAGATGATTTGAATGTGTCTAAGTGGGAGGCGTCATGAATAGTCACCTCGTCCCTCAATCTCTGCGAGGCAGGAACAGGAATGGATGGGCGGATTAAAAAGAGTTTAGTTGTGGACGTATCATTAAAAACCGGTTTAAAGGGATGGTTATTCATTGATGAGACTTTGGAGGCATATAGGAGGTCAACATAAGTTCGCTGGTACGCTAAGCACCAGTTGTCGCACTCTGCATAAAGACTGTGGACAGGACTGGAACGGAATGCCCCACAAGAAAGGCGAAGCCCCAAGTGAAGCACTGGGTCGAGCATTTTAAGTGCTGTTTTTGTGGCTGACCCATACACAACGCTTCCGTAGTCCAACCGTGACCCTACCAACGCGGCATAATGTCGAAGCAGGAGTTGTTTGTCTGCACCGTATGATTGGTGAGACAGGACTTTTAAATATTCATTGTTTTTAGGCATTTTTGTTTGAGTCGTTTTATGTGGGGTATGAATGTGAGTTTCTCGTCAAACACCACACCCAAAAACTTGTGTTGTTTTTTTACTGGAATTGAATCACCAAAGAGTTTTACGTCGGGATCGGGCAGGATGCCCCGCCTTTTTGAAAATACAGTGCAGGTACTTTTAGAAGGATTAAGTTTAAATCCATTTTCATCTGCCCAGCGAGAAAGTTTGTTTACCCCAAGCTGGACCTGACATTCACAAATGGATATGTTACATGATTTGAAAGATATTTGAACGCCATCTACATACATCAAGCAAGATATGGTTGGCAGCAGTGCCTTTCGGAGAGAGTTCATCTTAACTATAAACAAGATGCAGCTCAATACGCAACCTTGAGGCGCGCCATTCTCCTGCATGTGAACGTTTGAAAGTGCCGAACCGACCCTGACACGAAATGTTCGTTCAGACAGGTAACTGGAAAGAGTATTCAGCATGTTACCTGTTACACCATAGGATTTTAGGTCTGCAAGAATGCCATAACGCCATGCCGTATCATAAGCTTTCTCGATATCAAAAAATACGGTCATGCAGTAATGTCTGTGTATAAAGGCATCCTTAATGTAAGATTCCAGTGCAACTAATTGATCGTATGTGGATCGCCCTGCCCGGAAGCCTGCCTGGCAGCTCTCGAGAAGACTATTGTACTCGAGCCTACGGTTTATCATCTTCTCGAGGAGCTTGCACAGACAGTTTGTCAAAGCAATGGGCCGGTAACTGGAAGGAGAGGAAGAGTCCTTCCCTTCTTGGGAGTCCTTCCCTTGGAGTCCTTCCCTTGGAGAGGAAGAGCCTCCCTCCAAGAGCGAGGAATGTGCCCCGAAAGCCAAATCTTGTTATATAAGTGGAGGAGTGTTAGAAGAGTGTCTGAGTGTAGGTGCTGTATCGTATATGTGATGTAGTCTGGGCCTATAGCTGAGGGTTTACAGGTGTTCAGAGCGGCCCTCAGCTCATCAAGTGAAAACTCCGAGTTATAAGAGGAGGTTGACTTATCATTACAAAGTAAAGACTTCTTTTCAGCCAATTGTTTGTGTTTCATGAAAGTGCTAGTGTAGTGTGCTGAACTGGACACGTGTTGGAAGTGTTGTGCGAGTGTGTCCGCCTGGTCTTCCAGTGTGTCCCCTGTTGTACTGACCAGGGGCAGGCTGTGTCATCCTTTGAGTTTGCGTATACGTGTCCATACCTTGCGTGTGTCTGTGTATGAGTTTATAGATGTTATGAATGAGCGCCAACTATCTCTTTTTGCCTCACGGCGCACACGTTTTCCGTATGCCTTGGCCCGTTTGAACAAGAGGAGGTTTCCCGACGTGGGGTACCGACGGAGGATACCCCACGCCTTGTTCTGGGCCTCTCGCGCCCGCCTACAGTCCTCATTCCACCACGACCTCCGCTGGTTGCGCGGGGCACCAGAGGCGTGGGAAATGGACTTTTCGGTGGCGTCGAGGATGTGCGCCGTGAGCAGTTGGGTAGCTTTTTCAACGTGCAGCTGTCCTATGGATGTGTGGTGTAGTTTGGATGTCTCTGCAAATGTATTCCAGTTAGCTCTTTCTTCATTAAACCTTTTATGGGAAGATGGACTGCTCAGGCCTGTACCTATATATGTTAATGAAGTGGGGAAATGGTCACTACCATATGGGTCCGTGCCCACACCCCACTCAAGACTAGGAAAGAGAATTGCAGATCCAATAGCCCGGTCAAGATGTGAGTATATGTTGTTACCTATGTTATGGTATGTAGGCTGTTTATTGTTGAAAAGGCATGCTCCTGAAGATGTAACGAATTTCTCTATCAGGCGACCTCGGGCATCCGTTATAGAGGAGCCGCAAAGAGAGTTGTGCGCATTAAGGTCGCCTGTTAGGATGTACGGTTCGGGCAGCTGGTCGACCAGCGCTTTGAAGTCAAAGCTCGAAAGCGCATAATCAGGACGAATGTAAATGGAGCATACCGTTACCAACCTAATAAAAATTATTGTGCGGATGGCTGCAGCCTCGACGACGGTATTCAAGGTGACAGGGTGGCATGCTGAGGATTTTCGGGCGATTATGGCCACACCGCCAGAAGAGTGTGTGCAGCCATCCCTGTCCTTTCTGTATACCAGGTAACTATTCAAGAAATTTGTGTGTTTCGTGGACACACATTACACATGGCTGATTGGCATGCAGAATCTCATACACGTCGTCAAGATCACTCAGAAGGCCTCTGCAGTCCCATTGAACTATGTTTTGTCTTCCCATTATTTAGTGTGAGAGCTACTGGAGTGTGTATGTTTATTTGTCGTCTTTCGGGGCTGTGAGACTTGGATTGGGCTTTTTGGGCCTTTCTGTAGGCTTGGACGTCGGAGGCCGCTCCTTGCGCTGCGTTGCAGGCAAGAACGGCCCGACGTCCATCTCGTCGTCCGATGTCCTGGGTGTACCCGTCGAACCGGGCCCCCCGGACTTGGCCCCCCCTTCGGGGGCCCTTCGTTTGACCCGCCACCGCCGCAGGTGTCGGGGGCACCAGAAGTGGCACGGGCGGTGCTGTGGCGGTGGAAGCCGGTGCGGTGCCCGTGGTGTCCATGGCACCCTCCAACGCACTGGAGGACCTGGAGGCAGGGACGGGAGCGGCACCGGTCCGGACGGAAGAGGTTGCCACCACAACCGCTGCTGGCTCAGCGAGCGGTGTGAAGGCGGGTTGGGCTGCCAGAGGCAACCCAGGGGGGGGGGAGGCGGGACCAAGTGCGACTCGCGATAGTGGGTCGCCGCCGAAACCAGACTCCGCTCCGCCCCCCGGCGAGCTGCGTCGGCGTACCTCCCCAGTGGGAAAGAGGAGAACCTCTTCCGTGCCTCTGGGAAGGTGATGTTTTCCGTGATTTTGAGGTTATTTTCTGTTCCATCTGGAACCTTTCACACGTGCGGGAGTACGCAGCATGAGGTCCATTACAGCTGCTGCACATTAATTGCTGAGCCTGGCAGTTATCTGTATCATGACCTTGAGATGAACATTTTGCACACGTTGTTTTGCCACGACAAGAGGTGGTGCCATGCCCGAACCGTTGGCACTTGAAACAGCGCCCTGGCTTCAAGATGTACAGCCGGACAGAACAATGAATGAAACCTGCTTTGATGGATTCGGGGAGTGTGGAACGGTCAAATGTCAAGATTATATGCTTTGCATGATTTGCTTATCATCTCGCGGCATGGTGATGCGCCTCACTGCCGTAAAGCCCTCGCCTTTCAGACCTTTGAGCAGACCGGCTTCCGTCTCATTTATCAGATCTGGCTCAGAAATCACACCCTGAGAGCTATTGAGGCTACGGTGGGGTGTGACTCTGATGTCCAGATCTGCCATGCGATTCTGGGTAAGGAGGCTTGTGGCTTGCTGGTGAGTGTTCACCTCGACCAGAACTTCGCCGGTTCTCAGTTTCTTGGCTTGGAAAGACTTGCCCAGGATGCCTTCAAGGAATTTGGTGATAAGGAACACTGACTGGGAGGAGATAGGATTTGACTTGTCAAGAGATTCAACAATCAAGAAGCGCGGATAGTTATCTGGCTTTTGGGATGCGATTGTTGGCAAGGGTGGGAATGAAGCTTCGGTGCGGCACCTTTTCTGGGGCCGATCACGTTTGGGGGGGGGGGGGGGTGTTGGAAAATGCCATATGATACATCGGAAAGCAGGGAGACGGGGGTACTTTCTCCTTTGACCTTACCCTGGTAGTCAAAGAGGTCCCGGAGCTCCCTGCCTGCTAGACAGGCCGGGAGCCCATCGGCCGGAGCTTGACCAAGGCTCCGACGGCCACCATTCACGGCTTCTAACCCTTCACCTTTCAACTTCTAGCCACTGTAGGTAACAAAGTATGAGGGCTCGGGGTACGCGGTGTCGCCACTCAACGTCACCAAGATTACTCAAGGTGCCCCGTGCGGGGGAGAGGAGTTAGAACTAAGTGCAGACATATTGGCTGTGTTTGTAGTTGAGGTAGCAAACCTCTCACGTCTACGGAATGTCACAACCCTCTTTTCCCGCTCGCGCAAACAACGAGGCGCGACAACAGTTATTTATATCTGCAGGGCGGCCGGCCCGTACGTGTGCACGTGTGCCGAAGTTGCTGGAGTGACTGAGAGTTCATAGGGGTCAGCGAGGACGTTTTAGACAAAATAATTTTACTGCATGCACAAGACGAGATTACATGGGGACCGACAACGACAGACAAAAAAACGACAAGAGAAAAAAAATTACATTGGCTTACCTAGGCTATAGCAGGTAGCGTGCGTGAGTTAAGGTTCAGCTGATTATTTTTAGCTATCCTGGTTGTCTAGGATTAGCTTGATTATAATGCTTACTGCTACTTCAATGGCACACGCACGGTATAGGCCTTATGCGACACATGCATATTTATCAAGCGGCCCCGGAGCAGCCTCACCAATCGCCCCAGAGCTAAGTTGGTTCCACAGGCGCACGCCGGTGTTGCTGTGTTAGCCACCCCTCGCATGATCAAGTGGACCGTGCCGCCACGTACCGCGCTTGCGCCGCACATCTCTCCAGTAGCCACGCGAAGCTCCCCAACATCGGCGAGTGTAGCTCACGCTACAAAAAAAAAAAAAAAAACCTTTACGTGGACATCCGCGTTGTGCGTGCAGGCACTAAGCTGGGGGATGCCGTACAACGGGCGCACGTCCGCGCTGGGCGGCTAACGCACGGCGTTAGCTAGGCAAGCAAAAACAAGAAAACCAAATACACAATGGGGGGAATACGGAGGCACACTCTGTGGGGAGGCTTAAATCTTAAACCTAGGCAACAACAAAAAAAAAAAAAAACAAGTACGGAAGCTGTAAGCGACACAATAAACACTCTAGGAGGAGGCATACATCTTTACCCCAGGCGTGACTATGGGTAACCTCCGAGTTCATTGTCGGGAAGTCACGGCGAAGTCGAGTCGGCTTCGCCGGGCAGCCGCTTACGTTTTCAGGGGCTCGGGTGCGGAGTCTGGTCGGCTAGGGACTCGCGGCAACGAGGCGAGCTAGATTCCGTAGACGAGGTCGTTCCGCCGCGGACCTACCTACGGAAGTCCGCTAAAGCGCCGTCACCCCGAGCAGTCGCTAACGCTTTTCGGGACCCGGGGTGCGGATTCTCGTCGGTCTGATGGCTGCGACGACGAAGCGAGCTCGATCCCGTAGAGAACGCGCTTCTCGTCCCGCCGCAAGCCTGCCGACGGACTTCCGCTAAAGCCGCGTCACACCCGGACCCTCCCCAGCGTTGCACGTTGATAAATATTCAATCCACTGCCTCAAGGGGTGCAAGTTCCGGCTTGCACCCTTGAAATAGATTTCGCCCGATCGCCCGACTGTCCTGCCCATTTGAACCTCCGCCATCCCCATTGGTGCCTTTTCCCTGCCCTCCCCCTATCCCCCCCCCCCCCCCCTCCCGACAACACGCCGCACCTGCGAAGTGCGGAGCTGCTCTCCTCCCCGGCGTTGCCTCCCCGGAATTGCGGAGGCAGCCCGAGCTGCCGAGAAATCGAGGCAGCAGTGAGCGAGCCGAACTGCCGCGGCCCCGCCACGGGCATCCTTCGGAGCAGCGACGACGAAGGGTAAAAAAAAAGGGACCATCTCCCCGCGAGGGGGACTCGAGTAAATGCGTCGCATAGGGGGTGGGTGTATTGCGTTAACGTTTAGTGTTTGGGGAGTGGTAGTGGATGCGTTGTATCAGCAGCTTCTAGTTTTTTTGAGTCAAGGATATAAGGCGCGTTCGTAGCCTTTCCTTCTGTGTCGGTTTTGTGGCGCAGTGGGAAGAGCACCATGTACCTCGCGCTCCGCCCACAGGTAGTGAATGCGTTGTATCAGCAGCTTCTTGACGTAATTTGAATGAGTCAAGGATATAAAGCGCGTTCGTAGCCTCCCATTCTGTGTCGGCTTTGTGGCGCAGTGGGTAGAGCACCATGTACCTTGCGTTCCGCCCGCAGGGTCGTGGGATCGAAACCAGGCGCCGGTAATTATTATTTTTTTATATAGTGTAGGGGGAGGGGTGCGGACCTGTTGTTGAGAGCGAGGAGGGTAGCGTGATGCGGGAGATGAGGAGTGGGGGAGAGGGCGCACCCGGAACGGCTGTCGCGGACGCCGAGGCACGCCAACGCCGGGTGACATCGTGAGTTAAAGAAATGCTCTGCATTTAAAAAAACGGACTCAGAAAGCAGACGGGGTGACTCAGGTGCCGAAGTGCGACCAAAAATGGCCGCCCCTGCCGAGGAAGCCGTCATGTCGGCCGCGTGAATGAAAAAATTGAGGGCGTGGTCGGTCGTTTGTGACATGGACATGTAACGGCGACAGCATGGGAGAGCAGCAGTGGCACAGACGCTGCGAAAACCTTTCCTGTTCTACGCACAGTTGCTGGATGCTGACTTGGTCCCGCCTGCAGCCTACGGGGAAATACCACTGGCCTCCTCTCCCTAAAGCCTGCCCTCGTCATCCTGTCACCTACGGCCCACGAGCATGCGCTCATGATATCTTCGCTCTCGAGACTGGCACCTTCGACTCACTCCCAGCACCACAACAAAACCGCGTCGCAACCGCCAGCATTGAGCGTAACAGCTGTAATTAGGCGGATTCTGCTCCTTGTAGTCAGCGCGCATGGGTGAGCAGCAATGGCACAGACGCTGCTAAAATCTTGATTGATTGATTGTAGGGTTTAACACGCAGATGCAACGCAGGCGATGAGGCGCGCCGTAGGGGAGGGCTCCGGATTAATTCTGACCACCTGGGGATCTTTAACGTGCGCCGAAATCTCGTACACACGGGCGTTTTTGCTTTTCGCCTCCATCAGAAAAGCGGCCGCCGCGGCCGGGAATCGAACCCGCGACCTCGTGCTCAGCAGCGCAACGCCTTAGCCACTGAGCCACCGCGGCGGGTGAGGCGCCGAAATCTCGTACACACGGGCGTTTTTGGTTTTCTTCATCATAAAAGCGGCCGCCGCGGGCGGTAATCGAACCGCGATCGCATGCTCAGCAGCGCAACGCCTTAGCCACTGAGCCACCATGGCGGGGTCTAAAACATTTCCAGATCAGTTGTTGGCGGCTGCCTCGGTCGCGCCTGCAGCCATCGCGTCCTGTATTTTTACAATGCCAAACGCATCAGCCGGGACCGGCCAACCGAGCCCTCTCTTTCCGGCCACTCTCCCCCAATCAGTAGCCTTCCCAGCGCTTCAATCATGTGGATGGGAGGCTTAGCGCAAAAAAGACGAGGACGGTGGCAAACGTGACAGGCCCTACTACTAACAACTAAATTTATTTCGAAAATCACAAACTTATGTATAAGGCATGCACTGAAGAAAAAAGAAAGGAGGGGGAAAAAGTATACATCACGGGCATCTGGCGGACATCAGAAAAACGTATGTAGAAATGCACTTTCCTTATCATAAATAGATAGCGACGGTACACTTACGCACATGGGCCCTTTTCTTTTTATGGAAACCGCCTCGGCAACCTCACGTGCGGTAACATCTCTGCTCCTTTCGATTATTTCTGTTTTGTCCAGATCGGGTTTACACACTGAATCACAATCTTTACAATGATGTGGCAAGTGCGAACCAGTTCAATTTTTCATCGACAGGGCATGTTCTCTGAGACGGTCATTAATGCATCGGCCGGTTTGGCCGATATACAATTTACCACAAATCAGACGGATCTCTTACACAACACCAATCGCTCACTTAATAAAAGGCGTGACATGCTTCTTCTCGCATTTTTAGCGTTTCAGCTCCGGCGCTATCCTTGAGCACAAGGTGGCAAGTTTCAAGGGCGCTGAAAACACAACCGGTACGTTGTAATCGGAAGCGACCTTCTTGAGGTTGTGTGCAACTCGGTGCGAGTACGGTATGACCGCAGGCCTTCGCTCATTTTGCAAATGCTCAGCATTAGCCCTTTGAGGAGCACCTTTCGTTTTCTTTAGCAAACCCTCCGCCACGGCGGTAAGGGTTGAGCTCGGTAAAGTTTATATCGGCGAAACCGGCCGATGCATTAATCACCGCCTCAGAGAACATGCCCTGTCGATGAAAAAGGGAACTGGTTCCCACTTTCCACAACATTGTAAAGATTGTGATTCAGTCTGTAAACCCGATCCGGACAAAACAAAAATAATCGAAAGGAGCAGAGATGCTCCCGCACGTGAGGTTGCCGAGGCGTTTTTCATAAAAATAAAAGGGCCCATGTGCGTAAGTGTACCGTCGCTATCTATTTATGATAAAGAAAGTGCATTTCTATATACGTTTTTCTGATGTTCGCCAGATGCCCGTGAGGTATACTTTTTTCTCCTCCTTTCTTTTTTCTTCAGTGCATGCCTGTTATTATGTTTGTGCTTTTCGAAATAAACTCAGTTGTTAGTAGTAGCGCCTGCCAGTTTGCCACCGTCCTCGTCTTTTTTGCGCTAATCCTCCCATTCAGTATGTACCAACTAGCCCAACAGCACGTTCTGTTTTCAATCATGTGACCACTTCAGCTTGGGCGATGCTTGGTGGAGAGCGGCAACGTTGGCAAAACATGGTCCGCCGCGGCTCTGAGCTTTCTAGCGCTGGCGCGAGCGGCATTTGTTTGACAAATTCAAACATCGGTTGCCTTGTCAAACGGGCACAAGCCGCTGTCGAAGTCAGTTACGGTTGCGTGATCGCGGTTGAGCTCGGCGCGCCACCTCGCGGCATGTGGGCACTGCAGGCGTACCACTCACTCCATGGAGGAAAGAAAAGGTTAGGAGAGGCCGTGACGTCACATTTGTGAAGCCGAGTCCCGCCATGACTTGAGCCCACGGAGCCCAGCACTCTATCCCATCATCCTTTGCTGTCTCCGGTTTGATTTGACTAACATGGCGTCGCCCTGCCCTCCCGCTTCGAAGCGAAAACAGCTTCGTCGCTAATTCCTCGGTGCGATGTGATGTTCTAAGCTGTTGATTTCGCCTTCAATTTGCCCATTCGAACCCTCACCCAAAGTTTCAATCGAAAAACGGCCTTCGTTTTTGAGATAGAAGGACGATTTTTCAGCTCTTAAGCCTGGCAAAGTAGCGTTTGTCGTCGTCATAGCAACAGGCTCGCGGGATGGCGCAACGACGGCAGAGTTTTCAAACTGGCCTAATCTAAAAACGTTTGTCGTAGTGACTGCGCTGGTTTGCAAGCGTAGCCAGGCAGCGAAATGCCAAGCGCCTTAAAAATTTGTCCGTTCTATTTGCCCAAATTTGGCCGCCGCAGTTATAAACAAGTAAGCAACATTGTCCATGGGCTCAAGAAAAATGACGTAACTTCCTCCACACTTTTCGCAATGCATTGGGATGCCAGGGGCCTCTCCTGAGTATTCTTTCCTCCATGACTCACTCCCATTGGGAAGCGCGCGATGCGCTTGGCATTGTAAAAAAATTCGCGCCAATCCACACTGTGAATGTGGTTGAAAAGCAAATCTGTAAACGGCATCCACAACGATTACCCATACGACGTCACTTAAATTCACTCGCGTAGCTCTCCAAATAGCGAAATCAGCGAGAAGTGAAATGCGCCTAACCGCGTCCATTATTACTTCAAAGCGATATTCCTGATAAGGTTAAATCCCTCACATGATGCATGAACGGTGGTTGGTTGAGTTTAATTGGTATATCACATGAGTAGAAACTATTTTTTTTTAATTAAAGCTCAAACCCGGTATTAGACGATGTGACTTCTCCGTCTCTGCCGTCCCGGACGGAGGCGACGATATCAGCGGCTGCGACGGTCGAAGCAACGTTTATAGATACTTTTTCAGTTTCGGAACTGCGCCCTCCAAAGCGGGCGCGACTTTACTCTAGGAGCTGAGAGGGCGCTCCGGTCGCGAGTTGCGCTGTGCCGGCGGCTGCGGCGGCGGCTCCGGCGGCAGCGTTGACGGTGTGCGCGGTCAGTCCGCTGGGCTCAAAGTTGCGGCCGCGTTGTAGTTGCGTGTCTGCCCTACAAGTTTCTTCATTCCGTCCGCGTTTGTCTTTGCCCTTGTGCGAGAAACTTGCCTTTTCAGTGTATTCGGTTTGGGATGCTATTGAACAGTGCGGCCGTGGGTGAAAGCATTTTGTGACTCCGTCAACATGCTGTGTTTTCTTTCATGTGCTGGGCTTGGTGCAATGCCGACTTGCTTAACTCGTAGTACGGGATTTTGCAGCCCACTTTAGCAGTGATGCTCGTGAGGAGGCTGGGCACACACATCGTGCATGAGGCACATGCTTATGCCCTTTACAAAATGTACAACTGTCAGGAGACCCGCCGCGGTGGCTCAGTGGCTAAGGCGTTGCGCTGCTGAGCACGAGGTCGCGGGCTCGATTCCCGGCCGCGGCGCCTGCTTTTCTGATGGAGGCGAAAAGCAAAAACACCCGTGTGTACGAGATTTCGGCGCACGTTAAAGCCCTCCACTACGGCGCACCTCATCGCCTGCGTTGCGTCTCTGCTTTGAACCCCACAATCTATCAACAACTGTGAGGAGGAGGACGGAATGTAGCCTCATGCTAAAAAAACTATTAAAACAAAACAGACTAATGGACAAAAGCAAAAATTCTTAATGCTAATTCAATATAACTATATAACATACATTTTAAATCTCAGTACGAAACTTCCTATTTATCCAGGATTTTGGGTTAGCTTTACCCACGGAACAATTTGATTTCTTTGAAACTACGAAGGATACGCGGATGTGTTTCATAAAGAAAGCATACAGTTGTTGCGCAGGGTTATCGGGAAATATCATTCGTGCTGCAACGAACTTGCGCGATTGGCATGCCAAGCGAAATCGTGTGTGCACTTGACAGCTACTGCTACGCGAAAATTCATTTAAAATGCTTTCGTTCTTGGTATTTTAGCCCCCAATAAAAATCACAGGGCGTACGTACATCTCCTTGCGTAATCGACCCGTTTCCAATAAATAGCGAACTGGAATAATTGATTTGATTGATTGTGGGGTTTAACGCGCCGACGCAACGCAGGCGATGAGGCGCGCCGTAGTGGAGGGCTCCGGAATAATTTTGACCACCTGGGGATCTTTATCGTGCGCCGAAATCTCGTACACACGGGCGTTTTTGCTTTTCGCCTCCATCAGAAAAGCGGCCGCCGCGGCCGGGAATCGAACCCGCGACCTCGTGCTCAGCAGCGCAACGCCTTAGCCACTGAGCCACCGCGGCGGGCGCGAACTGGAATAGCGCGGCAACAAAATGTTGAACAACTTCCGAGAACAGTGATTTATTTTCGAGTACGCAGCCAGATCACAACCCGAGATGCCGGGGCGGAACGCTACGGGGGGGCCGGCATTTGCATGAGGGCGAAGTAGTCCAAGAGCGAAAAAAAAATCACGTCACCACCAACCCTACGTAACATGTTACCCCACGTATTTATTTTTTTCTGGTGACGTTATATTTTTCTGACATTCTTTTTTTCTTCTCACGAGCGCGCTGCGTTTGCACGGCGTTGCACGCGCTCTCCGGCAAGTCGACGTTCTCATGTGGGGCCCATTATTCTTTTCTGTGCCTGCTCTAGGTTCAAGCGCACAGAGCTTTTCTTGCGCGCTGACATCCCAGCGCTCACGTGCGGTTTACGTAATGCATTCCTTCCGTCTAGAGCAGGAAGGCGAAAACCACTAGTTAAGCGCTCCGCATGTTTGCTGTGCGTGCGTGGGTGGGCACACACATTTGGTAATTGTGTACATTCTAGAAAGCAAACAGCTACAATAAACAGAAGACAACAAAATTTCTTGCCACTTGTTTGGTTCTTCCACACTTCCAGAAGAGCATGCATATAGGCGTGCTCCAGTCGGCTGAGCTCAAAGTTTCGGCGTAGTTGCGTGTCTCTACAAGTTTCTTCCTTTCGTTTGCGTTTGTTTTTGACCCCTGTGCGCGAACCTTGCCCTTTCAGTGCGTTCAGTTGGTGACGCTATTGAACAGTACCGATTTCATCGAGGATTTCGTGACTCCGTCAAGACGCTGTGTTTTCTTTGATGAACCTGGCTTACCGCAATGCCAACGTGCTCCGCACCTGGCTGTACGAGCAGATACAGAAGCAACACTCAGAAGTGTCGCTTTTTAGCGCCGTCATCGGATCAATAGCTTCTCACCCAATAAAAAAGAGCGATTCCCCACACGGACAAAGAGATAAGCAAAACGCGCAAGGTATGTGGACTTCATTTTCTTGAAGAGGATATTGCGATCAATAACGTAAAGTCGTCGAGATCGGCTCGGCTTACTGGGCACTGAAGGAAGGTGCAGTTTCCGTTAATTTTCCCAACTTGCCCAGCACCTTGTTGAGGAAGCAGACTCTGCGGCGGTCTCCGAAAAAGAGAAAAGTAGCGTCTGCGCACGAGTTAGGTGATTACAAAAGGAGAGCACTTTCCCAATGAGCGACAAAAGGAGCTCTCTAAGGCGCCTGTTCCCCAGCAATGCACCGATTTTTCTCAGATAGTCGAGAACACTGCGGCAATACGGCTCCCAGCCAACTGGAGAATGACAGCACTCGAAGAAGAACCGGGGCAGCGTCGGCAAATTGTTTTTTACTGGGCCGGAAAGAAAGCGGGGGCCTATACAATCATGTAGAGCGTTGTTGTGAGGGACGAGATCACCTATGTTGTCTACTGAACGGGAAGCTGCTTCAACAGTCGTGTGAGGAAATATCATTCGTGATGCAATAAATTTGCGCAATTGGCATGACAAGAGAATTTGTGTGCACGCTTGACATCCACTGCTACGCGAGCGTTCATTTAAAACGCTGTCTTTCTTGATATTTTAGCCACCACTTCCAATCCCTGGGCGTACGTACACGACTGCTTGCATAATACCATCCGTTTCGAATAGATCTCGAACTGCAACGGCCGAAACAAGATGATGAGCAACGTCCGAGAACAATCATTCCTTTGCAGTACGCAGCCAGAAGCGGCGAAGACCGGAGAGGCCGAGCGGAACGCGCTCCCCGCTAGCAGACGACGCTCGCTCTCCTGCGCAACTCGCAACCGCAGCGCCGCGGTGGCGAGAGTCGCGGCCGGCCGCCTTCTCTCCATGGCCGCGGCGGGGAGATGCGGAACTGAAAAAGTATCTATAAACGTTGGGTCGAAGGGTATGAGGATGGTGAGGAGGAGGAGAAGGTGGAGGAGGAAATACTTCTATTGAGATTTCTGAACGGCCCAGAGTGCGGCCCAGAGGAGTGGTTTCTTCTTCATTGTAGCCCATATGCCGTCCACGCCGCCTGTGCTCTGTCCACCAGCTGAAGCGCTTGTGGCCCGAATGTCCAACGAGACGAAAGATCCAACGAGTCGAAAGGTCCAATCCGTCACGTGATCAGCGCGCCTGAATGTCCACCGAGTCTGAAGGTCCAATCGAGCCTGAATGTCCAACGAGAAGAAAGATCCAACGAGACGGAACATTCACTGTTGGAGCTTTCGTCTCGTTGGACCTTTCGTCTCGTTGGACCTTTAGACGCTGAATCCAGCTGAAGCTGGGTAGGCGGGGGGGTCTGGACAGCAGCATCCCCCATTGCTCTTGTTGGGTATTTAAAGGAAAGAGAGGAGGGTGCTCAGGGCTAAAGTCGCACACCCAGATTGGTGGAGGGTTCCTACGTTTGACCAAAATTTACATTCAGCGCCTTAGCGATTTGGGTACATTAAGGGAACACGCATCGGGTGTGGGAAGGAGCATTATTGGATGATCCGTAGCGTAGTTTGTTGTTCTCTGGAAAGGTCTGGGTAAGGCGAGATAGGGTCTGTCTCTGAAGGTGATAATGCTGGGTTATGTCCCTGAACGTGACAAGCGGGTGACTGTCCTCGTCCGGTTCCCTAGCTTCGGGGATAAAAGCGCACGATTCTTGGTGGGCGTATTTGTTGCCCTCCATGCAAGTGTGAGCGAGTGTCCAAATGAGCTGAATGGAACCGTTGGGGGAGTGGTTTTTTAGCACACGCAGTGCAGGTCCGGACACCCAACCGGACTGGTAATTCCGATAGGCTTGTTGGGGATCGGTGACCACCTTCCAAACCCCTAGTTGAGTGAGATCCAAGGCGATGGTTGCGTCTTCTGCTGCCGTCATGTCTTAGGTCTTGAGTGAGGCACACGCAAGGAGGTTGGTTCTGGAGGTAGCCGCGATGATGACGTACTGCTGTCCATCAGCTCTTACACCGTGCTGTAGAGTCCGTGCTAAGCAGCCTCTCTGGGTGCGAACTCATGGGAAGAATTTTTAATTTCCCTCAAATAAACTGGCCTTTACTATCAACCCCTAGTGCATCCCCGTCTAACGAATCCAAGCAATTCCTTGATCTGCCGCTAGATTTTAACCTACACCAAACTATAACATGCCCCACAAGAGGCGATCACACTTTAGATCTTCTTCTAACATCAAGCCCGGATGACATAAAGCGCACAACAGTACTCCCTGGGTTCAGCGACCATAACTTTATCCACAACTGCATATCTCTACCTCTGATTAGAAGGTCGCCAACTGAAAAATTCATAACTGATTACAAACGAGGAAATTTTGACGCTATCAATGACAAACTTGGTTCCTTTCTTGACAGTTTTCGCGGATTATATCAAACCCGTTCAGTAAACGCCAACTCGCAGATATTCAAAAACACCATACTAAACTTAGAAAAACAGTATATTCCAACCATCCGCGTAAAATCGGATTCCAATAATCACTGGTTCAACAAACAATTGAAAAGTCTCTTAAATCGAAAAAAACGTCTTTACAGGACCGCCAGTCAATGCAGTAACCCTTTAGCATGGGAAAAATATCACCTGTGCGCCAAAAAATATATTAAGGAACTACAAAAAGCCAAAGATAAATATTTTTCTTGCGACCTACTATCTATCCTCCGCTCAAATCCTACTAAATTTTGGCGCATGCTCTCTCACAAAAATCAAAGTACTAACATAGATCTTCTAGACCCAGACGGGGAACCAATGGACACAAAAAACGTTGCCACCGCCTTAAATGACTACTTTTCATCTGTATTTTCTACCCCTAACATTGCACAGTCCACACGACTACCTACGCGTTCCCCCGGCGCTGTATCGCCCGAAATAGCATTTAACCCTGAAGGAATCGTTAAACTAATCACTGGTCTTAAGATATCTTCAGCGCCAGGATGTGACCAAATAACCCCCAAACTTTTAGTTAACACCGTCACAGTGGTTAGTCACATTCTTTGCCTCATCTTCATGCAGTCCATTGAAACAAGCGAAATTCCAGACGATTGGAAGATAGGCCGAATAGTAGCGATCTTTAAAACAGGAGAGCGAACTAATCCAGCAAACTACCGCACGATTTCCCCGACTAGCATTCCTTCTAAATTACTGGAACACATTATATCTTCTCACATCGCGACTCACCTTGAATCAATAAATTTCTTCTATAACCACCAGCACGGTTTCCGAAAGAACTTCTCATGCGAGACCCAATTGGCCGAGTTTACCCACGACCTACTAAAAAGCATGGATGATAACCTTCAGATTGATGCCATATTCCTTGATTTTTCCAAAGCTTTTGATCGCGTACCACATAATATATTACTTAGCAAAATTCATTCACTTGGCATTGCACCGAATATTGTCTCCTGGGTTGAACACTTCCTCTCTAATCGTAAACAATTCACCTCTGCCAATAATCATAACTCCTCTTTAACTAACGTATCATCAGGCGTCCGTCAGGGCGCAGGCTTATCACCTCTTCTATTTTTAATATTTATAAACGACCTGCCAACAAATATTCAAACAAAACTACGACTATTTACAGACGACTGTGTCATATACTCCCCCATTCACAACATTGAAAACAGTACTAAACTACAACAAGACCTCGACACAGTTGCGCTATGGTGCCAAGACTCATCAATGCCGTAAAACCTAACCAAATGCAAATCGATGTCATTTTCCCGTAAGCGCGCCACTGTTCATCACACCTACTTTATCAATTCGCTTCCTCTCGATTCGGCTTCCTCATACAAGTATCTCGGTGTGCACATGTACCCATCTCTTTCATTTGCGCCGCACGTGCAGTCCATCTGCTCAGACGCTGTGCGCACGCTTGGTTTTCTGCGCCGTAATCTAAAATCTGCATCTCCTGACGTTAAAAAACTAGCATACTTAACATACGTACGCCCAAAGCTCGAATACGCATCGTCGATTTGGAATCCATCCCAGGCATATCTCGCTAACGAACTAGAATCCGTCCAAAACCGCGCAGCCCGCTTTATAACCTCACATTTCTCCAGAGAAATCAGCGTCACCGCCCCTAAAAAAATCAATCGAACTGCCATCTCTCGCGTCACGCCGCCTCATCTCACGCCTATGCCTCCTTCACAGTTTCTTTTTCCGCCCGAAATCAAGACACGAACTTTTACAGCCCCCTAAAAGAACTTCTTCTGGCATTAACCATTCTAACCCTATTGCACGAATCAACGGCCGTACATCTGCAATGAACGACTCCTTTTTCCCCCAAGCAATTACACTTTGGAATCACCTCCCCGACACCATTGTTGCCACACCTGACCGCACATCATTCCGCCCAAAATTGGAATCCCACTTTGATTCCACCCAATAACCCGTGGATGTAAATATATCCTACCAGCGTACTGTATGTATACTTTTTTTTGCCAAGTTGTTTGTACTCTAATTCCCAGTCAAAGCGTTTCTTTTGTTTGTTGTTTGATTCGTTTTTGTTGTCATTCTTGACCAAACTACCATATGCGTATTCAGAACTGTATTGTTTCTAATAATTTGTTCATATTGAATTGTACAGCCTCACAGCGTATTTGTTGCCCCGCTTATGTAATGCCCTCGGGCCTTTAAGGATGCAATAAATGAAATGAATAATGGCCTGCTGAACCGCCTTTTTAATCATTACATAAAGCATCTTTATGACCTCTTTGCGTGTACGAGATTTCGGCGCACGTTAAAGATCCCCAGGTGGTCAAAATTAATCCGGAGCCCTCCACTACGGCGCGCCTCATTGCCTGCGTTGCGTCGGCGCGTTAAACCCTACAATCAATCAAATCAATGTCCTCTTTGCCGAGAATAAGACAGGGGGATGACGTAAGTGATCCTCTAGAGGACAAAAGCTTGAATTAATCGAAAGGTATCGGATTCCTTGAGGCCTCGCCTTTTGGTGGCAACTCGTCTCATCATGCGTATGATTTGATCGATGCTCTGTTTGAGGCGCTGTAATGATACGTCACTCTCGGTGTTGACCTGGAGATCCTGGTTCTTGGAGTGATGGCCTGGCCATCAAAGAGTAGTTCAATGTCTTCCTTGATGTGTCGTTAGGCGTGAGGGCGGATGACAAGGAGCTGTGATTTTTTACGTGAACACTGGAGGCCACAGGCTTTAGCATATTGGCGTACTAGAAGTGTGATGTCGTGCGTTGGTGCGAGCTTACTTTAATTTTTGTAAATCCTAGCACATGCGCAAGGCGCGCACAGGGCCGCTAGACGTGCCGTGGGCGGAGCGCAAAACGGCCTGAGAGGTCGGATGACGCGATCAGGTAGGGGTGTAAACCCGTAGATGTTCTTGGTGAGTGCACCACCTGTCTTCCTCGTATCCGCATGGGCTCGTAGCTAAATCGGTAAGACAACGGCCTCTTGCGTTGTTATTCTGTTATTTCCAGGTTCGATTTCTGGCGGTGCCAGAAAATTCTTTTATTTGTTCGCGGGATTTTTCTGTTGACACCAACGGTCGCGAAAGTACCCTTGGGGGGTAGAGGTAAAAAGGTAGACGGTTAGAGCTAGACCGTGAAAGCTAGACCGCGAAACATAAACGGTTTATCAGCCAGCCCCTAAGAATACAACCGGCTCCCATTGCAGGGAAACGAACCTCTTAGGTGCGGAGCACCTTAGGACCGCACAATTTCCGCCCGCTTCCGTCTGCATAGCATTTACAATCGCAAAAAATCGCGCAGGCACCGGCAGTATTCGAGCCTGTGTCTGGTAGACAAGACTTAGTGTCAGTCGTCTTACCCACCGGGCTACGACCGTGAGTTAGTACACGAGAGTCAAACGGCTTACTCGCTTGTCTGTAACGGTTCGGAGTACCTTAGGACCTCCCAATGTCCGTCGCGTCTATCCGTGCACACGCCACCATCAAGCGAAAATCAAGCGAAATTCAATTTGAGCCGTGAGTTGCAGTTTCATATAGGGAATAATCACGGTGCAACTCAGGGCTCAAATCGATTGATGGTCGGGGCGCAAATCAGATGTCACTCGGGGCGCAACTGGGATGTCATTTTGAGTAACCGTACTTCACATCCTCGCCACCATACACGGAGTGGAGATGCTGCCAATTTTTTTTCATAACACGCTTTTCTTTACTGTTATCAACCAATACAAATAAATTGTGGCGTGTCTTCAAGAAAACCACGGCAAGCGATAATAGTTTAAAAACTGGTGCAGGTTTTTTGGTACCACATGACGAACGTGTGTTGCGTACATTTAATTAACAGTGTCCCATTATCTTTCACTCCTACAGATTCTGCTATTCTTCTAAATTACCGTAGCTTCCTCTACCCATGAATGGATTCTATTATCTCCGACTGGGTGGGCATCACTAAACTGGAAAATAAGGCCAAAGTTTCATCATCAGCGGACGTAGTTGGTATTCAATACAAACGTTTGAAAAGCACGCTAGTGTACCTCGCCTTAATCTTGTAGTACATCTTTTCGCAGTGATTGCTGTGTGCCGCGGCACCCATCGATTGGAAGGTTGGGAAAGTTGTTCCAGACCGCAAGGCCGTTGATACTTACTGTCCTCGGAACTACCGGACAAGTTCCCTAACCTCGATCGTATGCAAAATTTTACAACATATTTTTATGATAATCTGGTAGATTTCTTGCAGATTAACTCGTTTTTTACCCAATACCAGCGCGGTTTTCGTGAAAACTACTCAAGCGAAATTCAACTCCTAGCATTTACCAGTGATTTGTTTTCTGCTGTCGATCGTTCATCACTTATTGATCTCATTTTGATTAACTAGCGGTGAGACTTACTCCCTCCGTTCTAACAAGCTTACAATCAACAAAAAGACTTACATCTATGTAACGTTCCCCTTTATTGGGTCGAGTTCACTAAGTAGACAAACAGTCCGGTTCTCGTCCTTTCACCTCCTCTTCTTCCTCCTCCTCTGGCTGCTGCCCGGCTCCTCGTCGACCTCTTCCTCTTCCTGTTACACAGGCCGCCCCTCTGTTGTCAACCCTCCTGGGTCGATACGGCACTACGTTGCACATAGACGCAGCTTCCACGATGTTATTAGGTCCATTGTAGCATATGTACTTCAAAATTCCTTGTTTTCGAGCAGACCTCACAACCATGTAGGGCCCTGAAAAAGGAGCCTTTGAACCCTGCAAGCCATTCCGGACAAGGACATAATCCCCAACATTAATTTCCGGAACCTTCCCAGCGTGAAGACGGTCGTAATGCTTCTTCATTGCGATCCGGTACCTTTCATTTTCCCTCTCGGACCTTTCTTGTTCACGGAGTACTATTGAATCGGTAATCCCCAGGAGGTGATCGGCATGCAGCCACTCAGATTTCCCATGATATGCAAAGTATGGACTGCATCCTAGAGCTTCTGTGTGCGAGTGGTTGTGGTGTGCAACAGCGGCTTCTAGGGCACATTTCCAGCCCCCTTTGAAATCTGGATAGAGGGAAATGAACTGCTTGATGTCACGTATAGCTCTCTCAGCTAACCCGTTAACTTCAGGGTGGTACGGAGCTGAGAAGCACAGCTTCACATTGCGCTGGAGAGCCCGATTCTTCAACTGCTCGCTTCGAAAGGCTGGTCCGTTGTCGGTCACAATTGTTTTGGTGTCTTTAAACATATCCCGGTTCAAGAGAGAGATGACGCTCCTTCATCTTCCTTTCCGGCTTTACACGTGACCATCCGCGTGCGCTCATCAAT
The DNA here is from genome assembly GCF_048455015.1 of Haemaphysalis longicornis. Classification (NCBI taxonomy): domain Eukaryota; kingdom Metazoa; phylum Arthropoda; class Arachnida; order Ixodida; family Ixodidae; genus Haemaphysalis; species Haemaphysalis longicornis. Next base: position 1,093,182 of record NW_027526233.1, read on the forward strand.
TGCCAGTAGGAACGCTTGCGTGCTGCCCCTTCCCTCGCCTTTTTTTCTGAGCTCCGCGAAATCAAGGTGGATTGTTGCGAATGGTTCTTTGGAATGTTCTGCGATGATCATTGCACTACCTCTGGGTTTGAACTTGGCCTTGCAGATTTGACACTGGTGACAGGTCCGTACGTATTCAGAGATGTCTTGCTTCATGGTGTTCCAATGAAATCTTTGCCTGATTTTCCAGTATGTGCGCCAAAATCCGTCATATCCGCCAGAGTGAGGTGAATAATGGTAAAGAGCCAAGATTATTGGTACACTAGTCTTCGGTACCTTCAAACGACAATCTTTCAGCGACATCGCCTCTGTGCCGTCCCATAAGAGGGCGCTCACGTGGTGATCATCACGTGGGGCAGTTATGTGAAGTCGTGACATGGCATCGGCGTCCGGTAGCTTGTCACCTGGTCTGTGAGCAATATCAAATGCGAACTGCTGCAGTTCACTGACCCACCTGGCCAGGCGCCCTTTTGGATGGGACAAATTGAGTATATAGGTGAAGGCTTGATTGTCTGTGAATAATCTGAAGCGTCGGCCCTCCAAGTACGTTCGGAAGTAACCTAGTGCCATCACTACCGCCAGGGCCTCTTTTTCGGTCGTAGAATAATCAATCTCTGCCTTGGTAGATGTGTAAGAACAATAACCAATGGCCCTGAGCTGTCCTTTCGGTGATTCCTTGTCATCTCTTTGGTACAAAATCGCCCCGGCTCCGTAATGGGATGCATCTGTGGTCAGTTCAAACGGTTTGGTGAAATCTGGGAGCGTTAACACTGGGTTTGAGGATATAATCCTTGTAAGCTCCTGATATGCGCTGTCGTATTCCTTGGTCCATTGAAAGGAAACATCTTTCTGCGTCAATGCTGTGAGGCATTTCGACTTAGTGGCGTAATCCTTGATAAATGCCCTGAAGTGGCCGGCGAGTCCTAAGAAGACGCGTAGAGAATGCACGTCATGGGGCTTGCATAGCTGTAGAATTCATGATTGACAATCGAGCGCGGGAAAACACGGCACAAAAAAGAACGAGAGTTAGACAGGGCAGCGCTGTCCTGTCTAACTCTCGTTCTTTTTTGTGCCGTGTTTTCGCGCGCTGGATTGTCAATCATGAACTTTCACCAACTCGCCCAAATCACAGTCCTCTTGAACTACATTTCTGTAGAATTCGCTTGACGGATTCCTCTTTCGTGCTTTTCGTCTTGCCATCAAAAACTCTTCCCAAAAAGACAACAGAATTTTTAAAAAACTCACTCTTCTTGAAATTAATCTTTAGGTTAGCTTTACTAAGGGCGTCTAGCACCTGTGAGAGATGTGATATGTGCTCATCTCTGCTCCAGGAATAGATTATTATGTCGTCGACGTATACTCCACAAAATTGTCCAGTGAACTCTTGCAGGAGGGTGTCCATCATTTTCTGGAACCATGCTCCAGAATTCTTCCATCCGAAGGAGAGTCTGTTGTACTCATATGTACCAAAAGGAGTCACGAATGCAGTGAAGTGCTTGTATTCCTCCTGAAGTGGTACTTGCCAATACCCTTTGCACAGATCGACTCGAGAGAACCAAGAGCAACCGCTGGTTTCATTGATGATGTCGTCTATTCTTGGCATTGGGTACGGGAACAGGTCAGTCTGGCGATTCACAAGCCTGTAGTCTGTGCACAGCCTATATGTACCATCTTCCTTGAGAACCGTTGTGATAGGTGACGCAAATGTTGATACGAAAGGTCGGATTGTACGATACTCCAGCAGACTTTGCAGTTCAGTTTTTAGCCACTTCTTTTTTTCGTAGGACATGTCATATGGTTTTTTTACATCGCGCAGTTGAAACGACACTTCCATGACTGCTGCGGCTGGCGGATAAGGGCCTACACACAAAATTTCGGGATATTGGGAACAGACGTTCTCGCTATTCGTGACCAGCCTGATGGACGGCTTTGTCTGCGCGCATATCGTCTCAGTGGGATGGTCAACGAGCACCTCATCCTTCCAAAAAAGGTTGAGCCTCAATCTCTCCATGTCAGGACGGGCTAGGATGAAATTAAACTACGCGTCGTCTATTGGTAATGCTTCTACGAGCACTTTACTTCCCTGGTACTCGACTTCGACGCGCGTCCATTTATCAAGCACCCTAGCAGTCCCATCGTAGCCATGTACCTGGACAACCCTACCAGGAAATATGTCATTTGGCGAGGCAAGTCCTGTACTCATGATGCTCACTGATGCTCCGGTGTCCACTAAAACGTTTTCAAGTCGCCCGCTGACATACATTGGTACATACAGCAAATTGGATTCAGATTTAATTAAGTACACAGTCTCGCTTGGGGTCTTTGGCTGGGACCGATCACCCTCTTTTAGTCGTTTTTTGGCTGATGAGCACCAATAGGCTTACCGACCGATAGTATGGCATTCCGAGCAGTGTCGTACTGTCGGGTCTGGCCTATTGGCGGCAGAAGGTCGACGCAGACGTCCCTCAGCGCGTGGAGGAGTCCTTCCGCTGTGGTAGGAGCCTTTGGAAGAACCTGGCGTTGAACGGCTTTCGTCATACCATGGATGATGAGTGGTACAATGGACGACTCAGGGAGATTAGGATCGGCAAGCTGCAGGAGTCTTCGCTTCTCGTAGAAGTAATCCACCAATGTCCCCTCCTTGTGTTTGAAGAAAATGGCCTGATCCCAACGCTCAACGGGGTTCAAGTCGAATGCGCGGATGAAGCTGGCTCGCCAGTCAGCCCAGGGCTTGTCAGCGTTCCCTGCCATCCCCAATTCATACCATTTCTTCGCGTTCCCCGAAAGGTATACTCGTAGGTTATTTATGCGATCAGAGCCAGTGGTTGTTGGAGCGATCCAGTGGTTGTTGGAGCACGCGTATTCATAGAACTGAACCCATGCCGCGGGACTTGAGGTGGTACCATCAAAACAATCAGGCTTAACTTCCTGTCTGTACCGGGACGGATGACGACTCAATTCCATGAAAGACATAAATTGCTGTTGCTGCTAAAGTTGTTCTTGCAAACGCAAAACGTGTTCCATGATACGCGTGAGTTCCTCTGGATGGTCTGGCCTTGCGTTCACTGATTCACTTGGCTTAATCACCCAAGCTTGAAAATCAGCGGCGCGCATGTTCACCTTGTTGTTACTCTTCAACGCTAATTCGTCTAGCGTCAGATTAGCTTTCGTGGCAACGAAAGATATGAAGTCAGGTGTGCTGAACTTTTCTGGGAGGATCACGGTCGCATCATCCCCGTCCTCTTGGTAACCGTTGACCACCAGACGACCATCTTCACGCTCGGTCAGATTGAACAACACCCACATTGTCCGGAATAGTCGACTGCGCCAAATGTAACGCTCCCCTTTATGGGGTCGAGTTCACTAAGTAGACAAACAGTCCGGTTCTCGTCCTTTCACCTCCTCACCTTCCTCCTCCTCTGGCTGCTGCACGGCTCCTCGTCGACCTCTTCCTCTTCCTGTTACAATCTAGAGTGCAGCCACTGACAGTGTATGCGAAATGGAATTTTCCGGAAGCACACGTGCCGGGGATAACGCTTTATCTGCTGGCCCCCAACACACTACCACATAGCTATCTTCCGCACAAAACGTAAAAATGCATCCCTGTTCTTTACAAATGTTCGAAGCGTTCGTAACAAATCCATAGCACTTTCTTCCGCTATTGATTCTTTCTCAGCTGATATTGTCCTTCTAGCTGAAACCTGGCTCTCCGCAAAAATTAAGAATAGCGAGATATTAGACTGTGAAAAATCAGATTGCTTCTACAGATACGACCGCGGCGTTCGATCCGGAGGAGGAGGAGTGCTTATAGCGGTCAATGACAGATTTGTTTCGCCTGTAATCCCGGTAGTGACGCCCTTGAGCTTGTTTGCGCGCGCATATTTCTTGCTAGCCGAGAATTCTTTATCTGTGCCTGTTATAGATCACCAAGTGCGCCAAACTCTTTTTGTAGTGAACTTCATGACGCAGTCGATAAACTGCGCCTCAGATACCCTAACTCGCCTCTGCTCATTTTAGGATATTTTAATTTTCCAAACATACCATGGCGGCATGATTCAACAATTTTTTAACATAATTCTGCGCAGTGCGCAGAATTTCTAAATTTTTGCGGTGATTTCAATCTTACGCAACTTGTTCACATGCCAACGCGAACTACTCCTACATCTTTTAACACGTTGGACTTAATTTTTTTCACTATACCAGATTTTATTTCCCCTATAACTTATCTACCAGGCATTAGCGACCATTCCATACTTCATTTTACGTTGAAAGCTCGGGTACCTTCAGATAAGTTTTTTAAAGTAATACAAGACTACAGCAGAGCTGATGTGACGTCAATCACAGCTGAGCTAGAGGCGTTTCTCGCCGACTATCTTCCTAACTTTTCCGATCGTACGGTAGAAGAAAATTGGTTCCTTTTTAAGAACAAGCTATTATCTCTGATAGACAAATATGTCCCAAAATTCAGAGCCCTTCCACCCCGTGAAGAGGGATTGCCAGCACAGCTGCGGTGCCGAGCCTCAACGTGAGGTTTGACTGGGTCGTAGTCCATGGGGTGCACGAAGCAAAACACGTTTGTTTGTAATTTGCGATTGAGCATTGTTCTTGGTTATTAACTGAATGTCCAGTCTTGTCCAGTCACTGCTCCTCGCGCATGCTCAGAACGGCTCTTCAGGAGCGACATGAAACGGCTATCAATCGGCTCCGGCGCAGCGTCAGACTTGGCTACTGCGCAATTGAGGCGCACACCTGGGCACGCGCCGGCGCCAGTGCGTCTGCACGGCTACGACGCAACACAATCCAACACAATCCATTTTAATCCAATCCAAATCCAATCCAAGCCAAGCCAAGCCAATTGAATCGAATCCAATCCAATGCCCCTCGCGCATGCGCAGAACGGCCCTTCACGGCACACGCGAAACTGCTAAACCTCGGCCAGTGTAGCTTACGCTACAAAACACACAGGCATCGTGGGTAGAAATTTATTATTGCGCAGGTATGGTAATCACGGCACATGCTCTATGAAGGGCCTAGGACCTTTTTAATTTTGTATGATTTTTTCCATGCCCCGGGGGTTTGACGCGCAGTTTTACGAATCCGGGGATTTGAACGGGCTCCGCAACGTGGCGCTACGCTCGGTAGCGATTCCTGTCTACATCGCTCTGGGACCGGAGACGATCTGCTGGATCCTAGCCATTTACAGCTTTGCTGTAAAAAGAAAGGTTACAAATAACCCACGTTCACCTTGGTTTACAAATACATTAAAGCGGCTCCGTAACAAAAAAAAAGCGCATGTTTCGTCGCGCGAAGCGGACAGATCGGCTGACCACTAGACGCCCTATCGCCGAATTAATACTGACTTTAACGTAGCCGCTTCGAATGCAAAGGAGTCGTTTTATATTGATACGCTACCATCGTTGTTACAATGTAACCCACGAAAGTTCGGGAGCTGCACTGAAAACGAACTGTTTCAACTTGTTCAATCAAATACCCCAGTCTCCCCACGTCAATGTTGTTCCATTCTAAACAATACATTTTCCGCTACTTTCTATCGCGTTATTTCTACCGTTATTCCACCTTTCACGCCTGCGCAGTTCCTTCCAATGGATTCCATTGTTATTGATTCTGTTGGTATTGATGCATTGATACGTACTCTCAAAATGTCATCCTCTGCTGGCCCTGACTGTATTAATTTTAAAATGCTCAAATGTACACATGTGTATTCGTCTGTTATTCTTTCAGACATTTTCGACAAATGTTTGTATCATTCTATATTGTCTCGCGATTTGAGGGTGGGAAAGGTGTCTCCTGCTTTCCAATCTGATGACGCTCATTGCCCCGATAATTATCGCCCCGTCTCATTAACATCAGTGCCTTGTAAAATGGTAAAACACATAATATATTCCCATTTAATTGAGTTTCTTGAGTCCAATTCCTTTTTCAGTAACTGTCAACATGGGTTCAGGAAAATGTTTTCTTGTGAACCACAACTGCTAACATTTACTATCGATTTACTCGCAAGTGGTGATTTGGGAATTGATACCGAATGCATATTCATAGATTTCGCTAAAGCCGTTGATGGTGTCCCACATGGCTTAATAATTTTCAAGCTCAGCAAACTAAACATTGATCCCAAGTCGATCCCAAAATTTTCGAATGGATTAAAGACTTTCTTTTCAACCGTTCCTAATTTGTTATTGCTAATCACCACTCATTTGCTTTATCTCCGGTACAATCAGGCGTGCCCCAGGGATCGGTGCTAGGGCCACTTCTTTTCCTTGTTTATATCGATGACCTTCCAAACTGTGTTCAATTCTCATCAATTAACCTATTCGCTGATGACTGTGTAATTTACCACAAAATTTCTAACCTTGCTGATATTCAAATTTTGAAAAATGACCTTAACAGTGTAACTAACTGGTGTAACAAATGGCACATGATGCTTAACATTACGAAGTGCAAAAGTATGAGGATATGCCGGCAGCCCAATAAAACGTATTTGCATGCGTACTTTCTTCACGATATTCCTCTTCTACATGTTAACTAATACAAATATCTTGGTGTACATATTTCTGATAACCTGTCATGGAACACTCCCATTGACCACGTAGTAAAGAACGCTAGTCGCATGCTAGTTTATTTGCGCCGGAATTTTTCTTCTGTACTTTCATCTTTCAAATTGACCCTGTACAAAACACTCGTCCGTTCCAAATTAGAATACGCAAATTAGAATCCTCATCAAACAACGCTTACCCTCGATCTTGAATCTGTCCAAAGCCTTCCGCTCGTTGCATATTATCATCTTATTCGCGCCTTGCCAGTGTCTCATCAATGAAAAATGCGCTTACTCTCACCAGCCTTTCACACCGTCGCAAATGCTCTTGTCCTTATTTGTTACACAAAATTTATCATCACAACCCTACTTTAAAGGATCAAGTTCTCACTCCCCCCCGTTACGTGTCATCTCGGATTGACCATTTCAGCAAAGTTTGTGTACCATATGTAGCAACCATTTACAACGCTCCTTGTTGAATCGCTCTTTTTTTGTTGTTGTTCTTTATTTCTATTTGCATGGTGTTTTTGTAGAGTAACTGCACCTGATGTTTTGTATCTTGCCACTACTTTCTGTTATGCCGTATGGGCTTTGAAAGTATTTTCAATAAATAAATATAGAAAGAACTTCGCGAAAACATTTGATACTGTTCCTCATCATTTACTTCTCCTGAAACTAAGTAAACTTAAAATTGAAAACAATTTACTAAAATGGTTAGAACGCTAATTGAATAATCGCTCCCACTATGTTACAGCCAATGGCTACGTTTCGGATCTTTGCCCAATCAAGTCGGGTGTCCCGCAGGCCTCGGCACTTGCACTTCTTCTTTTCCTGGTATATATTAACGACCTCGCTGACTCTATCAGTTTGCATATAAGACTTTCCGCCGATGATTGCGTGCTCTACCAAGAAATTTGTAGCCTCTCTGATATTTATGCTCTTCAGTATGATCTTAATAACGTATTAACGGTTGCGACACTTGGTTAACGAAACTTAGCATTGGTAAATGTAAATCTATGAGATAACACAAAAATTTAGCACAACACTCATCAAGTAATTTTTTCACGCACTTCGCAATTGTGCCTCTTGCTCAAACGTTTTTACAACAACAAAATACTTAAACAACCTCCTTTCAGCCCCCTGCTTACATTTCTTCCCGTCTTGACCACCATTTGAAAGTAGGTGCTAAGCAGCAACAGCAACCTTTATTTTGGCTCATGCCTCCCGAAAACGAGTGAGGACTGGAACAATCTTCCTGCTGGTATCGTGTCTCTACAAAAGTACTGGGAAAATTCAAGTCTGCGTTCGACCATCATTTTTATTGACCGCTCCATTGTTTGTTATGTACTTTGCGTTTTTTACCACACTCCTCTCTGTACGCCTGAACGGCAGCTAGAGTAAAATAAACGAAATAAATAAAATAAGTTAAAAGGCACATTCTAGGGAGCTGAAAATTGTTGCACTCGCAGCAAAGGACGCGCGCAGCACAACTCATGCGACAATGGCCACAAGAGGCGGTGCTCGCGCGGGCGGAGTAGCCTCAACGTGACAATGGCAAACACCGGCCGCACGTTATAGCTTCGCTGGCTAACCATCAGTACGTAGTGCATGGGGGCCATTTTAAAAGACGATATCCTTCCTTCGGATACTTAAACGCCATTTTAGTCGCTCTGTCTCTGCCTGCAATGTCTGTCTGTCTGTCTGTCTGTCTGTCTGTCTGCCCATCGGTCGGTCGGTCGGTTGGTCTGTCCCTCATATTGGCCTACCAGCCGAAAGTTACCGTAGATTCTTCAATAAATTTTAATATTCAAAAATCGTGCTAATACTAACTCAGGAATACACCTAATCTTGGTCAAATTTGTTTAGGAACAGCAATTTGGCACTGTTCAAGAAAAACATTATTGCATGGTTAGTATTTACTCTATTCTTTTATTACAAATGCATGGCTGCTGAACATTGCGAGATAAAATAAATACGCATTGAAAACGATTTATTCAACAGGCAATACAAAAATACAATACAATACAGTACAGGCAATACCCACTGGAGGGGAAGAGCGTAAGAGTTGCGCGGGAAAGAGTACAGAGGCATTCACGTGGCACTGGTGGCAGAAGACTATCCTCTCTCGACATTTGCCGCGAAGTGAACAGATACGCAGATATTTTTATTAATCAAGTGCCTTCTCCTTCTCGATAATTGCGTGAGCTGCCAGCTCCCAAAATAAAAATGCCATTATATTTGAAGTTCAGTCAAGTGGCAACGAAAAAGTTTTGCCATTCAGTAGTTGTTCAACTTCAAGGCCGAAGTTTCATTGAATACACAATCGCAATTGAACGGCTGTACTGAATAAAGCAGTATTCGATGCAAACCTGAGTGTTCCTGTATAACAATTGCGAAAAAATATCAAGCATTTACAGTTTTGTGAGTGCCCTGGGTCAAAAACATCACGCATCGCAGACCCTAATGCAAACCTGGACGCCTTCTCATGAAGCCGTGACATATATTACTACAAGCGGGACGGTCCACTGAAGGCCTCATTCCGGGCGTGCAGTGCCGGACAAGCCTATCAGCACTTTGTTATCGATTCCTAGAGAACTGGAGCACCTGTGAATGACTGCGCGCTCCCATTAGGCACAATCTCTCATCAGTCGTGCTATAAAAGAACCAGTTCGGTAATTCACGCAGCACAAGTGGATCACGCAGGTCAGCAAGAAACACGATGAAGCTCTACATCTTTCTCGCCCTCATTGGTGCAGCCGTTGGTAAGTTCTTATTTATTACGCTGCATTCTACTGCAATTATTCATGTTCGTATAAGATTTATTTAATAACTGATGAAGCATATAGCTTCGACCTATCGCCACCCGGCTCTTACTTTTGAACGAAGCGAACAAATTTGCATTTCAAGCAAAGGATTAGGTTTTTTTTATTCCTCGAAAGCAAACTCCTAAGTACATGCGGGAAGGGTTGGCATGGGTTGAAATGGTATCTCATGTAACAAGTTGCACACTTCCTTGCCAGTGCGGTGTAGCTTGCAGTTTCTCGTTGAGAGTTAAGGGCTACTTCATGTTCGGCTGAGGGTCTAAAAAGTTTTTTTTTACGAATGTGCAAGGCAGAGACAACATTTTTTAGTACTCTGCTCTGAATAAAAGTTATAAAAATAAAAAGTTATAAAATATATAAAAATATAAATTATAAAAAATAAAAATAAAGCCTTTTAAGAAAGTTCAGAAATAACCCTACAAAAGGTATTGTCTCTGACTGGCGTATATGTAGGATTTAGAAGTTTTTTACAAGTTTTACAAACGTGCGTTCGGAAACACATGTCTAAAATAGGCGTTTCATTCAAAGTTCATTTAACATATTTCGGCAAGCGTTTTGTGAGGACCTTTCAGATATTTCTTCCACATGAAACAAGTTTCTTCAGCACATTATGAGCACAGTCTCTGAGTCTTATCCGATATCATGCAATGCCCTCATGTAATGCCCTTATGTGATGCGCTGAGGGCCCTTAAGGTGGAAGTAAATAAAACGAAATGAAATGTCCTGCACTGGTAAATCTCGCCATAACCTGCACCAGCCAGGAGCACTCCCATTATTTGTTTCCTCTTCATTCACGCATCGCTCCCCATCACCATCTGGCCGACGGGCGAGTTCGTTTCGGCCTCCATCTTGGCTGGTCTCACACCAAAGCCGGCCGCGCCGTTGCCCTGCAATAAACGCTTCACCACGACCACTCTGCACAGTATCTCAATATGTAATTTTCAAACTGTTCGAAAACCAAGAGCCTAAAACCAACTTTTAAACTACCTATTTGTAATACAAAGGACAGCGATATTACATGAGAACAACTAGCAATTCCCCACAATTCCCGCATTTGCAACAGTGCTTTTGAGTTTTTCTGTTATTTGATCGCACAAATATTGGCAGGTTATAGATTTCCTAGCCGCACGTATTTGTAAATCATAGAATGTGAGTAAAACAGCTGTGCTTTTGTGTTTCTTTACCCTAAAGAAGTTTCAATATAAAACGCTGTGAACGCTGTAAAACGCTGTGAACGCTGTGAAGGTTGCGTCTTGTTCTACAAAAACGACACAAACAAAAGATCTCCAAAGCTAGATCTTGACATTATTCTGTGCTTTCCTTTGCCTTCATAAAGTGGCAATTGTTATGGCGAGTATCACAAAGGGAGCTACATTTTACGAAGAGCACTTCAATTCAAATGCCGAATTGATAAGGTCCCCAATTGCTACAGGAAGCTTAGCGAGGCTCTGAGTAGATACAAGACCTCGGCGTTGCTAACGTTGGCCGTCATGTTCCCGCCGACGTTAAGTGACTGGTGAGGACACAAACTTAAACACTCTGCATTTCCATTCCCGCCATATAGTTGCTGAAGTAACTGACTGAAAATTCTTGCCGTTCCATGCAAGCTAACAGCAGCGGGTTTGGAACAAATAAATCAGGAAATTAAAGATTCTGCAGGATGCGTGCAAGATGATCGAAGCGTCGTTCTCTCGCATTTTTACCAGCGTAGTGTACTGACACTAGAATATACAAACACCATAAATAAATCCTACTTTTAGATTCGGTGTGGTTAATATTGTTAATGGCTCCATTTTTCAACGCGCTTGGTTTCCGATCTTTCTCACTCGCGTTCACACAGTTGGTGTCTCCCTCTATTGCAAAGACGGCTGCTTTCGCTCACTCCCCTCTGCAACAGACCGCGGCAAGCCTTCGCGACCTGGGCTTTTACTGTGCCGCCGGTGCTGGCTGAGGCTCGTGGTCGGCAATAGGCTAGGAATGTAATGAACGTTTGTAAATAATAAGGCTGGGTTCAGACGGTTGCCGCAACTGTCGTAATAACTTTAAATTATGACGTCATTTCCCGTCTCAGCTCACCGAACTGTTCCCTACGTCACGATCAGCGAACAAGTGGATTGTCGTAGCGACAGACTACGTGACGCGCTACGCAGAGACAGCCGCTCTTCTGAGGGGGACTGCAGAAGAAGTCGCAAAGTTCTTCATAAGCTAAGTTGTGCTGCGACACGGAGCCCCTGAAGTCCTAATCACGGACCGCGAAACGGCCTTCACTGCGGAGCTCATGTAAGGAATCTTACGCTACAGCAACACGGATTACCGAAGAACACCGGCGTATCACACCCAAAGGAACGGACCAACGGGACGTCTGAACAATACGGTCGCTGATAAGCTGTCTATGTACGTCGAAGTTGAACATAAGACTTGGGACGACGTCCTTCCGTATGTCACATTTGCGTACAACACGACTATCCAGGAAACTACGCGGATGACACCGTTCGAGCTTGTCTACGGAAGACGGCCGACTACGATGCTTGACGCCATGCTTCCGCACGTAGAAGACGACGACCTCAACGCAGACGTCCAAGGATACCTTCAGCGTGCGGAGGAGGCCCGCCAGCTCGCTCGAGTTCGCGCAACGGACCAGCAGCTGGTGGATGGCGGACGCTACAACGTCCGACGCCGAGACGCGGAGTACCGCCCAATGAATCGTTTGTGGGTTTGAACTCCCATCCGACGACGTGGACTCAGTGAAAAGCTTCTACGACGGTATTTCTGAACGTACTGGATTCTACAACGTGTTGGCCAACTTACCTAAGAGGTGGTCCCCGTTGGTGATTCACCCGCCGCGGTGGCTCAGTGGCTAAGGCGTTGCGCTGCTGAGCACGAGGTCGCGGGTTCGATTCCCGGCCGCGGCGGCCGCTTTTCTGATGGAGGCGAAAAGCAAAAACGCCCGTGTGTACGAGATTTCGGCGCACGATAAAGATCCCCAGGTGGTCAAAATTAATCCGGAGCCCTCCACTACGGCGCGCCTCATCGCCTGCGTTGCGTCTTCGCGTTAAACCCTACAATCAATCAATCTGTTGGTGATTCCGGATCATCACGATGACGCACGGTGCCCGAAGTCGCCCACGTGGTTCGCTTAAAACCATTTTACGCACAATGATGGGCTTTTATTTTTTATTTTTTCAGACTGTCGCTATGTTAGCATCGGGTCGATGCACTCTTTATGTTTTCCTTTTACCGCCCGGCTGTACCGGTCTGTGTTGTCGGTGTTATCTGTGTGCCAAGAGAAGCGCGTGTTTCATTCTTTCGTTGTTTGCCGCATGTGTTATCTCTTCTGATAGGGAGAGCGTTCCGAACTAATGTGAACAGCCTATAATAATCTTCTTTGTTCTGGATGTAATTCGATGGTTCCAGAAACACTTGCGCCCAAAGATAAATTCCCGCGGAACCGACACCGCGGCATTTGAATCGTCGTTGCGCGCGTACGCACTTCACTTTGTTGACTGCTGCTTCGCCGCCTGTGTATTCTTTGAGTTGTTAGGGAAGCACAAGTTCGCTCTAATAAACTTGTTTTTTTCTTGAAGACAACTGCGTCGTCTTTGGCTTCGCGACAATATGTCTAAATATTCGAGTACTGACTGTGCGTACACTGCAGGCGAAACATGGGGCACAAGCCACGGGATTAAAAATATGTCTTGTCTTCTGGTGGATGTTTGCGGCACATGGAGTGGAAAATGTCGCAGAATTTCACCACAACACTGTGCCGTGAAGGAATTTGAACAGGAAAAGGAGATCAGCCTTAATACGTCTGGAGTTTAGGCACTCTAGCATCGGTACAGAGAATAACCCAAAATTGTAATGGCTAGCAATGTGATGATTGAGGATTGATATAAACTTTTTATGGACACTTTCCATAAGCATACAGAGTGTTTTGCATGTGCTATTCCACACCAGAGAAGCATACTGGAGCTGCGGACGACAAACTGTCGTGTACCGCTTGAGAAAAGAGCCCGGCTCGTGGAAATCCTTTGATAGGCGACATATAACGCCAAGGTATCGGAGGGCCCACCGAGTGACCTTCCGGATGGGCGGGGGGAAGCTCAACTTACTGTCGAAATTAACACCAAGGTCCTTAACCTCCACCACACATGGTAGTTATTCACCCTTAATGTTATCGGAGAACAATATACTGTCACTTTTTCTAGTATATGTCCTTTGTTTAGTTGTTGATGTATTAATAAAAAGGAGAAGCTCAACTTACTGTCGAAATTAACAACAAGGTCCTTAACCTCTACCACACATGGTAGTGATTCAGCCTTAATGTTATAGGAGAACAATATACTGTCAGTTTTTCTGGTATATGTCCTTGGTTTAGTTTTTGATGTATTAATAAAAAGTTTGCTGTTTGAGCACCAATATGAAAAAGACCTAATCGCTCGCTGGAGAGCGAAACAGCTTGCGGTGTTAATCATGAATTAGGGAGGAAACATCCTCTATAAAAATTGAAAAAATAAGTGGCCCCAGAACAGAGCCCTCAGGGACACCGCTTGTGGCCTCGTAGGAGAGGGAAGACTGCCCGTTTGCATGAACGAAGCATGACCTATCCGATAAGTCATTACATAACAGGAATGTGAGGGATGGTTATAAATCGAGTTGACACAGCTTTTAAATAATATATCATGGCAGACGACATCAAAAGCCTTGCTCAAATCGAAATAAATGACATCGCGTTCTCGTGTTCCCTGCACAGCTTCCGAAGCATGCAGCGTAAAATTTACAAGATTAGTGGTGGTCGATCTCCCAGCGAGAAAGCCGTGTTGCTGAGGTAATAATATACTAGTTTTTACACTGAAAGTGAGTAGTGTATGTAATACGGTCTCAAAGAGTTTTGAAGCAGCGCAGGTAATAGAAGTCGGACGGTAGTTTGTGGGGTCTAACTTTGACCCTCACTTAAATATAGGAACAACCAGCGCAGTGTTCCGACGAGTGGGGAAATTACCGGTATTGAGTTACGTTCGAAATATATTTGACAAGACCGGAACAAGATCACCAAACGCCTTCAGTACTGCAGTTGTAATGCCGTCAGGGCCGCGCGAAAAAGACTGCTGAGCTCGCTTTACAGCTCTTGATACAAGACTTTCCGAAATAAACCGTTCTGAGCTTTTCTCATACCCTGGAAACACTTGCAGGCAGGCTGCACTAATAATAATAATCAATCAATCAATCAATCAATCAATCAATCAATCAATCAATCAATCAATCAATCAATCAATCAATCAATCAATCAATCAATCAATCAATCAATCAATCAATCAATCAATCATTTATTTGCGTGCCCAGGAACAGCCGGGGGGGGCCTTTGTGCTGGCGCACGGAAACAGAAACACACGAAACATAATATACACATCTCTCAAATACAAACTAAAATACAAAATACAAAAAAAAAACGAAATGATAGCTTATGTTGAAGTTACGGAATGAAAGTCATTTAAGTGCATGAACTCAAGGATAAAAGACAAATGCAAAAACGCCCGTGTGTACGAGATTTCGGCGCACGATAAAGATCCCCAGGTGGTCAAAATTAATCCGGAGCCCTCCACTACGGCGCGCCTCATCGCCTGCGTTGCGTCGTCGCGTTAAACCCCACAATCAATCAATCAAATGCCGAATAAGAAAAGTTGGCAGTTACGCCAATACAAACTCACAGACATGTTTGCGAAACAGAGTAGGGCAATCTTTAAATATATCAAGGTAATCCGAGTACCGATTGTACGTGCATTGCAGGCGGAACACAGGGCACAAGACACGCAGACAATTGGGGTTGCTAAAGGTATCATGTTTCCTGGTCCACTTTTGCGGCACATAAAGACGAACATGTTGTAGCAGCTCACCACAAGACACTATGCCGTGCATAATTTTAAAGAGGAAGAGAATATCAGCCTTGTTCCGCTTGGAAGTTAAGCATGATAGCGTCAATGAAGAGGGCGATCCAGGGTTATAATTACTACTATCGCCAAAGCGATGGTTGAAGATAGATATGAACTTATTTTGGACCCTTTCTACAAGCTTACGGTTTGTTTTGCTCGTGCTGTTCCAGACAACACATGCATATTCAAGCTGAGGACGACATATAGTTGTGTATTGAATAATAATAATAATAATAATAATAATAATAATAATAATAATAATAATAATAATAATAATAAAACAAAGCGTTGCCTTGACAATCCAAAACAAAGTGCGACAAAGCATTCGCTACAGAACGCGAATGTTTTAGATTGTCCGCAATTCTCCGGTAGCTTTATTGGAGAGCTTACATTCGCATAGGTGCGCAACAAGACCCGCACAAGTGTGAATTGGTGACCACAAAATAAGGGGCCAGTTGGGCTCCGGAGTGGAGATAAGGGAAAGATAAGGAAAAACCAAATAAGGGCTGCGATAAGCGTGCACTGTTGTGTGCTCCATTTTTGGTGCATGGTAACAAGATAGCGATGGTTAAAAGGTTCGGGCGGAATGCCGAGAAAGCGTGACCCACATCGGCGTTCTTGAATCGTTGCCGTGGTTGTTCAACCTCAAATCGTAATTCAGCGAATTAATCGCTGAATTGCGATAGTGAAAAACTTTTATCCGTTCTATACTGAGTGTGCATGGTTCTGTTGTAATAAGCAGGTACGATAGGCAAACAATTATGCAATTTTTGTGCGTAATGTGTGCTGTCAGGTGTGTGGTTTTACTCCATTGAACCTGGCTTGAAAATGTGATAAGCCTCCCCCTCCACACTGCTCAAACAGGCCCACAAATTATTTGATACTCGCTTCAGTACAGGTAATTACACCTAAAATCTTCCCTCGCTATAAATGGGTGATATCCAGTGTGATGGTCTAAGTTGTGACCTCTGCCAGTTTTGAATACCTTCCTAATCATTTCCTAATACTTTCCTAATCCAAGCGTCATTTTTTGTGCCCGTGGGCTCCCATTACATAACATCCTATCAATTCTACAGTTTCCTCTTGAGTAACCTTGCCCTTCTGCAGGAACACCCTAAAACATAGCTGCTATGCAACGGGACTTTGCATGGGAATTACATTGACGGGGTATCGTAAGTCGCTACATTGCCTTTATTGCGACCTTTCATGGTTTTAAACCTGTGAAAGCACTCACAAAGACATAATGTCTCGGTACGTTTCGAGCCCATCACGGTTCAAGTAGCTGCTGCAAAAACATGTATTAGCCTCATGTGGTCCTTGCTCCTCCTGCTTGCAGATTTTACGCGTCTCTAGTAGGTCATCCCATTGGTTACGGCGGTGCCAGGCTGCCTAATTCAACAGCTTTGGCGATCCCTTCTTTATCTTTCAGGGCTGCAACGTAGGTATTTGTGTATCTTGTGGCCATGTGACCTCAATTGCTGCAACATGACAGCCCTTCTTAGGATAGGAAACTTTCCGCTCAAAAAGGAGGGCATATCTGCATATTTGAAGGAGAATATTGTTTGAATCCTACGCAGAAAACATTGAATATCTCAGTGCGTATTCTATACGAAGGTGCATGCATTTGATGTCAACGCTTCCGCATTTCAAAACGCAAATCTTATGGTGAAAGCACCGGTGGTGCTTCGCGAAAATATTATTCAGGTTCTACGTTTGCGCAACAGGTGGAAACCAATTACGCCTGTGGACTGAAAAGTCAACGAAATCATGCCGTGTGTATATGCGTCGCATGCTCGATCTTATTAGGCACTTTTTGTTGGTGGGAGAATGGTTAATTTCGGGTTGGCAAAAGCGGCAGCCATTCTTTTATTAACCAATAATTGGGGAATGTTACATTCTAATTGGTTTAATGAACTTTTCATTGCAGATACAAGGTAATAGTTCATAAAACTACAAGGGCACGCTGGAGAGCGTTTTTCTGGGTCTCTTAAGAAATAATAAGATAGCTTACCCAAAACTTCTGTTAACCGCAACTGAAGAAGTTTCTTGTCATCATGATATATTTTTAATATAATACTATTTTAATTAATTTTATCAACGCAAAATAGTAATTTCAGCTCTGGTGTTTATTTTTTTAGCGCAGCGAAATGCCGTCTGCCGGCTTCCAGCGAAGCCTGGGATCTGCCGGGCGTACATTCCTCGCTACTACTTTGATGTGGATAAGGGACAGTGCCTCGAATTCATCTACGGAGGATGCAAAGGAAACGAGAACAACTTCGAGACACTAAAAGAATGCGAAGACGCCTGTACTGGTGAGATTTGCTCCTTTTCAGAGAATCTTCAAGCCTGCAGACATACGCTGCAAGATTTTTCTACGTGAAGCACACCTTCAACTTCTGTTTGTTTGGCTACATCTTTCTTACAACCGAATAATTTTGCAGTGGAAATTTTTCGCGTGTCTTCAGCGTAAACTTCACATAGGTGAAAGGGGAGATAAATATGATGGCCCTTTTAAAACACCTGTTTCAGTCGTTCTGTGGCTTCCACGGCAACTTCTTGGTATAGGGAAACTGCGGTCATAATACCACCGCTAAGACAAAGAGAAAAATACTTGCGAGTGAATTTCATTTTATGTTGTTTAAATTGGCTCAGGCATATGGTTTTTGCATAAAATTTCGCGTTCAGTGTCATCCCACAGCTGGAAACGAAACTTTTCGCCATGCTCAAAGATATCTCCTCTTTCAGCACACAATACTACGCCTCCAACCTTTAAAATGAGCACATGGTCACTGGGTTTTTCAGATATCTTGGACAAAGGTTTGGTAGATTATGCACGTAATATGATCGGGAAAGGCTAACCACCGTGTAATACCATCATTTTCAAGAGAAAATGCTTGAAACTAGGCCATAAAAATGCACCTTTTAAAATATCGGTATTGCAGAAACCATTCAAATTCACCTTAATAACGCTAGCACCAAAGGTCTCATTAAGAAGACAAAATGCAGTCGCTAAATAGAAGGTGTTTATGTAATAAAAAGGTCGCTGGCAATATTGTCTTGGCAAAGCAATTGCAAAATCGTTGCAGAAGCTCTAGCCTTGCTATTGCAAAAGCCACTCCTCATCAGAGCATACTACACAAATTGCAAATTTCCCCATCGAACGCGCGTGTTGTTTGACGCCTTTGTCGGGAGATATAGATTTCCTTAAGATACCTTTACTCTCTCTACGTTTAAATGCTTGCATTGCAAAAATACCGCGAGACTCACCCAGCTTCCACGCGGAGCAATAATATCATCCTCAAGCCATGTAACGATATTTTTGAGGCGCCTCAGTAAGACGGTAATGTGGTGGCTGTGAGGATATTTGGCGCAGCCTTGCAATTATGAAAAAGCATGTTGACTCAAGCATGCAGCTCTATGCAACCATGGTGTAAAAATACAAAGTTTATTGGTAACAAATATGTTATGTTTACGTATGCCTTACGTACGTATTTTTAGCATTTTGTTTAGTTACGTAACATATTTCAGTTATTAATGGCAAACTCCTAAATTTATGTGTTCATTTTATTGTTTAATTTATTAGCCTATTGGAACTGAACCATCCACTGCACTAAAAAAATGTGTTTAGTTACCGAGTTCTTAGTAAAAAATGTTCCTCTTAAGAGACTTTGAGGCTTTTTTGAACGTGGGTGTAATGTATGGGGTGTAATGTATGCTTATGTCTGCCTACGCTGACAACTTCCAAACTTCTCAGCACGATGAATGCGCTTACTAAGACCCCTTTGTTTTCTCTCATTATTGTACTCGCAGAACCCCAAAGGCCTAATGACTTTCAGAAGGCCGACTTTGAAATGGGCTGCAAGCAAGCTCCTGAATCGGGACTTTGCAATGCTAGCCATGAGCGGTGGTTCTTCAACGCTGCATCGAGCGAGTGCGAAGTGTTCACTTATGGTGGCTGTGGTGGTAACGACAACAATTATGAGAGCAAGGAGGAGTGCGAGTTCGCTTGCAAATGTACGTAGCAAAAGCTTTGTGTAGGATCTGTCTGTGTCTCTGTTTCTCAAACAAAATATCATGGCAGCTTGTTTCAATAAGAGCAAAGAATAAAAAACACGGGTTAGCTCTCAGCTGGGGTGAAGGGAACTGACAACCGATTATCAGCCAAGCGATGGACGCCACCGTAATGCACACACACACACACACACACACACACACACACACACACACACACACACACATATATATATATATATATATATATATATATATATATATATATATATATATATATATATAGATATATATATAGAAAATAAGGGTTGGCAGTCATGAAAACCTCGGAAAGCAAAGGGGAGGCTGTGGTGGGTCATAGAAATAGATTAAGAATTTTTTGAGTCAGAAAGAAAGTGGTGAAAAAATGCCCGCCGGGTGGGATATATTCTTTCTTTCTTTCCAAATTATTTATCTGTTTCAATGACCTACCACATCCTCCCTTTTGCTTTCCAAGGGGTTCTTGCCTGCCAACTCTTATTTGTGTGTTATTTTCAACGAGCCCCTCATTTCGTATTCTGATTCGCTACATGCATCGCGAGGGCCTCTCTTCTGGATGTCTTGGTGCCATAGGAAGCTTAAGAGGGTTCAACGCTGGTCGACCACTCTCGATATGTCGTAGACGCTCGAGTCACGGCCCGGGGGTTAAAAAGAAGGTCCCCTTCACCCCGAGTAGTCCGAGTGGAGCTGGCTACCACCCCCAAGCAAAGGAAACAAAAATACCTAAACATAAATACCCCAGAAGGTGGAGAGGAAAATCGCCCCACCGGTAGCGTAGTGGTTATCACACCAGACCGGTATTCTGGTGGTCGTGGCTTCGGATCCCACCTGGCGGGCATTTTTTCTCCACTTTCTTTCTTTCCAAATCCTTCATCTGTTTCAATGACCTACCACATCCTCCCCTTTGCTTTCCGAGGTGTTCTTGATTGCCAACCTTTATTTCTGTGTTATTTTTAACGAGCCCCTCATTTCCTATTCTGATTCGCTATATATAGAAATAGTAGTTGTCTTATATATATATATATATATATATATATATATATATATATATATATATATATATACACACATATATATATATATATATATATATATATATATATATATATATATATATATATATATATATATATATATATATATATATATGTATATATATATATATATATATACATATATATAAAGCAAAGGGGAGAATATAGGACGTCATTGAAAGAGATAAAGAATCTGGAAAGAAAGTGGAGAACAAATGCCCGCCATGTCGGATCTGAACCGGTATTCTGGAGGTCATGGGTTCGGATCCCACCAGGGAGGCATTTTCTCTCCACTTTCTTTCTTTCCAGATTCTTTATCTCTTTCGATGACCTACTATATTCTCCCCTTTGCTTTCCGAGGTTTTCTTGACTGCCAAACTTTATTTCTGTCTTATTTTCAACGAGCCCCTCATTTCCTATTCTGATTCGCTACAGGCATAGCGAGGGCCTCTGTTCTGGCAGTCTTGGTGCCATATGAAGCGTAAGAGGGTTCAACGCTGGTCGAACACTCTCGACATGTCGTAGACACTCGAGTCACGGCCCGGGGGTTAAGAAGAAGGTCCCTTCAAACCAGGAAATCGGAGTGGCGCTGGCTACCACCCCTAACCACAGGAAAAAATTACATTGACATAAATACCCCAGAAAGTGGAGGGGGAAAATAGCCCCGCTGGTAGCGTAGTGGTTATCGCACCAGACCGGTATTCTGGAGAGCGTGGGTTCGGATCCCACCTGGCGGGCATTTTTTCTCCACTTTCTTTCCAAATTCTGTATCTCTTTCAATGACCTGCTATATTCTCCCCTTTGCTTTCCGAGGTTTTCTTGACTGCCAAACTTTATTTCTGTCTTAAATATATATATATATATATATATATATAACAGTGCAGGGCTTGGCAGCTGAATAGTATATTAAATTAGAGTCACCACGAAAAACATAACAATATTTAATACGACGTTCCAGCTGGGAACCAGCCTTTTTCAAGTGAAAAAGGCTGAAAAAGGCTGGTTCCCAGCCGAAACGTCGTGTTACATATTGCTATGTCTTTCGTGGTGACTCTAATTTAATATTTATATTTACATACATATATATATATATATAAATAAATAAAATCCAGGAACGGTTGAACTTTTGAAGCTGGTAGGGAACACAAAAAAAAACTTTGAATAAGTAAAAGCACGATTGTTGCCAACGTTTCAGCAAAGAGACTTGCTTTCGTCAGGGCCCCTTTGCTGAAACGTTGGCAACAATCGTGCTGTTACCTTGTTCAAAGTTTTCTTATATATATATATATATATATATATATATATATATATATATATATATATATATATATATATATATATATATATAGGGAGCAGTAGAACATTGAAAATGATAGAAAACACAAGAAAAAAGAAAAGGTACTGAATACAGTGACGGAGCCCGTCGCTTTAAATTCTGCACTACAGTGACCGGGCCCCCTCAATATAACAAAATCAAAACCAGCCGATTAGCCGCCGTTTCTCGTTCTGGGATTTGGTGTGGTGGTTCAGCCGCTGACTGCGGACGTTGTAGTCTGTGGTTCGATTCTCGCATCGTGTGTTTTTATGTATTGCTTTTATTTTGTGTGTGTGTGTGTCCGCGTGGTTGGTGTTTTGTACTAGCAAAACAATTCACGCGGTAAGAGCAGTCGGTCTTGGTATTTTACTCAAGCGACCGAACCGCTCCCGCTCACTGGAGTCAAGGCCGACGTAGCCATCGCCAGTTACGCGCGATGTCCTGTAATTATTACCAGTGATTAATAATTAACAGTGACTCTGGCTAGTCAGTGAGCGGAAGCGGTTTGGCCGGTTAGGTAAAAATCAAGACTGAGTGCTCTCGCTGAAATATTGTGAAGCGGGCGTCGGGTGGCGGCTTGGAAATCCATTCGGATAGAGCTACAGTTAGTCCGACCATCTGTAATTATTAATAATGATTAATAATTATCTGTGATTCTGGCTAGTCAGTGAGCGGTAGCGGTTTGGCCGGTTGGGTGAAAATCAAGAGAGACTGCTCTCAACGCGAGTTGTGTTTCCTCTGGACGGAACTTTAGGGGGCACCGTCACGGTAGTGCAGATTTTAAAGTGACGGTGCCCCGTCACTGTAGTCAGTACCAAAAGAAAAACTTCGAACAAGGTAAAAGCACGATTGTTGCCAACGTTTCAGCAAAGTGACTTGCTTTCGCCAGGGCAATCTCTCGCCTGGCTGGCACGCTTTATATAGTGGTAGGACCCCAGGTGAGAGGTGAGAAGAAAAAGAGGAAGTGGAATTGTGAAAGCGGATTAGTTTGGGAGCATGTGGAGGGAGATATTGAGGGGGAAGAAGGTTGTATAGTTGGAGCCGCAAAGTAGGTCACAGGGAAGTCAGCGGTGGGTTGATATTCCAGGATTTTTTGGAGAGAAAGGATGGGAGGGTGTTTGTTGACCCGCTGGACGGCATACCGAAAGGTTCTCAAAACCGCCGGAAGCAGACCAGGCGGTGAGAGGGGGGGTCCTTATCAGAAACTATCTGCAAGACTCAGGTCAAAAGAGCAGGTAGAGAGGGGGGGGGGGGAGAACAACTAGGTCAAAGAAAAAGAAGAAAAGAAAGAAACAAGGAAAGAAAAAAAGCAGGGAGAGAAACCACTCAAACCCACACACAAAATAAAAAGCAATAACCCGACAACTGAGGGTTATTGAAGGTGTCGCCCACGGCAACATTCCTTGAACAGGCCTGTCCTGAAACTCAAAAACGAAAAGTTAGTTAGAATGACGTACGAGGCACAAGAGAAAGCGGAGCAAAAAAACAGAAATAAAAGAAATAAAATGGAGTTCCAAAATCAAAGCTTGGAGCTTAGGGAGCTTAAGAGGGTTCAACGCTGGTCGACCATTCTCGACATGTTGTAGACGCTCGAGTCACGGCCCGGGGGTTAAAAAGAAGGTCCCCTTCACCCTGAATAGTCCGAGTGGCGCCAAGCGCAGGAAACCCCCAAGCGCAGGAAACAAAAACACCTGATCATAAATACCCCAGAAAGTGGAGGCTAAAGTAGCGCCGCCGGTAGCGTAGTGGTTATCGCACCAGACCGCTATTCTGTAGGTCGTGTGTTCGGATCCCACCTGGCGGACATTTTTTCTCCACTTTCTTGTTTTCCAAATTCTTTATCGTGAGCTACTACATCCTCCCCTTTGCTTTCCGAGGTCTTCTTGACTGCCAATTCTTATATATATATATATATATATATATATATATATATATATATATATATATATATATATATATATATATATATATATATATATATATATATATATATATATATATATATATGTATATGTATGGGTCAAAACTTGGGGGTGCAGACACTTGGAGAACACTGAACAAGGGTTTTATTGGGTTATCTGAGAATCTAAGATAGATAACCCCCGAAGACGAAAGGTTCTCCTTTCGAAAGTGTTGGGAACAATAAAACCCCTTGTTCAGTGTTCTCCGAGTGTCTGCACCCAAGTTTTGACCTATTGCTACGATAGTCCGGAAACCTGCTATATATATATATATACTTACAGCATTAGGGGAAGGGCACTTGGCATGCATTGTGAGAGAAAATATTCACAATGGCAAAGGCTCATTGCTATTTGGATGAGTTATATGTATTAAGTGCAAGACTAAGCGCGGCCACAAATTGCAACACAATAAAACGGCTTAATTGTTTTAGAGCATCTTATTCATTACAGTTTATGAAAAGTGCTTGCGTCACTGCACGTCTTCCGACTAGTGTACAATGATGCACACTTAAATAACGCATGTGCGGCTTTTGGTAGATGAGGTTTGCAAGCCACTTCTAGCCCTAATTTTCCATAATCCCCCTCTCATCATTTATTACAGTCGCATGTTCTAATAAAAAATAACGTTGTTTCTCCTACAGAAACTCATGTGCTCCACGTTTAAAGCCGTTCCCGCTGCGCCGCTCTGTATTACCTTATTAGTTTCAGATGGTCGAATAAATATTTGTGTTACCAAATGCCACAGAATTTTGAATAAACCCTCAATAATTCTTGCTGTTATTTCAGATTGATGGACTTTGTATGCACCTCAAGCATTTTGAACACTAGTATGCATTTGTTTTATCTCTCAATATCGCTACAACAATTGTGCGCTATTAGTTGTACAGAATATGCTCACCTAACTCCAGAAGTTACAATACCGTTTGCTTTATTAGATGCGACGCTGAGAGCATCTCTTGTCGGCGGCCCCGTCCTTCCTGCGTGCGTCCGTCGTCGTCGTAGTTGTCCGCACAGCTGCGTCTCTCCTCCGCTTGCCTCCTCTCCTTTCTCCGATAGCGAACACTCTCGCCCAACATCTGCGGGCGCGCGGCGCTGCGCGCTGTGCGCATGTGCAGTACTCTCTCTCTCCGCGGTCTCCTCTCCTTCGGGCGCGCTGCGCATAAAAGCGGAGTGCCGCGCTCCGGCCGGTCTCTCAGTCGATGGTCGTCCGGGATTGCGCTTGCTCCCCTCGCGTGAGAACACAGATGTGATTACGCGTTTCATGCAATTCGAGTAATCCACCAAACGGAAACACCCAACGGAACCCCCCTTCAGCGTCGCATGAGGTGTGCGTAATTTTTATCAGTGCTTAAAACTCCAATTCTCTGTTTTCTCAGCGCAAGGGGCTGGAACTGAATTCTTTGATTGCTGCAATCGTGCTTTGAAGAGGGATTCTCAATATATTAAGTTCGGGAAGCACTTTTCTGATTGTCTACGCGACACAAAACGTGAAGTCTCGCCAGAAAGAGGGCCGGATGACTGTCACCGGTTATTAAGATGGGCTTGAAAAATATATTATATACCCGATAGCCCCACCCCCCTAAAACTCAGCTTACACGAGAATGCGGGTTTCAGGTTAATTGACACATATATTACATTGATTGACAAACTGCAAAACCATCTCTTCTTTTTTATTCGAGTGATAAAACACTCCCTTCGTTAGTTCTTAGAACTTCAGAATCCATAACACAAAATAAGCACTTAATTAGTTAACATCTCATGTTGAATGCTGATAAATTACAACAACTGAAAACAATCTGGAAGAAGGTTGTTCCACTGGTACGGAAAAAGATATTTAGGGCATGGATTTGGTTCCACAACGCCAACGGGAAATTACGGTGTGGTGCAGTCGGTAAATATTCCATTCTAAAACAAGCCATTCTCAAAGGAAAGTAACCTGAGTTATCAGTGCGTTTCCTCCACTGTATCAAATAGAGCGTGAATTTCGATATTCAGGCGGGCGAAAAAGATAGCTATGCTCAGTCTCGGTGTTGTGGTGGCTAGGAATTGAAATATGATGAATTAAGTGCCCCTTTATTCCACCTAAAGACTGAAAGCGACGGTCTGCAATACCCCTTTAATTCATATTTCATCTGTGCCACTAGACTAGTCTTGTTAAGGGCAAAACGCCCTGCTTTTGCTCACTTTTGTGGACACAATTGGCAAATTGGAGATTTCAGCAGCGCGAACAGTGCATGAACGTTGTGTGCCCCAGGATTTTATTCACTTCGTTTTTCAGGAAGGATGACAGAAAGAAGAAAGGAGTTGTCAACTCGTATCTACAAAAGCAACTCTGTTTGTAATTCTGCAAGATTGATCAAAAGGTGTGCTAGTCTACAATCGAAATAAATATGGAAGAAAAATACGACACTTGCTCATTTTTTACCAAACAAATCACGTCAAGAAGCAATGATATGTATATTTTCCATCGCGCTTTTGCGGCCACAAACCACTACATGGAAACAGCCCATCCTTTCTATCTGAAAATGATGCACTCCTCCGCATTGCCACGGTGATGCTTGAACATGAACATTTCTCGTAAACAATTGCTTGGTTGTATTTGGCATTTGACGCGCAGACGGTTTCAATCTTGATCTCAGCGGCTTTGAATTTGCCCTTCATCATTCGATTTCGCGCAACAACGCTTCGTGTTCAACCATAGTCGTCGATTGTTGGAGGAGTGGATCGTTTTATGTCTAATTTGACGCGTCCATGCACGCCTCTAGAGATCCAAACCGCCACGACCATGTGGCAATAGCGGAATTGGGTAGACTTCGCTTACCCACCACGGGCGCTTTTGTTAAAAACTTCACCCACGATTATCCTCATTGATAGAGAAAGTTGGCTTGAATCTGAAGTGCGTTTTTGATGTCACGTAGGTCATCAGTGAGTCATAGGAAGCTCCACTTTATTAAATATCTTGTGGTATAGTACCCAGTGATGCAGGGACCTTATTAATGACACTAATGGACACAATAACTGTTCAGATGTTTTCTTTCTTGTCCTAATTAGCTACTTCATTGTGAAATTGTACACAATGAAGTTGTACATATTGTGAAACTGTACACCAGCCTGCTTTTAATACGGCGTCAGGCCAAACGCTGACGGGGCTGAAGAGATGCGCATGCGCAGCAGAGTGCGGAAGGCGGACAACACCGAGGGAGGGACACAGCCCCGTGCATGAGATGCTTCGCAATCAAAAAACAGAGGCCGAAGCGTTAGTCCAGGCAATGACTGTCCGCGTCCTTGCCTCAACTAAGAAATAAAATCAAATCTCTTGGAATAGCAGAACTGCTCGAGCGGCAACTTCTGTAATGCGGGTAAAAGAACTGCCGAAAATTTGTAAATTGAAAACGAGAGCTTGGAATGTCAGGTGGATAAAACACGGCAAAATTATTGGACACCATAGAGAGCTCCACCCCAGGACGATGATCACAGAAGATACGGTGATACAGCGAAGCAGTCCCATACTTAGTCATACTCAGCAACAGCTGCAGCAGGAACTTTTCTCACCACCATGTTTAGCCACACAAAGGAAGTTACACTTTGTTATTTTGTATTTCTTTACAAAATATGGGGCACCCTCGAACTGGTGCCACGAAGACTGTGCAAACAGTGAAGCTTGCGCCCCCTCCCCCACACTTATTTTTGTTTCGGCATTCCTTATGCATGGAGAGTCGGCCAAGTTTTACGCATACTTGTGGTTCGAGACTGGGTCATTCGTGTTGTCGTCATCAGCCCCCAAGAAGAAATGAATGCTCGGTCTTTAAACTATGTACGATGTATTCATGCCCACCGGCTTTGCGGTTTGGCTCGAAGACTGGCAGAGAGCACAGGAGGACAAGTTTTTGCTCATGATGAATAACCTAGTCCGGTGACCACCTTCTGGCTTCTGTTGCCTGTCGTTTGGAACGCTAGCTACCAAGCTCACTAAAGTTATCGCTTCTGGGGCTTTCTACTTCCTTCAGTTTGGCATTAATCCATCTATTTTTACCGTCAAAGCTGCACAACTTACTAAAGCTAGAGGCTGGGCTAGTTGGTAATCCATAGTGGTCAAATGTCAGAAGAAACACATGGGACAAAACGTGCACGCACGGATGAACCCTAGCGCTCGTCGTGTGTATACTTTTCGTACCGTGTGTTTCTTGTCCACTATGCACCACTTGACGCAACAAGCAACAGAATGAGTCACGCCGCGACGTGTTCACAAATACAGTAATCCCTCTTTATAACGAAGTCAGCGGGACGGCGAAACATTTCGTTGTAAGCGGTATTTTGATATAAGCGACCACTGGCTAAAACTAAAGTAGTTGAGCTTTAATTGCGCCACAAGTGCGGTGAATCAAAACACAATTTACTCAGAAAGCAGAACTTTATTCAGGTGAAAAAAAGGCAGTGAGCTTTGAATGTTTCTTGTTCTTGCCGGGCGCGAGCAATCCCCGCTCCAATTTGACCAGCGCCCGAACGCCTCGCAGACTGCAGAACCAATGAGGAGGGGAAGGCAGCTTTTATAGGGGCAGTGGGGGACTCATGGAACGCTACGAGAGTTTCACGCTGAAAGCGCCGCAAATTCCGCTGCTCGAATTTGAGGTTGTGCTTGTTGAGCTCAAAAACAATAAACCGGCGGCTCATTCTAGGTACACAGCGCAGTCATTGAAAACTGACCGGTTTTGCACTAAGGGCTTTGCATGATTACTGGGTATTTTTTCTCAATGTGTGCAGCCGTGAAGTTTGTAAAACGATAGCTTTTTGCGCCCCGCATCCCGATGACACTTTTAATTCTACGCTTCGAGTGTCAGTGTTCCTGCACAGTCAGGTCCACACCATTGACCAATGTCTAGGAACAAATTTCAATCACCCTACCATGCATTTGGACCATTCGTCTAAGTTGGATGGCGCAAATCGAGCATGACCGGCTCGAGAAAATCGCCGGGGAAACACCAGCTTGTTAAGCTGCCATATTGACCGCCTGACTCGGCGCTGGGCCACCGCTGCTTGGTGACGCCTCCGCTCGCCACTTCGCTCTAAGCGGGTCCACCTCTTCGTGCGCTTCGAGTTATGCGGCCTAAAATGCATGCGTTTGGGTTGGGACCAGAAGAAATTTCAAATAAAGCGATATTTCGAATAAATCGATTTCGTTGTAACGAGGGACTACTGTACGTGCTTGTACCAGTTGCATCGCGCCTCCGACAGAGGGCGACACGATCCCGGACATAGTGCGGCGGGGAAACCTACAGTGAAGCGTTCCAGGAGCGCGCGATGACCTCTTAGCTCGGTAAGGTTCTCCTTCGCACGTTCCCCTGTCCAACCTCGACCCCATACAGCACTGTATGTTATCTCTTAAAGGAGTACTGACACGAAATTTCTCGCTTTCAGTTTTTATGCTGTAAGGAATACCTATTGGCCCAGTAATTACGAAAAGTTAACCGAAAGCCGTCAGCCCCCAACACAGAATTAATTATAGCACGTTTATTGCAACCAGTTTCAAATTTGGTCGCCGCGCGGGAAAATGGCCGTTCGAAGGCCAGCCTGCAAGCGGGCCAGCCTTACGTCATGGTCTCACCCGTGACGTCCGGGACGTTGGCCGCATCGTCTGCTACGATTGCACATGGTCCGCACTCACCCGCGCAGTCGACATGTCGTCTGAATCGTCAGACTCGGATGAGTCGCTGCCACCCGACAGACAGAACAACTTTATTTGGCCAGCCGATTAGGCCGGCGATGTCTTCGCCGTCCTCCGTTTTTTAACTTCGAACCGGCGCAGACCGTATTAGCAACAGCTTATCGCCACTCTTCTAATCAATCTGATCGCGAAAAAGAAGTTCCACATGCGAGAAAGTAGATGTTAGTGTGTTAAAAATTGTGCTAGGGTTGTTATCAGCGCTGAATTTAAAAGCGGCGTTCAGATATTTGCCGTGATGCCACCTACGCTGAGCGGAGGAGGAAGAGGATAAACTTTATTGGGACCATCGTTATGTGGTGTGGGGCCCTCAGTCCAGGACCGGCAGCGGAGGTTCGGCGTTCCGACCCATCACTGCCGGCACCGCGGTGCGGCGAGCGGCCGAAAGATGGCGCCACCTGCGCGCTAGAATCAAAACAGGCCACGGCAGATGTCTTGGTCACCGTTCGCTGAAACGGAAATTATCGTCGAAATAAAGCTCCATATGCGAAAAAGGGGATGATAGTGTGGTGAAAAGTTGTGTAAGGGATGCTCATTCGCAGTTGTACAGATACCAGCGATCAAATAGTTGCCACTTATACTAAGCCTAAAGTTCCCAACACCCAAGCTGACCAGAGCAACGCACAGCCCTCTGGCTTGGGTGACAGTTCTTGCGGCCGCCGCCGCGCACGAACTCAGTGTACGTTTAGCGCTGCATGTCGTCGCGTGGAAAATAATGCATCTTGGCGTCGTCGTCGATTTGCTCGGACAGGCTTCCACGAGCAGTACTTCGCATTCCGCGAGCTTGCCATAGCACAACTTGGGCGAGCTCGGCGACGCGCATCGCCACGGTGCGCGTCGACATCGCGCACCGCGCGGTGCTGGCCCCACGCAGTTTTCGGCACCAGTGCAAGGGAACACCATGCGCCGGCCGCGAAGTGAAGAGCAAAGACGTTGAACACGCAAAGTTTACAAGCATTGCTCATGCAGCTACGCCCACGTCTCCTGCCCAAACGAATACCACCGACAACAGCAGCGCAGGATATCGTTTCCGGTCCCCAAAACGACTATATGACGTCACCCTGAACCGGCCAGATACGCAGGCCGATGTTTCGTCACGCCGAAAGCGATTTCGGTAGTGCTGCCGATTTGTGGAAGCTCGCGGCCGGGACAATCAAAATCGATTTTAGATGTGATTCCGGCCTCGGATCGCTGCAAAAATTTCTTTGAGGCATCTGTACAAACTACTGAAGCCAATTATATATTTTTTAGGCGTCAAAAGTTGGTGTCAGTACTCCTTTAATGCTATCCCATATCCTAATCTGGGCAGCCGAACCTGTAATTTAGAAATTGGCAAATATTTTCCTATTTCTTCATGGCTTAACTTCAATAAGCTTATATAAGAATTCAAAGTGGTTAAATAAAAAACTGCTATAGGTTTAAAATTATTTGTAGTGATTGCATAGATTTCGGTATCGGTTGCGTACATGCTCAAATGTACAATATAAAGAACGAAACAACTACACAGAAGGGCAGTTCATTCAACTGAAGCTCACGCAAGGAAGCAAATTTGCTGTGATACAGAAATATTTGGTGACAGTGATGCTTCCTTTCAGTACCGTGCGTTGTCCAAACGAGATTCCAAAGTTTCTTGTCGGTTCTTAGTATTGATGGTGGCTGCTCAAACTTCAGAATAACGTGGGAAGTCAGCATGCAACGACATTTATAAAGCGTTGCGCAGTTTCATTGCAGAAGTTGCACATTTGCACAAGTTCAGGCGTTTCATGTACTCGCGACACTGGTGTCGGGGTATTCATGGTAACACAGGACTTTGGTGTCAGGGTATTCAAGGGAACAAATGCGCAGAAATGATCTTTTTCTTGTTTTAATAACTGCAGGAAGAATGCATTTATTTGTACACTATTCGCGTCACTATTTTTCATTTTCAAATGGGCATTTCGTTCACACTTTTTCACCACGGCTCTAGCTCAATAAATGTGGGCCTACAGAATGCGTTCTGGTCGTGGACTTAGTCAAAGCATGCTCTGACGCGTGCATGATAATTTGAGCATACCGGAGTAGCGTTCAGCGGAGTAGCAATGTGCGCTTCCCACAAAAGTCATCTTCTCTGGGCGACGTGAACACGGCTGTGGTCCGATGGATATTGACCGAAAGGAAAGTCGTCAAGATTTTGAATAAAAATGATAATAAAAAGGTCACTTTCGGCCACTGGCTACTAGTGCTTTGACAATCACTAACCCATAAATAGGCTTAGGTGTCGTCGTGGTCTTTATGTGCTCTAACAAATGTCGCAAGTGTTGCAAGAAGAAAGAAAGAGAATAGAAAGAAGAAGAAAAAAGGTTTATTTTCATATTTTTAATCCAAATTTCGTAACAATGGGGTATGCGCTAAATAGGTGCTCAAGAGACGAAGTCTAAATGGCAGCGCCCTCAATGGCCGGTTCCAGAAACAAACCATTAAAGAAAACAACCGCCTTGTACTTTTGCGCCGGCTTGGCAAACACGAGCAGCGAAGAACAGATATTTGACACCTAATTTTGCTTCGCTCTTATTATCGAGGATGCCCTACAAAACAGCCATTCCACGTCCGCTCAGGTCGAATTTACTGTGAAAACTGACCTTCCGAGGGGGAAAGCAAGGTAAAAAGGTTAGTGTTTTTTTTAAATAGTTCACGGGCTTAACCGTGCCAGCGGAAGTTACATCTGAAAGGTAAAAGAAAATTTTCCCAGCAATATTTCCTAGCAACCCAGGCATAATTTATTCCAGGCATTTTCATTGCGTCGGATGTTTTCAAACATCCGTCTTTCTGGCCCTTCTTCAGAACCTGCATTCGGAACGGTGCCGGCACCATCCTGCCCTAACAAAAGAGCCTACCATCCTAGTAAAGCAGAGCGTATTTGTTCTGCAGTTGCAGCTGGACACCACGAAGACTGAAATTGCGGTACTTGGAGAGCACGCATGAAAAAATTGGCAGCGTATCTGCTCCTTTCGTTGCAAATGCCGTCAAACGACGCTAGTCTTTGTACACATTTGCCAAGGAAATGCCCCCCTTTGCTTTCTCGCTCACCTCTCGTGCTGTTCCTGTTCTGTCGCGCTCATCCCAAGGTAAACACACTAAAGGTTTGCTCAAGGCGATTTGAATTTACCGCGTTACACTGCTACAGCCCGGATTCGTAGATTCCAGCGCTGCAGTACGGCGGAGACGCGCGTGAATTGAGGTGGCCGACTTCAATGTTTATAGAACCGCGTTGCCGTGGTTGACGTGCGTTCCAAACAGAACGTGAACCGAGCTAGTGGAACCTTTCGTAGCTGCTGCCGCGTGATTGCTCATATGCCGCCAGGAGGTGGCGCGGACAACAGCAGGCGGTGGTTTTCTGCAGTAGATGTAGATTATCATTTGTTATCGAAAAACTATGCATCCATGAATTTTTTTAAAATAAAGGAACACTGTATATATCCTTTGTGTATTAAGTTTAGGTCCCATAGTTGCGTAATGTCTTGTTCATGTTCAGCAAAGTTGACAAGTATGAACATATAAACCGGGCTTAGACGCTCACATATGGCAGTGAGTATATAAAACTGCTGCGCAGTGTGCATTTTACTTTGGCCGGGTGGCTGAATCCAGTCGCAGACAGATAGACGGACAGACAGACAGACAGACTAAAATATCTCGGTTTAAGTAGCCCAAGAAAGTCTATCGTCATTAATAACGAAATTATTGCGCGCGCATTCGAATTGGTTCGGCAGATCACTTTTCCAATCGCTTATCCATGCACACATTTTTGTTGTTCAGTAATATTAGGGTCGACGTTTGGGCAATTATTACGTTCTTTTTGTCAGTGTAGTGCTGAATTGGGTGCTTGTTTCTGTGTGTGTTTCTCTCGGCTTAAGATATTTCAACTGGCAACAGAGTTTGTAGTGTCTTTGTCTTTGCATGTATATTTTTGTGTCCAGTGTGTTAATCGCCCGTATCTGGTACATCAGTGGGTGGAAAATTGCCTGGTGCTTGTTTCGCGGACACGCGCGTGACGAGATGTATTTCTTGCTTTCTACGCCAGTGTTAGTTTGTTATTTGTCTTTTTGAAACGTACTGCTCTTTTTTCGTCCGCCTTTTCACATCCACGTCAGGAGTTCAATTTTTGCTAAATTCCTAACTGCACAAGCTGTTTTTGAGGCATGTCCCACCGCAAATTATAAATTCGTAACCAGCATTCTTGCGTGGAATTCTTCGTCTTGTCATCGCTTGGAAATGTCGTTCATAATTTTAAAATGTAAGTTCAGGCGGAATACCACGGTCACATGCCTTTGCATTCTTCGCAAAAATGACGTCGCTGGCCTTCCACTTGTGCGCTGTGGCCAAGCTCTTTGGGGTGGCCTTTTCTGCATCTTGTATAAAATTTCGGATACCTCTTTTCTTGACTTACCTTTGAGAGCGCTTTACTTTTGAGAGTAATAGGCTCTAAAGGCACTTAAATGCAGTGGAAACCGCGCAGATGGAAAAAAATACGCGGGCTTGTTTACTGCCAATTCTTGGCGGGATGTCATGCAACAAAATAGCACACCTTGCCTAGATGATGAGGCACGTGTCCGACCTAATGGTTTTTTTAATAGAAAAAAAAACAATAACGGATATTTTGTTGTTGTTACCTTCATTCCACCACACTTGAGACACGTTCCACAATGCTAACAACGCCGAACAAAAAGAATAAAAAGCACCGGTTGTGTCTAAAACACAACTTTTAAACAACGTTAAGTGGTTTGCTAAGCACTTTCAGCCAAGCGCGCACGGCGTATATCAAAATATTCTCAAACATTTCCCTCCTTAAACATTATGAAAAAACCCTGGTATTTCAAAGAGTTTAAATTGATAAATTATTAGACGAATTTTAGGAAAAATGATCAACGTATCTGAAAATATATTAAAGGTTTTGGGACACATTCGAAGTTGGCTGCTTTTAAATAACGGTCAACATTTTCATTTCCCCATCGATGGGAGAGTGTGTGTAGGGCAACTATATTGGAATCCCATGCATGCAAGTTTCCTGTTTAGAGTTGTAATGGTCGTCTCGGAGAAACGCCAGAATGCAGGGGGGTGACAAAGGCGCCCGCATTAGCGGCAGCACAGAGCGCTACGAAAAAGGAACTGAAGCGAAGGATGGCATAAATACGAATGGCTTCCCGCCAAAAATCAAGGGAACATTTAATATTTTAGAAGATCACCCTTTCCCTTGCCATTGGTCCATGCAGCCGTTGCAGTGGCGGGCTAAGGTTGCCGCTTGCTGGCAGCTGCTCTTTGTAACACTTTGTAATGTAACACTCCAGCCCCCTTTGATGAGTGGACCCCGTGGGGAGCTAGTTTTCACTTCTTCAGTTTCCGTAGTTGATGACGGTTTTCCGCGGTCGGCCCGAGCGTTAAAGATGGTGGTCCGCCCCTGCTTGCGGTTCAGCTTTGCTGCATGGCACCATTCGTATTGAAGCGGGACTCGGCCAGAGAACGTTGATCGGCGGCTGAGTCGTCGACGAAAACAAACGATCCGGTTTGGGTTGCCTCGGCCGCCAGTCTGGCCGCTGTCGCGAGCTTCGAGTGTGATTGCCAGCGACTCCTCATCGTCGGAAACAACGCCGGGAGCGATCACCGGTCAAACGTGGTGCCCGTGTATGTTCCAAAGTATTGTAGCTCCAGCTCAATCAAAGATGAGATTGCAGATTTTCTGAGAGTTCCAGAAACCCAAGCACGGCCTAGACGAAGGATTCGTGAGAACACAACCTGTAAAGGCGAAGGCATATGACTCGTTGGAGCATTCTTGTAGCAACGAAGTTTTAAGTGCGAATGCACTTTATAAGCGACCCCAAACCTTCCACCGCCGGCGGCGGCGTCGGCGGCGGCGGCGGCGTCCGCAGTCCTCCTCTCTATATAAAAAAAAACAGCATCCGGCGCCAGGTTTCGGTCCGAGGACTTTGCGGCTGCAGCGCGACGCTCTACCGACTAAGCCACGGACGCGACGCTGATATCAGTGCTAGTAACGCGCCTTATATCTTTAACGCATTCAAACTACGTCGTCAGCGGCGTGCGTTGGCGACTCAGCGGCGTTATAGCGGCTTGATAACTGCGTGGTGTACACGTGATACTACAAACCCGATGGAAGAGATGGAAAAGAAGGCGGCGAGGCGGTGGGCTGCGGGGGCCGAGCGCAAGCGCCGCAAGCAGGCCGACAACCGTGCATTCGCACTTTCACATTCTCCCCCTCGGGGAAATGCGGGGGAATTTTTTCTTTTTTTCCTTGTGCATTTTAAACTCCACATCTGTTCTCAAGTGCAGATGCGACCGGTAGAGCGCTGTTCAAATTTTCACCCCATGCTCAGCTCAGAGGGTGTCGACCCTGTCAACGAGCGCTTCCTCATCCCTTGGGAAGAAGGATGCGGTGAATGCTGGTCTGGAAATCCCTCGCTTACGCTTTTTTAAGCTTGGTCGCGATGGTTCCTACAACACGTTCGGCGGCGCCGGTCGAAGCAGGGTGATATGAAGGGACGAAAGTTCTACGAAGTCCCTTGCGAACTAGGAAGTAAGCCTAGCTGTCGCTGCTGAACGCCGTGCCGTTTTCAGATACAACAAAACCCGCGAATCCGTGCGTTGCGACCATTTTCCCTGGGCTCTTGATAACACATTCTGCAGGTGTTGGGGACCATTTTTACCTATTTTGAAAACACATGTGCCAAAACAAAGACGTAATGGCTGCAGACTCGGCGTAGCAGCGAAAGACAGTCATGGGTACTCAGATTTGCACGAAAGCCAGTCTGGGCCGAATAGAACCACCGTGAAGCATACTAGAGATGATGCTGAAGGCGGTCATTAGATGCGAAGCATCTTATGGTCGGGGCTATGTCCCTCCCTTGTCGTTGTCGTTGTTTTTGCGCCGTCCACACACCCACTGCGCATGCTCTACTAGCTGTACGCCCAGTGGTGTCTTACCCTACTATGGGTCCTGGAGCGACAGTGTTGCCGGTATCTTCGTGGGCCGGCACGAGACGAGCAAGCTTCACGCGCCTCCGAAGTTTCATCGTCGTCGGCAGCGGCGTGCGTCGGGGAGTCTCGGCGGGCCGTGATTACAAGCAGCCCACAACCATCCGGGGAACGTGCATCGACCTCATCTCCAGCAACTTTAGGGTTCGTCGACTACAACAGCCCTTGACTTTACATTTCACAGACCATAAGGCGGTCATAATCAAAGCGGAACGCCAACCACAGCTGGACGTCACTGACGTTGAACATGATGATGATAATGCCTAAAAAAAGACAAACTCATGCCACGTACAACGTCTCTCTCCCTCTTTTTAATGCCTCTCCACTCTAACACCCCCCCCCTCCAATAAAATCACACCATCTTCCTGTAGGGGAACCCTGAGTAGTATCCGAAATAGCCATGGGGTGAACGCAATTTCCCATTTCGTAGTCCCGGTAAGTGAAAAGTGTGGTAGCTACCATGGAAACCAAACGGTAAATATAACGGTAGCTACGTACCTCAACCTCACGGAAACGACGAACTGAAGACTAATGGGCACTTCGACAATGCCTGGTTCTCATACTACTCAGGGTTCCCCTACGGGAAGATGGTGTAATTTTAATGTGGCGTTCTATGAGTTTATAGAGCACCGGGTTTAAGGAGATCGGTTGAAAATTACAGATGTTAGTGGAATCTTTGTTCGGTTTTTGTATCGCAATAATGAGCGTAAGTTTGAGTTCTGGAACTTCGCCCGTGGCCCAGTAATACTTAACAAGGTCCAAGAGTGCGGCAATGGCGGAGTCATCTAGATTTCTGAGGGGTTGCCTCGTGGTGCCATCTTGTCGCGGGGCCGGTGTTGTTTGCCGTGGAAGAGCGCAGCCTGAAGTTCGGCAAGAGTAAAGAGCGAGTCAAGGTCCGCGGAGGGAGCTGGGTGGTGATTACTGGTAATGACGGATGCTGATGGAGGGAAGCGTGAAGGAAGGAAGTCGTGATGAGCTGATGCTCTGCCATGGTTGGTGAATGTTTGAAGGTGAGCGAGGCAAACAGAGAAGATTTCTCTTTCCATTTATTAGAAAGGGTCCGATAAAGACCTCACAATTTATACGGGCCTCTTTGCTGCCCTAGCGTGTCGCAGAGGCTGTGCCAGTGCTCAGTTGATAGTACTCGTTGGTATTCCCTGATCAACTTGTACTGGCGCCGTAGCTTTGCAAGGTCTGAATGGTGTTTCCCCTTGTGGGCATAACGGGCAGTGAGAGTCCTTTCAGTCCTTTCTATAGGCTGGCCATGTCATCGTCGAGGGCTTGTGTTCAGGAGCCGCATTCAATACCTACAAGAGCACTATCTCGAGCCGTTTGAATGGTATAGGCCTCCTGCGCTGCCCAGGGGGCGCTGCGCAAGCGGCTTTCAGGCAGTACTTCCGGGTAGTACAAAGCTGCGCGGGTCCCATAGGATCCCGTGTTGACAGAAGCAAAATGAGCTCGACGCTATCGATTATTTTGCGACGTGGTCACCAGCTCATCCCGGACGCGTCCGATCTATTCCAGCGATCAAGTTGGCATTACGGGAAAAAGCTTTGCAGCGCTAAACACGTTTACAGCGCCGACGAAAGTGCCGGTACCGTGACGGCGTCTGCTACTCGCAGGTTCACCGATCGATGGTCGTACGAAGTTCAATTTTAAATAAAATTTCTAGCTTAAACTAATGCTCTAGGTGACAAAGACTTCTAAAAAACAGCCGATCAAAAAAGAAGAGTGACGCAATAGGCGATGATCGCGCTTTAAAAAGCCAGCGAGTCGGGCGGACCGCAGGCTCGCCTGCTGCGGTGCGCCGCTCTTTTGCGTACCTGCACACTATGCGTGCACTTTCATTAAACAGTGCTCGTTTGCGTCGCCGTTACGAATACATGGTGCAGCGTTAGCTTGCCGTTTTGTTGCGTGTCTCAGTGACAAAATGCCGCGACCGTCAGAAGCGTGAAATCTGTTTTGGGATTCCGAAATTAGTGGCCGTAAAACAAAGTGGTCGGGCGAACTAAGAGGCCGCTCGCTTTCCTTGTTTGCTCTCACTTTACTTAATTATGCTCTTGCAGCATGAATTCCCAGTTCACACTTAATAGCCAAGAATGAGGGTCAGCAACGGCCGAGTTCCATGCAGCCGACACGGCGGAGGGCTGGACGGCAAATCGGGAAGGGGGGGGGGGGGGCAGGAGGGGGGCTTTGAAGGCAAAGAGAAAAAATTCAGCGAATTTCTAATAATATTTGACAATAATCTGGCGAAGTGTGAAAATGGGGGGGAGGGGGGGGGAAATTCAACTGGAGGATGCCAATTCTCTGTTCTTGTCTCGCTTTCTAACTCCCTTTGAAGTCAAAACTGTCGTGTCGGCGTTCAGATTCGGCGACCCCTGCAGTAGAAAACCAACACAGCCAGTGATGATCGTATATAAATATTCGGGGCCCCGCGCCGTGTATGCGGCTATGCCGTGTTATGTGATGTTATAGAAGTACACATCTCTGCAGGCAGCGGGCCTGTGATTTGGTGCGTGTTTTGCGTCCTTAATAGCGCCTAATTTGTTTATTTGGCGTTATTGCCCCACCTTCTCGCTAGTATACATGTACCCTGCCGTTCGTAAATCGTGCGGCGTAAAACGTCACGCAAGAATCATTTAGTTTGCGAAAATACGAAACAAAATTTCCACTCGTTTCAAAGGCGGTGCCAGGCCCCCAGTGTCAGCTGAGTCGGCTGCGAATTCTTGCGTTCGCTTGCATGCTCCCGATGAAGCAACCTTTTGCAGTTACCTCAGGATGTAAGATGAGCAGCGTTCCGTGTTTATGCTAATCGTGAACTTTCCTTTGTCGACCGCAGGCAAGAAGAAAAAAACTCTAACTCTCGTCAAACAGTCAAACCACCCGACCTGGCGATACTGCCCCACGCCGCGACCACAGCGACAGCTCGCTCAAAAGAAAGCCGACAAATCGGCTTCTTTTAGCGGATATTATTTTGTTTAGCCTCTGCAGCTACCCTCAGGGCTATTTCATACAGTATGCAGTCATTTAAACACGCCACAAAGCGCCACAAACAACTTTCACTCTGGCTTGTAATTGAAAACACATGGAGGGCGGCGACGGTCGTCTGCTTTTGTACTACCCAGAGGCGTCGGCCGCTCGGAGCGCTGCATGTCGCCAAAACTATAGGCCTATAGGCCTCCTGCGCTGCCCAGGGGGCGCTGCGCAAGCGGCTTTCAGGCAGTACTTCCGGGTAGTACAAAGCTGCGCGGGTCCCATAGGATCCCGTGTTGACAGAATCAAAACCAGCTCGATGTTACCCATTGTTTTGCGACATGGTCACCAGCCCATCCCCGACGAGTGCGGTCTCTTCCGGCGATCAACTTGGCATTAGGGAAAAAAAGCTTTGCAGCCCTAAATACGTTTACAGCGCCGACGAAAGCGCCGGGACGGTGACGGCGCTCTCCCACTCGCAGGTTCAATGACCATTTGAAGTGAAACGTCTAGTTTAAACTCATACTCTAGATGACAAGGACTTTTAACAACAGCTGGTCAAAAAATAAGAGGGACGCAATCGGCGATGATCGCGCTTTAAAAAACCAGCGAGTCCGGTGGACCGCTCGCTCGCCTGCTGCGGTGCGCCGCTCTTTTGCGTACCTGCGCACTATGCGTGTACTTTCATTAAACAGTGCTTGTTGCCGTCGCCGTTACGAATACATGGTGCAGCGTCAGCTTGCTGTTTTGTTGCATGTCTCAGTGACAAAATGCAGCGAGCGTCAGAAGCGTGAAATCTGTTCTGCGATTCCGAAATTAGTGGCGGTAAAACAAGGTGGTCGGGTGAACTGAAAGGCCGCTCGCTTTCCTTGTTTGCTCTCACTTTACTTAATTACGCTCTTGCATTATATATTCCCAGTTCGCACTTTAAGGGGCCCTAAAAGGCGTTTTGAGCACACTAAATGAACTAGCGCAATCGT
This sequence comes from Haemaphysalis longicornis, assembly GCF_048455015.1. NCBI lineage: Eukaryota > Metazoa > Arthropoda > Arachnida > Ixodida > Ixodidae > Haemaphysalis > Haemaphysalis longicornis. The sequence goes on from NW_027526233.1 coordinate 1,133,575, forward strand.
TAGGTTGGGTCGTCAACGTCATCTGTGCCAAGTATTACTCTTTTACGCGCAGCGGAAAGCTCACACTTTTGTTGCAAAGTTTGTCGCTTTTTTCTCACCCTTTCCTTCGTGTTTGGACGCCGCCATCTTCACATGTCTACATCATAGATTCCCAGATGTTCGTCATGAGCTAGACATCCTGCTATTGGGCGGCTTTTTCACGCACTTCCGGCAAAGAGATGAGTCGTCTGCTCAGCGTCGGCTCGCCGGCTGATCTGCCGGCGGAGTGCCGGAGTGCTTGGACATTTTACGACAAACGAAACAAGTGTAAACAAACGTTTAACCGTTTGTATTAAATGCAACACGGCCATAACACGACATGGATATTCTCTTACCTGAGTACGTTCCATAAATAAAGCGTTGAAGCACCGTGGCACTTCTTTCGTGCAATCGCAGAGAACGCCCTGAGCCGAATGCCCGGGTTTGACGCATACATTTTATTCTACTTCAAAACAATCCAGAGATGGGTTTCGAACGAACACAACGCCACAACATGCGTTGCAAGTCTGAACTGCGATCGACCGGCGATTGGTTGCCTCTCCTGCCCGTCGTAAATTCGGCACTCACCTCGCGCGCGGTTTGCGGGGACGAACAAGTCACTTAACTCCGGCGCACAAGCCGAGATGGCTTTTAGCCACGCACACTGCACATACCCCGTGCGAAGTTGAGTCGTACGTCGCTCGAGAAAGATAATCCAGATCATGGGAAGCACTATCCACCCGCAGAAGCACAACGTCGCATTGCATCGCGAAACAAAGGCGTCCACCACACACACACACCATCGCCTCCTGTAATGTCAAACGCATCTCGCACTTCCCAATGGGAGTGGGTGGTACGCCTGCAGTGCCCACATGTCGCGAGGTGGGGCCCCGAGCTGAACCGGGAACAAGCAACCGTAACTGAGTTCTACAGTGGTTTGTGCGTTGTTACCAAGGCAACCGATGTTTGAGATTTTCAAAGAAGTGGCGCTCGCTCCAGCGCTAGAAAGCTCAGAGCCGCGGTGGAGCATGTTTTGCCAACGTTGCCGCTCTCCATCACGCGTCGCCCCAAGCTGCACTGGTCACATGATTGAAGGGTTTTGTGCGCGGGTTCTGTATCGGTTTAAAATGTCATTTTCACATGCCGCCGGCAGGAATTACGACCGCCGCAAAATAAGAGCCGGCACCAGCGGGGCCACATCTGATACGGCACTTTTTAATTAAACAGTGTCGGTGCATCAAAGGGAACGAGCGCACGATCTTCCCCGTACGACTGTGAGTTCGCCGCCGATAAAAAGTCACGTGCCGCCGATAGCAACTGCACCAACGAACACCGCGAAAGGGCAAGGCCAGGCCGCCGCACACATGCGGCCAGATTTTTCTTTCGCTTTTCCAGCCTTGAGTTGAGTGCGGGATTCATGGTGCCAACAAAGCTTGCTCGTAGCAGATGGCAGTCGGAGGAGCGCAATAGCGGAAGTACGTCACCGCTGAGGAGCGCAGCATCATGGGAGGGAGTGCTCGCGCGCCGTCAACAGCGAAGAATGAGTAGAAAGGAGGAGGAAACGCGGCGCGACGATAATGCGCGGTTTTTGATTTACGATTTCTCAGCTAATACTCATCGCTTTAACAAAATTCTTGCTGGAGGAGATTGCTAATACATTGCTTTATTTGGTTACATGTATATTCATGCATCGGCGGAAGGTATTTCAGGACCCCTTTAATAGGCTAGAATGAATGTCAGCAACGCTTTGAATTGTAGGCCCGAGTTTCATGCAGCCGACACGGCGGAGGGCTGGACGGCAAATCGGGTGGGAGGAGGAGGGGGGCTATGAACGCAAAAAAAAAAAAAGAAATAGCGAATGGCCAATAATATTTGACAATAATCTGGTGAAGTGTGAAGATGGGGGACAATTCAACTGGAAGCGACCAATTTTATGTTCTAGTCTCGCTGCCTAACTCCATTTGAGGACAAAACTGGCGTGTCGGCGCACAGATTGTTAGCGACGACCCCTGCACTAGAGGATAACCAACAGAGTCAGTGATGATCGTATGTAAATATGCGGGGCCGGGCGCCGTGTATGCGGCTGTTATGGTATGCAAATATAGAAGTACACATCTTTGCAGGCAGCGGGCGTGCGATTTGGTGTTTGTTTCGCGTCCTTTAATAGCGCTTAATTTGTTTATTTGACGCTATTGCTTCACCTACTCGCTAGTATATATGTACCCTGCCGTTCGTAAATCGTACGGCGTAAAACATTACGCAGGAATCATTTAGTTTGCGCAAATACAAAACAAAATTTTCACTCGTTTTCAAGGCGGTGCCAGGCCAGCAGTGTCAGTTGAGTCGGCTGCGCAATTGTTGCGTTCGCTTGCATGCTCCCGCTGAAGCAACCTTTTGCAGTTACCAGCAACGTTCCGTGTTTATGCTACTCGTGAATTTTACTTTGTCGACCGCACGCAAGAAGACGCAACGGTAAGGGTCGTCACGAAACGGTAATGGTCGTCAGGAAGTTCGAACACCCGGCCGACCTGGCGATACTGTGCGACGCCGCAACGACCGCGACAGCTCGCTCAAAAGAAAGCCGATAAATCGGCTTGTTTTAGCGGACATTTTGTTTAGCCTCAGCAAGTACTTTAAGGGCTATTTTATTTAAACGCAGTCATTTAAACGCGCCACAGAGCGATTAAACTAAATACAACCTACAATCACTCTGGCTTGTAATTGAAAACACATGGAGGGCGGCGAGGGTCGTCTGCTTTTGCACTACCCAGAGGCGTCGGCCACTAGAGGCGCTGCATGTCGCCAAAACTCTAGCGCAGGAGGCCTATTGACGAGCGTCGAAAGGGTTATCGGACCTGCGATAACCGCGGAAAGCCCCCTATTCCGTGCGTGTGAGCCATTGGCGCGTGCGAAAGCGTTAACCATGCAATGTAGGGAGAATGGTGAAATGATCACTACCCCACGTTTGCAGTAGGGTGCCCGTACGTGAACGATGCCGTGACATTGAATGCTGAGATCACGGGGAGGTGTTCCACTGGGAAGGATGGAGGCCAAAGCGGATAACTAGAGTAGGGTCGTTCGTTGAAGCACACAATCGTCAACCATGGTCTCCAACCCCAAGTTGTGCTGTGGGCGTTGAAGTCACCACCTATAAGCAGAGGAGCTCGAGGAAACTGAGACACCAGATGTTAGAACCAGTTATACCGAACAAGCATAAGCTTGTTCGGTATAACTGGTTCCAACACTAACCGCACGGTAGTAAACCGACGCCGCAATCAGATCTTTGCCGTCCAGGAGCCGAATGGGCACAATGACGACCTTGTCATCCTTAGAACACTGCCTTGGAACATTGACACGGCGGCATCCAAGATCTGAACGAACCAGTTGCACAGACGAGTTGCACAGACGATATCAGTTGCACAGACGAGATAGAGGCTCCCGTGGCGGTGGCGTAGCTGTAGTGGCACGAAAAGGTGTTGACGTACAAGTTCTTGACCAAATTGATAACCATGAAAGCTTGTTCTTGAGAGTTGCGCTTTTTGGCATTACGTTCGTTCTAGGCGCTGTTTATCGCCCTCCGGAGTCCGATTCCTCGTACCTGAACCAATTGTACGATCACGCACTAAAATTTCAAGAAAAGAATGTAATAATAACCGGTGATTTTAATTTGCCTTTTATTGATTGGCAGAGGCTTAGCTATGGCTGTTCGACCCACGGAGACACTATATTGGACATTATGCTTTCGCTTAACCTAGAACAAGTAGTGACGGCAAACACAAGAGAAAATTCGGTTCTAGATCTTTTGTTTCTCAGTGAATTTTTTGGGAGTGGAACTCTGTCAGTTGAAAATGGTATTTCAGATCACAAGTTAATTTTTTACTCATGGAACAACAGTACTGTTGAAAGGAAAAATACTTCTGTAATGAAAACTATCAAGGACTTCGTCCGAGCAGATGATGTTGCAATAATAGACTACCTGGATGCTAACCTTTGCGGGCCTATCAGTAATGTTGCGACAGGATGGCAGCTTTTTTATAATGTTGTTCAGTATTGCATCGAAAACTTTGTGCCAACAAAAACGTTCCGCCAGCGTCATCAAAACCCGTGGATTACCAGAGAAATAATCCAAACTAAACGCAAAATCAAGCGGTTGAGGAAAAAACGTAAAACAGAATCGGAGCAGTTCAGTATCCTTAAGGGCGCTTTGTTAACGAAGGTTAGAGAAGCAAGAAATACATTTTTTAACAACACTCTAGCAGAGTTTATAAAAAACGATCCATCAAAATTCTGGCGCTACTTAGGCAACAGTAAAACTGAACTGTCCAAATTGAATGTTGAGGGAGTTGCTTCGACTGATGCTTTTAGCATAGCGGAAAGCTTTAATCGTTACTTTCACAGTGTTTTTTCGGAACGTGAAGAATATGAGCCCGGAACCAGCGCATCGGACATGTCACAGGTCATTACGGTAACGCGAGAAGGTGTTTTGGCGATGATTTTAAGCATTGATATACGGAAAGCCGCGGGTCCGGACGGCCTCCCAAACCAGTTTTTGAGGCGATATGCTGAACAACTGTCTTGGTTTTTAACGGAATTATTTAATTTGTCACTGGCAACGGGTGAGATTCCAGATGACTGGCGTAACGCACGTGTAGTTCCTATACATAAGAAGGGCAGCCGGCTTCTGCCTGATAACTACCGCCCGGTTTCCATGACCAGCCAATGCTGCAAAATGTTAGAGCATGTGATTGCTAAATACATACGAGAATTTCTTGTTGAACATAAGGTGTTGTCAGTTTACCAACACGGGTTTAGGCAAGGTATGTCCACTATTACCCAGCTCATATCAACGTTACATGATTTGTTCAGTGTTCTTGACAAGGCTGGCCAAGTTGATGTTTTGTTTATGGATTTTTGTAAGGCCTTCGACAAGGTACCGCATGGAAAATTGTTATACAAGTTGGAGAGCATTGGTCTTCCTTCCTGTATTATTAGGTTGATTTCCGCATACCTTAAAAACAGAAAACAATTCGTACAAGTGCAAAATGTTTCTTCTAGTATGCTTACTGTCACCTCCGGGGTCCCACAGGGCAGTGTATTAGGACCTTTATTGTTTTTAATTTATATCAATGATTTAGCAGAAGTGATTCCACATGATGTTTCAATAAGATTATTTGCCGATGACTGTGTTGTTTTTAAAACAATCGAGACCGAAAGCGACCATGCGTCTCTACAGGCAACTGTTGTGGCAATTCAGGACTGGTGTGTGAGGTGGGGCATGGCCCTGAATGGTGAAAAAACTGTCCTTCTGCGTGTAACAAGAAAAAAAATCCCGAGTGTTTGCAGTTACCAGCTTAACAGCAGCACTATTAAAGAGGTTGATAAATATAAATACCTAGGGGTAACACTAACCAGTAATCTATCGTGGGGGGTGCACATTTCTGAAATCTGCGTGTCAGCTTTTCAAAAATTATGTTTTCTTAAGAGGAAACTTAAAAATGCCACTTCAAGTGTTCCGCTTTTAGCGTACAATGCGTGTGTGAGGTCCAAGTTAGAATACGCGTCGGCACTATGGGACCCACATGTTAAGAAGGATATATTAAAACTTGAACGCGTACAGAGGAAGGCCGTTAGATTTATTTTTGGCAAACACAAAAGGACAGATTCGCCGTCATCGATTATGAAAGATAATAACATTGCTACATTGGAAACACGCAGGAAAATAAGCCGGCTGCTTTTACTTAGCAAGTTTCTTTCAGGAAAAATTGCTCTAAACGAGACGAATCTTATCCAACCTGCTCTGACACGAAAAACAAGGCACACTGCTAAACATGCCCTAACCCCTATTTTTGCGAAGACTAATTCATATAAGTATAGTTTCTTTCCCAGAACGGTGAGTGAATGGAATGACTTGCCACCAAATGTTGTCAATTCCAACAATTTTTTACAAGAGTTGGAACGCTTCTTTAGTGATCTGTAGAAACCGTAGTTCTGGCGGTGCATGCTATTTTGTGGTTATTAAGGTGCTATTACATTTTATGCTGTTTTCTTTTTTCATCTTGGTTTATTATGTTATGGTTTGTGCGTTTTGTGTTCTGCATTTTATCAAGTTTACGCTCTTATGCTCTCAGTGTTGGCGATAATTCTGTTACCTGTTTTTGTTTTGGCATTATGTCTGCCCATTGTACTAGCGTAGTCCACTGTGATACCTTTTGAATTATTACTGTTTGTCATTGTTTATGTAATGCCCCTCCTGCCAGGGCCAAAGAATTGGCCTGCAGTATTCCTAAATAAATAAATAAATAAATAAATAAGTACTGCTCCTTCGATTATCAGTGGCTGAGAAGGTAAACTCTTTTTGCTAACGTGAGTAATGGCTGGTTCTGTGTAGGTAGTGTATCCTCAAAGAGATGAGGGAGCGTAGGTTTGTTGAAGGGAAATAAGAAACAGTAAAATTTGGCAGACACGAGCGGCGAGAGTAGGCCGTGCTTGAAAATAGCTGCGGCAGTTGCACTGCAAAGCTCTTAGTGATTGCTTCAGTCTCCAGTCGTATCGCGTACTGTTACCTTTCTTGCTGGTTGGTTGCCCTCCTGCGCAGGTAGACCTGGCAGATATTTAGTAATGTACTCGACCAAGGATGCAGTCTGCGTGGCGTATAGGACAGTGAGCACACATGTCCGCGAGACGTTCACGGTGTTTCTGCTGGAGGTCGGCTCGGATGAATTTGAGAACGTGCATGAATTCCTGTGCTTCAGAAGGTGTTTGGGAGTTGGGGGTGCGTTTGCGACTAATGCTACGGCTGCGCCGAGAATAGGCTGCAGCCGTAGCATCCCCAAAGGCCTACTATTTTTGGAGGATATGCTGCTGCAATGCGCAACGCTGGCAACCCCTTCCGCGCGGAGATGAGGTATACTTTGAGCTGTCGGTTCTCCTCGCGCAACTGTTTCAGCTCTCTTCGCAGGTAGTCGAGCTTTCTTAAAACGTCTTGATTGACAAGTTCGCTCGTGTTTGGTGGCGTCGAACCTTCCATTGCTGGGCAAGAAAGCGGCGCTGCCTCATCTGTGCGGGGCTGGTGCGTCCAACAACGCGGTCCGCCCACATAATGCCTTCCTGGACACGCGAAGTAGGTCTTGGAGGAATAGATGTTCGATTGGGATATTTTGGGTCGACAGCCAGGTGGCCATTTTTCTTGCATGCGGCGCAAAAGAGCGTACGCTCGCAAGGCAATGTCTCGTCGTGTATTCAGCCGCATTTTTCGCAGACAGGTCTTCGTGGGCATTATTTAGACATATCACTAACCGTGTGGCTGCTAAAGCACACCATCCGCTTGGGTTGATACGCAGCCACTTTGACGATTGCCATGTAGTATTTCACTACTTGAGGTGGTGTTGGGGAGTCAAAAGTCAAAACGGCCTGGTTGGTTTTGCCAATACGCTGAGCTGCTAGTACATCTGCTTGCTCGCAGCGTATCCATTGCAGTTTGTCTTCGTTGGTGTCGTTCGACTCGGTCGTTGTGACGCCACGTGATGTGTTAGTGTGATTTGGTAGGGGTTGGAGCTCAATGGGTACAGTAACCTGACAGCCTGCGTGCTGGAAGTGAACACAGTTAGTTAGCTGACAATAAAAGTGCAGCATGTTCTTTTTGTAAAGAGTGACCTGAATGGATTTTCCCGCGAGATCATACCAATGCGTGGAAAGTTCTGCTAATTCTAAGGTAGGTCTTCATTAATACGTCTTTCGTCCTTTTTAGGGGCGAAACACCTTCAGGCCGAGGCTTGTCCGTCCGGCGTCCGTGCTGACGGCACAGCACCGTGTAAACCGAAACATCTGTCAACAAAAGGTTCACAAAAGGTTAACAAGAACAAAACAAAAGGTTCACAAAAAGTTAGAGAGAGAGAGAGAGGGGGGGAGGGAGAGAGACATAGATAGAGAGAGAGAGATACGCACATCACCCTGCAAATGGAAACATCTGTGAACACAAGGTTTCCAAAAGGTGAACAAGAACAAAATAAAACGTTAACAAAAGGTTAGAAAAAGAGATAGAGAAAGAGAGAGAGAGCAGGAGAGAGAGAACGAGATGCACAGCACCGTGTAAATCGAAACATCTGTGAACAAAAGGTTCCCAAAGGGTTAACGAGAACAAAATAAAAGGTTCACAAGAGCTTAGAGAGAGAAAGAGAAAGGGGGTGCTCCTGGAGAGCCGTGCCGCGCATGGGCGAGGAGCATTGGATTGGATTGAACTGGATTTGGATTAGGATTATATTGAAATGGATTCAATTGGATTAAATTGAATTGGATTGGATTGTAAATAGTTTTGGCAGCAGTAAGCACTCTTTAGCGCGTTTTAGCCGCAGTAAGTTGGAGTAAGCAGTAAGAACAATCCCCAGTGCTTCGCCCACTCGTCATGATTCACTTCGTGGAGATGCGTGAATTTTTTTCCTTTGTAACTTCGCCTGCCCCCCAATACTCTGAAATATTGTCTTGCCAATCACCCTTCTTAAACGCATATTCGCCTTCGACATTTGCTGGCCCTAAGGTTACGCATAAGGCTGTGCTATCAAGGTTCGTAACATTGTGCGCAAAGCTTTGGGTGCCAGTTACCAACGTCAAACCTCCTAGCGTAAAGCTAGGCCTACCATCAGGCCAGCGCATAACCACGGCGTTGTGTGCCCAATTCAATGCCCCGCTCCTTTTACTTGTGCGTGTATTACAGCCATATGACGTCTCACAATCAGGTCGTCAGAATTGCGTATACACGGTTCGCAGCAATTAAATACTTACGAGCGCGAACAATGAAACTGTAAACGCCTGATTATACAAGGCGATACAACATCGTTAATACAATACGCAAGAACTGGTTAGCAATATATTCGGTGCAGAGTCGGATGATGACCTAGTAAATTGTCACCGTCGGCGCTTGGGCGACTTGGTTCTCGAACTCACAGGGGACAAACAAGATAGAGAAGAAAAGCTACCCACACAGGCGCTGTTCTCATTCAACTGGCGTTTATTGGTGCGACGTTGCACATAAACACAGCACGTATTAAAACAATGACAATACCCAGAGCCTGTTTGGTTTGCTGGCTCTCTCGTACTTCATTTTTGCGCAGTAAATTTAAAACCTAGCAAATGCTGTGCTCGTTCATTTGTCGCCCCTTTGCGCTTAGCGCATTATAAGTTCTTTTCTTGAGGCAGGGCGTCAGCACAGCACCGTCGGAAGAAAGAAGGGATTACGTTCTTTCAGGCTGTATGTTTGGGATTAGGCGACCAGCTTATGAATATGGGCAGGTAAGATATGTGCATTATCATTTTTTTATTTAGCACAATACCTGTCGGAGGAGAGTTCGAACTAAATTTTTTTCGTCATTGGGGCCACACGTTACTGAGGTGTCTCGTCGGGCTCGGAAGAAATTAGCAGCTCTACTTCTTTCCATGGCTCTTCCGGCAGTCATTTCTGCATGTTGCCGCAGACATGACTGTTTGCATCAATTGTGGTTGGTTACGATACAAGAATGATTTAATGAGGATCTGGTGCACCATTGGAACTGTTGTGTTCAGTGTGCTACACAACTACGCGGAACAACTCCAACCCAAGTTTGTGCAAAGCAGTCCGCCACATTTGTTGATAAGTTCTTCAACTTGGCTCGCATACACACGCGCACATGTATTCGTCAGCAGTCTTTTCCCTCGTACGGTGGCCCGTACGGTGGCACTGTCAAGCCCCGCCAAGGGGGTTACTTCCATGACCATCCGGTGAAGGACTTAGGGACAGAGTGGTACAACGTCCCAGGTCCCAGGCGTCATATGTTGGGCAGGTGGTCGAATTTGCGGGACGAAGACTGCTGCGGCGGCAGTGGCTGATGCGAGTGCGGCTGGTGCGTGGGGGGCTGAGAGTGGCGGCTGTGCAGGTGCGAAGCCCGCACGTCCGGCGTGGGGTAGCCACTTCCGGAGTGGCCCGGAAGGTGCGGGAAGAGAGACTGGTGCTGGGTTCCGTTCTGCAACGAGAAAAGGCAAGACCAAGGGCAAGATGGTGAGTCACGCAAGACTTTCCAAACACTACAAATCAAATAAAGGGTTGGACGGAAGCCCGTCTGGTCGGGAAAACCCATCACAACGTCAGCTAGAAAATCCTGCACTGTCCGGATGCACGAGTCCTAAGCATCGTGCTCCGATATCGTATATACGAGAAATTAGCGAGCACTTGGCGCTTATTCTGCCCTTCTTCAGGATACAGGGGTGCTATTCCAGCAGGCCCGAATTTGAGCGAAACTAGGGCAAGGCGGAGCTCTAGTGATAATAGGCACCTTTATAATAGGGGAAGCTGGCGTTGGAGGCCCTTAAGAAGTTCGGGGAACGCAAACGCAACCTGCTCGCGCGAAGCAAGTTTTAGAAAAGGGGCGACCCCGCAACCGGCTTGCGCTGCTCGGGTCGTCAGCTCGGGTGTTGGGAACTTTAGGCTTAGCACTGTTCCGGATATTTCATCGCCGCTATCTGTGAATCTGCGAATGAAACTCCATAACACAACTTTTCACCACACTATCATCCCCTTTCTCTCATGTGGAACTTTATTTCCGTTATAATTGCGGTTTGAGTGATCGGTGACCAAGACATCTGCCGTAGTCTGCTTCATGCTTCCGCGCAGGTAACGCCATCCATCGGCCACTCGCCGCACCTCGTGCCGCGCGGCCCGGTCGGATCGCCGAACCTCCGCGGTCGGTCAGTGTAGGCTTAGCAGCGCGGCAGATATCTGATCGCCGCTTTTAAAATTAACGCTTATAACAATCCCTAGCACAATTTTTTACAACACTAAAATGTACTTTGTCGCATGTGGAACTTCTTTTCCGCGATCAGATTGATTGGAAGAGTGGGGACTAACTGTTGCTACCGTGGTATGCACCGGTTCGAGCCACTTAGAGGGCCGAGCGGGCAGGCGCGGCCGGCGTGGGTGCGGACTGTTTCCGAGGGCAGAAAACGCTTCACGACTGCCTGCTTTATACATTTCTTGCGGACCACGTGCTCAAATTCAGCTCAGCGATCGCCGTAGTTGATCGGGTGGATCGGGAAACGAGCCGCAGGTTTCGGTTCAGCTATGGTCACGCGCTATCTCGCTGGCTGCGAGAGCGACGCAAGAACGCAAGCTCGGGATTGGGGGTGCCTGCTATTTCGGCAAAATAGCGTGCGCGCAAAACGCAAACTCAAAACCCCAAGGACGGCTTGGGTACTGTGCATGCGCATTACGGCGCCCCAAGGCGCTTGGGGGCCCCAGAGCGTTCCGGCCCACTATTCTAAAACTCCCTAATAATAGCTGACTATAGTATTTCGAGGAGCGGTTAAAAAATGTTAAAAATGCCATTCATGCCATTTGCTGTGAAAACAAAATTTATTATAAAACCACATATCAGCGCGCAGCGACTAGTGCACGTAACAGCGCTGTCATAAAAACAGAAAAAACTCAATCAGTTGCCGTGTACTCCGGGCAGTCTACACTTTTCTCAACAAATGCCCGTGTTGGTGAAACAAGCTACTCCAAAATCAATCCACAAAATGTTCACAGGTGTTGACAAAAAGAGTTCAGAAACTCGTTGAAAGTCAATACGATCAAATAGCGATGCCCAGGATGTTGTTCCTGACCACTATGAAGCACGTGGACGTAACAGGAAGGCTTCTTCACCTAGAGCTGCCAATTCATTTTCCAAGTGACTCAAAAAGATCAACCGCACACGCCATAACAGTGGAAACATCGCTCATTGTGGTCGGATGCGAAGACACGTGGCACCAAGATTTCGGCACTAAGAAAAGCACCAGCACTCATCAGGAAGTTCACCAACACGTCATTTGAAAGCGTGTTCCTTCTAAGTGTAAGACAAAACAACCTTCTTAACACAGCCCAAAACGTTACCGCTACATGACACTGTAACAAAGCATCTTCCAATGTTTCAGTGTGACCGCAGTGCGGGCACCGTGAAGAACGCACATCGCCGAATCTCGCCAGACGGTCGCACGTCGAGAGAACTTCCCAGCCACGCTGCTTCCGGAATCCCGGAATCCCGAATCCGGAATCCCGGAAACCATCCGGAGACCATCCGGAAACCATCCGGAATCCCGAACATCAGACGGAAGTGCCGCCGAAGTCAGCAGATGCCAGCGGATGCCGCATGATCTTGCTATCTGTTGATTCTCTAACTGGTTCATTGCCAATTTCTCGCACAATGCGCTTGCCGTATTTTGCCCAGAATTTAGGCTTCGCAAGGCAAACTGGGCGTCTCTCAGTGTTTTGAAAGCATCGGCATAAAATCGCGGTGACTGCTCGGCAGCGGGACCGCCAATGCGTTCGTCATGAAGGGAAGTTCGCAGAAAGTACTGCAGCAGCGTCAGTACTGCAGCAGGTACTCAGTTGAGTCTACAAGGTCGAACACCGCGTAGGACCAGCACGCTGCACATGGTTTGCAGGCGAGGTAGTCGCAGACCACCCATTGACTTGGGCAGTCTCAACAGCGCACGCGACAGTACAAAGATTTAGCAGTTCTGTTCCGTCGTTTACGTAGTTACCGTTATGATCGGGACCCGACTGCATCTGCGCGCGCGGAAGGGCAAGGAGTAAGCGCGAGGAGGCGCACCTCACCGTGAGAAATGCGCGGGCATGGCGAGGGCCGGCCCGTTAAAATAATCCACCCCACCGCGACGAATGCGCAAGTGCAGACAGGGCCCCGGTCAACACGGTACGCGTGTACAACACGGGACATACGGAGTGCTAAAACTCGCCGAGCTTGTCAGCATCCTTAAAGAGAAATTTATTACATCCAAGTTACAGATATACATGTTTTAAGCACTTGTCACAGGAATATTTTTCTCTTTATAAGGCTTTACTACAGCCACAGCATCCAACGAAGCACACACGGTGGCGTAACTGGTCCACGGCAGCGCGCTCTAAGGATACTAGACCAGGGCGTGGCGCATCTTCCAGTGCGTTCTCTCGCTCCACAGTTGCACCCGTGGTTACTGGGGACAAGCAACTCCAACAACTTAATTTATTGCACTTTTATTGATTAATCTGCATTTCACTACAAAGTTGATTTTTTTTCATTCCAGGCGCTCATATAATGTATTTGTTTGAAGTTTTGGCTCCTCGGTGGGGTTTGCCTTTCCCGTTGAAGTTGAGGATTTGTTCTATTCTGTGCGCACTCGGGAATGTTTGCGTCTGTTAGGCAATGCATTGATGTAAACGACGTGGTCAAGTTCCAGAATTCTTGTGGCATGTCGGTGGACAGTTTTATGCGTTTATTCGAGTTTTATCTAGACGCAACATTTGTTTCTTTCGAAGGACGCAAAGGAAGAACAAAGAAATTTGTATCGGGTCATGCGTTGCGCCACTCTTATGCAATATTTTTCTTGGTAATGTCGACCGGGACTTGCTTTCAAATTTTGACAAGGATGTTCGGCGTGTTTTCAGATATGTCGACGATTTTTTAGTGGTTTTAAGAAAAAAGTGTTCACCTAACTAAATTGCAAGCGCAAACTTCAATTTTAGCCGCCATGGGAAGGGTCTTGCATTTGCACACGAGGTTTCAAGTCATGACACCCTGCAGTTTTTAGATATTAATTTTAAGTTTTCATCCGACCATGTTTATTGGGTCGATCGCTTGCGTGCCCGTAAACAGCTTCTGCAATTTTCATAGTCTCATTCAAAGATTGTTAAAAGGGCCATAGCGTCTCTGGTTTTAGAATCTGCACTGAAGAAGTCGTGTGTACATGCTGTTGAAGAGAGCTTTGACTCTCAATTGAAGAGACTTCTGTCGGTCGGTTACCCAAGCTATGTCTTGGGGGGTGTTGCCGAAGCCTTGCTGCGGAAAGCCGAAGGCCAAGTAGGTGCGAAGCGGCCAGACCAACCTAAGGCGAAGCCTGTTGTTCTGCCCTATATACATACAGTTACGCACAACCTGAAAAAAAAGTGGCGGAATACAAACAACCTGAAAAAAAAAATCGCGCCAATCCACCCCGTGAATGTGGTTGGAAGGCAAAGCTGTAAACGGCACCCATTACGATTACCGATCCGACATCAATTATATTTACTCACATCACTCTACCAATAGCAAAACCAGAGAGAAGTGAAATGCACTTAACCATACCGTTTATTACTTCAAAGAGATATTCTTTTTAAGGTTAAATCATTGCAAGAAGCATTAACGGTGTTTGGTTGAGTTGTATTGGTGTAGCACAAGAGTGGAAACTTTTTTTATAAAATTAAAGTAAGCTCCAACCCGGTGTTAGACGATCTGTTTTCTCGGTCTCTGCGCGGCGGACGGAGGCGACGAGATTTGCGGCAGAGAAGAAGGAGGAGGAAGATATACTTCTGTTCAGATTTCTGAACGGCCCAGAGTGCAGCTCTGGGGGGTGATTCCTTCTTCTGTGGGGCCCATATACAGTCCGCGCAGCCTGTGTTCTGTCCACCCGCTGAAGCTGGATAGGTAGAGAGGGCCTGGACAGCAGCATCTCCCATTGCTCTTGTTGGGTAGTTGACGGAAAGAGAGGAGGGTGCTCAGGGCTAAAGTCGCACACCCCGATTACGGGGCGGAGTGTTCCCACTTCTGAGCAAAATTTACATTGAGCGTCGTAGCGATTCGGATACATTAAGTGAAAACGCGTAGGCTGTGGGAATGGGCCCGGATTGTATGAGCCGTAGGGTAGTTTGTTGTTATCTGGAAAGGTCAGGGTAAGGCGAAGGTATGGTCTGTCTAAGAAGGCGATAATGCTGGGTTATCTCCCTGAACGTGACAAGCGGGTGACTGTCCTCGTGCAGCTCCATAGCACGGGAGGTAAAAGCACAGGATTGTTGTTTGGGCGTAATTGTTGCCCTCCATTGAAGCGTGAGGGGGTGTCCAGATGAGCTGAATGGAGCCGTTTGGGGAGTGGTTTTTTAGCACGCGCAGTGCAGGTCAGGACACCCAACCCTACTGGTAATTCCAGTAGGCTTGCTGGGAATCGATGACTACCCTCCGAACCCCTGGTTGAGCGAGAGCCAAGGTGATGGCTGCCTCTTCTGCTGCCGTCATTTCTTGGGTTCTAAGCGAGGTACACGCAAGGAGGTTGGTTCTGGAGGTAGCCACGATGATGGCGTATTGCTGCCCTCGATGTTTGGAGGCGTCTGTGTAGATAACTGCATGGTCCCTACTGAGGGTGGTGTTTACTGCTTGAGCCCGTGTTTTTCGGTGACCCTCGTCATGTGAGTGGTTCATATTTCTAAGCAAAGGGAGCATATTTAGTTTTAGTCGCCAAGAGTCGGGGATTACGTCAAGCGGAGTGACATTCTGGACTGCCCAGCCAATCTGGTGAAGCATGCGGTTACCCATCGCACTTCTTAGTCGGCCCTTCTGGTTAGAAAAATGGCCTTCTATCAGGTCTGTCACCATGTTGTGGAGCCCCGTGCTAAGCAGCCTCTGTGTGGACGCACTCAAGAGAAGACCAATGGCCTGCTCTACCGCCTTTATAAACATTATATAAAGCATCTGTATGTCTTCCTTGTCGAGAAGAAGACAGGGGGTTGACGTAACTAACTCTCGAGAGGACAAAAGCTTCAATTAATCGAAAGGTACCGGATTACTTTAGGCCTCGCTTCTTGGTGGCAACTGGCCTGATCATGTGTATGATTTGATTAATGCTGTTTTTCAGGCGCTGCAAGGAGACGTAACTCTTGGTGTTAACCTCGAGATGTAGGCCCAGGATCTTGATGCTGGGGCTTGGAGTGATGGCCTGGCCATCAAGGAGTATTTGAATGTATTCCTTGGTTTGGCGTTAGGGCGGACGACAAGGATCTGTGATTGTTTACGTGAACACTGGAGGCCACAGGCTTTAGCACATTGGAGTACTAGAAGTGAGATGCCATGCATTGGTGGGAGCTTGCTTTAATTTTTGTAACTCTTAGCACATGAGCAAGGGCGCAAAGGGCCGCTAGATGGGCGTGAGTGGTCGCGTGATGCTTTCACGTGGCATTCAGCGAGAACGCAGGGGGTAAACCCGTAGATGTGCTTGGTGAGTACACCACCTGTCTTCCCAGTCTTCGCGTGGGCTCGTAGCTAAATCGGTAAGACAACGGGCTGACGATTTGTTAGTGTATTGGTTCCAGGTTCGATTCCCGGCGGTATCAGTAAATTCTTTTATTTGTTCGATGGAGTTTTCTGGTGACACCAACGGTCGCGAAAGAACCCTTGGGGGGTAGAGGTAAAAATATTTGCTTTAAAAAGTGGCGGAACGGTACAAAGTGCCGGTGGTGTTTTCTGCTCCACAAACACTTGGCCACCTGTGTGCGGAAATTTCCGCAAGTACAAACCGAAAAAGTGCGAAAAGAAGCAAGCCAAGCGGTTTGTGCCCTGTGACGTCTGGGTAGTCTACGAGATGCCGCTTTCATGCGGGGAGGCCTACATCGGCCAGACGGGCAGATGTGTGAATGACCGGGCATGCGAGCATAGGTCATCTCTTAACAATAATACGCGCGCGCATTTACCCGCGCATTGCGAAGATTGCAGGCCTGTGAGTCCTTTCAAGAAATGCAGAACTTTCTTTGAGCAGATTAGAATTCTCGGCAGGAGTGATAATACAGTGGCGAGGAAGCCCTTGGAAGCGTTGTCTATTAAGCAGAAAGGGACAAGTGCATCAGCGATACTTCCGAGTTTGTGTTTTTGAAAACGTCACTTTGATCGTATCCTGTGTTTGATGCGTTCCATCTAGTGTACCAAAGTGCGCATGCTCCGGTTGATACATGTATAAATATGAGACGATGCCTGAATAAATGTTAGTTGCAAGTGAGGGCTTGCCCCGTCGTCCTTCTGTACTGTCGTTGTCTAAGCCACGGTCTATTTTTAAAGCAAAGCTTTCTACCTCTACCCCCCAAGGGTTCTTTCGCGACCGTTGGTGTCACCAGAAAACTCCCGGAAAGAAATAAAAGAATTTACTGCACCGCCAGGGATCGAACCTGGAACTAACAGAGTAACAAACCAAGAGCCCGTAGTCTTACCGATTCAGCTACGAGCCCACACAGAGACAGCGAAGACAAGTGGTGCACTGACCAAGCACATCTACGGCTTTAACCCCTGACTTCTCGCTAAATTCTACGCGATAGCGATTAAACGAAGCACACACTAACCCATGGCGTCTCACTTCTAGTACGACGCCAATGGGCCTGTGGCTTCGAGTGTTCGCGTAAAAAAATATCAGTTCCTTGTCGTCCCCCCTCACGCCAATCGATACCTCAAGGAATACATTCAAATATTCCTTGATAGCCAGGTCATCACTCCATGCTCCAGCATCAAAATCCTGGGACTACATCTTCAGGACAACACCAAGAGTAACATATCCTTGCAGTGCGTCAGACCAGACATTAACAAATCATACATATGATCCGGCGAGTTACCACCAAGAAGCGAGGCCTCAAAGAAACCGACACCTTTCGATTAGCTTTCGTCTTCTCCAGAATCACTTACGTCAACCCCCTGTCTTCTTCTCGGCAAGGAGGACATAAAGATGCTTTATATAATGATTAGAATGGCGGTTGAGCAAGCCATTTGTCTTCCCATGAGGGCGCCCAGAGAGGTTGCTTAGCACGGGGCTCTAAAAAGCTGAGAGGTGGTCATCTTTCTATCCAGAAGCTCCGAATGAGCAGAACTGCGGCGGGCTGCCGAATCTTTCACCAGATTGGCTGGGCAGCACAGAATATCACTCCGCCTGATGTACTCCTGGGCTTTTGCCCTTTGCTTAGAAATATGAACCCCTCAGACGACGAGGGTCACCGACAAGCACGGGCTCAAGCGCTCAACACCACCAGCGGTGGAGATCATGCAGTTATCTACACAGACGCCTCCAAACATAGAGTGCAGCAGTACGTCATCATCGTGTCTACCTCCAGAACCAACCTCCTTGCTGTGCCTCACTCAAGACCGAAGACATGATGGCAACAGAAGAGGCAGCCATCGCCTTGGCTCTGAACCAAGGGTTTGTAAAGTAGTCACAAATTCCCACAAGCCTAACAGAACTACCTGTCGGGTTTGGTGTCCCGACCTGCACTGCGTGTGCTAAAAAACCACTCCTCAAATGGTTCCATTCAGCTCATCTGGACACCTGGTCACGTTTCTATGGACGGCAACGAATACGCCCACCAAGCCTGCACTTTCACCCCCAGTGCTATGGAGCTGCACGAGGGCAGTCACCCGCTTGTCTCTATCAGGGACATAAACCAGAATTATCACTATCGGAGGCAGACTCTACCTTTGGCTTACCCTGACCTTTCCATAGAAGAACAAACTACCCTACGGCTCATATAATCCGGCTCCTTCCCACACCGGACGCGTGTTCACTTAATGCATCCGAATCGCTAAGACGCTGCATGTAAATTTTGCTCATAAGTAGGAACACTCTGCCACATAATCCGGGTGTGCAACTTTAGCCCTGAGCACCTCCTCTCCTACTGTCAACTACCTAACAAGAGCAATGGGAGATGCTGCTATCCAGCCCCTCTCTACCTACCCAGCTTCAACTGGTGTACATGCGGCGCGGACTGAAGATGGGCTACAGTGAAGAAGGAACCACTCTCCTGGACCGCACTTTGGGCCGTTCAGAAGTACTAATAAAGTGTTTCCTCCTCAAGCTCCTCCGCCTCCTCCTCGTATTCCTCTCCCCCTTCTCCTCCTCCTCATCCTCCTCTCCACCTTCTCCTCCTCCGCCGTCTATGCCACCGATCTCATCGCCTCCGTCCGCTAC
This sequence comes from Haemaphysalis longicornis, assembly GCF_048455015.1. Classification (NCBI taxonomy): domain Eukaryota; kingdom Metazoa; phylum Arthropoda; class Arachnida; order Ixodida; family Ixodidae; genus Haemaphysalis; species Haemaphysalis longicornis. Next base: position 1,152,337 of record NW_027526233.1, read on the forward strand.
GGCAAAGAAGGAGAAGTGAGATCGTCTGACACCGGGTTTGAGCTTTTATTTTATAAAAAAAGTTTCCGCTGATGTGCTACGCCAATACAACTCAACCAACCATTCGTTCATTCCTCATGCAATAATTTTACCTGCGCAAGAATATCCAATTGAAGTAATACAGGGTGTGGTTAAGTACATTTCACTTCTCTCTGGTTCCAGGATTTGTAGAGCGACGTGAGTGATTTTGTGATGTCGCATCGATAATCGTTGTGAGTGCCGTTTACAGCTTTGCTTTCCAAACACATTCACCGAGTGGATTGGCGCCAATTTTTTTATTTTCAATCATTCCTCCCGTTCATTTGTTCGTCTTAGTGTGTGAATTACGTCAGCAAGCCGACTGCAACACGCCGCAGCCTCCCTAGAATCGGGGTTCGGTAAGGGTGATGTGCACCTGTACTTCTCCCGTGACGTCACGTTCAGGCGTCACGCGGCACGCATTATTCTAGAACCGTTACTTTTAAAATTCACAGTGTTAAGAATTTGGCGAACTGCTACAATTGCTCCTCAAAGCTCCCAATTGCGGGCCAATCCCACAAGTTACCTGTGCTACGAAGAAAGGAATAGCAAAAACGACAACAACTTTTCCGATTTGCTTGCTTTATTTCCTTTTTCTTGTTCAGAGCTCAAATTAGACGACGCTCTTCGCAGTCGTTTTTTTACAGAGTTCAACCCGTCACTCCCCACTCTTCCTGCGCGCCCTTCACACTCCCGCTTACCATCCCTCTTGCCTCACGCAGTTACTTTAATTCACGATTCTCCCCTTTACTCCCTTTCCATGCTCTGCTTATTTCCTTACGACGGTAATGCTGAACAAAACCCGCAAATGTGTACAGGTCACTTCTTACAATAGACACGCGCCGTTGATTGTATACGTATATACGTATAAGCCACAAGCTATACTGCCAGTGACGTTTCCACAAGAAATGTGCGTTACTCAACGCGTCAAGGGAAACTGTCTGCCGCACTGACGATTAAACGAACCGCATGCATCAAGCAACGCCTCGTTAGAAACTGTTTTGGGAGCAGACGATAACTGAAGCGCACTCTCCGGCTGCAGACAGATAAACCCGCAGTAGAACCTGCGGAAGCCGTGTCCGCCAAACCACTTAAAAGATCATAATGCTCACACACCGGCTAGCTGTCGTCCGGTGGCGGTCGATGGTGCGGTCGCCACTAACGCTTCACAGGAAGCTCCCGTAGCATAGACCCGCGGCGCACACAACACTGGATCCTCGACGGTCATAGAGAGAAAGCCGCCTATAAATCGTCGCAAACGAGGGTCTGTCGCCAGATGACTGCACAGCCAATGCACACCATTTTTCGAAAGGTAAAAACGAGCTCAAAACTCCTCCTTCATTTAAAAGAGTTGTCGGTGTAAAAAGCTGTTTGCTACAGCGACCATGAGCAACAAACCACGCCGCAGCAGCGGCCGCCACGGACGTCCCGAGTTCAACTCGGCTGAGCAAAACCCTTCCCGAGTTTGCTCCGACTTCTACTGTTAATAAAACACACCAAGCCCATTCGTGGGCGCGGCGTAGCAGCCGAAACCACACCCACCCATGAAGACGTAGATTTCATGTTCGCAAGCAGCGACAAGAACTAAGCACCAAGCAAAAATCAAGTCCCCACGCCACCGTGAGCCAATGGTGCCACAGTTTCGGGGTTGTTTGGTCCGAACTGGAGTTCACTCTTGCCCGAGCGAATAGGACCGGCCAAGACGACAAGATTTTCTCACGGGAGCCTTCTTCATACACCTTAAAAACACAGTCGATGACATATCACACAACTTCAACGTCTAAAACGCACTCGCTCAAACACGCTCTTGACACGGGACGATTTCTGATATGCTCCCACCATCCCCATTAAACCAAGCCCTAAACAAAAGCCAGATTTGACGGCCGAGAGCAGGGCGCGTTCCGTTCGCAAAAGTGGACCCCTTTGTCTGCTTGGTCTGTGCTTGAGCAGAGCTGCACTAGGTCTTCGCTCAAGCCATGTAGCCCACATACACCGAGAAAAACGGACCGCCCGGCGCCCAGCGTGGCCAGCAGCAAGGCTGGAGATTGCAAAGTAGCAGTGGGGTTATCTAGTTTATGCTAGGGAATAGGTATTGCAGCTCGATTTCCGATGGCGCTGAATGGGGATGATACCACCAGCCGTACTTTCTCAACGTAAGCGGCCCGGCCGCAATGCGGTGCGCTGAGTATGGCAGGCGCCTGTTTCGCTCGAGGTTTATCGGATGCTCCACTCTCACTACTTTCATAACCCGAGCAGCTGGAAACTCGGGAGTGGGCCGAACGCGGCCCTTCTGGAATAGCGCCCCCGGTAGCGCACGCGTCAACACAAAAGTTACGGCAAACCCTGGTGAACGTGAACGACAAGCGTTATCTACAGCATTCTGTGCGCAGACTGCGATCGAAGCTATGTTGGCGAGACAGGCAATTTCCAGCAAATGGTCAAGCAGCACATGCATGACCTGAAAAAAGGAATACTCGTCTTTTAACGCTCTCGTCGAACACGCAGGAGCAACTCGCAATGAAATAGACTGCACCAATACAAAAAAATCTAAAAAGAGCATAATTGCACCTCACGGCTTCATCGAGAATCCGTGGCAATCCAGACGACGGAGCACACACTTAATGACAATGACGGCAACTTCCCACACGTGTACGCACGTTGCCTACGTCACATCTTAAAGCCAACAACCGAATCACTTTCGTCCCCACTTTTCATTGTGAACAAGACAGCCGTACGGGAGCCGAAAAATTTTTTTGGTTTTTAAACATTCTTGGTCGGCACCAGTTTTAAATTGTTGACACTACAAATCACATCCACAGAAAAAGAAAAAAAACTGTACCCCAGCTCTTAAAGTCAGTATTCTGGGGTAAGTCCAGGACAACTGATATGCGGCGGCTGAGGCAACGACAGCGCATAATTGGTGGCTAGCAGTGCGGGCACACCACTGTCGACTCTAGTGAGACGAGTGCGGACGACACCACACTTGTTCACATGTTTTAAACGTTTCCTTTCGTGTCGCGCACCACCATGCCAATTTTCGTGCAGTGACGAGCAAACAAGCAACAGAAAGAAGCAATATTGTATGAGCATGGCATGAGCCACATAGGAGGCGCGGAAATGCAGCAAGAGCCAGTCGCACTAGATGCGGCGCTATGCCATAAAGGTATGATGAAGAAAAATCTTTAAAGTGGCCTCGACGAACATTTTCCCAGTCAAAACTTGCATCCTAGAATGGTCCGTTATGTTTTTCTATATCGGACACGCAGGATACCACCTCCCCGTTCAGTATAATCCACCTGCGAGCCTGTAAGCGCAACCAAAGCAACTGCACAGCAAACAGACGTTAGGCCCAAAACAACAGATAAAGAGCCTCACCAGGATACACGTAGGGCTGATACAGGTTGGATATAGGTTGGGTTGATAGAGGGCCACGATACTGCCGCCCTACCTATATATTGCCGCCTTACCTTACTGTAACCGAGTTGACACTGCCGCGATAACGAGCGCAAGCTGTCGCTCCTGCGTGAGCGTGACGTCACTCGCCCAGCCTACATAAACCCTTCGTTATCGGCAATAAAACGTTGTGCGACCCATGCCGTCAGCTCGTTCACATGGTGGCAGCGGAAAACAGCCAGCATGACGACACCGCTTGCGTTGCCGACACCGCCTGCATTGCCGACAACGCTCCTGCCGCCTCCGAAGCCCCTCGACACATCGCGAGACGCTTGGCTTGGGTGTAAGACCTGGAAAAGTGAGTTTCAACTGTTTTCCACGGCTACTCAGCTAAACAAGCAACCAAAAGAAGTGCAGGCTGCGACGCTTTTAGTGACCATTGGAGAAGAGGCTAGAAAAGCGTACGCTTCGTTCAAGTTTGAGCCAGGAGAGGACACAAGCGATGTAAACCTCACAATTCAAAAATTTGAAGACTTCTACAAGCCCGCGAAGAACCTCACTTACCATGAGTTTTGCTTCGGCTCCCGAGACCAAAAAGAGGACGAAAGTTTCAATGACTGGCTTGTCGAATTGCGAACGCTAGCCAAACACTGCGACTTTGGAGACTTAGAAGAGCGCATGCTTCGTAGCCGCATCATACTCGGCATTAGGGACAAGAGCCTGCAAAAGAAGTTAATTTCGGAAAACCCATCTTACCAAAGAGTAGTCGAAATGTGTCGCATCCAAGAGCAAGGCGAGGAGCAGTTTCGGCAGATACGTGGCACCATTGAAGGCGCTGAAACTGCAGCCGTAAATGCGTTGGACAGAGTTTCAAAGCCATGTAGCAAATGCGGCTACAAAATTCATCGTAGCGGTCGCTGTCCAGCGATAGGAAAAGCATGCAAGAAATGCGGAGGATTGAATCATTTCGCCCAAGCGTGCGCGCAGTCGTCCTTCTTGCGCAGCGAAGATTCAAGGCGCAAGGGATTAAGAGAGCTGCATGTTGACGAAGGGTCAGATTTTTTTCTGGACGCTTTAACCGTGAGCGCACTCGCTAGCGACCAGTGGACCGCGACAGTTTGCGTTGAAGGCCGTCCGATGGTCTGCAAACTTGATACAGGGGCAAACTGTTGTGATTTCAAAGCTAGATGTGTTGTCGCTTCCGAGAAAGACGCATCAAGCCTGCCGAGCTACGTTAACGAGTTTTTTCGGGCACAAAACGACTGCGCAGTTTAAAGTGAAGTTGACGCTATCCGTGAACGATAAACAGCATGATGAAACCTTCTTCGTCATTGAGCAAAACGTGCCGGTGACACTCAGCGGAGCAGCAGCAGAAAGCCTTGGCTTAATTTATCGCATCGATAGCGTTGAGACACAACTGTACCCAGCGGCGCAGCCCTTCGCCGATGTTTTCACAGGATTGGGACAGCTAAAATATTTTGAGTACGACATGAAGCTCAAGCCGGGCGCCGCCGGCGTCGTTGTGCCAGCCAGAAGGGTTCCGGTCGCCATTGAAGAAAAAGTAAAGGCCGAACTTCAACGCATGGAGAAGCAAAACGTCATAACCAAGGTAACCGAACCAACTGAATGGTCCAGCTATATGGTCGCCGTAGTTGAAGGTGATAAAGTACGAATTCGTCTCGACCCAACAGAGCTTAACAAGGTTATGCTGCGTGAACACTACCCTATGCCTGTTCTACAAGAGGTCGCGCAACGACTATTTGGAGCCAAATATTTTTCTACCTTGGACGCAGCATCCGGGTTCTGGCAAATAAAACTTTCTGACAGCAGCTCTAAATTGTGCACAATGAGCACTCCTTACGGGCGCTATCGGTTTCTCCGCATGCCTTTTGGAATTGCTTCTGCCCCGGAAATATTTCAAGCAGCCATGCACCGCCTCTTGGAGGACCTGTCCGGAGTAGCTGTTGTAATGGACGACATATTAGTCTGGAGCACAACGAAGGAAGAGCATGACAACAACTTGACCGGTGTGCTTGCACGCTGCCGTGAGCACAACCTCCGTCTGAACTCGCAGAAATGTGCCTTTTTGCAGGAGCAAGTTCGGTACTTGGGACACGTTTTCACCACGCAGGGACTGAGCCTTGACCCCGATCGCGTCCAAGCCATTTTGGACATGCCAGCGCCGAGTAACAGTAAGGAATTGAAAGTCTTTCTCGGAACAATGAATTACGTGCAGCGCTTCATTCCGCGAATGTCTGTGCTCACCGCCCCACTTAGAACTCTGCTGCGCAAAGATATTGCCTGGGTCTGGACTGAAAAAGAGCAAAGCAGCTTCAATGAGCTACGCCAGGCCTTAGTAACAGCGCCAGTGCTTGCTTACTTTGATCCGAAAAAGCCAGTCACCCTCTCTGTTGACCCCAGCCACATGGGCGTTGGCACCGTTCTGATACAAGACGGCCGCCCTATCGCTTTCTCGTCTAGATCACTCAGCGATGCGCAGACGCGGTACGCGCAGATTGAAAAGGAAGCTCTGGCGATTGTGCATGGCTGCGAAAAATTTCACGATTATATTTTCGGCCAGCCTGAGGTTACAGTGGAAACCGACCATCGTCCGTTGGTGCCAATTTTCAGTAAGCCACTTCACCAGTGTCCACTTCGACTGCAACGAATGCGACTGACATTGCAGCTATACGCCATCAATCTACTGTACAAGCCAGGAAAAGAGCTGTTTTTGGCTGATGCGCTCTCTCGTTTTCCAAGCAAGGCCTTATTGGCGGAAGAAACCGAGCGTTTCAATGTTAACGTCATTGCCCTCGTTCCAGCTTCCGAGCATCGCCTCGAGGAGCTCCGTGCAGCAACCACCAACGATCCTGCTCTGTCGAACGTCCGATCCTACGCCGAGACTGACTGGCCGGAAAACAAAGAGGACGTGCCAGCAAGCGCCAGACCATATTGGGCGTATCGAGAAGAGATGCATGCACAAGATGGCCTCGTCTTTCGCAGCAACAAGGTAACCGTACCAAGCGCTAAGAGAGCAGAAATCCTTCGTCTTCTTCATTTGGCCCACTCAGGGGCGGAAAAGATGAAAATTCGGGCAGGGAGTGTCATGTTTTGGCCATCAATGTCCAGCGACATTGACCAGGTTGCAGCATCATGCAAAGTTTGCCAGGCTCACCAAAAGCAAAACACGAAGATGCCTCTACTGCCTCATGATGTCCCCACTCTGCCGTGGGAGATAGTTGGCATGGATTTATTCCATCACGGTGGTAAAGAGTTTGCCATAATTGTAGACTTCTACTCCTTTTATTTTGAAATACAGGAGTTTCAATACACAACAGCCCGGCACTTGAAGGAGTGGTGCGCGAAAGTTTTCTCTGTCCATGGCTTACCAGTGAGGCTCTGTAGTGACAACGGGCCCCCATTTAGTAGCCACGAGTTCCGTGAATTTCTACATGAACTAGGAGTCACCCACGTGACGTCAAGCCCTTATCATCCCCGTGCAAATGGCATGGCCGAAAGAACAGTTCAAGAAGCGAAAACGCTACTAAAGAAGTGTTCCTATAATAGCCCCGACTTCTATTTAGCTCTGCTTGAGTTGCGCAATACTCCACGTGATGCTATTTTGAAGTCACCTGTGCAGAGGCTGATGGGTCGACAAACGAGAACGCTGTTACCAGTTCCCTCCTGCCACCTGAAGCCGTCACCATTGCCAAGCCGGGAGGTGCACACCCGTCTCCAGGATATTCGCCACAAACAGAGGGTCTACTACAATCGAGGAGCTAGGGACCTGCGCACCCTCTCACCCGGTCAGAGGGCCTCGGTGTACGACACGCACACACGGACGTGGTCCCCGGTCGTTGTGCTGGGATCAGCAGGAGCTCCCGCTCTGTGCTAGTGAAAACAGAATACGGCCGAGAAATGCGACGCACACGGGAACATCTCCGGGAGGTTCCAGAACTACCGTGTCCCGACACTACCCCAACACCTTCCTCAGGCTTGCCAGACTCCGGTCCCGTTCCAGAGCCGCCACTACCACGGAGAAGCTCTCGGGAACGTCGCGAGCGTCGTCGGTACCCCCTGCCGGAGCGATCTTGATTTCGCCAAGGAAAGGAAGATGTAACCGAGTTGACACTGCCGCGATAACGAGCGCAACCTGTCGCTCCTGCGCGAGCGTGACGTCACTCGCCCAGCCTACATAAACCCTTCGTTATCGGCACTAAAACGTTGTTCGACCCATGCCGTCAGCTCGTTCACACTTACCTAAAGAGAGAACGTATGTATACCCCTGGCAGCACCTATCACATCCCATTACGCATGGATCTCTTATCAATTCATACAAATTTTTTTGATACTCTGTCTTTCTTGCTAGCACTGAAACAGACGGAGTAATAACGTACTCACCCTCGAGGCCCGGAGCCATGCAGAATGCTTCACAGATTACCCTTGTCACTCCGTGTCCCCTTCGTCTTATGGAAATCTGTACTTGGTGCAGTGCTGTGCAAGATAGCCCGATACAGCCGGCATACATACGACAATCAAAATGTCGTGAAGCAAAGTTTCACCTTGTCCGTTCCTTTACCCTGGATAAGCACTTTTTCTCTCCTAATGCTTCGGATCAGCCGGAGTCAAGCGTCGTGTACGACACCATGCATCGAAGAAAGAAAGCGCAGAACAGGCCTGCACGTCACTTTTTGTGCAGCCAATGCGCAATTCCCGGATGCTCACTGAGCCTGCTACCATTTTGTATTTTCCTCTGTCACCTGTCGCATTCTCCACCCCTAATTTCGGTCAGATAGCAGGTCACTGATGGGACATGCGAAGGCCGAAATCAGACAGATGTTGGGAAATGTCCCTCAAATCCGCTCTGGCCCCGCAGCAGCCCTGCCACACCGGGAACGCCCCTGGTCCTGGGACACACTGGGAAAATGGAACTTCCTTTAGACTGTTGGGGAATACAAGGGCCTATCCTGGTTGTCAGAAGCCCCACTTCTAGGAGAAGCCCTAGGGCCTCTTCTAGAAGTGGGGCTTCCTGGGGGCCTCAAGACGAACGGAATATCCCATTCTGTGGAGTGACTTTTGCGCTGCCTTCTCCGTGTGTGATAGGCGGCTTTTTGCTGCAGATCTTGCTGCTGTGCTGTCGCGTAGCTATGAGTACACCTGCACGGCTGCACGCTGAAAAATATCACACTGAAGCGCACATCATCCCCAAGACTTTCTTTATTTCTGCAGCTGCTCAACGCGATTTCATCCGTTAGGGCTGCTAGCGGTACTGCGAAACACACCAATACAACCTTTCATTGTGCAATGACCAGGCATACTGTAGATCAGTCATCTGTGAATACATGATACTCCTACTAAACAGTCCATCAAAAGGAAGTACAACTGCGGATTAATCAAAATACTGCTGTGTCAAACATGTACGATGACGGGACCACTTAGGGGCCACGGGAGTGCATGGAGCGAACAATGACTAGACCACCCTAACGGCGCCTCGCGGAAACAGCACGCATGCGCGTTGCGGGGGCAAGGAGCGTACAGATCTCTTCCAGCATCCCGTCATCAGGGCGCATCGCGTAGTCTGCTACTTGCGAGCTACCGGCGCTCAAGAAGCAGTCGACGTTGCCAGTGGCCGCCGTGAACGTCAAACGCGGCGCTGAAAAAAAATTTGATGTAGCTGTACTGCCAACCACGGCACAAAGCCGTTCGGTCCCTTGCAACGCTCACAGGAGGAGGCCCGGCGAACGCGCCGTTTCTCTCCGCCGGGCGCGAGACGAGCACGTAGCCCAAGACGAGCCAGCGGCGTATGCATGGGAGGCTGCGAGGGTGGTCTGCTTCCGATCAGGTGATTGGCCGCAGCGGCATCGGCGACCGTCATTTGTGCTGAGCAGAACGACTAAACTCATATTGATGGGGTCTTATCGTCCGATAAGCCTCACCAACGTAGATTACAAGATTTATATGAAGGTACCAGCAAACATTTGTGGTTTGCAAACGATGTCAACGGGGAAGCGATGCAGAAACATCCCCCTCGCGAGGGGCACGATCAAATGCAGAGCATTTCCTAGGGCGCACGACGTTAAGTAGTTTGCGTTACGTTAATGTTGTTGCACTTGTGGTAACTGCTGACGAGAGAGCGCGGCGATGAGTGCGTTCCAGCCTCGCCGACACCCGCCTTTATCACGCCACGATCGCGCCATGCGCGCGCGATGCTGACGTCACGATCACGCCACAGATGTTGATCCCGCGACGCGCGCGCCCCCAACCTGTTGGGCGCGAACCGAACGCGGAGAGAGCGGGCGATGCGAGCGGATAGTAGGCGAGGAGGAGTGCGGCTGATGAGAGAGCGCGGCGATGAGTGCGTTCCAGCGTCGCCGAAACCCGCCTTTATCACGCCACGATCGCGCCGAGAGGGAGCGCCTGCGAGCGATGCGGACAACTACGGACGCCAAGAACGGGTTACATCGTGAGTTAAAGAAATGCTCTGCATTTAAAAAATACGAGATTTCTTTTACGCGCAGACGAAACAGTTGATGCAGGGAAGCAAGAACGAACCGCTGTCTTTTCTTACGACGCGCATCGCCATTCTGCAGCCGTGAAGATCGCTAGCACGAGCCGCTACTGCGAGTTGCGAGACAACTCGCAGCCGGATAGGCGTAGCAGCAACTTCAACCAACGTTGTTGATAAAACTACAGCGCAGTCTCTCGAAAGTCAATTCGGGAGCAGAGCAAAAAAAGCCTCCCTAAAGTACCCGTTGCTGGCTTAAGGACATTATGATTTGTCCGGTTTCTGTAACTGACGTATGGGGCGACGACCGGGCCCACAATTTTGTGCTAGCGTAGACAGGTGTATCCTAACCTGAGATTTGAAAATGCGTCCCGACATTCCTTGCATTCTTCCCGCTGAAGGAGACGCGCGCTTCACGTGGGCCAGATGTTGGTATGAGATCACTTGCGGGATATCGCGAGTGGCCATAGACCTGTGGTGTTATAGAGTGCTTCTGACCTGGGGCTCATATAAACAGTGTAAAAATACTTAGACTAGAAGCCAAGCGAAAATCTTAAGATTCATTCTTGGCTTCATTCATTCATTCATGCCGGCCCTCAACATATTAGCAAATGACAGGGGAAAGCGTGAGGTCGGCTTCACTCCACAACTTTCAAGGTCCCCAGTCAAGGAAGTAGCGTGTTTGTTTTGCCAGAAGACCAAGAACGGGCACTACCGGGGTTGTTTTCCGAAGTAAGCGCTGCAAGGCCATGAAATAAAAAACTGTGGTTGTTTTCGGTGTCATAGGAATCAGTAAAACACGACAGTGAAATGTGCATCGAAATCTGCAGATCAGCATGATTTGCGGGTCGGCGGCTGTCTTGTGGGGTGTGCTTGGCAAGCGACGTCCTGCTGGCGGGTCCCTTAGGTAAAGGTGTACTGCCGTCACTTCCGTGAAAGATGTGACGTCAGTGAAATCTTGGGGTATCGCGGCATAAAACACATTCGTGTTAAAATATAAAACCCGAAAACGAGCAACCCCAAGTATCACGTACTCTTTAGTACTAAAGGTTGCTTCCCCGCAAGAAGACCCTTTGTGCGAGGGTGCACCCTTTACAGGTCGCTTGATTCGTTGTACTGGCGTAACTTCCGTGACGTACATGACGTCAGCGAAATCTTTGTGTATCCGGGAATAAAACACTTTGGTGTTAAAATTCTTCGAAATCGTGAAGCTAGCTTCCACGTAATGCTCCCGTGCTGGGGGGCTTCAATGCAAAACTTCTTATTGCCGGTTAGCGAGCTTCTCCAGTTTAACAAAGATCCTCCTCAGCCCGCAGTAAAGCTAGTTATGCAGCGATACATACCTGGCAAGTGACAAAAAATGCTCAAATTAAGAAGGAAATTAGGAGCTACTGTTATTGACAACAATGCGAAAAACGCATGAAGATACAAAAAAAAATTATCAGGAACAGAAGCATCGCTATGCCGAGACTCGCTTTTGTTCCAAACGAGGCTCATGATCAGCAGAGATTTGTCTTTATTTACGCCCACAGAAGTGAAAGCTCTGTAGATTGCGATACCCGCTGCAGACAATGCGCGTATGGGCGCGCATCGTCAGGCCGGTCGAGCATTTAAAACATTCCACAGCTCGCAGTGGCGGCTCGTGCCAGAGACCTTCAGGGCTGCAGAATGACGAAGCACGTCGTACGAAGAGACCGCGGTTCGTTCCTGCTTCCCTGCGTCCGACGTTTTGTCTGCGGATTAAAGAAATCTCTGATCTTGTTTCCAGCGCCGCAGTATTTATGTTTGCCGTTCACGGTGGACACTGGCAACGTCGACTCCTCCTTGAGCGCCGGCAGTTCCGAAGTAGCAGACCACGCACTCCCGCCTGATGACATGATGCGCGTGACGAGATCTGTACGAGATCTGTAAACTGACCAACACCTCGCATTTGCATCCTTACACGCTCACATTTTAAGCCACAGAAGCGAAGAGAGCCTTTGTCTCTCGTGGGACACTGCGATTAAAATCCCTGGTTGCTAGTCTTTCTGTTTTCCATAGCCTTTAGGGGTCATGAAGCATAGATCGGAAATTCAGCAGCTGCGTATGGAAACGCTCCGTGGGAGTCGCAGTATTGCTATCACGCCTTACATCTTAGGATACAAAAGTAGATGTCGCTGCAACTTTTTTTCCGGCCACCCTTTTTCGCTGTACTTTCTGGAACGAAACTAAAACTGTGATTGATTGATTGATTGATTGATTGATTGATTGATTGATTGATTGATTGATTGATTGATTGATTGATTGATTGATTGATTGATTGATTGATTGATTGATTGATTGATTGATTGATTGATTGATTGATTGATTGAGTGATTGATTGATTGATTGATTGATCGATCGATCGATCGATCGAAAAGCAAAGCTGCTCTCTTTTTGTGTCCCCACACTTTTTACACAAACGTAACATTTTTCCGCCTCCCTGAGACCCGCATACCATTTCAATTCATCTCAATAAATAGTCACAGGAATCTGTTTGTTTTGTAACACTAGGTGTACCACAATACCTTAGATCTCTCCCTCCGTATCCGGACGTTGTCGTCCGCGTCCAGTTCGGGCACCTTGCAGTCCGAGAGGTACGGGTGCCGGAGAAGCTGCTCACAGGTCCACCGTTTGGCGGGATCTTTGTCCAGGCACTTCTGCACAACCATGATGACATCAAGTTTTAAAGCGTGCTCAAGGAAATTAGTCGCAATCACATTTCTGACTTTATCTTATAGCGCATAATTTATACAACCGAGCTCCTACTATATACGTGAGGTAAAAAGCAGACCATTGGAAAACTGTCGAACGGCCTCAGAAATTGCATAACATAAATTTGTGCACTTCTTTTGGCAATTTTAACTACCCTCACACAAATTGGTCTCTTCTCTCTGTAGCTAATCAGTTGTTCCCGAATGAACCGAAACAATTTCTAGACTTGGTGCTAGACTGCAACCTTCACCAAACAGTAACGACGCCTACTAGAGGTGGCGGGGTACTTGATCTTTTTCTTACCACTGCCGTGAGGATATATGAAGTGTAACAGTACTGCCCTACTTAGCGACCACAGCCTTCTTCGTGTATCCCTCTCTGTGCCACTAAAAAGACGGTCACCTACGAAAAAATTAATCGCGGACTATATATAGTCCGCGATTAAGTTCTTCGCAGGTGAAACTTTGAACTAATCGATAAAGAACGTACTCACTAGTAATAAAATTTTGAGAAGTCATACGCAACACGTTCTGTTAACTCCAACTGGGAACTCTATAAAAATAGGTTGTTCAGCATAAAAGAGAGATATATCAGGACAATTACTGCCAAGTCAGACTTAAATAACAAACACTCAAAATCGTGGTAACGACATCGCCTCTGTGAGGCTGAATCTGTCAAAGTATTACCCGGCGCCAAGGACAAATATTTCTCAGTTGAACTGATTTAAATGCTTCGCACAAACCCACATAAATTCTGGCGCGCTATTTCAACCAAACCACAAACTAACCAGATAAACCATGTCGACACAAGTGATGAACCCATAAACTTCAATTATACTGCAGCAGCCATAAATGAATTCTTCACATCGGTCTTCCAAGTTCCTAATTCCTGCCCTATCGAACCTTCGCCCAACTTCATTTCCAAACAGCGCCTGAAATACAAATAACACTGTATGGCATACCCAAGTTAATCCGCTCTCTTAAAATTTCATCAGCAGACGGCGACGACATGAAGGCACTACAAATATCTCTAGTAAATTTCTATACCATATAATCAAACAATGCTTAAGGTCAGGAACCTTGCCTGACGATTAAAAAAAACGGAAATATTTCTTATTTCTAAAAGAGACAGGCGCGATAAACATTGCAATTACCGCCCAATTTATCATACCAGTGTCCCATGTAAGCCCTTCGAGTACATCATAGCATCTAACACAATGGATTATTTGGAATCAATTTTATTTACCCCTTACAACACGGGTATCGTAAATCTGTCTTGCGAAACTGTATTGGCCAAATTCACACATGACCTACTACAGCAAACGACGAAATTCCAATATACGCAATGTTCTTCGATTATACAAGGGCCTTCGATCGCGTTTCTCACAAACATCTGTTTGCAGAAATAACTTCCTCTGGTATCGGCCCAAACAATATAAAATGGCTTGCATATTTTAACAGGACGCGTCTAGTTTACCTGCGCCAACAATTTCCAGTCAATCCTTACCTATGTAACCTCACGTGTTCCCCAGGGCGCAGTCTCGTCCCCATTGTTGTATTTGATTGACGTAAACGACTTCCCTACGAACATATCATCAAAGTTGTGGACGATTGCGGCCTGCGGACGATTGCGTCCTGTATAACCCCCTTCTTACATCTAACGACACTATCGCCCTGCAACGTGATATTGACACCATCCCTGCGTGGTGCGAAAAATGGAGTATGGCAAAGTAATGTAATGGAGAAGTAATAGAGAATGCAAAGTAATGTCTTTCAAGTACAAACGCGCTACCATTGATCGCACTCATCCCATTCACTCTGTCCCTATTGACCCCACGACGGCTTACCTGTATCTAGGACTTCATATAACGCCATCATTGTCATGTGTGATACATATTCAAGCAATCAGCCGTGAAGCTTCCCGCACACTTGGGTACTTGCAACGCACCTTAAAATCTGCATCTTCCGAAATAAAAAAAAACTTGCTTATTTATTGAACGTTCGAACAGAATGTGAATACGCCCACGTTCATTTGGCACCCATTGCAAGCTTATCTCACCGATGAATTAAGCCGTGCAAAACCACGCTGCTCGCTTCATTGCTTCACGATATTGAAGACACATCAGTATATCCGCGTTTAAAACAAACTTGGTCTTTTAGATCGCTTGCTTCACGGCGCATAACTTACCGTCTATGCCTCCTTTACACCATCCTTTACTTCACCCGGTCAGGACATGGCCTCCTTGAACGTCCGTTGGGAATATCGTCCCGTTTATCTCACACTCGGCAATTGGCGGCGATATAGGGCCGCACGATGGCGATGAGCAGCTCATTCCTCCCCCACACACTTTGGAACTTGATGCTGGAGTATATTGCTTCGTGTGGCGACCGCAGAAAATTTCGTGATAAACTAACCTCTTTCAGTTACCAAAACGAGGCCACCTAAATAGCGCACTTGCGTTCTTCACCTTTTTTTAGATTTCTTTGTTTGTCTCGTTATTACATTCCTGGTAAACTCATTCGTAGTGTCGCTGCTGTCACTTGAGTGTTCATTCCTTCTTTTTTATTTCCCTTTTCGTGTTGTTACAGGGATCATTGGGCTTTTTTAGAAGATGTTGCAACGTTGATGTATGCTCGGTCACTTGAGTGTTCATCCCCTTCCTTTTTTTCTTTCCTTTTTATTTCTTTTTTTTTATTATTCCGTGCTAAAATCTGCGATCACTGTTACTTTTTTGTGAAGGTGTTGAAACCTTGGTGTACAGTCATGGAAAATTAAAACACGAACCGCGGAGCTCACGGCCGGTGCCGTCAGCCGTGGAAAACGCACGGACATGCGCAGTTGAGGTGACGGGAGCGAGGCTGCGTGTCTTACTGCGCTATGTTGTCTTCTCCTCGCTCGCATGCTTGCCTTGTCGCCATGCCGCAATAGCGCTGCAAGCACTGCAAGTACTACCGGCGCTGCAGGTGAAGGTGTGTGTCGCGTTGAGAGCAATGCGGCGCGTAATTGCTTGCAGCTGCGGCCAGTGCTTGCGTGTGAAACGCATGCATGCTGTCGCAAGGCAGCTGTTCAGTTCATCATGCTTCCTTGGAGAAAACCAGCCCACAGAAATGGGAACAAAAATAAATTCATGCCGCCTAACTTCTGATGGCCCTGCATTTTTTAGCGTTCGTAGTGCAGTGGCTCGGTAATTGAACAATGAGCTGGCCGCCAAAAAGAATGCGCCCTGGTTCGATGGAGTCATGGCTGAGTCACTTAGCGGATTTCGGGCTTGCAGCAAAACACAATAGATATACCACCAGAATTCGTCACAAATCATATACATAACCTGGAAGGATTGTGTGGGCTGGGAAAACGGCTGGCAGAATTCTAATATCCAAAACATTAAGAATGTATGCAAGTCCAACCATTCTATAGGCCAGTTGCCCTTGCACAACAATTTTGCTGGCCCGATTTTTTCGTTTTTTTATTTTGCAAGCACCTCAGTGCTTGTAGAAATCTGCGGAGCGGGCATTACTGAGCATGGTTTCGGCGTGACACAGGGGCCGAATTCTCTAAAACGACGGGGCGTCGCTTTGAAACGACGGGGTAGCGCCATGCAAATGCGTGTGTTCTGGGGCTGTGGCCCTCGCTTTGAGGAAGGTGTGCACCAAGTGGGGGCCACAGGAAAGCACTGTGGCAAGGGCGCGAAGCGACGCCCACTGCCCCCCATCGTTTCACTTGTCGCTTCGCGCCCTTGCCACGGTGAGTTTCTGCGGCCCCCACTTGGTGCACACCTTCCTCAAAGCGACGGCCACAACCCCAGAACACATGCATTTGCATGGCGCTACCCCGTCGTTTCAAAGCGATGCCCCGTCGTTTTAGAGAATTCGGCCCCAGATGTGCATCGTTATTTGCGCAAGTTACTGCATTCCACATGCAAAGCTATGTCGTCAATGTGACGCCGGAACACACGGGGAGCAGGAGCTCGTATGAGCCGAGCACACAGTGGTCGCAGATGCTATCTCGCGCCGCATCGCTAACAATTGTTTTCAGCGCTCTTGCGGCATGGCGACAAGGCAAGCATGCGAGCGAGCAGAGGGCAACATATCGCAGTGGGACACGCAGCCTCGCTCCCGTCATTTCAACTGCGCATGTCCGTGCATTTTCCACGGCCGCTGCCAGGTGACGGCACCGCTATCTTCGGTCGTGCGCTCCGTGGTTCGGATTTCAATTGTCCATGACTATACGCCCAGTCGCTTGAGTGTTCATTGCTGTGTTTTTTATTTCCTTCTTTTAGTGTTCCTTGTTAACATGTGTGACCATTGCTAATTTTCTAGGATAAATGTTGCAACCATGATGAATGCCCCCCCCCCCTTATGCAATGCGTTCGGGTCCTTAAGGATGAATAAATGAAATGAATACCTTCTTGTAAAGTAAAGATGACATATGTAAGGATTACCCTGGACTGTTGATACCAAAAAAATTATAAAACGCGTGGGCTTGAAGTTTCGAATTATTCCGAAAAACACAGAAACCAAAACCACTCGTCTGAAAGCTATTATAGCATGTTGAAGGCGCTCTGAAATGCAGGTTATATCTTTTCCATATCCTTCCACTATGACGCTTATAATCACTAGGTACAAAAATCGCGACTGCAGCTGATGAAATACCTTTATCCAAAATGTTTAATCCAAAGGTGGTTCAATAAGTATGTGTCATGGCTACGGGCAAGTGAGAAATGTTCTAACCACTTTATTCTTCCGTAAGACATATCGTTTAGTTTCCAAGAAAAACCACTTCCCAGGAAAGCTTTTTGTAGTGAGTTCAGACAGATGTACTGAAGGACGTATGAATAAGTATAAAGTCGAGAATACCGAAGACATGAAGCAGCACTAGAGGAAAGCCGAAAGTTAGAGAACTTCGAAGACACCCAGGCCATCTTAACCACAACAAAAAAATCACAGCCCTTGCCCTTTCTTAAGAGGAAGTCGAGCTAAGCGCCCTCTCTGGTGAGGTTCCCTATGTTGGGATTTAGTTATTGTATGTTGAACGCTTCGTGGTTCGATACAATGACCTCTCTATTGCGCACCACAGGTGGCCGTAGAAGAGAGCGAGGCATCGTGCGATGACAGGCGGGTGAAAGTTGCCGCTCGTGGCGAGGAGTATACGCAACGCGAGAAAGAGGCGGTGGTGGTGGAAAGGGGTTAATGTGGGGCTCTAAACATACGTGGCGGGAAGCAGCTCGGGATTTGCCGCAAAGCGGAAGCCAAAAAAAAAAACGAAAGAAAATAATTTGAACAAAAGGAAGTAAAGTACTCCCTCGGTAGATTCGCTCCATTAGGCAAAACAAAACCTGGGACGCCCTGCTTACAAATTCCAAGCTTGCACCGATGACCTAAAACCCAGCTTCACCTCTAACAGCAAATGCATTGCTAGGAAGACATTTTCTCAGTAGTATTACAAGCCGCCCCAATCGGGATATCGAGTCCCTAGGACCGTTTTCGAGCGAAGTTTGTATTGGCTGAATTGGTTCACCGTCGGCGTTAGCAGCGCAGTACGCCGAAACCCCTCTCCCCTTACCTTCCCCCTCGCTGAGAAAAACGTCTTGCTGGGCTAGTTGGT
The DNA here is from genome assembly GCF_048455015.1 of Haemaphysalis longicornis. Lineage (NCBI taxonomy): Eukaryota > Metazoa > Arthropoda > Arachnida > Ixodida > Ixodidae > Haemaphysalis > Haemaphysalis longicornis. The sequence continues at coordinate 1,170,626 of NW_027526233.1, forward strand.
GAATAGATGCCATGATTTGAAGCGCAACAAACGCACACGAACGATGAACACAGTATACGAGACAGGCGCTAACTTACAACTATTTTATTCGGCTACGCATGTGGTTATATCTCTAGGGAAAGAGACGGTGAGAAAGGAGCGTACACATACACAGATGATAGCAAAAACAGATATGTTTACAGCACTTTTTTTCAGAAAAACCGTTTCGCTAGTGTACAGAGCAATCGAGGTATCACTTATGCAGTCATCCGCTCTCTCCCTGATATAAAACGCTTCGGGTAATTCCCTCGCAGCCCTGTTCTTGCTTTTGTTCAGTATTCTTATCTCTTCGAACCGTGGCTCACAACCACCGGCGCGAGAATGGGTGGGCAAATGTGCTCCATTATCTTTTCCAAGGGACAATTCATGTTCCCTGGCTCTCTCGTTGACGCACCGGCCCGTTTGGCCAACGTAACACCAGAGTCCTTCAATGCTTCTCTGGTCATGAAACTCCCGGCCAAGTTTCGTTCGGGGACAAAGGCTATCGCGAGGGGCGCCACCGCAGATCGGAGGGTATCGGGCGGCCGCCGCTGCTTCGTAGCCAGACCGGCAGGCAGGAACGCAGTAGCAGCATGCTCGTTCGCACCAAATTTTTTCGCCACTCACAAAATGACAAGTCCATTTGAGCGGCCCACGACACGTAAAGCGAAAACGCACTGGCGAGCGTCTGTTTTATCTTACTCCGTGGTCCGTTCCCTGCAAACGCGCTCTGACCACGCCCCGGCAGCTCTGTGATCAACACCAATGCCGCAGCGTGGCAGCGTACGAAGCTCTCCCATAGCGTGACGGCGAAGTTCCATGACCAGAAAGGCATTGAAGGACTCTGGTAACACCTTCTGCAAGATAGCGGGATTTCATATACAACACCGACTGCACAGTCGACATAGCGATTTGCGTGTTTTTTCCCACCTGCCTTCTTCCTGTGTTCACCCGATATGCGCGATCACAGGTGCGCAAGTTTACAAGGGGCAGAGAACGCAAGGTTGATCCCGTATCTCTCGGCGATCCCGTATCTTTCGGCGACAGGCGCCCAGGCAGTGCCCTGGGTGCCTGTCTACCATTTAAACCAGCGTCAATTAGAGTTCCTGTATATCGCGTAGCGCAAGAGGTGCGCGTTTGATTGCCACATGCCGCAGGTTCCAGTTCGACAGAAACCCGCTTTCAGTTTTGCGCACAAGACCCCGTATTCAGTCAGTTCTGCTCAACTGTGCATCAGTGGTTGTGGAAGCGGCGGCAGCGGCCGCCGCTCATCTGATAAGCGGCCGAATATTGTGCGCCAGTTTTAAATGCAGAGCATTTCTTAGCCTCGCCTCTTCCTGCATCGGACGGCGTCCACAGCTCCGCGTCCGCAGCAGGTGCGCCTCTCCTCCTTCCCTCCTCTCTCTCAACAGCAGCTGGCGGGCGCATGGGTCGTAGTCAGCCCGTTCGCTCCGTCGCGGTCTCGGTGTAACAGGTGCGCGATAGCAGCGCGGTGGGGCGCGCGCTGCTTGCGCATGCGCGCTCTCCCCCCGAACTGCTCTCCCTCTACTGCGCGCGCTGCAAATATAAAGCCGCTAGCGGTCGCTCGTGCTTCAGTCACTGCGTTGCTCCTTCCCTCCTTGGTTGACGCTCGCTCCCACGTTTACTCGTGTCTGCTACTCCAGCATCACGGAAGATTAACGACCCCCAATCAGTCATGGGCACGTTACCAAAAAAAAGTAACAGTGTTACAGTTACAGTTACCTAACCCAAAAAGTAACTCTGTTACAGTTACAGTTACGAATTTTAGAAAAGTAACTAGTTACAGTTACAGTTACTGCAAAAAAGTAACGTCGTTACTTTTCCGTTACAGAAAAGATTTGGCTTATTTAATAGAAACGTACGAAGGCATGCACGTAGTAAAAGTTACACGTAGTAAAGCTATACACGAGGGGAACCTAAAATGATGCACTCTCATGCTCAAACAAACAATCGTTGTGTACGCCTTATTTTTTTTATTACGGAAGTTTGGCTATCCATCACAAGGAACTTTATTTTTTTTTTTTGTTTCTGCACTCTCACTGCAAGAAATGTATTTGCAAACATCATTGTAGCATATAATTAGTTGTTTTTTCGAAGTTGGAATCAGAGAGGCCGAACTTAAACTATACCGAGCTGGAGGGTCGACAACACAGCCAAAACAATCTTTCAATGTCAACGTAATTTATTTTCGCCTACAATGCTGTCTCTTGACCGCCCTGCGTAGTGAGAGAGGATGGGAAAGAGGGGGCGGAGGTGGCGGATCGACGGAAGGCCCTTGTAGGAAAGGGGAATCAGACGTGGGAGTACATCGGTTTTCGAGGTGTTTTTGAAAGATACTAAAAAAATTGTGCTTCGTTAACTTTTTATTTCGTACTTGTGGTCGGAGACGGAAACCAATTTGAGCCATTGCCGAAGCGACGTTTGTCCGTGGGCCCTCGGAGTCGTCCTCCCGCCCCAACCCGGAGCCACCCCCATCGCTTTGCTGTTTTCCCTCTTCCCCTCCCTTAGCTCCTCCCCTCCCCCCCCCCCCTTCCTCACAAAGGCGGATTTTGCCGTCTCGACCAGAAAAAACCGCTCTCAGAACCCCAGCCTTCTACAGCACTCATGTCGCCGATCCCAGGAACCACTCTCTTCGTTTGCTTTGAGGCGTAGGCCGAACGAAGCTCGCCCAAGTATTCTCTGCACCCAACATTCAAAAGCAGATGTAGCTACTGTTTTTGTTTCGGCCACAGCTATCGAAAAAAGTCGCGAGGCTTCCGAAGAACATTTCTTCGTGCAGTGGCAGTGTGGTCAGACGTCTGCCGGCCAAGATGCTGGCTGGTGTGAGGGCACTCGGTGGCCACCATCGTTGGGGCCGTCGTATGTGTGGAGGGGCATGAAATTTATTACTTCCTAGACCTCTTTCGAGCACTTGGTACAGCTCGATGAATCCTCTAGACCAGGGGTCCCAAACGCGGGGTCCCAAATACAGCCAGGCGTCTCTAAAGAGCACAATGGTCGCAAGCAACGGCGACTTGTGAATCGAACACTCTACAGTGCGCACAGGGCTGGACGAGCGCGAGGCCACCGAGATACTCCCCGTGGCGTTTTATGACCCCAAAAAAGGGGCTGCACGTCGCTAATGAGAAAGCGACGCCCTGACCGGAGTTTTCCAGGCTTCCGCAAAAGTGAAAAGGGTTCAGTGCATTGTGCGGCGTTTGTGCGTGTTTGTTTTCCTGTTCGCTTTTGTGTCAAACACTTTTACTGCACTCCAGATGTGGCGAAAATGCATCCACGCGCGCCTATAGGCGCGTGTCGCACCGTTATTTATGGCCTGGGTGAGAGCAATGTCGCACTGCTGAGGAAATACTGCAGTTAAGACTTAGAAACCTCGAGCCCTTAGTAGACCGCGTGGGACACCACGCACACGTGCACGCCTAAACATTTCTAGTCCAGATGTTTTTCACCCATGAGAAGGGAGTGAGCTGGCATAAATGAAGCACTGACTGAAAAACATTTATTTACAGAAGTTTGTACAGGGAGGGTGGGAGCGGTCCTTAAGGGGCCGCCCCGTACAAAGACTAGGTGGGCTCCCCCTTACGGGAGCCCAATGGCGTCGGCCGCGGCCCGGGCCCGCCCGACCAGGGCCCGTTGGGCCGTCAGGTCAGAGCAGCCGAGCAGGGCTGCCTCCCAGTCCTCCCGGGAAGGGTTGGGTAGAGGGGGTAGGTTTGGGGTTTTTTGGCACGCCCACACCATGTGGAAAATGTCAGAGGAATCTTCCTCACAGTGCGGGCACTTCCCCGTGCAAGCGGGGTCGAAGTGTTTTAAGATTGCCGGGCACAAGAGAGTTTTCGTATAAAGGCGAAGGAGGATGCGCTCCTCCGCCTTCGTGAGGGCCCTACAGGGCTTGGGATAGACGGAATGGCCGGATTGATAAAACTGTGTGACCTCCTTAAAGGTGCAAGCGGGAGTAGGTTCTAGGTCCGGATCGGTGGGAGATGAGGATGATGCCCGGAGAGTGAGCGCGCGGGCAGCGGCGTCAGCCACCTCGTTACCCTCAAGGCCCATGTGAGCCGGAGCCCATATGATCGTTCGATTCGCGGGGGCACCCAGGTAGTTACTGTTTTGCAGAATTTTGTAAGCAAAGTACGGAATGCACCCCTGTTCGATATTGCGGCAGGCACCCCTTGAGTCGGTGATAATGACCCGCGAGTCCTGATCTGCGGCGGCTAGCGCGATGGCAATCTCCTCCGCGTGTGTAATATTGTGTGCGCGGAACGTGAGTCCGTTCACTGCCGTGTTTTGCTGGACGACCACGGCCGTGTACCAACCCCCGTGGTGCGGGCCGGAGGCGTCTACGTAAAAGACTCCTTTTTTTCGACCATAGTGGCGAGCCAATGCTTCTGCCCGCGCGACGCGTCGGCCACTGTGGTCATCTCGCGTCATCTTGGCTGGAAGAGGACGCACATGCAAGGCGTATCGCCAGACGTCGGGAATTTGCACGCGCTTTTCCGTATGTATTGGGTGATGGATGTGTAGTCGGGCAAGAAGGCGGCAACCCGACGGCGTTTTAGAGAGTCTTGTGTATTGATTTGTCAAGTGCGCCTCACGCAGCTCCTTAAATGTGTTCACCATTCCCAGGCCTAGAAGGCGCTGGTTGGAGGTGTGGAGCGGAAGGTCGAGAGCGCGCTTGTAGATTTTACGGAGAATGACCTCGAGTACATTCTCGTCAAACCTGCGTAAGTGGAGGTATGGAGCCGAGTACAGGACTCGGCTGGTTACGAATGCATGCGCCAGCCGCAAGGCATCTTTGCATCGTAACCCCCCGTGCTTATTGGAAACCCGGCGAATCATCCGGCCCACCTGGTCCCCCACTTTACGCAATTTGGCCAATGTTGTGTCTGCTCTGCGATGCTTATGAATGAAGAGCCCCAGCACTCTGATCTCATCGCGTTCGGGTATGAGTCCGCTGTGAAGGGACAGGTTGATGTTGGTGGTGCACTTTGGTGAGGGGCGTATGTGCACGAATTCCGATTTGGACGGGGAGCACTGAAGGCCACAACGACGGGCGTAGTCGTCCACGACGTCCGCCGCTTGCTGCAGGTTGGCCTCCATGTCTCCTGATGAACCGTGTGACGCCCAGATGGTGATGTCGTCGGCATATAGCGCATGCCGGATGCCTTCGACTTTCGCCAGCTGAGCAGGGAGCCTTATCATTGCCAGATTGAATAAGAGGGGCGAGAGGACTGCTCCCTGCGGGGTCCCTCGAGTGCCTAATTGGTACGGGCCGTGTTCCATATCCTGAATTCGAATATATGATTGTCGGTCAGTGAGGAATTGCTTAATGTAGTTAAAGGCATTTTGGCCACAGTCCACTTGTGAGAGATGTGTTAGAATAATTTCGTGAGTCACGTTATCAAATGCCCCCTTCAAATCCAAAGCGAGCACAACTTTGTCACTGAAAGGGTACTCGACGGGATTGAGGATCTCACGATCGAGCTGGAGTAAGACATCCTGCGCGGACCGGTGTGGGCGGAACCCGAACATGGTGTCTGCAAATACATTTTTGTTCTCCAAAAACTCGGACAGCCTGTCGCGCACCATCGTCTCCATTAATTTTCTCACACAAGAAGTAAGAGAGATGGGGCGGAGGTTGTCCGTGTTAATGGCTTTGCCCGCTTTGGGTATGAAGGTGACCAGGGCGGTCTTCCAATCAATCGGGAGGGGTGTTTCCCCTAGCCAAATAGAGTTGAAGTAAGCAAGGAGCATAGTGTATGCAGAGTCGGGAAGATTGGCAAGTAGTTTCACTGTAATGTGATCCCGTCCTGGTGCCGTTCCTCGCCTCATTTTTGCTAGGGCCGCCTTTAGGTCGTATAGCTGGAACGGTTGATCCAGCTCCGCGTTCTCGTTACCTGCATACGAGTACGCGGACCCTCGGGGGTCCTGCTGTGTGCTTAGGTATTGGTCTCGCAGTTTGCATGCCAATTTTGTCGTGTCCCCATCGAAGCTGTGAATCGCTCGTTGGAGATGCTTTTGTGTCTCTGTTCGAGTTTGGGTCGGATCGATCAAGGCGCGGAAGAGGCGCCAGGTACTCCTACTGGACATTTGTCGCGCGGCCGTGTTGCATCGGTCCACCCAGTTAGAGTCGGCGAGCTGGGCCGCGTACTCCGCCGCCCGCTGGGTGAGCTCGGCGATGCGAATTTTCAGTTTTCGGTTGTGTTTTTGTCGGCGCCACCGGCGGACGAGGCTGTGCCGAGCAGCCCAAATGTGGAGGAGGTAGTTATCCACCTCCGGAGTCGCATCCGAGAGTTTAATGTGGGTTTCTGTGGAGCGAAGGGTCGAAACCAATTGCTGGGACCAAGCGTGGTACCCTTGCTCCTTAATGGGGGTGGAGTTAGTGTATGATTGTCTAAATTTAGTCCAATCGGGTAATTTTGCCTCTGCGAAAGCTCTTGCCAAGGGACGGGTGCGAATGGTGGTGTTGAGTATGCAGTGGTCGCTGCCGAGGGTCTCCTCGGTGTTGACCCAATCTGCATATTGGATGTTTTTTGTGAGCGTAAGGTCCGGACATGTGTCCCGGGTCACGGAATTACCCACGCGAGTTGGGTACGCAGGGTCGGTGTGAAGAGTTAGGCCCAGCGTGGACATAAGTTCCGCCAACTTACGTCCACGCCGCTCTTCACGCACATATCCCCAAAGTGCGCTGGGGGCGTTAAAATCGCCCACAATCACCAGGGGGTCCTTTCCCGCAGCCTTTAAGGCACGGCTAAAAAGGTCTGCGAATGTAATGTTGGCTAGTCTCGGCGAGCAATAGATGTTTAGCACGTGCAGTGGCGGGTCCTGTTTGCGCAGCGGAAGGAGTGTTACCATCACGTACGAGAATTTTGGCTTAAGGTCAAGGTCAACTAAGTTGGCCGTGTAATTTTTACGCACGCAGATGCAGGATAAGGGGTCTTGCTGAAACGTAGTATAGTTTGTGAGCGTGGCACCACTGCCTGGCTCTTGAAGGGCTACCACAGCAGGAAGGTTTTCAAACGTCGTGAGGAAAAGTCGGAAGTCGGCCCGCTTTGTGCGGGACTTAAAGCCCCGACAGTTCCACTGGGTGATTTGAATGGGGGTGGCCGAATTGGATCGCGCGTATTTCCGAATTTTAGGGCTGCCCGCCATGGTCGGTGAGGTCAACGAGTGATTGTGATAGCGGCGCTCCCGAGCCAGCACTAGCGGGGTGAAGATTGTCCTCCATTCCCACTAGGGAGCAGCTGTCATCATCATCAAGATCAATCTGTCGTCGAGAAGTTTTGGGGTACCGGCCGGACACGTCCTTAATTAGGCCGGCTCGTTTGTTGGAACGCGCGACTTGTTGTGCTATGAGCGTGGGTATGGCCTCTGTCATTTTCCCGATCGCGGCTTCTACGAGAGTTGAGATTTGATTTTGGAGACCATTTATCACACTGTCCATACGGGCTTCAAGGGCGCTCATACGAGCCTCAAGAGCGGCTAGCGCGTCCTTCGCCGCTGCGCCAGTCTCACTCTCCATTGCCTCTACTGCGGGGGGAGGAGGAGGACAGACTGATTGGGTCTGTTTTGCCTCGGCTGCAGCTAATCTTTTTTGCAACGTTTCAAGTTGTGCCTGCAGGTTGCTCAAAATATTTTGCTCGGTTCTGCACACCGAAGAGGGGAGATTAGGGGGGGACGAGGAGGCAGCCCCGCCCGTACCGCTCACCTGCTTTCCGTTTTTGACGGCGTTGGCCCAGGCCTGGCCCCCACCACTGCAGGACTGCACCGTCGGCTGCTTGCCGACTGCTCCGGTAGAGGGAGCTTGCTTGTTCGTCTTGACACTGTCCCGGCGCGGTGGCTCACCGGGTTCATCGCGAGTCTGAGGCTGGCGACGTTTCTTGGCCGCCATTCTGGATTTTCTGCCCTTTGGGGCGGCCGCATTGGAGATACGGTACTTGGCCGTACACGCTCGTGAGTTGGTGGCGTGCGCTCCGCCACACACAGAGCACACTGGTACACAGTCATGAGGGGCCAGCACTCCCTCTTCCACAATCTGCACCTGCTGTCCACACAGGCCACACGTATCCGGTCTTGGGTTGGGACAAGCGTCCATCCGATGGCCGACGACACCGCACTTGCCGCAGGCCGGAATCGTTCGGTAGTAGGGTTGGACGGGGATCAACATTGAATCGTAGTGAACAAAGCGCGGCTTCTTCTGGCCAGCGAAGGTCACGCGCGCCTTGTTCGATGTTCCAAATTTACGCACCTCGACGATGGTGCCTGATCTCCAACGCACGCTCTCGCGAAGCGTCTCCGTCGTATCTGTGTTGCGGACCACGATGACTCCGTGGCAAACATTGCCTCCATCTTGTCGTAGGTACCCGCGTAGCAGGACCTGCCTGCGCTCGATGTTCACCGCGAAGTCCCCGATAACCTTGTCCGCCGTGTCGGGGTCCGGGGTATGAATGACGATCAGATTTTGCTCTCTCGAGGGAAGAACTGTCAAAGACTCAGCTCGCTCGGGCCCGAGGTACGCCTTGAACGCGGTTCCGTACCAGTTCTCGGAGAAAGCTTCATGCAGCGAGATGCACTCACGTGGCTTGACGACTATTACATAGTCGTCCGGATTCGGTTTTGGGAAGGGCCGAGGCTTCCATTTGGTGATGAGCTTGCCTTTGCGTCCAGCGGCACGGGAGGCGGGAGGCTGCGTCTTGTCTGCCGGCGTGCCGGACGCTGGGGTGGCGTCCGACGCTGCCTTCTTGGCGTCGGCTTGCGAGCGGCGTGCTACCGCGTCGTTGAGAGCTTGGCTCCGAAATCTCGGTGTAAAAGCAGAATTTGGCGTCTCGGAAATCGGAACCGTGTCCCACGCCATGGCATGCGGGTCGTATCCACGCTGGTTGATCGTAGAGGTTGCCATGTTGCCTCGGGAGGCCTGTGCCACGCAACCGGCGTCAGCGTCGCCGTTTGGCTTAACGGCGTCGCCAACGTGGTCGGGCGATAGTCGGCCGTAAAGTTGTTAAAAATCGGCCCACCTGGATGATGCTGGTATCCACGTGTTCCCTGTGAGCTGACGAAACGATCGATGTCGGTCTTGACGGCGTACAGTGAAGTTGTCCGTGGTTCCAGCCGAAAAGCGGCGGAGCCCAAGCGCAGCACCGCCGTGGGTCTGGCACCGCTAGGGGCGCTCCTAAATGAAGCAGACGAAGGTTCTGCGGAAGAAAGGCCGAAAAAGTGAAACGCGCAAACTGTACATCGGTCGTTAGTGAGTGTTGCCGTTGGATATTTTTTATAGAAATAAAGTAACTGTAACGATATTTCTCGTTACAGTTACTCCACAAAAAAGTAACAGTGTTACAGTTACAAGTTACTGAAAAAAGTAACTAGTTACCGGTAACGCGTTACTAGTAACTAGTTACTGCCCAAGACTGCCCCCAATGCTCTGCATTTACTGGTGTTCCCCTCGCGGGAAGGCGCGGGAATTTTTTTTTGACCGGCCGCTCCTCGCCACTACTCCTCGCCACTGCCACTCACGCGGTGGCCCGGCGGCAGCTCCTACGTGTGGGACGGGTGGCTTTCCCGCATGACCTGGAACTCGAGATGGCGGATGGACGCGCAACTCTGCGCCCCAAGGGGAGCTATATAGAGCAACTCTAGAGTCAATACCTCAATCACGCCTTCTAGTGTATATAGCCTTGAAACAAAACAAGCCGCTATACCCACACCACGCGTGCGCAAAGGAGGGGCAGTACGCACTCTTTCAGATTTGTGTCCTCCTCGAATGAACTAGAGAACGAATGCGACCTCTGGGCTGGACCCACACTGCCGGCGGCGCAGAAGCTAACCTCGGTGCCCGAGGAAGCAGCCATTGTGCCAAAACTTTTAAACCCTGAAAACGTATATGCTAAACCCCCTACGCTTATATGCGAAGGGGTAGTCTGCACTTATCGAGAGTCGCAGGGATGGTATGAAGCAATGACGCACAACTGCAGGTTCCGATGTGCAGCCCTGCAGTCGCACTGCTGCTACGCTGACATCAATGATCGCTTCGGATACAGTAAATTCCCGCCTGATGTCAATACATGGGCTTCTACGAGAGGGAGAGAGAGAGATAAAGAGCAAACTTTAAATACGACTCAAGACACAGCAGCGAACGTTATTATGCTTATTCGGAGGAAGATGTTTCACGGACATGTGACGGCAGCGGGCTTAGCCGGGGTGCGCAGAGTGCATCAATTTGGACAATCAACAGTTACTGCAGGGGGACTCGCATCTTTTTGGCAGCAACGGCCAAGCGTGACCACGAATATGGAAAAAAACAGCGGATAAGGGTATGAGGCGAGAATTGGGTGAAATGGGGCGGGCCGTACACATCGCCAATGTGTATTCATTATCCGGATAGCCGCCCCATACCTGACAGTGGGGATGGCTCGTGTGTGTAGTGCAGAAAGGCATCATAGAGGAGGGACAACATCTGCACCTGCCTGATGTATGTGGCGTGTCTGCGTGACTTGACTTTCGAAAAAGAGGGAAGTAGCTGTCGTGAATGTTGGGCCGGACCGCGTGCAGAGCAATGAGCCGGACTACTGTTCCTGAGCCAACTCACGCGTTATATTGAACAGGCAATCCACACGGGTAGGTATTGAAAGAGGGAAGACAATATTCACAAGACTGACGAGGAACTGGTCCACTACAGTCCGCTGGGGCTGGCACGGTGGATGGAAAGGCGACGGGCCGGTGACTTTAGTGAGTCGACGCGAGGTGGCAGTCTGTCAGCAGTACAAGACGTGTGCGCCGAGAAGTTTCACCAGGCGTTGTGTTCCAAGGCGGAGATTGTGGCGGTGCCGATGACTAGCGGCGGGATGGAGTAGCCTGGGCCCGGACGAGGCCTCGCTGCCCGCGCTCCGCGTCACCGGCACACCGCTCACTCTTGGGACGGACCTCGGCTTCTCCCGGCGGCGTCCAGGGCTGTCGTCGGGCCTACACCGCGACGGACGGAAACTGGAAGGAAGCGCCGGCGACGGACCTCGGGCCTACACCGCGAGGGCGCCGTCCTGCTGACGTCTTGCCAGACCGCTTCCGAGCTCCTTCCTTTTCTTCTTTCCTGGTGCCCCGTTGCCTTCGGCCAGCACTACACTCGTGGTTCGGCGGATTGGCCACCACACTGCACTGGCGCTTCACTACAGTAGCATTCTTGCTTCCCGGGAGGTTGCCGAGATGTTCGCGGCGCTGTTTGCTGTGCATTTCTGTGTCCTCCCTTGGAATGCCTTCTTCAGGCCCCGGAATGCAGGCCCGGGGAATGAGTGCCGTGGGTCAGAGTGTTAGCTCGTTGCTTTAGCTCGTTGCCTAGATGTGTTAGGGGCCCGGAATCCATTCGAAGAAAACGTGTGCGGGGGATGAGCTTGGTTAGGGTGGACAGGGTCTGTAATGTCGCTCGTGGCGAAGCTTCCTAGTGCTCCCGGGCTGTCCGTGCGAACTGTAATGTGGCCGGTCCGATGTTGGCTTCAGCGATGTCTTCAGTCTCTGCACCTGTTGGCGGTTGACCGTCATGGCGTCATGATGTACCGTCATGCCGTCATGGGTACATGATGTAAAAACAGCGCGGTAGGACGAAATACACGAGGAAAGAAACCAGACAGAACTAGCGCTGACTATAAACTGAAATATATTTGAAAAGATATTTATAAACAGCACCAACACTACACGGGATAGACTTGTTCTTGGGGTTAACAGTGCAATTGTCAGGACTAACGGAAGTTGTGTCTCGTTTCTTCCTGTCTACTACGGCACAGACTTCACCTAGTTTATTTGGTGCTGATATGGCAACCTGCACCCCATATCTGGAAGCAACCTTTTTTAATGTGTGAGTGGTACGGTGTTTGTACGGAACTACTGCGACCTTTTTTGTTGTTCTACTTTTTTTGTGCGCTGAGCTTATCGCAGCTTTTTATCATTCTTACAAGCTTATTGCTGGCTCACACCAGCGGACTAGTTGGAAAACCAGCTTCTTTTAGCTTTTTTACCTGTTCTTGGAAACTTGCGTTCATTGAGTGTACGCACGATTTGGACAATGCTGACCGTAGGCTGGAAAAAGCTATAGAGTTTTTTACAATCTTACTGTGGCCCGAATTGTAGTTCAGCAAGGGTTTTACTGACCTGGGTGCAAATTTTCAGCGAACGTGGTTCACTCCGAATTTTAACGAAAGGTCCAGAAATTGTATACAGTAGTTTTTCATGGCTTCAAAGGTGACCATTAGGCCCATACCCTTCTCTTTAGGGCCATACTCTTCTCTTCCGTCAGCATTGTCCAAATTGTGCGTACACTCAATGGACGCAAGCTGACAAGAGCAGGTAAAAAAGCTAAAAGAAGCTGGTTTTCCAATTAGTGCGGTGGCGTCAGCCAGCATAAGGCTTGTAAGAATGATAAAAGGCTGCGACAAGCTTAGCACACAAAATGAAGTAGAACAACAAAAAAAAGTCGCTGTAGTTCTGTCACGGAGCAAGAATATATTCTTGCTCCGTGAGTTCCGTACATCCACCGTACCACTCACACATGAAAAAAGGTTGCTTCCTGATATGGCGTGCAGGTTGCCATATCAGCACCAAATAAACTAGGTAACGTCTGTGCCGTAGTAGACAGAAAGAAACGAGACACAAATTCCGCTAGTTCTGACAATTGCACTGTTAACCACAAGAACAAGTATATCCCATGTAGTGTTGGTGTTGTTTATAAAATACCTTTGACTTGTGGTCGGGTGTACGTTGGCCAAACGGGCCGATGTGTAAATGTGCGTTTGAGAGAGCACTTCAATTCTTTGAAAGATAAACCTGCGTCTCATTTGTCTGATCACTGTCGTCCGTGTCCTACGCGCTCCTATCAGCCCCAATTTAAAAAAAAAACGGTCTTACTGTTCCGTCATTCTAATTAGCTAACGCGCGAAATAATAGAGGCGTTCAATATAAACAGACTTGGTGACGAGTGCATTAGTCAGGCTTCCGTTACTTTACATGATAAAGAAGTGGCTTATCTTGCTTGTTGTTGATACTACGTAGGAGCAAACTTGTTTCTTATTTTTCATCTCTATCACTGTTTGGTATTGCATGGATATTAGCGCATGCGCTGTTTCAATGTTTTTTATGTATATATATGTCTGTTTGTTCAAATAAATTTCAGTTGATAGTCAGCGATCGTCCTGTCTAGTTTCTTTCCTCGTGTATTTTGCCGTACCGCGCTATTTTTACATCATGTCGACGTACGCACTCGCCCAACTTTCCATCCTGCGTCATGGGTACGTTCGGGTAGGTGTTGAGAGCGAGATGTTCTGCGTTCTCGATCTGTACGTAGGTGGACTGGTGTGTTTTGCCATGGGTAGCACTTTTATTGAAGATAGGTAAGCTTTCCTAGGGTGCCGGCGGGATGGCAGGAGGGGGGGGGGGGGCGGGTGGGGGATGGAATGTGGTCGTTGGGGTGTCCGGTGAGCGAGGTCCCGCCCTTGCACTAAAGTTTTCAAACGGTAATTCTGAGCTTCATGGTTAACTCAGGCTTTTTCGCCAAGAGTGTTCCGGAGGGAAGCTGCGATGATTAATGCCATGGCGTCGTAGAGAGCCACTCCCGTTTCCGCGCGGATGCATTCTCTGACGCCCGTTTCTATTTTTGTTGGCTTGCGTATTGGTGAGGCGCTGATAGTGGTATGCATGCATGACGCGTGGGTACACCAATGCTTCGACTTCATTGAGTAATTCTTGTTCTTTGAGCCCTTGTGGTGGCGCGTCACGGGGCGGAGCACTTGATTGACGTTATTAATTTGGGCAAAAATGGATTTGACCCATTTTGTCCTTTTAGCATATTTTTGTAGTATAAAGCCCAGGAATCTGATGTGGGTACGGCAACGGATGGGCAGATTGTTCATTCTCATAATAAAAAGGTTGCGATATTAATTAACCCTTTTTTGCGCTGTGGTCCAATACTAGCATATATTAGTTTTTGTTTTCATAGAAACAGCGGGCGATGCATTTTACTTGAAATACCAGGACACTGGCGATATCTTCAAAGAATGCTGATATCTCCAGCAGGAGCGAATTGCGTCTTCAAGTCACGTCTTCATAATAAGACCTCACAGCAGTGAAACATGACAGTACACTTTAGGTCAGAAAGGATGGAAATAAATCAATTATTGTTACTTTTGGCAAACGATCTGCATAGCGAGAATTTATCTTTTTTCCAGGTTGTTACTCAACCCAAGAAACCATTGAAGAATCAAAAATGATCTCTTGCGAGCGAAGGCAAATTCCGGCGTGACGGTATTATCGAACGCATGCACCTGGCACGTTAGAACACTGATATCAAGAGTGTCTCGCAGAGAGTCGTCATATTCAAGCAGAATAATGAGTAAAGCGGCGTTGCTATGAATATGACCACCCTTCGTGGCTTGTTAGCTTGCGTTTATTCAAATGCAAGTAGTTGACCCATTTTGTTCCTCACCTTGAGGAAGTCGATGCCAAACGTGTCCACAGCACTCGGAATGGCTGACTGTAGCGATTCCTGGCAGAAAGAGAGGCCAACAGATGACATTTATTTCGTTGCTTGTTTTGGTTCTATGACAGCGTGAATCAAGGCCGATGTATACTAGCTTACAGAGAAATTAGTTACTTTGAGATGACTTCAAATAAATACAATGCTTGTTTCACAACCGTTTTAGCGGCGTTTTGCTATTCAAGTTTAATAATGAATGCAAAATTCTTTCCTTGGAAAGAATTCTAGGCTTTCCGTTTAAGGGGTGTTTCCAAGTAGCAGAAATGTTTTAGCACCTAGACGACATTTCTCGAACAGAACATATGTGTCTACCGTTAATATACGCCCGTTCATAGCACCTCCAACAAGTGATGCGTAATTTTTTAAGAATACCTAAGGCACACAAAGTGTATGTCTCTAAAGTCACTGGATACCCAACTATGCGCCGATATTAAATCATAAATATCCCTGCCTGAAGTGTGCTTGGCGGGTAATGACTATATCATCAGTCATTTTATTTCATCGTTTAATTACTGTGCCAGAGTGCAATTTAGAATGCCTTGCCCGTGTTATGAGGTTTTCACACCCCACGGCTACAAAGCGGTCTATGTTAATCGGTTGCGGTGGCGAAATCACCATTGTAAACTAAAGGTTTAAGGATGGATTGCTGTCCTTGCAGTTGGCGCATCCTGATTTATTGGTCAGTGTAAGTCCTCCAGGGAATCTTTCTAAGCTCGGACTTTGTGCCAACCGCATTCTGCAGCTTGATTGTGATTTGACGCGCTTGAAGCTGATGTAGGGGAGGGGCTAAAAAGGCCCAACGACGCATCGTACTTCTTTTTCTCTAGTATTTTGGCTGTCTTTATACCACGAAGGTATTGGTTTTTCATTTAGAATTCTGGAGCTCTGAGGGATACACTCAGTAGCCGCTTCAGTTATGTGACTTGTAATGAAGGATAAAGCACTATCGATTCCCATAAAATTTAGATAATCATGTGGATTGTAGGTAAGTTGAAGATAATTTTTCCAGTAGGCAGATGCTATCATCCATCGTTGTACACTGTTGTGAATGGCACTAGACAGACCCATTCTCTTAATTATGACATGGAAGTGATCAATCCAGTACTTTCGTTGCTCTCTTGATTGCGACCATTGTGCGCGCAATAAAAAGATGAGTAATAGTCTTTATGCAGAGCGCACAGCCACAAGACGGAAAGAGGCGACGCATACGCAGCGCTGTGTCGGCATCCCTTCTTTACATCTTGTGGATGTGCACTGGGCATGAAGAATATCTAAATGCAAACTAACCTATCATGCAACACTCTTTTGATATTAAACGTAAAATTTGCTAAACTTGAATTTGGGAGGGAAGTGGAAATATGCATGCACTATAAAGTATCGTGACCAAATGCACGGCAGCCATGAATGGCGCATGGTGTCTCCTGTTTTTTGCTCACTACAATAAGCCAAGTCGCTGGACTTCTTCTAAGTGATCAAATAATATCTTTTATGTGTTAAAATGCTCAATGGAGGCAGAAATGTTACTTTAACAAAGTCCCTTCAGGCCTCTTTTAAGTGCAGAAACAACAGATCTTACGGTTAGGCGTAGCCTTACGTCAAGTAATCAAAGAAATAGAGTACTGCATGAGAACCTTAGAGCGAAATCTTAGAGCGAAACTTGAGAGCAAAATTAATCTCCAGGCCAATGCAGCGTCAACTATGAAAAGTGTCACTAAAATGTGTGAGAGCGGAACGATGAACTACTGAGAGCTGGCAACGAAGCATGCACGGGCTCCTTGACATGGGGTGGTGAACCTGTACGCTCCGAGTTTACGTGACGTCGTTGCTTGCAGTTTACTTCTATCCACAAAAAACAAGGTTTTCAAAAATGTGGAAAAATACTGGAAGATTTGGGGAAGCAATAAGTTCATTGCGTTCGTAATTATCGTCACCTGTTTAGGGCGTTTACTTCGAGTTTGGTTCACTCCTGAAACACGGTTGGACACTTCGAATTACTTCATGGGGAGAAACAGCCAATACAATAATCTCCGACTAGTGAACCACTTGAGGGAATCAACAAACTTATACGCACTGCCGGCTCCAAAGTCGCGTAACAGGTACTGAAATCTGGCATTCCTACGTTCAGCGTATCCAAAAGTCGTCCTGGTTACCTGCAGGACGAAGATCTAAACCAAAAATCTTCGCATACTTTCTTACGGCCACAGCGAAGACATTGTCAAATTCAAATTTTATAACAGTGCTCTTTGACCACTACAGCACCTTCTATCTGCGATTTGACTTGCCCATTCAACAAAAATAACTATGGAAATATCAAAGCTATTTTGCTGACAACGTTTGTAGTTTCAAAATGAAATAATTCTTCATGCCATGCAACCAAGTATAAGCAGCTGACTCACGACCACGTCGGGGTCTGGAATGCTGACTCCTGCGAAGAAGTCATTTGTCTTGAAAATCTGCAGATGCCTCGGAATGAGCTCACCTGGAACGAAACAAATGGGCGGTGAGTAAGCCCAGCACAATTGCTAGGCACACCTTCAACGCGTACACGTTTCGGTAGCTGGTTACGACTTACTTGTGTGCTGCTGTAACAGAAACATGAGCGCTGTCGGTCTATATAGCAGATGCACTTAGAGCTGATATTTTTACTCCAATTCTTTACAACGAGCCAAAAGGATGTAACATTTCCCCTACAAATCAACTTCAATATACACTCCAACAATTGCGAATCATACAAAAATTGTTATTGTCTGCACAAATTATACACATCATACAAAAAACATGTTAGCAAAAATAATGCATCCATTAAAGTAAACAGTACCCTAAAAGAATTTCACGATCTGTTCAAAAACATTCGAAAAATTCCATCCACAAAAGATTCTGCCTTTGTCATCAAAATAGTATCTAATTCCAGTCAAACGCCCAATAACAGCACAAAGCGTGTTATTTCAGATTTGCCATCCTCGTTACATCATACTTTGCTCGTTATGTATGCGCAAAAGTGCTTCTTTGAGACAACTAAACAGTCTCGCTCTCCATCTAATTAGGGTAACTGTACTTTAGTGCTCAGAAATATTCACTTCTTTACTACTTTTCAGTGCGACCCGGCAACCCCATTCTCCAAGCAAAGCTAACCTAATACACCATAACGGTGTCCCTCTAAATCCCCCCGTTTTGCAGGCCTGAGAGGCCGTTAGCCGCAGTCTCGATTTTTTCGGGTTTAACTGCTGTCATCGCATTCCTAAACGCTGTATTTGCCCTTCCTTGTTGAGCAGGCACATTGGTATGTGCCTGCCGTTATGGGCTCAGCAAAGTATTTTTATTTGTGTATTTGTTTACAGGGGTACTGGCAGCCTTTAAGCAAGGCTTTAGGTAGAATTGGCCGAATCAATGACAACCATGGGTGATTTCAACGAAACATCGACAAATGACAATATTACGACGTTTGTGGAGTTAGGGCTGGACACAATATTTACAACACGAAAGAGGTAAAGCGGGCTGGTGCGCATTGCTTCAACTCAAAAACAGGGCACAAGAAAGAGCCAAGAAAAACTAGCATGGTGTGTCTAGTCTTCCTTGGTCTTGCCTTTGGCGGTATTTTTTTCTTTTGAACACTTTGCCTTCCTTTCTTGTCACAAGGCATATTTTTGACCTTACACTCGGTGTAATGCCAAATTACAGTCATCACACACCATGGGTACGCGTGCCACATGCAGCGTACTGCAGGCTTTTACCGCCTTACTCACCGAGTGTCCTGCGTATAAGATAAAGTTGGTCGACGTCTGATTTGCCGGGCCACAGAGCCTCCCCTCGCATCAGCTCGGCCGCCACACAGCCCACAGCCCAGACGTCGACCGGTGGCCCGTACTGCGTGTCACCCACCAGCAGCTCTGGAGCACGGTACCAGCGCGTGGCCACGTAGTCTGTGTAGTTCTCTCCGGGGCCTTCAACGAGAACGGTGAAAAGATGTAGAGGCACCCGTACGTTTTCGCGTCTTTTTTTTATCATGACTCAAGGTCAGCTTATTTGAGTTTGGACAATTGTATTTATGAATTCACAGCGCAACCAACAAGTACAAGAGGAAGAGCGGGGCACACCAGCGCCTGCATTCAAACTGACATTTATGGTACATTTACTAACATAAAACATGAGCTCACCCATCAACGTTGACATGGTAAATTGTAGTCACTCAATATATCAGCAAAATAAACCATCTCACAGTAACCATATTAGAAGGATGATGTGCATATTCTACGCGGTAACCGCTACAACCGACCGAATTAAACCATGACTTTTCCTCTACGCCTCGCAGAGTTTCCGAGAAGGGGCTAAAGCATCCAGGACTATGAGAAGAGACTGCGCAGACTGCACACCATGAACTTTCTTCCGGTAGACTTCATTTCACTGCAGCCTTTTCAACTGGAATATCTGAGCCATGTTTCTATAGTTTCTTCCTGTATTGACATGAATATTTACGTAATAATAAGTTTAACCTAGTAAAAACAACTAAGCATCGAGGCAGAAAACTAGTCCGTTATACCGACATTTGTAGTAACAGTAGGGGTAAAAATCGGCAGTAAACATTTCGGCAATCCGGTTCGCGCAAGCATCTTAGATAGCATAAAGCATAATGCATTCTAAGCTTCGAACCCACTAAAAAGAAGGTAGTCCTTGCCTGTCTCCTCATGGTATTTCAAACTAAACGAACCAGAACACGACTACGTGAAATTGCAACAGAACAAAGTTTGTTCGAAAAAAACATGCCTGCGTTCTCATTTGTTTTGCAGGTGGCGCAACCAGTCAAATGCCCCTTTGTGCCGGAAGACCAAAATTTCGGCAACTTTTTCAAGCTATTAATGAAATTGATGTATTTGTTTTTATTATTTTATTTTGCGTTTCTATGCTACCTTTCGAGTTTTGAGCCTCGAGCGAAACAAATATTTCTTCGTTACAGCCGGTATCGTTCGCGGCTCCTGTGGTTTCGGTTTTAAAAAGAATAAGTGCCACTGAATTGAAGCATGACCAACCAATGTTTCCATTTATTTCGCTATTGCCCATAATGCGCTATATCAGTGTTTGCAAGGTTCCCCTGTGCTTATCAATGAAAACAAAATGTAAACGCGTCTGCAGCAGCAAAGAAATTCCAGTGCTCACTCAGCGTCCTCGCGAAGCCGAAATCACAAAGCTTCACGATGCCGTCCTTGGTGAGCAAGATGTTCTCTGGTTTCACATCACGATGAATGCACTGCATGAGAAAAAAGCGCAAGTTTTAAAGTGGCCATGAAAACAAAATACAACCTCGTTATATTCGAAAGATTTCATGTTTTATAACGCCCCCAACGCTTCTCCGGAAGCAAAAGATGGTTTATTCACTGCGAAATTGATCAATTTAAGCTAAAATTTTCATTTTCGCGCCAGAACGTGTGTTTGAACGGCGTTGCAATGACATCATAAGAACAGGTCTTTCAGCTAAACTTGGTCAAGGCCGGACTCGATGCGGAAAAAAGAATTGAGTCCAGCCGTAACTTGGTGTGGAGTGGCACGGCCGGACTAGAAGGGGAGCGAGAAAAGGGAGGCGAGTCCGGCCGTGGCAGTGGAGACTTCATGATTGTTACTGTTGTTTACTTGGAGACTTCTTTATTGTTAGTCAGCCTAAATGGCGCCACCACATCGCGGCAAGCCGTTTTCTGCCTCTGGTTTGTTTGTGACCGTATGTAAACCTGGCTTGGCTTTGTTGATGGAGAAAATAATCGCTTCGGGAAACAGTGCTCGCCCGACAAATATGATCACGTAAGACACCGTCGCTTGTGTCAATCGGCCAGTGTCGTCTGAGACAACCCCAAGGCCTCGCAGTGATGTGCATCAAAACCAAGCATAGTGCGCGCAATACCAACAGCAGTACGCATCGGTACTTCTAGGTTTACGGGTTCTTTCGTAACTTCCACTGCTTGTGCCACCATTCGTACTGATATAAAAAGAATGTGCCCTAAATCTAAGCGCGAATATAGCCTGTTCAGCAAGCTCATAAGCTGTGCCTAATTTGACTTTGCTTTTGTCGGCCTCCGCCAATCCCAGTGCTGGCTGGTATGACATAATTGGTTCTGTTGCGGGAAATGAGCTAGTGGGTCACAGTGCCGTTCCCTTTTTCCTAATTAAACAGCTCGTTAGTGCGAAGTTTACGTCAAAAGTGGTGCCAGCATGATTCTAACGAGCAATCTTTTGAATGAGCGAAACTGGCGTTTTCTCTTCATGGCCCCTCAAGGCAGTGCCCCGTCAACCTAATGGAAGGGGAAAAGGACGTTTCCGTCTTTTCAGCGTTTAAAGTCTGCAGGCGGCGCTTGTTATGGTCTCACACTCTGCAGAATTAGGCGAAACGAAGGGGGACACATTATTGTTAAACTCATGTTTAAAATTCGTTTTAAATGAGGTGCCATCAAATAATTCTGATGCTCATCGAGTCTGAAATTATAAGAGAAAAATTATGCATCTGTTGTAGTCGAATTCAGATGAAATGGCTCTGCCCACCAAATATGCGTTTCTCTCTTCCTTCGTAAACGCTCGATGAAGTTTTGGTCAGTATTATGTTATGTGATTAGCCACACGCCAAACTGCTGCGGGCGCCAAATTTCTAAAAAGTGCAGATTTTTTTCGTGTAACTGCACTATGCATGACTGTAATTTGAATTTTATGTCACTGCAAATATTCTAACGGTAAAAACTGTAATTTCTAACCCAGCAACACAAAGAATACGAAGCTTTCGTTATACGTACGTTATGCATGTGGCAAAAGTTTATCGCTTGTAATGTCTGGTACACGATCCGCTTCGTCAAAGCGTCTGGAACTCTGAAACAAGAGCATTGCCTCGTTATTTTATAAGGCCATTGGGGGCTAACTGCAAACTGCAAGTTGCATCAGATCGCGTGGCGTTGTACTGCTGTACACGCGAAAAACAACTGTCGTGGCCCGCATAGGAGTACAAAACAAAGGCGTTCTTCCGCCAGTTGTAACCACTGAGAAAAAGTTCGAAAGCAATATTACATAGATCCAAACACAACCTGAAACACGCGGAGAAAAGTAAGCGCAATGGCTAGATGCATCATGTAAAATCGGGGAGCACTTTTTTACAACCCGAAACTTGCAGAATTATGATTCCCATGGGGGTAGCTGTCGTAAACACGCTCTTCATAAAGTGTCGTTAGTCTCTTAAAATGGGACTCGAATAAATTTGTTTTCAGAAACTTCGGTTGCGTCAATGCAACCTTGGACCGAAGTGTAGGAGCATAGGTAAGTAGACTACATTCAAACTAAGCAACGACCGTGGCTGCCCAAGCGGCTGAACAAGAAGAAGCGTCTGGGTTACGTAGCTTGGACTACGTCAGCATAGCCGCAGTGCGGGTAGTGGCAGCCAACGGCAGTTTCCCTTATCCCTTTTCTGCTAACGTAAACAACCCGCTGGGGCTGTTTATACCGCCTGCTGTTTACACCACCCAAACGCAGCTATGTCGCTGCTACGGTTTGTGTGGTGCATATAATTTACTCCTTTTCACCGTGCGTATTCTTTTTTTTTCATTTGCTTTCTAGAAAAGAATTAGTCAGGGGTGTCAGTTAGAAGTATGGCGGTGTTCTACACAGTATCACAATGTTGTGCATTGAATATGCCCAGGAGCTCTGAAAGAAAAGGTCCCTTCCCTCAAAGAGCCGAATCGGGGAGGGTGGCGTCAAAACCCCTGTTTCCCCTCATTGAGGGAAGTGCACCTTCTGAATCCCCGACGGCGATGTGATCAGATTTCTTTTCGAGACGTCAGCCTTGTGTTCATGTAAAAGCTACAGGGATCGCCCTGTATGTTTACAATGTGTTACAGCGCCTAACGTGCGGTGGGGTATATAATGTTGTTTCTAGAGGCAGCTAATGCGCCTACGGGGGAGAGATTTGAATAAAAATATGTGTGTTATAGGCTCTTTAGGTCGGTGTCGTTACCATTCCACGTTTCTAGCAACTCTTTTCTCATTTGGGCGAGCTTGCAGCCTCTTGGCTGATTCAGGTTGCAGGGCATATACCTTTTAATTGCGTATGGAGAGGTGTAGGGAATTGAAAACACACTTTTCATATCACGTGTGTCCAGTCAGATGCACCATTGTATGGCATACTCTAAGGTTTCTGGTGCCGGGGTTTACGAGTTTACTGAGAACAGTCGAGTCTCCCTTCGGCCGTAGATAACTGACTTCCACGCGCTGAGCTGGATTTTCTGAACTAAACAATACTAAATTACCCTACGATAAATTTATTGCTTGTACATCACAGGTAATATTACATAAAGTGGTTACGTACCGCTATCCTCGGCTGTACAGCTCCGCGCATTGTCCTGAAGAATCTCTGTCGCAGGGCCTTTTTGAGAATTTGTTGCTAGGTTCACCGTCTGACCGGTTGAAATAGTTTAAATGAGTTGAGCACGTTTGGTGACTTTCCCGCGCAGAACTACATTGACGTCACTGACAATGACGTAATAGCAAGAATGTGGACAAATCTAACAACGCAACAGGCACCGTATGTGTGCTCTCTCACTTCAGGACGTCGACAAATATGCACGATCCGATCCGCGATCCGCGTCCGTCATTATGAAAGGAGGATCACGACGATCATGAACTCCATACTTCAAAAATGGCATTCTGTTAGGAAGAACTTTAAGCTTCAAAATATTACGTTTCCCCAACACTTCAATCTCCAACGTTCGGATGGCATTCTAGGACCTTGTAGTGCAATGGCGTTTATTTGGAGGGGATGCTCGCGTTTCACACGAGGGTAGTAAAATACCCATAGAATAGAAAAGTCGAAGTTGCCATGGATGTGAAGCGAGCTGTGTTGTTGCTGTTGTTGTTGCTGTGTTGGTTGTTGTTGTTGTTGTTGTGTCACAAAACATACCCATGTGTTCGTTTGGCCAGGAAGCGGGCATAAGTATTGTAAATGAGAAAATGAAGAATTCCAATTAACGCTGGATAATCACGATTGATAGTAGGTAAAAAAGGATAGTGAAACAGCGCTAGTTACTAGAGGTACAGTCATGGACAATTGAAATAGGAACCGCGGAACGCGCGGCTGGAGATGCCGGTGCCGTCACCTGGCAGCGGCCGTCAAAAAAAGACGGACATGCGCAGTAGAGGTGCCGGAAGTGAGGGTGCGTGTCCCACTACGATATGTTGGCCTCACATCGCTCGCACGCTTGCCTTGTCACCATGCCGCATGAGCGCTGCAAACACTCCAAGCGCTACGGCTGCCGCACCTGAGGGTGTTAATCGTACTGAGAGCAATGCGGCACGGAATTGCTTGCAGCTGCGGCCCGTGCTTGCGTGGGAAGCGCGTGCACGCTCTCGGAAGGCATACTGTTGGGTTCATCATACGTTCTTGAAGAAACCCAACGCACGGAATTGGAGACAAAAAAACATGCCGCCTAACTTTGTATGGCACTGCAATGTTCTGCGTTCGTGATGCAGTGGCTCGGGAATTGAACAATCAGCTGGCTGTTATGAACACGCCTTTAACGCAGTCATGGCTGAGTCACTTCGCATATTTGGTGCTTGTAGAAAACAATATAATATACCACCACAATTAGTCTCCAATGATATATATTGACTGCACGAACTGTGTCCGCTGTGGTGATTGCTTACAGAACTCAAATATTCATAAAAAGGAAGATGTTAGGCAGTTCCAACCATTCGGTAGGCCAGTTGCCCATGCACAAGAATGTTGGTGGCCCCATTTTTTTGTTTTTTAGGTGCCAAGCATCTCTTAGTCGACCCTCCGTCGTCCGGAGTCCGCACCTCTCCTCCCCTCAAGAACAGCTGTGATAACGCCGCTCTCTCTCCCCTCCTCCTCTCCACACCAGCTGTGCGCTAGCGCGCGCTGCTCCCCCTCTCCACACCACCTGTGCGCTACGCGCGCTGCTCCTCCTCTCCCCTCTCCCCACCAGCTGTCCAATCACGCGCATGCGCCCTGCTCCTCCTCTCCACAACCTCTGCTCTGCAAATAAACCCCGTCCACGCTCCGCTCAGTTGCTTCTTCGGTACTGCGCCGTCCGATGACTGGAAATGAACGGCAACGATTCCGTCAGCGAACTGGCTGGCACACCTTCAACTAGCGCCAGCCAGCACACTGTCAGAACCGCGAGCACCTTCGAAGACCAGGCTGGAGGAGAGCTCGCGACGCCGAACGTAAACGGCAGCGTCGAGCAGCTGATTCCTAGCTTCGAGAACGAGAAACACTTTGAAACGCCAGCGGCGATAGCTGATCCAGATGGCGTTCGGCAACGTAACAACGCTTCGAAATGCCAGCGTCGAACGGCGGATTCCTCGCTTCAAGAACGAGAAGCTGCAAACCGTTCCCCACTACTCGATAAATGAAGAATACATTTAATACGCTACTACACGTGTCTTTACTCTAACAACCAATTAACATGCTACTACTGCACGGCTTTGCATCCCCCCAGGGTTCCCACGTGGGAAGATGGTGTAATTTTTTTTTCTCAGGCACCTCAGTGCTTCTAGAACCACACCGGGCCGACCTGAACATGGTTTCGGGTGTGAACCAGGTGTAAATAGTCATTTGCTCAAATCGTCATTTGCTAAGGCGTTGTGCTGCTGAGAGTAAGGACGCGGGTTCGATTCCCGGCCACGACGGCCGCTGTTCTGATGGAGGCTAAAAGCAAAAACGCCCGTGTTCACGAGATTTCGGCGCACGTTAAAGATCCCCATGTGTTCAAAATTAACCCGGAGCCCTCCACTACGGCGCGCCTCATCGCCTGCGTTGAGTCGGCGCGTTAAGCCCTAAAATCAATCATTTGCTCAAATTACTGCACCACAAATGCAAAGATATGTCGGCAATGTTGGGAGCAGGCGCTCGTGTGCGCCGAGCACGCAGTGTCCGCCGTATTATCTCGCGCCGCATCGCTACTACAATTGTTTTCAGCGTTCTTGCCGCATGGCGACAACGCAAACTTAGGAGAGAAGAGGGGGAATCATATCGCAGTGGGACACGCGCCCTCGCTCCCGACACCTCTACTGGGCATGTCCGGCTCTTTACCCCGGCCGGTGCCAGGTGGCGGCACCGGTATCTTCGGCCGTGCGTTCCGCGGTTCGTATTTCAATTGTCCATGACTGTACATATTCACACGGGGAACAGCGCGTCATTAGCCGTAGAGCAACATACTTCAAATGTGCAAGCATTGCGCACTAAAATAGCTGTTCTTTGTGTTCCACTGGGGATGCAAGGGAAGAGAGCATATCATCGTACCCTTTGGGATGCTTGTCGAGGAAATCGAGGACGGTGTGGTCGCAGTACTCAAAGACGAGGTGCAGTTTCCGCTTGCGCCGGAATACCTCGATCAGGTTGACGAGGTTCGGGTGCTTCAGTTGCTGCGCATAGAATGAGGTCGCAAAAGGGTTGTCACCAGAAGGTTTTCACGCAAGTGAATTCATTTAGGTTGCGAACAACCTCCTGATAACCCCAACAGATATTCGTGCTGCAAACACTGGTCGAATGTCCACACTATACTGCCGTTACCGCAGTTGTGAGTATATGCCGCAGTTGCCACCCTCCGCCCGTGCTGTCTCCTTCATCTCCGTCCTGTCGCTTACGCGCAGTTTTTCTACTCAAAGATACAGCGCCAACTAGACCAACAAGATCCTGCACTGCATGGAATTGCGCGAAGGGCAAAATTTTATTTGCTTATCGTTTAATGTTGCAACTGTAGAAATGCGTCCGTAAAGGTGGCGAATTTGGAGAATTCCTTATTTCGGATGGGGACATTTTGTATAGACACCCTATTTTCCTCAGAAACTGCGCATTTTTTTCTTATAATTATGCCATCTTTATTGTAATGTTTGCTAACAAGCCTGTATCGGCGTCTTTATTTTCGTTTTCTTTTTAGGCTTTGTTATTACTACACATGCTTCCAAAAGACAAGTGCTCAAGCACAAGTATTCTGCAAACCCGGCCAGTGCATCAAGATTGTTGCTAGCATCAGTTATCCAGAAGCGGCAGCGACGTTCCATTCCCCAGTATAGGTACAAACCAGGAACTTCCTGTGAGCACCCGGCGACATCTGTTGGTGCGCTTGGAACACTCCTTTTCCGCTTTTGAAAAATTGCTGAAAGTAGCGGTTTCACGGGCTTTATTAGTAGCGGAGGGATGGAATCACGGGTTTTGGAGCGGACAGCCTGGGTTCAAGCTCAAGCACAGTGCTAAATTTTAAAGCGAAACTTTCTTAGCGGGACCCATGGCGTTCTGGCAAAAAACTGACGCATTTTCCCATAGGCCAGTTGCTCGAATGAAAAGCACTGATGAGATCTCCGGAAACACGGCGCGTGTGTGAAACCGGGCTTTCCTTGCGTCAAAACGGTTCCTTAAAAATCGCTGAAACGAACGGTTCTAAATAAGACAACACACGAATGTATCATGAAGAAGGAGTACAATAGTATACCTGTATCTCATAAATCAGGTGTCCGTATACATTTAAATGTCTAGTGTATTATTGACTTGGTACGCGAAAAATACACGCACGGGTTCGTTCTTCGGGTGCGGTTCGGGGCTTTGAAGATTTGACGATCGATTGGAAGCACTTTCAGAGAACGTTGTACGCACCTCGAGCTTACGTTTTGATGCACTCTTAACGCAGTTTCGATATCAGAAATCTTTCGCTCTTCCCTCAACTGTCGTTGGTAACTTTTTCAAAGACCGGTGATTTTTTTTTTTTGCACTTCGAAATGTACTCTTTGGTAAATACTACACATACCTTTCGCAAATAAGGGTGATTTGGTATCGTTTAGGTTTGCGAGCGGGACGCAGCACATTAACACGTTTAACAAAGGTTCCGTATCGTAGTGGAAGTGCCTGAATTGTACCTATATCTCGAACAGAATATCGCGAAGGGGAAATACTCAGTGCAAGAGGTGAGTACATGCGGAGCACTTTACTAAGAGGGGGAATTAAGGCCGATCCCCGAAGTGGCAGAGAACAGCTTCAACGGTTTGTGTTTGCGTTTCCGCCTTTTTGTCATTGTTAACCAGCGCTCGTGAACTTCATGATGTTCTTTTCGCATGAACAGAGCTGTCAACCTTATCGAACAATTGCGACCTCAACGCGTTTAATCGGTGTTGATGTCACTTGTGAGCGACTGCGTCATCACAAGTGATCAACTGCGATTATCCTGGAGCACCGTGCTTTATCATCAGAAGAATAACCGCTGGGCATTTTTAGATGGTTATACATAACGTATAATTCATTGTTTAAATCGTGTTGCTGCCCCTTCTTTTAGGGCTACCCATCAGAGTTGACGAAACTCAGCGACTGCTGGTAAAGCTGAGTTCCTTCGTTATGATTTTCGTGTGTTTGGCTGCGCCACGACAGGAAAATGACTTTCTTTCTGAACATTTCTGTCTTCTTTTATTTGGCATCTCTTCGACGCCATTATTAATTCAGATTGCATCTTCTTTACTTCTTACAAAATACCGTAAGTATTAGATTATGTTAGCATTGTCTCTTAAATATGCGCTGTAAACTACCAGCGCACTAAGCAGTTTTGATATGCACGAACACTTGCAGTTGGGCTAGTTGGTCTTGACTTAGAACCATTTTACCAGCGAAAAACGGACAGGGACCTAGAAAGAAGTAGACGGGACACTCGCTAGACTCCAACTGAGCATGTTTTACTTGAGACATGTAATTCCGAAAACGCTAACACACAGGGCTAAAAAGATTATAACACTTACAAATGATAAAAATGATGAAAAACAATCTTCACTAATAAATGCGTACGACCCAGACGGCCAAGCTACGTCCCGCGCATGCGCCCTTGCAGGAAACTTAGCTCTTTTGCCGTAAAAGCGATGGAAGGCACGCTTATACAATTATCTGCCTTCCCGTGAATATGGAAGGCCTCACAAATGTCTCGTTTCACTTGGCCGCGCCCGCTGCCTAAGACACGTGTGACACAACCAGGACACCGCTTGCAATGGTCGGCCAAGTGGCCCCCCGTGGCAAGCGATGACACTGCAGCTCGGCGCTCCCTCAGACGGTGATTTATGCAGTCTGTCCTACATACCATTGTCCGCAGGACAAGGGAATGCTGTAAACAAGCCTTGCCTCTTATTCTGATTGACGGCTGGGCACATCCGCATCAGCTTCCCATTAGCCGTTGCTAGTACATCAACACCGCATTTTTTGCCCACTTTTTTCAAGCGGTGCGTGAGCTGGTGAACATATGGTACTGCTACTCGCTGCAATCTAGATTGGCTGGCGCCGTCTGCTGTTGGAGCACAGGTACTTTCCCTTAACCTTCTTGATGAGGCTTTCAGCGACAGAGGCAACAACTTCCCGAGAGAACCCAGAACATGGCAAGCGGGCCTCCTGCGTATCCATACTTTTAGCAACCCTATGCGGGCATGACTTGTCGAAGCAGCCGCACATACAGTTCATCGCTATACTGCGCTTGACCACCTCCGAGTGCGCCGAACTGTAATTTAAAATCTGCTTTTTAGAGCGGGGCTGGTATGCCCAGCAAATGTGCTCATCACGCAAAATGAGCACATTTGCTGGGCATACCAGTGGAGTGCTAGAAAAATTGGCGTTATTTTCGTTCACGGAGCAAATATATATATATATATATATATATATATATATAAGGAAAAACGGCCCATTGCGGTCAGCTTGGGTGAGCACCCAGTTAGTACCAAAATGAAAGCAAACGGTGGCTACAAAGCTTCGTAGTTGCGACGTCGAATTAGAGGGTAGCAGCATCTGATGGACGAAATCATGTTGGCCACAATTCATTTCGGGGTGTCCCCGAAGTTAAATCTCAAGCGACAGATGCCGCTAGCTTAATCTGGGCCAACAGCTTGTGGACGTTATCTGGCTGCCCTAGGAAGCAACGTTTCCCTACTGTCTTTTTCTAATTTCGTGTTTGTGATGCACTTTCGTACATAAATCGCCACATTCCAAATGGCCGGTTTCTATCATTGTAAGTCTGCTCTGCAGAGCATTATGTTTACCTTATAGTGTCGAGTTTATGACGTCACGATATAAATCAAATAACGTTGCCACCAAGCTCCCAATTATAGCCACGATTAGTTTTAGTTATTTGGTGGCATCATTGGCCACGAATGTGTGGATAACGCTGCCAGAATTTTAAACAAAGCTGTGGAGAGTGCCTTTATCCTAATTTCTGAAATTACGCAGCACCCAGTATTGGTAATGCTTTGATCTTTCCCCATTCTTATTTCATTCGTCAACCCCAACCCCTGCAGCGACTTCTTCACGGTCCCTTTCGCAAGAAATTGTGCCGACTGTAATCAAAGCTTCCGTTCACCAATGTCTATTGCTCCCTATGTAGAATGGCTGAATGCGCTGCCTACGATGCCGAGTGGGCGAGGCTATTAAGCATCTGATGCACAACCGCACTTTTTTGCAACTCTGAGGTGCATAGCGTACTCCATTGCCTGCGACTTGAGCGACTATCGGATTGAGCGGTTAGTGAACGGAATCTGGTATGCCATTGTCTTGAGCAGTCACTCCTCCCCGAAGAAACCACAACCCATCTTTGTTTTTAAAAGCACCCACATTGAGTGAGCCACTGCACGTAGTCACTTTCTACCTGTACCCATTTTCTTATTGTGCAATGTTTAACTCGATGATGTCGTTTACTATCCTTCCTCATTCCACGTCTCTCCTCGTGTTCTTATTCTTCAATGCTCCGATTGTTTGTTTTCAACTCATTTTCGTCTCCTGTGCGAAAGGGAGCTCACCATGTTTGTACTGCTTCACGCCTCCCTCAGTTCTCCTTCTTTCATAACCAAAGCAACGCATTCTTTGCTGAAACGCCCTTCAGACGAAAAAAAAGTCAGTGTCGTTCCACGACTGTAAAGCTGTATTAGTAGACAACTGCATTTAGTTATGTATGGTGATTTACTACATTGATCTAATAAAGGCACCAGGCAACGGTGAATTACGTTAAAATGAACAACTACTCTTATTCTTTGTTGCCATTTACTTTATTTCAGAGCTTTAAGTCTGTGTTATCTGTACCTTGGTGTTTGCTGTACAGAAACTTCTTGACTCGTGAAGAACGTCAACAAGCAACAAAGACAATGAGAATACCGGAACTTAAGAAATACTCCTGATTTTCTTCAGCCTATTCTTTTTCACTGCCCATAACACAAAATTTGATTGGTTGGTTGAATAATTGATTGATTGATTGATCGATCGATCGATCGATCGATTGATTGATTGATTGATTGATTGATTGATTGATTGATTGATTGATTGATTGATTGATTGATTGATTGATTGACTGATTGATTGATTGATTGATTGATTGATTGATTGATCGATCGATCGATCGGTTGGTTGATTGATTGGTTGGTTGAATAAATGATTTATTGATTGATTGGCTGGTTGATTGATTGATTGATTGATTGATTGATTGACAATATTTCTTTACAGATGCGGTGTTTATCAGTAGCCACTCTAATTGAAACTAGCAGAGAAACGTCCACGATTAACTGGGCTGAATCTCCCTCACCTTGAGCATGCGTATCTCGCGAAGGGCGATCTTCTTGATCAGCGGGTCGTCCTCTGTTTCCACGTACTTCTTGACAGCCACCAGCTGCCCGGTGTCACGAACTCGACAC
Source organism: Haemaphysalis longicornis (assembly GCF_048455015.1). NCBI lineage: Eukaryota > Metazoa > Arthropoda > Arachnida > Ixodida > Ixodidae > Haemaphysalis > Haemaphysalis longicornis. The sequence continues at coordinate 1,201,845 of NW_027526233.1, forward strand.
TTGAACACCACGCCGTACGAGCCCTCGCCGATTTTGGAAATCTTCTCGTACTTCTCCATGAGCGGGGTGTAGTAATAACGGTTGCGCCTGCGCAAAAGGAGAATAGAAAGCGGAGTCTTCGCCGGTCGACAGCAGATGTCAAAATTTTGGGCCTTGCACGTGTTCACGAATTTTATAACTAAATTCCTAGCTCAAGCCCTCTCATACCTGTTATAAATCCAATTTTACTCACAAGCGTCACAAAATTCTTTCAACAATGAAGCATCTCTGCTCGCCGTTTCTACGCAATCGCCCTAACTGTTTGCAATGCAATTTATTGCGTATGCTCCAATAAGAATATATTAGCTATCACAAAACAAGTTCTCGTCCTAAAACAACAATTTCTCGATTGCTCCATTCGTGCACTTGTAGAGCTCGAAAGAGATTATGGACATCCAAACAATGTAGAATTGCATGTCTACTTTAACTTTACTGGAGTAAAAAAGTTATTGTGTTGTTTCAGTGTTACAACAGAAAAGCAAGAATGCAACAACTTGTATTCATCTAAAAATGGCCGCGTACCTGCTCCTTTCGTTGCGAATGTCGACGAAAGACGATAGTCGACTGGTGCCCATACAAGTAAATGCCTCCCTTCTTTTTCCCGCTCGCCTCTCATGCTCTTCCTCTCCCGTATCGTTCCTCCCAAGATAACACGCTAGAGGTTTGCTCAAGTCAATTTAAATTTGCCGCGTTCCACTACTCCAACTCGGGTGCCTCGATGCCAATGCTGACGTACGACGGAGACGCGCGTGAATTGACGAACCCTACTCCCACATTTATACAACCACGTTGCCGTACTCCACGAGGGTTCCAAATGGAACGTGGAACCTACTAGTGGAACCTTTCGTTGTTGTTGTCGTATGATTTCTTAATTGCCGCCAGGAGCGCGGGAAACATCAGGGGACGGTTTTCTGCAGTGCATGTAGTATTTCATCTCCTATCGTAAAAACCAAGCATCTATGAATTCTTTATTAAAGGAACACTAAAAATGTGACTTATGTATTGATTTTCTGCCTATGTTAGCGTAATGTCTTGTTCTTGTTCAACAATGTTGACAAGAAGGAACATTGCCACCGGACCTAGACGTTTATATTTGGCCCTGGGTATATAAGACTATTCTGCAGCTTCTGTTTCACTTTGGCCCAATTGCAGAATCGAGTCACAGACAGACATACAGACAGACAGACAGACAGACAGGCTCACCTACAGGCAGACCAAAATTTGTGCGTTTAAGTAGCCCAAGAAACACGATTATCTTTAAAATTCGTGTTAGCCTACAACATCCTAGTTTTAAATGTCCACTTACCGTTACTTCCGCTCGTTTTGGATTGCCAGACAGCCTCGACAACTGAAACTTAGCATTGACACCTCCTAGCCTCTTTGCCAGACCGGGCACTACACAGCAGTTTTTCTTGGGAATAACCCCTACAGTTCAAATAGAGTTATATAGATGTTTGCCACTGCCGACTGATGTGCTTAATTTTGTGCTAACACTCACCCATTGCCTCTTTTCTGTGTAGTTGAACATTTAACACTATCCTCCGACTCCAGTCCGTCAATGTTCAAGAGCAATGATAAACTTTTCCTGCGAACCAAGAGTACAAGGTAACCGTTCAGCTCGTACAAAAGATTCCTATTTCTTAATAATAATACTCCCCATTCCAACCCAACTCCTATACAATTATGCCACACAAAAAATCACTGCCCTTACACACCGTGAAGGATGAGCAGCAAAGCTGGGTGTAGGCCTTGGTGTGCATGAAACAAAAAAAACGTTTCTTTCTAATTTGCTACTCAGCATACTTCCTAGCCAATTTGCTGAATTAGTCCGGGAGATATTCCAGCTTTATTCTAGCGGGCAAGCATCTCTTTCCCACTCTCGTTGTAAGCATCTTAGTATCTGCGTGACACGCCAATCCAAACCGTTCGGCTACAGAGGACAGCAGTCAGGTCGCAATGGATCGTGAGACTTCCAAGCTTAAATCTCCCACAAGCACAACGGTCACGTCATTGGTGGGACCATGAAGCCTGACTGCAGAAAACATTACGCGATTGAGCGGATGCAGGTTGTATTTGCTGGCGTGTCAGGCATGATGGCAGCCATGTGTGTGCGCCGTCACTGGTTACGTCTGACTCCGTCAGATGGCGGTACCTATCCGTGCTAACCACAAGTCGTGTGTTTGGTGTTCCACCGAACGAAAAATAATGACTCGGCGCCAATGTGAGTGAGAATTACAACATGTGTGCTGACACCACCGACGAGAATCGGGTTGAGACAAGGGAAACGACACACGTCGGTGTTTTTTTTTCCTGGGAAGTGCGGGTGCAGTGGCACAAGCCACACCACGTCTGTGCTGAAGTGGCACAGACGTGGCAGTTTTCAGTGTTGCCAATTGAAGAAACTGACCGCTAAACCTTTCAGTGAACACCATCTATATCCTTTGTAATTCTTGATATTCTATGCCGTATCTATACCTTTTCTAATCTTGTAATTCTTGGCATTCATCTTATGGTAAGCCTTTCACTAGCCTTTATGTAGCTCACTCAGCTCCATCCCTATCGCGAAACGCATTTTCCTAACGTTTAAATCATCAATATCAAAAAGCTCAAATTAGGGACTGCAGTGACGTAACGGGGGCACCAGTGAAGTAACATATGCCTGCACTAAAACTTGCTTTTCAGTGTGTTAACGGCACGTCAGCATTCAATTGATACAATTAAACGAATATATGGGCCGCGCTACGATTTCCCAGTTCTGTTTCTTAGGTTTGAATAAAGGCGGCGGACGCCAATCGCAGAAACTAGATTTCGTGACGTCAGAGAAAAATGGTTGGAAAGGGCTGGAGAGTCGCCAGTCCTGCATATATCTTTAATGTTTCTATTATTTGCCTGATCTTTGCCATAGACACCGCGTCATTTTTATCGGAACAAAGCGGCAATGTTTTCAAGAGTTGCTGCTTAATGGCACCTTTAACCGGTGTACTGAACTGTAGAAACACCAACCGTTCTGGCCTGCTACAAACCCTCTAGTACGCTGCCCATTACAGCGTGCATCCCTAGCCACACAAATGGCGTCACTGTAACCCAGCCGACGGGTTAGTCTGCGGCTGGAGCACAAAAGGAATACAGTGCTGATCCTAACGAAGCGTTTAGCCATTTCCGTCCTGCGGACTCCAAAACATTGCTGTAGTCACTCTAGCGCATATAGAACTAAACCAAATCTGCTAGCTTTGTTTAGAATTGTCCTTCAAGGACACGTTTTGCGATATACATCACCATTGTAGCGTTTTAGTAGAGCCGAACGCTACAACGAAGAAAAAGCTCTACTAATTAACACAAAATTATGACGTCGCGGCTAAAAGGCCTAGTTTTATTCCTAGGCTTGAAAACCCGTAAATATTTGCACTGCCGGGCTGATCTCTGGCTTGCGGGCTTGTGTCGTCATAAAATGTAGGACAACACGAAAAATTTTCTTTCCACTCAAAATGACATTTTTAATTGCCAGATATATTGAATTACTTGCATCATTCATAAATCAGTAATTACTCGCACTACCAGCTCAATTTTTGTGCTTAAGGAAGCCGTAGAATTTAGTAGAACACAGAGGAAACATTTCTGTGCTTAAAAAAAAGACGAGACTGGAAGGGTTAAGGGAAGTGCAACGTGAAAACAGAAGGCGCCGTTGTTTTCTGGTTTTCAACAAAGACCACAATCAGGCGACAGTCACAGCTAAAGTCCCACCTTATGCTTGAGACCAACCACAAAACGAGAAGCCCCTAACATTTGCGAGTTGTATGTTTGTCATCTACTCCGGTTGAACGTGGCCAGTGAATCGCCTTCATCGGCCGTAACTTCTGTAGGCCTACAACATCCAAAAGCTCTCCAACTCCACCCATCTTGCGCTGCGTGCGGCCCTCCTTTCCCCCATATTTTGTTACTACATCGCTCTAAATCGAATTAACGGCATTTCCCCACGTCAAGTCCCGGCAATTGCTAGCAACCCTATTACCCGATAGTTTATACCTGCTGTGCTTCTGCCGCCTTAGATGTTCACCTCAGGTCAATTTCTTTCTATTGCAAGAACGATGTCGTCAACCAAAAACTTTTTTTATGATCTAAGAAGCTCGTTTTTGACCCTAAGTGAACTATATCGTCGTCTACTCTAAATTTCCTTCAGCGGTAAAGGTTTGAGTGATGGCTGAGGGCATCCCAGCTCATACCTATTCAGCACTGGGTTTACGTTTTTGCTCTTGAAAGCAGAACTGAGAACTTTTGCAAGGCATTTTTTTTCGTTTACACCAGGCAGTTCTATACTAAAGCAAAAGAAGGGGTTTCTGTGTCAATTTTCGATTTTCGATTTATTAGTATCTAACTTCAAACCGGCGGCCAAGCTTTCTGAGTGCAGGTCACGGAATAATTTTCAGTCATTCTTCATACTCTGTCAACAATGCTATGCGTCCCACAAATGTAACGTGACTGTATATATCTAATTTGTCGGTAACCCAGAGTGCGCTCAGTCAAGCGTACCGAACATATTTTTCATACATGCTGAGAACAATTTTGGGGGAATGTTGTCTGCTTGTCTCAGTCGCTTCCTGATCGTCAACTTCTCACAGTTTTCAAGGATTCCCCTTCCTGGGCATCGGCCTTACGTCATCAAAGATGCTTTTGTAAGTCCTCTAAGTTTTCAGCTCTTCCATCGCTTTCTGTACTCCGGGGGTGGCTAAATCCTACTTGATTTTGTTTTTAGTAAACGTATAGCATAAATGGTTTCATTAAACTCCGTTGATTGTCCTATACCCTGAAAGATCACACAGGTGGGACCACTGGTTGAGTAGCCTTCCCGAACTCCTGGCGGCTCTCTCAGTTGTCGCAATTCCGGGCCACCGCGTATGCGCTCAAATAATAAAGCGAAGCTTTTTATGGCTGCGCTAACGAAAAACCCCGTGTCCCATGTACGTAAAAATTGCCAGAACATTGGTTCGATAATAACTAAAAGTAAGAAGAGGGATAGGCTACGCTCATAGCTTACGTTGCTACACTCTCGCATCTAGCGACCCTGTTAAATGAAACGGCGCATCGGATGGAGCGACAGCGATTCTCTCGGGTAGAACAGTGCGCACACAGAGAAGTACTGCGTGTAGCACCGCTCAGTGGCAACGGCGGGCACAGGCGGATGCTGTGATGGAGGAGCACAGAGCTACTGGCGCAGCCGTCTGTAAGGAGTGCATGAGCGCATTTTTGCCTTTGTAAACTGCTTTCACTGAGCACAGAGCAGGCTTATAAGTTTGTATTTTTGAAGCTATTTGACATCTGTTCATGCTATTTAGAATTCGTTTTCTTTTTCTATTCTGGGGCAAAATTAAAGTCCTCCGGCATTTGTATAAACAGTTTTTCAAGATGTTCTAATAAAATGTCTTCCCCCTTCTTTGCGTGGTCTACTGTCACACAATCGCCTCCTGCGGCTGCATCTCTCTTTATACACTGTATCACCTTGTCAACCTCCTTTTCAATAGCTAATGTCATCGGTCGTGTCGAGTTTGCAACTAATGTCACCTGTCATGTCGAGTTTTCAGCTGAAGTCATGTGTTGTGTCGAGTTTGCTGGTACGGTACTGTGCTTAACGTCGTTAGCGCACCGCTCAGCATAGAACAGTTCTACTTTTATTATCAATTTAATGTGCATAATTGTACCTCCTTCACCATTAAGGGCCTAAATTTTTATTTTTGGAATTACCTAGACGTATTTCAACTTCTTCCAAGCTTCCTGCTTTCCCAAATGTTTCTTGCATCTTTGCCATGCTGTAGGTATGAAGGTCTCTAACTTTGCTTTCGGCAAAGAATTTCGACAGCTCCACCGACTCGAAGTGATGCACAGTTTTTGAAACTTTCATGTCGCAACGTTTTGTAAAGTCTTCCCTGGTTTTTATTTATTTATTTATTTATTTTATAGTACCCGTAAATGCCCGCAATGGAGGGTATTACACAGAGGGGAGGCAGCGTACACACACTGAAAATACACATATGTTGACATATAGTATTCGAAAAATGGAAAAAAGACAAAAATATAAAAATGAACAATATCATCCACGCATTTTGTTCCTAGTGTCATTGGATCGGCACTGCTGAATCTGTGGTTTTCGTCGTTGGGTTTCCATTTTGTAAGCACACGCTCTTATGGTTTACTCAGGTTGAAACTGCGAATTTGCTCTGAAGGGTTATTTTAGGCTCCGGCCCTCTTTCTCTCCCGGCCTAAAGGTTCTGTTCCGTACTTTCTAGTAGCCCCATCATTTACTTTGCGATATGTCTTTAATCTGCGCACCAGAGACCTGTGTTCGCTGCTCTTTACATTGCCTACCACCAACATGTCCTGCCCTATGCCCAGAGTGGATCTTAGAATGAAGTTGATGCCAATTTTACTTGCACTGTTTGGACCCTCCGCGGTGCCTCAGTGGCTAAGGCGTTGCGCTGCTGAGCACGAGGTCGCAGGTTCGATTCCCGGCCGCGGCGGCCGCTTTTCTGATGGAGGCGAAAAGCAAAAACGCCCGTGTGTACGAGATTTCGGCGCACGTTCAAGATCCCCAGGTGGTCAAAATTAATCCGGAGCCTTCCACTACGGCGCGCCTCATCGCCTGCGTTGCGTCGGCGCGTTAAACCCTACAATCAATCAAATCAATCAACTTGCACTGTTTGGTGTTCTCGTGCCCGCTTTCTGTTCCTCTCATATCCCGAAAATGTACACATTACCCTCCGGCTATTCCTGTCCGCAAATCCAAGCACGGTTACTTCGACGCTCACTGTAACGCCTCCGCCTACATGCCTCTCTTCTACTTTTGCATTAAAGTCTCGAATCACCAATTTGTAACGCGTTGGTTACTATTCATTGCTCATTCAACACCCTAGCACTGTCTACTGCCTCATCGTTGCAGCTGGATGTTGGTGCGCATGTTTAATATCTTAAACCTGTATCTGTTAGCTGGATCATAATGACTGAGGCTCTTTTGTTCACGCTAAGAGGTCCGCCGCGTTCCCTGCTATCTCTCTGCGATGTCTTCTATATCTCTCTCTAGGTGACAAAATACCGTGCTCTTTTTTTTCTTGATATTTACGGTAGCACAGAACATGCTCGCTACTCAACTTCATAAAGGCTTCTCCTGTATTAACCTCGCACCATACTATGTTATGCTACTTAATACCAGCAAAATCCCTTATCAGCAACTATGCTTGTCTTGCTAGAAAAAGTCTCGTGTTCAATTCTAACCTGAATAAACGCAGATAACGCAGAATATACGCGCTATTTTCGGATGGGCACGCGCTACATTTCCGCCACCTGCTTCTAGATTGACCCTTATATTACACACCCATACAAAGCCACCAGCCAAGGCCGCCATACTGTTAATTTTTTATTTGACCGTGCTGTTAAGTTAATTTAAATTGGAATTTCCCCTATTTCGCGTGCAATTCCGACTCAATTGTCAGACCTGCTACGATTGCCGCACCGCAATTCCGGTTCCAGCGTTCAGGCACATGCCATGTCCGCACGCAGCACGTTGGCTTCACCGATATCTAGTTAATTTTGCTACTGTTACAATGGCGCACAATGAGCCCAACGACGGCTCATTATTATCTTCGGTAAGATGCAAACATATACGCTCCCCATTCAACAGACTGTCGTCAAAAACAAACTTGTAGTGCCTATAGAGCATACATTATTGTTTCATACTCTCGTTGTGTGAGATGGCCCTCGCACATAATCCGTAGGGAGGAGGTAAAAAGGAGTAGATTGGTGGTTTAGTGACATTTAAGCTATTTCTGTACACCAAAAGCCCTTCATGTGCTCCTGCAGAAGACAAAGGAGGAACAACGCCGTCGGCTTATATATGTGATCGCTAATGAATATTAATGAAGCACCAACGCAAAGAAGCAAAATAATTACACTCCTGTGTAGGCTCGAGCATGGATAGACTTTTTTTAAAAATGCAAATACGGAGTAGAGAATAGAAAATTTCTGGTCGCACTGCAAACTCCTTAGCTACTTCTTCAAGCTTGCGTCTGACGCCTCGCCGTCTACACGAAGGCAACTCGCACTTTAATTCATTATATATTTACCATAGTACCCACAGTGCCTTTTTAAGTCGCAGTGGGGGGGGGGGGGGGGGCGGGTGGTGAAAGGAGAAATTTGTACACAATACAGCAAGCAGAAATATCATTTAAAGCATAATGACGAGCCAAAACCCGGCACGGCCAACGAAGATTTATTACAAATAACACGAGATACATCATTAGATATAATTTACACAACATCATTGGATATTTTATTCCATTCGGTAATAGTTTTAGGGAAAAAAGCATGTTTAAACAATTCGGTTCCACAATGTATTTATTTTATTTTACAGGAGTGATCTGTCGTTAGCGAAACATAGTCTGGAATCATTAAATAACAATTTCTGTCTATCCCTGTTTCGTTGTGAAATATATTGCGAAAAAAATTAGTCTGAGTACTTTCCCACGATGCTGAAGCGAATCCCAACCTTGGCTGCTCTAAGCAGTGGACACAATGAAGTTCCTTGAATAAAGCGAGCAGCCGAGTTTTGCACTTTGTAGTTTCTCGATATCAGATTTTATACATAGATGCCATACCGTACAAGCAAACTCCCGTGTGGGACGAACATTGGCCTTGTAGAGGAACTGGAAAACGTTCCGCGTTACGACGTAGGAAGCCCAAAACACGACATGCTTTCGCAAACACACAATTTACATGATGGAGCCCAGACAAGCCCGAGGTAAGATACAACCAAGGTATTTGTGGTCAAATGCTTGATTAAGAGATGTACCATTAATGGTATAGGAATAAACATGAGGCGTTATCTTTCTCGTGGAGTACATGTACAGAGATTTTTGCACGTTTATCTGCATTCCCCAAGTTTGACATTAATCAAATAGCCTTTTCAGGTCATGTTGAAGCGCGGTGCAGTCCTCTAAGTGATTAGTAATTCTATATAATACATAGTCAGCAAGCAATCGTATTGTAGAAGAAATGCCGGTACAAATATCATTCATGCAAATTAAAAATATTAGTTGGCCCGAAACAGAACCTTGAGGTACTCCCGAACTTACATAGACATCTTCCGACTGCTGACCATTTACAAAAACACGCTGTTTCCGGTAGTTCAAGTACTCGTATATCCAACGAACAATTTCAGGCTTACGTTATACCCCGCCCATTTTTCTAGGAGGAGTGAATGAGGAACAACGTCAAACGGCTTTGCTAAATCAACAAATATACAGTCCACTGAGAAACAATAATGGAATGGACCAGCAATATCGTGAGTTAATCCTGCTAATTGCGTCACACAACAAAATCTAGCTCGAAACCATGCTATCACAGGATAAGCAGCGAGGAGAAATTTAGTGGTTAATAATACGAGTAAAAAGCACGTGCTCTAACACTTTACATACTACACTCGTCAAGGAAACAGGCCTATAATTGCGTACGAGGCTGCGTGGTCCCTATTTGCCGTTACATTCTAGAGGAGGAATAAACACTTGGTCCTTTCTATTTGACTTGATTAATGGCAACAGCGGCTCACCGCAAATCTCCATACCACTACGAACATACTGAGCGGCGCACGTCCACAACACACAAGAAAGAAGACACGGACAGGCGCTACATGCGTGTAAGATTGAAGGGAAGTGACTGCGTATAGTGATACTTCGGTGGCATTCTTCAAAGCTGAGGGTCGGTTTTTAGATAAATTCTTGCGCTGACGCCGTGGGCACGTCTATTGCGCACTTCGGGATGTATGTATAAATTCACGTTGCTGTCGTTGCTGTTGGAAGTCGTAGACGTAAACCAACACGCCCAGCAACACGTTCTCTTGAAGCTCCATACCACTACACCGGTTTCCGAAGAATTCGTAACTGAAACAGTTGCGACAAACCATATAATGGCATTAAATGCATACGAAGGAAAAATCTGAGCCACCCCACACGTTACAACGAGTTGCCGTAGGTTGTATGTACAACAAAGCGCCTGTACAGGCAATCATTGCGGCTAAGCTTGAACGACGAGTGCGGAATATCAAATGACCCAGAAATGGTGCATCTGATGTAACTTAGCGCGTTGTAATGCGCATGACCCATGGCGTGGCCTACAGGCGCCAAAAAACTCCTGCATTTGTAAAATTCTAAGTTTGCCTACTTGAAAATACTTATCTTTAGGCGCAGTGTGATGGTGGGTTCGGTTACTCACTGGTTACTTGCTTTTCCACTGGGATTTTCCTACCCTGAATCTCAAAAAATTCGGGAAGGCCACGGCCTCTTCTGTCTTCCTCGTTCGTGTACGCCAGTACATACGGACTGTGCAATGCGCTCAGCGCTCCAACACCGCCACCTGCTGGGGACACGGTCCACGTTGCGTTAACAGCTGATTGCTCTCGGAGGCACAGCGTACGCGCGGCATTTGCTGCTTCAGTGCGCCTCTCGCATTGTGCCATCCAGACGCGATTTATAAACTGACGGCTGGGTGGCCATTTCGCTTTCTTGTTTTCTTGTTCGCTTTCTTGACTGCTCCTTTTCCATTCAGAAGGTCGAATTTTGACTTCCGTGGAATCGGCTACTTTTTCCGGAAAGAGGCCGGTCGCCTCTCATTTTGTCTCTCTCTCTCTCTTTCTGTCCCTCTTTCCGCCGTTGCCAAGCAAACAGAGCCTTGTCCAGCCCTTGTCTCGTGACGGAAGACCATTAGCCACATACTGTTCCTAGAAACCCGTTGAGCGAAGCTTCGGGTCCCGCATCGAATCGATCAATCAGGCTGCTTTCACAAATGGCGCCAAAGGGTTGCAGTCATCGTGTCGTTCACCGCCGACACACAATCTCGAGCCCATAACTCGCTGAGAAAAGTGGATCCTTTATTATTATTATTATTCACAATTCCTTACAGGCTCCTAGGAGCATTGAGTAAGGGGGGGTAAATACAAAACTATATGTGCAAGAGCATTAAAGCAACATAGTACATAAATCGCTATGTGCATTACTACAGGTGATGAAAAGATACAAACACGCGGTAATACGCACCGAAAGAAAACAAAGGTTTCAACAATTTCAAAATATGACAATGGCACCCAACCAGAAAAGTGAACAACCAAGTAAAAAGCAAACAAAATCAAAAACAAAAACACAAGGCACAAAATGAACAAGATTGTAAATGTACTGTTGTACGTCATTAACATGAAAAATGTCGAGACACATGTTCCCGAAATCTAGTATTGTCAGTTATGGAAGCAATGGTATCTGGAAGGTCATTCCACATGGAAATAGCCCGAGGCAGTGCTGATAAATTAAATGCACGCGTGTTGCCATAAATGCGTGAAAAACTAAACTGATTATGAAGTCGTCTCGACATGCGCACCGGCGTTACTAGTGGTAATGGTGAAAGCCTACTATTATGAACATATTTGTGAAATAAGCAGAGGAGAGCAATGGACCGGCGTTTTTCCAGAGGCGGAAGTGAAGTATCTAATTTTATTTTTGTTACACTTGCATGACGATCAAAAGTTCCTGAAATAAAACGGGCGGCTCTGTTTTGCACCGACTCCAACATCGTGGTTAGGTAGTTTTGAAATGGGGACCATATTGGGGACGCAAACTCAAGCTGTGGGCGAACAAAGGTCAAATAGGCTAACTTGCGAACGTCAGAGGGAGCTTTTCGCAAATTTCTCCGCAGATATCCTAGAGTTTGAGATGCTTTCGCCCTGATGGAAGTGATATGCAACGACCAGGATAGATTCGGTGATAGATGTACGCCAAGATATTTGTACGATGATGGTCGCGAAATCTGTTCATTGTTTAGTACGTAGGAAAAGTTAGAATTTGTTTTTTTGCGGCTAAAAGACATTATTTTGCACTTGGATATATTAAGGGTCATTTGCCACTTGTTGCACCAACTGTAAATAAGGTTAAGATCATTTTGTAACATGAGGTGATCATCAGCGCTGTTAATGGTGCGGTAAAGGATGCAGTCATCGGCAAATAGACGTATGGAAGATAATATGCTAGTGGGCAAGTCATTAATGTAAATAAGAAACAATAAGGGCCCAAGTACACTGCCCTGCGGGACACCGGACGTTACGTAACAGTAGGAAGATGAAGCATTGTTGATGACTGTGTACTGTTTGCGGAGTGTTAGAAAGTTACGCAGCCATGATAAGGTTAGAGAATCCAAGCGTAAAGCAGATAATTTGGAGATTAAACGGCTATGGGCTACACGGTCAAAGGCTTTCGAGAAGTCAAGGAAAATGCAGTCTATTTGTTTGTTGTTATTCATGCCTGAGTGCAGGTCAGTTGTAAATTCGAATAGCTGTGTGTCACATGAAACGTTTTTTCTAAAGCCATGTTGATTATTGAAGAAAAAGTGATTTGATTCCAGGTGACCGAAAATATGCGAAACGATAATGTGTTCAAGTAGTTTGCCACATATGCATGTCAGTGATATTGGCCGGTAGTTATCAGGGGAATTTCTGCTGCCGGTCTTAAATATGGGAACTATCTTTCCGATCTTCCAATCTTCGGGAAGGATACCCGACGACAATGATTGACGAAATATGTGCAACAAAAAAAGGCTTGATATACGTGATGTGTTCTTAAGTATTTTGGAATTAATGTTGTCAACGCCAGCTGATGTAGATGTCTTGAGGTTGTCAATGAGATTACATATGCCTTCGACAGTGATATCAATGGGTTCCATGTAGGTGAAATCAAAGTCAGGTACGAATGGCACTGTGGAAAGATCTTCCGACGTGAATACAGATGAGAAAAAATTGTTAAATTTTAGTGAACATTCATGATCAGAGAGAAGTTCCTGGTTTGCGTCATGCAGGGTAATATTGTTGCCATAGTCGGGGGATATGGCTTGCCAAAATTTCTGCGGATTGGTTTTAAGTAGTGAGGGCAGGTCCATGTTGTAGTATTTATCTTTAGCGGAAGAAAGGGCGGAGCAGTAATCTTTGAGACAGGTACGGTATTTAAGCCAGGCTGAAGGATTATTTGTTCGCATTGCATTCTTGTATAAGCGCTTTTTTTTGTTACGTAATTTGTTAAGTGACTTGTTAAACCACCGGTTCGTCTGGTCGTTAGATATTGTAATCAAAGGAACGAATTTGTCAATCAGCGCTAGCATCTTATCTTTGAAAAGGAGCCAATTCTCATTAACCGATCGGGATGAAAAGGAAGGAAGGAATGTCAGATCGAAGAAATCTTCAAGTTCAATGTTCATAGCATCGTAGTTTGCCTTGTTATAGTCTCTGATCATTTTAGACGTAGAGCCTGTGTGTGCTAGAGGAATGTCAAGGAGTAACTGAAGTAGGTTATGGTCACTGAACCCTTCAAGGTATAAAATGCTATTGACAGTGTTGGGAGCGGAGGTAAGTATCAAATCTAATACATTAGCACCACGGGTAGGTTGGTCAACGACCTGAACTAAATTAAAGTCTAATAACAAATTGAGGAAATCATTCGACTCACGGCATGAAGATGATAAATGTATCCAATCGATGTGTGGGTAATTAAAATCACCGAAAAGGTAAATGTTATCGCACGGGTAGTTCGGAGTGGCCTTAGCTAAACTTTTGCGGAGGTCATCGACAAAGGACCCATGGTTGTCTGGTGGGCGATAGCACACCCCGATTAAAGCCTTAGTTGACAGCGTGGCACAAGCCACCCAGACTATTTCAAGGGGGCTGTTGGTATCAATAAGAAATGACGAGAGTGTTTGTTTGATACCGAGAAGTACACCGCCACCTTTTCTTTCTGTCCGGTCCTTCCGATAGATGTTGTAAGTATTGTTGCCAAGAATTATTTCGTTATCTGTAATGTCAGTTGTAAGCCAAGTTTCTGTTATCGCTACGATATCAGAGTTGCTGTCGTTAAGAAACGAAGCAACCTCATCGCGCTTCGGCATCAAGCTGCGAATATTAGTGAACGAGACCTGAAATGCTAATGGTTGATGGACTGGTTTGGTGTTGTTAGAACGTGGGTTATTGATAATGGGCTTTTCAGTATTGCGGTCTAGCAATATTGCGGTTATGTCGTCGAAGGTGGAAAAATGTGAGAAGCGGCAGTGTCATATATTTATTGCATTTCTAATTCCCAAGCGTTCGGTAAATATTTTTCTACACTTTCGGGGTTTAACGCGCCGAAGCTACACCTGGGCTATGAGGTCCGCCGTAGTTCAGGGCTCCGCATCAAGTTTGACCACCTGGAGATCTCGACCGTGCACCAAAGTCTTTAAATATCTGGGTATCTTTGACGTGCGTGCGGGGTAAGTCTTGTCACCGCACAGTATATAACTGCAAGTGTCACGCGACGAGTTTAGTAGACTCAGGAATTTCGGGTACCGAGGCACTGTGATTTGAAAGACGTTGCCGAAATATACGAGACACCACTATAAGCATGGGCTTAAAGGGTGGACGCATGAGGCCATACATTGAGCTCCCTTCTCTCACAGAGTGTAGTACGATTTCAAGAAGGTCGATTTCAAGAAAGTGTTTCTAGCTCCGTTCATAATATGAACCCGTTGTGCCCCATGGACGGAAATTCGATACTCTCCAAATATGACAGGGGACAAGAGGAGCTGTGCAATAAAGCATACATACAAACTACACTCGGGTAGAACTTTTAAGGACGGAAATGGAAGTTGTTGTGCCTTATAACCGCAGCCGGTTGTTCCCCCACGCTCCTCAAAGAGTGCGTTATTGCGGGTATTTCGAATGTGACACGAGTTGCTTCCGCGATTTTTCCGACTTAATCTGCTCATAAAATACTTTAGCAAGGACAACCAAACTTCGTGAAAAAAAGCATTTGGTGTCACGTATTAAGGCAAGCTGCACTCAAATTTTCTCCGACGTAAAAATAATGGCACCGAATAGTACACGTAAAAACAGTTATAAATGCAAACCACTGAGCTTCAAACAGGAACGCGGCCGACGAAAACGGCTCGTGAAGACTGGCGCTTTCGGAACCGAAACTGGAAGAAAAGGCGGCCATTACGGGCTGCCTGACGTGACGTATGTTATGGATCGAAAGCGGGCGTGCCCGTCTCGGCGGCCGCTCGCAGCAGTCGCGTGGTACGCGTGGTAAAGTCGCATTTCGCACTGCTATTTCCACTAAAATTTTGCTGGGGCTAATGAACTAAGCGCAATTCCGACTTCGCGGTGCTATCAACCGGGATGAAATGGACTGTCGGCAGTTATCTTTTTGCCTTAGGATGCTCGCTGGGTACCGCGGGTAGCAAGCCTTAGCATTGCACGCAAAAAAGCAGGTTGTTTGCTTGTATGATATGGAAAATCAGGTTTGGTTAGCCGACGCCTTGGCTATCAGCCCGTTTTGTTGTTGTTGTTGTTGCTCTAGTTTGACGGGAATGAACCGCGCACGGGCGGCGTAAATGATAAACTGTGTTTTGCTGTGCATTTGCGGACAAATTTCAGCTCTGTGAATATTGGTCCAGCAACTTTCACCACGCTGCACCTAGAGAACTGAATTGTAACATCGGTTTGCAATAGTATGGTAGCTCCAATAGATAGACGAGGCACTGAAACGTGAAAACGTTGCCTGTATATCTACCGCAGTTTGGTACTTTCACCAGGGACATGTGCATTTGACAACATTCTAATATCGGGTAAACTCAGTTTAACACCCTGGAAAAGTAAGCACTCTATTTCTCGAATTAAACAATAATTTTATTTATCATTTAGCAGGGTAGCAGTTTCGTTAGCTTTCGCACTTTGCGAAGGCGACGGCGGATCTTTGTAGAGATATATTTGTTAACGTGAACAGGACTGGTTTTAGTTCACTTAGCGAGGTTGGAAAAAGTAGCACTGAATGTTTTACCGGTGCGTAGAACTTAAGGTAGGTCGTCCAACTTTTGGAGGTGACAGCAAATATTGCCTGCGGGGGTGCAAGTGGTCAAGAATTTATAAAAAAAATAATTTGTGGCAGACGCAATAGGAATGATAAATGGACAGGCAAGTGCGGCTTTCCCGATATTTTTATGACCAAACATATTATATTCACGTAAAAAAGGTTTTGCTACCAGAAGAACCATCGCATGCAAGCACATTATTATTTGGCTCCTATAAAAATTGCATTTACTGCTACCAATGCGGGTAGTTTTAAATCGTGTCATGCTGGCGGCGGGACAGAGCGACGATGTACCAGAGAAATCCCCAGCGAACACATCCCTGCGCACGGCGGTGCGCCATGCAAGTCACCGCAGAAGCGCAATCTGCAATAGAGAGACAGAGAGAGTAAACGTGTTTATTGCGAAAAGCGATGGGGAGGAGTCCTCAGTCCAAGACCCCTTGAGGTTTCCCCGCCTCAACAGCCCTCAACACCAGCAGGCGCTGGTCATTGAGGTCGGAGCTGGTCAGAGCTTTCTCCGAAAGCTCGCGAGAAGAAATGGAGGGATTTTGCGAATCTAGTGGGGCGTGCGCGCAGCCCCCTACCATATGAAAGAGCGTGCCGGTGGCTTCGCAGAAGCGGCATAGCGGGGAATATGCGGTGGGGTGCAATATATGGCATTTAGTTTGATGGGGAAAAGTATTCGTCTGGAGTGCACGGAGCTGCCGTTCCTCCTCTTTCGTTGAGTGTTTATGCGGTGCAGGGTAGGTGATACGTCCCAACTTATAGTTGAGACAAGTTCCTCTACTCCGTCACAGGGCTATAGTAACTTGCTTGGGCGACTCTCCGCCAGGTTCTAACACCATCTGCTCGGAGCTACTTTGAACGCTTCCAGCTATTGTGCTATGAGGGCATCGGGCTAAAATTTTCCCATGGTAGTTTTTACAGCATGAACAACTTATTTGGATCAAATTTGGGCAAAAAAAAAATTCAGTGTAGTTGGCTTTTAGGCGCGATCTTTTTTCAACAATCGCGCTCTCGTTAACATCCGGGCCCGTTGCTTGGGCACAGAGATAAACTAAATGAGCAACAGCCGTGCTTTATTTGTGCCCTCATCCCAGTAGGCAGCACGTGTACCACTTACGGCACCCTAGAGATAATTAAGCGACAGGGCACTTGTGACATTTGTGGTCAACTTTCCCAGAAGCTGACACACGCTTAAACGCAGTCAGTAAGCGCGTCCATTGAGGTGGCCACCAAATACTAGAGTTAAATACTACTGCTCTACGCACACACTACAACTGAAATATCACCACAATATATATTTTATGGTGATATTTTGTGTAACATTTTTATACATTTGGTGGTGATATTTCGTAGTGTCACAAGTGGCAGATGACATTAAACGTTGACGAAGGCACACCCATACGAATCTGTCGGGGCGCTGCTAACTCGGCACCCCTCTGCAATCTGTTTACTCATACAAATATATATATTACATATTACATCCGACCTATCAGGCAAAATGCACACCGAATTGATCACCGCATGCTTGGTTCCTTAAAACACAACTTTTATTCCGCCCCGTATTCCATAAAAGTTCATTTTTAAAAAGCATCATACGTTCGCAGCTTGGATACGCATCATCTATATGAAATCTTCCCGCGAAAACGCTTGCTGATTTGTCGGAAACGGTTCCGAAAATCCCGGCCCCTTTTATATACTCAAACTACCACCGAGCCGCGAGCATAAACAATCAAAAACTGAGTTACCGTTACAAAATCGCACGTGTCTGCCTATTTAAATTTTTTTCCCACACCACTTTACGAGGTAGTTTTACAACTTCTGCCGCGTGTGTATCCCACGCGCAAAGTCGGCGTCATCATCTGGAGTACGAAGGCTTTTTTTAATTCATTCAGCTCGCGTTTCGTCCAATGACTCGAACCACCTTCCAAGAGACATGGTTGAAATTAGCGATATCAGTTTGTTTTACTACGCATAATGTTTGTTTTAGTGCAAACATAATATCTTACCCGTTACATTGCCACGAACCATCTTTTGGGTTTGTTTTTTTATCTTTAGTTTTTGCCGACCGGCTACGCCGGGCTATGTTATCTCTGTTTTCCGTGGGCCAAGTGAAGCGCATGTTCTATTCTTTATGCCGCACGTGTTATCTCCTCTGATAGAGAGAGTGTTGTGAACTAACGTCACCAGCGTAGAATAATCTTCTATGATCTACAGTGTTCTGGACGCAATTCCACTGTTTGAGAAGCCCTCGAGCCGAGAGATAAATGACCGCAGAGCAGACGCCGCGGCATTCAACTCGCCGACCCTCGCCTTCACACGTCACTTTGTTGACTGCTGCTTCGCCGCCTGTGCTCCTTTCCCCTAACCCTATTGGCTAAAACTACTTCTCTCTCTAAAACATAGTCACTCTAAAAAAAGAATATTAAATTTCAAACACTTATCCGTTTTCGTCGTCGATGCCTCCGCCGCTCGCATCGCCTAAAGCGGCTTACCCCGGTATGGTCGCGCCATCTAGGTTCACTAACGGTAAACAAGGCTTCTCGATCGGCTGCAGGGCGGTCGGTTCCTGTGATGTCATTGCAGACCACAAAAACGCACGATTTAGCGAAAAAGTAAAAAATTTAACTTGAAATAATTAATTTCTCAGTAAATAAAGCATCATTTGCATTCGGACAAGCGCTGGGGGCACTATAAAGCACAAAATCTTTCGAATAACGGAAACTGGTATTTTGTCTTCATGGCTCCCTCAAAGGGGGGGCCCTACTCTCTCGCGTTTTTTTAAAATCTGGAATGCCTTCAGAACATAGTGAACAAGTTCATCCAGTATTTATAATAGGAAGTCATACTTTAGCCGAATATACTGCTCTGCGCCTAGATAACATATAAACTTACTCAAAAAATGTTGCTCTCTTTCCAAGCATAGAGGTTATTCGCTCGTGTGACGTCATTCTAGATTTATGTCGGCGATTCTCCCGCTGCTATCGCTTCAGTTGCACCAAAAGAGCATTCGATTACTTCTTTGAAGGAAGTCACAACAAAAGCAAAGCTGAAACTGGAAGGCGTATCTGCTGTAGCGAGCCCATCCCGCCATGTGGGCGATAACTACAGCTTTCGGGGTGCTACCAAGCACGAAGGAACAGTGAAGGCATTTAGCAGAACTATTGCAGGGTCCTTCTGGGAATTTACCTTAAGAATAACCCCTGACCCTTAAGCATCCTGCGGATGCTAAGCGGATGTGATGATTACGTGCGCTTTCGTAACTTACATTGTTTATGCCACCATTCTTACAGCTAAAAAAATGATATGCGTCAAATTTAAGCCCAAAAACTCGTTTTGCAAGTTCATAAGCCCTGCCTAACTTTCGTTTGCTTTTCCCGCACTAGAATCTATGACTTAATACGGGCACATCGGCCCATAATACGTCATAGGCTCTAGTGCGGGAAATGAGATAATGGGTCGCATGGCCATTCTGTTTTTTTTTTCTAATTATATAGCTTATTTGAGCGAAGGTTAGGTTAGAAGTTGTGTCAGTATGATTCTAACGAAGCAATGTTTCGACTGGGCCAAACGTGTTTTGTCTGTATGGCCCTTTAAAAGCGGGGTTTTTTTTCGACGTAACCGTGAACGGCAAGTAAAACAACAGAAAATATATTTTATCAGTACATGATGCGAGTGAAATCAAACAGGTTTAGAAGAGGAAATGAATAACTCGTAAGGAAGAATCGCTGCCAAGTGATTACTTAAACTGCAGGTTGAATATGGCAAGTGTAATTAATCATGGCAAGCGGATTCTGCTATAACTGAAGGACGCAAAAACAACAAAAAACCGACCTGCGCTAGACAGACCCGGGGGGTCATCTTGTGTGGTGAAAAGAGTTCTGGTCCAACCCGATGCCCACACCCTTGCTCTCAACAGCTAATCAGGCATGGTGTTAGCGAAGAATGAATAGGCAGATTCATTTAAAGGATACTATATAATCACGGATTGCCGATTTTGTCTTCATTGAAACAGCGAAGAAGGCCTGGCAGATGTCGAAATTAAAGGGATGTGCATAAGTAAAACGTCAGTAGCCCTGAGTGACAAGGAAATTAAGTTGTTAGACGACATGAGATAATGCAAAGTTTAAAGCTTTTTAGTGTTTGTGTTTCTGTGTACGACGTGATAAGTACACATTTGATCATGCGCGGGTGTTCTCAAAGTGGGTATATATCTGTTGAGTGATGAATATGAATAAAAATTCAGTTGTTAGTCTGCGCTGGTCTTCGTGTCATTCGTTCAGTCCTCATTTTTTGTGCGCTCAAGGTACAGTCATGAAAAACCGCAACGATGAAAGACACCCGAAAGACAACTCGTTAAATAAAGAAAAAAAGGCCTCCAGATGAAGAGGATGCAGATGGCAGGATTAAACGGACATTGAAATGTGTGTCGGCCCCGTATAACACCAGGCCGCAGAAAGAATTTTCGCCATTAGGACACGGCCTTATTTCCCCAGTATATGTATTCGCATGACGAAGCCTGCAAGCGAATGTTCCCCCCCAAAAAATTCGTAGTCGCCAACCACCGAATTCCCACGATTGGGCGCCGCTATGGGCAAGCACGCTTGTTATCTCTGACTCCTTTCTCTGACGTTGGCTTGATTTTTGCTATATTCATTTGCTTGGTTTCGCTTTGCTTTGTAAGGGTCACATGGCCTCGTCGGAAATTTCTTTGCCTTTAGCCTTCTCAGCCGAGACAATAGTCATGCAAGAATTGTCTCGAATAAATGCAAGCCTACAAGCAAAACTACATTGTATTGAAACAGCCTCTACGACAACTCTTCCGCTGTGTCCCCTGAAAATTCTACATGTTCGCAAGACTAATAGTAAATACTTAACTGTATAAAGTAACATAGAACATTTACATGTCACAAAAACTAACCGCAAGTTTATTCTAGAGTTATCGATTTATTTCCACATTAATTTTCTAGCAACTTCTTTATTGCAGTAACCCATATATAAACATATACTTCCCCATTCTCCTCGTAAAAATAAGGAAGATAAAAAGATCGCTGTTTCTTCACATTATTGTCAAACAGCTGGACACGATCATTTTTCGTGTCTGGACGTAGCCGCCGGTGTACTACCCAGGAAACGAAGCATATCCAAGTTGAGTACTGATTCTCGGGGGAGGTGACGTGATTGCAGGTTTGTAAGAAAAATAAAAATATTGACCATTTTTTTCCAGGGCTGGGTGACTTCAGCATACCTAACCCCTCTCGTAGGAAAGTGTAAAGAAATATTGTATTTGGTAATTTTGTAATATATTGCAGGAAAAAGGAATTCGATTTCAAGGATCGTTACTCCTTAACTGAGTAACTGAAAAATTACTGCATTACAATAAAATGTAATCTATTGCAAGTAATTTATTGCTTGTGGCGCATTACGTGCAAATGTGGACACCACCGATCTCGCTGTTATTTTCTTCTACAACGAGAAAAAAAAACTTTATTGAAATGGTCCTGTATGGGCGCCCGCCAAGCTTGAGAGTGTTCCTGTAGTCCATGATACCCTGGCCACCCGGGCCTTCTCCACTACGGTACGCTGAGAAGAGAGGTCGGATGTGGTGAGCTGGGCCGCCCACTTCTTGTATGTGGCATGGGGATAAGGAGTAAGGAATGGTGTTGACATTTTCATGCTAAATGATATCACGTGCCTCGTTTGAGGCACTATTGACAAGAGTCGGGGTATGTGGTGAGGTTAATGGCATGGATTAAGGTATTCTAGATGTGAAAGGTCGTCTCCAGTCATTGGAAGATGGTAGCTTCGGTTTTCGAGTGGGGTCGGTGGGGTGCAAAATCAGGGAAATATTCGAGCAATGACAGCCCGCACAAAACCAAAGCAGTGAATTCCTGCCAGTTGCCTCCGCAAAATTACGCAAATAATTACGCAAATTACGTAAATAATGAAGAATTCGCTGTGGGTGCACCCTCGCAAGCACATTCTCTGAACAGGGTCAGCAACCTTTCGAGGTGGAGGGTCGAGTTGCATGAAGCCGACGTGGCAAGGGCCAGGCGGTAAACCGGGGCGTGGGGAGGGCCCGGTGCAGACATTGAAGGAAGTGCAGACGTTATCTGGCCAAGCGTAAAGATTGGTGGTAACGCCGACTGGAAGCGATCTAACTTTCTTCGTGATAGGCTACTCCGATGCAGCAATCAACATGCGAATTGTGCGTTGGAGTAGTCTATCAGATTCCCCTTTCATGCGGCAAAGTTTACGTCGGACAGACTGGCAGGTGTGTGAACGTGAGGTTGCGCGAACACAAAATTTCAATTAAGAATCACGCAAGCGGACATCTCCCTAATCATTGCTCGGCGTGCACGTGTAAGCTACTCTGTAAGCCACTCGTCAAGCAAGTTAAGATATTATGTAGGTGCAAGAATAGCCGAGCAAGAGAGATTCGCGAGGCTTACCATATCAGGAAAAAGGGAAATGACTGTGTCAGCGATACGTCCATTGTTCTGCACAACAGTGAGATGATGTTTATCGACGAGCGTTTGTGAAATTGCTCACATGTTGTTGATGTGTTATGTTTTGCCTTTGTTTTTGTTTTTCGCGTCTGCGCAATGATAGGGCCGTATGTATTTATGTGTGTTTCTGCGTGTAATAAACTTTCGTTGCAAGTCTGCACCTGTCTTTGTGTACCTCTCTCTGTGTAGCGTCTTACATAGCACAGTTTACCCATTCTGAGAAAATGCACCAACTCGCCCAACAACAAGGCCTTCTAAACTAAATATTGGTTTCATGTCAGTAGTGCCGCAAGAATATGTTTTGGGACCTCTGCTTTCATTATTTAGAAACAATATTTTTTACCATATATATCGCCGTGTTTCATGGTACACCGATGATTGCCGCATTATTAGTGGCTTTACCTGTGAAGCTGACACCTTTCAGTTGCAAATAACCTTAACTGTTGTTTACTGGTGTGATTCATGTATTGTGACTGTAAACCTTTCCAAGAGTAATTTAATGAGGTTTACGAACAATAAACAGCCTCACAACACAAACTGCGTCATGGACGGCACTACCTTCCATCTCGCAACAAAATACAGATATCTAAAACTCCATTTTTGTCAGAAAACCTGTCTTCGAATGCTCTTAACACTGATACTAGTCGCGTGCTACAATTTCTGAGGCACAATTTTATACAGGCGCCAACAAAGGAGAAAAAAATGTCACACATCTCGAATGGGCATCCCATGAATACGCTTGCAGTGCCTGGGACCCCTCAACAAAATGTAATAAAGAAGCTCTGGAACCTCTGCACATACGGGAAGCACGCTCTGTGAAAAGCCATTCTAACTCCACCGTGGGATCAGCCGGCATTCCTAAGAATTGCAACGGCCTCTGCTGGTCTACCGGCACAAGTACGTCCGCGTGTTCCTATTTAACGCAGATTTAGCAACAGAACTTGCATCGACAAGAAAAAATATATCAGGCAATCTACCTATGTGTCCCCTCATGATGACCGTTCTTTAAATTCTGTGAATATTCCATTCAAATTAATTTCATTTATTCAACATCTGAGCGATATTTTGAGCACAGGCAAAACCCCATAATGGCTCGACAGGACCTGCGCCCCAATGCATGTCACTCAGCACGGCCAAAAGAAGGCGGCTATGATCAATGTATTCAAATATGCGTTTTTTACAAGAACCACGCATGAGTGGAACAGCGTGCCGGAATAAATTGTACGGGCGCTTTTCTCATAGTTTGTTAAAAATTCACCCAATTCTTTGTTAAAATACTGCTTACTGTACATTCTCGATGCGCGCCATATTTCTTGTTTCTTTTTGTTTAGCTTCCCTGTGTAACCAGTAGCACCAGAAACTTTCTTTGTTGTTGAAGTTTCATATTCTTTTCCAGTTGCGCTGCAATGCCTTGTTTCTTACAGCGTAAACACAATTTGTTCGGTTGGTAGATTTCTCTCCGCCACTTTTTCGTTTATTGTTGCCCAGTGCTCATTCTGCCCTCTAACATAATGCCCGTGAAGGTGATGTAGGTACTAGTAAACAACCAAATAAATAGGTCATCGCTCGGCAACGCCATTATGGCCGTATACCCACGAATGTACACTCATCATCATAACTACTGAACGCTAACGGGTTAGCGACCGTCTAAAATTCTCGATCAAAGAAAGATATGCGAGACGAAACGAAACGAACAAAATACTCAACCCGGAAAATTTCCTCGGCCGTAGAGGGTTACCTGAGCCACGCGAACATTGCCTCCGCAGTCCAACGCTGCATCCGGAAGCCAAGCAGGGCTGCCTCCATGCCGCGACCACGTCTACGTTCCCGCCAGCGCATCCACTTGAGTTTTAAAGGCCACCCCGGCAGTGCGCGGCATCTTACAACACCGCCGCGCCCTGTGACTGACGATTCGGAGAACGCATAGCGTGAGACGGTTGAGTCTAGAAAGCGCAATATTTCCAAGGGTTGGTAGGGCTTCGACGCGCAACCAGCGAGGGACCCCGCACAATAGAGGCAACGGCTTCCCATTGTTACAGCGACTCACGGAAGGAAGCCCCCACATCGTGGCACCTTTACGTTTTCCTTTATTTTATCATCGACCTCTGTCAGCTAGCCGGTACCGCGAATGCCCTGGTCGCTTCGCGATAGCCACGCTGCACACTTACCTGCGCTACCAGATTATTGTGGGCACCATATCCCTTGAAGAAAAAGACGTCGCCGCACTAGCAGAAGAGGTGTCAGTTGGCCAGGGAAAGACTGTGGTTGTAGGTGCTGGAGCTCCTTCTCCCCTCTTCTTGCTCCTTCCTAAACGTCCTCTCTCGTTCCTCTATAACCGTTTTCACTCAGCGCGGATCCATCATAGTCCACTCACAGTCCTCTTTTGTGAAGAAGACGGAAGTTCTCGCTATGATAGCTTTGAACTACCACAACCCGCGATACGCGTTTGAAGTGCACCGTCACTAAACGGCACCACGGCCTTCCGTTGACACCACTGAAGCGATGTTGCTAGCGAGCAAAGAAAGCACGGTAGATGATGAACGACACGACAACTTCCAGCTCATACACACGCACTAGAAACCATTGACTGTAAAAAATATCAGCGCCGGCTTTGAAAGCGATATCAAACCAAGCGAGTTGCTAGATTCCTGTCGGTGTCGCGTACGCGGAGACACCGGCGTCCGTAAGAGACGAAAAGTAGCGATACATCGGCGTCGATAAGGCTCGTATGGCGTCCACGCAGTCTTCTAAGTAACATAAATGGAACAAAAAGCTGGGAGAGTAACAAAAAACATCCGGGAGACCCGGGTAGAGAAAAACAAAAATGGAAAGCAGAGAGAGTCTCCCGGCAAATTCTTTTGTTTACCCTGGTAACGGTTGTCATGGGATCAGGCCCCGTTCTGTGTTGCTCCCCTGACGGCGCCGCCACAGAGCGGTCAAGTTGGGCCGCCTGCGGGCGCCGATTTTGTTGGCGCCATTTGAGCGCCACTCAAGGAAACCAAAAGTTCATGGAGTTCTCGTTATTACCGGGCTTTTTGGATATTTCGTTTCTTTTTGTGTCGTCAAAATGGAGCCTTCGAACTGGCGGTACTTAAAGCCGTACATTATGAAAAGCCCCTTTTCACGTCACACCAGCCACAGTCGCCAAGCAAGCAGTAATACATTGACTCCTATTCAAGAACTTCAAACCATTGTCGAACTTGATAGTTCATTCTTTAAGCATTTAGCGAAAACTTGCTCTTTTTGGTGCTCACATGCAAGGTACCCACAGGAAAAAACATGATAAATCAAGCCATTCCTTACTATACTATAAATCTATAAACTATACTATATACTATAAACCTTACTATAAATCAAGCCATCCCTTACTCACTATATATTTTGCATATTTGTTTCCAGAGAGTTCAAATTCGAAGCCGCAAAACTGAAGCCAAGCCACATTTTAGGCGTTCTGCACCTGTGACGGGGTTTGTTTCCGTACAGTTTAAAATTATGAGCAACTAATTCATGTCAGTGTATTCACAATGCCCCTAAAGCTAAAAAATTGAGGCGGTTAATTCGCCTGGTAAAAAAGCATCCGCCTGTTTACGAGTGTGTGTGGTGTACACGTGCATTCACTTACAAAATCTATATTATTTACAAGACTTCAACAATGAACACTAAGAGACTTAATTACACCCATTTTAACCTGAAACTGTCAAATAAATGCAGATTTGTTAAACCAGTTGGTTTTTTTTTCGGTGTTCTTTTTGCTTTTATTCCTGTATGAAGGACGACAGTCTTTCTTGCGCTACTTCAACGAAGAAATTTTGGTCTGTCTGTCTGCCTGTCTCTTACTCGATTGAGTCACCGGACCAAAGTGGAAAGCTGCACAATAGTCTTATTACTCACCGCCAAATCTAAACGTCTAAGTCCGGTGTTAGTGTTCACACGTGTCAATATTGTTGTACAAGAACAAGTCATTACGCAAATATAAAGCAAAAAATCAATACAGAAGTGATATTTGCAGTGTTCCTTTATTGAAAATTTTATGGATGCTTGGTTTTGGTAAAAGCAAATGAAATACTACATCAACGGCAGAAAAGCGTCGCCTGCTGTTGCCAGCGCTGCCTCCTCGTGGCATTTAAGAAATCAAACGAGAACATCAACGAAAGGCTCCACTAGATGGGATGCACATTCCCCTGGAACGCTTGTGGAGTTGGGCAACATGATTCCATAAACCTTGAAGTAGGATGCCTCCATTCACGCGCGTCACCGCCGTACGGCAGCGCTGGCCGGCATCTAGGTACCCGACTTCGAGCAGTGGAACGCGGTAAATTTAAATTCACTTCAGTAAACATCTAGCGTGATATCTTAGGAGGAACGTGATGAGAGAGGAACAGCATTAGAGGTTAGCGAGAAAGAGGAGCGAGGTGTTTACTTGCCAGGGCTCCAGTCGACTATCGTCTTTCGGCGACATTTGCAACGAAAGGAGCACATACGTGGCTATCTTTTTTCAGAATTCTTTTGCCACGCATCTTAAAATGTAAAAATATTAAAAGAAAACATTGTTTTGAGTGCTTTGGCTTTTTTCGGACAGCCCCTACACATCCAATTTGCGCACTGTCTTCACGATCCCTGAGGTCAGGTTGGAATTTTGTGAGGGGGCGGACGGGTGAGTTGAAGTGCGCATATGATGCTGTGATATTGGTGTGGCGTCAAGCTCAACATGATGACAAGCGCTAACAGAACACGAGACGTAAACAGTGAAGATGACAGCGCCAGTGACGTCCCCACCCTTCCTGTCTCTTATTTTGTTTTCGCTGGCCATTATGAGGTATTCCAACTTTCTTAATTCGCTCCCTGTTACAGCCCTGCAAGACTGTAGCCTAACGTGTTTCCTTTCGTCTGTCACTGGTTTTCGCGTCTGCATATCTTTGTGTCGGACTCGTACAGCCTGTGTGTTCTAGAAATACCAACAGGGAGTTAAAATTGTATAAATCATCGCGTTTAAATCATTATTTATTCTAGTAATAGTCTGTATACATTTTCTCAAAGTATACCCCGGAAAACCATGAAAGAGCCTGCTTTAAAAAGAACCACTCCACTGAACACAACAGGAATGTATGTAGCCAAAATGCGGGGCACACATGCGCCTATAAATTAAACGGGCACAGATGTTTGAGGTTCAAAATGGATACTAATCCCTCGTTTACGCAAAGTAGTAAAATACGCTGAAAAGTTCCAGATAAGCGGAGTTTCGAGTTAACTGACGTGCCGAAAATTTTGGTCAGGTCTCTGAAATAAGAGCTTATTGTGGTAACAGAAGCTACACACCGCAGGGTAGCTTTCGAAACAAAGGCAAAAAAGTCCGCCGGAAAACCGAATTTGTAATATTACTGAACAAAGTATTGCCTGATGACGTGATGCTCGCCTGTTTTGCTGTTGTTTTGGCCCCAAAAAAGCGTTGTCGAGCTGCTCAATGCATTAAATCAATTCTTGGTCACCACCGCTACATTATACCTAGTGGCGAAGCAGGTGCCGCATCTTTGTTGTTTTTGTCGTTGTAGACACTTCCGGAGGCTCTGCTTCGTCTTCATGATCAGCTACATCGTCCAGAGCTTTCTTCAACAATCTAGGCGTCGGACACCATTTCGGTAACGAGAACATCGGTCTCGTACTGAGTAAATTTGCCGTTCACGACCGCGTTCCGCGGGTGGTGGGAGCGTTAGAAGGGACACCTTATCAGAGGCATGTATTAGCGGACTTTGCCTTGTATCCTCTCTGTCAACATGTCGAAATATCCGCAGTCCCCTTATGTATTGGTCAATTGTAGATAGAGAAGTGTTGAACTGTGAACTGTGTGAACTGTGAACTGGGCATTGGGGTGAACTGTGTGGAGCGGACATGACTAAGGTGGGGTTAGAGATTGTGAAAGGCTGCTTGTGCTATTAGGGAACAATGTGCGAACAGGAAGTGTACGGTGCGCGGCCAACGTGTGAAGTGTACGGTGATGAAGAAACCGATGGTGAAAAATGGGTGACGACTGTGGGGAACAATGAGTGCGCCAAGAATGAACAGAGGCTCTGGGCTTAAAGTTAATTTTTACCTCCCTGAGAGAGGTTGGGGAGAAGTTTTTTTTGGGAAAAACTCTTGAAGAGGGGGGTACTGTCATGAGTAAAGGACAATCCCCGCGACAACGCCGAAGAAGATCGAGGAAGAGGAGGGGGAAGGAGAGAGATCGAAGCAGGGGCGGAGGAAGACACTGGGCTCCCGAAGAGCGAAGCCTGGGGTGACCTAGACCAAGACACCGACGTCGCCATACAAGCCTGGGCGGGAGCGGGCCGACGACGCTTCGGCTCCGGTCTCCCGACGGTCCGCCAACCCACGTCTTGGCGGCTCCAGCGGCGACGGGTGCGTGTCTGCGGTCAGCATCGTATCGTCGTCCTGTGCTACGACGGTCCCGATAACGGCAAGGTCCTCTGGAGTACCAGCCTCTCCACGCTAGCCACCCAACATCGCGACGACGGCACGCGGGTACCAGCTCTTCGTGGCTGCCTACGTCAACCACCAGATCCACAAGTCAACACCTCCAAAATATGTAAGCCTCACCTGGTGCAGCGTTCCGGGACATAGTTGTGGCTGTTAGGGAGAAGTGTCTTAGAACATTGTGTATATTTCATCGTCGACAGTTCGATAGCTTTATCTCGTGTATGGTTTTATTAACTGGTTTTGTTTGCTTCGAGCTTTGCAGTGTCATAAATGTCTTTTGTTAACCTGGCCTTGTTTCCCATTGCCTTCTTCTTTGCCGGTCGAGACTCGTGACATTAATATTTGGCGAGCCTGCCAGGATTCTTGGCATACCAACTGCCAGGATAGGCCCAGTGTCACGTGTCTTGCCAGCTTAGAAGAATGGATTGGGGAAAGGTGCTATCGTTAGTTGAAACCTTCGGGTTAAACAAAGATCAGGCATTTCGAATAATTGAAGAAGAGAGTCAGAAAGAGCGGGAAAAGTTTGAGGGAGAAAAAAGAGAATTGGAAGAGCAGATACAACAGGCAGAGGCACAGCTGCGCCTTGTGCAAAATAGCGTCGATAAAGCACAGAGCATTGAACCCGCCGCACGTGACATGGAATGCAAGCGCACTGCAGAAAGCGATAATGTGGACAGTAAGACAGATGGAAAAGACACAAACGTCTCGCGGCAGACCGAGGAGGAAGAAGCAGCGTTCAAAGTGCGACATGGGAAACCTGGTGCGTGTGGCATGGCGAAAGGCAAGCCGCAAGAAGATGGGCGCATCGAGAGGGTGCCAGCCGAGGACAGTTTGCTGTCCACAGATGCTTTTGGCGGTTCCTATAAAGACAGAGAGGTCCTCGCACAGCGAGCGAAGACAGACAACGTCTTTTCTGAAATGAGTACTTGTGGTAGTAAGACTACGTTGAAATGCGGAGTTCCTCCTGATATGGAGAAATCTACCAGTACGGAGGCTAGGGTTACTTCTGAGAAGGGCAGGGAAACCATTGGCCTTGTTACGGCAATCACAGAAGCTGAGCCATTCGCAGAGTTTGCAAATCCACTAGGACCGCACTCTAAAGATGAAGGGTCTGCTGTAGATATAGAGACGCGAAGGAAGGGCTTGTACAGGGATGTCAGGCACGAGCTAGTAGCCGCTGGCAAATATGTTTGGCGAGGCCCACATAAGCAGTCTTGGGCGACCACCAGAAAACAACAACATGCATCCTCAAGAAAGAGCTCGGGGCAACGAGAAGAGGAGAGCTGGACACGTAGACAAGTTCTGGAGTGCCAGCGTAGTCCTCTCGCGAATGACCGGCAAACTGGAAAACTGCACAAGCTATCCCACGCAACCAGGCGGACATCTAAACGACTCACCACAATGCGACGCAGCAAAAGCAGGTTCGAAATTGAGCAACAGCAAGGTCGGCCACGTCAAGGGAAATCAGTTGTGTCACAAGCCGAAAGAACTGTCCAGAGAATTCCGCGTGATCACAAAAAGGGGATGATCAGATTGTGTCAGTACCTTAAGATACCGTTGAGAGAAAGCTCATGTGACAGCTGTGGAAAAGGTCGAAAGAGAGCTTTTTGGAGAAACCGAAGCGGTTGCTTAGAGAAGGATGTTAAATGGGCTCGCTGGAAGAAGGTAAAGATGAAATAATCGGCTTAAAGACCTGACGGCAAGCACGGACTGGATACGGCGACAAATAGGACTCATACAGATGGAGGACAATTTCATTGTGTGCAAAGGTTAAGTCGGAATTGTAGTTGCACGACGAAAAACCCCGCCGTGTATATGTATTCACAGGTGTGTATTGGTCAATTGTAGATAGAGAAGTGTTGAACTGTGAACTGTGTGAACTGTGAACTGGGCATTGGGGTGAACTGTGTGGAGCGGACATGACTAAGGTGGGGTTAGAGATTGTGAAAGGCTGCTTGTGCTATTAGGGAACAATGTGCGAACAGGAAGTGTACGGTGCGCGGCCAACGTGTGAAGTGTACGGTGATGAAGAAACCGATGGTGAAAAATGGGTGACGACTGTGGGGAACAATGAGTGCGCCAAGAATGAACAGAGGCTCTGGGCTTAAAGTTAATTTTTACCTCCCTGAGAGAGGTTGGGGAGAAGTTTTTTTGGGAAAAAACTCTTGAAGAGGGGGTACTGTCATGAGTAAAGGACAATCCCCGCGACAACGCCGAAGAAAATCGAGGAAGAGGAGGGGGAAGGAGAGAGATCGAAGCAGGGGCGGAGGAAGACACTGGGCTCCCGAAGAGCGAAGCCTGGGGTGACCTAGACCCAAGACACCGACGTCGCCATACAAGCCTGGGCGGGAGCGGGCCGACGACGCTTCGGCTCCGGTCTCCCGACGGTCCGCCAACCCACGTCTTGGCGGCTCCAGCGGCGACGGGCGCGTGTCTGCGGTCAGCATCGTATCGTCGTCCTGTGCTACGACGGTCCCGATAACGGCAAGGTCCTCTGGAGTACCAGCCTCTCCACGCTAGCCACCCAACATCGCGACGACGGCACGCGGGTACCAGCTCTTCGTGGCTGCCTACGTCAACCACCAGATCCACAAGTCAACACCCCCAAAATATGTAAGCCTCACCTGGTGCAGCGTTCCGGGACATAGTTGTGGCTGTTAGGGAGAAGTGTCTTAGGACATTGTGTATATTTCATCGTCGACAGTTCGATAGCTTTATCTCGTGTATGGTTTTATTAACTGGTTTTGTTTGCTTCGAGCTTTGCAGTGTCATAAATGTCTTTTGTTAACCTGGCCTTGTTTCCCATTGCCTTCTTCTTTGCCGGTCGAGACTCGTGACACCTTATAAACGTCTCGAGATAAGGGGTGGGGGGCGCTAATACATAGCGCCAATGGAAGGTAAATGCACGGCGAAAAAAGGCTTCGACCCAACAGATATATCGAGATATCCCAGTTCGAGTCAGCGAGAGATTACTGAAGCTTGTTGTAAAATCCTCCCCTCTATCCAACTAATCGAGCTAAACTTCAGTGACGCGTGAAATAATAAGAATACTGTGATGCAGAAAATGTAATTCCGAAAGAAAGGTTGAGCTGATGTTTATTTAAACTCCGGCAGGTCATCTCACTCTCGCTATACGTTATCACGGATAAGTTTGTGCCTGCAAATTTTCTCCGTATACTGCAATGCAATGTAATGTAATGCAGTAATGAACCGAAAGATATTTTGCTTTGGCCTAACACGGTGAATCACGGTTCAAAGTAACCTTAAACGGAATGCCGGAAGGTTGCGTTTCAGCTGGCTGCATGCTCCGCTGGTTAGGGAAAAGAAAAAAGAAATTCGCGTGAAAGCAGTCCTGGAACCAATACGCAACGCCGCTTCCTGTCCGCCGTTGACCGGGTGAGTTTGGTTCTTCTTTCGTTGTTAACAGCATTTTTATAGGGCAAGGCGAAAAGAAAATCGCGCGTTATCGTGTACGCATAAAACTCCTGAGGGCAAATCTATGAGTATGTGCAAAAAATCAGTTGGGGAGGAGCTAGTAAAATCGGAAAGAGAGGGGCCCGGTCTATACTCTCGCATCTACCGAGAAATGGTGGGATCGGTGTATTGGAGGTATCAGAAAAGAGTCGGCGCAATGAATCCTTGACAGCGACCATAACACAGGCATTTCGGCTCCCACATGGGAACCTTGTTCACCTGGCGGTTCTGAGTGAGGACGGGTTGGCCGTACGCCCTGGCTAAGTGGATAAAATCGGGAGCAGAAGCGTCTTTGCTTTTGTAAACTTCCATGGTTCAATTCAGTTTTTAATTGTTCTCATGTGTTTTTCCGACCGGACGGCATTCCGTCCAACACTCAGTCTGATGACAATCAAACATTCGCGTAATGTCAATGTCAACGATCCTCACCGCGTAATGGGAGTCATATCGATTAAGCCTCACACCCGCCCACGCGGCTCGCTGCCGCGTGAAGCCCACTGCAGCTGGGCGACACAGAGGCGGGCAGGGGCGAACAGAGGAGCGAGGATGTCGTCGGACTGCGCCCTGTTTCGCTGGTCATCCTTCTTCACAACTTGGAGAGGCACCGACTTTTAAAGACGATAGACTTTCTTGCGCTACTTAAACGCATAAAATATGGTCTGTCTGTCTCAGAAAGAAAATTTATTAATAGCCGATACAAAGACCCGCTGTGCTAAATACTACACGGGTCGCCTAAACTATACACACTGCATGTATCACTTCACGACTCTATCACCCCATTCACTACACACACAGTTCACGGTACAGTTCTCCACAGTATACTAGAACCACTATTACACCAAAAGATCACTGCAGATCGCATCCTCGACAGTTCACGACAACACGTCACCATCAAAAAAACAGCCAATAGGGTAGAATAGACCCTTCTGTCTGTGACTCCATAAAGCCACCCGGCCAAAGTGAAACAGAAGCTGCGAAACAGTCTTATATACCCACAGCCGAATATAAATTCCTACGTCTGGTGGCAATGTTCCTACTTGTCAACACTGTGGAACAAAACAAGACATTACGCTAACATATATGAGGTAGCAAATCAATGCATAATGGATATCTGCAGTGTGCTTTTATTAAAAAATCATGGAAGCTTGGTTTTTGCGATGGCAAATAAAATACTCGTCAACTGCAGAAAATCGTCGCCTAATGTTGGCAGCGCTACTATAGCTCCTGGGACCATTTAAGAAATCAAACGGTAAACGCAACGAAAGGTTCACTACATAGGTTCCACGTTCCGTTGGCACGCTCGTGGAGTAGGGCAACGTGGTTCTATAAACCTTATAGTGGGGTGCCTCGATTTACGCGCGTCTCCCGACGGCATCGAGGTCTCCCGACTTGGCGCAGTGTAACGCGGTAAACTGAAATTGACTTGAGCAAACCTCCAGCGTGTAATCTTCGGAGGAACGAGACCGGAGAGGAACAGCATGAGAGGTGAGCCGGAAAGAGAATTGAGGCAATTACTTCGCAGGCACGCCAATCGACTACCGTATTTTGTCAACAATTGCAACGAAAGGAGCAGATATGCGGCAATTTTCTGACTTTGTGTTGTACGGGGATAAAGGTGATCTCCAAGGTTTTTAGCGAAAACCATGTCATGTAATTCTGCAGGAGAGTAAATGGCGACAGGTCTATCCATGATGCGAACCTCTAATGCATGCTTTCGAAAACTCCACAACAAACGCGAGATCTCAAATGTGGGTGCTGAGTCGGCTAATAAGGGCGGCAACTTGTGTTTTTGCAGCGCTTTCATTAAACAATCATCAGTTGCCGATCTTGCCCAGTTGTATGAGACATGTGGTGCAATTAGCCACGCGGGGAATAGAGCAGTTTATTCATTTTTATTTATTTATTTATTTATTTATTTATTTTTTATTTATTTATTAGAATACGCTCAGGTCTTTACGGCGTTACATGGTGGGGGGAGGGGTACAGTGCATGAAACAGGTAATAGTGTTAAAGTACAGGCAGTAAGAGGACACAAAACAATTTTCAGAAACCAGGTTGTTGCAGTACATATAAAGAAAGTGCAGTTTTGAATGATGCAGTATCTTCAATGAACACATTGTCGTGAAAGTCGTGAAATTTTTCGGTGATTGTGTAAACCTGGTATAACCAGGTTATTTTTCATTAGTCTAACACTGGAAGTACGGGAGTAGCCGGAAAGTATAAATCTTGTTGAGCTGTTTTGTACAGATTGTAGAAGATAAATTAGGTTTTGTTGTGCAGGGTCCCAGATTGCCGAGGCATATTCTAGTGAATTAGTGTCCGATAAAGTGTTAACCTAGGGGAGGATGGTGCATGAGAAATTACTGCGAATATACTGCAACGGTTTGCGCTGCTGCAGGCATAATTATTATGTGTTTGCCATGATACGTCATTGCTGATATGAACACCAAGATAGTTGTAAGGTGTAACGTATTCGAGAATGGCTCCTTTAATGTTGTAGTTAAAGGGCTGCTGGAAATAACGTTTGCGCGTAATGGTCATGCTTTTGTACTTGTTTGTGTTGAGTGTCATGTGCCATTAGCTGCACCATTTTGAGACATTTTGCGAGATCTTTGGTGCTTCTGGCGAGTTGGCTGTGACCTACACATCAAGAGAAGCCTCTAAGAGATCGAAATCGTCATGAAGCCATCACGCCTAAGTCGCAGACGGGCAAACACGCCTGACGACCAGCCCACGGGAATCGGTGCACAAAGGTAAATGCCCGCTTTCTTGGTAGTGAAATGTGTGTCCTTTTCTAGTTCGCTGTGCATATTGTTACGCGGCAGCAGGGCAGAGATGGGACGAGCCATGGTTGAACGTAAAGAGGCACATTTACAAACAGATGCGTCTACGTGGCAGCCACCACAGAGTCCAGCCAGGTTGCGTGCTGCCCATTGCTCAGTCATCGTCTGCGGTGTGTCACGCCATTGCGCCATGGGACATTTCCCTTCCACGTCCTGTGACAATATCTTAGATATTTGCACAGAGAGAGCCACTTGGTACAACATATTTCACATTGGTTGCTTTTTTTTCAGTAACCATGAACGCCCAAAAGAGTTTGCTTAACTTTGCAACACATGATCGATACGACCCTATCGCTCAACAAAAGATTGGAGAAGAAATCAAAACTAGATAGAAATCCCCCCCCCCCTTTTACGGACACCTCAGAATGTGCTTATTCACGTTTTGTTGTTTGTAAGTACCACACTCGCATGATGACAACTATTATGTTCCGTTTAGCTTTACACGTAGCTATACTTGCCGTAGTGCGGGGCCCTGACAAAGTCTGCCCATAACAAGTGGGTACAGCACACATGGGGTAATTCGTTATTTGATATAATTAGTGCACCGCGGAGTTTTACACGGCTAGGAATGCCCGCATGCTGTCTACACACGGGCTGCTACCGCAGGCGTGTGGTTATAGAACGCGGATTGAACTCGTGTCTTTGGAACTGTCCCGAAATAAATCAAGCGACGTAAGTGCACTCACACGATGCATACATACGGGAAATTTTGTCTCAGTTGGTGTCGATCACTCACGGTGTTATAACAAAGAACATGGGATCTCACAGGAGAGCTGTAGTCACAAAAAACGGCGCGCGCTGACCTAACAAATGGCGCGCGAGTTATGCTAACGCGGGAAAATTGAACTCAATTTAATTATTACTTCTCATAATCAGCCACTTCAGCGGGAAGTTGAAGACCGTGATAATTACGAATTCTATTCTGAAGATGAGCCATTCGAACCACAACATTAGGCCGCCGTGGATCCGGCGGGCCTATGGTTTTCTGCCAGAATAACATCATGTTTCTTTGAAATTACTTTGAAGGGGTAATGCAGACAAACTAGAAATTTGTTTTATGTGAAAGATTTAGTGTTTTACATGCCCCCAGTGCTTGTACGGCGCAAACGATTCTTTATTCACTGAGAAATTTAACATTTTAAGCCATATTTCAATTCTCCCTCTAAATCGTGTGTTTTCGTGACGTCAACAGTGACTTCGCCATAGCAGGGCCTTAAAACTAACGATAGACGGCTGACCAGGGCTGCTATCACCTAACAGGCGGCCGTGTGTTTATCTAGTTTATCGCCCAATATCATAGATGGCGCTGCAATACAGCTAAAGTGCCAGTGTTCGCAATTTGCTTCTGTCCGGACTTCTGTGCCTACAGTATTTTTATTAGGGTTCATACTAATCGTTTCCGGAAACGTAACTTATGGCTCGACAAACATGGTCATGAAAGTGACCGTACCGCTGGTGTCAGTTGACACTTGTGTCAGACGAGTCCGACGCGTCCGACGGCTGCGTAAAGCAGTGTCAGCCGGCAAAGTGCCGCACTAAATGTTGAGGTGCGTGCGTGTTTTTTCGTAGCTTTCATTGTTCAGCCCGCAATTCTTACTTCTATACAAAGAATGTGTTCTAAATTTAATCGCAAATAGCTATTTCGGGAAACTTATGAGCCCTGACTAATTTGCGTTTGCTTTTGCCGGCCTCAGCCAATCGCAAAGCTGGCACATGTGACATGATAGGTTCTGTTGCGGGAAATGAGCTGGGGGTTCGCATGGCCATTCCCTTTTTAAAGCAAAGCTTTCTACCTCTACCAGCCAACGGTTCTTTCGTGGCATGCGTGTGGTCCTTAGAAAGATTTCTAGGGATTATAGCGTGCGGAACGAGAAACCACCAACGCGGCTGGGGAGGCAGAGGGCGCTTTTCACTCACGGAGCACAGTGTAGATGGAGCGGCGATACGGCGCTACTACCCAACGTTCCCCGTGCTCACCCCGGCGTGCGCGTCGGCGGGACCCTTCCCTCAGCTTTGTCGTCTGCTTTAGCGACGATGTTGCGCCTGTTTTGGCGCAGCTTCGCGTCCATTGCGCTCTTACTTCGCACGGCTTGATTAAGTTGTTCCACAGCCCCTCCTGGGTAACGGAATGAAGCAGTCGTACGGCAAAGACACGTTAAAGGAGCCATGAAGAGAAAACACAAGTTTGGTTCATTCGAAAGATTTGCTCGTTATAACCATACTGACACCACTTTTAACACAAACTTCGCTCAAATAAGCTACATAATTAGGAAAAAAGGGAATGACCATGCGACCCACCAGCTCATTTCCCGCAACAGAACCTATGATGTCACACGAGAATGCTCTGCGATTGGCGGAGGCCGGCAAAAGCAAACACAAGTTAGGCAGGGCTTACCACTTTGCATAGTGAGCTATATCCCCGTTAAACACACTGCACATTCCTTTTATGACACTAAGAACGGTGGAGTAAACGGTTGAAGTTCCGAATAAACACGCGAGCGTGTAAGCCAATGCGTACGAAACTACCGCCAGCCGAACTCGACATCTCGCCGTCGCCACCGTCGCGCAGACGAATTTTCGGGTTCGAGGCTCTTCGGGGCCAACGAACCGTCCCAGCACGCACGGCCGCGACCTTGCTTGGTATCGTAATCCCTTCACAGGAGGTTGGCAGTCATATCGCCAACCAGCAAAGGTAAAAATAGAAACGAGGGGAGTAAGGAACAGCAAGCAGCGACGAGATAGTGACAGTCGTCGCAGAAGTTTTGAAATGGTATTGGCTTGCTGCTGTTGTTAGGAGCTCGTTTCCAGTTTACAACCACTGAAAACTTCAGTTTGTTTGAGTACTTTACAATGAAATTTCGTTGCTGCGTTTTGAAATGCCCATGTTGTACGGGCAAATCGTCGAGGGAGTGCGACAACCCCGCCGGTGAGGAGATCTCCTTTCATGTGCTGCCCAACGACGAACCTCGGCGAAGCAAGTGGCTACGTTTTGTGAACTTTGCAAACGGAGGAGAAAGAGAGCTAAAGGAAGTACGAGTGTGCTCGCTTCATTTCCGAGGAAGTGATTACGGCAGGGACCCTTACGTTAGCTCACTCCTGGGACATGCTGGCGCTCGTCACCGACTTCGTCAAATCGCCGTCAAAGCGCTCTGACCTTGGGGGAAAAAATGCCGTACACACGGCGCATTGACGCTCGTATCTTTCTGGTCGGAGCAGAGAGCTCGCGCGAACGGCTTTCCATACACGACACAGGCCAACTGGCATAAGCGATACTGCTACTGAAATTGGACTATTATTAACCGTAATAAAAATACGGCACATATGTACCAGTCTGTACTCGTCCGTCGCGACGGGGCTGACGAGGCAGCGGTGCCGACGGCTGGGCGTTCGTCTGTTGTGGCGATCGCGGAATGGTCGCTTTCCGGTCCATCCGCGTATCTCACAACTCCTGCCGCTCGTGCACTTAGAACCATTGAGCGTTCGAGTGGTGTGAGGTTGTTAAATGCAAGCCCGAGCTTCTCGGCGAGAGTGTTGTTCTCCCGATCAGGCGATTCCATGACTAGAGCTGCGGGTGCACTATGTTTTACTAGTATTTTTAAAATGGCCGCCGTCTCGGTTTCGGCACGAGTTCCGGTTCCTCTTTGATTCCCGCGTGTGGGTGCTATATGGAGTCGACATTCTAAGTATCTGTTTCATGTACCGGCTCATATGACGCCATTGTTCACGTCACGAAATGTACAATTTAGCGGGAGCTTTAAAAATTTGGCTTAAATTGCCTTATTTCTCAGCGAATAAAACATCGTTTGCTTCCGGGAAAGCGCTTGGGGTGCTATGAAAGACCTAATCTTTCGAATAAAACAAACTTTTGTTTTCTCTTCATGGCTCCTTTAAGGATTGGTTTGCAGGGCGGGAAAGCAAAATGTCGAGACCACTTACAGACATCTGGCCGCTAGTGAAACGCCACTTTTTGCGCACTGCTGGTCATGAATGGGACTGCGTTTTCTAAATTGCTGAATACCAATTCGGTTGTGTTTTAACAGCTATTACAAAAGATGAATGGGGCAACTGGCTCTGATAAATAGTGATTATAAAAGTTCCGTCAGCTTTTTCGCAATTCTCAAAATTTTGAAACTATTTAGTTTAAACCTCTATAAATGGAAATCATAGGCTCACGTGCCGGGTTGTGTCGGTGTCTGCGCTTGTGTCGCCCGGTGCTGTAGCCCCGAGCTAACACGTAAGGATGGCTAGATTCCACTGTCTCACCCTTCCAAACAAGCTCCTCTCCGTTTTCTTTCTTCCGACGCACGGACTGGTCTACAGCGGCGGCGACCGCCGCTCGAGCCCGCCCGTGGCCGACGTGCTGCGCTCGGGAGGGCGCCCTCGCGAATACAAGGTAGAATCTCTGGCAAAATCTCTGGTTTCACTCTTTCTAGAGCCACGTGTGTTAATTCAAGTGACGTCGCATAAAGAATTGTTGTCGGGGACGCTCACAGCTTTGCTTTCCAACCAAATTCACAGCGTGGGTTGGAGCCAATTTTTTCTCATAATTATATAGCTTATTTGAGCGAATTTTACGTTAAAAGTGCTGTCGTATGATTCTATCGAGGCAGTCTTTAAATTTAATCAAACTTGTAATTTGTTTCATGGCCACTTTGATGCAAGTAACTCGAAGGAATGCAAAGTCGCAAAGCACCAACCCTCGTGTTTCGTTTCCGGACACCGACTGAGCCAATGCGGCCAAACCGGCCAATGCGGTTTCTTGCCGTGCACACATTTTTATTCGCGGTGGAAACACGTTCACATCACGGCTTGGGAACAATTTTTACTTACTGTAGCCTATCTTAGACTACACAAACGCAACTTAGTACCGGCGTTCTTTTAAAAAGTTTTTTTTTAAGGATTGGTTAACAGTGGTTTTTATGATTGCAAAAAAGAAAGGCAATAAAAACAGCCCCCAAGAAACGCACACTGTATTGACAGATGGCGCGCGAGCAGTGAGAATACTGGAAAAGGGGAATTGATTTGCACAAAACTCTATGAGGGTAGTTCCGCAAGGTGGCTGGGAGGGGGACATAGGAGCTGTAGATTACGTTGCAGGGAAGGCCGAATCATGATTTGTGACGATATTAACAGCGGAGCGTTTTAGGTTTAAGCTGCCTCCGGTGGCGTTAGCGAAAAATACCAATAGAAACAACTCCTTTGGCGTAAGGCGCCAGGCACGACCTTCACGTAGCTGCGTACGCGGCGCCAAGCGTCGCCTATAGCTGCGACGTCACTGCGCCGAAGCAGT
Source organism: Haemaphysalis longicornis (assembly GCF_048455015.1). Lineage (NCBI taxonomy): Eukaryota > Metazoa > Arthropoda > Arachnida > Ixodida > Ixodidae > Haemaphysalis > Haemaphysalis longicornis. Next base: position 1,242,385 of record NW_027526233.1, read on the forward strand.
GTGTTTCCGCTTTGGCGTCACACAGTGCCTTTTGGCGTCGCCCCGAGCACAATGCTTGGACTCCCGCGAAACATGGATCGGCCCAAGAAGCATGTAAATACCGAGGAAAAAGAAGCGTAACGCGAACGCCGTCGTGTCGCAGATCTAGAACATATAAGACAGCTACGATGCGTGCACGAGTATCGATGCGGCGGAATACCGCCAGTTAAACACCTATGCTCTGGTGGTCACGGGTAACTCCGCTTGCGCCCCCCTCAGCACGCTCACCATCTTAACTATATACCTCCCTCACGACTGCAAAGGAAGCGGCCATTGCACTGGCCCTCAAACAACGTCCAACCCCGCCCAAGATAGTCACGGACTCAAGCTGGCTCTGGTGCATTTTTTACAGGGGACCATCTCCTCTGAAGCCTTCCGCATCATCCAGAGTAACCGGCCTCAAAAGATGCTGTAGTTTATGTGGACCCCGGCTCATACTGGCCTGCCTGAAAGCGAACTTGCCCATGCCATTGCCTCTCACGCTCCGGGCTGACGTGAGCATCGTCCCCCGGCACGGCGCGCGCTCCTCCAAAGAACGTCTCATCGCGTTCAGTGTCATCTTAGAGCACTACCGACTCTCTTGTCGTACTTTCTGCCCCATCCATTCCTCCCTCACGCCCCAGCAAACCCGCTGTTGGCGACTCTGGCAAACAGGCTCCTTCCCATGCAGAGCTCGTCTACACCACATCCACCCCTCTTCATTGCCGTCTCCCCACCGTCCCGAATGAGTTCAATTAACGCTCCACTCGGGAACATTCCATGTGGGCTTGCCCTTACGACCCCTTCCCTCAAATCTCCAGCAGCGAGCTATGGAGAGAGGCGTTGGGTAGCTATAGCCAGGGGATCCCGGAGGCCCTGGTACGCGGAGCTACCGAAGTCGCAGCTGGCCTACGCGCAGCCGCCACCAACCCTCAGAAACCGTGGCTCAAGTATAACTTTTGTCGCTCTCTCTCTCTCTCTCTCTCTCTCTCGCCTAAGCCATAAAAAACCTAGCAAAGCTTAGCAAAGCCACAAGAAGCTGGGTCGACCCCCCGCACCGCTGTTTCTGCAGCCTTGTACCACTTGTGCAAGCTGCGCCAGTTTTTTTTTTTTTTTTTTTCAGCGAAGAAAGCAGGTACTCGTACAGTTTTCTACTCCGTTAGGGCTCAAGTAAAAAAAAATATCGCATCATTCAGCTTTTCCCTAAAACAGGAATGTACTTCCGAAATTTCAACTCCGTTTGTTCCGTCATTTACTGCTTGGTGGTGATTTCACATATCGGCCATTTTCACTTAGTCAGGCGTACAGCTTCAAACACCACGTTCATATTTGTGATAGGACAAAATTGTGAGGTTAGGTTTTGGGTAACATTTGTAACAAAACCAAACTGGATATATAAACAGGCTGAACTCCTCTTTGGGAATTCGGGAAGACACGTAATTTAACCAAAGACAAAGTATGTCCTTTCAAGGGTTTGTTACTGTAGTGAAACGAACTAAAAGAAGAAAACGAAACCGAACACGCGCTTTGGGGTTTGCTCCAATTACCCCGAGATAAGCATCATCATCATCGTCGTTCGGGGTCACCCACCCCAGACTCTCACGCCTGGCGTCCAATGACAAGCGGCCAGAACAACAAGGAAACTGATGACGCGGGAGGGAGAAGTGGTGCGGGTGGAGTGCTGCGGTGCCACACAGCCGTCCGGCGCCCGGAACGAGCCGGTCATATGCGGTATTATACCCGCACCTACTGTCAGCAGGGGATCAAGTCAGGCGTCGGGAGGGGATCACCGTGCGCCCACAAGGGCTGCGCTTGCTGCAAGTGCGAGAGCACGGAACACAGTGTACAACAGTGGACCTCCATGCGTGACCTTGCCCCGAGTGCCGCGACTGGCCCCTGCCTACGCCGCCACGCGTCAACCGGACTAAAGCGCGAGACACATGGACGACTTGCGCATGCGATTCGCATGCGACTAATCGTTACGACGGTCGCCACGGCTAGTCGTACGCGTATATTTCAAACACATGGTCCGATGCGCGCGTGCGATGCGGCATCGGCGCCGCTCCGCCCACTGTTATTTCTCCATGGTTGCCTCCCGGTTCAGGCGCACTCATGCCGATTTAGATATGTGCAAGAGAAATCAGAGCATGAAAAGAAAACATTTATGGACTTGAAGTGAAAATGAATAGTGTGAGCGTGAACTTGGCATACGAGAGGTTTAGTAAGAGGAGCGGCTGATGTGAGCATCGCCCTAAATTACCCTTTAAGCTTCGTTATCGTTTCTACATTGTGCGGGATCATCATCTCATTTCATCTTCCTCCTCGATGGGTGTGATCATCATCTCCGCTGCTGGAACGGTTGCTGTTCTTTCGTGGAAGTGCCCGGCGCTCGCAAATGAAGCGGACCTCAAGCGGTCTCGTCGACTCCCTAAAGTGGTGAAGGGTGCTTTTGATCCCGCCGTCTACCTCTCGTGGTCGCACCACTGGAGCTCTGCTCAGGTCGGCGGTTACTAGTGCCCATCAGCTCCATGCAGCACGAGAGTGGCCGCTCGGGCAGCAACGCTGCTGCCCCGGTCCAGCCTGCCATCATAATCCCCAGCTGTCAGCGCGATCCTCCGTCTTTCTCCGGCCTCCGGGGTGACGATGTTGAAGATTGGCTGGATCAATTCAACTGGGTTAGCGCTTGCAACCGATGGGACGATACATTCAAGCGGAAGAATGTCTCGGTTTCCCTGACTGAAGTGGCGAAGACCTAGTTCCTGAACAATGAGGCAGACATCCCTGTTTTCACCACCTTTGTAGAAGAGCTACGTAAAATTTTCGGCACGTCGTCGAATCGGTCGGATGCAGCCAAAACGAAACTCGCGACGAGGGTGCAGCAGCCGTACGAGACCTACTGTTCGTACATCGAATATTTCATCGCGCTTTGCCGACGAGCTAACAAGGACATGTCGGAAACCGACAAGGTACATCACGTCATGAAGGGGATCTCCTCTCTCGCCTTTAATGCTCTGGCGGTGCATAACCCTACCACGGTTGCTGACGTGCGCACGATCTGTCAGCGCCTGGACCACCTGCAGTCAAATCGCATCCAACAAGATTGTTTTCCAACCGGCTCCTTTTTCGGGTTCAGAGCTCCGTACTTTGATTCGGACTATCATCCGTGAGGAGCTACAGCAGCGTGACGGAACCTGCCTCCAGAACGCCCACGTACACACGCAGGGCCTGCGCGACTTGGTAAAGCAGGAGCTGGCGTGTATGACCGCCGTTCAACAGCCCGGTCATCCTGTTCCGTTAAACGCCCCGTCCTACTCTCAAGCTGTTACGAGGCCAGCCCTGCCTATGGAGCCAATCGCTCCCGACTGATCACGGCCATTTGACCACTATTTCTGCACCTGTGCCTTCGCCGCGTTCCTTTCCAGCATGGCGAGCAGCCCGGCCAACGAGTGATCGGCCAGTGTGCTACAATTGTGGCATACGAGGACACATTTCTCATTTTTGCCGACGACGTCAGCTGGACGAGCGCCGAGGTTATGGACCATACGAACGCAACACCTACTTCGGCTGCGCCCTCCGTCAACGCGTCTCGCCACCTCCGCGCCAACGTTTTCCTCCTCGTAATGATACCAACTTCCCTCAACACTTTCGCCAGGCTAGACGTCACTCGCCTTCAAGGTACCGTCACTCTACATCGCCCTTGCTCCCGGCCTCCCACGTTGGTGAGAACCGTGCGGAAAACTAGATGCGGCAGTTTCTGGGGGAGAAACTGCGTAACAAAGGCACAGTGCAAGTCCCCCTTGCCGGCCATGGAATACGTTGACTGTTACAGTTGAGGGAATTAGCGTTGAAGCACTTGTGGACACTGGCGCCAGCATATCTCTAATTTATTAAAGTTTGTGCTCTAGACTACGCAAAGTGAAAACTCCTTACTCTGGTCCAGCTTTACGTGGTGCGAACGCGGCTATGCTTCAACCCTCAGGACATTGTACAGCGCGTGTCCTCATCAACGGTGTTCGCCATCACATTCAGTTTGCGATACTCTCTCCATGCCCTAATCAAATCATTTTAGGATGGGACTTTTTGCGATCCGCATCTGCTGTTATCTCCTGTGGAAAACCGCTGACTGACATCACCGAAACGGACCTTGCTACTGTCGCTGACGTTCAAGAGCTACGCTTGACCTCTACTTCCGACTTTACCCTGACTCCGGGTGAAGAAACCGTAATCTCCGTAGCTTTATACGACATTGTTAACGGGGATGTGTTAATTGCGGAAACCGGAAATTTCTTCGATAAAGGACTGCTAATACCCCCGTGCCTTGTCCGTTTTTCAAATATGGCTCCTTTTCTCGCCGCAGTCAATAGTACAACCGAGACCATTTTGCCGCTGCAGCTGTTCTTCCTCTCAGCTCCTTATCACCTACGAATAATTCATCGGATCCCAAATTGCAGTCTGTTCCTGCCGGTGCACTTATAAACGCTAACCTTAAACCGGACAACTGTTGGCCCTGCTGGCCAAACACAAGACAATATTAGACTCTCACACCTCGGTTCTGGGGCAAACTTCAGCGGCCACCCATCGGATTGAAACGGATGGTTCCTGCATCGTTCGCCGACGCGCGTACCGCGTTTCGCCTAAAGAGCGCAAAATTATCAAAGAAAACGTCGACGACATACTGAAAAGAAACATAGTTTGTCCTTCCGCGAGTTCCTGGTCATCACCCGTGATGCTAGTCCAAAAGAAAGACGGCTCTGTGAGATTTTGTGTAGATTATCGGGCACTCAACAAAATCACGCGAAAAGATGTGTTTAGATACCTTGCAACGAGCAGAATATCTTTCTACTCTTGATCTTCGCTCCGGGTACTGGCAGATCCTCATGTATGAGGCCGATAAAGAGAAAACCGCTTTCGCAACATCCGATGGACTCTAAGAATTTGATGACACGCCGTTTGGGCTTTGCAACGCTCCCGCCACCTTGGAGCGTATGATAGACAATGTTTTCGTGGATTGAAACGGAAAACGTGTCTGTGCTACCTCGAATACATCGTTATCTTTTCTTCCACCTTTAGAGAGCACCTCCAGCCCCTGGATCAAGTTTTAACTTGCCTCAGCAAAGCCGACCTGCAACTCATTAAAAAAAATGTCACTTCGCAAGTAAATCTATCAAAGTGTTGGGTCATCTTGTTAGCAAAGATGGAATTCGTCCTGATCCCGAAAAAATTACGGCCGTCATCAATTTTCCCCGACCCCGCCATCAGAAAGAGCTTCACAACTTCCTTGGATTGGCGTCGTACTGCCGTCGTTTCATTCGCAACTTTTCCACAACTGCTTCACCGTTGCACAAACTCTCGCTGGCACTTCATCATTTGATTGGTAGGAAGATTGCGAGACAGCGTTTATAACACTCAAGCAGGCCCTCACTTCTTCTTCTGTGCTCAGCCATCTTGATTAAAACGCCCCAACAATACTCCACACAGACGCCCGTGGCCATGGTATTGGGGCTGTGCTCTTGCAATGCACTGGTTCTTCTATGTAACAAGTGGTTTTATGTGCCAGCCGCACGTTGACGCAAGCCAAAAAAAACTATACCATTACTGTGCAGGAGTGCCTCGCTGTCGTTTGGTCTATTAAAAAGTTTCGGCCGTACTTGTACGGACATCATTTCACAGTTGTGACCGACCACCACGCACTCTGCTGGTTGTCGTCCATCAAAAACTCAACCGGACGCCTTCGCCTTAGGATACTTCGCCAACAGGAGTACAATTATCTATGTGATATACAAGACCGCCAGGAAACACGCTGATGCCAACGCTCTTTTACGTTGTCCACTGTCTTCCACGGAGGACAGTTGCTGAGCAGACGGCTACAGCAAGAGGCAGCTACCCCTATTGCCGTTGCGGAACATGTCAGCCCGGAAGTCCCATCTGATCTCGTCTCTCTTCAGCGCTCCGATGCCGCCACCTGATTGACCTTTTGGACGGTTCAGCTCGACCATCCAACAGCCGGTCACGCCGCCAACTTAAAAAATTTAGACTTGTGAATGGTGGTAGCCTTTACTACTACAATTACCACCCTACCGGCGACAAGTGGGTCGCCGTCGTGCCCCGCTGTCTCCGGCCACACATTTTGCGAATTTTTCATGACTACGCTACGGCTGGTCACCGTGCCTTCCAGAAGACACCCGACCACACCAAAAGCCGTTGTTTTTGGCCCGGCCTCTCGACCAGCGTCGCCAAGTATGTTGCGCCATGTGAACCACGCCAACGCCGCAAACGACCCACTGTGAGCCCAGTGGGGACGCTCCAACCCCTTCCATGCCCTTCACCCGCCGCGGTGGCTCAGTGGCTAAGGCGTTGCGCTGCTGAGCACGAGGCCGCGGGTTCGATTCTCGGCCGCGGCGGTAGCTTTTCTGATGGGGGCGAAAAGCAAAAATGCCCGTGTGTACGAGATTTAGGCGCACGTTAAAGATCCCCAGGTGGTCAAAACTAATCCGGAGCCCTCCACTGCGGCGCGCCTCATCGCCTGCGTTGCGTCGGCGCGTTAAACCCTACAATCAATCAATCAATCAATTCCATGCCCTTCAGCTCCCTTTCATATTGTCGGAATTGACGTGTACGGGACTCTTCCTGTAACTGCAGCCGACCATCGGTGGGTTGTCGCAGCAGTGGACCACTTGACCCGTTATGCCGAAACTGCTGCTATTCCCTCGGGTAGCGCTTCAGGAGTTGCAGACCTCTTTTTTCGAGCCATCTTCCTGCGCCATGGTCCGCCCCGAGTTCTTCTCAGTGACCGTGGACGAGCGTTCCTTTCTGCTCTACTTTCCGAAGTGCTTCGAGCCGCTGACACCGCTCACAAAACTACGTCGAGCTACCACTCTCAAACAAACGGCCTGACGGAGCGCTTCTATCGGACTCTTTCGGACATGCTTTCCTTCTACTAGAAATTGGCCCGGGCCACACCAATTGGGACACAATTTTACCGTTTGTTACCTACGCCTACAACACCTCTGTGCAACAAACCACTGGATTCTCCCCATTTTTCATCGGCTATGGCCGTTCCCCTTCTTCTGTACTTGACGCGTCTTTCCTCTTCGCACCTATTCCCCCAACAGCGAATCTTCCCGACCAGTTTGTTTCTCGACTGGCTCACTGCCGCAGTCTTGCCCGTTTGAACACGGCGGCCTGTCAAGAAAACCGCAAGTGTCGCCAGGACGAGAAGCATCGTTCGGGCGCTTTTCAACGTGGTGAAAAAGTTCTGCTAGCCCCTCCCCTCCATGTTCCTGGATTGTGCGAGAAGCTCTTGCCCCGATTCATCATCCCTTACAGGATCTTGGAGCAAACCTCACCAGTGAATTACCGTGTAACGCCTACATCCGGTGTTACCGACCGTCGGTGCTGTGGAACTGAGATCGTACATGTTTCCCGGATGCAGCCTTTCCTTCGCCGCGATTCCTCTACCTGACAGTGACGGCCAGGATGGCTGCTTCAGCACAGGGGGAGTAATAGTGTGAGCGTGAACTTGGCATACGAGATGTTTAGCAACGGGAGTGGCCAATATCCCTTTTAGGCTTCGTTGTCGTTTCTACATTGTGCATGATCATCTCATTTCATCTTCCTTCTCGGCGGGTGATCATCATCTCCGCTGCTGGAACGGTTTCGAGTTGAAAGTGCACATGAGGTGCGACAAGCGGGGGGAGGGCGGTATTTAGAATGACGCAATGAAAATATCTGAGTACGCGAAGTGTGGGAAACTAGCCTCTGCAGCTTTGGACACTGGAAACAAGTTTCCGCAGTCATGACGGGTGGAATCGCCATACGTGCTCACCGATCATAGCTTGTATGCTTCCGATTTTTTAAAGGGGTACTGACACAAAATTTTGAAGGCGAGATAACTTCGGAGACAGAATGGTGTGAACACACATACATCATCTTCAAAATATCAGCGGCGAATACAGCCTAGAACATATTTAAAATCAATTTTAAAGTGTGCGAAACGCAACCGAGCAGCCAGCATAGGACCTCGCGCAATCTACATCCCCTGGATATTTGGTAAATAAACAACATCCAAAGACGTCACGAGTTTGTGTTTGCCGCTTCTGCACTGTCGGCATTTTCCGCCGGCTCGCCGCTGCAATCGGAGGGCGGAGCTTCTGCTCTCGAGAACGAACGACCCCAGCGTTGGCGCCGGAGGCGCCGTGATTTCGTCGGCTCATCGGGCAGCTGGCCGCGATAAAAGTTCTACAGCTATTCCAGACACTCTATTTTTATTACTGATTATTTTAAATTGGACGCGAAAACGCACCGGAGACACGGAAAGCCCACTGAGCGAGCCGCGCGGTCGCTGTGCAGGCGGCGGCCACGGCCGCGAAGTGGCGCAGGCCGACGCAGGTAGCTCGAGTGATAGCTTGTTACCGCTGCACGAAATTGGACCCAGGTCCCAACCATCGGAGCTTATATGAGAAAGGCGTTAATGATGCGATGGCGGGTTGCATTAAAAATTGTCATCTGCACCGCTTACGAGAGCGGCAATCGAACATCCGCCGCTGTGCTAAGCCGAACACATCTGTAGGCAGACCGGCAGGCTGATCCCAGCGCGCCTCGTTCTCTAGCCGCGGCAGCATTTGCACTCGCAGCGCCTGCGTCACGTCCACGGTCGCTTTTAAAGACGATAGTCTTTCTTGGGCTACTTAAACCCAGAAATTTTGGTCTGTCTGCATGTCTGTCTGTCTGTATGTCTCTCTGTCTGTCCGTATGTCTGTCTGTGACTCGATTCAGCCACCCGGCCAAAGTAAAATTGATATTGCGCAATAGTCTTATATACTCACAGCCGCATGTAAACGTCTAAGCCCGGTTTATATGTTCATACTTGTCAACTTTGTTGAACAAGAACAAGACATTGCGCAAATGTAGGACAGGAAATTAGTACACAACGGATATTTACAGTGTTCCTTTAATAAAAAATTCATGCATGCTTGGTTTTTCGAGAGCAAATGATATTCTACATCTACTGCAGAAAACCGCCGCCTCCTGGCGGCATATGAAAAATCACGCGGCAACAGCAAGGAAAGGTTCCACTAACAAGTTCCACGTTCCGCTTGGAACGCACGTGGAGCATGGCCACGCGGCTCTATAAACCTTCTAGTAGGCCGCCTCCATTCACGCGCGTCTCCGCCGTACTGCAGCGCTGGCATCGAGGAACCCGGCCTGTAGCAGTGGAACGCGGTAAATTCAAATCGCCTTGCGCAAACCTTTAGTGTGTTTACCTTGGAATGAGCGCGACGGTACAAGAACAGCATGATAGGTGAGCGGGAAATCAAAGGGGGGCATTTCCTTGGCAAATGTCTACAAAGACTATCGTCTTTTGACGACATTTGCAACGAAAGTAGCAGATACGTGGCCAATTTTTTTAATTAAGCGGCTCACGAGATCAGTACGTGAGGCCATTCGCAGAAACTGCCGGCGACGCGGATTAAACAGTGCTACGGCAGCTCTGCTCTGTGATATCCCTCCGACGGTCACATGGTCAGCTTTTTTCACACAAAATCCATCGTTCCGCGGCACCCGCTGAAACCGAAACTGCGACTGGCCGCATTGAAAATGCCTCTAATTAAACAACCGTCGCACGCTGAAGCAAATGAGGTTTCTACAGGTAATAAATAGGTCACTAGCTACTTATCGCAACAAAAAAACAAAAACAAGATGCAAAATTTTTGTGTCAGTGCCCCTTTAACGATGTAGCCAAATTTGTAAATTTCACTCCCTCATACCTCAGTGGCAATGCCCACCGGGATGTTCTCGTAGCCTATGTCGAGAATAGAATGGATCTTCCACTTCCGTCGGCTGTCGTCTTTCTCAAAGCCTTCATCTTCGTTTCCTCCGTTCAACCAGCATAGGAAGAAGGCTAATCGGAAAAGCAATGTCCTCCTCTAAAGTAGTCGCGGTGCTGTACGAGGGGAAACGGCGGAGTGAAGACCAAGAGAAGGCGGTGCGATTGTAATGCTCATTATTGCTAGCGCGGTATTCTATCACCCTACGACCTTGATTCACAAGCGTGTTTATTAACTACGGGCGCGCTTTTGCCAGAGTGGGGCACCTAGCGCCCTCGCACTAAATGCACATACCCCGTTCAAATTATTCAGAGCATGATTGACACCACCTGTAAAGAGAGGAGTACCGCAGAGTAGATGGAGGCCTGATGGGATTTGCTATGTTGATACTTAGCTATAGTGCAGATTTGATATTTTAAATTATAAGGACAGCGGCGCGATGTATGCGTGACAGACGAAGGACACACATGATTGGCGGGTAGAAGCAATCATGTTTTACTATTAACGCGGCTACGACAATCGCGCCGCACAGGTCGCCGCCCAAGAGCGCGCGGCATCGCGCGATGTCAGGGTAGGATATAGACGCCATGCTTGACGAGCGGTATACACTCCCCCGGAAAAAGGTGGCGGCCATGCCGAATAGCGTAAATTGGGGCTGCAATCATACTGGATCCGTAGGTGGCCGAGGTTCAGTCTGTAACCCAAAATGTTGGACAGCCAGTTTACGAAGACCAAGCGGATACATATTCCTTTACAATGGGCTTTACTTCTTAACGCAAATAAATTGCTCGGAAGATTTCCACCCAGGGCAATATGCCAGTAGTATTAAAATATTAAAGCTCCTCGGACGTTTTTTTTTTTTTTTTTTTTTTTAACACAGAAGTGTTTTATGCCCGGCTACACCAACATCTCATCCGTCACGGAAATTGATTGATTTGATTGATTGATTGATTGTAGGGTTTAACGCGCCGACGCAACGCAGGCGATGAGGCGCGCCGTAGTGGAGGGCTCCGGATTAATTTCGACCACCTGGGGATCTTTAACGTGCGCCGAAATCTCGTACACACGGGCGTTTTTGCTTTTCGCCTCCATCAGAAAAGCGGCCGCCGCGGCCGGGAATCGAACCCGCGTCCTCGTGCTCAGCACCGTCACGGAAATGACATCGCCAGAAAAAGTTCCATTCACGCGGCTCCGACCGGATTCCCGGCACGAACTCTCTCGCCGCAACGCGAGGTACACAGCGCTATGCCCACTGCGTTAATAATTGAAGCGCAAGTAGGCCTACGAACGCGCCTGATATCTTTCACTCTACCTGATCCATTCAGGTTTGTGCTGTCCTCTAAGAGAGGTGAAGCGAAGTAGTTCATCATGACGCTAATGAGCACCGACAGTTGGCGCCTCGATGCCAGCGTCTTCGCGTACTCGGCACGCGGGTAAATTGAAGCACCCACCGCCACCTACTTCTTTCGCTTTCGATTTCGGATCGGTTTCGTTCGCATGGTTTTCAAGGGGCTGTGATTTCAGTGGGATTTACGCAATGTTCAAGCACATGCAACCCAGTGTCTGACGTTCATGCGTCTCGGGCTATGTTCGGACTACCGACGCAAAGGCCATATCGTGATCTATTGACGTAAAAAAAAACGGTGTGTCACGTAGATCGGTTGGCTGAGACATGAAATGACATCATTCTTTTATGTTATTATGATCGTTACGGCAACAGACTGAACCCGGCCTAGCGGTAACGAAATGTAAACAGCGATGTGCAAGTTCATATTGATGCACAATAAACATTCAAATACTCCCGTGAAGGCACATTTCACTTTCGTGTTGCACCGATTCCTATGAAAGAGCCATCAACCACATTTTTTACAAGTTGTTTTTATAAGCCCAAAGTTGCTCCACCACTGCCGCTGCACACGGTCTGCTGCGCCCTAGCCAGAGACAGCCTCCCTGTAAAGAAAGGCGCGTCGATTTGCCTATCGATTCCACCGCTGGACGGTGCGCGCTTCAAGGTCGAGTTCACCGCAGCAGCAGGCTGTACACACTGGTGTCGGGTCGCTCGATACACAAAACGGCCTCTGCAACAAAGCCGTACGCTTTCCCCTTGCCACTCCATCGTCATTGACCTTTCCCTCGCAGCTGGCTGTCATTTATGGCCGCATACATAATGCAGGTACGGACACAAAGAATGGCAAAACGGTGCGAGAGGCCTTGGGAGGTGAATCGAAACAATTCCGTGTGCGTGGTGCTTTGTATGCATGCGGAAAAGTCGCATAAGCACGACAGCTGCACGACACGCAGTGATGCCCCAGACGAACGGGAAGGATTGATTTTTTTTCTGCCAGAAAGGGCAAAAAAGCCTAGTGAAAAGGCACGAGCAAATTACAAGCGGACGCCGCAGGTCAGGTGCAGGCAGAAGGTCAGAGCGAGCTCCAGCTGACCGCTGCCCCATAACTGAGTGGCCTGGCACGCAGATGGAAGTTGCACGTATTGCCGCTGTTGAAAAATCGAACCATCCGGTCAGGAGAACCCTGTTGTCAGAGGTTCACTGTACGGGTTATTGAAGCGAAAGCTCTATGGACCGTGCCTCACAAGGTCGTTCATTGGGTCGCAATGACCTTGAGCGGCTGGAGCACAAGTGTGGCAGGTGTGACCTCACGCCATGGGATACGGTGTGGAGAGAAGTTGCAGCTGGGTTAGCTCGCAGCCTCGCCACTGAGGTACACATGACTAGGAGAGGGTATAAAGGCTGCTTTGCCCGCGCTCGGTAGCTCTGTCTTACCTCGCCTACACGACGATTGCTGTAACCACCATCCCCACACCCTCAAGTAAGATGGATTAAAACCTCTTCTGGGTTTCTTCACGCATCAGTGTGCGCTCAACCGCACTCCATGCCAGCAAGCTGGATAGCCCCCCATCATTACGCAAAAAGCAAAATAATTGAATGAACCTCAGACTACGAGGTTACGAGGTTTCCCCTCAAGGCAACTCAACAAACGTTTTTGTTCAGAGCAAAACTGAAGATTTCCAACGACACACTAATAAAGGCACCCAAATGACATACCAGAATCAAAGAAAACGATGCTCATTATTCAACTTTTTTATGGATTGCTCTATGTGGAATGGAAATATTTTCGGCAATTTGCAAAGGTGTCGCATAATCATACCGCTTGGGAGCATTGTTGCTTCCCAGGAAAGCAAATGCGAAAGAAACCCCACCAATCTTTTGATAGACAGCATAATTAGGGCGGACATGTTTGTTCTAACCTGAAGACCTAACTTCAGAAATTTGCTTAGCTTAATACAGGCGCCGAAAGCAATTGCTTTCGTGCAAAAGGCTCACAGCTATTAGCATATCTTTAAACTTCATGCTAACAAGGTTAGCAATAAGTACCACGAAGAGATTACAGTCAAAACCGGATACATCTAGACAGTTGTTCGATATGATCCGAAATTCAAAGTGCGATACATGAAATGCACAATTGTCCCAATAAAATTATCAGAGATGCCCACCTTTGCATACAGGTAACAATTAGCAATGTCAGAGTTCATAATAACCAGATATTAGTTCTCCGTGGGTTTACTTCATGATAGCATTCCATTAATTCTGTGACATGGCGCCAGATGTCCAGCTACAATTGCATTTTCACGTTGTTAGGCGGCAGTGTTTGTCAGGAACCACCAGTAGCGGCAACTAGTTCCTCCGACGTCACAGGGTAAGTGTGACAATCTGGTGCTAAGTCGGCACTACTAATCTGATTTATTTCCTACCTAGCTCATACATAGTGATATTCTCGGATGCCAATCTTTGGAATGGTTAAAAGCATGCAGTTTAGCTTTCGGCTCATTTTAAGCTATGCAAAGCACATATTCGGTGGATCGCCTTATAGGTACTGGACACGAATGATCCTTACACAAGGTCTTCCGAAATAAAGCGTGTCTGAAGAAGTGTTCTGCTCAAGAAGTGTTCTTCTGCGATCCATCCTTGCACTACTGTCAAGCACAAAGCGGCAGACATACGTGCGTTTGAGCGAGGTGGTTTCCTACGCGGGTGTCGTCCGGCAAACAAACCAGTTTTCGGAAACGCATTGGTGTGCAAAGGAGGGGTGAAATGCAGAATGGGGGTAAACTACGTACTCGAGCAGAGGTTAGAGGTCAGTGGGAGCGACCTTCGCCCGGCTGTGAACCTGAGCAGGCGGATATGATGATTAGGGTTATGATGATGATGATGATGAGACGTGTGCACAGACGCCTCTTTTTTCTTCCTTGAGGCTGTCCATAAAATGTCGGTGTTTACGACAAAAAACAGCCCCCCGGAACTACAACCAACGTTCGGAATTTCTTAGCTATGAAGTTCGTGATTTTTGGAGCACTTACACGCCCATTTCACGAACCAGCTGCACAGCTAGATGTCGAATATCTTAGCCAGTAACAACAACAGTACGCAGCCATAACTCCCCAAACTTTCGTCTTTATCGTTTTTTTTTGTATTTTACTGAAATGCTGTGAATTCTACAGCCCACTTCTTAATTCACGCGAGCTTCTCAGACAAACCCTCTAAATCTTTGAATTCACTCACGCACGCTGCGTCACACGTGTCTTCTGTCAGTATCTTCTGTTATTGACCCGTCAGTTGGGTCGTCTTCACCTTTTACCTTCCAAAAAAGTACACCAAGGCAAACCTCCACCCTTTTTTGGCCGAACGCAAAACCTAGCTTTTGAACATTGCGCGCCACCGTATTGAAAGCATTTAGATTGCGCAAACAAAAACTGGCGCAGTTTCCACTAGTGGTGCAAGGCTGGAGAAAATCCAGAAAATCCTCTCCCTTCGACGGAGACACGGCTGCTGCACCTTACACGAATTTCCGAACTTGCTGCTGATAGCTCTCCGTGACTGGCAGGCCGACATCGTTTTCCCGCAGGCTTCGAAATCTCTCCCCAGGTAGACCGCGCTAGCTCGCGCTAAAATAGGCGGTTTCGCGTATGTATGTAGCGCGAGCTGTCATGTGCTCTTCACACGTCCTGGCGCGGACGGGTGGAGACGTTTGCTGTCCTGGCGCGGACGCACGTGAATTGTCTTCTTGGTATTTTTGCGAGCTCCTCACGTGGCGCAAGCCCACGCGCAAGCCTGGACGACACCGGTTCCCCCTCACGAGGCGCACGTTCACGTGCGCTCGGCATTTCTCTCGGCATTCTTTTCGAACACCTCCTGCGAACGCCACCGGACCAAGCTCGAGCCGAACCAGCTCGGCTGTTAAAATGCCACTGTGGCCAGTTGCCGAGATTGAGTCGTATTAGAACATTCGTAGTCGGTTTCAGTTTGCCTGTTGACAAAATTTTCTATTGCCTCTGGCAGGTAACGCCCAGCTTTTAACTCGTGGGAGGCGATGCATGTGGGGTGGCTCATGTCTTCCAGCATGCATTCAAAATGGCGAAGGGGGAGGGGGTGACTTGGAGAACAAATGGACTCCTAAATCGAGACAAATTGACGTAGTGGGCTATGCAACTTCTCGAGGCATTATATTTAACGCACAAAGTACAAAAGATGAAACTCAGGTCACACATCAAGCGAAAACAAAAATTACGTTTCAAAAGCGCTACGGCTTTCTTGTTCACAATTGTGGACAGTGTATCCGTACAAGTTCTGAAACGTCTTTTCTTTATTTTTTACTTGGTCAGTGACCTGCGTTTTTTCTTTTTATTATGCTGCCTGACCAGACGGTAAGCAGTCCAATCATCGGCTTCATCAGCGTAAAAAATGAAAATTTACTTTCGAGTAGTTTATGTTTCGTGTCTCCTACTACAGGTTCCGCCATAAGCACGAAGGGTGTCAATGCAACGCATAGCGCGTCCCCTCTCGCTCACCTCTGAGAGCTTCCGCGGTTCGCAGCAGCCTCCGGGAAGGACCACCAGAGAGGAGGGGTGAGCGTGTCGTTGAGGCGACGGGACATCTCCGACGACACGTCACTGGGCGGACGACGTCAGTCCGCGGCGGTATAATTCGCACTTCGAGTCACCAGCAAAACAGGTCGGGGAGAATCCGCATTCGTGGATAGATAGTTCAATCGTAGAATCAGGTGGAAACTGTTTCGTAGTGTTCGTTTTTGATCAATACATGCCTTCGCCGGGGAGCAGGCGCGACCTTAACTTACTTTTTCCGAAAATTAAAATGTTTCTTAATTATAATTTGAAGTTTATCTTCATTCGGGTAGCGGCAATCACTGTTCCGGGCAAAACGTGCAGCCCTTCAATGTTTGCGGAACCCTGGTGACGTTCACTCCACGGTTACCCAGCCTTTGATGGTGTTCCTTTGTTCAGTGAAAAAGCGATATAGATAGGCAGGCCACAAAGAAAACTTTGAGCTGTCTAAAAAAGGTGTATTACGCTGACTCACATGTTAAATATCTTCGCAGGTACTATACGTACTTCTGCCACGCAAATTTATAGGTATGGTTGTCATGTCACGCGTGCCAGAATAGCGGCCACCGGAAACGTAAAAGGGATTGACGGCGAAATTTTTAGAAAAGCATCCAATTTTAAAGTAGCTTCCACAGAAATGCTACACGGAACGATTGACAACAACAGAATTTGCGCAGCCAACGGCGACGAACGTATCCACTAAAAAGTCCTTCACGTCCAACTGCCGGTAACTCTACCTCACACAAAACTACCGATAACAGCCAACTCTGGGATACGAGATTACCTTTACAACTCACCTTCCGCGGTGCGGCACAAAAGCCAAACACAGGGCAGCGCGACCACGACTATACAAATGCAACCCTTACGACACGGAAGAACGTGCGCCGAATCTCCATTGCTCGCGGCATCCGGATCGCGTTCTGACCAGCATTTGAAATCCTGACCCCGCTGGCAGTTCGATATTTTATCCTACACAATGACGGAGCCTCGTTGGGTTAAGGGGAGGGGCGGTGACTGCGTTCCGCACGGGTAACAAAAAGTCGGCTTTGAAGACAAAACAATCCCCGCTTCCCAGGACAGCGCCGCGCGCGGAAACAGCGCATCGATTAGCAGACGACCGCTGTGCGAACAGAGGGAAAGGACAATGGCACGCGACCAATGGCAGGCGTTCGCGGCCAGGACTTCCGCCGGAAACCTGTTACGGCCAACCAATGACGGCTGGCCGGGTCAGGCCGGCGCCTCTCATTTTTGGCCACAGGTCAAGCGAGCCGCTTTGTACCACGCGGCCAAGATTAACGTACAAATCGAAGAGACTGCTTGCGGCAAAGTTTCTGGAGCAGCTAGGTTGGGCAACGTGTTCGCGCCTTAGTGCACCATAGAGATTCATGGGTGAATGCGAGGGAGCACATCCGACGAATAAAAAGACCTCAAAATGTTTCACCTGAGTTGTGGTATCATAAAATGCAGCCGGCATTTCGGCAGTGCATGATAGCACACCGCAGTTCAATATTTCTTCAAGACAAACGGCGCCGTCGCTTCTGAAATTGGTAACCTTGATTTTGGTGGCTGGCGACTCATGTGGGTTGTTGCTGTGAAGTAGACCCACGAAAGTTCTTAACGTGTAGTTTCACCATCATTTATCCATAGAAACCACGTTCAGTTTGAAAAAAAAAAAAAAACATTTTAAACGAAAGTACAAATTCTGAAGGCAAGGTTCAAAAAAACACAAGTGATTCGTAAACGTAGTGACATTGCTTCTGCAGATTAAAGTCTGGAGTCCTTATCCCGCGTTTCCAACATTCTGTGCGCGTTTACCTTAATTTATTTACCACAATGATAAATTCTAAAGTGGTGTTCTTCTTTCTGTGGCCTCCTTGGCGATTTTCTGACGTTTCTTATGACGCGTACTCTTTCGCATTGGCTTGGAGGCACCGACTGTTCGGCTCGCCGGAGAGCCGACGGGTAGTCCGAAGGCGATCACGAAATGAAACTGGACCGCGAAAAGATTTGCACCCTGAATGTGCGTTTATTTTGTTAGTTTGTAAATTGCACCAGTATTAGCAAAGCAGAATAATTCAAAATAATCTGAGACTAGCGCACATGCAACACGTATACTGGCTCGCAACGCTTCGCTGACTTCGCTTCAGTGGAGTTGTTTGCTGCATTTGACTGTGCGACTGGTACGCTTGCTGAAAATCCAAGTTCAATTAAAGGCAGGATAAGAGTCAGCGAAGTTAATCGCGGAGATAATGAATAAGAATCAACCCAAGCTTTTGTGGCAAATAGCCACACACTTGTCGCAAATCGTCAAAATTAAGGTGCATGAAGCACATGTTCTTAGAGAGAACTAACCGACCGGTCTGCAGTACGACCACAGATTTGCGGTCACTTTTCCTGCCTGTAGAAAGCAGCCGCTAGTAATCACATATTTTTAGGGGATGGGGGGAAGCTTTCTGTACCAGTGTTATTCAGCAAATGCTCAGCTTAGTAGTTCGGAGTTTTGCAATCCAACAAGTGAATAGCAATGGCAACATGTCAACGTTACATTCCACTACTGTCTCTTATCTATAATAACGACTTAACAGAGAGCCTAACATCATGCATACCAATAGTTGCTGATGACTGTAGAATATACCAATCTATCGAAAACGTTAAATATTATTGTGTCCTTGTGTCCTACAAAAAATATTCACCTAGTGATAAAATAGTGCAACGTATGGCAAATGGAACGACAGGCATCCAAACGTAAAGATATCCCATTTAGTAGAATGCATGGCCCCTCCGTTGTTTGTTACCATATCAATAATGAAATACTTTCGCATGTTTCCACGGATAAGGGTCTCGGCGTTCATCGCGCAAACAACCTTTCATGGTCCTCACTACAATCTACGTCAGTGCAATACGATTAGGATACCTACGCCGCAACCTACTTTCTTATCCGCGTAACATCTGCTAATTAGCTTACGAAACATTTTCCACCCCCAACCAAAATATGCCCCACCAGTCTGGCCCCTTCACCCCAACTATCTTACCCATATTGCCAAAGCAGTTCAAAAAATGGGCTGTCCGTTTCATTCCCCCCCCCCTTATGACTACTGTTCCAGAGTAACACAACTTAAAGGGGATTATTTACTTAAACCCCTAGTCACTCGCCGCAACACCCCTCTCTTGTGCCTCTTTCCCAGATACACACAGACTACTTATTGAACGATTCCCCTACTTATCAACTAGATTGTACAACCGACTTAGTTTCTCACAAACCTATGGCAAACGAACTTTTAGCGCATCCGCATTTTCCCATGCCATCACGTTGTGGTATAATTTTCCTAATTATGTAGCATCTAACACTAACCTAGATCCGTTCCGTAGAAAGTTACTCTTAAATTTCTCTTCATGGTTTCATATTTCAATAGTTTGTTTTT
Organism: Haemaphysalis longicornis; assembly: GCF_048455015.1. Taxonomy (NCBI): domain Eukaryota; kingdom Metazoa; phylum Arthropoda; class Arachnida; order Ixodida; family Ixodidae; genus Haemaphysalis; species Haemaphysalis longicornis. Next base: position 1,261,571 of record NW_027526233.1, read on the forward strand.
CTTTTTGTGTTTATGTGGTACATCCACTACGCTGGGAACTTCGTAAAACCACTTTGCTCTCTCGTTTTTCTTTGTATTGATTTTTTGTCTTGCATTGTGTACAAGCTTGTGCTCATATATAATGGCGCCTTTGTTCATGATATCCTCAATATATTTGTCAGTTCTTTCGAGTTTGTGTATTGTATACCCATACTGTATCATCTAAAATTTGCTCTGGGCTGTGAATTGCATATTTCTCGGTTTTGATGCGATATGGGGATTTATACATCTCGCATTGTTCAACTGTTCCTTCCTGTTATAATGCTTTACGCCTTACTTCCGTGTCTTGCGGTAAACCTTTGTCTGCCTACCTTATTCAGTGCCCAACACAACATCCTGTACGGTACCCGTAAATAAATAAATAATACTAAATGTCTGTCTGTCTCTCTGTCTGTCTGTCTGTCTGTCTGTCTGTCTGTCTGTCTGTCTGTCTGTCTGTCTGTCTGTCTGTCTGTCTGTCCGTCTGTCCGTCTGTCCGTCTGTCTGTCTGTCTGTCTGTCTGTCTGTCTGTCCCTGGATTTAGCCGCCGGTCGAAAAGTTAGGAAGGGTCTTGAAGGAGGCGATTGTCAAGGCAGAACAAAACAAAAAATCTGAAGCGTGCTTCATATTTGTCGACATTGTTAATAAAAAATAATTTAGGCGTATTTGAAAATAAACAAATACATAAGTAATACTAGCAGTGTTTATAAAGGGAAAATACACCTTGGCCTAATTTTCAAGATGAGAATTTTTTAAAAAGCAGTAGAAACAATTTTTACACCAGTCCTCGACCTCGGGGATCGAGGGAGAGACCGACCGTAATATAACGTACAAACACAGGGCGCGCGAGCGGCGTGAACGCGGGAAAATTTGAATTGAGCAAACCTCCGTCGTGTTTTTTATCCGTGGGTGTTGTGCGACGGGAGGGGAAGGGTGTGAGAAATAGGCGGGTGAGAAAGGACAGGTGGCAGTGGTGGCAGGGAAGACTGCCGTCTATCGACGACGTTTGAGGCGGAGTGAGTAGATACGCCGGCAATTACTTGTGTGCACGATATATATGCCCTAAATGTTAGAGAATTTCACTAAAGATGCCATAAACACAAGGAAATCCGAAGCTTCGAACCTCTTTACTTCATCATCGGGACACATAATTGCCGGAATATCGGAAACTACATAATGCTTCGTCACAATATTACAAAGTACCTGAACCAAGCGTTTGGGCAGTCCTTTCTACTTTCGTGTACAATAAGCTGGCAATTTGTGCCTTTTCTTTCATTTTCCTAGTTTTATATAATTCATGTTAGCTCCACTACAACAAGAATTAGGCAGGCGTCTTTCTAAGGCTACCAAAAAGGGCAATATTGAGAACTGTAGAGCATGAATAGATGTTGACATCTCTTGCGTGAGGCCGATGTCAGTCGTTCTCATCAGCCCCGTGCTGGATCATCAGGCGAAAGAACCAAGTTTTTGTGATCACGCGATGCCCGGTCGATGGGTCTATTTCAGAACAGCTCGGACAGGCTGTCGTCACTGCACACTTTCGAGGTCGCTGAAGATGTGAAAAAAATGAGCCCAACGAGGTAGCATGCCAGGCGGATAATGCAGCGTGTTTTGTTTCATCCGACACGAGGCACGTGACCAACATTACGATATTTCGCTGTTACTTGAAGAGAGAGAAAGAGAGAGGGGAAGAGGATATTGTTAAAGAAAAGAACAAGGTCTCAAAATGTGTCTTGATAACTTGAAGGCCGCTGTCGGGCAAACGGGAAGCATGATAAACTAGAAGCAGGGTGGATATAAAAAAAGGGTAGAGACGATAAGAAGATATGGCAGCGCTATGGCCATCGCAAATTGGAGCGACTATAGACCGGGGATGTGCAAGACATCCAGGATAAGTTTCCAGAGAGAAGGCTTCTTTATTTTAAGTCGAAACGGATGACGACACCAACATAACGATTGGTCGCTGTTCGTTCAGTAAGTTGTCAGCGCTGGTACAAATCCTAGGCGATGATTACCTAGTGCCACGTGTGTTTTGTGTACTTGCGTGTGTGCACTTTTAGCGATTACTTGCCTATGGGTTTTTTCATTCCTGACCGGTGTATATTTCATGTGTGTTTTCTCAGATAAAGTAGTTGAAAGTTAGCGCTCGTCCCGTTTGTTCCTCACTCGTCCGTCGTCGTTTTTGCGCTGCAACCATTTTAACAAATCCTGAAGAAGTACATCAGGCGTTAAAAAATGGTGTGGCCTCGCGTGCATTCAGCAAGCCCTCTTAAAAAGTCAACAGTAGAAGACTCTGTCACCACACCGAATGGCTTGTAGACATTGCGTACTCCCGGCCATTATTTGCACAGCAAAATCTTGGGCACTTATACACACCTCGAAATAACTTCTACGCCAGACCAGCCAGCCGTAAAGAAAAGGATGACAGAAGGAACGTTTTGTAGTTACGATGAGATGCAGGAGTGAAACTAGGCCTCACGTGTCATGCGGGTAACTGAAAACCGCTGTACCACCAGGTTAACAGACTGGCCACACGGAGACGGGACCAGAAGGGGTCCGGGACAGTTCGTCGCCGTTGTTTCATCGAAAGCAGTTCCACCCGAAGGAACGTCCGTTTCATTGAAGCCGTTACATCGAACGACGTTTCACCGAGTCAATAGTGCCCGTTTCGTCCAAAATCCAGCACATGTTACTGGTGCATCATATTTTTGAGCAGAAAATTCCCATTATCTGTGACTACTTCCAGACCATGCGGTTAGTATACGCAGTGAAACTGGGCAAAATAAACTTGAAGTAATGAAATCAAATGCCTATTTCGCCTTCATGCCCGTACAAACTCCCCAAGTGAAAACATTTTGCTAATTAGAACTGATATAATGACGGCGTCGTGCATCCCTGCAGACAATTAGGTTAAAGTGGCAAATAACTGAGATTATGCAACTACGAGATAACGGTTTCACTTGAAGATGAGATAGTACACTAAAATTACCCGCACCATCGACAAAAACGTCGGAAGGATAAAATCAAGTAAGGGTGGGTCAATCCTCGATGTTGTAACCTATCACTCTTAAAACGTTTTGGCCAGCATTTGCCGGCTGCAGACAAACGTGCGCATCAGGCTTTGCATGATGCTTTTGAAAATGAGTGTGTTGTCTCCTGCCATTCCGAATCATTGAGCAACTACGAATGGCTGCGAATGGTCGGGCTTGGCGGAAAAAGTTACGCTCTTCTCCGTCCCATCTTTCGCGACTCTCCGATGACAGCGAGTGCGATATTTGCTGCATCTAAAAGAAAACATCCAAGGCGTAATGCTCAGTGACGAAACAGCAACTGCAGAACACACGGTTGGTACTGGAATAAGAAGTCTTACTTGAAGTAATTGATGTCATCGGCTTGATTCTTTAAATCACTTCGAACATTTATACTCTAGTGGTGTACGAAGCATGGCTGTGTTCCTCGACATCTCTCACTATAGGCGCTCCTCGTTCCCCTTCATACAAAGTTACAAGGCGCACCTGGAGACCGTAAAAGTTCACACGTTCAACAAAACGTATGTGAACCTAAGACAAATGTAGGCGCTGCCTTCCGACTGCCACTTTAGTTTTCCATGAAACCTTGTCCTGACCTATTTTTCATGCGCATATGAATGCTTGTGAGTTGGCTAGGAGGGTAAAAGGGCCGCTTTTTAAATGACCTCAAGCGATCAAAATCGCCATTCCCGGAATACCAGTGCAAGGCCCGTTACTGTATACACGCATGTTGGCTACGACGACAGCTTAGCTAAGTAGGTAGATTTTAAGAAGAAATCAAGCAAGCGGGAAACCATAAAGCGTTTTCTGCGCGCCAAAGCGCTCCGTACACTCGCCGGTCGTGCATGCCCGTACGGCTCGCGGTAGCAACCGCTCTGCGCTGCTGTTCAGAATCAAGGTAGTCGTGAAAAGCAAGGTAAACATGCGAGAGAGTGGACGATAGTGTGGTGAAAAATTGCGCTAGGGATTCTTATCCAATGTGATTTTGAAAGAGATCATCGAATTTGTATAGCGATGCGGAGCAAATGCAGCCAATGCAAAATGCAACCTTGCCGAACACAAGGTGTGGCGAGAGGCCGATGGATGGCGCTACCTGCGCGCAAGATTGAACACAGCACCAATCGCTAGAATGACTGTATACATGACCTCTCAAAATGAATGCCATAACAAACACTGTTACCCACATGGTCAGAGATTTCAATGATCTTGCGCTCAACGACTTTCACAAACGAATCGAAGATACTAATTGGGAGCCCATATACAAGATCACGGAAGTCAATGCAGCATATTCTGCTTTCATAGATATGTTCATAACCCAATATAACACCGCCTTCCCACAAATAGAAAGAAAAATTATTCCTAAGAAGTTTAGGAAGCCTTGGATGAACCAATCACTTTACTCAAGGATCAGGAAGAAAAATAGCATGTATCACGATTTTCTCAACAGCAGAAATCTCACTCTACTTGCTGAGTATAAAAAATATCGAAATAAACTCAACAAAGATCTAAAAAACGCGAAATCGGACTACTATCTAAGAAATTTCTCCCGCATTCAAAATGATAGTCGTAAAGTTTGGCGAGAGGTCAACAACTTGACCAATAAAACCAAATCTATGCAACTTGATGAAATGATCACAGAAAATGGTAAATTAACTGGTCACGAGCTATCAAATGCCCTGAATGACTACTTTATTAATGTCACTTCTCCAAATTCTGTCACGCAAACTCCTGTAAATAGCTCACTGAGCCTCACCACTCCCTTACTCAATTCTATAGTACGCGCGCCCACAACTCCTCAAGAAGTAGCTACATTGATCCTTTCTTTAAAAAATGACGTATCTGCAGGGTACGATGATATAAAAGTGATCCCGTTAAAGCACGTTGGCGCCGTTATATGCGATGTCTTGTCACACATTGCAAATCTAATGCTGTCAACTGGTGTTTTTCCTGAAGATCTCAAATTGGCCCAAGTCGTTCCAGTACATAAAGGAGGCAATATAAATGAACTGTCGAATTACCGACCAATTTCGGTTCTGCCTGTGTTGTCAAAAATTTTTGAAGGTATTATCAATTCTACGATAGCCGATTTTCTGCACAAATATAATGTGATTGTTGATTCACAATATGGGTTCACGAAAAATAAGACCACAGAGCAAGCACTGTTAGTTGTTAAAGACAAAATAATAGATAATATTGAAAACAAAAAATGTACCCTTGGCCTATTTTTAGATTTTCGCAAGGCATTTGATTGCGTACACCATGAGACCCTTCTTAAGAAACTTTGTAACTATGGGGTTAGAGGTATTGCCTACTGCGTTAGAGGTTAGAGGTATTGCCTAGAGGTATGAACCTACTGTGGAGTTATCTGAGCAATAGGTCCCAATATGTTCGAACAAATAACATATCCTCTGATATACAGGTGGTTAAGCATGGTGTCCCGCAGGGATCAGTACTAGGGCCGTTATTATTCATTACATATATCAATGACCTAGCCGGTGATGATAATGATCTGGTGATGTACGCTGATGACACTAATCTTTTCTTCTCTTCCTGTTCATTACCGGCGCTTCAAAATATGGTCAATGCTTATTTAATCAACCTTCGTGATTGGTTACACAAGAATAAGCGTAGTTTAAATATAAGCAAAACGAAATATATTATTTTCAAGCCCATCAACACCGTGGAAACTGATTGTTTACATATTCATTATGACAGTATAACAATCAATCAAGTTTCTTCCCAAAAATTTCTTGGTGTGTGGTTTAATGAAAATCTTTCGTGGTCTGTTCATATTTCCAAACTTACTTCTGAACTAAGTAAAACTGTTGGCCTATTTTATAGGATTTCTAATCTACTGCCTGTTTGGTTAAAAGTGTCTATGTATAATGCCCTGTTTTTTTCAAGACTTCCTTATTGTAATCTTGTTTGGGGTACGACCATGTCTTCCAATTACCAAAAATTACTTGTCCTGCAAAAAAGAGCCTTGCGGGCTATTGAGGGATATTATGGTTCACCACGAAACTTACGCACGCAACCATTGTTTGTAAAACAGTCCATATTAAAAGCCGACCAAGTGTATTATCTGCGGCTTCTTCAATACATTCACCAGAATCGCTTGTACTCTGTTCCGGATAGCAACATAGGTTACAATCCTCGCGTAGTAAAACTAAGAGTTCCGCGAACGAGAACAAATTACGGTGAACAAAAACTGAGTTGTCAAGTACCCAATGCGCTAAACAAATTCCCCTTTCCTGATGAGTTTTTTCTATCTGGAAACATGGTAAAAAAAAGACCAAACAGCATCTGATTGAAGGTGAAATTCTAATGTAAAAATGCAGCTTACCGTCTTTGATATATATGCGTATGTGTATGTATGTGTGTACATGGATGTAAGGATGTATCTATTGTTCTATCTTTTTCACACAAGTACTTAAGTCGAATTATTTACTTTATTTCATCCGTATGTACCAAAATTGAACTCGTACAAGTATCAATTTGTATTTGCCCATGATTGTGCACATGTTTTGTATTCTAGTAAGTGTTACTGCTTATATATTACTTTTGTATTTTGATTGCTGCCCATTCTATGTATTAAGTGTTTTTGCGTTTGCATCTGTACTACTTACAGGCTTAGGGTACCGAGGCCCCGTCAGGCTTAACCGCCTTTTGCCTCGGTCCCCTCTTTTCTATGAAAAGGAAATAAACTTCACTTCACTTCACTTCACAATAGGGTTCCAACTGCGAGAACGGGGATGACAGTGTGGTGAAAAACTGTGTTACGGATAGTCATTAGCCGTTGTAGAGATAGCAGTGACCAAATATTTGCCTCAGTGCTAAGCCTAAAGTTCCCAACATCCGAGGCGGTCCGTGCAACTCATGCACACAAAACACAAGATAGCCTGAATGGGAGTTTTTTGGCTGAAATACGTCTTTTAAACTCCTCACGGCAGGCGGCCTGCTCCCACGTGTGGTAGTATTATGGTGGAAAAACTGCCAGTTTACACCGGGGGCCACAAGCCGTCGTAAATAGGCGCCTTCACCACGATTGTACATCTTCACAAAACACAGTATCTCGCTGTGAATACTACGTTTGCCCTAATGGGAGTATTAAAAACTCCCAAGCCTCCTCCATCTCCTTCTCCTTCACCCCTTCCTCATCTACGCGGGACTACGCCTCCTTACAAAATGTCTGCCAGTTGGTGTCGTGTGTCGTGTGAGCTCCAGCGTCCCCGAAAATTTATTGTTGATGTAAACTTGCGGCCGCACGAATGGACGTGAAGTGCTTCCCGACAATCGAAGCTTGTTGCGAACAGTGTGGAACCAGCCTGCACTGACGTGCGACACACTGCAAAGTTGCCTCCGTGTCACCGACCTTCGAGCCGACGGAATACGCCAGCGAGCCGACTCGAGGCCTGAATGCAGTGATCGCTAACTGAGAGTGGCTCGTTAAAAACAATGCGGTTGTGCCTCGGCGAGGTGGTTGAAGGTAAGATTTTCACTTTTTTTATTGTATTCTAGGACAACGACCCCTACAATCGACTTCGCAGAAGGCAACAAAAGCCCTTCTGCGTTTTATGAAGGACACAGGCTTAGAACACTCACTCATTCATATTGGCGAGCAGAATGAAAACTGTCCTAACTCTGAACGGCTGTTAGGTGTTTTTGTTAGGCTGTTTCTGTGGCTTACTGGCAGGCGAAGGTGAAGTTGGCCGGCCAAACGTCGCAGGGCGGCCGCTTTTCTTGCGAAGTACGGTGGTGTCAGCCGCGCCTGCTACGAGGGAGGTGACTGCCGCGTGCCGCCGGCGATTAATTGCTTTCACTGGAAAGGGAGAAGGTCGGGGCCCCGTGGGAACTCTCCGTACGCTAGGCGCGTGTAACTATAACCAGCAAACGCCATTCGAGGGAGCATTCTGTAGAGTCGATGGACGACTGCTTATTTTATTTATTGTTTTTTTTTGAAGGGGGCCAGGCGCACCCGTCACACTGCCGAAATTTTTCCTTAACTTTGGGTGAGGGGAGAGAGAGGCAGTACGGGTGGTAAAACCTGAAGCTCGCGCCCAGAACACAACACGCAAGGAAAAGAGGGAAAGGACGCATTTCGAGAAGTTGGTCGCCACAAGGGTCGCGCTCCCTTTCGAACAGCACAGCACTTCGTTTTGACGAACTAGTGAGTGTAGGTGTCTCGGACGGAAGTGCAATTTTGCGTAGCGTTAAATAAACATTCAGACATTACGGAAAATTGGACACAAGAGTGACAAGTGCAGCGTTTTACAATGCCGTCTCTCTTTTTTTTTTTCAGGTCAGATGCCCAATATGCTTCTGTATTTGTTGCCGTAGATTTAAAGGGTTTTGCTATCCCTGTAATGCATGTGCTACTGTGGCTTCCTGAGGAACGTGCCATGAGAACGTCACCGTTTGGGAGGCAAGTGGAAGCAAATGGCTAGCGCACCGATGACATGCTTTTTTCGTTGAGGAGTGTTGTAGTAGATAAAGTTCTTACCAAGATCATGGGAACAGGTTAAGCGCCAGGCACAAGTGTAGGAAGTAAAACAGACAGGAAAGGGGCGCCCTAACAACTGAGCTTTATTCGTTCCGAAAGCGATTATAAAGGCACAAAAAAACACCATGTGACACTAGTTGCACCACGTGAGGAAACGATTGCAGCTGCCGCACTCGCCTAACAAATCATCCAGATAATCCACCTCACTCGAAAGAAGGTCAATTGAGGGTTTGCTGACACATCGGTGCCCCATCTTTTTTATTGTAGGCCTCGAACACTTCCCGTTCTTCTTTTTTGCGATATGAATGCAGCACTCGGGTACTCTCAAACGCTGGTTCGCAGCCCTTTGGCTTGCAGTCAGTCTTACAGTGAAGAGTGCCGCAGCTGCAATCGTTTCCACACGTGGTGCAACTAGTGTCACATGGTGTTTTTTTGTGCCTTTATAATCGCTTTCGGAACGAATAAAGCTCAGTTGTTAGTGCGCCCCTTTCCTGTCTGTTTTACTTCCTCCACTTGTGCCTGGCGCTTAACCTGTTCCCATGATGAAGTACCAACTACCTCGCATCGACACATTAATTAAGTTCCTTACCAAGATACCTTGCGTTCTCGATGTAGGTGTTTTGTTGATTCAGTGTTTTTATTGTGTCATTAACCTGTTCACATGTATATCGTATTTATGTAATTTTTAAGCAATAAATTGACTGTGCGCAGAAAACAAACTTTTCACGTTTCGCCATTCAGCGTTTGAAGCGGAAAAGATTAGAAATTACGTAATCCTAAACGAAAATTGTAAATGTGGCCTGTGCGCTCATTCAGAACTCCCAAATACAGTAATCATCGCTTATATCAAACGCACAAAAAAAAACCTCGAATGCAGGTCATTACTGCCCCAACGCGCCCCCTGGAAACTCTCAGTTGCAGGAAATAATACACTCCCAATGATCCCCCTGAAAACTCCCATTGTAGTGGCAGTAAAATGAAACTCCCATATGCTACTGAAAAAAACTGCGGAAATAATGGGAGTAAGGCGAAACTCCCATTGGAAGGAGTTTTGAAAACTCCAAATTGGTACTGAGTTATGCGCGAAGCCATTTACTCCCATTCCGGCTTATTTGTGTTCTGTGTGTGTCGGCTAGAGCTGTTGGGGAAGGCGTTCTTCTAAAGCTCGTCGCGGACCAGCGTGCTGCGTTTGGGTTCCTCTACCGTTTGGGGGGCCACCAACGTTAGCTTCCCCTATTCTAAAACTCCGTATGTGCAGCCATGCCACGTTCCGCTGACCGGCCGCACAGCGCCCCGGCACATCCGCGCGACGCGGCGACCGGCGGCGGCAGCTCGCTAGCTTCTACTTGTACGCATCGGAGGCCGCTGCACAGAGCTTGTTACCGCCTGTCCCAATGTAAAAACTCAATTACACATGCGAGGAAGGGGATGATGGGGTGTTGAGAAATTGCGCTAAGAATTGTAAGTAGCGCTGTTAGTGAAAGCGGCGAACCAATATCTGCACAACTTCTCTGCATCCGAGAAACAGAAATCAGCCGTGAGGTATTGGGGAGAACCCATTTCTAAAGCTTGCCGCGAGACACTTCGTTGCATTTATACTTCCCTCAGCCTCTCCTATTCTAAGGCAGTCTTCCATTCATCGGATGACTTTCTGCCCGTACCTGAACGGGAACAGAACGAACTCTTCAGACCCAGCGGTCACCGCACCTCTGGCACTTCGGAATATAACCTCATCTGCTGCCGGCCAATCGCAAAAGGCAGCCCGGGCCCTCACCGCGCACCCGAGCAGGGGTCGTTTGTTTTGACGCAAAAAAATGGTTTGGGTGTATATACACATACAATAAACGTTTTTTTAAAATTCAGCGTCAAGAAAACCATAAAGTAATGCCCCCAACAATTTTTTGGAACAGCTCTTCACCGGCCCTTTAAGTGGCACCGGACCGAAAAAAGACCCCTCCACGTTGAGGAGAATAGGAGAAAACTTCGCGGCCTTCGATATGTCGATGGCCGCCGAGAGAACGCCGCGAGCCGTCCCCTTGTCCGGGAGAGAGCGCGCAGCTTTCATCGCGTTGTCCGCGGTCGAGTTGACACCCATTGCCAGACAGTTTCGGGCCCCTTCCGTCCACCTACTCCTTTCTAAGAACCTTATAGTATATCAATGCGGGCGAATTGAGAGGGAACAATTATGGTCGATTTGTCATCGCTGGTAGTTTCGGTGATAGTGAACGGATTTTAATTATTCTTGCGGGAGGAGATTGTTGGGACAGCCTGCCGCTAGGGGGCCGACGCAGCCACACGCGCTTCGTTTCGGCTCCCGCTTCTCGCTTCGCCACCCGCGGACGGGCACCTCCTGCCCACCTGATTTCGCCACCAATCGAACCGGTACGATGCACGGATTCTCCTGATACCACTTTCGTCGTGATCCACCAAACAGGCGAGTAACCCTGTCAATTGCAAAATTCACGACCGCCAACGGAGGGCTAACCCTAACGCCACAGCGAGGATCAAAGCCGCCAAGATGGCGGGTCGAGCCAACTGTGTCGCCTGCTCGCAACGTGTCACAGCCAAGCAGCACTCTTTTCGCTGTGCTTCGTGTGGCAAGTACGCGCACACAAAGTGCATTGCCTGGCCCGACGAGGATCTCCAACTTCTTCGCGCTGGCGATCTTCCTTTCCATTGCAACGCTTGTTGGAAAGCGGCACCACCCGTCAAGCCCGACGAGAACACCGGACCGGCGGCAGAAAACGTTGCTCTCGACCACAACGCATTCTTTCCCTACCCCGGCGATGTTGGTAGCCAACTGAGCAAGATGAATGACCTGCTCGTCAACGCCGTGGAAGGCATCTCATTTTTAACGGACGAGCTCAGCCAACTACGGGAGGAGCACGCCCGCCTTCGAAGCGAAACCATGAAGGCATCGGAAATACAGGCGGCCGCAATTGCGTGTCTTCAGAGTGAGGTGCGTGTCTTGCGCGAGGAGCTCCGCCATCGCGGGTCACCGCGAAAGCCCTCCGCAGTGCTTGACGCTCCTGCCACACAAAGCCCCCTCAGCAGCTCTGTCCCGGCCTCCTCACCCACCAGCCAGTCGCCCATACCGAGTTGCTTGAACGGCCCCCCTTCCGCGTGGAGCCCTCTTCGCCCCGGCGGCCTCAACAAAAGGCAACCCCGCAACCGCTTCCCCGAGGCTTCCGTTGGGGCAAACGAAAACAGCGACCTTCAGACTGTGCCCCGCCAGCCCCTCAAGAAAGCCTTGTTTGTGTCCCGTCTTCACCCCGACACCTCAGTTCCAACCGTGCTGAAACTCGTCACGGATGTTTGTAAAGATGGCAGCGTCGTTTGCACGCGTCTAAAAACCAAGCACCCGAGCTACGCCTCCTTTCATGTTGCGGTAAGCGATGCGTGTTTTGATCTTGTGAATAAGTCGTCAGTGTGGCCGAGCGGGTGCTTATTCCGACAATTTGATGGCACCCTGCGGGAAGACCGTGCGCTGAAGCCCTCCGAAGTAAACGCCCCATGAGTATTTCTTTTTACTACCAAAACACACGAGGCCTACGGACAAAAGCGCAACAGTTCTTTGATAATGTGGTTCTTTTCGATCATGACGTATACTGCATTACTGAGACGTGGCTCTCAGACCAAATTGCTTCTACAGACTACTTCCCGGACGAGTACGCTGTCTTTCGCCATGACAGAGACTACGAACGCACCGGTCAAAAGTACGGTGGAGGAGCTTTAATCGCCCTGCGAAAGTCCATGGTTGCGTTTCGCCGAGCTGATCTCGATGCGTTTGGGTCGAAACAAAGACAAACCGCGGAAAAAATCTGCTCATTGGCGTGTATTATATGCATCCAACTCTAGACTTTTCCGCATTCGCGTCCGTTTTTCAGCACCTCTCAGAAAGTATAGACCCTGGAAAGTACAACATTCTTTTATTCGGTGATTTCAACGTGCCCGGCCGGTGGTGGAATCCCGGGGAAAATGTTGGCAATTCTACCAAAGCCGCTCAATTGTTTAACTTTTTCTCATTCGCTGGATTGGCACATGCTGCACTTCCTCCTAACCCCGCAGGAAATGTCCTTGACATCGTCTTCTCCAACTTGACCTCCTTAGACCTTAAACACGCTCGAGAAGCCCTTGTTCCGGTCGACCCGTGGCATGAACCACTCACTGTCACGGCTTTACTACCGGTTGCCTATGAGCGGCGCATGGAGACCCCATTCTTTGATTTTTCCCGTGGCGATTACAATGCCCTCTACATAACGCTCCAGGAGACGAATTGGGAGCCAGTCTACACATCGCATAATGCAGACGCAGCGGTGCAGCTGCTCACAAAAATTGTTCAAAAAGCAATGGAGGAGCACATACCAAAAAAGTCTAAGCGCCCTCATCAATTCCCTTTCTGGTTCAGCAAAGAACTCCGCAGCGCGCTGCGCAGTAAGCGTCGATTCCACAAACTAAGGAAAACTAAAAACGACACGTCCGCCGACACTAACTTCAAAGAACAGCGCTCACTTGTGAAAGTGCTGCTCGCTCGCGACAAAAAACATTTTTCGGACTTCACAGAATCTTCGCTCACCCGATCCCCGAGCGACTTCTGGCGGATCTTAGCACGCGCACAAGAAAGGCCCCTGAGCGGATTACTCTGCAGGATGGCGACACCATCGTTTCCGACCCAGCCAGCATTGTTGAAATATTCACAAAACACTTCTCGTCCGCGTACTCCTCGTCACGCGACAGCGGCTTCCCGCTTCGGCTCGCGCAGATAGGTGATGTCATACACACGCCCAACATCACCGTTGAGGATGTCACGGCTGCTATCCGCAGCCTACCTTCGAAGAAATCCTCAGGCCATGATAACATCCCATGCTTCATTGTAAAAGGCTGCTCTGCCATTTTCGCGCCGTTGCTCTGCCACATTTTTTGTCTCTCGCTTGAAGAGCGGCACTTTCCGACAAATTGGAAACCCGGCGTTGTTTTTCCTCTCCATAAGTCCGGAAATGCGTCGGTGCCTGGGAACTACCGACCAATATCTCTCCTTTGTTCTTTCTCAAAAGTTTTCGAAAAAGTAGTGCACCGTTATCTCTTGTCCAAAATCCGGCCCCTCATTCATAGTAATCAGCACGGTTTTATACCTGCCCGGTCCGTCGAATCAAACCTTGCCTGCTTTCTGAGTGACGCCAGCAAGTACATACTTTCACGTCAACAAATGGATGCCATCTACTTCGACTGCAGCAAGGCCTTCGACCGCGTAAACCATGATTTGCTCCTTCGCAAACTGTCTTTTTATGGCTTGGCTCCTGCTTTCTGCGAGTGGTTTGCAACCTACCTCAAACAGAGAACAAACTTTGTTCAGTACGCTGGTGCTAAGTCTCGCAGCTTCACTGTACCGTCCGGGGTTCCCCAGGGCTCTATTCTCGGTCCTTTATTGTTTAACTTATTTGTGAATGATGTGCAGTTAATTATAAAGCATTCATCTCTATTGCAGTTTGCAGACGACATGAAACTCTATTGCGCAGTGGGATCACAAGCGGACTGCGCCCAGCTTCAACGCGACGTACAAGCAATCTCCCTCTGGTGCAAAACTAACTACTTAGATTTGAATCCATTGAAGACCGTTACAATTACATACTCTCGAAAAACCTCTCCTTTAATCTTCCCATACCACCTCGACTCTCTGACGATAAGAAGAGTAAGCGAAACACGTGATTTGGGCGTTCTGATGGATTCGAAACTACGATTCACACCGCATGTAAACTACCTCGCACGCTCATCTCTTCGGACTTTGGGCGCTATCTCTCGTGCAACAAGGGACTTCTCAGGAGGTTCGTGTTTCCTTGCTCTGTACAAAGCCCTTGTACTCCCAAAACTGGAGTTTGCATCGGCAGTCTGGAACTGCATGAGTGCGTCGTCGTCTTTGCGCTTGGAAAGGGTTCAGAAAAGGTTCACGCGCATCTTCTCTCGCCGCTACACCCTACACGAGAAATACGCGTACAAGGATGTCATCAAGCGGCTGAAGCTCGAAGAACTGCAATCTAGACGCACAAACCGCGATTTAGTGTTTTTGTTCAAGTGTATCCACTCCAGATTCGACAGCCCGAAATTAGTGAGCTCTGTTCGGCTAAGGGCACCAATTCGAGCTCTCCGCCCCCACCTTTGCTTTGATGTGACCACCTCAGAGATGCTGTCTCCAGTGTGCCGTGTGCAACGTGTGTACAATGATGACTTTCGTGCATCTTTGGACGTCTTTTCCGGCAATGTTAACTCTTTTAAACGCGCCCTGAAAAATGCATGCATTTGAAGCCGCTGTTGCCCATTCAGTATGGTATAGAAGTTATCTCGTGTTCGTGTTTTCCGTTCCCTTCCCATTTTCTACACTTGCACCGTTTGCCGTACACATACTCCCGTGCACCTATGTATGTGTGTCCGCAGGTGTGTGTGCATGCATGCACGTGCGCATTTGCCTGCACTTGTTCACCTTCACATGCACCCGAGTGGGCATGCGTGTATGTATGTTTTGTTTGCACTCACGAGCGTATGTGCCGTGCATACAGATAAATTTTGCTTTATATGTACTTATTACCAGTATCCATGTTCCCCAGTAAGTTACGACGGTGGATTGTACTGAACTTGCGTGTATGCCAATGTACTTTGTAGTATACCTTGTCACAAGCCCTGTCTCAGCGCGTGCTAATGTACCTGACTGTAATCTCAATTCCTTAAATGTATACATTGAATGTGTGTGTGTGGGTGTGTGTGTGTGTGTGAGTGTGTGTGTGTGTGTGTGTGTGCGCGCGCGCGCGTGTGTGTGTGTGTGTGTGTGTGTGTGTGTGTGTGTGTGTGCGCGCATGCGTGCGTGCTTACGTGTGTGTGAGTGCGTGTGCGTGCCTGCGAGCACGCGCGTGTGCGGTGGTACTATATACTTTGTGATCCCTGCACTTCATAACCAGTCTCCATGTTTTACCGTTTGTTTATCTGTGTGTCGCCCTATCCTTTTTGTGTGCACCACCCAAGAAGGCCTAGTGCTGTTGGTGGGCACCACCCAATAAACAATAAACAATAAACAACAATAAACAATTGCCATTTACCCAAGAATACATTCCGAGTAGTCGATGGTAAAAGCTGCAGGGTTTCTTTTAAGGGACACTAAAGGGTGGAAACAAGTTGGCCTGTTTTGACGGATTATGTTGACGATAACCTAAGCAGCCCATTCTCGCTAGTAGCCGTTGTTTAATAAGGAAGAAAACGCCAGAAACGTGAAATTACGCGACGACGGCCCGCACGCTTTCGAGTAGCATGTTTTGCGACGTCACAAAAGCGGTGAACGGCGAGAACTCATTAGAGAAGCGGATATTGATCTTTTCCTCAAATAAACAGTTGCGAAGTCCTTGAGCACAGGAAATAAAATTTTCGTGAGCTCATTGTATCTAGAGAACACTGACTTCAGTTTTTATACATTGTGAGGCAGGCTGCTTTATGCTTTCAGTTTCGTTTTCGGAAACAGTGGTGCGCATTAGCGAAGGCCGAAACCTACGTCGGCGAACGCGCGACCTTCTACAAGCGATCTCCTTGGCAGGGAGCAGCTAAAGTGCCTTCCCTAGAATCGGCAAAAGGAACAAGATGCATGTGGTTAAAAAAGGTCGTCAAGGATTTTTTTTTTTTTTTTTGAAGTGGGCACGTATCTGCTCCTTTTGTTTCAGATGTCGACGAAAGATGAATAGTCGACTGGCGCCTCTACCATGTAAATGCCTCCCTTCTCTTTCCCGCTCACCCATCATGCGGTTCATCTGCCGTCTGGTTCCTTCCAAGATAACACGCTAGAGGTTTGCTCAAGTCAATTTAAAATTACCGCGTTCCACTGCTCCAAGTCGGGCGCCTCAATGCCAGCGCTGCCGTACGGCGAAGACGCGCGTGAATCAAGGCACCCTACTGAAAAGTTTATGAATCCACGTTGCCCTACTCCATGAGCGTTCCCAAAGGGAACGGAGGACCTATTAAGCGGAACCTTTCGTTAGTGTTGCTGTTTCATTTCTTAAATGCCACCAGGAGCTATAGTATCGCGAGCAAAAGCAGGCGACGGTTTTGTGCGTTGATGTAGTATTCCATTTGATATCGCAAAAACCAAGCATGTATGAATTTTTTAAGAAAAGAAAACTGCAAATATCGCTTGTGTATTGATTTCTGCCTGACATGTGCGTAACGTTTTGTTTCGGGTCTTGTATAACCAGCCCAGTCCCGCTAAGCTGTAGCCCCTTCGCGGCAAAGCCAACTTTCTGATGAATGCGCCTTGACGCGCTCCTAATCTAATGTAGGTATCTTGTTCAATTCACACTGCAATTGGTGGCTATGACAACTCTATGACTACTCCAAGTTTCATATGCTCATCATCACTACTTAGTTCACGGGGAAGATGGAAACGTCGCCAAAACTCCTGTTTGCTGTCAATATAACAGCATGTAAAGGAGGGGTATGGTTACCAAAAAGGGCTGTAACTCTTGCTTTAGCGGAACTAGCCCGCCAAAATTACATAAGAAGTAGTTTACAAATACTTCTTAGAAAGATATGTGTATGCGTCTCTGTTCGATCGTAAATACTCGACATAGGTGTCCCCAAACACAGCTTCCCTGGTCTTCCAACTTCCCCGTAGTGTAAGGTCTCTAAACGTTTTGTTTACATGATCTTTCCTGTGGTCGCAGCTGTATGGGTGGTATTCTTTGAAACGTTAAGCCGGCGATATCTTCGCTTGGCAACACTGAAAACCGCCATGTCTGTGGCCACTGTGCCAGCGAATGCGCTTTGCGCCCGCATCTCGCAGAAAAAAAAAAAAAAAAACAGCTTCCGTCGTCTGCTGCGTTTCAAGCGGATTATCGGTAGTGGCGCCAACAGATACCTATGAATCGCACTCACATTATGCGGAGGTGCTCTACCTGCCCTCGAGCACTTCGCGTGAAACCGCGGCTGCGAACGGCGCGCATAAGTCCGACGCTGCAGTCGGCTGCCGCCACGGATGTCGACGCAAGTGCACCCACACCGTATCCACGATGTTATGTCTATTAAGTGCCCTCTAATACGTGGTTGAGTAAAAAAACCGAATAATGTCTTTGGAGAAATGTTTTACCCGTACGTCAATCGCTAAATGTTTCACACTCAGCAAAACAACTCACCTCCGACATTAGAGCGCGGCGGCTAGCAATAAGCTGATCTGCGGCGGCGACTTCATACGCGCCTGACGATAGGCAGATCGTACTGTGCTTCACTCAACAGTACTTGGAGCCGAGGTATGAATTTGCGGTCGCTGGACAACAGTTTGGGAGCGATGAAGTTGTCGCTGTACAACGGACCACTGCGCTCATTTTTGCCACGACCAACTCGCATTCGTTCGTAGGTGTGCGCAGAGGCTGGGGTTGAACTGCCGATAAGGTTGTCACAATCATGGGGGGCAACACGACTTTCCGCGTCATCGCGGTACAATGGACTATCGAATCACTCGCACACGCCTTGCACGAAAACACAAGCTCACGTCGCGGCCTGCGGCCTGCCTGGCCGCCATGAAGGCATGGACGAGTAGAGGGGTGCCTGATCGGCGGGCCGTGCGCACAACGTCACCTTAGCAACAGACGCTTGGCGACGGATATGGCGGCGCACACAGATGGTTGCCTTCATGCATTACTCGCCCATGAATACCCCCGATATCTGTTCTATGAGAATGCACTTTAGTCAAAAGAACCGTGTTGGACGCAACCGATGTCTTCGCCCCCTTCATGCTGTTTGCATCCGTTGCGCTTCTGCAGAAATTTTCATAATCGGACGGGCAGTACACTCGTGGCAAAGGGCTGTATTTTTCGTGCAGGCTCACCGGAAAGGCAGCTGCGGTGCCGAGTCCCCAGCCGGCCGCTTTTCTTCCAGCACCATGTGGACCGGGACTAAGACGCACCCTCCGGCCGAGTCACCAGGCCGCCGCCTTAGAGGGCGCGGAGTCCCACGGGAACCTGTCGGGGAAGTAGAGTGTCTTGAATTGGTGCGCACCTGTCATTGTTGCCTCCTAGAGTTCAAGACAGGGATGACTGTTGCATGGGCCAGAAGACAAAATGCAAGTTTTCTTCGTTTGGACTGCTTTGTCTCGATAGCAGTGAGAGCAATTTTAGCGGAAACTGGAAACAAATCATCAAGATATCAAAAGCATGTCAAGCTGTGGCTGCTCTTCAGTCACTTTCCATGTTAACAATGAGGAATAGGGCAAAGTGATCTGCCAAGCCGTACCACCGAGCCCACTGCTACACAAGAACAGCCGACTGTTGACAATCATCTCCTCGTATTATGTGACCTGCGGCTGAACCTGAAAAAAAAAAAACTGCACAAAAACAAGCCCTGCAAAAACTACCCCGACAACTTCTGGAACTCTCCGAAGAAATTCAGAAATATTTGCAGCAGCTTATTATTGACAAATGTGTGCCGTTGACAGAGGGCACTAGCATGAATGGCCACCTCCAAACAAGCAAAGTGTGCTTTATCCCGAATGGCCTACTGGGCAAGACGAAAACGAGCCAAAACACTCAAAAACGCAAGCTCCACACAAAAATGACTAACGATGACCTAGCTGATCTCATACTGGATTATGCCCCCCCCCCCCCACCAATTGCTACCGTATTCATTACCGAGTGCCCGAAGACATCACTCCCACAACCATCAATTACGGACATGGATCAGCCGTTCCCAATTCATGAACTGCAAAAGGCCCTATGAGGGATCCCAACAAATCTACTCCCGGACCAAACCAAATCACGTATAAAATGCTGCAGAACATACCATACAACCACACCGAAGCCCTCCAAATTTAGATAAATCAAGCCTAACAAAGTGGCCAAATTCCGATGGTATGGAAAACGGCCCGGGTAGTTTCTATTCCAAAACAAGTAAATCACGTGATGATATCCTGGATTTACGTCGTATTTCTCTTACCTCCTGCATAGGCAAACTCGTGGAAACAAAGTTTCAGGCCCGCATTGAATGGACTCTTAAAAGACAACCGGGCTCAGCAAGGCTTGGGAGTGGGCTAGTTGGTGTTTTAGCATCTTGAAGTGCAGAGGTGCGCTGTCTGACACGAAACGTAGGACAGGGTTAATACCACAAAAACAGACAAGGTGAGGCGCAAACTATCAACTGTTTATTATCTTGTGAAGGGGGGCGGTTATATATGACGGAAATGAAGAACATGCATGAAAAAATAACCATAAAACGCTACACGTGACATGATATCTATTCCTCATTTAGGAAATTTATTTCACGCGCCGAAAGCCGGATTGAAGGGGCGCTAACGCAATCTCCCTCCACTCCTGACAACATTGCATATGCTTCGTATATCTCGCGGGTAATCCTGTCTCTGGAGCGGAACAAAATGGTTGTCCCCTCAAAATCGGGCGAACATTTCTTCTCGCACTTCTTAACATGCGCGGCCAAATTTCCATTTGCCGCCAGTTGCGCGCATGCATTCTTATGTTCCCGTAATCTGTCATTGAGACAGCGGCCTGATTGCCCCACGTACGACCTACCACAGGAGAGGGGGATCTTGTATACAATACCCTCTGCGCAGTTGACGAACTGGCGCCTGTGCCGTGTGCCACATTCGAAACCTTTTTTCGTCTCTTGATTTGCAGCCTTGCAACTTCCCTTTAGTTTCAACGGGGCAGAAAATACCACCGGAATATTATGTTTCGCGCCCACTTTCTTTAGTCGGTGTGAAACCCTGTGAATGTAGTTCATGACAACTGGACGAATCTTAGGTCTTTCCTTGTTCTTCTCGGGGCTGTTTGCGTTTTTCAGCTTCTTCAGCACATTCTCTGCAACTGATACAAGTACATGGGTAGGGTAACCACCCTTTTTCAGCCTTATACATTGGCGGTCTAGGCTGTCAGTCACAGTGTGCGAGCACGATTTCGTGATTGCCTTATCCCACCGGGCCTTCTCCCACACAGTTACCGGGTTTTGCCGACATTTCTCTGCCCAAGGCATCATACTCCGCATTTGTAAAGACATAGTGAACGCGGAGAGCGCTACCCAGCCCGTACCATAGTTTTATAAAGAAAGCTTTTGCAACCATCGCTCACGATCTAATACTCGAAAAAGTAAAGAGCAAGAAATTACGATCCAGAACTATCCAGTACCTTAGAAATTTCCGCACTAACCGATTCGTCCAGATCACAGTAGAACCCCAAATCAGTAATGCCCGCAAACGTACAGCAGGAGTGCCCCAAGGAGACAATTTCTCCAACTCTATTTAACCACGCCATGAGCGACCTTCCACCACTCCTGAATGCTATACCGGGACTAAAACATGCCGTCTATGCCGATGACATTACCCTTTAATGTCACACGGGTTCTCCTGACGCTCAAGAATAGACACTCAAAACACCACATATTAACTGGATATTCCTGGGCGGTTGTGAATACGCCAATTAGTATGTGCGCACGGGACACATTGCCAATTAATGTGTGCACAGTTCCTTGCTTGTCTCTGAGTTCATACCTCTGATTTTTCCGCATGCCTAGACGCCTCTTCACTGCTTTCAGGCTGCCTCCGTTCTTTGCAGCATGCTCAATCCTCTCCATATTATACATCCGTATATCAGCTGTCTTACGCTTATTGATTAACTTTGAAAGCTCCGCTAATTCTATTCTGTTATCGGGGGCGGAGACTGTAATGTTTTGCCGTTTCTTAAATAAATGCTTCGCCTCCTAGAAAAGTTTACCAGTATCCTGTTTGGCGACTTCTACTTCGCTATCCGTGGGCAATAGAAGTCGGTGGTACGATCGCTAGAGAAGAGAACGGAGTGGGTCAGGGAACAAAGGCGTGTTAAGCACATATTAGTAGAAATAAAGAGAAGTGGGTGGGCAGGGCATGTAATGCGGAGTCCAGATGATTGTTGGTTGTTAAGAGTAAAAGAGTGGAGCCCAACGGAAGGCAAGCGTTTGTTTCTGTGAGATAAAAAATGTGTGTCTCGTTTTATTTCGAATGCAATATTTGCGTTTGAATTGGTCGTTGAAAGAAGTGCCCATGGTGAAGCGGATAGGTGACTTTCAATGAACGAAAACGTAAATTCAACTCGTATAAACGCCTAAATATTTTATTACGCACAATCTTGGGGAGGGATACTCAGAGTGTATCGGGACAGCACTAGTATCGGTACATGAATAGTTAAAAATATATTAGTTCTCGCTGCAGTTTTATTAGTAGTTTGCTTTTACAGGGACACAGCTCCATGTGAAGTAGCCGCTGTGGCATGGTGTGCCCATTATCGAGGCTTTTGTCACCGCGTTTCATACCAACGCGTGCATCCACTGCTACACCCAACTTTACAATCATCATGCAGCGTGCGAAAGTGAAGGACGTTCGTAATTGTGGCGCAGAAACGTACGTGCCATTGTGGTAGAATTTTCCGTTAGCGCTTCCTGGCCTTCGAAGTTCTGTGTGCGTAGACGTATCGTTCTTTCAATGCTCAATCGGTCTGCCATGACAACAGAATTTCGTAATTAAACAAACAGTCTACACACCACAGTCCCTATCAAAAGCACCAGAAACAGTCTACAGACCACAGCCCCTATCAAAAGCACAGGCACACCTCCGCCGCCCTGCCATCCTCCCCTCCTCCTCCCGCTACCATAAGGGTGCGCGCTAATGTGATTCTTACTGCCTGAATCCGCAACTGTTACGTATACATTATAAAACGTCGAATGAAGGGAATTTTTAACAATCGTCAACCAATATCCCCGAGGAATTATCACTGTAAAAAACTCCGCAATGTTTAGCAAATCTATCATGTCGTAGCCTGAAAGGTGAACATCACGGTCGCTGTCAACCAAGGAAATACCGTAAATGTGCCATTACTGCCTGTTTCACGCTGAAAAACGGCAGTCTGTAGCATTTATGTATGCGGGGCCATGCCATTACGCATGTTTTCTTGGTGGACTCCGGGAAACGAAAGCATTGTACCACGCGCGAAGGTGCTGCTGGCTCTGTACAACTGCCCAATGCTCCGTTTTGTGATGGATCAAGGAGCTTCCCAACATAATTTTCATTTCCCGAGTCTCTAACGAAAACTACAAAATTCCTGTACGCCCCATACATTCCAGAGGCAACCATGCTCATACACTGCAAATGCTGTTTTATCGCGTACTCGGCTGAACAATAGCAGCGCACGAATCAGCTAAAAAGTATGTCCTTTCATTTAAGTTTGAAATCAAAATGGTAGGACCTTATTATAACTCCTTCTTCAAATCTGACGGCAAAATTCCCAACACAGCAATATTTTGCTGAACTAGCACAGAACATGCCTAATCACAGAGTATGGCCAGACACCGCAGTCTTTGCGTTATTATTTTATCTTGCTGAATTTAAAGCTCGATACAGAATTGAATGGTCATTTCCTGTGTTCTTACACTTTGCTGTGACTTACACTACCCTATCCAGGAGTGGTACCTACACCTAAAGGGAATGGCCTGCCCAGAAAAGTTACTGGATAGTGCACGTCTTCAGACAGGCTAAAGGGCATTTATGCACGAAGCATTCAATACTTGACAGAGAATAATGCAAATATTTCAGAACACGATAGACGAGCTCATTACAGCACACTCGACGTTTGAGCTGTGCCGAACTATCAACCAGATTCACCATGTTACAAAGCACCAGCTTCTCATGTCTGCCCGGAGTCCTGATAGAAGCTATGAAATGGACTGCGTTGAGACCAAAAACATCAGCGGAAATTTTAACTGGCATGGCTTAACAAATACCGATGGCTGAATTATTGCGCTTTGCGTGAGGGCTAATACTGCCACGTTCGTGTAATTTTCGCCATTAACAGCACTGTTCTTGTGCGGGATGTCTGTGTGTTTATATAGGGTTAGTATTTGCTGAAATTTTTGCTAGTGACATAACGCTTATTGTAGGCATAATTCATAGCCTGTCGTTTTTTCTTAAGATAACACCTGCGCTACACATAACCTAAGAGGATGAATTCGATGTAGACTGCACAGAATGAGCTTCATTGGCCTTGCACTGAAAGCTGCTGTACGGGGGAATGCTTATATGCAAAAAAAAAAATTATTCTGCATTTTGGACAAGAAGAACTAAATAAAAAACTCATTCTTACGGCCCACGTCATTTTATTGCGGGTCTCACACTCATGATACTCCACACGTTGAAATAAAGCAAGTAATCACATGAAACTATGGCTATTAAATGCAATGCCTGCACAAGGTGCCCGTGCGTGCAGAATACGTCCCGTATCACGGGAACAGATTTGGACCACGCGGTCTGCGGATTTTCTTCCAGTTTACAACTTCACCTGGCGCAAATACCATCATAATGAACACCAATATCATGAGAGAGACCCTAAAGGAGTCATATGAAGACAAAATACAGCCTCGTTCAATTTGGTAGAACTAGCTTTGGTAACTCACACGCTCCCTTCCAGTCACAGACGTTTTTCAACCAAAGCAATGCAACAAATATCAAAAACTCATATTTAGCGCAGCAGTGACGTAATATGGGCACGAGTGATGTATATAGGCCAGCACTAAAAAGTAGTGAGTGTATTAACTTCGCGTTAGTGTATTAACTTGCGCTCTACAACAGCGCAATCATGTTCCTTGGCAGTGGCTTAGGTCATTGGGCGCCAATCGTACGAACGAGATCCTGTGATGTCATAGAGAAATCGCGAGAAAGTGGGCGAGGATTCGCCACGGCTTCATATGTTCTATTTAATATCTCGACTATTCCTTTGAAGTTGGCGATAAAGCTAGTATCATTTTTTAGGACAATGCAGTCTTTTTAATGAACAAAACATGTACACTACCGCGCTTTTTGTTTCATTGGAGAGGGGGGGGGGGGGGGCTTGAGAACAATTTTAGCCCCCACCCGAAAAAAAATCCTGGCTACGCGCCTGGAGTAATCTGAGTAAATAAATCTCGCTGCACGTTTTTGGAACGATTCAAGTGTGTTATTAAGAGTGATTTGATGGGGATCCCAAACGGCACATGCGTATTCCAGCTTTGGGCGGACAAGTGTTAGATAAGTAAGAAGTTTAACGGAAGGCGGAGCGAGGCGCAAGTTTCTTCGAAGATAGCCAAGTACACGATTAGCGTCATTGCTAATATTCATGACATGGGATGACCAGGTGAGATCTGAAGTTATGGTAATGCCAAGGTGTTTAAATGAACTAAATGGTGTAATTTCAGAAATAAATATAGAGTATTTAGCGGGTGTGTAAGCCGGGCGACGGTGAATGCACAGGACACATGTTTTGTGAATATTAACAGACAGCCATTTTTCGCACCATGACTGAACCAGAGAAAGATCAGATTGTAAGGTGGCGGAGTCGTTAGTACTGCGGATAGGAGGGTAAATTACACAGTCGTCGGCGAAAAGGCGGATGTTAGAAGATATGTGATTAGGAAGGTCATTATTGTAGATTACGAAAAGCAGAGGGCCAAGAACAGTACCTTGAGGTACGCCTGAAGACACAGTGGAAAGAGAGGAACAATGGTTGCTACCATATACGAACTGTTTGTTAGTTAAGAACTCACATATCCAATTAAATGCCAGGGTATTAAGGTTAAGGCGAGAAAGCTTGAGAAATAGCCTTTGATAAGAAACTTTATCAAGAGCCTCCTCAACATCAAGGACAATGGCATCTACGGGTATGTTAACGTCGATGCTGGAACTAAGGTCGTTAATGAAGAGAGCAAGTTGAGTGTCACATGATAAACCTTTTAGAAATACATGTTGGTTAGGGTGAAAGAAATTAACGGAATTTAGAAATTTTACGACATGTGAATATACGATATTCTCCATAATTTTAGAGCATACCAAAATTAGAGCGTACACTAAATACTTAATTTTTCTGAAGCATCATAAAAAATGTAAGTGGTATTACCAATGGTTAGTTTGTCGTAACGGAGCTCGCATGTTTTGCGCGACGCTTTACCAAATTCAAGAGGGTGTTTACGCGCCTTGCGGGTACTCGTCATCATCATCAATGAATTCATCATAAAGTACTTATCAAGGAATTCATCATCATTTTGTCGAGCCTCTTAGGCTCAGTAGCCGATTGAGTTACCAAGGCCTGATTCATCCAAATTGAACAGAGGTGTGTTTTTTCGTCATGGCGCAAGCACACTTATGGAAGTGGCCCACTGTATACCACGCCCACATATTTGTACTTGCCGCTGAAGGAGCCAAAAACCATGCGTCTAATACATCATTTGTTTTCTTTTCGGAAATTCCGAGAGGCCAGAATCAAGTCATTGCGACCGAGCCTGCACTTGCGTCCTTACTTTGGCACAACCACCCGTCTATAAACAGAGAAGATTAGAAATGTCCAGCATGATGTTATGGCTGTATTTTTAAGGCGAAAGTCTTGGGCATCTAACCAAACGCGAAAAGTAACCGTAGTCGTCATCCTCCGCGACAACACGAATGGTGACAAAATGGCGGCCGCTGTAAAGAGAAAATAAATCGGATTCATGCGGGATTTGTACCGGAGTCGCAAAAGGAGCAACCAAATGCCCTACCCACAGCGGTGACCCGACAAACACGCAGCTATAATGGTACAAGGATTATCCTGATGCGGATATCTCGAGTTAATCCATGGTCCCGCCAGCCAAGTTCGTCTCGCAGCCAGTCGCGCAGCCACCGCACAGTCATCTTCGAGAGGTGGAACGCGTCTGCAGGCATTTCGAACGAGTCAGCATTACTTCTTGCCCTGCGGTGCCTCGGGCGAGACAACAACAAGCAGAACGTGGAACCTCTCTAGTGGAAGCTTTCGTAACTGTTGCCTCTTAATTTCTCAAAATGCCGTCAGAAGCTATAGTGGCGCGGGCGACAGCAGGCGACAGCGCAATGATTTTTTTCTGCAGTGGTTGAAGTATTTATATTCGCAAAAATCAAGCATCTATGATATCTTTATAAAGGAACGCTGCATATATCACTTATGTATTAATTTGAGTGGGCATGGCAGCAGCAAAACCGGCAGCATGTCCAGCAACCCTTTTTGCTTCGTTCTACAGGTTCTGCTTTCAACACGGCTCGTGGTTTCGGCGATCCATCCTGGGGTGGCTTGTTTGAGCCACTTCGGCATGCCAGACGGGACCGTATCTACAATCACCGGAGGTTTCAAATTTCTGGATTCTTCGCGACACTGTTGGGCTGCGCCTGCGCCGACATGGGTGACCACTTCGGTGACATCCCATCACGTGACGGAGCAAGGCCCTATAAAGGACGTTCGAACACCGGGAATCGTCAGTGGGCATGGCAGCAGCAAAACCGGCAGCATGTCCAGCAACCCTTTTTGCTTCGTTCTACAGGTTCTGCTTTCAACACGGCTCGTGGTTTCGGCGATCCATCCTGGGGTGGCTTGTTTGAGCCACTTCGGCATGCCAGACGGGACCGTATCTACAATCACCGGAGGTTTCAAATTTCTGGATTCTTCGCGACACTGTTGGGCTGCGCCTGCGCCGACATGGGTGACCACTTCGGTGACATCCCATCACGTGACGGAGCAAGGCCCTATAAAGGACGTTCGAACACCGGGAATCGTCAGTGGGCATGGCAGCAGCAAAACCGGCAGCATGTCCAGCAACCCTTTTTGCTTCGTTCTACAGGTTAGTTGCTATCGGTATACAAAGTGTTACCGGAGTGATAACCGTTTTCTGATTCTGCTGCCATGCCCCCTTTGTGCTAAGTGCATGTGTATTTTTGTTGCAAAGCTTTTGTTGCTGGGAGGTGATGTTGAGCTTAATCCCGGGCCAACTAAACCCGACCACAGCCAGACTTCCAATGACATGTATACCCTGTTGAAAGCACTAGGCGCGAAGATTGATAAAAACCATGCCGAAGTATTGTCGCAGCTTTCTGATGTAAAGGCAATTCAGCTAAGTCTCGAGAAACAAATGTCAGATGTGAATACAAGGCTGTTAGCTGTTGAAGATAAATTAGCAGCAATCGAAGGCCAAAGTGACTTTGACTTAACCCACACAGTAACTGACGCTGTACGCACCGAAACTGCTTCCCTCGCTCGCCGTCTTGATGAGTTTGAAGACAGATCCCGGCGTGAGAACTTGTTATTTCATGGACTTCCTGATGACCCGAATGAGACATGGGAGGATTCTGAGAAAAAAGTGCGAGAGCTGTTGCGATCCACTTTAAAACTGCAGCTTTGTGATGAGGCTATTTCACGAGCGCATCGACTGGGAAAATTTTCTTCTGATAAGTGCCGTCCATTGATTGTAAGATTTTCCAGCTTTAAAACTAAAGAAGCTATTTTATCTGGCCGAAAAGAGCTTAAAAAGGGTGATGTTGGTGTAAGCGAAGACTTCTGTGTTGCCACACGTGCATCGCGGAGAAAGCTCATCGAGTTTGGTAAGGCCAGTGGCGAGCAGTACTCGGTTAGGTACAACAAATTGTTCATTAATAAAAAATGCTACGTGTATGTTCCTTCAGCCGGCTGCGTCTCTGAAATTGATTCCCAGAACGACACCCCGGCTCAGGACAGTGAAACTAATGCTTCCGCATCAAAGGACGCGCCTTCCCCATAGCTAGGCCCAAATCGCCTCCTATTTTCTGCGACTGATGTTAACTTTCTTTTTACTAATATCCGCAGCGTTATGAGTAAGCGGGATGACCTGTCATCTTTCGTCGACACTTGCGGTGCTGATATTATAGTCCTTACTGAAACCTGGTTATCAGCCAAAATTCCAAACAACGAAGTGTTTAACACGGAAAAGAATTTCAATTTGTTTCGAGCTGATCGTTGTGAAAGATCAGGAGGAGGCGTACTAATTGCGGTTGCTGACAGCATTTCGTCTTTTCATGTACCCTTACAATCTTGCCTTGAACTTGTTTGTGTGTGCATCCGAATTAACTACCGCGACTTCGTACTATGCGCATGCTATCGGCCCCCCACTGCTCCTTTGACATTTTGCGCTGACCTTCACGATGCACTAAATAGTGTTATCCTGCGTTTCCCACATGCTCCTATAATTCTGCTAGGCGACTTCAATTTTCCTAAAATTACATGGCCCGTTTCTGATCTTGCCACTCCTGGTTTAACTAATGAAGCGGTGAGTTTTATTAATTTATGCTCAGATTTTGGTCTCACCCAAATTATTAATGAACCTACAAGGATTTCTGATACAAGCGCTAACACCCTGGACCTTATTCTAACTACGTGTCCCGATCTTATTCATTCCTTATTATTCTTGCCTGGCTTAAGCGACCACCTATTGATCAACTTTTCCCTCAAAGGTGTAATTCCTCATCCTCCGACAAAATCTAAATATATTCGAGACTACAGTAAGGCTGATTTTTCATCTATTAACCATGAACTTGGAAGTTTTTTGGACAGTTACATGCCTAACTTTTTCGAACGGTCCGTTGAAAGCAACTGGTCACTTTTCAAGTCTAAAATAGAATACCTTATTAATGCGTATATTCCGCTGCGCGTAATTGCCTGTAAGCATCGATACGCTTGGTTCAACGTATCGCTGAAACGCTTATCTAACAAAAAAAAGCGGCTGTTTCGTAAAGCTAAAAGAAATGATAGCTTTGATTGTTGGTCCGCGTACCGCGTGTGCGCAGCCATTTATAAAAATGCGCTTAAGGATGCCAAACGTGTTTTTTTTTCATGATACCCTCCCTACGCTCCTTGTTGACAATCCTAAGAAATTTTGGAACATTGTTGGTAACAAATCAGTGAATACTGTTTCACTAACAGATTGTGATGGTGCCGCAATCCCACCGTCTCAGTGTTCTGTTGTGTTAAACTCTGTATTTTCAAAATCATTTTCGCACTCCCCTGTTGTTGAAATGCCACATTTTGTTCAAGCTGATTTTCCTACTATGGATGCTGTACTCTTTGATTTGGATGGTGTGGTGAAATTGATTAGAAACTTAAAAATGTCGTCGTCATCAGGTGTAGACAGTATCAACGCAAAGTTTTTCAAAAATACTGAGATGTACTCGGCTGTGATATTATGCAATCTATTTCATCAATGCTATATTTCGGGCTTATTACCTAACGATTGGAAGATCGGTAAAATTGTGCCATTATTTAAATCTGGTGATCCATTTCCCCCCCTTAATTACAGGCCAATATCAATTACGAGTGTTTCTTGTAAAATTTTTGAGCATATAATATATTCTAATTTGGTTAAATTTCTGGAAGATAACTCATTTTTTACCCCTAAGCAACATGGATTCCGTAAAACATTTTCTTGTGAGACTCAACTTATTTGTTTTGTACATGACATTGCCACTGCTCTTGATAACGGACATTGCATTGATAGTGTTTTTATTGATTTTTCAAAGGCTTTTGATTTAGTTAATCATCAATTACTTTGCATGAAGTTAAGCAAACTAAATGTTGATCCACATATTCTTTCTTTGATTGAAAATTTTTTATCTAATAGAACTCAGTTTGTATCTGCCAATGAATTTGATTCGCCACTCTCTTTAGTGACATCAGGGGTACCACAGGGTTCCGTGCTGGGTCCTTTGCTTTTCTTGATTTATGTTAATGACTTGTCTTCAGTAGTTACTTCAAACATTAGGTTGTTCGCAGATGATTGCGTTATTTATAGAACTATCACTGCAGATTCTGACACTTCCATACTTCAGAGTGACCTCCATAACATTACTGCATGGTGTAACACATGAAAAATGCGTTTAAATACTAACAAATGCAAATCCATCAGATTTTCACGTAAGCCTGATACCTCCAATATTTACGACTACTATATCCAGGGCTCTAAACTACCAACAACCTTTCTTGGCAACCTCATGTAAATTTTGTTATTAATAATGCGAACCGTATGCTTGGGTACTTACGACGAAATTTCTCTATGGCGCCTTCACAGCTTAAACTACTGTTATACAAAACTTTAATTCGGCCTAAACTTGAGTACGCGTGTTCGGTATGGGATCCTCATTATGATGATCTTATTAACTTGTTGGAAATGGTTCAAAATCGTAGTGCACGCTTCATCCTTTCCAACTATGCTCGGACATCTAGTGTTTCTGCTATGAAACGAACTTTACACCTTCCCAACCTAGCCCTACGCAGAAAATTTGCCCGTTTGTCAGTCTTTCATAAAATTTATTTTTCAAACGCATACCTCAAAACTGAACTTCTTTCTGCGCCATCATATGTATCATCCCGTATTGACCATCGCCATAAGGTATACATTCCCCACTGCAACACTAACTTATTTTTTGCCTCTTTTATTCCCAAAACTGCTAACGAATGGAATCACCTGCCCCCTGCAATAGCTAGTATAATCGATGTACCTTCATTTAAGATTGCCATCGAAAAATACTTTTGTTCCTTATAATTGCATTTATGTTATTGACTATGTTGTGTATACTACCTTGCATTTTTGTTGTCCACTATTGTTTTTTTATGCTTGTCCCCAATGTTTTGTTTCACTTTTGTTTTTGTTTTCTGGTGATAATGCCAGTGACCACTCCCTTCTGTAACGCCCTCTGGGCTTTGAAGGTATTGAAATAAATAAATAAATAAATAAATAATTTGCTGTCTTGCGTAATTCGCGTAATGTCTTGTTTTCTTCAACAATGTTGAGAACTATGAACATTACCCCGGACTTAGAAGGGCAGATTTGGGTGTGAATATGTAAGACTATTGCGCAGGCTTTGTTTTACTTTGGCCGGGTGGCTGAATCGACTCACAGAAACACAGACAGACAAACGGACATACAGACAGACCAAAATTTCTGGGTTTAAGTAGGCCAAGAAAGACTATCGTCTTTAGAAGAGGAAGAGAGAATAAACTTTATTAGCAAAAAAGTGGAGTGGTGTCCTCATTTCAAGACCCCATTCGTGGTGCCAGCTGCGACAGCACGTTCCACCAACCGAAGCTGGTCTTCCGGACTGGAACTAGACAACACACTCTCCTACTGCTAATAAAACGGACGATAGAGAGAGAGAGAGACAGACAGACAGACAGACAGACAAGACTTTATAGGGCCCAAATAAGAAGACTGGGCTTATGTCTTCTTTCTTGCAAGGGTTCCGCCGACCCCATGGGAGTCAGCTGCCTCTCTTGCTATCCGGCCTGTTTATCTTCAGCGGTAGAGCTGTGCAGCACGGCCTCCCACTACACATTGTTGTGTATGTTTAGCAACTATGTGCTGTGTTCCTGTGGGTTCGTAGCGGTATGCGGGCACTTCCACATCATGTGTGAGAGGGTAGCCCACCCTGAACAAAATTTACATTTCGGGGGATAGAAGTCGGGATACATCTGATGGTACAGGACTGGCTTTGAAAACGAATTGGTCTGCAATAGTCGTAGTGCTACAGCCTGTTTCCTATCGAGAGACTGGTGGGGGCCGGGATATGATCGTCCGCCCTCCCTATAGTAGTTGAGAATTTCCCGATACGTGAGAAGCCTGCCACCGTTCCGAGGAGTATCCGCGGATGCGGCTGGCAAGTTGGTTTGATTGGTGAGAGCGCAAGCCAACTCATGTGTTCCTCGTTGTCTTCCAGGGTAGCGTGTGCAGGCACCCACAGTAGCGTGACTCTGGGGAGGTTCTCCATGTTGGTTAGATGTCTTATAATGGCAAGTGTCTTGGGCGATATACGTCGTCTAGAGAAGTTTGGAATCGCAGCCTGCCAGTCTGAGACTACCACACCCGACGTTTCGATGCTGGAGATCGCTAGGGCGACAGTCGCTTCCTCCCCTTCCACCGTGTGCGTAAGGTACAATTGTGCCAGCCAGATGCTGATTTCCCGGATAGTTGGTTGCAGCTATACACATGGCACTCTTTTCCCGATATTCGGCTGCATCGGCATACCACACATTGGGCTCCGCTCGAAGTCTCTTGGACAAAGCTTGGACTCTGGCGCGCATAAGTCCTGTGTCCTGGGTGGGACGCATGTTTCTAGGAAGAGGAGTGAATTTTATATGCGATCTCAGAGCAGTTTGAAGTTCAACTTGCTCGGGGGTCTCTGCGTTCAGCTCTACTCTAAGATCGCTCAGAACTTTTAGTCCTGCCCGTGTAGATGAGAGACGTACGAGTTGTGCCATGCGTTGCGCCTCGCTTATTTCCTCCACAACGTTGTGGATACCAAGTTCGAGTAGTTTGTGTGTCGGGGCAGAAATAGGGGTGACTAGACCTTGTTTGTATATCTTGCGGATTAGTGTATTTGCTTTCTCCTTTTCAAGTCTTCGGAGTCGTAAGAACTGCGCGGCATATGCAATTCGACTGATGATGAAAGCCGAAATGAGTCTTCTGATGCTGTTTTCAGACATCCCTTGATATCCTTTGGAGATTCTCTATATCATGCGGCTAACTCGCATCGCATGCTTCTCCAGTTGTTTGGGAATTGCTGTGTTGTATCCGTTAGCTTGGATCTGAAGGCCTAATATTTTAATGGTGTCTACGTTTGGTATGGCAGTCCCATGTTTGGTTGCGATTGAGATGCTTTGGCGACCTTGAGGCTGGCGGCCGTTCGGACAGATGACAAGCATTTCCGATTTTTGCAGGGGGCAGCAAAGACCTCTAGGGATGACATAGCTCTCAACCACTTCTATTGCTTGTTGTAGGGTACCTTGTATCATCCCATCGTTGCCTCCTGCTACCCAGAGGGTAATGTCTGCATAGAGAGTATGAATAAGTCTGGGTATCTCATTGAGTCTCGAAGGCAGCCCCATGAGCGGCTCATTGAATAAGAAAGGAGACAGGACTGATCCTTGGGGAGAGAGAGAGAGAGAAAATGACATTTATTGAAAATTTCCGGCGGGGAGGCGGGTGAGGCCACGCAGGGCTTCGCCACCCCCTGTCTATGTACTAGGCAGACCCCGAAGCTATGCCTGGGCATCGGTTCAGGCTACTCGGCGAGTGCCCTCCCGAAGGAGGGTCTCCTTTTCGCCTTTGCCGGGCCAGAGCAACCTCGAGCCGCTGGACTACCAGCAGTTGCCGGTCGTATTCGGGCGAGCTCACGAGTCCTATAATGTCCGGTGGTAGCTCTTTTGGGCTCCCCCCTGCACTGTGTCTTTCACATCCCCACATGATGTGGGCCAGGTCTGCAGTCACCAACGCGCACACACTGCACACTGCACTTTCGTAAGTTCCAGGGCACACGTGGCGCGCGAGCGCTGGAGTCAGCACAGATCCAGTCTGTAGTTGACGGAGGAGGACGACTTCGCCCCTCTTGAGCCTCGGGTGAGGTGGGGGCAGGGCGCGTCTTCCCGCACGATGCCAGTGAAGAATGTCCCCGTAGTTGGTCAGGGGCTCCATGATCTCCGCCGCAGACGATGGGCAGGGGGGCACCGCACGGTGCGCGAGCTCGTGTGCGATGGCGTCCGCCTCCTCGTTGCGGTTGACGGTGCCACCCGCAATGCCCCCCACGTGTGCGGGGAACCAGCGGATGTGCGTTGTAGTCTCCTTGCGCTCGGGGAGCAGGCTCGCTGCAGTCCCGCACATGGCGTTCCTGGCGTAGCTTGCTACTGCGGTCCTCGAGTCGCTGGGCACCGTGGTGATTGTGGGGCTGCTCGCTAGCGCTAGGGCTATGGCAGCCTCCTCTGCCTGCGCGGCCGTTCGGGCGTTGATGCTGCAGGCGTTCAGTAGTTCCCCGGTGGTGGCTCGTACGACCACCACCACATATGTGTTGGGGCGGTCGCGGTGCTTGGCTGCATCCACGTATACTGCCCCCTCGTCAATGTTGTGTACCTCGGCGAGCGCTCGGGCTCGCGCCGCTCTCCTCTCCGCGTTCTTGTCCGGGTGGACGTTCCGCGGCAAGGGGAGCACCTTGATCTTGCGAATGATGTCGTCCTCTATGGGAACGATCCTATCTTGATGTTGGTCAACTTGAGGTGGGTTGATGCCCAACCTCTGGAGGATGGCCCTGCCGGTCTTGGTGGAACCGAGGCGTTCGAGCTGGGAGACCCGCTGGGCTTCACTCACCTCGTCCAGGGTGTTGTGTACCCCCAGTTCGGCAAGGGCCTGGTTACTCGTGCTGTTGAGCAACCCCAGTGCTGCCTTGTAGGATTTGCGGATGGCCGCATTGATCCTATTTTCCTCCTGTTGTTTCCAGTAGTGGAACCCACCAACGTATGTAACGTGGCTCATGACAAATGACTGAAAGAGGCGCAATAGGTTAGCTTCTCGCATTCCCTGTCTGCGCGTAGATATTCGTTTGATGAGACGCGTTGCGATCCCCATCTTGGTGACCATGTGGTCGATTGCGGTTGTATTGCTGCGGCTGGCTTCGATGTGCATGCCGAGAACTCTGATGCTTTGCACGTGGGGTATGACTGTGCCGTCCCCCAAGCGCAGCGTGATCTTTTTGGCGTCCTCCGCTGCTCGCTTGCGGAGGCGCCCGGGCGGTGGTGGTATCAGCGACTCCGATTTCTGCGGAGAGCATCGTAGTCCCGTGTCTTTGAGGCAGTCTCCGATGTTGTCGATTGCCTCTTGTAGTGTGGATCCAATGTGGCCGTCACTACCCCCGGGGACCCAGAGGGTAATGTCGTCCGCATAGATGGTGTACTTGACTTGAGAGAGCTGGTTCAGGCGTTCGGCGACTCCAATCATCACCAGGTTGAAGAGAAATGGCGAGATGACTGCGCCTTGCGGAGTGCCGATGCTGCCCAGCTTCCCTCTTCCAGTTGTAGGTTTACACATCTCTTCTCCGAGTTGCTTGGTGGTAGCGTAGACAATCTGTGAGAGTCTGTGCTGTTGGTAGTCTTTGCTCTTGGATTCGTCCATCAGGTGCCTGAGCAGCTTCCACGTTTGGCCAGTGTGTAACTGCCCGTCCGCTTCATTACAGATGGCGTTCCATTGTTGAGCGCAGAGCTGCCTGCTGTATTTTTCGATGCTGCGGTTCAGCTCCGCTACCCTCTTTCTGAGGTTGCGGTTGTGCCTCTGCCGCTTTCATCTCTTCTGTAATGCTTGTCTCGCCTCGATCATGTGAGCGAGGCGAGGGTCCATACGCTGAATGATGTCTTCCTTTTCCACCTCTGTGGTCGCCTGCGAAGTTGCCTCTACCAGCCTCTCCGTCCAGTCTTCAATGTCCGTGATTTGGGTGCCCAGGCTCGTTTCGCGAAACCGGTACCAATCCGTTAGCCTGTGTTTGATTTTCTGGTAGCCAATGCCTCCCTTTGCCAGGGTGGGGATCTCTACCTCGATAATGTGGTGGTCGCTGCCCAGGTTGTGGCCCGTGTTCCTCCACTGAACGGGTCTGCCATCCGGCAGCCGCACAAATGCGAGGTCAGGGTTGGTGTCCCGGGCAACCGATGTGCCGATGCGCGAGGGGTTGGCCAGGTCGGTGAGCATGATGAAGCCCGCGTCCGTCGCATCGTCCAACAGGTCCCTTCCCTTGGCTGCCGTGATGCCATATCCGAGTTCATTGTGCTGCGCATTAAAGTCCCCGCCTATCACTATCGTGTCGCTGGGGGCCGTCTTCAGTGCTTTATGAAACATGGCTTTGAATTTCTGTTGCCTGTATTGCGGGTTGCTGTAGGTGTTGATGAAGAGCATGGTTTCAGTCTTCTTCTTGCCAATCACCACCTCGGTCGCGCAGAGCTCGATTGCCGTGGTGCGGCCGAGAAAGTGTTCGTGCTTTATGAATGTGATCCCCTTGCGGACAAAGGTGCAGACCCCCTGTGCTGCTCCCGTGCCGCATTCCCGTGCGCTGGGAGGGCTGGCGTGTGTGCGGTATCCCGGCAAGGTTGGTGCTTGCTCCGTGTGTGTTTCTTGGACCATGATAATGTCAGGGGGAGACTCCATGGACCTCAGGTGTTGCTGTAGTACGGCTCTTCGGCAATGAAAGTTATTGGCGTTCCAGTGCCAGATCTTTAGGCTTGTCTTGGTTGGGGTGGGCATGGTTGTTGTTGTTGCGTTCCGTTGTTGCCGTGGTTGCCGGTGGCTGCAGAGGGAGCTCCGAGTTTCTCGAACAGGAACTTCTCCAGCCGGTCGAATCTGGCATTCTGTGTTCGAGAGCGTCCACGCGTTTCTCGAGCCTGTCTACGCGTTCTGTGATACGTCGAATGCGGACCGCACAGCCGATGCTGCACGGTGTACTCGTAGTCTGTGTTGTTGGGGACGTTACCGAAGAGATCCTCTCGGCTTCGTCTTCCATGTTCAGAGACTCTTCGCTCGCTTCCTCTGGGGTGGCGGGCTTGTTCTCTGGTTGTTGCAGGTGTTTCGGCGTGAGGGATGGAGGTTGGGGTACCTTCCCTTGGACCCAGGGTGTTGTTGCTGTAGGCTTGTTTCCTGTAAGCAGGATTTATTCTAGTTGCTTGGTCAACTTGGCGATCACGTCCTGCTGTTCTCGCACCATTTTCTTCAATTGTTGCATCTCGTTCTGAGGTCCTCTTGTACTCCTTGAGCGGGAGCGCGCCTTTTTCTTGGCGCCGCCGCCCGCTGCCGCGACCGCGACCCATGACGTGTTGGCTCGCGTCACACCATCGCGCGATCGGCTTCTCGTCCTATCGCGGTTCGCCGCGTTGCGGGTAGCAACAGCAGCGGCTGGCGTTCTGCTGCGGCTCCGCTGATGACGTTGGTGGTTTCCGAGAGGAGCGAGTTCGGGGAATTCGTCCTTTCTAGAAAGCCTGACTTTCATGGCGGGCTGAGGCTTAGCTTTCGCCTCTTCTGCCTCTTTGCTGTTCCATTGCCGTTTCTTGACTAGATACGGCGTCTTGAATTTGTTCTTGCAATTTTTCGTGCCCGTTGGGTGCGGGCATCCGCAGAGTTTACAGTGCGGTTCGCACTCCTCTTCTAAATTTTGCCCCGCGTTGTGCTTGCCACAGGCGAAACACACTCGGGCGTTTGGGTGCCCAATTTGCCCGCCCGTTCTGCAGACTTCTCTGTGCTGTCGGTACAGATAGCACCGGATCAGCACTCCCGCGTACTTTATATATGACGGGACCTTGTTGCCTTGAAACAGCACGATGACCGCTTCCGAGTTGCCAATTCGGTGAGTGTCAATCGCCGTAGTACTGAAATTGTTGAGTACATACCGGCGTATGTCCTCGGGGGTGTCGTTGATGCAAATGTTTCGAATCAAACCCTTGGCTGTGTTCTCCGGTGCTGCGTGATACGCGAACACTTCAAAGACTTGATCTCCCATGGTGATGGCCCGAATCGCCGAGTAGCGCTGGGCCCGCTCTCCGTTCGGGGTGCTCACCACAACGATGTTTCGCGCGATGTTGGGACAGGCAATGTCCTCCGCAAAAGCTTGCATTTCCACTCCGGCAGCCCTAGCAATGCCGCTCATAAGCTCCGTTGGCCTAGTCTTGCCGATGATCAGCCCGCCGCGAGGCCTAACCACGATCTTGAACTCGCTGCGTGTCATTTTGTTAGGCGTGCCCTGTTCTCCCAATTGTATGTGGTTATACTGAATATCACCTAATCTGAGGCTGGCTGTTCTCGTCGTTAAAAAGTGCCTCACATAGTTGTAGGTGCGCTTGCCCACTCCGAGCAGTTAGAGATTCTGTAGTATGGCTGAGTGTCTGACTTTGTCAAAGGCATTAGTTAAGTCTAGTCCCAGGATGGCTCCGGTATCATAGGAAGAGTTGTGTTGTGTTATCGATGACTTGGTGCTGTAGTTGTAGGAGCACGTCCTGCGTCGAGAGACATCGTCTGAAACCGAACGATTAGTCCGGGAGTAGGTATTTGTCGTCCACTTAGTTGTTTAGTCTATTCAAGACCATGTGCTCCAAATGTTTGCCTAAGCAAGACATCGGAAAGATGGGTCTTAGGTTCTCAATCTTCAAAACCTTGCCGAGGTTGGGAATGAATACTGTTTTTACCTTTTACATTGCTACGGAAGGGTACCTTCACTCCAGCATTTATTAAAATAGTTAGTCAGGACCATACCGGAATCATCGTCCAGGTGACACCGTCTTATTCGTGACACCGTCTGGGCACGAAGCCAATTTACTGAGACATTGCTGCCTCCATCTCGGCGTCCGTGAAAGATTCGTCCAATTTTAAGTTGGGAGCTCCTTCGTAGTCTTTGTTTGGGTTGTGAGGGACGATGTTAAGGTACCTATTTTGAAGCTCGACCAACAGTTCTTCAGGGGTTCCATCGTAGCCGTGTAGTAGACGATGAAGGTCGGGTCGTTGAGGGGTCTTGCTTGTGGTGGGGTTTAGTAAATGGCGAAGTATGTTCTACGTGCGTGTGACACTGATTGAGTCCTCCATACCCGAGCATAGTAGATTATGCGATTGTAGATTAGAATGCCATTGTAGATTGTAGATTGTAGAATGCCATTGCAGATTGGAGAGGTGCATCGCGTGTTCTTCAATCTCCTTCTGGAGTTTGGCGATGCGTCGCATCAGTGGGCGATTTTATTTATTTCGTGGTAGTCTTCTCTGGAAGCTGGCTTTTGCTTCCCATAGATGCAGCAGACGGGAATCCACTTCGTCTAGGTTTGCCTCCTCCGGTACAATCTTGGTGGCACCGGCTACGGCGCGCATTGCCACCCCCGCTTCTCTCAATGGCCGCCGCCATAATAGGTTTTTCTGTTGGGGAGCGCGGCTCCCCTTTGGGGCGCCTCGGAGCAACGCGTCCTATTACGGCAACAACGCGCCGTAGCGTGCCACGAGGGCCCACCGTGGTACTGTTGCAGTGCCTAGGCCAGGACCGTGACTTTTGTAAGCGCCACCCCCGCTTCCCTTTGTGGACACCGGCGTAATGAAATGTTGGAAAGCCCGGCTTCCGCCTTAACACGCTTCGGAAGGGCGCGGAATTAGGGCAATAGAACGCCATTTTGGAGTTATGTGCCTCGGGGCCACCGAGTTACGCTTAGAGTATGTAAGCCCGCGCGGCGGCGTTTGAAAGCGCCGCGGCGCCTAATGCCGCCATGACCGTGGCAAAGCTGCCCCGTACACGTGTAGGCGTCCCTCGAGAAGTTTGTGAAGGCAGTGTTTGGCCCCACCATTGGTGGGTTCTAGATGTCACCCTGACCAATCAGGTGTGCTGTCAGGCTTACCATGGTCGCGAGGGATTATAGTCCCGGGCGTGCTGTCTGGCTTACAATGGTGGCGAGGGATTATACTCCTGGGCATAACGGCCAGCGGGAGACTTGGCTAGCGGGAGAATCTTTGAGGTCATAAAGGACCAGCGAGCCTACGTGTTTAATGCACATAAACCTTGCCGTCTAGGGCGCAACCCAGAGTCGATAGCTAAGGCATGATACCTCCCTACTGAAACGTTCCGTATATACGGAACTATGGGAATACGGAGTTCATACGGATTGTGCCGCCCCCAAGCACACCGTATGTAGATGTTAGTATAAAAAACAGGGGAATCACATTAGTTCCAGCATTAAACACGTTTGGCACAGGTGTCACGTTTTATCTTCAATAATAAGCAAAGTGACGCTCCGTATGTTTTCCGCATACTCCGTATCTACGGAATTCATACTGACAATGATTTGGCAGTTTTAGCAAACTTAGACATAAAATTTGTGTCAAATTTTTGGATAAATGTGCGCTATTTCGTTTACGTGTGTTTCTCAAAAATATTCCGTGTTTTGTAGCGGCTTTGTGTCATTCTAGGAAATTACTCCGTATTCCCATATTTCCGTATATACTGAACCTTTCAGGAGGGCTAGGGCGTAATTCGGAGGAACGATCGCTAAGATAGCCATGCTTAATCACGCGTTTCTCTAACCAACCCTTGTAAATAACCGTAAATAGAGTTTTTGTTTGTCAACATTTCTTCGTGCCGTCATCGTCTCCTCATCTCTTTTGTCTCACCGCCAACACCGCCGAATTCTTGAAGCGAAGGGTTCCTTCGCCCCCCCACAACGAACCTACAAACCTACCAACAAGGTTTTACTGTGAGTAGTACATTGTAAAGCTACATTACGTTTTGAATGTTATGCGATAAGTTGCGACTCTCACCTCGCCATTCACGAAGTCACTGTCTGGACCCACCGAGGGCAAAAGTGAGAGGTGAGGATGCATAGTAGCGCTCTCGTATGTCCATCCCGTCTGTCGCCTTTGGGCAGCACCACTCTACACACTGCACTCTCACTAGGAGTAAAAACTTTTGTCCCACATTTCACCCCCTTTTGAATCATTGGGCTACTCTTCCCTGGAGTAGCGCGTGGCCGTGAAAATGAGAAACAAAATACTACTTGTTGGAATTACTTGCTGCTTTCGAGGCGGAGTACTTGAACCCTGTATAGGAATTGCAATGCCATCTTCAAGGCAGCATTACATCACTCCCTTTAGGCGTGAATAAGCTCTATTGGCTGCGGCCTTTTTCGGGAACTGCCGAAGGGTACTACTAGTCTCACGGAAAGCATCCCGTTACACCCCAGGAGCGTTCTGCTATCCCCCGCGAGGCAGCGTGTTTTCGCTCCGCCTGCTACTACCCCATCCCTCCCCACGATGGTACTGTAGACAGTTACAAGCAAACAGAAAAGGACAAGCTATTTTGAAACACGGAAAAGAAGGAAAAACCAACTCAGACTT
This sequence comes from Haemaphysalis longicornis, assembly GCF_048455015.1. Classification (NCBI taxonomy): domain Eukaryota; kingdom Metazoa; phylum Arthropoda; class Arachnida; order Ixodida; family Ixodidae; genus Haemaphysalis; species Haemaphysalis longicornis. The sequence continues at coordinate 1,302,608 of NW_027526233.1, forward strand.
TATTTTCCAAGAAAATATTGCAACAACCGGTTAATTCTGCAATGTCACACAAAAAGCAATTTATTTGGAATTAAAATATCCCCGCATAAAAGGCAGTTCCTACTCCACATCTACACCGAAGGAGACGTAGCAACTATGTAGGACACATCCAACAAAAATTCAGAAATAAAAATGCAGCACAGCAACTGAAAAAACTGAAACTACAAACAATAAATTAAGAGAATAATGACATTAACACCCACAAATATAAAGGTACTGACATTATCACGAAAAACATCAGTAGAAACGCAGCAGTGGGAGAATAGCTAACAGTATTAAAATAAAACAAAATGGCCTTAGTGCATCAGTGACTTCTTCACACGAGCTGGAAAGCCAGCTCTTATTTAGGACACATTAAAAACATTTACTAATAAATTTGCGAAACAAAAATCTGGGGATAAAACAATTCAGCTTGGAGTAATATTAACGCATTACAAGATGTCATCAGCACAGAGATAAAAACACATCGACACAGAAACGCTACGACAGATATATGTTGGTGGGACAATAGGAAAACGCAGGAAACATTGCACTGGGTTTTTTAGTCGGGGTGGTTCTCAAATGAGGGTGCGTTACAAACAGCATAACTTGGTATTAAAAGCAAAAACCTTCAAGCTAACTGCGTCATAATGTTGGTGCGGCTTTCAGAACTGTACGGACCAGGGCACCGGGCTTGAACCGAAGTAACGTCTCCAGAAGCAAGAAGGTGCGCTTCACCTTTGAAGCGTAATACACACTGAACCGCGAAAACACAGACAGCAGCACTGGGAACCCATTCACGATGTCCAAGGCAGTGAGGACAAGTGTCTGGAATGCGACGGCCACTCCTGCTGACACCTCGGGGCTCGGTCTCTCTCTAAAAAAAAAATCTTTGGGCAAGTAGCGTCTTCCCCTGGTTCCTACATCGGCAGAAAGAGGGGACAGCAAATGTAAGTTCTATAATGAAAAAAAATGGCAGCATCTCCACTCCGTGGATAATGGCGAGGGCGCCGAGTACGGGGACTCAAAATGACATCCAAGTTGCGCACCGAGTGGCACCCGATTTGCGCCCCGACCGTTATTCGATTTGAGCCGTGACTTGCACCTTGATTATTCCCTAAATGAAACTGCAACTCACGGCTCATATTGAATTTCGCTTGATTTTCACTTGATCGTGGTTTGCGCACGGATGGACGCGGACGGACTTTGGGAGGTCCCAAGGTACTCCGCACCGTTATAGACAAGGGAGTAAGCCGTTTGACTCACGGTCGTAGTCCAATGGGCAAAACGACTCACACTAACTCTGTCTGGTCTACCACACACAGGTTCGAATCCTGCCGGTGCCTGTGTGACTTTTTGCGATTGTAAATGCTATGCGCACGGACGCGGACGGACACTGTGCTGTCCTAAGGCACTGCGCACCTAAAAAAACGACGAGGTCGAACAACGTTAAATGAAGTTTATTGGGTGATGTTTTTGCGCCGAGAGCACGCAGTGAACCAGTATTGGCATGCAATACTGCTTGGCGCGGTCACCATTCTAGATGCGAATGGGTGGTAACCTTGGATGCAGCAACCCTCCTTGTGTCCCTTGGTCAATGTCATGTCAGACAGCGCGCACTACAGCTCTTTCTGCCTACGCACGCACGCCAAGCCCATTTGCGCTTTTATATTTACGTGTTTACACCGCTACCGCTCCCGGTATAAAAACATTGTACAGAATTTAAGTACAGATAATTGTTCGTGTAAGGTTATATTTCCTGATTAATTCGCCTAGAATTTTGTCGTCCTCAGCCGACTGCAACGTACGGCCCATTATACGTTCACAAGTTCAGTGTGGAAAAGCTGCTAGCGGTTCACATAGCTACTGTTTTCTACATTCTCGAGTGCGCTTCGTTGCATACACGCAGTAGATCGCACCAGTTGATTAAAACCAATAGGCTCTTTACTGAACGATCCGAACGCTCGAACATAAAAGGGCAACCACATGCAAGCGAGCGCGACAAGCGACGCCAAAAACGTAACGTAATGAGTACAACAAACAGTGTGCGCGACGGCAACAAGCGACAAAAAAAAATAATGCATTTCCGCCAATTACCTACGTCGTCATCGCTGCAGCTCGCTTGTGGGCTGCTTCTGGCCGAAAATAAGCCCGCGACGGCAAAGGGCCGTCGCCTGCCGCACTCGCCGCCGTCAGCGGCCTGTATAATAATGTTCGCTTGTCTTTGTCGCCCACAATACCTGTTTTCTGTACCCACTGAGTGAGGTTTCTCGCATCGCTCATCGCCGTAGACGCATGTAGTTACCCCTTAACAGTGCTGGGCGTACAGGGGGATTAAAAGAAATACGAACAACGGAGCGCACAGCCTCCGACGCATGCTGCACCGTCTGGCTACAAAGTAAGTAAACTGCGCGCATGCGCACTTCTTCGAGAGCGTGTGAGATTGTGGCCTACATTTATGTGAAATGCTTGATCAAGAAGCGACCCGAGTCGTTTACTTTGAGGTGCCTTTTCAGGCTGCGTCGCCACTGAGCGGGATGATCGTTGAACGGCATCGTGCTAGCTGCAATCAGCCTGCCGCGCGCTTGGCTCCAGAATTCAGTAGATAACAGGATGTTCAGTGGCGACAGAGCACAGAAAGGCGCCTCAAAATAAATTACCGGCGCCGCTTCTTTATCAAGCATTTACCCTAATGTAGGCCACACTCTAAAAAGATATTAAAGAACTACGCATGCGCGCAGTTTACTGACAGTGCAGCCAGACGGCGCGGCATGCGTCGGAGGCTGTGTGCTCCGTTGTTCGCATTTCTTTTAATTACCCCTGCACTTCCCGAAAGGTCCCGTTTCCGCCCATCGTGTCCTCAATCAAAACGCAAAAAACTTGTATGGACAGCATTTTATTCTGCTGCTCTACGCGCGGTGGTCACTAAAATTATTGTAATTTTAGTGACTGCCACGCGCTACACACGCACCTATCACTCAGCCTCCTTGCAGCAGTGCAGGTAGCCACAGCCACTGCACGGCAGCCACTCTAACCCTAGCCACCGAGCTAAGAGTGAGTGCAGGGTAGAGCTGCCACTATTCGCGCAACCATGCTTCTTACCTGCGAAAACGTTAGTCTAGGATACTGACACTTCACGAATAAAAGGGATTGAAATGGTGCAAGAATCCACGCTGTTCGCACACGGGTACAAAAGCCGCCCTTCAAATCTAAGCAACGGTCAAAATGAGTCACCAAAACATTAGGGCTAACCGCTTCCGCGGCCCGAAGTCAAGAGAGCAACTCTGCTTCGTTAAATACACAAGACACAAATACCGGGTTAACTAACGGCTTACCTCGACTTCCCGCCACCGTTTCTTCGTCCGGTAGATAACTCCAAGGTTATCATAGCAGTGTAAGATCCCAAGCTTCAGGCGTGAAGCTTGCGAAGCCCGCGAATCCAGTCGTGCCAATTGCGGGCGCATCGCTACACAGTGCACATAGTTCCGGTATCGGCCTCTGCGCCGCCGCCGCTGTGATGTTCGTCCGAAAGAAAAACTAGTTCCACACACGCACGCACGAACGAACTAATATACGGCTTGCTCGCGTGTTCGTGATGTGTCTGGCGCTGAGGCACTGGCATGCAAGCAGTTAGCAAGCAGTGTCGAAGCAAGTATGACGATAAGGGCAGGTCCAACTTCGGCGTCCACTGCCGCGCCGCCGCTGGGATGCTCTCAATGGAGCAACTCCATGCCCATAATAAACGTCGGCGTTAAGCAAACAGACTTTAAGTAAACAGTAAACGCTTTGGTTGTACATCGTTTGACGATTCTGCGTGACTCGGGGGCGTTTCTTCTCCTGAAATATGCGTTTTCAATTCTAAAAAGCGCTAAAGGCAGTAAACAATAATAAAAAAACGAACTTCCCCGAGGAGATTCCAACCAGCGTCTCCCAGAACATGGAACCGACGTTCTACCTCCACTTCACCTCGCCAGAGGGCGCTTCGGTGCGAAATAGGGCATGTCAAGCATGGCTCTGAATACATACGACTGGCTACTTCTATTTTACTATATTTGAGATGCCCTCGCAGCGATATCGCCTCTGTTCCTCACACGCTGGTCTTGCAGATGGGTACCATATTGCTATTAATGCAAGTTATGTAGCCGGATTTTATTTAATTCAATTAAAGCTACCGTACATGCCTATCTCGGCGACACAAGCCACGGTAGTGTGGTCGGGACCGTGGTGCGCCTGAGGCTTGAGCTATCAGAAGATCGCGGACTTCACTTCTTGCAAAACCATTTTCCTTAATCGATCTCAGATTTACAATGTTTTTTTTTATCTCGACTAGGCGCGGGACAAGCGTACGTCTATCAAACTCTTCCAAAGCGGCCATCTGCAGCGGCCCGTAGATTGGTTCCTTCGGTTGGCCGCTCGCCAGCGCTCCGCCACCGACGAACGTTTCTGACTGAGCTAGATCGGCGGCGGATGACGTTTTCTCGGCCGCCGGGCGTTGTTCGTCGTCTTTTCGTCACTCCATGTATTCTGACCTTCACGCACGCATGCATGTTTGGCATGCACGGTGCCTCGCGCAAAGTGAATCAAAATTGCCGGCAGCTTCGCTGAAACCGGCCCGCAGTATTGTTTTGTCCGTGGTGCGCACCTTGTATGATACATAGTCTGCCAACTTTTTGATTGCCGACAACGAAGCCATGGCAGAGGAAAAACAAAACGAAAAAACAACACCAAATCGAGACATGCATTTTTTGAGTTTTGTTAAGCTTGCTCAATTCATGTCACTGACCGCTGCGAGCAATTGTTACACGAATTCTTATTCTTGCACGTCTAGAATGCGCGGAGGAACTAATCGGGTGCTTTTTACACAACAGCATTATATAATATATATGTATGCAATTAAACCAGCGCCGACGAATAGGTGTGCGTAAATGGTAGGAGTGCATCTCCATGCTGACTCCCGCACTGGACAAGAATGACATTGCTATTTTACTTTTCGTACTGGAGAGAGGGAGACGATGCGCAGGTTCACTCTTCACAGGTGCAGGAGCTGAACTGGGGGCTGCACTCCGCCCTACACGAGAAGAGTACGCGGCCTGTTTTGCTCTTCCTCCTCTTGAGAAGCGAACATTGCATCCTCATCTGCATTGCATCCACGCAGCTTTCGAGGGGAGTGCGCCAACGCTTACAACAGTACAATGACTGTTGCACTCTTCAAATACTGTCCCGATTTCTTAGAGTGTAGGGCCGCAGAGAAGATGCGACGGCGGGCCTCGCCGGGGCGGAGGTCGTAACAGACTCCAACCCACTGCGGGGTTTATTGAAATAGTCATTTCCAGTCCAGTTACTTGTATTGTTTACTTCTGTCACATATGCCTCACTGCTAGGCACTGCTTGTGTGTATCAATAGGTGCTTGTAAGTGTGTGTGTTTGTGTGTGCTTAGGTGAAAATGTGTAATTTTCTTTGTGTGTAACCAGTACTATTGTGTTTGTGCGTTTGTAAACACTACTGTTGTGTTTGTCCGGCATTGCATGGGAAACTCAGCTGGTTAATCGGGCGTCCCATCCGAAAGCACCAAAGTGTGAAATTTCACTCGATTTTACTTCTTCCGCTTCTTTGCAGCAATGTAACTTCATTAAGAATCTGCGTGGAAACGTTTTGGACTTGTCTTTTACTAACATAGAACACGTTGAGGTCTCGCCTAGTTATATTGACCTCGTAAAAACGGACAGGTTTCACCACCCGTTGCTTATTTCAATTTCTAACGTATCCCTTGCCCACCACAGCCCTCCAGCCAACACACCAGGCGTCTATGTTAGGCTTGTTTCACTTCCCAGGTGAGACGGATTGGTCACCATGTTGGCTTGTTTCACTTCCCAGGTGAGACGGATTGGTCACGATTGGGCGCCCTCAATGAAGCTAACGAAATGACTGATTTTTAAATGCGGAGCATTTCTTATACTCGCGATGTCACTCGTCGATGTTGTCGGCGCCCTCCACACGCTCACTGCGCATGCGCGTCGCGTCGAGGCGCAGGTGCGCGTCTCTCCCGCGTACCCTCCTCGCTCTCAACAACAGGTGCGGCGGTGCGGGAGGAGCGCGCCGTCACTCTCAACAACAGCTGCGGCGGTGCGGGGGGAGCGCGTCTGTGCGCGCATGCGTCCTAGCTACCCGTGCGCTGCGTCGCGCTCAACAGTAACGGCGGCAGGGCGTGTACACGTGATAACGGCGTGGTGGGTGCGTGGAAAGTTCGCGCGCTTGTGTACGGAAGTGTGCGCATGCGCGTCTCTCCCCCGTACTTCTCTCCCTCGAACGCGGGCGGTGTGTATATAAGTGGCGGAGCGCGCGTTCAGAATTCAGTCAAGGGCGTCTTTGCTTGGCTTTCGCTTGACTTGACGCTTTGCTTGACGGCACCAAGCAATAAAGACAGACTTTACACTCGTTGCCTTCGCTTCTCCTTCATTCAATAAATAGCAATAATGAAGACGAAATAACAATTAAGCATTCACAAACCATACCCAATTACGCAACATTCACGCGATACCCCCACCACTCTGCGACGCATTTACTCGAGTTCCCCCCGTTGGAAGATGCGGGCGTGTTTTTTTCACCGAAGTCCTTCACGATGGCTTAAGTAAATTTGTACCTAAAAAAAACTAAAAAAGAAGAAATTATCTGTGCTGGTTTTCATCTGAACTAAGAAATGCCCTTCGTAGAAAGAATCGAGCTCACAAACAAGCCAAGAAAACTGGCCAAGAGAGGTGCCAGAGTGAGTTTCGTCAACCGAGGCCACATTGTAAATATCTGCCTAAGCGCGATAGGTCCAGTTACATTGCGGCGCTTGAAGCTGATGCTCCACGCAATGCTAAAGCTTCCTGGGGTCACGTGCGTGCACAAACTTCCCAAAATTGCCCGGCAGATGTTAACCTCATTGACAAGATGGGTGACAGCATTCCTGACGTTCCCAATGCCTTTGCTCAACAACTAAGTTCAGTATTCGGCAAGAAAAGTTCAGCCTGCCCCCTTCAAGTGTTTCTGCAGTATGATAAAAGCTCAGAATGGTTTATTTCGTAAAGTTTTGTATCAAGAGCTCTAAAGCGAGTAAAGCCGTCATTTTCGTGCGGCCCTAACGGCATTCCTTCTGCAGTACTGAAGGCGTTTGGGGTTGTTCTTGTTCCGGTTTTGACGCGTACACTTCGAGCGTCACTCAATACCGGTAAGTCCCCCACCCGTTGGAAGACTGTGCGGGTTCCTATATTTGGGTCAGGGTCAAAGTTAGACCCCAGAAACTACCGCCCGATTTGTATTCTCTGCGCTGCTTCAAAACTATTTGAGACCGTACTGCATACTGCATAAGCTTACGTCCGTGTATGTGGGAAAACGAAATCAATCCCCACTTTCTCAAATGGAGCAGTGGGTCAATTCTCAGGATGGAGGAGGCCGGGCGTTGTGGTTGCAGGGCGCTTGTAGCGCTGGTACTCCACACAACTGGCGACGTATTTTTCAGTCGTGCGCCGCAGGTTGGGCCAGTAGAAGCGTTCTTGTGCGCGGTGTAATGTGCGAGCGGAGCCAAGGTGCCCAGACGTCAAGTCATCATGCATAGCACAAAGGACGCAAGGGCGCAGCCGCTGGGGTACAACAAGTAGGAACCGCGCGCCAGTCGCACTGTAGTTAGCTTTTGCAGAGCAGACCATTCCGAAGGGAAAAGCGGTTGGTAGGGGTGGAGTCACGAGCAGTGGCGAAGAAGGATGCTAGCTTGGGGTCACCTTGCTGTTCTCGCCCGAAGGTTTCTATGTCAGGGAATGTCTCAACGACGGCTGCAAGATAGTCATCGAAATTGTCAGCGTCGCAAGGCGTAGATGACACTGGGAGCAGATAAAGACAGTCAGCGTCGGTATGTCGGCGGCCGCTTTTGTAAGAAACAACGAAATCATATTCTTGGAGTCGGATGGTTCAGCGGGCGAGCCGCCCAGACGAATTACGAAACCTAACGAGCCAACCTAAGAAGTGGTGTTCCATAACAATTGTAAAAGACCGCCCATGGATATAAGGGGGAAACTTATGCACAGCAAAGATCACAGCCAAACATTCTTGCTCAGTCACTGTATAACTTCTATCAGTTTTGCTGAGCGTGAGGCTGGCGTAGGCAATTACATGCTCAGTGCCGTGAAGTCTCTGCACAAGGACTGCTCCGATTCCCATGCCACTGACGTCCGTATGCACTTCTGTAGGAGCAGCCGGGTCGAAATGGCGTAGTATTGGCCCCGGCGTGAGGAGAAATTACAGTTGAGAAAAGGAGGCTTCACACACAGATGTACAGTGGAAAGGTGCATGTTTGCGTAACAGAGAAGACAAAGGAGAAGCGAGCTCTGCAAAGTTTGGTACAAACCGGTGAAAGTAGGAGCATATACTCAGGAAATTCCGTAGGTCGCGCACAGATTTTGGCTGCTTAAACTGACTCATGGCTTCAATCTTTGTCGACTAGATGCCCCAACACTCAAGTCTGCCGCTCGCCGAAGCGGAATTTTTTTTTAATTTAGCACAAGGTCGGCTTTTTCTAGGCAGTTCAGGACCATGTTAGGCCGGGCGTTGTGCTCTACGAAGGGGCGTCCAAAAATTACTACGTCGTCGAGGTAGCACAAACTAATCTGCCACATTAAACCGCGCTAAAGTGTGTCCATGAACCTTTCCAATGTAGCTGGGGCGTTACAAAGGCCAAAAGGCATGACGTTAAACTCAAATAGCCCGGTAGGAGTCATAAATGCCGTCTTCTCTTTGTGTGCTGGATCCATCGGAATTTGCCAGTAACCAGATCTCAAGTCAACTGATGAAAAGTAGAAGCGGAGTAAAGACAGTCAATGACATCATCTGTGCGGGGAAGAGGATACACGTCCTTCTTTGCAATTGAGTTCAGGCGTCTGTAGTCAACACAGAATCGCCATGAACCATCCGTCTTCGCCAGGATTTCCGGCGCTGCCCAAGGGCTAGCTGATTCCTGTACTACTCCCTTCTGTAGCATCTCGTTGACCTGGTCTGCGCGGACCTTCCTCTCGCCAGGAGAAACCCGATACGGTTTTTGCCGGAGAGGGCGGGTGGTTCCAGTGTCTATGCTGTGGCGCGTGCGAGAAGGCGGGATTTCGGTCTTGGTGCCGGGTCTGGTGGAAAAGTCAAACACTGTCGCGTGTCTGGAAAGGGAATGGGCTAACGCCTCCCTCTAGGCAGAAGACCTTTGTTTATCATCTTCAAAAGCTTTTCGCCACGCATAGCACAGTCACCCTTGGAATCGGAAGTTTCGTCACTCACCGTTGCCTTTTCAAACAGCGCAAGCTTCATCCCTAGCGGCAGAGCGGTACTATCTGCTAAGGAGTTGACTGAGCATATAGAACTGCGCCCACAGTGCACGGAAATCAAACAGTGCGGCAACAAAACATTTTGACACAGTTCGGCAGAATGGGATCAACAATTGCACAAAAGGAAGGCTCCACAGCACCGCACACCATCGCAGGTACAAAAGGACGCTGATCGGGGAGGTAGAACGATGTGTTCCGAAACAACCAAAGCGTGTTCGCTCGGATGCGAAAATTCTACGGGAAGTGCAGAGTAAACAACACTGCTTACAGAGAGCTCGCCAGTCGCACAATCGTATTTAGCACCCCATTCTTGCAGGAGGTCAATGTCCAGAATGACGCCCAGGATGGAATAAAATATGACACAGTGGTCGCGGTCCGAAGAGTAAAAATGCATCATGCATGGATAGGCGTATCACTAAAACTCAAGAAAGAAGCGAAAGGCAATAAACAGTTCTTATACGGCAGCTGTGAATAAGACCAAAGAATTTGCATCAGAATCAAGACCGTTGAAGATGGGCTGTGAATTTCATCCCGGGTACGTCGGCGGCAGCGATACACTCGGCGTGCGCCTAAACGAGGGGTCCTTGCGGCAGTCTGGACATGTGACTGAATCACCGGATTTGACAAGAAAGCCTTTATGGACATTATTAAGTGCTAGCCCCTTTGCGGAGCCCGTGCCTTTCGAGCGCAATGAAGACCTGCTGGATGACCCATGCTTGATCCGTCTTGTTGTTTCTTGTTGGTTGATCTGTGTTGTTCGTTCTCGATGGATCTTTGGAGTTCCGCCGCGTATTCTTCGAAACTTGCGCCGCCTGGGTCGGAGGCACAGTCCCACATGGCATGCCACCGTTTGGCCCGCCCTTTCTTGCACACGCTGCATAGGGTATTTGGGTATTTGTCGGGGTACATGTGGTGTAGCGCTACCGGTGACGTGACGGACGCCGTCTGTAGCCTTCTGAGATACGTTGCCTCTTCGCGACCAAGCGCCCGGTGGGGTGGAGGATACGCTCTTCTCATCAGCCGCATGTTCTTTAGTGCTTCGCCGTAACCCGTTGGTCTGTCCTTAGTCTCCACCCACCATGCACACAAGGGACGGCTCCTCACACTGGGGGTGCGGTGTGTTTTTGTGGGCTCCTCCGTGTGGGCCGTCTCGTTGTGGTTCGGTGAGTACGGGGAGCATTCGCCCGCGTGCGCCGGCATGCATCTGGTTCTACTATTCTTTCTTCTTGGACACACGTTCTCGCGATGATCATGGCTGCCTTACCGCTCAGTTGGCCGTTCGCCAGCTTGCAGACGGCCTCTTCAGAGTCTCTCAGGATCGTGTCGCAAGTGCCTTCGGATATCGCCAGGGCTATGGCGATCTCTTCTGCCTCGGTGGCGTTCTTGCACTTTGCGCTCGCTGACTTGGCCACCCTTCCCGTTCTTGCGTTTATGGTTGCCATCGCATACCTGCCTTGGTCATAGTCTGCTGCATCGACTTACCGTGCTCGCGGGTCGTTACTGTACTGCTCGATTGTGTATTTTGCCCTTGCGGGTCTTCGTTCTTGATTGCGTTCTGGGTGCATGTTCTTCGGAGTGGGACTCACCCGCACGTCCTCCCGCACCTTTTCGTCTAGGTCTAGGAGTTGCCTCCCCGTAATCTGGCAGCCGTAGCTGAAGCTCTTGATGATGGCTCTACTCGTCTTGGTCGCTGCCAGTCGTTCTCGTTGTGCTTATAGCTGGGCCTCGACGAGCTCATCCACCGTGTTGTGGACTCCCAGCTGCAGCACAGTCGTTCGGTGTTCGTCGATTCGTTCAGTCCTAGTGCCCGTTTATACATTGTTCGGATCATAATGTCTATCTTGTCCATGTCGTTCTGCGTCCACTTGTGGTACACCACCGTGTATGTCACGTGGCTGATCGCGAAAGACTGAACCAGTCTCGCCAGCCTCTCTTCGCGCATGCCCGTCGTTTGGTCGATACACGCTGGAGCAGCCGCAGGGTACTTGCCGTTTTGGTCGCCAGTTTCTTCATCAGGTTCTCCTTGTTACCGTTGCCGTTGATCAGCATGCCCAGCACCCTGATCTCCGGCGCTTCTGGAATTCGCTGGCCTGTCTTTGTGATCAGCTCCAGGCGATGGCACTCCCTCAGGGGCAGCGGCTGCCGGCCCACCTTGCGAGACGAGTATTCCAGGAGCTCTGACTTGGAAAGCGCACGCTGCAGACCCGTTCCGTCCAACCGGTCTTCGATGGCCGAGATCGCCTTCCGCAACCTTCTCTCGATGCCTGCGTGTGTGCCGCCAGGCGTCCATAGGATAATGTCGTCAGCCTAAATGGTGTGTCGAACGCCTTCAACGCGCGACACCGCTTCGGCGACTCGGATGATGAGAATGTTAAACAGCAGTGGTGAGATCACCGACCCTTGAGGCGTGCGCACGCTGCCTACGTCTCGCTCTGGTAAATTGATCTCTCACGCCTGCAGCTCGACCTTGCTGCCCGACAGGAAGTCCTCGATGTATTTGTAACTCCGCTCTCCCATGTCGAGCCTTGACACTTGCGCCAGGATGGCCGAGTGCCTCACTCGGTCGAAGGCGCTCTGCAGGTCTAGGCCCAGTATTATCTTGCTGTCCACTGTATTGTCCTCGATGATTTCTTTCTTCAGTTGTAGCATCGCGTCTTGGGTGCTCAAGCGTCTCCTGAATCTGATCATGGAGTCCGGATACAGCCGCTCTTCTTCGAGGTAGTCCTGCCACATGTTCGACAGCACGTGCTTGGGGACCTTCCCCACGCATACCGTTAGCGAGATTGGCCGCAGGTTCTCAATGCCTTGTGGTTTTCGCAGTTACGGAATGAGTACCGTTTTAGCTGTCTTCCACTGTTTCGGTAGCCGGTCGCTTCGCCAGCATCTGTTGTAATATCTTGTCAGCGCTTCGACCAATGAGTCGTCGAGGTTTCTCAGGGCCTTGTTCAAGACTCCGTCTCGTCCCGCTGCCGATCTGGTGTTCAGCTCCCGCAGGGTCTTTGCAACCTCGGCCATCGAGATGTCCCGGTCCAGCGTGCCGTTGGGGGATATCCTGGGTGTTGTTCAGCCGTCGTCTGTGGTAGGTACTTGGCACACAGCTTCGTGATCAGCTCTGCTCTGCCAAGGGTCACCTGGGCTTCCGGCATGACCTCCGCCATGCGGTTCTGCTGGAACGATTTTCTTTTGGTCTTATCGAGCAAGTGTGTGATCAGAGACGAGGCCTTGCCCTGGTGGAGGCTGCCGTCGATGCGGTTGCACACCTCGTCCCACTACTATCTGCAGAGCAACGCGCTGTGTTTTTCGATCGCTCAATTTAGCTCCGCCACCTTCTTTCGTAGCTTCCAGTTTCATCGCTGCTTCTTCCAGCACTCCTTCATGGACATCTTCGCTCCGATGAGGTGCGCCAGTCGGCTGTATACGCATATAATGTCGTCGCTGGTCTCTATCTTCTTTGTCGCTTCCTGGACGTTTCAGCTTCGTCGTCCATGCTTCAATGTCTTCGATGTCGAGCGTTCCCCGGTTGTCTCTTCTCTGCTTGCGGAAGGCGTCCCGGTCAGTCCATTTGTGTTCGATCTTGCACCCGTCTATGCCTGCCAGTTCGATCTCTAGTATGCAATGATCGCTCCCCAGATCTTCTCCGGTGTTGCCCCACTTAACCTCTCCACCGTTCTTGATGAAGGTTAGATCCGACGTGGTGTCCCGTTGAGTCGATGAGAGGCCCGTTCGCGTAGCTTGCTTGGGGTCCGTGATCAGGGTGTATCCTTGTTTCGTCGCTTTGTACATCAGGTCTTTACCCTTGGCAGTGTCTCTGTTGTACCCTCACGAGTGGTGTGGTGAATTGAAGTCACCCCCCCACCAACGTGGTTCTGGTGGCCAGGTTACTCGTTTCACTAAGAAAAGTCTTGAATTTCTGGCTGTGGTCATTCGGGTAGCTGTAGACGTTCACCACGTACAGCCTCTGCCTGCAGTTCTTACCCGGTGCGACCTCGACGCCGACGTGTTCTATTTAGTTTTCTTCCCATTGTTCAGTTGTTGCTCTATCGTGGTCAGTCCCTTTCGCACGAAGGTACAGATTCCACGACGACCAGACGTGTCGGCGTAGGCTCTGTACTCCAGCAGTGTCGGTTTCTGCAAAGCCGTTTCTTGCAGCATGGTGATGTCTCGTTTCCTTGACGAGTTTCGAATGTGTTGCTGTAGTACAGTTTTCTTGTTTCCGAGGCTTTGACAGTGCCATTGCTAGATCGTGAGCGACTCCGCTCCCGACCTTAGCGCGCGATGAGAATGCCCTCGCGTGGTTGTTCTGCTGCTGGTTGCTGCACCTATTCTTGGAGGTACGGATGGTTGGCTGCATACCATGATTTTCTGCATATGCTCTACGAGCACGAAATGCTCGCTCATGTTCCAATGGGACACCGGGCTGCAATATCGGGCTGCATACCATGATTTTCTGCGTGTGCTCTACGAGCTCGAAACGCTCGCTTACGTTCCAATGGGACTCGACCAACGTGGAAATCATCTAGTCTTGAGAACCCTTGCTCTGTCGCCGTCGCTAGGTTGTTGAGCGTGACCGTCAGGTTGCTGACCGTCGCCGAGAGATTGTTGACTTCTTGTTGGTGCTTCTTCGTCTGCTTCTTCCTCGCGATTTCCATTGCGGTTGCTTCTTTCTTTGGTTGCTGATCTACTTGTTCCTGCTGCTGTTGCTGCTTTTGCTGACTTAGTTGCTTCTGCTTCGTCGGTGGCTGCTTCCCTGCCGAAGTTGTTCCTGACGTCAGGGTCGTTGACACCGTTCGATTCTTCTGCTGTTGTTGCTGTTGCTGCTGCCGTAACTGCGTTTGTAGGCTCCATAGCCTCTTTTCTATTTCAGCAAGCTTATTCGCCATTGACGCGATGGCCATTCTCAGTTGCTCGCAGCATTGGGTGCCGCCACACATGTGCCCGTTCGTTGCCATTTTGTTCTCTTCCTTCGTGGCGTCAGCCATGCTCAGTTCTTCTCGCGGTTGTTGACCGCCGTGCGAGGTGCTGCGGGAGGAGTGACCTGGATCTGACGTCGGGCATCGGGACGCACTCCGCGATGCATGGTGTGATGCGCTGTGCGATGCGTGGCGTGATCCGTCCACGCCATGTGACATCACGTCGCCCAGCAGGGGGAAGGAGGCTGGTGAGAGCACGCGCTGCCTCCGCTATTTTTCGGCGTTTCTTCGTTGCCATCTTCATCTTCGAACCACGAACGGTATCTTGAATCTCGCTCTACAGGCCTTGTCAACCGTGGGGTGGCCCTCGCCGCATGGTTTGCATTTGGGGACGCATCTGTGGTCGTCTCTTGGGTTGCTTATGCCGCACCCCATGCAGACTCTTGCGTTCGGTGTCGGACATGCGTCACTGCGATGGCCGACCTTCCCGCAGCATTTGCACACCACGATTTGATTCCTGTACAGGCTAGATGGTAGAGCGTTGACCCGTACCTCACATACCTTGGTACCTTTTCACTTTCGGAGGCGACGATGACCGTCATCATCATGCCGATGCGCTTGGCCAGCACCACCGTTGGGTTGTGCTTGGTAAATATTTGCTCTAGATCTCTTACTCGCTGTCTTGCGTCGGTATTTCCTTGATGACTCCTTTGACCGTGCCGTGCGCGGCCGTCCTGTACGCATTGACCTGGTACTTGGTTCTCTGGACCTCGATTTCTCGAGCTCGCACATTTTCGCCACTGACTTGTTGAAGCTAACTAAGCCAAACGCACGGAGCGTTCGCTAAGCCTAACCTCCGGCATGCTGCCGAACACGATGGAAGAAGACGCAGCTAGTACGTCATCAAGAGAGGGGTCAACGACCCGGATGTGCGTACAGGTAGAAGGGGAGGAAAGGACGCCAGAAGAGCTCGCGAGATCGACCAGTTGGCTTCACGTCGGTGCGCATGGCAAGCAGCAGCAGCAGCAGCCGGACCAACGTGACGCCCAAAGTTAGCCGACCGCCATTACCGTCAACGATAATTCTGAGCCTAACGGCAGGGCTACGCGAGGCAAGAGCGTGAGGAAGGAGGTCATTCGGGCCTCCTGCATGCCGAATATGCCTGCGCAAGATCGTGCTTAGGTCCCGCGGTGAACTAGGCATACCGAGAAGAGGTGCAGCGTGCGACGCGGAGGCCGTCATGGCGGCTGCAGGAATCGAGAGGACGGAGTGGGCCGAAGACATATCGTTCCCCAACTACCAGCAGAACATCATGGGGATCAGTACGCCGAACGCAGAACGAGCCGAAAAGTACGCCCGAACAAGACAAATAAAAAATGAATAAAAACAAAAAGCACGAAAGGGTAGCTTAGGCTAAAGTCACGGAATGAAAGTCAATGAAGTGCATGAACACAGGGGTAAAGGACAAACACAGAATACGTAAAGGTGACAGTTACGCCAATACAACCTCACATACATGTTTGCAAAGCAGAGTAGGGCAGTCATTAAATATATCCAGGTAATCCCACTACCGATTATACGTGCATTGCAGTCGGAACATAGGGCCCAAAACACGCAGACATTTGGGGTTGTAAGAGGTAGCATGCTTCCTGGTCAACTTTTACTGCACGTAGAGAGGAACATGTAACAGCTCACCACAAGACACTAAACCATGAATAATTTTAAAGCGGAAGGGAATATCAGCCTTATTCCGCCTGGAAGTTAAGCATGACAGCGTCAATGAAGAGGGGGATCCAGGGTTATAATTGCTACTATCGTCGAAGCGATGTTTGAAGATGGATATAAACCTATGCTGGACCTTTTCGATAAGCGTACGGTTTGTTTTCCACGCGCTATTAACTTCAGATGCATACGCAAGCTGAGGACGACATATAGTTTTGTTACAGCTTGAGAAGAGAATTCGGCTCTTGAACTCCTTCGACACGCGACAACGCCAAGCAATCGAACAGCTGTACGAGTAATTACCTGAATATGTGGAGAGAAGCTCAGTTTACTGTCGAAATTCACGCCTAGATCATTAACCTCTAGCACACGTGGTAGTAATTCACCGTTGATGTTATAGGAGAACATGATGTGTCAGTCTTTCTTGTGTATATCACCTTAGTTTTAGAAGTGTTAATGAGGAGTTTGTTGCATGAGCACCAATGCGTAAAGGAGGAGATTGCTCTCTGGAGAGCGGAAAAGCTGGCAGAGTTTGAAACAGATTTAAATGTTGTTACATCATCGGCATATAAAAGCAAATTACAATCATAAATACTGTTGAGACATAATTTCTAAAGATTGAGAAGTGGCCCGAGAACTGATCCCTGAGGGACACCACTGGTGGTGTCAGGTTCGGACAATAATAAAATATAATAAACACTGGAGACGAGGCTATGTTTATGCTTTACCGAAAACCAAAATAAATGCACACACTATGAACAGAGCAACTAAAGAGCACTGGGGAACCGAAGAATAGAAGGGGACTGCGATAACGCGATATAGAAAACGCTAACAAGTTCAACAAACGAGAAACAGTCAAAGTCCGGGAAAGGACGGCGGGGACATACTAAGGGATCACTGCGGGAACAGGGTTGTCCTACCTCACGCTCCAGAGGCGCCGTTGTGGTGGTTCGGTTCTAAAAGATCAAGGTAACGTGTCGAGGCCGCGGTGATAGAGCACGCTCCCAGCTCTCGTAGCAGAGTCGTGGCGAACGCAGCTGTCTTGGGGCGTTGCTGTCTTTCGCCGATGCACGGCCACCCGACTTTCTTGCGGAGGAGAAGTTCTAGAGGCTGCGGGTGTGGAGGACCTGTTGCGATACGGCACGTGTCCGGTCACCCGACCACCGTTCATCCTGGTCACGCTCCACACTTCTCAATCTCTCTTCGCTCTCGGTGTTCTCGGGATCGCTTCTTCTTCGGTTTTCCTCGCGGGCGTCAAGCGATTCGCCGGATCATGAGGGGGTGAGGGGGGGGGGGCGATGACTTACGCCGCGAGATGCTGATGATGATGGTGGCCTCGGGGTGTTTAGAACATACTCCGCAGAGCACGTCTTCGTGGTCTGTTGTGCACGTTTTTTTCTTGTCGTGGTGGTCCTTTTTGTCGTGGCGATTTCTCGCCATGACATGTCCCCCCACTTAAGCATTTTCAAAGAAAATTGTCTCTTTCCAGTCCACCCTACCAAACACACGGTCCTTCAGATGAACAGTCACAGAATATTTAGTTCTCATTACTGCGCTTGAAACCACCCCACAGAAAAGTAAAACTGCACAAAAAACAGATCACAGTACATAAGAAACGAATACAGCAACTTTATAGATACGATATACGCGAGGTCCAAGTGGCATAGACAGTCCAGAATCGTCCAAACAGGCAATCACGCAGATATTTTTTTCTTTTGCCGACAGTGCATGCGGTACCACTCTCTGCCTCTTACGTACCAACACCGGATACGCGGGCTAATACGAACTCATCGAAAATCTGTGAACAATGTGCGCGGGAAGTTTTTGTCGTACCGGTGGAATTCCTTTCGGATGTGGAGGGCTTTATGGGATTTACTTTTCCTTTGTTCACCGCCCTTGATCCTTTTTCCTTGGTTTCTGCGGTTCGACCTTTTGGCCGACCGAGGCATTTTCTCAGTATGTTACTTCTCGGGTCCCTTGTCCTCGCAACCACCTCTTCGCACTTTGCAGCAATCTGGGGGTGCAGAACCGTCTCGTCGCTGATAGAACTCTTTTCTGTTACAGAGCACTGCTCTGGATGCGCGATGCTCTTCGGACCGGTTCTAGCGACATTCTTTACCTTGGGCTCAACAGACCCGCCAACAGTGAAGTTTGTTGTCGGCGCCTGCGCTATTCCTGAGGTTTCGGTGTTTGGGTCCGGATGAAGCGCTCTGACGTTTTGTGGTTGCGAAAAGTTCACATGGTTGGTTGACCTCTAGTGTTCCTTTTAAAGGCAGCAGAATCTGGTCTGTGCTGAGAAATCTGGTCTGTGCTGTGCTGAGTCGGTGGTGAGAAAAGTATGACTCCGTCATAGGTTTCTGTATCATCCTCGGATTGAATGGTATTCCTACGCGTCGCCTCAAGCTCCCCGAGGCGTAGCCGCAGCTGCAAAGTTTCTTTTTCAATTTTCACGCGCGCTCGCACGTGCTCATCACGCTCTTTCTGTATTAAATGATTAAAGGAGTTTCTGTATTAAAGGCTACTTAAACCCAGAAATTTTGTTCTGCTGTCTGTCTGTCTGTCTGTCTGTCTGTCTGTCTGTCTGTCTGTCTGTCTGTCTGTCTGTCTGTCCGTCCGTCCGTCTGTCTGTCTGTAACTCGATTCAGCCACACGGCCAAAGTAAAATGCTCACTGCGCAATAGTCTTATATACTCACAGCCAAATGTAAACTTCTAAGCCCGGTTTGCACATCGCTTGAGCAGAACGTCAAACCGGACGACATTAAAATTGTTCACAGTGAAAACTCGCGACGACCAGGCTCCTGCAAATATTGTTGTTCGGTTTAAGAGCCGCAGCAAGCGTGACGCCCTTTTTGAAAAGGCGAAAAAGACTAGGCTTACAATGAGAGATCTCGGTGACTCGTCAAACACTCCCATTTATGTTAATGAACATTTGTGCCCAGCGTTGAAGCGCCTTCTGGGCATGGCCATTGAAAAAAAGAGAGCATCTAACTGGAAGTTCGTGTGGGCATATTCTCGCACGCAAAGATGAACATAAAGACTCCCGAGTTGTCCGAGTGAAATGCGCACGGGACATCGATAAAATCCAGTAAGCCGACGTAACTGTACTCTTTGTTCCAGTTACAAAGGAATGGCCATTCCATCCGATGCAGTAAACAGAATTTTCACCTCGGAAAATATTAAAGGATTCACATGCTTTCACTTGAATATACGATCGTTACGAAATAAAGAAGATCAGTTAGGTATTCTGTTAAGGAGTTTCAATTTTAAGTTTGACTTAGTATTCCTAACTGAGACTTGGCTTACCTCAAAATGTGACATTCCGAAACGTGAAAATTACTGTAGCTTTTCAAAGAGTAGAGATAACAGGAAGGGTGGAGGATTGCTCATGCACGTGAAAGATATTAAGTGCGATTTGATGCAAAATTTTTCGTTAATATCGAATGATGTTGAGAGTCTTGTAGCCCGGTCTGATAATAATATATTCGCTGTTATGTACCGCCCGCCAGATGGGAATTTACTTAACTTTTTTGCTTACATTGAAGATCTGTTTATGTATGTAAATAAAAACAAACTTACACTTATTCTCGGTGGAGATTTTAACATTAACATGTTGGAAACATCCACTCCGCGTAACACTTTCAAGATGATTTTAGATTCAATAGTTTGCACTGTGTAATTAAAACAGCAACACGCAATACATTGGATACGATCACATTACTCGATCTATTCATTACCAATTTAGCCCCGAATGATAGTACAGGTGGTGTTATCGCCTCCCATATTAGCGATCACCTGCCTATATTCCTACTCACTAGGTCCTCTCACCAGACGATTGGCGTAAAACTCCCTGATGATCGAAAGATTCAAAACATCAATCAAATAACACTTGAAACATTCCGCTTTAAGCTAAAAAACATTAATTGGGACAGTATATATCACGCGGATACACCTGATCAAGCGTACGCCAAATTCTTATGCCTGTTTAAAGAAGCCTACCTTGAGTCCTTTCCTTTAATTACTATTAAAAAAACCAGTCGATCGCGGAAACCTTGGATTTCGAACTTTTGCCTTAAGCTGAAAAATAGAAAAACAAACTCTTTAAAAAGTTCTTGTCCACAAGGAGTTTTCTCGACTGGGAATTATTTAAACAACACAGAAACAAGAATAATACCTTCCTTCGTAATGCGAAAAGGGAATATCTGTTTAATTTTATTCACATGGAATGCAATGCAAAGGCAGATTTAGTATGGAAAAAGATAAATGAATTATTGAATTCTTCTCCTGCGGCTGACAATGTAGTTGAGATAACTGTAAAGGATATTCTCCTGAAGGGCATTGAATTAGCAGAAGCTTTCAATGATTTTTTTGTTAACCTTGTGAACACTTCACATCATCCCGAGGCTGTTAATCTAATTCATAGTAATAAAAATAGTATTTACTTGAACCCTACGAGTGAAAATGAAGTTATAACGACCTTTAACCTACTTAAGAATAGTAAGGTCTGTGATGTGGACGACACACAATTAAAACCCGTTAAGTGCACACTCGATATAATTGCAGCACCACTAGCCCATATTTATAACCTAGCAATTACTACTGGCAACTTTCCTAAAAGGATGCAGCTCTCTAAGGTAATTGTCCTTCACAAAGGTGGTGATCAAAAGAATTTTTCTAACTATCGCCCCATTTCCATTCTTCCTGTGTTCTCAAAAGCCTTAGAAAAAATTATACATGGTAGAATCGAAAACTTCGCCTCTAAATTCAATCTAATAACTAGTGCTCAGTACGGCTTCCGTAAAGGCAGATCAGCAGAACTTGCATTATTAAACCAAAAAGAAATAATTTTAAAGGCTTTTGAAGAAAAACAATTTATAGCTGGTGTATACGTAGCTGGTGTATACGCTGGTGTATACGTAGCTGGTGTATACGTACACGTGGTGTATACGTAGCTGGTGTATACGTAGATACGTAAACATGTCATGGGATCGCTTGAATCACACAACGTTGTTAAAAAAGTAGAGCTGTATGTAATACGGGGTATACCCCTTCAACTTCTCAGCACCTACCTAAACTTTCGTAAACAAGCCGTAGCGATAGATGATACCCTCTCTTCGTTTAAAAGTGTGAATGCTGGTGTTCCACAAGGTAGCATCCTAGGCCCCCTCCTGTTTAACTTCTACATCAATGACATAATTAAGATTAGTGCGAAACCAACATTTGTTACATATGCAGATGACACGACAATACTGTTCCGAAATTCTTGAACAACGACACTTCACCTCGAAATAAACGATTGTCTTGACAAATTGCACTCTTGGAGCAAGTTAAATTCATTGGAGATAAATGTTAACAAAACGAAGGCAATTTTATTTTCGCCCAAACAATCATGCGCTCTGTTAGAAGGAAGTCTTGTTCTCGGTAACAACATTATAGAAGTAGGTGACTCCGTTAAAGCTCTTGGTGTCCATTTTCATAAAAACATGTCATGGGATCTGCATATCAATCAGGTTATTTCCCGTATTCCAAGGTCTGTTGGCATTTTAGCAAAGTTTCGTTTCTTTTTACCGCATTAGATCAAACTAAAAATTTACAATGCCCTTTTCCTCTCTCCTATTAATTACTGTGTCCTTGTTTGGGGGAAAACCACGATAACGAACTTAAATCGCCTACTTGCACTCCAAAAGAAAGCTCTTCGACATATAACCAATGTAGATTACCACGCGCACACTAAACCGCTTTTCCATCGTTTTAATTTAGTTTCTACTCGCAATCTTTACTCATATCATCTAGCGATGAGATACAAACAAAGCATTAATAACCCTGAAAATTTATTAGTGTCCCTTGCAGATCTGCAAAACCGGATGCCCACATACAAAACCCGTAACACAGAACCTTGCGTAATACCTTTTTCGAGAACTTCCTATGGGGAACAAATGCTTCGCTGTACTCTCCCTACGCTCATAAACTACCTGCATAAACAGGCGATAATAATATAAAATCCTAGTACAGCAAAACTGCGCACATTTTTTGTACATGCTGAATGATATCTTGAGAGCCATTGTGAATTTATTCATATGTTGATAAAAATTCTTCTCCTCATTTATATGGCGGTGTTATCGTGAATAAGTTATCATTCTGCTCGGTGAAATGGATCCCGCTGTTGTGCCTGCTGTCTTGCTCTGTGAACTTGATTCTGCTATATGTTTTCTTGTCGATTTCGTATGTACGTAATATGATTTAACATGTATAACATGTTAAACATGCCTCCTTGTAAAGGGGGGCCTGAACCCTTGTCAAGTGGACTAGACTCCACTTATTGTTCGGGCCTCCTTCCAAATGTTGTTTGGAAAAATAAAGATGATTTGATTTGATTTGATTTGTTTATATGTTCGTACTTGCCAACTTTGTTGAAAAAGAACAAGACGTTCCGCAAATATAAGGCAGGAAATTAGTACACAAGGGATATTTACAGTGTTCATTTGTTGAAAAATTCATGGATGCATGGTTTTTCGATAGCAAATGATATTCTACATCTACTGCAGAAAACCGCTGCCTGCTCTTGCCCGTGCCACCTCCTGGCGGCATATGAGAAATCACGCGGCAACAGCAACGAAAGGTTTCACTAGCTAGGTTCCACGTTCTGCTTGGACCGCACGTGGAGCTCGGCAACGCGGTTCTGTAAACCTTGAAGTCGACTGCCTCGATTCACGCGCGTCTCCGCCGCACTGTAGCGCTGGCAACGAGGAACCCAGCCTGTAGCAGTGGAAGGCGGTAAATTCAAATCGCCTTGAGCAAACCTTTAGTGTGTTTACCTTGGGATGAGCTCGACAGAGCACGGACAGCATGAGAGGTGAGCGGGATAGCAAAGGTGGGCATTTCCTTGGCAAATGTCCACAAAGACTCTCGTCTTTTGACGGCATTTGAAACGAAAGGAGCGGATACGCGGCCAAATTTTAGTACTCCGTCTGTTCCGTAGTTACCGTTTCGACCGGGATCCGACTGAGCTTGAGCGTGCGGGAAGGGCGAGAAGCACAGTGACGAATGCGCGGGCATGGCGAGGGCCGGCCGGCGGAACTAATTCACCCTACCACGACGAATGCACAAGTGCCCAGACGGGTCACCGCGGTCAACACTGTACGCACGTAAAACACGGAGCATCCGGAGTGCTAAAACTAATTTTTGCGGAATACACGCTACCCGGACTGCCAGTTTTACTTGGAAATGCTGTTTTAAGCCTTCTGGTTAGATTTACAGGGAGTATGCGACAACCACAACCATAACGGCGTTTGAATCATCACCAGAAGCGGGGTCACTGACCCCTGACTCACGTATGTACCCAGGCGATCGAAAGCACACAGCGCCACAAACACTGCAGGCGGCAACAAAACGCTGCCTCGTTTTCACAAACAAATCTACTGCTTTTCTTAAGCAGGTAGCGGGCGTTGACGTAAAAAATGAAATAATCTGTCAGCGCATAATAAACACACACTCCTTATATAACAGACGCGCTTTCTGTGATGTCAATTATAGGGGGTAGATTGTAGCTCCCTTAAAAATGACTGTCATGATAGGCGAAAACCGCTTCTTCAGTTCACTGTTGTTCATTTATTTGTTTGTCTATTGCAAATACCTACAGCGTCAGTATGGCATTATTGTACGCAGGTTTGCACCTTAAAATGAGTCGCACAATCGCAAAAAAATGTCATCACAGTGAAACAATCAATGCTGTCAAAAGTAAAAGGTTCATGGTTTGGAGAATCTAACTGAATATTCCCGTCTTTTCCCTAGCCAGCAGCCTGAAAGTGACTTCTGCAGAAACATCTGAAATTTACGAACCCTTGCGTCGTTTACATTCGATTACCCTATGTACATGAGGTATAAAGAAACAGCGCTAAAGGAGAATACATATCGAAGACATTCTGGAATCAAGAAAAGAAGTGAGACTGCGTCAACTGAAACTGTGCTGACTCCGCCGCTGACTTGAAAAGTTTGTTATTATATTTTTAAATCTCGACTCAAGCCATATGCTGTCTGTGTGCTTTTACTGGTCGATTTCCAAAGTTATTGAGGGAAGCACAGCACATTGCATGAAAGGTCGCGGGCAAAAGTTTACAAAAGGTCATGGCTAGGGATCATATCGAACCACGTGGTTCCTAATGGTTTATTCGGTATTGAGATTCCCTCTCCAAATAAAAAAGAGAGTTACTAACGTAACGTAATGTATCAACCTCCAACTAAAGCATATGCGCTTCCAAGCAACGTTGAAAAAAGGGTGTGTTGTTCGTGCTGTCATGCCTCCCAAATGTAATAAAACTCTGTGCAACCTTAGAACCGAAATTTCGAATAGTTCCTGTATTTGTAAACTCCGTTTAACTGTAATTATTCCGGGAGGTTAGGAGATCTGCGTTTTAAGAAGTTTGCGACCGGTCTTGGCAATAGTATCAGGCAAAAGAACAGCAATAAGACACGTTTATTCATCACCTGATCCTAAAAGACTTTAAACTGCATCAGTGTTTGACCCTTACGGTTTGCAACACTCGGGCAAAGCAGCGGCGGACATCTCGAACGGCGAGCGGGGGTCACTGACCGCGCCTCACAGCAGCCAGACTCCGCAACAATAAGGGAACGGAAACGAACTCGCTGAAACGTCTTCCCGATGGATGAAACTCAATGCAATCTGTACTTACCTTCACTGCAGTTGAGCTGGACTCATGGAAACCCCGCCGGTGAGAAAACGTCGCGGTCATCTCGTGAACCTTTTTGCGAATATTTCCACAACTGCAGAAAAAGCACCGCCGAAACTCTTCCCGGAACTTTCAAAAACACCGTGGTACGCGCGGTCTGGAATACAGTTTCTGCCGTGGCGAGCACCGGCGGGCGCCCCGGGTCGATTTTCGGGCTTCGGGCAGGGTGTATACGGGCCGCTGGCCATGGCACTTCTCATTGGGCTGCGGTGCGCGGGTCACGTGATGTCGCTTTCGAAGCGACTGGAGCGAAACGAACATGACACGGGGGCTGCGGGACCGGCGTCGTGCGTTTTAATGCTTTCGCAAAATGGTCTGCCGGGAGTGACTTCAATCGGCAACATAGCCGCGGTGAGGAGCCGATGTTTCGCAGACAAACCCTTCAAACAAGCAGTTTGAACGCTGAAAATGCTCCGTGTCAACCAACTGAGTATACCGCAAAAATCCTATTCTTTCTGAGTCGCTGATGCATGCCACGTTCCAGACTTCAGTGTAGTTTCGTGACGGCACCACAAATGTTCTCTCGCGAGACGTGGCATAAATAGTGGGGCCCCGTATACTACCGAATGGCACAGGCAATCGTGCTCTTTTATGTGCGCTGATGCGTTGCATTTAAGTTCTGCTAAGCATACACGAAAACTGGCGGAAGTTTCAATAATGAATTCAATAGTAACGTGCGCTGCATGTCTGGACGACGGACGGGGACAGGGAATGTCGCACCATCGTTCGGTTTTGTCTTTTCCACTGTCCCTGTCCCTCGTCCAAATATGGAGCGCAAGTTAATATTGAATTCTATACTATCTCTACTAGCCCCTAAACAAGCCTTTAACTTCGAAAAGAGGAAGAAGACGCGTTCGGCCGGCTACACTTGTCTATCCTTGCAGTTTATTTTAAATATGTTTTGACGTTTGACGTTTCGAATTCAGTACGTCACATCAGCCAAGGACATGCTTCCTGCGGCGGGCGCAGCCCCGCCAGGGCTGCCGCCGGGCTCGCCTCCTAGTATGCTGCCGGGTGTCACGTCTGGATGTCGCCTCTCTCCCCCGTTCCAGGGGCTGCTACCGGTCACTTGGAAATGAACCCATCTCATCAGGCAACTTCCGCGACGGCCTCTAGAGATGCTCCTAATGCCTCCTCTTTGGAATCGTCGCCGATACCAGCTGGTCAGGCAAGTCCCCTCTCATCTCCTTGCCCGTCTGATCAACCGCTACCGCGCGATGAGGATGCCTTCTCAGACGTGACAGACGCAACCTCTGCCACAATTATCTATGCTCAAGAAAACTCGAGGAGCACGGACGAGCAAGAAAATTTCCAGACCTTGATGCCTCCTTACGACGTTGCTCTAAGAGACAGCATCTGACTTTCAATTGCCAGCGTATCATTAAATTTCCGAAGCACGGGGCGTGTCATCATCATCATCATCACCAGCCTATCTACGCCCACTGCAGGGCAAAGGCCTCTCCCATTATTCTCCAATTACCTCGGTCCTGTGCCAACTGTGACCAATTTATCCCCGCAAACTTCTTGATCTCATCTGCCCATCTAACTTTCTGCCGCCCCCTGCAACGCTTGCCTTCTCTAGGGATCCACTCTGTTACCCTTAATGACCAGCGGTTATCTTGCCTTCGCATTACATGCCCTGCCCACGTCCATTTCTTCTTCTTAATTTCTACTAATATATCTTTAACACCAGTTTGCTCTCTGACCCACTCCGCTCTCTTCTTGTCCCTTAATGTTACGCCTATCATTTTCCGCTCCATTGCCCGCTGTGTCGTTCTCAATTTAAGTTGAACCCTCTTAGTGAGCCTCCAAGTTTCTGCCCCGTAGGTGAGTACCGGTAAGATGCAGCTGTCATACACTTTCTTCTTCAGCGACAATGGTAGGCTGCTACTCATTATCTTAGAATGTCTGCCATATGCACCCCACCCCATTCTGATCCTTCTAATTATCTCTGCCTCATGGTTGGGATCTGGGGTCACAACTTGCCCCAAGTAGATATATTCGCTTACCACTTCCACTGCCTCACCACCTATCTCAAACTGCTGTGCTGTCCCGAGGTTATTGATCATTACTTTAGTTTTCTGCATATTAATTTTCAGGCCCACGGTTCTACTCTGTTCGCCCAGTGCGGAAAGCATGCTTTGCAATTCGTCCCCCGAGTTACTTAGCAAGGCAACGTCATCAGCAAATCTGAGGTTACTGAGGTATTCTCCATTAACCCTTACTCCCACCTGTTCCCAATCCAACGTTCTGAATACTTCTTGTAAGCATGCTGTGAATAACATTGGAGAGATTGTGTCTCCTTGTCTGACACCCTTCCTTATAGGTATTTTACTGCTCTCCCTATGGAGGATGATGGTAGCTGTAGACCCACTGTAGATATCCTCTAGTATTCTTACATAATGCTCATCTACCCCCTGGTTCCGTAATGCCTGAATGACTGCTAGGGTTTCGACCGAGTCAAATGCTTTCTCATAATCTATGAAGGCTATATATAGGGGTTCAGTATACTCAGCGCACTTCTCTATCACCTGATTGATCGTGTGAATATGGTCCATTGTTGAATAACCTTTACGGAACCCTGCTTGTTCTTTAGGTTGACTGAAATCTAAGGTTGCAGAGATTCGGTTAGCGATTACCTTGGTAAATACCTTGTAGACGACTGACAGTAAGCTGATCGGCCTGTAATTTTTCAAGTCCTTCATGTCGCCTTTCTTATGGATTAGGATGATGTTCGCGTTCTTCCAAGATTCCGGTACCATTGCGGTCATTAGGCATTGCGTATACAGGTTTGCCAGTTTTTCAAGTACAATTTCTCCGCCATCCTTCAAGAGGTCTGCTGTTATCTGATCCTCACCAGGTGCTTTGCCCCCTTTCATTTCTTTCAAAGCATTCCTTACTTCTTCGGTCGTTACTGGTGGGATGTCTATCTCCTCTGAACTACTGTCTCGTTCGGCATTATCCTGTATGTCCCGGCTACTGTACAGATCTCTATAGAACTCCTCTGCCACTGTGACTATTTTATCCCTATTTGTGATGACATTGCCTTGCTTATCCTTAAGTGCATACATCTGATTTTTCCCCACGCCAAGACGTCTCTTCACTGCTTTCAGGCTACCTCCGTTCTTTACAGCGTATTCGATCCTCTCCATATTATACTTCCGTATGTCAGCTATCTTACACTTATTGATTAACTTCGAGAGCTCGGCTAGTTCTATTCTGTCAGCTGCGGTAGAGATTCTCATGGTTTGCCGTTTCCTGATTAGATCTTTCGTCTCCTGTGAAAGTTTACCAGTATCCTGTCTAGCCATAGTGCCCCCGACTTCTATTGCACACTCCGTGATGATGCGTGTAAGGTTGTCGCTGGCTTCCTGTGTCGTAAGCTCGGCTTCCTCGTTAAGGGCGGAATATCGGTTCTGCAGCGCGATCCTGAATTCTTCTACTTTACGTCTTACTGTTAGTTCATTTATCGGCTTCTTTCGTACTAGCTTGTTGCGGTCCCTCCTCAAATCTAGCCTAATTCGAGATCTTACCATACGGTGGTCACTACACCTTACCCTTCCGAGCACTTCCACATCCTGCAAGACGCCAGGGTTATCGCATAATATGAAGTCTATTTCATTTTTGTGCTCCCCATTCGGGCTCCTCCAGGTCCACTTCCGACTCTCCCGTTTACAGAAGAAGGTATTCATTATGCGGAGGTTATTCCGTTCTGCAAACTCAACTAGTAGGTCCCCCCTGCTATTTCTACAGCCCAGACCATAGTTCCCAACTGCCTTGTCTCCAGCCTGATTCTTGCCTACTTTAGCATTGAAGTCCCCCATAACTACGGTATACTGTGTTTTTACTTTAGCCATTGCCGATTCCAGATCTTCATAGAAGCGTTCCACTGCTTGGTCGTCGTAGCTGGATGTGGGCGCGTAGCCCTGTACCACCTTGAGCTTGTACCTCTTATTGAGCCTAATTACAAGACCTGCTGCCCGTTCGTTAATGCTATAGTATTCGTCTATGTTGCCAGCTATGCTTTTATTGACTAGAAATCCCACTCCCAGTTCTCTTCTGTCCTCTAGACCACGGTAACATAGGACGTGTCCATTTTTCAGCACCGTAAGGGCTTCGCCTGCCCTCCTAACCTCGCTAAGCCCTATTACATCCCATTTAATGCCCTCTAGTTCCTCGAACAACACCTCGAGACTTGCTTCGCTAGATAAGGTTCGCGCGTTAAACGTTGCCAGGTTCAGATTCCATTGGCGGCCTGTCCGGATCCAGGGATTCTTAGCACCCTCTGCTGCGTCACAGGTCTGACCGCCGCCGTGGTCAGTTGCTTCGCAGCCGCTGGGGACTGAGGGCCGAGGGTTAGTTGGCGTATTCATGGGAGGTTGTGGCCGTTACTACACCAGGGTGGCCAATCCTGCTCTGGTGAGGGAGTGCATTACCGGCAATGGTCGCCGGGGTCAGGCCGCACCCCAAGCCCCTTTGTGCAATTCCATCAATACGCGGATTTTTTTTTTTTTTTTTTTTTTTTAATCCGGTGGGAATTGTCCGGCACCGGGATTCGAACCACGGTCCTTCTGCACGCGAGGCGGGTGTTCTACCTCTACGCCATCGCTGCATCCCCGGGCGTGTAGTCATCCTCAAACCCACAAAGGTGCAGAGCGTCGTCACCCGTTTCCACCCGCTCGCTCTGAAAAGTGGCCTTGAGCATATGGCTCCAGGCGGAGTCCTTCAAGTAAGGCCAAACTATCGGCTGAACCTTCTAGCAGTGGACACGCGCAACATTGACGCTACTGCACGTCTCCTGAAAATAAAAACCGTTCAGGGCACCCCTGTCCAGGCGTACGAGCCTCGCTCGAGTCAGTGCGGAGCAGGAGTGATCAGGGATGTTCCAGTTGAACTGTCTGACCCTGAAATTCTTGTAGCTCTGCGTCAGAAGACACCGGTCAAATCTGTGCGCGGTCTAGGCAAGTTATCCAAGACCGTGCGGATTGTATTTGCCACCGAAACAGCGCCTGAACAAATTTTCCTAGGCTACACGCGTTACCGCGTATATCATGTTGAGACACCTAGGCAATGTACTGTAGCAGCATCAACGCAGCGAAGACGACGAAGCACCACTCTGGGGCTCACTGCGCGAGGTCTCGTGGCGCGAGCAGTCGCTGCTCCCGGGAACTGTGAGAGTTCGGCCAGGCATAGCTGCCGCTAGCTCGTCAGCTGCTGACGTGTTCCTAATATATGTGTTCTGTGGCTCGGTGTTTTTATTTCCTCGTGTTGCCACAGAATTGGTGACCACGGACATCGGAGATGGCAGCCGACAATCAAACCGCTTTGGATGCCCAGCTCGGAGCCACTGCGGCAGATGACAGCCATCGAACATCCTCCGTCGCTCAGGGGGACGTGGCTTCACTTGCGCTGAAGCTTCCCCAGTACTGGCCTGAGGACCCACAGCTCCGGCTCGCCCAGGTAAACAGCCGGTTCGCCGTTGCTCGCATCACGTCGCAGAGCCAGAAATTCAATCACCTCGTGTCTTCGCTGCCTCCTGAGATCGCAACCGAGCTTCGCGACCTCATTGTTTCACCGCCGGCGACCGCCCCGTTTGACACCCTGACGAGTGAACTCATCCAGCGGACGACAATGTCGGAACAGCGACGGTTGCAGCTTCTACAATCTGAAGAACTCGGTGATCGCAAACCCTCACAGCTACTGCGTCGCCTTCAACAGCTCCTTGGAGAAAAGGAAGCCACGTTCGATCAAGCTTTGCTTCGAGAGCTTTTTCTTCAACGCCTGCCCACCTCCGTCTGCATGGTGCTGGCCACCGCGAGAGGTTTATCCATTTCTAAGCTGGCCAAACTTGCCGACTCCGTCATGGACGTTTCCACTCCTGTCGAACGTCCTCTGTTCAACTTATCACTTCCGGAACGTTCCGGGCCCACTAAAGCAGCACCCACAACGCCGTCTCCACCTGCGCTGCAGAGCCTGCGTGAGGAATTCCGTGGGGAGATCACCAAGCTATCAGATCAGATCGCCGCTCTCTCAGCTCAGCGCCAACACTCTCCCTCGCGCGGCCGCTCCTTCTCGGGCCACCGTTCGCCGTAGCCTTCAAGGCAAGGCGTATGCTGGTATCATCGCAACTTTGGAAAAGCAGCGCGGAAGTGCACAACCCCCTGCACTTTTCAGGGAAACTCACCGGCGCACCACTAGGGGCGGTGAGTGGTGTCGGTTGCAAAGTAAGCCGCTTGTTTTTTGTGACGGACAAAACCACCGGGCTGGGTTTCTTTGTCGACACAGGCGCTGAGGTCAGCGTAATACCGTCCTCAGTCGTGTTTCGCAAGCGCAGGCAAACCACAAGCGGCTTACAAGCCGCCAACAAGACTCCCATTGCAACCTACGGAGAACAATCGCTGTCACTCAACATTGGCCTCCGGAGAACATTTCGATGGATTTTTCTTATCGCTGATGTGGCCTACCCCATTCATGGCTACATTGATGCTACAACGCACCTCTCTGGGATTGGCATGACATCGAAGGAACCGCTCTTGGCGGTCGCAAGCACCTCGTCGAAGTCGGTCTATGACAAGCTTCTTGAGGAATTGCCGTCCCTTCTGCGACCTGCCAACTTCCTCCTCCCCGTCCGACATGACGTCACTCATCGCATTGTCACTACGGGCCCACCCATTCACGCTGGAGCTCGACGCTTACTGCCTGATCGCTACAAGATCGCACGTGACGAGTTCGAACACATGCTTGAGCTCGGAATAGTTCGACCGTCATCGAGCCCTTACGCATCCCCGCTGCAGATGGTTCCAAAGCCATCACCTGGAGACTGGCGTCCCTGCGGAGACTACCGGTTGCTCAACAACGCCACTGTTCCTGATCGTTACCCCCTTCCTCACATTGCAGACTTCTCAGCACCACTGCATGGGGCGACGATTTTCTCTAAGATCGACCTTGTTAAGGCCCACCATCAGATTCCTGTGTAGCCGGCAGAAATTCCGAAGACGGCAATCATCACGCCGTTCGGACTTTTTGAGTACGTGTGCATGCCTTTCGTCCTTCGCAACGCTGCACAAACTTTCCAACGGTTCATTGGCACCGTGACCCGAGGATTACCTTTCTGCGTCGCTTACATCGATGGCTTGCTTGTGTTCAGTAGCGACGCAGAACAACACATCCAGCACCTTCGCCAACTCTTCAGCCACCTTGCCGAATACGGCCTTATCGTCAATAGAGACAAGTGCGAGTTCGGTGCTCACGAGCAAGACTTAATCGGCCACCGTGTAGAAAAGAATGGCGTTCGCCCCTTGCCTTCAAAAGTACAGACCATCGAAGTCTTTCCGCAGCCATCTTCCATACGCAAACTCCGCGAGTTCCTTAGCCTCCTAAATTTTTACCGCCGTTTCATCCCGAACTGCGCCGCTCTCCTCCGCCCACTGACAGACATGCTCACGGGAAACAAACCAAAAGCCTCTCCACTCACTTGGTCTCCAGAAGCACTATCCGCTTTGAAGAATGTCAAGACCAAGCTGTGCCTGGCAACCCTTCTCGTTCATCCGAAACCGGGAGTTCCGCTTTGCCCAATGACCGATGCATCTGACCCAGCAATCGGAGCTGTCCTGTAACAGTTTGTGTACAATACCTGGCAACCCCTTGCTTTCTTTTCCCGCAAGTTGCCACCCGCGGAGTCACGCTACAGCACTTTCGGAAGAGAACTACTTGCAATGTACATGGCTGTACGTCACTTCAGGCACTTCTTGGAAGGTCGAGAGTTTCATATCCAGACGGACCACAAACCTCTGACCTTCGCCATCCGGTCGAACTCCACCAATTTTTCACCCAGTGAAACCGGCCATCTGTCTTTTGTCGCGGAATTCACAACGGACATACGGCAGGTGCAAGGGCAGGACAACGCTGCCGTGGATGCACTCTCACGCGTCGCCGCAGTCTCCAGTTCCCACAAGTCGGCTGACATCGACTTCACCGCACTCGCATCAGCACAACAAGATGACGCCGAAATAATAGCCCTTCGACAGAAACCCGGCGCGCTGCACCTTTCTGAAGTACCCATCCCATCGTGTGCTGTCCCCGTGCCTTAGGAAGTATCCACGCACACCCCGCGGCCACTCGTCCCGGCGAATTTCCGACGCATTGCTTTCGATGCCTTCCATGGAGTCTCCCACCCTGGAATACGAGCCATGCAACATCTTCTGACGCAGCGTTTCGTTTTGCCGGGCGTCAATAAGGACGTACGCGAGCGGACGCGCTGCTGTCTCTTATGCCAGCAGTCAAAGGTTAACCGGCACACCAAGGCCCCTCTCGGCTTCTTTACGGCACCAACTGAGCGTTTTGACAAGGTGCACGTAGACATTTTGGGGCCCTGGCTTCCTTCAAAAGGCAACACATATCTACTAACTTGCGTGGATCGGTTCGCGCGTTGGCCCGAGGCGTTCCCTCTTCCCGACATACGTAGTGAAACCATCGCCAACGCCTTCGTTGCCGGCTGGGTTTCCCGCTATGGTGTCCCATCAACTTCCCCACCGACCGAGGTGGTGATAGTTGATGGGACGCCCGTTCGAGGCGGCACTCTTCAAGAACGTTCTGACCCTTCTTGGCACATCCCGCATTCGGACCACAGCGTACCACCCCATTGCCAACGGGCTTGTTGAGCGTTTTTACCGCTCCCTCAAGACTGCACTCAGGGCACAGCCGCACGCTACCCATTGGTCCACCTCCCTTCCGTTGGTTCTGCTGAGTCTTCGGGCTACTTTGAAGCAGGATCTACACTGCACGCCCGCAGAGATGGTCTTTGGTGCGTCGCTCCGCCTTCCGGGAGAGTTTTTCACTGATTCCGAATCATCACCGTGCCCTGATCCCACCGACTACGTGACCAAATTACCAGGTTCGTTTCGCTCACTTCGTGCGCCCGCACCACGCCGTCAACAGCGTGCGCATGCCCATGTTCCCGGCGAGCTGACAACGCCCCCCTACGTTTTTGTCCGCCGTGACGCCGTGCGCAAACCCCTTCAGCGCCCGTATGACGGACCCTACCGCGTCATCCACCGTGCTGATTTGGATGGCAGACACCACACTATTTCTGTTGATCGCCTCAAACCAGCGTTCATTGAAGAGCCGCTTTCATTGAAGACGAACCCACAATACTAAGTGCGGATCACACTCCCCAGCCACCCCAGTCGCAACAGACAACAAAACCCACACGACGACCTCCAAAAGTATCCTTCCGGCTCACCCCACGGCTCCGCCACTAGAGGGGGCCCCTCCTGTAGCAGCATCAACGCAGCGAAGACGACGAAGCACCACTCCGAGGCTCACTGCGCGAGCCTCGTGGCGCGAGCAGTTAGTGCTCCTGGGAACTCTGAGCGTTCGGCCAGGCATAGCTGCCGCTGGCCCGTCAGCTACTGACGTGTTCCTAATATGTGTTCTGTGGCTCGGCGTTTTTATTTCTTGTTGCTACAGTACCAAGTACCAGCGTTTTGGCCCCGTGGCAACCATGTGTAGACTTCCGAGCCGCTGCGTTCGGTGCGGTGGCTGCACGAAAGCTCTGCTTGTGATGCTGATAATCTTCCGTGCCCGAACTGTGAGAACAGTCACGAGTCGACGTTTTCCCGTTGTCCAGTCCTTCGGAAAGAGAAGGCCATTCACAAGCTCAAGGATGACAAAAACATTGACTACAAGTCAGCGAAGGCGACCCTGCATGAGCAGCGGCGGAAAGGTGCTGCTTGGAAAAAGTCCTCTTCAGGAACACAGAAGGCCGCGAAAAGGCAAGCGCCAGTCTCCAACACTTTAGATGCAAGCTTCGATGATGACTTCCCGCCCCTACCTGCTTGCGAACCCGTGAAACCTGCGGCGCCCGCTACAGCGACAGCCACGCCGTCATCCGAGTCTGCATCCATGGGGACGCCAGAGTCATTGCCTGCACCTGCAGCTGCTTCCTCAAGCGTGACAGCGCCTGCAGCTGCGTCGTCGAGTGTGACAGCGCCAGCGGGGTCTTCCGGTCAGCAGGCAATCCAGAACAGGCCCAGGCGCCGTGTTCACCAAAACTCTGGGAGCATTTGTACGCTCATCGTTTCAGTTGTGGAGGCCATTCGAGGTTTCCCGGGTTCCGCTCTCATCTCCGGTGGCCAAGGGCATAGGTACAATAATTGACCTTGTATTCCCTCTCCTCACGCAATGGCGATGGAGGATGTGCCGCCAAAAACTCTGAAGACACGGAACAAGGCCACTGCGTTTCAATGAAACGCTTGCGGTCATCGGAGACGCCTTCCGGACTTCCGACGGTTCATACAGCAGCACCGCTTTGCAATCATCGCAATATCAGAGTCACGGTTACACGCAAACATTCGTCTCTGTGGCTACACTGTTCTGCAGTATAGAACAGGTGAGGCCCTTTCAAAAGTTCTACTCTCCATCAGGAACAACCTGACGTACATGGAGCATACCTTGCCTTCAGATGACAGAAACGAGTATGTCGCAGCGACTATTAAAAGTTATGCGCAGCAGTTTACCCTTACCGCGGCATACATTCCACTTGACGCTGCATTTACGTGGATCGTCTCCAGCACATCGTACGCTCGACACCGGCATCGCACGTGTTAACTGGAGATTTTAACGCGTACCATCCCTCCTGGGGCAGCTTTAGGACAACAATGAAAGGCAAGCGCCTCTTCGAAGCGGCTTGCCGTAACGGTTTGAGTGTGATTAATACCGGCGAACCCACGTTTAGCAGGGCGCAGTATCGAGCACACTCGATGTCACCATGGTCTCCCTCGGACGGTCATGTAGGGCCCAGTGGCACGTCGACATCGAGTCACACGGAACCGATCACCTGCGTACATATATCTTGCTTGATGGTCTATGCGGAGGGCCATTGAATCGAGAAATTCGTTGGCCGGTCTGGTCTCTATATCCTGCTTTTATTGAGGAGCTCGATGGGAACTTGGTATGGTACAGCGACCTAATAGACGCCACGACACGGGCGAAAGGTTCCTGTATGAAGTTTTTCCGTCTACCCTCGAGGTTCTCTGTGGCCGATGCGGAGTATTAAAGGCTCCGCGCGGTGCGGCGCAGGGCTGAAAGGAGTGCTCCCAAAACGCTAAGATCCGACGATATACAAGCCGCTAGGGGCGCACAGAGGCACATACAGCAACATATGAAGAAATTGGTTCAGCGGGAATGGCAGTCTTTCTGCTCAAAACTAGACCCGCTAAAACCTCTCGCGAGGATTTGGAGCTTAGTACGCAGCCGGCGGGCACGGCCTACTGCTCTACACCCTTTCTACTCTATCACTTTGCAACAGAACCACCGTGATCTAGACGTCGCTGGATATTTCTGCGCCAAGTTCACAGCCTTGTCGGCTCCAATCTTACCTGCCAACCCGACAGCTGTCCTTCTGCCCTCTACAAATATGACCGTTATGGACAAGCCATTAACAATGGCAGAACTACTTGCTGCCTTGTCTTGGCATCATCTTCGTCCGAATGGCATCAGCTATGCAGCTTTGTTGCACCTTGGAGACAAAGCTAAGCGCTTCCTTCTCGGCACATACAACCACAGCTGGGAAAGGGGCCGCCTCGAACTCGGCTGGAAACGCGGTCGCCTTGTTCCTGTAAAATCCCGGCAAAATCCCTAACCCGGCAAAAACCCGGCAAAATACCTACGGAAATGGAATCTTACCGGCCCACTGCACTCCTGAGCTGCGTGGGGAAGCTGAGGAAGAAAATGGTACTTGGTCGCCGAGACTGGGATTGACAAAGCGGAACGTGTATGCCCTACAGATGACTGATTTCAGACAGTGTCGCAGCAGCATCGACAACGTGCTTGCACTTGTCAATGACATAAAGAGTGTACAAGCCCAGCGTCGCATCACCCTAGCAGTGTTCATTGACATTAAAGCAGCGTTTGACTGCGTGGCACATCAGGCAATAAGATCTGCCTTAGAGTCGGTAGGCATCGGAGGTCGCATGTATGCATGGATATTTCATTATCTGTCTGACAAATCCGTCTCTATGTCCATGAGGGACGGGGACACAGCCCCTCACAATTTCACGTGAGGTGTGCCACAGGGCGGCATCTTAAGCCCAACCTTATTTAATATCAGCCTCATTAGAATTGAGAAGTGCGTGCCTCACACTGTTGAAATATCGCTTTATGCCGATTATACCGGGAGCTGGAGCTCTGGCCGCAACAGGAGAGTTTTACCAGCTCGCCTTCAAAAAGCCATCAATTCAATAGCGGACTTTTTTACCAGACGCGGCCTCGAAATCTCAGCTAAGAAATCTGCGGCAATAGCCTTCACCAGGTGTCAGGTCTCCCGCTATTACCTTTCAGCGGCAGCGGCAGGATGAGAGTCCCCTTCGGGCAGTGGCGGTCCCAAGGGGGGGGCGAAGGGGGCGGTCGCCCCCCCCAAAGAGGTCCTCAGTTTTTTATTTTTAGTTTTTTTAAGCATTCCACTTGCGCGAAGTTAAATCCCAGCGGGTTGCACCGCATACGCGCACACGCCTCCATGGTTATCACCACTTCAGCAGTATTGGCGCAAGGAGGGGAGCGATTCTTTATTCGCCCCCCCCCCCCCAAGAAAAAAAAATCGCCCCCCCCAAAACCAATCTCTGGGACCGCTACTGCCTTCGGGGACTCTCACCGATTCCTGGGCGTAGCACTTTGCAGGTCGCTCACGTGGTCCCCTCCAGTTCGTTTCCTGAAGGAGAAGCTGGGCTCCTGTGCTCAGGTGTTACGCATGCTGACAAGCCGCTCAGGAGGATGTTATATTTGGCCCCTCTACGTCTCTACACAGCACTCTGCGAAGGACTGCTCCGATACAGCCTCCCAGCACTCGGCCCTCGTTCCAAGGCCAACACAAGGCTGTTAAAAAGTATGCAGGCCCGAGCTCTGCGGTTTTGTCTTGGCCTTCCGAAGACAACTTCTACGCTGGGAGGAGGAGCAGGAATCAACTTTTACTGAGCCCAAAAAGAAATCGGTGGTGCACGCTGGCACCGGACGGGGTGGTTCTCTAGCTACGGGACCCATATGTTCCCAGCAGCTCCTGGCCCCTGGCGAGCTGAGTCGGCAGGGCGGGGCCGGTCAACGAGGTCTCCCATCGCTCACGGGGTTGGGGATTGGGGGTGTTGTGGGGAAGAGAAAGAGGGGGGGGGTCTTGAGTTCTGTACACTCTGCCAAGATGTGCGGCAGGGTGCCCCTCTCTCTTTTGCAAAACGGACAGAGCGTATCGTGTTCCGCAGGATACATGCGGTTCATCAGGACGGGATGCGCAAGCGATCCCGCCTGCGCTGGACGCAGGATCGTCTGTTGTTGCCTAGTGAGATTGGGGTGCGGTTCCGGCAGTCTGCACCTCTCCTCTCGGTATATCCGGGTAATGTCCCGAAAGCTGGTAACCGGGTGCGGTAGCTCTTCCGGCTCGTGCTCGGCACGGATTGACATTTCTCGGGCATGGTAGTCGGCGATGGTGTTGCCTGCTACCCGCGAGTGAGCCGGGACCCACACGAGCTCTATGGCTCTTCCCGGTGGATTGCACGTGGATAGAACGGGTCGGGCCGCGGAGGAGATTACACCCCTGCGGAAGTTTCCGTACGCTGTCATTCAGTCGGTGACCACAGTGTCTACGCACGGCTGTGCGAGTGCCAGGGCCATGGCCTCGGCAACTGCGGGGTTTATTGTCTTCAGGGACGCGCTGGCGATCAGCCGGTGTCTGGACGTAACTACCGCCGCTGCACGGTCGCTGTGTTTTCGGAGCGAGGCGTCCGCGTAGAGGACCCTCACCATTACTGCACTTGACATAAATATGCTCCAGGGCATACAGGAAAAAGCAATACTGTTTATTTTTGGCCGGTATGACCGCAATTTTTCTCCCTCATCTCACGCATGCTCATTGTCGTTAGAACCCCTTGCTTTTCGACGCACACTTGATCGTATCACTCTGCTAGATAAGATTGTACACAGCTGCAGTTGCATTGAAGCACCGATTACTTTTTGTCATTCAGCACGACGACCCACGCGCCGATCTTACCCACTCAACATTGTTCCCTACCAGCCATTTGTAAATTGCTTTAAGCATTCCTTTTTCCCAGCCGTTGTTGAGGTTTGGAACAAACTAGATGGTTCCCTGCGCGAAAAACCAATTGCACTGTTTGTGAAAGAACTGCCTAACCATATTTTGTAATATGTTTTAAATGCTTTTTATGTTTATGTGGTGTAGCTTAATGTATGATCTTTTCTTTTCCTGATGTACCCATTCCTGCTATGTTTCGTGTATCGAAACAGCAGTATCTGTAAATAAATAAATAAATAAATAAATAACAAGTGTTAGCAGATGTGTGGTCGTGCTGCTGACCGCTGTGCTTGTTCACCCAGCGCAAGAAAGTGTTTCCTGCTCCCTAGTTTTGCGCTGTACGGTAAAAGTTTCAGCTGATTTTATTTCCTTAGTACCTATATTGACTTCGCTGACTCTTTTTCCGCCTTCAAGTGGCCTTACATTTTCCTGCAGCATACCAGTCAGCGAAGCGTCGCATGTACACTTGTGCAGCGCTTGTGTGGAGTGACCCGGACTCGGAGCTTGATACAGTGTACAAACTAACAAAGTAAAGAAAGGCACATTCTTCCATTCACAAACGTGTTGTGGCTTCAACTGAGCGAGCGAATTGCAACGACCTGTCGGCGGCCGGCGTACTAAACGCTGGGCCCACTGACTCTGTCGGAAGGTCGGCGGGCCGTGCAGTAGCGCAGCCAATTGCCAGCACATGTCCTCCTGACGTCACACGAAAACGCCACAGCACATGGGCGAGAGTGCAGAGAGGAGGAGAGCATTTTCGATATGATTTTTCTACTAAATAAATTCTCGTAAAAGCGCTCAGAGTGGTCGAAACATGGCCTATGGACCCCGGACTACAATTTGCGCAAGTAATCCCGCATTGTTTACAAATCACTTCAGTGTCCCTTTAGGTTCAGGCTGGTTTCATCCAAGAATAACCCCATCTCTCCCCTCGATTAGGCCGGTGCTTCGTGCCGGGCGCTTGAGGAAGGACGTGTCATTTGACCTCTAGCTCTCAAGGTCAAATCTGGTCACCCCGCGACGACTGCCCCATGTAGCGTAGTGTAGCTTTCGCTACTAAATACTCATGGGCTCACGCCCGCGGTCAAAGTTGCTTTGGTGGCGCCTGATAAGCGCGCGTTATCAGCCGATCACCTTGTGCATCGGGGGGTGGTGAGCGGAAAGAGAGAGAGAGAGAAGGAACTTTATTTGAGCCCAAACTGGTAGAAGGTGACAGGGAGGAAGTCACCTAGCCTTCCCCGTTGGATGGCGGCCATAGGCTCCCGAACGATCGCCGGGTGGCGCTGCACTCTCCCCTCCGGGGGAGTCTGCGGTGGCTGCCGCCGCTTCGGCACGTGCTTTTTTCGCTGCGCGCGTGCTGCATTTATTGCGCTATGATGAGGTCCAGGTAAAATTTTCTTTCGACTTGTGAAAGCATATACGTTAGCACGTGTCCAGCAAGTTCGGTTTACACGTAGAGTAGCTACTGGGTCCATTTTTGCCGGTGCTTGTCTTGTCGTCTGCTAGAGACGCGTCGTCTGCTACGCGCCGCTCTAACGGCCGAGCGCCCCGGCGGTTTCACAGGATAAAGCGTGCTCTTTTGTTGTTGTTCTCGCCGTCTGCACAAAAAAGAAAGACAGAAGGTGCAGCTGGTACGAGGGCGATGCATTTGCGCCTGTGCAGCGTTGGCGCGTGCATAAACGAAAACATGTGGCCCTTCAGTCGTGCATGGCATCGACGAAAGAACAAAATAGTGGAGAACAGCTGTGGCGCGTCCAGAACAGCTTGGCTCCCAAGGCTGCGTAATAGCAAATGTAGGGAAAAAAAACGCACGAACAGCAATCAACTTGCCTTGATTCCCTCCAGAACACAGCTACAATAGCAAGCATTAGCACAGGTAATACAGAC
This sequence comes from Haemaphysalis longicornis, assembly GCF_048455015.1. Classification (NCBI taxonomy): domain Eukaryota; kingdom Metazoa; phylum Arthropoda; class Arachnida; order Ixodida; family Ixodidae; genus Haemaphysalis; species Haemaphysalis longicornis. Next base: position 1,343,310 of record NW_027526233.1, read on the forward strand.
AGGCGAATAATCGTCATCATCATCATCATCAGCCTATCTACGCCCGCTGCAGGGCAGGGCCTCTCCCATTATTCTCCAATTACCTCGCCCCTGTGCCAACTGTGACCAATTTATCCCCGCAAACTCCTTAATCTCATCTGCCCATCTAACTTTCTGCCGCCCCCTGCAGCGCCTGCCTTCTCTAGGCATCCACTCTGTTACCCTTAATGACCAGCGGTTATCTTGCCTTCGCATTACATGCCCTGCCCACGTCCATTTCTTCTTCTTAATCTCTACTAATATGTCCTTAACACGTGTTTGTTCCCTGACCCACTCCGCTCTCTTCTTGTCCATTAATGTTACACCTATCATTTTCCGCTCCATTGCCCGCTGAGTCGTTCTCAATTTAAGTTGAACCCTCTTAGTGAGCCTCCAAGTTTCTGCCCCGTAGGTGAGTACCGGTAAGATGCAGCTGTCATACACTTTCTTCTTCAGCGACAATAGTAGGCTGCTATTCATTATCTGAGAATGCCTGCCATATGCACCCCACCCCATTCTGATCCTTCTAGTTATCTCTGCCTCATGGTTGGGATCTGGGCTGACAACTTGGCCTAGTAGATATATTCGCTTACTACTTCCACTGCCTCGCCACCTATCTCAAATCGCTGTGCTGTCCCGAGGTTATTAATCATTACTTTAGTTTTCTGCATATTAATTTTCAGACCCACAGTTCTACTCTCTTCGTCCAGTGCGGAAAGCATGCTTTGCAATTCGTCCCCCAAGTTACTTAGCAAGGCAATGTCATCAGCAAATTTGAGGTTACTGAGGTATTCTCCATTAACCCTTACTCCCTCCGGTTCCCAATCCAACGTTCTGAATACTTCTTGTAAACATGCTGTGAATAACATTGGAGAGATTGTGTCTCCTTGCCTGACACCCTTCCTTATGGGTATTTTACTGCTGTCCTTATGGAGGATGATGGTAGCTGTGAACCTATTGTAGATATCCTCAAGTATTCTTACATAATGCTCATCTACCCCCTGGTTCCGTAATGCCTGAATGACTGCTAGGGTTCCGACCGAGTCAAATGCTTTCTCATAATTTATGACGGCTATATATAGGGGTTCAGTATACTCAGCGCACATCTCTATCACCTGATTGATCGTGTGAATATGGACCATTGTTGAATAACCTTTACGGAACCGTGCTTGTTCTTTAGGTTGACTGAAATCTAAGGTTGCAGAAATTCTGTTAGCGATTACCTTGGTAAGTACCTTGTAGGTGACTGACAGTAAGCTGATCGGCCTGTAATTTTTAAAGTGCTTCATGTCGCCTTTCTTATGGGTTAGGATGATGTGTGCGCTCTTCCAAGTTTCCTGTACCATTGCGGTCATTAGGCATTGCGTATATAGGTTTGCCAGTTTTTCAAGTACAATTTCTCCGCCATCCTTCAAGAGGTCTGCTGTTATGTGATCCTCACCAGGTGCTTTGCCCCCTTTCATTTCTTGCAAAGCCTTCCTTACTTCTTCGGTCGTTACTGGTGGGATGTCTATCTCCTCTGAACTACTGTCTCGTTCGGCGTTATCCCGGATGTCCCGGCTGCTGTACAGATCCCTGTAGAACTCTTCGGCCACTGTGACTAATTTATTCCTATTTGTGATGACATTGCCTTGCTTATATTTAAGTGCATACATCTGATTTTTCCCCACGACAAGACGCCTCTTCACAGCTTTCAGGCTACCTCCGTTCTTTACAGCGTATTCGATCCTCTCCATACTATACTTCCGTATGTCAGTTGTCTTACGCTTATTAACTTGGAAAGCTCCGCTAGTTCTATTCTGTCAGCTGCGGTAGAAATTGTCATGGTTTGCCGTTTCCTAATTAGATCTTTCGTCTCCTGGGAAAGTTTGCCAGTATGCTGTCTAGCCATAGTGCCCCCGACTTCTACTGCACACTCCGTGATAATACATGTAAGCTTGTCGCTGGCTTCCTGTGTCGTAAACTCGGCTTCCTCGTTAAGAGCTGAATATCGGTTCTGCAGCGCGATCCTGAATTCTTCTACTTTACGTCTTACTGTTAGCTCATTTATCGGCTTCTTTCGTACTAGCTTGTTGCGGTCCCTCCTCAAGTCTAGCCTAATTCGAGATCTTACCATACGGTGGTCACTGCACCTTACCCTTCTGAGCACTTCCACATCCTGCACGACGCCAGGGTTATCGCATAATATGAAGTCTATTTCATTTTTGTGCTCCCCATTTGGGCTCCTCCACGTCCACGTCCGGCTCTCCCCTTTACAGAAGAAGGTATTCATCATGCGTACGTTATTTCGTTCTGTGAACTCAACTAGTAGGTCCCCCCTGGTATTTCTACAGCCCAGACCATAGTTCCCGACTGCCTTGTCTCCAGCCTGATTCTTGCCTACTTTAGCATTGAGGTCCCCCATAACTACGGTATACTGTGTTTTTACTTTAGCCATTGCCGATTCCACATCTTCATAGAAGCGTTCCACTACTTGGTCGTCGTGGCTGGATGTGGGCGCGTAGCCCTGCACCACCTTGAGCTTGTACCTCTTATTGAGCCTCATTACAAGACCTGCTGCCCTTTCGTAATGCTATAGTATTCTTCTATGTTGCCAGCTATGTTTTTATTGACTAGAAATCCCACTCCCAGTTCTCTTCTGTCCTCTAGACCCTGGTAACATAAGACGTGTCCATTTTTCAGCAATTTAAAGGCTTCGCCTGCTCTTCTAACCTCGCTAAGCCCTATTACATCCCATTTAATGCCCTCTAATTCCTCGAACAACACCTCGAGACTCGCTTCGCTAGATAAGGTTCGCGCGTTAAGCGTTGCCAGATTCAGGTTCAGGCGAATAATATATATATATATATATATATAGATATATATAGATATATATATTCATGCAGAATTCGAGCCCTATTCCTTGTAGAAGTTATCGAACGGCACCAGCTGAACAACTCCCAAGTTCATTTATTATAGCGGGAAACAATCATGGGCAGCAAGCATTTTTTTAAGAAAAAAGGAGCCGGGCACTCAGAATAATTTTACAACACTAGTTCCCATTTTCAATGACGGGAAATGTAAACTGAAATTGGAGAAGTACAATAGAGAATGTGCCACCTACTTGACCCTTCGCACCGCAGTAATCCACGCTTGCCGTCTTTCTTTTTGGTAAGCTTTTCGCGGAAATCTGTAGAAGCGCAGCGGTGGGTTCTTGTCTTTTGTCTTGCTGCTGTTGTGGCAGCCGACCACGCAACAATATTGTGGGCAACCCTTGGCTGGTCTCACCACCTCAGTCATCGCGAAATGACTGCGTCTGGTGAACGGCTTTTCAGCACCCTAAGCAGACGCCCGCCGGCCCACTCCTCCGCGTCTGGCATTAGCACGTGCAGCTCGCTGTGCAAGCTGTCGCACTCCCGGGTCCATTTCCGCCTTCCCCGACCCCTCGAAGTACCCCTACCCCCTACCCCGGTATGCGAACAAAGCGACCGCCGCCTGCACGAGCCACTTAAGCCAGCACGTACAAAAGGCGGCGGAAACTCCGCTCACTCCCCCGAAACGAAAAGGCCGCCGCTTCGCGATACAATCAGCGCTGCCCTCGCACATCTTCCGCCAGCTTCGCGATACAATCAGCGCTGCCCTAGCGGCATCTTCCGCCAGCTGGACGAGTAGTTGTTGTAAGTCGGGGTGAGATCTGAGCAAGGCGGCCTCCCATTGCGCCTGAGGGGAAAACAATTGGGAAAGCGGTGTCGGCAGTGCCGAGGAGGCATGCCGAAGTGGCGCCCAATAAATTGAATCTACCGGAATGGAAACTGCGGGGGTTAGGCATATACTGCTCGCAGTAAAACCACCGCAGGATCAAACAGAGGACAAGGCGAGGATAGGACAAATGCTACTCGGTGTTTAGTGGCGCAGATCGGTTTCCGCGCGCGCGTGGGACAGCATTGGTACAATGCCGACATTGGCATGTGGCAGGCACTATATCTGCAAGACCGGTAGATGCATGAAAGTTCGCTTAAATACCACAAGAACAATAAAACATTGTTTAATATCACAAACGAAGAAATGTTAATTTTTCTAACATAACCGCTGTGAGCGAATAAAAACGTGGGGATTTCTACGTTATTATGTTCAACATTTATGCGTTACGTTGTTTCAAAATGAGCATCGGTAATAATTATTCTACACCCAGGACCCTGTGTGTTCACCAAAGGAATAATGATTTTCATCGATGGCGTTAAGAACCCATTACCAACTATTTATTCAATACTCTTCAGTATATTATCCACAATTTGGAAGAAATCCCACCTGTTGTTGTGCTCTGAAATTCCTTAATTATAAAAGCTACCATCGTAATATTTAAAGCAACAAGGTATTAAACAATGTTCCATTTCTCCGGTCAGTTGATTACAGATGATTACAGTTCTGACTTTCTGTGCCATTTATATAGAGGAAAAAGCTGCAGTTTATGGGAATAAAAACCCGCACGTAGGCCATTCGAACTGGATTACCCTGCGAGACAGGCTTCGATGAACACACACGCACCCGACGGTCATCATTTGCCTTGCGCTCTATTGAGAATCGGACAGTCGCGTATGCGCTGCAGGCCGGCGCCAAAACTATGCATTCGTGTTCCCCTCCCATCCAGAACCGATGAACGCCTTGAGTTCGCTATTTTGCTGTTTGCCCAGCTGTAGGAGCGCGCCTGAAAGGCGCTTCCTGTGAGCGCCTATCTGGGACATTCATCAAAACGGTTTGATCGAGTGAGCGAACTCAAGAAGCCGCGCGCCGGTGCTCGCAAATCAGTCATGGAAGGAGTCCTGACCTACATGGTTGTGGCCCTGTTGCTTTGCACGCCGGCCGTGCGGGCTGGTTCGCCAGCGTTCGACCCGAAATTGATACTTGAAATCGCGAAACAATTCGACCCAAACATGTTGACGCCGTCCTGCCGAAAAGGTATTTGCACATTTTTTTGCTAACAAATGCCTAATGCTGCCAGTTATACTATCTGGCAAGAAAAAAACATTAAGTGTTGAGCATAAACATGATCCCAGAGCCATTTTTAAATAATAAATTGAAACATTCGTCAGTATTACTGATTTCGAGAGTGTACCATTTATATCAAATAAACCCATATGCAGAATCCTATGGGGCCCATATATATGGCATTATTCGATAGGGGTATGAGAGGCAGGGTGGTTTAGAGGAAACGTATGGGGCTTCTTTCGTTTCGGGAATTCATATGATCTTTCTGACCCATATCTTGTACAGGCCCATATAATAGGCTGAAAATATTTTTTGTTTACACATGTGCACAGGTGCGAGCACAAAGATTTTCTGTGGTCGATGTCCCTGTTCCATATACCGGCTTGTCTTTACAAAAATACAGTGGTGTTTCAATCTTTCAATCTTGATTTAAACACTTGTGAAGAATTTACTTACACATTTATGTACACTAATATAACACATGCCGAGGTCAAAGATGAACAGGTTCATTGCCGAGGCGCACCTTCATTTCATGTTTTTGTGCATCTCAGCGTCGGGTCTCGGCTGGTTTATCGATGTATTATTAGGATTAACCCCCTGAACCTCACCGGCGATAAACGCGAGCTTCGGAATAATTTTTGCACCCGGGGACCTTTAACGTGCGCCGAAATTCTAAACACATGGGAGTTCTAGCTTTTCGCCTCCATCAGAAAAGGGGCCGCCGGGGCCGGGAATAGAACCTGCGGTTCTTGGCTGGTACATCACGCTCCGCTCGTAAAATAAAGTCGTTGAACGCACCAGTTATCTTAGTGAGGAACTCTCCCCGGGCCTCTCCTCCAAGCCACAGCCGTGCCGAGGATCTGACCCCAAGAATCTCCAACCGACGAACTACGCGTCCGATACAAAAACTGATGATGATAGTGTATGGCGCAAGGCCAGCTAGGGCGAAGAGCGCCAAAAAATGGTTATCTATGACGACTGAAGATATCAACTCTAAAATCGCTCAACAAAAACAAAATTTAAATCAGTAGAAGGCAATGAGGATGGCTGGTGTAAAAGGCCAGGGTGTGATAGTGCATGGCATGAAATTAAATTCAAACACTACGCGCGATAGGAAATGAGGGGTAAAAGTTTGATTTCGCTTAGAAACTTAAAAGTGCGCTGTAGAGGAAACATGTGATCATCCGCTAAAAACAGTGCTGGGTGTAGTGGGATGTGTTGCCTGTATAGTGTGGGAAACGTTTGCGTCTTGTTGTGTGGAGTGCTTTGCAGTAATTAGAATGTGGATTACAGATAGGCTCTCCCCCCCACCTGCTACACGAGGGTCTTGGAAATTCAGTGAGCAGATGGGAGTGCCTCGCGTGTGTGTGGCCTATCCGCAATCTAGCTAGGACAACTTCGATTAATCTGTTGTGCGAATCAGTAACGCATCGTCCTAAGTGTGGTTTTACTATGTGTAACTTGTTGTCTATCTGTGTACTCCACTCGGCTTGCCATGTTTTGCGAAGGTGTTGTCCTATGTGTGGCTTGAGGTCGGTATAGAGTATTGTTAGTATGTCCACTGTATTTGTAAGTGCAGCAGCCGCGGCCTCGTTCCCCGCGATTCCCGCATGGCCGGGAACCCAGCACAGGACCAGTTGAAAATTTTTTGCATATGCAGACGTTATGGCACTAAAACTACATTGACAATGTGGTTTTTTGGGGGGTTTATGTGATGATAATGCGCGCACAACGCTCAGAGAGTCTGTAAAAATGACTGACTTAGGAATTTGTTTTTTAAGAATGTGCTGTACGATTAATAAAATGTCATATGCTTCTGCTGAGAAGATAGTGCCAGAATTCAAGTTAGGACGATGAACGGCACACGACACCATAGCTAAAGTTTTCGAGGCATCACTATAAAATTTTGCACATTTATATTTATCCAACAGCGACAAGAAGTGCTGCAAAATCGCACTTCTCAGAAAACTGTTTTTATCTATTTTCATAAAAGATAAATCACATCATACAGGCTGAAGTTGCCATGGTGGCAAAATGTCAGTAATTGATGACGTGTACAAGTCTCAAAAAGAGATGGTAAGCGCCGACGCCTTCTCCATCACTCTGTGTGAAAAAGGCCGAGAAACAGATGGGCGATGTACAAAAAGTTTGGACAGGGATGTATCTTTAAGAGCAAGCCTAAGCGGGTTACTATTTATCGATGAGATCTTGATAAGATCTTAAATCCATGTATATTCGTTGATGTTCTAGGCACCATTTGGTGCATTGTACATATAAGCTGTGCGCTGGGCTAGTACCGGAAGCCCCGGAGGCAAGGCGAAGCCCTGCGTGCACCACTGGATCAAGCATCTTCTGTGCTGTTTTCCTGACCGACCCGTACACAACACTACCATAGTCCAGCCGAGACCCCACAAAGGCAGAATAGACACGCAGAGGAGGTCTTTGCCTACAACATAGCAATGGTGTGACAGCACCTTCTGGATGTTCATAATTTTTAAGCATTTCTGTTCAAGTTGTTTCAGGTGTGGAATGAATGTGAGCTTTTTATCAAACATAACACCTAAAAACTGTTGCGCCTCTTTTACCGGAATGAAGTCACCATGCAATTTTAGCTCAGGAATGGGGTAGATTCCGCGCCTGTTGGAGAATACAACCCAGGTACTCTTTAGAGGGTTAACTTTAAAACCATTTTTATCTTCCGAGACAGCAAGGTTGGGGACCCCAAGCTGAACTTTTCGTACACATATGGACATATTACAAGATTTAAACGAGACTTGCACATCATCCACGTAAACTCAACAAGATATTGATGGTGGCAATGCCTTCCGAAGCGAATTCATATTTACTACGAACAACGTGCAGCTCAAGACACCACCTTGAAGAACACCATTCTTTTGCGCATGAACGTGTGACAGTGCTGACCCTACTCTTACGGGGAATGTCCTCTCAGAGATGCAACTTGCAAGAGTGGTTAACATCTTGCCATACATACCGAATGGCTTCGGGTCGCTGAGGATCCCATAACACCAAGCGGTGTCATACGACTTCTCGAGGTCGAAAAACACTGTGACGCGAAACTGCTGATGGGCGAATGCATCCTTAATGTACCTTTCAAGGGCCACGAGTTGATCAGCCGTGGATCGCCCCTTCCTAAAGCCTGCTCGGCAGCTCTCTAGAAGCCATTTTACTAAAGGTAGTACACAGGTCTCCTGTTTATCATCTTCTCGAGAAGCTTGCAGAGGCAGCTCGTCACGGCGATGGGACGGTAACTTGAGGGGGACGACGAGTCCTTCCTTTCCCTCCTTCAAGAAAGCCACTAATAAGGCCTCCCGCCATGACCTTGGAATCTGCCCCGAAAGCCATATCTTTTTGTTAGGTGGAACAGTCCTAAAAGAGTATCTGCGTGTAGGTGTTGTATCATTGTAAACGTGATGTTGTCTGAGCCAGAAAGTTTCTCAACAGCGAGCTGTACTTGACGTTCGCAAATTGACAGATTACAGGGATATAAAAGATATTTGTAATCGTCTACATAGATGCACCAGGAAAAAGATGGCGGCAGTGCATTTCACATGGAGTTCATCTTAACTATAAACAATGTGCAGCATAAAACTCCACCTTGCGGCACACCATTTTCCTGCACATGTATCCCGGACAGGGATGATCCAACCTTAACACGAAATGTCCTTGTGGACATGTAACTGGAAATGGTGTTCAACAGGTTACCTGACGCACCAAAGGACTTGAGGTCGCTAAGAATGCCGTATCGCCCGGCTGTGTCATAAGCCTTTTCAAGATAAAAAAATACCATAAGGCACAACTGCTTATGAACAACTGCATCTTTTAGGTAGGATCCCAACGCAACAACTTGATCGTTGGTAGATCGCCCCACCCTGAAGCCTACCTGGTAGCTCTCGAGAAGACCATTGTACTCCAGAAAGTACACAAGCCTCCGGTTTATCATCTTTTTGAGAAGCTTGCACAGGCAGCTTCTCAGGGCAATGGGGCGGTAACTTGAGGGGGAAGACCGAATCTTTCCCTCCTTCAAGACTGCTACTACTATGGCCTCTCGCCATGACCTTGGAATGTGCCCCAAAAGCCATATTTTGTTGTATGGACGAAGAAGCGTTTCAAGTGTGTTTGCATGTAAGTGTTGTATCATTGAATGTTATCTGTGCCCGGAGCTGAGGGTTTACACGTGCTCAGAGCATCCCTCAGCTCCTGTAGTGAAAACAGGGAGTTGTAAGAAGTCTGTGATTTCTTGTTGTCGCGTAGGGAATTCTTTTCACAAGAGGCTTTATGTTTCAGGAAAGTGTTTGTGTTGTCTGCAGAGCGGGACACGCTTTGAAAGTGTTGTGAAAGTGCGTTAGCCTGATCTTCAAGTGAGTTCCCTGTTGTGCTGACCAAGGGCAGGCTATGCGTAGGTTGTCCGTTAAGTTTACGTATTCGTGTCCATACCTTCCGTGCGTCTGTGTATGAATTTATGGATGTTATGAAATAGCGCTAAATATCTCGTTTCGCCTCCGAGCGCACGCGCTTTCCCAAAGCCTTTGCCCTTTTGAAAGAATTAAGTTAGCCGACGTGGGCTACCTGCGAAGGACACGCCACGCCTAGTTGTGGGCCTGTCGCGCTCGCCTGCAGTCCTCATTCCACCATGGCCTCCTCGGGTTGCGTGGAGCACCGGAGGGTTTGGAAATGAGGGGCTCCTTAGAGATATATAGAAATGCCGGCAGTCTACAACGCCAAAGAAGGCATAGGGGAATGGTTAGACTATTTTTACCGTTAGTGACGTTACACTATTATTTTTTATTACTTACGTCAGAAAGAAAGAAAGAAAAACACGTGCCCAGAGTGGGGACCGAACCCACGCCTTTCGATTAGACCTCGAATGCCTTACCAATTCGGCTATCTGGGGGACTGTGTTCTCCTTGACTTTCTGGGGTATTTATATTTACTACAACCGTATCTGCCGCTTGAGGGTGGTCGCCAGCGCCACTCAGACTACACGGGGAGAAGGGGACCTTCTTTTCAACCCCCGGGGCGTGACGCGAACGTCTACAGCCTTTCATATGCGGGTAACTGGCGGGAAGCCCTGTTATGCTACCTTGGCATCAAGGCTCCTAGAACCGAGACCCTCACTAAGCTTTCGCACGATAATAGGGTTGGAAATGAGGGGCTCGTTCGGAAATACAGAAGGAAATGCCGGCAGTCTACAACGCCAAAGAAGGCATAGGGGAATGGTTAGACTTTTTTTTACCGTTAGTGAAGTTACATTATTATTTTTTTTATTACTGACGTCAGAAAGAAAGCAAGAAAAACACGCGCTCAGAGTGGGGACCGAGACCACGCTTTTCGATTAGATCTCGAATGCCTTTCCAATTCGGCTATCTGGGCGACTGTGTTCTCCTTCACTTTCTGGGGTATTTATATTTACTACAACCGTATCTGCCGCTTGAGGGTGGTCGCCAGCGCCACTCAGACTACACGGGGAGAAGGGGACCTTCTTTTCAACCCCCGGGGCGCGACGCGAACGTCTACAGCCTTTCATATGCGGGTAACTGGCGGGAAGCCCTGTTGTGCTACCTTGGCATCAAGGCTCATAGAACCGAGACCCTCACTAAGCTTTCGCACGATAATAGGGTTGGAAATGAGGGGCTCGTTCGGAAATACAGAAAGAAATGCCGGCAGTCTACAACACCAAAGAAGGCATAGGGGAATGGTTAGACTTTTTTTTTACCGTTAGTGAAGTTACATTATTATTTTTTTTATTACTGACGTCAGAAAGAAAGCAAGAAAAACACGCGCCCAGAGTGGGGACCGAGCCCACGCTTTTCGATTAGATCTCGAATGCCTTACCAATTCGGCTATCTGGGCGACTGTGTTCTCCTTCACTTTCTGGGGTATTTATATTTACTACAACTGTATCTGCCGCTTGAGGGTGGTAGCCAGCGCCACTCAGACTACACGGGGAGAAGGGGACCTTCTTTTCGACCCGCGGGGCGTGACCCGAATGTCTACAGCCTGTCATAAGCGGGTAACTGGCGGGAAGCCCTCTTATGCTATCTTGGCATCAAGGCTGCCAGAACCGAGGCCCTCACTAAACTTTCGCACGATAATAGTGTTTGGAAATGAGGGGCTCGTTAGGAAATACAGACAAATGCCGGAAATCTACAACGCCAAAGAAGGCATAAGGGAATGGTTAGACTTTTTTTACCGTTAGTGACGTTACATTATTATTTTTATTACTTACGTCAGAAAGAAAGAAAGAACAACCCCCGCTCAGAGTGGGGACCGAACCCACGCCTTTCGATTAGATCTCGAATGCCTTACCAATTCGGCTATATGGGCGACTGTGTTCTCCTTCACTTTCTAGGGTATTTATATTTACTACAACTGTATCTGACGCTTCAGGGTGGTAGCCAGCACCACTCAGACTACACGGGGAGAAGGGGACCTTCTTTTCAACCCCCGGGGCGTGACGCGAACGTCTACAGCCTGTCATATGCGGGTAACTGGCGGGAAGCCCTGTTATGCTACCTTAGCATCAAGGCTCCTAGAACCGAGGCATTCACTAGGCTTTCGCACGATAATAGGGTTGGAAATGAGGGGCTCGTTAGGAAATACAGACAGAAATGCCGGCAGTCTACAAGGCCAAAGAAGGCATAGGGGAATGGTTAGACTATTTTTTACCGTTAGTGACGTTACATTATTATTTTTTATTACTTATGTCAGAAAGAAAGAAAAACACGCGTCCAGAGTGGGGACCGAACCCACGCCTTTCGATTAGATGTCCAATACCTTACCAATTCGGCTATCTGGGCGACTGTGTTCTCCTTCACTTTCTGGGGTATGTATATTTACTACAACTGTATCTGATGCTTGAGGGTGGTATCCAGCGCCACTCAGACTACACGGGGAGAAGGGGACCTTCTTTTCAACCCCCGGGGCGTGACGCGAACGTCTACAGCCATTCATATGCGGGTAACTGGCGGGAAGCCCTGTTATGCTACCTTGGCATCAAGGCTCCCAGAACAGAGGCCCTCACTAAGCTTTCGCACGAGAATACGGTTGGAAATGAGGGGCTCGTTCGGAAATACAGAAAGAAATGCCGGCAGTCTCCAACGCCAAAGAAGGCATAGGGGAATGGTTAGACTTTTTTTACCGTTAGTGAAGTTACATTATTATTTTTTTATTACTTACGACAGAAAGAAAGAAAGAAAAACACGCGTCAAGAGTAGTGACCGAGCCCACGCCTTTCGATTAGATCTCGAATGCCTTACCAATTCGGCTATCTGGGCAACTGTGTTCTCCTTGACTTTCTGGGGTATTTATATTTACTACAACCGTATCTGCCGCTTGAGGGTGGTCGCCAGCGCCACTCAGACTACACGGGGAGAAGGGGACCTTCTTTTCAACCCCCGGGGCGTGACGCGAACGTCTACAGCCTTTCATATGCGGGTAACTGGCGGGAAGCCCTGTTATGCTACCTTGGCATCAAGGCTCCTAGAACCGAGACCCTCACTAAGCTTTCGCACGATAATAGGGTTGGAAATGAGGGGCTCGTTCGGAAATACAGAAGGAAATGCCGGCAGTCTACAACGCCAAAGAAGGCATAGGGGAATGGTTAGACTTTTTTTTACCATTAGTGAAGTTACATTATTATTTTTTTTATTACTGACGTCAGAAACAAAGCAAAAAAAAACACGCGCCCAGAGTGGGGACCGAGACCACGCTTTTCGATTAGATCTCGAACGCCTTACCAATTCGGCTATCTGGGCACTCTGTGTTATCCTTCACTTTCTGGGGTATTTATATTTACTACAACTGTATCTGCCGCTTGAGGGTGGTAGCCAGCGCCACTCAGACTACACGGGGAGAAGGGGACCTTCTTTTCAACCCGCGGGGCGTGACCCGAACGTCTACAGCCTGTCATAAACGGGTAACTGGCGGGAAGCCCTCTTATGCTACTTGGCATCAAGGCTGCCAGAACCGAGGCGCTCACTAAGCTTTTGCACGATAATAGTGTTTGGAAATGAGGGGCTTGTTAGGAAATACGGACAAATGCCGGAAATCTACAACGCCAAAGAAGGCATAAGGGAATGGTTAGACTTTGTTTACCGTTAGTGACGTTACATTATTATTTTTTTATTACTTACGTCAGAAGGAAAGAAAGAACAACCCGCGCCCAGAGTGGAGACCGAACCCACGCCTTTCGATTCGATGTCGAATGACTTACCAATTCGGCTATCTGGGCGACTGTGTTCTCCTTCACTTTCTGGGGTATTTAAATTTACTACAACTGTATCTGACGCTTGAGGGTGGTATCCAGCGCCACTCAGACTACACGGGGAGAAAGGGGACCTTCTTTTCAACCCCCGGGGCGTGACGCGAACGTCTACAGCCTGTCATATGCGGGTAACTGGCGGGAAGCCCTGTTATGCTACCTTGGCATCAAGGCTCCCAGAACAGAGACCCTCACTAAGCTTTCGCACGATAATAGGGTTGAAAATGAGGCGCTCGTTCGGAAATAGAGAAAGAAATACCGGCAGTCTACAACGCCAAAGAAGGCATACGGGAATGGTTAGACTTTTTTTAACGTTAGTGAAGTTACATTATTATTTTTGTATTACTTACGTCAGAAAGAAAGAAAGAAAACACGCTTTTCGATTAGATCTTGAATGCCTTACCAATTCGGCTATCTGGGCGACTGTGTTCTCCTTCATTTTCTGGGGTATGTATATTTACTACAACTGTATCTGACGCTTGAGGGTGGTATCCAGCGCCACTCAGACTACACGGGGAGAAAGGGGACCTTCTTTTCAACCCCCGGGGCGTGACGCGAACGTCTACAGCCTGTCATATGCGGGTAACTGGCGGGAAGCCCTGTTATGCTACCTTGGCATCAAGGCTCCCAGAACAGAGGCCCTCACTAAGCTTTCGCACGATAATAGGGTTGGAAATGAGGGGCTCGTTCGGAAATACAGAAAGAAATGCCGGCAGTCTACAACGCCAAAGAAGGCATAGGGGAATGGTTAGACTTTTTTTACCGTTAGTGAAGTTACATTATTATTTTTTTTATTACTGACGTCAGAAAGAAAGCAAGAAAAACACGCGCCCAGAGTGGGGACCGAGACCACGCTTTTCGATTAGATCTCGAATGCCTTTCTAATTCGGCTATCTGGGCGACTGTGTTCTCCTTCACTTTCTGGGGTATTTATATTTACTACAACCGTATCTGCCGCTTGAGGGTGGTCGCCAGTGCCACTCAGACTACACGGGGAGAAGGGGACCTTCTTTTCAACCCCCGGGGCGTGACGCGAACGTCTACAGCCTTTCATATGCGGGTAACTGGCGGGAAGCCCTGTTATGCTACCTTGGCATCAAGGCTCCTAGAACCGAGACCCTCACTAAGCTTTCGCAGAATAATAGGGTTGGAAATGAGGGGCTCGTTCGGAAATACAGAAAGAAATGCCGGCAGTCTACAACGCCAAAGAAGGCATAGGGGAATGGTTAGACTTTTTTTTACCGTTAGTGAAGTTACATTATTATTTTTTTTATTACTGACGTCAGAAAGAAAGCAAGAAAAACACGCGCCCACAGTGGGGACCGAGACCACGCTTTTCGATTAGATCTCGAATGCCTTACCAATTCGGCTATCTGGGCGACTGTGTTCTCCTTCACTTTCTGGGGAATTTATATTTACTACAACTGTATCTGACGCTTGAGGGTGGTATCCAGCGCCACTCAGACTACACGGGGAGAAAGGGGACCTTCTTTTCAACCCCCGGGGCGTGACGCGAACGTCTACACCCTGTCATATGCGGGTAACTGGCGGGAAGCCCTGTTATGCTACCTTGGCATCAAGGCTCCTAGAACCGAGACCCTCACTAAGCTTTCGCAGAATAATAGGGTTGGAAATGAGGGGCTTGTTCGGAAATACAGAAAGAAATGCCGGCAGTCTACAACGCCAAAGAAGGCATAGGGGAATGGTTAGACTTTTTTTTACCGTTAGTGAAGTTACATTATTATTTTTTTTATTACTGACGTCAGAAAGAAAGCAAGAAAAACACGCGCTCAGAGTGGGGACCGAGACCACGCTTTTCGATTAGATCTCGAATGCCTTTCCAATTCGGCTATCTGGGCGACTGTGTTCTCCTTCACTTTCTGGGGTATTTATATTTACTACAACTGTATCTGACGCTTGAGGGTGGTATCCAGCGCCACTCAGACTACACGGGGAGAAAGGGGACCTTCTTTTCAACCCCCGGGGCGTGACGCGAACGTCTACAGCCTGTCATATGCGGGTAACTGGCGGGAAGCCCTGTTATGCTACCTTGGCATCAAGGCTCCTAGAACCGAGACCCTCACTAAGCTTTCGCAGAATAATAGGGTTGGAAATGAGGGGCTCGTTCGGAAATACAGAAAGAAATGCCGGCAGTCTACAACGCCAAAGAAGGCATAGGGGAATGGTTAGACTTTTTTTTTACCGTTAGTGAAGTTACATTATTATTTTTTTTATTACTGACGTCAGAAAGAAAGCAAGAAAAACACGCGCCCAGAGTGGGGACCGAGACCACGCTTTTCGATTAGATCTCGAATGCCTTACCAATTCGGCTATCTGGGCGACTGTGTTCTCCTTCACTTTCTGGGGAATTTATATTTACTACAACTGTATCTGCCGCTTGAGGGTGGTAGTCAGCGCCACTCAGACTACACGTGGAGAGGGGACCTTCTTTTCAACCCCCGGGGCGTGACGCGAACGTCTACAGCCTGTCATATGCGGGTAACTGGCGGGAAGCCCTGTTATGCTACCTTGGCATCAAGGCTGCCACAACCGAGGCCCTCACTAGGCTTTCGCACTATAATAGGGTTGGAAATGAGGGGCTCGTTCGGAAATACAGAAAGAAATGCCGGCAGTGTACAACGCCAAAGAAGGCATAGGGGAATGGTTAGACTTTTTTTTATCGTTAGTGAAGTTACATTATTATTATTTTTATTACTTACGGCAGAAAGAAAGAAAGAAAAACACGCGCCCAGAGTGGGGACCGAGCCCACGCCTTTCGATTAGATCTCGAATGCCTTACCAATTCGGCTATCTGGCGATTGTGCTCTCCTTCACTTTCTGGGGTATTTATATATACTACAACTGTATTTGCCGCATGAGGGTGGTAGCCAGCGCCACCCAGACTACACGGGGAGAAGGGGACCCGCGGGGCGTGACGCGAACGTCTACAGCCTGTCATAAGCGGGTAACTGGCGGGAAGCCCTCTTATGCTACCTTGGCATCAAGGCTGCCAGAACCGAGTCCCTCACTAAGCTTTCCCAGGATAATAGGGTTTATAAATGAGGGGCTCGTTAAGAAATACAGAAAGAACTGCCGGCAGTCTACAACGCCAAAGAAGGCATAGGGGAATGGATAGACTTTTCTTTACCGTTAGTGACGTTACATTATCATTTTTTTATTACTTACGTCAGAAAGAAAGAAAAACACGCGCCCAGAGTGGGGGCCGAACCCACGCCTTTCGATTAGATCTCGAATGCCTTACCAAATCGGCTATCTGGGCGACTGTGTTCTCCTTGACTTTCTGGGGTATTTATATTTACTACAACTGTATCTGACGCTTGACGGTTGTAGCCAGCGCCACTCAGACTATACGGGGAGAAGGGGACCTTCTTTTCAACCCCCCCGGACGGGGCACCTTCAGTATTCATGGTGACGGTGAGCAGCGACACCGCGGACCGCGAGCTCCCATACATAAGCTGTGTCCAACCGTGGCGAGGTGTTTAAAAGTGGATGGTACAATCCGTAAACGGTGGCCGTCGGAGCCTTGGTCAATCTCCGGCCGACGTGCTCCCTGCCTGTCTACCAGGCAGGGAGCTCCGGGACCTCTTTGACTACCAGGGTAAGGTCAAAGGAGAAAGTACCCCCGTCTCCCTGCTTTCCAATGTATCATATGGCATTTTCAAACCCCGCTCCCCCAAACGTGATCGGTCCCTGAAAAGGGGCCGCACCGAAGTATCCTTTCCTCCTTTGTGTTCGATCTCCATTCCAAAGCCCGATAATTTCTCGAGCTTCCTGGTAATGGATTCCCTGGATAAATCAAAACCCATCACTTCCCAGTCTTTCTCATTTCCAAGTTTCTTGGAAGCCTTGTAGGCAAATCATACAAGGCAAATCATACAAGCTCACAACCGGAGAAGTCCTTATTGAAATCCAAAACAAACAACAATCCTGTAACCTCTTGTAGCAAACGTGCATAGTCGATGTTGACATCAAGATTACGCCCCATCGCAGTCTGAATAGCTGCCAGGGCGTGATCTCTGATAGAGATCTAATAAATGAGACTGAAGCAGATCTGCTCGACCGCCTTAGCGATCAGGGCGTGACAGCAGTGCGGCGAATCACAATACGCCGAAACGACCAAATAATAGCTACTAAACACATAATCTTGACATTTGACCGCTCAACACTTCCTGAGTCGGTCAACGCAGGCTTCATGAGATGTCCGGTCCGACCCTACGTACCAAACCCACGCCGCTGCTTCAAGTGTCAGCGGTTTGGGCACGGCACAACCTCTTGCCGTGGTAAATCGACGTGCGCAAAATTTGCAGCACACGATCACCTAACCGACAAATGCGAATCCGAGAGCTCCACCTGTGCGAACTGCCAGGGACCGCACGCTGCCTATTCCAGGAGCTGCGAAAAATTCAAACAAGAAAAACAGATCATTGCCTTGAAAGTAAACGAGAACATCACCTTCCCAGAGGCGCGAAAGAGGTTCGCCTCTTTCCACCTGGGGAGGTACGCCGACGCAACTCGCCGAGGGGCGGAGCGGCGTCTTGTTTCAGCGGGGACCCAGTACCGCGAGTCGGACTTGGTGGTGCCCCCTCCCCCCCCCCCTGGGATGCCTCCGGCGGCCCAACTCGCCTCCGCACCGCTCGCTGGGCCAGCAGCGGCTGTGGTGTTAACCACGTCTGGTGGGGATGCTGCTGCACCCACTGTCTCCTCCTCTCCACCAGCCCAAAGCTCATTCGAGGGCCCGGAGGAGATGGAGTTGGAGGAAACCGCAGCAGTTCCCACCGCCGCCGCACCGCCTGTGCCACCCGGGGCACTCCTGACGCCCTCGGCGGTCGCGGCCAAAACGAAGGGCACCGCAAAGGGTGCCCAGTTCAAGTCTAGGGGGCCCAGTCCGCTGGGCACCCCCTGACGACCTAGACGTCGAGCCGTTCCGGCATGCACCACAACGGAAGGAACGGGCGTCGGCGTCCAGGTCAGTAGAGAGAATCAAAAAGCCCCTTCCAAGAGTACAAGCCCCAAAAGCCGACACATAAACATACACATACTCCAGTAGCTCTAAACTTCAATAATGGGAAGAGAAAATATCATGCAATGGAACTGCAGAGGCCTTCTTAAAAATCTTCATGATGTCTATGAGTTGCTGCATTCCAATCAGCCAAGTGTGATGTGTCTCCAAGAGACCCATTTAAACTCCATACACACAAATTTCATGGTATATAGGAGGGATAGAGGTGGTGGTGGCACATCCTCAGGCGGTGTGGCCATAATTGCCCGGAAAACCTTGGCGTGCCACACTGTCCAACTACAAACCATCCTAGAGGGTGTTGCCATTCGAACGATAATTTTTAATAGGCTTATAACACTATGTTCTCTTTACATCCCTCCTGACTTCCAACTATCGAGCACAGATTTCGAGTGTCTGGTAGATCAGTTACCCGAACCTTTCATTCTTTTAGGCGACCTCAACGCACATAACTCTCTTTGGGGCTCTGCTCGCACGGATGCCCGAGGTCGCCTAATTGAGAAATTCTTAACATCCTCGGGAGCATGTCTTTTCAACCAAAAAAGCCAACATATTATAATATAGGACACAACAGTTATTCACACCTTGACTTGGCTATTGGATCTGCAGTTCTCATACCATGTCTTGAGTGGGGTGTGGGCACTGATCCATATGGTAGTGACAACTTCCCCACCTCCCTAACATATATATGTAAGGGCCCGTGCGGTCCATCTTCCCAGAACAGGTTTAATGAAGCAAGAGCAAACTGGAACATATTTAGAGATTCATCTAAACTACACTACAAGTCCATAACACAACTACAGGTTGAGCAGGCAACCCAACTACTCACGGCGCACATCCTCGACGCCGGCGAAAAGTCCATACCCCACGCCTCTGTTGCCCCGCGGAACCATCGGAGGCCGTGGTGGAATGAGGACTGTAGGCGGGCGCGAGAGGCCCAGAACAAGGCGTGGGGTATCCTTCGTCGGTACCCCACGTTGAGTAACCTCCTCTTGTTCAAACGTGCCAAGGCATTTGGAAAACGCGTGCGCCGTGAGGCAAAACGTGATAGTTGGCGTACATTCATAGCATCAATTAACTCCTACACAGACACACGGAAAGTATGGACACGAATACGCAAACTCAAGGGACAACAAACACACAGCCTGCCTCTGGTCTGCACAACAGGGGATACACTTGAAGACCAGGCTGACACACTCGCACAACACTTCCAACACGTTTCCAGTTCAGCACACTACACAAACACTTTCATTAAACACAAACTCGTGGCCGAAAAGAAGCCTTTTCATGACAATGACAGGTCAGCCACTTCTTATAACTCTGAGTTCACACTTAATGAGCTGAGGGGTGCTCTGAGCACGTGTAAACCCTCAGCTCCAGGCCCGGACAACATTACATATACAATGATACAGAACTTACACACAGACACTCTTGTAACACTTCTTCACCTTTTCAACAAGATATGGCTTTCGGGGCACATTCCAAAGTCTTGGAGGGACGCCATAGTTGTAGCATTCTTGAAAGAAGGGAAGGACCCTTCTTCTCCCGCTAGCTATCGTCCCATTGCCCTGACCAGCTGCCTGTGCAAGCTTCTCGAGAAGATGATAAACCGGAGGCTTGTGTACTTTTTGGGGTACAACGGTCTTTTCGAGAGCTGCCAGGCAGGCTTCAGGGCGGGGAGATCCACAAGACATGAACTTGTGGCACTAGCGTCATACATTAAGGATGCCTTCATTCACAAACAGTTCTGTTTAACTGTGTTTTTCGACCTAGAAAAGGCCTATGACACCGCTTGGCGTTATGGGATCCTTACTGACCTCAAGTCATTCGGTGTTTCTGGTAATATGTTTAACACCCTTGCTAGTTATTTGTCGGAGAGAACCTTTCGTGTCAGAGTTGGTTCTGCACTGTCAAAGGTACACGTGCAAGAAAATGACGTGCCGCAAGGCGGAGTTCTATGCTGCACTCTCTTCATAGTAAAGATGAACACCCTTGGGAAGGCACTGCCGCCTACAATTTCTTACTCCATGTATGTAGATGACGTGCAGATATCTTTTCAATCATGTAATATGTCAATATGCGAACGCCAAGTCCAGCTCGGCGTCAAGAAACTTGCCAGCTGGGCAGACAAGAATGGTTTTAAATTGAATCCTCTAAAAAGCTCCTCCGTTGTGTTCTAGGAAGCTAGAAATCCATATGGACCCAGACATTACTCTTAATGGCATGTCGCTTCCTGTGAACAAGGAGCACAAGTTTTTAGGTGTTGTGTTTGACCACAAACTCACATTCATCCCACATATCAAGAAACTTAAGCATAAATGTATGAAAACAATGAATATCCTTAAGGTTCTCTCCCACCAATCCTATGGGGCTGACAAAGAACTCCTACTACGGCTCTATACTGCTTTGGTTGGTTCTCGTTTAGACTATGGCAGTGTGGTATATGGGTCAGCGACTAAAACAGCGTTGCGAATGCTTGACCCAGTGCTACACTTGGGGCTGCGGCTTGCTTCGGGTGCTTTTCGCACTAGCCCTGTCCAGAGTCTGTATGTCGAATGTAATAAGTGGAGCCTTGAGAACCAGCGAACGTGCATGGACCTAATTTATGGTTTTAAAATTTCATCGCTGAATAACCATCCTTTTTATCCTGACTTTAACGATACATCCACATCTGTGCTGTTTTTAAATCGCCCGTCCGTTCCTCTGCCCTTTTCACTTCGAGTGAGAGAGCGAGCCTCGGATCTCAGCGCTTCGTTTTTAGATGTGTACAGCTCGTCCTTTTCAAACATTTTACCGCCTTGGCAAGTTCGCCCTGTGTCGTGCGGCCTTTCTTTTATAAAACTTGACAAAAATCGGGTACTGCGAGCTGCAATACTGCAGCATTTTCTTTCTTTGCAGTTTAAATACCCACGTGCAGAATTCTGCAGTGACGCTTCTAAAACCTCCACTATGGTGTCGTGCGCTGCTCATGGTCCAAATTTCAATGCAGCCAGAACCATGAGCGTGCACACAACAATTTTTTCAGCAGAAGCGTATGGAATTTTACTGATTGTACGACACATTCTTGAAAACCAAATTCCCAATTCCATCATCTATACAGATTCTTTGAGTGTTGTTCGCGCACTATCATCGCATACACCCCCGAAAAACCACATAGTTAATCTAGTATTCAACATTATCATGTTCGTGTAGGCGCAGAAGCATCAGCTGCTTCTCTGCTGGGTCCCAGGACACGCTGGGATCGCTGGGAACGAGTTAGCAGACGAGAGGGCCGGTGCTGCTGCACTCAGGAACACTGTAGCCATAACAACCGTACCATATACAGACCTCAAGCTACACATAAGGCAACACTTGCGTAGAACATGGCAAACACGCTGGAATGAGCAGACAGACAACAAGCTACATGTAATAAAGCCACACTTGGGACGGTACACAGCTGACTCACACAACAGAAACAGAGAAGTCGCCTTGGCTAGGCTACGGATAGGGCACAACCATGCAACGCACTCGTATCTGCTGACGGGATCTTCTAGACCCCAGTGCAGCATGTGCAGAGAGGCCCTATCCGTAGTGCACATACTAATCACTAGCAAGGCACTTCACACAACACGACACAAACACTTCAGAGAACTCTACAGGCAACATATTCCCCTACATCCATCGTTGTTTCTAAGTGACGATGCCATGGTTTATGTGAAACGTGTGTTTGAGTATTTGTCAGACGTCAAGTTTTTAAACCTGCTTTCCTATCACGCATAATCAAATCTGGCCCTATACACCAGCCATCACCATTGCCAGTAATTGATTTTATTGTTGTTCTGGCTTTAGTAGCCACTATTTTTTTAAGATACTTTTGTTTGCCACTCTTTGCCCCAGCTGCCCTTGCCCCAAAAAAACTCCAACCATCATCATCATCATTCTTTTCAACCCCCTGGGCGTGACGCGAACGTCTACAGCCTGTCATAAGCGGGTAACTGGCGGGAAGCCCTCTTATGCTACCTTGGCATTAAGGCTGCCAGAACCGAGGCCCTCACTAAGCTTTCGCATGATAATGGGGTTTGGAAATGAGGGGCTCGTTAAGAAATACAGAAAGAAATGCCGGCAGTCTACAACGCCAAAGAAGGCATAGGGGAATGGTTAGACTATTTTTTACCGTTAGTGACGTTACATTATTATTTTTGATTACTTACGTCAGAAAGAAAGAAAAACACGCGCCCAGAGTGGGGACCGGACCCACGCCTTTCGATTAGATCTCGAATGCCTTACCAATTCAGCTATCTGGGCGACCGTGTTCTCCTTCACTTTCTGGGGTATTTATATATACTACAACTGTATCTGACGCTTGAGGGTGGTAGCCAGCGCCACTCAGCCTACACGGGGAGAAGGGGACCTTCTTTTCAACCCCCGGGGCGTGACGCGAACGTCTACAGCCTGTCATAAGTGGGTAACTGGCGGGAAGCCCTCTTAGGCTTCCTTGGCATCAAGGCTGCCAGAACCGAGGCCCTCACTAAGCTTTCGCACGATAATAGGGTTTGGAAATGAGGGGCTCGTTAGGAAATACAGAAAGAAATGCCGGCAGTCTGCAACGCCAAAGAAAGCATAGGGGAATGGTTAGACTAGTTTTTACCGTTAGTGACGTTACATTATTATTTTTTTATTACTTACGTAAGAAAGAAAGAAAGAAAAACACGCGCCCAGAGTGGGGACCGAACCCACGCCTTTCGATTAGATCTCGAATGCCTTACCAATTCGGCTATCTGGGCGACTGTGTTCTCCTTCACTTCAAGTGCTCTGAGGCCGGTCAACTAGCGCCGTTTTCGACCACCGCGGGAGACGTAGAACGTGTTTTTTTCCCAGCGGCCGCCACGTAAGACGTGGTCGGAGGTCGGGGTTAGCAATTGCCATATCCGAACTGCTGGAGCCCCAGCCCTCGTAGCAGAACAGAAAGATACGGGACGAGGGACTCGGTATGGACACATATCAAGGTTGCAGTGGTCATTGCCAGTGCTATTCGGCTGTTTCCGAAATATTTAATAGTGCCGAATGACGTGTGTTTGTCATGTTTATTTGATACAGTGATAAATAAGCGAGGGGTGGCGCTAGTTGACCGAGCTCAGAGCACTTGTAAATATAAACCGCCTCCGGAAAGTCGAGAGAGAAGCCGCTGCGGGATAGCATAATGGCCAGTGCACCGCACGCGTAATGCGGAGATGTGGGTTCTACTCCCGCTCCCGGAAAATACGGCAGATTTTTTCTCCACTTATATTTTCGCTTAGTTATCACTGTATCAAGGAAACATGACAAACACACGGCATTCGGCACTATTAAATATTTCGGAAACAGCCGAATAGCACTGGCAATGACGACTGCAACCTTGATATATATATATATATATATATTTATATATATATATATATATATATATATATATATATATATATATATATATATATATATATATATATATATATATATATATATGTGTGTGTGTGTGTGTGTGTGTGTGTGCGTGTGTATAGATCCATGGCGCATACCAACAGCGGTGATTCATTATTTACGTTAAAAGGTTGCTCGTGTGTTTACAAGCGGCAATGAAGGCGCCGCCTCGGCAAGGCCGGCTACTGTCCGTTTTGTCTTATAGGCTCCGTGCAGTCAAGTTTTTCGAGCGAACGCAGCGCCATCTACCGCGCCTCCGCGCAACACTGGGTAGGCCGATCCGCACCGTCCAGGCCAGCCGCCTGCTATAGGCACTGTGCACGCGCCCTTGCAAAGGCGTCTATCAAGTAGTTAGGTGCGCTTAAGGTTGCGGAATATGCTGCAACGGCGACAGCATGGAGCGCTATCGACCGAGAGGCTTTAAAATAAATAAAGCGCAGAAGGAAAGCTACCGCCTTCGCTGCCCTGAATCGTCCGAGTTGGGAAGGCTGGTCACAGCCTTACAGGCGGCCCATGTTGTCGTGAAATTTTTAGAAAATACAAGGGCGATGATTACCTAGCAGATTACATGCTGCTGTCAAAGTAAAGTATATCGGTTTTCCAGCTGTTAATACTCGTGTGCTTACAATAAATTTCCCCTCTTAGCGAATGTTGGGCGCTTATTGGCAGTATTTGCATGAAGGTTGGTTGCTCTGCATCATGCTTGCGCCTTCCGTGGCGTTAATAATAAAAATTCATGCGGCACGTAACGTTCAGCCGTATTTTAATTGCAAGAGAACTAATTGATGGCTGCAACATCTCACCCACTTTTTTGAAAAAAAATGATTGTTTTTAAACAAAGTAGGGCCATTTTTGGAGAAAAAAGCTCTCAAAAATCGCAATAACTACGTCAGTGCAAGGTCTAACACCAACGCATGTGGGATTTTTGCGCTGCAAATATATTCTGTCAATAAAACAAAGCCGTTTTAACGGGGCTCACAACAGCAACAGCAACTTCAGACAACAATAAAAAATAAACTGAGTTTATGATGATTCTAATATTTGGAGGCTCTGCTTACCCCTTAAAAAGGAAGGCGATAGTCTTAAATCGTTCACAGGCATTTGTTGGTGGGCTTGCAGCGAAACCAGTGTACGTTGTGAATGTATCCACGGAAAAGCAGGCGGAAGGCACAGAGGTCTCCCCTCGCTCCAAAGGCGATGCTGCTTGACCTCGTGCGCGGAGCAAGAATACGTGCTCGCTCCGTGATCTCTTGGTGGGACGAACTGGCACCAGCGGAAACGAACTATCAGGGGCGAGGAGCAGGACGCATTCTGGGAATGCTTGGCGATAATTCAAGCCGTGAAATTGAAAATCGTCGTCAGGTACGTTTCCTGGGCGGAGCAGCCGCTTTTCTGATAGGGGCGAATAGCGAAAACGACCGTGTGTTCGACATTTCGGCACACGTTAAAGATACCCAGGTGGTCAAAATTAATCCCGATCCCTCCACTACGGCGCGCCTCATCGCCTGTCTGGCGTCGGCGCGTTGAATCGCACAATCAATCAATCGAAAATCTCCGCCAGGTGGTGCGCAGTTCTCGATGCTTCCCACTCGCCTGATCCACATTGAAGCCCGCGTATTTAGGGTAATTATACTTGCTTTGAAGTCAATGCTACTAGCACGTAGCGCAGCGTACAGACCGCACAACACCCAAGCAACCGATCCTGTGATACGGAGCACGGTATTTGCAAAACCACGCCGGTCCGCGATTTGTATGCGAACAAAACGCCTTCTTTCCAATGCTGTGAACAGGTAATTAATTTCTGCTTCCTAGCAGAAACACAAATTCAATGAAAAAACTATGTGCTAACGTGAAAACGTGCGCACGAAATGCTCCACCTGCGTTCTGGCTATGTGTGGCACTGGGAAGTCAATATCGCTTGCCCCCCTCCTCCGTACGCGTAGTCAACAGTTCAGTACTTCAGCCTATTCCTAGCCCGGTGCGGTAGAATTACTGCAGTATGTTTTAATTCATCTGAAACATAAAAATTGCGTATACTACATTTCATCCGGTGCCGCCAAGCAGGAGCGCAACCGAAACCAGAGCACGCTGGCGAGCGGTGGCCGACCCAGTATTTTTCTTATTCCCCGATGGCGGCGCTGGGTGTCGCGGCTTAGTGTCGCCCTCTGTTCACTGTACGGCGCCTAGAGTATCACATCGCTGGCATCGAAAACAACCATCCTGCTAGACGCCGCATACGGTGGAAATGGAGACGAAAGTAAACAGTGAAGTTCCTGCTGTCATGAATGACATGGGTTGGATTTCTCAATACTGTCCCCGTAACAGCGACGGCAGCCACACAACCATGAACGCGTGAGGGAGCTTGGAACCATTCCGGACGAGAAGGTGCAGGATGCGGTATCTTGGCGGCGCACGGTTGGTGCATCGTAGAGTTCTATGTAGCAGCGGGCTTGCGAAGCCGGAACAGTACCGGTACCCTCGACGGCTGCCTCCACGCTGGGCAAGTGTGAAACTGGAAGCCAGAATGAGGATGATGTTAACGCAACCTCTATCAACCCGTCCTATGCGACCGCAGTACATGATGCAAGAATGAAGGTTAATGACCTATGGACAAGGCGGCCATGATATACCGAACAAAGTTACGTCGGACGCCCACTGCGTCTGTGTTGGAAGTCCCTGAGCAGTATTACGACAGTATGCAGAGTACGTTTGGAACACCACAACATGATGGAGAGCGTGGTTGGAGCTCAGCACGCGCAGGTATGGGTAGGAGCGGACGTGTGTTGATCTTCTCTCGGGTAGGTTGCGGCACTGCTGGCTGCCGAGCAGTCAAATTGGTGTACATTTGTTGCCCTGCAACAAAATATTTGCAATGAATGTACCCCTCTCGCATATCTGAGGAGTGCCCCGTTCTCCTCTGAGCAGACACGATGCCTCTGCAGAACAACCTGAATAAAAGTGGTACCGGTATTCCCTGGAACAGGTATAAGTGCCCAGAAACCTGTACATAGCGTTGCCTCTGCACCATGGGTACCATGCGTAACATGAGTACCTTGGGTATTTGATCGGCAGTCTACACGAAGTAAAATTGCTACAAGACCCAATATAAAAACTTCTAGTGATTCACCTTTACCTGACGGTTTAGAAAACGCCCCTGTCAGAGGAGGTAAAATTTGTTACGTTAGCAGCAATTCTAAGCGCCCAATTTCCCCTCAAAACGCATTGTTTGAATTTTTCTGTATATATTCAAATTTCTTGTTATTCGCCTTCTGATATGCCATCAGCGATTTGTGTAGTTTTACTAACCAGTTGCCCTGGGCAGAGCCGACAATGTTTCCTTTTATGTGCAATTAAGCTTTTTGTTCTCTTTGTTGACTGGATGTAGTGTTCCACAAATGCAAGACGCAGTTTGTTCCGCTTCTGATGCAACTTGAGTCCCTCCTCAAGAAAGTCGATGCCATTCTGGTAAGCCCAGAAATCTTTTAATAGTGTGCAATTCATAAACCTGAATATTGTTTTTAGGAAGTTGAATGTATTACCAAAGAACTAGCAAAAGGATTTCCCCGGTTTGACCTGGAGTGTGTCATGACTGAAGACTACCAAGAGGTAAGCTTCTGAAGGATTCTTCTTTGTGTAGTCTTACTAACCAGGGAATCCGAAGTAGTGGGTAAAATAGAAATTCATATCTAATAGGAGGCAGTGTTTTCCAGTCAAGTACACCTGTCTTCTTTTTATGTACTCAGTAGTAGTTGTAAACGCATTTTGAACGCGAGTGTGCATGCTTCATCTGTAATATCACTATATCACCGCACTTAAAGTAGTAACCTATTTTTGGTGTGGTGTTGTATGTCTAATAACTTTTTTAAAAAAAAGCATTAAAACTTGACGCCACCAATCTTCCCGTAACACCGTCGTGCTCTTTACGGAATGCAAGCTTTGGATACTGCAGCCCGTTTTATTTACGTGGTCAGCATAAAATTGCGTCCGAAAGGGATCTTTCGTTTAATGTGGACTACCGCACCGTGGAGTACAGAGCAAGGTATGAATTAGAACAACGCGCACCGTTCATCTGTTTGAGTCGTTATGCCTGGCAGAGCGATAGAGAAATCGCATCTGATGTGTTTGTGTACATACCACTGAATGATGTCATCTGTAGATGAAATGCCTCTCACATAAACTCGCTATTGCTCACAGTTTACGAAGCCAGGGCCGATTCTTCGGACCTGTGGTTAAGGGACGAAGCCCATCAGGGCTGCAGCTATTTGCGTCTCCTTCATTGTCATCGTCGTCGCAATCGTCGTCTAAGGTAGTCACGGTAGTGAAACACCGGGAAACTCGTCTGCGCCTCGCGCTAGAAGGTAACGCGTATTAAAAAAAAACACCTGGACACTCGTTTACGCGTCACGCTAGAGTGCTTCGCGCTTCAAAGATAAGAGAATTTTACGGGAAAGCTGTATACCTCTTCCCCCAATGGTTTCATCTCCGCTGGCAAACACGCCGATTCGCCACGAATACACTCATACACTGAATTCTTCTCCCCTCCCCTGGTTTCACCATAGTGGACATGCCCCGGGATTTTTTTAGGGCCCTTACTTCGTTGAGAATTGTGTTTTAACCTACTTTGAGTACCTCTCTTGACAATATGTTCATTACTAGGGCGGGCCACTGGTTTCTTTCTGGGCAACAGCGCGAAAAAAGACACGGACAAAAGAGACGGACAGGATGAGCGCTGATTCAGCGCTCGTCCTGTCCGTCTCATACGTCCACGTCTTTTTTCGCGCTGTTGCCCAGAATGACGCCATACCAACTTGTCCAGCTCACTACTCTGGGCCACTGGTTGTTCGTTTAAAAAGTTCTGAGCCATTCACTCCCAGCTCTAAGAGAGGTTATTTACGCCAAGATAAATTCAGAATGGGACCATCCAGGGCTAATAATGACCTGCAGGGGGGCTGCAAGCTTGGCTAGTTGGAAATTTGACATTCTTGGATAAAACCAGCGCTAATTCAGATGAAGACGAAGAAATTAACCACAAGATAAGCCGCTGGTCTAACAACTAAAGTTTAATGTCAGAAACGGCGAACATAAATACTGAACACAAACACAAAATTAATAAAGAGACACTGCACATGAGCGAAACAAGTTTGCAAAGGTCACGTTCACGTTACAGTCAAGGCACACGCAGATACGCCATCTCTTTCGGATGGAGACACACGCTTGTTTGGCTTACACACTTATCACCTCGTTCAGCTATGTGGAATGCCTCCATGATTTCTCGGGTTGTTTGGTTACGGTGCCTTAAAAAAATGTTAGTGGCAGGAAACTTAGGTTCGCATTGGCCGCACTTAGCGCAATGCGAAGAAAGATGGGATGATACAGGGCCTTTCAATGACAATTCATGTTCTCTCAAACGCACGTTGATACAGCGGCCAGTTTGACCCACATAGGTTCGGCCACAAGGCAAAGGAATACTGCACACAACTCCCGTTGCGCATGCGACATACCGGTTCTTGTGGTTGACACCACAACCAACCCCTTTCTTCTCACTTCCCTGCTCTTTCTGTCAAGCCTGCCACATACAGAACGCAACTTATTGCGGGCCGTGATAGCCACTTGCACTCCATAGCGATGGCCTACTTTTTTTAGGCGGTGTGTGATCGTATGATCGTATGTGTGATCGTATTGTTAGACCAGCGGCTGTCCTTGTGGCTACTTTCTTTGTCTTCGTCTGAATTAGCGCTGGTTTTATCCAAGAATGTCTGATAATGACCTATTTCGGAACTTCGGATCGAGATCGGCACTCGCCCAAAGACTCTGAAAGGTCATTGTTTATTATTGATGCGTCCTAACTTACGAGGTGAAGTGGTGGTCCAAGTGCAGGACAGGAAGAGGCCACCACTCCGCGCATTTTTGTTCAGCGCGTCCAAAACGCCTTTGGCCAAAACAAGTTCATAGGGAAGGCTCATATGGAAGCGACTGTAACTTCGTATTCGTAAGGAATGACCGCTCTCAATGACGAAAGGAATAGAAGCTGCTCATACTGCTGACCTAAATTCTGGCCCACCTCTATGTCACGCCCTAGTAGCTTCACCAGTATCCACTTCCTGGGAGAGAAATTACTGATGATTTCGTTTTTTTTATAACAAACTGTAAACACTGTGTTCAGGTTGGGTGGGCAATTCAAGTACTTTAGGCAAAACATTAGTGCAGGGACGCTTTATTTCACGACTCCACCCTCGTGGTGGGGTAGGTTATACAATTCAATAATGGTACGTAGAAAAATTGTTCGAAAATAGTTTAAGCGCATTTTGTTCTCGGTGACGTCACGTGTGTTACGTTTGTAGTGGCATCATAATCAACGCCAGTGCCCCATCATCATCAGTTCTTCAGGTGATGACGCGACACAGAACATGATGGCCTCCGCGCTGCTCGGCCGCACTCTAGGGGCGCTCTCCGATTCTCGGTCCCATGTTGTCGTCCCACGCAGCTCTGAATAAATGTAGGCCCTGCCTCACCGTCACTTCCGCCGCCTACAGGTTTATAAACCGAAGGTGCGAAGAGAGTTGTTGCCTTCCCTGTCTGCTCACTCGAAGACAGTAAAAAAGGGCAGTTGCCTCTTCTTGCTTTCAAGGAGCACTAACAAAATCATGCCATCACAAGATTCAGGAAGGCTTCGTTGCTCAGGTTGCCCGAGTGATTGCAGCTGGGTTTCCCTCAATGGCTGTGACAGCGGTGGCTGAGTCCTTGCTACAGAAGTTGAAAGTAAACACACCCCAAAGGACAGACAGCCTCAGGCGCAAGAAACCGGTGGTTGTTCCGTACATCCATCGAGTGGCACACAACCTCAAAAATGTGGCTAACAGGCATAAAGTGCCGGTCGTTTTTTATGTACCTTGCCTAAGTTGCCTAGCCTGTGTCCCAAAATCCTGAAAAGAATGCAACAGACACCAGGTTGCCTACAACGACATGCGACGCCATACGTGAAGTGCGCAACTGACGTGGTGTACGTGATCCCGCTCACATGCGGGCGGCTATACATCCGACAAACGGGCAGATGTCTTAACGACCGTTTAAGGAAACACCAGCTGAATATGCGTAATAAAACGGGATCCCACCTTCCGCACCATTACGTGGCTTGGGAAAGCAAGCCATGCCAGCCAGTTTTGACTCCGACGAAGGTGCTGAGCAAAAGTAGAGAACAGGTGGTAAGGGAATTAATCGAGGCCTTTTTCATTCCGAAGCATGGTGAACAGTGTGTGATTGAACCATCCATATCTTTGTATGGAAATGATTATGAATTTATAGACCGTTACATCATGTGATAAAGGTGGTTGTGCTAACGTGATAGCGAAGGCCAAGGAGCGGTGATAGTGCCAGACGCTGTTGGTTTCACTGTGTGTTTAGCCGCCTGGCTGTTATCTGTTCCGACCGGTGACGTCACGCCGGTCCTATATACCCTATTTACTCACGTAATGATCGCACTGTTTTTTTTTCTATAAATATGACGCAAAGTTAGGGGTGCGATCATTACGCGATGTAAATTTTTCGGTAAACAGTTCCAGCGCACAAAACGCAAGTTGTAGCTCAGAATGTTTACGATAAGTCTCATGAACATAATAAATATAACAAATAAAAACATAATAAAACTCCACTTACCAACGAATGACCACCGAGTGATGCAAAATGCAGTGATTTTATTACGGAATGCGCCGGAATTACTAATTACCAATAAGTGGAATGCGCCGGAATTACTAATTACCAATAAGTGGGTGCTGGAGTCACAGTGTGGGACATCAAGACACGGTGCCGACACAGCAAGCTGAGCGCGTTTTTTTAATATTTTTTGCGAGTATTTTATCTGCATTTAGTGAGAGTTTCTTCCGCACCAGTAATGAACTCACTCTTGCCGATATTGCTAATATCATCAAGTCCGCGGCAATAACGTAGCCATGTCCGCTTTAAAAGAGGAGGAAACTAGCGACCATCGTCGTGTAGGCTTGGCACACATACGACATATGGCTGCAGCAAGTTCAGGGTGCGATCCTTGCGCGGGAAATTAAAAAAAAGTCATATTTTGACGACGAACTTCGGGGGTGCCATCATTACACCAGAGCGATCATTATGAGAGTAAATACGGTATATGAGTTGGTCAGCACTGAATAAAGGTTGATTCTTCGTCAGTCGAAGCTATCTCATGTAGCGTCACGCCGGTCCAGTCACGCCGGTGGCGTCACGCCGGTCCTATATGTATGAGTTGGTCAGCGCAGAATAAAAGCTGATTCTTTGTCATAACTACCGGTGTCGAAGCTATCTCAGGGGTGACATGTGTGCGCATGTGCTGCTGTCGGTATATTAGCATGCGCCATTTTTCAATAGACTAGTTGTGAGTCTGCGCCCGTCCTGTCTCTTCTTTTCCTTGTCTCGTCCGAATGCGTAGTTTTAAGCATAAGTTCGACGTCACGGACTGCTTTGTAAGTTATAAGCACGAAACCGCATTCATCAAAGGCCGCATAAAAGCATTCCTACACTTCTTTTATTTCGTGCGCGAGTCAGTTGGGGAAAATTTGCGCTATACCTTCACAGCAGTTTTTATAAGATGAAAAATATCAATGCGAATCCCAAAGATTACATTAATGTTGGAGTTTGGGGTTGCCCTCCGGATGACTCAACTCTCTAAACTACGTAGCAGTCGGCCTCTTGAGTGAGTGCGATAAGATGGGGGGATTTAAGGGTGTATAGAGGGCAGAAACCTCATCAACACACTCTGGCGTAGAGATATTCCAAGTTACATTGGTGCATCCCACAGGCGCTGGTCTTAGCCCATGCTTCATTTTGATTCTGGCCACACAAATCCGGTAAATAAAGGAATTTTTGCCGGTTTTCTCTTCCATGCCTTAAAAAAGTTGTCCCGAATGCACAAAAGGCAGCCTCCGTAAACAACCGGCACGTGAAGATAGAGTGGGTTTCGTACGCAAGTTCCTCTTACCACATCCCCGAAGCGTTTCAGGGCATTGAAGCCGCACAAAGGCTCAGACCACGACAGGGAAAGCAATAAAAAATTAGCAGTGGCTTAGCTAGGCTATGGCAGGATATACGTAGCGTGAGCTGAGGTACAGGTACAGGTGGTTATTCTTAGGTTTCCTGGTTGTGTAGGATTAGCTGATTATCATGCTTACTGCTGCTAAAACGATTTCCCATCCAATCCGATCCAATCCAGACCAGTCCAGTCCAGTCACTGCTCCTCGCGCATGCGCAGCACGGCTGTCCAGGAGCCACGCGAAACGGCTGTCAAGCGGCTCCGGCGCAGCGTCAGACTTGGCTACTGCTCAACCGAGACTCACATCTAGGCACACGCCGGCGCCAGTGCGTCTGCCCGGGCTATGGCGTCACTCCTCTGGAATGCGCAGACCGGCGAAAGTGCAGACCCAGTTTCAATCCAACACAATCCAATTTAAGCCAAGCCAATGCGCTACAAAACTGCCAGTCGTGATTTCTTTCATAAACAAAACAGAGTGCAGGAGCAAAGTGCGACGGGGGCGCAGTCTTCTCAACCCCAATAAAGCGTACGCGCTTATGCAACAGGGCAAAAAAGGGAGCAACACGATCGTGAAAGTTCAATTTCATAGAAACACCTGAAAAATTGTAACCGTCCCGTAATATGTAGCATGAGCTTTATCTGATGCTTGTCCCTGGGTTCACCGTGAAAACTTGGCTCCGCATTGCGAAGTGTAGGATTCCAGACACTGTTCGAGGAGACCAAGTCCTTATTCGGATAGACAATAGAGCAAAGGTGCGGGACTGTAGACACCAGTGGCATTGCATTAAGTGCATGCACTAAATACAAGAGCACGCTTTTCTTGTTTTTGTGCACGTGAGAAATTGTTTCCTAAGGCAAAGCTTTACTTATCTGGTCGAGACATTTTACCATCGCGGAAAATTTCACTTCCACTTGACGGCAGCTTCCCCGCATCCTCGACAAAGCGGTATGTGACGCGCCGGGCTGGTCTCCTCCGACCACCGCGTACACCGCTTCGACCGCCGCTGCCGGCTTGGTTCGTGTGTTCTAAGCAGCTTGTTCGCTCCTCACGCGGCACTCGGCGCGGGCATGCGAGCTGGGGAATTACTCTGAGCGCTGCGCTCTTCTGCAGGATACGCGCCTCACCGCCTGGGTTGCGTCGGCTCGTTAAAACCTACAAACAATCCACCAGTCAATCGGGAGAGACGTGTAGCCGCCGTCGGCGAGCTACACGTCTCACCACAACGGATATACCGCCCGAAGGGCCGTTGGGCTCGGAAATGCCGGAAGCGGGCCCACAACCGTAGAGGAAGGCCGGCTTTGGTCGAATAGTGCGATAATTACCGGTAAATCTAAGGTTAACAAGTGAAACGAAGACTTAACGGGCTAGCTAATGTTAGCTGAGCTAAGCCGCAGTTATTTATTTAAACGACGCAGCGTGGCTACATATAACTGCTTGCGGAGATTATACTACTGGGCAATAATTGCATCGCCCCTTTTTTCCGGTTGTGGTCTCGACAACGCCACCTTTTTTTCTGATTTTCTTTTTTTGTACGCAGCGGAAGGCTGTACTTCAAAGAGTACAAAGTTCATAGCTTGGGCCTTCCATTTGAAATGTGTTTTCTCGTCGTCAACTGCATTTCTTGCAGCCAAGGATGCGCCAGTATTCTCACATAAGTAGCGAAATATTTTTTTCTTTCATGGCAACGATCTGATCACGTCAAACCCTTGACCGTTATGTAAATGGAGTGCCTAAGTGAAATAATTTCCTTTTAAGTTAATTACATTTATTCGGGCGAAGGCCTTAATGCGCCTTACCCTAAAATTGGCACCCACACTGTTAAACAGACTCGCATGGTATTCTACTATGAATGTCTCCAAGGGGTTTGGAAATTAACGAAGTCATTAGTAGGCACACAAACCATGAGCTGGTAGTGGGACTAATTCATGCGTCATCTAATTCTACAAATCTCAAAACAGTCGCAGTTGCCGTGACCCTTTTCCGTGGCCGAGGGAGAAGGAATCTGGTGGTTCGATTTCACGTCGAGCGAGAGAAACGGAGCAGTGAGGAAACATTTTCAAAAGTTATTAAAAAAAGTTTTCTTCAAGCTTTATTGAAGCGAAGCTTTGAATGTCCTACTTGAGGCGTATGTTGCGTCGAAAACCCGCTGCAGAAAAGCAACTTCCTACAAGGATGTAGATGATCGCGGGTGAAGTGAAATGAAAAAAAAAACGCTTCCTGTGGTTCAAATCAAGCATGGGTCTCTAACGTTAAAAGCTGGCTTGTATCCGATTTTGCCTTTTAGATATGTAGAATCAGTTTGAATTTCGAGAGGGGTGCACAGAGTTGCAATCTTAGAAAAAATCATGCACACCTCCGTCTAACGGCGACGATGGTTGAAAGCGAAGCTTGCTTTGCGTGAAATCAAATTAAAAAGGGTGAAGGTCAAAGCCACTGCGTTCGAAGCTCCAAAGTGCGTGCGAGTCAAAAGCAGAGCTGAACGCGTCAAAGTCCGAAACTCCAAACTCAAACGACAACGAATCCCTCAAAACGATAGCAATAAATCTCTCGCGAAAAAGGTTTATTTTCAACTGTCATCGCGTTTTTATTCACGGAGCACCATTTCATTCCTAGCAAGTAAAACTTGTCTATACAGGTGCCACAACGTCTAACTCAGAGGATATGGCTTCGGTCAGTTCCTCCGAGGCAACCGTGTCCGCAGGTAGCAATGCAAATAAAGGTACAACTCCCGTAACTAAGGGGCGAAAAGATGCAAATAAAGGAAGGTTTCCAGTAGGTGAACCTGGAGTGAATACTTTGGAATAGGCGATCGGCAGACTTGAGGTGAAGCACTGGATAGCTTACCACAGATCAAGTTATCTTGGTATTACATACACACTTGTCCCAAAGTAGCATAAAATTATCATAATCATTCATTGTACCGTTAAAGGCCCCTTGCGGGGTATTACATAAGGGGGGGGGCAGCGAAACAATAGTACACACTTAACAAGAATAGAGACAGGAATACAGGAACAATTCCGGCACACATTCGTGAAGAAAAAGTAAAGACGTACTGGCATGAAATCGTTTTGCGTAGTTAAGATCACTGCAGTTGAAAACCTTAAAAAATAGAAGAAAATAAAAAAGAGAGAAGGGGTGGGAGAGAAATGAGCAATTCTATGAATTTATCCATTCCCTGGTTTGCCGAATAAAACAAAAAAAAGCTAAAAAGTGCAATTAACTCACTCAGGGGCTCAACCGTATGGCGTTTGGCACGCGTGCCAGTGCCCTACGAACCAGGAGCCAGAAGGGCGCCGGCCTGCCAGTCTGCGTACTCTCACACGGTCAGAAGCCTTTGGCGTCGGTGGGCCGTCTAATCCCCTTGCCCTAAGGACCATGCTACGATGGGGGAAGCACCGGAGTGGTGTTCCATACTCCTTTCGCTCAGTACCCGAGAATATTCCCCAGAGGACAAGGCAGTGCAAGAACGACATCCGCAGACAGGGCAAGGAACGCAGTCCCCAACTCAAAACAATGCGAGGCGGCAGACCAAGCAGCTGACCTTGTCCGAACTGCCATCGTCGAAAAAGAAGCAAACTGGAGGAAGTGCCTTTACTTTGAGTCAAGGCATCTGCAGCGAACCCCACGGAGCCGCAGTGGCTCGCGAGGGACTCCCAAGTCTGTGTAAACACACGAGCTACGTTCCGCAGAGCGGGGTTCGTGGAACGCCGGCAGCGGCGAAAGGTTGCAAGGCGACGTTGCAATGTAAGCCGTGTCACCTCTGAAGAAGGAGCCGAGCCGGCTTCGAAACGTCGGGTCTCCAGTTTTTGTAGTATTGGCTGGGGGGTGTCATTATATTTATCAGACATGTAAAGAAGCAACAAGAAGTAAAAACAATTGAAAAGAACGCTAAAGTTACGCTTAGACAAAGACACGGAAAACAGAATAGTGTAGGGTAATTTACAATATAGGAGGTTAGTAACTCGCGGAATTTCGAAGGGTTTTGCTCTGAAACGACGTATTCTAGGAGGGAGTTGCATTGTTCTATTGCTACGGGAAGAAAAGATTTGTTGAAAGCGTTAGAGGAACCGTCTTTGCATGCCCAAAGAATTGAAGAGGCGATGTGATGAGCACACGGGTGGAAATAAAAGCGTAGAAGGAAGGTCAGGGAAGTTATAGTACAATTAATGGAATAGGCTGGGCAGTGAAATTTCGCGTCTTGATGGGAAAAGGGGCAGTCCGACAGATGCTTTTAAGTTGGTGACGTACACAGTGTAGTCGTATTTCGATGAGATGAAACGGGTACCGTGGTGTTGGACAGCTTCTAATATATCAGCCAGATACGTTTAGGGCGGCCTCCAAATGGAGGGGGCATATTCCAATTTTGGCGGATGAAAGTTTCATACGCTATTTTACGGATCGATGGAGGGGACAGTTATAGCGATCTCCTAGGGACTTCGAGGCATCGGCTGTTAGTTTTAAAACCTGGTTCGACCAGTTTAGTTTGTTAGTGATGGTAACGCAAGGTAGCGGTAGCTATCGACCTCAGATAGATTAACTGTACCTAAACAGTATGGGAATGTAGTTATGGAGCGCTTCCGGGTAGCACGCATGAACTTACATTTGCTAACATTTAGATTCATCATCCAGCGTGAGCACCATTTGCCAATTAAGGATAAGTCATTTTGGAGAACGGATTAGTCGTCAGTGGTTGCGACACGGCTGTAAATTACACAATAATCGGCGAAAAGACGGAGAGAAGATGAAATGCCAGTTGGGAGGTCATTTATAAATATAAGGAAAAGAATTGGTCCGAACTGATCCTTGAGGAACACCTGAACGCGTTAGGAAACAAGTGACCCATGACAGGATTAGCGGGTCAAGATGAAGAGCCGAAAGTTTTGACACTAGTCTTTTATAGGGGCACAGTCAAATGCCTTTGTAAATTATAAGTACGTCTGCGTGGAATGAAGAATCTAAGTTTAGGTGAAGGTCTGGGGTGAATTCAAAAAGTTGAGTTTCGAGCATGACAGGCCTGGGCGAAAGCCATGCTGATTGCTGAAGAAAAAAGAATTCCTTTCTAGGTGGCTTGGTATGTGCGAATATATGATATATTCCAAAAGTTTACAGGCAATATATGTAATTGAAATGGGGCGATCATTGGATGGCTCGGAGCGCTTACCACACTTTAAACCAGGGACTACTTTGTTTATTTTCAAGTCTTTCAGCAGAGTACCCTCGACTGAGTAAAAATTATTAGTACGATCTGGCTGGAATTGGCGTCGGTAGCTTTTAGTATTTCCATTGGTTTGTTGTCAGATCCGGGTGAGCTAGAAATTTTACGCTTTTTTATTATTTTCATGATACCTTCAGCAGTTACTTCAATGGCAGGCATCTCAGTGAAGCCAAAACTTGGTAATGCAGTAACATTGGTAAAAGGTTCACAGGTTCAAGAAAAAGAAAAATTGGAATTTAGGACGTCAGAGCGTTCTGCAACTGAGACGTCTGCCCCATCGGGATTGATTAAGGTAATGTTATGCGACTGATGTCTGTTGGGAGTGAGTATTTTCCAGAGTTTTTCGGCATTACAATGAAGGATATCGAGAAGGTCCTGGTGACAATATTTTTTTCTTTCAGCGCTTCAAGAGGCTGTTGTACTCTCGCTAGCAGTTGAAGTAGTTCTTCCATTTCGGGATCACTACCAAAATTTTTTGCCAGTCTGAAGATCGACGTGCTTTTTCGTTTGAGCTAGTTTTTTAAGCATGTTTGTGTACCAGGGCCTTCCCATTACACCACGAATGCAACGAGGAGTACGTAATTACTGATTAGGCTGAGTAGTTTTTGTTTTTACAACCGCCAGTTTTCACCTACAGAACTTTTATAAGCAGTTTCATTTAGGTATTCGAAGAAGGTTTTAAGTTCATTGTTAATTCTAGAAATATCAGCTTTACTGTAGTGTTGAATTACTTTTATTGGACGCTGTCTGATTGGAGCGGTAATACTCAAATTGAATAGAACAATACTGTGATGACTCAGCCCGTCTACAGAAGATGACGACTGAATGTTTTCGGGAGGAGAAGTCAAAACCAGGTCAAGAGTGTTTGTGCCACGGGTTGGAAAATTTGCGATTTGCGTAAGGTTGAAGTTTAGTAATAAGTCAAGGAAATCTTCTGACTGGCGCGATGATTCCGTTAGATTGACCCAGTTTATTTCGGGAAAGTTAAAATCCCCACAAAGAATGTAGCTGGCACGGGGAAATTTAGAGGTTATATCTAGAAGGACGGAGTTAAGTTCATTGGAGAAGTAAGAGTCGGAATGTGCACGAAAAGCACTAATAAAGCCGCTATGTGGAATACGCCTTTTTACGTGCGAGTCCATGTGATGCCTTGAAGGATTTGCACTCGGAAATGTTAAGAACAGTGCATCTTTATCGCGTTATCAAGTAATCTACATTGTATTGTGCATTCACTCTAAAAATATATCCTCCCATATACTCCCTAGAGGTTCTAAATCGCCTGTCCTGTAGTGACCCTCCTTCTAGGCGTTTTTTTAGAGCATGGGCTAGGTAGGTTTTGTTTACCTCCTCAAAACAGGATGTTTTTAGGTGATGCGAAGGTGGTATTTAGGTAGTGTTTAAGAAATGCTTGGGGGAATTTAAGGATGTTAAAACGGAGTACTTTTTACGTCCTCCAGGGCGTTTTTCAGTGATTTTAAGGGCATTTTCAGCTGGTTGGTTAGGAGTCTATGTTTGCTCCCTTGGGGAGCATTTGTATAACTTGGGGGGGTTTCAGGGCAGCATTTTCTTCTTTTTAATGGCGTATTACCCAAGTTGAGGGAGCTCATGGGAGCATTTTAATGCTTTCTTGGGAGGCTTTTACAAACCCAAAGGGAGGTTTTTGCCCCCAAATGGGTATTGAGTCTTGCGAAGTATTTTTATTTTCGCGCTTACAAAAAGTTTTGGAGCCTTTCCTCAAAGAAAACTGTATGTTAATCACCGTTAACGGGTTTTAATGAAAGGTTAACATTTGGGATGGTATTTCGAAGTACAATGGTAGTTTTCTGAAAGCTTGGAATCAACTACTTCGCTTCTCTTCTTTTTTTAGGTTCAATCAAATTTTAATTCCAACATCAATAACTACAACAGTTCTGGGTACTAGGGGCAAAATAAAATACCGTGGCTAGGCCTGACTCGGAGAGTGCCCCGTACACAAGGCAAAAATTAGAAAACGCATGAGACACATCAATGCGTTTAAATTTCACACAGCTATGCAAATAAACGTACTATGCAGATACACAGAACTACACCGGCACATTCTGGTTTAATTTATACCAAAAATAAAATCAGCAACAGTCAACCTGTGCGTGACGTATAGCATACAAGCGGTTCTAAAGAAAAAAATAAATACATGCTTTATTGCTAACCTCGTACTTTCATACCTTACGAAAGGTAGAAATTATAATGCAAGAATGAAAAATGATTGCGACATTCTTAACACAAATTTATTTTTGGGTAATGACGACATACAAACGAAAAAAAATTATATTTGCACACAAATGCATATGAGGTAATAAATTAAAACAAAGCGTAAGTAACACTAGTATTGAGATTTTTAAAATTATGCTCAATCATTTTATTGTGATAAAAAGCAACCGCACAACTGATCCGACAAAATGCGATTATATCTAAGGTCTTCCCACATATCTCGGTACTTGCAAGTCCTGATGCATGCTAAAAAATCTTTAAAAACGCTGGTCATCCTGGGGTATTTCACATTATATATCCAAACAATACGTAAAAAAAGCCCCACGTCCTCGAGGCTGTAAATAATTTACAGCCTCGAGGAACAGGAGGAACTCTCAAGCAGACTAAGAACATTCACTGTCATGACCTATCCACGTAACTCCACCAGCTGAAATGTTGGCGACGATTCTGCATTGCCTTAGCAGACACGGGATTTAAATTTCGTGAGCATTCATGAAAGCATGGTAAAATTTTTGCCGAATCTGTCACCAGTCCACTTGGTTGAGAGACCACTGGAAATATACCGAGAAGACCACTGTGTGTCCATGGTCGAGAGGACTACTGTTTGTCCATTGCCAGTTAACACACCATCAGTTGAAGGAAAACCTTTCAACATCACCAATACACTTTTCTCGGGCAAATGAAGTAACGAAGCTCGTTCCACTGCTTTATAATAGCTCCTTGTCTCATACTAGAAAGCAACCTTTTATCCTCAGAAAAATCTTCACCATCGACTTTGTCCACTGCTCCTTTACGCTCACTACAGTGTGAATAAGAAGAGTTCCTGATACATATATTATTTCGAAACTGAGCTCCACTGCATGCCCCCGTAAACAATTATACTGATCACTCTAGAAAGGCTCTACCCGATGCTACATTACACAGCATCCATACAAAACAGCTGAAAAAATGGCCCGCCACGCTGGCTCGGTGGCTATGGTGTTGTGCTGCGAGTGTTTCTTCGCAGCACCATAAACTGGCAAAATAGTTGTGGACTGAAACCGCTTGAAAGTGGGTAAAAGTTCCAGACTCCAAGGGGTTAAATACGCAGAGAGGTTTGAAGTTCTCCCGACTTCCAAAACTACCTACTGCTGAAAAGCCGTGGTGCAGTGACACCCGCTTGTGGGCGCCGCTGTGCTGCGAACACGGCACTTCTCTAGATGCCCGGCATTGTGTCCGTGTTTCCTCCTACGTCCTGTGGTTTTCGTTCAAGCTAAAGTTTTCAAGTCGACATGAACCAACTCATCCAAACCCAAGCAATTCTACTTCTCAGGGTCTTGTGGCAGTGTAAGCAAGGAGGCACGGAACGCATACAGCTGGCTTCACAACATTCGACCAACCAAAACGGAGCCCACAGGCCTGCAAGCTGCAAGCCTGTGGCTGCGAGATGGCGTTGAGTGTCTAGTGGAGACAGGAAAGCCGCATCCTCAAGTCTAAGCCGACCACTGACTTTTTTAAAAGACTTTTTTAAAGTAATTGCCTAGATTCGAGTAAATAAGTATCAGCCAGGTGCGGGTAGCCCGACTGACGAGCTTCTGGGCACCAGTATGATCCAGCCCATTAGCTGGGTACCTGCAACACCTAAGATGCAACAGGCCTACAACACAAACGGTTGCCACACCAGTTATCTCGGCACGGTAAAACCAAGTGAGTGCCCAGCTAGTATGTGCATGCAGGCATGCACACGCCATTGTGCGCGTACTTAAATTCGTTAAATATACCCCGAAGCGCACAAAAATAGACTTTCCCTGACGTCCACCTCCCTTCCCTCGTTTCTTATTTAAAACTTTCTACCCTAGTTTCCCTCAAAAAAAGCTTGAGAACTAAGGAGACTCAAAAGATGATTTACTTGTTTCCAATACGGACAATTCAGCGATTTGGTACATATTAACAGTGCAGGCAACATGAGACGAAAAGGGGGCAAAAACAACGCGCTGACTAAAAACTCATTTTTATTGCTTATGCCAGTGGTTTTTATAGATGCATAGGCAAAAACAACAAAATAAAAAAGGAAAGAAAACACTAAATACGCACGTGAACACTTGAGAGGGCGCGAGCGTCGCATGATAATGACTTGACATTTTCTTTCCAGGTCAATCTGCTTACGGGGGAAGGAGTGCCTTCAATACAACATACAAACTCTTTTAAAAACCGCAACAGCTGTTTGGAAACCAAACATTCATCAACAAGGTCGGGACTCTGCGCCAAAAATCGACGCTCCTTGTCTGAGAGGGCAGTAAATATGGTGCTAACACATTGGTCGCCTAACTTTTTTATTTCCGTGGCCTCTAAGATTTCTCACACGATTTGGTTTTACCTTACACGTCAGCTCACTCGAAACTCGTGAAGAGTCACAAACACAGCGCCCTTTGGAGCACTACAGCACTACAGTCAAAAAAAGCACTACAGCCTTTGTCCACCTCCCAAAAGAACAAGGCACGGCACCATCATGGCACCATGGCACCATGCATACATGGCCTTATCGCGCCATGGCACTATCGCAGTGGGGCCATGTATGCATAGAGTTTCCCATGGCCTGAAAAAAGTAGGAAGCGGCGGAAATGTGAACGCGGTATTTTCAGACACCCTGAAACTCTCCTGAATGTGCTAAAAAGTAAACTCGGGTATTAAAACGCCTGAACAAGTGTACAAAAAAGCACCAGAACAAGTTTGTTGCCTGCGCCGAAAAAGATGTTTATTTCCTGCCTCTGTCGTGCGACAAGTGTTACGTCGGCCAAACTGGGTGCTGTTTGAATAATAGACTGGGGCAGCACCACTACAGCGTTTCAAAAACGTTCAGTGCTCACCTCACGCAACACTGTCACGACTGCGTCAGCAAATGCCAACCGCTCCTGGACCAGAGCACTGCGATACGGGAGCACGCAAACCAAATTATGCGATAAATTTTAGAGGGCACGAAAAAAAGTTAGGAAACGAATGCGTAAGCACCCCTGCTAGCTCTCTCAGACAAGGAGTGTCGATTTTTGGAGCAGAGTACCTCACCTTGTTGATTAATGTTCGGTTTTTAAACAGCTCTTGCTGTTTTTAAAATGGTTTGTTTGTTGCACTTCTTTCCCCGTAAACAGATTAATGCGGAAAGAAAACGTCAAGTCATTACGATGCAAAGCTTACGCCCTCTCAAGTGTTTACATGCAAATTTAGTACTTCTTTGCTTTTCCTTTTCGTTGTTTTTTCCCTATGCGTGCATAAACACCACAGGCATATGCAATAAAGGTGCGTTCTCAGTAAGCACTGTTTGCGCCCTCTTCCTTTCGTCTCGTGTTGTTTGCGCTGCTACTATAAATATTTGTTTCATCTGGATTTCGTTTCGTTTGCTTATTCCCCTGGTACCCACTGGCACATTTTTGAGATCTTACAGCATCCTTATCTTTCATGCAATTCCAACTGCCACCTCAATTCTCCTTTTTGCCCCCTGCAAAATGAGGGAACAGACATTACAAAGGCCGTGTTGGCACTACACAATCATTCTGTATTAG
Source organism: Haemaphysalis longicornis (assembly GCF_048455015.1). Classification (NCBI taxonomy): domain Eukaryota; kingdom Metazoa; phylum Arthropoda; class Arachnida; order Ixodida; family Ixodidae; genus Haemaphysalis; species Haemaphysalis longicornis. The sequence goes on from NW_027526233.1 coordinate 1,387,081, forward strand.
TAACCCTGTGACCTCAATCAATAATCAGTAAATCGTCCTTCTTTCATCTGCACCCCACTCCCACACAAGCTTTCTTCCCAATTTCTTTTTATGAATAGAATAAAACAAAGGCTGTACGTTCAGAACCATCACAAACCGAAATGTGAAAATAAATGTTTTCATCGCTGCTATCACTAACAGTTTTCTATTTTGTGTCTGCAATGCCTTCGGCCTCTTGTCCCCGTAATATATGTTCTGAATTCTGGGAGGCGCTGTGAGCTACTTCTCAGACATTTACTGCCTCCCATGAATCGGCATCATTGTTTTGCATGAGGGTCGCGATCATAATCCATATCCTTTTGCCCCTTTTCATGTTAGAAGTGGCCTTATACCCGCGCCACACGTACACAAAAAAGACATTCAGTGCTTAGGGCTTTAATTTTTATTGCCATTAATTCGCTGCTGCACACAGAAACCTAAAGCCATTCGCTCTTATGTCATTTTTGGTTGAGGAGTTCCCCACAACTCGTTCGCCTTCACGAACACCTTAATCTGCCTACTCCCTAATGACTACTTTTGCAAGTATGAGATTACTATCCTGCGGCTAAGCCACTCCTTGCATTAATTGAAAGATGCCTAAAACACGCTAATGGCACCTGACATCCTGTCCTTCACTGCAGTTCTGCAGTTGATATCATGCATTGCTAGGCATATTTTTTCGAAGGGACGCTGAAGTATCAAACTTCTGTTTGTGTCAGTAAGGCATCGACCAGTTTGAACATACCGTATTGCCGCGCGTATTACCCGCCCCTGCGTATAATCCGCACCCTCACTTTCAGCCCGCCGGAAAAGAAAAAAAAATCTGCGCGTATTGCCCGCACATTTGATACAGGAAGGTGACAGTCACAATTCACACAGTGTCACTGCTCTCGCTAGAGCTATCCCTTGAGCCGCAGTCTTCACTGTTGTACACAAGGTCATATTCACGATGATGATGATGATTGCTATTGGTTTCCCCTTTGTATCGGGGTGATGACATGTCATCTCACCAAAAATGACTAATATACCCATGTTCTACAGTCCTGGTTTAATACTACCGCTGCTTAGGGAGGCACTAAAGCTTATTAGGTCCGAAATACTTTCTTTTCCCTGCTACAGGTGGTAACTGTCCTAGGCAATATTCCCCTCTCTGCTTTTCGTCCACCAGCATTCTAATCTTCTTTTCGTCCCCTCGACAGTCTTGAAATTAACTTCCTCTCTGATACCCTTAAGTCCTAGGGCTTCTGGAAGCCCAATATTCCCTTCATGTATTTTTGGATGGATACCCTCACATTCTAACACTATGTGCCGCATAGTTTATGTTTATTTTCCGCAGACCACACATACCCCATCATTTTGTGAATACTTCCCCACAAAACTCTTAGTTTGCAGGCAACCTGCCCTAGCCTCAAAAAGCAAAGCACTGTCCTGGGAATTATCGTAGAAAGTTTCCTTCCTGATGTTCAATTTCTCGGCCCTGTACATTTATAAAGACGTTTTAGCTTCCATTTGTCGCCTCTATTTTTCGTTTCGATCTGCCTTGACTCCTTTTTGGTTACCTTGGCTGTTTTGAATTCTCCACTGTTCTTTCCGCATTTCATCGTTAGCCTTCTAGTTTTCTTAACCACTGCGTGTCCACGCTTTTCAAGTGTAGGTACCTAAAAACCTTAGCTGCCCACCTTCGTTGATCCATTTCCCTCAACATCATCTCAAAGGATATTTTACTCTGTGCTTCTCGACGCCCAGCCCATATCTTCAAACTTCAAACGACGCCCAGCCCATATCTCCCTGAACTGCTTCGTTAGTTGTTTTTCCATGCGTGCCTGAGGCCAAACGTCCTACCGTTCTCTGGTTTACTTCAAGGCCTGATAGAACGTCTGATTTTAAGCAAAGTACAGCATTCGCAAACGTGAGAGCCGGAACCATCACTCCTTTCCACATTCCTCTTACTATTTCATATTTGTTATACCCCCACAGAGCTCTGTGCTTCATTATAGTTGCGTTTCGCTTTCCCTTAACCTTAAGTTGCTCCTCGTGAGTTCTGAAGTGATTATCCCCTTCGTTTATGCACACTCACAAATATTTATATTCCTTCACTCTAGGTAATTCGCCTTGCTGGATAGACACAACGTCAGGTGTAGCGTCATTGAAAACTATTATTCCTGATTTTTCTGCACTGAAATTTAACCCGAGGTCGGTGGCTTCCTGGCCGCTAATATTTATTAGCCGTTGCATATCGGTTTGGTTATCAGTTAAAAGACAATGTCGTCTGCGTATAACATTCCCGGAATATGCTGTTGTACCACTTCGCCTTGCAGCTAAACCCTACTTGACTTTCTTCCAGTTTCTTTTCTAACCCTGCCATGTAAAGCATGAACAGTATTGGGCTCAAAGGGCATTCCTGTTTCAGTCCCCCATCGATGTTGACCTGCTGGGCGCACTTCTGTACTTCCATGTAAGGTGTACTCTAGTGTCTTTGTAGATCGCCATAAGCAACTGTATTAACTCGTCATCCAATCCCTGGAGTTTCAGCATTCTCCACAGCCGTTCTCTGTTTACGTTGTCATGCGCCCCTTTAATGTCTAAGAACGTAATCCATGAAGGTCTATTCTGCGCTTTCGCAATTTCAATGCATTGCGTTATCACGAACAAATTGTCATCCTGTCTTGTTTAAATCGACTCTTCAGTTCCCCACGTATTTCATTTTCTTCCATTCATGCTTGAATTTCTGATTTTATAGCCTGCATTACGAATCTATACACCACTGACGTTACGGTGAGTTGTCTGTATGACGCGAAGTGCAGCTTCACAGCACAACGCGCATTGCCGTGAAGCTGCACTAAAAAAAAAACCCGAATATTGTACTTTGCCAGTGAAATTTTTGTACTTTTAATGCGAGTTATAGGCGCGAAAATACGGTACTCTTCAGCGTTTTTCCTGTCACTAAAGCAGTATTTAATTTATGAAGCCAGAAATGAGATAAAGCATGACGCGATGTCTGTGACAGCCAGAACCATTACACCAGTGACCTAAAATGAGTGTCAAATTTCTTGCAGTGTGAGTGGACGATGCGCAAATTTTTAAGGTTCATGCGCACGCACTTGCACTTGTGTCAACGTAATGTCTTTTTGTAAGGACGATCTGGCATATTTGCCACATGCATATGCAGCAAATGTGAAAAGCAAAACCACAATTCTGGTTTTGATTTTCTGAAACATGCTTAGCTTTCGCACACTCGCTACTTTGAGAATTGCCTTGCCATGCCCCTGCCAAGTTGTCAGCACCAAAAAGGGCCGGGTAAAACTGCCAGCCCCTCTCAGCGCATTAAGGGCGAGCAAGTAGGGTACCATTCAGTGCCAAAAGACGAGCCAAGATGTAAGCAGTGGATCAACACTTCCCGTGTCAGTGGAGGCCAACCGTAAGATGGTTAGCCCACACTTTCAGAGCTTTCTGACTCCTCCCTGTTGTGTTCACCTGATCATAAGAGATGTGTTGACATGAGGCCAACAGTCGGCCCATTCACCACAGTGTCAGCAAGCTGCTGGCGCACTGTCACATCGAGACGCTGACCGTCGGCAACCTCCGGGGGCTGGTGTGTGCGCGTGGATGGAACTCGCCTGTGCCGCAATCGAGGTTGCTGCGCAAAATCACACACAACCTGAGTCAAAAGTGCTTCTTGTACCTTGGTTCTATGCTTTACGCAGAATGTTTTGGTTGATTTTAGATGCCCTATAACCTTCTCTTCCGTTAGAGTGGCCTTTATTTGTCATCATGGCAGTTCACCATGAACACAAGCCTGAGCTCTACTGAAGTAAAATCAGCGAAGCGTCTTTAATATTTAACCGAAACACAGACTGCATGTGTGCTGTGTGGAGTAGCTTTAAATTCACGGACATTAATCAGCTTAACACCTTCTACATACCCACAAACCAGAGCCAGAGTCACTACAGCACAAATCATGTTTGGGCCCAGTTTTCACTTCATGATCTATTTCCAATGGCATAACAGATAACTGGTTTGGTCAGCGAAATTTACCAGCAAGCCTGAGATAGTCTAGGAAAACTTTATGCATCACAGAAAATGACAAAAATCAACAATAAAGGTGAAGAAAAAAAATACCCATTTTAAATTGCTTTTTCTTCTAAAGTATATATTCCTACTGTAACTGCTTACCCATATTTCTTAAAGGACACTGAGGCGTGCCAATTTTTAATCCAGATATTTTATAAGCATGTCTAATTCAACTGAGTGCCAACGAGTGCTTTTATCTAAAATTTCCTGTTACTCTGATTGGGTAAAAGATACTCATTCCATCTTCAATTTGCGAAAGCCCTTGCAATAAAAAGGTTTCGTAATACTTCCAGAGGGCACTCAAAATACCTACCTGTATACTTGTCGTTCATGGAAAATCAATGACAATTGTCCCCTAAAGAACATTTGCTAATAAGAATGTAACAATACAGTGGGAGCATTACCATCTATATACTTGCACAAGACACACCAAATATACAATTTTTTTAACTCTAAAAAAATTCTTGGCTAATTCTTTAAGAAAAATGAGGCAGCCACGTCTCTGATGAAGGCAAAAAGAGAGCAAGACCATGTGTTCCGAGAATTCAGCGCACGTTAGGATCGCAAGTGTTCAAAGTAAATCCAGGGCCCTATACTACAGCTTGCTTCATTGTCTGCGTGTTTCGGCGTGTTAAAAACCATATTAAATCAATTTTTCCAACAAAACTGGTTATGAACATTTCAGCATGACAACAAAGCGATAGGACTATTCCTATTACCTATGTATGTATGCACGGGTGCATGCACACATCACGCACGTGCGTGTGCACACCCACACACACATGAGGCACAGGCATGTCTGTGTACAATGTATTAAACCCTCTTCTACACTTTCAGTATTTCGGCACTTATTTTTCTCACTCCCCACACCTCCATTATTCTAACAAGAATTTAGCAAGCCGCGTTTACTCATGGCTGTGGTAAAACAATACACCCACATACTCAAGCGCAGTATACATCCCTCTACGTGCACCAGCTATATTTTTCTATGTCATTCATAATTCAGGCCCTGACTGCACCATGTGGCTATCGCAAGTGACATCAAGACACCCTAGTACGGGTTAAAGTGACCAAGTTCCCAGACACACTACAAAGATCTCCCATAAAGCAAGGCAAGGAAAAAAGAGGGCAAATGCAAAGCCCTTGAAGGTGCCTGCAAGAAATTTTCCCACGATTTCGTTCCACGTTCGGATGCAAAAAAAGTGCAGCGCTGCAAGTATGCTCTTAAATGATACCGTGGTTCATGTCTATTTTGGACTGAGAATTCCTCCCAGGCTTGTTTGAGACAAACGTACGTTATCATTTTCGAGGCTGCATGGGGTTCTTTCGGCACACGTGCAAGTTTTTCTGTTTTTTGACTCAACACTTTGGTATTGCATGATTTTTTTAACTGCTGTTTCTTGCTTTAAGATGCCAACTTGCATCTATTCAAGTGAGTGAGCAGACAGTTAAAGATGCAAACCCTTACACTGCCTCTCCCCTGCCAAGGTGGCTCCCTTTCATAGAAAAAGTGCAGCTAATTAGCAGTGGCAATACTCACTTCTGCTGGAGGGGCCAACTTGCTTTCCAACTGCAGCTTTGCCTTGTACAGCATAGCCTGCCCTGCCCTAAGACCTCTTGGGAAAAGCGCGAAAAACGACTACACGTAGAAAAGAACACCGGACGCCGCGCTACTAGCAACTGATTTTCACTTGGAAAGGACAGACATTTATAATGTGTAAAAGCGCAACCTCAGCAATGTTCTCGCACGAGTACATAGAAACAAAAAATATACAAATAAAAACAAAAAACATTGTAAAAACAGAACATGGTCACTTCACATGCGGTTTCAAAAATTCCAGTTCCGCATTCTGCAGTCTCAGTGAAGGCTGACTAACGCACACGGAACCCTCCCAGCTGATATGGTACGCTTCAATTATATCTCTTTGGGTTCTTCCCTTGTGTCTGTACATGACTGTCGCCTTATCAAAGAGAGGCCTGCAGCCATCCTTTTCGCACTCCTTACAATGCACTGCTAAGTGCGTGTAAGGTCTGCCCATCAAAGAGCTGCTCTGCTCACGTAGTCGGTTGTTGAGGCACCGACCGGTCTGCCTTCCCGCAAGCCATCGGGAGACGATAGACAACCGAGTGTGCTCTGCCCAATTGTGCTCAATTGTGTTCTGCCTTAAGATCTATGAAGTCATTCAACTCGATCATGCATCAGGATCTGCAGGAGAAAATCGTGTCAGGAAATAATTTATGCAGGACAGGCACACACTATTTCAATTATACTTGCAGATACCTCCACCTATTTCCCTTGTAATGTTACATCATCCAAAGCTCATTTGTTACGGCTTGCATCATCACGTATGGTCATCTGTCATAACACAGCTCTTCATACAGGAAAGTCCTTCACTGGGTCAGAAAACGCTTTCTTTTTTTTACAGTACTGATAAAATAGGAGACTGAGTCATCCGTATTCCCACACCTTAATATTCTGTGCCACCTTGCTGACAAGCATGATTGGTGCATAAGGTAATTTGTAGCCGCAACCGTTACTACAGTCTTGTTAGCTAATGTAAACCTCGTTCATGGCACCAAATTACTTACGATGCATGGCAACAAAAAAACAGTTCAAATGGAAACGCTATTGTTGCAAACTTATCAACGCTGTAGGCCACACACACCTCCCTTAGTTAATATTAACGTGATTGAACAAGTATCCGTCAGGCCAAACCACAGTACATATTTTTGTAGCTGCAAGCTCCGTGTCAAAATCAAGTGTCAGATGATTCCAGTAATTTTTGTGTTTGGTCTTACTCTTGATTATGACATAAAGTTATTACCAACAAACGAGTGTGCTCATAGCTCTTCTAAAAATGATATCCCTTTTTATGCCCCGCAGACTAGTGTCATGCTAAAGAAAACTCGGTTCTCTTCCATTAGGGTATGAATTTGTGTTTTAAATTACGTGGCCTTAGCTGGCGACTAACAAGCCCCGATTGTATACCGACCCCTCATTATCATACGAAAAGGAATAAAAAAATTCGGGTTCGAACCACTGTCGCCGTCGTGGATCACACTAAATGCATTTAACCGTTCGATAGGCTCATAGCATCTTTTACATACCCTTGTGCGGCTCTGTCCTGAAGTTCGGAGAAACACAGGCGGGTTGCGTACTTTTTCTCGTCTTTCTTTTAAATGACGCTTGGTTTTAAATATGAGCCTGCTCTTCCCCGACCTCTCTACCTGCCTTCCCGCTTCCCTCTGACGGCTCTGATTTTCGACAGCACGACGTGACCCTCAGGTTGCTTTGAAACGACGCCGCGCACGACAGGCGATATTATCTCGAATGCCCGTAACAAACCGGCCTACAAAAAGAATGCGAATGCATACCCGAAAACCCACAAACAAGTAAAATAAAACGAATGCGCGCTTTTTTCTTTGCCTGTGCGTCTACATGCTGTGTGCGGCACGGGTACTTAGCAGTTAACCCTATCCAAACGTTTGACAAACGCATCGAGTGGTCACTGACCACTTTCCTGCGAGCTGTCCACAGCTGTCGCCGTATCCAAATGCTGTTAGCGGCCATTCCTCGTGTGACAGGGGAACATGAAAATATTTCCACAAATGGCACTACTAGTCCTCAAATAAGAAAAAAAACGATGGCCCAAGGCAAGGCTTGAAGCTCCGGCCGCACCGAGTCACCGGCCGCGCTGCGTTGACTCACACTAATAGCCTTTTTATTCCTTTATTAATTCCGTGTTCCCCATAAAAAAAAAAAAAAAAAATCGGGGAACGAAACCCGCTCCAGCCAAGCTATGGCAGGTTTACAGCCAATAAAAAATAAATAAAAAGGAGCGACGGCCCAAAAATAGTTTTTTTTTTGTAGAAACCAATTTGTAGATGAGAAAAAAAAATGATACTTAGCACCAAACCAAACTCTCCACGCTTACAGCGCAGTAGACAATTCCATTAGGTAAGCTTTCGCGAAACACCTCCAATGTAAACGATTGTTACATCTTGTGGAGGAGCGTTGCGAAGCGGATATATCCAGTTCTCCTCGAGACTCTTTCGAAGCACCCATAGCCTAACGTGCGAGTACCGATTTCCCAGAAGTCGCCTAACTTTTGCCCTCACTGTGACGCAAATATTTCAGCAAGCCAGTATTGAGGAGTAGCGACAGGTGGCCGAACGACACGCTCGCGACTCAAGCACTTTCTAAGACGCAAGTAACACCTCATATTCGGATATATCTAGTTCTCCTCGAGCCTCATCGAAGCACCCACGGCCTAACGTGCGAGTACCGATTTCCCAGAAGTCGCCTAACTTTGCCCTCACTGTGACGCAAATATTTCAGCAAGCCAGTATTGAGGAGTAGCGACAGGTGGCCCAACGGCACGCCCGCGGCTGAAGCGCTTTCTTAGACGCAAGTTACACCTCATATTAGAGTGATGCGAAGCGGATATATCTAGTTCTCCTCGAGCCTCTTCGAAGCACCCACGGCCTAACGTGCGAGTACCGATTTCCCAGAAGTCGCCTAACTTTGCCCTCACTGTGACGCAAATATTTCAGCAAGCCAGTATTGAGGAGTAGCGACAGGTGGCCGAACGACACGCTCGCGGCCGACGCGCTTGCTAAGACGCAAGTAACTCCCATATTAACTCTATATCACATAAAGTCCAATGTAAACGATTCTTACATCTTGCGAAGGAGCGTTGCGAAGCGGATATATCCAGTTCTCCTCGAGACTGTTCGAAGCACCCACAGCCTAACGTGCGAGTACCGATTTCCCAGAAGTCGCCTAACTTTGCCCTCACTGTGACGCAAATAGCCTCCGTGCAGTCAAGTTTGCCGAGCGGGCGCAGCGCCATCTACCGCGCCTCCGCGCAACACTGGGTAGGCCGAGCCTCACCGTCCTGGCCGGCCGCCTGCTTTAGGCACTGTGCACGCGCCCTTGCAAAGGCGTCTATCAAGTGGTTAGGTGCGCTCAAGTTTGCAGAATACGCTGCAACGGCGACAGGATGGAGTGTTGTCGACCGAGAGGCTTTAAAAGAAACAAAGTGCAGAAGGAAAGCTGCCGCCTTCGCTGCCCTGCATCGTCCGAGTGGGGAAGGCTGGTCAGAGCCTCACATGCGGCACATGTTTCCGTGAAATTTTTAGAAAATATAATGGCGATGACTGCTGCTGTCAAAGTAAAGTATATCGGTTTCCTAGCTGTTAATAGTCGTGTGCTTACCATAAATTTCCCCTCTTAGCGAATACCGCGCGCATTGGCAGTATTTGCACGAAGGTTAATTGGTTTCTCTCTGCATCATGCGTGCGTCTCCGCGGCGTTTATAATGAAAATTCATGCGGCACGCAACACTCAGCCGTATTTTAATTGTAAGAGAACTAATTTGTGGCTGCAACATCTCACCCCCTTTTTGGAAAAATATGGTTGTTTTTAGACAAAGAAGGGTCATCTGAAAAAAAAGCTGTCAAAAAGCCGAAATACCTGCGTTAGCATAAGGTATAAAAGCAACGCATGTGGGATTTTCGCGCTGCAAATAAAGGCTGCTCAATAAAACAAGTCGTTTTAACGGGGCTCACAACACCAACTTCAGAGAATAATAACAAATAAACTGAGTTCATGATGATTCTAATATTTGGAGGCCCTGCTTACAAGGAAGAGATAATCTTAAATCGTTCGCGTGCATTTCCTGGCGGGCTTGCAGTGAAACCCGTGTACGTTCTGAATGTATTCATGGAAAAGCAGACGGAAGGCACGGAGATTGCAGTCTTCCCACGTCCCATTTCGCTCCTGAGGCGATACTGCTTGACCGATCGTGCACGGAGCAAGAAAACGTGCTCGCTCCGTGATCTCGGGGTGGGACGAACTGGCACCAGCGGAAACGAACTGTCAGGGGCGAGGAGCAGGACGCATTCTTGGAATGTTTGGCGATAATTCAAGCCGTGAAATTGAAAATCGTCGTCAGGCTCGTTTCCCGGCGGCAGCGGCCGCTTTCCCGACAGAGGCGAAAAGCGAAAATGCCTGCGTGTTCGACATTTCGGCGCACGTTAAAGATCCCCAGGTTGTCAAAATTAATTCCTATCCCCCCACTACGGCGTGCCTCATCGTCTGCCTGGCGTCGGCGCATTCAACCGTAAAATCAATGAACCGAAAATCGCCGCCAGTTGCTGCATAGTTCTTGATGCTTCCCACTCGCATGATCTACATTGGAGCCCGCGTAGTTAAGGTAATTATACTTGCTTTGAAGTCAAAGCTACTAGCACGTAATGCAGCGTACAGACCGCACTGCACCCAAACAATCGATCCAGTGAGCCGTAGCACCGTATTAGCGATACCACAGCGGTCTGATTTCAAGTATGCGAAAAAAACGGCTTCTTTCCAATTCTGTGAACAGCTAATAATTTGTGCGTTATAGCGGAAATAAATATTTACTGAAAAAAACTATGTGGAAACGTGAAAACGTGCGCACGAAAGGCTCCACCAGCGTTCTATTTATGCGTGGCACTGGGAAGTCAATATCGCTTGCCCGCCTCCTCCTCCTCCGTACGCGTAGTCAACAGTTCAGTCCTTCAGACTATCCTTAGCTCTGTGCGGTAGAATTACTGTAGTATGTTTTAATTAATCTAAAAGTGAAAAATTGCGTATACTACATTTCATCCGGTGCCGCCAAGCAGGTGCGCAACCGATACCCGAGCACGCTGGCGAACGGTGGCCGACCCAGTATTTCTCTTATTCCCCGATGGCGGCGCTGCGTGTCGCGGCTCAGTGTCGCCCTCTGTTCACTGCACGGTGCCTATATTGGAAGAGTGGCAAAAGCAAGGGCATTTTCAATGGGAGGCAGTGAGGCCGAAAAACTGGAAATCCGCAAGGGGCGCTGCGATCGATTACTATAGGGTAAATAGTGTAGTGGATACAGTCACCGCCTGCCACTCGTTGTCCCTGGGTTCGAATCCTGGCGTATGGCCATTTTTTTTTCTTTTTTCAAAACCCAGGAACACGAATAAAAGCAAATGCTCTGTGCTAAACACTGACTGATTTAATGCTTGTGTTGATGCTTGTGTTAATGCTTGAGTTGTGGCCGCGAAAAAATCTGCAGAAATTCACAGAATTGTCTATTAATGACTAGCGTTCTTGTGCTACTTGAGTTGAGTGTGTTCTTTGTGACCAAATACGAGTATGAGTAGCAAAAGTCGTTGGTTTATTTTATTATTTTTAAGTTTAGTTTGTTTCTTTTCTCGATTAATGCAAATTTTAGTATTCTAGGGATGAAGCGTCTTATAGCTGGCTGATAATACCTTTTTCCGAAGGTGCAAGGCGTACTGCAGAGTTGGAGCGTTTAACTATTTTTTATTAGCATTTGTGACGTTCTTTTGCGGGCTTTTTAGTTTATTATTCGGTTGTGGGAGGAAATGTATAAGATGCATATTTTTGATTTTGTGAGATAATGGGCCTCTTCGATTTTCCACTTCTGGCTCCCCGCGGGTCCGAGTTCTGGTCCGAGGATTCCCCAAAGCCATAGGGATACACGGGAAAATCGAATGTTGGACGCTTCTCGGGTAGTCCGCGGTGAGCCCGAGACTGTAAATCGAAGAGGCCCAATGTTTGTGAAAATTTTATTTTTATTTTTTTATCTTTTGTTTTTTGAAATGCTGCCCGACAAATTATCCCCATTTACGCTATTGTAACAATTAAAGCTGTTTTTTTTCGACAAATCTGCATTTTTGTGGAAATGCAGGGGTTACTTGGTCCTGGATGCGGAGGTACTCAGCAAAGAATGCTATTACATTTTGGGCATTGAGAGTCGCATAGTCTTGCTCTCGGCCAAGTGGTTTAGTGGGGCGTAAGCAGATACGAAGGTTGCACGCTTTCCCCAATTGCCAATGGCTCTATTCCCCTACCAAAGGCGCCTACTTGTAAGAGATATGGAGTATTTGACTGAACTGTTCCCAAGAAGCTTTCGCTTCTCAAAGTTGCGCTAGGAAGAAAATTCATCCTCAAGACCTCGTATGACAAGCTCTCATTCGGGATCGCCTACATTTTCTGTGGCATTCCCAATCTGCCTTCCTTCTCGCGTTGAAACAAAAATGAAGTGGAGGGAAAGGAACACTGGGCCGCGCAGCCTTTTTCGCGGCAATGGTGGCTCAGGGCACACGCACGTTCTGGCTTTTGAGCTCTTGTGACATCCCATAGCAGGCACGAGCATTTTTTTCTTCAAGGACAAATACACACAAAGCATGATGAGCTCTACCTAATGGAGGAATAGTTTTGCAGGGGTGAGGGGTCACTCTGTTTCCCGAATTTTTTGGTTTTCTCGGGTGTGGATGGAAGAATGGCACGCCCATCCTTATGACGACCCAGACTTATTTTTTTAAAATCGATGCAACAAAAGAGAGCTTAGTCTCCTACTTCCACTACAATTTGATCCGTCATCGCACAAAACATTCTTGTTAGCGGCGCCAAGATATATGCGCGAAGGAGCGCCAATGAACGAATCCGTGTTAAGAAAACATGATTGAAAAGCACATCGACGGCATAGCGAAGTTTTTATCTAAGGTTTAAATTGATTTCATTTATAAATTCGTGTTTTAATTCTGTTTAAAATTATTTCTTATTTTCTGAATCATCTTGAACCGCCCCAAGTTCTCTAAGGTTGCTTCGCGATCTCCTTCCACCTTCCGGTTACAAATGCAGTCGATCAGTCCCCTACACGTTACACCGCTGCTTGTTTCCTTAGGCCAGTGCCGGGTTCAAGCACGTGTTTCAGGAAGCTTCGCGCTTCAACGCATTTGGAGCCTCTGAAATAGGCGCGCAGCCATGAACTTCTCGCTTTTTTTGACGCCTCGCGCATTAAAAACATGCGCATAAAGTTGGCTTTGCCGTATGGCGTCTTGATGTGAGGGCATCGAGAGAGAGAGAGAGGGAAAATAGGAAGAGGAGGTGGTGGGGCGGAAATTCATAGGGCCGCCGCGACATGCAGTGCCCGCGACGTAGGGCACCGAAAAATGTATGAAAATGTAACGTAATACAGCTACGCTATGAAATGGACATATTATCCTGACCTTAAGTGTGGTTTAGGCCACTTGTTCGTGCGCCCCATGCATATGCAAAAAAAAAACAAGTTGCCCCACACCGAGATTCGAACCCACGAATGCTGATTGGAAGGCGGACGCTCTATCCACTACACTACGTCCCGTCCAGTAATCCGCAGCAGCGCCCCTAGCGGATTTCCGTATTTCTGGCTTCAATTTCCCTGTGCCGCTTTTGCCACTGTTACAATATTCTAGTTCGCTGTAATAACACGGAGGTTGTTTACATCCGGGCAGCAAGTCGTGCCGCCAGGGCAAGTTGGGTCGCTGCAGTCGGGGGCGTTGGCGCGCTGGCACGAGAATTTAAATCGTCTACGTATGCGCAAGCAAGCGAAGCAGATGAACATTGCAATTGTTGAAACGGCGAGCACTGTCTCTTTGTTAGCAGCAGAGTTTGACACCTATCGCCAAAATACACAGATTGGAACAACCCGGCCGCGCTGTCTGCCTGTGATCGCGCTGGCTGAAGTATCTATACGGGTAATTTTCGGGTAATATCTATAAGGTTAATTCTCGGAAATATAGTAGAAAATGTCAAGCTTCAGGCGTGCACCTTCTACACAAACGTGGTGGTATTCAGAAAGTTAAAGTACCAGGCATTTGGCCAAACACGCTAATCAAGACTTGGCTTCTATGGAGAATGGTGATTGTATTTTTGAGTATGGAATACCCCTAAATGTTAACTAACACGTCACCAACATTCAGCGACATGTTTTACGCTGAATTCAGCGCTATATGTGTTCCAGCATGAAGAAATCGATATAAAAACGGCAGTGTAGTCATGTATAAAGCCTATATTTCAAAAATGTAATCGATTGTTTCAAAGCACTCGCAATAACATTCGCCTAAAAAGTGTACGTACAAGCTTCAGTGTTCGGCTTTGGTTATTTATTTTAGGGAATCCGCTGCCTGGAGGACCGCACGTTACTGGTAAGTTATGATCACTTCTTGTCCGATGTGTTTATTTATTTTTAAATTGAATTCAATGCTGCTTCCGGAATAGCATCGACTGTTACGCTTCCAGGAGCCATTTTAATCTGGGCCCTTCCAATGCATCCGCCTAATACTGAGATTTTTGCAGGATGCACTTGGATCGAAAGCTGCCAAAACGGTTCAACAAATCACGGTGAGTACAGTGCCTGGTTTTAATGCCTAGTGTGCTCTAAATTTCCAGAGAAATATTTCGTTAGAAAATGATACAGATGTTAGTTGCAGTGTGTTGTAACACGTTTATTTTGAAAGCAGGATTAGAAGTCACGTTGCCTGGAGGGGTCGTAAGTGATTTTCGAAAATGGTGCATTTTGTGGGTATGATGAAATTTGAGATTTCAACACAGAAGCTTTGCATAGCTGTTGATTCTATTCGCACATATGGGAAAAAATGGTAACAATCATGCAATGACACTGTTGGTTGAACGCGAAATTTTCTCGCGAGAGATTCTTTTGGTATCGTCTTAGTTTGGACTTAATTTGGACTTAAACTCTCAGGCGTTTTCGTCTTTGAATCGTTGAGCTTTTACTTTGACTCGCACGCAGCTTGGCCTTTTGATCGCGGAACATTTGACTTTGACGTAGGCAAGCACCACAGTGTGCAACGGTGATGCGCACACTGCCGCCAGACCACTTGTCCACCATTGTTATCGCATTCCTCTACGCTAGGCCAGACAAAGCTCTTTGCTCAAGAAAGGCGTTTTCATGCTCTATATCCCTCAGCAACATGACTCAGCATCTGGCCAGCGGATTTTATTATTATCTACCAGCCTCATACGAATAGGGCTACCTGAGAACCTACCGCGTCATCAATTCGCTAGTCATGCCTCTACTTACCGTCGACCTAGCCCGACGTGCATTCCGCATTGTGCCACTCTCCCATATGTGCCGCTACATGCGAACGAGCTCTTTTTCACCAATCTTGGCCAATCTCCCTCAGTGGGTCTTCACAAACGTGCACCGTGAACGCTGCACGGTCGCCGCAAGGTACGCACACACGAGCGATAAGTGGTGGTGAAAGTTTGTTGGAACAACAGGGGAAGGGGAAGGGGTGTGGGAAGCCTCCTTAGTCCAGAAGGCCTCGTGTCTGTGCTGACTGGCGAGCCCAGGAGACCAGGGCCTGCTGGCGGGCTGGGTCCGGGCTGGTCAGCCATTTTCTTGTTTTTTTTTCAATCACCGTGTGGTCGCCCCAATCTTGGCGAATAACCCTAAGTGGGTATGCTTGGCTTGACAAGCATGCGCAGGGACTCTGTGCGGTCGTCCCGAAGCAGGCACACACGAGCGCTAGGGATTTTCTTCGTTTTGTTAACTGCCGGGCGGTCGCCGGGAAGCCCGCGCTCACGTGCCCGCACTCGGCAATTGAGTGGTTTTTTTTAACTGCGGACACAATAAAATTACGATGTGCTAAAAAGCGTCGCTGTTAAAAACCGAAGGAGCAGTGGTACGGGCTTCATGAGGGTTCCATTGACACCAAATTGTCAATCGACAACCCCTGCACAAACACTAGTGGACGTTTCTAGCTGTTGCCAGCACACCGGGGAGGGCCGTTTACCTGTTTCTGGCACCGCAAGAGGCACACAATGGCGCCAGATCGAGGCGGGGGCCGCCACGTCTTCGAGCGGACCACATTTGGAACGATTTAGACCTCCAGTGACCCCGCCAGGTGCTCGCGCTTACGCGCCGGCAAACGAGCCTTTCGAACGTCAAGGAGAATACTCCACTGGGGTTTGACAAGCTTAACAACTCCCCCACCCCAAGGAAATTACGTACCGCTGTAGTTTACGTAGAACGTACTTTGCCTAAAGAGTGGTGCCTTTTGGTATTCTCACTAGCACATGTTTTCAAAAACACAAAACCGGGAAATATGCACTCGTACTACTTAAAACGGATGTTCTTATTTTTCCGTAATTGTAAAGCGACGCTTTGTACCTCTATTCCCTAAGGGTTCTGTCGCGACTATTGGCGTCAACAGAGAACTCCCGCGAACAAATAAGTCATTGGCCCCGCCAGGAATCGAACCTGGAACCAATCGACAAACGGTGCGAGAGCTCGATGTCTTGCCGGTTGAGCTACGAACCCACGCACAGGTGGGGGAGACAAACGGCACATTCCCAGAGCACATCTGGAGATTTACCCCATGTGTTTTCGCTGAATGCCACGTGATAGCGTGCCGCGACCTCTCGCACCGCTGTGCGCTCCGCCCACTGCAAGTGCAGGGGCTGTGTGCACAGCGTGCGCATGCGCTAGGAGTAAGTAAAACGCAGTGTCTGGAGTTCCGTCCGACGACATTCGAATATCTAAGATTGGGCTAGCATCGGCCAAAGCTTCTGTCGTTGTAGTGCAGAGGATCCGTCCTAGCTTCTTGATCTCAAGGGCGGTGAAAAAGTGGGATGCCTGAAGAAGCACAGGCAGCAGCTTGTCCAGTGTAACGAAGGAGTTGTTTACTCTGTCTCCTTAAACTGCGGCAAGACTTGTATTGGCCAGGCGGGTAGATGCGTCAACGAGAGGCTCAGGGAATATAAGAACTTCGAAGGAAAGGCTCGAGGGAAAGCACGCACGCGAGGTTGTCCAAGCGCTTGAAATTGAGCGGCTTAAAAAAAACTGTATAAGCATGCCTTCTGTTGCGCTCTCGCAAAAAGAAAAGGATTATCTAGTGCTATGTATGTAACATGCTGTAGGCGAGAAGATAAGTGTTGACGTCTGGTTGTGTTGTCCGTGCTATTGGATGTGCGGTGTTCTATATGACTTTCTTTCCTAGATAAAAAATCAGTTGTAGTTCAGCCCCTTGTCCTGTCGTTTCGTGCTTCCGTGTCCCCGTCTGCGTGCGCTGGTAACCTTCTTAATATGGAAAAACATGCATAGAGTTAGTCAAGTCAAGTCAAGTCAAGTCAATGTTTATTTCCACATAGCCATTCTATATTGAGGGGCACAGACAAAAAGCCTTTTTTTCTTTTCTTTACGTTTCTTTTTATAAGGCTTGACAAGGGCCTGTGACCCGTGTACAGTTACAGCAGCGTTGTGAAAAATACATGTGTCCTAAAATTACATAAACCAGAAACAAAGCAGACCATCACAATTATAATCTCACATACAAAGACATGAACAATAGGTGTGGGAAATACATGTGCCACAAAATTACACCAGCGTAAAGGAACAAGAACAAAAATTATTCTCGATACAAAAGCCGAGGAGTGGCAAGGAAACAGGAAATATAAGAGTACATGGTTAAATCGGGGATGAATTTAGTATAACAGGAGAAAAATCTAAGCATTTGTATTCCGTAGTCCGTTCGTATATATGGTATTTTCCAAATGTCTGTACAGAGTGTGTCGTAAGTGCTTACCCGAACTGTTACAGCAGCAATGTCTCTCAAGAAAGAATCATTCTTTTTAATCCTATTATTGTGGCGCGTAAGTAATATTGAATCATATAAATTTTGCACCGGGAGTAGTTTAAGGTTGTGAAAAATTGGCCCAGTATGTGCGTCGTAACGAACATTTACAAGAGCTCTACAGCTTTTTTTTGAAGGATGTGAATTTTATTTATATTTGTCTTTGTCGTAGTACCCCATACAAGAAAACAATAGGTTAACGTAGACAGAAAAAGGGAATTATAAATCAAGATTTTTACATTTTGGGGTAGGACAGTACGCTAGCGGGATAATACACCAACCGTACGGGCAAGCCTACGGCACACACTTTGTACATGCGGATTACATGACATGCATTCATTAAATATTATGCCTAGATTTTTTACAGTTGAAACTAGTTCGGTGTTACATGTACCAAGGGTTAAGGATAATGACAGATCAACTTTTTTATTTCTGGGACGAAAAAGGACTGCTTTGGTTTTAGACACGTTTATACTTACAGAATTTGTTAAGCTCCATGAATTCAATAATGCTAGTACCTTGTTTGCCTTTGTTTCAAGTTCCGTTGCTGTGTTCTCAGAAAAATAAAGACTGATATCATCAGCGTACATAACAAAACGACAGCCTTCGTCAATATATGCGACATCAGTGACATAGATATTAAAAAATAACGGTCCAAGAATACTTCCTTGTGGTATACCCCCCCATAATGAAAGAAACGTTGATTTGGAACCATCTATTATTACTTGCTGCTTGCGGTCATTCAAATAGCTTTAAAAGCTGGAGAAATTGTCCACGAAAACCATAGTGTTCTAGCTTTTCGGCAAGGGTTCTATGATTTATTCTATCGAATGCTTTTGAATAGTCCACAAAAATCCCAAGCATGTAAGATTGTTGCTCGAAAGAGTTCAGAATTATTTCCTTTTAAAACAATAATGCACTTTCAGTGGAACGATTTTTTATAAACCCAAACTGGCAAGGTGTTATAATGGTATGTATGGTCATGAAGGCTGTCATTCGTTTGTGTATCAGTTTCTCAATGACTTTCGAAAATATCGGCAATATAGATATAGGTCTATAATTTGACATTATGTTTCTATCGCCACCCTTGAAAATTACGGATACTCTTGCTAATTGGAGTCTTTTGGGGAATTTTTTCTGTGAAAATATTTGATTTATTATGTATTCTAAAACCCGAGCTGTAGTGTCAATGATGTTTTTAATTGGTTTACTTTGCAAGCCGTTTAATTTGCAATTTGTTTAATTTATGTCGCAGCTATTGCTGTTTTTTAAAGAGAGCATTGTTTCTCGAATTTCTACAGCTGTGGTAAAATATAATAATGCACTTTCTCGTAACTTAAGCCTAAAATTAAGAAAGCGTGTACAATTTGGGTCGTGGGTGCTATTTGTAATAGATACAAAATAGTCATTAAATGTATTAGCAAGGTCTTGGCCAGCTAGTGTTTGGCAGTTCACAACTATTTCTAGTGGACCCGAATTTAGACCAGATTGCGGTTTGAGTAAAGCATTTAGGTGCTTCCCAATTATTTCAGAGCTTTGTGCTCCATCAGTGCTGAACAAATTCTCAAAATACCAATTTCTACTTTTACGCAAGAGGCTGTTTGTTTTATTTCTATGTTGTTTAAAATTTTGTAAATCTTCTGAATTTCTAGTTCTTAAAAAAAGTTGGTAAAGAGCATTTTTTTCCTTTATCGCTTTCAAGCAGTCACTAGTGATCCAGGGTTTACGTGCCTTACGAGGTTTACGTTTTGTTTTATAAGGAAAGCACTTGTCATATATGCTCTTGAAATTCTCAATAAATATTTCGTCCGCATCATCGGGATCTTCAGAACGAAAAACTGCATCCCAATTTGCATTTGACAATCCACTATAAAACTGCTGCATTGTTATATCGTTGATGTTGCGATATTCGATTACGGGCTTTTTTGATCTTTTGATTTGTAAACCAGTGCTACTCATGACAAAATAAATTGGTAGATGATCACTTATCTGAGCTCCTAGTACCCCTGAGCAAAGTGGTATGTTGTTCTCGTTAGTAATAAATTAGAGTTGAAGAGTTGAGTTGTATACGAGTAGGGTTTTTTATAACATTAGTGAAAGCATTTGCTTCTAATACAGTGAGGAGTTCGGCACGTTGTCATTTTGCTTATAAGCATTTGCTTAATTTTCTGTCCTCAGAAAATAAAAAAAAGAATACAATGCTTTGTAACTGAAGCGCCAATATTCGGACTTCTTTATTGAATATAACTATTTTACTTGTTCGATTTATCTTTTCGCAGGAATGCATCAAGGACGTGCCCCCACCGGCCTGAGCACCACGCCAAAAAAATTTGGAACAATATAACCCCATTTCGTATATGTATAAGTTGCTGGGCAGAAAAAAATAAAAGGGTAAAAGAAAAGGAAACTGCACATTTTTTATGTGGTGGGGATAGACACTACGGGCATGCATCTTTTACATTCGGCGAGCATTCGGAGCAAACGCAGTGAGAAACGCAGTTCACTGGCTGAAACAGGAGTTCAGGAGAAGTATCCGAAAGCAAATGCTGCGCAAAAAACGAAGTATCAAATTGAAATTCACTGTTTTAGTCCATATAAAGAGGCCCCAAGAAAGCGCCGAATTCACTTGCGAACGGCATCTCAACACTAGAGTGTGTATGCCATTCCTTCAAATGTTACGCTAGCGTGGAGTTCCCTAGAATAATTATTTCTTATCTACTTTCCTCTTTGTTACATGCTGTGTAGTGTTTCTCGCTTGATGGTGGTAAAATATGCCATTTAAAAAAATGTCGTCAATAAATGTACATTGCAGCAAGGTTATCTCGCGGGCTCTAGGGTGTGTTTCGCGATCTTGTAAAAGTGGTAAAAATTGCGCGCTATATCAAGCAAAGCATTGGTGAATTTCGCGATGTTTTCATTAGTTCTGGGGGCCGTTTCAAGTTCGCAAAAGGCAGCGTAAATATTTCAGCATTAGAAAAAAAGTTTGTATGGTAGCCGTTTTTAAAGGGAATATTTCGCCTATAAGAAGTGTAATTACTTAACTAGCCCCTATGTAACTCCTCTGTGCACACGAGTTATCTTTCCAGCAGCGTATGAAGATCACTCCCATGTCAACTTAACGTAGGAGCACAGATAGGCTCCCCTAACATTGAACGCAACCTCATCCCGTTAAGCAGGCGGCTTACACGGCATGAAGGCCAATGAAAGCTCTGCATCCCGCAATATTTCTACTTTCTAAACTAAACTGAGCTTAACGCAAAGAAATATACCATTCAAGACGCAATGATACTGACACGGGCTTGTTTCCTTGGCTCCTCACTACTTTAAGTATAAACATAACCGGTGGCCAACCCCACTGTTCAGGTACGCGCCCTCTGGGATAAGCGGACCCACAGGTTGGAGGAGAAAGATGAAGACGCTCGCCGATGTTGGCGTGCCTGCTCTTCCTGAGACATCATGGTGGCTTTACCTGCCATTACTATACTGTTCGTTATAGTAAATACTACTTGTGAATACATTCCCTTCGTTGCCGTATCCCAATATTAACAGTAGTGGAAATTCGTAGACAGGCACTCCTAAAAACAAAAAGCTTAATCGAACTTCTTTTTTTAATTCGCATTTTCGCACTGCGGCATATAAAGAAAAGATAAGACATTAGGTAGAATAAAGAGAACGGGTACCAGAGCACAAGTAGTCAGGAAATTGATGACCATGTACAAGTCTAAAGGTACTTTCAATGCATTCACCTGCTTCGTCCAAACAGAACAGCTCCAAGAATGGCTCGCTCTCCTGGTTGAAACATTTCCGAAAGGTATTTTCATATAGGAACAAAATACCTTGGTTTGTTTTAACGCGTTTCTAAATATTTTATTCGAAATGAAAATAATAAAAAGAATAGTATTGGTGAATGTATTGACATTACAAATGATAAAATAAACCGAACCTGCAACTCCAATTCTGGAAACATTAGCGTAACGTTTCACATTAGGTGCCTATGACGCCTATAACCTATAAGGTGCCTATAACGCAATCAAACTAGAAGAACGCACATCGAATCATATTGTGAATAAGTCGATGGGCCCATGCCTACGGGGGCTATTCAGAGTGATCGGGAGGGCTGCCACAAAACGGCTGCTCGTTTTCTATACCACGCAATGAACGCAAGTTCACGCTTAAAGTTCGAAATGTTTCATTAGTACTTTGAAGCTCGCATGTTTCTACTTCGTATTTGCCCGTATTGCGATGTTCCCAGCACGTATGTAGGCAGACCATGACGCAATTCTGTGAGCATACGGTCTCCTTAAAAAGGGGCCCGACAATCTAAAATACGAGAAAAATACAGGCACAGCTATTCTGTTGCCTATTTTTCAGTAGAAAGGGAGTGTAAATAGACATTTTTACTGCGATGAGTTCTCGCTTTGCGTCGCTAAGAATAAATGTTTTTCTGCCGCGAAGCATTAACAGAGTAGGTATTTTAACAATCTTCGGAGTGGGAAAAATTTTATATGTAAGGCCCACATTTTTCACTGCGTCACACCCGCAAGAGTTACACTTTTGCCAAGGACTACAAAGAAACATAGTTGAGCCATCAGTATGACATTCAAAGCATCCCAAAATAAAGCAATATATGAAGTGCTCTCTCAATGAAATATACGAATGTATGGAAGGCTGTTAGAGCGTAGGCGGTGGGTTGAAGAGCAAAAACAGACACATTCGGAAGCGCGAGGAAAACATTTCATACAAAGTGTTCAATGTGAACTCTAAGCAATGATTCTTAACAGTACAGAGTTCAGGGTGGCCATGTCTGCACGTAATAGTTTGCATCAACCCGGAAAACGCATAAAAAGAGAGACTTCATAGAGTTGACCCGTGAGGCGGACATTTGTTTTTATTGCATAAGCACGTAAGAAGGCAGGATTTTTTTCTACACAGTCGGCATCCCCGCATATAGTAATCAGAGGAAATCAATTTTTTGATAACCAAGTAGTATTCAGACTTCATCTGATACAACTTTTAGGCCTCAACAAACCTATACAACGAATTGATCTTCGCAGCGCACAGATTACGGGACTAAGGTACGACCGTCCTAACGATCAGTCGCATGCCAATCGCATACGGTAGTCGTGCATGTCATTCACTTTATCTTTTCCCTTCTCCACTTTTCCGAGCAGGGGCTTTCTTTTAACGTTCTCCGCTCTACTGCTAAAATAAATATTTCAGTATGCCGTAACAGCAAAACGTAGAGTTGTTTTACGACTCAATAAACGTGATACATGCAATGTGCTCCGATTGCCACTTCGTCATTGAAACGTTCAGCGAGGCAATCATATTTGTTTCTTCTTTTTTCGTTCGTAGTTTAAAGAATAAAACATTAGTATCTTCAATGACATGCTAACTAAAGGGGCAGAAAAACACGGGATAAAGAGAACTACACAGGACAAGCGCTTACTAACAACTGAGTTTAATGAAACCAAAAGCGGAAAATATCGACACATCGCACCCTTGTGGCGCATCATACACGCACAAACTCACGTAATTCAACAACAATCGGGAAGAAATCAGCAATCACATGCACCGCAACAATTGGCCGATGATCCGCGCGAATGTTGGCAGATCGATAGCAGCAGCACCGAACAGTGCGAAACCAAGAAAAATGGCGCCTTTTTACTGAAAGCTATCTTCAAGATAGGCTTATTCCTAATTATGGAGGGTGACGGATCGGACGCTGACACAAGTTAGTAAGCGCTTGTTAGTAAGTGCTTGTCCTGTTTAGTTCTTCTCTTTTTCCCGCGTTTTTTCTGCGCTTTTAGTTAGCATGTCTCTCTACCAACTTGCCACTTCTCGGTGCTCCGAATCTTCAACGGCGTCAGACGAAGATTTTATGAGAAAATTTCCCCAAAAAAGAATGCCACGCATTCCTTCAGAAACTTGGGAGGTGCGCGAAAGCTGAATGAGCGTCCAACCTACATTTAAAGTGCATCATAAATTCTTTTAAAGCCCCAAAGCGCAAATAAAGAAACAACACATGCGATGCTTTCGCGCACACAGTACACCAATCTGGTTTCACAAAAGTTCCTCATAGTAAGAGGAACTTTTTGCAAAAAAAGTTTGTGTTATCAAAACGTACCTCACCATCTACTTCAGTTTTACATAATGTGAAACAAAAGCCCAGATAGTTATGTGTCAGAACCGCTATTTCTTATAATGTTGCTGTTCATTTATGTGAAAGATGTTCCTTATAACTGTACCGTTTCGGTTAAATAGCCTGTTGTACGTAGCTTACTTTGACACTTTATGTAGCAGACGTAGCAGCGGACAGAATGACATATATAAAAAAACTTGGATGTGTATGTCACCCGGTACATGCCTAAATCCTTATCGTAGGTTAACCGAAATCTATTTTTATACTCGTGCGAAATATTTCAGTAATATGAACATATATAAATAATGTGTCATATGTGTGCATGTCGTAACCTGTGCTTCACTGCCAATAACGCTAAAAACATTGCAATACAGGTAAAAATACAGGTAAAACTGGATGTAACGAACCTCTGTGTAATAAATTCCTGGATTTAACAAAGTTTTTCAATTCGCCATTGGCAACCCCATTGAAAGCCATGTCTTCGCGACCTCTGTGTAACGAAGGCGTCGCGACGGCTAACCTGGATGTAACGAATTAGCTACGCTGATGAGCCGTTGTTCGTTGCACTTTTTCGGAAAAATTGGCTGGCTAAATGTCCTAATTTAGCGAACTTCTTCCGCACCGCGAACTACCGTGCGCTTCCACGTGTAAATGCGGTGTCGGTTAAGTGTTTGGCCTGCCTTTCGGCGTGTTGTCACGCGTCTCAACTGCTACCTGTGGTGTCCATTCGTGGGTGATGAGTTCTGCTGCCACAAAACGAAAAGTTCTCTCTTATCGAGACAGGCTCGCAATTTTAAATCCCGTCTCCACCGGCGAGAAAGAAGAACGCCGCCGCTCAGTGCCAGCATCCAGCTAGCACACTTTCCAAACTTTCGAGTCGGAAAAGAGCACCAAGTTCACGAAAAAGTGTCCTTTCAGCATCAATTTGGTCCTTGAAACGGGTTCAGGCACCGAAAGTGTGAAAAGTTATGCTTAAGTTATGTTTATGAATGCGGGGGTAAGTGACCGTGCTTCTTTGAAGTGACTTGTAGGAAATTTGCACGCGCAAATCACGCAGTTTTTCACCATGAAATCAATCCTTGAGCGGTGAGTTCACCATCACTAATGTCTAGCGTTTTGGTTTCCTTTTTCTTTCATTCACGTGAACCTTAACTCAAAACCTGCATGTGGCGAAACCCTGGATGTAGGGACAAATTGTGAATGTTTTCAGCTTCTTTATGTCCCGGCTTAACAGTATACAGCCTCATCGAAGGACGGAGGTACCATGCCTAAACTTAGGACAACAGAGTCTTACAGAGAAGTTTTTCGCAGTATTCTTCACATGGGAAGAAAAAAACTTTGAATTACAATATCGTGGAACTAAAACATACAGCACGCGTAACAACTTGGAGATAAAAGGCGTGCATGCCTCTGCCGAAGAGTCATTGGTTGACGTAATGGCAACGATTTCTACTACGTTAAAAGCTAGGCTGTGTACACACGACATCGATACGATTCACCGCGTTCCAAGAAAACATGTTGTGAAATTCATCTCGAGGACGAAAAGAGATGAAATTCTACTGAAGGCACGTAAGCAGAGGCTCTTGGCATCTACGCTCGGGTACAAAAGCAACGAGCCAGTGTATGTGAACGGACATTTGTGCCCAGAGAATAAGGTGCTGCTCGGTAAGGCGGTGCGGAAAAAACGAGAAATGATTTGGAAATTTGCTTGGGTCTCCCAAGGCAAAATCTTGATGAGGAAGACCGAGAATTCTCGAATTCTGCACATAGCGACTGAGGAGAACCTGTCTAAAGTAAACTTAATGCCTGCTACTTCTTTATGGTACCACTTCTAGATTCATATGGCCTTTAGTTGTAGCCAGGTCAACGGAGAGTTTTTCAAGCATTCACATTTTTCCGTTGTTCACTGTAATATTCGAAGTCTGCGGAAAAACGAGAACTTGCTGTTAAGTTTTCTGAGCAGGCACGAGTTTGGTTTCGATGTTGTTGCTTCATCCAAAACATGGTTAAAGAACGTCCAGCAGATTTCTTTCCACGGGTATAATTTCCTGTCACCTTGTAGGGATACATCATCGCGTGGTGGTGGAGCAGCACTTTTTATCAAGTCTTCCGTGCGGTATAACGCTAGACAAGATATATGGATTATTGACGATGTCTCAGAAACGATATTTGTAACACTGACATCTGGAACAGTTACAGGCGTCGTCTATCGACCTCCTAATTCTAGCGTACCGCTCTTCCTTGACAGAATGGAAAATCTTCTAAACGTTTTAAGCTACGGCAATAAGCATCCCGTACTACTTACAGGTGACTTTAACATTGACACCTCAGCGGGACAAAACGTTGATTATACATTACTTCTGCAGTCATGCAGTTTTCATAACCTGATTAATGTGCCTACCAGAATCACAAAAACTACCGCCACGAGCATTGACATATTTTGAGTAACATGGACTCAGCCTTTGCCGGCGTTTACAATGAATGCATGAGCAACCATTCCCCTGCGTTTGCTTTGCTTCGCACTGATAGGGCTGCTCCCGATAACAAGAAACCTACTATGAATGCGAGGATCAATTAGGCCCAGCTGTGCAGTAAGCTTCAAAACACCCACTACCATGACATCTTGTCTGAATAAGTGCATACAGAGTTTTTTAACTTAGTTAGTTCTTTATCGTCCATAATTTGCAGCTGCACAACCCACCATAGCTATATTTACGAGCAACCGCTCTGCTATTGGATGACAAATCCCTTACTGAACGCCATAAAAGAACGAAACGCTAGGTATCGTAAATGGAAGCTACATAAACAGAACGACTTCTACGCGCAGGAATTCCGACTCGCTAGGAACAAAGTGGTCGATATGATAAGGAAAAGAAAGAAAGAATACTATACTTCACAGGTGCAGCAAGCGCAAGGCAATGCTAAAAAAATGTCGGATGTTATCAATAACGTTGTAGGCAAACCCACTAAAACATCTGTCATTCCAGACTCAGTTGATACTAGTACCGTAAAAAAATTTAGTTCATACTTTACTACCATAGGGTCGCACTTAGCTAGCCAGGTTCCTTCGATGCAATGGGATGCAAGCGGCAACACGATGATATGCTCCTTTACAATTGACAAAATTGACTATCCTCATATTCTGAACTTTATATCAATGCTGACAGACAGGAAAGTCGCCGGTCATGATGGTGTCACCGTTCGTGTTCTGACGGAGACTATTGATGTACTTAGGCCCCAATTACTTCGTCTATTTATTTATTTTAATTATGCCATAATTAAAGGGGTATACCCTGACAACCTAAAACTAGCAAGAGTGTCACCAATTTTCAGAAGCGGTGATCGTAATGAACCTCGAAGTTATCGGCCAATACCAGTCTTGAGCGTTATAAACACTGTGTTTGAAAAACTTATCTCTGTTCGTCTACGAAAATACATAGAACATAATAACATCATAACGTCGGCACAACGTGGATTTACTACAAACAGGTCCACGCCCTCTGCCGTAATGGCGTTAAGTCGATATATCCCATACAAAAATATTGTATGGTCGGCTATACAAAATCCTTTTTATGGTCGTCTTTACCTATTTGGCCCAATAATCTTTAGATTTTTCTATGGCTGTCTTTAGCGATTCGTATCGCCTGATTTGTGGCGGGGATTTCAATTTGAACATGTTAGAAGATAACAGTGCTGTCCGCGAATTTACTACTAGAATTCATTCTTTTGCTTTCGTCAATCCCATTAAAACACCTACAAGGATTACAAGCTCTAGTTCAACATTGCTGGATATTTTCGTCATAAACTCAGAAATATTCATTCGCAGCACTGGAACCGTCACATGTGACATTAGCGATCACTGCCCAGTTTTTATTATGTACCAGAGTGATGCGCCACAAAAACGGGACCAATTTGATCCGGTTATTTTTCAATCCGTTACTGAGCATAACCTTCAGTTATTCAAATCTGACATAATGTCTGAGAATTCGTCTTCTGTATTGATCGAAACTCATGTTGAAATGGTTTACAACAAATTCCTAGACATTTTTGCAACCACTTACGCTAAATACTTTCCATTTAATATTTACAAACAATCAGGGAAAATCAGAAAGCCATGGATTACCGGGGAGGATCATATTCGTATGATAAAAGAAAAAATAAGATGTATCATTCTTTTCTGCGAACGCGTTCAGAATTAACACTGAAGGAATTTAAGAAAACGCGCAATCGACTCAATGCGGAACTGAGACGGGCAAAAATAGGGTACTATGAGCACTTGTTCGCTGACATCAACCAAAGGAGCCCTGACGCGACACGGAAACTCATAAACAGTGTTCTTGGACGGGATAAAGGCAGCCCGTCCCCCAAAATGTTAAGTGTAGGCTGTCGTAAGCTCAATGGCACTGCGCTCGCTGAATATTTTAATCAATACCTAGTAAATATTGTTCCCTATGATAATAGCCCTGTTTCATTTGCTGACCGTCATAGTTCTAACGATAGCATATTTCTGATGCCAACAGATGAGAATTAAGTTTAGAACACCTTTATGAGCCTTTCGAACAGCAAAGCATTGGATACAGACGACTTACAAATAAAACCAATTAAATATGTTTTGCAATATATCACCCATCCCCTGGCTCACATTTTTAATCTATCGCTCTCAACAGGAAAATTCCCAACTAAAATGAAACGAGCAAGGGTGGTGACAAAGGTGGTGACAGAAATTCTGCATCTAATTATAGACCCATATCAGTGCTTCCTATTTTTTCTAAGGGACTGTAAAAAGTTATATATGCCCGTGTAACAAAATATTTTCACATGAAAAACATTATATCCAACTCACAGTTTGGTTTCCGAAAGGGCAGGTCTAGCGACACAGCCTTATTAGCGATTAAGGAAAGCATTTTACAGGGTATCAACTACAATATGTTCACAATTGGTGTTTTTATTGATTTCAGTAAAGCTTTTGACTGCTTGAATCACAAACTTTTGCTAAACAAGCTCTCCTCGTATGGAATTCGTGGTATACCATTACCATTACTCGAATCATATTTAAGCAACCGAACCCAATCTGTTTATATAAATAACCATAAATCAACTTTTTTGCCGATAACTTCCGGCGTACCCCAGGGAAGTGTTTGGGTCCGTTGCTATTCATCACTTATATAAACGACATGGTAAATATTGGTGAAGGGGTAAAATATGTGATGTATGCGGACGACAGTACTTTCTTCTTTATTGGACCCGATATACATGACCTAATCCACAGATGCAATTTAGTACTAAAGGAATTAACAACTTGGTCAAAGTTAAATAAATTAAACATTAACCCTGTAAAAACCAAAGCTATAATTTTCTGTGCTAAGAATAAAAAAGTTAGCTCGCATCAAACCATATACATCGACGACCAACCTGTAGAAATTGTTAAAGCACACAAAATTCTTGGTGTCTATTTTACTTGCAATCTGAGCTGAGAAAACCATGTCGACTATCTCTGTAGGAAACTCTCGGCTGTTTGTGGTGCTCTTTCTAGATCCCGTTTGTTAATTCCACTAAAGGTTAAACTTCAGATTTATTATGCGTTATTTTATTCCCAACTAAATTACTGCTGCACCACGACAACAAAGACTAACATAACGAAACTTTTCCGCCTCCAGAAGAAAATGATTCGACTGATTGCAAATATCGAACGTCTCCATACAACACAGGATGCATTTAAAATACATAACATAATCAAAATAGAACACATTTATGAATTTCGCCTTATACAGACGTATTGTTTTTCTTCAGCTAGCATCAGACATTTCTTAACCTCCCTTGCCGATCTACAATATCACAGTGCAAATATACAAACACGTAGGCATGAGGTCTGGAATATACCTTATTTTCGTACCAATTATAAATTACAAATGTTGGCCCATAATCTTCCATCTGTTTTGAATAAACATCATAATAGAGCCAACTTCACATACAAAGAAGTCCATAAATATTTCTCACAGCTATGACGATGATGACGTTGAGACGTTGATGACAATGACACTGTTTTGAATAATAATATGCTCACATATCTTGATCTATGATAAGGCTGTTTTGGCTATATATTTTGATTGTTGCAAATGATATTCAAGGTATGAAATATTGTATGTTGTTGTCTCCTGTCTGTTTTATTATGAAACATTGTGAACCTTTGTATCAAGGTGTAATGTATATGTGTTGGTTGTACGCTTGTTCTTTCATTAATTTCAATGTAAGCTTGTGTTTGTTTTTTTGTTCGATCATGCTTGTCGCTGCACCTTGCCAAATTCAGGTGCAAGAACCTTTGTCAAGCTGCTGCGTGGCGGCTTTTTGTCCTTGCCCTAGCATTCGTGTTGTTCTTTGTTAAGAATGCTGAATAAATGAATTGAATTGAATTGAATTCGAATGGGTGTCTTTAGCTTCTTCTATAACCGGTTCTGCGGCTGTCTTTAGCTTCTTCTGTAGCCGGTTTTATGGTTGTCTTTAGCTATTCGTATCGACGTTCCTATAGGTGTATTTAGCGTCTTGTATAGCCGCTTCTGAGTTGTATTTAGATATTCGTATCGACATTCCTATGGGTGTCTTTAGCTTCTTCTATAGCCGGTTCTATGGCTGTCTTTAGCTCTTCTTTCGATATCGCTATGGCTGTAGAAGAATCTAAAGACACCCATAGGAATGTCGACAGGAATTGCTAAACACAGCCACAGAAATGTCTAAAGATAATTGGGCCAAATAGCTAATGACAACCATAAGAAGGTTTTTCGATAGCCGACTATACAATATTTTTGCATGGGCTGCAGCCAGAAGAGAATCACTACTTGAAACACCGCGATAGCAGCAGCCGCTGAGAAATTAAGCACGCTGCCATGCCGGCATAGAGCCTTGCAGATCTCTAGAACTTCTCCTGTTGCACTTATGTTGTGTGCCTAGCTGCATTCTGTAATATATGCTCCGTGAACACTTCAGCGATATAGAGGGATTGCGAGGTTCCGATTGCAAACACTTCGCCAGTTTTCATCACAAAAGGCTTAAACACACGCAGTCAAGGAAAGCAAAACCAAGGGGCTTATTCATTCCATTAATTACATAAAGGGCTATTATCTACGCTACTTCACCACCAGTAAACAGTTGTTCACATACGGCGATCGAAAAACACAGCAGACGCATTCCAACACTCTGGCTCACGCTTAAGTGACTCGCTCGACAGCCACACTACGCGGCACATTCCCCACGAACGCCCGCCGAGACATAAATACCTACAGGTGCTGGGTAGTCCACAGAAAAGGGAGCACTCAGAAGTCGTTCATTACACTCAGTACTCAACGCACACAGCTGCAAGTACGGTGGCTAAAATGGAAATGCATTCTCAATAAAACAATGAAGACGGTCGCACACATTTCAATGATAAAAAAACGTTTTTCCAAGTTCACTCAATTAGTTCCTTCTAAGTTTCTCAGTTCGCGAAAAAAGAATTATTTTTGTCACATCACCGCTGCCAAATCTTCACTTCCGTGTACGTTGCAATGCCCATGTAGTGCAGGGTAGTTTAGAAAAGTATTCGTGAACACCAAAAAAAGTCCTACATTTCTCGCACTATAGAGTCTCTTCAGTTCATAAGATCACTCACCCTGGAGTTTTG
Organism: Haemaphysalis longicornis; assembly: GCF_048455015.1. NCBI lineage: Eukaryota > Metazoa > Arthropoda > Arachnida > Ixodida > Ixodidae > Haemaphysalis > Haemaphysalis longicornis. Next base: position 1,418,424 of record NW_027526233.1, read on the forward strand.
CGTACGATGAAATTCCTGTCACAGTATTGCAGGTATCCATATTCGCATGACTTGAAGTTGATGTTGAATTATTCGTAACACTGTCACCGTAAACACCCAAATTTACGATACCGAAAAGCGATTCATTTGCTTGGCGTCACACCATCTACACGAGCACATTGCCGTCGAGTCGTAAATTCCCAGCACCAGGCAACATGTGCCATGCCCGCGCACATGAGCAAGGAGACGAAATGTGGCTGACTGAGTACATCCAGGTATAAGCAGGTCCATCGCGATAGCAAATAGTGCGGAGATACGTGCCCATCTTTCGGTCTTTTTTTAACTTGTACGCTGGTAATTATTTTTTTGGTAAATACAAGATCGCTTAACGTTTTGTTTTCTTCATACGAAAAAGTTGTATCTGTTCTCAGCACTCAGGGAAAATCGTCTGTCACTAGCATTGCTACGGGCAGGAATACTAACACAGCGCGCGTCGCACGACCGTGTCCTTCGGTACCCATCGCCAAAACCAGTATGCCAAACAAACAACAGAAAATAAAACAGGAAGCAGGGGTGTCCCCTCTACCTTTGCATCGCTTCCCAGAATTTCCTCACCGCGCCTCGTTCGGTCCGGCGTGTGTCGCTCTCCCGCTTTCTCAATGACTAATCTGAAAGTGGGCTCCGCGGGAGAAAGAATGCGGTACTTCGCAGCTTCCACCATATTTCGGAGAGAGCGTACCGTGGGCCGCGAAAGTTTTTTCCCATCTGCTTCGACGCTGTGAGGGCCGTTTTCAGAGAAGCCCGCTTTTTCACTTGACCGCGTCTTCGAAGGGCCGCAGAGGAAGAATTCTCCTAAATTATAGGACTTTCGGTCAACGTTCATTTGCAAGCTTTGCCGACGCGCAGTATCCAAAATTGCAACCTGAATTTCAGCATTAATCAGTAGCTTCCTTTATTTGTACTTTCCTGTATTGGTGGTACAATAAGTACCTAACCTTAGTGAACAAATACGCTCATATAACCGGCCGATCAACCTCATCATCGTTATCCAATCTGTGTTGTAGATGTAGCTAGGTCGTGCGATCGTGCGATCTTTACATCACCAATCACTTTCATTGCCTTCTCAAACAACAAACCCTGAGGAAAAATCCCAAACCCACCTTCTTTGTCGGACGGGACGACGTACAAGCTGTGGTGTTTCAAATACCCCACGACGCCTTTAACAGGCAACCGGTGACGCACAGGTTCACGATGCAACAGAACGTCAACGCCTTCTGAGATACACCTGTCCCTCTCACTTTCAAATGCCGCACTAGCCACTCTCCGCACAAGCGTTAGCAGCTTAGGTCCGGACAACACAGGTTCCAACGAAAACTTTGGTCCGAGGCGTCGAACGTGGTCAGGTAGCGTAATGTCCTCCGAAATGTGGATGGCACTACTTGAGGCTTGCGTCTTCTTAGGGCGATTCATGCGGAGTAAGGCGAGAGACGACATCCAGAGGCTTTCCTCAGTCCACCTATCTGCAGTCCACCTATGTTTCCTGGAACGGCGAAACCTTCATAAAAAAGAGGGTGTCGTTTTGTCTTAAAAAGAAGGTGCCTTAAAAAAGAAAATAGTCTTTTTGTTGCTCCAGCGCTGAGCGATCTTTTTCTGGGCCATGTCGACCGGGTGCTGGCGGTTAGATTGATGTCAACAGATGTTGTCAAAGTGCCGATTTTCGTAGGTGATTTTTTGGTTGTCCTTCATAAGGGTGCGTCTAGCACTGAAAACGATGTGGGGTCAACACTGGCAGTTTTCGAAGATTGCGTGAATCCGCTTCAGGTAACGCACGAAGTGCAAGAGGGTAAGGCTCTGCAGTTCTTGGACATGAGCCGCCTGTTTTCGGACAATGAGGTTTGCTGGAGTTACGCACCCCGCAGCCAGAAGCCCCTGCTGCCTTATAACTCCGCGCACACCAAACTGGCGAAACGCTCAGTAGCGACGATGTGCTTCACCAATGCCCTCAATATGTCCTGTGTCTATCACGTGCAAAGCGCGGTGGAGGCACAGGTGTCTCGGCTGAGACGGTCAGGGTATCCTGAACACGTCATTGTGGTAGTCGTCGAGGCTGTCCGCAGGAGTGAGAAGCAGGCAAACAAAGCAACAGAAACCAGTGCGCATGACGGCAATGAGCGCCGTAAGGCGGCGGTTATACCGTATTTGCACGGTATCCCACATCGCTTAAAGAAAATAGGGCACAGAACTAGCGTTCGGGTTGTAATATCCGCTGCACTCAAGCTGGCGAGGCTTTGCAGAGACACATGTCCTGTACAGAAAGAAAATACTTGATGTAGCATTGAGCACCAAAACAAGTACGTAGAAACCCATAGAGGGGTTGTATACCGTGTTCCGTTGGCCTGTGGAAGGGCAGTAGGACAGACGGCACGGTGTGTCAACTACAGGTTACGCGAACATCAGAATAACGTACAGAAAAGAAAGGATGGGGACCTGTCAACTCACTGCGGTGAATTCCCCCAGTAGAGCCGTACTTTCTAAACTCTGTGATATTGTTTCATGACTCTGATCAGCGCACGCGTGAGATAGTGGATGCAGCTGAAATGAAACTAGGCGATTTCCAATGTGTCAGTACAACATCGGTAGCCCTGACAGATAAGGAGGCAGCGTTTGTAAAAAAGAACTGGTCATTGTAATGGCTGGCACATGTGGGACAGCACAAAGTTATTTCGTTATTGTAATCTTTGTATAATCGCGACCTTTTCTATATCTCTTGCCTTTTTGCCGGCATATATTTCCCCGAGATTCAGTAAAATTAAGTTAGAAGTAGCGCTTGTCCTGGTCTTCTGTGTACGTGTGATTTTGTGCGCTTAAGATGAACGTTATGGAATACCAACTAGCCCGAACGCAAGCCCTTCTCGAAGTTCTAGTAATCACCTCCTTCAAAAATTTTGTTACAGCGATCAGTATTAGTGGAGTTATTGCAAATAAAAACATGGCGCTTTCGCTTACGCCGTGGCTTACCCTCGTTCCGTCCAACTCCTCGCCACGAGCGAGCGTGACTGCACATATGATGGCTTGCTTCTGCTGCTGCGACATTTTGCGCCGTAACATCGCTTTGGATCGGAGCCTTCTGACTTCCTGCGTTCCCTTCACGCCGTTTTTTTATCATTCTGCTTATAAATTCTTCACTCAGCTCACGGCTGGAAAAGCTGACGGAGGAGATGGGGCGCTTCCACACCAAAAGAGAACGACCCTCTCACCCGCGCTTTCGCGGCGACGACATGTCATGGCACATAAGGGAGTCTAAAATATGTGAGAGAATGACTAAAGAATCGCCTCAAGATTTGTTTTAGTGAGCATGTACATACATTGGGACGTCGCTTTATATATTGTTTAATTTAACTACACAGGGTAAAATAACTGAACAAAGATCAATTTTTAAACGTTGAAATATTACGTTTTAAATCAATTGTACTACGTTTCCTTCTGCTTGCTTTCTCCTGCGTGAATTAAAAGTTCATCTATTAAGGCAAACACTACAATTTTTAAACCCAAAAAGTAACTCAAAGAAGCCTAAGCACTTATCATGAGATTTGAATGAGCGAGGAACATTTTGCAGTTGGGCGCTTCTGAGTGATCACCGAAAATTCGCGCTGCGATTACAGTTTTAGACTTTTTGTGGCGGACTTGCCGTTTTGAAAACGGGCGCGGGCTACTTTTCAGACTTTTACGCGCGAGTTATTTTTTCCGTCTTTTTTCGTAAGCGAACTGGATGTGGACCGGAATTGTTCTGGTGGCTTTGCTTCGAGTGTGGCACATTCTTATCAGCGCTTGCGGTCCGCGACGTCCACGGAAAGATTCACTCCTACGACGTCGTTTTTGGTCCCGATGTCTGCGTCACACAGCGGGCGGAGGTTTACAATGAGCAGTGGAACGACGTATAATGCACTGCAAAGAAGTGTGGTTGGCTGGGACTCTTGGCAGCAGAATGCCGAGTGACCGCTGTTCAACGCGTTGTTGCCAGGTGCGCGTGGCTGCAGGTGCAGCCCAGAAGTCCCTGGGCCTTAGCATTTTCCCCATCGGGATTTGGCTAATACACGTCTGTGGGTATACGCGTGCTGCTGGTTGTAGCTAATAAGCACCTTACCTGCATGAGAACTTAGTTTGGTTACGTTGACGTTGAAGCACCCTTGGGAACCGTCCGCACGTTGCATATACAGACGCCAACTCGTATCCAGGCGGGCAGCACAAAGATGCAACCACCACCACCAAACCAGCCCTTTTAGCCTGTGCTTCAATTGATACAACATCCACGCAGATTGCTGAGGAACAGGCGATCGCACTCGCACTCAGGTGGCCCCACCAACTTTCTGCCACCTTTCGCAGCATCAGCCCAATGTACATTGACGGGCAAAAATTTTTCCCATCAGAAAGCCTTCTCACTCTCCTCCCCGGCCTCTAAAGAGCAAGCAGAGTCTACACCATTGGTCATATTTCAGGACTATCTACTCGACCGACATTTCTCTCAACCTCACTCCAAGCTGTCCGAATCAGGGGGAACTACTCTTCGTCGCATACAAACGAATACATCCATCCTTCCGATTCGCTTACACCACATGTTTCCCACTTAATTTCCCGCCGAATGCACTTCTTGTTGTAAGCCTGGCCCACTAGCCCACATTTTATTAGAGTGTGCGCATAACCTCGACCTCCCACCATTTCCTTCCCATCTCCCCCTCCATGAACTGTGGGAGAGCCTGATTACCGGAGACCACCTGGACGTCCAGCATATTCTGACATCTAGGGCATCGTTCGCCCGGTCATCACTTGGATTCCCGGGCTAGGCAACCACACCTACTTTATGGCTCAGTAAAGTTTCATACTACTAGTACTGCTACACCTTTGATTTGCCCGATTGGCCGTACGCTTCTGACGGCAGTTCCCATCATCATTGGCAAATTCTCTCGAATGGGTAATTCAGTCATTTATTCATTTATTAATACTGTTAGCCCAGAAGTAGGCCGTTACAGCGTGGAAGTACAAATATTTATTTGCAAAAAAAAGTACATTTACATGACAGGTCATAAAAAAATTTCTCTGTATTATTACGAGCAGCAGCTCGATTTCAGCATGACCGAAAAAATGGAATACACATGCAATGCAATGTACGCGCGCAGAACAGTGCATGATGCATTTGAGGTGGCACTTTTGCACAGCTCAGGAAATTTGAAGTTAAAAATAAGTATTGCAGTCTCTTGCGACCAACAAAAAGCACACGCGCACAAAGAAAAAAAAAACCAGCTCAGCGAAATGCATTTGTCACTGTCATTCAGAAAATAGTCTTTAGATTCTGTCCGAATGACGTGAGCGAGGAACAACCAATTATAGACTGCGGCAACATATTCCAATCTTCGATCGCACGCGTAAAGTAACTGAACTTAAAGCAGTCGTCACGTGGGGCTAGTGGTGGTATGTACATAACATACTATGGCGATGTCTCGAGTGTTCTTGTGTGTTAACATGGAAAAAATGTGAATAGTTTAGTTTAAATTGATTATGAAATAACTGGAAAAGGAATTTCAGATACTCAACCCTCGAACTAGTTTCTAATCTACCGAGGCCCGCTGTTCTACAAAGGTCAGTAGGATGCCGGCGATATTTAGAAAATAAATCTCGCACTATGTCGCTGTATTTTCGCTATTTTATTGCGGTTTTGCTGAGTTTAAGGGTCCCATACAATTTTAGAATATTCGATAATAGGCCTGACTACGGTTTTGTAAGCTAGACACTTGATATCATATGGGTCGCTATAAAGGTTACTCCTAAGGCTATACAATGCCTTGGTAGCCTTGGAGCCCACTTAATCAATATGAGTGTTCCACCGGAGGTCGGGCGTAAAGCATATCCCAAGGTATTGTAACGTGGAGGCAGAGCAGACGAGACGAACTATGAAGATGAACATTCTATTCACAGTATTTACATGGCGGCCATTAGAGAGACAGAGCAGGCTCCGGCAGCACCTTCTTCGTCGTCCTCGTCGCTGGTCTTTTGGTTTGACGCTGGGGTGTTTATCCCACCTATATTTCCTGCGACGATATTTATAGTTGTGTACACGCTTCAGCATAGCATTGTGAATCCGGTAGTTATATTGGAGAGGTGCTTTCTTCCTGGTTATAGACATAAAGACTGTTTTTTCTGCGTTCAAAGTCATTTGCCACTCCTCGCACCAATTCTTTAGTCTTTGAAGGTTGTTGTATAAATTATCTTGATCTTGTTCAGTCTCGATTCTGCTATAAACAACGCAGTCTCCGGCAAACAACCTTATCGGAACCGTGACGCGATTTGGTAGGTCATTTATAAATAATAAAAGAGGACCCAGTACACTATCCTGGGGATCTCAGGAATTAACTGCAACTGGCCTAGACTGTTTGTCTTTTATTTCAATAAACTGTTGACGTTTAATTTAAAAGAGGATTCAGTACACTCCACTGGAGAACTCCGGAATTAACTATAGCTGGTCTAGACTATAGACTTTTATTTGAACAAACCGTTGACCTGAGCTGAGATAGGACGCAAACTATTTGTGAAGAGATTATTTTGAAACGTTTTGTCAATTTTAAACAGTAGCTTTGAGTGCGACACTTTATCGAATGCCTTTGCGAAATCCATATATACCACATCAGTTTGATGCCGTGAGTTTATTGTTTTGAAAAGATTGTGAACAAATTCTATTAGCTGTGATGTTGTAGATAAGCCTCGGCGGAATCCATGCTGCTTCGGGAATAATAAATTGTGCGCGTCAAGGTAGGCCATCAGGTGTTTGTTAATAATGCGCTCGAGTATCCTTGAACATGTGCTTTGAACATAAGCGAGATAGGACGGTAGTTGCGCTTGTCCAAAAGAGAGCGACTTTTGTGAACTGGGGTAATTTTTGCCCGCTTCCTTGATGATGGGAAAGAACGACTGCGCAGGGACGACTGAAATATTTTTGTAAGGAAGCGAGATGCCCATTCACCGTATCTGTACAGAAATTCGTTTGGTATACCATCAGGGCCGGGACTTTTTGTTGTATTTGTATTAGCTTAAATATATAGGACACCTTCTTCACTAATTACCACATTCTCAATCGGCCGCTTCAATGGGCACGTAGGAAACTGGGGCAACATACCATTGTCGTTAGCAAACACAGAAGCAAAAAAGGAATTGAAACCTATGCATCGGTGATTAGGATGATGGTTGCGTTTTATCCATGAATCGTGGTGTTCACGTCGCAACAAATTGTGGAATGGTGTGGCCACTTTCTTGTGACACCCGCAGTTATTGTTACTCGCCAATCCACATATGTGGGTGCGTTGTTTTGACTATGTGTGCTCTAAATTCCTGTTGCCTTAATATTGAACCTACCATCATGCCTATTGCTGTATTCCAAACTCGCTATATGGCGAGCTGCGTGCACCGGATGGAAGCGTTTGTGGCCGCGTAGGCCCCAGACACGCAGCCAAGTTGGTGTGGTGGTATGAGCGCTTTACCCACATTTCGGGGGGCCGGGGTTCGATGCCTATCGGCGATTAACTTTTTTGATTTTCTTATCCACTTGGTTTTATTTGGATAACTGTTTCGCAGCAGAGTCCGGCGCTGGATTTCACACTCAGGGGGTCAGTCATTGCTTCAGTGTACAAAAGAATGCATTCTACCATCTGTGCAACGGCGAAGAGACAGTATTTTAAACGGCTGGGTAATAAATTTAGAGATGCCCGATTCGACATCCTGTGCAGTTGCATAAGCTCACAGCCGTTTTTAGAGTTCTATTTTGTGGGGATCGCGACTTTCACGCGAACCCCTTTCTGGCTAGCTTCCCATCGCGGCCGGCGTTGCACAACGCGCCTTGCTTACGCGACGGGAGCCATACGGGAGGGCGCCAGCGACCGGTGGGTTTGTTGTCGCCCTGGTGGAGGCGTTGACTCTTTTCCCCTCTGCCTTACCCGAGAACCAGTTCTCCCTCGGCACTAGCGCCACCAAATGGCAAGGTCTGGTGGGTTGTAGCATGACGAGAGGACGCTCTCTTGTGTTGGGGAACGTAGCGCGCGGACGTTTCGGCGCACTCGTCCTGACCTGGGGAACGCGCCACAATGGGACGCGTCCGGGCGAGCTGGGCGACTGCAACCGCGCTCGCACGCGCAGCGCTCCGCTGCTCCGGTATGCCATCGGTGAGTCGAACCACCTCGATCTGTAGTGTTGTTTAGTGCCTTGCTCCCAGTGTTACCGTTATGGCCTACGATTAGTCTGCATGCAGTGTATTTGATTTGCACTTTGCAATAAATCCTGCCATTGATGTTTTGCCCTCTCCGTCTCTAGGCTTTGTCTATCTCCGCAAACAATGGACCCGTCCGTAGCCGGCGCTCGCAATGCATGTTTGCTGAGCGCGGATGGCTGCCGAGTGGGAAATCACTAGTGTGTGAAATGTAGAACCTCACAATTTAGACACCTTGATTTGCTTATTACTGTTCTATGCTTTCTTCTGAGATACTTTCCTTTTATGTCGAAGATTAATGCGTCATCTCCAACGGGCCAGCCACTACGCAGGTTGTCTATGATATGCGAAGAGTCGTGTATGAAAACTGATGTCACCCCCCAAAAAATGATGTGGCGCACTTCACGGCTCCTTTGCCATGGGTGACGTCAGCACTACTATTGGCGTCGGTGGTGCCCGTGTCGGACACGTAGCCGCATGTTTCCCTTCTGTTTTGTCCTAGAGAAGGTGAACCGGGCACAGCTGAATCCCAAAGAAAGCCAGTGTATTTTATTTGTTTTGTTTTTGTTGGGATTTTGCCGCTCGCGCAAGCGCCTCTCACACTGGGCAGCCACAGTGCGGCGGCTTCCCTTAAGACGAGACACATATGCGGTCGGTTCCAGCTTTCAATGCTGCCGTATGAACTTAACACGTGCGAACAAGCCAGAGTGAATTTCAAACACCACGCAGACAAAACCAGACACATGCCAAAGGCCTTATATCTATGAACATACCGGCCTGATAAGGAAGAATACTAAAAACATAAGCAGCTTTCGCTCGGCATCATAAACGAAAATTTCTTAATGGCAATATGATATTCTGCAGTACCCGTACTGATAGTACGCCGTCTACAGGCGCTAAGGCATTTGAGCAGGCGTGACCGGCGTTTTTTTTTTGAACTGTTGTCTTCTCATGGTGGAGGACTCCTTAGTCCGGGGAAGTCTTGGTCCTTTGCTGCCTGGCGGACCTTAACCACCAGTCCCTGCTGGTCTTGAGGAAGTGAGCTGGTCAGATATTCTCCCTCTGTCCAGGGTGAGTTTTGGTACGCATTTGATATAAAGTTTTGTTTATTCCTAGTATCACGATTGGGATAATTCTATATATTTACACAATTCGCCACCAGCCAAGGAGTATTCTATACAGCGTATGATAAACTGGATGGGGCGATTGGTTTATCTCCGTACAGCAAACTAAAAAACGCAGGAGGTCTCCAAAACAAAAGGGCTCTTTGCTTTACAGATTCTGGAAATCCTTATATATTAGGTTTTGTGGCGATGGCTTATTTGGATGCTTTATTGCAGCAGCATTTCCTTGTTTCTGGCGTTTCTTCGACCCACTGAAAAAGAAATATAAAATGTCCTGCGTTTATTCAAAACAATAATGGTGTGCAAGAAATTATACATACAATGTTTGAGCGTAAAAGTCTAACATGCCTTATGAATAATTTCTAACTTTTACATTATCAGCCTCTGGGAACAGAGATATCTTAAGGAATAGTATGTTTTATAAATAATTTTTCAAACCTGGATGCATACTTATAGCTCCTCCCCGAAGCTTAGCTCTGCTGTGACAGCTGGTACCAATTTTAATTTGCGAGCAACTATGTCATAACACACATTGTCCTGGCACCGAAGTGACTCCTGAACATTGTTCTGCCATGCCGGTGCAAAAGGGACGGGCCGGAAGGGAAGAAAAATAACCACGTTACAGAGGAGAGAATGAAGAACCGCTCGCGACGATCGCCCAGCTCTCAACGACCTACGGAGCGTCACTGATTCGTCAGTGAGACATTTCCAAGCTGCATCATATCCGCCACTGCTCGAATCATATCCGCCACTGCTCGGAATAATCATAGCGCATGCAATGCAACGCCGGATTTCTTTGTCATGGCTGTTTCCTTGTTGAACGTCCTTTCTAATGCCGGCGGCGTCGTCACTCGATGGGCCATATATACCTTTCGCGGTTATAACTCCCTCGCTGTGGAGCTTACTGCAAAGCGCTATCTCACATCCCCTCCGTCTTTTGTCACTGCTACTGAAACAGAAGCAGACGAGCTTGCTTACCTATCCTTGGCATGAAGGCCCAAGGCGTTGGCCTCTTCGAACGTGTCCGGAAGTGGTTTGCCCAATGTCTCGGGAAGGAAGCAGGCGGCCCCAGCACCGGCCACTCCAGCGCCGCACAGGACAATGGCAGGCGCTAGGGGATGAACGTGGAGACCCTGTAGATTTTAAAAGAGCCTGTATCTAGATACTTCCTAACCAACTGCAGGATGCGACGCGAAACATTTTTACGTACTCTTGCGCTTGCTTGCTTTCATCAAAGAGTTCATTTGTCTAGTTAGGCTGGCCGAACGATTGATCCTTCTGAATCTATGAAATGACGCTTCTTCAAGGGATCTGCTCAACACCCTTATTAACCGTTGCCTTTCAAGTATTGTACTGCATATAGATGAACGTTGTTGCAAGGTGCTATAAGAGTTTAACGTTTTTGCGTATAGATATGTGTTGATTTGCTTAACTACATTATGGTTATGGAAGAATATTCACATACTTTCGCATGTATAATACCTACACATATATGTATAATATGCACATATTGCCACTACCATATTCAGCAGCAAAAGGGGTGAAAACGACGAGAACGCTGGAGCGAGCGCTTAGCGTCATGAACTCTCATTTGGAGCTTTGGATTTGCAGCTATTAAACATGTTTTTAGACTCACTTTTTCAAAGCCCCGAGTTGCATTCGTGACATTTCATTGTGAAGGTGCGGAGAACGTCCCCTTCATGCTGAATAACCCCTCAAGTCCCCGTTAGCCCAGCCCGATACCAAGCCTAGGTCGGCAAGCCTTCATCGAAGAGATCAGTGTGCATACCAGGCGACGCCTTCTGGGCCACGCCCAAGAGTATGGGCAACTGCCCGCGGATACGAAAAGGACACAGTCGAGGCATGCAGCTGGTATGACGTCGCAGTCGCAGCAAAGTGAAGCGTTCGGGTCACCGATCATAAACTGGCCCGTCGCGCCCCGTTCTCCTGCCTCGTTCCATGGGGATGCATTCGAGGACGTCGAAGATTGAATCGAGCAGTACGAGCTGGTGGCTTCCCACAATGGTTTCCGCAGTGCCGCAAAATCTTGCACTTTCCTCGGGAGGGTAAAGCTCGTACCTAGTTTTTCATCCATGACACGGTCCTTACATCATGGGACTCTTGCATGGAGCGCCTATGCCGATTTTCGCCAACCACTTGCGACATCAAAAGGTTGAAGATCTCTTGAACAGCCGCACCCAAGGGCCGAACGAAAGCATGAAAAGCTTTGTTAGAGATGTTCTGTGGTTGAGCGCACGAGCATATCCAGTGGCTATACCGAGGAAAGCAAGGTTCGTGTCCTTATTAGATGCGTGAAGAGCGGCATTTTGGTTTGCTCATTCGGAATCTTATCAAGAGATTTGACCAGCCTGTTACTGAAGGCACAAACACTGAGCAAATGCTGGCAGCGAGAAGTGACCTTTACCACCGGTTACGGCTACCCCCACAGTTTCTGCAGCTATGACTTCACCTCGACTTCACATGGAAAGCACCGACCAGAGTTGCCTCCTCGAAATTATACCTGTGGTACTCCAGGAAGAACTGCGAAAATTGTTCCAAACGCACCACCAGCCAGCCTCAATATCGGTTGCCCAAGCTGTCAGGGAAGAAGTGCAGCGGACACTCGTACCCCGCACAACCGCCGAAATTGTCCCCCAACGCCCTTCCGTTGCTTATGCCGCGCAAGCTCCTCAGCCGCCGTCGTCGGACACCGGAAAAGATGGAAACACGTCGCGACAGGGTCCCGTTAAGTCGCCGCATCTTTCGTTGCTCCGTGCACAGAAGCATCGCCTACTGAAAACGGATGTCTGGTGAACACCGGATAACAGGCCGCTGTGCTTCTACTGTGGTGATCTAGACCACACCTTTTGGCGCTGCCCTTGCCGTGAGCTTGGGCTTCGGGGATTCCCCCTAAGCGATCCATGCCCACGTTACGGTCAAAGGAATAGTGAAATTGAGGAATATATCCGACACCCATCATCGCCGCAGCCTCGCCGCCCTCCTTCGCCTCTTCGCTTGTCTCGCCAACAAAGGCTATCGCCCTTGCCTCACCGGGAAAACCAAGTGCGGCAGCACCTGGGGGTGGCGCTGACGACGACGAAAGTAACAAAGGACGTCCACAAACACCGCAATGCTCGCAACCAGACGTCGGCGAACATCCTTCACGTTCGTCTTCCCCGTCCAACTATCGTTTTTGTCATTATAGATGGCCACGACGCGGCGACACTCATCGATACAGGCACTGACTACACAGTTATGAGTGAGAAGGTTGCCCGTCGCCTGCGGAAAGTGATGACAGCGTGGGAACGCCCCGCATAATCGTACCCGCGGAGGACACCTCTTGATGCCTGTTGGACGGTGCACTGCCCGCGTAGAGATAACAGTGAGCTGTTCCCAGTGAAGTCGTAAAGCAGAACTGCTGTAGAACCACAATCCTTGGTATGGACTTCCGGTACGAGTACGGTGCCGTGATTGATCTGGATTCGAACAGCGCCACACGGCGCAAGCCGGAAGCTTCCCAGAGCCACTCTTCCCAGAATTCCTGTATGGCAAGGGTCTTGGGTGAACACGCTAAGCTGCCTCCGCGAGCCAGTGTTTTCTGGCACCTTCAAGAAAACCAGCTTTCTCATGCCAAAACACTTCTAGAAGGAAGCATCCAGCGTCTTTTAAGGAGAGGAATCGGTGTCGACAGAGGCGTACTACAGTTTCGCAACGGGTGTGCGCAAGTCCTAGTCACAAATTTTCGATACGAGCCCCAACATCTGACCATGGGTATGGCTGTGGCTTAAGTGGAAGAGATCGCCAAACTTGCCGCTATTGATGCTGTGCTCGACGCCGCCAAATCGCTGCCCCAGAATATTGCTGCTGTTTCCGATGTAGACTTCGACCCGAAACCTTCGCCGTAGCAAAGGTGTGCCTTGTTTGCACTACTCGAGGAATTCCGTTACTGCTTTGTTGTGCCTTCCGGAGTTGGGCATACCACCTTTGCCAAACACAGAGTTTTCACTGATCAGGCAGCACATCCAACATGTATAGAGCCATACCGAGTATCCCCCATTGAACGAGAATACAAAACCAGGTTCAAGACATGCTGAAGGACGATGTTATGCAGCCGTATAACAGCCCCTGTGCCCCCGTGGTGCATGTAAAGAAGAAGGATGGAACATTACGGTTTTCTGTGGACTGTCGGCGGCTAAACATAATAACAAAGAAAGATCTGTACTCCCGCGTATTGATGACACACTGGGTCGGCTTCGACACGCCCGCTGCATTCGTCAGTTGACCTAAAGAGTGAGTACTGGCAGATAAAGGTCGGGTGAAGACGGCCTTCATTACCCCAGATGGACTTTACGAGTTCAAAGTGATGACGTTAGGGCTCTTTACGGCACCAACAACCTTCCAGCGCGTCATAAACACCGTTCTAGCCGGCCATGAATGGCAGACTTGCCTCGTTTACGTGGACAATGTCGCAATCTTTTCCCGTTCATTCGACAAGCATCTACGATGGCTTCGAGCAGTTACTGAAGGCCCTCGAAACTGCTCGCCTCACCCTGAATCTGAAGAAATACCGGTTCGCGTACGATGAGCTTGAGCTCCGAGGTCACGCTATTACCGACGAAGGTGTCAGTGCTGAGCCCGCGAAGACAGCCGCCGTTCGTGAATTCCCTACACCAACGGAAACGTGTGCTGTGAGGACATTCCTGGGATTGTGTGCTTATTACCGACGCTTTGTCCCCGATTTCTCTGAGAAAGCCGCCCCACTAACTTACCTTACAAAAGTGCAGGTTCATTTCAGTGGAATGACAAACACCAGCGCGCATTCTAGGCTTTCTTAACAGAAGCTTTGCAGATAACGCATGTGCTGGGGCACTTTGACCAAGACGCCGAGACCGAAATTCATACCGATGATATTTTCTGTTTTTTGGAAGTAATCGTTAATTGCTCAGCAAGAATACTTTAAATTCTGTGTACCCAAGCTTTTTTCCTTCTCGGACGAAGTCAAAGAGCTCCCGTAGTGTCTTTCGCTAAATCAGAGCAAAAATCAAGGTCACCCTTTGTTGTTTTCTCGTCATCTTAAAGTAGAAGATGCGTGCGCGTTCGCGCGTAAAAACTGGAGCACGCTACACGCCTGGGCGCATCACGCTCGATTGAGCGTGATGCGCAGGTAATTCTATGCGGAGCCGTACTGGTGCGCTGATCTCGTGATCATGTGGGCACGAGTATGTCGGGCATGAATACGAGACAAAGACCATGTGACACTTTTACGAAAGGTGTACTTTGCTGTCTGCAGCTCCTCAAAACGCACTGCGCAGTTTTCGGCGGTAAGTGTTGCTTTGGACAAAAGTTATTTCGTTGCAGGAAAGAGCAAGTAAGATAAATAAAAGAAGTCGATCAGGTTACGCTAAGAGAGCCCTGACGCGTCCGTATTCCTGTGTCTTCATCAAGTGCACATAGAGGAAACTTGCACCAGGCTCCTTCTGTAGCTGTAGTATCATGATTTTCGTGCTTTTTTTTTTTTTTTTTGCTGTGATCAGGGCGTTGTGCGATCACTCTGTTTCGACGCTGGAGAATTTGTATGCCACCACTCACCAGACCCATCACGAAAGCAGGCTTGTTGTAATTAAATAAAAATTTAATAGCCTCATTGTTGTGCACTATTCCCCTTGTCATGTCAGTATTGCGCTGTTTTCGGGTGACAGCAGTAAGAGACATCAAGATCACAGAGCGTATGAGCCCGATATGGATCCAGATCATTATTCGAAACCTTCGAGTCAGCAAAAAGCGAGTCCTTCTCCTCCGTTTGCTGAGAAGGATGTCATAATGACAGCTATCATGCCACGGAAGACGCTTTTTTTTGAACTGAGGTAGTGATAATAATATATATGACAAGATTCTCATTCTTAAGAACGTGTAAACTAGTAGCGTCACCGATATACATAAGAAACAACGCTCCTACATAACTCTTCGACCATCTTCAATGGTTTTCGAAGATGAATCGCACGCCCTGCGACGAACCGGGCCCTTCTCGAAATTGGTTTGCATAGTTATCTGTGGCCGTAATGAATAAGGCCGTCTTCGATCCCGCGTGTTGCAAAGTAAAAGACTATTTCGCATGGTTTACCCATACAAAGGCACGCTATTAAATGTAGCTGCGTACAAAGACAAATTTTAAGTCGTTTAACCAAGATATCACGGAGGATAACATTTTTTCCTATTTATTGCACATATTGGTTTGATAAACCATTTTTTAGGTGCTTTTTGAAGCAAATTCACTTGTGCCTTTATTCATTGGGCGCCATGTTTTTCGAATAAGCAACTGTTTTTTTTTTCTTTCTTAACTGTAACTGCAGCTCAAAACTGTAAAATACTGGGACCATTCTGTTTTCACGCAGAGCCTTTCTATACGACCACTTACCAGATCCCTCATGAAAGGAGCCACGATTCCTCCGATGCGCCCCATGGTGTAGCTGGCCGCGAAGCCGAAGCTTCTGGTTCCAGTCGGAAACACCTCCATTGTGTACACCCATTTTATGGCACCGGAAATCACCAGCAAGAAGCGAGACGTCATGCTCAAGCTGAGTCGAAGCCAAGGTTTGTCTGTAAACATGTACACAAAAAGAACAATTCACCTCAGTTAGTAGTAACATAATTTTTGGTGTCAGAAATGCGTTATATCAATGAAGGTATGGTGACCGCTGGGATCGTCCCGCCGAGCTTATAAAATTATACGCTTTATAGAACGCGGAATTCTTAAGTAAAAAATCAGGCACCTATCCTACTAACGACGAAGATGGTTGAACGTGAAGCTTTCTCGTGATGAATTCCTGCAAGATACTAATTATGCTTCTCGGGTGAGCCTTTACAAAGCCATTTTTAACGGCAACACTGTGAATAAAATTAAAAGAACAAACTAGGTTTTCTTGGCGCTCTCAACACAGGCGTCTAACGACCGACATCCTTGAAACGACACTTCTTTCATTTAGAAATGCTTCCTGCGGATGGGAAAACATAAATGCTAAAACAAACACAATGGGCCTTGTAGCGGCTATAAATAACCCACCGGGATTCGGTACTTTACGGTCTAGCATCTTCGTTCGGCGTTTTTAATCCTTACACTCCAAACTAACCTTGAACTACGTGGTGGAGTTGGCCAGCAATGCTATGTAGAGTCCGCGAGAGCTACGCCGTGCCCCTGACTATTTCCCTAATATGAACGATCCCAAGAAAATGAAAACCAATAACAATGAGAATAGTTATTATTCCAAGTTCCCATTTCCACGTGAAGATAAACACAACTTTTCCGTCTGACATTTTGTAGTGTAAGTATTTGCTGGTATGCTTTTGAGCGCGATTTGTCTGTCACTTTCTTACTCAAGAGAAAATTATTCCCTCAAAAAAAAAAGCTATGGAGATGCCTCAGTGGCAACCGCCGCATTGGAAGAAGTGCGAAGGAAATGTCTTGTTCTTCCACGCTCTCAGTAAGTCACGTGCAACCGCGTCGTAGTAGCGGGGACGAAGGCCTCCACATTGAGACCCTACGTGACTGAGCGGTCCAGGTGATAGCCAATTGTCGCCGCAGTAGGCGCAGCAGACAAGAGGACGGCAAGGAAAAGCAGAGGAGGAGCGCGTGTGCGTAAAATACAGTCAAGAAAGACGCCAAGTGAAATTGCGCTTCGGGTTTCTCTAGAGGTGACGTCAGGGCCAGTACGAAGCTTTTTTTGTATCACATGGATACAAAACTCAAAACTCCTTACGTCGAACTCAAAAATTGTTCTTCGCCACCAAATAGTCTCCCCTGGAAGCAGCCTTCACCCCGCTTTCTAGCTTAAGCAAATTCATAAGCTTGTGCAGAGCAAAATCGGAATGCAGCTTTAATGGTTAGCGAAAAACCGTCGTTCCAGCTCACCCAGTGGAAGCACCGTTACGAGGGCAGTTATCCCTGCCAGGAGCAGAAAGGCAGCCTGTGACCGCCTTCGACGGCAGTAGCGCACAAGCAGGAGGCCGACTATGCCGCCGGGTACTTCTGCGGCTGCCGACAAGGCAAAGTTCACGAATGGGCTGCCGCCCAAGTCGACCGAAGACAGTGTCAGGGCGAACCCCAACAGGTTGTCACTGAACCTGAAATAAGAGTTGAAGCATTTAACCCAAGCAGCTGTGGTAATCGACATTGCCAAAGGTATGTCAGTTTACCTTTCGCGGAATATAAACCGACGCATGCAAAATCGAGTACGCGAGCGTAGCAACATGAAAATTTGGGCAAATTGGTTTATTGATCATGGAGTTTAACGCAGCGAAGCTACACCACTGGTCGGCGACTCTGGCTAGTTTCGGTTTCAAAATTGGGGCGATCCTAGCGGCAGGGTGCTGCGGCGTGGCCCTTCCCTTTCCCTCATCGTTTCTTTCTTTCCACACCACGCATGCTTCCGCGCCTCCTCACGCATGCGCAACAGCTAACCGGCGCCAATATTTTTTTTTTCTTTCTCTGGGCGCGCACGGCGGGCCACTTCGGTGCGTGCGTAAGCGAGCCGGCGTGCGAAGGGCTGCGCGGGTTGCCTAAACGGCTCCACGGGCTGAAAGTTTCGCTGCATTATAAAATATATACGAATGTATTCTAAATATGGGGCCGCGGGGAAGGAGCGTCACCAGTCCTGCGCAGCTCTGTGGTACAGCAACACAGGGCGAAACAGTTCGGCCAAGTTTCTCGTCTTCTCCAAAAATGACAGGTAAGCAAATTAGCTTTGTACAAGTTATAGTGAATTCCTGAGAAGCCGACCGATTGCACTCTTCTATTTTCACTTCGCACATATAACGTGAAGTTAATGAGACATGTCAGTCGTATTGGAGTGGAAACTAATGTGCAAATATATCCCAGCCTTGCAGGTACACACAGTTTTAATAGAAGTAAACGAGCATTCGGCGCGCAGACTCTTCTTGCTCGTAAGGTGAATTTCAGGCGGCATTGCCATTTTGCGATTACCTTAGTAACTGCTTGAACGTCGATTCAGGATTCTTATCGATGTATTTTTTGTTGTTGTTTCGTGCAGTGGGTTTGAGTCTTGGGTGGGGCCCCAAGTCGAGGACGGTTGGAGACTTCATTGGACGTTTCCTGTGGTGAATCACCTCAACCCCTTTAAAGTTATCACGCTGCACCTGCTCACAAAGAAGGCAAGCTCAACTGTACGCGCTTCTTGTCATTGACTGCGTACCTATTACCACGGCGATTGTTGGCGCGGAATGGCATGCCCTAACCAATTTTTTCGGTGCCATCTTGCTCCAAAACGGATATTTGCGGCAAAACTGCTGCCAAACGTTGCTTCAGTGCTCCGAAAAATCGGACGTAAAACCACGGGGTTCAATGCCAGTCAATTTGCACAGGGAGCAGTGGAAGGCCAAGCCGAAATACATGCGTTGTCTGCAGCTGCCATTGCAAGCGTTTCGCTCATAAAAAAAACAAAAAAGGGTAGCATTGCCGGCTTTGCTGTTCAATCTAACCTGCGCGCCCGCGCCATGTCATCTTATCGCGAGTGGCTTTGCTGTTCCATAGTTCTAAGGTTAGAATCGATATCGGACAGGATGAGGTAAGAGGCGCTGCCCAGACACGAGCTAGGGAGTAGCGTGTGACAACCTAGCCGATATCTGCAAGTAATGAGCTCGGTACATGCGGCTTACAATACAGGAAAAATTTTTTTCTGCGCGCCCCCCCCCCCCTCCTCATAATCAGACTGTTCACGCGCCATTAAAAGAAAAGCCGGGTGCGCTCGATTTGTGTTGCGATTGTGTTCTGTATTATACGACGTGGTTGCGCATTATTTTTTCTACGCAGATATAATCTAGCAATGAGTGGTCAATAGTGCGGTTATTGTGTTGCAACAGTTTTTTCTCGCTGTATTTTGTTGCTGTGAACAAGATTTCTTGGAAGTGTATGATCGGGTCAGCGCTTCCTTTCAGAGTTTGCATTAACTGGCCCAAAAGGCAGGCGTTGAAGCATACCTGTGCGTGCTTTCTTTTAAATTATAGGTTTCGTTTACTGTGTCTCTGAACTGAAACGAATTTTTTGAATGTCTAAAGAACATTCCCGTCTCGAGGCGATCGCGCCCAATAAATAAGTATAAATTGAGTGAAACTTTCAAGTACTTTCCTTCTCCCACTGAGGTGTGCGCGAAAAAATATGTATAGTGATTAGCACTTTCGAAGTTATTCTTGCGTAATCAATTATTGTGTACCTAAATGTGCATCTTGCGCGTTTTTTTCTTCCTATTCTGCAATGTTGCATGCCTAAATTTGCATGTCATATTTTTGCTTAGAGTCCAACAGAGTGTACATAAAATGTATGTGCATTATATTTTGTGTAGTGCATGTGTTTTCATGACTTCGAATAAAAGATGTCTTCATATGAATTTTGAATAAAAGAAAAGCGAAAAGAATGTTTGTGTAACGCTCCAACACCAGAAAACATACTATTACCAACATGTTTTCTTCGTTCAATTGTTAAACAGGTTACTGCACACACATACCAAACGACGGGCGGCGGCCATTCCGAGGCATCGCCGCCGCTCGTCCAACTTTCGCGCCTGGTGCCATTGCCGAGCGACCCATGAGCAGCGACCGGCGGCAGGCGCGGAAGTTGGGCGAGGTGTCGGTTGCTGCGGCCGGCACGCGGCGGCCCGGACCGGCTGCCGCGTAAAAAATGACGTCATCAGCGTTCGCGACGTCACTAACCTCCTTTCCCCCTCGCCACTCGTTGCCATGACGATAAATGCAACGGTTTTCAGACGCCACGTACCACTAGGGGAGGATTTGGCGCTGTTGGCGCGAATTACGCGCGACCACGGTGGATGCTAGAGAGGCCGCGCCGTGGCTACACCATAGTGGAGGGCTTCGGAATAATATTGACCACCTGGGGACCTTTAAAGTGCGCCGAAATATCGAACACACGGGCGTTTTCGCTTTTCACCTCCATCACAGAAGCGGCCGCCGCCGCCGGGAATCGAACCCGCCTGCTTGGGGACAACGCCTTCGCCACTGAGCCACCACGGCGGGTATCATACTAAAGTTACGCCACTTGTTCATCACACTAAATAAAACCTGCTGAGAGAAAAATGCTGAAGCTGTGATAAACACTAAGCAAAAACGTATCGATGTTCTCCTTTTGTGTTATTGGTAAACGAGTGCAACGAGCTACGTCGCGAGATGGTCACGATAAATGTGACCCGTTTGCACAGCCAGCCTGTCCAGCGCACATTTCTTGATGTGCAAAATTTCAACCGATAATTCTTTTGACGCATCTTTTTTTACCAGTGTAATATGCACACCCAACCACCATGTACGCTTGTTTGAATTGAACTATGTACTGCAAATGCTAAAGGTGCCGCGTATTTTGTCCCTGTCGTTCTTTTTGTGTCCCTGTAAAAAAAGTATCCCCTGTGTAAAAGTATCCCCCTGATGTAATAGCTCTCGGGGCCTTTAGGGTGCTCAAATAAATGAATAAAATAAACAGTACTGTTTCTGCCTATACGACATTCTGGTTTCGTTTAGTGTTACCACGTTTCTGCTATACTGTGCTAGGTAATTGATTGTAGTGTTTAATCTGCCGACGCAACGCAGGCGATGAGGCGCGCCCTAGTGGAGCGCTACGGATTAATTTTGACCACCTGGGGATCTTTAACGTGCGCCGAAATCTCGTACACACGGGTGGTTTTGCTTTTCACCTCCATCAGAAAAGCGGCCACTGCGGCCGGGAATCGAACCCGTGGCCTCGTGCTCAGCAGCGCAACCCCTTTAGCCACTGAGCCACCGCGGCAGGCTGCTACGAAATAAAATGAACCATTCGGAAAACTCTGTCTTTTTCTGGCAAAAATACCAGCAAACCCTACTTTCTTCAGTGTCAATTACGCGGTTTTAACCACTTGCGGCATTTATTTCGGAACTTAGGTTGTTGGACTGACCTAAACATCAACTTTAAAAATAAATTACACTTATATTTCTACCACGTTTTCTTGTGGTACTTTTTATGCCCTTTCTTAAAGGGACGGACCACCAATTTTCGTCGCGCATATGTTCTCTAGCTCTAGCGTTTTATATAGCCCGGTAACCACAACCAATTTATAAACAAATTGGCGGAAATAATTTTAATATGGCACCAAACTTTCTGAAATCGGAAGGGTGACGGTTCGTAGTGTAGAAACTTTACACTACAATATGTGTCCTGGTCACGTGCCCTGCAAACCTAGCAGCTAATATAACTGCTGAAACGTTTATTATTTGTATAAATTTAAATTGCATATGTATTCTTAAACATTATATTGAAAATTTCGAAGGCACGCAGCCCGCCGGCGCTGGGTTGCTCTCAGTGTGGCCACACCCAGAATCAATAGCCACGTTCAGTAAACAGACGCAGTGAAAGAGCTTTGACGGTTATGCCTGAGTCAGGGGCGTTTCTTCTGCCGTAATATTCGATTTCAGTTTGCAAATACGCCAACGGCAGCTTAAAAAAAAACACCGTCCGAAAAGAATCGAACTGTCGACCTGCACAACGTGAAGCCAGATTCTACCTATCGTCCATCCCAACAGATGGCGCATTCGTGCGAAAGAGACTAGGGAATTTAAAAAAACGCACCAACGAATAAGAAAGCCTGCGATTCACACTTTTTTTAGCTGGCCACAAGTTTTTAAATAATCGCTTTTCATCTCACATACAGACAAAGGTGTGTTGCTGCGGTACTGTATGTCATGATTGCAAGCATTATTTTTGGTAGGACACATACGGCTCGTAGATATAAAAATTACGATTGAAAACGTTCTAGGGCGTTATCAGCAAAACTGTTTCTCGTTAAGGTGCTTTAAGTGAGGCCCTTTCATTTGGGACACAGAACATATACTCGACAAAAATCCGTTTTTGTCGCTTTAACTAACCCAAAAATGTCGTTGATTCATAAACCAGCAAACACCTTTATGTCATAAAACAAGGCCTTATGTGTTTGCTCGTCGATTGAGTTTTTCTCAACATCTACCCAAGCCTTAGCGACTGTCAGAAGTGTAATCAAGTGAACTTCACGACAAGTTTGTTTTTCCCGAAAAGAACTTGTCGCAAACGGATCAGCAACAGAGAAAATTTGGTATCCTACAATTAATCGAACGCAGTTACATCCAACGCTGCTTCTTAGAAGCCATTTGACCGAACTCGGTTTGAGTGAAGGAAACGTTGACATCCACCTGAATGCAGCCGTACGGCTACAAAGAAAAGCTATACAGCTTTCTCACAAACTTCGCAGTCGAATAAAAATTCGTCCTAGGACGAATTTTTCTTCAGCTGCGAATTCGATTCCTTTGTTCGATTCAAATTCGATTCCTTTGTAGCCGTACGTACAGTTGGCGAGTACAGTTGAACCTCGTTATAACGGACACTTATATAGTATATTATCGGCTACAGCGAACCGAACACGAACTTCGGGTGGTCACGCTTATTTTAATTCTTTTATAATTCTTCTCAAAATGCTTTTATAACGAAACTGAAATTACGAGAGCCGCGCACTATGTCGGATATAACGGAGAAATGTTTGACCAGGTGGCTCAGAAGCTACTTGGAAAAACCCTCCGGCATCCGGAACTGCATCCGGAAATAAAGGCCCTTTTCCGTGGACACTGTTAAAAACTCCATCCTGCTCAGTGCAGGGAGTAGCCACCAGATGAAGATCACATCCCACATCAAATCAATAAACACGCAGCTCTGTGTCGTCAGGTGAACTTGGTTTCATTGACATTTCCCGTAGTCATTTTGCGGTTCATTGAGCTTGGAATAAAACAAGAAGAAAGGTAAGCAGCACCTTGTTTATAGTGTCTTCGAAGCCTATAAAATGCATTTTTGTATCAAGTATTTTGCGCGAGGCAGACTATCGATTTCTTAAAAGCTATTTTACTTGTACTGACCCAATGAATGTCGGATATAACTAACTGATTTTCTGTTTCGATACTACTTCGTTATAACGAGGTGCTACTGTGCGCAAATCGAGCAGCGGTACTTTTGGCATGTTTTTTTTAAGTAACATGGGCACGGGGAGCCTGACGAACATAAGGGGAGCTCCCATCGGCTGCCCCGACACTGGTGCGCTTGCTTGACAAGAATGACGGCGCGAAAACGCAGTGCCGGCTGCCTGGTGCACTGCTGATCTGTGGGCCACTTCGATTTTGCTGTACACAGTCTGTTTCTTCAGTGCTCAAGGTTGCCACGAGGAACCGAATTGGTAGTAAGCTGGCACTCTATGTAGCTTTCAAAAGTTGTCGGCATTGCCCGTCCAGTTGGCGATTGGAGCAAAAAGCCAGAGACGACCGACGGGAAGCTCATCCGCGCCGCCACCTGCCAAATCACAGAGAGGCGGTACTGGCCAAAAAGGTCCTCAAGCGCATCTCCTACAATCGGGGTAAAAGCTTTTTGACGGCGATTGCTAATAAAATAAAACAGTGACTGCATTCTTGTACGGTTTTATGCCATTGGAAAATGTCGTTACATATATACAGCTGATTTCTCCTCTGCAACATAAACTTTTTGATATTTATGCTAGTCGGTTAATGAATTTCCAGTGCGTTTTAAAAATGGGTGCCTTCTGTCAGGCGCTTCGTCGAAACGGAGTTTCTGAAAAGCGAAGATGCGGTAACAGAAGGCAAACTTCCGTAATGACACGACAAAAGGGAGCATAACAGGAAGGGCGTTCATTTTGTTGCACATGGCGATGATCGCCACTGAAGAGGCAGTGACGACGACTTGTGCTTGAAAAGGCGGAAGTTTTCTAGGTGACCTAAAATTTAAACATTTTTTACCCTCCTGCATCATTTGGTGACAAAAATTACTTTAAATGTTCTAGCAGAAATACAAATCTCTCCCGAAGGTTCCAAACAGCATTCAATAAAACGGGTGAAGACACTTCGACGAAGCGGTGTTCGATAAAGCGGCTTCAATGAAAACGACATGCCTGGAATTTCCGCGTACCCGAAAATTGCCTCTTTGAATAATAGAGTGCCTAGAGAACAGCTATCCGATATTTTTATCAGACTACTGTCATTTCATGCGGTCGTCACTAGCAGCGAAACTAAATCGTTGCTGGTAGTAATAATAGTGCTACCCCGAGCATAATAGCTTTGCGCGTGCAGATATATAGCAAAATTCGGTTCATCCTAAAGACCAGGTAGAACTCCCACGGATGTTTTGTCGCTATAAAATGGTTCACTGTGGCTCGCATGGTGTTTCTGCCATTGATATCTCGTTTCAAGCGAAAAGAATTCAGGATCCCACCCAGCAGGTAGGAATACACGAAAACACTTACGGTTGCAGTGAACTTGCGTGTGGCATTTTTGAGAGGGCATATTGCTTGGTGTAGTTGCTGATTCTTTGAAACTGTGAGCAGTGATGAGCGCATCGATACATACGACACGCAGCCAGAGCATTTCAACGTCTCAGTCCCCTGTCGCTTTCCCGCCGGCCCCTACTGGCAGGGCAGGCTTATCGCGGACAGGTGGCGCCCCCCATACGAGACTCGATTTGCTCGCACCGCGGGAAAGATGCACGCTGGCCAGCCTTGCCTACAGTAGGATAAAACCAATCGGCACATTCGGCAAGCTTGCAACGCACAAACTGTGAGAGCCTGGCCAGCGGCGACGGCGGCCCGGATACGAGAAGGAGCGCACAAGAACTGGCCGTTTCTGGCGGTCCGCTCCTCTCCTTAGCTAGCGGGGGCGCCATTGCGCATGCGTGACGCTCTATTGGCCGTGAGGCCCATCACTGCAAAGGCCGGCGCTGCAATCGTTTTGACGTCACTTGTAGGATCCCCTTATGAAAATTTCTACGTCCAGTCAAAAGACAGTCTGCGTCCCGAAGAAAACAGACTGCGTGCGTCCTGTGTGTTTCCTCTGTGTTGGAATTTCGCCACCGACTTTCTGCGTACTCCAAGTGTCCCGTGTGTTTCCGTCCTCCATGCGTCCAGTCTATCTCCCAAAGGCAACACAGACACCATACGGCCTTTGTGTGTCCCCTATATGTCTTGAAGGCAACAGACCGCATTCGTCCCTTGTGTGTCCCCTGTATTGAAATTTCGCCACCGACTTTCTGCGTCCTCCAAGAATCCTTTATGTTTCCGTCCTCTACGTATCCCACAAGCTTCCACCTTTTGAGTGCCCTTTGCATGCTGTCAAATAACAGCGCCCAACAGCCAGCTGCATGTAGAAAATGTCAGCCAGCTCCACAGTCACTGTTTCATGCTGCAGCAGTTTCTGTAAGAGCAAGCTGACGAAAATCACATGAATCACACGACTCTTGCAAACCTGACTATTTTATTCAGGTTGGATCCATACGTGCTGCTGCCGCCTGCCACACCAGGTGTCGCCTCATCTTTACCCCTCACAGGACGGGATAGCCACTGACACGCTTGAACCTGAAATGACAAACGCATTGATCGCATATGAAGGGGTTTAAACAAACACGTCTCAAACATTTGCTGGTTATGCTTATAAATATAAAGGAGTGTTCCCACACAAAACTGAACAAAGTATCCTGAAAGAGAAGGTACAACTTCTAGGTTGCAAAATTAGCCACAAAATTTAGACCACATAAATTAACTAATGAGCTTACGAACATCAAATATGACATACTGTTACATAGGCAACACAACCCAGAACTAAGTACTGTTTAGATTCATGGCCTCCTCATGACGGGCATTTATACAGCCTCGCAAGAACATTTGAGATGAGATTATTGCAGCAGCACTGTGGGAACAACGCAATATGGGGGGGGGGGGGGGGCAGGGAAGGCAACATAAAATTGCATGAACATGCTAAGACAGGCATTGATCAGTCGTCATCATGAGTAGTTGCTTGTGTCTACGCGTTCTTTGGAACCTATAAAGGCAGCAGTTTTATTGTGCATTTCGTTTACGAGACAGCACTTGCATTGTCTAGTTTGTCTGTGCTTGCTTACAAAAAGCAAAATGTACATCACCATGAACTGACCAACCTCTAGGTTGGCTCCTCACTTCTTATATTTCCTTGTGTCGATGGGTAGCAGACACAGGAACAGAAATAAAAAACAACCCTAGAAAAACGTGGTGGATAGCACACTTGCACCCATCATTGCACGCGTGCCACGTGGTCACTCATCCCAACAGATGTACAGTGCACGGAGTGATGACCCCCAAGCAGCGAAAGCTGGGCGTGGTCGCTCTGTACTTTGTGAAAATACAAGCTACTAGAAAGATTTGACAGATAGCACAAACAGTGCAGGTGCGCCAACTTTGCACCATGGCACGAATTTTTCAACGCACAACAGAAAACGCACCGGTATGTCAGTGACACCGTGGAGGAGAAATTCGAAGACAAACCAGGACATCAGTGACAGTGAAAGGGTTAAAGCGGTCGAATACAGCAAATTTAATTTCAGGGTTTATACTTACCAGCAATGAGGAAAGCTACCGCAGTAACTTGAGCCGACTACTCTGTAACGTGCACTCAAATGCTAAAAACACACAAGCATTTTTGCATATGTTTGCACACAGAGCATTCATACTGTTCGGAAATAATGCAGGTTTTTCCTACTACAAACATTATAATATTGCCCCCAACCACGCCATTTGATTTGTTTACAAAATGTTTTGTTACAAGCACCTGGCCACACCCTGCAATCTTATCCTTTTTTAAGGGAACCGTCTTTTTCCCCTTTTTCCTTTGTATGCTGCACCAGCAGTCCTGTTTGATATGGAAAGGGTGTTGCTTTGCGATCCCTATCCTAGCTTTTCCTGTTTTTTATTGAAAATGTTCTCATCGAAATGAATGAGTGCAAAAGAAACCCTGCAGCATTCAATTCGCCAACGCTCATCCATGCACGTCCCTTTGCTGACTCCTTCGAGGTTTGTGTTTTTTTATGTTTACTGCAGAGCACAAGTTTGCTCCGATAATCTATATTTTTACAAAAACCCTGCATTATCCGTGGCTACATAACAATATTCCAAACAAAGTCTGATACACAAACCAGAACCCCCCACAGCTCTTTCTTCAATTTCCGAGTACCCTTCTACAATTGATTGATTGTAGGGTTTAACGCGCCGACGCAACGCAGGCAATGAGGTGCGCCGTAGTGGAGGGCTCCGGATTGACCACCTGGGGATCTTTATCGTGCGCCGAAATCTCGTACACACGGGCGTTTTTGCTTTTCGCCTCCATCAGAAAAGCAGCCGCCGCGGCCGGGAATCGAACCCGCGACCTCGTGCTCAGCAGTGCAACGCCTTAGCCACTGAGCCACCGCGGCGGGTACCCTTCTACAATTAGGACCATCATTATATTTGCTAGAGTAAATAGCTGTTCGGGGGGGGGGGGCTACTATGGCCAGTGAGACTCATTACACTACATGAAACACAGTGGCAAAAAGGCACGCAGTACACCCTTTTCACTGCTAGGCACAAGTTGCATCTAGGGCATTGAAGTGAATTCACCTAAATTCTATTTCTGGGTGCATGGAATTGTTTCACTCATGTAATGTAATCCATAATATGACTTTTGAGTAGAAGTCTAAAGATCTAGTTCATCTGTAATAGGCGGTAGAAGAAAAATCCCCACACACTGTCTGTGGGTACCACGCAACTACCACAGTGAACAAGGGTGACAAAGTCGTTATTAATTAATTCATGGAGCAAGGACGCAGCCCTGATGCGACAAAAAAAATAAGAAAGGTACCAGGAAGTTTCTCACCCTCATCGGTTCCTTATTTTTTGCCCCATCTCTGCAATGTTCTTATGTCTTAATATCACTAAGGTACCACAAGAATGCCACAATGGTTTTCTATGTTTTCATGTTCTCTCAGCCTTCAAAATCGAGATTTTCATGCATTTCACAGCCGTAATGAACTCCACTTACAGGTCGTGCAGGATAGATAGAAACAGGAGGCAGCCAATTCTTCTGGTAGCTCACAACGTACATCCTCCATGTCAAACACCTGGCCCTGTAAAAAATGGCAGTTCAAGTAGTAAACAAGCCGTAAATATGCGGTATAATGCCGTGAAATACTCGCTCTGACAGGACATGACAGAATTTCTTTTTTGTAGGGCAAAAAAGGCACCTTCAGTTCTTTCAAGCTAAAAAATAAGTACAGTGCTCACTGATTGAAACGCAACACTGCGAGCGCGTGGCCGCCAATACATGCAGCGCCGTCTATGGACGCCGCTGTCGCTGACAGCGCACCGCTGCCGCTGCGGGGAACCACTGCCCCGCTTATTGGCAACCCGAAGCAGCAAGCTTATGGTCAAAACACTCTCATCCTCGTGGTATACCACAATGCAACACCTAGCTTCCACGGGCGTCCACTGGCGGCGCTGCATGTAGCGCAGGTTACGCGCTTGCAGTGTCGCGTTTCAATCCGTGAGCAATGTACGTACATTACAATCCTTACAAGGTTTTCAGCCATACTTTAAAGGAACAGAAGCATCCTTACACTGAATTAATGTTAAACTAAGCCTATTAAATATCCCTAGGTGGTAGAAATCTGTGGCCCCAGATTTCCACTGTGCAAGCATATTCTCTGGTCCAGAGGGTGCGAAACGTGGTTACGGCTTTTAAAGGAGCCATGAAGAGAAAACACTAGTTTGGTTCATTCAAAGGATTCCGTTGCTAGAATCATGCTGACACCATTTTTAACATAAACTCCACTCAAATAAGCTACAAATTAGGAACAAAGGAAATGGCCATGCGACCCACTAGCTCATTTCCCGCAACAGAACCTATGTCATACCAGCCAGCTCTGCAGTTAGCGAAGGGTAAAAACAAAACAAAAGCAGAAAGCGGCTTGCCACGGCATGGTGGCACCATCTAGGTTAACTAACGGTAAAGAAGGTTTCCCAATCGGCTGCAGAGCGGCCGGTTCCTGTGATGTCATTGCAGACCCTGAAAATGCACGATTTAGCGGGAAAACCAAAATTTTAGCTTCAATTAATGAATTTCTCAGTGAATAAAGCATCGTTTGCATTTGGACAAGTGCTGGGGGCACCATACCACACGAAATCTTTCGAATAACACAAACTTGTATTTTGTCTTCATGGCGCCATTAAAATTCTCTCTGAGGCACATGGTGAACGTCTCAGCGTGCCAATACCTCCAAGGGGTAGGCAAGTTGAAATGCTGACGAAACGAAAAAACAGGATGGCGAAGGAGCACGGTGGCAAGCCCACGCCCTGTTTAATCTTTTTCGCACCGTGATTGTATCCCCATCACATGCATATTTGTAAGAATCAACACGTTTAACCCATGCTCAACATGTTACGGTCAACACAATTTATGCAAGCCAGCTACAAATAATGTCACACCACACAAGAATTTCTGTCTGATCATGACGATGCTGGATGAGCTTAGGAAGGTGGAAAAATTTCTTGCATTAAAACAGTGACAGCTGCCCTGTGACTGCACCAGCAATGCAGGCTGGAACAGCATGTTTTCAAGCTGCGACGTCTAAACAATTATCTGGTCAAATGTTCACTGCCTAAAGACCTTGTGCATGTGGTACTACTTATAAAGTTGCTAGCAATGCTTAAATGTTTAAAATTCAACGTATATGCAACTCTTACGTATTATAACAACAAATGTAATGCAGCCT
This sequence comes from Haemaphysalis longicornis, assembly GCF_048455015.1. Classification (NCBI taxonomy): domain Eukaryota; kingdom Metazoa; phylum Arthropoda; class Arachnida; order Ixodida; family Ixodidae; genus Haemaphysalis; species Haemaphysalis longicornis. The sequence goes on from NW_027526233.1 coordinate 1,448,395, forward strand.
CCTTGCATTTCTTTACCCGCAAACGAAAACTACCCGTTAGAACAATGCTAAGCTGCCTACGTCCTGTAAAAAAATATACTGTGGGTCAACTGCCTCTTAAAAAAAAAAAATCGGGGAGTGGGCGTTTTGTTTTACAACCAGTAACGCAGTTTTCTTTTTTTTTCATGCAACAAGCTTTAGCGTCGAATCCACCCAAGCCAAGCGGCGGCCGCTGGGCCGTCAGCATAATATTTTCGTTGCCGACAATGGCAAGGGGGTCGATCACTCACACAGCATACTGGCCGCCGCTCCTGGAAGCTCATTATGACCGCGCCGACGCAGCCGGTAATTTACAATAAAAGAAGCGCGGCGAGCCGAACACCAAGGAATATACTCAACACGTTTAACAAAACAGCACTGCGGCAACGCGTAATAAATTTTTAACATGCACCACGATAAACAATCACTTACGGCAGAACACGCAGCATTTTTCACACGTCGCGTCGACAGACTGGAACTTGCAGTAGAGACTCTTGATTCACGTAGGCACGCACAACTTGTCAGGTATTTTGTCAAATGGCGACCTCGATGTGCGTTTGCTACAGCAGCGCAGTACGGCGACGACACAGACGCTTTGCCAGCACTCACGATGTTTCAGGTGGCACAAGAGCACTAACACGTAATATTACGGCAGGAGGAGCACGTAGTAATTCACGTAACACCAGCAAATCGAAAACAAACTACCAAAACCACGCACAACGAACAACCCACGTCTTTTTTTGGCCACCTATAACAAAGACTGCATATAAGCTAGCCTAGACTAGACTTATTACTACAGTTGGCTATCTAGCAGTCATAGAGTTTTAGCAGTTACTTTCTTCCTTCATCATCACCCCTGAAGCAAACTAGGCTGACGCCATTATAGTATTTTGTTAAAGTTGATAATAGCAAACATATATATAATGGCAGTATATTTGCTTGATGCGAGCAACGTCTTTTGTTGTCGTAAGTTGTTGCTACTCAAAAGCGAATAAAAATGGATTAACAAACGAAGTTATTATCATCGTCATCTACATCTAGATTGACTGTTTTGTGTTTTGTTCAGCGTCCAAGCATTCACTGTTTGTGGGCTTTTCACAAACAGAACGGCCGGATAAAAAAATTATTCCTCGCAGACATACGCAAACACACGCGCACACGCACGCACACACACACACACACACACACACACACACACACACACACACACACACACACACACACACACACACACACACACACACACACACACACACGCGAGCGAGCGCGCACGCAAGCCAAGGAGGTTGTACAACCTCCTTGACGCAAGCACACGCACGCACGCACACAAAAGCACCGTGCGTCAAATCCACGCAGGCAAACAATTCACTCAAATGGAGGCTTAGCAAGACTATGTGAGCTCAAGTATTTCCACCTAGGTTTACGACCTGATCGTGTACTGTTTTGGTGGCTTGCAAAAACTCTATGTAGAGCTTGCACTTTAGAACGCGCACAGTGGAGTACTTGCAGCACATAAACAAGCTTTGCGACAAGGAAGACATTACAAACGTGCGCACGCGCAAACACAGAAAGTTCTCGCCCCATCCATGCCTGAGAGGCTCGCTTGACTTTTTGGAGTGCCAATGACCAATGAGGCCCGGTGTTTCGTATTTGGTGCAAAGGTACACCTAGGTATTGAAGCGCGTCCTTATCCCAAGTAATGCCACCAAATAAGGACGGTTTCGCACCCCATTCACCAAACCAAAATCCCTTTGTTTTTTCCATATTCACAGCTGCTCCAGACGCGCCACAAAACTGCCTGGTGAGATTAAGGGCTTCTTGAACGCTTTTTTTATCAGCACAAAAATAGGCAATGTCATCCGCGTAAGCAAGGACCTTAACCTCACAGGATAGCGATGAAAAGCCCCGTACTCTTTCACTCTGCTGAATACTAAGGCACAGAGGTTCGAGGTATAAGGCAAACAACAAGGGTGAAAGGGGGCAGCCCTGTCTAACAGACGACTTAATCGAAACTGGCTTAGACAGAACGCGGTTGACGACCAGTTGTGTGGTGCACTGTTTGTAACAAAGCTGAATGCCTTTTAACAACACATCCCCTAAATTTACCGCTGCCAATAGTGCGAATAGAAAATCATGAGAAACGCGATCAAATGCCTTTGAAAGGTCAATTTGGATAAGGGCCACCTGCTCTGACGAATCAGACACACACTCCAATATTGAACGGGCAACATGTATGTTGTTTGAATGCTCCTACCTCTAATACCGCAAGTTTGATGAGGTCCTACTAAACTAGTGATGACAAGTTGAAGGCGCCTAGATAAAATTTTTGCGAAAATTTTATAATCTACATTGCAGAGAGATATTGGCCGATAGCCGTCAACCGATTTCAGCTTTTGTTCATCTTGCGTTTTCGGAATTAAAACTGTGTGTCCTAAATAAAAGGTTGGCGGCAAAACATCATGGTCGTATGCTGCTGTGAATATGTCTAACAGAACGGGAGCAAGGATATCAGAGAACTTTTGATAAAACTCTCCGCTCAAACCATCGGGCCCCGGGGTCTTGTTTGTCTTGAGGTCAGATATGGCAGCCTTAACTTCTTCGAGTGTAATAGGCCCAGAAACCAGAGCGCACTCATCGTCTGTCAGCTTTGGGAGTAAATCAATGAGGGAACTAAATTCTTGCCCCCGAGCTAATAGACTTGACCCCGCAAATAGCGTGCTGTAGTGGTCGTGGAAAGCACTAGCAATTTCAGCTGCTTCAGTGTACTTAATACCGTTATGTTGAATTTCGATTACCTCCTTTGCAAGTGCTGACTCCCGCTCATCATTTAGTGAACGACGAGTGGGGTAACTATCAAAGAATTTTTCAGTTCTCGACCGAATTAGAGCGCCATGGTATTTTTCGGTAACATATTGCTGAAGTTGTGCCTTAACAATGCGAATTTCCTCTACACCCGATCCCGGACTGACCGCTTCGAGTTCATGAAGCCCTACCAATGTACGAGTTAGTTCCCGTACATAAAAACGTTTTAAAAACGAAAGGCGTGCGGACTCTTCTATTGCGCAATCCCTTACCTCCTGTTTGAATAAATCCCATTTCTGATATAAAGAAAGACTGTGTGTTTCAAGAATACTAGTCAAGCAATCGGATATACGTTTACAAAATATTCCATCGGCCAATAAAGAGGTATTAAGCTTCCACAGATCCCATTGAGGCAGCACGCTACGCGGTCTTGTTCGTCCTAAGCAAACAGATACCATGCAGTGGTCTGTGAAGAAGATCGGGCGTACAATATAGTCAGAAATTCTAGGCATCTCTTCTGCTGAAATGTATATGCGGTCAAGACGGGCATAGAGTTTTTGCAACATTTGTGTGGGGGTCCCAATGGGAACCTATGCGTAGGGACAATTTGTTTCTTCCATTAGTGTCTGGGGGTGCTGGGCTGATACATTTGTTTGTACACCAGCTTGTATCTCGGTTTTTCTTCTATAAGGTGACGCATCACCCACTTCTGCTCAACGTTATTCAACAGCGCATAAGTTTTCATTTACCGTTTTTGCTTGTCTCCACTGGTGAAGTCAGTACGAAACCGCCATGGGGGTTTTTAAAGGAGGTGGTTGACACCTTCAATTTCCTTACTGCGAGGTTTTCCCTGCAATATCTGCTTACCCTTTCCAGGAAGGCTTTGACGAACACTTTATTAGAGAGTCTGTTCCCAGTGCCGGTTTATCGCCAGCCTTACATTGGCCACCATAAGGACAGTGTTTTGAAGCGGGTCACACGTATGTGTCTTCCTCCAAATGCAAAAACGTTTTTCTTTAAGCTGCATACATCAACACTCCCAGTGAAAACATGGTTGCGCGAGAAAGGAATGTCTATTCCTTGGTCTGACAATTGCCGTTTATGCAATCAACCTGAAACCATTGATCATTGTTTTGTTTTGTGCCGGGATGCGGTGTTTTTCTGGGATGTGTTGCAACGAACTCTTAAAAAGGACATGGACATTACCCCTTATACAATTCGGTTCTTGCCTTTTAGAGATGTTACTGGAGTGCCCTATGATATGTTTGTTGTGATCGGATTGTATAGCTTGTGGAAGTGCCGCATGACGGACAGGCACGCGGAACCCCCTCGCCCAACGAAGTCCATTTTTCGGGAGCAAACTGCGTTGGTGCGGAGCATTTATGCGGCGCAAAGTGACCCACCAGAATGGCTGCATCTGTTGGACGCGTGCGTCTGCTTGCCAGAATTTTAACGGACGGCTTATTTTAGCTGCAGTGATGTGCATCTTCTTGGATGACTCCTAACTTTCGTAGGCTGTATTAAGGGAAGTTTTCCATGCAGTAAAGAAAAAAAAAACTGTTTTGGTGGCTTGGGGGTTAAGTACTCGCCTACTGATTGAATGGGCGTAGGTTCGAAACCCGCTCAGTGACCTCTTTTTTTTTTTTAACCGTGTTATAATTGAAGTTTTTCTGCCTTAGGTTATATTTTGGCATTGTTGTTGCTCTTGTTGCTCTCGTCTGGCTGTGTCCCTTTTTTTCTGTCGCAATATATTTCTACCGCAAGCTCTGCCCCAAAAAACAGTACACCGCTTCAGCATTTAGTTGCAAGGATAAGCCATTTTACAACGACCCTGAAGGAAAACACAGACTAGGACAATCGGAAGCCACTTTTTAGGTTGTTTTTGTTTTCATTGCTTCGTTTTCTATTCGGCTTTTTGTGTTCTTTTTACTTTTTCTCGTCTGTATATTCTTCTCCCACCCACTTTTTTTTTCGTAATGGGAGGGACGAGGCACTTCGAACAGCCTCGTTCAATATGTATCCTTCTTACGCCACTGTTTCATACAAACGTACCAGTTGGTAATATTAATTCTGTGAATTTATCAGACCTCACTAGCACGAAATAACGTATACAGTGCTGCAGAATTTCCACAAACCATCGGCATTGTTTCTTACCATCTCTAGCCAAGCCAAAAAACTTAACCTTTCGAGTATAATTAAGGCTTACATGTTCGACTTTATGTTTACTTGAGGAAGCACAATCTTCAGAAAAAGAATGTAAGGCAACAAATAGTTATCCTTCCTCCCAGTGTCCTAGAGGCAACACAAAAGACATAAGTCAGTCTTTTGACTTCATTTTGCCTTCAGTACATACATAAGCAACAGCATTACGGCACACAGAAGAATTAAGACAGCAAATTCAAGTTCTATCTTACAGCCTTTGTCCTAGAGGCAACAGAGGGGAAACAGGCCAAAGTTTTTTGACTTCATTTTGCCTTGAGTACACACATGGGCAATAGCATTGCGGAACTCAGAAAGAGAAGAAAGCAAGTCATTTTTAAAGTTTTACACCTCTCATCCGAAATAAAATCTTTGTATAGAAATTTAAACTTTGTCTTTACCATAGTACATATAAAGGTAAAACATCATGGCTGTTTATCCGGCAGTCTATAAAAAGTACACAGCCTGCCTATGTCCTAGAGGTAACACACAGGAAAAGTCAAAAGAAAGGCCACACAGTCAACATGCAGGAGACACAAAGTAAACAGAAAGGAAAAGTTCATTTTCATAAGGGATCACCGTTCCTATCTTGCTGCATAGATGGCTTGCAGCGCGTGACACTTCGCTTAGGAAGTGCGTATCTTCGGGTTAATTACCATCGTTTGAAGTTAATTCTCAGTGCGTCAAGCGCAGTTAGACCTATTGTAGACTTTATAACCGTATCAACTGTGGTACATTCTCCGCAAACAACTTGAGCGTGGTGGTGTATGAGATATGCGACCGAAGCGTAAGCTGCGGCTCGTTTCCACGACCAACAATGCTGACTACGACGATCGCTAAGCTAAGTTTCTAGATTCCCCTTATTTTTAAGAAATGTATAGAGCGGGAAATGATGAAGCGTTTACTGCTCGCAGAAACGCTCCGCACACACACCCGCCATGCCTACCCGCACGGCCGACGGAGCGGCTCGAACCGCGCAGGTCGCGGCAGCAACAACTTGTCGCCGCCTTTTAAAATCACAAAAGTCGTGGAAAAGAAGTTCCAGATTGGGGAAAGTGAATGTTAGTGTGGTGAAAACTTGTGCTAGGTAGTGTCATGAGCTGTGGTTTTCAAAGCGATGCTCAAATACCTGCCGCGATTTACGCTGACCGGCCGTAGAGGTCGGTCCCGGCACCGCCGGCTGGTTCACGCGAAATGTAGCTAGTGGCCGAAGGGTGGCGAGAATCGGTCGAGGCCGTGGCAGGCATCTTGATCATCGATTGCTTAAACGGCAATCGCGCATACAGAGATCCCCATACGAGAAGGGGCGTGACAGTGCGGTAAAAAGTTACGTTAGGGACTGTCATTTGCAACTGTAACGATAGCGGAGATGAAATATCTGCCGCGACGCTAAGCCTAAAGTTCCCAACATTCAATTACGTGCATCCGAAGCCGCCGGCGAGGAGAAGACCCTCTGGTCGCCCGCGCGCGTGCTGCGTTTTGGTTCGCCTAACTTCTTGAGGGCCCCCAACGCTCGGTTCTCCTATTCTAAAACTCCCAATTACCCCAAATCATTAACGACGTGTTTCGCCTCGTACACAGCCTCGCCTTATGTGAGCAGCCCTGAGTTTCGAAATTGATGCTACAGAAATCAGGCTCACTGTAAGCAGACAAAAGCCCATGTTGCAATTATAAATTCCCACGCCGCGGTCCAAATGAAAACTAAATATAGCCGTGTCCAAACCCGCTCGAAGGCGTTGAAAACTCGCGTTCATACCATTCATACATTGCGGACAAGTTGTCGCAAAAAGTAAACATATCAGCCGTGCAGAGTGCAGGTTACGGCAGTGATCGTTAATCAAATCCGGGCATAACTAGAAAAACATGGTAGGGGAAATAAACATTTCTTAATCCAGACCGCAGATCATAGCAGCACTTTTAAGCATGCGCGGCGAAGCAATCCGATATCCGGTTCTCACGTAGTCGTTCATTTACCAGGCAATGCAAGCAGAACGCGAGGTGAGATCACAACTGAGCGACACGTTTCCGTCGCTGTTGCAAGGTCTATGTCCTTTGCACACACACTCTCGTACATGTCACGTCGCAGTATTTCATAATGAATTAACAGCGTGCTTTTCTCGGCACCAAATGCAATGTCCTTGGCGTTAGCTGGCTGCGTACGAGCTGTTCGGTGGCGATGGTAGCAACTGCCTACCCGTGGCAGGGTCGCCTGGAACAAGCGAGTCGCTGATTGCTTGCCCGGATTATTCGGTATGTAGACCACTTTTTTTTTCGGTAATTTGCATCAAATTCACAAGGAGAGGAGAGATGGTGACGACACAAGCACAAAAAAAGAAAACACGCGGTCGCATACGCACAGGAAATGTGTTGTAGCAGACGACAACGGCCCCCGGCGTCCAACAAGTGACGTCATTCGTAGGTTGCGCCACGGTATGTCCTCGAGGCGAATAACTCATGTGTGATTTTCCGCGAGCGGCATTAGCTGCTCACGCTGCGGTCTCGCTGAGCGGGTCGCTGCGATCAGAGCGGACCGTAAAACGGTTACCTAAAACTATTACCTCGGGCAACGGACTCTGTGGCACACCCGGGCAGAAACTGGAGTAGCAGAAGACCCCACCTTCCCTCTTCCGTGAAACAGGGAGGAGATAAAAAAAAGCTTCACTTTAAAGAAACTCTGCAAAACTTGCTATAAGCGCATTCACTCTTTTGTTCTCCTCTGGAGGCATTGCTAAAGCTACAGTTATCAACAGCACATACCGGAACTGCCTGATTTGCTCGTCGCAGCAGAGCTGTCCGCCTTTCGATTCTGCTTTGCTTCGTGGCTTTTTTTCAGAAGCGGCTATCGAACGCGTTTATTGGTGCCACAGAAAGGCAGCGGCCGGGAGCCGCTACATTGCTGTAATGACGTCATTCGAGCGTTCAAAAAACGCCAAGACTCGGGAAAGTGTAAAAGCTTGAGCAGATTTCTAAACTACCTGGTGTACGCAGAGCACTCATTTCTGGCTGACGTACTTTGTCACCCCCTATTCTAAGTACTGGCTGTGTTTTTTGACTGCGTTCTAAATAAGATTTTTTAAAAAGTCGAAAAAGTGCTGCAGGGTCATTTTAGTAATAATTTCGGAAATCTCGCCCACACTTCTATGTTTGTCATAACCGGGAATAAATTGCAATCGCTGTCATTTCTACAAAGCAGCAGTCTACGTCATTTCGCCGATAATATGGCATCGTCAGACAGCCGATAAGACGCACGGCGGGAATGGGTTGTTACAGTTGTGAGAACAGCGTCCCCCTTTCCACTTTGTTTCCGACGTCGGCCGCTGCGTATCACTCATAGCTGGGTCTGAGGGTGTTTTCTACGCGTTCCTGTGTTCCCTTTCATATTGATCATAATAGTACACAATTGACCATGCGCGGGTTTTGCCAAAGAGGGTATATATGTCTTGAGTGACCAATAAAATTTGAGTTGTTAGTCTGCGCTGGTGTTCGTATCTTCGTTCAGTCCTCGTTTTTTTGTGCGCTCAAGTTACAGCTATGAATAACCGGGAAAAATTGGTTTCCAGCCCGAAATTGTTTTGCTCGAAAAGGCACGATGACGCTTTACCAGACGACGAATAGGCACAGCGCGTGTCTCAGGAGCCTCTTGTACTTGAGGATCTCGACGGGGCTCGTTGCGGCCAGCTGCGCGTCGGCCTTTTCGACCAGCAGCCGCATAGTGGAGTCCATGTCAGGCGCCCGCCGGCCGTTGATGTGCAGGATCCGGAGGATGGCAGCGCGGGCCTTCTTCTCCTGGTGGGTGGACACCAGCCACCTCGGCGACTCCTGCAGAATGCTGCGACAGGCACGAGACAGACAGCAGTGCGCAAACAACGAAAAATTGCTGCGCCTAGATCAGGGGCGGTGTTCTCGAGTTTTGTCGCTTTTGCGTCCCTTTCAAAAGTGTCCCTTTTGACGAGCCCTGATTGGCTAAAAGCAAACAACCGGAAGTGACGTAACGCAAGCGCGGCAAATCTACTGCCAATTTTCCTCCATGGCATGCTGCCAACGTCCACTGCTTCACCGGAAGTACGTCACGATGAAAGGGACGCAAAAGGGACGTTTTGAAAAGGGACAGTAATGAGCATACCACCCCAGCTATGGGTATGCAAAGCGAAAGCTTGTAATAGCCCAGTTAAGTCTTGGTTTCACTTGGTTAAGCTTTGATTATATTTATTATATGCTATAAATATATGCTATTCGTCCAAAGCCTGCCTTTTCCTACGGTTGTGGTTTTGCTTCCGGCGTTTTCCAAGCCGAACGGCTCGCCGGGCGATAACCGCGGAGTGGTCAGACGCCCACGCCTCAAGGACTCTAGCTCTTGCGCAACGCTCAGAGAAGACGGCCCGGCCTCGCTCTCAATCATGGCCAAGTACGCACGCACGCGGCGAGTAACGTTGTCGGGTGCGAATCCACTGCGGAGAGCGCATGCGCCAAGCCAGCAGCGGCGGCGGCATCGGCGAACGCGGCAGTCTCCTGAACTGTGTCCGGCCAGCCATGTGATGCACAGCTGTGGTCACTTGAAGGTCACATCTACCGCGACGGCGAAACGGCTCGACGAGATCAGTAACGCTTTGCTTTAAAATGGCTGAGGTTTAAGACTCCGAAACCATGTTATCTTCAGAGAAAGGGAAGGCTATGCACGCAGCGTTTCGGGAAGGTTAGTCTTGTTATGGAGATTTCGCAGCTTGCTTCCTAGGTATGCCCACTGGACGGTTGTATTTATCCTTTTGCCTGTGCTGAACGGCACGCATCGACAGCCCAGCCAATGCGAAGCGGCCACGCGCCGGCACTGAAGGTCCATGGCGACGCAATGAATGAACTTGAAAAATGTAGCCTTATATCGTCGTCGCTCAAAAGTATCGGAATGTAGCACGGACTACTTCCCAACCTCAAAACATCCCATTGCTATTGTACCCTACCGCTGGCAGCAATTTTAAAATCAGCCGTGTATCCGCTTGCCCTGCTGCCAACCACGTGGAAAGTAGATAGCATCCCGCCTGCGTTCTCAGTCATCTCTCTCTCCTCGTCTCCCCCTGCGTATCCTTCATTTCCCGTCCACTTCAAGCTGCATTCCCGGGTCGCCTTCTTTCCCTTGTCTTGTTATACTTCGCGCCTCCGCATGCTTTCTCACTGGACCAATTGATAGGTAATCGTAGTACTTCCACGGAATTAACAAGTTTTATTAAAGACGATAGTCTTTCTTGGGCTACTTAAACCCAGAAATTTTGGTCTGTATGTCTCTCTGTCTGTCCGTCTGTCTGTCTGTGACTCGATTCAGCCACCCGGCCAAAGTAAAATAGATATTGCGCAATAGTCTTATATACTCATAGCCGCATGTAAACGTGTGATCCCGGTTTATAGGTTCATACTTGTCAACTTTGTTGAACAAGAACAAGACATTGCGCAAATATAAGACAGGAAATTAGTACAAAAGGGATATTTACAGTGTTCCTTTATTAAAAAATTCATGGATGCTTGGTTTTTCGTGCAGCAAATGATATTCTACATCTACTGCAGAAAACCACCGCCTCCTGACGGCATATGAAAAATCACGCGGAAACAGCCACGAAAGGTTCCACTACCTAGGTTTCACGTTCTGCTTGGAACGCACGTGGAGCACGGCCACGCGGCTCTATACACCTCTTAGTCGGCCGCCTCAATTCACGCGTGTCTCCGCCGTACTGCAGCGCTGGCATCGAGGAAACCTGCCTGTAGCAGTGGAACGCGGTAAATTCAAATCGCCTTGCGCAAACCTTTAGGGGATTTCTCCGAAATCTGGTCGATTAACTTTCATTCACAAACCTTTAGTGTGTTTACCTTGGCATGAGCGCGACGGTACAGGAACAGCATCAGAGGTGAGCGGGAAAGCAAAGGGGGGCACTTCCTTGGCAACTGTCTACAAAGGCTATCATCTTTTGACGACATTTGCAACAAAAGGAGCAGATACGCGGCCAATTTTTTTTTTAAACTTCGAATTGCTTCCTCGTGTATCCTTGCTGTTTCGCCGACCTTGCTGGTTTTACTTTTTTGTGTTCCAGCTGTCACGTTCTAGCTTATTCCCGTTTCCACAAGTCAAAGGGGGATCGGAAGAGGCCGTATACATGTTTTCCTTGCAGACAGGTTGTGCAGATAGATTTGGGCACCCCTTGTTCTCACTTGTTCCGGGACTTCGCATATACTCCTTTTCTGAAGAATAGATGATGCTGTTGCATCACTTCCCTAACTGAGCATTTATTATTTTTTTACTTACTTCTTCGGAAAGGTCGAACAGTTTTCGACGTTAACTTCAAGAGCAACTACTATAAGCGGACACCATAAACACTGTAATGATGCGCCGAGGCATACGAACCGCAAGAAAAAGCTCGCCGCCTGTTGCGAATTCCTCAGCGTTTCTACAGCCCAGAAAGTGCCGGAAGAGGCACTCTTCACTAGAAGGGTAATATATCTCAGGAAACGCTGTTCTGTGAGCCTTCTATACTTGTTTTACCGGCAGTTAATCCTTAGCCCATGGGCATGCTGCGGCTTTTGGAAGCGTGCATAACTGAAAGGGCAAGTATTAGTTTGCTTGGCGCTTAAATTATAGACAGAAGGCTCAAAAACGGCTTCTCATGTGTCGCCAGAAAACGTTTCAGGGTGAAGAAAGTGTCCCTTCAGGGTGAAAGCACGGGTATTGTGTACCTACTACCATTTCCACGTGGCCCCGTGTACATGGGACGGACTAGTCGGTATGTGAACGTCCGGCTGGAAGAGCGCAAACATTTTTTTTTTACAAGGAAATACTAACTAGCGCGTGTTTTCAAAATACGGTTGTGCGCTTGTTTCACGACGTGGAATTACTATCCGTGCGCAGAGATAAGCTGACCAGGTAAATAAGTGACGAGCGCCCTTCACTTTGTGTACACGAGAGCGAGTTCTTTTTATTTTGGACGCTCTCTTTATTAGAAAAATAAGCGCATTCTTAAGCACCACATGTGTTGGGTTGTTGGCACATGTGGAGGAAAAACCCGTGAAAATTTGCAACACTGGTATGATGTGCAGTCAGATGGGCGCAAGGTTGTCAGTTTCTCAGGTTCTGTCAGTTCCAATAAAAATTTATGGTGCAGGCCAGCGCTGGAGTTCGTCTAATTCATTTGTTTTGTGTCCGTGTCCACTTTGGTGTTCTCAAAGATATTCAAGAATTACCAATTAGCCCCGTTGTAAATCATAAACACGCAGACCAACCCTTGTTTACTTCTGTGAGAGCACCAGCGATGGCAAAGGTTTAGAAAGGGAATACTTGACGTTTTGCGACAACTCACACCGTCGGTTTGTGTTCGTCCTCGTGCGTTTTCAAATTACTTAGACCGGCGTCTACAAGCTGGGCGTGTCCAGTTGTGCATCGCTACAGCACGAAGTCGGACTCACAGCACGAAGGGGAGCACAAGGAGGCCGGTGAGTCCCGCCGCGAGTTGCAGGTGCTTCCAGTTTCCCAGCAGGTATGCGGCACCGGGCAACACCAGTGTGGGCAGGGTCCAGCCCAGTCCGAAGCCAATGTTGAGCAGAGTGCGGTGCCGGGGCTCCACGATCTCGGTGACTGCAGAGTCAGACGCGGCATGCAGGCCTCCAGAAATGGTCGAAGAGAGGGCGCCGTAGATACAGAATGACATCACAGATATGCCTCGGCATGGAAGCGCTGCCGTTGTTGTAACATTTCATCTCCTACATGCTTTAGAACAGTCGCTTTTCTACCGCGGGGCAACAATAGATGAATCCTTACAGAGACCCTGCCGCTCTGCCAAACAACATTTTCACTGCTTCGTTTGTGTCCGGATGCTCCGCGAAAGCTATATTTGCTTCCAGCCGTGGCTTTCGAGTAGGTTTATTGACGCGATTGAAAGGAAGCCGGCCGAAATCATAGTCCGTGCTTAAGTCACTCAAGCGAATAAAGAATGGTCAGACCGAAAATGAACGAAAAATATTTTGGGCTAGTTTATACTTACCTGAAGCGCGTAGAGCAGTAATTTCTGCCGCGGTTTTATTGCGACTTTCCATTAGAAGTACTGAACGCGCTTGTTCACTATGTTCTGAAAGCAATTTGGGTTTAGAAAAAAAAGTTGGCAATAGTGTTGCAGGGTCGCTTTAATAAATCGCTTTCACTGCTAACCTATTTGTCATGCCTAAGTAATAGCAACGCCAACTTCACTAGCCGCCGTAAATATTCACCTTAATTAAAACAGTGAGAAGATGACGCAGTAGCGACACAAACGCATCCAAAGTATGGGCCAAATACATTTAATGCTTGTAAAAGTATGGCTAACCATATCGGAAAGGCTGTGGGTTGGTCTCACGTAAGAAGTAAAACAAGAACCGCGCGGTTTATTCCGCATTTAATTAGCGTGAAATGATATGTTAAAACGAAATGTTGATCCACCTTTGACTAAGACGCCTTTGGCTAAGAAACACACACATAATTCATACTCTTATATGGTTAGTATAGCTGCACTAGGCGTCTCTTGTTATTCTTCCTTAATCGGATTGTTGGCCTCACTACACAAGCCTGCACACGATATTAATATGTTAGCACTAAATTCTCCCTACCTACCTACTACCCCTCAAAACCCTTCCTTTGGTGAATAAAAGAGTCACAACATCAAATGTGCTTCCGCCTATTTCTTCGCCTTCGTTTGTTCGTCTAACGGTGCAAATTGCGTCAACAAGTAAAATTCACTGTCCTGCGGTGATTGTATGCACCTGACCTACTGACGTGCCACCAGGGCCACGTGTAAAGCGGAACGCACTATCCCGCTAATTTTACATTTCCAAATGATATTATCGTGCATTTTGTGAAGGCGGCACATTAGCTGCTTAAAGCTCCCGATTCTTGGCCCATCCGGTACGGGGCACGCTGTGCAACAAAGGTTACAAGGACAACTTCTGTTCCAGCCTAGCCACGTGCGGATGCATTTTTAGGAGGATGCCGTTTAAATTCCACGGAATTCGAACAAAAACTAGCACCGCAGCAGAGTATCGGGCAGCTACTTTGCAGAGATGACGCAACCCGCAACAGAACGAGATGGCAGAATTGGAGAAACCACACAGCGCGCAAATGAACAGGACGACAAAATTGGAGAAACAACACAGCCTCCAAAAGAACGGGACGACAGAAAGAGGCACAACACAAGTGCTTGAGTCATGCCTCTTTCTGTGGTCCCTTTCTTTTGCGCGCAGTGTTGTTTCCCACGATGATTTAGCAACTCTCGCAATCTTCAGTTGCACTTTGGAGACCCGGTTCAAATCCCAACGGATGTAACGGGTGTTTTATATTTATTGTGTACAGTGGCGGCCATTCTTTTGACCGGACACGACTACAGCTACCGCAACATGTATACCATTTTTCACAGAATGTGGAATTTAAGGCTTTCGCCAGAAAACCAAAATATACTACCTCCCCCTGCGTCCGCAAATCAATCGAGTGCCGTAACACTGGCGTCGCAATGCGCAGGTTTCTGACCGATTAATTACAACGTATGAATGCTCCTTGCTAAGATTGTACGTTCCCGCCGCCATTTTCTGCTGTTTTAATGCACTTTCCCAAAATACACATAGACCCACGTTATGGCAACGAGAGGACAGCGAGCGGGTGCTTACACAGTGCTGCTGCCGTCGTCTGCATTCCGGCAACAAAGATGGCAGTGAAGAATCGCAGACAGTTGTAACAGCTCACGGATGGGCACGTAGATGACGAAGATGCAGATAGTATAAAAGCGAACGTCGAGACCAGGAAAACTATACGACGCCCGAACCTGCGTATTCGGAACAAAAGAAAGGCGATCAGCGGTACGAATTAGTCTCCGCTCTCGCCCATGTCCTTCCGGATGTCAACTGCAAGTTTATTACTCAGTGCAGACACTTCAAAAGCCTTGAGGATTGCGCAGAAGGACGACACACATAGGGAAGACATCAGGACGAGGTGGTGGTGGTGAAAAACATGCACTTTCTTCTGTTGAATCCCTCGAAACATATTTTAGCCCAAATGCCACTGTGCTGAGCTGATGCCTCGCCCTTGTAAAATATATTGCTCTTTTTGTATCTTTATACCTTGTATTATTCATTGCACAATTGTGACTCACGTATTCTTGTATTTTGTACGCTTCTTGTCCACTCCTCTTGGGCTGTCAATCATGCAGTATTTAATAAATAAAAATAATAAAATAAAAGGCGCCTTAAGGGACACTGAAGTGAATTTGTCAAGCTCCCGGTTTTGCTTGCACTGCGTAGACTGGCTCAAATAACCACACTTTTGATCGTTTATCCAGCTGATAAGCCGGTAATTATTTTATAAAGCAAGAAAGAAGAAAAACTACTATGCGCGGTCTGTGGCGGCCGCACCAACTAAAAGCTGTGACGTCGGGAGGAGGTGGCACCGTGATTGGACGATGTCCAAGGTTAGCATTCAAATAAGTTTCGGTTTCGGTTCTGTAAAACAATATGCTTGACATACGACGGCAGCGTTAAATGGGCATTCTCGATATCTCAGTAATCGTCGTACCGCGCTTCTGCCATGATGTCGGCTGTAATATGTCTAAGATAAGCCTCCCAGGACGGCTTGGCATCATAGAAATCACTAGCCGTGGCCTACGCAGTGGATGAACGCCCTCCGCGGCGTCAAGGCAGACGCTCAAACGCCATACGCTCTTCCCACATATTCGGAGCTTACCTCACTCATGCCTGTATCGTAAAAAGCGTGTTCGAACCAGGCCAAGGGTGTGCTGATTCTGGCCTGTGCCCACTGCCCGCAAGCAGTCGGTGCTTGTGGCAACAGGACGCCAACGAGAACTGGCTAGCGCGTCAGTGTAAGTCTGCGCGCGTTCTGCGAACTCGCTCGTGGAGCAGTGAACATTACGGCCCCAAAATGGTGAAATCAGGTTAGAAAACATCGGCCGGAAACGAAAAAATCAAGTTACAAAAAAAAAGCATGCACCCTCGGGTATTCGAACTTGCGACTTGCAAAACAAAAATCCTAGCGCTTCAGACCACTCGGCCACAAGCCCTACCGAAGTGGGATATATAAGGTATATAATCTATAACCAGTTTACACTTTTATTTAGTTTAGCGTTTCAAGTACTTTAGGTCACTATTTGTTGTGTAGCGCTCGTGCAGTAAACGTCCCCCAAACTTCCACAATATGTCACGTCTAGCAATTGCATTTCTTAGATGGAAAAGCGTTCGCAGATGTGTGGTCGTGCTGATTACCGGTGTGCTTGTTGACCCAGCGCAAAAAAGTGCTTCCGGCTCTCTAGTTTTGCGCTGTACGGTAAAAGTTTGAGTTGATTTTATTTCCTTAGTACCAATATTAACTTCGCTGGCTCTTCCCCCGCCTTCAAGTGGCATTAGATTTTCCTACTGGCGTAAAGTCAGCGAAGCGTCGCATTTGCACTTGTGCAGCGCTTGCATGGAGTGACCCGGACTCGGAACTTGATAGAGTGTGCAAACTAACAAAGTAAAGAAAGGTACATTTTTCCATTCACAAACGTGTTGTGGCTTACTTTCAACTGAGCGAGCGAATTTCGACGACCCGTCGGCGGCCGGCGGACTAAACGCTGGGCCGACTGACTCGGTCGGAAGGTCGGCGACCCGTGCAGTTTCGCAGCCAATTTCCAGCTCATCTCCTCCTGACGCCCCACGAAAACGCCTCAGAAAATGGGCGAGGGTGAAGAGAGGGGGGCAGCATTTTCGAGTTGTTTTTCTACTAAATGAATTCGCGTAAACGCGCTCAGAGTGGTCGAAACGTGGCCTATGGACTCCGGACTACAATTTGCGCTAGTAATCCCGCAATGTTTACGAATCACTTCAATGTCCCTTTGAGGGCCGACCCTGTACAAACTCTAGGAGGAGTCCGTAGTCCGAGACACCTGTGGCTTCCGCGGCAGCGCGAGCCCTGGCCACGAGGGCTCTTTGGCCTTCCAATATCCAGCAGCCTATCAGGGCAGCCTCCCAGCTCTAACGGGTAGGGGGGAAGAGGACGTGATTGGGGGGACCGCCGGGTTAGATGGGCATGCCCACTCTATGTGAAAAGTATCCGCAAACGCATTATCACAGTGTGGGCATTCCCCGGAGAACGCGGGATTGAAAGGCTTAAGTATCGCCGGGCACAATACCCTGTTAGTGTACAGGCGTAAGAGCCGGCACCGGGCCTTAGTCAGGCCCGGCACCGGAGGCGAAAATCGGAGCCGGAAATGGTGATGCGACCTTTCTGTAAGATTTTGGCACGCACTCCGCGAATCGGTAATAATGATCGGAGATGCGGGGTCCACTGCGGCGAGAGCTATGGAGATTTTCTCCGCGTGAGTAATGTGCGGGGCTCGAAACGTGAGCCCTTCAACAGGCACGTTTTGATGGACTACGGCTGCCGTGTACCACCCCCCGTGGTGAGGGCTAGACACGTCCATGTAGAATACTCCAAGACGGGACCCATAGCGTCCTTGCAAGGCTGTAACCCGCGCAGTTCGCCTGCCTTCGTGAGTCCCCCTAGCCATGTTTTGGGGCACAGGCTGGATATCCAGCGCACCACGCCAGTCCTCTGAGATCGTAGTCCGCTCTACTGCCTGATAGGTGTAGGAGATATGGAGGCGTTCTAAGCGACTTGGTAAGCCGCAGGTACTGGTTATGGAGATGGGCCTATTTGAATGATTTCGTGGGTAACGTTATCAAATACCCCCTGAAGATCTAAGGCGATGACTACCTTATCGTTACTGCGATGCTCGAACGGCTCAATAACGTCACGATGGAGTTGTAGGAGAATGTCCTGAGCAGAGCGATGTGGACGAAAATCGTTCATAGTGTCGGCAAAGGTGTGCTGGACCTCGAGGTAATCGGAGAGCCTATCTCTAACTATTGTTTCCATAAGCTTCCAATCTACGACCCATTTCTATAAGGAAATGGGTCGTATATTTTCGATGTTGATATACTTGCCCGGTTCGGGATTAAAAGTTACCAGAGCCGTTTTCCAATCAATTGGTAGCGGTTCGCGCCCCTCCCAAATTTGATTGAAGTAGACGAGGAGTTGAAGGTATGCTGGGTCTGGGAGGTTGGCTAGAAGCTTAAGCGTCACTTGATCCCGACCCGGCGCCGTTCCTCGCTTCATTTTCGACAGGGCCGCCTTCAAATCGTGGAGTTGAAAGCAACGTTCCAACTGGAAGTTCTCCGAGCCTGCATATGAGAACGCCGGTCCAATGGAGTCCTGCGGGATAAAGATATATTGATCCCTAAGAGCCTGTGCCAATTTATGCGCGTCTCCCGAGTAGGCGTGAAGCGCGCGTTGAAGATGTTTTTGCGTTTCTGTGCGCGTTTGGCTAGGGTCGATGAGGGCCCTGAAGAAACGCCACGTGTTTCGGTTGGAAGTATGCTTGGCGACATTGCTGCAGCGTTCTACCCAATTGGAGCCAGCGAGCTTGGCCGCGTACTCGGCCACTTCCTGGGTGATGGCTGCTATGCGGAGTTTATGCAGGAGATGTTTATCCACCGCCCGGCGTGGCCTCTGATAGGTGAACCGTCTGCTCAGTTTGGCGAAGCGACGCCACAAGGTGTTGAGACCAAGTGGCGTAGCATTGTTGCGCTATGGGGGCCGGAGTCGTGTACTCCGAACTGAACTTGTTCCAGTCAGGAAGTTTCGCTTGTTGATGGGGACAGGTAAGGGGATGCGTCCGAATTACAGGGAGAAGAATGCAGTGGCCACTGCCGAGGGTTTCATCGGTGTTGAGCCATTCTGCATGCCTGATGTTCTTGGTAAGTCTACTATGTCTCCCAATGTGCCCCCATACTCCCCTGCAAGGTTATTCAGGCAGCACCCCGTTTGGCCTATTAATTAGGTCTTTCGGCACAACCGCTTCTGCTGGTTTTCTCCTTTGCAGTGAGAGAACAAAGCTGTCCCAGCTTCACCGGAGCAGACAACACTAGACGTTCTCCGTACGTATTAGCCACTTTTTTCAAATTGTGGGCTACCTTGTGCATGTATGCTACCTCCACTGGCTTCACAGCTTGCTTTGAAACCCTTTCGCACATTTTGCCTTTTGCAGGGGTGTTTCATTCACCTCCGCCAGGATCGTACAGGGGAAGCATGCATCGTGCAACCGGGACTTTTGGTTTTTAAAACGTTCCTCGATTCTGTGCGACCACGACTTCATAAGAGAAGACTCAAGACACATTGCAGAAATACCTCTTCTCACGGTTTTTGAATGCACCGACGGATAAGGTAAAAGATCCTTTGCAACTCTTGGAAGGTACATCCAACACACGTGTGTTTCAGAAACAGACATTTCGATGTCCAGGAATTGTAGAGTTTTAGGGGCGAAGATCCTCTTGCTCGGGCCCTGTCCCGTCCCTCGTTGCTGCTGTATACGGCACAGCACATTAATCATGATTGTGGCAGAATCCCCCTAGGGATTGGCCAACCAAAGATTAGCCGAAGAGGACAAAACGTTCAACGCATTCGTTGCTACCCAACAAGGAGAAGAGGAAGAAGAGGTTGTCGTTCGTCGCCTGCGAGCTCAAGACACGTACCGGGCATGACGTACCGGGCATGAGAACACAAGACGCTCTGCAGAAGGCGACGGCCGAGGTGGCTAAAATGTCACACACCGAATTCACCAACTTACCCATAGAGATTCTCATCGTTCAAAACAACCCTACATAACCACCACAAACATCGACGTCGTCGACGGGCTTGTCAACAGAGCGGTCAAAACCCAGAGCGTTGCGGGCCCATCTCGGGGTGCTAACGCGGCCCCACAACAACTCAGCATAAAAAGCGGAGCATGGTAATAACTGCAAGAACATGTCGAACACAGAGACACACAAACCGATAAAATGGTACAGAAATAAACAAGTTAGAGGTTCTTTTCCAGTGTTTTTAACTTTTGGACTTCGACGATTCCAGCCCGCACTAAACATCGGAATTTTCTTGGCCAGACAGGCTACTGAAGGACCTCATGTAGTACACTCTATGCCAACACGCGCGTCACTTCCTGACACCACACCCATGATGGAGGGCCCCGATCCCGTCACGAGTTCTGGCTACCCCAACCGTCTCGGTACCCAACGCGTTCTCGGTACTCCCATTCATCAGCACTTTCTCAAGCACGGTTTTGAGCCGTATTTTCCCAACATGACCAAACCAAACGCTAAGAGAAAATCTCATGGGAACAAACAAACACCCCAAAAACATCAGCCGCTCCCGAACAGCCCCTTGTACCCTGAGCCCCCTTCTCCAACCACAACAACCAACACACATGAACCAAGGTCTCGCTCGAAGCGCACAAAACCACGTTGAGCACTCAACGAACGGCCAGAGCACAATCGAGGTCCTCCATCCGCGGCCAGCGCATGGTTCAGAGCTCAAGTACGAAACCTGAGACCTCGGCCGAGGACGTCAACCCTGACCAGACGGGTTCTAACACCAACTCCTCGTCAACACACTCAACTGAGCCTGACCCGGAAGAAACAATTCTAAAGACTAGCATCCTCTTCATCACATTCCCCCTCACGTTCACCGATCCCACACACCCTCTTGAACACCACCCGTCCTCCCCCCGCATTCAACCACCAAGGAAGTGAAAACCCTCGTGCCAGATCAAGACCCACCACACGGTCGCCCCCTTCCCTTCCCTAAACCAACAAAGCCAAGCATTCCCCCTCCAACTTTTTACTCAGGTACAAACAACCCTTTCCTTTCCACATGCGCACAAAACCACGTGATTCTGTCGTAGGCGCCGCCATCCGCTACGACACAGAATTCATGAGTGCACTGATTGCGGCTTAACGGGATGTTCAGGGCAGAAATTTGGGCTAGTTGGTGATGGGACTTCGACATGGTAAAAAAGCGCACTAAAACGAGGACACAAGAAAGAGGCGGTGACATCGGACGAGCGCTAGTTGGCCTCACGGAACAGACGAGTTGGATGCGGATGGATCCGTTCCGAAAGACAAAAAGCATCCTGTTGGGTTTCTCTCTACGAATCGCTGAGGATGAAGGCTTAACACGGCGTAGTGAAGACGACCTACTACTCGTTCCTTTCCCAACCCCTCCGGAACCATTCTCGTCCCAACCACCTGAATCCCCAAACCCCTCCAGACCACTCACTTCAACAGGTCCCTCTCAAACCCTCCCACCACATTCTATACCACCCCATCACCTCCTTCAACCCTGCCCTCAAACACTCCTCCAGAAACAACCCCTACTTCCCACTCCCGCCACGCAAACGCGAAATCCCCAGAACCACCCCACCCATTCCAACCAACCCGCTCTTCGACTCACCTGACTGCCTTCCAAAGAACCCCCTCCCAACATCTTGGCCTTTGAGACACCACCACGTGTCCAAACCTTTCCTGCTTCCCAACCCTCACGTTACCAACCCCTTGTATCGCCACCAACCCAAAACCCCACAACCCAACCCACTCCTCCAAAAACCTACGCAAACAAACTCAAACATCATCCACAAATCCAAAGGCAACCCTAGACCCCAAGACCAACGACAGCATTGGTTATCAATGGAGCCAGCCAGAAAGGTGTAAACACAAACACCATAGCGAACTTGCTCACCACAAACGTAAACCTAGAACAACTGGGGTTAGTAGGCGTAGGCCTTAAGGTTACGAACAGCACGGTGGTGGTTTAATCCTCGAGCATGGATGGAATTACTCGCCTAAAACAGTCTACCCGCGGGCACAAGGCTACAGCATGCACATCCTGGCCCCCAAAAAACCTATGATTGGCGTTCCTGTTGGGCTCCTCGCACCCGACATCACCAACTCCATTCTCACACAAAACACTGGCCTCCAAGGAACACCCCAAGACATCACCATCACCTCGGACATCAACAGGAACGGAACCCGAATCATCACAATAGCCAACTCCATCCGCCTTTACAGAGACCTGAAACAGCTGACACACCTAAACATAGGCTGGGTCTTGTGCGCACTCTTCCAACCCCACAATATCCCCACATGCAAGCTGTGCGCTACAATTGGCCATGTTGGAAAACACTGCCGCAATTGGTTCAGGCGTTGCGGGTACTGCGCTGAGCCACACACAGTAGACCAGTGCATCTACCGGGGGACCACTGAGCCCCCTCTGTACCCGTCCTGCTGGTCAGCTGGTATGGAAGCCCCACACGATGTGCTCGCACTAGAGTGTCCCATTCGGCAGCAATGGATTGCACGAGAGGAGGCACGCTGGAACTAAAATAGCCCAACCAAGTACCAAAACCAATGCTCATAACAGAAGCGAAGCTCACATGCATCACCATACCCCCAATCCCGAAAATGACCCGGGCCTCTAACCCTCAACACATCTGGCAGTTCGAACTAAAAGAGCCAACCTGCAAGCACACATCACAGCCATACCCCCATCATCCTGGCACTAAAGGAAACATACCACCCACCCAAGCTAAAAGAATATGCATCTCACTCCCCGCCAGACTTCCCCCAGACAGCCACCCTTGTACACCGCAATATTGCCACCAAGCATAAACTTTTGCCTCACCAATCCCACATATACTCACTACTCTCCGCCTTACCAAATCCTCTGTCGCACGCCTGCCCGTTCTCAACATTTACAGCCCCCGTAAATAGAAACACATCTTCGTCAAATACATCTTTCACCAAGCCCTTCTCTCGCTAAACGTGACCCTCTCACAATTGTAGGCGACTTCAACGTCCCCAGTGTGGAGTGGGGCTACTCTGACACGACTCGCAAAGGTCGTTTACTATCTGAACTTGTCCGCTCCCTTCAACTCACACTCTGTACCGACCCTTCCTCCCCCACACGCATTGGCAACAGGGCCCAGCGTGACACCACTACCGACCTCACCTTTAGCACCGGAAAACTCACCCATCATAGACACACTCGGGAGCGATCATTATATTATAAGCACATCTGTTACCCATAAGGGCATCACCACAATGACCCCACTTCCACCACGAACATGCACAGATTGGGATCTCTGCCGCACTGAATGCCCCCTCCAGCCAACCACCTGAGACTCCGACCTAGAACAATGGACGACCCACCTTCTGTTAGCTAAACAATTTGCTACGAAAACCATCGACCCTGCTCCTCCAGTGCACTATGTAGACACAAACCTCGGTAACCTTGGGGAGGCTTACAGTAGCATAGAGGAGCGCTGGCGGAAATATAAACACCGACGCAACCTTCGTCTCAAACTACAAACCCTCCGTACGAAGATCAAGGCACACGCACTCACCTTAGCCAGGAACCAATGGAATAACATTTGCGATGAAATGCGAGGCCAGCTCTCAACTAAGACAGTTTGGCACATCCTCCGTGCCCTACTCGACCCGCGCTCTAATAAGACCCAATCTCGGAACCAAACCACTCAACTGATAGCGGACACTCAGCTCTCACCCACTGCCCTATGCGACAGCCTCCGCTCCATTTACATCCCACCACCCTCACGACACCCTGTTGGTTCCCCAGAATAGCAATCCCAATCCAGAGCTCGATGCCCCCATCACCTTTGCAGAGCTACATGCGGCGATCCAAGCCCTGAAATGTAACACCGCGCCAGGACATGACAACATCTCAAACGCCCTCGTACGACATCTCTACGAGGAGGCCCTCGAACACCTTGTGCAACTCTTTAACCAACACTGGCTTAACCACACCCTCCCCTCAACCTGGAAACACTCCAACATCACCCTCATCCCCAAACCTGGAAAACCCGTCTCCATACACAACCTTCGCCCTATCTCTCTAACTTCCTGCCTTAGAAAACTTCTCGAACGCGTCCTGCAGAATTGTATTATTGCACACTTTGGACGCCCTCAAGCCCTCCCCCCCCCTTCCAACATGATCGGCTTTCCACCCAACCTATCCACTCAAGACGCCCTTATACAGTACCATCATGATTTCCACCAACAACCCCCGCTACAAGACACACCTCTATTCTCTCACTGGACCTTCAAAAATCCCGTGAAAATGCCTCACATCATAGCATCCTTCAGGCAATTTCATCCCAAAAGCTAGGCCTACACTTCCATCACTATCTTTCTTACACAGCGTACTGCTACCATCCGCTTTGGCCATGTCCAGTCTGATCTTTTCCACATGCCAGACCACGGAACGCCACAAGGAGCGGTCCTCTCGCCCACACTCTTTAAAGGAGCCATGAAGAGAAAACACAGGTTTGGTTCATTCGAAAGATTTCCTCGTTAGAACCATACTGACACCACTTTTAACACAAACTTCGCTCAAATAAGCTACATAATTAGGAAAAAAGGGAATGACCATGCGACCCAACAGCTCATTTCCCGCAACAGAACCTATGATGTCACACGACAATGTTCTGCGATTGGCGGAGGCCGGCAAGAGCAAACGCAAGTTAGGCAGGGCTTACCAGTTTGCATAGTGAGCTATATGCCCGTTAAACATACTGCACATTCCTTTTATGACACTAAGACGGTGGAGTAAACGGGTGAAGTTCCGAATAAACACGCGAGCGTGTAAGCCAATGCGTACGAAACTACCGCCAGCCGAACTCGACATCTCGCCGTCGCCACCGTCGCGCAGACGAATTTTCGAATTCGAGGCACTTCGGGGCCAACGAACCGCCCCAGCACGCACAGCCGCGACCTTGCTTGGTATCGTAATCCCTTCACAGGAGGTTGGCAGTCATATCGCCAACCAGCAAAGGTAAAAATAGAAACGAGGGGAGTAAGGAACAGCAAGCAGCGACGAGATAGTGACAGTCGTCGCAGAGGTTTCGGAATGGTGTTGGCTTGCTGCTGTTGTTAGGAGCTCGTTTGCAGTTTACAACCACTGAAAACTTCAGTTTGTTCGAGTACTTTACAATGAAATTTCGTTGCTGCGTTTTGAAATGCCCATGTAGTACGGGCAAATCGTCGAGGGAGTGCGACATCCCCGCCGGTGAGATCTCCTTTCATGTGCTGCCCAACGACGAACCTCGGCGAAGCAAGTGGCTACCTTTTGTGAACTTTGCAAACGGAGGAGAAAGAGAGCTAAAGGAAGTGCGAGTGTGCTCGCTTCATTTCCGAGGAAGTGATTACGGCAGGGACCCTTACGTTAGCTCACTCCTGGGACATGCTGGCGCTCGTCGCCGACTTCGTCAAATCGCCGTCAAAGCGCTCTGACCTTGGGGGAAAAAACGCCGTACACACTGCGCATTGACGCTCGTATCTTTCTGGTCGGCGCAGAGAGCTCGCGCGAACGGCTTTCCATACACGACACCGGCCAACTGGCATAAGCGATACTGCTACTGAAATTGAACTAATATTAACCGTAATAAAAATACGGCACATACGTTCCAGTCTGTATTCGTCCGTCGCGACGGGGCTGACGAGGCAGCAGTGCCGACGGCTGGGCGTTCGTCTGTTGTGGCGATCGCGGAATGGTCGCTTTCCGGTCCATCCGCGTATCTCACAACTCCTGCCGCTCGTGCACTTAGAACCATTGAGCGTTCGAGTGGTGTGAGGTTGTTAAATGCAAGCCCGAGCTTCTCGGCGAGAGTTTTGTTCTCCCGATCAGGCGATTCCATGACTAGAGCTGCGGGTGCACTATGTTTTACTAGTATTTTTAAAATGGCCGCCGTCTCGGTTTCGGCACGAGTTCCGGTTCCTATTTGATTCCCGCGTGTGGGTGCTATATGGAGTCGACATACTAAGTATCTGTTTCATGGACCGGCTCGTATGACGCCATTGTTCACGTCACGAAATGTGCAATTTAGCGGGAGATTTAAAATTTTGGCCTGAATTGCCTTGTTTCTCAGTGAATAAATCATCATTTGCTTCTGGGAAAGCGCTTAGGGTACTATGAAACACCTAATCTTTCGAATAAAACAAACTTTTGTTTTCTCTTCATGGCTCCTTTAACATCGCCCCAAACCCACTTGCCCGCTCTCTCCTCACCCTACCCACACTACGCAGCACACTGTACGCAGATGACATTGCCCTGTAGGTTCACTCTGGCTCCTACCAACACATTGAAACAACACTCCAACACGGCCTCAACCAAGTCTTAGACCACATCGAACCTTTGACGCTCCAGTGCTCTCCACAAAAATCCGCTCTCTTAACTTTCACCCATCCTCGCAACAAACCCCTTCCAAACACCCCCCCATCCAACTTTTTATACACTGTGACCCAGTACCCCACACACAGCAACTTGGAGTCTTAGGCCTCACCCTAACACACAACACATCACCCGCACTCACCCTCCAGCACGTAAAGAAATACGTTACCCAAACCATGCATCTCATTAGACGGATCGCCAGCAAACACCACGGCATCACGAAACAGGACCGTCTCCGTCTCGTACACAGTGTTCTACTCAATCGTATCTTGTACCACCTACTATAGTTTAACCTTACATCCACCCAACTCGACTCCCTTGATGCCCTCCTCCGGAAGACGTATAGGCATGCACTCCTGCTTCCCCCGTAGGCACAATTTATCGCTTACTCGACCGCGGCATACACAACACCATACGGGAGGACCTAGACGCCCACCACATCTCCCAACTCACGCGCCGCGCGTCCTCCCCTACAGGGCACTACATTCTCAACTCTATAAACGTACTACCGCCCACCATCCCGATTCCCCCCCTCCCCATTCCACCTCACATCCGTAACAGCATCCGAATCCACCCAATTCCTACATGCACCCAACTTTCCATTCAGCCCGGCGACTAGCACGCGCCAACGCCACGCCAAACTATACCCACCATAACCATGCACACTATACCCTGATGCCACCCCTTACCCTCACAAACCTGCACATTGTGTAGCTGTTGGCCAACACACACCACCAAACGTCACGGCGGCTACCATCCTAACTAGCAACACAACCATGGCGGAGGAGGCAGCCATTGACCTCGCGCTCCCCCAGCGCCCCACCACCGAATTCGTCCTCTCTGACTGTCAGCAGGCCATCCACAATTTTATTCGCAGTAGCATCTCTCCTATGGCAATGGAAATTCTCTCCAAAACCCTCCATCCAACATGGTGACCCTGCTGTGGACACCAGCGATACAGGCGTAGGCGCTAATGAAGCGGTGCACGTACGTGCTCACGAACTGATTTACTGGTTCGCCATTTTCACTACGCCTACATGCGATGCCCCTGCAGGCAAGCCAACCTCCCTCCTGCAATACAGAGATACTGCCCTGCACTACCGCCTTCTCCGCCACCTCTCTCCGGAGGCAAGCCACCCGCTGCGCATCCTACAAACACACACCTTCCCACACAGAAAACAACTGATACACAGCCATCCACGCCTTTTTACTGACCCTACCTGTCCAGCCTGCGGGGCACTCGACATTCACTGCCATTCCCTCTGCGAATGCCCCGCCGACCCGTACCACGTCCCCTCCCCCTTCCTCGTTATCTCCACTCACCTCTGGGAGCAGATGTTGCGCGACCCGGGGGTGTCAGGCCAAGTCCTGACCACCTCCCGGGCCCTGGCGGTAGCGGCCTCCTCCACCCGCAATACCTGATCCCGATAGACGAAAAAATGTATTCCTTCCTTCCTTCCTTTCTCATTCGCTCTATATATCAGCAATGCTTTTCGATCTGTTCTTGACAACAGTATTCGTGCAACTGCTCCGTGTAGAAAAGGTTTATGAAGACGTGTTGAGGCTCCTTGGAGATTTTAGAGAGTGGGCCGCCTCTGCAGTTGCAGAATAGTACTGGGAGTATGTGCTGCATTATCGACGCTTCTCCTAGATTAGCAAAGCGAGCTTGCAGACAGCACCTCAGACCATCACATTAGATGTTCAAATAGGTTAATGAACATCAAGTTTTCAGAGCGTACCCAAAGAGCAAGAAATAAATAAGACTAGACGCAGTAGGCCATAAAGTTAGTAAAAGAGCACGTGGCGCACGTACTCTGCAGCCACTCTTTAGGCAATGACGTAGCGGGAAACAGGGACATTGTTCATTCCTTGAACAACATCTTGTCGAACCTGTCAGATAGGCGACCCAAGATGAGGGCTCCGACCAGGCAACCACCGAACGCGACGCTCGACATAGCAGAGCGCTGCCAGTCGTTGGAACAAACCAGGTCCCACTGCGACAGTAGGAAAGTAAAGGTGAAATTAGGCGCTAAATCTAAACTTAACAGAAACATACTAACACAAAACAGTGCACTAAAACTTCCTCGTTTGGCGTACAGTCCTTGATCAATGTGAGAAGTTTCTAGGGCAGGCCGAAGGTTTCAGGGCCGCATAGACGACGAAGAAATAACTCAACGTTTAATTGCGACCAAATTATTTTATGACAGTAAGAAAGGAAATTTCATTCTCCCGGTTTCTGACAGAAAACGTCTCAGCCAGACTCGAGATGAAAATTTGTCCATTGAATTTTTGTGGCATTTGGACTGTTGGAATGGCCTAGAATTTTGACAAAGACTGTACATTACCCGCTATACAGCTCACTGACTTTTGTGATAGGTTGAAATATTTGTATCAACATGACTGATCGACAGAACTAGCCCGTTACTATCATTGCAACCATGTCCCGTTGAATACGTTACTGAAACCATGGCACTGAATGAACCACACGGCCACTACACCTCATATGATCCATAAATGGCAGACACTTGCTGACCGGAAGAAGGGCATTGGCACCGCTGCCCCCTGCACATGTACCTTCTGCCACACTGTGTGTGAAGCAAACATGGACCATCTTATTCTGCACTGCTCCGCTTTTGATCTTCATAGACTAAACCATAGTGTTTTTCAAAATTCAAATATGGAAGCATTACATAGGGACATTCTCGAACATCCTCAACACCTGGTGACCTTAGCCGAGTTTGGCGTTGCCAGTGGCCTGGCGAGTGTGCTTTAGTGGGTGTCTACCTCCCTCCCTATTCCCCCTCTTCCCCCTCCAGCGACCTTCGGTCCTCCCCTTCCTAATAAAAGAATTTATCATCATCATATATTCGAAAGAAGGTTCCATGGTGATACAGAGTTAACCCGACAATGCACCCGCACTGCTTGCAGTTACCACAGGCGAAAATTTTAAGCCAGCCAGCTAAAGGTAGCACAAAAAAATTCCCCGCATTTCCCCGAGGGGAAGAATGTGAAAGTGCGAATGCACGAGTTGAATTTGCGCGGTTCGGTAATGTTCGCGAAAGAGAGATCACACACACACACACAACTACAAAGAAAGAAAGATGCATTTATTCACAGACACCTATTTGTGTTGTCGTTGTACTTGATTGCTAGAGCGGATCTCAGCTTTGAAATTTCGTGTAAGTACTCCTTTAAGCGGGTGCATTAGCCCTTCTCTCGCCCGATTCCTGGCCAATCCCCCACGTGGGTATGTGCCATGTCAGCGGCCAGGCAGCGCGCGCCCATCTCCCCCGTTGCCAAGGAAGACGAGGAGATTCCTGGCCAATCCCACACTTGGGTATGTTATGCGGACATCGCCGGTGGACGCAGGTTCAGGGTCGCTTAAGAAGTGCATTCGCACTTAAAAAACACATCCATGTAGGCATAGCGTCCACTAAATAAGAAAAATTCGCAGTCTGGACCAGTGATCTCCCGTACGAGAAATGTTCCCCATTTGGGAGAATTTGCGCTTGGAATTTTGGTCAAAATGGAAAAAAGGGAATCTTTAATAGGCGCCGGAAATTTTAGGAGTCGTGGAGTAAAAGGAAAAATATTATGAGTAAACCGGGGACCATTTGCCCACTCAGAATGGTACGGTCTGAGCGGGACTTACCGGCCCTAGTCGCGATGGAATATTGTGCCTGGTCTCACGCCAACAGTCTGTCGGGAAAAGAACTGAACCAGCGCTGCAAGAAGTGACGCCGTGAAATCCAAAAACTATCCTATCGCCCGAGTGCTGTGACTCTTCCCTGGCGATTCCCTCCCCTGTTGACACTATTACTTCCCGTTTCAATAAAAAGGTTTACTACTCATCGCTTGCATGATGGTTGATGATAAATTGGCTGCCTGTTTGCTCGCCACCGTGCCAATGTCGTGGAAAGACAATAGTCTTGTGCCGCCTTCACCACGCAACTGCCTCCACTCTCTCCCCCGTCCTTTCATGTTCTCCGCCTTCTGCGATGATACAAGCGATGGATATTTGCTCAAGCCTGTTCGATTTTTCCTCGTCGCGCAGCTCGAGCGTCATCTGTTGGGCCATTTTGTTACTTCTGGGCGTGCCGCCTCAAGCGCGAGGCCTTTTTGTATATTTTGCTTAAGCATTGTTTTCAACGCGTCTTCGTTTATTTTCTACCGCGAACATCGGCCCGCGTCCATTTTTTCCTCAAATATGAATAATGTTTTCTTCCAGCTGAACAATGTAGACAAGTATCAAGTATGATACGGATTCATTAGTGGCTAACTGAACAAAGAGGCATACAGACAGACAAACATAGACACATCATAAGTTTTGCGTTTAAGTAGCCCAAGAAACGCTACATTCACCTACAGGGAGCTCACGGGTCTCATGCAACATGTATTGCCGCGTAATATACACAACACATTTTGTACGTAAACGACTAAGAAAATTGCAAATACTGGATTGTATTTTATTTTTCGTTGCACATTTTTAAATTACACTAGTGGAGTCAGCTTTAATAAACAAAGTAAAAACGCCCTTTACATACGTTCGCTTGGTCACGCAGGCTAGTTCTTGTTGGGGTAATTTTCGTCGTGGATACGACTACCGGGCCGCTAAGCCCCGGTTTACTTTCCTCAGATAATTATTAGTGGTACTGGAGGAAAGAGGATAGATAGAGACTAAGTCATCGCCGTGAGTGAAGTGGGACCATCTGCACGAAGCAAGCAAGTGTGAGCTCACCTCAGGCGTTGCCGATAATCCGGGCACCGTTTCATTGTAGGTCCAAGCGGCACATGGCACTAAAGTGCCAGCGTTCATGGTGCCGTTCGGGAACACGGCATGGTGGTGGCACTGGTCGACTTTGCGCGTCCACTGGACCCCATCTGTGCTGGCGTTGTCCATCGGCGATGTGGACACCACCTCCAAGAGCCAACAGTATGAAAGAGCCATGAAGGCAAAATACAAGTTAGGTCAATTGAAAAGGCTTCTTTGCCCCGCGAACAGTGATTCTAATTTTGCCACAAGCTTCAAATTAATGAGATAATAAACAAAATGTGCAGGGACTGCGTAGCCACCCTCGAGCGATACCTTTATGACGTCACAGAAAACTCTGTGGGATTGGCGGCCGTTGTGCTTCCCCACCGCCTGAAACATGACCCGATGACTGCAGACGGTAGAGGGGCCTCTGGATCCGTTTGACCGCATCACTCGTACAGTAACGCCATCAACACACTGAAAACTACGTTCGCAGTGGTGGCCCATAGTAAGTCACTGCTGCCCCTGTTGCGTCACTGTGGCTAAAAGTTTTATTTTCTCAAAATTTTTTGCGTTTGTTCTGTTAATAAAACATCTTTTCTGGCTGGGAGAGTTGCCAGAAACAAGTTCTTTCATACTTGAAGTGGCATTTAACTTCATGTTCCGTTTAGAGTTCGTTACG
Source organism: Haemaphysalis longicornis (assembly GCF_048455015.1). NCBI lineage: Eukaryota > Metazoa > Arthropoda > Arachnida > Ixodida > Ixodidae > Haemaphysalis > Haemaphysalis longicornis. Next base: position 1,479,967 of record NW_027526233.1, read on the forward strand.
TGCCTCGAACAAATTGAGCGCGGGCGCATCAGCGCGCTCTTGTGCATTTGGCATTCAAGTGCATTCAAGGCGTTCAAGTGCCTTGTTCGTTCAGTTGCCAGTGCCAGCTTGTCCCGTCGTTTTCTTCTGTGTCCTGTGTTTTTCCGCTGGTTTTAATTCCACTCATGCATTTGGCAGGCAGAGTACAAAGTCTCCCTAAGCTCAATTCGTCCTGTCACAGATTTGGTGAAGAACTTCAATTCATACATGAGAAGAAGTGACAAGTGGGCTAGCTGGTATTGCATCTGCAACATCTCGATTGCAGCGCACTCAAACACGGATACTAACAAAAGAGGCGACAAACCACACCGCTGTGGTTTGTCGTCTGCTTTCTTATTGTCCGTGTTTAAGTGCGCTACCATCAAGATGGTCCAAATCCATACATGAGTTATATTGCCAAAAGTTGCAACCTACACATTGTGAAAATGACCAGGGCGCAAGCCCTTACGCCACAAAAGAAAAAGAGAGACTCCCGAATTCCGAAAGTAAAATGTATGCAACGATTTCGCAAGGATTGGAAAAGAACCAGGATGAAAAAAAAGGCCACCCCACCTTCGGGGACATCGCTGAAGGCACCCTCATGAGAGGCACTCCTTCAGAGCAAGTTAGGCACCTGCAAGTGAGGCTAGCCGGCTACGTGGCCATCCGCGTGCGCCTTGTGGGTGGACTCTTCCACCAACACAAAAGGGCGTTTCTGTTGCACCGATTCCGTAGCGCTCTGTTAAGCCAGATCCATCTGCACGCGGCAACCGTCGAGCGGTTTAGGCCTAACATCGTGACAGATCGCCTCTCGAAATGCCAGCGCGCATGGCAATCACTTCCGCAATTCGTATCCACACTGGTATCCCCTTTCTCGCATGAGCAAATTTGTTTTTCCGATGAGCGCCATTTTAGTTAGAGGCGGCCAACTGCAGCCGCACCCGTCTACGCAATTGAATGCGCGGAGGCAGCGCCATATACGCTCGCCGGCCTCCGCGCCGTCCATTTACATGCGCCGGTTGAGTGAAATCGAAGCTCTACCGTGGCACGGACGGCGGTCTGGGAAGAGAATTTGTAATTGCTCCAGAGCTCTCTCACGAAAGGGAGACACGGAGGAGTGCGAGGAGATAGGCGGTGAGTCAGTCAGCCGGCCGGCCGGCTGACTGACTGACTGACTGACTGACCGGCTGACTGACTGAAGAGCCCCGGTCTCTTCCGCCGCGGCGTCAACACGTCCATGTCGCGAAAAGGCGATCACGTGGCTGTTCTTTGTCGTTGCTGCCGCTCGGGAGGCAAGACGAGTCCCCAGGACGGCGCTGGCGGGCCCACACCGCTGTAATACAGTATACTAACGATAATCGAAGTCTGTCACTCGCAATTTTCGGTCACTTAAAGGGACACTGAAGTCATTTGTAAAAATCTCGGGATTACTAGCGGAAATTGTAGTCAGGAGTCCCTGCCCCATGTTTCGACCACTCTGGGTGCGTTTACGCGAATTTATTTAGTAGAAAAATCAATTCGAAAATGCTGTCCTCCTTGCATCCTCGCCCATTTTCTGTGGCGTTTTCGTGTGACGTCAGGAAAATATGACTTGGCTGCACCGCGCTACTGCACGACTCGCCGGCCTTCCGACAGAGTCAGTCGGCCAAGCGTTTAGTGCGCCGGCCGCCGGCGGGTCACCGCAATTCGTTCGCTCAGTTGAAATTGAGCCACGACACGTTTGTGAATAGAAGAATGTGCCATTTCGTTAGTTTGTTAGTCTGTCTAGTGTATCAGGCTGCAAGTCCAGGTGGCTCCACACAAGCGCTGCACAAGCGCACCTGCGACGCTTCGCTGACTGGTACGCTAGTAGGAATATCTAAGGCCAATTGAAGGTGGGAGAATAGTCAGCGAAGTTAATATAGGTACTAAGGAAATAAAATGAACTGAAACTTATGCTATACAGCGTAAACCTAGGGTGCAGGAAGCACATTTTTTCGCTGGGTGAACAAGCACAGCGGTCAGCGGCACGACCACACATCTGCGAAGGCTTTTCCTTGTTATAAATGCAATTGCTAGACGTGAGATATTGTGGGAATTTGGGGGACGCTTACTGAACGACCGCTATAAAACTAATTCTCATCTAAGCAGCTTGTTTTCTGAAACTAAATAAAAGTGTGAATTGGTTATACATTATACACGTTATCTATCACCTTCACGGGCAGCGCTGATACGTGGCCGAGTGGTCCGGCGCGCTTATGTTATTTTGCAAGTCGCAAGTTCGATTTCGCGAGGGTACGTCCTTTTTTTTGTAAGCTGATTTCTTCGTTTCTGGCCCATGTTTTCTATACTGAACTCACCATTTTTGGGCCGTAACATTCATTCCTGCACGAGCGAGTTCACAGAATGCGCGCAGAGTGAAACTGATGCGCTAGCGAATTGTTGTTGGCATGCTGTTGCCATAAGCACCGACTGCTTGCGGGCACTGGGCACAGGCCAGAACCAGCAGACCCTTCGCCTGGTGCGAACACGCTTTCTACGATACAGGCTTGAGTGAGGCAATCTCCAAAGATGGGAGAAAAGCGCATAGCATTTGAACGTCTGCGGTGACGCGGAGGACGTTCATCCACTGCGTAGGCATCGGCTAGTGATTTCTACCATTCCCAGCCATACTGGTAGGCTTATCTAAGGCATTTTACAGCCGACAATATGACAGAAGCGCGGTATGGCAGAACCGAAACCGAAACTTGTTTAAATGCTGACCTTGTACATCGTCCAATCACGTATGACCTTTACCTGGCGTCACCGTGGTTAGTTGGTGCAGCGGCCGCAGGCCGTGCATGGTAGTTTTTCTTCTTTCAGGTTTTAAAATAAATCCCGCCTTATCACCCGGTTAAACGTTGAGGTGGAGGAGGGTAAACTTTATTTGGAGCATCGTAATGTGGTGTGGGGCCCTCATTCCAGGACTCCATTGGAGACCCCGGCCGCTACGGCCCTTTCCACCAGCCTAAGCTGGGAATCGAGACCGGGGCTGGACAGCTCCTTTTCCCACTGCTCACGGGAAGGCTGCGCTATTCTTTAATTTTGGCGTTTGCGGAACACTCCCATACCATATGGTACAGGGTGCCCGGGGCAGCGCAAAATTTGCACAGCGGGAAGTACTGCGTGGGATGGAGCAAGGGAAGTTTTGACGGATAAGGAAACGTATTTGTTTGGAGGAGCCGGAGGCAGTGCTCCTCCCCTTTGGTTAGAGATTCATGTCCGCGGCGATAGATCATTCTTTGGCACTTATAGTACCCCGTTATGTCTTGATACGTAACCAAAGGACACACAGTCTGTAACCTACACCCTCGTGTCGCCTGGCGGGATAGACCTCGGGCGATGTCGTGGGCGGTCGTGTTGCCCTGGAGGGTTGAGTGGGCTGGCGTCCAAACAATCTTCACTTTTCTTTCGGGTGGCTTTTGCAGCAGGATGTCCAGAGCCGTCTTGGAAATTCTATCATGAAGGAAGTTTCGGCAAGCCTGTTGCGAGTCCGTAATAACGGTATCCGCATTTGCCTGGGAGATGGCCAGAGCAATGGCCGCTTCCTCTGCCTGGCTAGTTGTTGTGAAGGGCAAGGTGATGCTGATGAGGTGGTTCACTGTTGAAGTAACCACGGCGGTCATGGCTCCCCTTCTGGCGTAGTCGGCGGCGTCGGTGTAAGCCATGCGGTCTCGGTCCCTGTGTCGTTTGTCGAGAGTGCGCGCTCTTCATTCTCTTCTCCCTGCGTGGTGAGTAGGATCCATCTTAGGGGGTATAGGTGCAACGTCAATGTTTATTGTTATTTTTGGAGGTACGTCGCGTAATTGCTGGAATCTTTCTTCTGGGGACGCCATTCCCTATCTGGTGAGGAGACTCCTCCAGCAGGGCGTCGTGCTTAGTCGCAGACGCTGGCTGGCGAGGTGGGCCTCCACTAGTTCGGCGGCCGTGTTATGTAGGCCCAATTTCAGAAGCCTGTCGGTCGAGGTACTAATAGGGAGCCTCAGAGCACGCTTATAGGCTTTCGGGATCATAGTGTCACTCTTGGCCAAGTCACCCTTGCTTAATATAGCATAGGGAATGGCGTAGGTAATGCGTGAGATGACGAAGGCTGGAAAGCACGAGTAGACAGATTGCTCACATGCTTCGTCGGATCACGGTCAAAGGAAGAGGCATGAAGGAGGCTGACACACTTCGACTTGTCCAGGCATTTGTCGTCTCAAGGTTCACCTATGTTACGCCCTATGCTCTACTAACGAAGACTGAGAAGAACAAGTTGGATACGCTCTTGCGAAAGGTGTACAAACAAGCGCTGGGTTTGCCATCCTACACCTCCAACGAGTGTCTCCTCAAGCTTGGGCTTCACAACACTGTGGACGAGCTGATTGAGGGCCACCTGCTCAGTCAGCGCTACCGGCTATCAAGGACGGATGCGGGCAGGGCCATTCTACTGAGACTGGGCATGAACATCCCTGATCGCCCTCTAGAATCGACGGAAAATATCCCTGGTGAACTACGCCGTAACATCACAGTGGCCCCCTTGCCAAGAAACATGCACCCGCAGTTCCACGAGGGACGGAGAGAGGCGCGAGTTAGAGCCCTGGAGAAAAAATATGGCTCCAACGAAAATGTTTTTTACACGGACGCCGCAGATTATGCAAGACGCGGAGTCATGGTGGCGACCGTAACGAAGATAGACAGCCACGTCACGAGCCTCACTCTCACGAAAGTAACGACGCTACAGGCCGAAGAGGTAGCTATAGCACTGGCGATAACGCAAACACCTGCGGAAGTAGTCATCACGGACTCTCAGTCAGCGTGTAGGAGCTACCTTCAAGGCCGCATCTCACACACCGCAATGAAGATCTTAAGCCAGAACCCTCCAAAGAAAAGGGTATTGGTTGTCTGGACACCCGCTCACACTTCTCTCCGTGGCAATGTCTTTGCCCACGAGACTGCTCGAGGTCTGACCAGCCGAGCGCCGCGAGAGAGTTGGCTAGAGACGGCCATCCCCTTGACTTCATTACAGGAGGTGACGCAGTACTACAGGCTAGCCCGGCTAACGCTTCCCCCTGCACACCCCTCTCTCAGCAAGAAAGAGGAGCGCTACTGGCGTCTCCTGCAAACAAACACCTTTCCCCATCCTACCAAGCTGCACTTTATCTGGCCTACGCAATACCACCCGCAGTGTCAATTCTGCAAAGCACCCTGCACTCTATACCACATGGTGTGGGAGTGCCAGCTCAACCCCTCAGTTTCCGCGATTTCTAACCCCTCGGTTGAGCAGTGGGAAGGAGAACTGGCCAGCTCGAGCGCCGAAGAACAGCTTCGGCTGATTCACCGGGCTGAGACGGCTGGACGCTCCAACGGGGTCCTGGACTGAGGAAACCAACCACTTGGCTCTTTTTCTTTAATAAAGTTTACTCTCTCTCTCTCTCTCTACCAGACGAAAAGTGTCCGCCTCCTTCATTCCCCTCGCTTTGGTGGTTACTCTTCGGAGCATGTGGGTAATTTGTCCCGTTGTGTGACTGAGCCGGTTAAGAAGAATAGTGTTTGAACTGTCCTCTTGAAAAGTCATACCGAGGACTTTGATGTGAGGTGACGGTAGGATGGTATGGCCGTCCAGGGTGATCTGGATGCCCGGATCTTGGACTTTTTTTCTTCTTCTCTTTACGACCATTTAGAAGTTCGGACTTTTGTGGTGAGCAGGAAAGCCTGCACCTCCTTGAGTAGTCACTCACAGCATCAGCGACCAGCTGGAGACGGTCCTGCACCTCGCCTACGGAACCCTTGCCCATCCACACAGTAATATCATCGGCATATAAGCCGTGGTGCAGATCCGGGATGGCCCCCAGGATGGTAGGGAGGCCTATAAGGGCTATGTTAAAAAGTAGGGGAGATAAAACCGCTCCTTGTGGTGTGCCTCTGCCACCAACGTCAATAGGACCGGAGGACAAGTCACCAAGCCTGATGATGGCCTTTCTATTTGATAAAAAATCTCGGACGTAATTGTAAGTCCGTGTTCCGCAGTCAAGGCTGTTCAGGTTGGTCAGAATCGCTTGGCGAGTGACGTTATCGAAAGCCCCTTTCAGGTCCAAGGCCAGGATGGCTTTCGGAGTGTGGCGATTGGCTTCGCCCATTACATCTTCTTTTATCTGCAGGAGAATGTCCTGGGTTAAAAGGTGACGGAGGAAACCAAACATGGTTGGTGGCATCTTGTTTGTTTCTTCCAGGTAAGATTGAAGTCTTTCGAGGATGATATGCTCGAGTAGCTTCCGCACACAAGAGGTGAGGGAGATCGGGCGGAGGTTTTCGATGTCTGGTTTTTTCCCCGTTTTCGGAATTAAGCGGACCTCGGCCGTCTTCCACTCCGCGGGGAGCGTACCGTCCCTCCAACACGTATTCATAAATGCAGTTAGCGCAATCACCGAGGACGTACCAAGATTCGCCAATGCCTTGTTTGTTATTTGATCTGGTCCGGGAGTGGTGTTCCTGCGAATTTTTGTAAGTTCTGCCTTGAACTCGAAGATTTGAATGTCGTTGTCCAAATTGGGGTTGGGCTGTCCTGTGTAGTTCGGGAAGGGTGGAGTGGAAGATTTTGGTATATATCTTGTTTGCAGTTCTTGAAGGAGGTCGTCCTTCGTACCGGGGAACGAGTGCATAACAGTGGCCATTACTCTGGCGGACTCACCCTTGCTTTTTGTCGGGTCTATAAGGTACCTCAACAACCTCCATGTCTTGGAGGAACTGAGGGTCCCACTTAACTCGTCACAGAGCGAGAGCCAATTTTCTCGACTGAGCTGCACTGCGTACCGGGCCGCCTCTTCAGTAAGCGAGGCAATGCGTCTCTTGAATTTCCGGTTATGTCGCTGTCGCTTCCGACGACGAATGAGATCCTGCGGGCCTCCCACATGTGGAGTAGCCTGGGGTCGACGTGCGGTATTTGCGTCTAGAAGTGAACCTTCTTCGTCGTGGCTTTAATGTCCGCCCTGACTTCGCTGGTCCATTCCTCTATACTTTCAATTTCTTTCGGAGACTGAGTCTCCCGACGCTCTCGAAATTTGCTCCAGTCTGTGAGTTTCGCTTCCCCGACATAAGCACTGTAATCGACCGCAAGGAATATGTCGAGGTCACTGACCAGGTTCTCTCCAGTGTTACACCATCGAACTTGGTTAATGTTTCGAATGAGCGTGAGGTCGGGGCACGTATCTCTGGTCACGCTGTTGCCCGTTCTCGTAGGTACCAACGGGTCAGTCACTAGCGAAAAGTCTGTTCATTTGAGCCAGTCTACAAAGCACAAGCAAAAACGGGAGCTTGACAAATTCACTTCAGTGATCCTTCAAAAGCGATGTGCGAGTTCCCGCAAGCTTGCGTGGAAATAATAGCTCAGTAATTCGAAGCCAGGACCCACTATATCGTTTTCTTTGGAAGTTATGTCAAAAAGGAGAAAAACATCAGGGGACCGTAATTTCTCAATAAAATTCAAACTTTTCAAGTACCAGAACAGCGCCGTGCTCTCTACTTCTTCGGCGCCATCGCAACTGAGCTAGCGCACCGTTAATAAAGCGGCAGGCCGACTGAGGGGCACGCCGACTTACGTAAATCTCTCTTTTGAGATTCCCAGGCTCTGTTGCGCACGGCGGCCCGTGAGCTGTGCTGGACCCTTGATCCTCCGATTTCGCCATGTCTAAACTATCACCGCAACTCTGGTCGTACTCCCGACTTGGTGACAAAATTCGATATTTGAACAAAATGATCAAGTCTGATTTGATTTCATTACGAGGTTTAACGCTCACGCTACACAAGCGATGAGGCGCGCTGTACTGGAAGGCTCCGGATTAATCTTTCACCACCTGAAGATCTTTAACGTACACCGAAAAAAAATTTTGAAGCGAAACTTGCTGCAAGCTAATAACAACGGTGCTTTGTGCTTTTCCTTTATTGGAAGTTCGCCTAATTCGAATTGTTCCGCGGCCCTCGTGCGCCTCGTATTAACGGTAGTCCATTGTACATGCTTATTTTTGTGAACGTAATGAAAATTTTCAAGATATATACAAGTAAGCTAAAATAGAATTGTTTAGCGAAGCGATAGTCGTTAATACATATACTGCACGTTCAGTTAAAGTGCACAGTCGCGGCGTTGCTTATTTTCTCATGTACTCGCCTTCTACGCCTCGTGTGCTCGGCGCTGTGATCAGTATATTTTGTCAGCAATATGTGTTGGTTTTACCATGATCTTTGTAAGCGAAGCTTCACATTATACTGCATGCTGTCAGAGCTAGACGTGCACACGACACTGATTGCTTCCGTTTCGCCTATTGCTCTGGCCGAGATCCCAGCCCTAATTCGCTGCACCGGGCGATGCGCCGACAGCGGGGCTGATTCGCGCCTCGACCAAACCGCCTGCGGCCGATAGGACCAAACTTGCATCGCCGCAGAGTCGCCTCTCCTTTTCCCGTCGTACCCGCCGTGGTGGCTCAGTGGCTAAGGCGTTGTGCTGCGGAGCACGAGGTCGCGGGTTCGATTCTCGGCCGCGCCGGCCGCTTTTCTCATGAAGGCGAAAAGCAAAAAACGTCCGTGTGTACGAGCTTTGGGCGCACGTTAAAGATCCCCAGGTGGTCAAAATTAATCCGCAGCCATCCACTACGGCGCGCCTCATCGCCTGCGTTGCGCCGGCGCGTTAAACCTCACAACCAACGTCGTGGCGGCTCGGTTGAATCATGCATCGTGCGAACAGCCGGCGGCCGACCCGCAGCTACATGCCTGGAGAGGGTGCCTGTGCCGCCCTCCCTTTCCCCGTCGTGGCGGCTCGGCTGACGCAACCGCTTCGCCTCCATTCGTTGGATTTCAAAATTCGGCTGCGAGAGTACTGTTTGGAGCGATTCAAACTTTTCGGGACTACAACGGACTCCCGGGGGTATAAAACCCACCCGGAAGCAGAGTGAGCGTGGCACTTTTCGGAGGCATCGAGTGGAGACGTGCTGTTGCCTTTGTGTGAGCCATGCAACGCTTTTGTTGCCCTTGTACATACTGCATATAAATGTTGCCTCAACCTCTCTTCGGCTCGAGAGATTCATGGCGCTGCTCTGCGCCGCGTCGATAGCGAACGGAGCAAGGCAACGTCGCAACAGTGGTGAGTGCACTCGGATGGCCAGTCGCAACAATGGTGGCAGCGTCCGGATGGCTAATTCACAACAATGCGCAAAGAACATTGCGAATTAGCCAGAAATATAGAGGTCCAAAATACGGTCCACGCATATACGTTTTGCGCGGCATGCGTGCAAGCAAATCCTTGCATAAAGCATCGAAAGCGTTCCAGACGCGCAGTGATGATAGGAAGACGGCCTCTTTCCAGCCGGCAATATGGCCGGCATCAGAACCTCGAAATGAGCCCGCCGGGTGTGCTGAAGCCACCTCTCTTTCTGCGTCACCTGTACCGATACAGCACGCCGGCATGCAGTTTTACTTAGTTTGGCCGCACCTCGCTCGTTCCGTTTTACTTTTGGGCCACCTGTACTTTATCTACCATTTAGAGGAATAAATACTGCAAATTAGTAAATTGGCTGTCTAAGCAAGCTGGTACAGATTCACGCTGTATGTTTCGCGCAATGAACATGACAGTAAGCAAGAAAACACACCATGATCCCCGTCTTCCAAGAAATAATTTATCCAGGAAGTCGGGCACTTTTGCTACCAGTCAACAGCACTCTGCACGCGGGAAACGAAAAAAAAACACGACCAAGAGAGAAAAGTAATGAAAAGTTAAAAGAACATTGTAACATATAAAAGGCGTGAACCATCGGGCAACAGGTTCGGCTTATCTACTTAAATACCTTTCAAAGATACCAATCTCTAAGAATGGCTTGCTTATTCATGCATTCTGCATCCTGTTAACGTAGAAGGCCTCCAACTATTTCTCCGTTTCCTTGCGATTGATGCCGTGAGTACACCTTTATCGTTGATAGTAAGCACTCGACCTTTTCCTTTCATTTTTATGGTCCTGTTTATTCCACTTTTCTGCTAATTAGACTAGAGCGACTGTAGAAATTAATTATTCGTAAAATGGCCGGAATATAGCACTGAGTTCCCTTCACAGAATTCAGCCAGCGGTCGTGCCCGTCCAATGCTACCAAAATGGCCTGCTTGGCTCGGTCACTCACGGGAATGAAACGTTCTTTCCATTGCTCGTCGGTCAAGCTGTCGTTGAGCCAGTGTGGCTTGGCGCACCAGTGCTCCACCTCGGGGGCGATGAAGGGTCCGATGAGCAGCGTCCACGCGGAAGGGAAGGCGCGGATCACTATCATCACTCCCAGCGCCAGGTGGTACCAGCCGAGCTGACCGACCACGTCCGCCACGTCCAGCATGTCGTCAATGGACGTCACTCCTGTCGAGAAAGTTGCATAGGGGAAGTTTGTTAGGGAGCTCGACACCACGCTGAGCAGGTTTTCACAATACTGCTTGCAACTTTGGTACCCCTGTTGTCTGGCCCCTCGTACCACCCACGTCCTTCGAAGAACAAAATACTACCGACCTAACCTCGCCAATGCCAGAACTTGAACGGATTTGCTTTACCATGTTGCGGACTTCAGCTGGCCAACCGGAGGCCGTATCCTTGAGCTATATATTAGTCTGTATATATTGCGTCAGTCTTCGACTAACATTTACTGGGGTTCGGCACTACCTTAGGATGTATACGGACGACTGCTTATAACCCCGGTTGTTTAAGTAAGAAACAGCATGGGCTTTGTAAGATCAGACCGCTGTCTTGCGGCGGTGCACCCGCTGGATTTGCTCTCCGTTGGAATGTGTTTCCATTTACTTGCTTCCTGTTTATCACGCTTTTACCACGAACATGCTTCTGTTACAATCTGGGGCAAGTGACACTTAACGGGGTAGGGATAGTATTGTTTTTTTTTTAACTCGAAAGTTTGCCCTGCGGCATAATAGATGTAGGCGCTTACAGAAACACGAACAAGTTAGTTTCGTGTATAAAGTTCAGGAGTTGTTGGAGTATTGTTAAACTTGTGTCGCAAGCAGCCTAAATGCAATTCTATTCTTTTGGAGGGGGCGATCCAACACAGCATGCGGGAGCTGATACAGCTACAGATAATTGAACATCTTGAAGTAGATCGAATTCGACATGGACACAAGAAGAAGAAAGTGTGCAGATCACAGCCCTGAGCCGCCCTTCAATATCAGTAGTACTGCCACAAACGAAACACAACCACCTTGCACACAAGACCGCACGTCATACGAACGTGGCAAGGGCGCCGTTATTTTTTCCAATAAGACGTGCCAAGAACCAATCACATGCGCTGCTGAATAATAAAGCGCTTTCTCAATGAAAAGGAGCGTTCCCGAAATAAGAACTCGCTCACTTGTCAATCATGTGAAAGCACACCACTCGCGACTTCTTCGTTTGTTGTACGCCTGAATGATTTCTCCGGTAAACTGATCTCTGTGCACACACAATACGTCTGTGTCACGAAGCACGGCCACGCACCCGCATTTTAAGCAATGTTGGGTCACGTTGCGAGTACTTGTTTCCTTTTAGGGAATGGTTGTGCTCTAACAGCAAGATATTCACGCACAAGCAGGTTTTGTTCTATGTGCACATCCGCATTAAAAGGGTGATGGGCACACGACACCTGTTTTACGCAACACCAAAGGAACACTTCCTTTACCCCTCAACCTTTCCTGGCGACACGCGGCAAGCCTTCTTTGAATATTCTGATTGCACTTGCGCAAGTCTTGCCCTGTCTGTTGGGCGCCGATAAAACCACCATCACTCCAAAGTGACCGGCAACATTCTCCCAAACCATGGGATTATAGGGGCACAAACGGAAGCACAGCGAGACATCTTTTTTTAAGTGCGAATGCACTTTATAAGCGACCCCAAACCATCCACCGTCGGCGTCGGCGGCGTCGGCGTCCGCAGTGCTCCTCTATATTTAAGAAAGAAACAGCATCCGGCGCCAGGTTTCGATCCGAGGACTTTGCGGCCGCAGCGCGACGCTCTACCGACCAAGCCACGGACGCGACGCTGATATCAGTGTTATATCTTTAACGCATTCAAACTACGTCGTCAGCGGCGTGCGTTGGCGACTCAGCGGCGTTATAGCGGCTTGATAACTGCGTGGTGTACACGTGATACTACAAACCCGATGGAAGAGATGGAAGAGAAGGCGGCGAGGCGGTGGGCTGCGGGGGCCGAGCGCAAGCGCCGCAAGCGGGCCGACAACCGTGCATTCGCACTTTCACATTCTCCCCCTCGGGGAAATGCGGGGGAATTTTTTTTATTCTTGAGCACTTGACTGGGTTCATCTTCAGCCGCTTAATAAGGTACTGAACATTAGGACAGATCACGTCATTTGGTAACGCGGCATATTTACCAGCTGATTTACCTTACGAGCTGATTGGAAAAACTAGTGCCAATCTTATCAAAGCAAGACTTCAATATCGCAGGACGCAAACCCGAAAAGGTAATGCCGTTCTTGATCACTTTGGAGTGCTTGTATTGAAGTTAGGGTTGGTTTCTTGGAAATAAAGCTATATAGAATAAATGTGGTCAAGCATTATATGTCATTAACGTCAGGGAACTGTAGCCGGTTTTGGTAACTCATATGAATTGTAACCCAAAATCCCAATTCCTAAAGACTTGAACAATATTTAACACAATTTTTTTTCCAATATCGCAATTTAGGCGAAATATTGTAGGTATTGAATGAATTAGTTGCAATAAAAATTCACAGAACTTTACCGCCCACTCGAACCCAGGCCATCCCATACGCTTTTTTGCTTTTTAAAGACGATAGTCCTTTTTGGGCTACTTCAACGCAGAAATTTCGGTCTGTCCGTATGTCTGTCTGTCTGTCTGTGACTCTATTCAGCCACCCGGCAAAAGGGAAATACAAGCTGCGCAAATAGCCTTGTATACCCGCAGCCAAATCTAAACGTCTAGGTCCGGTGTTAATGTTCATACCTGTCAACATTAATGAACAAGAACAGGACATTACGCAAATATAAGACAGAACAATACATAAGCGATATTTGCAGTGTTTCCACTGGATAGGTTCGACATTCCGCTTGACACGCTAGTGGTATAAGGCAACATGGTTCTATAAACGTTGTAGTAGGGTGCCTCGATTAACGCACGTCTCCGCCGTACGGCAGCGCTGGCATCGAGGAACCCGACTTGGAGGAGTGGAACGCGTTAAATTTAAATTGACTTGAGCAAACCTCTAGCGTGCTTATCTTTGGGACGAACGTGACGGGAGAGGAACAGCATGAGATGGGAGCGGGAAAGGGAAGCGAGGCCTTTACTTGGCAGGGACGCCAGTCGACTACTGTCTTTCGGCGACATTTGCAACGAAAGGAGCAGATACGCGGCCACTTTTAGCTTTCGATTTACATTCTTTCTTGTTTTTTTTTCTTTCTGAATCAGTCGATGTGGCGGGTGTTAAATATGTGTTGCTGCGCCTCATCTAGGCAATAAACAAAAAATAACGTGCGGAGATAACAGTGTTAGCCTGTCGCGCTGCTACAGTGGAGACCCGGGTTCAAATCCGATCGGACCAGCCATCTGTTTTTGAAAACGGTGGTTTTTCTTGGGTGCCTCAAACGTGAAATTTTTGGTTTGTGTGTCCCTGGATTCAGCCGCCCGGCCAGAGTTCAAGGAATTATTGGACGAAGCGTTGGGCGAAGCGTTCAGTCTAATAAGTAGAAATATGCTCCATATTTGGCATTGTTCATCAAAAAGATGATGTTGTGCTTATACGCCGAAGAACGCCAATGCGTAACTCGTGTTTGCAGTGTTCCTTCAAATAAAAGTAGATGTGTGCTCAATCTTTCTGAAAGCGAATTTAAAGAAACACGTATGAAAATAACATTTTAAGCTCGAAATACAGACAAGCCGGGCGTCCGAGCTTCGCATTTGTGACTCGAACGCTACGTCACAGCAGATTCCGCGCCATCACTGAAAAATTGAGGTCCGAAAATTGCAATTGCTGGACCGAGACAGGAGGCGAACAGCCTGAGAGGTGGGCGGATGGGATAAGAGGGGCAGTCACGTGGTCTCGGAGTCCGAGAGAGAGAGAGAACTTTTAAATGACCTCGAAAGTGAGAGTGAAACCCAAAGACTTACTCTCTGTCGACGCCATTTGTAGCCACGCGAGCAGGTACGCGACGAGTTTACTATTTACTTTTTACAGTGGCCGCGATTTTATTGAGCGGACAACGACGGTTTTTCTCAAATTTGGGCACAATAGACTTTTGCCTTAGAAAGCGAGTATTTGTTGATTTGCAGAAAAACTAGAAAGGTTCCCAAGAAAGCAAGCAAAGCGTGCAATTCGGAATTTGGTAGCCAATAAGCAAAGGGAAAACCTTTTTGAACCACCTGCGACCATTAACACTTCGAAATGTATGTTAGAAATGTTAGGTTTCTCAGCATTCTGCATATTTTTCATCATTCTGGCTAATAATATTAAGACTCGGCCCCGTAGCTTTGGGGTACTCCAAACAAAACATTGGTAATTCAAACAGAAAATGCAATATTATTCGTAGTTTATCAGGTTTTGGACATCAGAGTGGTATTAAAGGAGACACCAGTACTTTAAGATTATAGTTTCACAGTGTATCGCGTATTTTCTGATAAAAGCGCGCTCACTGGACGGAATAATAAGCTTTTTTTATTAAGATGAGGACATTTGACTGCCGTTGGGAAGCAGCAATGGCGATCCAGCGAAGTACAGCCACTCATACGTCCGTAGTAATGCTGTATAGAGCGCTTACGGCCGTAATGCTGAGTACGGCACTAATCCGAAAAATTTGTATTTTTTGGGTGGGAAGATTTTGCTGTGTTTCGCCCACGCATCCTATCACCCAAATTCTTTTCTCGTTTGTGTTATGGCACAAAGTACTTGCTTCTTTCGCCTGGCCAACTGCTCATTCGAAATTTAAGGTTGGACGAAATCTCGTCTGGTCGGTTAGTAAATCTTTTAGTAAACTTAGTAAGCCTACGCTTTTAGTAAACCTTGGGTCGGTGACCACCAGTTTTTTAACTATCAACTGCTCATTCACGTCGACAGTCCTGAGCTGCTTCGCTTGAAATCAAGTTCAGCTCTCGTGGCTCCTTTTTTTTTTTTTTTTTTTGCCTTTGCAAAAAACAAATGCGCTTTTCTCAGCGCACAAGGCGCACGTTCGACTCTGTTTGTGGAATATAATATCGATGTATACTGACTAGCCAACAATTTCCCATTTTCATTATGGTCGTCGTCGTCGTCTCAACCACCTTTCACTCCAAAATATTGGATCTTCTGAGCTGCTAGTCTAGAGGTCTTTTACAAGCCGGGTAAGCCTACGGTTCTCTTCTTACCACGCCCGATTAATGATTGTTATTTCCCTAATTTCCTTAATCATAACTGTTACGTCGTCGTTAGCTTCAGTCACCTATTCCAATTACCCACTCCAATACTTGACGCTTGCCTAAACGTACAGAACTCTTCCATCATCTCTTTGGGGCCAATATCGAGCTCTCGTTTGAGGTAAGCCACCCCACTAGCAGTGCTCTGTTTTTCTCCACCAGTTATAATCATCATCGTAGACGCAGATCACAAAACCACGGCTGCCCGAATCACCGTTAGCGAAGCAAATTGAACAGCTTTGTGCGGCAGCGGCACAAGGAATAGTAAAGTGGGACAAAAGGGTCATTCTTACCTGCAGTGACAGAATAGTTAACGTGTGCGCACTTGGTAGCAAAGCTGGCAAACAAAGCTGCCGGCATCTAGGTTGGGGTTCCTACAGAGTTTTAGCAGAGCGGGCCAGCGGCCAGCGGACCGGAGCGGACGAGCGGACGAGCGGAGAGCCAGCGGAACGACGCACGCAAAAAATTCCCCCGCGCCTCCCCGAAGGGAATCGTGCAGAAATGCGAATGCATTGGGTGCACCGATGAGTGTGTTGCGAGTAATGGCGTAATTAATGAGGAGAGTGTGAACGTAATCATTTATTCATCAGCACCTGTTTGTGTTATCGTTGTACCTGACGGCCACAATCACTGCCTTGTGATCGCTAAAGTGCACGGTCAAAGGGTCTTTGAGAAGCATACGCGCGTGACACAGTTTCGCGTAAAGACCAGATCAATGCAACTCGCGTGAATGGTAGTGGGGCACGTGTCGAAGCCGGCAGAGAGACAATGCATAGAGTGCCTGGTCTGCATGTACTCGACCAGCCACTCGCCACTCTTCTTGCGCACGTCAACGTTGAAGTCGCCAACCAAGACTATGGGGTCAGAGGGCTTGGAGCGCACGCGCACGCTTTCCATAACCGCGTCCAGCTGCGCGGCAACGGTGTCTCGAGCCCCCGACTAAGAAATGCATTCGCATTTACGACGACGACGACGACGAAGGCAGAACTACGAGGCGCGAGCACACGTGCGCGCGCTCACGTGCGCTCGCTGTGGAGGAATGCAGGCGCACGCCGGCCAATAAATGCATTCGCATTTAAAAGAGTTTTAGCTGGGCGATCGGCTGCCGCCTCCAGCGGAGTGCGGTGCCTGCATGCCAGCGCTTCCGTACAACGCGCTGTTCTTCTCGTTTCCCACAAGACCCAGCAATGCGAAACAGACAATATTGTTACGAGGCGGGGATGCGGTAGAGAAAGAGGTATTTCAAGTATTCACACTATTTACAGGAGGAAAGGCTGGGCTGCCACTAACACCCACAAAAGACCTCGCCGTCTTCCTCTACCAACACCCGTCGCTGAACGTCCTGTTTTTGATTGTGCAGACATCGTTCGTCGTCTACTATTTGCCCCGGCGGAACGATCGGCGACGGCGAATCCATGAGAGACGGTTGGTAGGGCTTCAGCCGGACGACGTGGCCAATGTCCTTAGGCGGTACATGACTCGACGAGGGTGGAGAAACGGGGGAGATCTCATGCGTGGCATCGGTCACTTGACGCAGTACGCGATACGGGCCACAGTATCGGTGCAGCAATTTTTCAGAAAGCGGGTAGGTGTCCAGAGAAGAACAAGGGATGCCGGTGTAAAGCGGGCCACGCGGGGTTTGCGGTCGTAAATCGTCTTCTGAACTGCTTGCGAGAACGAAAGTCGGTGGCGGGCTATCTGCCGCGCATTATCAGCGCGAGTAATGGCTTCGCGGGAGTACACCGACCACCGTAGTGGTAGGTCGCCCGACGCGGGGAGGAGTGCGTGCAATGGTAGAGTAGGATCACGGCCATATAGGAGGTAGCATGGTGAATATCCGGCGGTATTATGCCGGGATTAATTATAAGCGAAATTCACATAAGGCAGCATGACGTCCCAGTCGCCATGATCGGCAGGAATTTAACAAGAGAGTATATATGTCAGGGTTCGATTGAGGCGTTCCGTAAGGCCGTTAGTTTGGGGGTGATATGCTGTAGATAGCTTATGTTTAGCAGAGCATGAGCGAAGGATATCGTGAATTACTTGGGAGAGGAAATAACGTCCGCGCTCAGTGAGCAACTGCCGAGGCGCCCATGCTGGAGAATTGAATCTCGAAGCAGAAAATCGACCACAACTGGTCGGCAAAGCCCGCGTGATTGCGTAGCGCGTGGCGTAATCGGTCCCGACAACCATCCACTTGCTTCCCGATGAGGACAAGGGAAAAGGGCCAAGCAGGTCCAGACCTACACGGAAGAAAGGTTCTGCCGGGATGTCAAGAGGCTAGAGTTGGCCCGCTGGAAGCGACGTTGGTGCTTTTCGGCGTTGGCACTGGTCGCAAGCCCTGACGTAGAGGCGTACGGAATGGTATAGGCCAGGCCAGAAGAAACGACGGCGGACTCGATCATAAGTGGGAGAGATCCTGATATTCCCAGCAGTCGGCATGTCGTGAAGGTGCTGGAGCACAGTGGATCACAAGTGCCTGGGAACAACAAGCAACAGCTCAGGACTGTCGGGACGGACATTGGGACGGTATAGGATGTTGTCACGGAGCAGAAATATTGCCCTTGAAGTGTCGGGTGAGGCCGAGTTAAGGTTTTCTATCGTAGTGCCGGGTCATTACGCTGCTCTTCCTTAATGTGATGAAGGCCAGATATAGTGCATAGAAATGCTGCACCGTCATCTTCATTGTCGTCGGGTGGGTCACAAAGTGGCGGTACAGGCAATCAGCGTCTTGATGCAAACGTCCAGATTTGTATTTTACATCAAATGTATACTCCTGCAGACGCAATGCCCACCGACCTATAGCCGCCTTACGGGGCCCTTTAGCGAAGAGAGCCAGCACAGTGCGTGACGGTCTGTCACGACCGTAAACGAGCGGCCGTGCAGGTAAGGACGGAACTTGGTCACTGACCACACAAGAGCGAGACATTCTCTTTCAGTGATTGAGTAGTTGCGCTCTGGGGTGGAAAGAAGGCGGCTAGCATAGGCGATAACACGTTCCAGTCCACCTTGTTGTTGCGCCAAGACCGCCCCGATACCGTAACCACTCCACTGGCAACCATGCGTACTTCTGTGGGAGCATGAGTATCAAAATGAGCCAGAAGTGGTGCATTGGTGAGCATGGAAATTAGGGTGGTAACAGCGGCCACTTGATCGGAGCAGGCCGGCAAGGGTTCGGGCAATGTGCGCAAAGTCCTTGATAAAGCGGCGAACTATGAACAGACTCCTAAAAAGCTTCTAACGTCTTCTGTTCAGCGTTGTTCCGGGAAGTTCTGGACTGCGCGTACTTTATTCGGGTCGGGTTGAGGTCCCCTGGCGTCGACGCGAGGTGTCCCAGGTTTGCGATTTGTCTACGGCCGAAATGACATTTTGTGGAATTACCCGCCCGTCGGAAAAGTGCCAGAGTCTCGGAAAGGTACTCGAGATGGGTGGCAAACGAAGGCGAGAAAGCGATAACATCATCCAAATAACAGAGGCATGTGGACCACTTAAAGCCCTGGAGCAGTGAGTCCACCATGAATTCAAATGTTGCTGGAGCGTTGCAGAGGCCAAAGGGCATCACCTTGAACTGATAAAGACCATCAGGTGTTACGAAGGCGGTCTTCTCACACTCCATTTCATCCACAGCAATTTGCCAATATCCCGACCGAAGGTCAATGGATGAAAAATACTTGGCTCCGTGGAGGAAGTCAAGCGCGTCGTCTATCCGCGGAAGGGGATAAACGTCCTTCTTCGTGACGGCATTAAGGTGTCGATAGTCCATGCAAAACCACCATGTGCCATCTTTTTTCTTGACTAGCACCACTGGTGAAGCCCATGGGCTGTAGGAAGGCTCAATGATATCCTTCGCCAGCGTCTTATCCCCTTCTTGTTGTATTATTCGCCTCTCAGCGTGGGAAACTCTGTACGGGCGTTTGTGAATGGGGCTAGCGCTCTCTGTATTGATTCGATGCGTGACCGACGAAGCTTTGCCTAAAGGGCGATCTTTGAGACCGAAAATGTCCCAACAGGAAGCCAGCAGGCGGCGGAGCTCATCGGACTCGGCAGGGAGGAGATCGGGAGCCAACATCGTCGAGTACGGCTCGGTCGGTGTGGGCGCGCAAGCAAAGTTATTGGCGGGGTGTTTTTGACAATCGGCAGTTAAACCAGAAAGGTTGTGCTCTCCTAAAGGGGACAGAACACCAGAACACCATGCCTTTTGGCAGCGATTGCACAGAAAAGCTGAAATTTAGAAACGGAAGAGATTCTCTGCTTTCCTTGATTCTGACAACTGTGTGTGGTAGTTTCACCCCGCGCTCCAGTGCAACGGCTGTGTTTGGCGAGACGACGTAATCCCCGACCGGTACAGGGGAGGAGAGGGACCGCGGGACATACGTGAATGCTTGAGGCGGTAAACGATCTTCGAGACAGCACAGATGCAGCAAGGGTTCTTTTATGGTGATTGGTGACACTGGAAGGTTGAGGTGGACGAGGCCGAGAGAACAATCGATTAGCGCTGAATGATCCGACAAAAAAAAAATTCCCCCGCACCTCCCCGAAGGGAATCGTGCAGAAATGCGAATGCATTGGGTGCACCGATGAGTGTGTTGCGAGTAATGGCGTAATTAATGACGAGAGTGCGAACGTAATCATTTATTCATCAGCACCTGTTTGCGTTATCGTTGTACCTGACGGCCACAATCACTGCCTTGTGATCGCTAAAGTGCACGGTCAAAGGGTCTTTGAGAAGCATACGCGCGTCACAGTTTCGCGTAAAGACCAGATCAATGCAACTCGCGTGAATGGTAGTGGGGCACGTGTCGAAGCCGGCAGAGAGACAATGAATAGAGTGCCTGGTCTGCATGTACTCGACCAGCCACTCGGCACTCTTCTTGCGCACCTCAACGTTGTAGTCGCCAACCAAGACTATGGAGTCAGAGGGTTAGGAGCGCACGCGCACACTTTCTATAGCCGCGTCCAGAAATGCATTCGCATTTACGACGACGACGACGACGAAGGCAGAATTACGAGGCGCGAGCGCACGTGCGCGCGCTCACGTGCGCTCGCGCTGGAGGAATGCAGGCGCACGCCGGCCAACGGAACAAGACAACCCCCGGCTAATAAATGTATTCGCATTTAAAAATCTTGGCCTAGAATAAGGTCATGGGTGCAGTGGTCTAAAACGGCGAACATGGCCAGCGAACATGTTGTGTCATGGCCAGCGATTGTGACGGCCGCGGTGCACATACCAGCGACCGCTGGGGTTTCTCCGTCAGCAACCCAGATACACGAAGGGGTTGGTGTCAAAACTTTTCGCAGGCGACACCGAAGCTTCGCACTCATGACCGATACATGCGCCCCTGTGCCAATGAGGGCACTCACATCGACACCATCAACTTTAACCTCCAACAAGTTTTTTTCGGCGCGCAGTGTTAGAGGATTTTCAGGTCGTCCGCAAAATGCAGCGTCACCTCCGGGGGCTGCATCCTCCAGATTTCCTGGGAGGGTCTCGAGTTGCTGGTCGGCGGGGTCGGCGAGGAAACGCGGCGTGGGGAACGGGACTGGCGACGCTGCGGCGATGGGGAACGACCGGGCCAGCGATTGTCGGCGGAATCGACCGTGTTCGGCTGGGGCTCACGGCGGGAGTAGAAGCGTCGAGGGGGGTCGTCAGGGTACCGGTAGAAGTTGTTCTGGCGGGGTGGAAATGAACGGCTCTGGCAGTATCGAGCGACGTGGCCTACATGTCTCCAGTTGAAACAGATCAGCCGGTCATCAAGAGTCCGCCATTCATCAACGAGACGACTCTTGAAACGTGGCGGCATATTGTCGCGTCAAGAGGTGCTGACGGGAGGACCATAACAAACACATGAGTGATTCACGGAGAAATCGGCTGCACCCCGAGGTTCAGCGGTTCTTCGCGCACAACTGCCTGTATGAGAGGTACAGGGGCCGCGCAGGAGTTCTGTGCTGCGTGCGGGAAGCAAGTTGGTGCCATTGCCTCAATCTCGCGACGTACGATTCTCGTGCTATTTTCCGGAGTTGAAGCCGTCCCGGTGGAAGGGCGCTGTCCTGCTGTGGGCTGGAGGTCATCTTTGCAGGAACAGGTCGCAGCCGTGTTAGGGAGCCGGGTGAATTTCTGAGCGATTCGGTGGCTTTTCACCTGCTTAAAGCGACGACATTCGGCGATAAGGGTGTCAACTTTATCGCAGTTCTTGTATACCCGGAGGTTAAAAGCATCGTCGGCTATGCCTTTTAACACGTGGCCCACTTTTTCTTCCTCCGACATCAGACGGTAGGCACAGGTCTTCGTGCGGCTTGTCGCCGCATTTCCGATGCATCCGTACGCGATGACGACGCACCGCCGCTCGCGCTAGAGGCAGCCATTTTGAATGCCGACGCGCGCTCGCTGGGCCGCTGGCGCGCTCAACTGCGATGGCTGAACAAGCGGGCAAGCGCGCAGCGTCTAAAGCCGCTGGCAGGGGGATGCAACTCCGTCGTTTTTCTGTCCTGTGACTGCAGCGATCCTAACGTTTGTGGGCTGTACTACATACGAGCATAAATGAACGTTGTTGTTGCATTTTATATTTATTAGCAGGTTACTTATTAATTACGGAGTTTTTAATGTGCAAGTGAACTTAAAAGTTGCAGTTCGAGATTGTGAAAATACGAGCGCCACCCGGAGTGGAAAACGGGAACCTCGCCTTTCTAATTCGCTCCGCTGAAAAGGGGCGTTTCTTGTCGCGCCCACAAGTATGCTACGATCTACGGTGTTCCGAAGGCCGTTTTTACCACCGTAAAGTTTGTTTCGTTGAAAGAGACGATTGAATGGATTCGCGCAGTCATCACAGATCGTGCTGTTCTGAGTGGTGTCAAAATTCTTCACGCCAGGCCGGCAAAAATTCTTTTGGATCCGGGCGCAAGAAAGGTACGACCTGCATGCTGCTCCTTTTGCTTTTCTACTCTTACACGAATTTGCAGGATGCGGTTGCAGCAGTAGCTTTAAAATATAAGTGAGCATACACGCGCAATATTTATTTTTTACATTCTTATTGTCGTCTTTGCCTCTTGAATTACGCATGAAATGCGCGGCACAGCATCTGGCAATTAATCCAATGACTACATTAGCTGCACACGTTTGTTTATACGTGCGTTATTGATTTAATGCGTTTCGACCGTGTGTTTCGCATTATGGCTTAAGTGATTGCATGGTATGCATATGCAGCAAAATGTATTCGTAGCAACGTATACAATAACTAATAAAACAGTGCGAGCTGATCCCCACTTTTTCTATTACCTTTTGATTGCCTGCGTTTAGTTTGTTTTCGTAGCATGCGTTGCTGTTGTTGTTATTATTATTATTAATATTATCGTCGTTATTTTAATTATTAGCAGTATTCTTGTTATAGTTATTATTATCAGCCTATCCACAGATGGAGGAAGGCATCTCCCATACACTTTTGGCTCAAAGGGTTCATATCGTGTTGTTAGCACTATGTTGACTAAGCAGTGACTACATAAACTATTTTAATGCGTTTCAATTTTATCTTCACGTGAATCCACGGCATGTAGCAGAATGAATTTGTCGCAATAAATATACAAACTAAGCAATTACTGTACATGTTTATATTAGATTCTTAACTATAATTCCGCCACTTATAATTTATAATTTACGCTTCAGTTCCGTGCTTCGAGCTTCAGCTTTAAGTACAAGAACGATGTATTCACGAGAACGCAGTTACAGCTATAAGCCGATAAATAATTAAACAATGCAGGTTTAACCTGTGCTAGTAATTTTTTACCGGTTTTTAAATAAGGTTTTTATAACCAGTTTACTGCAGTGCCGGAGAAATACTTGAGGAATACATTGTGCGCGAAAGTATATATGCATGAATAATTGTTTAGAGACCTGTGGGAGCGCTGCTTGTTTCTGCAGAAATGTATTTTGGATTAGGAGGAAAGGTGGGTCGTTGCCACCGAACATTATGATTGCAAAATTAGAAAAACGTATCCGCGTCTCTTAATATAAAGCTGATTTTGATTAAAAATTTGCCTTTACCATTGGTGTTGTCACAAGTCGTCTTTGTAGCCAAAATCAATTTAAGAAAGATTCCTAATATATCAGATAACGTTTATTTCTAATACAGATGCCAGTTTTCACTCAAAACGATCGTATGTGCGCCTGAAAGCAGCAATAAAGATAGCATTCATTCTAACCCAAATATACACCCGTGCTTGTTGATGTTCCAGATCTCGCGTTTGGCTGCAGTGTGCGAGGAGGGAGGACCTGGCTCATTTACCACCTCGCCAGATCTACAGCAGCTACCGGCTGTGTTCTGCCCTTTTCACCAGCAGAGACTACGCGGACCTTGGACAGACAAGGCACTGGACACATATGCACTGGCTGTATACCTAGTTATTAGCCTGCGGCCATGTACCATACACTTTTGTTTGCGACTAAAAGCGTAAAATATCCAATTTGTGTTTTTACTGTATGAATGGTACTAGGCAATAAACATTTAAAAAACTGTGCTCTCTATTCTTCTTTCGATTGTGTATACTAAAAAACCAAAACAACGTCGTACTTAGAACAAGTGGTGAAAAAAGAAGTGGATGCGCAATACTTCATCAATCAGAACGAAATAATTGCCCTTTTAATAATGTGGCGGGTTGCGCGACAGAAACAAGGTCATGTGCTGGCCATCTGAATATCTTCCACTCGCTCAATTTACCTTGCATGTGCGTCCCAATTGAATTTGGTGCTAAATCGCCTCCCCCCCCCCCCCATTGCTCGGCTTTTCAGTCCTCATGAAGATGGCGTATCCCAGTGCATGTCTGCAACGCGCCGCCATGTTTTTAGTACCGCCCCCTAAAACCAGGGGTTTGTACGGCGCTGCGAGCGAATATCGCGTCCCATGCACGGTATAGGAAGTTTCACTCCCCTGCCGCTGGCCTCATTAGCGTACTTACGCATGCGCAGTGGTGTCTCCGCTGGTCCGCACCATCCGCTCCGCTGCGCTGGCCGCTAGCCTGCTCTGCTAAAACTCTTACGAGGCCGATGTTACTTTTTCTAGCTTCGATCTCTTATTACGCTCCTAGAGGTAGTGGCGCTGGGGAAACACACCTCTTGTCATTTTTTTCTTTCCGCTTTTCTCTGGCGTGACTGGCGGCGCGCATGCGCGAAAAATGTCACCGCAGTTGCTGCTGCCGCACGGCGAGGCGGCGAGGCCGTGTAATGTAGTGGGAGATTTCTCGTGCGTGCTCTCTCGGACATTACATTGCTGCAAAAGGGACGCCAATAGCGCCAGGTTGAAGCGTAACACGCAGTATCTTTGAGTGCTGTCAGCGAAAGGTGAGAACCTCGTTCGTATTCCGCGAAGCAGAGCTGAAGGATAGGACTTGTGTTGTGCGTGTGCTGTGCTTGATGACGACAACCTTGTCTGTGTTGTATTGGGAATCAATGTTTCTCGCCAGACGTCGTGCTCGCGCGCGTGGCGCGGGTAAAGTCTTCAAGTGCTATTCGAGCTGGCGTCGTTACTGGCCAAGCGATCGCAGCGGAGCTGTCCCGGTGGAGGCAGCGAGCGGAGCCGCGGTTGCTGGGCGGCATGTAGAAAAGAAAGCTTTTTTTTCCTCCGTGCCGGGTGGGGATAAGGGGGGAGGGGGGGGAGTAGGGGCGTGGCAGGGATGGGTGTGGCAGAATCCAACCGGCATGACGAGAGAGCATCTCTACCCCTAGAGTTCCTGTATACAGCTCCCCCAGGGGAGCAGAGTTGCGCGCCCATCCGCCATCTTGCGTTCCAGATGATGCGGGAAAACCACCCGTCTCGCATGTACGAGCTGCCGACGGGCCACCGCGCCAGGTGGCAGCGGCGAGGAGGAGCGGAGCGGATAAAAACTGGTGCACAATATTCGTCTGTTTATCAGCTGAGCGGCCGCAGCTTCCGCCGCTTCCGCCGCTTCGCAAACGCCGAAGCTCAGTTGAGCAAATCTTACTGAATACAGGGTCTTGTGCGCAGCACTGAAAGTGGACTTTTCTGTCGAACTGGAACGCGCGGCATGTGACAGTCAGACGCGCAACTCTTACGCTATGCGATATACAGGAACTCTATCTCCCCACACAAGATGCGCCCCCTCGCATTGTTGCCATGGCAACTGCAACGCCTTCATGGCTAATGTGACGGGGCGTTGCTATGCCAACAATAACGCAATAATGTTTCCCCAGTCTCACAAGGGGAGAATATGGCGCTAGTACCAGAATTAGCCCGGACGCTGGGTTGAAGGCTCAGAGACCACCTCCGCTGTAATTTAGGCAACGCTGTCGCTGACGAACCCGCATACGCTGTACCTAGAAAGCCGGATCAAGATACTTTTCGTCCTTCGGGCCTCTTTCGATGGTCTTGTGCAGCCCACTGTTGCGGTAGTTGCGTTGATGAGCTTCCGGCTGACAGGTAGCAAAAGATTTGCTCGACCTGCAAAGGTCGAGCAAATTAGCGTCTGGGCACATGCAATTAGCGTCTGCGAACATGGTGGGGCTCTGCCGTACTTTATGCTGCGTTCCAATTCGCGGACAGCTTGGTAGACAGTCTACTAAGAAGTCTAACTATACGTCTAAAGGAATAAAATTGGAACGGCGCCGCGGTTGCAAACGCAACACCAGCGCAGACGACAGCGTCGGACAGCGTCGTAGCAGACATGTTGAGTTGAGCAAGCCGCAAGTTTCGTAACTAACATTACCGTTGTTATTACAAACGTTAGGTAATTTAAAAATTAGGCAAAGTCATCTTCATCACTAGTGAATTACACTAAATATTTAAGTAACGGAACAAGTGCTTTTGTTTCAACTTAAAAACGAAAAAAGGTGACGCTGGCGTCGTTTTTCAGTTTAGACAGGAAGGTAGCCTGCATCGTTGCTGACTTCGATGCTGTCTCCTCGAAGCAGTCTTCGTTGACTGCTTCGTTCGAATTGGAACGGGGCTTAACATTGCGTACTGTCTGCGAAGACGGCAACGAAGCTGTCTAAACGTTAAATTGGAACGCACCCCTACATTTCACAAGACGCTAAAATCAAAACAAATATACTACTCTCATCTGTTGCACCATTCTCGGCTCGATACTTTAAATTGCTCTTACGCTAATGGATAGACAATAACAGCGCTTAAAGTGGACGCAAGAAAGATTGACAAGACAAGGCGCTGACTAGCAACAACAAGGTGTATTTCATCGAAACGGAATATATACCCTCGAAGAAGGAAAACGCAGATACAAGGAAACATGACAAGCCATTCGTGGAGTGAAAGTCAGGCGTCGTTTACGACATTCCGCTGCCATGCGGGAGGTCCTACACGGGTCAAACAAGACGTTGTTGGAATGAGTGGCTGCGGAAAGATGCGGGCACTTACAAGAAAGGAACCGGTAGCAATCTCGCCGTACATTGCGTCAAGTGCAAGTGCACACCGAAATTCGACCAGACACGTGTGCTTCGAAGATACAAAGATCAGTGCGCCTGCGAGATCTTCGAGGCGCACGTCATCCACACGCGAAAGGATTCATCCGTCAGCAAGCCATCTATTCTTTTGCTACAAAAGGAGCATGATTATCTTGACCGATGACAACTTTCTTCGCGCGTGCCTATGTATGTGAATATAAGTTCTTAACAATCTCTTTATCTTTATCTGTTCCTTCTCTCTGCGTTTTTCTTCTCCGAGGGTATATATTCCGTTACGATGAAGTAAACCTTGTTGTTGCTAGTCAGCGCCTTGTCTTGTCAATCGTTCTTGCGTCCCGTTTCAGCGCTGTTATTGTCGGTCAAGTATGCACCAACACGCCCGCACCACGACGCTTTTTCAGCTAATAGATAGGCGGCACAACGCTACCGTTCTGCGGTAAAATGTGACAACTCCCAGAACTGTTGCAACAATGTGCAATGGTTGCACGTGATATTGCAACCATTTTCTGATATTCACGAATAAAAATGAATATAACAATCGGACGGTCCCGTAAAGCAGCCCAAGCACCATGCCGAACATCCGTTTCAAGCTTTAGGCTGTTTTATTTTCCTTCTTTTCTTACTTTGTTTGCTCATCTGACATCTCACTTTGTTTTGGTCTCCATCCAACTCCCGTAAGGACATCTCGTGTAGCCCAGCTGTAAACTATTATTAGCTGTTCTGGTGTAGAAAAAGAGGCACGCGTTCAATAGAAGCTTGTCATGGTGTGCTAATTGGTTGACTCACAACGCTATCATTTAAATAAAACAAAAAAAAAACAAGTCGGAACAATGTAAAAAAATCCGCCTCTTCCGTCTTTTGACTCATACCTAATGCCACATTTGAAATCAATCCTCCCTGGAGTATCGGATACGAACTGTTATCTGCGTTCGCAAAAGTCAACAGTATCGGGAAATCGTAAAAAATGTACAAAACAGATTCTGCACTTCCAAGTGCCGGCAGCTATCTATTTTTTTGTCTGCCAATTCTATCTCGGCCGAACGCGGAGCGTCTCTATCTTGTCATCAGTATTTCTTTCCAGGACATATTTGAAGTCGGTTTAATATCGCGGTGATAGAAATATTTAACAGTATCAACACAGTTAACACGTGTGAATTGGATTGTGAATTGCCTAAATAAAGTTTATTCAAACTTTATTTAGGCAGCCGAATGACGTGAAAGCCTTTCCGAAAAATTCTTCCAACGGTTCAATTGGGACACATGCCGACATCGTTTAGAATAACGTATTGCTAGGCGTGCTTGTTGCGGTCTACGAACATGACACCCAGCCCAAATAAACGACGCACGAGAAAGAGGATAAGGACAGCCGCCGCAACTCTTGCAACTGCGTATTAGCATGGACTAGCGCCGTGCATTTAGCGGCACAGCACAATTTATGCACGTGTCTCATTGAATACGATCCCGGCTGCCATATTGGTGCTGATAAGTAATTATCATGTTTAACTATCTTTTGTTTGTATTGAGCTGCACAAATGGTCATCACTTTAGATATACATCGCAGAACTTCCCGGCTGCTGTTTCCTAGTGTAGGGAACTCCCGCTGTGTATTGAAGTTTCCCGTGTGCTCGTAGGTGTTTATCTTAAACGGAACGTGCAACACTGTTTGAGCAGTGCAAGTAAACCTGCGGACGTTTAGCTTACACGTGCGGACGTGCACGTGAAGTGGTTAGCGCGCATATCGCTGTGAAAGACGCGTTAAAACCAACCGCGCTCTCTTCAGTTCTCCTCGTTATGCACCTCTGGCACGTTATGCACCCCTAAACGACGTTATTGAGGCCATGGCTGTCCGATTGTCCGTCCTTGGTCAATTTCGGGGCATATTTCTCGCATTTCCTGTGACAATCCGCCGTCGCCGGCGCTGTGTACGAACCTCTTCTATGCCTGAACCAGTACGCACAGTTTCGCCGTTTTTTTGTGTTTTGAGTGTGCGCCGAGATTGAGTGATGAGCTCAATACTTCCCTTTCAACCAGACCACTCGACCACAAATGTTTATTTCTATAAAAACGCCCTACGAGCCCGAGCATGCTTGTGAGCAGGCAGCCATGCCTGCTTTTTTGCGGCACCAGACCGGAAATAGACCCCTCCACGTTGCGGAGAAAAGGGGAAAACTCCCCGGCCTGTGACATATCGAAGGCCTCGGAAGAGTACGCTGCGAGCCGTCCCCCTTTCCGGTAGAGAGCGCGCACCTTTCGTCGCGTTTAGAACCACTAGAACAGGTGTCAGAGTATCGGCACTATTTTCTCTCATTGTTGAATGCTGCTGATAGCGGCCATTGGTCGAACCACACCACGTGACATTTGTTTACCCCGGAAGACCCATGGGCGCTGACATTTTGGTGCGTCTGTGTTGCCGCGTGCGCGCATTCTTCGATAAATCGTGATTCTCGAAGCGTAGTGTGGCTGTAGGACACGTTGGGAGTGAGTTTTGAACTCCAAGGCAGAGTAGCGATGCCGTGCTGCTTTGTACCGGGCTGTTTCGCCCGGCTGGGCGATGGAAAACGCCTGCTTCGCTTCCCCCTGCGAAAAAACGGCTGTGGGCTTGCGTAACTTACAGCCACTATATAAGCGTAGCTTATTTAGTGGCTCTGGTGTAACCTAGATCCACTAAATAAGCTGCGCCAGCGTAACCCAGCGTGACCCTGTCGCTCCAATGGGCTATCTCGAAATCCTTAAAGGGGCCCTGAAAGGCGTTTTGAGCACACTAAATTGACTAGCGAAATCGTTAGATTGGGTCGTCAACATCATCTGTGCCAAGTATTACTCTTTTACGCGCAGCGGAAAGCTCACACTTTTGTTGCAAAGTTTTTCGCTTTTTTCTCACCCTTTCCTTCGTGTTTTTGGACGCCGCCATCTTCACATGTCTACATCATCAATTCCCAGATGTTCGTCATGAGCTAGACATCCTGCTATTGGGCGGCTTTTTCACGCACTTCCGGCAAAGAGATGAGTCGTCTGCTCAGCGTTGGCTCGCCGGCTGATCTGCCAGCGGTGTGCCGGAGTGCTTGGACATTTTACGACAAACGAAACAAGTGTAAACAAACTCTTAACCGTTTGTATTGAATGCAACACGGCCATAACACGACATGAATATTCTCTTACCTGAGTACGTTCCATAAAGAAAGCGTTGAAGCCCGTGGCACTTCTTTCGTACAATCGCAAAGAACGCCCAGAGCCGAATGCCCGGGTTTGACGCATACAGTTTATTCAACTTCCAAACAATCCAGAGATGCGTTTCGAACGAACACAACGTCACAACATGCGTTGCAAGTCCGAACCGCGATTGACAGACGATGGGTTGCCTCCTCCTGCCCCTCGTAAATTCGGCACTCACCTCGCGCGCGGTTTGCGGGGACGAACAGCAAGTCACTTAACTCTGGCGCACAAGCCGAGACGGCTTTTAGCCACGCACACTGCATATACCCCATGCGAGGTTGAGAAGTACGCCTCTTGAGAAAGATAATCCAGACCATGGGAAGCACTATCCACCCGCAGAAGCACAACGTCGCATTTCATCGCGAAACAAAGGCGTACACAACACACACACCATCGCCTCCTGTAATGCCAAACGCATCTCGCACTTCCAAATGGGAGTGAGTAGTATGCCTGCAGTGCCCATATGCCGCGAGGTGGGGCCCCAAGCTGAACCGAGATCACGCAACCGTAACTGACTTCTAGCGGTTTGTGCCTTGTTGCCAGGGCAACCGATGTTTGATATTGTCAAAGAAATGCTGCTCGCTCCAGCGCTAGAAAGCTCAGAGCCGCGGCGGAGCATATTTTGCCAACGTTGCCGCTCTCCACCACGCGTCGCCCTAAGCTGAACTGGCGTTTTGTGCACGGGTTCTGTATAGGTTTAAAATCTCTTTTTCACATGCCGCCGGCAGAAATTACCACCGCCACAAAATAAGACCCCGCACTAGCGGGGCCACATCTGATACGGCGCTTTTGGATAAACAGTTCGCGGTGCATAAGGGGCATGAGGGACCGAGCGCACGGTCCTCTCCGAGCGGCTGCGAGTTCGCCGCCGATTAAAAGTCACGTGCTGCCCTTCAGCAACGCACACCGCGAAAGGGCAAGGCCAGGCCGCTGCACAAATGCGGCCAGATTTTTCGTTCGCTTTTCCAGCCTTGATCGGAGTGAGGGATTCAAGGTGTCAACAAAGCTTGCCCGTAGCAGACGGCGGTATGAGCAGCGCGATAGCGGAAGTACGTCACCGCCGAGGAGCGCAGCATCATGGGAGGGAAGGCCCGCTCGCCGTAAACAGCGGAGAGTAAGTTGAAAGGAGGAGGAAACGCGGCGCGACGATAATGCGCGGTTTTTGATTTACGATTTCTCAGCTAATACTCATCGCTTCAACAAAATTCTTGCGGGAGGAGATTGCTAATACATTGCTTTATTTGGTTACATGTACATCCACGCATCGGCGGAAGGTTTTTCAGGACCCCTTTAAAAAGTAAACACAGCTGTCGTGGTTGCCAAACGGCGCTCGGGCCGATTCCGCCCGTCAATGGCGGCCGCAAAAGGGCGCATGAAGCTGGCAACTCTGGCGTTAGGCATCAAAATGTCTGCCGCCGTGCGTCAGTGTCGTAACTCTAGCGTAGCTTATTTAGTGGTTCTAGTCGCGTTGTCCGGGAACGATTATGCGCGATTTCTCATCGCGCGTACTTTCGGTGATAGCGAACGGCTTTTCCTAATTCTTGCGGGAGGAGATTGCTGGGATAATAGACTTTACCCCAAAACACATCCCTATAGTAGTCGATGGTAAGTGCTGCAGGGCCCCTTTAAGTCGTACGAGTTGGCGGCCACTGTGAAATCAGCGCGCTTTCCCCTGTATGCACGTATACTCTGAGAAAGTGTAAGGGAGCGGAAAACATGTAGAAGTAGAGGCCTTTTACCTGGGCTTCTTCCTTTCTCCATTAAGAACGAAGTTTACTGCACCTATATGTTCGGCGTAATTTAATTATTCGTAGCGGGTTGCTCCGGGAACTTCCAGAAGACCATTAGCGACAATTTTTTTCCCCGTGAAAAGGAAATAACACCCTAAAATAATGCAATACGGGCACGCCAAACCACTTTTTATGAGCTGTGAATGCGACAGGATTAAAGTCTAGCTAAACGCACGATTCGCCTTGTTGCGCCTCGCGGTTTCGAAGGCCTTGGCTTCGTAATCTTGTCGCTGCGGACGCTTTGCTTCGCGATTCGCATTAATACTTTCGAATGGCTTCGCCCTGTTTCCGCCGTATTGCACCGCTGCTCTTTCATCATCGTCATCCCCATCATCAGCAACAGCCTAATTAGGTCCACTGCATGCTGCCGAGTAATGCGAGAGCTGATGACGATTGTGAATTTTGCTGTTTGTCTTTTCCCTCGAATCATCGTCTTGACACTAGCTTAGACGACCGCCTTTCGCAACTGCCGAGTTCAATATCGCGCTGTGGAACGCTTCGTGAAGGAGCCATTTTTCTATTGGGGACCCCAGTTTATTTTTCAGAAAGTAAATGACAAAGGAAGGGTACACTACGGATATTTTCTTGTGTAGTCAGAGGGCATACCTGCGAATAAGAGAGT
Organism: Haemaphysalis longicornis; assembly: GCF_048455015.1. Classification (NCBI taxonomy): domain Eukaryota; kingdom Metazoa; phylum Arthropoda; class Arachnida; order Ixodida; family Ixodidae; genus Haemaphysalis; species Haemaphysalis longicornis. Next base: position 1,512,450 of record NW_027526233.1, read on the forward strand.
TCCGGGGAGGATAGTATAGGGGGAGCGAATGGTACAAAAGAAAAGGGAGAGGTATCCGGACGCCGGCTTTTTCGCCCAAGCTCACTTTACCCACTGCCTGGAGAAGACTGGCCTTACCCAGCGGCTCTGGCCCGGACTGACATGCTACTGGCTGAGGCTGACGAACCCGGACTGACTCATCGTGCTCGCCTCCCGTCTTTTTGGTGCACACCACTTCGGCGGCCGCTGCTGTGGTCTGACATCGGCGTCGTAACCGAGTGATCGAAGAGAGGAAGAAAACGGGGGAGGAAAGTGTTGAGAAAGTTTGAGAAGGCATTATGCCGAGCCCGCACGAAACTCTCTTCGGTGGCGCCGCATGGCGAAAGTATGAGAGGGAGGCAGTGAGACATGGTGGGCGGGGGCGACGCGCTCCGAGATGACGCCATAGCAGCGCGTGAAGTAGTGCGCGATGGCGATGTGCTTACACTTCCTGAGTTCACGCCGCCTACGCAGAGGCTTACCATCTGCTGCGTCAGCGCACTGCAGCACTCAGAAGTAAGTGCTGAACAACGGGTGAGGAAACGGATGGATGTGCTTCGCGTTGCGTTGCACATCAGAACCACGTCACATCTGCGCGGGAGGTCCAAACGCAATTTGCAGCAACATGCTCGGCGGCAACGACGCGCTGCTAGATAACAGCCGAGTAGGGTGCGCCGCCGTGCGTTCGCTGATCACGCGATCACTTCGTGAGATGCAGCAGCTATGTGCCGTGACCGAGAAGACTGCAGTTCGCGCTGCGCACATTCTTCGCATTAGGGAGTATAGTAGTCGTCGGCCGGTTTTTTTTTATTATTATTCTTGTAGCCTCATACGGGCGCTTGTTTGGTTGGAGGTAGATGTTAAAAGATAGATGTCCTCCCTCTATGAGGAGGCTCCTCATAGATGTCCTCCCTCTATGAGGAGGCCCATAAACATTACCGTGCCGCTGTCACGTGACGAGGCCACGTGGCGCAGTGACGTCTGGCTTGACTATGATTTTATTTATTTATTTCGCTTTGTATCTCTTTCTATATATGTTTAACACTTTGCACTATCTTTTCATTCCCCTCCCTCGAACCGGGTTGCACGCCGGTGAGTTCCTGCTAAGCTCAATACTATCCCCAGTGCTCTTCCTTTCACTCGACCTAGAACCACTATGTCAGGTGTCACAGTATCGGCACTTTTTTCTGTCATTGCTTTACGCCGCCGACAGCGGCCATTGCTCGAACCGAGTCGCGTGACATTTGTTTACCCCGGAAGGCCCATGGGCGGTGACATTTTGGCGCCTCGGTGTTGCCGCGTGCGCGCTCTTGATAAGTCGCGATTTTCGGAGCACAGTGACGACAGTGTCCTAGCGTAACCTATAGCCACTTAAAAAGCGTAGCTTGATAATTGACTCTAGCGTAACCTATAGGAATTAAATAAGCTACGCTTTGCGCAACCGAGCCTGATCCTACCGCACCAGCGCGCTGTCTTTAAATCTTGGAAAAGCAAACACAAGTAAACATGGCTGCCAAACGGCGCGAGGACCAATTACGCCGGTCAATGTCATCGGTAATAGGGCGCATAAAGCTGGCCACCCTGGCGTGAGGCAGCAAAATGGCTGCCGCCGTGTTTCAGTGTTGGTACTCTTAAGCGTAGCTCACTGAGTGGTTCTAACACGAACCAAGAACGGCTCGTACCGCGGAAAGCCTCGTGGAATGGGCTGCTTCGTTCTGAGCACCTCCAAAAAAGCCGTTTGCTGTCACGGACGCCGGATGCCGGATTTTTTGCTCAATAGATGTTTTAAGATGTCATCATCATCATCACATGTTTAATATCCTTTTGTTACAGACCATGAGCCAATCACAAAAAGCTGCTGTTTCAAGCAGCTTGACGAGGTGGCTGGCCCAGTACTGGCAGCAATGATCGGCTCAGATTTGAACAGAAACGTAGAGTAATACACACTCACACACAGTATTCGTGTAACCTAATACAGCATGCACATAAAAAACGCAACAAGCAACTCGCACACACAAAAATAAAATGATAAAATGATAGCAAAAGAAGAGAAAACAGAAGAAAAGGTTCCACTCTCTGCAACTTCGTATATTCCAGTTGTGAAAATCAGTTTAAGAACAAAAGAAAGCAAATATCAGAGCGCATCAAAGAAACAAATCGTGAAAACATTTTCTTGACAAAACAGCAATATGAATGTTTTGCGCTTCAAATTTGTTGAGTAGTTGCGGAAGAACATAAGACAGTGGTCGCATGTCATAATTATTGCGTGGTATCGGTACAAACCAGGTATCGGTAAAGCGAGTATCATACAATCCCGTTTTCTTATTTAACTCAGATAGGCCAGCCAAATATCGATCGCAATTATTCACTCGTAGGCAAAATGAACGCGCTAAATGGTTGTCATAATAATTATTTCCTTTTATTATACGATACTGGCGAAATAATTCCGCTGTGGGATGCAAAGGCGGCACGTTTGCAATGATTCGCACAACTCTTTTCTGTAGCAGATAAACCGTGTTCAAATTCTTCATAGTAGTCGTTCCCCAGACTAAATAAGCATATCTGATATCTAGAGGAAACACTCGATAGTAACCATTGTATAATAAGCTCATCCATCCCTACGGCGATGATCAGGAGAACCTTAGGAGAAGCCAAAATCATCGATTGGGAGAAATACAGGAAAAGGTCATCTTCATTAGTGGAAATAACAAATATGAAACAATGGAGTAAAAAACTGAATAAAACATATCAGGACGCAACAAAAGCGGTGAAACGCACAAACTTAGAACCAAATATAGACAAACATTTACTACACATATGGAAAGCAAGGCGTAGTCTGGTCAAGAGGTGGAAAAGGCAAAAGCGCAACAAGAAGCTCAAGAACAACATAAAGGAAATGACAAGGAGAGCACGGGAATACGCAGACCAACTCGGACAACGAAATCGGGCTCAATTTTATAACTCCTTGAAGGGCACGTTGAGCACCTCAAAAACCTGGGCCATTCTCAGAAGCACGATTTTCCAAGTGAAAGTCCAAGCTTAAGCGCCTGCTCCGCCACTCCAGGTCATTTACTGCTTCTTGTACATCGTTAAGCACTCTGGGCCCTGCTTCGTTCTCGATTTTTTCCACGCGCTTCTTCAAGAATTTTACGTCCTTCTCCTGGCTATCCAGGCGCTGCTTAGCCTCGTTAAACTTCAGAGGCATGTTTTGAATTGACCACTCCATTTCATGTACGGTTTGCCTCAGAGGCATTATTTAGTTCGTCCAGCTTTCGAATGACCATAGACAATCGTTGTGAGACGCTGGGCGGGATCGTCTCCTTACCGGGTGTGTCTTCCTCGCTATCGCCTAATTTGCCCTCCCGACAGTCAGACCATTTCCAATGTTTTCGAACGGACGATTTTTTCGAGCGAAGCGAACGATCAGTCCCATCGCAACATGAGCCTACATGTAACTGCTAGAGCATTCGTTACACCAGATAACTGAGTCACCTTTTGCGCACAGTGGCTTTCCATAGATGTCGTCCTGATGACTGTACAGAATTCGGAAAATTAATCAACTACTGCTAGGGCAATTCATACGGTGAGTTTTTTTTCTTCACGCAGTTTAGCCAAGGCTACTTTTCCTAGTTTTATTTCGAAATGGGCCATCCTGGGCGAGCTTGCACTGCACTTCGTCAAATCTTTTTCTTGTTTTTTTTTTCACTAGATATTTGGCCGACGTGCCGGAAGCTACACCTGGGCCAAGACAGGACCCGTGGCGGATGAATTTTGATCACCGGTGGATTTTTAACTTGTGGTGAAGTCTCGACACACGGGCGTTCTCGTCTTTCCCCGCCGTGAAAACAGCGGCCGTCACCGGTGGGATTGAGCCCGCGTCCTTTAACCCAGCAGCACAACGGCTAAGCCAACGAGCCACCGCGGCGGGTAGTTAATTAATGTCTTAACTACGCCAACCACACATGTTGTGCTGGTGCAAGGCGTTACCCAATTGGCTCTTTTTAACACTTATAGTCTTTCTTGGGCTATTTGAACGCGCAACTTTTGGTCTGCCTGTCCGTCTGTCTCTCTGTCCCTCGACTCAGCTGCCCTGCAAAAGTTAAACCGATGCTGCACAACAGGTGTCCACACCCACAGCCAAATCTAAGCGTCTAAGCCTCGTGGCAATGTTCATACTTGTCAACATTGTTCAGCCAAAACAAATATTCCGCATATCTGGGGCAACACATCTGTACATAAGTGATATTCGCAGTGTTTATCTTTATTTAAAAACACGGATAGTTGACTTATTGAGAAATATGTCCAGAAAAATACAAAAACCGTCGCACACGGCTTCCCTAGCGGCGTTTTAAGAAATCAAACGGCCACAGCAACGAAAGGTTCCCCTAGATAGGTTTCGCATTGCGCTTGGAACGCAGGTGGAGTAGGGTGCCTCGATTCATGCGGGTCTCCGCCATACGGCAACGCTGGCATCGAGGCATTCGGCGTGGAGCCGTGTGATGGGGTAAATTTAAATTGACTTGAGCCTCTAGCGTGTCTTGTCTTGTCTTGTCTCTAGCGTGTTTATCTCGGTAGGAGCGAGACAGGAGAGGAACAGCGTGAGAGGTAAGCGGGAAAGAGAAGGGCGGCATTTATGTTCCACAAGCGCCAGGCGACTGTCGTCTTTCGTTTGCAAATGGCGGCGGACGTGGTGAACCGCTACGTCCAATCGTGCGGTCTTAGTTGTGCCCCCCAGAAGTCTGAACTGCTACTGGTCCCCCGCCGAAAAAACCAACCACCTGGATCTCCGACGATCAGCATCCACATGGATGGCCATACCATCACCCCCTCTCAGCACATGAAGATCCTTGGCATGACATTTCAAGCAGACCGCACATCCTCCATTCTAATGAACAAGTTGAGACACACCACTGAACAAGTAACCCACATGATCAGACGCATTGCCTCCAAAACGCGAGGTATGGGGGAGGCGGACACGCGTCGACTAGTCCAAGCGTTCATCATATCCCGGATCACCTACTCTATACCGTATTCTCTTCTGTCCGCGACAGAACTCAAGAAAGTAGACAAGATAATCCGGAAAGCCTACAAGCATGCCATCGGACTCCCAGCAAGCACCTCCACAGACCGACTTCTCAAGCTTGGCATCCATAACACCGCAGAAGAATTAATCGAGGCCCACCTCTCAAGCCAAAGAGTGAGACTGGGAGCCACAGAAGCGGGCAGAGCCATTCTCTCCCGCCTAAGACTTTCCGTCCCACTTCAACATTCACCTCCTCACCTATAGACGCATCCCACACACAATCCGCCAATACCTCATTGTACCCCCTCTGTCGCGCGACATGCACCCTGTGCACCATGCGGCGAGACGAGAGGCCAGAGCGAGAGCCATTTCGAGGCAATACGGAAACGAATCCGACACTGCCTAGACGGATGCTGCCACACACCCCGGGATTCAGGCCACGACCGCTGTTATAGTCATGAAGAAACAACACCACACCAGTCTCACTATACCACACCACAACCCACTGCAAGCGGAGGAAAAGCGCCATCGCCCTCACCGTGAGTCAAACCACAGCTACTGTCATCATCACCGACTCGCAGCAGGCGTGCCGAAATTTCAACAACGGAAGAATTCACCGCACTACCCTCAAGATTCTTGCACAACGCCCCCCAAACCATCCCATCAAGATCATCTGGCCCCCGCTCATCTCGACGTTCCGGGCAACGACACCACCCGTCTCCTGGCTCGAGAGCTATCCCGCCGAGCCGCTGTTGCAGGACGTGAGCCTGAGCGCATGCACCCGATGGTCACGTACCAAGAAATCACACAACACTACCGACTAGAGCGACAGCATTACCCCCCAGCGCACAAACAACTCCCTAGAGAGCTGGAGCGACTCCTCCGTGCCCTTCAAACGAACAGGACACTCTATCATATTGTAGGAGGCAGTGAACAAGCCCCGCGTCCCCGCCCCAATCCCTATCCCACCCATGAGCTTTGGGAGAGAGCCTTGGCCAGCTCCACCCTCGAGGATCAGCGTCAGCTGGTCGAGAGGGCTGTGGACGCGGCCCGATCACAAGGCGTCCTGGACTAGAGAAGCCACCCCGAAGACTCCATTTTATTTTTTTCTCAATAAATAAAGTTTAATCTTTTTCTCTCGTCGACATTTGCAACGAAGGGAGCAGATTCACGATCATTTTTTTATTTGTGTTTGTTTCTTTTTTGGCAAATGAAGTCGCTTTACAGAGTTAACTGGCATCCCTCTCGTAACTAATAAGTGTTATAGGAATCCAATTATGCATTTTTGGCAGGTGCGAAATTGCTTGATTTTTTTTTTGTTTGTGCTTGTTTTCGTGTTTCTGTTGTAATTGTTGCGTTCTTCGCTGCCTGGTTACACACGCGGTTAGCCAAGCCAGCCGCGCGCAAGAAAAATACGTCTCCACGAAGGGAAATTCAGCCGTAAATCGTCTTTATTTCACAGGCATGCACGCTCGTCTCCGGGTGGCGGGCTACGTACTATGCAATAATCACGTAAAGGCCGCGTATAGGATAGAATTTTTATTTCCTAAGTTAATCCTTTTTTTACGATAATACTATACACTGTTCATCAGCATGTACCATGTAACGCCCTCATCAACCATGATTTACGCTTATCAACCCTTATTAGGGCGTTACACGATTAGTGCAAGCGGGCGCTCGGTAACGAATGGCCCGGCGTTAAAGGATACGCTGCTCATCCGCAGCGATCGCTGTGCATTGCCGCAGAGAGAAGCCATTAGCAAAACCTCCGAAGTCGTGCCTTTCCTTCCTCGGTGTTTTGACAACCAACTCGGCCGCCTGGCGGCTGCCCATTCTGACTTTACACGCGCCTTTCACGGGCAACGCTTTTTGCCTTTTGGTGTCTTTTACCGCGGCTCGCTGGCGGTCTGCCACTTTGACGGGAAGCGTTTTCCGCCCCCTGGCAGTCGCATTGCGGCAAAGCAGGAAATAGCGGCGGCACGCGTCGGAGTGGTGCCCTTAGGGTAAGCACAACACCTAGCGTGGGAACAAGGCGCTGCAATAGCGCTGCAATAGCATCTGCGCTACCCCACGGCCATACGGGTTGACCGCATATTGCAGGCTGTGCAAGAGACGCGCCCTGGCCCCCGACAGGCGTGCCTTTGGCATCGCCGTTAGCTGTTCAAACTATGGGCTGTAGCTGTTACCGTCCCACTGTTGGGACTACCTTTTGTACCGGATGTGGCTTGTTCCTTGTAAATTCTTATTGTGGTTTTGCTGCATTTAAACCGATCTCGCAGATTGGTTTCTTATTGGTTTTAAGAAATCGGCACTCTGAAAGCTTATTTGCGGTAAAATTGTAGTGTTTACAGAACTGGACAACTTTGCAGTTTCTGTTCAAGTGGCAATTTTATTTCTACTGTTTGTATTTATTGCCTTTACTACTTGTAGCGGTGAATTTATTAGAAGTCAAAGAGCTACCGTGTTTACTCGAATTTAGGCCAGCCTTGATTGTGAGCCAACCCACGAAATTAAGAAGGTCAGAAAATAAAATAAAGTTACCTCGACTGCAAACCGAACGAAAAATCACTGGAGTTGGGACTAAAGCATGCGCGTTATTGCACTTGCTGCACAAGTCGTACCATGTTCAATGCTCACTAGTCAACGTCGTCTTTCTCGACATTGGTGTCGTTTTGTTGCTAGGCTCTTCCCACAGTGCACTGTCCCCACTTTCGTCCAGCTCATTCAAGACTCTGCAGTTATGGAAGGCCCGCACAATTAGCTCGGCTGAAAGTTCGCCGAATTCTGCAGTGAGCCTTGTTTGCTACTTGGCTGAGTGAAGCGCGCTTGATACGCCTGGCAGGGGTAAGGGGGGGGGGTCTTGCAGCGTCAACCAGTCATTGTAACGCTTCCGCAGCCAGTCCCTGAATAGCTTGTTGATGGCCGCATCGAGTGGTTGTAGCTGGCTCACCATACTGCCAGGCATTACCGCAATGTCTGTACCACCTTAACGCAATGTCTGTACCACGGACTTAACGGCATGTCTCAAATAACCACGGTAGGAGTTACTCCTAGGAGTGACCAGGAGTGACTCCTTAAACAGCAGAGGAGGAGGAGGAATAAACGGGTCTCAAAAACAGTCAGCCCTGGGGACGAGTCCTCATTCCAAGACCCCTTGAGTTCGTCCAGCCTCTTGGGCTTTCTGCTCCAGCCAAAGCTGGTCGTCAGGGTCTGAGCTGGACAGTACTCTCTCCCAGTGCTCAGGGGAGGAGAAGGGCAGGGGGGTAGGGGGGGGGTTCTTATCACAGCCCCACATGATATGGTAGAGGGTGCCCGGAGCCTCGCAGGAGCGGCCCACGGCATTGGCAGTCTTCACCGAATATTCAATGAAGGCACCACTCATCCACCCATTCTCATGATCTCACACGACAGCGTTTTTAGGATAAACTTTCCCAGCTGGACGACTTCCCCTAAAAATATTGTTGGCGTCACCTTTCACCCATCAGCTGTGCAGCATGACGTCGCGGTAGTGCGCGGCTTCTCGTAGACCGCAGCTTTCACTTCCACTTGTTTAGCGCCCTCCTCATTCACTGTGGAGGCCACAGCCATCCCAAAATGCAATGGGGTCTGATGGGGGTTACTGATCTGTCCCACTCTTTTCCCAGCTGCTTCTTGACCACAAAGGGTTGAAATCCGACTAGCCTCTCCTTAATGTCAGGGGCTAGGTTTTGTCCCATGGACGTCCGCCGTCACAGGCTCAACCCGACCTTCTTCATAAAACAAGTGACCCAGCACTTGCTGGCTTTCAGTTGATTCCACGTGACCCCTCGAATGTTTTCAATCTCCCTTCCCTTCAGCTGTATTATCTCCATCGTCACAAGCATTCCACCTTCTCTTGCTGCCGGATGCAGTCGGCAGCATCGTTCTCCACCCCTTGGTGTCGACCTTCCTGAGGTCTTCTGAAGGCCATTCGCTTGGCAGCGCAGTTGAAAAGTTCGTTTCACTATTTCCGCCATCAGTGCACACTCTTCTCATCCGTTCTGAAGTCACGCTGTGCTTGGAGGTTTGAAGTTCTGTTTACCTAAAAACTACCTACCGCTTAATAACCACAGTGTAGTGGCACCCCTTGGTGGACGCCATTGTGCTGCGATAACAGGTGCTCATCGAAGTCACTCGGCAATGTGCATACGCAAGTGAGGAACACTGGCAGCTGTGTCCACGTGGTTTGAACAAGCGAAATGAAGCCTGTAAAATGCAAGCTGCAAGCCTGTGGCTGCGAGATTGGCATTGAAGATCAAGGAAATACAGGAAAGTCGCATCATTAAATCTAAGACGGCCCGCAACTTTCCTAAACAACCTTTTAAAAAACAGTGCCATTGGACATTCGAGTGAATACGGTAATATTTGTCCAAAGTATAATCCATTAGTGTAAAAAAAATTAATATATCACAGGGTAATTTCAGTCTACTGATATGCAATTCCTAAGGCTTTCTTTTGAGGTGCATTTAGTTTTGTGCTTCTATACCTCTTGAACTTTGAGAACCAGTTGGGCTAGTTGGTACATAGTTAAAATGGTTGCAGCGCAGAAACGACGACGGACGAGTAAGGAACAGACGGGACGAGCGCTAACTTTCAACTACTTTATCTGAGAAAACACACATGCAATATACACCGGTGAGGAATGAAAAAAAACCCATAAGCAAGTAATCGCTAAAAGTGCACACACGCAAGTACACAAAACACACGTGGCACTAGGTTATCATCGCCGACATGAAAAGACTTCCTGCGTGACTTTTCATGTCGGCGATGATAACCTAGTGCCACGTGTGTTTTGTGTACTTGGTGCACTTTTAGCGATTACTTGCTGATGGGTTTTTTTTCATTCCTGACCGGTGTATATTGCATGTGTGTTTTCTCAGATAAAGTAGTTGAAAGTTAGCGCTCGTCCCGTCTGTTCCTTACTCGTCCGTCGTCGTTTCTGCGCTGCAACCATTTTAACCTCTTGAACCCTTTGGAGTCTGGAAACTTTACCCATTATCCAACCATTCCATTCCACAACTATTATGCCAGTTTATGGTACCGTGAAGAAAAACTCGCACCACAACGCCATAGCCACCGAGCCACCGTGCAGGACGATTTTTTCTGTTGTATTCGCGATTCAGAGATGCTGTGTAATGTAGCATCGGCTAGAGCCTTTCCAGACGGAGAAGTATAATTGTTTCAAGCTAATATATAAGCTTCGAGATAATATAGGTCTCAGGAACTCTCCTTATTCACGTTGTATTGATTGCAAAGAAGCAATGGGCAAATTGGACCATGAAGAGTTGTACGAGAATGGAACCTTGATTTCTACCATGGGACATAGATATAATACAAAGCAGTCGAGCCAGCTTAGTTGCTTTATTATCCTGTGAAAGCTGTATCTGATGCTGATAGTTGTTTCGCCCAACTGATTGCGCGTTAACTGGCCATCGACACACAATGGCCCTCTAGACGTATTCGCAATGGTCTCTCAACCGTGTGGACTAGTGACAGATTCGCCGAAAATGTCCCCAGTATTTCATGAATGCTCACGAAATTGAATTCCCATGGCTGGTAAGCAGCGGCAAAATTGTCGGCAACATTCCAGCTTATGAATATGCGTGGAAGGTCATGACAGTGAATGCTCTTAGTCTGCTAGCGAGTTATCCTACTCCTGCTCCTACAGTTGCTCCTGTTCCTCAAGCTGTAAATAGATATTTTGGCTGCGAGCGACCATCTAATATGCCATTCATTATCTTGTGGGCTGGTAGGCACCCATAAAAGCGAAACAAAGGCGTAACACGGAGATTTTGTGTGATTACTCCTTTGTTTGACTTTGTTGGCTTTGTTTGTTTGTTTTTTGTTTGTTTGTCTGAAGGCCGGCGTACATCACATTCTGAGATGAAATTGCTAGCTAAGGTAACTACAGAGACTGATCATGAATGTACCACTGACGCACAACAATGCAGACTAAAAACCCTTTATTGCTCTGAAAAAGTAAATGTCATAGCAAAAAGCCGGTTAGTTCAAAATTGGTTAATTTAAAATTACACTTAATACAAATTTCTGTGCCCGTGCTTTATTTCGCGCTGTAGCATCTTTTAAAAAAACCACGAAAATACTTCCATAAGCTCCCCAAACCTCGGTAAAAACTACATTGTCAAGAACAAAATGATCTCCTGAAACGATCCTAAAAACACCCCCCAAGTTATATAAATGCTCCCCAAGAGAGCGAAAACAGAATCCTACTTAACCACGTGAAAACTCTATAAACATCACTTAAAAACGCCCTTAATGTAGCAATGAACACTCCATTTAACCTCCTTAAATTTACCCAAGGCTTTCTTAATACTGCCTTAATACCACCTTCCCATCTCCTTAAAACACCCTGTTTTGACGGAGTAAACAATACCTCCCTACCCCATGTAGTAACAAAACTTCTAGAAGGAGGACCACTAGAGGACTAGAGAGTATATATTTTTAGAGTGCTATAGGGCATCGTTGTAACCTTGGTCTTTGTAAGCTAGCTTGCTTCCCACATTGTGTGCTGCACAGGAAAGTATTACAGCCCCACTTTATACTCCCCTCCACCACCGCCTCCTCTCCGCCGCGTCCTGTGTAAGTTGAACGTCGATGCAGCGAACCTCTATATAACGAGTTCCTGGATTTAATGAAGTTTTGAATTCCCCATTGCCAGCCCCATTGAAACCCATGCTTTTGTGACCTCTATGCAACCGTGCTTGGAGCATACGGTTGGTCTTTGAAACGCGTTAAGTTTCAAAAAGTGTCAAAAGAAAAAGTAATACTTAGTTACGTTTGTGAATACGGGGGTAAGTGACCTTGCTTCTTTGGGTCTCCGTGTGGTGACTAAAGCTCGCGGGAAAGCAGCAGGCAGAAACCACGCAGTTTTCCACTGTGAAAGGAATTCTTCAAGGGCGAGTTCACCGTCACTGACGCCTAGCACTTTGGTTTCGTTTCTGCCTTCTTCACGCGAACATTAACTGTAAACCTGCATGTAACGAAAACCTGTATGTGACGAAAAATTGCAATTTTTTGTCAACTTCGTTATATCCGGGCTTAACTGTACTCACCAAGCGCGGTGTCCCTATTCCCCCTGACTTTGGGCTATGCCGTGTGCTCTTCGACGTTCACCTGTGCGGCACACTAGAGACGTCATTGTCTCTACCCGCCAATCGTGTGTCCTTAGCCTGTGATTTGGAGATGAAGCCACTGCCATCATCACCATCACCATCAGCCTACTCAGGTCCACTGGCCACCGTACTTGTACAAAACATAGGAAATACACAATAGAGCCAACCACAATTTATGGAATCCCAACAGAGAGCTAGATTCGGTGGACTTCCCTTACCACAGGGGGGAAGGCCTCAGAATTTTTCAAAATTAGATTCAGAGCTACGAGGCGTTTACGAGAGGGTTGGCCAAGCAGCAATACACATTCCGTCTGCTTTTCCTTCAGAAGCTACGAACAGCATTGAGCCATTGGGGGCATCGGTAGGAAACTGCCAAGCCTCCACCCCGTAAACGTAGCCAGCCGCCGGGACGTTATACTAACTAGGCCACACAGCCGAACGCATGAGTACAGCTCCCCGCATTGACTAGCATTGATCGCTGTGCCTCCAGGTCTCTGCCACGAGGAACGAGCCCGGCACATATTTATCATTATTATAATCAATGTCTGAATGACAGTGCACATAAATGTCCCCGGTAAACCGAAGCTCGAAGGACCATGCATTCTGGGTGATGGCACACTTGCCACAGACAAAACACACGGTTTTGTGTGCCGAGCCCGTGCAAATCTGCCGTGTCCGCGTCAAGTATGCTTACGAGCTACCCTGACACGAATTACGGGCGTAAAACATCAAACGACTCAGGCAAGCTAGACGGTCCGCTGGCCGCCCTCTCAGACATACAACAGTGTTGCGAATTGTCCGCAACAGCAGAAGACCAACCAAGAAAAAAATGTCAGCCAAAGAACAAGGATAAATGGAGCACTTACGAAGTTACTGACACGAACAAGGATAAAAGTCAAACGAAAGATCCCACCCGTCCCAGGACGCGTTTGGTGTTGCGCTGAATCGTAATCGAGCAACCTCTCAGTACGCTGGCGGAGAGCCAGCCCCTATCGCGCAACAGCACATTCTCGGCACCGGCCAGCGTGCTTGCCCGACAGGGTATGGAATGTGCATTTTTATTCAAGTGAGCTTTGGTGTGCTCACTGATGCCGTTGTAGGCGAATACGCCCAGCTGGAAAGCCAACTTTCTCTGACGATGATGATGAATGATCCTGCGTGAAGTGAAAGAAAAAAACAGGCCATCTACACTAACCTGAAACCTGGGGAGGGGCGAAGCATGCAGTGTGTATGTGTATACTTGGAGACTTGGAGTTTTTGCCAACGGAGACGAAAACTTCGATGGGTAGAGAGGTATACAGCTTTGCTGTAAAAGTCTCGTGTCCTCGAAGCACGAAGCGTTCTAGCGCGAGGCAATGCAAAACGGGTGTCCCGGTGTTTGTCCCGGGACACCCGTTCCCGGTGTTTGTGTACCGTGACTACATGAAAAGGCGACGAGGACAGGAGACACGGACCCTAAGGGGCTTCGCCCCTAACACGCTTGCCGTGGCCGGAATCGAACCTCGGGCCCTCGCGTTTTGAAGCCGGCGTCTATCCGATTGCTGCATTTAGCCATGGTCGAAAGGACGGCAAGCAGCCGGTACACCCAAAACTCAAACGTTAGGCTTCCGGAGTGTCCGAGAGTTGATGTGTGTATTGTAGAAATTCGGTGCGTAACTCCAGAATAGTACGTACTCACCGTGTGGGATTGGGCAGCCATCGCAAGAAAACTTCGCGTTCAACCATCGTCGTCGTTGGACGGAGGGGTGATTACATCACTTTGATTACAATGCTAAAAGCATTGTAATCAAAGTGATGTAATCAAACGTGGGCGGTTGTTTCTTCGTTGCGGATAATTATATCCGCAGTTTTTCGTCACATTCCTGCTGGTGCAGTTTTTTGATAGCAGTGCTTTCTTTGATATTAAATAAGCATCTTTTCGAACGTTGCTCTTTGCACGTGCTTTCTTAACAAGATGCTGCGTAGTCTCTCAGCACGGTCCTTGTTTCCTTGTGTTGAGTACTAACTTTTGTAACGCATTGTTTAAAATGAGGCACCTACCACCCATTCGCGTTACCAGTGTCTGCATAAGAGAGCGAAGTAACATAAAAACATAATGAAACAAAATTTCATAAATTTAATGCGGAATCTCTCTGGTTTTCTGTATTTTCTGGTGAGGTCACCGAAACAATATGCTAAACATAAACATTCCCTGAGCGCTTTTAAGCAATTAGGAAACAGCTTTAATAGAGTTCTTGCCGTAGTAAGAATATGTTACCCATCACATTTATTATGTCACATACAAAAAATATAAAATACTGGAATGGGTTTTACAACTGCTTTCTTATAAGATCTTAATTGCGACCTTGCATTTCTGTGTTGCACGCGCGCGACATTGCGTTTTCCTTTCTTTAGCATATACGCTGGTAGAGAATATTTAGATAAAAGAGACAACAAGAATACAATGCAGTTCACCGAACGATTAATGAAAACGGAAGATTTTGCGATCTGGTACATTTTCAAAAGAAACTAACCACGCAAGAAACGAAGCACCACACGCAGGGGAGGAGGGCGACCGTCCGTTTTCTACCATATATGTTTCGCGGTTTCTTGCGTGGTTCGTTTCGCTTAGAAACGAATAATGTTCGCGCTCTTGTTTTTTCAGCCGAAAAAGCTAGCGCCAAACCATACCTGAAATGTAGCAGGTCACGTCCTCCGCTCGCCGCAGGGAAATGTCCGGCGGTCACCGTCGTACCCCAACGAGGCGACGACACGGCCTCTCCGTGGAAGCGTTGCTGCGGGTGGCGCAAGGGCAGAAATGCGTATCCGCGCTACATGTCCAAATACGCCTCGGGGCTGCAACCTAATGACGCTGTGTGCGGCTTGCGCGAACGCTGCGAAGGGGCGGCCTTCGAGAGCGTGTCGTGTTGTTTAACTTCAGGTCGGGCTCGTGAATAAGCAGACGCCACGTGCCGCTTCACAGTCGAGCGCTGCTTTCCTGCTCATCATTTCCCTTTCCTCGTCAGTGCAAGGATGACGCTGGCCTAGTACGGTACGTTCGAAGGGAAAACTGTTCGCTTTGTTAAAAAGTAAACATCCCCACTCCGCCTGGGCTGTGGTATAGCGCTGCTTTCGCGGTTGTCCGGTCGTCGTTGGAGTGAGAAGGCTTGGGGTAATGGCGGTAATTGCGAAGGAATGCCAGCAGCAGCAGGTCGCAGGTCGTCCGTGCGACGGGGAAGTGGAGGAGGACTACGAATGTGGGAATGGAATGTTGGCTGATGGTTTCAAAGCGGAGGCCCACAGCAAGAACTGCATACTTGTTTTGCGTGTGCGTGCATATGATACATTCGTGCATGTATGTACATGTAATATATACAGCCTGCGGTGAGTGCGCGGGGGGGTTGGTGGGGAACAGAGGTAGAACTGTCGGAATATCATTTACGACGGTAATTTCAAAGTGGGGACTACCTGCACGCAGTGTGTATACTTGCTGTGCTTGTGTCTTCTTTTTTTTTTTCATTTAAAGCGTTTACGTTGCAGTTCCTCATTCGCTCCCTCATGCCACAATTTGTTGATACGAAAGACGCGCCCAGGCAAACAAGAAAGCGAACAGACTGGCGTGAGCGGCACCGGCTCCTTAGCTCAACCGAAAAGTATACCTGCTCTTGTATAGGAGTGCTCGTTCTTGCATTTGTGGGTTCATAGCCCTGAATAGACCTCTCTGAGACGGTTTGCAGCGAACAAGGAAACGCTGTGTATTCACAATTTTTCATTGTAGCGCTGAGGTTGCCACAATAGAGACGAGCTTCTGTTTCACACAAAGAGCGTACCACGTTTGAGAACGGGAGCGCTCGTGCTGTGCAGCCTTGTAAAAACAGATGTATTTTTATTATGTCTATAATCGTTTGTAAGAAGCAGTGCAGTGTACTACCGGCGCAATTTTTGTTTGTTTTGGCTTGTCTATTTACCTTGCAAACAATTTCTTCACATAGACCCATGGCTTCAGGGCCTGTGGTCCTAAGGTAATTGGGTGTTTCGGCGAGTGAGTGCCTTTGTATTGTTTTTTCCAGGAAGACCAACGCTCTGCAATATCGAGTTTTCAAAGCGGAGGCTGAAACTGTCCGCGATGATTCAATTCTTGCTTTCTCGCTCAATTTAATTCCGCGGAGAAGCGTGACATAATGGGGCTACCTCTTTCGAGCTGCTCAGCGCAATTCCCGCTACAATATTACCTTCTTAGTGGGCACGGGCGAGGTCCGGCCGTAATGGCTAATGGCCCGTTTGCTTGAGGCAGGTGTGTATATACGACATTCATTGTATACCGTATTTTCCGGTCTGTTGGTCGCGGGGGGTTTTTTTGACATTTTTGTAGGTGCATCTTATCCCCCGGTGCAACTTATGTATGGAATAAATTTGGTACGTGGCGGCGACGCGTAGTCCGCGCTCGAAAACGTGCCTGTGTGCTGCGTGATGTAAGCGCACATTAAGAGACAGCTGTATGGTCCCAATGAATGAATTATTTGTCAGCGAGTCGGAGGAAGAAGGCTCCGATGGCTTTGCCTAAACGCCGTCTGGAAGTACATGCCATCTGTGTGTATCAATTAACCATTTTTGAGAAGTTAGTTCTGTCTAGACTTTGGGCGGTAGATGCACGTGTCTAGAACTGATTACCGGGGGATGCGTTCAGAGGCTGTGGCTGCTGCAACCATGTACTTTCGCCGCCCTTTCTAACGAATTGATCCTCTATGAGCCTACCTGATTAACAAGAGCGTTTTGTACACTGGTGAGTCTTATACACCGGTGCGACTTATATACGTTTTCTTTTGGAAAAGCTGCCGTGTTGAGGCAGTTTCTTTTGAAAAACAGCCGTACTTATGCAAAAGTACGATTTATAGACTGGAAAATACGGTACCCTAAACGGCCGGATGAACAATCCCTGTTAGTTTTGCCCCATGCCCACAATTGTTTTGCGACTCTTCTTGTGAAAATTCTTCGAACATGGCTACGTTCATTGTTACGTTCAATTTACATGCAAAGTAACCCTGGTCAATCTAAACGTTCCAGATGCCTAAGAGACGTAGATGACCCCGCTAAACAAGGAACAGTGATGTTTTTATTTCCTTAAACATTTACATTATCACGCTCTGCTACGTTCTGTATGGAAAAGCGATGCTGTGGCTGATATAACGGGTAATAAGGATGAACAGAAAGACATTAAGTCACAAATGGTGAATTTGCAAAGTAAACCAAACGAATTAAAAAAAACTCGACGCATATTACAAGCCAACAGCAGGAAATGTTAAGCTTGCAGAGCACCACCTACGAACTAGCAAGTCGAAACATTAACTTGCGTCTCGCGTAGCCAAACTAGAAGACCTATCTCGCAGAAATAACGTGATTCTTCCCGGCATGCCACACGCAAAAGAATCGGGGAAAGAAACAGAAGGCAAAAAAAAAAAAGCGTGCGCTAATTTCGGCCCGAGACATCTTTTCGCTTAACGAAATTTAGCGCCTGTACATACTGGGCACTTTTTCATATGGCATAAGCTGGCCAATCATCGTGTTAAAGATCCGCAGTTGGTCAAAATTAATTCGGACTCCTCCACTACGGGACGCCTAATGGACCACGTGTGGCGTCGTCATGTTAAACACTTGAATGAATTAATCAATCCGATCAATCATTCTAAAATTCAGCAGCTCTTATTCAAAATACAAAAATCCTCGCCTAGAGAAGCAAACTGAAAGAAAAAGAGCGCACTGTAACTGAGGACTTCTCATTCCCTACCGATATGATACGCAAAGGACAATTGCATTCGACAAAAAAAAAAAAAAAAAACCTCGGTCACCCCCATTTGAGCTAAAAACAAAAATGAAGTTCAACAGCAAATGGTACACTTACGATGTTAGCTCGGTTTTCGTACACAAAATGCATGCCCAGGAAGTCGCTGCTTCCGTTAGTCAACCGCAGGCCCGAGCATACGAATGGGACCCGCCGCGGTGGCTCAGTGGCTAAGGCGTTGCGCTCCTGAGCGCGAGCACGCCCGTCTGTCGGACATTTCGGCGCACGTTAAAGGACCACAGATGGTGAAAATTAATCCGGAGCCCTCCACTACGGCGCGCCTCATCGCGTGCGTTGCGCGCACTACCTCCCAACCAGAGCTTTCGGTTGAACTCCGCTGGATCCCAGGTCATCAAGGGATACCAGGAAATGTGGCGGCTCACCAACTCGCGCGCGAAACTCTCTTCCGCAAGTCTGAGCCTCCAATTGCGCTGCCGGAGGAATACGACCGCCACACCAGCCGCGTCGAAGAAAGACAAGCCAGGCACCAAAAGTTGGTGGACCTTCGCACCGATCAAGACACACACTGCGTTCCTCCCATCTCTTGGCCGCGATCGAAGACAAGTTGCATCCGCCGAGCTCAAGCAGGTGTTCTACGCACCCCACATATCATGCTCTACATAGAAAATAAACCTGGCCACCCTAGCTACCCACGCTGCCCGAAAAAATCACTGCTTCGTTTTCCTCAGTCAGGAGGTCAATCTCCTGACTGAGGAAAACGAAGCAGTGATTTTTTCAGCTCTGTGCTCGGAACGCGTTTTTAAATGCAGAGCATTTTAGTAACTCACGATGTCACCCGCGTTGACGTCCGTAGTCGTAGTCCGCACCCCTCCCCCTACACTATATAAAAAAAAATACTATCCGGCGCCTGGTTTCGATCCCTCGACCCTGCGGGCGGAACGCAATATACATGGTGCTCTACCCACTGCGCCACAAAGCCGACACAGAATGGGAGGCTACGAACGCGCCTTATATCTTTGACTCATTCAAACTACGTCAAGAAGCTGCTGATACAACGCATTCACTACCACCAACTCCCCAAACACTAAACGTTAACGCAATACCCCCACCCCCTATGCGACGCATTTACTCGAGTCCCCCTCGCGGGGAGATGGACCCAATTTTTCTTTTTAGATTCCCAGGCTACGAGATCGCCAACCACCACTACGATCCATTGCCGGAACATCTCAAGCATCGTCGGTGAGCGCGCCAGTCTTCTTTTGAGGCCATGCAGTTGTTTCGCGGGACTCCGATGTGCGGTTAGGCTTAGTACACGTCCTGGCTCAGTGTACTTCGCCTAGCACGTTTCCCCCTACAAATCGGGACTCTGGACAGGACCTCTTGTCGACTATAATATGGCTTCCGGGCACTCTCCTACGCTCCGCTCTACATCTCGAGGCTCACTTGTAGCCGGCGACAGCGCTCTGCTTTCTCGCGAGCAAGAATCTTTACCAAGAGACAATCCCCTTGATACTCATCATCAGCTGGAGGGGGACAATTCCCCGCGGGGACATGCCTCAGCTGGTACCAGAGAAACTCTATGGTACCAGTGGCGGTGGAAGTTCTCCGGTATCTTCAACACACCTTTTGGAGGAATCATCCACAGAAAAAGAGGAAGATACCTCTCTTCTATGTGACAAAGGGAAGCTACTAATTAATATCCTCAGCGACAGCAAGCACAAAGTGCCATGTCCCTCGCGTGAAAGAATCATGGAAGTGTTCTTTGACATTCAGGCAATGTTCATGGCGCTTCGCACAAAGCTTTCTCGTGCCGAAGGAACAATTGACGAACTTCGTTCACAACTAGCTGATTGTCGAGAGTGTGAAGCCACCCAACAACCTTCTATGCCGCGGCGGTCCTATGTGAACGCTGTTAGAGACCACCAGAATGTCTTGCGTGGCTCTCAGGGTCCCGCACCATCGCTTGCTCCTCCCCAGCCCACGCAACAACGCCCAGATAACGCCGTCAGCTTCGACTCGGATCCGAATCATGTACTGCACATTACTCCGTTGCTTCCTTCTGTTCATCCTGGCCCCGCAACTATCACATTGTTAAAAGCGACTTTCGGAAATGATTCATCAGGAATTGGTGTCAAACAGGTGAAACTTATCCCCAACCGTTCAGGGCTCACAGTGATATCTGCAGACCGCGCATCCATCGACAATTTGGAAAAAGCAATTGAAGGAAATGTACAATTGAAAGCTGCAATCAAAGTCACCCGCCCTCCACGCCGCCTTCCCCAGTTTATTAAGATCAGTGGAGTTGACCCAAGCGTTGTTCCCGGCCTACTCCGCACAAACATCAATGCTCGAAATGGATTAGAGATCCCAGAAGAAGACTTCAAACACAGGACCTATTTCAAAGACCGCACGGGCAACAACGTACATATCGTGGAAGTTTCGCCTTCTGTGTGAAACATCTTGAAAAGGAAGGACCGTCTATTGGTTGGATGGACGTCATGTCCCATAAAGGAAAATTTTTACGTGGCAGCGTGCAGCCGCTGCTGTACTTACGGTCACGTAGCGGTACGATGCACTTCAGAAAGTGTATGCTGCACATATTGCGCCGCTGCAGACTGCACTTTGGCTGACAAGGAAACGGTTGCTTGCAGGGAGTGTCGCGCAGCGGGGCGTCGTTCAGATCACGTTTTCAATGCGCCTTGCTGCTACACTGTAGAATCAAGAGTCTCACGCATGCGTCAAAAAACCATTTATGAATGCACCCAGGCACCTTGCTCTTCCCCCGTTGTCTCTGCATAAAATAATTGTTTGTTTCTGGCTCACTGTCACAAGAATATATCAAATGACTTTCTTAAAATTTATTCAGGCAAATTTGGATCACACCCGTGCAGCTACTTCTCACCTTGTTGATTTTATCGAAGCGGAGCACATTGATGTGGCTATTGTGTCTGACCCTTACGCTCGTGGATCAACAGTGCCCGGAGTGCCGCCCAATTGGCTCTGTTTCCTCAACTCAGCCACCCCACGTTGTATGGTTCTCATACCTAAACGCAGATTTGACGTATTCTCTTTGGCAGTGTCTCCATACATCGTGGCTCTCCGACTTCAGCACCAGGAGTTCACCTTGCTCCTAATAGCCGTTTACGCGGCTCCATCTGTACCTGTCCAGTCCAGTCCAGTATTGAAGACGTTCTTCAGCGCCACCGAGTACCGAACTTGCTGCTGGCGGGCGATTTTAATGCGAGGAATCCTCTTTGGGGTGGCACCGTTCTAAACTCTCGTGGCATTCAACTTGCTCATTTCATTCATGGGGCGCAACTCCGAATATTAAACGACCCCACGTCCATAGCCACATTTCGCAATGCATATTGAGAATCTTGGATTGATCTTACCCTCGTTTCCGGAACAATCTGGCGTGGCAACCCCTTGTGGGAAGTTCGAGACACGCCAACTCTATCTGATCAGAAATATGTGGTATTTGGTCCCAGAATGGTGCAATTACCGCAGAAAAAACGCTTAAGCAAGGCCGCATTACAACATCTGGTTGAAGAATTAGCAAGTGATGACTGGATTGAAGGTTTCACTCAGCAAGATATTGCTACACCAAGCTCCCTCAACTCGTCACTCTAAGCTGGACTGTCTCAAAAGAAAGTTTGAGCGGCTTCCGAAGCAGCACAAGGGAAACATGTGGTGGAGTGACGCCATTGCGAGAGAGAGGTCAGCCGTGCGAGCGTTGCGCCGCCGATACCAGCAGTGTCGCGACCCCTTTTTACGAGTGGATTACAAATTCATTTACTATCGGCGACTTGCTGCGTACAGGGAAAATATTCAGCTTGCAAAAGACAAGGCTGTGCGACAGGCATGCTCGAGAGCGTCCGGCAAGAACCTTTTTGGACCACCTTTGAATGTGGCGTTTCACCAGCTTAGAGCGCCCTCTGTTCTACCTTCACTACATGTGACGGACGACACTTCGACAACATCCACAATGCCGTCGGCGGACCTGCTTATGCGGACTCACTTTCCTGATGATGAACGTGATGATACCCTGGCCCACGTGGCAATTAGAACCATAGTGGCTTCAACTCCATACCCCGCGGAAGAACAAGATGATGCATTAACGCCAGAAGAACTGCAATTGGCCTCTCGAAATTTAAATGCTAATGCAGCGCCAGGTCTCGACGGTGTCACAACTCCCATGGTTCGTCTTTTCGTTCATCATATTCCTAATTTTTTACTGTGTCTTTTCAACTCTTGTCTCGCGAACGGTCACTCCCCCCCCCCCCCCCCCCCCCTACTGGAAACAAGCACGTGTCACTTTTCTGTTAAAACCAGGACGCTCACCCACTGCACCTTCTTCGTACCGGACAATCTGCATGACATCTATGATTGGCAAGCTTTTGGAAATAATGTTAAATGGCCGCTTATATTATTTCCTACAACGATCTCGCTTACTTCACCCACAGCAATATGGTTTCACTACCGGTCAAAGCACGACGTCTGCCTTATTTGCTTTACGCAATCGACTGCAGCAGCATAAATACAGTGGGGGACTTTCACTCGTAATCTCACTAGATTTTACAGGCGCATTTGATAGCATCTGGCATCCCCGATTATTATATTTTTTCCGATCTCATCATTGCCCCCGCAACATCTACCAGCTCCTGGAATCGTTTCTAAAGGGTCGCACCGTCTCCTTTGACACATTTTCAGGAAGCACTACCCATGCCACTTCAAAAGGCTCTCCTCAGGGCTCTCCTATCAGCCAACTTTTGTGGAACGCATATGTGTATGATATGCTTTGCCTGCCCATGCCTCAAGATGCATACATCCAAGCGTATGCGGATGACACCGTGATCATTATTCATGGCCGTACGCGTCGACAATTGGAGGCGACTGCTGACGTAGCCCTCTCTAGGATAACTGCTTGGGCCGGAGCCGCAAAATTAAAGTTGAACCCCGCCAAATGCTCCTGCCTCCTTTTCTCCAAGGGTGATCGCGGGGCTATTAGGAAACCAACCATCAAGCTCAACGGCGTAGTTATCAAGCAGGTGACGGAAATGAAACTCCTCGGAGTGATTTTCGACAGTCACCTCACATTCGTGACGCACACAAACCACTTGAAATTCACAGTTGAAAAGATGGCAGTTTCGCTCACAAGATTTGCCCGCATGCATACCATGGTCAGTCGGTCTCATCTCCGTCAGTTACATCACATTGTGGTCCTTCCAGCAGTCTCATACGCAGCGCCTGCATGGTGGCACATCAACCAACACCATCTACTGAAAGCCCGGGTACACTCGCTGCTAAGATCTTCATTATTCGCCATCACCGGGGCGTAGACTACCACACGGACCGTCGCCCTTGAAGTCCTTGCCGATGCGCTTCCGCTTCACATCCACCTAGACATCACAGTGCGCATATTTCTCTTGTTTCATCACCAGCAACCAGTGACCTTCAACACGGCATCGTTCGATCCTTCGGATGTGGACCTGCCCATCAAGGTCGACATACACCCTGCGCGACGACTTCGTGTCCGTTACGACCGTCTCACCAGAACGGAAGCAAACCGCAGGCTGTACTTCTCCACTCTGCACGCCTTCACAGACGGATCACACACGTCGACTGCATCAGGAGCAGCCTTTGTTATTTTGAATGGGGCAGACCATGTGTACGCGGTGAGGAGGTTTCGTCTGGCGTGTCCAACCACCTCGTTTGATGCCGAGGTGATTGCCATGCAACAACTCGTACTGTTTCTCTTGGACGACAGACCTTCCTGCCCCGTCAGTATCTATACAGACAGTCTTTCGCTTTTATTGGCTCTCAATAACCCATTTAATCAGTCCGCTACCATTCATCGCCTAAAAGAGAATATTTCCCTGCTCTCAAATTTACTGCCTGTATCTATATCCACGTGCCAGATCACTCTGGTGTGTGGGGGAATGAGCTTGCGGATACTGTCGCCCGCAGTGCTGCCACAAGAGGAGAGGAGGTTCGTGGAAGGTGGTCGAGAACCAGAGTGCGTTCTTTGCGAATGAAGGTCGGTCGCTTGGTATGGCAGGAGACGTGTAGTACTAACAACTGCGACACTGAATTATATCGATGGACGCCCAGTGTATTGGACCTTCCTTCCTATTTCCCGCCTTCCAAGAAGCTAGCTCACCTGATAACTGGACACGGTCGATTTCCTAATTACTTTCACCGTCTACAACTCGCGCCAAACAGTCAGTGCTTCTGCGGTGCGCCTGCCACTTCGGTTGGGCACTATTTAACAGAATGCCCGAAAACGGCCAGCTATATTCAGAGACTTCGTCGGCTGTCGAATTCACCGTTACAGCCGCCACAGCTTCGTCACCTTTTGGACAGTTCAACAGCCGTGAAGATTCTCATGGACATCACCGATTTTAGTTCCCGATTTATGCCCGAGGTGTGACGCTTACGTGTGTTCAGTGACTTTTTTTTTCTCGGTGTTTCTTTTATACCTTCACCCCTACTTGCCGCCTTTTTAGTTGAACTAACACCCAGATACGTGACATTCATGGACTGCACCTCCGCGATATTGTGTGCCCAATGTCCTTGTGCTACAGCGTGTGACCTGGTGTCTGTGAGAGTTGATAATGCCACCTCAGCTCTGACTCGGGCTTTCTTTGAGGGTGCTGTACACACTTGAGAGTGGAACTGCTGCGTTGTGAGATCTTTTGTGCCGAACTGACTTGAGAACGTTCTTCCCTACGCTTCGTTTGATGTTCTTTCGCGCATAGTTATTCTTTTAAACTTTGCTTGGACGTCCTGCTGTTACGTACGCCGGGGTATTTTTTTTAATCATCAAATTGGTTTTTCTTAAAAATGTTTGTTTGGCTTTTCGCCCTATTTGTTTATTTTATATTGGCTTTAAACCTGCCATAGCCTAGCTGGAGCAGGTCTCGTTCCCCGCGTTTTTTTTTTCTTTTTTCTTCTGACGGGGAAGGGGGGGAACATGGAATTGGAATTGGAATTGGCCACCCTAGCTGCCCACGCTGCGGTCACGGGTACCCTAACAACAGCGCACTATCATCACTCATCGACGCCTACAGCGGTCATATTGCCGCGAACCATACATTGGGTTTGTTTATTTGTGTTTTGCTTTTACCGCCCGGCTGCGCCGGTCTGTGTTATCTCTGCGCCAAGGGAAGCGCGTGTTCCATTCTTTCTTTCTGTGCCGCATGTGTTATCTGTTGTGATAGGGAGAGCATTCCGATCTAACGTGAACAGCCCAGAATAATCTTCTTGGATCTACTATGTTCTCGATGCGAATCGACGTTTCGAGAACCACGCGCGCCAAAAGATAAAAAGCCTGCAGTGCGGACGCCGGGGCATTCGATTCGACGTCACTCGCCTGTGCAAGTCACTTTGTTGACCGCTGCTTCGCCGCCTCTGTATTCTTTTGAGTTGTTAGGGGAGCACAAGTTCGCTCCAATAAACGTGTTTCTCATTCAACACCACTGCATCGTCCTTGTCTTCGTGACATCTGGTGGAGGTGCTGGGTATGCACCCTTCATGCCCACTACAACCTCGAAAAGCCGCCAAGCCAGTCCAACAAGAGCCAGCCCCCGCCTGCAAGATTTACCGCCCGAGTTCGGTCTTCTGCCAGAAGGGCCCAAGAGAAGGAACGCTGCAACCAACACCATGGTGCAAGAAACAACGTCGCCAATCATCCTGCAGCAGCCCCGAGAACCGCCATCGTTCCGGGGAGCCCCCGCTGAAGACCCCGAAGAATGGTTGGAGAAGTTGGAGCGCGTCCGCATCTTCAACAGGTGGGACGATGAAGAAACGTTCCGGCATGTCTTCTTTTACTTAGAAGATGCTGCTCGAACTTGGTTCGAGAACCATGAGAGCTCTTTGACCGACTGGACTCAATTCAAGAGGGAGTTCCTTAAGACCTTCACTACCGTGGTGAGAAAAGAGCGAGCTGCGCTTTTGCTTGAAACTCGAACGCAGCACCCCAACGAAGGAGTCGTGATTTTCGTTGAGGAGATGAAGCGACTTTTTCGCCGTGCGGACCCTGAAATGACCGAGGAAAAGAAGCTCAGGTTTCTAATGCGAGGAGTGAAGCAAGAGCTTTTTGCTTGTCTAGTCCGTAACCCTCCGAAGACAGTGGCCGAATTCGCGTCTGAGGCGGCCGCGATGGAGAAGACGCTAGAAATTCGAACCAGGCAGTACGACCGCCCCGTCAACGCGCTGTTCTCGGAGACCATCGGTGCTGCAAATAGAAGCTCCGATACATTGCGAGAGACCATCCGAGCAGTGGTCAGGGAGGAGCTTCGGAAGCTTTTTCCAACGACGCCGCAACCTCAAGTGGCTTCCCTGACCGACGTAATCCGAGAAGAAGTCCAAAACGCACTGGGAACTTCTACGCCGTCGGAAGCACCCCGCGAACCACAAGCCATGACCTACTCCTCGGCTGTTCGTCAACCCCGCCCTGCTCCAACCCGTCGTCAAGAGGCTGAGCCATACCGCCGTCCAACGCCGCCCGCCCGACGCCCTGTAGACCAATACCAGACGCCAAGGAAGACCGACGTGTGGCGAACGCCCGATAATCGCCCGCTGTGCTACCACTGCGGAGAGGCCGACCACATCTACCGTCGCTGTCCCTACAAGAGGCTCGGTTTGCGAGGGTTCTCCGTCGACGCCCCACGCCCCCGATACGGCCAGCGCCCTGCTGAGATCGAAGAATACCTCTCCAACACCAACCGAGGACCAGCCCGCTTCAACCGTTCACCGTCGCCCTACCCGTCTCAGTCACCAAACCGCCGCAGCACTGCTGACTTCTCACGTGGAAGGTCCCCCAGCCCACGCGGGGGAAACTAAAAGCAGCAACTTCGGGAGGTAAAGTTGCACAACGGCGGAAAAATGAAAACCCTCCAACGACGCAGCGACTAGCTGAAGACCATCATTCACGACATGCCCTCATCCCGACGACCCGACCTAGCCCTAACGAGACTCCTGAATACGACGACAGCTACACGGCGCGACGCGTACCCGACCTGACCAAGACGTCCGTTGAGAAGACGACGACAACGACGATGCACAGTGCCCGACCATCAACACGTACAAGCAGAGATACGACGCCCCGACGAACCCGCAACTCGAGGACGACTGCATCTGACGTCAAGGTGTCCATCGACGGCTTTGACGTAGTCGCCCTCGTAGACACGGGAGCTGACTATTCGGTAATGAGCGGACCATTTGCGTCTAAACTGAAAAAAGTTATGACCAGATGGGACGGTCCGCACATACGCACAGCAGGAGGCCACCTCGTGACGCCAAGTGGAACGTGCACATCGCGCGTCACCATAGACGGCACAACGTACCCTGCGGCGTTCGTCGTTCTGCCTAACTGCTCCCGCGACGTGATTCTCGGAATGGACTTTTTGACGGACAACGGCGCAATAATTGATCTGCAGACCAAGTCGATAACATTTTCCTCCAATCACTCCACGACGCCGCAGCCGAACCCCGATCACCGTGCTGCTGTCAGGATCGCCGGCGATCACATCACCCTGCCACCCCGCGCAAGCTTGATGATCGCCGTCTACTGTGAGGATGCTGCTTCTGACATCGACGCTATCGTAGAGAGTGATCGAAGGTTGCTTCTCGACCGCGGTGTCTCCGTCGCAAGAGGCATTGCGCACTTTAAGCAACGCCAATCTCACGTTTTGGTCACTAATTTCACCGAAGAGTACCAGCATTTAAACAAGGGAGCTGCAATTGCGTTCCTCGAAGAAACGCAAGAAGCAAGTGATGTGATCGCAGTCGCCGACTTTGAACGCACACCCGTAGAAACATTGAAGCTCCCGCAGCCATTCGACGTGAATCCGGCGCTACCGCAAGAACAACGGAAAAAATTATTGGCTTTGCTGCGTCGCTATAGCGAATGTTTTTCGTCGAGCGCAAAACTACGTCAGACCCCTCTAGCGAAGCACCGAATAATAACCGAAGATGGAGCCCGACCTACCCGACAGTCACCGTACCGCGTCTCTTCACACGAACGGGAAGCCATTCGGACTCAAGTCGACGACATGCTGAGCGATGACATTATACAGCCATCGAAAAGCCCCTGGGCTGCGCCCGTCGTACTCGTAAAGAAAAAAGACGGCACATTAAGGTTTTGCGTTGACTACCGGCGACTGAACAAAATCACGAAAAAGGACGTGTACCCCCTCCCCCGAATCGACGACGCCCTCGACCACCTCTGCCACGCGAAGTACTTCTCATCGATGGACCTGAAGACCGGCTACTGGCAAATTGAAGTGGACGAGAGAGACCGAGAGAAGACTGCATTTATAACCCCAGACGGCCTATACGAGTTCAAGGTGATGCCGTTTGGGCTGTGCACAGCACCAGCGACGTTTCAAAGAGTCATGGACACTGTGCTAGCTGGCCTTAAGTGGCACACCTGCCTCGTATACCTCGACGACGTAGTGGTATTCGCCCGGACTTTCGACGAACACCTTGCAAGGTTGGAGTCTGTACTCGAGGCCATTCGTACGTCGGGGTTGACGCTGAAGCCTGAAAAGTGCCGTTTCGCATACGGGGAACTCAAGTTCTTGGGCCACGTCGTCAACGCCGCGGGAGTCCTACCTGACCCGGCAAAAACTTCAGCTATCGCGAACTTCCCTAGGCCGAAAGACAAGAAGGGCGTGCGGAGATTTCTCGGGCTGTGCGCATACTACCGGCGCTTCGTCGCAAACTTCGCACGCATTGCAGAGCCACTCACGCGCTTGACGAAAGATAGCACCCCTTTCAGCTGGGAAAACGACCAAGAAAAAGCATTCGGCGAGCTGCAAAAACGCCTGCAAAGCCCGCCCGTGCTCGCTCATTTCGACGGAAATGCCGAAACGGAAATGCATACGGACGCCAGTGATATAGGCTTGGGTGCCGTCCTTGTCCAAAAGCAAAGCGGCTGCGAAAGGGTAATCGCCTATGCTAGCCGTGGTCTGTCGAAGGAGGAGAAAAACTATTCTGCCTCTGAGAAAGAGTGCCTGGCTATTATATGGGCGATTTCAAAATTTCGCCCATACGTGTATGGAAGGCCATTCAAGGTTGTAACAGACCACCATGCGCTGTGTTGGCTCGCCAATTTGAAGGACCCCTCTGGCCGTCTTGGGCGGTGGAGCTTGCGCCTGCAGGAGTTCGACGTTACAGTCGTTTATAAATCCGGCAGGAAACACTCCGACGCCGACTGCCTGTCCCGCGCCCCCGTCGACCCACCACCACAAGACTCTGATGAAGACAGCGCGT
The DNA here is from genome assembly GCF_048455015.1 of Haemaphysalis longicornis. NCBI lineage: Eukaryota > Metazoa > Arthropoda > Arachnida > Ixodida > Ixodidae > Haemaphysalis > Haemaphysalis longicornis. Next base: position 1,541,698 of record NW_027526233.1, read on the forward strand.
TCTTCGGGATCGTGACGGAGAGCGACCTAGCCGCCCAGCAGCGTGCCGACCCCGACTTACGCGTCATAATCGAGTACCTCGAGGGATGCGACGTTGCCGTTCCTAGGACCTTCAAACGCAGCTTACCAGCATTAAGCCTGAGAAACTCCGTCCTTGTGAAGAAGAATTTCAGCCCCGGAACAAGAGCGAATTACCTTCTCGTCATCCCCGCGGACCTTCGTGACGAAATTTTGGAAGCGTGCCACGACGACCCGTCTTCCGGACATCTGGGCACAGCCCGCACTATCGGAAAAATCAAGGCGAGGTACTACTGGCCCGGCCTTACCTCTGACGTCACCCACTACGTCCGGAGCTGCCGTGACTGCCAGCGACGAAAAACGCCGCCGACAAGACCCGCCGGACTTCTGCAACCGATCGCCGTCCCATCGAGACCATTTCAACAGATTGGAATGGACCTTTTAGGCCCGTTCCCTACGTCACGATCACAGAACAAGTGGATTGTCGTAGCGACAGACTACATGACGCGCTACGCAGAGACCGCCGCTCTTCCGAGGGGGACTGCACAAGAAGTGGCGAAGTTCTTTATAAGCCAGGTTGTGCTGCGACATGGAGCCCCGGAAGTCCTAATCACAGACCGCGGAACGGCATTTACTGCGGAGCTGATGCAAGGAGTATTACGCTATAGCAACACGGATCACCGAAGAACGACGGCGTACCACCCCCAAACGAACGGACTAACAGAACGTCTGAACAAGACAATCGCAGATATGCTGTCAATGTACGTTGACGTTGAACATAAGACTTGGGACGAAGTGCTCCCGTATGTCACGTTTGCGTACAACACGGCTATCCAGGAGACGACACAGCTGACGCCGTTCGAGCTTGTCTACGGTAGAAGGCCGACTACGATGCTCGACGCCATGCTTCCGCACGTAGAAGACGACGACCTCAACGCCGACGTCCACGGATATCTTCAACGTGCGGAGGAGGCCCGCCAGCTCGCTCGAGTTCGTATAACGGACCAGCAGCTGGTGGATGCGGGCCGCTACAACCTCCGACGCCGAGACGCCGAGTACCAACCAGGGGATCGTGTGTGGGTTTGGACTCCCATCCGACGACGCGGACTCAGTGAGAAGCTCCTGCGAAGGTATTTCGGACCCTACCAGATTCTACGACGTGTTGGCCAACTTACCTACGAAGTGATCCCCGATGGTGACTCCGGCACATCACGACGACGCACGCGGCCTGAAGTCGTCCACGTGGTTCGCTTAAAACCTTTCTACGGACGATGACGAACTTTTATTTTCATTTGTTCGGACTGTCGCTTATGTTAGCATCGGGTCGATGCACTCTTAGAGGGGGGGGTAATGCCGCGAACCATACATTGGGTTTGTTTATTTGTGTTTTGCTTTTACCGCCCGGCTGCGCCGGTCTGTGTTATCTCTGCGCCAAGGGAAGCGCGTGTTCCATTCTTTCTTTCTGTGCCGCATGTGTTATCTGTTGTGATAGGGAGAGCATTCCGATCTAACGTGAACAGCCCAGAATAATCTTCTTGGATCTACTATGTTCTCGATGCGAATCGACGTTTCGAGAACCACGCGCGCCAAAAGATAAAAAGCCTGCAGTGCGGACGCCGGGGCATTCGATTCGACGTCACTCGCCTGTGCAAGTCACTTTGTTGACCGCTGCTTCGCCGCCTCTGTATTCTTTTGAGTTGTTAGGGGAGCACAAGTTCGCTCCAATAAACGTGTTTCTCATTCAACACCACTGCATCGTCCTTGTCTTCGTGACAATATCATCGTCCTAACCGAAAACTCGGCTCTGAAATCTTTCCCAATGCCTCTAACATTTTCATTTATCACTGCGAAAGAACCATGTTAGCGATTTCTAAGCGATTTCTAAGATAATTTGAGCGATTGCACAAGATCTTCCGTCACTTTGCGTGTAGGGTATGGGCTGAAGTCACTATCATTCATCAAAATGTTGAATTCGTGTTCGCAACAGAACTTCTTCTCCGCAGCCCACTCTCGTTAGTGACACAAGTAACATTGTCCGAAACGGTTTTCCTTCATCTCCTCTCTTCTAATTGGGTGATTTTAGATTTTCAAACATAGGTTGGCACGCCGAGCAGCCTCACGCAACATCGTTTGCTCAGGAGTCCTGGCATGCATTCAGTGTTTTCTATTACACAACTAGTTTCCGAGCCCAGAATGGTAACGTAAACCTGTGGAAACGCTATCGACCCCTAGGACATACTTGCCTTGAATAAGTGACCACTGCCTGCTCACATTTGGTATTCCAGCAGCCATTGTACAAAAGAAAGGAATTAGGCAAACTGTACACGTCTACATCGGAGCTGACTTCACCACTGTAAATAACGCTTTGCCGCAGTTCATTGAATTTTTCTTTAGAAGTTTTGATTATCGTTCGGTTAATGGTAGTAATGGAGGCGAAAAGCAAAAACGACCATTGGTCGAGATTTCGGCACACGTGAAACATCCCCAGGTAGTCGAAATTATTTCCCAGCCCTCAACAACGGCGCACCGTAGCCCAAACAGAGCTTCGGCGCGGTTTAACGTAGCTGGCCCAACGTTCATAAGCTAACCTAAAAGTACATTCTACACCACACTATAACCACCATCCCGCTTGCGTCATGGTGCAATATCCACCTCAAACGTTTAGCTAACAAAAAAAAAACGCCTTTATTACCTCGCTAATAGAAATTGAACAAACATAATGCGTGGGTCCGCCTGTAGCAATGCTTCAAATGCTTATATCACTGCCCTTAAAAATGCTAAATTGTATTTCCCTTCGACCGCCGATGCTGAAGAATAACTAACATATTTCGCCAAATTTTCTTGGTAGGCGTTTAAAATGACAAGATTCCTGAAACCCAAAGTGGTGCTGTCTTGCAGGCAGTTAACGTTTTCTTCAAATGCAAAGCAATTTTATCTACTGGTAACAAATCACCACGACTACACCGTCATTCCTCGAATATATATTATGATGTTTCAAATCGTTCATCACATAGATTTAGCATCACCACAAAATTTTTGAACAACACGTTCTCCACAGTTCAATTCTACTGGCAAAACATTGTCAAGAATCATTAGCATACAAAAAGGAGTCACATAAAATACTTTTTAAAGTTGGAACATTAATCATAGATCGTAATTTTCTGGGAAGGATTGAGTATTTTTCAACTAATCGTACCCACTTTGCTTCAGCTAATAGATACAACTCCCAACTACCCTACCAATGGTATTCCCCAAGGATTTGTACTTGGTCCCCGTTTATGTCTTATCTAATTTAACGACCTTCACAATACCGCAGCTCCTAATTTGCCTCTCTTCACGGACGGTTGCGTTTAATTCCTTGAAGGTACCATTCCTTATAAAGTGACACGTGAAATGCAACACTTCTAAACGTTCACAATCCTTCATACCTCGCACAGTTGTTGATTGGAATGCCCCACCAGCTCGCATTGTAACTTTAACCGATCCGATCAAATTCCAAGAAATTTACACTCTTACTTTGTATGTTATCTTCACTAAAAAGTGCTCTTGTAGGTTTGTTTATGCTCTTACTATTCGTCGCATTGTTCGTTTTCAATGTATCCCTCCCATCTATGTAATACCCTCCTTGTGAGTGCCTTTAGGGGTATTTTTGAATAATAATAAATAAATTTCGGGAAATTAACAGTGAAAACGATAGTCGGGTACCTCTACGTGATCTCTCTTCCGTTACTAACGGGTGTAATACTTGTCTGACTCAACTAAATACGATCTAATGTAGGATTGTGTATTTTTCTAGGGTTAGCGTGACCAGCACTTCACTTTAATTCCGTAAAGACCCGACAGGGGTTTGTTACATAAGGGGTTCTACTTACGTAAGACGTTCCTACTACCTCAACAACAACTGAACGCAACTGTTACAAATATCTGGGTGTCCATATTACCTTTAAAGTATCGCAGCATTCTCACGTGGAATACTTTGCTAATAACGGCGCTATAAAGTAGAGTATCCTTCAACAATGTGGCGCCCAAGTCATAACAACAATATTTGCAGTCTTGAAATGATTCAAAATAACTCTTCACGCTTCATAATTCAGAACTACAATCGTACAGCAAGCATCAGTACAATGAAGTCCAGTTTGAACCTGCCGTTATTAAAGAATCGTCGTAAAATTGCTTGCTTGAGCTTCTTTTGTAAACTGTACCATAATGATGCACTCCGCGATAAATTAATTTTCTCTGCGTCATAACCTTCACATCACAATCATGATGCTCATAAGGCACGTTTCGACACATGTTATACTAAAACGTTCGCTCAATAATTTATCCCCCGTACATCACGTGACTGGAACCACCTTCTGCAGAAATTGTATCCATTACTGATAACCGCGTTTTTAAACATATATGCGTTTCCGCGTTTCCTAGTCAGTACACCTAGCCGTCACCGGAGCTTGTTTATGGGTGTTATATCACAGCATAAATGTACCTAAAGCATACAAAACCACCCGAACTGAAATAAATAACAGCCAGAACGGGCCTGCAATGGTTGAAAACCAAGGTGTTCAACAGAAGTGTTCAAATTCAACAGAAAAATATTCAACAGAAGTAGCCGAAACCGACCTAAAAGGAGAAAACCCGCAAAAACGTACAAGAAGCAGTAGCTCAACCTGACCAAAAGGCAATGAAAATACTCGAAATCCCATTGATAATGCATAAATACGTCATAAATAGATCATATGCGCCATAACCAATGTTAATGTTCAGATATGACGAACCCTTGAAAATAAAAAAAAACGCGGTAACGGGATTTGAACCCTTCGCAGGAGCGGAACTACGACACTACGAGGCCTTTTTTTTCTCTGTCTCTTTAGTGCATGGAAATTTTAGAAAACTTTACAAAAACTCAGACGAGACACCTAACACACGATATAAACATACCAGGCAGCAAAGAGCAAGGACATCAGTCGAACAAATATCGGCACCATTTCAAAACTCAGGCAAGCAAACACACGCATCTAAAAGAGGCAGCCACTCTGGTGGATCACTCTGCGCAGTATAAACGCTCCGCACCAACGGCGCCTGTTCCCGAAAAATGCACTTGGTCGGCCTAGGGGATTCCGCATGCCGATCAGTCATGCGGCACTTCCACAAGCTAAACAATCCTAGGAGAACGAAAACGCCATATGGCGCCCGATTAACATCTTCAAATGGAAGGACGCGAATGGGGTACGTGGTGCTGTCAATGTCCTTTTTGAGTGTCCGCTGTAAAACGTTCCAGAAGAACACAGCGTCCCGGCACAACGCAAAGCAATGATCCATTGTCTCTGGTCGATTACACAGGCGACAACTGTACGACCAAGGAACAGACATTCCCTTGGAAGAATATTGGAAGACATTCCCTTGGAAGTGTGGAAGAATATTTTTGTATTTGGCGGGATACACATGCTCATTACGCGTTTTAAAACATTGCTTTTCATGCGGCCTAAGTAAGGCTGGAGATAAACAGGCACCGGGAATAGGCTTTCAATAAGAGTGCTCGTCATAGTTTTCCTTGACATGCTGAACAGATATTCGAAGGAAAACCGCGAGGTAAGATAGTTAAATGACTCCACGACTTCTTTGAGAAAGCCATACGAGACCAAGCGGTTCTGAGCGATTAAATTGAGGACCACATGCACGAGGACATAGCTTCAAACATGCCCCTAGATAACGCCATGCGTAGCTCGGCTGTGCTGACTACGAAACGCCTATACGTCCTTTTTAACGACACCTTAGCTATCATTTTATAATATGGTGAATTTATTTCGTGTAACAAGCTGACGGCTTTATTCTTTTTAAATAGACGTATTGTAACCACGCCCCTCTTCAATTCGTTCCTGTCCTGAGAATAAATAAATTAATTACCTAAATTATGATTAGTTCGGCTTCCTTGCTACGGTGAAACGAGTTGGAGTTTAGTTTTGAAAAAGGCCATATTAGGCTAGCATGCGGCGGCCAATTTTCTGATGCAGACGAAAAGCAAAAAGGCCCGTGTGTCCGAGAATTAGTCGCACGGTAAAAATCCCCAGGGGGTCAACGGCGCGCCTCATCGCCTGTGTAGCGGTGGCGCGTTAAACCTCATAACCAATCAAACCAAACCTATCCTAGGCTCATTTTTAAGTGCCTAAGAAGGTGCTGCCGATAAGAAGCGGGGAATTCTTAATGTGAGCTTTGGGTAATGGATTTATTTTTAAGAAATCATTAGAGCTCTTTAACGCGATCCTACGACGTCCGCGTGACCAGGCTTGCGACGGTACCCAAGATGGGCGGCGGAATCAAGAAATGAATGCAAAAAAATAAAATGGGGAGAATTTGGGTCTTGGATTCCTGCTACAGCCGACGCGGCGTGGCAAATGCTTCGCCTAACAAGGCTGACTGGCCAAGCTCCTCAATCACTGCAAACCAGAGGGGGGAAAACGACGAAACAGGAAAATCATCATGACGATGATGATGAGAGGACGGAGTCACTCCAGGCACAGTATATTTTGGTGCCTCTGCTGCAATAGACTCTGGAGCGTCCACTTCAGCGCAAGTAGTAACACGTGTTCACCCATGGGAGCACGCCTCCGAAGAAGGTGCAAGGGAACCCAAAAATGCTATCCAGATGTAAAAAAGGCAGGTGCTCATTGAAACCACCGTCGGCCAGCGCCTCGCAGCCGTTGCTACGCGAAGATTACACGCCAAACCTATATCCCTCTTCACAGTGAACTAATTATTTATGAGAAGTAAATAAAACTCGCCGTAATGATGAAGTCGTGTGACCAGTTAATTTCAGTATGGAGAGCTGAGAGCATTTTACACTAGGTCTCAAGCGAGCGCTAGCGATTCTTTGTCGACGCGATTTCCGTGGATGAACGCTCTATGGGGAAACTGCGACATATACAGCTTTGCTGCAAATAGTAAATTATTTTTAAACAATAGCACTTTTTTTTGCTAGATGGGAATCACACTCCGTGGCCAGTCGAGGTACATCCGGCACCAGTGAGACCGTAGGTGACTCACTGAAGGTGGGCTTTGGCAATGTCCTTTTTTACCCCTTTCTCGAAGCATGCTCCCGCGTATCCCATAAGCACTCACGTCTAACGTTACCATATTTTTTCGAACATATTCTTTCGAATCGAGGATGGCCAAAAAGCAACTCCAGCCAATACCCACCATCCACCGCCCAGAAGTGTCGCTTCGGTGTGCTTACACACTCCCATTAATTCTCCTAGTTTTCATAAACGACTTACCTGTACACGGGCCGCGGAACCACCTAGCTTGGCCTGATGATGTGAGAACGCATGAGCAGCCATTCTTTCTGAGTTTTATCGCCGAGACAGAGCCATCGAAATAAAATTTTGCCTACGTCACCTGCGCGCGCCCAAAGCTTGATACACCTGACATCCATCGCAGCCTTTGCATGTCCTTGGAAGCCATGCAAAATAACGCCGCCCACCTTATCATCTCGCAATGCTTATCTGAGTGCGGTATCAAAGCCCTCAAATTGCCCCTTTCGCTTTCGACAATCTAGTAGCCCCGCCGTGATACCTGCCGTTTATGATCACTTTACAGCGCATACTACCGTTCTAAATCCCGAATATCAGCACGGATGAACCCCACACGTCCAATAGCTCGTACATTCATGCGTAGATAAGAAGTAAATAGCCTCTTATCGCCAACGCAATAGCTATCTGGGGATTTCTACCTGACAGCATGCATAACGCGGAAGAAGACGAAAGAACACTGGAACGGGCAAGCTGACTTCTTTCGCCTTTCTGGCTAGACGCAAAAAAGTTGTTCGTATAACTTTTCGAGAAAAGTTATACGAACAAGCTGGAAAGTTCTCCTTGATCACTCATGCACAGGCCGCAGGCTATTTTATCAAAATTTCTGTTTCATGGTTGCCGACCTGCTTCGCAACACCAACTTGTGACTTATTACGCCCGTTGCTGTTTATTGCTTATCTTTATATTTCCCTGCATGCCGAAACAACTCCGTCCGGTGTATACAGAAACTCGCGAGCGCGAGAAAGCGTGCCGCGCGGCGACCGCCCATCGCCGTAGTCATCGAGTAGCGACCAGTGCGCCACGGGTACGTCGCACCAAAGACGTTGACGACAAATCTGTGAGGCCATCCATACTTACAAAGCACATGCAGCCGGCTAAACCTCCCACTGCCTGCTACAGTTATTTTGTCACTCGGGGCGAAGGAACTGGGATTCTGCCACGGGGATCTTTGCCGTGCGTTGCACTCATTCTTCCCGAAATCAGGCCGTCTGCCGTGTTAGTCATCATTTGGCCCTGCTGGATTGCCCTGTCAAGTGTATGCGCGCCCAGCTCACTGCTTCGTCTGTACCACTTTCTTCGTGTTTCTTACTTCCAATTTTCATTAAATGGTGTTCGTTTTTATCTGTTTTATTTCTTTCTTTCTCTAATTTTATTTCTCTAGTCATCTACTGCTACTCCACCCTATTATTTAAATATTTTTCTGTCCCTACAATTACATTATTCCTTTCGGTAAGGAACCACCGCCGTTTTGCTCTATTAAATGTTTCTTCTCTCTCTCTCTCTCTCTCTATCCTTTCGGTAAGGCGCCCATTTACTGGCCTGAGTGGGTGGGGCGTGAGCGGGGCCTGAGCACGTACGTACCCATTTCACTGGAACCACCACCACTACCACCTTCACGATCCACACGTGGAGACGGCCACCGGACCAGCTGGCAAAAAAGTCGAGGTCTACACAGGTGAGGACGCGCTCCAAGAGGATTTGCCCTTCGCGGCTGCGCCGCCGGGAGACGACGAGGAAAGGGAGTACGAGGATTTCTACTGAATAAAACACTGTACATACTTTAGTGGGCTTTGCTTTACAGCGCCGCCCAAGAGGCCTCTTAACTGCCGGGGTCCGGCTGCTCCCTCTCTCCGGGGATGGGGAGAAGCAAGGTCGACCCCCTGCTATGCTTGTTCTCCAGCCTTGCACCACTAGTTCAAGCTGCGCCAATGTTTGCTTTCGACAGGAATATTGATCCCACTGCCAGAATGATTTCTATATCGAATGAGTTTGCATGAGTCATTGGATGTCGACATTATGTATCGTATCCCACCAGGACGGGCTTAATTGTCGCAATCCGGAGTTCCACACCGATACTGACCCCTCCCGCCTCACATTATCTCAACCACAGGTTTGGGTAAGTGCATCTGTCTCCGTGTACTCTCTCATGTGCTGCTTCATGTACTCTGGAAAATACTGCTCAGAATGGCCCACCTCCTTCCACGTAGCACACTACACACAATTTTTCTTTCTAGACATGGGCGTCGCCATTTTACTTTTTTTGACCAGACAGTAGCGCCGTCTATGAGCCAAAGCCCCAACCGCCATGCTAAGCTCTTAAGTGCTCCGTTCTTCCCGTGCGTGTGATCGGTATCCATGGGTTAGGCTATGTTCACACTACCGGCGCAAAAGCTATATATATCGTGATCTATGGACGTAAAAAACAGCATGTCACGCAGTTCAGTTGGCTAAGGTTTGAAATGACGTCACGCTTTAACGTTATTACGAGAGTTGCGGCAACAGCCTGAAGCCGGCGTAACTAAACGAGCCGTTGTGGTTTGGCATTAAGTTAGCGTTGCAATGCTTTTGTGTGTGTTTAGTTTTGTTTGATTACCTGCGGAAGAACCCCAGAGTGGATTTGGGGTCATAATTCGGTGCTAGCTTGGGCGCTGCAGCGAGCTGCGGTAGCAGTGGTGGTGGTGCCGGTGGCACTCCGTCATTTATTGAGGCGAAAACTACCGCTGCCACGTGCTACCGGGAAGTAAATAATTATGTTCAATGCCGCCTTGCTTGTGATGTTCGCCGATTAGGCTTGTCTACCGAAGCGGAGACGACAAATGCGGAGCGAGCGCTACGTCTGTCTCGGTGGCCCGCGCTCGCGATGGGCTCTAGAGGAAGCGATTACCACACTGTTCACATCACACCGCAGTATGATTCTACTGAATCAGAGTTATGACGATTGCTGGTTAGTATAAATTACTGCGAAGAAAATCGACACAATCGCAGAAAATACTATTCCAAAGTTATGATTATGCTAGCGCACTGCCGCTCGAAGCGGATCTTTGCCGATCCTCTGCTTGTACTATGGATGCCTTACGTAGACAGCAACGGCTGTTTTGTAATTGTAGTACTTCAGATTCCGTGACAACGCAAAAGGACGAGAAATGTTTCTTCTTTCCCACGTTGCTTCCAGGTTGAGCTACTTTCCGTATAAAACGTTCGCATATCCGGAATTCCACATTGCGCTGTCTGCTTATCTTGCAATCCACCAGCAGGGGGCCGCAGAGACAGTGGTGCCTTCATGTCGTTTCGCAGTTTAATGTGTTCGCCTAAGAAATAAGTAACCACCGTAATTTTTAAACGTTTTAGTTTGGATGTCATGAGGATTGTTTATAACGCCAATTGGTTATGATTGACCGAACAGTGTACGTCATTTTGAATTAATTACAAAGAAACAGAAATCATTTTAGTGTTATATTGTTAATGATCACGTTCTACTACAATTACTTCTAACTTTTATTAAGGGGGCCCCGTTTTGTCACGCTTAGTTGTCACAGCCTTGTGTGTGAAAGTGGATTTCGTCGCATTCGCTGCCGTCCAAGAGCATCACTCTGACAGGACAGTGTGTCGTTGGTACGAAGTTTTCGCGGTTTATCCATGACGTACATCGGTGTCTCAACTCGGTGTCGACGGGTAGGCGATGCAGCATAAACAGGCAACCGCATATCATTTTCGCCACTCCATGTCATGCGCACATGCGGCCGGCGTTTCTTTTTTTCTGATTTTCCCACGACCACATAGTGGTGGCAAAACGAAGTCAGAGCCTTGAAAGGCATCGCAGAATGGTATTTAACAGCTGAAAGTGCGGCAAAAACTAAGCGCATGCTAACGAACGCTCTTGCACTACACAGAGGAGCACACCGCGCCGAGCGATTACCAGACCCGTGCGCGCAGCAACACTGCCCATTCAAAAATGGCTTATGGGCGTCTACTGAAAAATTTATGGTGAGCTATGGCCGCCTATGGGTCCCTATGGTTACCCATAAAAGGGCATAAATTAGGCTATAGCCAGCTATTGAAGTTATTATGCATCCTGCACTAAAGAATGTACACCATACAATTCTCTTTAGATAATTATAGAACATCCTAATGTGTTTAGTCTACAGAGTCACAGCTATTTGGTTACTGTAGCCAGCTAAAGAAATATGTATGGCTTTAGTTCTATAGACCATCCCCGACAAAGTTCTTTTGGCTGGCTATAGACCATTGTTTAGCTTTAAGTCTACAGACTTGAAACCATTCAGCTGTCTTTTGCCAGCTATTGGAAAAATGTGTCCTAAACCTAAAGATAGAAAGCCATAAAAGCTCATTTGGCTGGCTATACGCCGTTCTTTCGCTCTAAGTCTACAGACTTAAAACCATTCAGCTGTCGTTTGCCAGCTATAGGAAGGAATTTGTGCTAAAGCTAAAGAGAGACAGCCATTAAAGCTATTTTAGCTGGCTATCGGCCGTTGTTTAGCTCTAACTCTACCGGCTCAAAAACATTCAGCTGTCATTTGCCAGCTATTGAAAAGAATTCGTCCTAAAGCTAAAGCGAGAAAGCCATAAAAGCTCATTCGGCTCGATATAGGCCATTGTCTATCTCTAAGTCTACATACCTGGAACCATTCAGCTGTTTTTTTTTTTTTTTGCCAGCTACTGGAGAGAGTTTTCCCTAAAGCGAAAGAGAGGCAGCCATAAAAGCTTCTGCAGCTGGCTACAGCGCGATATATAACTGTAAACCTTTAGGCGTGTGACAATTAAGCAACATTTAGCCGGCATTAGGAAAGCGTTTGGCGCAGATTTTAAAGGCCTGCATCCATAAAAGCTTCCTTAGCTAACTACATAGTGACATAAGGCTGCAAGTATCCAGCCGCCATAGAACAGTGTTAGCCTATAAAGGTATAATTCGAGCAACCATTAGGTTTTAATTTGACTTAAGACGCGAAATTCCTATAGCTACATCTACAACACAGATTGAATAACGATGATGAGGTTGATCGGCGGGTTATATGAAAGGAAGGGACTTCCCGAGACCCTATCAGTTATTGTTGTCAATTGCCAAAGCGTAAAGAATAAGGTTAACGAGTTTGATACCCTGATTCGAATTTCGCAACCCGATGTTGTTTTCGGAACTGAATCTTGGCTAGATGAACATATTTCAGATAATGAAGTTTTTCCAACAGGTTACACAGCCTACCGCAAAGACCGTAATACGCACGGTGGGGGTGTGTTCATTCTGATTCGAGACGGCATACCAACCGTACCAATACAGAGCTAAGACAACAACTCCGAATCGGTTTGGTGTAGAATAACGCTTTCTCAAGGGAACGGTTTAGTTTTGGGATCCTTTCATCGGCCTCCTGGTAACTCTAGTGTGTTACCTTTGGTTAGTTTGTCTAAAACCCTTTCGGCTCTTTCCTCCGAACCCATTATAATTGCAGGTGATTTTAACATGCCTGATGTTGAATGGTGCAATTTTCGTCCAGTTGAAAATAGTCGGTCAAAACTTCATTCTGCTTTTTGCGAGCTTACCAGAGTTTATGACCTTTTCCAGTTTGTTAACTTTCCAACACGACTGGGTTCGGAAAGTGATAGCGTCCTGGACCTGCTTTTTATGAATCGTAATACTTTAATGAAGTCGGTTGTTCTAACTCCAGGCATAAGTGATCACGATGTTGTTGCGGCTACCATAGATTGGAAAAAGATAGAAATCAGTAGACCTCGTTGACGAAAAGTTTTCGCATACGATAGAGGCAGGTTGGATGCCATCAATTCTGAACTTGATACATATCTTCTGATGTTTATCCAATGCTGTCAGTCCAATGACATTGAAATATTGTGGGGGTTGTTTAAAGAAAAACTGTTGTCTCTGGTAAACGTTTATGTCCCTTCGAAAATAGTAAATTTCAATCGTCGTGGTGATAAACCTTGGATTACTAAAGATATACGTGCGTCAATTAAACGGAAGGCTAGGGTGTACAAAGATTATTGTCGCACGCGAAGTGCTGATTTATTTAGAAAGGTTAGCTCTAGCCTGAAGACGCAGATAAAGCTGGCGAAGCGCGAATATTTATCGTCCCTTAATAGCAAAATCAGAACAAATCCAAAGGAAGTATGGCGTTATGTTAAAAGTAACAAAAAAGACAACAGTGGAATTCCCTTTATCATGCACAATGACGAACTTCGTAAAGATGATATGAGTAGAGCAGAATGCTTCAATGCGTATTTTCAATCCGTTTTTTCTCCGCCAAGCCCGATATCTCCCGTTACGACACTCAGGTCGTTACCAGCATTGAATGATATCATAATTACTGAATCAGGTATAAGAAACCTTTTGAATAAGCTGAATCCCCAGTCTGCGCATAGTCCCGACGGTATTTCAAACCACTTCCTTAAACGTTGTGCTGATCACATAACTCCATTTCTAGCCGCATTGTATGACGTATCGATAGGGTCTGGAAAATTGCCGCAAGAGTGGAAGTTAGCCAATATCACGCCTTTGCACAAATCCGGTGACCGTGATAAAATATCTAACTATAGACCGGTATCACTAACCCCCGTTTGTTGCAAGACACTGGAGCACATAATTTATTCTTGCCTTATAAAACACCTTCAAGATAATAATTTTTTCACTCCGTCTCAACATGGTTTTCGCGCAGGCCTTTCTTGTGTTACACAGCTAACCGAATTCGTACATGACATAGCTTCATCATTCGATCAGGGCATTCAATTGGACGCTGTATTTTTGGTCTTCAAAAAAGCTTTTGATGTCGTCCCCCACAGTCTTTTGCTGCATAAGTTGTCGTTTCTTGGTATTCCTAAAACCCTGATAGACTGGATTAACGATTATCTCAGCGACCGTAAGCAATGTGTTGTGATAAATGGTGTCTTCATGAACAGCTGATGTACTGTCCGGGGTGCCACAGGGGTCGGTTCTGGGGCCGCTTCTTTTTTTTAATTTTTATCAATGATTTTCCACTGGGTTTGAAATGTACAGTGAGGCTTTATGCTGATGATTGTGTTTTGTATTGCCCAGTCAAGTGTGTTGATGACACTACAGTACTGCAGTCTGACCTCGATAAGGTTGTGTCTTGGTGTGCTCAGTGGCAAATGAGTTTAAACCTAACTAAATGTCTTCATGTGCAATTTACTAACAAAAAAAGGTAGTATCCACGTCTTATTACTTAAATTCCTGCGTAGTACAAAAGGTAAATCAAGTAAAGTATCTTGGCGTAACATTCACGGCAACACTAGATTGGACCAGTCACGTAGATTTAATCACAGCCAAGGCTTCGCGCCTAATTCATTTTTTCCAAAGAAATTTCAGCGACGCGCCGCAAACACTAAAGGAAACCCTCTATATTACAAATGTGCGCCCAATTCTAGACTATGGTTGTGTTTCTTGGGACCCTTTCACGAATGTACTGAAAGAAAAGTTGAAGAGGGTACAAAAAACGGCTGCCAGGTTTGTAACAGGTAATTACGATTTCAGAATAAGGTCTTCTGGAATTCTTCAGGCCCTGGGATGGAAACCCCCTTGTGGACGACGGAAAGTTCAAAGACTTAAATTTCTATATAATATATATCATGGTAAGACTGGAATAAATAAAGAGCGGTATTTAAAGACGCCTAGTTATATGTCCGAACGGAAAGATCACTTATATAAAATCGTCGATTGAATGTCCTTAAAGGAGCCATGAAGAGAAAACAAAAGTTTGTTTTATTCGAAAGATTAGGTGTTTCATAGTACCCCAAGCGCTTTCCCGGAAGCAAATGATGCTTTATTCACTGAGAAATAAGGCAATTTAAGCCAAAATTTTAAATCTCCCGCTAAAATTGCACATTTGGTGACGTGAGCAATGGTGTCACACGGGCCGGTCCATGAAACAGATACTTAGTATGTCGACTCCATATAGCACCCACACGCGGGAGTCGACCGAGACGGCGGCCATTTTAAAAATGCTAGTAAAACCTAGTGCACCCGCAGCCCTAGTCATGGAATCGCCTGATCCGGAGAACAAAACTCTCGCCGAGGAGCTCGGGCTTGCATTTAACAACCTCACACCACTTGAACGCTCAACGCTTCTAAGTGCACGAGCGGCAAGAGTTGTGGGATACGCGGTGGACGGAAAAGCGACCATTCCGCGATAGCCACAACAGACGAACGCCCTGCCGTCGGCACCGCTGCCTCGTCAGCGCCGTCGCCACGGACGAATACAGACTGGTACGTATGTGCCGTATTTTTATTACGGTTAATAATAGTTCAACTTCAGTAGCAGTATCGCTTATGCCAGTTGGCCGGTGTCGTGTATGGAAAGCCGTTCGCGCGAGCTCTCTGCTTCGACCAGAAAGATACGAGCGTCAATGCGCGGTGTTTACGGCATTTTTCCTCCAAGGTCAGAGCGCCTCGAACCCGAAAATTCGTCTGCGCGACGGCGAGATGTCGAGCTCGGCCAGGCGGTTGTTTCGTACGCATTGGCGCACACGCTTGCGTGTTCGTTCGGAACTTCAACCGTTTACTCCACCGTTCTTTGTCATAAAAAGAATGTGCAGTATGTTTCACGGGCATTTAGCTCGCTATGCAAACTGTAAGCCCTGCCTAACATGCGTTTGCTTTTGCCGGCCTCCGCCAATCGCAGAGCTTAGCCCATTTGACGGCATAGGTTCTGTTGCGGGAAATGAGCTGGTGGGTCGCATGACCATTCCCGTTTTTCCTAATTATGTAGCTTATTTGAGCGAAGTTTGCGTTATAAGTGGTGTCGTTATGGTTCTAACGAGGCAATCTTTCGAATGAACCAAACTTGTGTTTTCTCTTCATGGCTCCTTTAAGCTGTCGATTGAATGTCCTTAAATACTCTTTCCAAACTCTATTAGCGACTGGAATGCGCTAAAAATACCAACATTCTCTGATTTTAATTTCCTAACAGCCATTGAAACAGCATTTTGAGTTGCTGAAATGGCCCATATATTTAACGTTGGCTTTGTACTTCTCGTGGTTGTTGATTTTTGATATGTATAATTACTGCTTTCTTTGTATAATCTTGTGTTTTGTACTGTTGTTACAATGCTGTACTGCAAGTATTTAGATTTCTCATGTATAATGTTATGCATGATTTTAGTTCCGTTACAATTTTGCTGTTTGTATTCTATTTTCTACTGTAACCCCCCTACAACAATGCCCAATGGGCGATGTAGGTACTTGAAATAAATAAATAAATAAAAAAATAAACACAGATTGAATAACGATGATGAGGTTGATCGGCGGGTTATATGAAAGTATTTGTTCAATAATATTAGGTAGTTATTATACCACCAATACGGAAAAAGTACAATTAAAGGCACCTACTGATTAACGCTCAACTTCAGGTTGCAACTTTGGATACTACGCGTAGGCCAACGTTGCAAATGAACGTTGACGGAAAGACGTATAAATTCGGAGAATTCTTCCTCTGGGGCCCTTCGCTGACGCGGTCAAGTAAACGAGCAGGCTTCTCTGAAAACGGCTGTCTCAGCGTCGAAGCAAATTGGAAAGAACTTTCGCGGCCCATGGTACGTGTGGGCACAGTCAGAAATATTGCCGCGAACCATGCATGGGTTTGTTTATTTATTGTTTGTTTTTACTGCCTGGCCACGCCCAGCTGTGTTATCTGCGTTCCAAACGAAGCGCGTCCTACATTCTTTACTTTTATGCCGCACGGGCTATCAGATTCAGATAAGCAGACTGTTTCGCCCTAACGTCACTAGCCCAGAATAATCTTCTGTGATCTACAATGTTCTGGATGCGAATCGACGTTTCCAGAAACACTTGCGCCGAAAGATAAAAACCTGCAGGACAGACGCCATGGCATTCATTCGACGACACTCACCTGTGCTAGTCACTCTGTTGACCGCTGCTTCGCCGCCTCTGTATTCTTTTGACTTGTTAGGGGAGCATAAGTTCGCTCCAATAAACTTGTTTCTCCTTCAAGACAACTGCGTCGTCCTTGGCTTCGTGATATCTGGTGGAGGTGCTGGGTACTAAGCCTTTATGCTCTCTACGACATCTGGAATCCGCCAAGCCAGTGCAACCAGAGAAAGCCACCGACTGCAAGGATTGCTACCCGAGTTCGGTCTTCTGCCAGAAGGGCCCAAGAGAAGGAACGCTGCAACCAACACCATGGTGCAAGAAATAACGTCGCCAATCATCCTGCAGCAGCCCCGAGAACCGCCATCGTTCCGCGCATCCCCCGGAGAAGACCCTGAGGACTGGTTGGAGAAAGTGGAGCGCGTCCGCATCTTTAACAGGTGGTATGACCTTCGCCCACCTGCACCCTATCGTCACGAGGTCCCCTCTCGCCGGCCCGACCAAGTGCGGCGCAACCCCCCGCCCCAAGGAAGACCGACGTGTGGCGAACGTCCGACAATCGTCCGCTGTGCTACCACTGCGGAGAGGCCGACCACATCTACCGTCGCTGCCCCTACAGGAGGGTCGGTTTGCGAGGGTTCTCCGTCGACGCACTCCGCCACCGAACTGGCCAGCGCCCATCGGAGATCGAAGAGTACCTGTCCAACACCAGCCGTCGAACAGCCCGTTTCAACCGTTCGCCGTCGCCCTACCCATACCAGTGGCCAATGCACCGTAGCAATGCTGAGTTCTCACGTTGAAGGTCCCCCAGCCCACGCGGGGGAAACTAAAGGAAGCAACTTCTGGAGGTGAAGTTGCTCTACGGCGGAAAACTGGAAACCCTCCAACGACGCAAGGACGCGCCGTAGACACCGATTCACGACAAGCCCTCATTCCGACGACCCGACCTAACCCTGACGAGACTCCCGAACACGACGACAGCTACACGGTGCGACGCGTACCCGACATGACCGAGACTGCCGCTGAGAAGACAACAACGACGCACAGTGCCCGACCGTCAACACGCACAAGCCGAGACGCGACGCCCCGACGCACCCGGAACTCGAGGAAGGCGGCGTCCGAAGTCCAGTTGTCCATCGACGGCTATGACGTAGTCGCCCTCATCGTCACGGGAGCCGGCTACTCGGTAATGAGTGGGTCATTCACGTCTAAGCTGAAGAAAGTTACGACAAGATGGGACGGTCCACATATACGAACAGCAGGAGGCCACCTCGTGACGCCAAGTGGAACGTGCACATCGCGCGTCACCATAGACGGCACGACGTACCCAGCGGCGTTCGTAATTTTGCCTACTGCTCCCGCGATGTAATTCTCGGAATGGACTTTTTGACGGACAACGGCCCAATAATCTATCTGCAGACGAAGTCGATAACTTTTTCCTCCGATCACTCTATGACGCCGGAATCAAACCCTGCACACCGTGCAGCTGTAAGGATCGCCGATGACCACGTCACCCTGCCACCCCGCGCAAGCTTGATGGTCACCGTCTACTGTGAAGGTGCTGCTCCCGACGTACATGCTATCGTGGAGCGTGACAAAAGGTTGCTTCTCGACCGCGGTGTGTCTGTCGCAAGAGGCATTGCGCGGTTTAAGCAGCGCAAACCCCATGTTTTAGTCACCAATTTCACTGAGGAGTACCAGCATTTAAACAAGGGCGCTTCAATTGCATTCCTCGAAGAAACGCAACAAGCAAGGGACGAGGTCGCTGTAGCCGACTTTGAACACGCACCCGACGATACTTTCAAGCTTCCGCATCCCTTCGACGTGAATCCGGCGCTACCGCAAGAAGAAAAGAACAAGTTATTGGCTTTGCTGCGTCGCTGCAGCGGGGGTTTTTCGTCAATCTCCAAGTTACGCCAGACACCTCTGACGAAGCACCAGATAATAACCGAGGATGGAGCCCGACCTACCCGACAGTCACCATACCGCGTCTCTTCGCACGAGCGCGAAACCATCCGGACTCAAGTCGATGAAATGCTCAACGACGACATTATACAGCCATCAAAAATTCTGTGGGCGGCGCCGGTCGTACTCGTGAAGAAAAAAGACGGCACACTGAGGTTCTGCGTTGACTACCGGCGATTGAGCAAGATCACCAAAAAGGACGTGTACCTCCTGCCACGAATCGACGACGCCATCGACCACCTCTGCCACACGAAGTATTTCTCATCGATGGATCTAAAGACAGGCTACTGGCAAATTGAAGTGGACGAGAGAGATCGAGAGAAGACTGCATTCATAACCCCGGACGGCCTATACTAGTTCAAGGTGATGCCTTTTCGGCTATGCACGGCACCAGCAACGTTCCAAAGAGTCATGGATACTGTGCTAGCTCGCCTGAAGTGGCACACCTGCCTCGTATACCTCGACGACGTTGTGGTATTCTCACGAACTTTCGACGAACACCTTGCAAGGTTGCAGTCTGTACTCGAGGCCATCCGTACGTCGAGGTTAATGCTGAAGCCTGAAAAGTGCTGCCTCGCGTACGAGGAACTTAAGTTTTTGGCCAATGTCGTCAACGCCGCGGGAGTCCGGCCTGATCCGGCGAAAACTTCCGTCATAGCGAACTTCCCAAGACCGAAAGATAAGGAGGGCGTGCGGAGATTTCTCGGACTATGCGCATACTACAGGCGCTTCGTCGCAAACTTCGCCCGCATTGCAGAGCCACTCACCCGCTTGACGAAAGATATCACCCCTTTCAGCTGGAGAAATTCCCAAGGAACAGCCTTCTGCGAGCTGCAACAATGCCTGCAAAGCACGCATGTGCTCGCGAATTTCGACGAAAATGCCGAAACGTAAATGCACACGGACAGTGATATAGGCTTGGGTGCCGTCCTCTTGCAAAAGCAAAGCGCGTGCGAGAAAGTAATCGCCTATGCCAGCCGTGGTCTGTCCAAGGAAGAAAGAAACTACTCAGCTTCTGAGAAAGAGTGCCTCGCTATTATATGGGCCATTTCAAAATTTCGCCCATACGTGTATGGAAGACCATTCAAGGTTGTTACAGACCACCATGCGCTGTGTTGGCTCGCCAATTTGAAGGACCCCTCTGGCCGTCTTGGTAAATGGAGCTTACGCCTGCAAGAATTCGACGTTACAGTAGTATATAAATCCGGGAGGAAACACTCCGACGCCGACTGCCTGTCCCGTGCCCCCGTCGACCCACAACCACAAGACTCCGATGAAGACAGCGCGTTCTTCGGAGTCGTGACTGAGAGCGACCTGGCCACCCAGCAGCGTGCCGACTCCGATCTACGCGTCATGATCGACTACCTCCAAGGATGCAACGTCGCCGTGCCCAGGGCCTTCAAACGCAACTCACCTGCATTCAGCCTGAAAACCTCCGTCCTCGTGAAGAAGAATTTCAGCCCCGGAACAAGAGCAAATTATCTCCTTGTGATCCAGGCAGATCTTCGTGACGAAATTTTGGAAGCGTGCCACGACGACCCGTCTTCCGGACATCTTGGCACAGCTCGCACAATAGGGAAAATCAAGGCGAAGTACTACTGGCCCCGCCTTGCATCCGACGTCACCCACTACGTCCGGAGCTGTCGTGACTGCCAGCGACGAAAAACGCCACCGACGAGACCCGCCGGACTTCTGCAGCCGGTCGGCGTCCCATCTAGGCCCTTCCAACAGATTGGAATGGACCTTCTGGGCCCGTTCCCTACATCCCGATCCGAGAACAAGTGGATTGTTGTAGCGACAGACTACATGACGCGCTACGCAGAGACCGCCGCACTTCCGTGGGGGACTGCACAAGAAGTCGCAAAGTTCTTCATAAGCCAAGTTGCGCTGCGACATGGAGCCCCGGAAGTCCTAATCACGGACCGCGGAACGGCCTTTACTGCGGAGCTGATGCAAGCGATATTACACTACAGCAACACGGATCACCGAAGAACGACCGCGTACCACCCCCAAACAAACGGACTAACGGAATGCCTGAACAAGACAATCGCGGATATGCTGTCAATGTACGTCGACGTTGAACATGTGACTTGGGACGAAGTGCTACCGTACGTCACCTTTGCGTACAACACGGCTATCCAGGAAACTGCGCTGATGACGCCGTTCGAGCTTGTCTACGGAAGACTGCCGACTACGATGCTCGACGCCACGCTTCCGTACGTAGAAGACGACGACATCAACGTTGACGTCCAAGGATACCTTCAGCGTGCGGAGGAGGCCCGCCAGCTGGCTCGAGTTCGTACAACGGACCAGCAGCTGGTGGATGCCGGGCGGTACAACCTCCGCCGCCGAGACGCCTAGTACCACCCTGGGGATCGTGTGTGGGTTTGGACTCCCATCCGTCGACGCGGACGAAGTGAGAAGCTTCTGCGACAGTATTTCGGACCTACCAGATTCTACGACGTGTCGGCCAACTTACCTACGAGGTGATCCCCGATGGTGATTCCGGAACATCACGGCGACGCACGCGGCCCGAAGTCGTCCACGTAGTGCACTTGAAACCTTACTATGCAAGATGACGGACTTTTTAAATGCAGAGCATTTCAGTAACTCACGATGTCACCCGCGTTGACGTCCGTCGTAGTCCGCCCCGTCGTTGTCCGCACCCCTCCCTACACTATATAAAAAAAAGTAGTATCCGGCGCCTGGTTTCGATCCCTCGACCCTGCGGGCGGAACGCAATGTACATGGTGCTCTACCCACTGCGCCACAAAGCCGACACAGAATTGGAGGCTACGAACGCGCCTTATATCCTTGACTCATTCAAACTACGTCAAGAAGCTGCTGATACAACGCATTCACTACCACCAACTCCCCAAACACTAAACGTTAACGCAATACACCCACCCCCTATGCGACGCCTTTACTCGAGTCGCCCTCTTTTATTCGCTGATGATTGCGTGTTGTATAGAGTTATTGATAATACGAGTGATTGTTTTGCCTTGCAAGATGACCTAAATAGGGTTGCAGAGTGGTGCGAAAAATGGGGTATGCGTATAAATTTGCAGAAAACTGTACATTTGTCTTTTTTTAAGAAAACGTGCTCCCCATCAAGTTAAATACACAATTAACTCTGAGCAGCTTTCATATGTACCTGAGTTTAAATATCTTGGTGTTTTCTTTACCTCCACTCTGTCGTGGCACCGATATATTCAATATATTTCAGCCAAGGCATGTCGAGTATTTGGATTCTTGCGACGCAATACAAAACTTTATCCATTCCAAACTAAGCAGCTACTGTATATTATGAATGTTCGCTCTATTCTTGATTATGCTTGCACTGTATGGGACCCTTGCTAAAGAATGACATCCAGAAGTTAGAAAGAGTACAAAATTTAGCCTCCCGTTTTGTGTTCCGAAATTACACTAGGAATTTCAGTGTATAGCGTGCGAAATAGATTATTGGATGGGAACCATTAGAAGAACGTAGAACGGCTCTTAGGCTGAAGTTACTTCACAATATCTTTCACTCCAGGACTGGCATAGAGCGAGAAAAATACTTTCTTAGGCCTGACTATGTCTCTTTACGCTTGGATCATGTGAATAAGGTAAGAGAAATGAAGTGTAAAACAGTAGTCCTAAGAAAGTCTTTTTTCCCCAGGACCATATCGAATTGGAATCGGCTACCTCGCGATACTGTGACAGTCATGTCTAACGATGCATTTTTTTCCATGTTATTACCCAATTTGTTGTAGCATTCAAGTTGTGTATTCAAGTTGTGTATGTTGTTTAAGTTTGACTCTGCATTTATTGTTAAATCACTTGCATTGATTAGTGTATATTTCCTTGAACCACCCCCCCACCCCACTGTAATGCCACAGGCGCTGTGGGTACTGAATAAATAAAAACAATCAGAGGTGCTGTCATGGCGAAAGACAATATTTTGTAGTTATTTCTCGGTATAATTACTATAAAAAAGGTATAGTAACTAATAACTTACATGCCATGCTACATGTTAAGCAAAGTTGTGTATACCTAATGGCACAGTTTCACTTTTTTCAAACTGTATTGCAATATAAATAATATTCATAAAGTGAACGAGATAGAAAAGATTAGATTTCAGTGTGGTGGCGCAGTTTATTTCTCACTTTGGTCCAGTTCTACGAGCATTTACCTAATTTAGCATACCGTGCAAATTGCCGTCTTTTTGCATTGCTTCTGTTGATGCTCTTGATGTAGAAGTGAATGCGGGTCGTGAGGAAAAATGCGGTCACCTCTGCCGGCACAATGATCACTGCAGCCAAGTTGGCACTGATGCTTATCCTTAAGCACGCTTAAAATGTCGAGGATGCTATCACAATGAAGCAAAAGAAGACTATAGGATTAAGAGAACGCGTTGAAAATGTTTAGCACCAGCCTGTAGAGAACCACCGACGGGTATAGCAGCCAACCTTTGTCCTTCCGGCGGACCAACTCTGCAGGGTTGAGCACCGAAGACTTTTTTTGCTCATCCGGTGCACACGGGGGAAGTTTTCCCACTGCAAGTTGAGGATGCACCGCCTTGCTACATAGCCTGCGATGAAGTATATCAACCGGCTGTCACTTGACGCAACAGCACATGATGAGTGTTCTGTTGTCTTCAAAACAAGTTTTGCTGCTGCATCTGTGTTGCCTGCATCCAGGCGCTTGTCTGCCAGCTGGTGCTCATGAGCAGGGGAACCCTGCCGGCAAGCATCTCGCCCGAGTAGAGCACTCAAAACGCCTTGTTCACAGTTTCCCTTTGAAACCGAACGGGCCAGGTTGTTGAATGCCACTGTGACAAGGAACTGCTGTGGCGTAGGGTGCGTGTTGCACCAAGAGAATTGGCGCACAAATCCAAAGGGTGCTCTGCGGGGCCTTGGCTTGTCCTGCTTGTCATGTGGTACTTAAGCCCTACTTTTTCCGTGAACTAGGTACTTCAGCAGGACGAGCACACTTGACGCAGTCCCCCGCAGTGCAGTCGCTGTTGACTGACTGAAGAAGCGCCTCGCTACATAGCCTGCGATGTGATATAACAACCGGCTGTCACTTGATGCAACAGAAGCTTTGGCATGGAGCTCCCATTTTTCGAGGTACACTAACAGAGACTACAACTTCTCCACTGATGAAGAACCCGGCCGCAGGGACTCAGCAGGAAACCGTGATGTCATGATGTGAATAAGGTCACGGACGATCCTGTTTTGTAAAAATGCTGCGACCATAAACACCACTGCGCAAGCAACTGACTATTTCAGGAAACCTGACACTCAAATTATATACACCCATGAAGACTCAGTACTTACTCAAAGAAACGAAGCACGGCTGAAATGTCGCCACAAGTTTCTTCAATCTTGGGCCTGTACAGCTGGAGGTCTTACACCACTTCGTCGCTGAACTGTTGACACGCAAGGGAAACCCTCATTTTCTCAAAACTGCTCGTATTAGTGTGGCTGGAATTGATGTCATGCATGGCTTGCAGTGACACATTGCTGCCATTCAATTCAAGAGCTCTTTGTACGGCTTGCATGGTAATTTATGACACAGTGACGCAATGTAGAATGGCTAAATAAACATTGACATAAGGAGACACTGAAGGCTAAAAATAACGCAATAACACATCTGACCCTGCGGCACTTCATAGGAAGCGCTGACCAAGCTGTTCCGCACGCACATGATGAGGTGAGGGAAATGTGAAATTAAATGGAGCCGGCGCTTGGGATCCACCAGATGGGCTGTCAACTTTCAGGCCGGCTTTTTCTCCCAGAATAATCGCTTCAGTCACGATCTTTGTCAACAAAGGCCCCTTAATATTGCCTTTCATTGCAAAGGATGCAAGTACTCAAGTCCATTTTCCCGCACGAAAATGATGAAAATGACGTACATGCCATGATCGCCCACAGTGCGTTTTATTCGTGTGATGTGAGCGGACCAAGGTCCACAAAGCCATCTATGTGCCCAGCAGTAGTGCGAGACAAGTGTTCGGACAATTGCATCTCATCTACTATGAGACCTGCGTGCCGTTGGAATTCGTCCATGGGTCCTGTTTACTTTTTCAGGACATCAAACACCTTTGCACTGAACCCGAACCCTGTCTCGTGGCTCTTCAAGTACTTTTGCAGCGTTGTTTTGCCAGGTGATGTCAGTACGTTCTCTCTTCTGAAATGCTCATGTAGCTTTGGTCTTTTCAATCGCATTATCAGGCATTCTAGCATCCAGTGAGTTCAGTACTTCACGCCTGTAAAGCTCTTCCTTGACGATGCCCTGAATATGTGACAGACCGCGTCTTTCTCATTCGGAGGAAGGTTGGCGACTTCAACAGTAAAATCATCCTCAGAAATTTCTCTGTTCTCGGCCACCATGGCCGCAAGCGTCTTTTCCATCCCAGTGGCACGCTTCCTTAGGCATGCAGCCTTCTGTTTGTGAATGTTTAGTCGACCAGAGAAATCTCCTCTTGTTGTTGCAGTCACCTTCCGCTTTCTGTGCGAACGCGACATTTTGGTGAGTGAGGCCTTCCGAACTGCCTTGAAATCCGCACCAACTGCCCATGAAAAAAAGAGAGACCGGGAACCCATGTGTAACTAATTTAAAATGACACGAAATAGTAGGGGATGAAAAAAAACTTACCTCCTGTAGAGACTTCTCCCAGACATTTTGTGCCGAAGACCGACTGCCTGATCGTGACTGTTTCCGCTCGAAGCTTGAGTGGTAAACATTGTTCCAGTTGGGTGAGGTCTAGTTTTTTCATGGCTCCCTTGCAGATGCAGATTTCTTCACTTTCCCCGAGTACAGCGTTATCCTCAGTGAACGAAGACATTAACTTGTTACTGCACTTTGCACCTCGCACAAACACTTGAACAGGCAGTTTTCATTGATCTCATCGAAGCAAACGGCTGTTTCGTGAATACTTTCCAGCGTTTCCACTTTCTGGATCGTCGTGGTGACAAAAATTATGCAATCTCGATGAAGCATTTACCACTACTTTGCGGGTAATGCCAACTTCTCAATGCTGCACAGTGTCAACGGTTCGCTGTTCGATTCTTGGGAAGGTTCATGCAGCACCCTCTCATTCACAGCGCTACTGTTCGAAAGATCGCGACATTGCTTGCGCGGCTTCTGGTTTCCTGCTGGAGAGCTTCCTACTGCTGGTCGTTTCCTTTCAGGACTTGTTTTCGCAGTAGAAACAGGAGGTAGGCCAGTCTTGCCGCCAAGAGCGCGGGATTC
Source organism: Haemaphysalis longicornis (assembly GCF_048455015.1). Classification (NCBI taxonomy): domain Eukaryota; kingdom Metazoa; phylum Arthropoda; class Arachnida; order Ixodida; family Ixodidae; genus Haemaphysalis; species Haemaphysalis longicornis. The sequence continues at coordinate 1,567,869 of NW_027526233.1, forward strand.
GCATCAGGTACTAGTGATGGCTCTCCACGAGGAATGCCGACCTCGCTACCATTGATATGTGCACGTAGTCCCTCCAGACAAAATTATTTTCAAAGTGGTGCTCCCACACTACCGACGATTCTGTGAGGGCCTTGTCCTGCCGGCGCAGATTGCGCTCCCACTTTTTTCGAAGCTCATCGTCTCTTGGGGCGGCGAACAAAGACGCCTTCTGAGCGCCCCGATAGCCGCTGGGACAACCTGGGGCAAAAGAGTGCGCATCAGTCCCTTTTTTCGCCATCATCCTCACATAGTGGTCCTTGACGAAATGCACTCTCTCACTGCTTTGAGGAACATCCGCACCCATTTCACCCAACGCACGTGCACCTACCGCCTTCCACACTTCGTCCGGTATGAGGGCCGCGGCTACAGCTTGGGCGCTACTGATCGGCTGCGAGATGGTGCAGCAGCGTCCAGGGTGTCGAACCGGAATTTTTTCGGGTTCGGTTCGGGTTCGGGTTCAAGCCTTTCGGGTTCGGTTCGGGTTCAGTTCCAGAGCACGATTCCGTTCCGGTTCGAACCGGTTCGAACCGGTTCAAACGGGTTCAAACGGGTTCGAAGAAAAAAAGCAGGCGTGTTTTTTTCTGTTAATTTTTTGTGCTCGTTTTTCGTTTCCTTATCAATTCGGCATAAGAACAAAGTCATAATGAAGGTTCCTTTGTCCGAATATTTTGTCTTCGCCAAACTAATGCGACCCTGCAACACTTTTTTCAACTTTTTTCTAAATCTTGACTGCTTGCATAAAGTAGTCAATCAACACATTAGATTATGGGGTCGCAATGTGCCTCAGCCAAAAATTACTGCTCTCTCCTCGTCAGATAACATAAAAACTTGCTCAAAATATTTTTCTCTCCTTCCCGGTCTTCGCGTTCTTCGACCAATGAATGACGTCATTACAGCGGTGTAGCGGCTGTTTGCCGGCTTTCCTTAAGTTGCAGACTAAAACGCATTTGATAGCTACAAAAAAGCCACAAACGCGAAGCAGAAACGGAAGGTGTATCCGCAGCGACGAGCAAATCACGCACTGTTGCTCTGTGCTCGCAGTAGCTATAGTTTTCGCAGTGCTTCCAAATGCGAAGAAGAGTGAAAGCGTTTATCGAAAGTGTTGATTTATTTATTTATTTATTTATTTATTTATTTATTTATTTATTTATTTATTTATTTATTTATTTATTTATTTATTTATTGTTGGGTTTAACGCGCCCACGGAACGCCGACGACGAGGCGCGCCATAGTGGATGGCTCCGGAATAATTTTGTCCACCTGGGGATCTTTACGTGCGCCGAAATTTCGGACACACGAACGTTTTCGCTTTTCGCTTCCATCAAAAAAGTGGCCGCCGAGGCCGGGAATCTAAATCGCGTCTGTGTGCTCAGCAGCGCAACGCCTTAGCCACTGAGCCACCACGGCGAGTTTATCTAAAGTCTTGAAGAGCTGCTTTAACTGTACCTGCAAAATGTTTTCTATGGTAGTGTGACGAGTATGTGGCGCCGACTGCCAAGCGTGGCAGGCGGCATTTAAAGAAATTTCCTTCTGCTCATCTTTTATCTGCTAACAGAGCAGTTAGAAAGAAAGAATGGATACAAAGACTCACTGGGCGGCGTGTATAGGACGGCATTGGATAGGGAACCACCGGAGATAGGAACTTGCTAATGGCCCTTCAGCGACTGGTGACAGCAATTGGGCTCTAGGAAAGATGACAGCCAAGTGAAGTCACAAGCAGCAGTAATGATCACTTGTAGAGAGAGAGAGAGAGAGAGAGAGAGAGAGAAGTCTAATTTAATCGAGGCAAAGTTTCAGAGAGGCGACCTCATTCGAGGGGGCTGAATCGACAGCCGTTTCCATCAAGAGCAACTGATCTTCCAGGCCGGAGCTGGCCATGGCTGTCTCCCAATTCTCTATGGAAACGTGGAGGTTGGATGGATCTACGGTACACTTGTCGCAGCCGCCTACTATGTGTATGATGTTCCCAGGCTCTCTACAGAAGCAACGAAATGGAGAGAGTTGTGTCCCGTCAAATAGGTGAAGTCTGGTGTTGTGTGGGAAGGTATATGCCCACAGGGTGCGGAGTAATCTTTCCTGGTTAATCGGTAGCGATTTCTGCGGGGAGGAATACGTTCTATGGAAGAGGCCATAGTGCTGAGTAACTTCCTGGTCTGTGACTGCAGGATGCATGCACTCGGGCCGGGCTTCATCAGCGCTGGCTAAGAGAGTCAAATCTCGACCCACGAGGTTGGTGATCTTGTTTGCCGGGGATGCCAGTATGAGCTGGTGCCCATACAATCGTGACCGGTCACGTTGGTGGTCTTTGATTGATCATTGGAAGTGTTGTAACATGCAATCGACCGTTGGAAAAGTTGGGCCACTCCTGCTAAGAGTCTGTTATGAGAGTTTTGGCGCCGCTTTGGCTAAGCGCACGTGCTATCGCCGCTTCCTCAGCTTAGAGGGGACTGTTTTCGGAGGTTGAGATGCTACACGTGTGGGAGGCTGCAGAACGGTAACAAAAAAAGAAGTTATTGAAGAATGCTATCGGGCGTCTTTGCATCAAACCAGTTGATCGTCCCTCCCTTTTTTTCTTGCAGTTTAGTTTCTTTCCAACTGTCTCCTCTCACACACGCTTTGAAAACCCTTTGATGAATATAAAATATGCATTAGGCAATTAGTTATTAACTTTAGTCCGAGATGTCAATGTTAATATAGCAACAACATAATAGCGCAATACCGGCATAAAGAAAGACCTTTTATAGCATTCAGGCGGTCGTCACATAATTTTGGGGCTTTTTTGTGCGTGACAAAATTTCCTGATTGGTGGAGGAGAACGCTGCAAAATTTCCAAATGCCAAGGACCCCAAAGATATCATGTTTGGTCCGACCGTCGAATCCGCCTTGACTGACCCGCTAATTCCTTTAATCCAAATTAATCAACACACCAGTCCCACTAATTCACATTAGCTCATTCACTCACCTAACTAATTCACCCCAGTCTACCCGCTAACCCGCACTAATCGACTTCAATCCATCCGCCTCTTAAGTTTAAGGTTGAGCAGATTCAAGATAACATGAAAGTGGTATCAAATATACTTTAAAAGTGGAAATTAGGATTCCCCTTTTTTTTAATATCTCATGTTCTCTTAGAGCAGTAACCAAAGGACACAACGGCACTGTATACAAGAAAAAGTGACGTTAATTTTGAGAACTGCGAGTGTTGGTGTCTCAGTGCTGTTTGTATATAACTGCCCATTCAAACTAGAATAAGTGGAAGATATGGATTTATTGTTGATGGTGTCCCTGAAGGCCTTCACAAGCGGACAGGTATGCATGCGAATTAACTGCGCATTGAAAACTTTGCACGATTTTAAACACCATGCAGATAGATAGAAACCATGAAGAATATTCCATGATATGTTGCCTCGTAATATGCCTTATAACTTAAGTTATGCTAAATGTAAAAGACAATTGGGAGAGATGGGCAGTACCTAACGCAAACTGATAGTATATACGGACAACTTTACATTAAATCGAGGGCAATAATTAGAAGAGAACATGATGGGCCTTGGGAACTGCAGACTACGCAAAATATTTCCTGGTTCTGTCTGGAGAGTGGCAAAATATCTTCATACGCAAGGTATTGTACCGGAATGGAAAACTATAGAATTACATTTAGAGATTACTTTTAGAAATTGCAAATTACATAGAAATTAGAAATTACATTTAGAAATTACAAATAGAAATTACATTTTTGAGGCCCCGGAACCGGTTCGGAACGGTTCCTTCGATTCGTTCCGGTTCGGGTTCAGTTCCAAAATGGCGGAAAAAATACGGTTCCGGTTCAGTTCCGGTTCCGGGCAAAAATTCGGGTTCGGTTCCGGTTTTCGGTTCGGTTCCGGTTCCGGTTCGACACCCTGGCAGCGTCCCTAGACACTCTAGCGGTGGTCGACGGCGCGCGGCACAAGCAACGCCGTTTCCGTCCTCAGGAGCCGCTCCCCCATTCCAGTTCACTCCAGCTATAGCACGGAGGAAGAAATTTCTTTCCTCCGTGAGCGCTAGCCATACCCACGCCGCCGCCATGTTGGCCTTCGAAGCGTAAAACTGTGACGACCACCACGCGAGGAGGAGCAGCGAGGGAGGGGAGAGGTGATGCTCTCACCCTCCTTTGATTCTGCCCCCATCCCTGCCCTCGCTGGGCCCGACCGGCGTGCAGCTGATTCCTGCAGGCCAGGCCAGCGCATGCTGCTTGGGCAGTGAAGACGCCAGCTCAGATCGAACTTGAACACTTTATTCGCGTTAAGTAAGCGAAGGTGACGTGCGCCGAGAAACATTGATGCACAGTGCAATATAAAGTTGTCAAGCACAGTGCACGCACGACACAATTCCTATCCTCCAGCTCAGCTTCACGGCATACGAACACACTTCTCGCTGTTATCTCCCTGGGAGAGGGTTATCACGCATGCTCTCTTCCAGTGGCGCCAGGGAGAGCGGAAATGTGACAGGAGGAGGGTCGCAACGTTTAACAGCCCAGTGATCGAACCAAAACTAACAAGTAACATCGGCCTGGTATAACTGTATGGTTTCAACTGCACGTGATGCTAAAAGACGTAAAAACTTGTTTCGGGTAAAACAACAACAATGTGCCACATTTCCTATTCCTTCATGCGGGTTTTCAATGACGCGTTGAAATCGGTGGAGTTGTTTGGACACGTAACTAGTGTCGCGTTTAGGCACTACGTCCTTCAGAAATTTGAGTGCAAGTTTAAAATTATTTCCACCTGTTTTCAAGGAAATCCCTTGCAGTTGCCCAACTCTACAAAACGCTGGATTTCATTTGGGGTAGACGACATGCGCCCTATAAAAAACGGTGGCCCGCCACTTCAGAAAATGGCGCTATTTGTGTGTTCTGTTCGACATTGTTGTCTTTTCTTTTCATTTGTTCATGGCTGTATATACATACATGCGTGATACATGCGTACATAACCTTTATCCACGCCGGCGCATGCTCCTAAACGCGGGGAACGAGCGCAGCAAGCGGCTTGCGTGAGACGCCCTGTCTAGAATACCGTTTGGCTGTTTCGGCATAAATTGTGTGCTTCGTTGTTTTGCTTTGCGTCACTGGTCGCGTACTCGTTCGTCAAGTCGCTACTGCACCAGCGACCGCCAGTACCGGCTTCCTTTGCACGATTTTCAAAAAACGTGTTTTTTTTATTTACACATGTCTTCATACCCCTGAAATCACAATGAAGATTTGCAGCGTCGGAGCAACGCCTTTCTCGGTCTCGCTGATTCATCTTGGCATAGCAGGAAAGCACTCAGCGCGGCGTTTACGAATGCCGGCTCTTCCAAGTGAGGCCAATGTCCGGCGGATTGAAGGTAACGCACGAAACCTCTACGTGACTGGCGGCGGCTCAGGTCCGCTACGTCTACCGTCAAGTATGGGTCTTTGGAGCCCCATATTACGAGTGTAGGGACGTCCAGCCGATTGAAGTGGGTGTTGCTCAATTGCCGCTCTTTGCAATATGCGGCCCTGTAGTAGTTGATTGCTGCTGTGAGAGCACCTGCGGAATAGTAAAGTAATAATTTAGAATACTGCAATCTCTGAAGCCTGAAGCAAGTCGAAATGCAAGCAAAACTGAAAAACAAAAATAGAGGGAAAAAAGTGAAACAAACTTAAAAAAGGCTGTAAAAAGAAGTCGTCGTAAAGACATCCTCGGTCGAGCTACGCCGCTTTAGGAGGAAAATAGGCAAAGCCAAAACGGAGAGATTGGAGATGAGTATGCCGCGAACGGTGTGAATGTGAAAAGATTTGATAGTTTAAGTCTATTCCCCCGTAGAGAGTTCTTGCACCCATTAGATGAGCTATATGATGCAAATATATCAGAGGAATACTCAACTCACAAGTACACCGAACATTGCACTGCAATGTTGAAAATCGATTAACACAGATGTTTTGCTTGTGCGTGCATCTTCGTCATTGTGAAGCGTAGCATTTAGCTAGTAGTTTTCATTTATGCGCAGCATGGAGATGGGCCCTGTAAGGTTCTCTTATGAGATCAGCGGCCAGGCGCCCGGGCTGCTCGTGAGAACCCGCCACTCTGTCTTGGGGCTCAGCACTGTGGACTCTACGCCGCAGCCGTCACCAATTCGGGACGGCGCGCACGGGAGACGAATTGTCTGGCCCACCGAATACCACAGGGATAATCCCCCATTGAGAACGCAGACGGCGCCGCCGGGCTCCGCGAACCGTCGACGTGACGCGCGGAGATGGTGCAATTACTGGCGTTGAAGCGCGCGCCGCGCGAGACACCATTGTTAATGCGCTCCGGGCGGTGCAGTGCACTGTCGCAGCCTTTCGCTCTCACCCCGCGGGGTCGCGCGCACCTGCTCGTCCGCGAGCATGCCGTTGACACGAAGATGGCGGCGCCTTATTGAATATTCCGTAGCGCGCTGAGTGACAGCTGTCTACGTGAAGTTGGGCGCTCCCTTACGCGTGTACGAACGCTACAGGGGCGTTCCCGAGAGAGGGTGATCTCGAGGTGTTACAAGGCCGAACTTGGCCGTTGGAAATCGTTCTCGTCTGAGCGCCCAGCTGGGCAGTTCCTGGCGGGACAAGGAGTCTCGACCGTTAAAGCTAGGTTAGGATTTGTGAGCCCCCTAGGTTAGAGGTTAAAGTCGCGTCGGAGGTTTAGGGTACAGCGCCGTACCGGGCAACTAGACGGATCTTGCGGCGAGACAGAGTCCCGGCCGTCGTTTCTCGAGCGGTTTGTGTACGCTCCGAGGATAGGAGAGTTAGACGAAGTTGAGGAGCTCGAGTTACTTGTGCGCACTCGGAGCTAGCGTCTAGCTGAAGCAAGTTTTTCCTTTTTCTACTCATGTACCCAGTCTTCCACTGTAAATAGCTGTCTATAAACTCTTCGTTTCATTTAATCAACCTCAACGCCTCGAGTTCGTCAATTCGACCACCGTCTCCAAGAACTTCAACACCATCGCCCTGCCAGCCTCCTGCCAAATCAACCGGAGCCCGGGCGATTGGGTTCCTGATCGACACCGGACTTCAGGGAAACGAACCACAACCATCTTTACTGCCCTAGGAGATTTACACGGAACATCTGCATTAATTTGGTAGTTACGGTTCTATATTGATCGGGTTTTTTTCTACGTTGATTTCGAGGGCCCTCCATTGCTGCGTGTTCTGTTACGGCGACTTTTGCTACACAATCAAATTATGGTTCTTTTCTATCAATACAAATAAAACTTTAACTTTTCCGTGTGCAGTACGTAAAGTTCACTGTACCAATAACCGCAATATCTTCCGTGCTTGTACAAGCAACCGCTAGTGCATGTGTATCTAATGCGAGCGCACCATAACCTAACATGTGTTTATTGCAACTAGCTTCGCTTTTTCACATATGAACAATTGCAGTGAACGTGTGCGCAATTTACGTTTTCTCTGTAAATAAAGTACGCCATCTCGATGAGCCACGATAGCTTCGTTGTTTGCCCGGTTGTCGCAGTGGCAATATGCATAGTTATTTAAAAGGACACCACCAAGAGAAAAAAACTATAGCCGTTTCACTCAGTGTGAAAGCAGTCGGAAGTGCAGAGCAGTGATTTGCCATAATGGGCCGTAGCGCCGTTATCCGCTCACTGTTACCACACAATACAACGCGACGTACTTCACCAGTAAGGTGTTCATAGACTGCGGCGATGCCCTGGAAGTTTATATTGCCACAACGTGAACCTACCACCCACAGGCAAACATTACCGAAAGGGTAAACTGAAATCTGAAATCCATGCTTGTCGCTCACCCTATCCGCCACAAGGACTGGGATTTAAAGCTTCCTGTAATGGCGTTTACGACACGCACCACGGTAAACAGTTCAACTGGGTTTTCTCCTGCGCAACTAAGTTTTGTGAGAGTTAAAATTTCCTCTGGACAATTAGTAGCAGCGGCTTTGGTTGGCGTTTCGACACCCCACGCAAAGTTAGCATGACCTTCACAAGCGGCTGACGGGCGCCGTGCGAGAGGACCGTGAACAACCGGCCGTTTCGAGACTAGAACAAACCGAACAGTCCGACAAGCGCAGACGAGACATCCAATTCTACGTTGGTGGTCTGGTACTCAAGCGTACACATCCCCTCAGTGACGCAGCACGACGCTTCACGGCATAAACAGGTAGGATGGGCCCTATAGAGTGAGTACGCGGTCACGGCTGTCTTATACTTGTTGACTAGCTGCGCTACAGGGGAACAGTGTGGCGCCATTCAGGTTTCAGATCTTGAGCAGTTCATCCAGGCAGGAGAACAAGACGAAGACCAAGACCACCGAGATGACAACGACTGTGTCCATCCACCGGCACCCGTTCCTGAGGAACACCATTCCGTCGGCGGGTTGACTCCACCTTCCAGGCTTTACATCCTGCGACGCCGCGGCTGTCGAGTGCCAAAACTTCATTCTCCACCGCCGGACGGGCCTCTCCCTGCGGTTTCGTTTTGAGAGGGGGGTGGGAGCGTACGGACGGACACTGCCAACCTACGTTTGGACACGTGCGTGTGTTTACGGGCGAGCTTCAAAGCAGGGCGACCGGCGTATCTTGTCGATCTCGGGCGCCTGGAAAGCGTCGCGCGATTACCCCTGCGCAGAACTATGCGTGGTGGCCCAGACATTTCTTTATAACGGGCGTGTGCACTGTCCCGGAATCCCTTCTTTGGGCGTGCTTGCAGAGACAGCTGCGGACCACTGCTCTGAACACCCCCCCCCCCCTCCCCCCTCCGCGCGGAGAGCGAACTACTGACAGGACCCTGCCAGAGGCAAATAAACTGTGTGTTGTCGAACCACTGATTCAGCGTATGCTCCTCCTGGCCGGTGGCATCAAGGCCGAACTGCTACAACGTACACTGAAGGTGACAAAAAATTTCAATCCGCTGGCCTCACAATTGCAGTTGGCTGCGGTCCACAATCTACGAGAATGTTTCCAGTGAATCCTCAGCCGTGGGAATCTGGATCGCATGTTACCTAAAGCTTATGGCCCTACACTGGAGTTTGTGCATGAATATGAGGAGCAGGACCAGCCTAAACACACCTTACACTGAACATTCGCCTTGTACGCTATTATCAATTAATTACAAGTTTAGGTTGTAACAGCCGACGGGTGCGGTCGCCCTATGAAGCACTGACGACGTACACCACGCACCGGGCTCACAATGATAAAACAGACAAAAATGCGTTGGACACGAGCGGAACGTCGCGGGGATTGGGACACTGGCACGGGATAGTCATCTGCTAGCCGGGACTCTGGTGTGTGGACGCCAGGAAATTTTGTTCCTCGGGTGGCTGTGGTTCTGTCCCGGTAACCACGATTGGCTGTGGGAACCCGTAACTCCATTTAGCACCCTCAACGTGAGTCCAACCGTCAGTTCCCAGTGGGGAAATCATGGTCTTCTTTCTTTTAATGTATTGTAGCGGATGTTGTTTCGCATGGCTGTTTTTGTGTATATTTGTTGGTAGTTTTTGGATGTTTCGTATCGCATTTCTTGTGAATAGTGGCATTTCGTTCGGTGATAACGCAGTGGTGGTAGTCACTGTGCCTGCTGGTCCTCGCTTCGCGGCGCGCGCGACCCCATCATGGAGCTCAGGCCTCGCCAGGGCGCAGCCGTGTCCTTTCTACGATGGAGCCTCTCGGCAGGTCCTCACGATTCCGCGAGCAGATGGGACGCTTCCGGGCTAGTCGCCACGTTGCGCCCGATCACAGACCTCTGCGAGAGTATCGTGCATTGCGTGGAAATTAGCAGTTGGGGCCCGCTGCATGCACCGCCGGCCCCTGCGACCCTCGAGGCACCGTTCCGTCGTTCCACATAGCATTGTCATGGTGCACGGGCTACGACGACTGCAAGGCTGTGGCGGACTTCCTGGGCCACCTCCCGGTTTGCAAGGCGACGTTCGGTGCCTCGGACGGGTTTGCCTTGACTCGTGTCCTACCGGTCGCCCTGGAGGCTTCCTCTGGTCGCTGGTGGCGTCTCCGGGCTCCGTTCGTGTGCTGGACCGACTAAGAGGAAGGACGTTTTTCGGCATCCGTGCGCGAGAGTCGTGGCCAGCAGAGTGTCCCGTGCCATTGCCCCAATCGCGTCACGATCCGCCCGTGTCCCGCGCATCGTGTCCGCTTTATTTTTGTCTTTGTCTGGTTCGCGGTGAGGAAATTAGCAACAGTCGCCGGTGTTGCATAAGGCGACCCCGCCTTATGCAACCTTATGCAAAAATTCTCTTGAACGGCATGGGTTTTACTTAACCGTATGATAGAAGGGTAGAAATTATTTACGCATGATAGAAATGATAGAAATGGCGATCCCGTGAGGGACAAAAATGTGTGCACATGACCAGTCTCACTGGCCACCTGCCAATTGCTAACGGTAAGAACGGGAAGCAATTTCACCCAAAACAACAAGTCGGTATCTACAACAATGCAGTACTTTTATAGACAATACATTTTTCGCACAAATCTGGCATAAATGTAGAGACTTTTGAAGCCCTCAAACCCAGGCCGGTATGGCTACCCCAAAGTGTGCTAAAAAACAAGTATGGGTATTTTGGCAATAAAGTGATCTGCTTAAGCAGGGGACTTTTAACATACTGTTTTACGCAGGAAGGTGGCGCGCATATTTTTTTTTTTGCTTATACCTGCGACTGGGAACAATTATTTACGCATCCCAAGGATCTTTAAAATTATTCGCCATCGTAACCATCATGACCTGTTGATAAGGTTGTACTTTGTAAGAAACGGAAACAAGTGATTGGGGTTCTCATTAGCATTCAATTACAAGGAGAAAATATCAAAGGCAGGGTAGAGACCTACTCCTCACAGGAACGCATCCTACAGACACCGATGGACCGTCATGGGACTGCCACTCTACACCTTCACGTCGCGCTTGGTGTTTAAAGCTATTCCACTGAAATGGAACGGCTGTAATTTACATTCGCAACTCAGTCGGGTAAATTCAAACGTTCAAAAAATTTTACCTGGTTGGGAAAAAAAATACTGCAGAACCGATGTTTCCTGTGGGTCAAAGCCGCTGCAAAGTTTTTTTAGTTCTGCAAAATCGCCCATGCTGAGTGCAACTTCCGGCACGTACGGACATTGATAGGCCACCATGTACCTGTAGAGGGAAAGATTTTCGCTGTTTGGTGCTGCAATTTGGTGCTCAAAAAAACGTATGTCGCGTCCAAGCAACACTCTAGTAAACTCATAAGGCTATTCACGGACATACCATATGTATTCTGGAAGTTTGCCACACCATTTGCCTGACAGACGTGAAAAGCTCCGAATGACGCACCGGATAAAACAAATCCTCAACATCAACCGAAAAGGCATACCGTACCGAGCTGTCATTTCTAATTACATTTTTAATTACTTCTTTTGAACTCTTAGGAAGAAATGGGACATCCATGATAAGGCGATCTTATGCTTTTGTAAAAATCTGCTAATATATGACTGCCAGGATCCCGGCTCTCTAATAATACACCGAAAGGGCATCAAGTCCTCGTGGGTTTTTTGCGTGAAGAATAAACTTAAGAAATTACTTTTGCTAGTTCACACAGCTTTTGCTAACTTGGGCAACTCGTCCAGACGGGGAGGTGTGTGAATGTTGGGGCACGCGAGCATAATTGGTCACTAGAGAAAAAGAACATGCCCATTAAACAGCGCATTGTGTTCAGTGCAGGCCATTCAGTCCTTCGCAGTCCAAAGGCAGACCTTATTCAGAGAAGATGACAATTCTATGCCGAAGTGAAAACACAATGGGCAGGGAGCTTTCAGAAGCCTTGCATATCAAGAAGAACGGGGACCAGAGCGTGAGTGACACATCGGTGTTACTGCGTGCCAGTGAGTTTCAATTTTTGGAAGCTGCTATCTGATTGAAGCTATCTCACCAGTGGTGTTTCTGTGGTATTCTTGTGTGCATGCTCCGGGGAAGTTTTGTGTATATATATGAGACGATGCCTCCAATAAAACTACTTGCGAGTGAGCGCTTGTGTTGTCTTGTTTCTGTTGTCCTTGTTGAGTCGCGCTCTGAGGTTTACCAAATATGCACCAACTTTCCCAAGAGTGAGTTTAACCTGGCAAGTCGCTACTGTTCGATAGGTGGAGAAGAGACATGTTCGCTGTACATGTGTCATGCATCAGAAAAAGGATGTGTCGAACATATCACTATGTTTTTTTTCAGATTCGCCGTGTGGCCGAGTGTAATGGCCGCAAAACTCTGAGGCCAAAAGCTGGAGGTGTGGCTTGCCTGCGGACAATCCGACCAATAAGGCCATGCACCGGCAGTAAAGGCGTGAAGAAGACAAAGGGGAAGCGAGGCTCGAGGAAAATAATGCGCACCTTGCGGCTACGCCGTTGCAGTTTCTCACTTTGCGTCAGAGATAAGCAAGAAAGAGGGATTTTGGAGGCGTACTTCATTCATAAGGTGGGAAACCGTCGGCCGCATTATCACTAATAAAATAATGCGACCGACGGTGTTTTTTATGCCAAATAAAAGAAAGTCCGTATGAGTTGCGAAAAACCTTATCAACGAAGCCTAGATCCAGAAAGAACTATGGGGACCAAAAACTGTCTCGCAAAATACATGATGTGTTGAACGAACATCCGGTGATATTGGAAGTCATTAAGACTTCCAATTTCAGGAACAATGCCGTCACAATACAAGAAATTTATTGAACGCTACTCTTTTCTATTGAATAGATATGAAGGTACCATTGTAACTATAAGCAACCTTTTATTTTGTAACACCACGATGTTTTGTATTTGTGTTCTGTTTTTTGTATTTTACTCTGTTCTTCTGTACCCCATAATTATAAACCGCTTGGTAGAAAAATTGAAACCCCGTCCAGTTGTATCAGTGTGTGATAGCGTCTTCTTTTCCTTGTAATTTTTTCTTGTACTTTTTATTGCTTTGTCGTACCGTCTGCGGCTGAGGGTGGCGGGGCCTCCGTCAGGCAACTGGTTTGCCTTTAGCCATGTCCCCCAAGGCAACGTTTTGCAATATTTCCTTCAATAAACTTGTAAATGAATAAATAAATGAAAGAAATCGCGTTTTTAGATGGACACGCGTTGCTTCTGAAATTATATAATATGAGAAACAAATGGCCACAAAGTTTAACCGTTACTTTCACTCTGTTTTTTTTTTTCAATCCATGCTCATTTATTAGTGCCTTGGTAGTAATTCGGTAGAAATTGATCCTGACTTCATAACATTTTAAGGTGTATTTTCCATGCTTCTTAACCTTAAAGGAGTACTGACACGAAATTTTTATGTTACGTTTTTTTCGCTGCTATGCGTGCCTACCAGCCCACTAATCATAGAATGACAGATTAGACGGTCGAGCGCAGCGTAAACATTCATTTACGGCGTCGTTTATTCGTGTCAGTTTCGGTTTCGACAAAAAAACGCCGAGCGGCCGCCATGACAGCATGTATCACATGGCGTCACCATTCTTGCCGTATCGCTGCCTCTCTGGAAGCGCGCGCGAGCGAGCGCACGCGCGCGCCCAGACCGGCCGAGGTCTTCGCCGTCCCCACATACCCGGGCAGCATGACGTCAGTCCCAAAACCATGACGTGTACACACGCCCGAGCATCGCGCGCCAACCACAGCCAGCGCGTCGGCTTCGTCACGGGAGCCCCGACGTCGGCAGTTTGGGGCACGTAGCAGATGATGTCACGTCGGCCCGCTTTGGGCTTTCTCGTGCGGGCGAAGATTAAAATGGATTTTAAATATGTTTCGCTGAACTGTTGCTATTGAAACTTGCTGGGAGATATCTCCTGATAAAAAGGAAGCGTTTTACATAGTTATCTCAGCTTTAAAATTTCGTGTCAGTACTACTTTAAAACAAATTCTTTCTGTGGTCCCAACAACCTACCAAATGCTTTTTTTATGTTGTTACGCCGAATCGATTTTCGTTTCCTTTCCACTCCTATTCAATCCTATCTTTCGCTTACCGTTATTTCAAGGCAGTGTTCTCTTAAAGTGGCGCATTGCGCGAGTAATTCCCGTATATAAAAAGTAACTAACACTTTTTCGTCTAACTACAGACCAATATCACTTACAAGCACTTGTTGCAAACTTCTTGAGCACATTATTTCTAACTATATGATTAATTGTCTAGACGAGCGCGACGTACTATCACCATTCCAGCACGGGTTTCGGAAAGGTCTATCCACTGCAACCCAATTAGTTTCTTGTATACATTCTCTCTCCTCTGTCCTAGATAAATCCGGTGAAACTCACGTTATCTTCATTGACTTCGGCAAGGCATTTGATAAGTACCCCAGTCGAAATTAGTTCACAAACTTAACGTGCTTGGTTTCCAATTGTTAAATGGGTATCATCGTATCTATCTTCTCGCACCCAGTTTGTTGATATAAACGGTACCTACTCTAGCCCTCTTCCCGTTAACTCCGGAGTTCCCCAGGGTAGTGTTCTGGGACCACTACTGTTTTTAATCTACATCAATGATAGTACATCCTGTGCCAAACATGGTGTTGAAAGGGGGCTGTTCGCCCATAATTGCCTTCCGTTTCGTTCAGTCACATCCACAGGTGACCAGTATTAAAGGACGAAAATAAAAAAAGACCAAAGTATTGATGCAGTTAATACCTGGCGTCAGTGCTGGCACATCCACATAAACCCTGAGGAAGCCGTACTTATGTGCATTAATAACAAAAAACAACCACTAACTAACTCGTACAGTATTAAAGGACTTCCCAATTTACTTAAAGAAAGTTACAAATATCTTCACCTCACAATCGCCAGCAATTTCATTTGGTTCTGCCACATTGAAAAGATTTGCTCATCTGCCCGTAGAAAATTAGGGTTACTAAGGCACACCCTCGAAAGCTCCCCCCTAGAACTAAACTCCTCGAATTCAACACAATAGTCCGGCCTTGTTCAGAGTACGCGACTGAAGTCTGGGTTACGTGCACTAAAAAAGATAACCATCTTGAGAGAGTCCAAAGATTAGCTTCTTGGTTTTTTACAATCGCTTCCGTGAGTCTGACTCCCGAAGGAAGTAATAATAAATTATAAAATTCCAAATTTAGAATCACGAAGAAAACAAGCGAGACTTAAATTTCTTTTTCACCTGTCAAGGAAACACAGTATCATAGACCTTTTTCACGTTCCAACTCTGTTATCTTTGCGTCCTACTAGAGGATACCATTCTTACAAATTCACTCCTATCTTTGCATGCACTGACAACCTTTAAGTACTCTTTTTTCCCTCGCACAATAACAGACTGGAAAGAACTGCCGCACCATATATTTCAGTCTGCAAATGTACTAAAATCTCCTAAAAATTACTTTGAAGCGTGATTTTGTTACTTGTGAATATTTTGTTAACCTGTCTGTTTTTTTTTTCTTTCGACTATGTACTATGACTTGTGACCTGTACTACAATGAAATTGGTCACATCATTATCGTTGTAACACCTCCCACTCCTGCTTGGGCCTTTTTTTGTGGCGTGCAGTATTTTATAAATAAATAAATAAATAAACGCGTTGTTGGTGTGACGTTTGTATGACGTCACGAAAGTGTATTTTACCTAGGTGTTTTCACTAATAAAGTGGCGCCTTGTCTGTGTCTACGTGTTTTTTTCTGGTCCCCGTTGTTTAGCGCCTCAAATTATTCAGTATGTCCAACCAACTAGCCCTGGGAAGGCTCTTGACACTCAAGGAACCCAGCGCACTACCACTATACCCGCCGCCGGACGGAAGTGACGGTAGATAATCTTCAAGTGTACAGCGTGTAGCGCTGTGCACAAAGCGACAGACTCATTGCAACTGGTGTCCGAATTTCTATCCGTGCAAGCGAATGCGACCACGATTTGCGCTTTGCGCTTAGCACTTTGCTAACTTTGGGGACTATTGCTCAGTTTCATTGTAAGTAGAGCCTCACAACCATAGTTTTTTTCTCGTAAAGAACAGCCAACTCGTCGCCTAGTTGTGACAGGTGGCTGGGTTATCGGACCACGCATTTGTTTCCGCACAAAGTAGCGCGAACTAAGCGTATTCTTAGTGTTGGATAGATACGCTAAGTGTTCTAGGTATCGTATGTGAAAGCGGTCGTCTGTGGGAGTGTCACAACTGGGAAACCGACCATATTTTCTTGCATCGGTGAAACCAAATTCATTGTTGCTTAGCCTGAATTCTTCAAGTTAGAGTTGTTGGATGATCGAGACGGGGAAATGCACCCGCGTTTTACAGCAGTTTCAATATTCTCATAGCTTCGGTTCACAAGGCAATTACGTACAGAGTGTCAAAGATCATTTCAAAATGCTTAGCTGGAGCGAGCATTGTTAATTTGCAGTTGTAATCAGCAACTCATGCGTTTTTCTCGTCTATTAAGCATCCATATTTCCCTTACGCTTAGGGTTTGCTATTGTCAGTAATATTTGTTATGGTTGACGCGCTTGAAATCATTCATCGGCCGTTATTACCTCGCGCGAGTCGTATGCAACACTGCGTATCAACTCAACCTCACGAAGAAGCGTTTGTCCATCGCGTTTCGCCGCTCCTTGCCATTACGCGCCGCTCGATTAACCCTAGGCGCTTTTCTTATAATTAGCATCAATATTTTCTCCCGTGGCACCGGGTGAAGAACCCACTAAGTGCAATGACTTGTGTTTTGGAAATCTAAATCTGTCCACAGACATGTGCGCAAAATGGCAACGACGATGCAATTGCAGGGGTTAACGGTGTAGCAAAGGACTAAATGCATGTGTTTCGTCTTCCCGTTACTCCTTGTAGATCGGTGGATACGAACATATAGTCCGCATTTGTGCACAGGGCACACTCTCTGCCACAGATGCTGCCCTTGAAGACTAACGGTTTCCCGCGGTTGCCCGCGGCTGTATTTTAGTCCCTATTGCAGTCCTTTTTGCCTTAGAGT
Organism: Haemaphysalis longicornis; assembly: GCF_048455015.1. Classification (NCBI taxonomy): domain Eukaryota; kingdom Metazoa; phylum Arthropoda; class Arachnida; order Ixodida; family Ixodidae; genus Haemaphysalis; species Haemaphysalis longicornis. The sequence goes on from NW_027526233.1 coordinate 1,584,832, forward strand.
GTGGAGTGGGCACGCGCGAACAGAACGCGCGCCTTCCCTTTATCCCGGCTGTGGCAATTGGCAATGACCGCGCAGTTTCTTCACTTGCCACCAGATGCCGGAAACATAACCTCCGCCAAGTGCTTGTAACGTCATAAGGATGCCTCAGGACGCTCCATTTCCCCTCCTGTCTTATTCTTGCTCCATGCCCGAGGGACAGACTGACAGACCGACAGACATACCGACAGGCCAGAATTTTCGCGTTTAAGCAACCCAAGAAAGACTGTCGTCTTTAATCCTACTAGCTTGCGTTCAAACACGAGTTTGAAGCCATTTCACCAAACCTTTGAAGCCGTTTCGCCTAGGTAAATGAGACGGCTAGCACGCGAACGGGCGGAAATCGATCGGTTGTCGTTGATTATCCCACGCTCGTGTACATTGCCCAACAACACTTTTTATTGCTCGCGCAGTTCCCTCTGTGACCTCTATATAAAGGCTTCACGCGTTGACAGTTTTGCAAGCACGTTTTACGACCTGGCTCACTTTTGCTATCATGCGAGAGCTACAAGAAACCTTATAGGCCGACACTGTTACAGCAAAACCTTAAAATGCTCGCAGTCATCGTGGTGGGGCTCAAAATGTTCCCCAATAGGAGTAAAGAACTACCGGCAGCATTTTTGCAACCTATACGGTAAATCTGGTCGCATTAAGTGATTATGTAGACTTCCGGTTTCGTACGAAATGTATTTTTCTGCGTAACATATCAGGCACAGTCATCAAAACGGTTAATAGCAACAAAGACGTGGGTGTCAGCCTGCGTACAAGGTGGAAGTTTGCGACTGCAATCGCCGCTAACACTTTAGGCGACTGTCCGCACATTTTCGCGGTATGGTAAAGATGGAAATAGTCAATTTAATTGCGCGATATGTTTTCCCACACCGGGGATCCTATGAAAGTCTAGTTTTTTTCACTGCAATATCGATTAATACTCACCCAGATTTGATCATTTGCGAAATACTGCTGTCCAGCAGGCGCCGCATGGTGTGAGGATGACCGCCATTTATGGTAACAAGCTTGTTTACCATATGTGGGTATTTATTGGAAAAGCACCATGCCACGATTGCACCCCAGTCATGACCGACGATGCTCAACTTGTCCCTCCCTGCAAGGAAATAAACATTCCTAAGGACCCAAGACATGCAGAGGTCATACTGGCTTTTGTAGAAGACATTAAGGAAGATAATCACAAAAGTTTAATCAACACCCCCAGACAATCATTTTTCGAGCGACAGGCATTGCAATTACTAAACTCTCCAGACGAGGGGAGAGGTGGACCAACTGCGCTTTTATATGCCGTATGTAAATGTGGCTTTCCATGCTTCTGAAAGAGTTATACTGTTTTTTTGACGTGATACGGGCGCATTATTCCCAGAGCAGCGGCGAATTACTTCGGAAAAAGGTCCTCCAATTGGTCTGCAGCGGTCATTACACGCTTGCCGAAAGCTACCTTCGCCACTCTGAGGCTTGCACTCGCTTGCTCAGCGCAAAACCGTCATTCTTGGCTGCATAGGTATTATCACGCAGGTAATCGTTCTATATCCAAGGCAATAAAGATCACGTTACATCGCAAAATTCTTGAACAGAAAGCCCAGCAACTGGCGCTGTCTGAGCATCGTTCGCCCCTCCCACCTCCAGACGTTTTTAGTTGCTTCGTTGAGTCCTTTTCTGCTCCACTTCCCGGTGCATTCCCTGCCGCATATTCTAGCGAATATCTTTCCGGCCCAGTGCAAAATATCTTTCTCATCATAATCATGCCTTATTAGTGCTAAAAAACCTTTTCATCGCCGGCCGCTTGCGGAGCTACGTTTGTCGTTAATAGAAGAGAAGGAAATTGCCTGTTCTGGACTGTACTCTTCCTAAGCCCCGCACAAATGCAAACATTACGCACATGATGACTCGCCGAAGGATTACGGACCCGAGATTTTCGTGTCACGTTTTTTCGATGTTATGGCTGCCTGCCAGCCCACTAGTCATCGAATGGCACATTAGGCGGGTAGTCGCAGCGTAAATAATTAGTTACCGCCTTCTTTATTTATGTCAGTTTCGGTTTCAACAGCACGAACACCGAGGATGCCACCATGACACGAGGGCGCTTGTGACGTTACTGTTCTTGTCGCACCACTGCCAATCCGGACGCTCGCACGTCCACCATCTCCAAGCGCCCAGGCAGCATGACGTCAGTCCCAAAACAGTGACGTGATACACACGCCGGAGCAGCGCGCGCCAACTGCAGTCAGCGCGTTAGTCACGTCACGCGGATGTTTGAGGCCTGGAGGCGCAGATAGAGTCATGTTGGTGCGCACTGCGAAAGGGTATCCGTTCTGAGCTCTCTCATGAGCCCAATATTGAAATGGGTTTATAATAGCTTATACGGGGTGGTTACTGTTGAAGCTTGCTGGAGACATCTTCATTTACAAGGGGAGCCTTTTACATTGTCATGGCAGCTTTCAAATGTCGTGTCACTACTCCTGTAAACAAGAAATTGCATCTTGTTACTTCAATGTGTTTTAAGCACTTAACCGATAAGTTGCCTAAAGTACTTTGTACTCTTCGTATTTTTTGCCGACACTGTATTTATGGTTAATTTCGGATATTCAGTTCATTACTATTCGTAACAAAATATGTATTGTGTGAAAACAGCGTACCTACAGGGATCACGGAGCAAAGCACTGAAATGATACCCTTTGTATTATATGAGTAGAAGACAAATTCTCAGCAGTTGCGTACGTTTTGAACAGTGTGTTATTCAAGCAACGCAATGAAGATATACAAAAGAGTTATACAAAAAAGTAACAGAAACGTAAGTCCCCAAAAGATTGTGTACAATATTTGGCGGCAAAGTAGTAACGTGTACACACATGAGGCACAGATTTTAATCGCATTAAACCGGCAAACCGTATCAATAAGGATTAAGAACATACTGATACATAACATAATATATAAATATCTAAAACTCTAACGCTTCAAAATGTAGAGGCAGCAAGTTAGTTATCGTAGAATTGTTAAGATATGTATTCTGACGTTTCGGAAACACTAGCGAAAAAAAAACAATTACACAGACAAAGAAAGCACAACGCACTCACCGGAATAACGATTAAACAACGAAACAATAACAATTTGACGACTGATACATCCTACGATCAACCGACCACCACGCATGCGCAGTTTTTAGCACAAAAAAGTACTCGCAATATTCATTGAAACCACCCCAATCAGCCTTGTAGAAATGCAATCCCTCCATCACTCAAGGCACTGGACGGTACGCTAACACAATTTCCTTATTTTTGCTATCTGATATATAACGCTTCGAGTATCTCTCTCTCTCATTTCGTTCTACCTTTGCCTAGAATAGTTACATTTTCAAAACATAGCGAACAGTTGTTGACCGACGCCCAAGGAGCGTTGACTGACTCTCAAGGAGCTGGTCAGCTTGGCTGTCATTGCCTCAAGCACGGTGTTGACGAATTTGCTGCGCTTACTTCAAAGGTTATGCCCCAAATTATTATCGGTAGGAGGCTTCATAGTCGGTTCCAGAACGCAGAAGTTTTCCAGTCTGTCATTGACATATATCGTAGCGACAGAAATTCCCAAGGTGGAGGCGTTTTCTTCCTTGTCGATGCCAGCTTACAATCTAGTTCATAACAGTGTCTTTAAATACCCCAGATTTGTCTGGTAACGAATTAGTCATGACTATCGGGTCGCATGCGCTGATCCGGAAGCCGGGAGGTCTTTATCAGATCCCCTGGAAACATTGAAACATGATTGCATACTTGGATGTGATTTTACCATGGTACGTTTAGTGGTTGGACCAAGAATGCATTACCACTGACCCGTATGCGCTCTCTCCTAGTTTCCACGAGTTGATACATCCCAACTATATTTTCCAATTTGCAACCGAACCAGTGAAGAAAGGGAAAACACCGCGCTTCTCTTTAGAATATCTCTTCGCAAATAAGCCTTCACTAATCTAAAATACTGTATCCGTCTCTCGAATTAGTGATCATGACTCCGTCCTGGCCTATTTACCACCAATTCATTTCAAAACTGCGCCCAATAACCCAAGATAATCTTTCTTTTATAATAAAGGAGATTATCTCTCATCACCTAATGAACCTGTATGCTTTCTACCGGAGTTTATCGAAATGATTGCAACACTCTATGCAAAGCTTTCAAAAACAAATTATATCAATTAACAGAACAATATGTGTCTAGCAAAATATTCTACCAAAAAAAGCATGCCGACAAGCCCTTGGATCCCGGGGCATATATTCACTTATAAAAAAAGAGCGCTCTCTTTTGCAAACCGATAGAACGAAGACGGAACAGAGCCTAATGGTGCCGTAAGGCTCCTCGCCAAAGACCTAAAATCTCGGGCCAAATTGCTCAAGGCAAATATTTCTTCTCTTTGGGAACTAGGCTAAAACTTCCCGAGAAATACGTATATTTTTCAAATCCCAGGGCAACCAACATCCAGGTATGCCCATTCATGACGTTAACGTCGCAACAGTTTCTAATTGTCAAAAAACGCTAGTTGTTTCAATCACTCCTTTCAGTTTGTGTTAGGTCGAACGTATGGTCAAAACGGTCCAAGTGTCGCAGAATAAATAGATGGACGAGTCGATCTCGTCATTGTCGCCTAGAATGATGTACTTTAAGCTACTCCAGAACGTTTAAGATAACTTTTGACTGACGGCATTCCCGCTTACGCCCTTCATGCTTGTTCTGGCACCATTGGCCACTTTCTCCTTACTTCTTTTACCAAGTCCCTCGCTACCGGTGACTTGCCTGAGGATTGGAAAATCGCAAAAGCCCTGCCCATTCACAAAAGTGGCCCAAAAAGCAATCCTGGCAACTATAGGCCAATATCTGTCACAGGTGTCTGTAGTAAAATCTTAGAATATGTAATGAACAATTGGAGAAGGGAACGGTATGTGCACAACCATTGTCAATCTACACGAGGGTATGTGCTCCGGTCCTGCAACAGCCATCATCAGTGCCCTGCGTCTAGCAAGGAGGTCTCCGGCGTGACCGTTTTTTGAACCGACTGCTCCTACCCACCTCTCGCTTGGACAGTTGACTTAACTGAACACCATTGAAGGGGTACGGTGCGGTTTTAACGTCAACCACCACAAATCATGGACCTTCGAAGCCGAAAGCTCCCAATGTCCACCACCCCCGTTGACGCTGTTGATCAACCAGCACGACCGATGCCACAGATCTCTGCGCTGGTTCCATCAGTCAGCGCGACCCCCGTTCTTCAATATAATATATAGCGACATAATAAAATACCTGAAATCTGAAACATTTTATAAATTGCCAATGCGGCTTTCGGGCGCGTTTTTTCTGCACAACGCAATTAGCAGTATTTTTCCAAGGTCTTTTCTCCTCATTTGACGTGAAAGAAGAGACAGACTGCGTATGTTTATATTTAAATGGCATTTTATTCTGTTACACACGTGATGCTAATCCATGAGGAGTATTTTCTTGATCTACATTATGACGTACTTCAGTGGATTACAGGTTATTTGCATAATCACACCCAATCAGTCCTGATAAACGGCTGCCAATCAAGTGCTGTGAGAGCTAGTTCTGGTGTTCAGCAGGGGTCTGTTTTAGTGCTTCTGCTTATCCTTTCATGCATATTATTGCTATTGTGAGTAATTTCACCTGGAAAGGGCGCCTTTACGCAGAAGATTGGGTTATTTATCATGGTATAAAAAGCCCAGATGACACGGGCCATCTTCAACGTGATCTAACCATATTCAAACGTGGTGTTAAAAATCACAAATCACTTTAAATGTTGCGAAATGGCAGCACCTGTTCTTCATATGGAGCCGCCACTTTATTTTATCAAAATACACTATTGCAAGTATGTCTCTCGAAAGAGTGTCGGATAATAAATGACTTATCGTGTATCTGTCATCCAACCTAACCTTGAAACATCAGGTTGAACACGTTTCCTGCTCAGCCTCCCCGGGAGCACGCTGAATTTTAGACATAACTTCAGTGATGTACCTGTAGAAGTTAAGGAACATTTACATTTCACCAACGTACAACGTGAGATTCATTGTAGAGTACGCCTGCGCTGTTGGGGACCTACAATTTGACCATTAATGTGCACTCTTAGAACGCGCCCAGAAGCGCACCGCCTGATTTGTAAATAAAACTTATAGTTCTAACATTAGCATTACATCAATTAATGCAGAGTTGGGCTGGGAACCACGAACTAAACGTCGGTTCAATCACAAACTTGAACTACTACACCGTATCTATTTTTAAAATAAGCTGGCATTGACTAAGATTTATTGCTGCTCCCGCACTTTGTATCTAAGCGGTGGACCATGAATTGAAAATTCATTTCAGTGGCTTCCGTGCTGGTGTTTACAAGGGTTCTTTGCGCTCCATTTTATTGGGGAATGAAATAGGCTTCCTAGTAATATTCTTTATTGTACATTTGACACTCTGTTCCACACGTTTCTGTCAAGTTTGTAATTGCTATTCCCGCGATGAAATTTTTTTTCGCATTTCACTCGCTATTCTGCTGAGTTGTGCCAGACACCCCACACCCGTCCTTTTTCTCTTTTTTGCTTTTTCCTATGTGACGAAATTTATAAATTTATTCATGTATTTGTGTATATCCCCCTGCTGTTGTGCCTCGTTAAATAAATAAAATAAATAAATAAATAAATAAATAAATAAATACAACGCGTAATGAAAACTGGAAGAGGAATACAGCGGGTAACGAATGCAGCTACTTTGTTCCATGCGGGTGAGCATTTATTGAGCGGTCATATTTGTCTCGCTATAAATGCGCGTGGTACTGAGCCTCAAAACCGCAACCGAAGAAATATTACCAAGACAAAATACAAGTTTTGACCAATAAAAGAAGTTATTTGTCTCGATAACGTGACACCTATTTTATGGAGAACTTCAAATGAATACTGCACATATTAGCAAAACAAGTGCGCTGCAGTGGTGGATCCCCAGTGAATGAACGGCGATGCCTCCATGACGTCACCGAATCCCGCATGTGCTATTGGCGGCCGCCGATCTGACCTACCGCCGAGAAACGTGACTGGGCGATTGTAGTGGAGCCTCAAGTGCCGCTCGACCGTATCGCGTGTGCGCTAGCGTGTAGTTAAGATAAGTGTAACTTTTTTAGTCCCGGCCCAAATTGCATCACTCCTGCCAATAATACGTCACTCTACTGCAAGGTTTGAACAATTTCCAATATTTGTTGCTTTTTCTTGACTGAGGTGCGCCTTTGAGTATGGAAGAAAGCCGACTGAATTATTAAAAGCTTGTTCTGTGCCGACACTTATCAGCAACAATTTTCAGTTGCTTCTGAAACACTTCAATACAGTAATGCAGACGCTCATCGGACATGCGGTTTCATTCTTTTAAAAGCCACTGCACGTAATTAAGACCATTCTGCACCTTTACTAGGCTTTTGTCGAAACTGTATCTCCTTTTTGGTGCAGAAAGGAAGAGTCCAGCATATGTTTTCACAGCCAGTACTTGGTAATACGCCAACAAACTTGTGCTCAATACCTGCAACCTTGTTTTCTGCACTATAAGAGACTAAATTTGCTGTACGTTTGGCCGCGGCCATTTCCACCTGCAATTTATAGGCACTTTCGCTTCTCTCAAGCGCAAGACCTTCTTACTTCCTAATACAGCCGTTTATTAACAGAAAAAAAAAACTATTTACACAAAAAAGTGCAACTGGAACGTTCGAATGCGTAAACACCTCCGTGCGCCTAACGAAACTAATGCAAGTCTAGGATGTCTAGGTGTGACTCGTATCAAAAGTGTTTTTCGATCGTTGAGTTTACACAGTTTGTTCAGCTGTGTAACTTCACATGCTTGAATCCATATTGCTTGATTTAATTTGAAATTTGTAGCCAAACAAATACATCACCAGAATTACTTTTATTGTTGAAACACTTACCTAAGAGCCTGACTAGTCCCACCAAGTCTTCGATGATGTAAGACACCTGGTACTCTTCAACGCGTGAGGGCTTCGAGGACAGTCCGTAGCCCCTCATGTCTGGCGCGACTACCCTGGCGGAAGGAAAAAAGATTAATTTGTAACGCCACATCAGTAGCGCGACATTCGTATTAAAATGGAGTCTCCAACACGCTTTCACTCCTTACTTCGCGTCTGGGAGCGCTGCGAAAGCTTTAGGAGCGACACTAGGTGATCCAGCACGGAGCGACACTAGGTGATCCGCTCAGTCACAGCAGACAACTTTCTATTCTTACTTTGTTTTTGTGGCTTTTTTAAAGTGGCTGAAATTGAAGGAAATCCGGCCAACAGCCGCTACACCGCTGTAATAACGTAATTCCAGCGGTCGAAGAACGCCAAGACCGGGAGAGAGAGTACGGAATGGACGACTTTATTAGAAGGAGTAAGAAGGAGGGCGCCAAGAGACATTGTTGTGGGATATGGGAATAATTCTAGGGGAAGATGGTTCGAATAAACGTTTCTCACTGCACTTCGAGCGTTCAATTAAGCACATTAAGGTGGGTTACGCCCATAGGGGTGCCATACGCACGGGAAAATATTTTTGAGCGAGTTTCTAAGTTATCTGATGGGCATGGAACAGTAATTTTTGGCTGAGGAACCATGCGACTCCCTAATCGAAGTACTTGTGTTGGTTGACTGCGTTCTACAAGCATCCATTATATCCAAAAAGCAAAAAGTGTTGCAGGGTCCCGTTAAAGGCGTCGAACTAATCCCACCATACGAAACCCACTGTCCAATATAGGTTTACAAACTGATTTCGTTACATTATAATGCGCAAACTCTGCGATATCAAACATTTACGAAAACTACCCTCTTCGGCCGCCTACACAAATAACTGGCCTTAAAAGCTCAGACACGTCAAAAATGCGTGCTTAAAGTATTCATGGATGTACAATGTAGGTAACAAAATGAAACTGTCGAAGGTGTTTATCAGCTTATTGCATAGGCAATTTGCATAATAGGAGACATTTTTATTGTATCTTTTATATACACGAGAACTATAGCCTCGAATCCACTAATGCAATGATTAAAAATGTGTTATTATGATCCCGGTAGCGAGGTTTCCCAAGTGAAAGTTGTGTTGCGGTTATATGCACATAAGTGCTCAAGCGTGAAGAACACCTAATATTTTCGCCGAAGTTTTAAGCTTTGAAGTTCTACTTCTAATCAAGGCTCATAGACATATGTTCATCCGCATCAGCGATTTTCAGGTTTAAAAAGCAAACACACTCCCCTCAAAAGCCGCAACGCCCTCATTTTTGAAGGCTACAGTACGTCGCTGAACTGTAGATTCTATTTTCATGGAATCACGTGCTATGCCCAAACAAGCTTCGGCATTTATCAAGCCTATACACCGTTATTTTGTTAGTATTGCATCACAAACGCACTTGCGGTATTTTTAAAAAAGGTTACGATAACCCATTCCGTACATGTTTCAACACAACGATGCCCAACCGTACCAGAAATTTCTCTTCAGCTCCGGTATCTGTTTGTGCCATGAGTACCAGCAGTCGGGGAAGCCATGGAGAAGAATAACCAAAGGGCTGTCCTGACTTCCGGCTGAAACGTAGTGCACTTTTGTGCTTCCCTGTAAGTATAAATCATTGATTATGAATTTATGAGGTTTAACGCGCCCAGGCTTCAGAGGTGATAAGACGCGCCGTGATACAGGGCTCCGAATTAATTGTGACCACTTGGGGATCTTGAACGCGCGCCGAAATATCCAACGCGCGGGCGTCTTTGCCTTTCGCCTCCATCACAAAAGCGGCCACCGAGGCCGGGAATCGAACCCGCGTCCTCGTGCTCAGAAGCACAACGCCTTAGCCACTGAGCTACCGCAGCAGGTCGGTAAGATTTAATACAAGTTCTGAAGGTTTGTCGTCACCACCTCTTCTTCTATGGGGAGCATCAAAAAATTAGAACACCAAAAATACCAATGGTTATTTTAAGGCAGGGGGAGCCTTAGAAATTTTTTTTTTCGTTTCGCTTTGAAAGTACAAAACAATGGCTATAATTTCGCTAAAATACCCGGTACAGTTAGGGAGCCTTAGAAATTTTTTTTTCGCTTCGGCAGTACAAAACCATGGCTATAATTCCACTAAAATACCCGGCACAGTTTGTTTGTGTTAGCAATAATAATGTACAGGAACCTCAAGCGCCATATATTCGCCGATGGGACCGTGACAGTATAATTCCGCTTCGACTTAAAGTGCGGCTGGCGTAAGCAATAACATGCTCACCGTCACTGTGGCGCTGAACAAGCAAGAGATGTTGCAAAATGGCGTGATTCGAGAGTCTTCAATCCCCTGGGGAGCACCGGTTGAAAAGAAAGACGGGTCACGGCGCTACTCCGTTGACTACGGGCGCCTCAACTAATTTACTAAAAAAGACGTCTACCCACTTTCCCGCAGAGATAATCCAATAGGTTGTCTTCATTGGGCTTCGTACTTCTCTTCAGTGGGCTTGCGATCAGGCTACTGGAAAAATTCCGTGAACGCCGATCATAAAGAAAAAACAGCGTTTGTCACACCTGATGGAGTTTTCGAATTTAATGTTAGGCCGTTTGAACTCTGTAACGCTCCTGCAACGTTTGATCGTTTCATGGATATTGTACTTCAGGGCCTGAAGTGGGAAGTGTGCATGTGCTAACTTGAAGATATCGTCATTTCTGGAAGGACATTTCTTGAGCACAACACGCGCTTAGCCACTGTTTTGGACTGTTTAGAAATGGCTGGGCTCATCTTGAACTCAAAGAAACGTCGATTAGCATAGCGGCAAACCCTGGTCTTAGACCTTGTTGTCGACAAACAAGGCGTCCGACCAGATCTGCAGAATAAACGAGCCGTTAGCTGCTTTAAAGAACCCACGTCTGAAAAGGAACTTCGCAGTTTCGCGGGACTTTGCTAATCTTTTGATAGTTCTATCCCTGGATTTGTTGACATAGCGCATTCTCTGACGTGTATTCTGCGCGAAAACGTTCCATTCGAACGGAGTACAGACTGTTCCGTCGCTTTTCGTCATTTGAATTATCTTTTGACGTCCAGCCGGATTCTTCGCCATTTTGCCCCCGAGGCGCCAACTGAAGTGCGCACCGATGCCAGTGGGGTTGGAGTGGGGGGGGGTGCTTGTTCAGCGAAAGTGACGGTGGGCACGCTATTGCTTACGCCAGCTGCACTCCCAGCAATTCGGAGCGGAATTATACTGTCACCGACTCATCGGCGAATATATCGCGCTTAAGGTTCGCGTAACAATCTGAACATCAGTGTACAAGTTAACGCTATATTTTATACCATTTCGGCTGGGGGGAGACCGCAGTTCTACAAAAACCTGTAATTTCCAATTTGCTGTTACCACTTTACGCGCACCAGCATTCCATTCACTGTTCAATTCTCGTAGGAGCTTCATACATAAATCTTTTTTGGGGAGGCGCCATCATACAAAGAAATTTAAGAAATAGCTACAGCGCGAATATAAACAAGGACACAAAAAGACCAGGGTACGAGCGCTGACTTCCAATTGAATTTAAGAAGAGGAATCTTGCACCTTTTATCCGCACACTTCACTTTAACACCATCAAAAAATTAACACAAAACAACAACAACCACAAAAATAAAAACGGATGTATAATCTGTGATAGCACACCACCACATCAATAGGCGTTCACGCACTTGGCACAATCTACACAGATACACAGGCACCAAGTTTAGTCATACCCGACGCACATCACGCGTTGGATAGTAAATCTATCTCGTTTTGAGACAAGGTGATTGACGCCCATATCGCACATCTACTGCCCGGCCTTTGAATTTCGTGTGACTCAATTATTTCTCGCGTAGCTTGGTTTCCGCCTCTTCCTATCACATCGCACAAGTCAAACTGAGGTTTTCACCCCAAAGATTTGCAATGCAAGGCTAAGATTCCCTTTTTCGACGTTGCTGTCGTGCTCCCTCAATCGGTCATTAAGGCATCGGCCAGTTGGACCGGCACACACACACCCACATTTCTTCAGGGGAATGAGATAAAGCACACGCTCCCAACATGGGATGTGCTGAACACGATGCTTCACTTAGCACATAAGGTTCTTCACACCAGTCTTCATAGTGTCTTTGGCAAATTTCACAGGCTTGTGGGGAGCACTAAGCACTACCTTCATGTTTACACGGTTAGAGCTATTTCTCGCGCTGTAGCTATTTTTTCGAAATTAATTACCAACTCCCCCTACAGCTACACCTTGTCATACAGGGAGCTTTTATATTTTTGTTGCATTAAATCTGAGAATGTAAAACTCTGTATTCAGTCTGAAGCTATCACCCAATACTCTATAAAATAAAACACCAGGAACTGAATGCAAGGAGTGGCATCCCTGTAATAAAGAACAGCGATAACAAAGCTAAATACAAGGAGAACACATACGCGTCACAACGCTGCGTCTGTGCAGTTTTGCTGTTCTCTGTGCTTTTGTTCTCTTAGGGTGTAGGGTGTGCCAGCTCGCCGCAGCTTTCGTTTTGTGCAGTAACATATTTCGTGGTGAAATATATCAAAAGCTAATTGTCTGTTTCATTTGCTATGCAGTTAAGAAAACTGGGCCGTCTACCGTTCGTTTACGCTTCTCTATATTCGTTATGTTTCTTCAAAACGCTTTAGGTGCCACTTTAGCGTCCACCTGTGTCGTTATATATACAAATGACTCCCCTCCGCTTCATATAAATACCCCGAGCCTTTGGTTTAAAATTGGTTTCCCTTATTATGCTGTCTTTTCATAGTCATTTTTTGAATCGGCCTTTAAGAAACTTTTTTTTATCTTCAGCCAGCTATTTTTGTAGCAGCTCATCACGAAATGGAAAACAAATAAATTCAGTGCAGGTTTTGAAATCTGGTAGTCGAACAAGCAAACCTGTCCTTTTTCTTGTTCCCGGAAGCACATAATTCATGGGTTTTTTTACGAGTCGGCTCACTAAAGTGCGCTACAACCGACGCCGATGAGGAGACCTATGTTTCGCATACACTAGCTGGTGATCTTCAACAGCTGCCGAAATGTCAATGTGCTGGTGTTTTCATTTTCGAGTTCTGAGTTTTCATTTACTTCCAACGGCCCCCCGCCGATGAGGGAAAACTGTGTCAGTTGACAGTATTGTAGGCTGCAAAAGCAGTACTTTTGCCGGTCACCGCAGGCACCAAGCCTACGAATATCGAATGTCAAAAACAAATGGCTTCCATGTGTTTCTTGCGCATACGAAAGAGGAGAAGCGTTCGGCGCGAAAAGTACATCCGCAATCATTTCCAAAAGGGAAGTCACACCCTGCATCATTTGGTGGCCATATTTACATTTCATTTGAATTTGCGGTTCAGCAAGCCTAGTAGAAAAAACTACACCATCTTCCCGTGGGGGAACCCTGAGTAGTTTGCGAAGCAGCCATGGGGTCGACTGAAGTTCCAATTAGTTTTCAGTTCGTCGTTTCCGTTGACGTTCAGCTTCACGTACCTTCGTTGTATCAGTAGCTTCTTGACGTAATTTGAATAAGTGAAGGACATAAGGCGCGTTCGTAGCACATGCTCCCCTCTCGGTTTGTAGCGCAGTGGGAAGAGCGCCACGTACCTCCCGTTGCGGCCAGAGAGTCGTGGGATCGAAACCGGGCGCCGCCTATTTCTTTTTATAGTGGACTGTGCTGACGTCAGCCAAAACGCTGACGGGGCTGAAGACACGCGCATGCGCAGTAGAGTGCGGACAATGACAACGAGGGAGGGAGGGACACAGCCCCGAGCATGAGATGCTTCGCATCCAAAAAGCGGCCGTATCATTCAAACTACGGACCAGACTGCACCCAGCATTGGCGCCCCCTGCAAGAGTTGCTAGCATGCAAAGAAGGCCTTAGGTACGTTTCTGAGCTTGCTCCATGGAAGGCCCTCCCGAATTGTCATTCGACTTTAGAGTTGGGAAATCGCAGTGTGCACGTGATGTCGGCTCCGAAGGAACACGGTGATGATGTTTGATTACGCAGGTGACTCTAACAGAACTAGTCGGTCAAAACTACTGCCCTGCTGTTTTCGGCAAGAGGGCCCGCAGCCGCAGATCTTTGACTGCACGCTGTTGTGAGTGTGAGATGGGCGTACCTTGAGCGTGGCCGTCGCGTGCACCCCGAGTTCTGGATCCCTGAGGCACTCGGGTTCCTCCGTCCACTGTCGTACCTCGAAAACACCGAAGCCGTTCACGCAGACGGCGGCCGCAACGCGCAGGCACATCCGCAGAAGCTCGCAGAGTCCGATCATAAGAAACAGCACGCGGCTCGAGGCCGGACGGAAGGCACAGAAGGCGGTGGACGCCACACAGCACGCTTTGAAGAGGCCCCACAACATACTTTCTTCGCCACTGCAAGATAAAAAAAAAAAGTTCGCCGACGTGCCATTGTATATGGCGTCTGGTTTCTTGCTGTCAACGGCTCAATCGCCAGTCCGAAAGAGCTCGAAAAATACAAGTTCTGCACAATGGAAGTCTTATTTGGACAGAAATCCATGAAGCGTATCGCTGTCACAATATGCCGCAGGTGGGCCTCACCGCAAATCCTGTGAACCTGTTTTGTATCTCAACATTGGACCCTATACTAGCCTCCGGCTATGGGTCCAAGCAGTCTTTTGAACTATCATGTTGGAATTGAAAATAAAGTGAAATGAAATGAAATGAAATGAAACCACTAATTAGCGTGAGTATAGGTGGGAATTTGGCGTGTGATGACGGCCAGCGTTTTAATAACGACAGCATTCTGATGACGGCCAGCGTTCAAAAAATGAAACCTCGCCTGCGAGAAGACCGTTGCAAGGCGTGCATGTGTCCCTGCGCAGAATCTTCTTTCGGCTCTCGTCCCTTGCTCGGCCTCCCCATTCGCAGATTGCACAGATTTGGTCACGCGAACTAGAGCGCTGTGGGGGAGCGCACCTTCGGGGATTTCTTAGAGCCTAGAGCGGTATTACGAAAAGTTCGCGCTGAGATTCACAGCGGGTAAGGGAGGTTTTATAGCACACAACACACGCAAGAAAAGAAATTGTTGTCATTTACTTAACCTTCCTACGTGATCGGCACCTTTAAATTCGCCATGAAGGCATGCGAACAAGTCCTCACAGTGAGGTTGAGCACTCAAGGTTGTTTAGGTCATTGCGGCAACATCAACGACAGGAATAACGTAATCAAACGGCACTATAAATTGTATGTCACTGTTGTTGATATCTCGGCTCAATTGGAAGCCTCACTGTGTCGAGACTCGAGTGCCCCGACTAAGTTTCCCACTTCTTCTCGCCACTGGTGCTTGAAACAGGCGAAATCGTCACAGGTGATCGCTAAGGCAGCCGGAAAGGGCTGGGTGGAAAACATTTTCTGTCTAAGAAAATTTTGGCTAATTTGACGCAATGTAACTCGCAAAAACACTATTATCACGCCGAAATTACGCCGAAATCACGCAAAGGTCTAACTTACCTTGGCGGGCCCTCATAATACCGTTCGGGCAGGTATTATCAGGGCTATATGTATTTTTTTTGCTAATTGCTGCATTAAAAACGACCTTTTAGGCCGCAGTGACGATAAACAACTGGCCTAAATTGTTTCCGGGGCTCTTTCTCCAAGGGTGGCACGCACAATTTTGCTCGGCGCACTTCAGAAGTAATTATTTTGTTATGTTCCCACTTTACAGACGAACTTGGCGGTGTGTTGCACTCGGAGCCAGGATTATACTGAACTCAGAAGGAGATCACGACCTAGTAAAATTAAATGCGACTTCTTGTGCGAGCTGGTGATCTATTTGTGAAAAAAATTGCCCGTATATCTGCTCGTTTCGTCGCAAATGTCGACAAAAGACGATAGTCTTGGCCACATTTGCCAAGTAAATGCCTTCCTTCGCTTTCCCGCTCACCTCTCATGCTGTTCCTCTTCCGTCGCGCTCCTCTCAAGGTAAACTCGCTAAAGTTTTGCTCGAGTCGATTTAATTTTACCGCTTTCCACTCTTTCAGGCCGGGTGCCTCGATGCCGTAAGGCGGAGAGGCGCGTGAGAGGCGCCCTATACTTCAATGCTTATAGTAACGCGTTTCCCTAGTCCACCTGCGTTCCAAGCAAAACGTGGAGCCTATCTAGTGGAACCTTTCGTAACTGTTGCCGCTTGATGTCTTAAAATGCCGCCAGGAGCTATAGTGGCGCGGGCGGCAGCAGGCGGCGGCGGAGTGTTTTTTTTTTTTTTTTTTTTCTGCAGTGGATGTAGTATTTCATTTCGCAAAAATCAAGCATCTGTGATTTTTTATAAAAGAACGTTGCAAATATTCCTGGTGTATTATTTTGTTGTCTTATAATTGCGTAATGTGTTGTTGTTGTTCAACAATGTTGACAAGTATGAACATTACACCGGACTTAGACGGGCAGATTTAGCTGTGACTATATTTAGCAGGCCTTGTGTTACTTTGGCCGGGTGGCTGAATTGGGTCACAGACAAAGAGACATACAGACAGACCAAAATTTCTGGGTTTAAGTAGCCCAAGAAAGACTATCGTCTATAAAAGCGCTCGGAGGGATGAAGGGCAAAGCATTAGACGTAACACGGGTATAGGGCATTTGGCCGTCCATTGCAAAGATGGTGCGTGTCCGCCGAAATGTAGGACACAATTTGATAAGACTAGCTCGGCAGGTCGACATAAAGTACCGGTAACTATAGAAGTCGTCGAGACCCAGCACATAGTTTCATTGAATGACAAGTGCGTTAGCACTGCATCCGTACCATTGACAGAAAAAAAGCTACAATTTTTACCACGGCCGCATGCTTTGTCTCACACGTGCGTCCCTGTACAGCGACCGTTTCAAATGTCACCCTTCTTCACCCAGTGCCTTTATATTTCATATTTCATGTTGTTTGCTCCTTTGCCTCGACCCTCTTCCGTTTGCTGTGTTCCTGTAGAAAATCGGGCAAATCGCCGGGGAAATAAATGAGCTGCTAGCAGTGCAACGTTCAGTCTACTTGCTTCGCCCTTCGTCCCTCCCAGCGCTTTTTTCGCTAACAACGGAAACTTTGGAATGAAAAAACACCCCGTATCTGCGCGCTTCCCGGCACATGTGGTCGATACACGACTGCCTTGTGCCGCTCCTGCCAGGTAACTGCCTCTCCCGTCTACAAGGCCTACCTCTCACATTTCACCCTTCCTATCTCGGTCCTCTCGTGAAAAACGCCGTGGAGCCTGGCTTTATTCAACCCAATTTTTCAGGGTCCCCACTGCTGGCGCGCTATTCGTTGGGACTAGTGGTTACTCTGTCGTTTTCGCCCCAGTTATAAGCCCAAGGCTGCACCGCGAGCCCTATTTGTATTCTGTAGCTAAACTTTTGTTGCTAGGGATTATGCAGCCAGTCTGTGCTCTGAAGTAGCTGGGGATGTACGAATCAAGATGAGGAAGATGAGAAACGCAGCCTGGACGACTATCGGGATCTTTGGTCTGCCAACTCTCGGCTTCTGTGGTTTACGCAATTACACGAGCCTTTATGTCTGCTTCCTCTTAATATCTTGCTGTAGGTGCGGGTTCCCACGTACTTCTGCGCATAGACAGGCTGATAACCCCTCGGAACAATATTGTTTTGAACGCGTTTTTCTTTGCTTAGCAAAAATTACGCACACGTTTATTTTTAATCGAGAATACTGCATTGTTTGAGTTGTTCACTTATTCTGCCGCAAATACAGATATCCCTCCTAATTCGAACCCGAATACCTCGAAGTATCAGTTAAGTCGAAGCTTTTTCTCGCCGTGTATATACTTAACATAGGCGCCATGTATTTCCCCCCCTTTAACTCTAAACGTTTTTTTCAGGGGGTCATGGATATCTCAAATTGTTGACAGAGAAGACACAAGGTGAAGTCCGCTACGGGCAGCTGATAAGGTCTCCGTTAGAACGCTTAGCTACCAGTTCGCGCGAACGTGGTCATGAAAGGCAAATTTACCGCGAGTAGGCCCTGTACGAGGCCGATGTCTCTGTACATCGCCGCCTACATCGTTGAGATAGCTGTGGCAATGCAGCTGATCATGCGGAACACGAGGAGCCTCGAGAGGTTCCCATGACGGCAGAAACAAGAAACGTACTACGCCTGCTTCGCAGCAAGGCAGAAGACAGCGGTGGCAACCAGCAAACGATGCGATGTGTTGAGCAGCTCGAAAACGCCCGTCCGGGACTAGATGCGAGCGCAAAACAAACGAGCATCCCGAAGTTCTTTCTCCTGCAATAATACGAAATGGATTTTCCTACGGATTGATTTGTTTTTTTACAAAAGTTCCTCGGTGCAATGGAGCCTTTGTTACTAGCATTAGCTCTTATTTCAGTGACCTGGCCACAATTGTTCTGAATTTCCCTAATATCGAGATTTTCAGTAAATGTTACGACTTGGAGTTAACGAGGGATTATTGTATGTCTAGTATTTCGAGAAGTTGCACCTCGTCCCGACAAAGCGTTATCTGTCTTCATCTTTTTTGTGACGCATTTTGTGGCAGGGCCCTCGAGCACACACAGGGGGTTTTATACAAACGAGCAGGATATGGAGGCTGTGGTTTTAAGTCACAGCGATAAAGTTTAACTGGCTCTGGTAGACCTGGACTTAAGGGCTGAAGACCCTAGATCCTCCGTCTTGAACTACGCAAGACTTAAAGTGCACAATACCAGGTACCTGAATGAGAAGTCGCCACCGGGACTACTGGATCCTTGTCGACCGGTCCCATCAATTTTCTGGGCCACACAAAGTTTTTTCTCTCTCGGTTTTCACGAAATGGCTACTGATTCACCAGGACGGTTCATGGGTTGCCGATTCTGCGATTTACGTTCCGCGACTCAACTGCGCTTCTTGCGCTTAACATAATTTGTAAGGTTTTCTTCCCCACTTTTATGTCTGACTCAATGACTCGTTTCCTACATTTTAACGTTTACTTTCACCATCTCCACTTCGCCTGCTATTTTTCCTGGGCCAACTTATCTTGCTCTCTTAACACAGGCACCACTCGTTTGTTGCATACTGTTTTTAAACACCGGGGTACCCTAGTGTTATGCTTCCGACGCGCCCAATCTCGCGCCAAATCATTGCCTGATTCCTTTCTGACTGTTTAGATCAGCGAACACTACTGGAACAAGATTATTACACTTCTCCAACATTTCAGAATTCCATTACGTAACTGGAGAGGACGCCTGTCTTCCTAATTGCTGAAATGCATTTTCATGTCTTCTCATTTATTTTGAATGCTGCGTTCATAGCATCCTCAAGGGTTTTCTGCATGCTACATTTTTGTGTTGTTTACTTGACAGCCGAGATTTTTTCTCCAGTGGTGCTACAACTGGTGGCAAGAGGCGTAAACTTGCCATAGTGTCACCGAGTCGACCTTTCCTCAAAAAAGCACCGTGCGGTTATTTACGTTATTTCACACAGTGCGAGCCAAGCTAATGTGGCTAAAATGCCACCTCTCAATATAGCAATCAGTATTTTAATCCTTTGGAAGAACAGCGAGGAAAACAATGCAACGGTTATGTAAGGCACCCGTACTGCATCCAAAAGTTTTTCCTTTGACATTTGTATTCATATCTGGCGTTCGCGTAAGTTGTCTGCCGCTTTGTTTCTGATATCTTGCTCGTCGCCAAGGGACACTACTGCGTATGAATGCGATACCGTATTGAAACGTAGCCGTAACCGTAGGAGGCTGAAACCGCAGAGGTGCGCATCATTCAGGCTAGGCGAGCGCCTTGCGGGGGAGAGAGAGAGCAAAACTTTTATTAAGCATTTATATGCACGGGGATGGCTTCTTACTCGATAAGTCCAAGCGCCGTCTTTGCACGTTCCGCCCTCTCCGTCAGCATGACCTGGCCGGCGAGGTGTGCAGTGGACAGCGCTGTCTCCCACTGCTCGAGGTTGGGGCTAGGGAAAGGGGGTGGCAAGTCCGGGTTTTGGCTACACCCCCAGACTACGTTGTATAGGGAGCCTGAATTTCCATAGAAAGTCAACAAGGTGCCTGCTAACTGGGGAATTACATATGGAGCCGGACTGGGTGAGGGAACGTGTTAAAGTAAGCGAAGTGTCGAGCCTTGTTTTTTACCTCATTGCGCGCGTGTGAAGAAGGGGGGGGGGGGGGGGGGTTGACTCTCCGTTCATGCCGGTAATGCTAGGAAATGTTACGGTAAGCCACAACACGGAAGTCACTAAGGGTCAAGTTTTCCTTCCAGGGCCTGGTGGGCGAGTGCGCAGGCAGTCGCGTGGGCGAATTCGAAACCCGCGATGGAGGAGTGTGCTGGCGCCCAGACTATTGTGACGTGCAGTTTCGGGTGGGAATGTGCTCAAGATGCGGCATGCTGCCGGAGTCACCGATTCCAAAGAAAATCTCCTGAAGGCGTGCTGTGACTCAGAAATTATCGTCATTGCCTTGGTCTGGGTTATGGAAAGCGCTATGGCCACTTCTGCTTTTGGACGGGTAGTTTTTGGGATGGTTGCACTGGTGAGGCATTTGTCTCTCGATGTTACTACTGCCACCATTGCTCCCTTATGCTTACTGCTTGCTGCGTCGGTTTAAACTGTGAGGGCTCGTGTTCACCGAAAAGACTTCGGCAGGTGGTTGGCTTCAACAAACTGCCCATGGTGCCATACTGGTGCGGTGTCATCCGGCAGCCCCACCAATCCCGGGAACCGGCGCTAAAAGAGACTATCGGTGGTTCTAATCTTGTATAGGGCCGTGTATGTGTGTGCGCGTGTGTGCATTGAGCTTCTAAGGATCGGTGACGGGACCCTTCCGAAAAACGGTTGAGTGCGCCACACGGGGACGGCGTCACCTGGCCAGAGATGAGTCACAATGCAAAGGGAACCTTAGTACCGTCTTGGAGACGCCGCTCAAACACCCCGATAAGAACACCTCCTTTTGTGACAACCTAAGTGGCTCATTACGAACCCGCCGGACACGAGAGGACAGCGGCCATTGACGGAGTGGGAGGAGGAGTGGAAGAACGAAGAATGGTATTAAAAGAGGAGGCCGACCAGAGGGCGAGAGGGAGTCAGATCCAGGCGGTCAAATCGATGGGCAGTCAGATCCTGAGAGATCGAGGGACAGTGATCCGGGGGCGGACGAGACGAGTCGCGAGATGCGTTAGGCCGAAGGCCGAAGGCTTCGGGCCCCGGAGTCTAGCCATCACTCGGGTGCGACGTCTGACGGGAGAGCGACCTGGAGGCTAGGGAGCGGACGAGACGAGACGCAAGAAGCGGTAGGCCGAAGGCAGGGGAGCTTAGGACTCCGGAGTCTAGCCATCGCTCGAGTGCTACGTCTGACCGTCCATCTCCACACTTAAGCCACTGACGTCCAGCCATCGTACGAGACCGAGTCAGCAGCCTCATCGCGGCGGGCCCTTCATTCGACGCCGAGCCGGAGAAGCCTCATCACTGCGCACGCCACCTCTTCGTTCGAGCCCGCGCAGCAGCAGCGCCATCGCGGCGGACCCTGCGTTCAAGCCCGCGCCACCGCGTCGTGACCGCGGCGAACGTCAGACCCTTCCTCCAAACCCGTTCCGCATCACGCCGGGGCAGCCCAGCGACGCCGGGCCGTATGCGAGATGGAGTCAGTTGATCCTATTAAATATTATGTAAAACCTTCCATGTGTCTGTGCCTCCATCTCCTCATGTCCAGTGTGGACCCAGGGTGATGTTAAGAATCCCCACCATCGCAAAACCGTCCCGTCGTCTTTACCGTAATTTTCTCTAAAGCTTCGACCCTGGCCGGTCTCTTGCCCGCATGACGTTCCGGATGCGTATTGCGGGGGTTTGCCCTAAATGTATGCGCTGTCTCATATCTGGCCCAAGAGCTCGGGGTTGCCCTTGAGGCGTCCACTGCCCTTGAGGCGTCCACTGAAGTTTCGTCAAGAGCTTTCGGACTGCAAGTGTGAGTTCGAGTCCTAATTTTTAACTGGAAAGGTGTCCTTCGATTAAGCCGCGGTGTTGTGAAGGCCTAACTTGAGTAGTCGAAGCGCTCATGGGGATTCGCAGTGCTTGTTTGTAGGCTTTCTGTATAATGACGTCGAGCTTCCCCTCTGCGGTTTTGGTCTGAGGGCCACGTAGATAATGCGCGACAGAACAAAGGCCTGGACCAATCTCGCGGTGTCCTCCTCTTCAATCTATCTTTGTCTGTTCGTCGCCCTCTTGTTCCTTGTGACCGCCTGGATATCAAGTCCAAGTATTCGTATCGCCTTTGTAGGACTGATGGGATGGCCTTCCAGTGTGACTTTGATGTCGCCTCTCTCTTTCTTTGTGCTTCATCTGCGTACGACCAGAAGTTCCGATTTTTGCTGAGCGGATGTTAGTCCGCACTCTTTGGCATAATGAGTGACGGTATCAGTTGCCTGTTGGAGTGTACCTTGGAGGCCGGCGATCGAATCTGCATCCGTGCAGATAGTAATATTGTTGGCGTAAAGGCCATGCTTTATGTTCGTGTCGTATCGGTAGCTCTGTCAGCGCTATGTTGAAATGCATGGCGGATAGAACAAACCCCTGAGAGAGAACAAACTTTTATTTTCCGCAGGACCTAAGTCCAGGTCCTAATTTGAAAGTTCATTGCACCGGATCCACGTAGTTCTCCAGAACGCCCGTGCGAATCCGGTGCACGTGCTTGTAGAGAGCTTCCTTGGCAGCCTGGATGTTACTGTCGGCGGGGGAGACAGCCAGAGCTCCCAGGAAGTGATGGAGGCGAGGGATTTGGCAAGAGATGGTGGGGTGCAGCCCCAATATGAATGAGGGATGGATGGGTAGGAAGAACAGGTTGGACAGGAAGGATGGCCAGGGCGCCGATAGATGCGTTCCTCCATAGACCACGTGGTGGACCTGGTAACGTTTGCACAGCAAGAAGTCGCAAACGCCTGTCCGCAGCCCTCTTCCTTGACATTAAGGGTGCCTACGACAATGTCATTCATCAGGCTGTTCTAGATGCCTTGGAGTACTTCGGACTTGGTGGGCGAATTTACCAATGGCTAGAAATCTTCTTGTCCGGAAGATCTTGTTATGTTATGACAGAGGACGGCCCAACATCGCAGCACCTAATTTAACGTGGTGTTCATCAAGGTGGGGTGCTAAGCCCAAAGCTTTTCAATCTAGCGATCATCGGGCTTGTGCCCGCTCTCTCTCCAAAAATGTCTGCGTCTCCATTTATGCCGATGACATTTGCCTCTGGGGTTCGGGTATCAACCGACCACAGCTACGGGCACGACTTCAAAAGGTGGCCAATGTCACGGCATCTTACCTACACAGGCAAGGACTGTGTATCTCGGGTGACAAGTGCGCGCTTGTGGCATTGACCCGCAAGCCCATGTCCCGATATTGCATCAAGATCAATGGGAGGTTGGTTCCCTACTCCAGGCAACATAAATTCATCGGCATTGACATCGACAGAGACATTTCATGGAGCGCACATGTGACTGTCCTTAAGAAGAAACTCGCCGCCATTGCCCACATATTCGGATTTCTTGATGGAAAGACTTGGGGAGCATTGGTAAGGGGAATGATGCAGCTGTACTCCGCACTTTTTTAGGAGTCTTGCGTTACCGCTTGCCCGCAATTTCCAATACCTGCTCCACTAACCTTCGGGTAATACAGAGTATCCAATAACAGGCTCAGCGTACGTGTCTTGGTTTGCCGCGTTGTGCATCAACAGTGGCCACCATTTGCATCGCTCAGGAATACCCAATAGCAACGTATGTGGCCACTGAAACGCTACATCTGTGCATCAGGCTTCTCACGAGGCTGCCATCTCACCATCTGGCGCAGCTCCCTCAGAATCGACAACGATATACGTTTTCAGCAATT
Organism: Haemaphysalis longicornis; assembly: GCF_048455015.1. Lineage (NCBI taxonomy): Eukaryota > Metazoa > Arthropoda > Arachnida > Ixodida > Ixodidae > Haemaphysalis > Haemaphysalis longicornis. The sequence continues at coordinate 1,608,721 of NW_027526233.1, forward strand.
GTCACAATGCACAGGCACGGCCGCTGGATGCAAGGCGCACTGACGAGCGTGCGCTGTCATCCAGCGGCCGTGGCACAGGACTGAAATCCCGTCGAGGTACGTTCCTGCGGTTACATCGTCGTTCCCGTTGTGATGTCTGGCGCAGCCTGAGATCCATCTCAGCGTTCCGGGAATCGGCAAAAATTCTGCCTTGCCATACTTGGCCCTTGAACAACTTGCAATGCTGTTACTGCATGAGCGGTACAACGACCGGGAACATGTATACACGAATGGCTCAGTAACGTGATGCAGTTCGGCAGGTGCGTTGGTTGTTCCAGCAGATTTTGCCACAACTCGATTCCGTGTGGCCCATATTACGACCTCGACAGCCACAGAACTCGCAGCCATTCGTGAGGCTCTTCATCACGTTATCGAAGCTACTCCTCAAAACTGGGCTATCTTCTCGGACTCTAAGGCTGCATTACAAAGCTTACGCGCAGCCCTGCGCTACGGCCCCCTCCACCAATTGGTGACAAAGATTAGAGAAAAATACCATCGAGCCATCACAAACGGCCATGGCATTGTATTCCAGTGGCTTCCAGGTCACTGCGGGATCATCGGCAACGTCTTGGCGGGTGCAGCTGCTCGTACAGGCCACGACAGCGAACGCACCATCCTGCTTCCGCTTTCAAGGACTGATGCCACGAGGTCGCTTCGCTCCTTTTCTCGCAGAACCACCTTGAAGCAATGGAACACACCGGACTTTTCGAATGACCATCTCTATGTTCAAGATCCACTTCTTCAGCGCCGTCTTCCGTATGGGTTGTCTCGACGCCAGTCGACTTTACTTTGTAGACTGTGGTTGGGAGTGGCTTTCACGAGAGCCCACTTCCTCATCGGGATGGCCACCATCACCCAATGTGACGCCTGTGGGGCGGAAGAGGCTATAGACCATGTGCTGTGTCGCTGCCCCGAATACTCTTCGGAGAGGAGCGTGCTTTCCACCACGCTCAGAAGATTGGACAATCTACAGACTATCCCAGGTCATCGGTCTCTACCATTGAGTTCACAGAAGGCGGCGAAAGCCCTTCTACGTTTTCTGAGCGAAACGAATTCGCAGGGAAAACTGTAGTGCCCAGAACGGGACTATCGAGTGCGCCTTCCCACTCCTATTCCCTCCTCTTCTCCCGCCCTCTCTTTAGTCCCCTGAACCCCATTCCCCCAGTGCAGGGTACCAAACCGAGATCTACACCTGGTTAACCTCCCGGCTTTTTCGTCCTCTCTCTCTCTCTCTCTCTCTCTCTCTCTCTCTCTCTCTATCTATCTATCTATCTATTCATCTATATATATATATATATATATATATATATATATATATATATATATATATATATATATATAGATATATATATCTCTATCTCTCTCTCTCTCTCTCTCTCTCTATCTATCTATCTATCTATCTATCAATCTATATATATATATATATATATATATATATATATATATATATATATATATATATATATATATATATATCTCTATCTCTCTCTTGTGACGATGCACCATCCCGCGGCTCGTCACTTACATCACTCTCCCTCTCTTCTTGAGGGGAGGAAGGAACAGCCCTGGTTTCCGGAGTAATCATAACGTGTCATTCACCCATGACAACGAGGAGGCGTCATACACGAGCCGCACGCAAGGATAATTCCCTCACTGCTCCCGTTTCGGCAACGTAAATGCTCCCGCGTGGATCTCTGTAACCGGACACTGACCGCGCTATCAGGATAATGACGAAGACGATGATCACAATAACGATGATGGTGATTTGAGCCCCGAGTTTTGCTTTCACTGTTCTGTCTGAAGGTTATTTCATCCGTCAATGACAAATTTAACCAAATTGGGGACTGTTTCTCTCTTCCGAGTTTCTGCTATTAATCCAAAATTGACCCTACTTTTGGCGCCATATTTTTCTTTCAGCACCCCACTTACCCCGAAGACCCCACTTACGCCGAAGAGGCTCAATAGACTTTGCGCAAAAACAACAAACAGAGCAAAAACAACGAAACTCAAGCAAGAGAGTACGAACAGACAGTGCTGCCTGTTCATACTCCATTTTTTGCGCTTCAATATTTTGAGCTTAATTTTGTGTTTAAGTACTGCTTTAGCAAGCAGTACTTGGCTACGTCCTCTTCGTGTTCCTACGGCCGTCGTAACGCAGTACCGGACGCACACCCTAGGCATTTCTTCCTGTATTTCTCAACAAGCAACATCTGCATCTTTGTGGGGGCAGTTTCCTGCCTTTCCTTGTGCCGAGACTCGAATAAAGCTTTGCTATTCTGTGTCTCCCTGGCTTTGTAGGTCAATGCGCTATTGCACCGTTTCATCCGTTCTTTTATTATGGCTCCCTGGATCATATCGAACGACCACCCTTTGGTTGACCGTCGGGCTAGCTTGGGTCTCTGGTTTTCTATATCGCCCCAAATTTGATGTAGTTATACCCCGCGCAATCCCAATCTAGATTCCGGCACTGCCTTTCATCTCTTGTACCAACAAGGCATATTGTTTTTCTGGTGCGTGCTTCCACCCTAAAGCGAGCTTCATGCGTACGGGGTGATCTGTTCCTGCGTCGGGCACCCTCCCACGTATCTTTATACTGCGCCTGCAGTCTATTCCGTAGCCACTCAAGATTCAACCAACGTAGGCCAAGCGTCAGCGTCGGCCTGGCAGGGATGCCCGTCAATGCAATTAACAGGCACAATTTTGTAAGTACCCGGCGAAGTAAGGAAATTCTCTCGTCAATCGCGAAATGACAAAAACATACATCTCGTATAGTCCAGTATAAACGTCCGGTATAAGTACAGAAGACCTCCCCGGCGCAGAATACACTTGGTGAAGTTGTCCTTGAAGCGGAGAATCAGACCCAAGGTGTGGCCGGCATCGAAAAGGGGGCTTGTTTGCCTACTTGCATGTTACCCGGCCTGCTCAGTCGGGAAATACAATTTTGGCCTTCATTGACTAGGCAGTTTTTCTTGAAGGCAACCGCTCCCATAATAAAAATTACCGCATATCTGCACCTTCCGTGGCAAATGTCCACGAAAGACGATAGTCGACTGGCGCCCCTGCCAAGTAAATGCTCCCTTCTCTTTCCCGCTCGCCTATCATGCTGTTCCTCTCCCGTTTAGGTCCCCCCAAAATAGCACGCTAGAGGATTGCTCAACTCAGTTTTAATTTACCGCGTTCCACTGATCCAAGTAGGGTGCCTCGATGCCAGCGCTGCCGTACGGCGGAGACATGCGTGAATCGAGTCACCCTACTGCTACGTTTATAGATCCACGATGCCCTACTGAACGAGCGTTAGAAATGGAACGTGGGGCGCATCTAGTGGAACCTTTGCGTCGCCGTTTGATCTCTTAAATTCCGCCAGGAGCGCGGGCGACGGCTTTCTGCAGTTGATGCAGTATTTCATTTGCTATCGGAGAAAGCAAGCTTCCATCAATTTTTAGTAAAGGAACACTGCAAATATCCCTTATTTATTGATTTTCTGCCTTATATTTGCGTAATGTCTAGTTCTTGTTCAACTACGTTGAGAAGTATGAATGTTGCCACAGGACTTAGACTTAGGCTGTGGGTATATAAGGCTATTGCGCAGCATTTGTTTCACTTTGGCTGGCTGGTTGGCTGGCTTAATCGAGCGAGAGACAGACTAAAATTTTCCCGTCCAAGTATCCCAAGAAACACTATCGTCTTTGAAACCCGCATCGAACGAGCGTTCGATACATTGAGAGAGAGAGAGAGAGAGAGAAATAAACTTTATTGCGATACGTAGTTAGGAGGGGGCGGTGACCGGTAGTTGCAGTTTGCCGGTGACCAAGGCAGCCCGTTCCGTCAGACTTGTTTGCATCTGCGGGTCGGAGCTACCCAGCGCCGCCTCCCATTGCTCGATGGTACGGATTAATGGGAAGGGGTCGTTGTTGCATGCCCACATGGTATGGATGATGGTGTCTTTCAAGCCACATGCGGGGCAGTTGGGGGACTGATACAGTGTGGGATGAATTAGGTGCAGTTTGGCGCGACAGGGCGAAGTGTTTGTTTGAATGAGGCGCCATAAGCGTTCTTCAGAGTGAGAGAGGGTAGGATGAGCCGGCGGGAATATGCGGCGGGCGAGGCGGTAATGCTGAGTTATTTCCCGATAGCTAAGCAAGCTGTCTCGGGCTGATCGGGCTCCGTGTAAGGGTATGAGGCTTGGGCCTGCTCGGACAGTGAGTTCTCGAGCTGCTTTGTTGGCTGCCTCGTTGCCCCCCAGCCCTGTATGGGCAGGAGTCCAGATCAGCTCCACGGGGTCGGTAGGGGGATTTAGAACAAGAATTTGCAGTGCCTGGGGAGAGATGGTACCCCTGGCAAAGTTTTGAATGGCCGTTTTCGAATCAGAGATGATAATTGTGAGGGTTGGCCGTTGCGTTAGTGCTAGGGCGATTGCCGCTTCCTCCGCCGTTGCCGGATGACGGGTGCGTATTGTGAGGGAGGTGAGGGGTGGGGAGGTAGGGCTGAATATTGCTGTGACAGCGTACGCGTCGTGATGTCTATAGTCTGCTGCGTCTACGTAGAGGGTGCTCGGCTTAATGGGATATTTCTCAGTCAAGGCCCGTGCTCGCTGTTCCCTGCGTGCTTTGTTGTGCACTGGGTGCATATTGCGTGGGAGAGGGCGGATGCAGAGGTGCGCATGAATGCTTGGAGGAATGGGGACTTTGGGATCAGTGATTATCGGAGCTCGCAGATTTAATCTATGCATGATCTGTCGACCAGTGGATGTTGTCGATAGGCGCTTAAGTTGATTGAGTTGATGGGCCTCGACTATTTCTTCTGCAGTGTTGTAAACGCCCAGCTGTTCTAATCTGGCAGTGGGAGTGCTTTGGGGTAACTGCAATGCCGTCTTGTATATCCGGCGAATGAGACAATTAATTTTTGCCAACTCTGCTTGAGAGGGATTGAGGTATGGCAGAGAATACGTAATACGGCTTATTACAAACGCCTGTATAAGGCGGATTCTCTCTGCTTCTTTAAGGCCTTTGTTGCGAGCGGAAATTCTGCGTAATATGCCCATGGTTTGAGTTACCTGGGATTTTAATTGAGTTATAAAGCAGGTGTTCGCGCGGTTGCGCTGGAGAGTAAGGCCCAGAATTTTAATGCTAGGCACCTGCAACACTTCCACGTCCCCCACGTGGACTTTTATACTGGGAGGCGTTCTTGAACCCGATTTAGCTGGAAGGAGAAGTAGTTGTGATTTATGTGGGGAGCATTCTAATCCGACCTTGCGAGCTTCGTCAGTGACGATTCGGGCACCCGTTTGTAGGGTGTCTTCGATTTGGCCATCACTGCCCCCTGACGCCCACAGGGTAATATCGTCGGCGTAGATGCTGTGTCGTAAATTGGGAACCTGCGCAAGTTGCCGAGGGATGTTTAGCAAAGCAAGATTGAAAAGAAGTGGTGACAGAACTGCGCCTTGTGGGGTGCCTATAGAGGGAAGAGTTATGGTGTCCGAGGTGATGTCACCAATTTGGATTATTGCCGTTCGAGCCGTTAAGAAGTTTTTGATATAATTGTACGTGCGATGTCCCGGAGCTAGCGATCCCAAGTTGCTAAGTATAGCTAAATGGGATACTCTATCAAATGCTTTAGTGAGGTCTAGTGCGAGTATGGCCACTGCATCGACCTTTGAAGGGGGGATGATTATGTCATGAAGCAATTGGAGATGCACATCTTGCGTGGAGAGTCCTGCCCTAAAGCCAATCATGGTGTTGGGAAGTGCACCTGTTTGATCTATGTGTTTTATTAATCGTGCGTGAATAATGTGTTCCAGCACTTTGCCCATACACGAAGTTAGAGAAATTGGCCGTAGGTGTTCTAGGCTGAGGGGCTTTCCCGGTTTAGGAATAAGGGATATTTTAGCATGTTTCCACGCGGGGGGTAGGCTTCCTGATGACCAGTAATGATTATAGAATCGGTTTAGCGTGGTAATTGAGTTGTCATCGAGGTTTCGTAACATCTTATTGGTCACGCCATCCATACCTGGCGCAGACCCTGGACGGAGACGAGTCAAGGCTGCTCTGACTTCAGCTTCAGTTATATCGAGATCCAACGCGCTATTGTCTGGTCCTCGATAAGGAGGTAAGGGCTCAGGTGAGCCCTGCGCTATGTAGAGGGTTTGGATTTCTTCTATTAGTTCTTGATTGGTGCCTGGGTAGTTTTGAATTATTTGTGTTAGGCGATGGTGATGTGCCGTTTTTGACTGCTTAGGATCGAGCATGTATCGGAGTATGGCCCATGTGCGACGCATGCCAAGATTACCCCGCATTTTGTCACAGAATTCACCCCACTGTGCTTTCGCCAGCTCTGCAGCGTGAGACTCAATCTTTTTACGGAGCTCTGCTATTTTGAGACGAAGACGCCGATTCTGTTTCTGGCGTCGCCATCTGCGTTGCAAGCTTGTGTATGCCTCCCACAAATGGTGTAGGTGTGCGTCCACAGTTTGCGCTGGGATATCCGGGTCTAGTGGTTGGTCGTGCTGTCGTTTGGTTTCGACTATTTGGTTTACCCAGCTGTCCAGTGTTGCGGTATTGATTTCAGCGGGAGTATTTTGCTCGCATGTGCGTCTAAACGCATCCCAGTTGGTGATGTATTGTTGCCTTAGACGTGGTTTCAGGTTGGAAGAGAGGGAGATGTTTAGTTGGACTATGTAATGGTCGCTGCCCAAAGTGTGGGATGTGCAACTCCATTTGGCGTTTTTGATTCTGTGTGTGAATGATAAGTCCGGGGAAGTGTCGTTCTGCGCGCTATTTCCAATTCTCGTGGGGATAGACGGATCGGACTCAATCGTGAGCCGTTGGGTCTGCGCCAGCTCCCATAGGAGGCGACCTTTTCGCGTAATTCTGGTATAACCCCACGCCGTGTGGGGAGCGTTGAAGTCTCCCAGGATGGCTAGAGGGTGGGGACCCGCTGTCTGCGTTGCTAGATTAAAGAGCTGAGAGAAATTGTGTGTATGAGCACGAGGGCTGCTGTATACGTTTAGTATGTATATTCGGGAAGCAGTGCGTTTAGGCGGATATAGCACGACAATATCGTGGGGTATGTCTATGCTGTCGAAATGCATACATTCTGCAGGCATGTTTCTATGCACAAGGGTGGCTGTGAATGGGTTATCGGGACGTTGAAATGTTTGATATCCTAAGAGTTTGACATTAAGGCCTGGTTCTTGAAGAGCAATTACTAAAGGGGTATCCAATGTGTTCGATAGGAGCATTTGTAGGTTTGGCCGTTTTCTGGTGTATCCCCTGCAGTTCCACTGCCAGATTGTAATCATTTCATTGAGCTTGACCATTGAGGAAGGCTAATGATGGGGGTGCGCTATTGGCAGGTGCACCGACGTTGGCAAACTGTTGCATGCAATTGTGCATTTCGGCTCTAAGTTCCTGAATGGTAGCCTGAATTGTGTTCTGATTATTTAAGAGAATTTGGTGGAGTTGAATGTATTCCTGCTTCTGTTCGGCCAGAGCTTGTTTGCAGGCGTCTTCTACAGCGGCTATGCGACCCTCGACATGTATGGGAGATAGAGGGGCAGTCTCATTAGACTCTGCTTGCCTTTTGGTGGTGGTGGACTGGAACTTTCGTGTGCAGCTGCTCCTGTCGGTTCACTTTGCGGGGCAGGTTCCGTTATGCTAGCAGTAGTCTGTTTCTTCAAGGCTGCATTTTCGCGTTTGAGCGCTGCATTCTCCTGGCGTAACAGGGTGATTTCCGCGCGGATCGCTCGAAGCTCTTTGAGAAGGTCAGGATGAGGGGCGGAATGCAGTGTGGGGTGGATGGGAATTTGAAACTGTGGTGAGCTACTGGGAGGCGTGCGCGGGTAGCTCACCTGTTTTCTTTCGGTGTCTTCTTGTTGGGGTAGTTCGCGTTCTGAAGTACCCATGGTTGCATTCCTCTTTCGGGGAGAGACGTCGGTAGGATCCTGATGTGTCTTGCCCGGAAGAGGGGGGAAGGCGTCCTGAGTAGGTACTGCGTTGTGCATTGCCGCCGCCTGTGCGTAGGTGAAGGGAAGGCGACGTGGTTGATAACGTTTTGGGCAGTCCACAGTTCCAGTGAGATGAGGGCCTTCACAGACGATGCACCGAGGTACACATTTGTGGTTCACAGGGGCATTGATGGTTCCGCAGGTGGGACAGCGTGGAGGAGCCTGGGCGTTGGGGCACACGTCTCGGCGATGACCTGGCTGCCAGCATGCCGGGCAAGCTTCGGACTTTCTGCGAAACGGTTTGCAGCGATACGTTGCCGCCCGGTAGCGGATCCAGTAGGGAACTTTGGTGCCATCGAAGAGAATTTGGGCGATATTGGAGGTATTAAGGCGTTTGGCATCCAGTATCCGGAGGTCAGGGTTGAACTGGCAAATACTGTTAAGTACTTGTTCCGGCGTGTCCTCTTCGGGGATATTGAAGATCACCCCGGTTACCGTGTTGGCTGGGGCCGCTACGTGTGTAGAGACCCCATATTGCTGCCCTTTCAGCGTGAGGGAAGCGACCTTCTCGTACGTTCTAGCGCGTTCTTCGGAGGGCGTGCTAACGATGGCAAAGTTGGCTCTTGATTGTATGCGGACCTGGTCGTCGCTACATGGATCAAGGCCCGCGTGCCTTTGAATGGTATCTGCCAACGTGGCTAGAGCAACTGTCGTGAGCGCAAGACCGCCATGCGGGCGAAGGATTATTTTGAAATCATTTTCAGGCAGTGGTTGAGCCGGTGGTTTGCGCCGGGCTGGTCGACGCCGTTGGTGTTGTGGGGAATTGGTAGGAACACGGTTCGCACTTGCCTGCATTGCAGTTTGCTGTGCTTGGAGGGCTTGTTGCTTTCGGCGAACGGTAGCCCAGTCAGGGTGGGCCAGCTCCGCCGGGTCGATGTCTTCTCCTTCGACGATGCTTTCCATTGGGGGGCTTACGCGGAAACTGCAGAAAGCTGCAGTCGGCGTGCCGGCGCTGCCGGCTAAGTTCAAAGGCGCGCTAGGCCTGTTAGGCTTAGCTCACCGGAAAACGTGGCACAGTCTTTGAGAAGCAATATCTCGGCATCCAATGGTCCGAAAGGTCAGCGGTTGGTGTTCAGGGGGTCCGTGCACCTTGCTGTATCCTTTTGGTACCACTCACGTTGTTGTGGGTAACGAATTCCCGCACTTAGAAGCGAAAAACACAGAGCCGACGTGGAACGCATGTGAGCGCCGCGGCCCCCTAGCGGGCGATCCGATACGTTGAGATTGACGTGTTGAGTGGAACCGCAAAATTCCACGTATCATGTAGAACACATAGCCGCGTCTTCTCTACAAACTAGAAATCGGAGATAGGCAACCAAATGCAAAAGTTGTAGACCCGCTCTATGGAAAACATTTTGGCTACAATCCACGCTGTGATTGGACTGCACGGTTGGTCGTTTGTGGTTGCACTGCGAAGCTGTGAGCGACACCCACAAAGATTGCCCATGCGACGTCACAAATTCGCACAGGTGGCTCTACAAATCTACACATGGGTAACCCTGAATGAACTGAATGCGTCCCTACACCCGTCTCTCTTTTAGGGCGCAGCCTTCTGGCAGCCGTTACCTGGGTTATCCGGGGGCGGCCTGGGCGTAACCAAGGGAGTAAATGCATCTCAGAAAAAAAAAACGGAGAATATTGTCTGGCTAAACGTGAGGAGTAGGGCGGCGCGCGCGGGTATGGCGTCATCTCTCTCACTGCCTCCCCCTCACTCTTGTTTCATGCATCCGCGCAAATCAGCGCCTTCCCTTTCCTCCTCCTCCCAAGACTCTCTCCCGCTCGCCGCTAACCCAAACAACGTGAACGCCGTTATCTCATCCATGTTGGGGTTCGCGCTTCACACCAGGGCTTTGAAGGAGCGCAGGTGTTAGACCCGCCGCTGTTCTTGTTGAGTGCACCATCGGTCTCCCCGTCTCCTCGTGTGGGCGTAGCCTAGTCTGTAAGACGACTGGCTCTGGCTCCGTTCCTCTATTGGGGCTATGTTGGGTTTTCAGTTAGCCTGGCGTTTTCTGCTGACGCGGAATTTCCTTGGCTGGTAAGGCATACTGCATCACAGTAAGAAATACAACACTGTACTCCGATATGGCAGACGTAAACAGAAGGGTGGCGATGCACCTATTTTATAGGCTTGGCGCTTCACTAGAAAATGCCAGGCGGCAGGGGTACAAGAAAGGCGGGCCTCACAAAAGGTGGCTGACTGATTCCGGCACGCGCTCGAGCGCAGGATGCCGGTCACGTAACGTCGTCGTCTTCAGTCCATGCCTGCCGCACACGGCCCGTAGCCTCGACGGGAGGATTGCACGGTGCTCAAATTCCGAGCTGTACATGTCCACGAAAGGGGATTGACCTGGTATCAGGCATGCACCCAAGATTTTTTTCAAGGGGGGGGGGGGGGGGGGGGGTGTCAACCCAATGTAACTTTCTACGCAAATGAAGGGGTTGGGGTGAAGGTACCCTCCATTACTAGTGCAAACACGATGAACACCCAGAGTTAATTATAAAGGCGCGTAAACCTGCCAAGAGAAATAAAATTAAGTGTATCCGCTTTTGTTATGCAGGCGAAATGTGAAAACGCCCATGGGTTCCAGATTTCAGCGACGTTAAAGATTCCCAAGTGGTCAAATTACTCATACGGCGTGCCTCATCGCCTCAGTAGCGCGGACCCGTTAAACACCACAATCAATGAATCAATCATCCATCAACCTATTTGTTATGTTCGAGCACCCTTCTTAATTGGCAAAGATCGCCAGCTGCTCGTTTTACGGTCGTTCGTTTTTCTTTTCCCGCCTTTTTGGGACGAGGAGATGAATGGGCAGAGCGGAACGCGACGATGGGGAAGCGTTTTCTTCGTGTAGTCGGGGGGGCGCATGAGGCAGGTTCCGAGAAGTGGCGCGCCTGGCGCTCCCGCTCATTGTTGTAAGGATGCCGGGGACGCTCGAAGTCGGCCCGGCGCCGTGACCGCAGCCTTGAATGGGTACTGCGCCGCCTCGCAGAGCAGCGCTGCAGAGGGTGCAGCCGGAGCGCGCTAGCGACGAGGGTCCAACCGCACGGTGAAACGAAGTGTCAAAGTAATGGCCGGGAGCGAGGGGGTCAAGATTTATAAGTGTGTGTGTCGCTACTGTCTCCGGCGGACGGGTAACTAACTCTGCTGCCTTTGGTTTCAGGAATAGTTAAGAGCTGAAAAGTCAGAATGCCAGACGCGCACTCTGTTCGGCACGTGGCGGCAGTAAATTACGGGTTCTTAAGACCCGGGGACAGCACTGCCGCCTTTGTCCTTTGCTTCCCTGCTCCGGTACGCATTTCGTCAAACGTCCATGTCCAGCCACCCCATAGAGGGCTAGGCTGTAGAACACGGGTTCGCACTCATGGCGCAGCGGGGTTTCCGTGAACCGTCATCTTCGCGGAAGTCGAGTGTCAGACGCGGTAGATTCCGTGCTCAGTCACAGAAAAGCGAAATTTATGACCTTAAAGGCTTCGGCGTGGTAAGAGACACGCGTTCTTCGAAACGGTTTGTTTACCGCTCGACCGGGTTTGTGCCGTTCTATAGTGCTCCATTTTGGTTTGTTTGTTGCTTGAACCCGGGTGGAGAGAGAGCGTTGGGTCACGTGAGTGGGAATGAATGTATCCGTGATTGGGTGTAATTGTGGCCAATGAGTGCTGATTTTGAACCATTTTGGGAGGGATTTTCACTCTTTCTTAAACGCCCACTTTAGAGGCGGGGTTTTTGTGATCAAAAACCGAGTGTTGTGCATTGTTTAGGGTCGGTCAGAGATCAGGAGATCTGAGAGATCAGGTCGATCGAGAGGCGAGGCGAGTCTCGCAGGTTGCGGGCTCGGCTCAATGTTGAGTGGCTAATACATGCCCTGTACATAGTTGTACTGGTAAATAAACTGTAAATATTCCTTGAAAAGTCAGTCGTCTGCTACGTGCCCTCGACCAACGAGCCATCTATCGTCGACTACGACATCGAAGAGCGATCGATCCACATCAACGTCCATCGTCACATCGTCGTCAATGTTCAACTGGTGCCGTGACCAGGATCGGTCGAGATGGCTTTCGGCGGACGACGGGGCGGCTACTTCAAGGAGGGGGCGACATCCCAGTGAGAGGCCCCAGGGAGCGGAGTCTCCACGGCTGCGGCAGAACCCGGGGTTCAGCGAAGGAGAGTCCGAGAGTTCGAGCAGAGCTCGGGACGGGAGAGAGAGTTGCAACGGGAGCGGAGTCTCCGCGGCTGCGGCACCACCCGGCGTCGTCGAACGAGACGTTCGAGCGTTCGAGCTGAGACTCAACGGAGCGACAGATTGGTGCGAGGCTTCGGGAGCGATTCTACGACCGGCCGGCGAGAAGCGAGCGGCAGCACCCGGCGTCATCGAACGAGACGTTCGAGCGTTCGAGCTGAGACTCAACGGAACGACAGATTGGTGCGAGGCTACGGGAGCGACGCTACGACCGGCCGTCGAGAGGCGAGCGGCAGCACCGGCAACGCCACGCGGGACACGGAGGGAACACAGGTGGGCCCTGATTTGTTTCCTCCGGTTTCATGATGGCGCCCACCACACGATCCCAGGAGCAACAGGGGGAAGCCGTAGAGGTTTACGAATCAAATTCTTCTAATCGGACAGATTTGAGCGATCCGTCAATGGTGACAGGGCAACAGGCAGTAGCGAGCGGCGGTACCAGCGACGCCGACAAAATGATCGAGGCACTGAAGCTGCAGATTGAACTTGAAAGATTAAGGCAGCAGAACGGTAGCATGGACAGCGGCAATAGGCCAAATTTGAAAGGATGGGCAGATTCACTACGAGCAGTCCTTGCGCCGATGCCGGAATCCGATGAGCTCGTGCCCGCATGGTTCCGCAGCGCTGAGAACATGATCCGTACTTGGGATATTCCTAATGAGGCTGCAGGATCAATCATTGTCCCGTTCCTAAATGAAAGGAGCCGGGCGCTGATTGCAAACAAGTCAGATGGTCGAAGGCTTTTGTTTGAGGAAGTCCGCGATGTCATTTTAGAGGAACTAAAAATGACTCCCGAAGAATACAAACGCAGGCTCTACGGTTGCAAAAAGGGAAATGAGACGTGGGGCCAGTTTGTTACTAAGCTTGAAGGGCTGCTAGATTACTACTTGCGAAGCCGCAACGTTCGTTCTCTCGAAGAGCTGCGATCTCTGCTCGTAGCAGATCGGGTAAAACAGCTGATGAATGACGAACTACGTTCGTTCATTCTTCAGCATGAAACGAAGGATTGGTTGAAACCAAAGGAGGTTGCATCGCTTGCGGAGAAATTTGAAGACAGCAGGCCGAAGCATCGTTTGGTAAACCAGCGGAGCGGTGACTCGAACGGGGCACGCGAGGGAAGTCAGCGGGAGTTCGCAGACAAAAACAAGAGAGGCGAGTTGAGAAACCCTCCGAAGTGTTTCAGCTGCGGCCGAATTGGTCACATGCAGTGGAGCTGCCCGCAGGAGAGGAGAGGAGAACCGCCTCCGGAGCGACCGAATAAACCGCCTTCTTCGAAACTAACCGCGAGGGCACACTGTGACCCGGGGGGCGTGTTGGAGTGTGGAGTGAGCAAGGGGGTGCAGGTATCTAAGCTGACATGGATCGAGCTAACCTCTGGGAAGACCCCGTTTAGAGCCCTTTTGGACTCTGGGGCAGAGATAACAGTTGTGAGAAGGGACCTCATTCCAGACGCCGTAAGTGAGAAGGGGTCGGGGAAACTAACGATGCGTGGGGCATTTGGGCATGCGGTAGAGGCAGACCTCATGTACGTTCCTTTGAGCTTGAGTACCGGCGAGGGTAGCGTGAACCCGCAGTTGGTAACGCTTTGCGCGGTGACTAACGAGTTGGCGGAAGGGGTGGACGCGATCCTTACACCCGACCTTTACGATGAGCTCAGGCAGGCCAAGAAAGAAGCCGATGATCTAGCCGCTAGGATTGTACAGGCTGAGAAAGACATGGCACAGCGGGAAAGTGTGGGGCACGTGGAAATCACCCTAGAGCCCGAGGAACGCGAGCGCAATGAAGAAAGCGGAGAAATAGCGCAGGTTGCCGCAGTCGACACACTGCCACAGGAGAATGAGTCTGAGGTGAGGAGAGCATTTGTGATAGAGCAAAGGGACGACAGTTCGCTGTCACAAACGTGGGAGCAGGCGCGAACGGGAACACATGGGATGGTGATAGAAGATGGCCTTCTCTTTCACCTGGAGGCGATCGATGGTAGACGGTGTAAGCAGCTTGTTCTGCCGGAGTCGCGCCGCAAGGAAGTACTTGTACTAGCGCATGACAGGCCATGTGGCGGGCATTTCTCGCAAAAGAAAACAAAACAGCGGATCCGGAGCGCGTTTTTCTGGCCGAACCTGGCGGGAGACGTTAAGAAATATTGTCAGTCTTGCCATTCATGCCAGATGTTCTCTAACCGGAGGATAACGGATCGAGTTCCGATAACCCCTTTGACAAGACCGCAAGAACCGTTCGAAGTGGTCTATCTGGACTGTATCGGTCCAATCGAACCGACTTCAGCGCGTGGGCACAGGTATGCCCTGTGCCTTATAGACCTGTGCACCAGGTGGCCCGAGGTTATTCCGCTCCGCTCTTTGACAGCCCAGGCGACGTGCCAGGCGCTCCTTGAAGTGTTTTCACGGTTTGGTACCCCACAGCTGATCTGCTGCGATCAAGGTACAAATTTCACCGCTACACTGACAAGGGAGCTCGCTGAACGTTTGGGAATCAGGATGCGATTTTCGACACCGGAACATCCACAAAGCAATGGCATAGTGGAAAGGTGGAACGGCACCTTTAAGACCATGCTAAGGCATGTAATGCTTGAAAGGGGGCGCGAATGGGATCGCCTAATTCCATGCATGCTGTGGGCGTATAGAGAGGTGCCACATGAGATCACCGGTACTTCGCCGTTTGAGATGATGTACGGCCGGGTGCCGCAAGGCCCCCTGAGTATATTACAACGAACATGGTCAGGGGAGTGGTCGCCGCCTGTCGGGCTCAACAAAGTAGCTACGGAGTATCTAGTGGGGCTCCGGCAGCAGATGTCGGAGGCGGCGCGAGCGGTGGACGAGCGAATAGAAGGGGTACAGCGGGCATACGCCGAGAAATATAACCTGAGGGCACGCTCGAAGGAGTTCAGCGAGGAGGAGCAGGTTTTGGTCCTAGATGCCAATCCGCAGAATAAGATGCACCCCAAATGGATCGGGCCGGTCAAAATTAAAGAACGTAAGCGCCCTGACAGCTACGTGGTGCAGTTTGAAGACGGAACGGAGCGCTGGGTGCACGCAAATCGTTTGCGAAAGTATTACGTCCGTACAAACAACGTAGGCGTAATATTCGAGGAAGACGCGGAATTTGGAGAGGTAGAAAGTACCCCGTGCTCTGGAAAAGGCACAAGTAAGATACTTGAGGTGTTGCGTGAGGCAAACCATTTGACGAGCGAGCAAGCCGAGGAGCTTGGCCGAGTCATCATGCGATATGAAGAGGCGTTTTCCGAAAAACCAGGCAGGTGCGCGCTAGGTGAACATAAGATCAGAATAGTGCCCGGTGGAGTACCCGGAAAGGCGTACCCATATAGAGTCCCAGTGGCACTTCGACCTGAGGTTGACCGACAGATTGATGAGCTTAGGGAGTGGGACCTGGTGTATCCCGTAGCTAGTAGCTGCGCGCACCCGATTGTGTGTGTAGCCAAGAAAGACGGCTCCGTCAGGCTATGCATTGATTATCGTCAGCTGAATGCTGTCTCGGAGGTTGACAACTTCCCGATGGGAAACGTCACGGAGTTGCTGTTCGAGGTAGCCAGGGCTCGGTACGTGACGATTTTGGATATGACACGGGGGTACTGGCAGATACCGGTAGAGGAGAGCTCCCAGAGATACACCGCTTTTGCAACACCTAAGGGGTTGTTCGCTTGGAAGGTGATGCCATATGGGCTTCGCAATTCGGCCGCCACATTTCAGCGCGTCATGAATGAAACCCTGCAGGAGCATAGAGGGTATGCCTGTGCATACATTGACGATGTGGCAGTGTATTCCAAAACGTGGCAGGAGCACCTCGAACACATTGACGCGGTCCTAGCGACTGTTGCTGGGGTTGGGTTCACAGTTAATCCTGCTAAATGCAAATTTGCAGAGTCAAAGGTCCGGTACCTCGGTCATGTGGTCGGATCGGGTATTCATTCCCCCGACCCGGAGAGGGTGGAGGCCATTTTGCAACTCAAGGCACCGGTAACCAAAAAGGACCTGCGTAGTGCGTTAGGGTTATTTAACTATTACCGCGACTACATCCCCTCCTACTCGGAAATGGTGCTTCCATTGACCGATCTGACTAACCGCCGAGTCCCAAATGCGATTCCTTGGAACGAGGAGGCAGAGAGTGCATTCAACGCGGTCAAACATGCATTGAGCAGCTTGCCTACGCTAACTGTACCCGAGGTGGGTAAAGAGTTTATTTTAACAACTGATGCGTCTGAGATGGCGCTTGGAGCATGCCTAGCGCAGGAGACCGACGGGGAAGAAAGGCCCATTGCGTTTCTCAGTAAGAAGCTCACTCCCCAGCAGGCAAAGTGGTCAGCCATTGAGAGAGAGGCGTTTGCGGTCGTGTGGGCACTTGGTCGTTTGGATACATGGCTATTCGGCGCTAAGGTGAAAGTAGTGACCGATCATAATCCGTTGACGTACCTGACGCGCTCTACGTCGTCAAGCGCTCGCCTAACCCGCTGGAGTCTGGCCCTGCAGAAATATGATCTGCAGTTCTCTCACATCAAAGGGTCGTTAAACAAATGTGCTGATGCCCTGTCAAGGTTGGAGAGCTATAATTGAGAGCCGCGTGATGGCGAAGCTCAGGGGAGATCTGTCCGAATAAAGCGGGAAATCTTAAACCTAAGGTGGGGCCTTCAATGCCCGTTGGCAGTAAAAGTGTGGTGACCGCCTTCATGGAGCATGGAATGTACAAGTGGGGCCCACCTTGTGAATGTGTGGAGCTGTGGGCACTGGACCGTTTGAACGGTGTGTGTTGTGGTTTGTGAAAACATTCTTGTGCGTGTGCGCGAAGAGACGATGAGAACGTTATCCAGTGTTGTAGGAGCGCCTGTGTTATTGCGGGAGTATGTGCTGTGTGTTGTTGTTTACACCATCCGTAGTATTGGTTGCCTCTTCTGATCAAGGGAGCACGCCACGGTTGTAATGTAGCCTGCGTATTCAGTGGTGTTGTTCCACTCATTGGGTGTTTAGGTTGTAGCACGTGCTATGAGTGATTGTTTTTTTTTTCGTTCTTGTAAAATGGGGTTTCTTAAACCGCGGAATAAGTTTATGTTGTCCGTACAGCAAGTGTACGGACAACATTCTTGGTGGGGAGGTGTTATGTTCGAGCACCCTTCTTAATTGGCAAAGATCGCCAGCTGCTCGTTTTACGGTCGTTCGTTTTTCTTTTCCCGCCTTTTTGGGACGAGGAGATGAATGGGCAGAGCGGAACGCGACGATGGGGAAGCGTTTTCTTCGTGTAGTCGGGGGGGCGCATGAGGCAGGTTCCGAGAAGTGGCGCGCCTGGCGCTCCCGCTCATTGTTGTAAGGATGCCGGGGACGCTCGAAGTCGGCCCGGCGCCGTGACCGCAGCCTTGAATGGGTACTGCGCCGCCTCGCAGAGCAGCGCTGCAGAGGGTGCAGCCGGAGCGCGCTAGCGACGAGGGTCCAACCGCACGGTGAAACGAAGTGTCAAAGTAATGGCCGGGAGCGAGGGGGTCAAGATTTATAAGTGTGTGTGTCGCTACTGTCTCCGGCGGACGGGTAACTAACTCTGCTGCCTTTGGTTTCAGGAATAGTTAAGAGCTGAAAAGTCAGAATGCCAGACGCGCACTCTGTTCGGCACGTGGCGGCAGTAAATTACGGGTTCTTAAGACCCGGGGACAGCACTGCCGCCTTTGTCCTTTGCTTCCCTGCTCCGGTACGCATTTCGTCAAACGTCCATGTCCAGCCACCCCATAGAGGGCTAGGCTGTAGAACACGGGTTCGCACTCATGGCGCAGCGGGGTTTCCGTGAACCGTCATCTTCGCGGAAGTCGAGTGTCAGACGCGGTAGATTCCGTGCTCAGTCACAGAAAAGCGAAATTTATGACCTTAAAGGCTTCGGCGTGGTAAGAGACACGCGTTCTTCGAAACGGTTTGTTTACCGCTCGACCGGGTTTGTGCCGTTCTATAGTGCTCCATTTTGGTTTGTTTGTTGCTTGAACCCGGGTGGAGAGAGAGCGTTGGGTCACGTGAGTGGGAATGAATGTATCCGTGATTGGGTGTAATTGTGGCCAATGAGTGCTGATTTTGAACCATTTTGGGAGGGATTTTCACTCTTTCTTAAACGCCCACTTTAGAGGCGGGGTTTTTGTGATCAAAAACCGAGTGTTGTGCATTGTTTAGGGTCGGTCAGAGATCAGGAGATCTGAGAGATCAGGTCGATCGAGAGGCGAGGCGAGTCTCGCAGGTTGCGGGCTCGGCTCAATGTTGAGTGGCTAATACATGCCCTGTACATAGTTGTACTGGTAAATAAACTGTAAATATTCCTTGAAAAGTCAGTCGTCTGCTACGTGCCCTCGACCAACGAGCCATCTATCGTCGACTACGACATCGAAGAGCGATCGATCCACATCAACGTCCATCGTCTCATCGTCGTCTTTGTCAACTCTATTAATCATTAGATACGCTTCTAGGATACACATACCCTTACTTGGCAAACAAGGAACAAGATCGAATGGACTCGCCACAGAAAGAAAACGCAGGAACGACACTGCCAAAAAAAAGTTAACCACAATCGAAAATAGTAAAATAAAGATATCTAATAGCGGTTTGCTGGGTTAGTTCTTTAAGAGTTAGAGATAAAGTTACATTGGCGGAGCGATCAAAGTTCTTTTGGGTCCATCGTTTACTTCTCTACCAAGCTCAGTGACAAACCCGACTCGCAGTGTTATTTGGAAAGTTGCTGGTGCCGCTGTACAACAGCGTAGAGTGCAAGACGCGGTGGTTATAGACATACCATGCCCACGGCGGAAAATTAGAAAAAATATCGCGTAAACACAGCAGAAAAGTGCCTATACGTCGGGCGACTCGACTGATAACTGATTTAAAAGGCACGCAATCACCCTCCACCTGCGACGGCGTTTTCTCTACTCTATTTTTAAATAAAACGATTTCGATCCAATTAAGTCAGTTCTATATTCCCCTTTGTCGAAACGAGAAGGACGGGGGAACGCGAAACATACCACAGCAAGTCCAACACCGGTTTCCGTCTATGTGCCGTGATCTGCCGTGACGATCTCCTATTCGTTGAGTCACACCCCAGACTGGAGATGCCTACACTCCCGCCATCGAAAAGGTGCAAAAAGAGAAGCGGAATGCCAGATAACAAAGGGGTGTGCTGTATAGCGCGGGAACAACAGGCATTTTTTTCGTCGAGACGGATAATAATTATGAGCAATGACTGGCACAGCGAAGTTCATAGTTTGCAATTGTTTAATACAACACGTTCGCATGCATATACAGCAGCATATTTAGAAGAAAAAGAAGCGCTCAACTAAGTGCAGAAACATGAACTGCGAAAACAAGGAAATCACAAGCCATCCTACCCCAATTTTACAAGAGATCGTAACATAATTCCTTAATGAATCAGGCAGGAAGTTTAAACCTGAATGAATTGCAAGTTACACACAGCAAAACAAAATACAGTGCTTCATAATTGTGTGACTTAGTATACGCTATGGTTGCTACATACGCTATTTACACAGACGAAGCAGGTACAAGGATACGCACCGGAAGAGCTGCGCACATACACACAGTTGAAACAAGAAGACATATTCCGCATTGCAGCGTGTGAGCTAATCTAGAAGCACTGATATCATCCACAGCTACAAATGACAGCAAATCCTACCGAATTCACCAGGTGTCCGGGTCGACGAATCGCACGCACAATGAAAATTGTTCTGCTTGCAATGCGATGTTTCGTCTGCTAGCACTGCAAAAAATACCGCTTAGTTGACTTCCCTGACGATTCCATCTTGGATCAGTTTCCCAATAATACAAATGGTTTCCTTTTGTACGCGTGGACTTGAATACAAAGAGTTGTTTCTGGCTCTTTGAATGTGATCGACCAGCACGGTGTCCCCTCCGTTTGCTCTGTAGCGTAAAAGCGCCCTAACGTTGCCATGGTTATTTGCTGACTCTTCAAGAGTAAGTCGCCATGAATCTTCGTCACCTTTGAGAGCGAGGTCTTGTGTTTCGCACAGCTCTTTAGTCTCAACGATTACGCGGAATTTAGCCTTGCTGTGCTCAAACAAATCCTTCGCTTGCTGGTTGAGCTGCATGTGGACACAATCCAGTTTGCCTCTCATCACATCAAGGAAACTTTGCGCATCAACAGTGGCCTTCTTTTGGTAATCTGTCCGCGAATGGTTTTCGAAAGTCTCAACGGCTTGTTTCCACTTTCTAAGTGGCGTGGTCACAAGACTTTTGCACGGTTGGTGAGCCCCTTTACCAGCTTCCGTTTTAGCACAAAAAAAGCAGAACAGTTTTCTACGATGCTCCATTCTGAACATCAGAAAAAGCAGGCCACTTGTATCGTTTAAGCCAGTGGCACTGTAACTTTCTTCTCGTGCCGTCATTAGTAACAGACGGCTCAAATTCGTAGCCGCAATGTGGTGTCCAGGCTTTGGAGTATCTTTGATGTGATGAGGTACGTCAGCGCAGTTAACGTAGAATGCAATGTCGTATTCACTAACTGGGATCGCAGTTCCTACTGTTTCCTCGGCCTGATCATATGTGTGGAATCCCTGCCTGTAGCTTCTACGTTTGCGTTTGATGAAGTGGAAGCTTGAGGCAAGCCAGGGCGTGACTCCTATTAATAGAACAAAAATTTAAAATTAGCCCCAACTTATAGCCCTACGTGATGCATCTAGACATTGTTGAAAGCCTTTCTTTGAGTTACAATGCTCAATCTCACCCAGTAAGGTTACATGGCCTGACTGCTGGCCACCATTAGATAGCGCCATGCGATGTCCTTACAATACACTGTCCCAGTTTTCAAAACATGCGCAGTCCCGGTGCAAAGCATGCAGCCTAAGATACAGTGGAGCCCCGCTGATACGTCCCCTGGACGTACGACAACCCGCTTCTTACGACGGATCACCGCAGTCCCGGGAAACTCCCCACAGAAACAATGAATTAAAAATCCCGATGATATGACGTTCTAGTGCACGCCATCCGCTTCATACGACAGATCATGGCGCGGATAAACTGTAATTTTCTCATATTTTCACCGCTTCGCGCCTCGCCCGACCTTTCTTTATTATTTACCTCAGTTTGACGCTGCTTTATGTGCAAAGGTCCACATGCGGGACGGATCACGTGCATAACAGACGCAAGCAAGCAGGCGGGTACTCGTGAGGGGGAGTTATTCGCTAAGGCCCCACGCGACAGCAGTATACGCCAACGCGCCAACTGCGAAAGTCGAAGTTCAGGTGGAAGCCGGACCGCGAATTTGAAGCTCCTCTCAAGCCGCCGACGAACGTGAAAACATAACACGCAAACCCACGGCGATGACCGAACAACTGCTTTCCCCGTCCGCTCGATCCAGGGAGAAACGTTTGGCTCCGCCATTTGGGGTCACTCGCTGGCTGCCGCAACAAGTCACTAGCACGACCGCGCAAGAATTTTCGACGCAACACGGTTTATTCGCGAAGTTTGAATCATCCTCTCTACTTCGCGTTGTTGGGTCTTGTGGGAAACGAAAAGAGCCATGTGTTGAGCTCTTTGACCCAATAGCGACGGCATGAGACTGTTGAAAGGGTGTCTCCACCCTGTAGGGCAATGCTGGGTTTTTTTTCATCTCCGCCTTGTACTATCGTTCGTTTCGCTTGGCCTTGGCAGTTTCACACTCGCTTTTCCCCTCTCAATTTCCTCGACCACGTCAGCCTTATCTCGCACGTGCAAGGCGTGAGGTAGGCGGGCTATAGGCGCTCCAGAGTACAGATCTACGTGGAAAACCCCTTGCGCCTCCAAAGTGTTCTCCGAACAAAACCTGTGACAACTAGTTATGAAGGAAGGAAGCAGTATGCTAGGTAAATCAAAAATTTCATCCGCCAAATTTCGATTGATATTACCATAAGCACCGTCAGAGTTGAGGAATTGAGACGCACTGGAGTGCAGTATATGTAGATAAAAAACGGTGAAAACCGTCAGCGCTTACCTTTGGCAGTTTTGTAAAGAAGCTGGTTATTTCCAGGGATGCGCCTTGTCGCTTCCTCAGCGCCGAAGCGTGGCTTGTCGTACTGTCTTTGCCCATAGGAACGGCTGAGGATGCAAGGAGAAAAGGCGCTTCTCTTCCGTCCTCTTGTTGGGCCCGTTGGTGAAGTACGCTCGTTGTTATCTGCAGACGCCTTGACGATACTCCGACATCGCAATATTTTGATATTGTAGTGCGTTTCGTATTCACATCCTATGTACACTG
Source organism: Haemaphysalis longicornis (assembly GCF_048455015.1). NCBI lineage: Eukaryota > Metazoa > Arthropoda > Arachnida > Ixodida > Ixodidae > Haemaphysalis > Haemaphysalis longicornis. The sequence goes on from NW_027526233.1 coordinate 1,631,248, forward strand.
GGTTTTTAGCTTCTCTAACACAAAGAAATAGCTCACAGTCCAATAGTGAAGCCAAAATTTCCCTCAGCCAAAAGTCTGACTGGTGGCCGTGGAGATGTCCGGCTCGGGTTCATTTTCACCAATCACTCGCTGCACACCCGTCTCCCTCATGATGACCATTGGCCACCTCGACTCCGTGCTCAAGCCCGGTGTTCTCGAGGTCTCTTCATAGGAAATTCTTATCGGGGTCCGTGAACCCGCTGCTGTGCATAGCAGCCATTAACCGCAATGGCCGTCAATCAACGATGCCGCCGGTGTCTCTTGCCGCCATACAACTGCGATGCGCGCCTACACTTGGTCACCCTGCCCTCGTCGGGCTTTGTAACGTTCTTGCGCTTCCTTTCTGAGCCATCCTGCTTGTCCAAACGGACGCGTCGACTGTGGAACAGGGCTTTTGTACTCCCACGGTGATTTTCTCTAAGCCGGCATAAAGGTCCTTAGAGGATCCGGGCGATGGGTCAAGCATCCCCTCGTTCCACCCCGCTCGTCGCCGTTCGGCCCCAAGCCTTGGCTTCTTCGGCGGAAACTGCCCACGTGCGCCAGCCGGACATTGGAAGGCATTCCGTGGGCTTTGATCCCAACAGCGGGTCTTTCAGCTGGAAGCACACTTCGCTCCGACAAGCGGAAAAGCAGCGTTTCCGCGAAACCTAGTGGAGAACGTGGTGTGAGTTTGGCTCAAGGAAGGAAATAGTTGAGCAAAAAACATGCATGAACGACAGTAACCGCCGACACCACGGCGGGCTAGGACGGAGGGACTTGTTGAATGGTTAAAGACTAAAAGTTTTCTTGCCCACCAGACAATACGCGACGTGATCCGCTGAAACACCCACCGCGGGAAAACAAGCGATAAGTTGCTGATGTCCCAGAAGAACCAAGCACCGATTGCAGACGAAAAGGGCGGCGAAGGGGGTGCAGCGAATGGCAAGTTGCAGGCCGGCAGCAGAGCGCGAAGCAAGTGTGCAGAGCTACTGGCTTGCGTGTAAACCGGGCAAATGAGCCTCGCATGTTTTTTTTTTTTTTTTAATCCCACGTTGACCACCAAATGAGGCGTCTTTTTTTTCGAAATGAACCTAATCCACAAACCAAAACTAAGCCAGAAAAAACTGCACTGCTATGAAAATCGCGGAAACTTTCCCTTATAAAAAACGTGGCAAGAAAATAGTTGAGCCAATGCCCTGCAAACTTGTACGCACGTCTTACTTCGTATAGAAAATGAGCCAGACCCTGCTGTGGCATGGATCAACGAGAGCTAAATTCATTTGCTCAATGGGATTTCGCTTTTGGTGTGACTATTGGTGCTGTTTTGTGGGTGTTTTCATCAAATTTTTTTCGGCTTCGGAGAGCTGGCTTATCATGAGTTCAGACAGCAATTCGGAGATCGCCCAAAGAACTGCCCCCAGACGTCCACGATAACGTGAACCGAAGTGAACGAAATGAAACTGAGAGATGCGAAAATATCATTTTATCTCGTCTGCCTCGTCTTTGCGGAGTAAATCTAGTTATTATTATTATTATTATTATTATTTATCGAAAGGGTTCAAAATAAGTTCCTTTCTATCTTTAAGCACCGCTTCCGTCATGTGCAAGACGACGCAAACGGCATCATGTCTCTTCTGAAAAGCATTCCTTCCCTTCGGTGTCGACGAATGCGAGCTGATATTATCTTTCTCTATAAACTTCTTCATGGTAATATTTTGTGTGACGAGTTGGTTACACTTATCAATGTCAATTTGCCAAATAAACTTTTCAGAAAATTTCCAGCTTTCAGACCAGTTGCTTTAAATAGCCGACGCTCGTCCATCTGCCGAATACAATGTGCATATAATGAATATTCCGTTCGGCTTGATATATTCCAGAGCTCCTTTACTTTGTTCTCTAATGAGTTGAAAACTGTTGTAGCTTAAGTCCTTTATGTCATTCCAAATTTATATACCCTATGTATTATGTGCAAACTGTTCTTGCTTGCTTTTCACTTTTTCTTGTTTTGTGTTGCTTGAATATTTGTACGTTTTAGTGTCAGTGTTGGTAATGCTGAAGCTTTTCCCCCCTTTTTTTTTGGAACTTCCTAATATGTTGTTAGAAAACCTTGGTTACATACGTATACTCTATGTCATGTTGATTCAATATTTGCTTGTATAGTTCCTATTTTTCACATCTACTGAACGTTTCGCTGGCCGAGTGGCATGGCTTGCAACACTAAGCCTGCCTTTTCTTTTTTGACTTTCTGTTCTTTTTTTTTCCTTTTTGCTTTCTAAGATTTCTGTAACTATTTTTACTTTATTGTTTATGTCATACATATAGTTTTTGTGTGTTGTCTTGTCTTAATTGTAGTGTTTTTTTTTTGTATGGTGTACCAGTACCAAGACCCTAGGGTTGTTCCTGGGCACCGAAAATAAAGGTTGATTGATTGATTGATTGATTGATTGATTATTATTATTATTACTCGTATATTTCCCATTTACGTGCCTGACAAATTAGCTGCCGCTTACAAGCCATGACAAACCCCACCTCTCTGTGGGTACGAGCCACTTCATTAAGGTGAAGTAGATTATATGAGCAGGCTTCATGTGAAGCGTTTTGCAAATTTATGGCAAGGCAATGGAGAGCTTCGTGAGTGTCTTCAGGCGTGCCCAAAAAAGTACTCCACGGAACAATTCGAAAAGAGCTGGTAATGCTGCCAAGAGGACTGACCGGCTCTTTATGTATAGCTTTACTGTTCTTGAAGCCTTGTTGCATATGTTTGTTGCCTTTTTTGCTTAAACCTCTATCGTACCATTCTGGAAAGTCAATTGCAATAAAGTTTTTATAAGAATGGCGCACCAACTTGACTGTTTCGATTCAGTACGAGCCAAATCCCAACTTATCCTAAAATGCTCAAATTCTCCGCATAATTCTTAATTACTTGTTGCCATAATTTTTCGCTAGCTGACATGTAAAACATGTCATTTAATAGTTTTCGAAGCATTGCATTTAGGTCCCGTACCAAACTTTGGTTTTTTTTCCTCAAATTCGCGTTATGTGGATTTGGCTCATTTCGAAAAAAAAAAAAAACGCCTCAAATAGCTATCAAGCCCAGGAGTTATATGGTGGCAGTTTAGAATGTGTGCAACTGGAGAATAGCGGTGGCGCGGGGACGGGGGGTATGGCCCAAAAAATTCCGGGGGGGGGGGGGGGGGGGGGGGGCTCGAAATTATTTAATTACAGGGTGCGTCCCTGCCTGGTATCTACGCGACAATATGTAACATTCGTACAAAATGAGTACCGCATTTCAGCGATAGATAAGATGTGCCCAAAGACGCTGGCGTGACTTCGTGTATAGAAAGTGCGCACATCACGCAACCCAGCGTCAATAGAATAGTGGACCATTATTACCTTTCAGTCGGAGTTGTAATTCCGTGCCGGGTTTGCCAATAAAGTAAGCTGGCTGCTTGACGGGCTTTTGGTGTCAGTTTAGTGGACGCGGTAAGTCGGCTTCGTAGCGATTACTTGCAAGTTCGGTGTTGAATGGGGGAATATCACTTTTTACTGTACACCGGCACTCACCCGCCTCGTTTAGTGAGCGCTCATCGCCCCCATATCTGCCATCCAATGCCGTAAAATGAGGACGCGTGGCGTGGCCGCATTTTCCACATGTGGCGCGCCTCCCTTTACCAACATACGGGCCCTGTGCAGCTGGAAACGGTCGATGGCCGGCGTTGGGCCGTTTGTTTCCATCGCACCGCTTTCCTGCAGGTGTTGCCAGAACCCCTTTACGAGGTATACGGCGGTTTATTAGTCCGTTTATTACGGCTGGCGTAAAGTGCACCAGTGCACCATCCACTTTCGGCGGCTGTTACGCAACAAATTATGACGGCTAATTGCCATGCCACCTGCATTTTTATTCCAACACTTCCCCGTTTGTTGCATCGTGGTATAATTAATGAGACACAAGAAAAAGTTTCGGTGTTGGCACAGATGCACTTGTCTTAAACTCCTTCGTCGGTGCAGGTCAGTGAGGTCGCTATTCTGTGCGGTCACATTCAATATGCGACGCGTTTTTGAAAAGCGGGTTATCGCAATAAACTTGTGATTGTTGGTTCAGTGTTTTACAGCACTATAAAATTTAATTTGAGGCACTCTGTTCATGTTCATTGATTTTACAGCGTTAGGCCGCTGCCCATGACCTAAACGTTTACCGCCCAACAAGACCATATGTAAACTTAACGCAAACAGAGAAAAAAACATGCACGTGTTCATATAGATGTAAGTTTTCATGAAATGTTGAGGTGTGTGAAAAAAAACAGGTTGCTTTCATGTTTTTTTTTTTCAGAAGAATATAAAAAATGAAAAAAAAAGACATTCCGCGCAGATTTATAAGAATTCGACATACTTCTTAAGTCGGAAGCCTTAGCTGTTTCATGAAACGCGAAAAATAACCGTAGTTGCTTGAGATTATTCGAATGAGTCCATTTTTCAGGCGCTGTAAAAAGAAAATAAATAAAGAAAATGTACATATAGTCCGAATAGGATCTGAACCCGTGTCCTCAAGAGTCGCAGACAAGGGTGGTAACTGCAACAATAACCCTGCACCGTGACGGGGTGAAACAAGAACTATCCGGGCGCGTGCCGCATGATGGCACCACAAACACGATGCAGCTGCGAAGAAGTCTTCGATAATCGCTGGCTTTCGCTTTCAAAAAACCTAATGGCCAACTGCACTCAAATTTTTTGACAATGTAAAAATATCGCACTTATAAAAAGTCTGCAAAATGCGCAAAAAAAATCAAAGCCGTTCCACACAATGTGAAAGCTGTCGGAAGTGCAGAGCGGTGATTCGCCATAATGGGCTGTACCGCCGTTATCCGCTTACTACTACCAGCCCATACAATTCAAATTTCCCGCCTTCGCAGCGCTCGCACAGAACTGCCACTAACGTTTGGCCAGGATAATGGAGTTTAGCGCAATACCTACATCGCGTTGCTACCAATCGAAATGAAGTAGACCGTACGACAGTAATTTTTCCATCAGAATAACTGCCGTCGTAGCTATCCTTGGCATTGCGAGTAAAAAAGCGGGCCCTGATTTACAAAGCTAGTTGCTCGTACGATATCAAAAATTATCTTTGGTTAGCCGGCGCCTCAGCTGTCACATCGTTCTCTCTTTGAACCGCACGCGGGCGGAGATCAATCACTATTGTACAGACGATAGTCTTTCTTGGGCTACTTAAACCCAGACATTTTGGTTTGTCTATCTGTCGGTGTGTGACTCGATTCAGCCACCCGGCCAAAGTAAAATAGATATGGCCCAATAGTCTTATATACTCACAGCCAAATGTAAACGTCTAAGCCCCGTTAATATGTTCATACTTGTCAACTTTGTTGAACAAGAACAAGATATTACGCAAATATAAGACAGGAAATTTGTAGAGAAGGAATATTTACAGTGTTCCTGTATTTAAAAATTCATGGATGCTTGGTTTTTAGATATCAAATGATATTCTACATCTACTGCAGAAAACCGCCGCCTGCTGTTAACCGCGCCACCTCCTGGCGGCATATGACAAATCACGCGGCAACAGCAATGAAAGGTTGCACTAGCTAGGTTCCACATTCTCTTTGGAACGCACGTGGAGCACGGACACGCGGTTCTATAAACGTTGAAGTCGGCCGCCTCGATTCACGCGTGTCTAAGCCGAACTGCAGCGCTGGCATCGAGGAACCCGGCCTGTAGCAGTGGAACGTGGTAAATCCAAATCACCTCGAGCAAACCTTTACTCGGGATGAGCGCGACGGTAGATTAAGAGCATGAGGGGTGAACGGGAAAGCAAAGGGGGGCATTTCCTTGGCAAATGTCCACAAAGACTATCGTCTTTTGACGACATTTGGAATACGCAGATACGCGGTAAAATAGTTTACTATACATTACGGTCCAACAACTTCGTGAATATCAGCCCAGTATTTTTCGCCTTGCTGCACATCGAGAATCAAATTATAAAAGGGATCTAAAACTATAACGCAGCTTCCTCAGCGAAATGATGCACTAAAACAGGAAAGAAGTTACCTATTTACCGCTGTTTTCTACTTTCACCAGAGGCATGGGCCATTGAAAACATTTTACTTTCGAGTAAACTCAATGTAATGCTGTACACTTCATTTGGGAATTGAAAAAAAAATCATTTTTATTGTTTATGAGACGAGCAGTATTGTTAGCCTTCGCGCTTCACGAAGACGACGGCAGATATTTGTGCGGACGTATTTGTTACCACTAACAAGGCTGATTTTGGTTCACTTAGCGAGTGAGGCAAAAATCACATAAATGTTTATACCCGCGTTTACAACAACTCCAGTTAGGTAGTAAAACTTCGGACAGGTCTAAGGGATAGAGGTGGTGTTGCCCCAGCCCAAATACTGTAAATATTTTACGCGCAAGTGCAAGTGGTCAAGAATTTATAAAATATCCTTTTTTTCTGTGATAGATGCGATAGTAATGACAAATGTAAGGCAAGTGTGCGTGTCGCGCTATTTCTTTTAAGTAGAAATATGAAGCTCAAGTAACAAATTACCCCACCTTCCCGCGAAGAGAACCCTGTGGAGATGCGACGCATTTTTATTTTTTATTTAGACAATACTGCAGGCCAGAATTAGGCCCAAGCAGGAGTGGAAAGATAAAAACATAGCATATCAGGCAAAATGTAATTATAGAATCTCTATCTTAGAAAACACCAATAAAAATGGCAAACGGCAAAAAAAATTTCTACATATGAAAAAGCTTATCAATTGATGCATGCAGATTAGACGAAGCGAACTCAGAGGCAGGAAGACTGTTCCAATCGGATATTGTTCACGGGAAAAATGAGTATTTATGAGTGTTTGTGCGGGCGAACAATGGGGTAATTTTAAAGGGGTGGTATTGCCTGGTGGGCCGGGAAGAAAGACAGGTCAGATATATTGATGGGTCAACGCGAAGTTTGCGGTTCTGAAGATCGGCAAGGAATTTTGATCGGTTGATTCTTCTTCGGGATTCTAGCGTTAGAATTCCGTTGTTCTGCATTAGAGTGGTAGGGGAATCGTGTCTTTGATAACGGTTATAAATAAACGGAACAGCTTGCCGTTGAATTTGTTCGAGCTTGCCAATATCTTTTTTTGTATGCGGGTCCCAGACCACTGAAGCGTACTCAAGGCGCGATCGAATTAACGTATTATAGGAGCAATTTAATGTTGGGCGGGGAGTGTTTAAGTTTATGTTTTAAGAGTCCCAGCTTTCTTCTAGCCGAAGCGCAAATATTGTCAACATGAGCCGACCAGGACAGGTTTCCAGTAATCGTTACACCGAGGTATCTAAAGCTATTTGTTAAGCTCAGAGGGGTGTTGTTTATTGTGTAGTGGTATTCAAGCGGGTTCTTTTTGTTAGTTATACGCATGAATACTGTTTTATCTGGGTTTAGTGTTTTGTCCCATAGGTTGTACCATGTGAGCACGCCATCGAGACTTTCGTTTAGTGAGACCTGATCGTTAACATTTTTAATATTTTGAAAAGCAAGCAGTCATCTGCAAATAGACGAATATTCACGTCCTGGTTTATACAAGTTGTTATATCATTAATATAAATGAGAAAGAGCAGCGGCCCGAGCACGCTGCCTTGGGGGACGCCGGAAATAACGGGGAGGGTATCAGAGTGAAAGCCATTTAAACCAGCAAATTGTTCGCGAAGTTCAAGGTGTGATATAATCCATTTCACAAGCGAGCAAGGAAAACCGAGTTTGTTTAGTTTAAATATTAGTCCAGAGTGAGAGATTTTATCGAAAGCTTTACTTAAGTCAAGGAATATTACGTCAATTTGGCCCGATGCATCAATCACAGAAGAGAAGGACTGAATAGTGGAAATTAATTGAGTGGTGCAGGACAAGCCCCTCCGGAACCCGTGCTGGAAAGGGGAAAGGATGTTGCCCTTATCTAGGAAATCAACTTTGTAGTTAGCAATTATGTGCTCCATGAGCTTACAAGCAGAGCTTATCAGGAATATGGGCCGGTAATTTGGAAGCAATGTGTTATCCCCTTTATTGAACACCGGTACAACACGAGCTACACGCCACTCTGAAGGGACAATGCCAGTTGAAAAAGATAAACGAAAAATAGCAACCAGAAAGCGAGCTAATGATTCGGCGTAGCGGCGCAGAAAAGCATTGGGTATGTTATCTGGCCCGCACGAGCATTTTCGATCAAGTTGAGGAGCATCGAAAAAACGCCTTCAAATGTTATAAATTCTGCGCTGGTATCTGCCATGTTAAAACTGGGTATGTCATAAGGAGGGAACCTTGAAAAAACAGAATGGAAGTATACATTGAATTCATTTGCGATGTCCACATTGTCGCGAACGACCCTTTCGCCTATTTTAATGCAGTCAACAGTTTTTTGTTTTTTAGAGCTGAGGTGGCGCCAGAATTTAGATGGATTTGTTTTTAAAAACTGGAAAAAAGTATTAGAGAAGTAAAATTTTTTGCTTGCGCGAATTTTCTGACATAGCACGAGCTTTAGGTTATGAAGGTTTTCATTAGTTCCCCGTTTTTTTATTCGCTTAATTTTCCGTACCAGATGAATAATATCACGATTAATCCTAGGATTAGCCTTCTGAACTTTTTTCTTTTTGTTGGGAACAAACCTTTCAAGGCAGAAATGGCAACTGGACTTAAACTTCACCCACATATAATTGACGTCATTTCCCCAAAAACCATCAAGAGCCAGATCAAGGTAATCGAGTACCGATTCGTCGTTTGCCCGCGAAAAGTCTTTGACTATTTTTTTCTTTTTCTTTAATCGGGGAGCACTGACTGTTTAGACGACACGCAAAAAGCACAAGTTTGTGGTCTGATAAACCGTCCTCGACCGTAGCGCATGCATCGTTAAGGGATCTGCAATAAAAGACTAGATCTAAAATGGAGGATGTGTTTCGAATTTCATGGGTAGGGGAATTGACTGCTTGGTCGGGATTACATGCTAGCATCATTTCAAAGACAGAAGGATCAGTACGACAGGGGGATGATAATTTTGACCAATTAATGCTAGGCAAATTAAAATCACCGGCAATTATCAAGCGATTTTTGGAGAACTTAATAGCATTATTATAAAGTTTAGGCAAGAAATCCGGGTTTGAAGAGGGAGCTCGATACACAGCGAAAATAATGAGCTTATTACCAAAACAATCTATCTGGATACAGAGGCTATCGTGATCTTCAATTTGGTCAAGTACTACAATGGGTATATCCTTCTTTAAAATAATGGCGACACCCCCGCCATGCGACGGTCGGTCTCTTCGATACACCTTATAGGAACTCGGCACAATATCTTCGTCGGAGATGTCACTGTGAAGCCATGTTTCTGTTACGATAGTAACATGGGGGTCGTGGGTTAGTAAAATACTCTCAAGCTCGGCGGTTTTGTTAATGATGCTTCTTGCATTTATATTCAGGAGACGCAAACAGTGTTGTGAGGGGAGAGGGCATTCTCATGGATGCAGCGGAGTTGTGCTCACGGACGGAATCTGTACTCGCATGTTTGTACTAAAATCCCATACAAAAGTGTCGTCATCGATGCACAGCTTTTCGTTAACGAGATAGACCTTATTTCCACTGTCTTTATCAGCCTTCGCACTCTCCCACAACAGTTTGCGCATTTGAAGTGTAATACCCCTGCTACACTAGGGTCCAAATGTCATTTGAACCAAATGTCATTTGACTCAAATGGGTTGCTTCGAATGCCATTCAGAATCCGCCGTGTTACACTACAATTTCGATGGCATTTGAAAGCTTTCACAACTGCTCGCTGTGCTGTAGTGGCGCTGTTGTTGCCCCGTTCCGTTTTCGTACACTAATACAACAATCAAACTTGGTAGCAGTCCGAGGCAGTAAAATGATATCAAATTAGAAGAGACACCAGTTTTGACTCTAAATATGGCTGTCTTGCGTTGTTCTTTTTTTTTTTGTTTTTTTTTTGCAACTGACCCACTGGTTTTGAGCGTTTGAAAATAAATATGTTGATTTCGTATTTTAAGTAAATAAACAGTGAACAAAGTTCCACAAACAACAATATTTTGTTTGTTTTACGTACGGAAGTATTATGTTTTTTATTGCCGATCGAAGACGCTGCGTCCGAGAGTGCTGGAAATGGCATTTGAAATCTTAAATGTCTCTCTCGGTGCTCATTTGGCACGAATGTCATTTGAGCCAAATGGCATTCGAAAACCTAGTGTAGCAGCACAACTTGGCATTTGAGTCAAATGACATTTGGTTCAAATGACATTTGGACCCTAGTGTAGCAGGCGTATAAGTCTAGAGTAATCATTGGAGATGAATATTTTGCTGCCTTTAGGTGTTTTTGCATTTTTCAAAATGGCCTGTTTTTCGTTATAATCCTGCAGGAACAGGATGACGGGCGGTTTCCTAACCGTTTCCCAAGTCTGTGAATTCTACCAGTCGAGTGGCACTCTACCTCAAGCTGTTTTTTGAACAAATCATCCAGTACCTTCTTTTTTAATAGCTCTTCCGTTTCACCTTTTTCTTCCGACAGACCATACACAACTAAGTTTGACCGGCGGCTTTGTTCTTCAATGTCAACTAGTTTTTCAGACTGGTGCGCAACAGAGGATTCAAGGGATGTTAGACTAGATTTTACACCTTCAAATTGGGATGTTGAAGAAACCAAGCCCTGCAGAAGCTCCTCAACTTCATTTACTTTTGAGCAAAGGGCTTGCAACGTAGTTAGTTTCCGTAGCAGCTTGTTGAGCTTTAATCTCTTCTATGCTTGTAAGAATGACCTTTTCACCGTTCAAAACGTCAGTTATAGTCGGACCAGGGTTTGACTCAACATCCCCGCAAATAAGCAGTTTGCAAACGTGGAAACACTCCCTTACAATGCACAAACAAGTAAGTGGGCATGGCACAATAATAATGATCTGAATCTGAATAATCTGAATAATAATAAACCTATTACTAGTTTTTACACCACAGGGTGCACAACTAACCTCAACAAAAAGAGGAATAGGCCTGGTCAACATGGCTGTTGGTTTCAGTTCGCCATGCCCACTGATGAAGAATTGGTGAATTCCGGGATTTATAGCTGTAGTTTTCCGATGACGTCACAGTACGCAGAGCCACGTAGTGGTCCAGACGTGGGCAGTTGCACGGCACGTGCGGTGATGCTGTTGTAGAATCTGAAGCGGGGGGCAGAGATCCGGCAGATGCCGGGAACGGAGCATGCAGCGATCGTCCAGCTGAGGTGAATAAGATGCAGCCAGCGAAGATAGCCTCAACAAAAAGAGGAATAGGCCTGGTACATGGCTGTTGGTTTCAGTTCGTCATGGCCACTGATCGGTCACTTGGTGTTTCCGTTGGGTTGATTCTCTAATTGCGTGAAACGTGTGAGGAACGCGTATGATGTTTCTTTATTTAACATGCGGCGTAACGTTAACGATGACGGCCTCGTAGTCGCTGAAGTGTACGGGTAGTGGATGGTGAAGTAACGGGACCACCGTGCAATTTGCAGCGAAGATCAAGTCTAGGCACGTGCCCCGTTTCAACGTGCTCGCTTCAACGGTTTGCGTTCGGTATCACGTTTACGAAGTTCGGAATCGGCTGCTCGCTTCAATCGTTTGCGTTCAGCATCACGTTCACGCCGCTTCGGAGCCTTGTCTTCAGTAGTGCTAGCATTCCTGTTATCACAGTGATCGGTGCTTGTTACGGTTGCGCGGGCGATAGCAGAATTGTTAGGCTACATTCAACGCATCGATGGAAATCGGAACGCCGGTGCTGGAACGACCGCGGCTATGACGCAACTCAATCCAACAAAATCCACTTTAATCCAATCCAATCTAAATCCAATCCAATCCAAGCCAAGCCAAGCCAAGTCAACCCAATCGAATCCAATCCAATGCCCCTCGCGAGAGAGTGTTCGCTATCGGATAGGAGAGAGGTTGAGTGGCGGAGAGCGCAGCTCCCGCGGCGAGGAGAATGGGGGAGGGGTGTGGACGGACAACAACAACGCCGTATGGAGGGACAAGGCGAGTGAATGAGATTCAGTCGCATCTGAAACAGTTTTGCTAGCTCCAGAACGTTCGCAGCGCGGATAGTTGTAGGCGTCTAATCTCTTTTATTGCACTGAAAAAAAAAACGCGGATATTGCTACCTATGCGATTAGTTTGAAACATGTGATGGCGACGGCGGTAGAGAGCGGTGGTGTAACATAGAATCCCAGGGTGAACGCGTCCCTGCGTCCAGCAGAGCGCCGTGCAAGTCGCCGGAGAAGCGCGAGCTCCACGAGACAGGTTCGCCAACCTCCGTCACAGGCCGCGAGGTACTTGTTTCGGCGACTCTCCCCCAGGTGCAAACGTCGTCTGCACGGAGCTACTTTGAAGGACGACACCTATTGGGTTGAGTCCTTACGAAGCTTAGGATTTCGCCAATGTGATTTTAAGAGCTTAGACAGCTTATTTGGATCAAAATGAGACAATTAAAAATTTTAGTTCAGTTGGCCTTTAAAGGTCTGAAGTGGACGATGAAGTTTTTGCGTTTACACCGAAAAGAAAATAATTCTTTCATAATCCATCACAAACGCCCCAGCAGAGCTTCCACTCCCAAAATATGCGCATGATTTCACGTCAAATCATTGATTTCAGAAAGCCGTTCCCTCACTGCAGATTGGTCGCATCACAATGAATTTCCCGAGAGAAGCTGTCTGTTTTTCTCAACGTTAGCCTGGTTAAAAAAGAAAAAAAAACGTTTTTTTTTTCTAATGCTTTCCTGTTTGTTTCAACCGCTCACATCTCTAGTTCATATAGCGCGGTAGAACGGCGAATGGATAGTCTTTAAATTACTAGACAGTGGAAAACCACCAAAGAGAATTATACAAAAGCGTGATGCTGAACTTTAAAAAAAAAGCAAATATATTCCTACTATCCTTGTAAATAGTGACAAAAATAACCAATGGTTTACACAACGCCTGAAGCGTCTACTCAAGAAGAAAAAACATCACTATCGGAAAGCAAAGCTTACAAAGCTTGAGTGGGCATGGGAGCAGCGTCGACAACACTTCTGATATGCCGCGCCTTTGCCCGTTACAGGCTTTTCTGTCGCTGTGCTTGCTATGGCCTCCAGCGCAAGCTACTGGAAAATCTGCGGCACTGATTATCTTCGAACCCGCACACCAAGGAGCCAGTCACCAAGAACAAGCAGTTTTCCTGGACCTGCCTGTGGTTGCGCCAGCGACCGTCTGCGCATCGACGTCATCAGTGACGTCGGTTGCTGAGTTCGACTTAAGAGCCCTGCAGAGCGGTTGCCCCTTCAGTGGGCATGGGAGCAGCGTCGACAACACTTCTGATATGCCGCGCCTTTGCCCGTTACAGGTTTGTAACTGCTTTTCGCTGTATAGTAGAAAAAGTGACAACCGTTGTCTATTTCTGCTCCCGTGCCCCGGAGTTCTGTGCGACATTGCGAGTGATTGTTTTTCAATGTTGTTTTTGCTTTTGTGCGCCGGCGATATTGAAACTAATCCAGGGCCTGGAACTCGCTCCAGCAGCTTGCTAGCACCTGAGTCCTTGCCCACAGATCCGTCCGAGCAAATGGAAGTGGTGTTTCGCATCCTCAAAGACATACAGGCGCGTTCAGTAGGGTCATCTAAAAATCACAGCGAAGTGGTCTCCGAGCTTAAAGAAATCAAATCAAGTCAGAAAAAAATCGAAGACAAGATCGGTGCAATCGAGAAACGCTTGGACACGCTCGAAGAAAAAACGAAGGCAGTCGATCACTCCGAACAGGATATGACTACTATTCAAAGTTCTGTTGAAACATTGGGCACCCAACATGAGCTATTACAAGCTCGTCTCGATGATCTTGAAGATCGATCACGACGCAATAACCTACTTTTTCATGGTCTACCGGATTCAAAAGAAACATGGGAACAATCAGAACAGCACATTACAGAAATACTGTCTAGTGCAGCTATTAACGTGGCAGATTACGACATTGAGCGCGCCCATCGTCTCGGTATTTACAAAGAAAACAAATGTCGCCCCATGATAGTGAAGTTTTACAACTACAAAACTAAAGACAAAATTCTTTCTGTTCGTACTAAATTAAAAGAGCTAAACGTCGCCGTCACCGAAGATTTCTCTCTTGCTACGCGTCAGGCTCGAGGAAAGCTCGTGGCGTTTGCCAAAAGCCAACCCGGTTCACCGCCTTTCAAGCTACACCATACTAAGCTTATAATTAACAAAAAGCACTACACGTACGACCCTTCCAGCGATAGCATTAACGAAGTAGGTCCGCAAGAAAAACATAATCAGGTGAAGTGCGATTCAGCGTCACCACGTGCCCTAACATAGGAACACGCGAGGGGAAGTGGAATAAAATCATCAAAAGTGTCCGTGCTTTTCACGAACATTCGGAGCATTATTAACAAACGGGATGCTTTATCATCTGTCATTGACACTTGTAACGCTGACATCATCGTACTAACTGAAACTTGGTTGCACCCACAAGTTCGTGATCACGAAATTCCAAGTCGTTTTTTGTTCCATCGATGTGACCGCACGTTACGGCGAGGCGGTGGCGTTTTGTTGGGTGTCTCCAAAGATTTTTCGTCGCAGCGCATCCACGTTATCAGTAATCTCGAGATTGTGTGCGCCCTTGTTGAAATAGGGTCCCGAAAGTTCATAATTTGTGCCTGTTATCGACCCCCTACTGACTCATCTGATTTTGCAAACGAGCTTCATGATGTTTTAAACATACTTGTCTCCCGGTATCCCACGTCACCCCTGTTTTTGTTTGGGGATTTTAACTTGCCGAATGTACAATGGGCTGATGAACAACCTATTATTTTTCCATTCTCTACTTTCGCTCAAGAATTCCTAGATATGTGCTCTCTTTTTTCGCTAACTCAGTTAATTAAAGAACCAACAAGGATAACGAACGGAACAGCTAACACTCTTGATCTAGTACTTACAAACATGCCTGACCTGGTTTCTAACCTTGCACACTTACCAGGTTTGAGCGATCATTCCTTACTTACGTTCGATCTAAATTCATTACGTCCGAAAACAATGAAACAAAGTAAACCTGTCCGTAACTATAACCGTGCGAACTTCGAGGCCATTAACAACGAACTATGCGAATTTCTTGACACCTTCTTAGCAGATTTTGCAGATCAAACTGTGGAAAATAACTGGAGCCTATTTACGAAAAAAGTTAGCGAGCTCACGAACAAGTACAGTCGGGGACTTAATTTTGCAGACCACGCGAGCGCGTGGCAAAAGCCACCGATGCGCGCTCTGGAGGCTCGGCGCCTGTTGTCGAGACCGGCGCGGCGCGCATGCGCGTCCTGTTTCACTCGTAGGCACGCCGATTTTCTCGCTTCCTGCAGCGGTGCTGCAATGGTCACTCAAGCACCGCATAGCGACGCCTTTGTAGCATTCCTGTCTTCCCGATGGCACATTTGGGGCCTGACGTGACGATTGCGCGGGCTTTGGCGCAAGTGCACCACGCGTCCTGATAAACACTTGCGCGTGATGTTTTATTTGTTTGTTATTGTGCTTTATCGTTTATAGACGATGAGACTAGCGGCTTGCGAACGGCGTCCCCGAATGAAACGCGTAAGAAGCACAGTCTCACGGTACCGCGCTACCGGCGATGAAATGTCAGCTATATGAATAGCGAACCTTTATTCATCTTGTTTATTGTGTAATTTGGCCACTGAACATATATTCCATCTCGCTCTCCGCTGCGCATAAAGTAAGCGATTTGCAATTTTTATAGAAGAAATCCTCTGTTTTATTTTTAATGTCTACATTCTTACTTAAAAATATGATATGAAATGTCTGTTTTTTCTGCGCGTCGGCAATATTCAAAACGGCACCTCGGGTTCCCATCAAAGAACGCCATAACATTATTCGCTACTTTTCAACGTAATATTAATCGCTACGTAGGGCCTTCCGAATGTTTTTGTCAATAATGAACGGGTGTTTAACCACTGAAAAACAATCAGCTTGTCCTCCGGTTTCGTTGTTGACCTTGTCCTTCCACTTCGCTGGGGATCTGCAAGGTGGCCCTTTTCTGATGGATGGTGTTCGGGATTTCGGCGCATGTTACACATTCCCAGGTAATCAAAATTAATCCGGAGCTTTCACCTACGGCGCGCCTTATCGGCTGTGTAGCATCGGCGCGTTAAAACCTCATAAATCAACGCAAGCCGACCTTGAAGAATTGCTCCGGCTTGGAGCAATTCATCCCCGTAGGCATGAATTCCTCGGCGAACAGCATCTCTTGTCCTATTTGTAAGCCGGCAAATGTCCCTTTGAAAAACAGCGTCTCAAAAGTAGCGAATAATTTTACGGCATTCAATGGGAGCCCGAGGTGCCATTTTTACGAATGCGACAGGCAGAGGAACAGACAATTTATGTGAGTACGTATTTCTATCATTTTTATGTAGTGAAGTAGGCAGC
Source organism: Haemaphysalis longicornis (assembly GCF_048455015.1). Classification (NCBI taxonomy): domain Eukaryota; kingdom Metazoa; phylum Arthropoda; class Arachnida; order Ixodida; family Ixodidae; genus Haemaphysalis; species Haemaphysalis longicornis. The sequence continues at coordinate 1,647,751 of NW_027526233.1, forward strand.
AAAAACGCCGAAATAACTTGCAAATCGCCTACTTTATGGACAGCGGAGAGCGAGCTGGAATATGTGTTCAGTGGCCAAATTACGCAATAAACAAGATGAATAAAGGTCGTCTCTTCATATAGCTGGAATTTCGTCGCCGGTAGCACGGTACCGTGAGACTGTGCTTCGTACGCGCTTCATTCGGGGACGCTGTTCGCAAGCCACTGGTCTCATCGTCTATAAACGATAAAGCCCAAAACAAACAAATAAAACATTCCGCGCAGGTGTTTATCAGGACGCGAGGAGCACTTGCGCCAAAGCCCGCGCAATCGTCACATCAGGCCCCAAATATGCCACCGGGAAGAAAGGAGTGCTACAAAGGCGTCGCTATGCGCTGCTTCAGTGACCATTGCAGCACGGCAGCTGGAAGCGAGAAAATCGGCGTCCCTGCGAGTAAGGCAGGACGCGCATGCGCGCCGCGCCGGTCTCGACAACAGGCGCCGGGCCTCCAGAGCGCGCATCGGTGGCTTTTGCCACGCGCTCGCGTGGTCTGCAAAATTAAGTCCCCGACTGTACATTCCTATTCACTTCATCACTTCACGTCGTAACGCTCCATGGTATACAAATAACCTTAAACGTTTATCTAACAAGAAAAAAACGTCTGTACAGATCCGCTAAACTTTCAAGGAATGATGCGCGTTGGGCGGCTTATAAAGTGGCTAATGATAACTATGTTGCGGCACTAAGATCGGCGAAAGAAACCTTTTTGCGTACCGTATTACCCAATATGCTCGTTACTGACACTAAAAAGTTTTGGCGTACTATCAATCCTCGTGATAACGATATCATTCACCTAACCGACAGCGATGGTGTTGCTATTCCTCCAGAGGCATGCGCTAACACTTTAATGAAACCTTTGTGCGGAATTTTTCTTTGCCCGATAATGTTTGCTTACCCCGTACTGAAATTTTCAACTACCCCGATATGTTTCCAATATTTATAGAACCAAGTGGAGTAGCCAAGGTAATTAAATCGCTCAAACTTTCTTCCGCTCCCGGTTGTGACGATATCAGCCCTAAATTCTTGCAGAACACTTGCGCCTATTCATCCATCATTTTAACAAAGATTTTTCAGCAATCACTTGACAGCGCTTGTTTGCCTACCGACTGGATGGTGGGGAAGGTGATTCCGCTTCATAAATCAGGAAACAAAAACTCACCACTTAATTACCGACCCATTTCACTTACTAGCATCCCTTGTAAAATACTTGAACATGTTCTTTTTTCCCACGTTGTTAATTTCTTAGAATCAAATTCATTTTTTACGCGATCACAGCATGGTTTTCGCAAAAGTTACTCATGTGAAACACAGTTGGTATCTTTCACACATAAGCTTCATGCCATACTTGATCGATCATCATCTGCTGATTGCATATATCTTGACTTCTCGAAAGCATTTGACAAGGTGTGCCATAAACTACTACTACACAAGTTACGTCAGCTTAACATTGAAACGAAACTTCTTGCATGGCTCGAGATGTTTCTCACTAATCGATCGCAGTTTGTTTCGATTAACAACCAAAATTCTAATAACACTGCTGTCCAATCAGGTGTACCACAAGGTTCTGTTCTCGGCCCTCTGCTTTTTTTAATATACATTAACGATTTGACGTCGTGTGTTTCATCTAACATGAATTTGTTTGCCGACGATTGCGTAGTGTTCCGGGAAATAACTTGTGATGATGACCTAACTAACCTTCAAACTGACCTAAATTCTATTTCAGCTTGGTGCTTAAAGTGGCGGATGGAGCTTAACGTTAATAAGTGTAAGTTCATGCGCGTATCGAGGAAAAATAACACATTACCTGTTTACTATCTTGATGGCATCGCCCTAGTCTCTGTTTCTTCTTATAAGTATCTCGGTGTTAACATCACTAACAATCTTACCTGGTCCGTTCACATAGAATATATTATTAACAATGCAAATCGAATGCTCGGTTACCTCAGACATAATTTTTCAAAGGCACCATCATCCCTTAAATTACTCTTGTACAAAACGCTTATCCGGTCTAAATTAGAATACGTCTGTTCAGTTTGGGATCCTTCCTTTCACAATCTCATTAACAGACTTGAAATGGTTCAAAATAATTCTGCACGTTACATTTTGTCGAACTTTAACCGAACTGCTAGTGTAACTGCAATGAAATCTACCCTTAACCTTCCATCCCTAGCAGTTCGACGTAAAATTTTCCGACTTTCTTTGTTCCATAAAATATTTCATCACCAACACCTGCATGATGAACTCATTTTGCCTCCATTGTACGTTTCTTCTCGCATTGACCATACTCACAAGGTCGGCATAGCATCGAGCCGAACGAATGCATTTTCCCAGTCGTTTATTCCCCGGACATCGTTAGAATGGAATCGCCTTCCCTCACCAATAGCAACCATTGTTAACCATACGCTTTTCAAAAATGCCATAGTCAACATTGTATGAACCATTTATTGTTGTGTGCATTTATGTTTGCTTGCTGCGTTTTTTTTTTTTTTTTGCTTCTGCCTAATTTTGTGTAAAGATGTATTTTTATTGTATTACCTTTGCTGCTTTTTGTTGTTCTACTCATGATTGTAACCACTCCCCTCTATAATGCCATTGGCCTTGAGGGTATTGCTAATAAATAAATAGCCCTAGAGCTTGGCATCTGTACCTGTCAAGCACTAACGAATACGTTTTGCAACTGAAAGCCTAACACAAATTTTTTTCGACTGTTCCTATATCAATTCTCTAGTCTAACCCTCGCAAATTCTTTCAAATTATCTCCCCACCAAATCGCCAAACGCAGCTCCAGCTATCAGACGACGACAACAAGCTGATTGAAATGAAAAAAAATGTGCTACAGTCCTTAACAATTTTTTACATCAGTTTTTGTTTTCGCCTGCTGCAAACTTTAGTTTTACGGAATTAACACAGCTTCCCGCGACCGCAATGGCAGAAATACAGATTAATGCTGATGGTATAGCTAAGTTAATCAGATCCCTAAAATTATCGTCCTCAGCTGGTTGCGATGAAATCAGCAGCAAACTGCTTAAAACACTACTTTCTTGTGAAGCGCAATACTAAGTTTAATATTCCAGCAACCAATCTGTACCGGTGAAGTCCCTCACGATTGCAAAAAGGCTCAAATAACTCCCGTCAATAAGTGTGGTGATAGATCAAAAGCATCTAATTATCGTCCAATTTCACTCACCAGCGTCCCGTCCAAGCTTTTGGAACATATCATAGCCGCCAATCTAATGGATTACCTCGAATCAATTAATTTTTTACTCGCACCAACATGGTTTCAGAAAGCTATTATCACATGAAACTCAGCTATCAGAATTCACCCATGATATCTTACAACATATGGATGATCATCTACAAATCGACGCTATCTTCCTCGACTTCTCAACCGTGTCCCACACAATCACGTACTTGCAAAGTTGTCTTGGAATTCCCTCAACAGTGTTACCTTGGATTGAACATTTACTGAAAGGTCGCGTAGAATACACAACCGCTACCTCTTATGACTCCCCCATCTCGCATGCTACATCCGCTGTCCCCCAGGGAGCAGGCTTATCACCCCTGTTATTCTTAATCTACGTCAATGGCCCAATACAAAAACCAGACTTCGTCTTTTTCCAGATGATTGCGTCATATACAACGTCATTCATAACATTAGGGATTCCGTTGACCTTCAAGAAGACATAGGCACTATCACTTCGTGGTGTGAAAAATGGCTCATGCCTCTTAACCTTAATAAGTGCCAACATATGTCCTTTTCCGGTAAGCGCAGCAGCACACATCAGTCATACCATATAAACTCGACTGAAATCAGTAAATAACTCGAACAGACTGCTATAAATATCTCGGCGTTCACTTCACATCGTCATTTTCATGGGTTACTCATATTGAAACAATATGCGCACATGCCTCACGAACGCTAGGTTTTCTTCGTCGCAATCTCAGATCCGCATCGCCCGCTATTAAAAAAAATCGCATACCAGACATACGTCCAGCCTAAATTGGAATATGCTTCATCTATCCGGCACCCCTCGCAAGCTTATCTGACCTGTTAATTAGAATCCATCCAGAACCGCGCTGCACGCCTTATCATGTCAAACTACTCGCGTATAACCAGCATCACTGAACCAAAATGAACACTCGACCTTCTTAGCGTCGGATCAAGTCCTATCATATCCAGTCTTTGCATGCTTTACTCTTTCTACTATCACCTAATCGCAAGAAACCCTCGTCTTCAATCACCACCTAGAATCTCCCCTTGCCTCAACCACAGCAGTCCATTCACGCACATTTACTGCCGCACATCTGCGATAAAAGATTCTTCGTTTCCTAATGCAGTAACCCTGTTGAATAATCTCCCCGACATTATTGTTTCGACCAGCGACCGCTAGGTCTCCGCGAAAAACTAACAAATCATTTTACCTAGAAGGTTCTTTTCTTACTTGAACTCTGTTAGTAGCAATGTTTAGTCATGTGTATTACTTCCTTGCATTTTCTTTATAACGGTGATTTCGATTTTTGTACCACTTCCTTCTTTCTGAGCGTTGTTCCTTTGTTGTTCTTTTACACTAATTTTTTCCCTTTTAGGTGCGGAGTACCTTAGGACCACACAATGTCCGTCGGCGTCTGTGCGCATAGCATTTACAATCGCAAAAAAATCACATAGGCACCGGTAGGATTTGAGCCTGCGTCTGGTAGACCAGACAGAGTTAGTGTCACTCGTCTTTCCCATTGGGATACGACAGTGGGTTAGTACCCGAGAGTCAAACGGCTTACTTCCTCGCCTGTAACGGTGCGGAATACCTTAGGACCTCCCAATGTCCGTTCGCGTCCATCCGTGTGCAACCGACCATCAAGCGAAAATCAAGCGAAAATCAAGCGACATTCGATTTGAGCCGTGAGTTGCAGCTTCATTTAGGGAATAATCACAGCTCAAATCGAATGACGGCCGGGGCGCAAATCGGATGTCACTCGGGGCGCAACTTGGATGCCATTTCGAGTCCCCGTACACCGCACCCTCGCCATCATCCACGGAGTGCAGATGCTGCCATTTTTCTTCCTTCTTTTTGTGATTAAGAGCTTCCCAAACAATGTTTGCCCCGCCTTGTGTTATCCCTCCGGACCTTTAAGGCTTCAATAAATGAAATGAAATGAAAAGGTAAGGCTGACAAAGACAGTACCCCAGTCCCCTGCTTTTATACTATAGCATATGGTATTTTCTCAACCCCTCCCCAAACTTGATCGGCCCCCGAAAAGGGGCCGCACCAAAGTTCCTTTACCACCACTTCCGAACTTCAGTCCTCATAAACCGAACTACTCTCGCTTCTTCGTGATTGAATCAATCGACCAGTCAAAACATCTTGCTGCACAGTCCGTGTTTCTAGTTTCCAAATTTCTTCAGGGCGTCAGGGAAGAGACATAAAGCAAAAAAAACAACGAACCGGTGAAACGCTTGTGGAGGTCAGTAGCCAGAAACAGGCCAATAAACTTCTTACTGAAACCGGCATCGCCGATCTGGCCATCCGAGTCACTGCCCACCGGAGCATGAACATCTCTCAGGGGGTAGTCTCCTATCCTGGTCTAATGAATGAAAACGAAGGCGATCTGCTGGGAGGCCTTAGAGATCAGGGCGGGACGTCAGTTTGGAGGATAACAATACGAATAGAGAACCAAGATTCCGACGAAATACCTCATCGTAACTTTCGGTAGGTGAATACTACCCGAATTCATCAACCCAGGGATTATTCGTTGCTCACCCCGGCCGTATATACATAGCCTATGCCGCTGCTTCAAATGTCCATGGTTTGGGCACAGTATAAACTCTTGCCGTGACCGAACAGCCTGTGGAAAATGCGCGGCAAAAATCACCCGACGGACAAATGTCCATCCGACACACTTACTTGTGCGAACTGCCGGGCGCCGCATGCCGCATACTGCTGCATTTGTGAAAAATTTCAAATGGAAAAGAAGATCATTAACATAGAGGTCACTGAGAACACCACCTTCCCAGAGGCGCCAAGGAGGTTTGCCTCTTTCCCTCTGGGGAAGTGCGCCGACGCACCTCGCAGGGGGCGGAGAGGCGTCTGGTTTCCACAGGAACCAGTTCAGCGAGTCTGACGTAGTTCCGCCACCCCCCCACCCCCGCTCTGCGGTTTCCTCAGGCAGCTGAACCAGTCACCAGAGCGCTTGCTGAGCCAGCAGCGGCTGTTGTGGCAACAATCACCATCGGGACCGACACCCCTCCGGCCCCTCCTTCCTCACCCTCCCTTGTCCCCTGGAGGCTGCGGAGCACGGGGACACGGGGAGTCCCGCATCGGTTCCCACCCCCGCCGCACCGCTCGTGCCACCTGTGGCGTTCCCGACACCTTAGGCGGTAGCGGCTCAGAAAACAAAGTGAACCCGAAGGGGTGCCAGGTCCAGGGGCCCGGTCCATCGGGCATCCCGAAGACATCTGACAATGAGATGGACGTCGGGCCGTTCCTCCCTGCATCGCAGCGCAAGGAAGGGCCTCCGATGTCCAAGCCAACAGAAAGGCCAAAAAAGCCCCCTCCGAGAGTACAAGCAACCAAAGACGAAACATGCATACACACACGTACTCCAGTAGCTCTTAAAGGGACACTGAAGTGAATTTGTCAAGCTCCCGTTTTTGCTTGCACTGTGTAGACTGGCTCAAATTAGCACACTTTTCATCGTTTATCCGGTTGACAAATCGGTAATTATTTTACAAAGCGCGAAAGAAGAAAAACTACCATGCACGGTTTGCGGCGGCCGCACAAACTAAGCTGTGACGTTGGGAGGAGGGGGCACCGTGATTGGACGATGCCCAAGGTTAGCAATCAAACAAGTTTCGGTTTCGGTTTCGGTCTGTAAAACAACATGTTTGACATTCGATGGCGTCGTTGGATGGGCATTCTCAATATCCCAGTTATCGTAGTACCGCGCTTCTGCCATGTTGTCGGCTGTAAAATGCATAACATAAGCCTCCCAGGACGGCTTGGAATCGTAGCATTCACTATCTGAGGCCTACGAAGTGCATGAACGCCCTCCGCGTCCCCGCAGACGCTCAAATGCATGCGCTTTTCCCCCATATTTGGAGCTTGCCTCGCTCATGCCTGTATCGTAAAAAGCCTGTTCGCACCAGGCCAGGGGTCTGTTGATTCTGGCCTGTGCCCACTGCCCGCAAGCAGTCGGTGCTTATGGCAACAGCACGCCAACGAGAACTCGCTAGCGCGGCAGTGCCAGCCTGTGCGAGTTCTGTGGACTAGTTCGTGGAGCAATGAACGTTGCGGCCCAAAAAAGGTGAACTCAGCATCGAAAACATCGGCGAAAAACAAAAAAGTTAACTCATAAAAAAAAGCATGTACCCGCGGCGATTCGAACTTGTGACTGGCAAAACACTTGCGATGACATACCTAGCACTCCAGACTTTTTTTTTCTTTATTGCCTTCTTTGACTGGATGACAAAACAAAGACACACGTAACTGATAATATGTACACTCAATACTCAATACAAATACTAGAACTGCAGCCCTTCTTGGGCAAGCGGGGTGATTTCAATATTCTTTCATTACCAGCAATGCTTCAATTGTGGGTAGCCACTCGGGTTTAGAGGGCTGAAGTTTCAGTATCTGCACAAAAGAACCTATTGAATCTTTGAAGTAGTGTCTGATGAGCCTGGCATCTGGGTCGGAGTAGCGTACCGCCATCCTGTTTTTCCAGATGCTATGTAGTCCATACAGCATAATTGTGTCAAGCGGCACACCGTCCTCATTTTCAATGTTCAAAAACCTAATACCGTAAGCATCGACAGGTAAATCTTGTTTGAGTGTTCGCTGTAGGATGTCCCAAAAGAACACCGCTCCCCAACAGTCCAAGAACAAGTGCTCAATTGTTTCTGGCTTTCGACGCAGAAAACAGTGCACACCCCATGGCACAAACCATCCCTTTTCCTCCATCCAGGTCTTAACTTCCAGTGTTCCAGTATGGAGTTTAAAAAAGAAAGATTTCACTCCACCTGGGACCGTCATTCTTTTCACTCGCTTAAGTATATCTCTGTCAGGCCTTACACTTGCTGCGGTATATCGGCACTGGCAATACACTCTCGACGATATCTTTGTACAGTTTCTTCCGACTCACCCCGCTTAAGTACTCTAAAGAAAAACGCACAGAAAGAAAACGGTATGACCACACCACCTCCTTAAAAAATCCACGTACAGTTCCCCTCATGTACTCAGAGCTCACAACAAATTCAGGCAAAAGTCTTCCAAGTCGCAGCTGACAAACCGTCCTAAGAAACGCGTCTTCAACATCACGAAGAAACAGAAATCTATTGACCACCCCAGACGACTAGGCCACAGGGGGCCGCTGGCGGCGATGGGAAAGATAAGGTATATAATGTATAACTTGGTATAACCAGTTTACACTTTTATTTAGTTTTAGCATTCCAAGCAGCTTAGGTGACTATTTGTTGTATTGCGCTCGTCAGCGTACTTCATGAAGTCCGCTCCAAGACAGCAGGCGGCTTGAACGGGTCTAAGACGACCTTCGCGTTTCATAGACGTTGGAGCGACCTTGCTTCGTCAAGTCAGGGGGCGACTTGAGCGGGGCGGCGACGGACGCGGCTGAGATCGAGAGTAACCGGGAATTATTTCGTTTAAGATGCAAATCAAGGTCATAAAACAGTCCCTTTAACTAAAAACCACCCATAGTAATTGTTAACAATGGTCTGTTTAAGCAAATAGCAATCTCCAATCATCTACAGTGAAAGCATAACGCGTGTTTCAGACATTAGTGAATGTGATCTGGCAACCCGGGCGCTCGCAACTGAGCCGCCGCATCGGCGTTCTCGACAGCGTTTCGTTGGTTTCATGTTCGTTTCTTCGTATTTTTGTGCGTGCGCAGCAAAAGGATCCAAGAAATGCGCAGAAAAGTTGCACCAAGGTTCACAGAAGGTGAAAAGACTCTTCTTGTGTTGGTTTTAAAGACGCGGCGAAGCAAATTATAGCGCAAGGACGACGTATCTTCCGTTGCAGCGAAAGCTTCCCAGTGGCGAGATGTTGCTACGGAATTTTGACTCCGTCTTTGGTGTCACAAAACGCGACGCGGCAGGACTGAACAATGCTGGAACAACATGAAGCAGAAGTGGAACGAGGAATGGTTCCGCGGAAAGCGAGAGGAATTGAAGGCCGGTAAGTAACACGTTCGCAATTTCGTTGAAAGACCCTAGCATTGCGCTACCGATAGATGTTACTGCCGTCGCGCCTTACGTTCGAAAGCTGCTTTTTTCACGCGTCCTGCTGTAATTTTTTTCCTGTGTTAAAAGAACTTTGCCGGTTCTTAAGGGCCGCGGATGTTATGTCATCCCTGTTTCGTTCTTGGATATAATAATAATCCGTTTCAACGTAGCCGAATTTTGAATCTCAAGCCTTTCAAAATAAAAAACCTCCCCTCAACAAGGATATACAAAATTTAGTAACCGAACCTGTAGTGTACCGCGCATCATGTGCACAAAGGAAATGTGTGCCAGCCAGATTCAGCTTCTGAATCCTGACAAATAATCTGTCCACATCCAGGTACTGAGAGCTTATCGGCAGTACTGTGAAACCCCAGCATACTGCAGTACGTGGAGGCCTGCCCTAGCTATAGCACAGCAGCCTTAAAGTGAAGCTTTCATTTTCACATTTCAACTACTGTCTGCTATAGTTTGAAAGAGAAGTCAAAATGTGACCACAGAAGCATATGTGTGTGTGCGTGTGACTATTTTCACTGGAATGCTGCTGTTAGAGCCATTTCAGTGCTCACATTCACTCCAGCCTTTTTTTTTTACTGACGGTGTGTTACGCATTGCTTTCTAGGGGGAGGACCACTACCTCGACCCATGTCGCCGACCATGGAGATGGTTAGCATACGGCCTGAAAACAAGAATTACTTGGTCGGAACACGCCACCTGCTGCCTGTGCAGAGTCGACTGGTCCTACAGTTGGTGCAGGCAATGGTGGACAGCACCAGGGACACCGTGTTTATGCCACAGGTGGGTACAAATTTTCCATCTTTAGGGAAAAAAACTGTCCAACATCTCTGAGCTGCAGTGCAGTGAAGGCTCGTGGTTGAATTAATTAGCTTTGGTTTCTAAACAGGGGCCTAATCACGTGTGAATCCATTTTGCCGCAGAAGAAAGAAAAAGCAGTGGCCATCCGCATTTTTTAGCATGCAGGTTTAATGCAGGCTGCTGCAGCCTGTTTTCTGGTTGAGGCTGAAAAATGAAAGGTCAGCTCATGTTAAAGGGGCCGTGAAGACAAAATTAAAGTTTGGTTGACTGGAAAGATTGCCTCGTTAGAATAACACTGCACAAATTTTAACACAGACTTGACTCAAATAAATGAAATAATGAGGAAAACAGATAATGGGTTTGCAATACCCTAGCTACTTTTCCGCACTGAACTGACGACGTATTATTGGCAGCTCGCTGCAATTCGCTGAGGCCGACAAAATCCGATGCAAAGTACAAAGCTTGCAGAACAAGATCTCTGCATTTACATTTAGTGCACATGCTTTTTATAGCAGTATCAAGTGTTGGGTAAACAGTAGAAGTTACAAGTGAATACATAAACATAGAAGAAAGGTGTATTTTGTCTTAATGGCCCCTTTGAGGACCCCCAGGTGGTCTAAATTCTTAGCTATCCACTACGGTGCGTCTCGTAATCACCTCAGTTGCACTTCGGTGTAACGATGGAGTGACGTGTCCTGCACACCAGCCTCACGTGTGGCGTACTGCTCTCTAATAGACGTTGCACACACACAAGGACGCAGTGTTGAAAACCCAAACACTGCTTTACTTTAATTTTTTTGTCTTTTGGTGCGAATTACTTGGACAAGCAGGCTGGCGACACGTCATGCCGCGGCTACCCCACAAACATAGTTCTCCACAGCTACAGTGCGCACCTTTTTTACTTGCATGCCATCACATTTACCTGTCACATGGCACGCTCTAAGCTAACTCTAAGTTTTGCCCCAGGCCATGTCCTGAAAAAACGGAGTGGTAACTCACATGGCCCCTTTAATTCCCCGTACATACTCAAATGGCTGTGTAAAGAGTAAGGCAGCCAATTTGTGTATCGTGGAATAGGCAGTGGCGTCACCTTTGCCTTGAAAGGAAGATCACCTCCACCTACCCTTCCGTGCACTCACATATCGCATAAGATTTCACATTCAACAGATATAGTTTGCTTGTTCATTTCAGATGACTCATCCAAGCCAGACTCATCTCCAGGGGAAACATGGGCTGTGACAGCGCAAGACGACAGTCTACCACGAGAGTCTCTTTGGGAGCCAAGTCTGGTGGCGGCAGCTACAGCTTCCGCAGCCGGCAGTTGCAGCGGCAGTGATGCAGCAGCGCCCGCTACGGAGGCCGCAGGGCATCCAAACGGTCATATGGCTCTCCTCGAGTGAAAGCTCTGGGCTGACGATAACACGAGGGTGGAGCTCCTGCAGGAGGAGCACAACCTGCACCTTCTGCTGATAAGGAGGTGCACCTGAGAAAATACAGCTAGAGGACCAGCTGATGAACCAGCAAAAAGAGCTTGAGTTAGAGCTCCTGAGTATAAAATTAAGCGTGAGAAAACTTTGCTCGCCCAGGCTTTGGAGTGAGAATTCGACAGGAGCCCGTGTAGTCGGGATGAAGGGAGAGAGAATTTTATCGTATTGCGAGCAGGAGGATGTTGTCAGGGCCTTGTCCTTTCTGGAGTGGTGTTTCTTGTTGGACTGTGTTGGACACCAGCCGAAGAACTTTTAAAAACAAAAACATACGACATTTTGGATTTTCTAGAGTTTTGTTGTCCATAGGCAAACCAAAACGTGTTTGTCTTTGAAAGGTTTGGATCTCTTGTTTTGCCAGTGTTTTTTAAATTTTTATGGCCAAGGCTTTGCAACAGAAATAATAAAAGTATGTGTAAGCTCTGATTTCAGTCTGCTGCCTTTATTTGACAAATGTGGCTATTAGAGCTTTTAGGAGTACTTGAACAAAACCAAATGCCTTCGTACAGGCATTTTGTTACTGGTCTGGTATTTTTCTTTGCACACTCTAGTGGCAGCTTTTTTGCACTAAGGGCAACAAGAATGGCGAGCAATTTAGAATAAAATACAGAAATACTTAGCGGACAGGGAACTACTTGCTTGATTCGAATTGAAACGTAGATGTTCATGTAGGTGCGTTGCAGTGATGTTTGCTGCTTGAGCAACGTCAGCGTTTTGTAAATATGTGCCTCCCCAGCTCACAGTATTGAATCTACGTAGGAGTCGCTGCCCAAGTTCAGTCATCAATATTCACTTTTATCATTCATCAAGCTAACAAACCCCACAAGAAGGCTATAGCAGGATAATGCAATTCACAAGAAAATAACGGTTTGAGGAACATGTGAAAATCACACGATATCAGTGATGGAGTTTGCGGCCAGCCAACCCGGTTGTTGCAAAAACATTTATTTAAGCCGATTAAAATCAAGTAAATGTGGGTGGCCTCTTTAGTTCAGCAAGCCAAGAACAATCACTGCTGTTCTAGCCCGAAGATGAAGCGTTCCCCAGTCTTTACGTGACAGCTATTCAGGCGGCAAAAGAAAAAAAAAGAGTGACACCGAAGCATTCCCCACAATTTCTTTTCGGCTTGCTTAAAAAGTAGCACTTCAGTGCAGTCTCCACATAACTGTGTGTAACATCAGGCTATTCGTTATAATTGTTCAAGAAATTACCACCCGTTTATCTCAGCGAGCACGTCGTAACTGGTAAGTGTGGGTTGGCGTCCCCAGATGACGGAGTGGAGACTATAGCCAGCAACTCGCACTGCCCGTGTCGTCACTGGGACTGGACTAGTGCTGTAGTACACGGTCGACAAAAGCCATTTTCAATAAACATGACTGTGTAACTGTATTGGGCCCTAGGTTCCATTGGATTGTGCTGCCTGAATGCTAGCATGCAGTTAACACGCCAACTACGCTGTTTGGTTACCTCACAAATGACCTTACTGATTACATTGTAGAGTAAAAAAACTTGGAGCTGCAATAACTCTTTGTGCATGTGAGACCACTTTTGGGGACAGAAGAACTGGGTGTAACTGAAGGCCAGTCCTTTAATGCAAAACAAAGATGTATGCTGTATACATGGTCCCTCTCAAGCAGAAACTTGCGCACTATAACCTGCACAACATTCCCTTTTCGCTGGATTTACTGTGTAGACCAAAAACACTGTTAACAATCACACAATGTTGCAACAAAGAGAAAAAACAACACCAGGAAATGTTCAAACTAACCACGTGAAGCCACTTTCGGGAGGGATGCGACAAGGTATACTCGGTGACAAGTTCAAGGGATACCGAAGCGCAACAGCAAGTTGGCTGATATCAGTCATCAGAGGGCCGTGAATGGCAATAATACTATTTGCAGCACTACCTCGACGCGACCAGGAAGTGCACCAGCCGCTCAAACAGTGGCTTTTTTCCGATCAGCTCCGTCACCCTCTTTACGGTGTGGCACACAGTAGGTTTCACCAGTCTCCCGTAGCTGCTTGAAAGGAGCCGGCGCCGTAAAAACTGGCGAAAACGGAGGGTCAGCATCAGCTGCTGCAGTGTAGGGAGTGGCAGTCCCCGGCGATCATCGTACACCGGCTTTGGTGGCCGCTCAACGATTTCAGCGGTATTTTCGGCTTTTCGTCGTATACGCGTCACCAAACACAACATCAGTGGCACGACACACTGCCCCGAAGCCGGCGATCCATCGCGCAACGTCGCGCCGCTGCCGCTACCGGTGCCGAGCCGCCATGTTGGAATAACGAAGCGACGAAGTTGCCTTCAAGTTCGGCTTTTCGTCGTATACGCGTCACCAAACACAACATCAGTGGCACGACAGACTGCCTCGAAGCCGGCGATCCATCGCGCAACGTCGCACCGCTACCGCTGCCGAGGCGCCATGTTGGAATAACGAAGCGACGAAGTTGACTTCAAGCCTTCAAGGTAGCTACGAAGCAGACTTGAATTTCGGCCGACCAAGATCAGTCGAAGTACGGTTGAAGTGCGATCGAAGAGCGGGTTGGGTCTATGAATTGAGGGAAGCCGACTTAGACCGCGGCAAGTTAAGCTCGGTTTAAGTTGAGAAGAAGATACATCTATGAATTCGGGGGTAAGCGTCCCCCGAGTTTCCACAATAGCTCACGTCTAGCAATTGCGTTTCGTAGGCGGGAAAGCGTTCGCAGATGCGTAGTCGTGCTGCTGAGCGCTCTGCTTGTTCGCCCAGCGCAAAAAAGTGCTTCCCGCACCCTAGTTTTACGCTATACGGTAAAAAAATCAGTTGATTTTATTTCCTTAGTACCTATATTGACTTCGCTCACTCTTCTCCCCTTTCAAGAGGCCTTATATTTTCCTACTGGCGTACCAGTCAGCGAAGCGTCGCATGTGCGCTTGTGCAGCGCTTGTGTGAAGCGACCTTGACTTGGAGCTAGATACAGTGTACAAACTAACGAAGTAAATAAAGGCGCATTCTTCCATTCCCAAACGTGTTGTGGCTTAGTTTCAACTCATCGAGCGAATTGCGACGACCCGTTGGCGGCCGGCGGACTAAACGGTGGGCCGACTGACTCGGTCGCGGAAGGTCGGCGAGCCGTGCAGTAGCGCAGCCAATTGTCAGCTCCTCTCCTGCTGACGTCACACGAAAACGCCACAGAAAATGGGCGAGCGTAAAGAGAGGAGGACAGCATTTTTGAATTGATTTTTCTACTAAATAAATTCGCGTAAACGCGCACAGAGTGGTCGAAACAGGGCCCAGGGACTCCGGACTACAGTTTGCGCTCGTAATCCCGCATTGTTTACAAATCACTTCCGTGTCCCTTTAAATGTCTCTAATGGGAAGAGAAAGTATACTCCAGTGGAACTGCAGAGGCCTCCGTAAAAATCTTGATAAGGCCCATGAAGTATTGCATTCCGATCAGCCAAGTGTGGTGTCCCTTCAAGAAACGCATTTGAGCTCCAGCAGACAAATTTATCGAACAATTACATGGTATATAGGAAGGACAGGGGTGGGTGGTGGTACATCATCAGGTGGTGCATCATCGCCCGAAAATCCTTCGTCTGTCACCCCATACATCTGAACATTGTTCTTGAGGCTGCCGCAATTCGCAGAATTTTCTTTAACAGCTTAATAACGGTATGCCCCTCGACATTCCTCCTGATTACGGGCTATTGAGCTCCGAGTTTGAGGCGCTGATAGACCAGTTACCAGACCCATTTCTTTTATTAGGGGACCTCAATGCTCATAACCCACTCTGTGGTTCTTCCCGCACGGATGGCCGACGACGCCTCATTTAAAAGTTTCTAACATCATCAGGAGCATGCCTGTGTAACAAAAAACAGCCTACATACCATAACTTAGGGCACAACCGATATCGTACCTTGACTTGAGAATTGGCTCTGCAGTTCTCTTTCGATCCCTTTAGTGGGACGTGGGCACACACCCATATGGTAGCGGCCACTTCCCAAGAGCCTTAACATTTTGAGAGAGAACGGTTAGGTTGACCGTTTATTGAGACGCTTGGGCGAAGGAACAGCCCCACGCGATGATGATGACTATGTAAGGCGATGATGATGACAGGAGCAAGAGTTACTACTGATGATGATGTAGATATAAGGCAGTTCAATAAGGTTCGAAACACTGTCTTAAAAAAATTTCCCCTCCGGGTGCGGAAGCGGCATCCTGGCCGCGAATCAGTCGCTGGTCCGGCGCTTAAAAGGCTTCAACCGAGATACATTTTGTACAACGCTGACGACGGTATGTGCGTAATGTGATTGGCGTGGCACGATAATTGGCGGAAGAAGTCTCTTCAAGGATTATATATGGCGAAACAAAGGACGGAGAAACGTCTCGGAGAGACGGGGAACACGAAATAGGGTCTGCAGAGCCAAGAGCGCCTCATGTCCTGGGCGAAATCGAGAAGACCGATGTGTCGTGCCGTAACGGGTTTTTTGGACTTGCTGTTGATGTCAGCGGGACATTGCGCCCGCTGCCGGGAGTGCGCGAGGCGCAACATGTACGGTTCATGAGACGGTGCGGCAGGAGAGATGGGGGCCTGGAAGAAATCTGAGTCGAACGCAACGGATGTGGTGCGGCCGGAAACAAGGAAGAATGGCGAGTAACCAGTTGCCTTTTGCACTGCGGTGTAATAAGCCAAAGTTTTAAAGGAAAGGATGGCGTTCCAGTTCCGTGATCGTGGTTTATGTATATGGAAAGACTAAAGATCGTTTCCCCGAAGTCCGGTGTCGATCAGGAACCCAATCACCCCGGCTCCGGTTGATTTGGCAGGAGGCTGGCAGGGCGATGGTGTTGAAGTTCTTGGAGATGGCGGTCGGATTGACCAACTCGAGGCGTTGAAGTTGATTAAGTGAAACGGAAGTTTATGTACAGCTATTTACAGTATCAAAACTGGGTACATGAGAAATAAAAAGAAACACTTCAAACTTCGGCTAGACGCTAGCTCCGAGTGCGCTCAAATCACTCGAGCTCCTCAACTTCGTCTAACTCTCCTACTCTCGGAGCGCACACAAACCGCTCGAGAAACCACGGCCGAGACTCTGTCTCGCCGCAAGATCCGTCTAGTTGCCCGGTACGGCGCTGTACCCTAAACCTCCGACGCGATCTTAACCTCGACTAGGGGGCTCACAAATTCCAACCTGGCGTTAATGGTCGAGACTCCTTGTCTCGCCGGGAGCTGCCAGCTCAGCGCTCAGACAAGAACCATTTCCAACGGCCAAGTTCGGCCTTTTAAAACATCGAGATCACCCTCTCTCGGGAACGCCCCTGTAGCGTTCGTACACGCGTATGGGAGTGCCCGAATTCACGTAGACAGCTGTCACTCAGCACGTCACGGAATATTCAATGAGGCGCCGCTATCTCAGGTCAACGGACCGCCCGCGGGCCAGAAAACGCGTACGACCCCGAGGGATGAGCGCGAAAGACGCGGCTGTGCGTCATGCTGACCGGGACGTGTTAACAATAGAGACACGTGCGGCGCTTGTCCGGACGCCGGTAATACCACCATCTCCGCGCGTCAAGTAGACATTCCTGGAATCCGGCGCCGCAGTCTGCCTTCTCAATGGGGGATTATCCTTGCGGAATGCGGCAGGCCAGACAATCCGTCTCCCGCGCGCGCCGTGACGAATTAGCGTCGACTGCAGCGCAGTGTCGGCAGTGCTACGTCGCTAGACAGAGCGGCGGGTTCTTGCGCGCAGCCCGGGCGCCCGGCCGCTAATCTCATAAGTGGACCTTACGACTCCCCCCTTTAAGAGGGTTACTGGACCTCTTGGTTCAGTCAATCCGAATTTAAAAGGGCCACTCGTTTCCTCTCTCCCTCCGCAATAACGGCGGAACAAACAAACACACAAAAACAAAACACGTGGAAGGAGCTAGGCATAACCACAAATGAGCCCCCTTCTATTTCTGCAGCTGATCCGAACTCCCCCTCGCCTAAACTACAAACACAACCTATTCACTAGCCGTTCAACAGGGACGGAATACTCTAGCAAACTGGGAACACACAAAAAAAATGCTAAAAACACTAAGTGTGGGTAAAAAGAAATTGGGTCGTGTCTCCGGAGCGCGTAAACGGCACGAACAACGAGACAACTCAACCTAAAACACTGATGCGCGCTATAACCGCAAACAAGCACAATCATTCCGGCAGTCGACAACAAGAACAAAAGAAATAAGAACTGGTAAAGAACACGGGCAACTTTGCAGAAATAAAACGTTAAGAAAGTTTGCATTGCCACTATGCGCACGCGCGCAAATGTCCTCCTTGACGGCGTAGCCTGATAACGTCCCTTCAAGAATGTTCGGCTGTGCTTTCGCCCACTTGCGGTGCACAGAAAGTTCAGCTCGGTGCGCGGATCGATCAATTCGGTGCATGGATCGAGCACTCAAGGCCTCTCGGCGCGCACAACCGCGGCACACACATACACACACACACCACCAACGAAAAAGGACGGGTGAACGGGAACGTTCACGTCCGTCGTGGCGGTGTTAAGGCTCGGAGGCAATTCAATACTAGCCTCCCCAAGCAACAATCTGAAAGCAGGGGAGTGCATTCGCGTACATCCAGCCCCCTCTGCAGATGATCCAGACCGCGTAGCGTTGCAATGTCAACGCAAGTCTCGACAATTTAGCCCCATGAGGCGAACACAACTTCGGGGAAGACGGAGTGGTATCGGAAAATGCGACTTCGCTTCCTGTCCCATAGGCCAAGTGGCCATGCCTCTCCAATGCCCCAACGTAAGGCAATGCTGCGCGCTGGCCGCGTGAGCGCAGGGTTGATGCTGGAGCGTAATGGCGGCCCGCGAACGCGACGACCTTCTCGGGATCATTCTTTCCCTTACGCACAGACTGCCCCACAACAACAACCTCACCAGCACCTGTCCCTACCAAAAACCGCTCGTGCACGCTGGGTGTATTCTGAGCAGCGGCCTGACCAAAACAGTTTTTCAGCCGTCCCAGCACGCACTCATCCTGGCACAACTCAGAACTAGGGCCTGTGACACACTGCCAGGTGGCAGAACTTAATGCGTCAACCCATCCAGCGCGGCTCCCGACTAAATCTCGGTAATGGCCGCAACCAACACTAAAGCTACGAAACTCTATCTCAGAGACCGGTTTCGCGGGATCGCCGATTGCGTCTCGTTCCTCGCTTTCAACTGTAGCTGCCTCCTCACACGGTTTTTCCCTCTCCTTCACAACCTCCTCGGGAGCTCTCATTCTTGGTTTCGCAGCCTCCACGCGTGCGTTTTCGTGTTCTCCATCGTCCTCCTCGGTTACACTCTCACCATCAAGACTACCAAATCCACGCGACATCTCCGTATCGTTCCTACCCTCTTCAAACGTTTTGAGCTCCTCATCCTCCGTCCCTTCGCGTTCCCTCTCGCTTCCTCTTCCATTTTCTACATGCTCACCCCAGTCTACCTTCTCCGCTCCCTTATCCGCCTTTAACTCCTGTTTTTCCTCAGCCTGATCATCAACTCCATCTCCTTTTCGCTCCGTCTCGTCACACGCTTTCTAGTCTTCTATCTCCTTTCTCTTCTGGGCGAGCTCCTGAACGCCCGACACGGAGTTCACTTTCTCGTGCATCTTTCGAGCGTAATTGGGAGCGCGGCGGGCCCCAAGACTTTCCTGCACGACTCCAGTCTTTTCCGGTCCACCGATTAGAATTTGGGTACTGCCCGTGCCAGCAAGTTCAGCATGCATTAGCGCAGTGTCCGGTGCAAAAGCAGCTGGCGGCTCTACACTCGCAACAACGGGGCTACCCTTTGACCCTGCTCCCATACCAGACGCGCTCGCTGGAACGCTCCTCACGCTCGCTTCCCTTTCCGAACAGCTGTTCCCAGCTGCGTCGCTCGCTTCCTGTGCGCAGCCACGGCCGCTTATCTCGTTCTCGCGCGGCTTCAAAGTGAAAAACGGGCTGCCCCCATTCAACTTTGCTGTCAGTACATAACTGGGCCCGCTCGACGGGTTCTGCCCTATGCGCTGCAGCTCCATCCCCAAACTTTGCCTGCGAGGCTGCTCGTCATGTTCGAGCATCACTTCATTACACCGCTCTACGGTATCATCGGACGCGCTTTCCTCGTCACTCCTCATCCCAGTGTCCATCTCCACGCGTTCGACATCGGCGGAAATGCTAGCCTCGTGTAGGGATTCACGGCTGCTTACTTTCTCGTCGCAATGTTCAGCTTCCAAACACTGGCCGGAACCATTCAACTTCGCGGTCGCTATACGACTTGCTGGGTCTGCGCCCCATTGTTTCTGCTCGCGGGTGTCCGAGCGCAAGGGCGTCTGCCTTCTCCGCTCCAGCTCCAACTCATACCTTCGCAACCGCTCTTCAGATTCGAGCTTCAGCTTTTGCATGCGCTCCTTAAATTCTCGCGCCTCTCTTCTCTCTCGCTCCTCCACTTGGCGCGCTGCTTTTCTCTTTCGCTCTTCGAATTCGCGCGCCCTTTCCTCCGCTTCGCGCGCTGCTTTTCTCTTTCGCTCTTCGAATTCGCGCGCTGCTTTTCTCTCCCGTTCTTGAAACTCCCATTCCATCCGTCTAATCATCATTGCTTCGGATTCCACTTGGGGAGATCCTCCTGCTGCCGAGCCTCCTTGAGGTGGCGCCTCGTCTGTCTGACCATTTCCGTCTCCTTCCGCCATGTTCGTCTGCATGCTCCGCGTGACTACCATGCAAACCCAGACTCAGCCTACACCACCACAACGAAGCGCAAGAAATCCCACTCACCCGCACCTCCGGTGGTCGGCTGCCGCGTCGCTGGCTCCGTGCGCTGGCTCGGCTCTGCCGCTCCACTCCGCGCGGAGGTCGGCCGCCGCCGATGAAGGCGGGCTTGCGTCTACTTGCTGCCCTGGTGGTTGTGGCCTGGTGGTTTCTTCTGCCAAATCCTGCCGACTGCGCCAGTAAAGATCGTTTCCCCGAAGTCCGGTGTCGATAAGGAACCCAATCGCCCGGGCTCCGGTTGATTTGGCAGGAGGCTGGCTGGGTGATGGTGTTGAATTTCTTGGAGATGGCGGTCGGATTGACGAACTCGAGGCGTTGAAGTTGATTGAGTGAAACGGAAGTTTATGTACAGCTATTTGCAGTATCAAAACTGGGTACATGAGAAATAAAAAGAAACACTTCAAACTTCGGCTAGACGCTAGCTCCGAGTGCGCTCAAATCACTCGAGCTCCTTAACTCCGTCTAACTCTCCTACTCTCGGAGCGCACACAAACCGCTCGAGAAACCACGGCCGAGACTCTGCCTCGCCGCAAGATCCGTCTAGTTGCCCGGTGCGGCGCTGCACCCTAAACCTCCGACGCGATCTTAACCTCGACTAGGGGGCTCACAAATCCCAACCTGGCGTTAATGGTCGAGACTCCTTGTCTCGCCGGGAGCTGCCAGCTCAGCGCTCAGACAAGAACCATTTCCAACGGCCAAGTTCGGCCTTTTAAAACATCGCGATCACCCTCTCTCGGGAACGCCCCTGTAGCGTTCGTACACGCGTATGGGAGTGCCCGAATTCACGTAGACAGTTGTCACTCAGCACGTCACGGAATATTCAATGAGGCGCCGCTATCTCAGGTCAACGGACCGCCCGCGGGCCAGAAAACGCGTACGACCCCGAGGGATGAGCGCGAAAGACGCGGCTGTGCGTCATGCTGACCGGGACGTGTTAACAATAGAGACACGTGCGGCGCATGTCTGGACGCCGGTAATCCCACCATCTCCGCGCGTCAAGTAGACATTCCTGGAATCCGGCGCCGCAGTCTGCCTTCTCAATGGGGGATTATCCTTGCGGAATGCGGCAGGCCAGACAATCCGTCTCCCGCGCGCGCCGCGACGAATTAGCGTCGACTGCAGCGCAGTGTCGGCAGTGCTACGTCGCTAGGCAGAGCGGCGGGTTCTCGCGCGCAGCCCGGGCGCCCGGCCGCTAATCTCATAAGTGGACCTTACAGAAAGCATGACAGAAAGCGTTTAATGAAAACGTTCAGTTAGGCCATTCATCTGGGAATGATGACTAGATGTTTTATGCACCATGTCTGACGCACGCAGGAGCTCTTCCATTATGGGCTGACAGAAACATCAGACCACGGTCACTGAGGAGGACGCGCGGTGCTCCGTGGTGCAAAATGATGTTGCGCAGGATAAGTTCCATTTCGATTTCGATAAGTTCGGGATCGATTACCGGCCACTTCAGCGGGTGTTCCAGCTCGATTGGGGGCTGTTTCAGCGTATCTGGACAGATGATCTATGACCGTAATGATCCAGCGGAATCAGGATTGCGTCAAAGGCACGGGCCCACACAGGTCAATGCCGATCATTTCGAACGGTGCCGAATACAGGGAAGAGGCTGCAGGAATCCGGTAGGAGGAGCAGTCGGGCACTTGCGGTACTAGCAGGAGGTACAGGAGCGTGCATATTTGGCCACAGAAGTTGAAAGGCTAGGCCAGACGTAGCGGCCACGTATTCGCTGGTATGTTTTCGCAAATCCAAGTTATCCAGCAGTTGGTGCATCGTCATACTCCTCGAGAATACGCCGCCGCAGTGGGCGAGGCACTACAGGAACCCATTTGGTGCCATTATGATCGTGATTTCGTCGGTAGAGCACCCCATGTAGCAACTGGAACTTGTCCAGTTGACGATGCGTCCGCATCCGTACGCT
The DNA here is from genome assembly GCF_048455015.1 of Haemaphysalis longicornis. Lineage (NCBI taxonomy): Eukaryota > Metazoa > Arthropoda > Arachnida > Ixodida > Ixodidae > Haemaphysalis > Haemaphysalis longicornis. The sequence goes on from NW_027526233.1 coordinate 1,670,003, forward strand.
TTTTCCCAGACATATAAGTCATCGAAAAGTCGTACTGCTGGAGGGGGAAAACCCCCCGGCCAAGGCGCCCAGACAAGTTTTCAGGGAAGATAACAAGCAAACCGCATGGTGATCTATCACCACAGTATAGTGACGCCTTGAAGCTAGGGGTGAAATTTTTGAACAGCCCACATGATGGCACAGCACTCTCGTTCCGCATACTAATTCTTCCGTTAGGGTGTAAACGAACGATTAGCGTATGCGACCACCCGCTCCCGAATCTGGTCATCGCTTTGAAGAACACCACCAATTCCCTGGCCACTTGCGTCTGAATAGAGGATGGTGGGCTTGCTCTCATCAAAGTGGCAGAGTACTGGTTGAGATGTGAAGGTGGTTTTCAGAGCTTCAAAGGCGTGTTGTCATTCATCATACCAATCATAGCGCGTGCAAGCCTGTAGAGCTAGTTAAGAGGTAAAGCAATTGCAGCAAAGCTCCGTAGAAAGCGGCGAAAATACGAAGCTAGCCCGAGGAAGCTGGAAGATATTTTCGTGTGAGGAGACGAGGGAAGCCGACAACCACAGCAATTCTTCAGGATCGGGCGTATTCTGTCTTTGCTGACAATGCGACCTGGTATCTTGATTGGCTTGCCAGCAAAGGGGTATCTTTTTTAGTTAAGCTGAAGTCCACCTTTAAATATGCACGTTAGCTCGTCATCTAGACGTTGTAGATGTTCAGCAAACGTCGCCGAGAAGACAACGATGTTGTCGAGGTAGTAGAAACAGGTCTTTCATTTGAGCCCTCTCCGCTCAAACGTTGCCGGAGCGTTGCACAGCCAGAACGGCATAACCTTAAGCTCGTAGTGACCGTAGGCAGTGGCAAACGCTGTCTTTTCGTTGTCGGACTCGTGTATAGGGATCTGCCAATAGCCGGAACGCAAGTCGAGTATCGAAAAGAATTCGGTTCCTCGCAGGCATTGCAGGCCGTCGTCTACTCGGGGTATGGGACACACATCCTTTCGGGTAATTTTGGTGAGGGCGCGATAGCCAACGCAAAAGCGGCGCGTGCCATCTTGTTCCTGAACCAGTACGACTGGGGAAGACCACAGGCTGGAGAGGGCCCAATCACATTTCGCTTCAACATATCAGCCACGTTTTCCTCGTTGACCTTTCGTTGTGACAAAGACACCCGGCATAGACGGCGACGAACAATGGTAAACCCATCGGTTTCGATGTGGTGCGTGGCTGCATTGGTGTAGCAAAGAAACAGCAAGTAGGAGTCGAACGAGGCACGGTGTTTGTGTAAATGTTGGAGAACCAATTGTGTCTGCGATGGTCTAAGATCCGGCCTTATGGTGGCGCAAAAAGAAAGCTGGAAAAGTTGGCTCCGAAACGGGGCAGATAGGGCGGGGGTTGACGGGAGGAACGAAGGTGATTTCGGCATCCGAAACAGCAGCAATGCTGCAGCCTTGCGGCACTAGAACAGCTTCTGGAGTATTATTGTGCACTGGTATAAGAGCGCTTCCCTGGTTAAATCGGACAAGACATGCGGCGACAGAAAGACCTCGAGAAAGGGCACGGCCACATGGTATGATGACCACATCACCTTCAACGATTCTTCCTGCAGAAACGGACACGATTTGTTTTTGACGTAGAGGCAAGACGCGGTGCGCAGTTAGAACTAGAGAAAGCGTCCCCCTTACGGAATAAACTGAATGATTTGGTCCTGTAATGCTGATGCCAGGTGTATGGCAACAGATAACAGCACATGTCGAGGAGAGAAAGTCCCAACCCAGAATAAGATCGTAAGGTCAATCGGAGAGTACTGCATACTGAATGTGATGGCAAAGTCCATCAGTTGGAACACGAACCGCACACTATCAGTTTCATTGACACCACGCAATAAGGGGCCTCGATGCGGTGTTCGCACTTTGCGTAACTTCGAACACAGGTCTGCGTGAATAATCGTTATACTTGCCCCACCAACGCTTGTCTCCACCAACGCTTCAACGGAGATGCCTTCAACCGACACATGCAACATATTCGGCGGGTGCTCTGCAGGAGTTGGTATTATTCCGACAAATGCAGTTTCCCCACAAAAAACTGCATGGCTTAGTTTTCCGCAAGGCTAGTGGAGTCTTGCACGACGGAGCGAAGCGGGAAGGCAGCTCGGCGAAATGGCGACGGGGAGCGCCGTTGTGGTTGCCGAGCATTGGGCGGCGGTTCACGGGTGTCGAGAGGAGGCGAGGACCGACTTGGTGTGGTGATCGGTAAAGGCGCGGTCACACTAGCCCGACCATCGGCCGATTTGGTCGGCCAACACCGTGTCGGCGAGCTGTCGGCAGCCATGTCACACCGCGCCTACGCCGACCGTTGCCCAACCGTCGGCGTCGGCGAGAAATCGGCGAGGCGTCGGTGTCTTCGCGATGTCGGCCGACGCGCTTGTCACACCGCACCGACGGCCGCGCGACGTCCCACACCGACGGCCCCGCGACGGCCGACTCCGCCGCCTCGCCTCTCCGCCGGGGATCTCTCTTTCTCTAGTCAAACTTGGAGTATCGTGTCGCCGCAGCACGACTGAAGCCATTCGTGCGTACTGGCGTGTGCGCTGCTTGTACTGTATGTACTCCTCAACTTCTTGTTAGATTACGGACACAGAAAAAAGCTGTGCGCTGCTGCTGCGGCAGTAATAATATGGATGTTAACCCCCGGCGAAAAGACCTCTGTAGCACGTAAAATATGCATATAAATTAGTGCGTACGTCAGCAGAAATTTCACCTCCTCTAATGGAGAAGGCCGTACTTTGCACCATGGTACCGCATTTTCTAGAAACACGGTGCGATTAAGAAAAGGGAAATTAATTGTTGTGGCTCAAGACGCCAGTCGCTGTTTCGAAGGAAATATTTCATTGCAAAGGTAGTTGCTTCTCAAAATCACGCGATTCTCAAATTGGATGCGCAAACCATACCTCCTGAACAACCGCTCACACACACACACGCGCAAAAAAAAAAAAACTCACCCCGCCGGGAATTGAACCCCCAATTTCAGCGCACGGGCGCGACGCGCGAGAGTACTGCGCCACTGCCCAAACGGTGCTTCGCTGCGAAATAGCCTGGGTAATAGATGGAGGCCCATCCTTCTGTGTCATACGTCGGTGTTTACTAGCTGGTTTACAGAATTCCTGGCTGGTAAACTGAAATTTCTTAAATAGCGCTTGCACAGCAAGGTTCCCCGAAGCCCCCACAATAGCTTATCGCCATCAACTCCGCTGCTTCGCGAAAGCGCTCGCAATAATGTGTGTGCACGGCTGCCGGCTGCGACTGCGATTTCCCACTGCGGGGATAGTGCTTGCTGTACTTTGGTTTTACGTTTCACATGAAAAACCTTGGCCGATATTGATGCCTTATTACCCAAATTACCCTACGTAACTCTTCTTCTGCACGAAACTGACCTTACATTTTCTACAGGCGAGCCGATCGCACACGCATTTGCAGGTTGCAGCTCCGGGGTAGCGGCGTCGCCGAAGAGCACGGCCGAAGCCTCGAACGCCAAAAAACGGATTGCATTAGCGCTAGTGTTGAGTTGTATCGGCTTCGTGGACGTAACTGAGTTTATTACACTCCAGAAACTATCAAAATAGAGCCGCATTCATTGCGGCACGAATGTTGTCGGGGAGCAGTTTTCGCTTCTCGGTCGATTCCCGACGACGCGTCCGGCGACCGGTCGGACGACCGGTTTTGTTGGCGTCTTCGGTCGGCGAGTCAGTCACACTACGGCGACTTTCCATCGGCCGACGTGTTTGTGTCGCCGTCGGCGTAGTATGACAGCGCGGTCGGTCAACTCGGCAGTTGGCCGATGGTTTGGCGCTCGTCGGCGTCGCCGTCGCGTCGTCGTCGCCGTCGTGTCGGCCTAGTGGGAACGCGCCTTAACCGCGCTGCCTATAGCCGAAACGAGGGCTCCTGTCGTCACGTTCATGTGTGTCGTAGCCGCGTCGTTCATTCTGTAGGTGCCTCCGACAGAACTGAGCAATGTTCCCACGGATTCCCCAGTAGTAGCAATCTGGTCGATGGATGAGAGGGCAGGGCTCTGCGGTCGCCATGCGGAGTAGGGAGGCCGCGGAGAAAGTGGTGGGAGAATCGCAGCCACATAGGCGAGAGGGCCTTGGGCCCTAATCGGTGCCATGGGCAGGGGACCTCGGAATAAGAGGGCGTGGTCAGAGGGGCGCCAAGATGAGGTGTTGCTGCAACGGGCATTGATGCGGCGAGCTCCTCTTCAGTGATTTGCCGCAGGTGCGTTTCACGAGAGCACTGGGAGCTAGCGGCAGCGTAGGGGGAGGAGAGGTTCGCAAGCTCGTCCCGAATAATTTTCCGTATTATCGCTCGTAGGTCGTCATCGCCGAGGTGCCGAGCCGTATCGGGGCATTGCGCTACTGAGCCAAAGGACGCGGGTTTGATTACCCGCCGCGGCTGTAGTTTTCCTGATTGAAACAGAAAACAAAAACGCCAATGTGTCGTGATATCAGCGCACATTAGAGATCCCCACTTTGTCGCCCTGCACTTCTGCGTGCCAAGAAGTTTAAATGCGGCTTCGATACGTCAATTACGGAAAATTTAATTCTTTATCTTCCGGTGGCGAAGTGTTTTGGTGTGATGGCGTCCGTTGCGGGCACGGCTGGTGGCCGTGCCGGCCGAGCATGCTATCACCGACTCGGCGTAGAAAGAACTTTCTTCGCAGGCGCGGCACCTGCTGAAAACTCGTGTCCTTTCTTTTGTCCCCGCCGTGGTATCATTGTCCGCCTCTCCACACTTCAGTTGCCGTTGTGCCATATTTCAGATTTAAGCGAACACTCGCATCTCGCCGCCCAGTCGTAGCTTGCGGGTGGTAGTGATGACGTATTTCCGTAGACCCTTGATGAGCACGGCTGATAGCGGACGGCTAGCAGGCACGTGGAAATCGGAAAATGAGCCTAATAACGCTATCGCGTTAGAAATCACGAAAAGGTCAAGTGGTGGCGAGTTCGCATTCAGATATTCTATTTCTCTTTTTGCAAATAATAGACGCCTGCAAGAATATACATTCGACGTAACATACCGAGATGCTGATTTCTTGTCTCGCCATCCGGTCAACCCACCTGACGTTGATGAGGACGACGACGCAGTCTTTCTGTGTGCTATATCGACTCCTCCACATTCCGGAAGAACAGCGTCGGGACCCGGCATTACGATCGGTCATCGGCAACATCAACTCTGCCTAACCTGACGCGTCGACGGGAATGTTTGTGCTTCGCGACAACATTTTGTATCGCCGCAATACCCGTGCTGACGGACCGGAACTTTTGCTCGCAGTCCCTGCGCACCTGCGCTCCACTGTCCTCCAGCCGCTTCACGACATGCCTACTGCTGGTCACCTCCGCATTTCACGCACGTATGGACGCGTAAGCCAGCATTTTTCCTGACCCGGCCTGTACCACTCCGTCCGCCGATACGCCAGTTCTTGCGATCAGTTATAGCGCTGGAAGACACCAACATCGCTTCCTACGGGAACACTACAGCCGCTCGAGATCTTGGTAGAACATTTTTTCCGGTGTTGGCCTGCACTTGCTTGGCATTTTCCCCAGTCGACATTGGGAAACAGGTGGATTGTTGTCGCAACGGATTACACCACACCCTAGGCCATCACCCGTGCTTTGCTGACTAGCTGTGCTACTGATGTGGCAGATTTCCTCATACGCGATATGACTCTCCAGCATGGGGCTCCACGTCAGTTGCGCACGGAAAGTGGCCGTTGCTTTCTCCCTCAAGTCGTTGACCACATCCTCCGATCCTGTCATACTAAACATAAGATAACTACAGCGTACCATCCTCAGACTACCGTATTTACCGAACGCTTAAATCGTACCCTGACCGATATGCTTTCCTGCTACGTTTCCCCGGATCACCGCGACTGGGACGCCTTGCTGCCTTATGTGACGCATGCCTACAATTTGTCACGGCATGATACGGCTGGGTATTCGCCATTCTACCTCTTTTATGGCCGTGAGCCCACCCCACCGGTGGACACCCTGATGCGTAGTTCGGCCGACCAACCCTCAGTGCGATCGGAGTACGCCTGGGACTCCATTGCTCGCGCTGACCTTGCTAGGCAGATTGCCCGAAACCGGCTTTCTTCCTCCCAAGCTGATCAGAAAACGATTTATGACCGAAGACATCGGGTGGTGCACTTCGCTCAGGGATCCCTTGACCTCCTCTGGAAAGCTACCCGCCGTATCGGCTTTTCTGAAAAACTTCTGCAGCGCTACTGTGGCCCATTTAGCGTCTTGCGCCAAGTTAGCGACGTGACGTACGAGATCTCCCGGTGGCGTCCACACCGTCTGATCACGCTACTTCTGCAGACATTGTAGATGTTGTACGATTGAAGCCATATTTTCCGCCGGACGCTGTAACCCCATAACGCCTCGATGGCGCTCGTTTTGCCGGGGTATGATGACACGAGGCGCCGACACGCGACTAACAAACTGTGTGGTTATGGGGGCATTTGCCACAGTTTAAACGAACGGGGATTGTGCGACGAGTTCTCGTGGAAGAAGAGTACGAGGTGAAGATTGCACATTCCTCAGTGTGGTAGCGGCGCCAAGCCTCTTGCATTTTGAATACTCCAAATACATTTCTCTACGGCATCTTCGCCTCGTAACAATATTCTCATGTGCCACAAGAAGGATCCGCTCCTGCAGTTTCTTGGGGACAACAACCTGCGTAAATGTAGTGCCTGTGGCAAGCTGGTACTAGCTGTAAAACTTATCATTTGACTTCAGGAACGAATACCTCTGTTCTTTTGCCAATGGGAAATTGTTTCCTAACTTTCGGAAAAAGGATCGGACGGTCGGATCTCTTCATTCTTCCTCGGCCAACTCTTCTCCTGAGATATCAGCGCAGCTGATTCGACGCACAGTTAAAAACTCAACCTCGGCCTTGCTTGTCTTGGCGACAGCCGAAACCGAAAAATCAGCGAGTAGCTGGGTGACTGTTGCAGCCAGTGACGTTTGGGCCATCATTGTTTTTGAGTTGCCATTCTGGGTCTGGCATGTGAGTTTTCCTCCCAATTGAAATGTGCCGGAGCACGAGGTTATTTATCAGTTGTTCCACGCAAGCGGTGGTAACCTCGCCCCCAAAGTGCGGGGTTTGGACGTAGACTTTGGCTTCCGGGAACTTCTTGACTCTTCCGTCGAAGAACAGTAATGGGGTAGTTCCTTCCGTTAACAGGTTTTCTGCGATCAAGTTACAAAGGACAAGTACGGTTCTGCTACCAGTGTCCCGCAAAACGGTGACGGGCTTTCCGAATAGTCTTCCTTCGACTAGTGGCATTCCTTTGGCTAGGCAACCATGTTGCTTCACGATTCCAAAACAATATTTCCACAAGAATTTTCATCACACTTGTCTTCGTGGAGCTCGATGTACTGCTCTATGAAAACTAGGTTTCCCGAGGTTCAGTGACAGCACAAGCAGCAACTTTCTCTTTGCCAATGGGACAGTTCCTGCAGTTTTCGGCTTTGTAGCCGAGGCGACCACAAGTAACGCATTTTGCTGGATCCTTAGGGGTGTTACGACAATCTTGAGCTCGTTGTCCTGGGCTGGCGCTTTCTTCTGCGAGTCGGCCGGGGGTTTTGTTGTATCGCGGACGTCTTCATAAATCTTTCCAAGATTCCAAAGGGTTTGTGCCTCCAGAAAACGATCTGTAGCCTCGGCTAGGTCTTTCGGAGTTTTGCACTCTGGCTCTTTCAGGAAGATGACGACCTTAGGATGGCAGCAGCGGATGAATTTTTCTCGGATCATTTGTTTGCGAAGAGCCTCGAATCTTTTTTGCACATTCGCCATCTCTATCCAATCATCAAAATATCCCGTAAGTTTGGCTGCAAGTTGTTACCAGGTTTCGCCACCCTGAGCCCTTGCACATCTAAACTTTTCTTGGTAACCTTGGGCTGTGAACCGAAAACGCTGAAGCAACGCCAGTTGGACTTTAGCGAAATCTAGGTACTCTTCGGATGTCATACGGCCTATGACGGTAAGCGCCTCGCCACTCAAACACATGCTTACAGCTAGGGCCCATTTGTCTTGAGGCTAATGCTGTCCCGTTTCCACGCGCTGAAACCGTTGCAAGTACGCGTGCAAGTCATCGCGCTTCCAGTTGAAAAGAGGAAGCAATTTCTGCAGGTTGATTGCAGGCGGAGTGGCAACAACTTCACCTTCCGCGGCGACATTTGGTTGGCTGGTACCACCCTCTTGGACTCGGATATTTAACAGTAGCAGCATCCCTCTCCCTTTCTGCAGCATCTTTAGCTCTTTCCGTGGCTTCCTTTTCTCTTTCACCGCCTTCTCGGTTGGCTTCCATCTCGGAGGCTCTAGCGGCGCTTTGATCAGCCCGTTCCCTCTCGATTCGCGCCCTAGGCTTTTGTCCCCAGAGTCCCAGCTGAGTTCCCATTGCCATTAACTTGTAAAGATCCATGATGCTGAAGCTAACGTTACACGCGCACTCGTGGCTCACTGACTCCTTTCAGCGGATGTTAAATAATCCTGGCAGGCTCGCCGCTTTTTTAATGAATGGGCCCAGGAGTGGCGTTAAAGCCACGAGTCAATGGCCAGTGCGTGCGCGAGTAAGAGTAGGTTTATGCATGATTATCGAGAACGAAAGGCACATAGCGGAAGCAAGCAAGACACGAAACTAAAGCTAAATGTGTTAAGAAAGGTAACAGGCTAACATAAAAAAACGTTTGCGATAAAGAAAAGGAAATGCCCTACAGAGGTTTGTCCGCAGCGCCTCGGGGTGTCGAAGTAACGACGCGTGCGGAGTCGAAGGACACGTCACGGCGCGGCTGGCTCTATGACCGGCTCTACGCCCCTTCGCATCCAGGCACGGGACATCGACCAGGCATCGTCGACCTTGCACATGGGTCACTTCTCGATGGCATAGTAGCGGGTGCGAGCTGTTGTGGTGTCACCTGGTTTCAGCCAGCTGTCTGGTGGCGCCGCCCGTGACAAGGGACACAGGGGGGCGTGCTTGAATAAAGTACTTCTTGTTGTGACGAAGACGGCTGCGGTGGTGTCTGCTCTGGCCCCGAGGAAAGCAGCGTCGGGGTCAACGGAAAACACAACATGGTGTCAGAAGTGGTCGAATAGACGCCTTCACTTATCCTTACTGTGGCAGAAGAAGAAATTATGGCCGACGAGCAACAGACTCCTGAATGCAAGTGGCTCGGGATTTCGCTTCGGCAACCCGACGCGTTCGACTTCAACAACGCTGCGTCTTGGCCAACGTGGAAAACACGTTACGAGGACTACGCAGTGGTCTCCGGAGTATGCCACGCCTCTGCTGAAGTGCAAGTACACTCACTTTTGTACTGTATGGGCCCCGAAAGTCGACCCCTGCTCGACACTTTCCGGCTTTCTGCGGACGAGCTGCTCTCCTACGAGACCGTCGTCAAGCGTTTTACCGAACACTTCGTGCACCCGGCTAACGAGCTCTATGAGTCCTCTCGCTTTCATATGCGCACTCAGGAACCTGGCGAAAGTGTTGACGCTTATTACGCAGAATTATGCAGACTTGTGAAGCGCTGCAACTACCCGTCTGTTCAAGTCGAAGAGCGCCTCGTGTGGGATAGGTTCGTGGTCGGCCTCAGAGATGCTCGCCTCTCGGAGCAGTTGTGCCGTAATTCCAAGTTGTCGCTAAAGGAAGCTTGGACTCAGGCGCGGCAGTGGGAAGACGCCGAGAAAGAAAAAACGGCAAAAGGAACCGTTGGAGGATTTTCACCAGTCGAACTAGACGCAGCCAAAGCTCACAAAGCGCCGCGACGTCCGGAGGTCAGGCAGCGGTATGCGCCGCTCAAGACAGAACTCTCCGGCGCCGCTACTTGTTCTTTCTGCGGACGTTTGCCGCATCCTCGCTCAGAATGCCCAGCACGTGCGTCCCTCTGCAATCATTGCCGAAAGAAAGGACATTTTGCTGAGGTATGTCGTTCCCGCAAAGCAAAAGCGGCCAAGCTCGCCACTATCCACTTGCATACGGTCGTCGCACCCGAGCACGCCAAGTACGTGGATGTCACGGTAGACAATTACACGGCCTCTTTCAAGGTGGACTCCGGTGCGGAAGTTGCGGCAGTGCCAGCTGATTTCCCTGCAGTACCCCTTCAGCTCGACAAAGTGGACAACTTGTTGACTGGTCCAGGAGGGCAACCGCTTCATGTACTGGGATCGTACGTCGCCCAGCTCTTGTGGCAAGGGAAAGGATGTGAACAGCGACTCTATGTGGTGCAGTCATTCACAACTCCACTACTGGGTTTCCCCGCGCTGCAGGCACTGGAGGTCGTTAAATTTCTTGGAGACGTAGCGACTCCCCCTTCGAAGCATCATGCGGAACTGTTTAAGGGCCTCGGCACGCTGAAAGAAGAGTACCAAATCAGACTGAAACCTGACGCCGTACCATTTTCACTCAGTGCACCTAGACGTGTCCCCATCCCACTGCAAGGGGTGGTTCGACAAGAACTCGACAGAATGGAGGCCGATGGCGTCATTCGTCGGATAGATAAGCCAACACCTTGGTGTGCGGGACTCGTGGCAGTTCCAAAAGCCTCGGGTGGTTACCGACTTTGTGTTGACCTGACTCGTCTGAATTTGTTCGTGCTTCGAGAACGCCACATATTGCCAACCGTCGAGCAAGTTCTAGGTCTGATAGGTGACGCAAAAGTTTTTTCTAAGCTGGACGCTACACCAGGCTTTCACCAGGTCAAGCTTGCTCCAGAGTCTCAGGAGTTGACAACATTTGTAACGCCTTTTGGTGGATACTGTTTTTGTCGCCTGCCGTTCGGGATCACATCGGCTCCCGAATATTTTCAGAAGCAGGTGGTAAGGATCCTCGAGGGTCAAGAAGGTGTTGCAAATATGATTGACGACATCCTTGTCTTCGGTCGCGACAAGGAAGAGCACGATGCCCGTTTGGAGCAAGTCCTCTGTCGTCTCTCCGAAGCCGGAATAACTCTAAATCGAGACCAGTGCTGCTTTGGTGTGTCCGAAGTGCCTTTCCTAGGTGTGGTTGTCTCAGCCGATGGCACCAGACCCGATCCAGAAAAGTTGGAGGTTATCAAGACTCTTGAAGCGCCCAAGGACATCGCCTAACTTCGCCGACTTCTCGGGATGGTGAACCACCTAGCTAGGTTCCTCCCTAACATCTCCGAGATTACAGCACCCCTGCGTGCGCTTCTGAGCAAGAAAACGGCCTGGTCCTGACACCACGAACAAGAGTCAGCCTTCAGCAAGATTAAGCAAGTGCTGGTATCAGATAGGTGCATGGCTAAATATCACCCCTCCTACGCCACCGCGATTTCGGCGGATGCCAGTTCTTTCAGACTCAGAGCAGTCTTACTTCAAACGCAGCCTTCAGGAGAACGTCGACCAGTGACTTTTGCTTTTGCTTCTCGCTCCATGACGGTCACGGAACAGAGGTATAGTCAGACAGAGAAGGAAGCTCTGGCGGCGACATGGGCAATGCGCAGGTTCGATGAGTTCGTACGGGGCATAAACTTTGCCGTGGAAACGGATCATCAACCACTAGTCACTCTGTTTAGCAAAATGGAACTGGATATGCTCCCTCCTCGTGTTCAAAGACTGCGCCTCAAGCTCAGCGCCTCAAGTTCACCATGCAGTATGTCCCAGGCAAACTACTAGCAACTGCTGATGCTCTCTCAAGGATACCACCGAAGGTTTCTTCTCCCCTTGACTCGGTGGAGTTGTTCGCAACAGAAGTTGTTAGCAACGCGTCCTCAACTTTGCCATTGAATCCGGATGACGTCAAAAGAGCCCAAAGCACGGATGGCGAGTGCACATCCCTTATTTCTTTTGCCCAACGTGACTGGCCTCATAAGAAGAAGCTGCCCTTACATTTGACGAAGTATGCTGCGGTAGCTAATAAGATCACAGTCTGTGATGGGCTTCTGCTCAAAGGTCCCTGCATTGTAGTTCCTACTTCCTTGAGACCAGCAGTCCTGCATCTGTTGCATGAAGGACATCAAGGTATAAACCGGTGCAAAGCGAAAGCCAGAGACTCGGTGTGGTGGCCGGGGATTGCTAAAGACATCGAGTCCATGGTAGCCCGATGCGAACAGTGTGCACGCACTCGGATTAATCCAGCAGAGCCACTTATTTCCACACCCTTACCGAGTCGCCCATGGGAGGTTCTGGGCATGGATCTCTTCCAGAGCAAAGGACAAACGTTTTTGCTCCTCGTGGATTATAACTCCCGCTACCCTGAGGTTATTACCTTACGGTCGTCCACAGCTTCTGCAGTCGTCGAGGTGCTCAAGAGCATATTTGCTCGACATAGTATCCCAGAAGTCGTGAGATCGGATAACGGGCCACCCTTTTCTTCCCATGCTCAAGAGGTTTGCCGACTCCTATGGGTTCACCGTTGTGACCAGCAGCCCGCACTTTCCTCAGTCAAACGGAGAGGCTGAAAGGATGGTCCGCACAGTGAAAGAACTGCTCGTCAAATCGAGTGACCCACATCTAGCTTTACTCAGCTACAGAGATACCCCGGGCGTGAATGGCTTCAGCCCAGCTCAACTCCTAATGGGTAGGCAACTCAGAACTCGCTTACCGAAGATGAAACAGTTGCTGCAACCGTCCTGGCCTGCTAGAGACACAGTGGCCACCAGTGATGCATCTTACAAGATCAAAAGTGAGTGCAACTTCAACCAACACCATCAAGCCAGGCCACTGCCTCTGCTGGAGGCGGGAGAACGAGTTTGGGTTCGCCCTGAAGGAGTTCGAGCTACGGTGTTAAGTGAGGGCCAACGACCTCGCTGTTATATTGTAGAGACTGATCAAGGTGCAGTCCTGCAGCGTAATCGGCGACACCTGTCCGGGTTCTCACAGCCGAATCAAACAGACCCTGGAATTCCTATGGACACAACGCAGGGTGCTTCTCCCGCAAATCCAACGGTGGAGATACCGAACGCTGCACCGAACGTAGCAACAGACGTCGACAGTCACCATCGAGACGATGGTGTTGTGAGAACGCGTAGTGGTCGCCGTGTAGTTCCACCAGCCCGTCTGAACTTGTAAAGCTACACAAGTTCTTGAAGGAAGGAGGTGTTGTGGTGTCACCTGGTTTCAGCCAGCTGTCTGGTGGCGCCGCCCGTGACGGGCCCGCGCTCTCCCACTCAGCGCGACACCCGCTCCAGAGAGGAACAGCTCACGGATTGTCGGGATCAGTGGCGGACGGCTCTCAGACACAGCAGCGCTTGCGACCTCGGGTTTCACCCGAACACGATCACAGGGCCGTGCTCTCAAGCCAAGGGCGTCACAGGCGTCCCCTGATCACCGGCCCGATTTAATTTTTCCACACGCTCGGTCTGCAGCTGCGCGGTCGTTGTCCTATTCCTTGTCGTTCATCGGCACCTCATCACAATGAGAACGAATATTTGTTTTCGGATCGGCCAATTTCAGATATGTATAATCTGCCAGGTGTCATCTTGTTTGGACCCGTGGATTTGGGTTGTAGTACTTAAGTGGTAATGCGGTTTCAATAAAATCAGTTGTTAGTACAGTGTCGTCCTGTCATTTTCTTCACCTGGTGTCTGCGTCTTAGGCTGTTGTTCGAAGACGTTCATCCAATACCTACTCGTCCAAATGTCGATTCTTTTGCAATACGCAGACGACACTGTTCTTTGCCATTGGGACTTTGCCATTGGCTTTGCCTCGGTTACAAAGCCGAGAACTGCAGGAACCGTCCCAAAGGCAAAGAGCAAAGAACCAGGCCGATGTGCAACGGCTCATAAATATTAGCGGTCAGGAAGCCACCCCCCTCGGGTAAAATTTTAGCGCAGAAAAATCTGGCATAATGGTTTTCAATGACGCTAGCACTGACGCACTGTCAATTCAGCATGGCGAATTAACGAGAGCGAAGGAATGTAAATATCTGGGAGTGTTGATAAACGGAGGGGATAACTACTTAGAAACTCACGAGGAGCAATTTAAGAATAAGGGATAGCGAAACGCAGGTTAATGACGCATAGCTCTCTGGGGGTACAACAAATATGAAGTTGTGAGAGGGATGGGGAAAGGAGTAATGGTCCCGGGTCTCACATTTGCGAACGCTGTACTCTGCTTAAATTCAGACGTTCTATCAGGCCTTGAAGTGAGCCAGAAAACTGTAGGCCGTTTGGCCTGAGTAGCGCATGGAAAAACAACTAACGAAGCAGTGCAGGGAGGTATGGGCTGGGCGTCATTTGAAGCTCGAGAAGCGCAGAGTAAAATATGTTTTGAGAAGAGTTTGAGAGCAATGGATCAACTTAGGTTTGCAGCTAAGGTTTTTAGGTACCTATACTTGAAAAGTGTGGACAGGCAGTGGACAAGGAAGACTAGAAGTCTAACAATGAAATACTAAAAGAACAGTGGAGAATACAAAACAGCCAAGGAAACCAAAAAAGAGGAAAGGCAGCTAGAAACGAATAAATGGAGAGAAAGAATGGAAGCTAAAGCGTCGTTAGAGATGTACAGGGCTTAGAAATTGGACATAAGAAAAGAAAATTTCTACGATAATTCCCAGGACAGTGCTTTGCTTTTTGAGGCTAGAACAGGTTGCTTGCGAACTAAGAGCTTCGTGGGGAAGTATATACAAAATGATGCGTTAAGCCAGGTCTGCGGTAAAGAAACAGAAATTATGCGGCACATAGTGTTAGAATGCGAGTGTAGCCATCCAAATCTACATGAGGGAAAAAAAAAATACATGAGGGAAATATGCACGGTGAGGCATATTCATAGTTATGTAGCTTGTCGTACTTCCGTCATCTATTCCATTCCTCTGCCTTGCAAGCGTGTCTATGTGGGGCAGGCGGGGCGCTGCCTTAACGTGTGATTACGAGAACATTACAATTCAATCGAAGGGACTACAAGTTCCCACTTGTCGGCACATTGCAAGCAGTGCGGTGGCACACCCCGTTTGGCCGACACTTCGATTTTGTTCTCCCCTAGGAACGAGACGGCCAGGAAGCCGGGCGAGGCAGCGCACATTATTAATCGGTCGACGGCTTGGGTCAGCCAACCTACTGTTCTTTTACATGAAAAAGAGGTTTCTTAGCTGGGCGTAGGTTAAAATGTAATTTTCATATTCTGCACCACCGGTGTCAGCACCTAGGGTGTTTCTTTCTCCCTCTTTTCTTTTCGCGCATGCTCTGTGAGGATGCGACATATGTGTATAATTGTATGCTTTTTTTTTCGAATACATTCATTTGAAAGTCAGCGCTTGTTTGTGTCTCTCCCTTTTCCTATTTTCGTTCAGGTTTCCCGCTGTTCCCCGTCATGGGTCAGTACCAAGTTCTATCCCAGCTTGCAACACTCCTGCACTTTAGATTTGGCTGAGGGTATATAAAGATTTGGCGGCTGTGGGTATAGAAGACGCAGCTTCTGTTTCACTTTGGCCGGCTGGCTGAATCGAGTGACAGACAGACAGACAGACTAAAATTTACCCGTTCAAGTAGCCCAAGAAAGACTATCGTCTTTAATACCGGTTCGGGTTCGGGTTCAGTTCCGCAAAAAAATATTGGTTGTGTTGCGGTTTTGGGTTTAGTTCGGTTCCGGTTCGACACCGTGGTTGTATCTGCACATTAAGCTTCGGGGTAGTGAGCAATGCCGCCGCTCAAGTCGGGGTATATGGGACCATTTTTACCCTCCGTAATATGACATAAGTTCGCAGAGTTTGTCATGATTGGTCCACTGGACTAATAGGAAACCAATAGGAAACCCTCTTATGCAACAGTGGGCATCAAGGCTGCTAGAGCCGAGGGACACAGGGGATACGTTTTACCAAGCTCTTGCTGTGGTGAAAGGATACACGTGGCCACCGACTTCAGCCGATCGGCGTCCTCAGTAGCTCAGCGGACCAGGCAGGCTGGCACGCCTTGCTCCGAGCTACGCAGTGCCTCCTGCCACTGCTCCTTGGAAGAAAATTGGCGTGGGTATGTCCAGGGCATGATACAAACGCTTGGCCAGGTTGCTCAGTTTGTCTTCGGCGTGCACCATTACGGGCTTTCCTTCACAGAGGGGAGAGGGCTAGAGAGAACAAGCTTATTTTCTGCAGGACCACAGTCCACGTCCTGATTTAAGTGTTCAATTCACCGGGTTCACGTAGTACTACAGAATGGCCGTGCGGATCAGGTGGGTGCACGTGTTCATAGAGAGTTGCCTGGGCAGCCTGGATGTTTACTGTCGCCGGGGGAGGGGAGGGAGAGTCAGAGCTCCCAGGAGGTGATCGAAGCGAGGAATGGGGCAAGCGATGGCGGGGTGCAATCCCAATGAGAATGAGGGGTGGAGGGGTAGGAAGAACAGGTGGGACAGGAAGGATGTCAAGGGCGCCGACAGATGCGGTGAAGAATGTGATGGGAGGGGAGTGAAGAGGTTTGAGCCTGCCGAATGAGGCACGCAGCCTCGCGAGTTAGAAGAGGACAGGGGGTGGGTGGGTACAGGGAGCGTGACAGGCTCTGGGCGTGTAATTGGTCAAGGTGGGAAGCGTGGTGCTGAGTACGAACCGTCACGGGTGGTACAAGGTTAGCCAGGACATGGGCGGGCCCGGGGAAGGTACTCAGGTCGTGTAGCTTCTTCCTCGTCTTTAACAAGTGGAGCGCTCGCTCTTTTTTTACGCGTGTGCTTTCTTTACTTTTCTCTTCGAAACGGAAAAAAAGTTGCTGGACAGGTCGCGGCCCAATCGGGACAGCGGGTTTTATTGTACCACAATTGGAATCTAGTCCTCAGGATCCAGTTCAAACCAGCGTTATTTCTTGCCGTCCACGTGGCGGCAATAAGATGTAGCGCTATAGCTCACCACCAATGGCCGTTTGTCTTGGATCGCACTCCGTCCTCGTCGCAGGGTTTCCGTGGGTTTTAATTTACTGCGCAGAACAAATGGGCGGGTTTTCATGCGAATTCATCCATCTCCGTGGATTGAAAGTCTCCACGATGGTCGTTACAAAACAACAGGCCATAACAAGCCGCACTTCCCTGCCATGGTGAAGCCGAGGTCTCTTCGTAAAGGTTTTTTTCTGTTGTTGAAGTGTAGCCGGGTTGTATTATAAGGTGCTTTCTCTGGCCGGCTGGCACGACGTGCGGAGTTCACAGATGTAAGGTCCGTGAAGTCAGTCAGTGAAAACTTTATTACACACCAGTCAAAAAGGGAGCGTTAGGTGCTCCCTCCCCCCATCAGTCAGCCGGTATCCCTTGGGACTTGGCGGCTTCTAGGGCGAGACCGATGATCTTGCGCTGGGTTTCGGAGGTTCGGCTGAGGAGTAGTGCCTCCCAGGATGCTACGTTTCGGTGCGGTTTATTGTACGAAGGACAAGTCCACACCATGTGGACGAGGTCCGCTCGACCCTTACATTTCTTACATCTTGGATCGACGACTTTGGGATGCCACTTACTATATAGGACTGGGTTCTGGAAAACTCCCGTCTGTAAACGTCTCCAGTAAATCTCCTCTTTTCTACTTAGCTGCGGATCCGCAGGAGGTAGTATCTTCCTCTCCAGTCTATACTATTGCGTGATTTCACTGTAGTCACTCGGCCCTTCGTTCGCCGTGATTTGGGAAGGAGGTTCGGCATGCAAGGCTGAGGCCAACGACTGGACATCAGCAGCGGCGGCGTTGGCGGCGGTCGCCCGGACTGTAAGACCTCGGGCGGTCGCATGTGCTTTCTCATTCCCAATGAGTCCCCGATGAGCTGGTGTCCACACTAACGTTACCTCTTCGGTTGTAAAGTTTTTTACGTTTGCGAGGATACTCCAAGCGGCGCTGGAGATCCTCCCTCGGTCGAAATTTCTGATGGCCGATTTAGAGTCACTCACTATCTTTCTAATTTCCGGCCGGGTCATTGCTAAGGCAATGGCTACCTCCTCGGCCTGCGTCGCGTCCCTACTCAGTAACGTGCAACACGAGACTGGGACCCCGCTTTCAGTAACCGCTACTGCTGCGTAAGCGGTTTTACTCTGATATGCCGCTGCGTCGGTGTAAAGGACGTTCGTCTGTCCACCGTATCTGGTTTGCAGGGCTTTGGCTCTGCTCTTTCGTTTAGCTTCGTGATACGCGGAATGCATGTTTCTGGGCATGGGTGTTACCTTAATTTTCTCCCTGATCGACTTTGGTATTTCGCGTGTATCTTTGGCTAGTTCACTGGTCTGGTATCCCAGACGTTCGAGTATTTTGCGACCCGTCCTGCTGCCCAACAGTCTCTGCTGTTGCGATGCATTTGCCGCCTCTATGAGTTCATTTAAAGTGTTTGATACGCCCAAACTAAGAATCTTGGCCGTTGACGTGTTCGGGGGAAGACCTAGCGCACATTTGATTCCCTTTCTTATTATTATGTCCAACTTATTCTTCTCGGATTTTGTCAGCCTCATGTAGGGGGCTACGAAAAGGATCCTACTGATACCGAAGGCCTGAAACACCCTGACGAGGTTGGGCTCCTTCATCCCCCCATGCTTATTTGAGATGCGTTTCATCATTCTGCAAACATGTGCCACCGCATTCTCTAGTCGATGTATGGTCTCCGTGTTTCTGCCGGTGTCCTGGACATAAAGCCCCAGTACACTTATCTTGTCCCTCGCGGCGATTTGCTGTCCTCCTACTTTAAGTCTTATGTTGTGGCTGTTCCTGCTCGCTTTCCGCTTGTACTGGGGGACGAGGAACAGTGCCTCGGATTTTTCGGCCGAGCACTTGAGTCCCAAAGTTTCTAGGTAATTTTCAATTTCATCTATGGCTTGCTGTAGTATATCTTCAATGTGCCCGTCACTACCACGGTTGATCCACAGAGTGAGATCGTCCGCGTAGATAGTGTATCTCAGGTCTTCTATCTCGTCGAGCCTCTCGGATAG
Organism: Haemaphysalis longicornis; assembly: GCF_048455015.1. Lineage (NCBI taxonomy): Eukaryota > Metazoa > Arthropoda > Arachnida > Ixodida > Ixodidae > Haemaphysalis > Haemaphysalis longicornis. The sequence goes on from NW_027526233.1 coordinate 1,688,880, forward strand.
TCCTATCATGGCTACGTTAAACAATGTCGGAGATAGGACCGACCCTTGAGGCGTGCCCCAGTTACCTAGTTTGATGTTCAAAAAGGTCCGTGAAGCATTTCTTCATTTTGAGTGCGCTGTCTGCAGGATCTGGTATTCCGTGCGCTTGGCTAGGATTTTCTCAGTTACAGAGAACGTAGTGAAGAATCAGTTGCCTAATTTGCACAAGCATTCATTTGCAACGCGATAATTTGGACGAGTTGGTGATGCACGTTGGACCACAACGCAAGCAACGAGACACAAGCAAGGAAGAGGACGCGACATGAAAAGCAATCGGACACACACAGCACTTCGTGTGTCCTCTGGCGGTCGTCGTGTCGCTTGCACTGTAGTTCAACGAGCATTCTTGTGTTGTGATCGAGCTGCACCAAAGGTAGGCCTGCATGTTGAATGGGTTTGGCTAAATCTCTCAGTAAAGGCGTTGAGGTTTACTGGTGTTTTAGTCTGTCAGAACTGTAAAACATTGCTGCGGAAGTGAAAAGAAAATTTTTTCTTCCCGTTTCAAACGTACGTTAAATGCCGGCTTTCGAAAATTTATATGAGAGATACACTGCCATTTCTGTAGCCTGGCCTTCGAATAAATCATAAACGCGGGAATAATATGCAGTCTAGCTTTTAATGAGAGTTTCCTATCTAACGCGTTGGGAGACAGAGGGCATTAAAATTACTGACAGTGGCTATCAGTGAATTCCTAGTTCTAATAAGAGTAAGTCGATAAGAAGTCTGGATCAGTTTTAGGATCGGGGGAAATTGTGTACTGATAAAAATATCGACTCTTTTTTAGATCAAATGTCTGAGGCGTTTCAGTATAGAAAAGTAGGCGTATTAGTCACTCTTTCTTTGAGCTTCGTGAGAAATGGTAAAGGCTTTTCTGGTATAATTACAGGCCTCAGAGCAGAAAAAGCGCAAAAAATTGTCAATAGCGCAGGTCGCATTTTTAAAGGGGACGTTAATAAAAGTGACCCGCGCGAATGCAAGGCTATGCTTTAATGGAACTGGTTGGTCGGCTGTTCGCAGTGCATTGAAGTGACAGAGCGATCTCCAACCCATGGGACGTAGAAAACAAAGGCTGTGCATACTTCCTTCACCTGCAAAAAAAGGCAAAAAATTATGTTACTGAACAAAGCGCCGACGTTGGGGACGGGGTTCGCCAATGTCCCAGACATTTAAAGAACTTAGTATTTGCTCCTATAAAAATATTGGGCATCTTATCCACATCCTTACAATTTAAAGCCCCGAGCTATGCGTTTCCCCAGACACAAAAGATTTATAACATGGAAGCCGATCTACCGGGATCCAGCAAAAACAAGTACCCACATTTTGTCTGCTCATTGTAATCTCTCAAGGGGGGGCACAAAGAGGCACATAAGGCCCGCCAGTGCAGCTGAAATATTATTTTTTCTCGGAGTTATTTAAGGTGGCCACGCAACCAGTGGTACGAGGATTTATAATGAAAGTTCGTTTCAACGCGTTTTCCTGATGGGGCATAATAAGGACATGGAAAAGTTGTATTAACGATATACCGGGTCAGCTTCACACATTTTGTTTGGATATTGAAGGGAATAAAATACGAGAATTAAGCCACGCAACGCGTGGCCAAGAATGAAAAAAGCTCTAGCATAGCATGGAGTTGGCTCGTAATTTGTGGCACCGCACAAAGTAAAAGCGCACAATTTAGAAAATATAGAAAGATAAAAATATATAATATAAAACTAACTGTATATTGCACAGTTGTATTTGTCTGGATCAATATTACTTTTGAAATTGAATCTTGCTCCGCCTTGCATTCGTTTCGCGACCCTTTGAAACGGTAACTATTTTCAATGCTTTTTGTTTGCTAAACTTTATTACATGCTGTTTTTGTTTTAGCATGTTATTTTTTTTTCACTTCTTCACCCAGTCTAAAATTGCAATAAAAATACTGCAGAAACCAAACAAAAATTTCTGTCGTACGACTAAAAACTTTGTTGTGACAACAGAACCCCGTTGCTACGACAAAGCCATCTCTTGTGACACACACTCATGCCGTAACGACAAAGTTAATTTTCTCAACGACAAACATTGCTATAGTCCCCACCGAAGTGCCTGTATCTACGACAGCCATCAAGCTGCCGTGACATAGCCAGCTGCCAGAATCACGACAGAAGAATACGACGAGACGACAGTACAGCACGCAGAAACTACGGCAAACTACAGGAATATCTCTTGTCGTCATTTTCGACAGGGCATGATGCTAAATTGGGTATTTGTCTTGTTTTCAGAAGTTCGTAATCATTCTTAATTTTGTTGAATTCGTACAAAACGTTTTCACTGTTTGTTGCGTTGTTGCTTTACAAGCTATATTTATGCACGGACGACACCCGAACACTCTTTAAATTTGGGCCCTCTTCTGTACTGTAACTCATCCTAACCATGCTGCCCTATTTTATTCATGAAATAAATAAAGTTGAAGCAAAAAATAGGTTCTTTAAAAAATTGGAAATGTGTTCGATATCCTAACTTCATTTAGTAGAAAGTTACTTATTATTCTCCTCTACTGCGCGCAGCCGTAGCTTGCCGCGCGTGGGACATACTCCTGGTCTGCTGGAAACGATATCCCACGAAATTGTATCTAGCAGGAGCCAACTTTGAGCTCACCAGGTCAATGCTCCTTGCCTGGTTTCAGTGCCTGACGAAGAGATGCTTTACTCCGACAAACTGCACACTCTTTGCAAGTTAATCTCTATGCAGTGCTTCAGAAAAAGAGTCGCATTAGCTTTTCCTGCCTCTTTTGCGACTGCTTTCGTCATCTGAACGCTAAGCTAAGAGATCCTCGTCAAGCCAGCGCCTGTGCTGGCTTTTTGACCACTCTCCTTGCAACGTGATATGTAACTACATAAATGAATAAATTTGAATTTGAATCAAGGTTTCAAAGGAATCTTCAAAAACCAACTAGAGACAGCAATAAGTCCTATCTGACAGAGGTTTGGTAATGTGTCTATAATAAAAACGATGGGCATTCTAACTCTTATACGAAATTGAGAACAGAAAAATTTTCCTGGGTTTGTATCTGAATGCTGAGCGAAATGTTAGTTATTTTGACGCACTGAAATATTTAAATCACCTGCTTCAGATGTACCTTCTTCTCTACAGGGTGTCACAATTTTAATACGCGCATTCAAAATTTATTCCCGAGCTATCGCCTAATTAGTTCTAATGCTGCGTTAGTCGCCTATTCTCTTTAACGTCGAAACTTTTGACCGCAGTTGCATGCTTAGTGTATAAACTGACCGAAAGCGTTTTTTTCTGTACGAGATTGTGCGGCCGTTTCATCATAAATGTCATACGCGGAGAGTTATTACTTTCCCGTGGGAAGCTGCCTCCCTCCCCCGCCGACGTTTACCTCTCTCTCTATCTCTCTCACTCGCTTTCTCTCTCTCTCTCTCTCTCTATATATATATATATATATATATAGCGTAGTGGTTATCGCACCAGACCGGTATTCTGGAGGTCGTGGGTTCGGATCCCACCTGGCGGGCATTTTTTCTCCACTTTCTTATTTTCCAAATTCTTTATCTTGACGTACTACATCCTCCCCTTTGCTTTCCGAGGTTGTCTTGACTTCCAATTCTTATTTCTGTCTTATTTTCAACGAGCCCCTCATTTCCTATTCTGATTCGCTACATGCATAGCGAGGGCCTCTGTTCTGGCAGTCTTGGTGCCAAGGTTAGCTTAAGAGGGTTCAACGCTGGTCGACCACTCTCGACATGTCGTAGACGCTCGAGTCACGGCCCGGGGGTTAAAAAAGAAGGTCCCCTTCACCCCGAGTAGTCCGAGTGGCGCTGGCTACCACCCCCAAGCGCAGGAAACAAAAACACGTGAACATACATAAATACCCCAGAAAGTGGAGGCTAAAAGTAGCCCCGCCGGTAGCGTAGTGGTTATCGCACCAGACCGGTATTCTGGAGGTCGTGGGTTCGGATCCCACCTGGCGGGCATTTTTTCTCCACTTTCTTATTTTCCAAATTCTTTATCTTGACGTACTACATCCTCCCCTTTGCTTTCCGAGGTTGTCTTGACTGCCAATTCTTATTTCTGTCTTATTTTCAACGAGCCCATCATTTCCTATTCTGATTCGCTACATGCATAGCGAGGGCCTCTGTTCTGGCAGTCTTGGTGCCAAGGTTAGCTTAAGAGGGTTCAACGCTGGTCGACCACTCTCGACATGTCGTAGACGCTCGAGTCACGGCCCGGGGGTTAAAAAAGAAGGTCCCCTTCACCCCGAGTAGTCCGAGTGGCGCTGGCTACCACCCCCAAGCGCAGGAAACAAAAACACGTGAACATAAATACCCCAGAAAGTGGAGGCTAAAAGTAGCCCCGCCGGTAGCGTAGTGGTTATCGCACCAGACCGGTATTCTGGAGGTCGTGGGTTCGGATCCCACCTGGCGGGCATTTTTTCTCCACTTTCTTATTTTCCAAATTCTTTATCTTGACGTACTACATCCTCCCCTTTGCTTTCCGAGGTTGTCTTGACTGCCAATTCTTATTTCTGTCTTATTTTCAACGAGCCCCTCATTTCCTATTCTGATTCGCTACATGCATAGCGAGGGCCTCTGTTCTGGCAGTCTTGGTGCCAAGGTTAGCTTAAGAGGGTTCAACGCTGGTCGACCACTCTCGACATGTCGTAGACGCTCGAGTCACGGCCCGGGGGTTAAAAAAGAAGGTCCCCTTCACCCCGAGTAGTCCGAGTGGCGCTGGCTACCACCCCCAAGCGCAGGAAACAAAAATACCTAAACATAAATACCCCAGAAAGTGGAGGCTAAAAGTAGCCCCGCCGGTAGCGTAGTGGTTATCGCACCAGACCGGTATTCTGGAGGTCGTGGGTTCGGATCCCACCTGGCGGGCATTTTTTCTCCACTTTCTTATTTTCCAAATTCTTTATCTTGACGTACTACATCCTCCCCTTTGCTTTCCGAGGTTGTCTTGACTGCCAATTCTTATTTCTGTCTTATTTTCAACGAGCCCCTCATTTCCTATTCTGATTCGCTATATATATATATATATATATATTTATATATATATAGAAAATAAGGGTTGGCAGTAAAGAAAACCTCGGAAAGCAAAGGGGTGGTTGTGTTGGGTCATAGAAAGAGATGGAAGAATTTTTTTAGTCGAAAAGAAAGTGGTAAAAAAATGCCCGCCGGGTGGGATCCGAACCCACGACCTCCAGAATACCGGTCTGGTGCGATAACCACTACGCTACCGGCGGGGCTGTTTCCCCAGCACTTTCTCGGGTATTTATGTAAAGGTATTTTTGATTCCTTCACTTGGGGGTGGTAGCCAGCGCCACTCGGACTACTCGGGGTGAAGGGGACCTTCTTTTTAACCCCCGGGCCGTGACTCGAGTGTCTACATGTCGAGAGTGGTCGACCAGCGTTGAACCCTCTTAAGCTCCCTTTGGCACCAAGACTGCCAGAACAGAGGCCCTCGCTAAGCATGTAGCGAATCATAAAATGGGAAATGAGGGGCTCCGTGAAGTAAGGCAGAAAATAAGGGTTGGCAGTCAAGAAAACCTCGGAAAGCAAAGGGGAGGTTGTGTTGGGTCATAGAAAGAGATGAAGAATTTTTTTAGTCGAAAAGAAGGTAGTGCAAAAATGCCCGCCGGGTGGGATCCGAACCCACGATCTCCTTCTTCATCTGTTCGTGACCGGTATTCTGGAGGTCGTGGGTTGGAGCTCCCTGTAGTGACTGAGCTCGTGCGAGCAGCATGCGCCAATTACGCAGTTTTCCACTGTAAAATAAGCCCTTGAAGGGTGAGTTCACCTTCACTGATGCCTATCATTCAGGTTTCGTTTCTGCTTCATTCAAGCGAACGTTAACCCGAAACCTGCATGTAACGAAAACCTGGATGTAACAAAAAATTGCGAAATTTTGTAAACTTCGTTATATCCAGGTTTAATTGTATATAGAACTTAGCGCTGTTGAAGTGTAGGCGGGAAATTACATGTTATCCTGGGGTCTCCATTGGGCATAGCTGAGAGGCAACTAATTTTTTCTGGCGACGGAACTCGAATAGTAACTCTGTGTATTCGCCGGAACCTTGAAGCCCAATAAAGCGTTTTCCGCTTGCATTCCGTCAGGAACGTATAACTCAAGGTATGGATTTGAAATGACCTACGCTGGATATGATTTGTTGATCAGGTGTTTTATGTAGCGGGCACCGGTAAAAATGCCATTTTATAGAACTCAGGGAAACAGTTTTGGCGCCGTATGAACGCCCGGAAAGACTTCCACAGGGCCCAAGGCTTCGCACAATACACCGTTGGTAAAAGAACTTTTCCTCATATTAACAATTTCTTTAGCTAGAATGTTTCTTCTATTCATCATTGCTCTATAAACAACGTGATTTACAAGCAGGTTCAGATGAAAAAAGTAGTCGTATCCATTTGCTGCCTTCATAAACGGCGCGGACCAGACGCATAAATCTCTTTCAGCTTCAGTGGGAATTTTTAAAAAGGTTAGGTTCCAGCTACTCACCGCTTTTTTCTTGGGACGGCACAGACTCGGGCTATAGGTGTCTTCTCCCCGGCACGTGGACTCCGCCGTTGTAAACTTTAGCCGGTAGTTGAAGCCTGCGGAGCTCTGAAGAGAGCGGAAACATTAGAGGCCTGCGTCCATGCGCCCTATAAAAAAGTCAGGCTAGTTTAAATACCGCCGGCTAGTTTAAATACCCTATTTCTCAGACACCTAAAAAATAACCTGTGAAGTTTACAATAACTCCGTTATCTGCGATAAACAAATTCCCAACGAATTCTTTGCACACCATTAAATAGTGATTGCTGAAAACACTGATGTTACAAGAGTCTTGATGAACCTCCAGACGATCAGCTGAGCAGGCTGGGCGAAAGACAATAGCACGAATTTTCACTTCAGTTAAAAAAGATGAACGTATATGTGAAATAGTAAGCACAATAATATGTGAAAAAAAAGAAAGGTATGAGGGAGCCAAGACATCCAATTCGTCACGCAAATACTTTAAAAAATTGGTGGCATATCTGGTTCTTCTGCTGCAAGTGCTACCGAAAGATGGCGTCTCCCCTCAGCTCTTTCTCCCTCCTCGGTGGATACAGCTTGAGTTCGCTTAAATCATTCGACTTCCCGCGTTCGCTCTGCTCGACCGCCATCGCGTTCACTTCATTCGTTATAAGCCCAGCTAGAGAAGTCTTTTTTTTTTGCATTTTTATCTGCCTGCTTTCGACGGCGTTCCTTGAAGCGTTTTGATCAAAACCAATCGTCCGCTCATTTTTATCAAAACTGCGCTCGTTTCATAGGTTTGGATCCAAACGTGCCTAAAGGTATATGACTAGGGTTCTGTGTATCTCTCGCGAACGCGAATGAAAGGCCTTTCCCGAAGATTACTTTTCGGCAGAGGACAGGAAAGAGTGCTACCGGGAACAAAAAGACTACACGAAGACACTTCGAAAAGCCTGCAAAAAAAGTGCCCTGCCACCAGAATTTCTTGGGGGAAATACACGACACCACTAAGGCAAGCACAAACACACCCCTACCAAGCAACTACGTTCCGCACCGAATACACAGCACTCCAAAAGGACCGCTTTGCAAAGAGTTGGGCTTCACAACGTTCAGCCACGCTTACTGGACCTGTGCCAGAGCCCACACACCCCATTGCCGCTCACTGCCCGACTACATCTCCACCTGGGGCGCCTGGGCTAGACGACCACACGGGCTAGACGACCTCGTCGCGGACCGCCCTTCTTGACCACCTACTCACTATCAGGGCGGAGATTGGTTGATCTCGACCAGATGTACAGCGGACCCGTACAGGGGCTGTGAAATAAATGTGCTCTCTCTCTCTCTCTCTCTCTCTCTCTCTCTCTCTCTCTCTCTCTCTCTCTCTCTCTCTCTCTCTCTCTCTCTCTCTCTAAAAGACTTCGAAGAACGCGTGCGACGTTCTCTAACGCGGTGCGTCGCAAAACGAACGTCCTGGCTGTATCTTGTTATGTTTCAAACGGCCTATGATTTCGGTGCTGACCGCAGGTGGCGAACACACCGGACGGTCACCTCGTCTCCCTCACTAACGAGCCCGGAACTTTAGCGTGAAAGCGCCGCGCACCCTGAAAGCGCCGACTTTTGAAAACGTGAACTTTCGACGATGGCTGCAGAAAGAAAAGGACTGCACGAAGTGATACCAAATGAGTATATTTTTTCTTACGAAAACATATATAATTAAAAAGGCTATTCAAACGTTGACAAATCGTGTATTTTGAGGTAAATATTTAGCTTAAGTGTCCGTTTGTGTCGTGGTCATCTGGCTCTTTCCTCATCGAATGTTAGCCTTTTATAGAAGGAAAATCTTACACCGACGCGCAAAAGCACCACACTTGCATCCTTGCATTTCTTATTTTGATGCTATTTAACGTAACGGAGGAAGTTGTCCAACTGAGGGACAAATACGGGCTAGTCTTCCGCTAACTTTAGTTGTGCTTGTGCAAAAACAACTTGCGAGAAAGTAAACTTTATCGCGAACGCCCAAAAGAAAGCGGCTGTCAGTGTATGTGCCTTCCTGAGGAATGACCGCCGTCAATGCTGAGGAGAAACAAAATTTTCTAATACCTTCCACGTTAACTCGGTATCACCTCAATGCCGTGTGATAAGAAGCTTCGCTAACCATTCAACTCCACAAAATGGGATCACTCATTTTTGCTGACCGATGTGGATATGCCTAATGCGCGCCACCAATTTCCGTAGTTTGTGACGGTTTTCCTGTATATACTTCTTGTCCAAGCATTTCTTAACTCTTCGCCCGGCAACCAAATAGATTGACAGGCCGACAAGTGAAAAATATTTCGCTGTCAGGTAGCCCACAAGGTGAGAGATTTAAAGCCACCAATGGGATGCTGAAATCAAGAAAAATATTTTCAGACAACAAAGTCGTCTATGGACACGTTTGCTACTGTAGCGGGAAAAATACGTTACCACAAAATGATTTTCTGCACAACCCAATTTACTCTCCTATAACATTGAACTCAACAATATGGTTTTTGCACAAAATAGAAACACCCTTTTATTTTATTATTCTTGTACCGTATGATATATTAAGTTAACTAAATGTTTGTGTGCCTGAACCGCAATTGTGATCTGCAACAATGTGATAAATAGCTTAACTTATGTGGGAGTTGTTGAAATGTTGTTCAAACTGGATGTAAAAAGTCTACAGGACCGGATGCCGTTCCAAGTGCCTTTTTGCGATGATATTCGGAACAAAATGCAGTGTTTTTGACACATTTGTTTATTTATCAATATGGACAGGTGATATACCTGATGGCTGGCGTATGGCACGGGTAGTCCCAGTATTCAAAAAAGGAGGCAGATTAGATTACAGCAACTAGCGCCCAGTTTCGATTACAATCACGTACTGTAAAATGTTAGAGCATGGCGTCGCGAATTATATTGAAATGTTTTTATTGGAAAGAAATTTGCTGTCCCACTGCCAGCATGGGTTCCGGAGGAGCACGTTTACCACCACCAAGTTGGTTTTAAAAGTGCATGAGGTTTCCGAAATTCTGGATCGGTCAGGGCAGGTGGATATGCTCTTTCTGCACCTATAGGCTTTCGATACAGTACCTCATGGGAAAATGTTGTATAAGTTAAAACAACTAGGGTTACCTCTCAGTATTGTTCGTTGGGTGAATTCATACCTCAAAAACAGAAAACAGTTCGTCGAAATTAACATTTGTGCCTCTGATATGTTTCCTGTATCCTCGGGGGTACCCCAAGGTAGTGTAAGCACTCTGGTAGTGTGTTAAGACCCCTCCTGTTTCTTATTTATGTCAATGATATAGCAGAAGTTGGGAGTAATGTTTCAATCAAATTATTTGCTGACGATTATGTAGTCTTTAACGAAATATCGTCCAAGGAAGATCACGACGTATTTCAAAATAATCTTTTGGCAATTAACGATTGGTGTGACCGATGGGGCATGTTGCTCAACAATGAAAAAACAGGACTCGTGCGTGTAACACGAAAGATGCATCCAAGTACAATTTCTTATACTCTTCAAAACAATGTCATCAAAGAAGTTCTAAAATACAAGTACCTTGGTGTTACCCTATCTTCTAAACTCAGATGATCCGATCATGTATCCGATATCTTTATATCGTCTCTTCGTTAAATCTGGTATCTGAGGCGGAAGCTAAAAAAAATGCTCCAGCAAACACTAAGCCAATGGCGTACAATACGATCGAGCGAAATTAAAATATGCTTCAGTCGTTTGGGGTCCCTCTACTAAAAAAGACATTTTTCAGTTAGAGAAGGTGCAGACAAAAGCCGTCCGATTTATTTACGCGAAATACTATAGGCATGACTCACCATCTCTTCTGATGAAAGGAAATAATATTCAAACGTTAGATGATCGCAGACGGGTCAGTCGGCTGATATTTCTGCATGATTGCGTGTCAGGCAAAATAAAAATACCTCTCCCCGGATGCGTTAAACCACATGTAACTAGGGCTACGAGACGCACTCATGAATTCGTATTGACACCTATTTTCGCTCGAACAGATGCCTTCAAAAATATTTTTTTTTCCCCAGGACTGTTGCAGACTAGAATTCTTTACCTTATGGTGTTTTAAAAGCAAAATATTTTGCAAAAGCGTTACAGCGTCATCTTTTTTCAAGTTAGTGTGTTCTGTCGTGTTGCTATTGTAATATATGTGCATAAGATTCAGGGTACCATGGATTGTTTCTGATATATTTATATCCTATGTTCGCTTTCCTACTCGTTTCATTTCTATGTTTTGTATAAGCCCCCCCTGCTTGTGTCAAGGTGTTGACCTGCAGTATCTCTAAATAAATAAATAAATAAAAACAGAAACCTCAGCTGAATCGCATTTACGATTGTGGTCTCCACAATGCCTTCGTAATATAATAAGCCAACTTGTTAGGCTTCCAAATTATTCCTCCGAAGTGTTGCCGCCAATTTCTAATCGCAAACAATCCACTAATTCCACTCTAAAAACTTCTTGCGGCATTTTCTTTTCGAACAAATAAACCAAGAATTCCGTTCGGTTTTCTATCGTAAATGTAGCTTTACAACATACATATGCACCAGCTATGCCTGTGGTACTTTCACACATCCTGCGGAGTAAGTGCACTGGTAATTGTATTTTCAAGGTCTTCAAATATTAGATGCATTTGTAATTCGTTTGCGCAAAGCACTCTCTATTTAACTAAAAAAAACCATGTAAAGCCGTCGGTATCTTTTAAGTGATAAATTTTTGCATTTAGTTTCTCTTTTCCCCAAAAGATTATTTTAAAAGTTAAAGAATTTTAATGAACCTGCCAAAAAATTGTTACTTTTCAATTTGCTTACAGGTAATATGCAGTTCAACATGTCTCATAAAAAGGTAAATTGTTATGAAACCCACATCCTCTGCTCTGGTCAAACAGCCTTTATTTGGTAGAAAGATAATTTATACAAAACGATTTCTATAACGATTGTTGTTTTTTAACTTTACGGATTCACCTAACTATACGGGTTTAACGCGCCGACGCAACGCAGGCGATGAGGCGCGCCGTAGTGGAGGGCTCCGGATTAGTTTTGAATACCTAGGGATCTTTAACGTTCTTAACTTTACGGACATTACATTAACTGTAACGCGTATTTTACAATGTTGCTGGGGTGAAATGCAATCTCGTCCGGCTCAACTACGTTTTTCGTCACCTATAGATACCACCACACCAAATGGCAGGAAATATCAGAACCACTTTGTATGCCACAGAATAGGATTTCCGCAATAACGCTCCATTGAAGGAGACGCATGTATTAAAGTGAATTTAGACTAATCAAGTTCGCTGAAAATGCTTAGAGCGTAATTTGCTCCTCGAAATACCTGCACGTCTACTTGGAAAAGGTCGAGCAGGGTGTCGAAGAACTCGTGCGACGCCGTGTGCTGGGCAATGGCAAAATGAGCCATCTGGGTGTAAACTGGATCAGAATCTGGCCGCCGGCGGTAGTAGCCACCAGGAAGGCTGTCGCTGGAGACGACACACGATGAGATGGCGACACAAAATGCGAAGACGAGCATGTCGAGGGTGAACCGATGGCAATCACAGTGGTATACCAGGTGTGGTCCTGGCCCTGATGATTGGTGGAAGAAGTTGGGTTCAGTTCGCCTTCGTAATATGGCGGCTACCGCTTTTTCACATTGCGGAAGATGAATCCAAACTTAAAGTATGCGCTGGTACCTTCGCTGACCTCTAAAGCCACGAGTTTCTGCCAATCACTTCAGCTTCGAGGCTGTAAGAGCATAGGAAAAGCACTCCTCACCGAAGCCTCACGGCTTTTCGCGATGCCAAGTGTGACGCGCCGCCTTAAATCGTCACCTCCTTTCCTGCAAGAAAAGTTATCGCCTTCAAAATGTGTCACTTGCGAACGCGGCTTGCAACGTTCGTAAAACGCGCCGACTAAAGTGAGCAATACAAGAAAAAAAGTCTGCGCAGAGTCGGAGGCGTTATCTCCTCAAATCGTCTCCCTCTGGCACCCGCAAAACGCGTCGGCGTATCATAAAGCTGCCGTCCACTTCGCCCACCGATGACGATGCTTGCTGTAACGTGATTCGTCTTGACATGGAGCAGCTGCCTTTAGATACAGCGGTATGCGAAGGAAATAAGAAACCCAGCGTTGCCGCCATTCCGTCATGAAGACGCCATAGTACGCCTTCGCCGTATGTCGGAGTCATCCGTTAGGCCTTCCAGTTAGGCAGGCAATACACGGCTTCAAGAAAGACAGTTTGGGAAGTTGTTCCGCGTTTGTCCCTTGCAATTCGTCAGAATCTTCCTGGTCGGCGCGCGTATTGCGCAGGAGTCGGACACCACGTTTTCCCGAAACAAGCATGTGGTTGATGATATCGCGAAACCCGCTGTTTTCTAGCCCCCCGATGACAAGGCCAAAAGCGGGTGTGCGATAGGCAAAACTGGCAGCACGCCCTGGCAGCGCCTGCACTAGAGTGGGATCGTTGGATAACGAACGGCAGCGTTTGGTTTCTCTATATATGCCATAGTACATAAGTTACTCGCAAATGTGAAACGTCTCCAGTTTCAATTCAATCAGTTTTTTCGGAAAAAGGCTGTATTGCATAGCATAAGCTTGCGTCAGCTAACTCATTTTCTTTCATTATTTTCACTCTACAGGCAGATGGTAACTCACAAGAGGGGCGTTTATCGGAGTAGTCAGCATACATAACGCCGAAAACAAGAACAAAAACAAGAACAACTTACACCAGAACAGGCTCCAATTCAAGAAACGTTTACTGACAGCACGACAGTGAGTTTTGCTGGAGATTTTTATCGATATTTAGGCGATGCAGTGCGTTCTGACTTTGTACCCAAGAAGGTCATTGTGTAAAGAAAAAAGAAAGCGTCAATGGGTGCGCTTGAAAACGGCGACCGGTTGATTGTGGTTAAGGCGATTGTCAGTGATGTTAGCGGTGAGCAAGTTCAGCGAAGTCTGTCTCTGTGACGACGTCGTCAAATGTGCGATGAAGGCTCAGGCAAGAGGTAACAAAAAGAGACGCGAGCTTTTGAAATTAGGAGGGATGTAATAAAATATGTGGCAATGCTTCCATTCGTGTACTGGACGTGATATACAGCATAGAACAATTTTGCAGTAAGTCTGAATTATTAGAACAAAATTGTAAGCAAGGGATTAGACTGGGGGACTCGCACCCCGCCTGCGGGCAAATAAAAGTAGAGTAGGCAAAAAAGGGGCTTCGTGCTTCTGTGGACTTAAATAGGCTTTTTCTGTTGTTTATGATGATGATGCCACACTTTTGATATGAAAATATACGCATTCAGGGTACTTGAGCAGCAAGTCAAGCGCACGTGATGCGTCCGGAAAGATAGATTCTTCGCGAGGAACCAGTGATAAACAAAACCTAAGGTTGTTACCAAATTGTTAATACATTTTATATATATTAGAAGTATTTTTGTTGCTTGAATCATTTGTTCTTAGTCTTGGAAAAAATGATTCATTTGCCCTTAATCTTAGTCTTGTAAAAAAATGGCATTATTTAAATTTCCGCTAAGTTTCGGTGCGTCCGCCATTTTGATTTACCATGACAGAACGACGCCAAAGTTGCGTTCCGAGGCGCTGGTAAATCCTCAGTATTTTGTGGGATAATATACATGCCAGACATGGACAAATATTGTTTATTTTATTAAAATACCATCACCATCATCATTTCGCTGCAGGCCTTCCCCATTGACCTCCGCTGCCCGAGTGTATTCTTTTACGGCGAAATTTCTAGGTCCCGTCCCTCATTTCCCTGGTCTTCATCTAGACCTAGCGCTCGAGGGCCACTCCGTTATCCTTGTGGTCCGCCAGTTGTCGCTTCCTCTTACTACACGGCCAGCCCAAGTGTTTTCTTTTTCTTTTCTTGAACCATGATATCTTCTCCTCAATTTGTTCCCTGATCCAGAAAGCTCGTTTCCTTTTCCTAAGTGTTACTCCTATCATTATTGCCTCCTTGGCACGTTCGGCAGACATAAATTTGTTTTCCAGTTGTTTAGCCAGTCACCAAGTTGTTATAGTTGGTGACAAAAGAATAACGCCTTAAGTATAAAAACAATAGAAGAGATATTACAAATGCTCTTAGAGCGCAGAGCAAGTGTCCAGGAATGACTCCAGATATTACATTTGTCCCCGTTATTAGGGGACTTAATGGCATTTGGCTGGTAGAAACTGTTCGAATCAGAGCAGTAGGTTCCAAGAAACACTAAAGGCAGATAAAGTTGTATGTATGGCTGTGAAATGTAAAAAACAACCAAACGCCCTGGACAGTTCGGAGAATGTCTTTATTTTCTCATCCGGTTTCGCTTTAAAACAACGTAAGTAGGTTTAAGCGCGCCTCGTAATCTTTCGACATGTGACATACACAGTCTTTGGTTAGCGGAGATATTTTAAAAACGGTAATTTTTTTATTGCAACATGCTTGTAAGTAATAAGTAATTGTTATGCCTTCTGATAAATCTTTATGCGTCCAAATACACGTGTGAGTTTCCTATGAAAGGTGCACCCAATTTAAAGTCTACGTGCGATTCGTTCTGTTATCCTGCCTTTAATTCAAACATAGCAGCACAATATACAAATGTTTCTCGAGTACTTATGTGCCTATGGCCCAAAAGAATTTTCCTTATGGGAAGCTCGTAGGGCTATAAGGACAGAATGCAATTGTGTTATATTCAAACAAGAGCGTTAACGAAGTAACCATGATTTGATTTTGTAACTTCTAACCAGTAATCTAGATATGCCAGAAAACAGGTGAAGCAGTGGTGGCACTACCTGGGCCTTAGAGCTTCGTCAGCCCTTATTTTTAAGACTGCAACCACAGCCAAAGGGAAAGAAAACAAATATTCGAGAGCAGTGGTCCCTCTGTATGCATTTGTTTCAACCCGTACAACGCTGTCGGGCAGTTACCACCGCATCTCTTTTATTTATCTTTACCCTATATTCACAATTCTTAATCCTGAATTAAGGTAGGCTCGAAAAACCATTCGGCTGTAGTTGTTCGGAATGCAAGAGGCCGGTTCTTCCAAAACAAAAAAATGTTCTTTGTCGTCCTCTGCACGACACCCTCATTTTCAAAAAAAGAATGGCGACTTCACTTCCAAATGCTCCTGAATATGGAGAAATTGTAATAAAGCGCAGTAATTAAATACAAGCAGGGAATTATTTTTTTATAAAAATCAATACCAAAAAAATTGCTATCTAGTCTCCCTACTGATATATGTTGAGATAAAACCATACGCCCCGATATCATACCACGTTTAACTCGAAGCGCCCAATGCTGTTGTGAGGTGCATTATTTGTCTTGTCTGCGGTGCGCAAAACCCAGTTATTTATTTTTATGAAACTCACCTGTGCAAAGTACCACAAGAGCGCCTGGCAGTAAAATGGTAAGAACTAAAGTTCATGGACATCCTGGTTTGAAAGGCAGCGAGGGTGTAGCATGTGGCGTTTTAGGGTATATGACGTAAAGTGTGGCAGCACAAAACACCTGCTGCTACGTTAATAGCAAAATGTATTAGCTTTTCTTCTGGATAGTACAGGAATAATATGGACCCTGCTGGTTCGTTCCGAGAGCCTACGAGGAACAGCAACGTCGAAAGAAACGTCCAGCGCAGGCAGCTTCGCGGCTGTAATCCGATCGAGGATCACATGCGATGACGTTTTACAAAAACAACTGACGGCAAGGCCCTCAAGAACACCTTTGAATAGATAAGTTGACACAAAGAAACAGTACCCCGTAGTCATGCTGCAAAGTAAGGTAGGGAAGTGTGCACCGGGAACTCATTCTGTGCTCATTTTTTTACGAATGACGCATCACAGAGGTTGGTTACATAGGCTACAAATTTTCCAATTGTTTGAGCTTTAATGAGCCGAAGCTACGCCTAGGATATACGAGGCGCGCTGTAATGGAGGGTGGAGGATTGCTTGCTAAAACCTGAAAATAGTTAACGTGCCCTGAAATCTCGCCACACAGGCGTATCTGCTTTTGGCCTGCATCTAAGTGGCAACCGCGTCGGGAATCCAGTTACGGGGAATCGGCCGCCGCTTCCGGTAACCGGATCTGCGTCCTTGGGCTTAGTAGCATAACTTCTGAGCCACTCAGCCACTGCTGCGGGCAGCTCCATAAAACTAGTGTGATGTAGCAGTAAAGTATCGTCGATACTAGATAGAGACCACATTTCTCTTATATTTAAATCACATAAGCGGGCATAAATACCGTCGAAAGCCGTGACCCGTATTAAGACCAGGCATATTCCTGCCATGCAATTTTTTCTTCACTGTACCCTAGCCTCTGTCACACCTCCCTGCACTGCTGGTCCTCGCATGATGAATGCAACATGGGATAGTCAAACTAAATTCAGTTTTACCATGATTCCACTAATCGCACGTAATTTGTTATGACAGCCGCGTTAAATTTTTTATAGCCTTTTTTATTTGTTCTGCTTGATGACGCTTAGGCAGACATGTTTTTATTCAGTGTTTGCGTTTATCTGGCAGTGATTCGAATACGTTTTAAGAAGTTTTTAGGGGCGAAGCTCCTCTTGCTCGGGGCAACTCCCGCGTCGCGCCGTCGCCTTGTCCACTAGTTCTCGAGGCGACCGCTAGAGGCGCAACTGTGCAATAGCGGCTAGGGTGTCTTGATGCTCGCGCGCTCCGCTCGCTTCGAGGCACTCAAGGCGGCGCGTCACAGGCTGCTCATCATGAACACCTTGGAAGCAAAGGCAGCGGCTCGGAGAGCTCGCGAAGCGGCTGCAATGCAGGCCCGCCGCCAAGACCCCGCGGTGAGAGCTCGCGAGGCCGAAGAAAGACGCCAGCGTCGGCAGCAATGGCAATCCAGCACCAGCATCGATCCGGAGGCGGCGGCAGCGGCGAGGGCTCGCGCAGCCGAAGCAGAGCGGGCTCGTCCACAAGCGGATCCCGAAGTGAGAGCCTGCGAAGCAGAGGCGGCACTCAAGCGGCGGCAAGAGAACGGAGCGGGCGCGGGATAATTGCATCGATATGTAAACAATAAACATCGTGTAAATAAGTGTATTTACAACCACCCCTATAACAACGTGTCGAGTCTTTATATGCTGTGTGGGGGAATGTTTCACGGTTTTAACGATAAGCATTGGAGCTCCGCCCCACTCATCATCATTCACTTCGTGGAGATGGAGAAATTAATTTTTACGGAGCAATAACTTATAAACTAAACATTCAAAACATTCTTGCGTGTTTTTGTCTGTCCAACATTTTGCCTCTACCGTAGTCAATTTCTGGGCATTATTTCAATTTTAAAGAAAACCGCTCGGTCGTATTTGCGTATAATCTCTGTCGATTTGCCGCTTCAAAGCTTGTTTGCCGGCCACCACATGAGATTATCGATTGAGGTTTAATTAGCGAAACGTTTTTTATTTGGTATCATGGACGCAAAACAAGCATTTATTTATTATTATTATTTTATTTACTGGTTCCTCAATGGCCCCGACTTGAGGTAATACATGAGGGGTAAACGTACATTCGGCATATGGTACATGACAATGCACGAAACATCAAGGGCGTGCTTCAATAGTCCGCTAAACACTGCGAATCGATGATAATGGCAGTTTCCACAGGGAAGTCTTTCCACTCACGAGCAGTGCGCAGAAAAAACGATTGCCTAACAGTGGTGGTGCGGGCATGCTCAGGATACACTGCATCAAGATGTGTGGTGCAGGAGATGCGATGGGCTCTCTTGATGAGCTGGTTTTCAATGGGCAAACAATGAAAAAAAACTTACGATAAAGACAAAGACGTGAGATTATACGGCGGGAAACAACAGTGGGAAGGTTAAGCTGGGTTTTAAAAGCCGAAATGCTGGAACCACGGTAGCACTCGGAAAGTACAAACCGTGTTGCACGATTTTGTAAATAATCAAGAACATTGATCATGTAATTTGGTGTGGATCAAACACGGCAGTAGCATACTCAAGCGTGGCTAGGACAAAGGTTGTGTAAGCGAATAGTTTAACAGAAGGAGACGTCAAGGCAAAATTTCGGTGAAGATATGCAAGCACCCGGTTAGCGGAATTATTAATTAATGTGAGTGGACCAACTTAAATCACATGAGATATGGATGCCAAGATAGTTTACTGAATCGGTACTGTTGATAAGAATATTATTCATAGTTTATTTCGGTAAGACGTGATTACGGCGCGCTGAATGAACATTAGCTTAGTTTTAGAGACATTCAGGCACATCAGCCAAGTGTTACACCATTGTTGTATGCGGTTAAGGTCATTTTGAAGAGCGGAAGTATGAAAGCTGTTGGTGATTTGACGATAATAACACAATCGTCTGCAAATAGACGGATATAAGAGGAAATGTTCGAAGACAAATCGGTAATATATATCAAAAAGAGAAATGGTCCCAGGAACGTACCTTGTGGTACGCCTGAGATAACCGGTGCTAAAGATGGCGATTAAGAATTAGCGTCAACGAACTGCTGTCGGCCTGCTGGAAAATTTTGAATCCAGTTAACGACACATTGGTGAAGGTTAAGGGACGATAATTTCTGCAGTAGGCGAGCGTGGGGAACTTTGTCGAAGGTTTTCTAGAAGTCAATAAAAATTGCGTCAGAAGGGATGTTGCGATCGAAGCTTGAGTGAATGTCATGGAGGAAAAATTACACCATCTTTTCGTGGGAAACCATGAGGAGGATGCGAAGCATCATGGGGGTTCCGTGTAGGTTCCATTGTGTTGCTGTAATGTTGTTTCATTTATCGGAGCACGAATGGGAACGTAGTGTGAACCCCCATGTAGAGACAAAGAAATGTAGAGAAATGTAGAGAAATGTAGCCACAGCGAAGAGAGCAACACCCGCGTTACCTGATCGAACACCTCCTGGTTCTCGCCTTTCTTTATTGCGTACTCACGCTCCTACCCCTTTGCCCGCCCTCTTAGTCCTCTTCTCAGGTTCAGCTGCAAGGTTCATGGCGCTTCCCGCCAGAGCTTTCCCGCGGGAAATTCAACATCCTCCTCTAAAGTTTTCAGTTCGTCGTTTCCGTTGACTTTCAGCTTCGCGTGCCTTCGTTGTATCAGTAGCTTCTTGACTTAGTTTGAATGAGTGAAGGACATAAGGAGCGTTCGTAGCACATGCTCCCGTCTCGGTTTGTAGGAAGAGCGCCACGTACCTCCCGTTGCGGCGAGAGAGTCGTGGGATCGACACCGGGCGCCGTCTATTTCTTTTTTAGTGGACTGCGCTGACGTCAGGCCAAACGAAGAGAGGTTGACGACGCTGGTTGAACGCGAAGCTATCTCGTGATGGATTCTTTGGTCGGCCAATCCCTAGGAGCATCCTGCCACAATCATCATCAGCGGTGCCTGGCCAGGCATGCGCAGTGGGGGTGCGGACGGCGGATAACGACAAGGGAGGGAGGGACACAGCCCCAAGCATGAGATGCTTCGCATCTAAAAGTGCGAGTTGCGTATCACACTTTCCGAAAGCCATGCTAGTTTGGGTGAAAGAAATCCACATATGTCAGAAATGCAGCAATGTGCGAGTAGCAACATGCTTCAATTTTCTGCAGCAAACGCTAGTGTAGCGCTTGGGAGATAACTGTTCGGGCATGATCGGCATCCGCTTTGATCGACTGGAACGACCTTACCTGCTCGCCAGTCGCGTTGCGCATCCAGTGTTTAATGATTCTTGAAAAATGAGTGATAAGAAAAGGCTGCTAATAATTTGGTGTTTTTAATACCTTAGCATTAATCCCGTCGACACCAAGCGACGATGAATATTTTAGTGTCTCGATAACCTTTACTATTCTGTGTGGTTCAAAAATGATAGTGTTCATAGGCGGGTTCGCAAAGGCCGGTGCATTAGGAATGTTCAGAATATGCAGAACTTCACAATATGTGGAACTTAAGAGTCAGCAACTGGAGAGTCTGTGTTATTGCACAGCGATATGAAGTGAGACTGATTTGGATTTATAGTGTTCCAAAAGCGCTTACGGTCACAATAAAGCATAGAAGGTAAAGTAGCTGAAAAAAACTAACATTTCTTCAGTTGAGTTATTCTGTCAAACTCTTTGGCTGCGCTGTAATACTTAACCCATGTGGAACTTTGGTATGCTAGTGTGGCTGCTCAGAACAAACGCTTCTTCTTATTATTTAAACGTCTTAGTTGAGCATTAAACCACGGGGATCCCGAACGCTCTGTTACTGTGATGCTCGGAATATGAAGCTTTATTAGGCGCTGTGCCTCAGTCCTAAATAGCAACCAATCCGCTTCAAGAAAGCGTTGCGACAAACCAGAGGAAAAGCTACCGAAAAAGGTTGTGAGGCTATCGTTTATACTGTCGTAATCACCTTTGTCATAGAGTGTGAGAATCTTTTTCTTTTTCCTGCTTTTGATTAACTCGCAAGTAAATGTTTCGTGTACAGCCAGGTGATCGCTAGGACACGCAGGCAGGTGACCGAGGAAACGTTTTCACAGTGAGTATGTAGGGCGAGATTGAGAATTATGGACGAATGATCAGTGATGCGGGTTGCTTGTGTCACCAGTTGCGACAAACCAAATGTAAGGAATACGTTAACGAATTCGCTAGCGGCCCCATTTTTAGATAACGCAGAAGGATCGGACCAGTCAACAGAAGGTAAGTTAAAGTCTCCAAAGAAGAATCGGGCTGTTTGGGTATCGTGCTTTTATCGTGCTTAACGCGTCATGACGTAGCAGCGTGAAAGCGCTGCCGCTGTTAGGGGTCCAATAACAAACACCGATGAGGACACCTGGGCGACTAGGATTGCAACTGAGCCAGATCATTTCCAATGGAGACGATATTTTCACATGCTAACGGCGTAGGTTACGGTTAGTGGCGATAAGTACACCGCCACCACGGGAGGTGTCAGGTCTGTTTTTTCGAAATATCTCAAAGTTGACCATAGACGGTATAACATCACTGTCATTTACTGACGAATTTAACCACGTTTCGCTTAGTAAAAGAATGTTTGACGAGGATGATCTTAGCAAGCTGCATAAAGAGTCACGCTTGGGAATAAAGCTGCGCACAATAGCAAGCAGAAAGGGCAACGTAGTGCAACGTTTCGGTGGAGTTGTTTGACGCCTAGGGTTAGGGCATTGCTATGAGCTTTGTTCAACCACCTGATTGGTTGCATGGTCGAATACGTAAGTTTTGTTATTCGTGACAATTTTTTCATGGTGCAACTTAAACGAAACGTTTCTGGCCTTTCCAGACTCAATGAGGCGTTTCTGCGCGAAACGAGTGCGGGCTGACAGATCTTGAGTGACGCTATAGCCAGAGCCTTTAAACTTCTTGGCTACGCTTATCTTATCCTTATCTTATCTTTCAAGTTCAAGAAGTAAGTAATACTGTTGTGATAAAGTTTTGTGAATTTGTCATCAGAAAAAACGCATGAATTAAGTAACCGGAAATCATAGAACGTTTTTACGCTAACGATTGTATCATCTTGAAGTGCAGAGGTGCGCTGCCTGGCACGAAAACGCGGAACACAGGAACAGACGAGCTGAGCCGCAACAGTC
Organism: Haemaphysalis longicornis; assembly: GCF_048455015.1. NCBI lineage: Eukaryota > Metazoa > Arthropoda > Arachnida > Ixodida > Ixodidae > Haemaphysalis > Haemaphysalis longicornis. Next base: position 1,711,006 of record NW_027526233.1, read on the forward strand.
TCCGACATGGCTTACAGCAGTACGCTTTTTTATGTATGCGTGAGATGAGCCGTTCGTATGCATCATTACCCCTGTTCTACGTTTTCGTGTCAGGCAGCGTACCTCTGCACTTCAAGATGTTAGAACACAAACTAGCCCACTCGAAAGCCTGGCTGAACCTAACGATTTTATGCCGGGAAAACAGCGGTGCGCTAGGCTCTCGGAAAGGAACATTTGAAATAAATCTAGTCGGCCCCTTTTGAAGGCGGTATTCCGCTTTCAAAAGACCGTAGTTAATGTCGGTAGCAAATAGGGCGTGGTAAAGTTTTAACTCAATATACTTTGGAGAAAATAGCGACATCGCGATAGCGCACCAGAGGCGGACTAGCATTTCAACGTAACACGTCCATGTGAGGTCTGCAGAAAAGGTAACTCCTAGTAATTTATGTTTGTCAACCATTTCAACAAGCGTGCTAAGCATGTCAATATAATTTCCATTTTTGTTGCTTTGTCCTTAGCTTCAAATAAGACCATCTCAGTTTTTTTTTTACCGGCGCAAATCTAAATACATTGGAGTTCGGCAATTCGAAAACTTCAGTAAGTGTTATTTGACATTTTAACATGGGTAATTCTATATTTCTACCGGAAGCAAAAAAGACTGGTGTTATCTGCATACAACAGGAATATGGCGTCACAGGGAATGTCAACAATGTCGTTGACATATGAATTCAAAAGTAAACGCCCTAGAATACTTTCTTTGGGATGTTTCGAGCGAAAGATAAAAATCGCTGATTCCCATGCGTTGCTGTCGATCGGAAAGATAGGACGTACAAAAGGAACTGGACACTGCGCGTATTCCGTAGTCATACAACTTATTCAGCAATATTTCATGATTTAGATAGTAGAAGCCATTGCTGTATCGATAAATGAGCCCAAGGCAATTTTGTCCGTTTTTATGTTCGCGATTAGCAGCTTCTTCTATGTTAAAGGGACACTGAAGTGAATTTGTCAAGCTCCCGGTTTTGCTTGCACTGCGTAGACTGGCTCAAATTACCACACTTTTTCATCGTTTATCCGGTTGATAAGTCGTTAATTATTTTATAAAGCGGGAAAGAAGAAAAACTACCATGCGCGGCCTGTGGCGGCCGCACCATCTAAACCTGTGACGTCGCTAGGAGATGGCACCGTGATTGGACGATGCCCGAAGTTAGCATTCAAACAAGCTTCGGTTTCGGTTTTGTAAAACAACATGTTTGACATCCGACGGCATCGTTGGATGGGCCTTCTCGATATCTCAGTAATCGCCGTACCGCCCTTCTGCCATATTGTCGGCTGTAAAATGCCTGAGATAAGCCTCCCAGGAGGGCTTGGAATCGTACCATGCACTAGCCGAGGCCTACGCAGTGGATGACGCCCTCCGCGTCACCGCTGACGCTCAAATGCCATGCGCTTTTCCCTTATATTCGGAGCTTGCCTCACTCATGCCTGTATCGTAAAAAGCGTGTTCGCACCAGGCCAAGGGTGTGCAGATTCAGGCCTGTGCCCACTGCCCGCAAGCAGCAGCACGCTAACGAGAACTCGCTAGAGCGTCAGTGGCAGTCTGCGCGCGTTCTGCCAACTCGCTCGTGGAACAGTAAACGTTACGGCCCAAAAATGGGGATCTCAGTTTAGAAAACATCGAGCGAAAGCGAAAAAAATCGACGACAAAAAAAAATTAAAAAAAACTCCCACCTCCCCTCGCGGGAACCCCTGTGTAGATGCGACGCATAGGCGGAGCGGCGAAGGGACCGCGTTTTATAGCGCGCATAACGTTGAGGGGACTGCGTAAGCCGGTCCCAGTCGATGACGACGTTCGCGTACTTGTAAAGCGGCGTGGACTCTAGGTGTTTGAGCCAAGCGTGGATGTTGCTTCGCCGAAGAACGGCACACCGGTTATATGCGCAGCGCGCCCGGAGAGGAAACCGCGGAAGAGAGAGTACTGCACATGCGCCCGCCCCAGCGCGTCTGCCGCGGCTATGACGCAACGTGCCACGGCTATGACGCAACATAATCCAACACAATCCAATCCAATCCAAATCCAAATCCAATCCAGTCCAAGCCAATCCAATCCAATCCAATCCAATCCAATGCCCCTCGCGAGAGAGTGTTCGCTATCAGAGAGGAGAGGGGGTGAGCGGCGGAGAGAGCAGCTGGCGCGGCGAGGAGAATGGGGGAGGGGTGGACAACGCCGACGACGACGACAACGACGACGACGCCGGAGGGACAAGGCGAGTGAATCAGATGCTCTGCATCTAAAACGATCCCTCGGGGATTCGAACTTGCGACTTGCAAAATGATAACCTAGTGCCTTAGACCACTCGGCCACAGGAAAGCTCTGCCGAGGTTGGATATATAAGGTATATAATATATAATCAGTTTACACTTTTATTTAGCCTGATCATTTGAAGTACTTTAAGTGACTATTTGTCGTATAGCGCCCGTGCAGTAAGCGTCCCCCAAACTTCCACAATATCTCACGTCTAGCAATTGCATTTCTTGGACGGAAAAGAGTTCGCAGATGTGCGGTCGTGCTGCTGACCGCTGTGCGTGTTCACCCAGCGCAAGAAAGTGCTTCCTGGTCCCTAGTTCTGCGGTGTACAGTAAACGTTTCAGGTGATTTTATTTTCTTAGTACCAATATTGACTTAGTTGACTCTTCTCCCGCCCTCAAGTGGCCTCAAGAGTATGAATGGAGCTCTCGTTTTCGAGTCCTTCACACGTCTGCCGCATCCACTGTTTTCCCGCGCTCCTTCGGGGGTTCCTCTCCTCCTGCCGCCGCGCTCAAGTGGGACCAGATGTGCGGGCCGCCCTTTGGTCCGTGCCGTCTGCCGGCTCATTCCAAAGAGAAAAGCACCCACGGGGACCAACAGCTTACCGTCCCCGAGTCGCGGTGGAGGTGCGTTTTCAAGACGGCATTGAAGCGGCTGCACGCACGATGGGTTTTTAAGTGGAAACAGCTTTCGTCATCCCGAAATGAAACAGACGTTGTTGTTGCTTTGTTTGGCGTCCACGCCTGAGCTCTTCACACCGCCTAGGCCTGCTGATTCCCCAGCTCGAAGGGAGCCGCTAGGGTCCGGCTGACCCGGCGGCGTCTGCGTCCACACGGAGTGGCGCCTAGAGACTTACGCTACGACTGGAGGCGCGCGGATTGTTGCTCAGACAGCCTGCAGAGGCTACTGCACAGAGGCGCGGGCCCAAGCCGAACGACCCCGCGAGTGGCCTACACAACCTTTGAACATTTAAGTAACCATATATACGCTGACCATTCAGCGAGAAATATCTAATCGATATCAATGACGTTGATGTGATTCAACTAATCCACTATAGATTTAATGAACGGGTCGTCATCGCAATGAACTTCCTTGTCAAGCGATATACATTGAAATTTCTGGCAGAAACTGTGTATGAGCCCGTAGGGCAGTGCTTGAGTTGTCAATTACATCTAACGTCCCTCAGGCTTAAACAATTTACAATGTTCTTCGGACATTATTTCATCATTCGCATGCCTGACCCTTTTTTATACCGAAACGTGCGCGCGCCGAAACGTCCGCGTACTATAAATGTCCGTGTACCGAAAAGACTAGCGAAACGACCTGTGCCGAAAAAGACTGGAGCCGAGCTCGGGGCCTTTTTTAAGTGGCTTCTTAGGCCCGGTCAACCTTGTACCCACGACTTTTAGTCCAAGACGTTTTCTCATAAGCCTCGTGAAAACAAGGAAGAGGAGTAGGAATAACAAAATAAATTGAAATGGACTCGAAGGTTGTCAACAATAACGTGAGGGGCCCCCTACTCCTCCCCACCTGTCACGAGTTAGTCAGCTTCGGTGGGAAGGTAGGGTACATTCAGCTTTCAGCTCGTACATTCAGCTCGTACATTCAGCTTTCAATGCAGGCAGCGAGCACACTCAAGATATGTTTTTTTCATATGATCGATCGGGGCCCCTGACAGCTGGGGGCCCGGGGCTCCTGCCCCCGTAGCCCCCCCACTCTCACCCGTTAATCCGGCCCTGATCCGACCCTCCCCGCACATGTTACAAAGAATTTTTTTTTACTTTTCCATAATTTTCTATACTTTCCATACTTTTTCCGCAATTTTCCATAATTGTCCATACTTTATTAGGTCATTGCGCTGAAAAGTTATCAAAAAGATTTAGGTGGTATAATGCTTTTGCCATTTTTAGCTCACTAGTTAGCTTGTTCCGATATTTACTGAACTTCGAAAGGGCCAAATGTGTTTTTGAGCCACTTAAAAACGTTTGGAAAAATGTGTTCTTGCATTTTATCATCTCCAATGTTCTGGCATCGCCTCCTGTATTTTTACAATGCCAAACGCATCAGCCCGGACCGGCCACCCGAGCCCTCTCTTTCTACTCCAGCCACTATCCCCTAATCGCTAGCCTTCCCAGCGCTTTAATCACGTGCCCGGTTCATCTGGGCGACGCGTGGTGGAAAGCGGCAACGTTGTCAAAAGGTGCTCCGCCGCGAGTCTGATATTTCTAATGCTGGCAGGAGCGCCCTTCCTTCGGCTACCTCAAACATCGGTTGCCATGGCAACCAGGCACAAGCCGCTCTCGAATTCAATTACGGTTGCGTGATCCCGGTTCCGCTCGGGGCCCCACCTTGCGACAAATGGGCACTGCAGGAGTACCACTCACTCCCATTGGGAAACGGCGATGCGTTGGCATTGTAAAAATACCGGAGGCGATGGTTCTGTTCGTACCCAAGACCTCCTTATCTTTGTTTTAAATTTTCCGCTGATGTATAAAAACAGGGATTGTAATGATCACAAACGAGGGACAGAAATTTGCTCTAACAATCGGATGACCACTCTTCGCTTACCACGCACTTGCGAAATATATTCAGATTGTTGTTTAAGAACAGTCAGAGCTTGGCTTTAGGCTGGCGAGGTTCCTCTGCGCTACTGGAATAACGAATAAAAATTGGACAGTGATCGCTCAGGTAGCAGCTTAGCGTACCAGTCAAATGAACTTCGGTGTCTGCGGTAACGATAAATAGATCAAGAATTGATTGACCAGATTTTGTTACACGTGAAGCCGTTCAAATGACATTTCGGAATCCGCACGAGCAAATTTGGTTACTTAATGCCCGAAAACAGGTACTATCATCCAGCATATTCATGTTACAATCACCGCCAAGAACATTCGGTATTGATAAAAAGAACAAATTGACGCAACTCTGCTACGAATTTAGAAATACAAATGTATTACTAGAAGGTGGGCGGTATACAAGAGCGTAAATGTTGCTACCATTTGTCAGGCACAATACCTCGTGGTCCGCCGTTACACGTGCGTAGTGTTGTAGCACTTCGCACTGAAAACGCTTCCGAACGTCTACCGCAGCCCCACCACTGCACATTCCAGCTCTATTGATAAAGTAATGATTGCATTTATCCCAAATTAACATATCACCATGTACGCGGTACCAGGCTTCAGATAACATTATGATGTCGAACAGAAATTGAAACGCAGTGAAAAAAATGTTCTCCAATCCCCCCCCCCTGTGAAGGTGGTTGGAACACGAAGCTGTAGACGACACCCACAACGATTACCCATGGGACGTCACTTGATTTCACGCACGTGGCTCTACAAGGAGTGAAACCAGGCAAGTGAAATGCTCTTAACCACACCCTTTATCACTTCAAAGAAATATTCTTTGCTAAGGTTAAATCATTGCATGGTTGAGTTGTACTGGTACTGTACTGGAGTGGAAACTATTTTAACGCGATAGAGTTATTAGGCTCATTTCTCGATTTTGCCGTGCCCGCTAGCCGTCCGCTATCAGCCGTGCTCATCAAGTGTCCCCAGAAATACGTCACCACTGCCAATCGTAAACTAAGACTGAGGAGGCTAGATGCAAAGGTTAACTGAGGATGGGAAGCAAATGATGCGACGGCGGATGCTATGACAGAAATGGTGCGTGGTGATTCATTAAGCGTTGCGTCTGCGCAGTGAGTTCGTTCTCCCGCCGTTAGTGCATGCGCCGATGAACCACTGCTGACGTGATACCGTTATTGCATGGGCTCATTCGGTGACTTTCCGTAAAGGCTAACTGTCTGCTATCAGCCGTGCTCAAGAAGCCACCACAGGAAACTATTTCCGTCAACCAAGAAGTATGTCTGCGCACTCAAAAGAGAGCTCGCCCCTGAAGCTGTAATCGGGCGTAGTTGCTTAAAACCGAATGTGGAAAGGAGAAGGCAGACCTGTAGGCTTGCCGGCAATGATATTGCTGCGCAGAAGACAGAAAGGATCCGCGGTTTCGTCAATTTCCGTTTCTGCGCAGTGAAGCTCCTTCTCCGACACAAACCCGTAGTTGCAGTTCCTAGTTTCGTTAGGTTAAACATCATGGCTCGAAGAGCATTAATGGCGATTCCAAGCAGCTGCGTTCAGAGCTCTCCCTTGACGACTAGGTAACGCTATCGCGTCCTACATCTTAAGACCTAAACGTAGATTTCCCCTGCAACTTTTTTATACAAATTAAAGGAAGCTCAAACCCGACGTTAACAAATCTCACTTATCCTCCGTCTCTGCCGAAGCCGACGGAGGGGACGAGATCGGCGGCAGCGACGGGGGAGAAGTTGATGCGATGCATTGGTGGGAGCTTTCTGTAATTTGTACTAGCGCATGCGCAAGACGCGCACACGGCCGCTACACGTGCCGTGCGCGAGAGTACGCGAGAGGCCGCGTGACGCTATCACGTGGCATTCAGCGAGAACGCAGGAGCTAATCCAGCAGATTTGATCGGTGAGTGCATCGTATGTGTCTCCAGTGTCAGCGTGAGCTCGTAGCTCGTAGTCAGCGCGAGCCCGTAGAAAACGGGCTCTTGCTCCGTTTCTCTATTTGTTTCAGGTTCAAATACTGGCGGAGCCAGTAATTTCTTTTTCGCGGGAGTTTTCTGTTGACACCAATGGTCGTGAAACAACCCTTGGGGGTAGAGGTAAAAAGCTCCACTTTGAAACACGGTCAAATCATCTTGTTTAGGCGAAACGCAACATGCATTACTATGAAGAGCAGATACTGTGCTCTGTGTTTTGGGTGCAACTGCAATTTCACATGGCCAGGAATATTCGTGATAAAACATGCGACAAAGAAGAAAAACCAGAAAGAGAGCGGGAGCTACTCGCTAAATCAGCAAATTTTGCGCAGGTCACGGTCTGTCTCGACGCGAACTAATCCGCCTCTTTCTGACTGGCGTGCACATATTTTCCCGTTCCGCGTCCAGACAAAGCACCACTGACACTTCCTCTTCCTTCCTATAGTCCTATAGGCACCGGACACTGAAGTTTGGCCGCGACTGCAGCGCCGCTTCTCGCCGCCGCTTAGCAACTTTGTGTCGGTGGATGTCGCGGCCGGCCGTTCAGCGCACGTGAAAACACGTGCGATGTGTGTGGTTCGACGCTGTGTGGCGTACGTTTTTTAAGAAAAATAGTTATACAGACAAATTGCAGTGTCCGAAAGGATCAAAATGCTGCACGAAAGAATTTGTGGCAGCGCCGCTACTGCTGCGTGAAGGACTGCCACAATCGCGAAGGGCAGCCTGGCATCGTTTTGTGCAGGTTTCCAGGGCAGCCGTGGCAGAAGGAGCGTCGTAAAAATGAATTTCTGCGCTACAAATAGATGCGAATGGCCGTAAAACTTTAAATATTAGGTTTCAGTGTTTAATACACATCGCAGGCTGCGGTATTTGGGAATCGCATGCCGTAGTTTTTGCATAACACAAAATATTCAGGTTTCCGCAACTACTGTTTCATCAGCACAAACGTTTTTGTTTTTTAAAGACATTCACGCCACCGATCGGATGCCAAAAGGCGGCACAAGAATATGCTCGCAGCACTTCGTGCACGGTGCCAAAAGGAATGTCAGTGGCTAAGGCGTTGCGCTGCTGAGCACGAGGTCGCGGGTTCGATTCCCGGCCGCGGCGGCCGCTTTTCTGATGGAGGCGAAAAGCAAAGACGCCCGTGTGTACGAGATTTCGGCGCACGATAAAGATTCCCAGGTGGTCAAAATTAATCCGGAGCCCTCCACTACGGCGCGCCTCATCGCCTGCGTTGCGTCGGCGCGTTAAACGCCACAATCAATCAAATCAAAAAGGAATGTCAAGACGCATCCCGCCTACTTCCTTCTCAGAAGAGTACAGAGTTCGGCCTCGCATTCCAAACGAGAGCGTGGCAAGATATCTAAGGAAAGGTTGCATTCATACGCGTTATTTGACACCTTCAACGCGTTTTGCATACCCTGAAAGTTGAGGTTATTATTTTTTAACCAGTGGAGGAACGGGAGGAGGAAATACAATTATGGAGAATTCTGAATGGCCTGAACAATTTGTATCACAATTAGCCGCTAAGACATCTCTAACGTTACTCAGAAGACAGAAGCCGAAACTAAACGCAATCTAAACGTAAAGAACCCGCAGCTCGATATGCTGCATCAGCAGATTTCCCAATGGGTGGAACTTGGTTTTGGTTACTTTAATCCTCTGGTTTCTGATCGCAAAGTCCCACGTACAAACCCACTTCTTCCATATTTCGTTTTTATTTTTTATCTTTGTTTTTTGTGATTTTCTTGGCCTGATTCACTGTGTTTATTCATTCAGAAACTGGGTTGTTTTGCGGCATCCTGTCTAAATTATTCATTCAAGAACTGCCTTTATGTGTTGGGTTAGGTTAGGCCGGGGTAGAACCTGGCTTTACTGATTGGGTTGGGTTAGATTAGGCAAGTTGATGTTAGGCTAGGTTAGGTTACATTAGGCAAGGTTAAGTAAAATTTGTTAGGTTTGATCTTTGCTTAAAATACACATGCGAATAAAGCATGCACGAGAAAAATGCGCCTGCACTCGAGATAGTAAAATTTACACCATCTTCGCGCGAGGGGAACTATGGGTAGATGCGACGCATCGTGGGGTTTCCGTGGCGTTTCCGTTATGTTGTTTCCATTTAGCGTGTCAATTTCTTGTTGTTTCCATTATATTACGTATGGTTGCGCCGACCATCGCGATAGCAGGCCTGTTAGTCTCCATTCAAATCATCGGTGGTCATAGGATGTCATCGGAGCGGCGGAACGACTGAGCGGAGCGGCGCAGTTACCGCGTTTATATGTACCGCGCGTTAACGGTGAGGGGAATGGGAGAGAGCAACGCATGCGCATGTGTTAAATGTTTAACCGAGCGCTAACGCGCCCTGACACACAGCTGGCACGGCGACGGGAGCGAGCGCTAACACGCAGATGGCGCTGCGGTGAGAGCGGCGTTAGCGCGCAGCTGGAGCGGTGAGGAGAATGGGGGAGGGCGCTGCGGTGAGAGCGGCGTTAGCGCGCAGCTGGCGCGGCGAGGAGAATGGGGGAGGAATGCGGACTACGGACGCCGGAAGACGCCGGAGGGACAAGGCGAGTTAAAGAGATGCGTTGCATCTAAAATGCCCACTGCCGGAAAAGGAATTCCGGCAGGATGGTCACATAGTCGTGGCCAGCTAGCCATTCGTAGCGCAATATCTCGTGTTTGTTGTTTTTTGACCACAATCATCACCTAATGCAAAACAGTGGGCACCATATCTGGGAAGGATAAATTGCCGGCTGCCGGCACAAAATACGGAAAAGGTAAATTGCCAGCTGCCGGCACAATATCCACACCCAATTTAAATGTATTAGAAAGGCCTGGTCTTGCAGCATTCATAAACTGCAGCCCACCTGCTTTCACTTGCACTCCCAATACCTTGATTTAATTTAGGCATATGTTACACAAATGTCAAGATATGTGGCCTCAATCAATATACTAACAGTTATTGGAGTGAATTTGTAGTGCTAACCTGCGCGTGGACCCTCACGTTTCCGGCACCAAGCCACTTGTGCGTCGTGAGGTGGGCCAGCCAGTGTCCGAACTTGTCCACGATGTGGCCGTACACCATAATACAAGCACTGGAAATAACGGATGAGTGGCGCCCAAACAGGCCTTCCAAATCGCACACCCTGTTGGGAAGGCCAAAGGGCGGAGTCCCGTGCACAGCGCCTCCTCGGCGGAAAGGCGCACGCGCTTCGGTGTTGTAACTGTGTTGGGTATTTCAAGGGCGGATGCCAGAACGTGAATGTCACTTTTCCTAAAGCGAAAAAGCTTCTTGAAGACATTAGGGCCCACTTCGTCCAATCTGAAGAGGCCTCGTGACGAGAGGCGGCGGCGCGGCTGCTTGTACGTCTCCAGGGCAAACTACTCTTCTATATTGTCCCAGCGCAGCGCATCCTTGAGCCGCGGCTCTTGTAAGACGCTTTTAAGCATTACAGAGCCGGTTGGCACGGTGGCTGCAGCTAACGTTTGGTTGCAGGAGGTAAATCGTAACAGATCGCGTTGCGACCATCAGCAACGGCACTGCACAAGCGCGAAGTCTATTTGCCCGGCTTGGATAGGGCTCGCTTAGTGCGATCTTTGTAGCTTTCAAAGTAAATACGTAGTGGATACATAACGCTTAAAGTGGTTTAAAAGTTTGCACGATTCCAAATATTCACATTTTGCATCACAATTCTTGGAATTGTGATGCAAAATTGTGATGCTGCTTCAAGCGGTGCGTTAACCCAACTCGGCGGCAGATGGCGCTCCCACTCACGGGTAGATATTTTTTGGCGAGGTGATTGTACAGTGGCGTTGCGACTAAGGCCGCTGTGCAACGCCACCCCGTTACAAAGGGGAAGCCACTAAGCATCATCAAGCATCATCATCAGGTACGGTTCGGTAACGTGTTCGGTCGCTACGGTTTGCTACAACTCTTAAAACTTCCCTTCCCGGTACGGTCCCGGGAACCGTACCGTACCTACCGCGTACCGTACCGCAACCGTTTTTCCGATCTGCCATAACTCTCTAATGACGATGGAGATGTCCTCAACTTGTGTTTTCCAAATGCATTTCAAAAAAACGAAGAAACCACTCTTTTAGCACCAAGAAAGCGGATGTAAAACCAAAATCCGGAGGGGCCATCATACACCCTTTACAAAGATACAGGCACTCCAAACAGGCACCCTCAACAGAAAAAAAAGACAGGAACCCCTCTCCTTCTCCCCCCTTTGAAATGAAACCACAACACGCCATGACAGACATGGAACCGATCCAGCGACCCCACATAAAACTCTTCTCAACCAAAAATTCGCATCCAATCCTACACAAGCAGAGGCGATGTGGCGGGATCATGTTCATTCGAGAAGTTCCAATACCATGATACCACAGTATGCACCGACTCCGAGGCCTAAATTGTAGTTGTCTACTCCGGCAAACTTTGTGACTGCGTGACCCTAGAACATGCAGGAACAAAGAAGTGGATTGGAGACATCCTCTTTGCAATCCGATAAGCGAAAGTATCCAATAGAAGCGTCACATCATTACAGAATCTAAAAGGACATTATACAGGTTTCTGGCGGCAGAATACCCACGCGCTTCGGTAAGATGTTCCCATCCATAATGCAGAAAGTTAACAACGTCACCCGGACACCCTGGTCTGGAAGAGAACGACACACTATGCAAGGGGCACACGAACTCACATACCGTGCTCCTTGTGACTACGACTACCACACTGCCCTCCTCGAAAAACATTAGGAACGAATCTTCAACCCATGCCTAGCAACACAATCTTTCTCCTTGCTATAACGAGGTCTCAATGCCGAAGAATCACAAACTCTGTGGACGAAAAATCAACACAAGTATCTGAAAATTCATGTGCGTTAAGGTGGGAACATCAGACGTTAAACATCCACTCTCTTCCACGCAACCTAGCCATGTCGAAGGGTATGGCCAGGGCCGAACAACTGAAACTTAACGTATTGCACTTCTTCGAGACATGGGAGGCAGATTTCGCCAGCTCGTTACCCCAAGATCAGCGCGAGCTGATTGAGAGGACAAGGGACGGAGCTGCTGCATCTGGTGCCGTAGACTCAGACGCCACTTTTGAGCTCTTTGCCATCTCTTAACCCCGTTTTTCTAAACCACAACTATTCCTTCCTGAACAAAGACCTCCTATCTTCACTTTACCTTTTAAAAAAATAGTGCCCTTCCACTCTGTGAAGATGGATGACCTGCAAAGCTGGACACAGTCCACAAAGCACACGAATCAAAACACGTTTGTTGTAATTTGCGTTGGAGCATACTTCCTATCCAATTAGCTGAATGAATCTCTGAAGGATTCAAGGTTTGTTCATGCAGACAAGCATGAAGCTGCCTGTGTCCCTTCCTCGTCGTAAGCATCTTACTGTTTGCGTTACACGCCAACCCAATCCGCTGTACCACTAAGGACTCGGGATAGGTCCCATCGGGCCGTTTGTCGTCCGCGTTTAAACCTCGCCCCAGCACAGCGGACGTGCCATCCATCATTGCAGGCATATAACCTATAGCTGCTCGTGCACTCCCCCACCTCCCTCCTACAAACCTGCGCACGCATAAGCCGGCCACCGGTCATGTTCGCGTGCTTAGAAGTGACACACGCAGTCGAAAGTATCCCCTGAAAGCCCTCTGAAGAAGTTATATTGGCTTACGCCGGCGTTCCAAGCTAGCAAGTTCCGGGAGCGAGCGGCGAATCCGGGAGCGATTCACCGCTACTCGACGAGCTGAACTTGAGGTGGTAACGCCGGCGCCAGCACCTTTTCGTTGTTCTTGCGCCCATTCGCGCTTGTGTTGGGGCCAACTCTTCATTTCTTGCTCTTCTCCCGCCAAACTAGCGGCATACATCCGTTCCATAACGATTCAAAACCTGGAAGTCATTGAGCTCTGTTCTCGCGTACAAACATGTGGCTGTTCGTTTCCTTCCCCCTCGTAGGCACCTTGCTATATTTGTAAGATGTCTGTGTAACACGTCAACCCACACCCGAGCCACTCGATTAAGCAGGACAGCCGACTAAGCGCATTGAGCCAGGTAATTTCAACATCTAAATCTCCCGCCAGCACAACAGGCATTTCATCGGTAGTGGCATGAAGCCTTGCGCTGTGCGCGCACGTCCCCCTTTTTCCACCCGCAAACCGTGCACGCACAATCCGGTAGCCGGTGATGGTGCATGCTTAGGCGTGAAAGTCAGCGGCGCAAATGTCGCACGGGAGGCCTTCCAAGCTGAAAAAAAAATATGGGCTCACGCCGTCGTTCCAACTGGGCAAGTTTCTCTTCAACCGAAAGGGATTCGCAGCTACTTGGCGAGGTGAAATTTCAGCGCAAACGGCGACGGCGGGTTTCGGTAGTTTAGGGGGCAGCCCTTTGGTAGCCGTTACCTGGGCATCGCGGGAGCGGCGTCTGTTTATGTCTGCGTAACCGAGTGAGCGAACGCACCAGCGACGAAAGAAAACGGAGAGGACCGTCTACCGAAAGATGAGATGGAATACGACACGTGCGGCTACGGCGTCATCTCTCGTACTGCCTTTCCCTCACATATCCGAACCACGTGACATTCGTGCGGGAGGTTCAAAAACTATTCGCAACATGCTGGCCGGCGGCGGCGCGCTGCCAGGTAAAAGCAGAGCAGGCCACGCCGCCGGGAGTTCACTGATCACGCGAACACTTCCTGAGACGCACCAGAAATGCGCCGTGACCGAGAAGATTGCAGCTCGCGCTGAGCACAAATTTCATATTAGGGAGTATTGCAATCTGCAGTGCATTTTTTAACGCCCATTCGTGCTTCTGTTTATTTTTCGCAATCATCTGATAACCACACTACCGCCGTTAGCTGCCGACTGCGCAACTTGCCAAAGGGGCATCGGCGAAGGAGAGGGAAAAATAGTTGTGAAAGAGGTGTCACAGGGGGCGAGGAGGAGCCCAGGAACGGCGCCGAGTAAATCGATGACACCGGAATGAAAACTTAGAGAGTTAGACATATACTCCTTCTCAGTAAAAAACAAAACTGTTCAGCCCGGCCCAGGTATCAATTTTGATATCATGACAAAGGTCGGGGGTTCGATACCCGGCTGCGGCGGCCGCTTTTATGATGGAGGCGAAAAGGAAAAAACGCCCGTGTGTACGAGATTTCCGCAAACGTGAAAGATCCCCAGGTGTTCAAAATTAATCCGGGAGAGCCCTCCACTACGGCGCCCCATCGCCTCCGTTGCGTCCGCGCGTTATACCCTACATTCAATTAATTGATATCGTGACACTGACTCCCCTTTGCTCAAACTGACCAACATTTCGCATCCGCAACATTTCACGCTCACATTTCAAGCCATAGAAGCTCAGAGCAGAAAGCTTTTGTCTCTTTTGGGACACGGCGATTAAAAACCGTCTTTGCTAGTCTTTTTCTTTTCGGTGACCTTTAGTGCTGCTGAAGCATACATCGTAAATGCAGCAACTGCGTACAAAGACGTTCCGTGGGAGTCGAAGTTATTGCACCTTACATCTACGATACAAGCGTAGATGTCCCTACAACTTTTTTCAGTGAGATTAACGTTTTATCAGAAATTTTTGGATTCTGCATTCCGACTTAACAAACTTTTTCGCGCACTCGGCAGGGACGGAAAGGCGGGGGTATTGCAGTATTTGTCAGAGATGCGTGGACTGTATCAGAGATGCCCGTTTGTTTTGCACAAACCGCAGTTCTTTCCTTGCGTATAAGCGGGTCTGACCAAATTTGGTGCTGTTATCAGTATAATGTAATGGGCGGCTGTTTCTTGCTGAACTTGATGCAGCAATGTCATCATTTGCGTTAGATGAACACGTGTGCATGCTATAGGTGACTAACGTTGATGCTCTTCGCCCTGCAATGCCGTTAGTAGCCGATTACCTTAATATGTATCTAAGTGGGGCATGGAAGGCTTCATTCGCAAACTAACACGTGAGGAATTTTTATCACGACAGCTGGTCACGTCCTGCATTGACCACATTGCCCTTGTGGCTGATTGTGGGGTTTAACGCGCCGCCGCAACGCAGGCGATGAGGCGCGCCGTAGTGGAGGGCTCCGGATTAATTGTGACCACCTGGGGATGTTTAACGTGCGCAGAAATCTCGATCACACGGGCGTTTTTGCATTTCGCCTCCATCAGAAAAGTAGCGCCGCGGCCGGGACACGAACCCGCGACCTCGTGCTCAGCAGCGCAACGCCCTAGCCACAGACACTGCAGCGAGTAGGTGACCTTGTGGCACAATCAGCTATCGTATAAATAGGCTTGTAGATCATTGTTTCGTCTGTTGTAGTTTAACACAACTGTCTACACCTTCAGTATCCCATACTGGGAAAGTTATCTCGGTTACCGATCCCAGGCAGTTCGACCGACTAGTAGGCCAATACGATTGGGTTAAGTTTTTAAACACAGTGCCTCCTCCTCAGATTTACAAAAATTTGGTCGACGTTTTTGATACTTGCAGAAAATAAGCTACGCCCGAATACAAGATTACACACCGAAATCCCGAAAACAAGTGGATGTCAGCTGAAATACGCGCCTCAATTAAACCAAACGATTTACTTTGGGCACATGCTAGGCGCTCAACGAACTGTGTTGAGCTGCAAAACAAATTTAAAATGTGCAGGATCAAAGTAAACGCGACAATACGGCTTGCCAAACGTGCTCAGCTACTAAATGAATGCGATGTAGACCGCTCAAACATCAAGAAAACGCGGTCATTATAAACAATGTCACACAAAAACATGGCAATAACATTGCCTGTATTCTAACTGCTTTTCCGTGGAACGCTAAAAGCATGGGTGATGCTTTCAACAATTTCTTTTCCCGAGTTGCTTCTATTGTAAGGCCAGATGCGCAGCACTGCACGCTATCAAACAGTTTGTTGCAATCTGCTTATCTGCCTTTCATCACACAACACGAGCTTCAGTCACTCTTAGCTAGCATCCACCCTATCAAGCGCTCAGGCACAGATAAAATTTCGATCTCGGAACTCCGCCGGAATTTTGAAGTCATTAAAAATTTACTGCTGTCACTCTCGAATGACATCATTGCAACGGGTAACATACCAAGTGGTATGAAAGCAGCGAGAGTTACTCCGCTTCACAAACGAGGAGGTCGTAGCAAAATGGAAAACTATAGGCTGATATCTACTCTATCACGCCTCGTCAGGATTTTAGAAAAATACCTGTTTGAAATTATGACACACTTTTGAGGCACTCACAATGTTATTTCACCTCCCCAATACGGGTTTGCTCAAGGAAAAGGCACTCATACTCTGCTTGAAGACTTTTCAGACTTGTTAAATAAGGCTTTCGAACATAAGCAAGTTGGCTGTGCACTCTTCTTAGATATTAAGAAAGCCTTTGACAGTGTACCCCAGTCTTCGGTTATGTAAACTGCCCTTGCTTGGATTCAGAGGACCTTTCTTGCAGTTTCTTCAAAATTTCTTGCATGGCCGGCATTAATGTGTCTCCCTAGGGGTCTCACAGCAGCGTTTCACGGATAAAATCTGGAGCACCTCAAGGTTCCATCCGTACTAAGTCCCTTGCTCTTTAATATTTTTGTTAATGCAGTTTGTAATGCAGTAATGTTAATGCACTTTGTAATGCAGTTTCCAATCCGCTGTTTCAATACGTATTAAGTCCCGTACTAAGTCCCTTGCTCTTTAATATATTTGTTAATGGTCTTTGTAATGCAGTTTCCACTCCGCTGTTTCAATACGATGATAGTTTCCTCCACATCACGCGTTCACCAGGCCATTGCATCGTTGTAGACTGCTGCAACTCGTGCAATGGACTGGTTTACTGCTAATTTAATGATGGTTAATACTGTTAAAACGCAACTTGTGTGCTTCCATAATCCGCTACACTTTGTAGTGCTTGATTGCCCGTTAATTTTGCACACGTCTTTATGTTCTTTTTATACGTGCAAACCAGTGAAATATGCTTCGTCTGTAAAGTATCGCGGACTAATCTTTGACAATGACCTGACGTGGAATTCTCATTTAACATACGTCTGTAAAAAGCTGCGCGCACTTTCGTGGATTATGTACAACTTGCGTTACTTTATGCCGTTACAAGGGCGGAAGATTATTTTGCATGCGTTGGGCTACCGTGTTCTTCGTTACGGTATTACAGTGTATGGACACTGCGCAGCTCGATGGCAGCAGAGGCTGAATTTCATTCTAAGCTCTCTGCTCAAAAATGTAGCCTATGATCTATGCTTCCCCAGAAGTGCAAATATTTTCACAAAGTTACAATTGACCAATTTTACTAGGGTGTTAATGAAAACAATCGTGTTAAGGCATTTATGGACGAATGACAACTAAGCTACGAAAAATACATTGCTACGCAACGCGTAGCCTTAGACCAAGAGCTCTGTATCGGATACCACGGTGCCTCACAAGGTATGGTCAAAGAATGCGGCGCTTCTACGTTCCGTCGTCCTTTAATAAATTGCCACCCAGTGTATTCGAAGTGTACTGTCGTAGTAAACTGAAAAATTGCCTACGTGCATTCGGCTGTGAAGTTGCCTGACTCTGCTTGCCCCTGGTACCCACCTCTGTTGACTTGTTTGCTATGTGTCCTGTCACTCTGTGGCATAGTATAGCCTGCAATGGTATTGCAGCTTACCCTGTTTTTTTCTCACTCGCGGATATATTGTACCCTCTTAAATAGATGATTCTGATGTTTGGCTATGTGCACGGATTTCCGCTGCTGGCCAGGCGCAGGATTTCAAGCACTCTGTGGCTTTGGCAGGCCTGGGCCTGTGTATAGTTTTCTGTTCTGTGTAATAAAAGTATTATTATTATTATTATTGTTTCGGGAGGTAGGTGTAAGCGTTGTCTTTGTAGCTGCCTTTATCACATTCTCAGTCGCAAAGCGAAGCTTGGAGGTACTTTGGTTACAGGAAACGGCTGCAACCCTGGTGTTATTAACAGCATTCTGAACCAAATTGTATAATCATTCGCAGCTAAGAAAACTCAATCCTTACGCCGTGTTTCACTTGTCACACTTTGTTCGCAGTAAAATTGTAAACGTTACAAAATTAGCCTGCTAGAGTTATATATTAACCTAGGAACGCTACAGAAAACGGATTTCACTGTTACAAAAAACGGCCACATGGATACAGAAAGCGGCTGTAAACTTGTGGTTTACGGGAAGTATTCGTAAAAAAAGATGTATGACTTTTAGCCGCGAAGCAAACCCTAGCAGTGCGCGCCGCAGCTTCGTTCGCCATCCTTCTTCACAGGGTGGAAGGATGACTGAATTTTGTATGATGAACGGAATTTTGTATCCTTAGATGAGCAGGGTTTAAAAACCTAGACTGGAAAACGTCAACACGGGGCTTTGACACAATCAAACAGTCTTTCATAGTAGAAGTCCATGCGCAACCGTAATAAAGGCGTTAATAAACTTTAATAAGGCTAAGAAAAGTACGAGGAGCTTGTATGCAGCCTCGAAACATTGCGATAACTTCGAACATTACAGCAGTAAGGACGCAATTTCGTTCTCCCTGCTCAGCAGGCCTCCGTCGCGGATGTAAAAGGGCTGATCTGCACCGCTACGGTTGGCAGCACAGGGGCCCATGCGGCAGCTGCTGCGCTCGCACCTGGGACGTGCACCGCAGGTGGATCATTGACCGGAGAAGCAGCGTAAGCACTACAGGCAGAGTCACATGGGTATACGCCTGTGACTCTGAAAAAATGAAATGACAAAAATGAAAACAAGAAAACATGTGAAATGAAAAAAAAAAACTTTCGCTACAGTTTCACCGGTGTCATAAAAACGTATATGTTTCTAACACCGGTGACACTGTAGCGAAATGTTGTTTTTTCGTTTTTTACCTTGTTGTTTTTGTAACTTGCATTAACAATATGCGCAGCACCAGTAATAATGGTTATCACGAAGCAAAATAATGTAATATTTCTACAACCTCCGAGCCGGCATCTCTGAATGCAGCAGTGTCCACAGCGAACAATCTTGGTAATGACGGTTGTTCTCAAGAGGGAAAGATTTTTAGTAGCAAGGTATTTTAGTAGCAAGGTATTTATTAAACTTTCACAGGAAACGAAAGGTCTAATCAGGAAACGGCCAACCATGAGAATCTCCACCGCAGCTGACAGAATAGAACTAGCCGAGCTCTCGAAGTTAATCAATAAGCGCAAGACAGCTGACATACGGAAGTATAATATGGAGAGGATCGAATACGCTGTAAAGAACGGAGGTAGCCTGAAAGCAGTGACGAGACGTCTTGGCGTGGGGAAAAATCAGATGTATGCACTTAAGGATAAGCAAGGCAATATCATCACAAATAGGGATAAAATAGTCACAGTGGCCGAGAAGTTCTATAGGGATCTGTACAATGTACCCGGGACATACAGGATAATGCCGAACAAGACAGTAGTTCAGAGGAGATAGACATCCCACCAGTAACGACCGAAGAAGTAAGGAAGGCTTTGAAAGAAATGAAAGGGGGCAAAGCACCTGGTGAGGATCAGATAACAGCAGACCTCTTGAAGGATGGCGGAGAAATTGTACTTGAAAAACTGGCAAACCTGTATACGCAATGCCTAATGACCGCAATGATACCGGAATCTTGGAAGAACGCGAACATCATCCTAATCCATAAGAAAGGCGACATGAAGGACTTGAAAAATTACAGGCCGATCAGCCTACTGTTAGTCGTCTACAAGGTATTTACCAAGGTAATCGCCAACCGAATCTCTGCAACCTTAGATTTCAGTCAACCTAAAGAACAAGCAGGGTTCCGTAAAGGTTATTCAACAATGGACCATATTCACACGATCAATCAGGTGATACAGAAGTGCGCTGAGTATTGAACCCCTATATATAGCCTTCATAGATTATGAGAAAGCATTTGACTCGGTCGAAACCCTGGCAGTCATTCAGGCATTACGGAACCAGAGGGTAGATGAGCATTATGTAAGAATACTAGAGGATATCTACAATGGGTCCACAGCTACCATCATCCTCCATAAGGAGAGCAGTAAAATACCTATAAGGAAGGGTGTCAGACAAGGAGACACAATCTCTCCAATGTTATTCACAGCATGTTTACAAGAAGTATTCAGAACGTTGGATTGGGAACAGATGGGAGTAAGGGTTAATGGAGAATTCCTCAGTAACCTCAGATTTGCTGATGACGTTTGCCTTGCTAAGTAACTCGGGGGACGAATTGCAAAGCATGCTTTCCGCACTGGGCGAACAGAGTAGAACCGTGGGCCTGAAAATTAATATGCAGAAAACTATAGTAATGATCAATAAACTCGAGACAGCGCAGTAGTTTGAGATAGGTGGCGAGGCAGTGGAAGTGGTAAGCGAATAAATCTACTTAGGCCAAGTTGTTACCCCAGATCCCAACCATGAGGCAGAGGTAATTAGAAGGATCAGAATGGGGTGGGGTGCATATGGCAGACATTCTCAGATAATGAATAGCAGCCTACCATTGTCGCTGAAGAAGAAAGTGTATGACAGCTGCATCTTACCGGTACTCACCTACGGGGCAGAAACTTGGAGGCTCACTAAGAGGGTTCAACTTAAATTGAGAACGACTCAGCGGGCAATGGAGCGGAAAATGATAGGTGTAACATTAAGGGACAAGAATAGAGCGGAGTGGGTCAGGGAGCAAACTGGTGTTAAAGACATATTACTAGAAATTAAGAAGAAGAAATGGACGTGGGCAGGGCATGTAATGCGAAGGCAAGATAACCGCTGGTCATTAAGGGTAACAGAGTAGATCCCCAGAGAAGGCAAGCGTTGCAGGGGGCGGCAGAAAGTTAGATGGACAGATGAGATCAAGAAGTTTGCGGGGATAAATTGGTCACAATTGGCACAGGACCGAGGTAATTGGAGAATAATGGGAGAGGCCTTTGCCCTGCAGTGGGCGTAGATAGGCTGGTGATGATGATTTTAGGCAAGTGTCCACAGCCTCAAGCCCCATAGCCATTGTGATGTAGTCTGCTTTTGGGCTCAATCGTAGTACATATACTTTCGTTAGCTGATGACTGTGTACTAGAATAATTGCGACCAAATATTCAGGGTCAACGAGTGCAGCGAATACACACCCTAGGTGCTCTTTACACACCATACGCGCTTTGCGGTAAGTGCAGAAAGGAATAAAATATTTTTTTTTAGTTATGGCTCATATAATATTTGGACTCACTAAACCCAAGTAGGGTTACTGCGCAAACATAATTTTGCTGTTGCGCTATCGTGGATGCTTACTAATTTGGACAAATACATTTGTAAATTACGGAGGTATTCTGCAGTTCGGCATTTTGCCTAGCCACATCTCTTTGACCTGCTGTGCTATTGCTACTTTCCGTTGCGTGTGTCTGCGCTGTGGGAAGCTTTCTGGAACGAACCGCGACCGGCACGCAAACCGCATGGCGGGGCGAGGGAGGTCCTGCGTTAACTCAAAAATTTATTTATACCAGCGTATACATGCGTGCAAGGGTTAGAACCACGCTCTGCCCTGCAGGATTGTACTTGTAAATGAGAAAGTAGACCGTGAAAGAATAAAAAACTCCTATTTCGATCGCGGTGGCTTCCGAAAACTTTCGATAGAGTTAAACATATAATAAACGAGAAAAATCAGATGCTTCCATTTAGCTTCCCGTAGCGCCAGGCCTGTCTGCCGGCCTCGATTCAATTGCGTAACTTTAGCATGATGTAAACGAAAAAGGTATCATCTTCACGTAATCTTGTACTGGTTCAATGCGGTTGAGAAGATTAGATTTTTTGGTGAAGAATTGCTGCACACGTGCCCAGTCGCCGCACTTCTGTCACCTCTTATGTGTGCTCACCTTCGGGGAAGAACATATATCGGTATGCCGCACTGGTTTCAAAATAATGCGCACCTCTCTGAAATTTTAAGGCATAAACACTGCTGACGCAGTGTACAAACACTGCTTATCCAAACGTTAGAGTAACAGTAGCTTTTAGTTTGCTTCAGGAAAAACTTACATGGTCTTAAATCAGGTAGGACGAAGGTGTGATTTTATCGGCGAAGGACAATTGAATGCTTTTATTAACCACTAGATTTCCATTCCTGCATTTTGCAGAGTATCAGCCCCAGCGATCGGCATTCTTCACCCCTGTAGCATCCACGTGTTATGTTCGTGTTGATACTCCGGCTTAAGTTTTCTCAAGGTCGACGGGTACTCATAAAAAGTGGCTCCCAGGAAAATGAACGGTGAGTATTGGCGCAGTGCCTACCGTGTTTCTCTATAGTTCATGAAGAAAATTCGCAATATTTTCAGGGTGTTACGAGAATGATGCGTAAGGGTTCCTTAATAACGTGCTCCGAAAGGTTGCGGGAAGGGAGTAGCTATTTGTTCACGTCGAATTGAAGGTTCATTAATCTGGTTCCGGGTCCCATAGTGTCCGCTTGTATTATTTACTTATTTTTTATTTATGTATTTATTTGTTTATTTATTTATCTTTATTTGTTTTTTATTATTTATTTATTTATTTATTTATTTATTTGTTTATTTATTTATTTATTTATTTATTTATTTATTTATTTATTTATTACCCTCCCGCAGCCACAGCCAAGCAGGTGTTTCCCTCCTTGTGGGATGGGACTTCGGTCTCGCCACTGGCGTTCATCTGAGAATGTAAAGTTTTCCCGAATTAACACCACCCTCCCCACCCGCCCCCACATAGGCCGAGTCCCCATCCTTGTGTGTGTCACCCGCCGCGGTGGCTCAGTGGGTAAGGCGTTGCGCTGCTGAGCACGAGGTCGTGGGTTCGGTTCCCGGCCGCGGCAGCTGCTTTTCTGATGGAGGCGAAAAGCAAAAACGCCCGTGTGTACGAGATTTCGGCGCACGTTAAAGATCCCCAGGTGGTCAAAATTAATCCGGAGCCCTCCACTGCGGCGCGCCTCATCGACTGCGTTGCGTCGGCGCGTTAAAACCTACAATAAATGAATCAAGCCATCCTTGTGTCAATAAAGTTTCATTCATTCATTTATTTATTTGTTTGTTTATTTATTTATTTGTTTGTTTATTTATTTATTTATTTATTTATTTATTTATTTGTTTGTTTGTTTGTTTGTTTGTTTGTTCGTTTTCTAATGGATGTAAGTGACCCCCGTTAGTAGACCGAACGTCGTTTATTGGCAGGAGCAGAAGCAAGGCGCGCGTAGATTGTGAGCGTTCAGGCGATGGCCGATATCATGCGCATAAGCGTCTCCTGCGGTGCTTCTTCCGCTGACACCGGCGTGAACGCGTACCCTCACGGCTCGATTGGACAACTTTTAGATGCGAAGGCATCTCATTCACTCGCCTTGTCCCTCCATACGGCGTTGTTGTTGTCCGTCCACACCCCTCCCCCATTCTCCTCGCCGCGCGAGCTGCACTCTCCGCCGCTCACCCCCTCTCCTCTCCGATAGCGAACACTCTCTCGCGAGGGGCATTGGATTGGATTGGCTTGGCTTGGCTTGGATTGGATTGGATTGGATTGGATTACAGTGGTTTGTTTTGGATTGCGTTGCGTCATAGCCGCGCCACGTTGCCTCATAGCCGCGGCAGGGGGTTCACAGCACGTTTCACGCGATGGGAGAATCAACCTAACGGAAACAACAACGGAACCCCCTATGCGTCGCATCTACACAGGGGTTCCCGCGAGGGGAGGTGGGAGTAATTTTTTCCATTGCCTGATGCTTGCGCACAGCACATGCCCCGATGGTCTTATGTGCCCATTATTGTCGCTACAATTTATTTATTTATTTATTTCGAAATAACCGTACAGGTCCTCCAGCGGAGGGTGCTATTATAGGGTCTACATCACCTCCCAATGTTAAAACGATAAATAACATGTAATTAAAACAAAACACAAAAAGAAAACGGTAAAATAAATGGCAGTGCATCACGTCAAAAAAAAAACACTCGCAATGAAGACACACACAAAAAAGAAGTTCTGGGAGCGCCATGTCAGAATTAATACAACGTCCCAAGGGCTTTACTAGCATGCGGAAGGAAAGAAAGATAAACAGTAACAAGCAAATGAAAACGTAAATTTACTCAGTGAAATAACGTTAGGTCTGCATGTTTCTGTTTAGAGAATCGGTAAATTTCGAGACAGTTGTGTCGATGACAATGTGTGATGACAGATTATTCCATTCTATTGCGGTGCAAGGTATGAATGATTGAGCAAATACAAGGGAAGGACACGTGATGCGTTTGCCTTTGTGTGGTGATCACGACACGGGAACATGGCTGAAGGTTCACGCATGAAGTCATTATGAAGAGACGCATGATAGTAAAGGTTGTGAAATAGTATTAAACGAGATACACAACGACGATGGGGCAGGCTTTAAGGTCGGCGGGATTTTCAATGTTGTTACACTGGTGTGACGTGAATAATCCGAATACACGAAGCGTGCAGCAAGGTTTGGAGGGCTTCGAAATCAGTTATTAGGTATGATTGACGAGGATCCCATACGGCTGAAACGTATTCTTTTCTGGGATGTGTTAGCGTTGTGTATGCCAATTTGCTTAAGCGTGCAGGAGCATATTTGAAATTATGTTTCAGAAAGCCAAGAGAACGGTTTTCAGATGCGAGAATATTCTTTCTTTTTTATTGTTTATTTCCGTACAGAAAGGGGAGTAGAGGCAACAGGCTTAGAGCATGACTAGGGCTTTAATTAAACGCTTAAGCCTTTGATTATAATATCGTTATGTCATCATTCCACCTCAAGTTTGTGGTTAGGTGAACTCCAAGGTATTTGGAGGACAAAACCTGTTCCACACGATTGTTGTTTAAGATGTAAGATATCGATGGGCGGAGTGCCGGATTAGTGAAAGACATTAACTTTGTTTTAGCAAGGTTTAGAGGAAAACACCGCCACCATGACGGTGTTGCCTATGACAACGAAAGATGTTGAAACCATATTCACAAACAAACATGGTTTCATTACGAACAGTTTCATACAACGAAGAATCAGGTAATGCTACTATTGTTGCGGTTGTTGAGTCGGTTATTGTGGAAAGTGCACATTTTTTGAAATACCACTTATAATGTTGGTCTACAAAAAACAACAACCGCTCTCAGCAACAGACTCACCAGTTGTAAATGCGTGTTGTAGTTTGAGACAAGATGAAATGCGCGCGTCGCGTCGGACTGGAGAGACAGCAGAGGAAACAAGCTTCGCACAGTTTGCTCAAGGGTACCATGTGAACACTTCCTTATCAATTTCCAGCTTGCTAAAAGCAAGACTGACGAGATCCTTTTTTTATGGTTTTTGAAAACCCTTAAGCCCTCCGCAATAAAGGCGTACGCCTTTCATTTCACAGCTTCGGAGTGATCGCTAGAAATGCAGAAGCCCGTACCTTTTAACTTGTGTCCGTTACTGAGCACTGTTTTGATTTTGTTTTCCTTGAAAACCTTCACAATAATTGGTCGAGTACGTTCATTTGAAAATCGTCCAAAATGATGCGCACCAGTTGTTGAAGCTGCTGTTATGCCTAGTTTGCCTTGCCAAAATTTTGTAACTATTTCCTGGGACGTTTCCCAGTCTTCTGATTCACGCGTATCTTGCATACCAAAAAACAGAAGGATGGATCGCCTTGGGCGGTTTTCTAAATAGTCAATCTTAGCGTGCATCACCGACATGTCATGCTTGTTGCTACTCCTTCTATTCAGGTGAAGTTCCGATGCAAATTTTTATTCTAAATTTTGTATTTGATTTTGTATTTTGTTAGATTATCGTTCTGATTATAAATGGTTCTTTCTGATGAAAGGGACTCGAGTTTGCCTTCAACTTTGTTTACGCGTTTCGTTAGTGATTCTAGATTGTTTTTTTACACAATATACATTTGTAACACTTTTTTCAGATTCCAGCATGTTGGCATTGCTTGTTTCCAAGCGTTGCACGGCATTGAATACCATGTCAAATTTTTCTTCTTGCGCTTTCGTCATAACATCTGGATTCCCTTCAATGTCACCTACAAGCCATAAATAAACTGCTGCTCGCGCAAGCCATTTGATACCGTTGGGCATGTCGGGGGCCACGACACCGCAATGAGACAAGGATGGTTGCTACTGTAACATGAGGCTCGAAAGTAACTAGCCTGTACGAATGCAAGCTCTGAGCGCAACATTGCTAACGTGGTAGCGGGGCCCGAAGTGTCGAAAAGGGCGCTTGATTATATGAAGCCAGGTCAGCATATATTTATCTTCCATGTTGACGGCCGAGTGGGAAAAAATCCACCAGGTTTGGCAGCAGGATATCCGGTGGATCCCGGCCGATTTTTGAAGGTGGTGGCTCGCTGCTCTCGAACATTTTGAAGTGGCAGCATTCGCTCACGCGAGGCCCAATCGAAGGGATGGCCAAGCAGCGCCACGACCAGGACCTGTACGAGTGCAAGTAGTGAGCGCAACATTCCTAATGCGGTGGCGTTCAATGCACATGAAAGTGGACCCGCGGCGGAACAGCAGCTGCGAGAGAGGTGAGAAATTTCGACCCGCGCCACCAAAAACCTTTTCACGTCCGACAGGGCAGAAAGTTTGTCAAGTCCTCAGTGAGAAATGCTTGAGGTGGTGTGTTAAGTTTGCAAATACTCGTTTGGGGCGTCGGACCAAAACAAATCACACCCGGTACACGGGGACTTTGTCCCCCCGAAATTGGTCACCATATATTTATGGCGAGAAGGCTCTTGATGTTGTTCCCAGAAGCCCAGAGGCGATGTGGTGGTGGTGGACGTCGGCCGTTCTTTTAAAGCCCCCGAGTGACTTCTTTTTTTATTTGAGATAACACTCCGCATCACGAATTCCCATTTCCCGTCCTTGTTCTGCATTGGGGCTTTACGTGCATGGCCGCTGCTTGGCTGCATTAGAACACCGCCTTTACTTTGCGTCCCCCAGGCGTTGGTAGCAGCCACGATGCTTTGTGCCTCCTTTAGTTCTTTGTATTACTGCTAACACGCTCGCTCCCACTTAAAGTCCCTCACCAATAAGCGGTTAGAGTGGTGAACAGCAGGACGTATTGAAACTTTACACCACCGCATACGGGCGGTTGCTGTTTACCCGACTGCAAACAGTGCGGGTGAGAACTAAGCGTGTAAATTAAGGGTTAATTCAGAAGCTGCTCACGACTGGTCTGACGAGAGTCATTGCATTAAGTGTGTATGAGAGCTGGTTCAGCTTGAATTTGGTTCTGTTCTTGGCTACCGCGATAATGTTGTATACTCCTTGACCGCACTTGGTTCCTCACAAGGCATGCACGGACGTCTTTTTTAGCCGCTTCCGAGAAAGAATGTGCACCCTGATGGAGAAGAAGCGTGCTTTAAAACAGAATTGATTGACTTTCTATTTAAAACCACCTGGTTGGTTTCTACATATGACGATAATTGAAAATCATAGACCATTCCCATGAGTCACATAAGTGGGAAACGCCACGTTTAACAGACGGACGAATGGGTTTTACTGTCAAGTAAATGTAGCAGAGCTCGTGTATTAAAAATGATTTTCGGAACGCTGTAGAGTCTTCAAGAGGTTCAAATGGCTTCAGTATGCTCCGTATGTTTCAAGATCTTAGAATAAGAGCAAATATTTCTTGCTGTCGATGTTCCTAGCGCTTCACAGACAGGCAGACAATGAACTTTATTGAAGATCCTGAGGAGCACTGCCACCGTTCAGGGCGGCAGCGCTGCGGGCCGCTCCCACGTGGGGACGGGGAGGCCGAGCCTCACCGCCGCGTCGTGGGCCCTCTGGACGGCCCTTAGCTGGTGCATTAGATCAGGGCTCTCCAAGTCGGAGCGCCATTCTTCCTCGGTTATGCGTTGAGGGCCCCGAAGTGAGGGACACCGCCAGAGCATATGATCTAGATTGCTACGTTCGCCACAATCCGGGCAGTCCGGTTCAAAAGTGTTCGTGTAGAAGCTGAGAGTGGGTAGAATAGGATAAGACCTGGTCTGCAACATTCTGAGTGTGGCTGCCTGCGGCCTGGAGAGTTTCTCGTGCGGAAGAGGAAATCTTCGCCTGCCCAGCTTATAGTGCTGAATACTCTCGTTGAACGTGAATAAAGTGTCTCTGAAGACCTCCCAACCGATCCCCGAGGAATCGCCTCCGTCCGACCCGGCGCGGTGAGTTATCTCGCGCGCGCGGGTGTGGGCTACCTCATTGAGGTTAGTTAAACAAGACAAGTGCGACCCTAGGTGCGCGGGAAACCAGGTGATAGTGTGTGAGGAAATGACCTTATTAGATGCGACACTGAGAGCACCTCTTGTCGGCGGCCCTGTCCTTCCTGCGTGCGTCCGTTGTTGTTGTTCGCGTGCGTCCGGTGTTGTTGTCCCAAGCCACTCTCCACCTCTCCTCTCCGATAGCGAACACTCTCTCGCGAGGGGGCATTGGATTGGATTCGATTAGATTGGCTTGGCTTGGCTTGACTTGGATTGCGTTAGATTTGGATTGGATTGGATTACAATGGATTGTGTTGGATTGTGTTGCGTCATAGCCGCGGCACTCTCTCTCCGCGGTCTCCTCTCGTTCGGGCGCGCTGCGCATATAACCGATGTGCCGCTGTCCGGCGGCCTTTCGGTCGACGGTTGCTCTCCGCTTGCGCTTGAACCCTCCTCAGCGTCGCAACCCACCAGGGTTCCCGCAAGGGGAGGTGGGCGTAATTGTTTCCTAGGATGCGAGCTACCTCGGCCGAAACGGAACCTGATGCAAAGGCCCTAATGGCTGCGCGGGAATCGGTGTAAATTCGATGCCGGCTGTCGTCAAGTAAAGCAAGCGCCACCGCGGCCTGCAAGGCTCTAGCCGGGGTGGTGTTCCTGAAAGACGCAGAATTTAGAACTGTGCCACTGTGATCTACCATAACTGCCGAGAAGTTTGCCGATCGGCCGTACTGCGCGGCGTCCACAAAGCACACGGAGTGCGGGTCGTCGCGAACTTGTTTTAGTAGGGCCTCGGCTCTGGCCCTTCGCCTGCCTGCATTGTGCTGCGGGTGCACGTTGCGGGGAAACGGGGAGATAGTTATAGCAGCTCCCTGCTCCTTAGTAAGGCCAACCTTGCGCTCCTCCTCTAGGGATGGATTACAGCCCAGAACCGCCAGAATCTCCCTGCCAGCGGGTGAAGACGACAACCTGGCAGTCTGAGCTGTGTGCTGCGCTTCGATGATTTCCTCTAAAGTATTGTGCAACCTGAGCTGCATGAGCCTCTCTGTGCTGGCATTCATCGGGATACCCAGCACGCGCTTGATGCTTTTACGGATTAGTAAATTGAGCTTACCCTTTTCGTGATTCTGCCAGCAGTGCATGGCCGCCACGTACGTGATGTGGCTCATCAAGAATGCATGGAAGAGCCTCAAGAGATTGTCCTCCTTGATACCTCCTCGACTGTTTGAGACCCGAGTAATCAGTCTTAGCGGTGATTTTGGCGATGGTGTGCCTGTTACAACCGTTCGACTCGATGAGCATACCGAGAACCCGGATAACCTCAACTCAAAAATTTAAAAAATATATATTATTCACGGAATAACTAATTCGTGATAAAGGTGATCGAATACAGCAGGGCGGGCATTTATGCTGTTAGGGTGTGCAAAACTTTCCTAGTCCAAACATTTCTCCTAGGCGACATTTCTCTTCGACATCCTACGACGTCAACTAGTTCTATTTTTGTATGTACGATGAGCACGTTAAGGTGCCTGGCATGCCAATTTTGGTGCTTTGTGAACAAAAATTTACTTAATAGCGTAACCATGGTATCTCCTTCGTCAAGAAGCGTACATAGGAGCTTCCCAGGCTTCTCCACTGGAGGCTTGTCCTCACCACCATCCCCACCACCATCATCATCACCATCATATTGTTACGAGGTGGGATGCCGTAGAAAAATGTGTTTGCAATATTCAAGAGGCAAGAGGCTCGGTGCCGCCAGTACTCACTGAGGGATGCGCAACCATCACACCCCGTCCTCCTCTGCCACGAGAACTCGTTGCGCAATCCCCGTTCGTTCAACCTGTGGTCACATAGTTGCCTGTCCATGCCCCGTGTCAATATCTGCGCCCACTGCAGCGCAAAGGCCTCTCCCATTAATCACCAATTATCCCGGTCCTGTGCTAACAGCGACCAATTTATTCCCGCAAACTTCTTGATCGTATCTGCCCATCTAACTTTCTGCCGCCCCCTGCCACGCTTGCCTTCTCTTGGGATCCACTCTGTTAACCTTAATGACCAGCGGTTATCTTGCCTTCGCATTCCCTGCCCTGCTCACACCCATTTCTTCTTGATTTTTACTAATATGTCCTTAACACCTTACCCACTCCGCTCTCTTCTTGCCCCTTAATGTTCACCTACCACCTTCCGTTCCATTGCTCGCTCAGTGGTCCTCAATGTAAGCTGAAGCCTTTTATAATTGACACAGGGGACTTATTAGTAGATCATGGGAAAAGATTAGGTGCCAGGCACAATTGGAGGAAGGAAAACTGACAGGAAAGAGGGGCCTCTTTCCTGTCTATTTTCCTTTCTCCAGTTGCGCCTGGCACCTAATCTATTCCCATAATGAGAGAGAGAGAGAGAAAGAGAGACCGAGAGAGAAACGTTTACTTGAGCTTTCGGAAATGTGAGTGGTTCCCTAGTCCGGGAATACATTAGGTGAGCAGAGAGCATTCGCTCTGGATGTCAGTAGTTGCTGTACATCCAGATGGCCGCTGGTCACCAGGTCATTAGCCGCTGGTCACCCACAGCTCAGGGGTGGGAAGAGGGGATCGGAGAGGTGGAAGTTTGGGATTGCGCCCCCACTATATAATATGAGGTATAGTTTATGGTTGTGAATAAAACTGGCATTCAGCAGAGTATTGAGTTGGAAACATACTATGCAGGCGAACTGGGTGAGGAAAGGTATTAGTAGTCTGCGGTGCAGCGATTCTTCTTCCTTGGAGAGTGCAGGGTGAGGGTGAGGAAAGTGTTGCCTGTCGAACCGGTAATACTGCGTTGTGTCTCGCTGTGTTACGAGCGGGATTGACGATGTGGTCTACTCTGAAGCCTGGAGAGAGAGGGTGCAGGCTTGCTGATGAGCAAAGTTGTTGCCCGTCAGTAAGGAATGGCCAGGAGTCCAGATGACAGTAACTTTTCGGCTGGGTTGATGTGTTGATAATAACTTTGAAGTAGAAGGGGCCACCCTCCCGGCTAAGAAGCTTCTGCAGGCAGCTGGGGTTCCGTGATAATGATTGGGTAATTCGTATGTACGAGGGCTAATGCGATAGCTAACTCTTAGGCAACCCAGGTTGACGATGTCTTGATTGATGCACAAGTGATGAGGGCGCCCTTTGTGGTGACTCTGGCTACTTTGTGCTGACCATTATTCTCATGCGCTTGGCATCGGGCTTGTCGGCAGCCCGGATGGAGGTCAGGGTGCATATTTTTGGCTAAAGGGCGAACCCGGATGTGACTCTGATATGGAGACTCTTTAGGAGGGCTAGCCCTGCATGTGTTTGTGTTAAACGGATCCGTTGCCTTGATAGGTGGCCTTCGATAAGCTCGGATACCGTATAGTGGAGGCCACGTTGTAGGAGACGGGCAGTTGATGCGTTCATAGGTAGATTTAATACTTGTTTAAAAGCTTTCCGGATTCATCGATCAATGGTTTATTTGTCACTTTTGGTTAGGGTTAGGTAACGTGTTACATACGTTACTCATGAAATCAGGAGAGCTTGCACCAGTCGGATGAGATCTTTTTTTCTTCATGCCCCGGCAACGGTTCGAAACGCGTCGAAGCATGTTGCAAACTTAGTGAAACGCCTTTGAGAGTTTCCATAAAGTTTGGTCATTACGTGTATTGGCCTGGATAATAAGGCCTAAAATCCGAAGTGAGGAGCTGGCTCGTATGGTATGGCCGTCGAGGTGGGTACAGATGGGTTCCATGTGTGAAGCAGGGGGATGTTTACGAACGACACAAAAGCCCAGTAAGAGAACAACCAGTTTAGTGCTTCGCCGCTTTCTGATTTTCCAGGTAAAAAATGCGTTTGTGAACCAAAGTTGCCTCCGTATTTGTTGAACCCGCTGTACGCAGGAAGGCCGGTGAAACTAAGGGCACCTGTGGAGCGCCAAGTAAAGTCGTAAAATAGCTCCCTGACTTTCAGGAGTCCTTGGCCGTTCATAGAAGCGCTACCTGAAAAATTAAGATTCCACAAAACACGTGTAGTGTAGTTTATAGGTGTTCGCACGGAACCCCAAGGTGGTGGAACTTTCTGGGGAAGGTGTTATAGTTTCGACAGGAAATAATGCCCGCTTATAGCGGGAAGAGAGACCGTTTTCGCAGTAACTGAGCCCCAGAATCAAAACCATATTTTTGAATCGCCCGCAGGTTGGTAAACCCCATGAGGGTTTCTTTTCGTAAATTTATGCCGTCACTTTTTGAAGCCCCCAATACCATCTACGGTATCAAAAAACAATTGTTCCTGCGCAGAGGTAATCAACACAAAAAGTCTAACACACTTTCGGAAACTCCTAAACGTAAACGTAGGACCCGTACGTCAATAGTCTTGAGTGGACCGAATGCCTTTGCTTAATTTAAGGCAGAGAACAGGTTCACAAAACGCATCTTGCCGTTCTCCTAAAACCGTACCTCTTTCATCAGATTCACGAAAAGAAAAGAAAACGGGTGTCAAATATTGCGAGTTAAGGCAGGAAAAAACGACGGGGAAGAACACTGCCTATTCCGAGGGAAAGATGATTTTAACTAGCAAAAACAAACGAATAAACATCCCCCTCGCGAGGGGCACGATCAAATGCAGAACATTTCCGGGGCGCACAACGTTAAGTAGTTGGCGTTACGTTAATGTTGTTGCACTTGTGGCAACTGCTGACGAGAGAGCGCTCGTCAGCAGTAATTTGAATGAGTCAACGATATAAGGCGCGTTAGTAGCGTCCCATTCTGTGTCGGCTTTGTGGCGCAGTGGTTAAAGCACCATGTACATTGCGTTCCGCCCGCAGGGTCGAGGGATCGAAACCTGGCGCCGGATAGTATTTTCTTTTATATAGTGCAGGGGGAGGGGTGCGGACAACGACGGTGCGGACTACGACGGGACAACGCGGGTGACATCGTGAGTTACTGAAATGCTCTGCATTTAAAAGCTGTCGCATTTCGCGCCCCTGGCCGTCTTTATTTGCACCAAGCAAAGGAAATAGATCTGGTAACCTTGCCAATGTGTTCGAAAGAGTTCGTAGCGCGCACGTCCGGGATGCACCCACCTTGCGGAAATGGCTGTTTGCTGACGCTGTCCACCGGTTTTGCTGGTTTCGCTCTTTGTCGAAGAAATCTCACGATTTTCACCAATTTGAATAACGAGTGCGGCATGCTGTGTGGGCCATTTATCTTGCGTGCTTTATTTTAATGATGATTTTATAGTAGTAACAATACTTGTGCATCTAAATGGTTATTGTACACTTGCAGCAATACTCTTATGACAACTAATGTCTGAAAGCAGATATCGGCATTAGGCCAGGCCAGCGTTTCTTTTTAGTGCGCGCAGGCTTAAAACGTTTCTTCAGCTGTCTTTTCTGTGGCTTCCCATGAGCCCCCCTCGCCAAATAAAAGCATTAGAACAGGGGAAATGACGCTACAATAACACTTTTATCCTGAAAAAATCCGGATCTCCTTCGCAATTGAGATGTTAAAATGGAGGAAACAGCAGAGCTTGTGGTCCTCACTAGCCTTAACTTGGCTCTTCTTAGCTCTGCCCCTTTTTTAAAAGAAAGGTGGTTCAAAAGCGAAGCTTCCTCCACGCACCTATAACTAAATCAAGGTGCACAATCTACCCTCCTAAATTCCAAAATCCGAACTGCTAAAGTTCGAGGCCAAAGTCTACATCAACTAGGCCAAAGCAAAGCCCAGAGCCAACTCCCGCGCTACAAATGCAAAGGAAATCGAAAGGCGTCTATTCCTCGGTGGATTTGTGCGCCGTTGCAATGCTGGCTGAGAACATGCTGCTTCGCCGGGCGATATCTGTTCACCAGAAGTGCTCCCAGCGGTTGTGCTATCTTCAGCATCAAGCCTCTCCTTCCGGGTTAGCTTTGGATTCGATGTGTCCAGGGCTAACGGCATCAGTAAAGAAGACGGCTAACCTGAGTACTCCATCCACCTTACGCGTAAATGTTTGAGGTGTCTGCGAACCGGTCCAGTAGACGTCTGGACTAACCACGAGAGAAGGCCTTTTATCTCAAGGAGCACGCCAGGAAACAACCGAGGCCCATTCCCGAAGTTCCTTGTAAAAACTTGCTGCTGTCGCTGCCAATCCTTTTTAGATGCGACTGCATCTCATTCACTCGCCTTTTTCATGCAGCGTCGTCGGCGTTGTTGTCGTCCGCCCCTCCCCCATTCTCCTCGCCGCGCGAGCTGCGCTCTCCGCCACTCACCCCCTCTCCTCTCCGATGCCCCTCTCTCGCGAGGGGCATTGGATTGGATTCGAATGGATTGGCTTGGCTTGACTTGGATTGGATTAAAGTGGATTGTGTTGGATTGTGTTGCGTCATAGCCGCGGCAGACGCACTGGCGCCGGCGCATGTGCAGTACTCTCTCTTCCGCGGTCTCCTCTCCTTCGGGCGCGCTGCGCATATAACCGGTGTGCCGCTCTCCGGCGGCCTTTCGGTCGACCGTTGCTCTCCGCTTGCGCTTGAACCCCCCTCAGCGTCGCATCACACCAGGGTTCCCGCGAGGGTAGTGGGCGTAATTTTTCAGTTTCGGATTGTTCTGGATGGAGGTAGGCCCTAGCAGGCACTAGCATCTGTAGATTTGTCCGAAACTCCCGACCAAGCATCAGTTGTGCTGGGCTTTTCCCTGTTGACGAACTAATAGTGGAGTGTTGTTTAAAGAGGAACCTGGCCAAGCGAAGGTTGATGTCCGTACTCTTCTCTCGCGCCAGCGCCAGTTTAGGTTCGTACACCATGTGTTCCGCTTGGCCGTTAGTTGTCGGATGGTATGGGGCACTTGTGATTTTCCGAATTCCGTTCCTCTAACAAAAGGTGGTCATCTCGGCTGAAACGAACGCAGTACCGTTGTCAGTGACGAGCTTCTCCGGAATTCCGAAAGTAGCAAACAGTCGACGAAGCTCCAGAATGACCGTTGCCGAAGTAGCGTTTGGGACGCACCGCACTTCCAACCATTTGGTGTACGCGTCTACGATGATCAAGAACATTCAGCCTAGTTTAGCAAAGTCCAAATGTAGCGTCTGCCAAGGGCGCGATGGGTGCTCCCAAGTAGGCAAAGGAGTTCTAGCGTCGTCTCTCCGGGACTGTTGGCACGGAATACATTCAGCCGCCGTTCACTCGATTTCAGTCTATAGCAGGCCACCACACGTAACTACGTGCGACCACCTTCATCGCTACCACACCTCTGTGACCGGCATGGATAAGCTCCAAAACTTCAGGTCGAACCACCGTTGGTATCACAACCCGTGAGCCCCAAAGCAGGCAACCACGCAGTGTCGACAACTCGGCATCCTTTTTACGAAAAGGTGTGAAGGTGTCCGCAGTTACGTCACGAATCCTGCCTTTTTGGACCGCATTGTAGACTTGACGAAGCGTCGGGTCTTCCTGCGTCAATGAGGCTATCTTTTGAGCAGATAGTGGGGAATTCGGAAGTGCTCCCGTAATGAGCACGTCAGCGGGAGGCCATGGTTCATCACCGGTGGATGACAGAGGAAGCCGACTAAGGACATCAGCATTTTGATGGTACTTGCCGGGCCGGTACGCCAGCGCATAGTCGTACGCAGCTAGCTTGATGCACCAGCGCTTCATGCGCGGAGACACAACCGCCGGTACCGGTTTCCCGGGACTCAGAAGCCCAAGTAGAGGCTGGTGGTCCGTGTAGATAATCACGTGCCGGCCTGCCAGGTACTGGTGGAAGTGCATGGCCCCAAAAACGACAACCAGACCTTGTCTGTCCAGCTGCGAATATTTCCTCTCGGCTGGCCCTACAGTTCTGGACGCAAAAGCAATGGGGGCTTACCGGCCTTGACTGCCTTCCTGGGTGAGGACTGCGCCAATGCCATACTGAGAAGCGTCGCAGGAGAGGATCAACGGTTTCGATGAATCCTAATGAGCCAGAACAGTGATCGGCAGCACAAGATGTTTGAGCCATTTGAAAGCTGCGGCATGCTTGGCTTCCCATCTCCAAGGCACCTCTCCAAGGCACATTCGTTGGCAATGGTGGCGCGATGCTCCAGGAACCGGTCATAAAAGGAAATGATGCCAAGAAACGATTGCAGTGTAGCCTTTGATGTAGCTTCCGGCAACTCCTTAACAGCCTTAATCTTCTCGTCTGTCGCTGAAATCCCCTTGGCGTCAATCCCATGTCCGAGGTAAACCACCTCCGGCAGCCCGAAACGGCACTTCAACATTTTGGCTCGTAGACCCTGAGCCTGTAGTCTTGCAAGAACTAAACCCAGGCGCTCATTGTGCTCCTCCTGCGTCGAACTGGTAACTATGATGCCAGCCAGGTGCGCGCAAACGCCTTTGATTCCAGCCAGGGTGGTCTCTATACATCGCTGGAAAATGGCAGGAGCAGCCGAGATGTCAAACGGCAACCTCTTGACACGGTAGAGGCCCTTGGACGTATTAATCATCAAAATTCCGGCCGCTTTACCCCTGACCTTGAGCTTCCGGTAGGCTTGGGTTAGGTCCAATGTCGAGAAAATCTTCCCGCCTTCCAGCTTTGCCAGCACCTCACTCACAGTGGGTAGCGGATACGAAGCTTTTGTCGACGCTTCGTTGACAGTGCTTCGATAGCCGCCACAAATCCGAATGCTCCCGTCCTTCTTCAGAATGGTGACAACGGGAGTGGCCCATTCGAAGTGTTGTATTGGTTCGATGATGCCTTGCCTGGTTAGCCGATCGATTTCTTCCTCGACACGCTCTTTAAGTGCAAACGGCACAGGATGAGCACGGAGGAACTTCGGTGATACCGAGTCTTTGAGCTCCAGCTTAACCAATGGCCCCTGTACTCTTTCATGTTATCGTCGAAAACCGAACCAAACTGCTCCAGAATGGCATTGATGCTGCTGTCACAGGCTATTAGGTTAATGCCACGGATGCCGATGCCTAGCGGCTCGAACCAGTTGCGGCCTAAAAGATTGCGTTCCAGGTGTCTTCATAATCACCAAAGGTAAGCTTTGGGTCGTATTCTTGTACTGCACCTCGACAACAGCCGTTCCCAGTGCTTGGAAACCTTCCCCCGACCCCGTGCGCAGAGCCACAGGCGTGTCCAGAAGAGAGGGTGGCTTGTTTCGCCAGCACGGCGGAAGGTGTCTTCGCTGATGATGGATTGCGATGCTCCCGAATCTACTTCGAAAACCAGGTTCACACCATGAACTTCAAGTTCGACCAGGTGCTTTTGAGGCAAAGACGCAGCGGAGACATGGTTAAGGTCGTAGCATTGGGATTGATGACATAGCTCGGTATCGCAAGTACAAGGTGGAAGGACGGCGTGTAGCTTACCACTGTGAGGTCTAGCCTTGTGGTCTCTTGCCTTTTTCTTTATGCACGCCTTCTCAATGTGACCAACCTTCCTGCGAAAACGGCAACGTGATGATCGATGAGCGCAAGAATCTGGGCTGTGCTGCTCGTCGCAACGGTAGCAGCGCTTTCCGGTGTCAGGTGCACCGCTGAATTTCTCTCAGGCACCTTCTCGCCGGTTTTGCTCACCTCTGAGACGCTGCTAATTGATGCTCTGCTGTTGCAACTTGGCACTTTCCGCGCGTAGCGATATGTCCAGCGCCTTTTGGAACGTCAAATCTTCCTCGGCGAAGAAACGTTGTTGCAGATAGGCATCTTGCAAACCGCAAACGAATCTGTCGCGTAACATGACATCAAGGGGGAGCATTGTTGCCTGCGGCCCCGATCCGTCTACTTGCGATGCGTCCGCCGAGAGAACCGCCGCGGCAGCGGAGCAGTGCAGACCTGTCTCGCATGAGCTCCGTCGTTATCTTAGTAAATCGGCCTTCTAAGAGGCGCAGTTTCGAAATTCTCGCGGCGATCTCATCGCCAAACCTGCTCCTGCACCCAGGAATACAAGTTTTTCGAGGGCCCAGGACGAGAAAGACCATCTTTTCGTACTTCGCAGACCACGCCGGCGCACGCAGCTTTGGCTAGCGCCCGACGTTCGCGCGCGCCGGCGCCGGCCGCGCCGTGAAAGCCACGATGCTCCAGCATCCGGTAGACCAACCCCAAGCGTCTCAAGGGACTTCAACGACGACGAACGGCGGACTTTCGCCTTTTTCTCAACAACAAGCACCAGCGCACGCTGTGCAGGAAAACAACGACGACGACGGCTGGGAACAAGCACTCAGCCGCCGCACAAAACAGCGCATGAAGAAAGAAGCACGAGGAACCCTCGAGCGGGAAGCTCCTGATAAAGACGGAAACAGCGACCGTGCAAGTAAGCAAGGCAATTTTCAGCAACAAAAGAGAAGACTCCCTCCCCTGCCGCAAGACGACTTTAAAATCATCATCAGGCCGAGGAAAGGACTCCCTCTGAAGACCTTTTCAACACTCGAGATAACCCAGGCCGTAGCAAACGCGTGCCCGGGAGGACTGAACAACCTGAGGGAAGCGATTGTTCGCCCACGATGGGGCTCAAACATAATCATCGTCAGCACGCCGAGCGAAGAGGCTGCGAACGAGCTTCGGAGAATCAACTTCCTGACATTCGGCAGCATCACGTATGACACAACATCGTACGTGGCTTTCTCCAAGTATGAAGTCAAGGGAATCGTCCACGGATTTCCACCGGGAACACCATCGGAAGACCTCATGAGAGGCCTGAGAGTGCGGACGCTGAACACTAAAATAATCCAAGCCCGCATGCTGGGGCAATCGAAAACTGCACTGCTGACTTTCGAGGGTGACACGGTTCCCCGGGCGGTGTACTTCCACGGTGGTGAACTTCTGTGCTACCACTGTGATGAGTGGCTCGGAGGGGGCACGGTGAAAGTAGTGAAAGAAGATTTCACATCGCGGGAGACACCAAGTGGCCGCTGGGAAAAAGACGCCACGAAGAAGAAGAAGACGAGGGCGTGGTGCGAGCAAGCGCTGCGAACCCGAGAAGTGCAGGGCGACCGAGACAGGGCACGGTTGGACTGGGCATTCCCACGTCAGACGTCCGGTCGACGTGCCGTCCGCTACGAGACCGTCGCCATCGGTGACCAAGGCGAGCTTCCGTCTGGGTGCGGCTCGGGCACGAGTGATCGCAAGGCTCTGCCGCGTCGTCACGTTCCGGCTCGAGCCAGGGTTCCTGCTGCTGCGAGGCCGACGTTCGTGGTGCGTCAGCGGCTCCATGCTCCTGCTCGGACAGCCGGGTTGCTAAGTCCTGGCCACGACTTCCGGGCCTGGTGTGCTTGGTCGCGGAGTTGTTCCGGAGCGTCCCACACCAGCTCGTTGGTGACCTGTCCGTGAAGCGGCCGGCCAAGTTTGCGAGCCTCACCCTCGACGACCACTGCGCCCCAACATACCTGTGAGCCGTGCTCAACGCAACTGTTTTGCGGGTCTAGTGACAGCCACTGCCGTGGAAAGCTAACCTAACCCGTTTTGCGAACATTTCTTTTTTTTGAGTGACCTTCATCTCCTTGAGTGGCTAAATATGTTGTAAATACATTCCGTCCTGTGTGTGCGTCCGGCATTCTTCTCATTGGGTTCTGCACGATCCTAGCGTAACAAAAGTGGCGAGCCTGCCAGGATCCGCCCATTAACAACCGCAGAACTGAGTTGGATGCCGTGCGCATATTCGTGACGTGAGTGTACTACAACATGGATGTGGAGAAATTATTGGAGATAGGGACGCAGCTAGGACTCTCGGGGTCGGAACTTCGGGCGTGGATCGACACGCAGCGTGCGGAGCAGCGCGCTGAGAGGGCGGCTGAGAGAGAGAGGCTTAAGGAAGCTGCAGAACGAGAAAGAGAGGAAAGGCGAGAAGCCGACGAAAGAGCTAGAGAAGCCGCCGAGAGGGCAAAAGAAGCTGCTGAGAGGGAGAAAGAAGCTGCTGAGAGGGCAAAAGAAGCTGCGGAGAATGAGATGCGAATCCTCGAGCTGAAGATCCGTCTTCAAGAAGGATCGCGAAACACCGCAAATGCCACTGGCGACAGTGAAACTAGCCCCAATGTATCAGTGATGAATCCGCAAAAGCTCCTACCCCTATTCGACGAAAGGCGCGATGATCTTCACGCGTATCTTCAGCGCTTCGAGCGCGTGGCAGCCGGACAGGGGTGGGCCCAGGACAAATGGGCCGTTGCACTCAGTATGTGCTTGACCGGAGAAGCACTCACCGTGATTGGGAGGATGACTGCGGAGGAATCACTGGACTACAACAAAGTCAAAAAGGCATTGCTGCAACGGTTCAAGTTCACGGCCCAAGGATACCAAGAAAAGTTCCGCAAAGCCCGGGCAGAAGATGGAGAAACGGGAAGACAGTTTGCAGCCAGGCTGTCGAGCTACTTTGATCATTGGGTTGAGATGGCCAATATATCTAAATCTTTTGACGGCCTCCGCGACCTAATGATCTCGGAGCAATTTTATCGCTGTTGCCATGCAAAGCTCGTGGTGTTTTTAAAAGAACGCGAGTGCAACACTTTGGATGGGTTAGCGGATGTTGCGGACCGCTTCCTGGAGGCACAGAACCTCTCTAACCTAGGGAAGTTTCCAAGTGACGCGCCGGAAGGTCCGAAGGGTGCGGCCGACACACCGAGAAAGGCGGCACAGAAGTGCTTCTTGTGCCATCGTCCCGGACACCGCGCGCAGGACTGTCGGAATGTGCCCAAAGACAATATAGTTTGCTCTAAATGTGGCAGACAAGGCCACAGGGCATATAATTGCCGGAGCAGACCGGGAGGCAAAGATCAAGTAGCTGCGTGTGCACTTAACAAACTCCCGAGCAAAGCCGCGGAAGTAAAGTCCAGCATTGCCAAGCCGTCTAACATGGCTGATGGTCCCAACTGCAAAACCGCCGACAGGAATTCACTTTTCCTAGTAGAGGGGATGCCAGTTGTTTCAGGACGAGTGCTAGGTAAGGCCGCTAGAGTCCTCAGAGACACCGGGAGCAACACCGCCATCGTCCGC
The DNA here is from genome assembly GCF_048455015.1 of Haemaphysalis longicornis. Classification (NCBI taxonomy): domain Eukaryota; kingdom Metazoa; phylum Arthropoda; class Arachnida; order Ixodida; family Ixodidae; genus Haemaphysalis; species Haemaphysalis longicornis. The sequence goes on from NW_027526233.1 coordinate 1,751,952, forward strand.
CGGGACATGGTCAACGATCATTGCTTGACCGGGAAGACATGCCGAGTTGTTCTTCTTGATGGGTGCATAAAAGAACTACCGGAGGCAAGAATTCAGGTCCGCACGCCATATTTTGTGGTAGAGGTGATTGCTGCCTGCATGAGTCATCCCATTTATGACCTGGTGCTCGGTAATATCCCAGGCGTCAGGGAGCCTCACCAACCGGACCCCGATTGGGCGTATGAATGCCCTGGCGACGAGGAAACGGAGACGAACGGCATGGGACAAACACCGTCTTCTGAACCTCTCAACCTAATTTCTGCCGTCGCGAGAACTCAGGAGATGAAAGCATCGCCTTTAAAGGTGTCTCCGATCACGCACGCCAACATCAACAGAGATAAACTCGGGCAGGAACAACGCAAGGACCAAACTTTGAGATGTTGTTACCGGAAAGTTGGGAAGGACTTTCGCTCCGGAAGAGGAAACTACTATACCTTCAGTTATCTTCGAGATGTTCTTTTCCCCGGGGCTTCTCCTCCAAGCCGCAGCAGCGCTGAGGATCTGACCCCGGGTATCCTCAACCGACAGACTCAGCCTCCGATACAAAACTGTACATTTATTTACAGCCTGGCGGGCGACTAAAAAACAGGACTCGCGCGGAGCTCGAAGACGGCGGGCCGAGCTCTCCCGCGCCCGGACCGCGTCTCTCTGTCTTCATCTTCCCTTCCTCCTGACGCTGACGGCCGGGGAAGAAGGAAAAGCCAGTTGTCTCCGTCGGTGGCCATCGCATGTGGTGGTGGTTAAGAGATCCGGTGCGCGCAGGCGTTCGAAATGCGCGGCGTCTCAAGGCGCCGCGCGACACGTGCATTTCATTTGTGCGCTGCTCGCCCCAGGGCCCCCGCCAGTTCGTGCGTCGAAGCGCCCGACACCTCCACCACCACTGTGAAACATAACTTCAGGAATGTTTCACACAACACGCACATCACACACACTTTCCACACGTGTACCGTCGCTCTTTCGCTTGACGACACACATCCAGCGTGGCCAGTGCCCCCTGACCCTGGCTGCAGGTCACCATGACAAAGGATATCCCTAACACTCTAGTTCAGTCAGAGCGAGTGGCCTTTAGAAGGTGGTATGCACCGGCCGTCGTCGTCCGAAAACGCACTTGCCATGCGGCGCACCCCGTCACACAACAGTATCAGGGGCCCCTCTCCTCCTCGCTTTCTCGTTCGAATAGAGACCGCTGCCGGCTCGTCAGCATGCGTTGCAGCCACGCTGCACTCCGGTGAAGCTGACTGACGCAACAGTGTCGGGAACCCCTCTCCTCCTCGCCTTCTCGCTCGAGAAGGGACCGCTGCTGGCTCGTCAGCATGCGTTGCAGCCAAGCTGCACTCAGGTGAAGCTGCCCGACGCTTGCGCCTCTTTCTGGGCGAACTCTCGGGATCGGCCGCTTCTGCGCTCGGAGCGCCGTGCTGCCCAACACACCGTTGGTCAGCGTATGCAGCAGAGGGCTGCTTAGCGGTCACATTACCGCTGACACTGACTGTCTGTTCAGCTACGCCTGCAGTCCTACCTGCAACTGCCAGGGGCTGCCCTACATAAGCAGCCGTACACTGATTTACACCTTCCTCTTTCAATTTGTAGGAGCTCCCCATGGCGATCACATTTTCGCGACATGACATTTGGGGATCTCCAGAAACAAAAGATGCAGTGTGCGCGACACCAACTGCATCGGATTCCTCGCGCGATTCCCATCTTGCTGCATCATGCAAAGCCACTGGCCGCTCGCCCACGCTGCCGGAAAGCTCTTTGTCTCCGCACGGTGCGACGACGGGCCCACGCTCAACTGAAGCCAGCCTCAGCCCCTTCAGTACTGCTGCTTTAAGAACTGCGTAGTTCTTCCGCTGCTCCCCTGAGAGTCCAGCTAAGCACCCTCTAGCCCTCACGCTCAAGTAGGGAATAATTACCCCTGCTCGCCATTTTTGCGGAACACAGTAGGAGTCTAGCCTGGCCTCGGCATCCGCGAACCAATCAAGCACAAGCGCTTCCTGGGAGGGCATAACTACGAGCACCCCTTCCAGCATGCTCATGCAATCCAATCTCCCATCCATCTCGCTGCACCCTCGTGCTTGCTGCCCGATCGGTGAGGCGGTGGCATTGTTAGCGCTTCTCAAACGCTCACTCCTTAGGCGTTCCGCTGCTAACTCCGCCTCAGCGACCTTTAATTTCGCCTGCAGTAGGGCCATCTCGTCAGCGAAAGACATGGCTGACCTAATTCTGACGCTCGCTGCCTCGTCAGCCCTCACAGTCAGCTCCATCTCACCATACCTAGCCAACCGCCCCCCATTATCTCAGGGCTACTCATGTAGCACCACCTACATGTCATGGTGAACCACGCATCCAGGATCAAGGGAGGCACTGACCTGCATAGTTCGGTGCTTGTGGTGAGGGGCTGGATCCGTCGAGGTGGCGATACGTATCCATTTATGCGCGGCTCCTTCCGCCGGGGCGTCCAGCAAACAATCGCCCGCTGACTTCTCGCCTGCCGACAGCTCGCTGCTCCTGCCGCTCCTCGTTCAGTGGTCTGCTGATGCCTCCACTGACCGCTGGTCAAGCTGCTTCTCCGCCGCTCAGCAGGCCGCAGACACTGCCTCGGTCTCCGATGAGAAGTTCGCAGAGCGCCGGTCGAGCCGCTTCTCCACCTGGGTGGCGAGCTCGCTGCTCCTGCCGATCTCGTTCAGCAGACGGTGATTTCTCCGCGTGCCCCGTCCGTCGAGGGTCCCGTCTCGCCCGCCGGCCGGCTGAGTCGTCGCTGTTGAAGATCTTGCCGACTGCGCCAGTTATCTTCGTGATGTTCTTTTCCCCGGGGCTTCTCCTCCAAGCCGCCGTAGCGCTGAGGATCTGACCCCGGGTATCCTCAACCGACAAACTCAGCCTCCGATACAAAACTTTACATTTATTTACAGCCCGGCGGGCGACTAAAAACAGTACTCGCGCGGAGCTCGAAGACGACGGACCGAGCTCTCCCGCGCCCGGACCGCGTCTCCCCTGTCTCATCTTCCCTTCCTCCTGCCGCTGACGGCCGGGGAAGAAGGAAAAGCAGTCGTCTTCGTCGGTGGCCATCCCATGTGGTGGCGGTTAAGTGATCCGGTGCGCGCAGGCGTTCGAAATGCGCGGCGTCTCAAGGCGCCGCGCGACACGTGCATTTCATTTGTGCGCTGCTCGTCCCACGCCCCGATCGCCAGTTCGTGCGTCGAAGCGCCCGACACCTTCCTCGAAGACGAAGACCTCTTATACCGGAAATACCACCTCGCAACTGGAAGGACATTCAAGCAACTCGTAGTGCCGAAAGCGTTAAGAAATTCTATCCTTCGCATCGCACACGAGAGCGTCATGGCTGGTCATCAGGGTGTACACAGAACAGCCGATCGGATTTTGGAAGAGTTTTATTGGCCGGACTTACAAGGGGATGTCAAACGTTTTGTGCGTTCATGCGACATCTGCCAGCGGACCACGCCAAAAGGGAAAGTCGGCGTAGCACCTTTAGTCAACGCACCCCTGATCCGGACGCCGTTCCAGCGGGTCGCAGTCGACCTGATAGGACCACTGTCCCCTAAGTCGGAACGAGGGAACCGTTACATCTTAACCCTCATTGACTTCGCTACCCGATATCCCGACGCAGTAGCACTACCTGCGATGGACGCTGTGCATGTCGCTGAGGCTCTCGTGGAAATTTTTTCCAGAGTTGGAATACCTCAAGAGATGATCACAGACCAAGGTGCCAATTTTACTTCCGACCTCATGAAAGAAGTAGGGCGTTTACTGTCCGTCAAGCTTCTCCGCACGACTCCTTACCATGCTATGGCTAACGGCCTCGTAGAGAAATTCAATGGCACACTCAAATCGATGGTCAAGAAAATGTGCCAAGAAAAGCCACGAACATGGGATCGCTACCTTGCACCACTACTTTTTGCGTACCGTGAGGTACCGCAAGCCAGCACAGGCTTTTCTCCTTTCGAACTAATCTACGGACGCCACGTGCGTGGCCGATTGACTGTTCTAAAGGAACTTTGGACTAACGAGAACATTGACGGCGAAGTGCGAACTACTTATGGCTACCTCGTTGACCTTCGTGACCGGCTAGAGGAGACGTGCCGACTCGCGCATGAGGAGCTCCAGAAGGCGCGCATCAAACAGAAAAGATACTATGACCGCAAATGTCGCTCCAGGAAGCTCCGTCCCGGCGATAAAGTTCTTATTCTCCTACCCACCGACCTCAACAAACTATTGATGCAATGGAAAGGGCCGTTCAAAGTGCTCGAGGCCAAGAACGACGTTGACTACTTGATCGATCTGGGTGGAAAGAGCAAGGTATTCCACGTGAATATGCTGAAGCTGTACGAAGACCGAGAACCTTCGCCTCCGCCTCAGGCATCAGCTGCCATTACAGCCAACGATGTCTCGTCTGATGCAGAGAACGGGGACGACTGCGAAACAGAAAATGTTCTTCTGTCCGTACCGCTCCACAGTACCCAGACAGCTGCAGACGTCAAGCTCTCTTCTCTTGACGAGAGCCAAATCACTCAAGTGCGAACGTTGATCCAAGAGTACGCAACGATATTTTCAAATTTGCCGGGCAAGACTAACCTTGTCACCTGTTCGTTGAGTCTGACGTCAGACAAACCGGTGCATATTCCCCAATACCCCATACCTCTCGCCTTACTCGAAGCAATTGAACGTGAAGTTCAGGAGATGCTGCGAATGGGCATCATCGAGAAGTCGCAGTCATCTTATCATGCACCCATTGTGGTTGTTCGGAAGCCTGACGGCACCATCAGGCTGTGCATTGACTTCAGAGAGCTCAACAAGATTCTCCTCCCGGACTGTGAACCAATTCCCCGAATTGACGTTGTCCTGGCGCTTGTTGGGTCCAAAAGGTTCTTTTCGAAGTTTGACCTAACAAAAGGATATTGGCAAGTGCCAATGGCTAAGGACAGCCGTGAAAAAACCGCGTTTTCATGTACGTCAGGTCTTTACCATTTCCGGTATATGCCGTTTGGTATTAAGACTGCACCGGCTGTCTTTGCTCGTCTCATGAGAGTGGTTCTGGGCGACTTGCCGAATGTCTACCATTATTTTGACGATGTAGTGATCGCCACGGATACATGGTCAGAACACCTTGATGCGCTCAGGCTAGTCTTCGAGCGAATTCAGCAGTCAAACTTGAGCATCAAACCTAGCAAGTGCGAAATCGGGGAACACAGCATAACATTCTTGGGACATCAGATTGGTGGCTTACAAGTTAAGCCAATGCTCCAGACTCTGGAGAAGATCCTTGGTTCCAAGAGACCCTCTACCAAGAAAGCTGTGCAGTCCTTCCTTGGGTTGGCTAATTACTATCGGAAGTTTATACCGAATTACGCGGCCATTGCTAAGCCCCTAACGGATCTTACGCGAAAAGGACAACGCAACATCGTCACCTGGGGTACGATGCAAGAAGAAGCGTTCAACACCTTGAAGCACTGCCTCGCTTCTGCTCCCATACTTCACGCACCTGACCTCACTAAGCCCTTTGTCCTCCGTACTGATGCCTCGAACACGAGCCTCGGGGCCGTGCTTCTGCAAAGTGATGATGAGGTACTGCACCCAGTAGCTTATGCCAGCCGCAACCTGTTGCCGCGAGAAACACGGTACTCGACAATCGAGCGTGAGTGTCTCGCATTGCTCTGGGCAGTACAGAAATTCCACATTTACTTGTACGGCAAGCAATTCATCATCCAGTCACACCACCAGCCCTTGCAGTACCTTCAAACGGCTAAACACGTGAACAACCGAGTCCTGCGCTGGAGCTTGGCGCTACAAGAATATAGTTTCACCGTCGAGTACATCAAGGGAACCGACAACGTGGGAGCGGACTACATGAGTAGAGTTTAACTGTTCTAATGTGGCAGCGATTTCTAAGGAACGACTACCTTTACAACTATATGATTACCGGACTTTTTTCACACCCTATCATTTTGTGTGCATGTACTGTGAACTGCAATATCAAGCGCATCGGGGCTCCGCACTTCACTGTGGTAGAATAGTTGTCCCCCAACAACTTTCTTAAGGTGGGGGTGATGTGATGAGTGGCTCGGAGGGGGCACGGTGAAAGTAGTGAAAGAAGATTTCACATCGCGGGAGACACCAAGTGGCCGCTGGGAAAAAGACGCCACGAAGAAGAAGAAGACGAGGGCGTGGTGCGAGCAAGCGCTGCGAACCCGAGAAGTGCAGGGCGACCGAGACAGGGCACGGTTGGACTGGGCATTCCCACGTCAGACGTCCGGTCGACGTGCCGTCCGCTACGAGACCGTCGCCATCGGTGACCAAGGCGAGCTTCCGTCTGGGTGCGGCTCGGGCACGAGTGATCGCAAGGCTCTGCCGTGTCGTCACGTTCCGGCTCGAGCCAGGGTTCCTGCTGCTGCGAGGCCGACGTTCGTGGTGCGTCAGCGGCTCCATGCTCCTGCTCGGACCGCCGGGTTGCTAAGTCCTGGCCACGACTTCCGGGCCTGGTGTGCTTGGTCGCGGAGTTGTTCCGGAGCGTCCCACACCAGCTCGTTGGTGACCTGTCCGTGAAGCGGCCGGCCAAGTTTGCGAGCCTCACCCTCGACGACCACTGCGCCCCAACATACCTGTGAGCCGTGCTCAACGCAACTGTTTTGCGGGTCTAGTGACAGCCACTGCCGTGGAAAGCTAACCTAACCCGTTTTGCGAACATTTCTTTTTTTTGAGTGACCTTCATCTCCTTGAGTGGCTAAATATGTTGTAAATACATTCCGTCCTGTGTGTGCGTCCGGCATTCTTCTCATTGGGTTCTGCACGATCCTAGCGTAACAACCACTACAGAAAGACGCGTCAAGCCTGCCAGAATTGCATGACGGCAGGACACCGGTCAGATGTCTGCCCTACGCCACACGTCAGCAAATGCCCCCAATGCGGCACGGATAACCCAGCCCCGGAACACCCCTGCTCCCCAAAGTGTGCTCTCTGCGGTGAAGAGGGCCACGTAACTGGCACAAAGGATTGCAAGAAGAAGTTTCGAAATTCAAGGATACCCCCTGGCAACATCCCCAAAGGAAAGCAAGCAAAAAAACCCAACCAGCCCAGATGGTTTGCGGAGGAGTGGCCAACTCTGGAAGAAACCACCGACCCACCAGTGCGGAGCCACACCGAGCAGGCGACGATCTCCTCAGGGAATGAAGCCCCAACAGGGAACAAGACCACCAAAGACCGAGTGGCCTCCCAGGAACCGAGTGGCCTCCCAGGAGTGGCCAAAAGTAGCTGCCTCCCTACAGAACACAAACACTAAAATTGACTCTTTACAATCCAAACAGGATAAGGTAATTGAAGAACTACGAGCCCAACTAGCCAGACAGAACAACGAAATCGAAAACCTCCGAAGACAGCTATCTGAAAAAGAAAAACGTAGCGAAAGCCCGCACCAAAGTCCAGCCATAAGCACGTGCGCCTTTACCCCAAAGGACATGCCTGCCCCAATACCGCAACCTTCAGTTCCCCCCAGCTGCTAAACGACCCCAGTGGCATAGGACTCTTCCTAGCACAAATGCAACAAGCTCTAAACAATAGGATGGACCAAATACAGCAAGCTCTCCTCAACATGGCGAAATCAGCAGAACAGAAACAGCATAACGAGGCAAAGAGAAAACTCGAACAACAACTAAACCCAAGAGGAAGCAAACAACAAGCACTCGATGCACAGATAGAAGACCCTGAGGCAGACATCTCAGACAAAAATGAAGCACCGTAAAAAGGCCCCTAAATCAGAAAAATTAGAGATATGGCAATGGAACTGCAGAAGCATTCGCAACAAGAAATGTTCCCTAGAACAATACATACAAAGCAAAGAAGAGAAGCCCGAAATCCTATGCCTGCAGGAAGTGGAATATATGACGAATATATTAGGTTACACCCGCATGGATATAACGAAAGACCTACGAGCGGCGATATACGCAAGAAAAGACATCACAACCATCAAGCATTTCTTAATGACCCGATCCCCATCGGCCAACTTAATAGAAATTGTTCCCAACGACAGGAAGAAAAGTTCCGTCTTTATTCTCAACGTCTATAGCTCACCCTCCAACGCAAGCGAGGATTTCTCAAAGCTCATGGGAGAAACCATGCTCAAGGTGAAAGGAAATAGACTGATAGCACTGGGCGACTTCAATGCACCCCACAGAGAATGGAACTACAATTTTAACTCTAAAAAAGGCGAAAACCTCCTCAACAACATGGACAGATATGGACTAGAATCCATAAACGATCCCAGCAGCCCCACCAGAACAGGAGGCATTAATAATAGAGACAGCTGCCCGGACCTCACCTTTGCTGAAAGCAGTGACCACCGTATAATATGGCACAACACTAATGAAAATCTGGGCAGCGACCATAACATCATCTGCGTCAGAACCACGTCAGACAACTACAAACTGCAACGAAAGCCTGCCAGAATAACAGACTGGGAAAAGTTCAGATCAGAACTGCCACTAACAGAAGATAGAATCCCAATCACCGACATCGATATTTGGAGCAAAGATCTAATTTCCAGACAAAGAAAAGTGACCAATACAATACAATGCGACGAGGAAACACCATGCGTGGACAACCATCTCATGAGCATATGGAAAAAGCGAGCCAAACTCATCAAAAGATGGAAGAGACAAAAACGAAACAAACGACTCCGAAAAAGAATCAAAAACATCACGAAAGAGGCGAAAGAATACGCACATAAGCTTTCCAAGCAAAACTGGGATGATTTCTGCGAAAACCTCAAGAACACTCTCAGCACTTCTAAGACATGGGCAATCTTGAGAAGTATGCTGGATCCAAACAACACCAAAAGGGAAAGCCAACATAGTGTAAAAAGATTAGCCCACACGTTCCAAGGCTCAAACGAGCAGCTTTTAGAAGCACTCAAGAGCAAGTTTGGAGACAAGGACACCCCGGATCACAGCCAAACCCAATACAAGGGCGCAAAGAACGACATCCTTGATCAGGACATCACCAAAGAGGAAGTCTTCGATGCAATAATCTCAGCAAAAAGAAAAGGCGCTCCAGGCAGAGATGGAATAACGAACAACATCATCAGAAACCTCGGTAATCAGCAGCTAGAAGAACTTACCGAATACATAAATGAACAACATTGGAAACGTGGCTCCATCCCACCGGAGTGGAAGCATTCGGAAATCACAACTATTCCTAAACCAGGCAAAGAATTAGCAATCAACCATCTGAGACCCATATCGCTTACCTCATGTGCGGGCAAGCTTTACGAACGCATCATAACCAAACGGCTGTACAACTACCTAGAGGACAATGATCTCCTCCCATACAGCCTAATAGGCTTCAGAAAAGGCCTATCCACACAAGATGCCTTCCTGCTCTTCAAGGAAGAAATCCTTGCCAAAAAGAATAACAAAGACCAAATACTTTTGACTCTAGACCTCAAGGGAGCGTTCGACAACGTTTCCCACGAGGCAATCTTAGAGGCCCTGAACAGTATAGGAAGCGGAGAACGGATCTACAACTTCGTCAAAGCTTTCCTTTCTAACCGAACTGCAACAGTAGGGTTGGGAAACCTGAGATCCGGCTGTTTCCAAATGCCGAACAGAGGCACCCCACAGGGTTCTGTTATCTCCCCCATACTGTTCAACATTACAATGATCAAGATTGCGGAAGCCCTAACCCGATTCACAGACATAGGTCACGTCATCTACGCTGATGACGTTACTCTATGGGTCTCCAAAGGAAACCTCCAACAGAAAATGGAACAACTGCAAGCTGCCGCAAACGTGGTTGTGGAAAAGGCAAGAGAGAACGGCCTCGAATGTTCACCTGAGAAATGCGAGCTCATCCGAATCTATCCAACAAAAGAACAACTACCTTCCCAAATCCAAATCGGAACAAAGACCATCCCCGAAAAAAACCAAATCAGAATACTAGGCATGATAATACAGAGCAACAACCAGATTGACGCCACGATGGAGAAGCTCAAGAAGACAACAACCCAACTTGCTGGGATTATCAGAAGAATTACAAGAATCCGCAGCGGCATGAGCGAAAAAGAGACACTCAGACTTGTCCAAGCACTCATAATCAGTAGAACCACATATAGCCTCCCTTTCCACATCACCACGAAAGCCCAAGAAGAACGGATAGAGGCAAACATAAGAACAGCATACAAGGCAGCTTTAGGTGTGCCTTTCTATGCATCAAGCGACAAACTATCAGCTCTAGGAATCTTCAATACCTTTCAAGAGCTAAGAGAAACGGTGCTAGTAGCCCAGAGAGAGCGTCTCAACAAAACTTCAGCAGGAAGAGCCATCTTGCGAAGAATCGGAACTCCACAAGAAAGAATCAGGCAAGACCGGATGACCAACATCACCCTAACTCAACGCAAAAGCCTGATCCCACGCCCCCTACCCAAGAACATGCACCCCAGCCTCCACAAAGACCGAAGGGTTGCCAGAATCAAATACCTACGGAAATCATTCCAGCACCAGAGCAACACAGTCTACACGGATGCAAGCAGAGGCGCAAACCGGAACTCAACAGCAGTAGCGGTGGACCACCTAGGCGAGCTAATAGACTGCATAACTATCAAAGACTTAGACACCGACGAAGCGGAGACAAGTGCCGTCCTACTAGCCATAAGATGGGGCGAACACAACGACCAAGCGCTGAACATCCTCACGGACTCAAAAAGAGCCATTCTAAACTTAGCGGCAGGCAGAGTTCCCAAGTCCACAGAGCGGATTCTTCCTGCAACTTTGAAGCATAAGCACACCATCATTTGGTGCCCCGGTCACGAGGGGCTAGACGGAAACGAGATGGCCGATGAGGTAGCGAGGTTCCTAACGTACCGCGCCGAGTCAGAGCACTCGTACAGTCTTCCCCCTCCTGAAACCCACCAAGAACTCCTTGCCAGGCTTCGTCTCAGCAGGCAGAAGTTTCCCCCTCCACACAAAGGCCTTAACACCTACGAAAGCCAAACACTAAGGAAAATTCAAACGAACACCTTCATCCACAAGTCTAGACTTGCTCTGATGTTCCCGAACACCACAAACGAACACTGCAAAAAATGTGGAGAGGTGGCAAATCTCTTCCACGCATCCTGGGGATGCCCCGTTATATGGCCCCCGGAGAACGCCCACGAACCCAACACACTAGAGACATGGGAGGCAGCCCTGGCCAACTCCGCCCTCGGGACTCAGCGAGAGCTGATCTGGAGAGCGAAAATCGGGGCAGCTGAAACTGGGGCCCTGGAAAGAGGGCTCCACTCACTTCTCTAGCCCCACTTCCCCTTCCCTTATCCCCTTTCCCATCAATAAAGTTTACTGACTGACTGATGCGTCCGCCAACACCGGTGTGACAAAATTGCACTGCGCCGCTAAGGTCTTAAGGGCGGTGACGTAAGCCGTGATCGACTCGCCTGGTAGCTGGTCGCGTTGTTGGAAACGACAGCGACTGTAGAGTTCAGAAGGCCATGGGGTCTAAGTGGCCTCGCAGGCGGGAAACGATCTCCTCGAAGGGAACTTCACTAGGTGTTTGGGGCGCCGCCAGTGCTTTTACCGTCTCGTACGTAGACGGTACGCAAAGCGTCAGCAAAACGGCACGTTTCCGAGAGTCCTCCGAGATGCTGTTGGCTTCGAAGTACAATTGAAGCCGCTCCGACCACGAAGCACAGCCCGTACCCGAAAACTCTTCGATAGAGCCGTGCGTCGCCATGTCGCTGTAGTACGGTGCGTCAGTTCTAAAAACTGGTCATCCTCGTCGCCAGTGTCAAGTCTCGATGCCGTTTATTGCAGGAACCGGAAAGAGTCCAGCCGCTGGCTGCGGTTAAAACAAGGCGTCGGGGCAGGTGCACGCTCTGGCGCGCCGGGACTTCGTCTGCGTCTTCTCCATTCGTGGGCACGTGCACCCTATCCCGGTACATAGCGTACAGATATGTAGCAGCCTCCGTCAGAAAAGTGGTCCCCACACTTGGTTAGAAACTTTTCCTCGTGGTTCTCAAACCACACTAGCGAGTGCCAGCGAGGGGGATGAAAACATTCGCCAACTGAACTGTCAGGTCCCATCGGTTGTACCGGCTTACCCGTTGCTAATGTTTAAGCCAGTCCTCCGCACCTCCGCAGGGACTGCCGTGAAACATGAGAAGTTTCCGTTGGTGATCCCACACAGGAGACGTTTCCGATGACTCAGCACGTCTATCGCGGTTATTCGTGGTCCGCTCCTCCCCATCCTGGCCAGCCGTGGTGCTTGGTGTGCTTGGTCTACGGGGCAGCCCAGCGACGCATCTGCTTTATTGGAGATCCTGCGGTTCCAGGGCAGCGTCACCCGGCAACCTGCACCAATAGCTGTTATAGTCGAAAGCGATGAAAGGGATTTATTTAGAGTGAGGAGCGCCGATGGGACTTAGAGTCGAACGGGGCCAAACTGGCTGATCGTCAGCGTCTTTTCAACCTCTTCTTTCTCTTCCTCCCGCAGCCATATTGGGTTTTGGCCACGGAGGACTGTCCGTGGAAATTCATCATGAAGCTAGCACTAATGGTGGTGACTGCACTATTTAGGGTATTCCTCGAAGCATTTCACCAGCGTCACAATATTTTCTTATAATATTGTCACGGGCCTTGGCAGATTGCTGTTGACGCCATGGATCGCGAAAAGACCGCTTTCGTTACGCCGGACGGCTTGTACCAATTCAAGGTCATGCCGTTCGGTCTTTGTAATGCACCTGCGACCTTCGAAAGGATGATCGACTCACTTTTGCGCGGTTTCAAGTGGTCGACGTGCATCTGCTACTTGGATGACGTCATCGTGTTTGCCCCAACATTCGAGACACATCTTCAACGTCTGTCGGACATCCTTGCGGTCTTCCGCCGTGCCGGGCTCCAGCTCAACGCGTCCAAATGCCATTTCGGCGGCCAACAACTTAAGATCCTCGGACATGTAGTGGACGCTGCTGGTGTGCGACCTGACCCTGACAAGGTGCGCGCCGTCAAAGAGTTTCCTGTCCCTCGATCTGCGAAGGACGTTCGCAGCTTTGTTGGCCTATGCTCTTACTTCCGCCGCTTCATCGAGAACTTCGCTGACATAGCCCGCCCGCTCACGGATCTTCTGAAGACCAATACCTCGTTCTCGTGAAGCTCCGCACAAGCCACGGCTTTTTCCTCGCTCATTAACCGTCTGACCAGTTGTCCGATTTTGGCCCATTTCGATGATACGGCACCGACAGAAGTTCGTACTGATGCAAGTGGGCATGGCATAGGAGCTGTCTTGATCCAGCGACAAGCAGGTGGCACCAGAGTGATAGCGTATGCCAGTCGCCTTTTGAACCACGCCGAACGCAACTATTCTATCACTGAGCGTGAATGCCTCGCACTTGTATGGGCTGTCAGCAAGTTCCGTCCGTACTTGTACGGCAAAACATTCGCTGTAGTTACGGATCACCATGCGTTATGCTGGCTTTCCACTCTGAAGGACCCCACTGGACGACTTGGTCGTTGGGCATTACGGCTACAGGAATACGACTATTCGGTCGTCTACAAGTCTGGTCGCATGCACAGAGACGCGGACTGCCTGTCTCGTCACCCTGTTGACCCCCCTGACCCTCGAGACAATGACGACGACCCCGGCGTATTCGCTCTGTCGGACTTGCTCAACATTGCAGACCATCAGCGCCGTGATCCGTCGCTTTACAAGATCATCCAACGCCTCAGCTCCAAGCCGGCCGACCCTTCTACGCGTGAATTTATGCTTCGTGATGGCATCTTGTTCCGCCGAAACTTTCGCGAGGACGGGCCTGACGAGCTACTTGCACTGCCTCAGCATCTCCGCTCTGACGTCCTCCGCGAGCTTCACGACGCGCCCACAGCTGGTCACCTTGGCGTGGCTCGGACTTACGACCGCGTGCGTCGGCGCTTTTACTGGCCGGGCCTATACCGGTCCGTGAGGCGATACGTCACGGCGTGTGATCTATGCCAACGCCGAAAAACACCTCGTTTGCTTCCAGCCGGCACCCTTCAACCAATTGATGTTCCCACAGAACCATTCTACCGTGTAGGAGTGGACCTTCTCGGCCCTTTCCCCTTGTCCCGGTCGGGCAACAAGTGGATTGCTGTCGCCACGGATTATGCTACGCGTTACGCTATCACGCGTGCCCTCCCCACCAGCTGTGCCACAGACGTAGCTGACTTCCTCCTACATGCTGTAATCTTGCACCACGGGGCCCCTCGTCAACTGCTTACGGATCGTGGGCAGTACTTCTTGTCCCAAGTTATTGATGACCTCCTCCGTTCCTGCCGTACGAAGCACAATCTTACAACCGCCTATCATCCGCAAACAAACGGACTGACTGAACGCTTCAACAAGACGCTCACGGATATGCTGGCCATGTACGTGTCCGCCGACCACCGCGACTGGGACGTGCCACTACCCTACGTTACGTTTGCGTATAATTCTTCTCGCCTCGACGCTGCCGGCTACTCCCCTTTCTTTCTTCTTTTTGGGCGAGAGCCTGCCTTACCATTGGACACCGTGTTGCCTAACTCGGGGATATTCACAACCGAATACGCACGAGACGCGGTCGCGCACGCTGATTTGGCCCGACAGGTTGCCCGCGCCAGGATATCTACTGCACAAACTGCCCAGAAAGACCGCTATGACCAGCACCATCGCGATGTGTACTTCGCCCCTGGCACTTTGGTACTCCTGTGGACCCCATCGCGCCACGTCGGCCTGTCTGAAAAACTGCTGTGTTGTTTCACGGGCCCTTACCGCATCCTACGCATGGTAACTCCCGTGACCTACGAAATTGGACCCCTCACGCCTTCGCCGTCATCTCATTCAACGTCGCAACTTGTGCACGTCTCCCGTCTGAAGCCGTACCACTCCCGCTATCCAGGCTGCCTCTAACCTTGTTCCGTTGTTTGCACCGGGTCGGTGCTCTCGCCGCCGGAGGTTATGTCACGGGCATTGGCAGATTAGCAATCCAAGTGCTAAGCTATGGCCAACCTCTCCTTCAGGGATATGCGCCACTGCCAAGCTGGTACACGGCCTTGGGAGACGACGACGACGCTGCTTGCCTTGCGGACGTGCGCGCTGTTCCGGGGACATTCGATCTGCTTTGCCCACCGGCTTGTATTTGACTGTAATACATTTTATTACGAGCAGTGCCTTCATTGCCACGTCACAATATTATTACAATATTGTCACGAAGAGAAGACGAAGCTGTGTGCGCGGTGCGTGACCTCTCCGGGTGCGGTGTCTGTGATTGCCGACATCATCTGAATAAATCACCTGGCATTCAACCATTGTTCCTGTGATTCGTCCTTGGAATTACAGGAGCTCTTGAAAGCCTCGGGAAACGAATCAGGATGCCGAGACCGGCAGTGCCTGAGGGCCGGCATGGGGATGTACCCGCACCTGCACCAAAATGTTACGTGACGGCAAGACGTATCAGAGGAACAATGGTGAATACGAAGTAATATGTTCACATGATGACGCCCATCACAGACACAGCACCCGGAGAGGCCACGCACCGCGCACACAGCTTCGTCGTCTGTGTCTTCTCTTCGTGACAATTTATAATAATTTTAGGTTATTGCAGTTGGAAAATCATAATTGCAGAATACTATATCATCATAGTATTATTATCATAATATTATAAATTTTAAAAAAATACACCGTCTGATAATTTTTCCTGTGGGAAACTCGATATTTTTCACTGTCCCCCTTTGGAGCTTCGGACAGCTCCAGAAATTTTATTTTTTCTCCACTTGTCGTCCGCATGTGTATATTGATTTCACAGAGTGTGTTCTTACTTATTCGTAAATTATATTTACCCTGCGGCTGTGATTGTTGTGTGTGCTTATGAAACACCCCTGCTGGCTGATCGTCTTACATCACACATTCATCATAAGCCAACTCCGGTCCACTGCAGGACAAAGGCCTCTCCCATTCACTTCCAACTGCGGCTGTCTGCATGCGCGACTCGGGCCCACAGTTTACTCCCAAACTTCCCGATTTCATCCCTCCATCGGATTAATGGTCTTCACCATCTTCTAGACCCATGTGTTGGTACCCACTCCCACTCTGTAACCGTAATTGTCGATGGGTGTCGGTTCGTCTCACCACGCGTCCCAAGCCAATTTCTTTGTTTTTATTTGAACTGTGTTTACTGTCTACTCTAGTTTGTTCCCTAATCTACGTAACTCGTTTCCTGTCCCGGAGCGTTACTCCTAACATTATTCGTTCCATGGCCAGTTGAGCCGACCTAAGCTTCCTTTGTAGTTTTTTTGCAAGGCGCCAAGTTTCAACTCCACATTTTGTAACCGACAGTATGCACTGGTTGCATATTTTCCTTCTAAGTGAGACAAGTAGCTGACTTTTCACTGTTCGTGGGTGCTGATCAGAGAGACCTTTGAGAGAGAGAGAGAGAGAGAGAGAGAGAGAGAGAGAGAGAGAGAGAGAGAGAGAGAGAGTAGTCCCCAACCCATACCTATTCTGCTCCGGATTTCTTTCTCGTAGTTGGTAACCATCCGTCCGAGGTAGGTGTATTCCTTTACTTCTTCTATCGTTTGGTCTGCTAAGCTGACGGGGTCGCTCTTGGAATACTTATTGCTCATTACTTTAGATTTATTCATATTTATTGTTAGCGCCATGCCCCACGGCTTCCTGATTGTAGTTCTTCCAGCATTGTTTGTAGGTGTTCTGCAGTCTCACTCAGCAATACTATGCAGTCCGGAATCCTCAAATGGCCCAAGTATTCCCCAGTTATCCTTAAGCCTATATTTTCCAAGTCAGGCTATCTAAACACCCTCCAGACATGTTGTGAATACTTTTAGCGACTAGGTATCTCCCTTTCGGATCAGAAATTTATTGCTTTGCTTGTGGAGGGTTGCCTTGCCCGTGCATTTCTTATACATATGGCTCTGGAAGTCGTGGGTAGGTTTTCTCTATTCCCTGGTGGCACGTTCATAAATTTCACGAGGACTGGACTTCACGGAAACGCGTCCATAGCTAACAAAAGCGACCACTTACAGTTATTGTAAGACCGATCTGTCCTCAAGAAATTCATGTGCCAGATGCACGCCGCCAAGAAAGTTTTGCGCGTATAGTCGCGTACGCGTATACACCTTTAGAAAAAGTGAATGACAAAAAAAAGAAAAAAACCGGGTATAGAAATAAGGTGCCTCGTTGTTGAGTCACATCTTCAAATTATTGTGGGCACCTCACCGTAAAAAAAAGCACACACTTGCTTAGCAACTCTATAAGAAAAGTGCGACTACAGCACGACGAGTACAGAATTCATGATTGCCTTTGAAAGTGACTGTTTTTGAGCGATATTACAAAGGCTGAAGTGCAAATGGGACATATAAATGAAGTAGGGGTAAGCGACAAGTAGGAGACGAGGGGGAGTGCAAACTTCTCATTATTGTTTATTTGTGAAAACAAATAACGCGCTGCAAAGATTGGCTTAAACTGAGCTTGCTATTTCGTAAAACTAGGAGGAAACAGGTAGAATACGGACATTTATATTTGTAGGACGTAATTATGATTATAATAATTACGCCTGCATGAACAACAGAGGTTCGATTTCTTCCACGTGGACGAAATCGCCGCGGGCCCATGCGCCCGACACAAAGGAATGCCGCCGCCAACACGATCATTGCGGATGACGCGAGCTCATGCACGACACCAATAACTTAGTGAGGCTAGAAAGAGTATTGGCTATGATCAGGAATCTGCCTACCTGACCTGTTAAAATTCTGTTCTCCAACGTAAACGAAGCCTGTTTGTGTATTTTAATTATACAGGATGATAGAGCAATAAATGAGCGTTTTTGAAAGTTTTTCCTGAACAAAACAATATTTTGTTCGCGGTCAATCTTCAATCGAAGGTCCCATATTTGTGGTATATTTTGATTAACACCAAGAACGGCGATGAGATTTACCCGCTTACTAAAAAAATGAAATAAAAACGAATTTCATTTATGGGACAGCTGGCGGCCATTTTGAAAAAAAGAAATGACCGTAGAGTGAACTATGAAACGCACGATGCGCGGAATGGCGGTATTATTTTATTCTAGGCTCTATCCACTCTACATGTAGAAATATTGTGTAATAATCCAACAAATGAGGGACTAAAATAAACAGATCTGTCGCCGAGTTTGGTTGCGCCATCCATCGAACCGGCACCACACGTTTCTTTCGTTTTGAGAAACGTTCAAACGCTCACGCTTCCTTTTAGATTTCATGGGGGATCTACACGCTCAGTGTGACACTCCTCCACATGCATTTCTGCAGTTTTTCGAGAGCTGTGTCTCTAAATGATCACACATCGATGTAGGGTGCCCTGCTGTCTGCCTCTGAATAACTTCAAATCCAGTACAGGTGCCGCCCTTTGTTCCGTTATATTTCCCGGTCTGGGGTGCTACCTGGTCCTGTGGTATATCATCAGCGGATATCAGAGAGGCTACACCAGAGAGGCGATGCCTAAGAAAACGGCATCCATTCACGAGAACAAGATTGGCCCCTTTGGTGTAGCATTCGGCGAAAACTTCCCGTACTGGGAGAGGCCCTCGTCCTGCAGTGGACAGGCTGACGATGGGGATTTCATTTATGTACGTGCGTCGTGCTTGCGTGTGTGTGTAAATGCCGTATTCTACGTAGCTAAAGTACAGTAAAGTACAGGAGGCGATGGTACAGCTAGTGAACTGCGGCTAAGGCGTCCGTTGTGCATAACCATTTGAAATTTTATAGGCGACGTAATCCCTCGAAAACATGGGTTAGTGTGGTGTTCACATAATAAATAAATGGAAAGCTGCTATACATTCAACATTCCTCAATATTGCGGAAACCTAGATAAACATGAACACAGGCGATGTTGTTTCTGGATTTTTCGTGGGCATTGTAGAAACTGTGCATCACATTTAACCACACTTCCGAAATTAACGTATCCCTATGTTACATGTACTACATAGCAAACATTCAAGTCTGCTGTACGGGATCATTTGAATTTTTAGGCAGCTTATGTAACTCCCCATACAATCGTTTAACATAATAAATATGGAATTTGCCAACATTTGGCAACATTGCTGCAACACGAAAAAAGCATGTAAAGGGCAACGTTGAAACGTTGCATGAATGTATCCGATGTTGGCCAACATTTGGAAACATTGCTGCAATGCAAGAAAGCGTGCCTGTGGGAAACGTTGCCTATGCGTTGTTTGTAAACTTTGCGTGAATGTTGTTGAATCTGTCCAACGTTGGCCCACATTTGTCAACATTGCTGCAACGTGAAAAAACATGCATACAGGCAAGACTGCCCATCCGTTGTTTGTAAACATTGCATGAATGTTGTTGAATGCGTCCAACGTTGGCCCACATTTGCCAACATCGCTGCGACGTGCAAAAATGGGCATATGGGCAACGTTGCCCATCC
Source organism: Haemaphysalis longicornis (assembly GCF_048455015.1). Lineage (NCBI taxonomy): Eukaryota > Metazoa > Arthropoda > Arachnida > Ixodida > Ixodidae > Haemaphysalis > Haemaphysalis longicornis. The sequence goes on from NW_027526233.1 coordinate 1,771,437, forward strand.
GTTGTTTGTAAACGTTGCGAGAATGTTGTTGAATGTGTCCAACGTTGGCCCACATTTGGCAACATTGCTGCAACGTGAAAAAACGTGCATACTGGCAACGTTGCCTATACGTTGTTTGTAAACGTTGCGTCAATGTTGCTTAATGTGTCCAACGTTGGCCCACATTTGGCAACATTGCTGCAACGTGAAAAAACGTGCATACAGGCAACATTGCCTATACGTTGTTTGTAAACGTTGCGTTAATGTTGCTGAATGTGTCCAACGTTGGCCCACATTAGGCAACACTGTCACCACGTTGTGTAACGTTGCCTAACGTTACACAACATTGGCAACACGGCAAAAACGTTGCGGCAACAATGTGTGCTACTAGGGATAGTGCGTTTAACACGACTGGGAGAGTGCGGAATCAAATGCTTTCTCAAAGTCTATAACTTCCGTTTAAAAAGGTTTAGTGTATTCTGCGGATTTTTCTATCAGTTGATTGGCAACATAGATGTGATCCACGGTTGAGTACCCTTTCCTAAACCCAGCCTGTATCTAGGTTGTTGGGAACCCAAGCTGTCACCTATGCAGCTAACTATACCTTTAGTAAAAATACTGTACACAGCCAATACGTGTCGGGCTGATGGGTCGGTAATTCTTAAGGTCCTTGGAATGTGCCTTCTTTGATTGATTTCAGGGTTTAACGCGCCGACGCAACGCAGGCGATGAGGCGCGCCGTAGTGGAGGGCTACGGATTAATTTAGACCGCCTGGGGATCTTTATCGTGCGCCGAAATCTCGTACACACGGGCGTTTTCGCTTTTCGCCTCCATCAGAAAAGTGACCGCCGCGGCCGGGAATCGCGAACCTGCGTCCTCGGGCTCAGCAGGAATCTGCCTTCTTACGAATGAGAATAATGTTGGCGTTTTTCCAGGATATGGACACTTGTTGAGTCTTCAAGCATTCCAAAAAATTGCGCCCACCACCCCGCGAGGGGAACCCTGTAGATGCGAGTTGATTCTGAAATCGTGTGAAACGTGTCGGGAACGCGTGTGATTATTATGTTTTATGATTATTATTGTTTTATTGGCCAATGTTGGTCAATCTTTCGAAGTGGTATGCTTGGGGCTTCGCTGTCGCAACGACCTTCACTCGATTGTTGCTGTAAGTGGGAGCTTCTTTTCTTTTACTGCAAGTGTTAATCATTGCCCCATCATGCGTTGTATCAGTAGCTTCTTGACGTAGTTTGAATGAGTCAAGGATATAAGGCGCGTTCGTAGCGTTTCATTCTGTCTCGATTTTGTGGCGCAGTGGGAAGAGCACCATCTACCTCGCGTTCCGCCCACAGGGTCGTGGGATCGAAACCGGGCGCCGCTAGCTATTATTTTTTTATATAGTGTAGCGGGAGGGGTGTGTACGAGAGGGGGGCATCGGCGAGGAGAGGGGGTGAGCGGCGGAGAGCGCAGCTCGCGCGGCGAGGAGAATGGGGAAGGGGCGGACGACAACAACGCCGACGCTGCATGGACAAGGCGAGTGAATGATATGCAGTCGCATCTAAAAAGTACAAGCTTTTGTGGTACAATATCCTTCCTCCTTCAAAAGATCCACGGTTATGCCTTCGGCGCCTGCAGCTGCTCCTCCTCTTTTCATTCCCTTTTAAGACTTTCCTGCCTTCTGTTTAGTTACTAGTGGTGCATCGAAGGTTTAGCTGTCTAACGCCGCTGGCATACATTCTAGTGTGGAATCGTTCCGATGCCTTTATTATTGCGTCCAATTTGTCGGTTATGTTACCCTGCTCGTATCTGAGTGTGTACACGCTGTTTTCGACGATGGCTAGCTTTGCATTGGTTTCTTTTAAGCTTGCCACTGTTTGCAGCGTCTCCTAGCTTGATCACTGCCATGTTATTTTTTAGTTATTTAAGAAATGCTGCAGGCCATTAGCCTGCGCAGGAGGGTTAGATATATCGCACACCAAAAACAACCACAAAAAGCATCTTGTGTGCCTACTGCAAAATATACAAGATGTGCGAAAACAGTAACTCAATGGCAAAACAAGAGGCACAAGAATGTGTCAGAACAGTGAAGAAAGGCTACAAAACTGCCAGCAAAACGATTCATAGAAAAAATGCTACGACGATTATTACATAACAGGTATCTATTGTAAACACAGGGTTCAAGGCGTTCTATAGCACGTCTTCAATGTTCGTTCAATGTTTGTGGGATGAAGTAAAATTTGAGCAAATCGGTGCGTGCAAAAAAGGGGCGTGAGACATAAAGCGTGTGATTGACGAGTTCGCCGCTTTGATAGAGGCGTTACGAAATGAAAGGGGCCAAGATCGACGTTGCGGTTAGTAAGAGAATAAAGAAACTTAAGGCTGATAAACTTTCATTGTGATTCCAAGGTTGCAATCCCATGGTTTTGCATTGGTGTAGTAACTGAGACATTTCTACCGTGCCAGGAATATGTGAAGCGCACTGCAGGTCTGTGAATTTTTCAAGTGATTTAATATTCTTTTTTGTATGCGGGTCCCAGACAACGCAAGTGTGTACCATTTTAGGGCGCATGAGTGTTGTAGACTAACGGCTTTACCTGTGGCGGAGCATCTCTAAGTTTATGCTCTAAAAGGCACCATTTCCGAAAAGCGGACGAAGCGGCATTAGCACTGTGCTTAGGGTGTTAGTTAACGTTATCCCACGGTACCTATATTCCATGGGAATCGGCTTTAATAAAAAGGAACACAAAGAAAGACGGAGATAGACGACAAACTGCTGACTAACAACTGAAATTTTACTGAAGGAAACACAGATATATACATATGTGAGGAGGAGCTTTTTGGCGCTTCAAAGAAGCGAAGATGACGAAGTGCGTACCGAGGTTGGAAAAAAGGACGTGGCAAAAAAAAAAAGAGAAAGAGGTGGCTAGCACTAGTAGGCAGGAAAGGGCAGGCGGTTCCAGAAGCGCTCGGCTGGGGAGAACGCCTGGACCATTTTTACGAAGCCGCATATATTCCTCCTGGAAGCTCTCGGCAGGGTGTCAACGCTCAGGAGATCTTCGAGCCGGGCTACGCTGGATCTCTTCCAGTCAAGACCGGCCACGGAGCACCTGGGCTGAGTCTGGCGTGTTGTTCATCGGCCGCAACACCGACATCGACAAACGCACCGAGCCAGCTCACTGACAGGGACCCACACGTGAGCGCGAACATTTCGGAGTGGGACTTTTTTCATGGGACTTCTCTGTCATAGGATTGTTGCTATTAGACTAGCTTGAATTTCATTTGTGCACGTTACTTTGTAATTGCTCCCGTCAATATACTTTAGTCCTTGTCCGTCGCCAAACCTGCCTCGCTTCCTTTCCGCCAAGTGAGCTTTATCCTCCTCAGTACAAAAAAACTTGCTTTACGACATACTTTAATACAAAATATATAATTTTTTTCAGGCCGGTCAGTGATATTAATAGCGGAGACCACTGCGCAGAAACTCTTTTTCTGCGCATTGTCCACTACGGTCTTGCTATCGGCACTCAAGAAATCATGTCCGCACAAGATGGCCACCAGGTTCGAAAAACAGGCAAGTCGCCTACAGAACGCTGGCTACCCAAAAAACTTGCTGAGACCTGTCTGCGAAACGCTCATGCAGAGGATAAAGGGTGAAGAGATGAGACGGCCTCCTCAACTACTGAAGAGGACAGAAGAAGGATGGCAGTTCTGCCGTACGTACATGGGTTTTCCCATGCCATGAAAAAAGTGCATCAAGGTCGTATTCCCCGCCCCCAACAAGGCCTACGGCATGTGCCGTCAGGTGAAAAGGTGCGCGGAGTGGGCAGTTTTCGACAAAAAAAACACCGCACAACATACGCAGATTGCAGCAAAAATGTGGGGTACAAAATTCCCTGAGGTGCCGGTCCGTCTACATCGGACAAACCAGTTGTTGCCTGAACAACAGGGCCCGAGAGCATGCTGCAACGCTCCAAAAAGCAACCCCTTCCGGCCACCTTACTAACAACGTTCGAGACTGCCACTGTGACGCCTACTTGCACGAAATCGCGGTTATCGGAAGGAAGAGAAGCAGAATGGGACGAGAAATACTCGAAGTATTGGCAATAGACGAAGCTGGAGATAGCTGCATCAGTGTGTCGTCTATGGCCCTGTCATGAACCGGAAAAGAGTTTTTGCGCAGCGATCTTCGCTGATCATATCACTGACCGGCCTGAACAAATTTTATATTTCTCATATTTTTGTGTGTATATCTCTGTATTTCCTTCAGTAAAATTTCAGTTGTTAGTCAGAAGTGTGTCGTGTATTCCTTGGCGTTCGTTTTTATTCAAGCTGATTCCAATCGAAGATGTACCCACCAGCACAGACCAGAGCCATTCTACCTATATTCGTTCACTTCAATTAAGGGGCGATTTGAAACGGAATATGGAAACAGAAGGGGCGTTTTTCTTTTTGAAACTCCAAGCAAGGCCGATTTGTCCAAGTTTAGCTCCATAAGTTATTGCACCGTGCAAGAACATTGCTAAGCACTGTATTAGAGCGAGATCTTGGTATTGAAAGTCAGACAAAAGAATGCTATCATCACCAAAAAGGAGGATCTGGATTGGGTCATAAATAGTATGTACTATATTGTCACGGAACTCGACATTTTACATGGCAATGCACTGGATCACCTGGTGGTCAATCCATCGTACACTTCATCTGTAGTACGTGCACCATCAGTGGGTCGCGCAAGGCAAGCCGAAGTGAACACGAAGACGTCGCCCACAGGCAGACTGGCACGAGCTGCACTCGGCTTTGGAATATTTGCATTCGACTGTGATTCTTTGAGAATAGATTGCTTTTATGCATAGTGTGCAAATAGGTCGCATCTGCCTAGTAACATCGTTTTGGTAGAGGTTGCAGTTCCTGTCCCTGTGCCTGTCAACAGCGCATCCACACCACACCACGGATCTTCAGAGTGGGCGACACATTCAGGGACGCACGATGCCTCCTGCCAACGAGACCGCACCCGTTTGGCCCTTCATCATCGTTTCTCAGCCCTGTGACCCAGGCTTTTTCACCGGTGAGGACGACACCGACGTGGAAGAATGGATACGCATGTTCCAACGTGTCAGCGCCCATAACAGGTGGGATGGCAAAATCATACTGGCTTACTTTACCATCTAAGAAACACAGCCAAATCCTGGTATGAGACCAATAAGCACACGTTGACCAGCTGAAATGTTTTCAAATGAAAGATGCGCGAATTATTTGGCAGACGACGAAATGACGTCGCCACAACCAGTTCCATTGAAGCGGCGGTGCTAGGTTTCACGCCCACGATCACTCTGGCCGCAATGGCAGGTGGGAAACGCTCTGCCAACTGCGCTAATAGCTCACACCTGTGCAGCTCTACAAACACACCTTATACCCTTCCCTATAATGTTCTCCATGGACGGCCGCTGGGGGCCAGCGGGAGCGGACTTCTGTCACGTCGGCTCCGTAAAATGTCCTTTTCTCTAGAGGAACAACCCAAATTTTGACTTGAAAGTGACGTTCTGTTTTTGCGGAACTCCCAGGGACTCCATGGACACCAAATTCAAGCCGTGAGTGGACTTTATGAGACTTGCTATGAACTTACAATACTATGAACCCTGGAGAGAGCAGTAAGAGAATCGTTTTTTTTGATGCACCGCTTGGAACTAATTTTACAGCTCATTAAACATTTGTTGTACCAATAGCAAGGAGCCATTTCGAATGCCCATTTCAAACATCAAAGTTTAATGAGCTGTACAATTAATTCCAAGCAGTGCAAAAAAAAAAAAAAATGGCCGCGTATCTGCTCCTTTCGTTGCAAATGTCGTCAAAAGACGATAGTCTTTATCGGCTATTGCGAAGTAAATGCCTCCCTTCGCTTTGCCGCTCACCTCTCATGTTGTTCCTCTTGCGTCGCGCTCCTCCCAAGGCAAAGACGCCAAAGGTTTGCTTAAATCATTTTGAATTTCCCGCGTTCCACTGCTCCAAACCGGGTGTCTCGATGCGAACGCTGCTGTACGGCGGAGACGCGCGTTAATCGAGGCGCCCTACTTCAACGTTTATAGAACCGCATTTCCCTACTCCACGTGCGTTGCAAGCAGAACGTGGAACCTATCTAGTGGAACCTTGCGTAACTGTTGCCGGTTGATTTCTTAAAATGGCGCAAGAAGCTATAGTGGCGCGGGCGACAGTAGGCGACGGCGAAGTGAATTCTTTTTCTGCAGTTGATGAAGTATTTAATTTCGCAAAAGCAAGCATGTTTGATTTTTTTATAAAGGAACACTGCAAATATCACTTCTGTATTGATTTGCTGTCTCATATTTGCGTAATGTCTTGTTCTTCTTCAACAATGTCGACAAGTATGAATCTTACACCGGACATAGACGGGTAGATTTAGCTGTGACTATATAAGACTAATGGGCAGGCATTGTTTTGCTTTGGCCGGGTGGCTGAATCGAGTCACAGACAGACGGACAGACATACAGACAGACCAAAATTTCTGGGTTTAAGGAGCCCAAGAAAGACTATCGTCTTTAAAAAAAAAAAACACTCACCAGGGTTCATAGTATTGGACAACATAGAGATTGGAGTTTTATGACTAACACTTTTGTCTATTGTTCCTCCAAAAGTGACTAATTATCTCTACTCATTTTGGGAACTAAATAAATAATGCCATATTTTAAATCAGTAGACAAAAAGCAGCAAGACTGACAAGTTTCTCGGAGTTTACTTAAAAATGAAAAGAAATTGTTTCAAGAGCCTTTATTCTGTGTTTCAAAAAACACAAAATTAAAAAAGCTGCTTTGCACTCCTGCTGTAGAATGAAATATGAAGGATTTTAAATATTACTTTCATTGTGTCGCTTAAAAAATTGTCCTTTGCTGCTGTAATGGAGCGACCAGATTTACCAAAGCCCAGTTCTTTCAAAGCTGAACGAACCTGTATTTTTTATCTTCGTGGCTCACAGCGCAAGCTATGTCAGAAACCAAGCAGCCCACTATCTTGTTTTTGCAGCACACTCTGGTTGTCTTTGGTCTGCCATCCGATGAACTCAGCATAACCAAGTGGTAGGCACATCTTCCTTCTGCACCTACTAAGCGGGGTTCCCCCAAAGGATTCCCCCTGTCTCCATGCCTTTCCATTTATTTTTATTTACTCTCAACAGCACCGAGTGCAGTGTAAAGGAATGACCCACACACACAGACAAAAAACAAACTCCTGGTTCCCAGAAGCCACTTATATTACTTGATCTGGGTGCTGTAGTGAGATGTCCAGTGCCATAAATTAGTACAGAGCAAAAAGTGTGACACGATTCCCACATACGAAAGAAAAAAAAAAGAGGCAAGCACTGGCAAGGGTGGGTGAGAGGGAAAAATAAAAGAGCAGCAGTTTGGCATTGTTGACCAAAAAGATTTGTGTAGACATACATACGCATAGGCTGACCTAGATCAACACACACAAACCACCGAGATTGAAAGACTTGTGCACGATGCCACAATCAACAAAGTACAATGTTTTGCTATCACGAACTAATGAGCACACCCAAATTCCAACATCAGAATCAACTGCAGCCCTGAAAACACATGAACCAACTCTGCAAGCAAAACACAACCCCCACATACGAGTGGTTCGAGTCACTCAATGTGACCACATAGCGCGTCTGATGGCGCAAGTGCAGGAGATTCAGAATGAGAAACACTCTTATGTTCCGGTCACAACCTCAGTCCTAGATGGAATGTTTTGTCATCTCTTCACATTTCGCACAATATGTAAACAAGTTCTGCTATTAATACAGTGACACAGCCTTGGCTTGGCCTGGCTTGAGCTGGCTCGCCCATTTTGCCCGATGCCATTTGAATACGCATATTTTCACAGCAAAAAAAGCCAGCGACTATAACAAGAACACTAGGCTGTACTAAAACATGGTCTTGTTTAAAAAACTTGTACTAGCATAATAAACTTTTTTTTTCCATTGTTCATTACACTCCGTCTCTTGCGCAAAGAAGCATGCATCCATAATCATACACACACTACACGTGTTGAAACAATAGCTCATCAATAATGCACTGCCACTTTCATCACTCTCGAGTGAAAACCATTGTAGACAATACTGGTAGAGCAAGGATAAGAAAATGAGAAAATGAGACACAGTTATTACAAAAAAAAGCACAGTGTGTATGTATGAAAACACATTGTACCTGAACGGCGTATTAAATTGTTAGTAAAAAACGTTAAATCAAGCTGCATTCTACTAAAAAAAAAAGTGCGACAATAGCGTTACATTTGCAAGCACAATGTGTACCTTGCTTCCGTTTCAGACAACGACTGAGTAAATTAAAGTAAATGTCATTCGTTTAAATGCACGCTAGGCACAAGAGACAAATACTCGCTTCACTTGAGCTGCAATGCTTTTTACAATTGCTAGCTATGCTTGTATGAGCAATGTTTACTTCACAGAATGACATCCGCTTACAACTAGATTATACTCATGTACACAACCAATTGTCACAATTAAGTACACGGTTCATGAGATATACATAGCCTTTTTTATCCAACTGAAATTGCTACACTCGCCTCATCTCCAAAGTTCCTCCTCATCCGGTCACGTGAATCTGGACTACCAAATCTGATCATGCTGTCAACAAATTGAACTAGGAGCACTTTTCAGTGTAACAAAGCTCACTGAAGGTTTAATGCCAACAATTGCCACAGGTGACAAATTAAAAAAAAAAAGAAAATGTCAGATTTGCAAGTGGTCTTCCTCATAGTAGTCAAACATTTTGTGGTCACCGTGCGGCAACTTGCCTGTGTTCCCATAAAACCGCGGAGAGGTAACGGTGATTGAACACATTTTATCGCTACCGTGATGGGTTTCGAAGTCTCTGATGTGACACCTATAGCCAACAACTCTCCTCTCCTTTTTAGCTCCATCCACCCCTGTTGTGATTTTGGTCAGCGGCGTCTCAAATGCGAGATGTGGCAGTTTCACACTTGTGACGCGTTCACCAAGGCAGATGCAACCACGTTGCCCCAACTCTCACAGCACTCTAACCCGCAACTGCTCATGTAATGAACGCCTCGTGTCCCAGTGAAGAATGAATGCCTTGTGGTGGTGGTGCCCCTTAGAAGCCCCTGGACTTCTGCGCGGCCACGAACTCCGGGTAGTCGATGAATCCGTCCCGGTTCCGGTCGTCCATCTGGAGGATGGGGTCGATCATGTTTGAGAGTTCCTGGTCCGTGAACAGCTTGGTGGTGCCGTGTGGCGTCGGCGGCTGCTGACCCTGTTGTGCCAGGTGCTTGCTCTCCTCCACTGCACAGACATCACCATCACCAATTTCAATCCCTGTGTCCCCACCATGAAAAATTCGCTGCCATTCCACTACTGCGAAGATGGAAGCCGAGTGAATCTGTACCGGCGGGTGAATGCATTGAGTTGCGCATGGTGACCACAGGTCAGCAGGCTCACTGAACTGACGATTGCCCTCACTACTGATGAGTAAGTGAGTGGTGAGAGAGATTTGCTGATGACGTTGCCTTGCTAAGTAACTCAGGGGACGAATTGCAAAGCATGCTTTCCACACTGGACAAACAGTAGAACTGTGGGCCTGAAAATTAATATGCTGAAAACCAAAGTAATGATCAATAACCTCGGGACAGCACAGCGGTTTGAAGATAGGTGGTGAGGCAGCGGAAGTGGAAAGCAAATATATCTACTTAGGCCAAGAAGTGAGCCCGGATCCCAACCATGAGGCAGAGATAATTAGAAGGATAAGAATGGGTGGAGTGGATATGGCAGACATTCTCAGATAATGAATGACAGCCTACCATTGTCCCTGAAGAAGAAAGTGTATGACAGCTGCATCTTACCGGCACTCACCTACGGGGCAGAAACCTGGAGGGTTCAACTTAAACTGCAAACGACTCAGCGCGCAATGGAATGGAAGATGATAGGTGTAACATTAAAGGGCTACTGAAGCACTTTCAAAACCGGGCAAAACTACTTTTTACAATTATTACATTGGTCAGTTTGTGCCTGTAAAGTTTTTTTTGGTCATTTTTAGCTTGGGGACAGCGGTATTCGTCATTAAAGTTGACCCTACGCCCCGCCCACCGCTCCCTGCCGCATCGCCGGAAGAGCGAGAAACTGAGCGGCAGCGACCGGAAGTAGCGTCATATTCGGAAGACGGCCAGCGACGTGAGCCGTCGCTTCGCTGTGTCCCAGTTTTCTGGGCGAAGTTTCGAATTAAGCAGGCGTGTAATCTGCACTTTATTAATCATCATTGTCTTAAGTTGCTTCCGCGTCGATTTTTTAACCGTAATGCTACTGTGTGATTCCCTAAAGCGACTCCTAGATACCAGAGATTCCTACCCGAGCGCCCGTGGCTACTACATTGCCTTCACGAGTAGTCGCGGGGCCGGCCGTGTCGTCGGCTGCTCTGTGCTTCATAGGCGAAGCGACGGGCTCAAACAAATACGGAGGTACCCAAGTTTCTTATCCATTATTATAAGGGAATTACAAAAAATGTAGGACCACAGCACTCCGGGCTTCCCGAACTTCTTGCTCGTTTTCCCGATCAAGGTTGTTGGCTGTGACGACAGCGTAGCTGAATAGCTAGATTCTAAGAAGAAATCAAGCAAGCTGAAAGCATGAAGCGTTTTCTGCGCCCGGAAGCACTCCGCACACTCGCCGGTCGTGCATGCTTGTACGCCGCACGAAACGGCTCGCACCACACATGCCGCGGCAGCGACCGCTCTTCGCTGCCGTCCAGAATGAAGGCCGTCGCGAAAAGCAAGGTAAACGTGCAAGAGGATGATAGTGTGGTGAAAAATTGTGCTAGGGATTGTCATCCAAGGTGATTTCAAAAGAGGTGATCGAATTTGTATCGCGATGCGGAGCGCCGACATGTCGCGGAGGCTCGTCGACGGGCCTGCCCGAGCAAGAGATGCGGCGAGAGGCCGATAGATGGCATTACATGCGCGCAAGAATGAGCACAGCACCGATCGCTAGAATGACTATCAACGTGGAATAAGGTTCCACATGCGAGAAAGGGGATGATAATGTAGTGAAAAACTGTGTTAAGGATAGTCATTCGCAATTGTAGAGATAGCGGCGACCAACTATCTCCCTTGGTGATAAACCTAAAGTTCCCAACAGCACCGGCGATCCCTGCAACCTGAGCCGGCTGGAGCTGTTGGGGACCTTCGGGGACCAGCGTGCTGCACTTGGGTTCCTCTACCTTTTGGGGAGCTACCCACGTTCAACTCCCCTTTTCTAAAACATCCGTATGTGCAGCTATGCTACGTTCCACTGACCGGCCGAGCAGCGAGCCCCCACCAGCACCTCTGCGCGACGCGGCGACTGGCTGCTGCCGCGCTGCCTGTGCGCATCGCAGGCCGCTGCACAGAGCTTGTTGCCGCCTGTCCAAATGTAAAAACAAAGTTCCACATTCGAGGATGGGGATGATGGTGGGTTGAAAAATTGTGCTAGGAATTGTGGCTAGCGCTGGTAGTGAAAGCGGCGAACCAGTATCTGCGCAACTTCCCTGCACCCGAGAAACAAGTCGGCCATGAGTCGTCGGGGGAGAACCCCTTTCTAAAGCTCGCCGCGAGCGAACCTGTTTTGTTTATACTTCCCTCAGGGTCTCCTATACTAAGGAAAGATTGTGTGAGCCCTCCATTCACCAGAGGATCTTCTAGCCCGTATCTGAACGGGAACAGAATGATATCTTCAGGCCGTGCGGTCCCCGCAGCGCCGGCACTTGCGAATATGACGTCATATGCTGCCAGCCAATCGCGAAAGGCAGCCAGGGCTCTCACCGTGCCCTCAGGCAGGGGTCGTTTGTTTTGACGAAAAAAGATGGTTTGGGTGTATTTACACAAAAATAAACATGTTTTTCGAATTCAGCGTCAGGAAAACCATAAAGTAGTGCCCCCAACAAAATTTTTTTGAAAAGCTCTTCACCAGCCCTTTAAGGTACAAGAAGAGCGCAGAGAGGGTCAGGGAACAAACGCGTGTTAACCCTTGGAGGGTCACGGCCGTACATGCACGGCATCGGCAAACACTTTCAAAATGGTCACTGACATGCATGTACCACATCGCTTGTATCTTTAAAAAGCGCGCCGTTTTCGCCAACTTGGCATGTGCTGCCACACTTTGGAAATACGTCAAATTTTTTCCTTGCGCCGATGGCTCTTCCAGGCCAATGCTACTCTTTCTAGTTTCGGTTCTATTATTGCGCGCCTAGAGGCAGTAGCACTGGGGAAACACTCCTCCTCTCATTTTTTTTTTTTCTTTCCGCTTCTCTCCGGCGCGACTGGGGGCCGCATGCGCGATAACGGTCACCGCAGTTGCTGCTTCCGCACGGCGAGCAGCGAGGCCGACGCGCGTCTCATGTAGTGGGCGATTTATCGTATGTGCTCCTTCGGACATTACGGTGCTTCAAAAGGGACGCCAAGAACACCAGGATGAATCGTAACGCGAAGACTCTTTGAGTGCTGTTAGCAAAAGGTGAGAACGTCGTTCGTATGCCGTCCGTGAAGCTGAGCTGAAGGATAGGTCTTGTGTCGTGCGTGTGCTGTGCTTGAAGACAGACAACCTTGTATGTGTTGTATTGCTCATCGGTGTTTCTCGCCGCACGTCGTTTCGCGCACGTAACGCGAATAAAGTGTTCAAATGATATTCGAGCTGGCATCGTTACTGCTCAAGCGGCGTGGCTTCGTGCCGTCGGAGCGAGGCTTGACCGTTGGAGGCAGCAGGGTGGCGGCGGCAGTTGCCGGGTGGGAATGGGGGGGACACGGGGAGGGGGCAAGGAATCCAACCGGCATGAGAGGGGAGAGCGTTACCTCTCCCCCACGCAAGCTGCGCGCCCTCGCATTGTTGCCATGGCAATTATAACGCCTTCAAGGCCAACATGGCGGTGGCGTTGCTAGGGCAACAACAACGCTGTAATGTTTCCCCAGGCTCACCAGGGGAGAATATGCCGCATGAGTCGCTATTAGCCCGGACGCTGGGTTGAAGGCTAAGAGACCGCCTCCTGGCTCTTCATTTTATTTTGTTTCGATTTACTTCAGCGGCGTGCCGCCTATCGCTTGTGCATCTGCTAACGAGGGGGCACGCGGGGTATCGCCCACCGGGTACCCAGGCGCCTCTTGCTTCTTGAGCCTGCCACAGACCAAGGTCGCCTGCGAAACTAATGAGGCTCTTTTCTCCTTTTATTCGTATTTTATGAGCAGTGCGCTGTCTATCGCTCCCGCATCCGGCCGCGCGCGCTTGCGCACGCGCAGTGGCTGGTTTCAGTTTCATCCTCCGGGCGGTTCCCGCTTTTTGTGCCCGTGAAACTGATGTCTATCCGATTTCAATTCACTCAGAAGGTGCTGGCTTGTTACTCTCTGGTTTTTATTTATCATTTTTCTTTTGTTACTTTCATTATGATTTATCATTTTTTCGCCACTTTATGGTGACCCTAAAAAAAATTACAATAATTTTTTCTCGAAATAGATTCATCCGAAGAATTTAAATCAGCAATAAAAAAAAATCGACCCTAGGGGGTCATTTGGCGAAAAATTTCGACCCTCAAAGGGTTAAGGACATATTAGTAGAAATTAAGAAGAAGAAATGCACGTAGGCAGGGCATGTAATGCCAAGGCAAGATAACTTTTGGTCATTAAGGGTAACAGAGTGGATCCTAGAGAAGGCAAGCGTTGCAGGGGCGGCAGAAAGTTAGGTGGGCAGATGAGATCAAGAAGTTTGCGGGGATGAACTGGTCTCAGTTAGCACGTGACCGGGATAATTGGAGATCCATGGGAGAGGCCTTTGCCCTGCAGTGGGCGTAGACAGGATGCTGGTGGTGGTGATGGTGGTGGTGATGATGATGAGAGAGAGCCTCACCATCATTATGGACTGGCGAGTGTGAGTGCGAGTGAGCACCAGCCCCACAAGCTGTGAGCCCCGCTCACCACTTGTGTACTTGCGCGATTTGCGGGGCTTACGACGGTGAGCGGCACAATTGCACTTGTACGCGCTGTGGGCTATTCGTCGCAGGAGCCGCTCGCTGTGGTGGTTGTTAATGGCGCGATTGCTGTTAACTTTGGAGATACGTCGTCACCACACTCCTGCTATGCGGCACCATAATGCAATAATACTGTTCAGTTTCCTGACTCAAGGAGGGTCTGGCGAGGAGGAAATGCAGCTTGCGGAGCAGCACAACAGATGGCGTGTCAAGTGCGTTGCCATACTTTACATGTTCTTCCACGGACGCAACGCACAAAAATCGTAGTATCATAAAATATATTGTGACAATTGCCAGATTTCTTTCTATAAAACAAATAAATAGAAGTGCTGGGCGTTTTAGCAGCAGCTATTAATAAATACTGCCCTAGTCACAAGCTGTACCGCGCTTCAAACGATGCACTAGAAGGAATCCCGGAGCAGATGACGTCAGCAGACGCCGCCTTCCCGCCAAAAGTGGTTCACTCTCGCCGCTCTCGCGGGTGGGTTCTCAGATTTGCGCGCACTTTTCATGTTGCACAGGCAGGGCGGCAAAGTTAGGACAGTCTGAATATGAACTAATGGCATAAAGGATAAGAATTATCATTCACTGGAACTAATCATACCTAGATTTTCAACCATATGTTTTTTTTTGTAGGTTTCGCATTGTAGAAAAATCAAGCCCCTTTGTCTTACGACAACGATGTTTGAGACTCGAAGATTTCTTCCACCGCAAACAGACTCTAAAAAATTGCAGTCACGCAAAGGATTTGTCAGCGTCGTCTGCCAACGACAGTAGCCGGCTACGCACTGACTGACCTTGAACCGGTGCGCCTTTTCCTTTTGGCCCCTTGCGACAGACGGCGCGTCGGTGCTGTGCCCGGCGCCGTAACTTTATCCCGCCGCCAGAGCAAGCCATGTTGCGCCTCCTCAACAATTCTTATTCCGTGGCCCAACCAATATGTACAGCCCAGAAAAAATGTTTTATTAGACCCTTGAAAATCGCTCAATTTCGTGTCGTAATGAAAGAGTTAAACGGTATTCACACTATGGAGCCTTTCAGCAGAGAAATCTGAGAGATTCTGACGTCACCGCAGGCAGACTTCCACTCGGCAAGCTTCTCCGCAACTGTCGGACAGACATCACTATTTGCAGTCGCCAATTTCTACCAATGACAGAGCTGCTGTAGCACTGTGGATTCCGCGTTGGCGGCCATTTCTGCTAAAGCCCCTGCGTACTGATCTTGCCGGCCACCCAAAAAAGCGGCCATGGACGTGATGCAGGCGTGGCGAGTGCTAATTGCTGCCGCGGGTAGATCTACGCACGATGCGTGATGCAGTGGGTGGGGAGACGCGCATTGGGAGCAGCCGGCCAGTCTGCCTACAGATGTTAGGCTTAACACTACGGCCGATATTTGATTGCCGCTCTCGTAAACATTGCAGATGACAATTTTTAATGCAATTCACCATCTCATCACTTACTCCCTTCTCACATACACTACCTTGTTTAGGACTTGAGTCCCATTTAGTGTAGCAGTTGCTCAAGCTACGTGCACCACTCCGTGGCCGTGGCGGCCACCTGTGCAGCGGTTGTGCTGGTGGTATACGTGGCTCCCTCAGTGCCCCTGTCGCGTGCATGGTGTGTTTTTTGGTCCAGCGTAATAAAAAAGCAATAGAAGTAGAGTGCCTGGAACTGCACTGGAGTTTCAGTCGCGACCCAACGACCCAATGAAATCCTACCGCCCCGCTGCCAAGAATTGGATCATTTGTAGCTCGAAATTGAAAGCTCTGACCTCCGATCAGCGGCTAGCCTGCAAGAAACCGTGACGTACGGGTCACAGCGAATTTCTCTATTGTGTGCATATCCCTTCACTGCGGTGCTAACCTGGAGGAAAGGCACCCCTTCTTCCTAACCAGGACAGGGTTGTTGATATGGTGCACATTATTGCAAGAAAAACCGCATGTGAATGTTATAATGCACTCGTGCCAACTGCGGCCTTTCACAGAACTGGACGCAAAACAGAGTCTATGCTGTGGCTAGTCTGTGCTGCACTGCAGCAAAATCTGTCATAAATCGACTGTGGTGTGTGAGTGTGTGCGCGCTGACATGGTGAGCAGGCTTCCACAGCGCGCATTGCGACTCGTCATCAGGCTATCCAGCAGAGCCTCAGCGGTCCGCTGTGAAGCCTCCTTAGAGAACAGAACAAAATTGCGGTATGGCCCTAGAATCGTCTTGCTCATGCACGGCGGCTGTTCACTGCACCTGACTCACTGCGTCTCCAACTCTGCGAGAGTGCTACTGCTTGTGTGTGGTTGGAGAATGTGACCTGGTTGAGAAGAAGAACACATTGAAGCCACAGCATGGGCAGCAAGGCTCGTGACATCATCGTCTCCATCAATCGAATTACGCTAGCCCCCAGAAGGTCGCCAATACAGCAGTGCTCTTTTAATCACGTCTGCTTCTTGGTCTTCAACAATTTGATGCCGTGACCAGGATGGAAGAATTACACCATTGAAAACCCCCTATGAAGAGGACGCACCGGCCAAGAACGACACATCGCCCCAGCTCCTGTGGCATCTCCGCGCACCAAGTACCACCATGGACCGTGTCAAACGGAAATTTGGTGCTTTGTGTGCCACAACTGCACAGATCATCAACAACATGAAGGCGAAAATGCAGACTACCCTGCAACCGAAGGGTGAACTGGCACACACCTAAATATGCTCAAGTTGAAACGGCCACGTCCCCAATGAGAAGTCAGACGACGAGTTGGCAGTCGTAGAACACTACTGTGACACAATCGCGCTCATGATTTTCCGCACTGCAGCCACGTGCCCTTTAACCGCGAGTAGTGCAATACAGGCTCCAACCGCACCTCAACAGCGTGTTCAGGTTCGACTGCCCAAGCTAGAGATCCATGGGGAATTCATTCAGTGGACCGGATTTTGGGACCAGTTTGAATCGACGATACATAAGAGCCCATCGCTAGCCAACGTTGACAAACTGAAGTATCTGCGCAGTTATTTGAAGGGAAAAGCGGAAGGCGTAATCAGCGGATTACGAAGAACTAACGACAGCTACCATCAAACTGCTGCAGCAGCGTTTTGGAGACGAAAGCGTGATAATCAACGATCCCATTAGCAAACTGCTAAACCTTCCAAAAGTGACCTCGTGCAAAGTGACCTCGAGTAGCCTTCAGACACTCAATGAGCGTATACGCACAGAGTCCTACGCAGCCGTTTAAGACTGCGCTGTTACAGAGTTTGCCCTACGAGCTCATGCTCAAGTTCAACCAAATAATGTTTAAGGAAACACCAGCAGGAGACACGGGGGGTTAAAGGCCCAATCAACTCTCGATGCTACTTGACCTGTTGAGCCTAAGAGCGCAGTCGTGAAATTACTTCCATGATGACTGGAGCAGCAATGGAAACACCAATTGAAACGCAGTCACCCAAGCGGTAAGTCAGCGACAACATTCAAGGTAGTGCTTCCACGCTGCCAGTAAGGTTGTCCAGCGATAGATGTCTTTTCTGCGACTCCAATGACCACAGCACGAACGACTGTACGGCTCAACTTTCTTGAGAAGAAGAGAAAGCCATGTTGAAAAAACTGGATTGTTGCTTTCACTGCGTGAGGCCCTATCACCGCGCCACGGAGTGCAAGAATGCTAGAAGACTATCATGTCGGAATGTGAAGGGGCGCTACATACCTCCCTTGTGCGACCCAAACTGGACGCGCCCAACACAGGAAAAACTCACGGCTGTGTCTAGTTCGGCGACTGAGTCTGCGGCTCCCCAGGGAACGGTTCTCCAGACTGCACAGGTGAGGTGTGGGCCGAGGGAGCAGCTGTCTGGTGAGACTGCTGCTTGACGAACGGAGTTACGAACGAAGGTACTCGCCGAAGAGCAGATGACGATTTCTGGCTTGAGGAACTCGTCGGCTATCAGCAATAGGTACAAAAGAGTACAGCTAACCCGCTACAGCCAGCACGACGATCGTAGTTCTCAAATTGAGGCTGCTGAAGTGCCCGCAATATACAACGACCTATCTCGGTTGACAGAACGAATGTCTGCACCAACTTGACGCCAACGCAGTGCCCTTCGCCGACGTCTCCCGCTTTGACGTTCACCCAGAACCAGGCATCAGCCTACTCACTGGAACGGACTGCTATTGGATATCCGTGACAGGGTACATTTATCGCCTTAAACAAAACCTCACTGCTGCGGAAACAGTCTTCCGATGGACTGAGCAAGGTGATGAGATATCCATCTCGTCAATTATAGATTCAGAAAAAGCTTTCACGTGACAACGGAAGACCACGTATTCGTTCGGGAGAATGCCTTCCCAGGAGTTGACCACCTAGGGGTTGAAAGACAAGGGAGAACTTTTCCAAGAAAGCCTGGAAGTCTTAAAAGCGTTTGAACACGATGAAGATATTGACAACTCAGTCAGGGAAAGTGTGTCTACATCAGAAAACGCAAACCATTGTTGCGCTGGGGCTGAAATCAACTTTAACAGATCACACAACCGTCTCACACGATTGACCACTTGGCAGAACATGTTCACTGATTGCTACAAGAAACCGAAACGCCATGGCTATCTCAAGACAAAAGAAAGCAACACAAATATTTCAAGGGAATTGGATTGCGTGGACACAAGAAATGCAAGGTTGTTTTCCGAACAACTCTAGACACTTGAACTTCGTAGCTGCAAAAGCTGCCTGGTGGGGAGGCCCTTGGAAAAGACTGATTTGGGAAATCAAGTATGAAAGTGTGGATGGACACGTTCCCTCATGCGTGGTTGATTTGATTGTAGGGTTTAACGTGCCGATGCAACATAGGCGATGAGGCTCGCCGATGTGGAGGGCTCTGGATTAATTTTGACCACTTGGGGGTCTTTAACGTGCACCGAAATCTCGTACACACGGGCGTTTTTGCTTTTCGCCTCCATCAGAAAAGCGTCCGCCGCGGCCGTGAATCGAACCCGTGACCTCGTGCTCAGCAGCGCAACACCTTAGCCACTGAGCCACTGCGGCGGGTTCGCTCATGTGTGGTACCTGTATGTGCCGGAAAGACTTCGGGACGGCCAATTCATTCAGCGACTTCATTGCCTTGAGGCTGCAGACGTAACTGCACACCGTATTGCCATTTTTAGAACTTAGCCATATGAAGCCAACCAGATCAATAATATTTGGTCGGCTGGAGCCTGTTGGAAAATGTGATCTGGTTGAGAAGAAGACATCGAAGCCGCGGCACAGGCAGCGAGGCTCGTGGCATCATCGTCCTCATCAATTGAATTACGCTAGCCACCAGAAGGTCACCAATAAAGCGGGGCTCTTCTAACCGCATCTGCTTCCTGGTCTTCAACGTTTGGGCCTTGCAGGGACCGTTTTTCTTCCCATTGAAGTTGTCATGTTTTGAGCATTACCTGTAGCATTGCTGTTCTCAACTCACCACCCATGAAGGCATTTACCGTATTTTCGCGCATATAACCCGCCCCGGCATATCAGCCTGTCGGAAAAGAAAAGAAATCCTCGTGTATTGCATGCACGTTTGATACAGGAAAGGCGCATCAAAGCTACTGCTCAAGCAACACATCACATACTATGTAGACAGAAAGAGCGTATATTTAGCAAGTAGAATACACTGATTGCAAGGCAAAAGTCACAATTCACTAGTGAAATTCAGTTTACGTTAGAGTGCGCTCATCCTTCTTTCGTGTCCTTGTATGTTTTGTGCAATCGCTGCCATGGAAGGCTTAGTCTTACTGCGTAGGAGCTTCACGGCACAATGCACATTGCCGTGAAGCTGCACTACAGGAAAAACCCCGCGTGTTATCCACTTAACTACTCCGCCGCTGAAATTTTCGCATTTTCGGCGCGGGTTTTACGTGCGAAAAAATACGGTAAGTTTGGCCTTCGGCCCTCTGTCGTCATAACAGCCGCCCACCAATCACGCCACCGCACCACTCGTACACCTTTGTCTTGTAAGAACGCTTTTCTAAACGCGTCCGAGTTTGCCGTTAACTCGGCCTTCCCCGATGCAGAGCCCCCAACGGGAGGCGCCTCCGCCTGGAAGCGCAACAGGGAGCGAGGGAGGCCCACCGTGCCAGTGGATGAGGGACTTGATGAGCTCGAGGCCGTCGAGCTTGTTGTTGTCGTCGTTGTCGTGCAGCTTGAAGTAGTGGAACTGCAGCTCCTCCTCGCTCATCTTGCTCATGTCCTGGTTGGGGCCCAGCACCTCGCTCAGGTGCTCCTGGATGTGCCTGCACGAGCAGAGAGAGAAACCCTGTGGCTGCTTGTCCGGGGCACTTCATGCACTATTCTCAACTGAATCAGCCATGGTTTCTCTTAGTTACGGGCACCTTTAACCCTTTCCCTGTCACTGGCATACCGGCACGTTCCCCACTGTGTGTTCAAAAATTCGCACCACAGCGCCTGGACTGTTCGCGCCATCTATGGAGTGTTTGTGGTAGCTCCTATTTTCACCCGCTAGGTCTCTCACCGGTGTAATGAAGAGTACGGAGCGGTCGCGCCCACCCTTTATCGCTCGGGGGCTTGGTCGCTCCGCGCGCTGTACTCTGTCGGGATGAGTGACCGTGCGGCAGCTGTGCGATTACGTGTGTAGGAATTGCTGCGCCATCCGCAACGGGTTTGTACGTTTTCTCTTTTTATTTTGTTCCCGCGTCTGCTATGGCGAGCCAGGTTAGCCCAGCACGCCATTGCCTATCCAACAGACTGAAACATGACTCCATCACGGCTTTCGCTCGCTTATTTCTGTGCGCTGTGCGGGCTGCTCAAAGTGCTCTCTCCACACGCACGATTACTTTCCGATGGCTGACCGCACGGGGCCTTCAATTGCGGACAGGAGCGCTGGTTCCTCCAATTCCAATCCAAATACGAGCTGAGCTCGGATTGGCATTCTGAGTTTATCATCCGAGGAAAGGGCGCGAGTTCTACAGCATCAGATTCTGATGCTGAAAAGGTGGGCTTCTCATCCCAGAAACATGCATGGCAAACTGAAAATATCAGAAAGAAAGGCGATTTCTTTCCTTTCAACGCGCTATGTTCTGGATGCTATCACAGTCACATAAATCACTAAGTTCCTTCCCTCATTTTTCGGAAACCAAGCCGACACTGGGGGGTGCATCACGGCCAGAGACACCCGACAATGAAAGGGTTAAGGTAGATTCCCACTGGCGATTCACTATGTCGCTTGACGTCTGCCTTCGCTTTTCATCACTTTGCGACAGCGGAGATGATCGCTCTTGTACCGAAATCCCTCGTCGCGCGACGACATCGCAAAACCAGAGAGCCAATCATGGCTGCGGAGTCGGCTCACGTAGCCGGAAACGAAACGTTTGTTTACATCCGGCATTCCAAACAGCGGCAAGCTGCCGCCCATCCCGCCCGACCACTGGGCCAGCAAGCAACGGCCCCGTGCACTTCGCTTCTTTGGTCAGTGGCTTCAGCGTTTGTGTGTATGGATCAACAAACAGTGTGCATTCATCAGTGCATAGAAACGTGTTTGATTGCAAACGGAAGTAATCTTCATATATAGCTAGATGGATAGTGGGATGGTAGGCCGACTTGCAGCCTTTCCCCAGCCCCATCGGCGAGTAAATAACACTGTGGAGTTGGAAGGTGCCCGAACTTCTGCGTGTCTGAAAAGAAGCCAACTTTGCGAGCTGGGGTACAAGTGTTGTGGCGTGAATGCCAACGTGTGTACAGTGGAATCGCGATGAAACGATTCTGGGTGATACGAATTTCAGGATGATACGAATTTCTTAGAAGTCCCGGCGAAATTCCACCGTTTGAAATGGGAAAAATTTTGGATGTTACGAACGGACCTGCGCGGCCCCGTGGACAATATGAACAAGCCGGCAAAGCGCCCGGCTGCCAGGCAAGCAAGCGACGGCAACGACAAGCTCTCTCTTCCTTCCTTGTCACTCTTTCTCCGGGAATGGCCGGGCTGTTTTCTGCCCACAAAAACACCCGACAATGAAAGGGTTAAGGCAGATTCCCACTGGCGATTCACTATGTCGCCCGACGTTGCAAAAAAATGAGCGCACGCCACACATGCGCTGACGCCGCCGCAGAACCACCCGCACGCTGCGTGCGGTGCGGCCGGCGGCGGCAACACAGCGCCGGTTTCGGACAAGAAGTGGTGTGGGGATCTTGAGCGACTGCGTCTAACAGCTCTCTAAAATGCTGCTCAAGGCACACACGAAGTTGCTTGTGCGGTAAAGGAGCTTTAATGGGGACAAAAACGGTACTATAAACCATCATCCGCGCCACTAGTGAAAGCGCCCATGCAACATCTGCCGGGGTAGTAAGCCCAAACATCTGTCTGAGCCAGCCGGCTGTCTCGAGCGCTTCGAAACTGCCGGTGCGCGGTGCACGCCCCTCCAGAGGTGCAAGTCGTCTGGCCCCTCCCACTGCCCCGCGTGTCGCAGTGTGCACGGAATCGTGACGAGTGCGTCGTCAAAACATCGCAGCGCAACGCCGACGCGCACGAATCATGTGCAAAAACGCGCCATCCGCTTCCCGCCTCGACTGTAGTGGTGTGTAGCGAGCTTGGGCACTGCGAGTGAGGAGATGAGTGCAAAGTTTTATGTGGTCCAGACTGCTTGGCGACATGGAGGTTAAAAAAAAGCAGAAAAAAATTGCGGATTTTTTCACGCGAAAGTAAGAAAAGAAAAAAAAAAAACATTTTTTTTAGGGCTCAATTTTTTGTTGTGTGTTGGTTCATACGAATTTCGGATAATACGAATACCTTTCATGGTCCTGTGAGATTCGTATCAGAGATTTTGAAATAATATGTTGAAAAGAGACTGCTTGAGTTTGTGATTTTCGACTCCTACCCGCAACCCGCAATGCTTTCAGCGCTATTCGGGGTTAGCAGCATGTGTTCCGAGTGATCTCTACCTGTTTTCGTCGCGCTCGTGCAACATAATTTTCTTTGACTGCGAATGGTCGAAGCACCAACCAAGTCGTACAAGTTGGGTGACAGCTCCCTAAGTGCAGTCGCAATATCATTCGTCGCATGTGCGAACACCGCCTCATCAGACAGCATGCCCCAGTGGGAATGCACCTTTAGACCGTGATGAAAGCACTGCTTTCACTGCGGCATCAAGAAGCGGCCATCAGAACAAACCACTGCACATGTGGTGAGCTGAGAGAAGTTACCAGACGACCACCCACCCCACCCATGTGGTCAGCCAAGTAGTAATGAAAACAATGGCCACATCACAATACACCTCCGCACTCAGCCTTTAAAACGAGTACAAATGTTTTTTTTTTTTTAAGCACTACAAAAGTGAGCAAGTTCAGAAACGTACTGACTGCCCTTAGAGCACACAGCAGCACGGTAGGCTGTGACAGGCAAGGTTTTTTTTTTTATGTTAACAAGGGAATCAACAAACATACCTATTTGCAATCATTCTCAGATTGTTCAGCGGGCATAGCAAGTTATAAGAAGCAAAGGGAGGCTTGGCGTACAAGTAAAAAGAGCAACGTTTGATCTACGCAACATTTGGGCTTCTCAAATGAGTTCGTCTGACCTGCACGGAGACAAGACCAGTAGCGGGTTGTTGAAAATGCACACACAGAAATTTAGGACAGCCTACACTGAACAGCAAAGCTCAAATACAAGCTTTTCAGTGCTAGCATGAGCCATGGGGCAAGCACAAAAATTCTGCAGAAATTCAGAGAATTGCTACTAATATGTAGCATTCTTATGCCAATGAGAGTTTGCTTCTGGGCTAGTTGGTACATTATTTCTTGCAAAAACACTGCGCTAAATTTAAATTACGAAGACGAAGGACGGCGGAACACACGATGCAGACTTACGATTCTTATGCCACTTGTCTTCAGTGCGAGTTCTCTACAGCCAAATATTTTAGTTTTTCTAAATCCTGTCCGACAAATTACCTCCATTTATGCTATTATAACGATTACAGGTGGAACTTTCGCTAAATGTGCATTATTGTGGAAATGTACGGCGTTACACGGTTTGCCATTTTCCCAATTTTTTTTATATTTCTTTTCATTTTTTTAGTGTTTCCAAACTTCGTTCGACCGATTACCTCTATTTACGTTACTATAGAGATCACTTTTGGAACTTTCGCGAAATGTGCATGATTGTGTAAATGCAGCGCGTTACATGTTTCGCCATTTTCCATAATTTATTACTTTCCTTATTTTTAGTTTTTTTTTTAATTTCGTTCGACTAGTTATCTCCATCTACGTTATTTTAACAATTATAGGTGGCATTTTCGCAATATCTGCATTTTTGTGGAAATGCAGGGCATTACAGTCCTGGCGGTGGGGGCTAAGAATGCCACACATCAAAAGGGGGGCGGTTGCCACGGCAACGCCAAGGAGGCAGCACTCACGCCCGGTCCTGCACGTGCGCCTTCTCTCGGATGAAGCTGCCACCAGGCGGAACCTGCGGTGCCATGCCTGGCTGCTGGTGCTGGACCTGCTGCTGGTGCATCATGCCGGCCTGCTGGGGTACCATGCCAGGTTGCTGGGGGACCATACCGGCTTGCTGGGGGGCATAGCTGCGCAAAACCCAAAATCGGACATCTGACACTGGAATCCTGTTCCCTCCGCAAAACAATTGCCGAGTGTTGCTATTCAGAACACAATTTGCTTCGGATTCGTCTGTTTTGTATTTGCCATTCCTTTGCAATTGATACTTGTCTTGTGTCAGCGCATATTTTTTCTCGCAGTTTTTTAGTCAAGAAACCTCTTTTGAGGCTAAAATAGAGTGGCTTGCCGAAGACTACTTCTTTCAAAAAAAGGCTGTACTTAATCTTCACGGCCCTTTAATTGCAAACCCTTCATGCTCAAGGTGGAGGGGGGAGGGGGTGTAGCTAAGATACAAAACAAATGCACAATGAAATTTAAACTTTTATTAAATGTAACGTTTTTGAAAGTAAGTTAATGCACACCTTCAATGCGCAAAAATTAAATTTCAAGGAAGTTTTACGAACGTCCCTGAATGTGCAGACTGGATTTTCAATGCGTACAGGGATCTCAAAACACAATTTTCATTTTTGACCTCGATCGAGAAACCAGCCACAACAGCCAGGATTGAACCTGCTTCGAATGTTAGTTATTTGCCTTTCCGAATTAAGTAAGCTGCAGTGTCCATGTACTTCACAACTGAACGACAGCGCTTAAACGGGACAAGATATTGACAGGACAGGGCACTGACAGGACCAGCACTCTGTCCTGTCAATATCTTGTCCCGTTTAAGCGCTGTTGTTCAATTGTGAAGTATGTACCAACAAGCCCGCAGTACCACTTTTTCAGTGCCTGTACTGCTTTTTTCTTGATTCTCTTTTCCTTCAGGTTTGCATTGCATATCTGCAATTTCCACCTAACGTCTTTCATCAGTTCAAAACTGGAGCACTAAGTAAATAACTTCTCCCAGAAATTGCGGCCATCTTTGGCCTGCAAAAGCACCTTAGCCTGATTAACTCAATTGCCTACAACACAACCTGCATGGCATTTTTGCACAAACAAACAATAAAAAAAAAACAGTTGATTCGTAACAGGCAGCACTTTATTACAAGAATAGGTGCCCTAAAAAAAAAACATCCAAGCTACCCTCGCAAGAGTGGCAAAAGACCCTTGGCATCTTTTAAAAACTCCAAGACGACTCCATAAACAATGTAGCACCATTTTTTTAGTAGCAATTTTTTTTTGGTAATGCAGTAACTTGCATTACCAAAACCTATAGTAGAACCTCTGAATAGGCTAGCATAAGAGTGCATTCTAGATTCTCATTTTCCTAGAGGGGAAGCCCTCTTGAAGTATTTTGCAGAGAGAAAACGCTCCATGCGGTTCACGCATGAGCGTGACAGCCTGAGTAAACGATTAAGCTCAGACAAACAGAAACAGTGTGCCAGCCGTGTATGCACGCCACGCAGTTTGCAGGCAAGGAGCCCGCTCACGGAATCCGTGGCTCGCTGCATCGGTGGCACTGGGCGGCCCAACACGCTGTTCGCATTTTATTGACACCCCGTTTCGGCACTTCCGTCTCCCAAAATCTACTTCTACAACTGAAATTTCCTGCCTGAATCTTCATGAAACTTCGTTACCCTGAAATTTGAGCAAGCAGGACTTCGTTACACAGAGGGTGAAAATACATGGTGAGCATACACTTGAAGTCACAAAAAATTTCATGGTTCGTTACATCTAGGTTTAACTGTATTCACCCACCCCTACAAAAAATCCTTTTCACCCTCTTAGCGTCGTCGCAGGGCGAAGTCGTTCAAATTCGTTTTGTGCACTTGTATGAGTAAGATGTATTAGCAAAAACCAATTGGATAAATCAATTAGTGAAGCATTTATTGGAGAATCTTTAAAAACACCCACTTTGTTCCAAAACACAGAATCACCCCAACAGTGTTTGCTTGGATGAAACCCTAAAAGTACATTTTAGAAATCTTTAAGGGCTACACATATCAACAAAGAGCACTTCAATATGTTAAAGGGCGAGCGAGATAAGCACGAATTTACGAAAACATAATATCCCCCCTTGCTCGGTTAGGAGTTCACATAACACAAATGTACTCCTGAAATTTCAAGTCTCTAGGTCTATCAGTTTTGGCTGGGTGTTGATAAGTCAGTCGGGCAGTCCTCTTTAAAAGTGTGAATGAGGCCTGTAGTTTGCCTTCATGGTCACTTCAACTACGATCTAAAGTTGGTATAAAGGTTGGTGCGTTTTGCAACATTACCAAGAAACAGTAATGGTCACACTGATTTTTAAAACAAACCCCCTTCAAACAAAACTGCTAGCCTTGGTGAAGAGCCTTTGGTCTGAGGATTGGCAAAGATTCACTGCAGAATGATCAAGCAAATGTCGGGACTAGGCAGAATGTCCCCCATCATTGCACCAGTGTATTCAACAAGCCAGTGTCGCTCCCCTTAAAATGCTTGCTTAATATTTACGTTCGCCAGATCACCTAACTAAAGCAATTTTGTTTGGGGCATGATTACTGCGTCTGGTATTAGTGCTAGTTCGCCAGCAGAAAAGGTGTTTCTGTCCATAATATGCCAAACAAATTCCACCTCTGGCCTTTGTTCGGCTCTGAACAAGGCATCCACTTACCACCTTGCACTTATCCCAAAAAACTGTAAAATAACCAAATATTGCATTATGTGTTAAGCCCGCTAACTTTTCCTGTTACAGTGGAACCCCGTTCACCGTTCTATGTTTTTCACTGGACCGGGAAAACAAAATGAAACAACCAGGAAAACGCAGCAGTGAGGAACCCTTCGAAAAATGAATGAAAACAGTGCAGCTTTGACTTGCAACCATGCATTTCTGCAACTTTGGCTTTCGAACCTTAAAAAACTCGAGAATGTAGGGTTGCTGCTTTTTTGCGATGTCGACTCTCATCCACGCCAGCTGCTTGTCTGCTGCGTTTAGTAAGCCAAGCTTTCCCTGAAGGGAAAGCAGCTCCCATTTTCACGACGCCATCAAGGCCCGACAAAGTTCGCGGTTGCAAGTTCAACGCTGTTCTCAAAGCTTGAAGCGCACGATGAGGGCGATAGCACATTGTATTCTTGCAGTGGTGCTTTCACGGCAAGCACACTCTTGCAACATTCTGAAGTGAAACTTCCGTTGTAAGCGCAGTGCTGATGGCAACAGCATAGAGTAACATAGGGCCATGCAGTGGTGGTGAATCGCACCCGCGTGCGGCTTCATGCAATCAATTCCGTAACAAAGGCTGGCCAAGGCTCGTCAAACGTCAAAATGGCGGTCTACGGATATTGCCCGGGTGGCTTCGGAGTGTTGGACTGCGACGCATGATCCGGGAACGTACTCTGAGCCACGACGTAACAGTGAGGATTTTAATACGTGGGACTCTATGTGAGCTCTGCCGGGACTAGACAAAAACAATGTAGCAGCCGGGAAAACGCAGCACTGAGGAACCTTAAGGGCGAGGTTCTACGGTATAGCTGGTATTCATTGAAAAGTTTAGCTGTCAATTTCTTCCTTTGGCAACACTGAAATGGCCACGAATATGGCCGAAGAAAACCACGGACATGGCACAGCTTGTGCCACTGCAGCCGCACGCCGAAGAAAAATATAACACCGGCGTGCGTCGTCTGCTCCGTTTCAACCTGATCCTCAACGGTGGTGTCAACAGAGTTGTAATTAATCACACTCACATTGGAGTCAAGGCATTACTTTGCATTCGGCGGGTTAGAGCTTGGAATGTCCAACCCATATCATGCACTTAGCACGGACAAGTACCACCATCCCGCGGAGCCCGACGTAACCAGTGAAGGCGCACTCGCATGGTTGCCTGCATGCGTTCCTCGCTATTGAATACAGGCTATAAAGTTCTCGTCTTGTCAAACAATCCTTATCATACACTCAGCTGTACTGCACCCATAAAGAAAATAGGCCACACAAATGACTGAGCAAAACCTTCGCAGGGACACTTAATCCAACAACCCCACATTTTACAGCCCTAACAAAACATCACAACAAGAAATTAGTTCAACATGCAACGCTGCCTCCAACAACTAACCCATGCGCATGCTAGCCTGTGGTTTACCACCAAACGCCGATGAACAGCAGGTGTCTTTTAAAATAAAAGCCTCAGGTGTCTCGTCAAATGCGAAAGTGACTGCAGTCGTTGCCGTCAAATGAATTGGGTTTGTGTGGGGTTTGAATCCGGGTCGCCAGAGAGCAGCCAAGTGCTCAACCCACAGTTCTAACTCAGCACCCTACCACAATGGAACAAGGTCTAGCCTGATGCGTGCCCCATGAAAGTTGTACGTGATGGCCCATGCGTAGAGCGGCCTTCGCTGCACACAAAATGAAGGCAATTATCACTCCTAGGAAGGCTGTGTGACAGCGCTGTACCACTAACACACCACGCCCCTATTCCTCCCGTAAACATGGATGGGGAAAGCACGGCACCCTGAGGCACCCCTCCATGCACGAATCAGGGGCTCACAATTTGAGCCTACACGCTGCATGCTAGAGAGTCTCAACGTTAGCCGTGACATGCATCGAGACAGCCAAGGAACCCAGTCCACGTGCAGTCTCGCCACAATTAAACCAGTCCGCATAGATGTTTCAGTCGTTAACAACAGCAATAGCTCATGGCAGTCACTCCGCCAAAGTGACACACCGAGATGCCAATGCAAGCGCGCATTTCGACAGGAGATTGTGCCTAATGTGTGACACAGTATGCCTTTGTGTGACACTGTCTGCCCAGTTTGCTTGTTGTCGCAGCAGTAGTTTATAAGCAGAATAAGCTCGAAACGGGGACGACTTGTGTCCTGTTCAAGACACTTGCATTCATATTGCACTCCTTCCCGCAGAGGAACAGCCAGCTGCTGTGATGAGGCATGGGGCAACTTCTGTTGTCGCTCATCAGTTGTACCCAAGTCATCATCATCATCGTCATCAGCCTGTCTACAGTCACTGTAGGGCAAAGGCCTCTCCCACAGATCTCTAATTATCCTGGACCTGTGCTAACTGCGACGAATTTATCCTCACAAACTTCTTCACCTCATCTGCCCACCTGTTCATCTACATTTTTTTTTGTGCAAAATATTCCGGCAGACCCTCGAAACGAGCATCCTGCCTGTGAATGGGGAAGTATGGAATGCGGCGCCACTTTGTAAGTCCGGTAACAAAAACATGCCTAACAATTTCCGACCCATATCACTAACAAGCATTCCATGCAAACTTCTTGAACATGCACTTTTTTCTCGTCTGGTCAACTTTCTCAAACTCATTCCTCTCACCCGCACAGCATGGTTTTCGCAAGACGTTCTCGTGTGAGACCCAACTGCTTTCGTTAACCCACAAGCTACACTTAATTTTAGATCGTCACTAGATTGTATTTCCTCGACTTCTCAAAGGCTTCTGACAAGGTGTCTCACAAACTACTCCTTTACAAACTAAGCAAGTTAAATCGAGATCCTAAGCTGTTTGCATGGATTGAATATTTCCTTTCTAATTGTTTCCAGTTTGTCACAGCCAATAATCATGAATCTTCATCCAGTTCTGTTCATTATGGTGTTCCCCAGGGCACGGAGCCCTGGGAACACCATAATAACTGTCATCTGCAAACAACTGTCATCTGCAAAATAACTGTCATCTGCAAACAAGTGAATATTAGAAAACAGTTAGGTAGATCAAAGACATATACCGGACCGAAGACATTCGGTATATAGGCAAATACCTAAAACAAAAGTGGTCCCAATACGGAATTGGGACCACTTTTGTTTTAGGTATTTGCCTATATACCGAATGTCTTCGGTCCGGTATATGTCTTTGATCTACCTAACTGTTTTCTAATATTCACTTGTTTGCAGATGACAGTTATTTTTCGAGAAATTAACGATAACGACGCTGCCACACTGCAATCGGACATTAATGCAATTTCTAACTGGTGTGACCAATGGTTAATGAAGCTTAATACTGCTAAGTGCAAAGTCTTAGGCATTTGAAGAATAGCCCCTTCGTCTGCTTCCTATTATCTTAACAACACTCTTCTTAAACCTGTGACATCATACCAATACCTGGGAATTCACATAACTGATCTCACCTGGTCGCTTTGTATCAATACCCTTATTAACTCTTTCGGGACCGCTCCATAGGCCATCGATCACATATGATCGATGGTTTCGCGAGCACCTAGCGACATCTAGGAGATAGTTTGAAAACTGGAGTTTTCTCTTTTGTGAAGTTTCTTTTTTTATCGCCAGGCGGCAACGCGTCAGATATTTTATTCTGACGGGCAGTGGTTTTGAATGTAAACAAACATGGCGTCATACTCGTGTGAGCACGATAAGAAATCCGCCTCGTTTCGTCTCGCATATCTTCGCCTTCTACTGTGGATTTTAACGATGAAAGTGGCAGTGAAGAGTTGAAATGCGGCTTTAGAGATCGGATTTCAGCTCGAGTGAGGATTCGGGTGTCGATCAGCCTGGAACATCAAATCGCGCTCAAAGGTGGGTGCTGGTTTCGGTTTCAATTGGCTCTGGAGTAGGTATGTGCGCTCGAACTATGTTCTGGCTGGTTTATATTTATTCGCTAGGGTGTTAACTACCTATGGTGGTGATCTCCTGCCACCAGCGCAGAAACAGATCAAGTTTTCGCCGAGACGCGAGCCCGGCGTGTACCTGGGCAACGACGTAGCAACGGCCCTAGTGCCAACGGCCCTAAGCCATAAAACAAAAAACCAGTTACACCTAGCCGCATCAAACTTTTGCGATGAAGAAACAAAGCATTGTGTTAGATTTTGTATATCCTGAAATAATTTTATTCTTTTTAAATATTTTTATATTTACGCTTTTTTCTATCTTTTTCTGTAGTTTTTTTACGAAGTTCTTAGTTTCAGATTTTTTCATGGTTCTATCGTCAGCGTTGAAGTAAAACTTAGTATTGTATGTAAAAGAACATATAATTAGCTGCATTTTGGTATATGTTAAGGCAAGATGGTGCCTTTGCTTTATGTAAAAAAAAATTTGTACAGAGACCTCCCTTTTTCATCACTTTTTCCGGCAGTCCCGAAAGAGTTAATAATGCTAACTGCATGCTGAGATAGCTTCGCCACAATTTCTTTTCTGCACCTACCTATTTAAAAACACTTCTGTACAAATCCTTGGTTCGTTCTAAACTGGAATATCCATCTTCCATATGGGACCCGCACCATGACTATCTGGTGACATCACTTGAGCTCATGCAGAACAACGCAGCACGCTTTATTCTCAGCAATTTCATCCGTGCGGCAAGTGTGACGTCCATGAAAAACATGCTTCAATTACCCTCTCTAACTTCCCGCCGCAAACACTTTCGCCTCCGTCTCTTTCTCAAAATTTTACTACCATAATTCTCACCTATGCGAGGAGTGAATTGCTCTGCCTTCCTATATTTCTTCTTGTACTAGTATTGACCACTGACACAAAGCAGAAAAAATATTGTGCAACACCAAAGCCTTCTTCCTTGCACGTCACAAGATTGGAACCGCCTTCCTGGACTGACTGCCACAGCCGAAGACAACCATCAGTTTCGTGCAGCACTAGCTAACATTGTATGATTAGGGCCCATCTATGTTTGTACTTATCTGCCTACTACTTTTGTTGCTGCTTACTAGTTTTATGTATAACTCTGTAACCCACTCCCCTCTCAAATGCCTCTCGGCCTTGAGGGTACAAATAGATAAACTGTCTGCCACCCCCGCCACGCTTGCCTTCTCTAGGGATCCACTGTTGCCCTTAAAGGAGTACTGACACCAAATTTAGAGGCCTAAATAACGATATAATTGGCTTCAGTAGTTTGTACAGATTACCCACAGAAATTTTTGGAGCGATCCGAGGCTGGAAACGCATCAAAAATCGATTTTAATTGCCCTGGCCGCGAACTATTACAAATCGGCAGCACTAGCGAAATCGCTTAGGGTGTGACGTCAGGCTATCCGCGATTTTGCGGCCGATTCAGCATGACGTCATACAGTTGTTTCCGGAACCGGAAGCGATAGTCTGCGCTGTTGTTGTGGGCGGTCTCGCTTCGATAGGAGGTTTGGCTTGGCTGCGGTACCGCTGTGAGCAAGGCTTGCGAAGTGCTCACTTCACGTTTCCGCGCAGGTATTGCCATCTCTCGACCGGTCGGCGCACCGCCCGCCGCGCGCCGCGGGGGGCCGGTCAGCGTATACGCTTGCATCGCGGCAGATATCTGATCGCCGCTTTTAAAATAAGCCCTGATAACAATCCCAAGCACAATTTTTCACCACACTAACACCTCCTTTCTCGCATGTGGAACTTCATTTTAACGATCAGATTGATTCAGAAGAGCAGCGACAAGCGGTTGCTACCGTCTTGCTACCGTGGTCTGCGCCGGATCGAGCCGCTGAGTGTCCGAGCTGGCAGGCGCGGCCGGCGTGTGCGCGAACTGTTTCCGAAGGCAGGAAACGCTTCACGATTGCCTGCTTTATCCATTTTTTGCGATTAAACGCGCGGGATCTACAAATTCAGCTCAGCGATAGTCGTAGTTGACCATGGAGCAAAAACGGTGGGCGGAGCGACGCCGACGACGCATCGCATGCACGCATCGGGTCATGTGTCTCAAATTCACGCGTACGACTAGTCGTGGTGACAGTCGTAACGATCAGTCGCATGCGAATCGAGTGTACAAATCGTACATGTGTCCAGCGCTTTAGTGTGAACCGCGTGCAATCCGTAGCAGACGATGCAGCGAACGTCCCTGACGTCACGGAGACCATGACGTCACGGTCCGACGTCACGGAGACCGTGACGTCAGGCAGTCCGCTTGCAGGCTCTCCTTCGAAGGGCCATTTTCCCGCGCGGCGACCGAATTTGAAAGTGGTTGCAATAAACGTGCTATAATTAATTATATGTTGGTGGCTGACGCCTTTCGGTTCGATTTTCGTAATTACTGGGACCATAGGTATTCTTTACAGCATAAAAACTGAAAGCGAGAAATTTCGTGTCAGTACTCCTTTAATGACCAACGGTTATCTTCCCCTCGCATCACGTGCCCTGCCCACACCTACTTCCTCCTCCTCTTAATTTCTACTGACATGTCCTTAACACGCGTTTGTTCCCTGACCCACTCCGCTCTCTTCTTGTCCCTTAATGTTACACCTATCATCTTCCGCTCCATTGCTCGCTAAGTCGTCAATTTAAAGGAGCCATGAAGACAAAATACAAGTTTGTTTTATTCGAAAGATTTGTGTTTTATAGTGCCCCCAGTGCTTGTCCGGATACAAACGATGCTTATTCACTAAGAAATTAATCAATTTAAGTTAAAATTTTAATTTACCCGCTAAATCGTGAGTTTTTGTGGTCTGCAATGACATCACAGGAACCGACCACTCTGCAGCCTAGAGTGCCTTGATTCATGCGTTCGCCGTACAGGGTGGAGACACGTATACGCTGGCGCCGCCATTTTGGGTCACTCGCTCGCCACCGAAGCAAGTCATTGTACCAAAACTGCGCTAAAATTATCGCTGCAACGCGGTTTACTGGTGAAGTTTGAATTATCTGTTTCGCATTGCTGGGCCTCGTGGGAAACGAAAAGAACAGCGCGTTGAGCACGTTGACCCAATGCAGTGGCACGAGACCGTTCAAAGGGTGTCTCTACCCTGTACACTGGCACTGGTGTTGAGGTATTCTACTGCAACCTAGATGGCGCCACCATACCGTTTTCTGCCTTTGTTTTGTTTTTGACCGTATTTAAACCTGGCTTGTTTTTGTTCTGGGAGAAAATAATCGTTTCATGAAACATAGTGCTCGCTCGACAAATATAGTCACATAAGACACCGTTGCTTGCGTCAATCGGCCAGTGTCGTCTGAGACAACCCCAAAGCCCCGCAGTGCTGTGCAGCTAAAACAAGCATACAGCGCGCAGTAACAACAGCAGTACGCATCAATACTTCTATGTTTACATGTACTTTCGTGAATTCTACTTTGTCCCACCAATCTTATTCCTTTAAGAAGAATGTGCCCTAAATTTAAGCACAAATAGCTCGTTCTGAAAGCTTATAAGCTCAGCCTAATTTGAATTTGCTTTTGCCAGCCTCCGCCGATCACAGAGCATTTTGGTACAACATCATAGCTTCGCATGGCCATTCCCTTTTTTCCTAATTATGTAGCTTATTTGAGCGAAGTTTACGTTAAAACTGATGTCAGTATGATTCCAACGAGGCTGTCTTTTGAATGAACCAAACTTGTGTTTTGTCTTCATGGCTCCTTTAAAGGGGCACTGACACAAAAATTTTGCATCTTGTTTTTTTTTGTTGCGATAAGTAACTAGTGACCTACTTATAACCTGTAGAAACCTCATTTGCTTCAGCGTGCGACGGTTGTTTAATTACAGGCATTTTAAATGTGGCCAGTCGCAGTTTCGGTTTCAGCGAGTGCCGCGAAACGATGGATTTTGTGGATTTTGTGTGAAAAAAGCTGACCACGTGACCGTCGGAGGGATATCACAGAGCAGAGCCGCCGTAGCACTAGAGTCTAGTAGCACTGTCGAATCCGCATCGACGGCAGTTTCTGCGAATGCCCTCCCGTACTGATCTAGTGAGGCACTTAATTAAAAAGCGACCGTGGATGTGACACAGCCGCTGCGAGTGCAAATGCTCCCGCGGCTAAAGAACGACGCGTGACGCTCGAGACGGTGGGAGGCAAGACGCGCGCTGGGAGCAGCCGGCCGGTCTGCCTACAGGTCCGCCTACAGATGTGTTCGGCTTAGCACTGCGGCGGATATTCGAGTGCTGCTCTCGTAAGCGGTGCAGATGACAATTTTTAAGGCAACCCGCCATCGCATCATTAACTTCTTTCTCATGTAAGCCACCATGGTCAAGACTTGGGGACAATTTCGTGCAGCGGTAACAAGCTATCACTCGAGCTACCTGCGCCGGCCTGGGCCACTTCGCGGCAGTGGCCGCCGCCTGCACAGCGACCGTGCGGCTAGCTCAGTGGGCTTTTCGTGCCTCCGGCGCGTTTTCGCATCCAATGGTAATAAACAGTAATAGAAACAGAGTGCCTGGAATCGCTGTAGGACTTTGGTCGCGCCCAGCTACCCGATGAGCTGACGAAATCACGGCGCCTCTGCCGCCAACGATCGGGTCGCTCGTTCTCGAGAGCAGAAGCTCCACCCTCCGGCCCTCCGATTGGAGCGGCGAGCCGGGCGAGCCGGCGAAAAACGCCGGCAGTGCGGAAGCGGCAAACACAAACTCATGACGCGTTTGGATGTTGTTTATTTACACAACATCCTCAGGATGTCGATTGCGCGTGGTCCTCTGCTGGCTGCTCGGTTGCGTTTCGCACACTTTAAAATGGATTTTAAATATGCTCTAGGCTGTATTCGCCGCTGATATTTTGCAGATGATGTATATGTGTTCCCACCAATCTATCTCCGAAGTTATCTCGCCTTCAAAATTTTGTGTCAGTGCCCCTTTAAGTTGAACACTCTCAGTGAGCCTCGAAGTTTCTTCCCTGTAGGTGAGTACTGGCAAGATGCAACTGTCATACACTTTCTTCTTCAGAGACAATGGTAGGCTGCCATTCATTATCTCAGAGTGCCTGCCGAATGCACTCCAGCCCAATCTTAACCTTCTGATTATATAAAAAAAAAAAAAAAAAAAAAGACCAGTCACGCCGACGACTGCGTCCTATTCCTGTATCAGTACCTCCCGTGACCAAATACAGTTAAACGATTTTTTTTCTTCTTTCTGTACCTGGAGCTCCACGCAGCAAATGGAACTTAACCTTAACAAACAGTAAGCATGACATTCACAAACAAGAAGGAACCCCTATGTTTTTCCTGTGGCCAGAACATGAAGCATGTTAACGAATTCATGTACCCTGGCGTAACATTCTCACCGAACCTAAAATGGCATAAACATATAAACCTAGTCTGCTCGAAAACACTTCAGATATTGAGCTTCTTGAAGTGAATGTTAAAAGATGCAACTCGCAAATGCAAACTAACAGCATACAAATCCCTGACACGGCCTGTACTTGAATATGCCTCCGTGTTCTGGTCACCTCATTGCGCATGCGACATAGCACAACTGGAAGGTGTTCAAAAAAAAGCAACAAGATTCATTTATCACCGTTATGATCAGAATTTTTCGCCTTCGTCACACACTATACGTCTACCACTCAAATCACTCGAACAGAGACGTACTTGTGAGCGTATCGGCACTTTACATATAATAGTGAACAAGATAATCGCCATTGACATGCCCATTTCCTTTTGCCGACTCCGGTGCAAACACCCGCAGGGCAAACCCCATCAACATCATGCCCTTCATGCCATTTCTAGATTGTTTCAAGATCTCATTTTTGCCTTTCACAGTTGAATTATGGAATAAGCTGGATGTTTCTCTCCAGAAGTTGCCTACCAGTAGTTTTTTGAATGAACTACCACACCATGTGTTCTGTTAGTTTAGTGTGTATTCACTGTTGTGG
The DNA here is from genome assembly GCF_048455015.1 of Haemaphysalis longicornis. NCBI lineage: Eukaryota > Metazoa > Arthropoda > Arachnida > Ixodida > Ixodidae > Haemaphysalis > Haemaphysalis longicornis. The sequence continues at coordinate 1,808,400 of NW_027526233.1, forward strand.
AGGACCCACTTCTGCAATGACTCGAATTGTGAGACAGCAGTATTTGTACATAAATAAATAAATAAAATCTCTGTACCTGAGTATAGGTGTGCAAACTAGACTCCCTCACACAGCGCTTACTTACCCTGCCGGAGCCTGTTGAGCCATGCCGTACTGCTGCTGCTGTGGCTGCTGGAAGCCCTGCTGGGGCACTTGCATCTGGGGGACCTGCACCTGGGGGACCCCGACGCCCCCCTGCGGGGCACCCATGCCGATCTGCTGGTGCATCGCCTGGTGCTGCTGGTGCTGGCCCCCGCAGCCGAGGGACAGCCCCAGCAACACGACCGCCCACCGCTGGATCATCCTGCACGAAGAGGGAATCCAGCGTGGCCCACAGGCATCTCAGCGTCTTTGAATTCAGGATGCTCAAGCTGCTAGCCTGCTCGAAGCAAACTTAAACCGGCCGTGAAGACAAAATACAAGCTTATACCCGCACGTATATGAAAAATGACTGAGTGCTTAAAGGAGAGCTGACACAAAAATTTCATGATTCATTTCTATCGCTTTTATCGATGCTTATTGGTATGGCAAACCCGACACAGCACTTTAAATACTTCAGCGCGCGATAATTAATTACATTGAACAGCCTTAAAATCGTTCGTTTTAATTTCCCATGCTTTTAGCCCGAAAGGCGCACATGACAGAACCCAGGCATGACCTGACCGCCTTGCGCGGACGTCAAAACACTGCGGAGGCCGGTGGAGGCGTTGTTTCGACCGCACCGCTGCCGGAACTGAACGGCTGAGCTGCCTGAAGGTGCTAGGCAGCTTCAGGCCTCGTATCCCAGGTGTCAGCGACACCTGGGATACGAGGCACGCTGTAGATGAGGGCTCAGGATTAATTTTGACCACCTGGGAGGTCTTTAACATGTGCCGAAATCTTGACAGACGGGCATTTTCACTTTTGGCCTCTATCTGAGAATCAGCCATCAAGCGGTGGAAATTCGGTGACCACTTTCAATAAAAGTCCTGATAGCGACTTCTATTGCGATTCCAGGCTATATTATCGCTTCCTTTCCTGTGTGTGGAATTTTATTTTTGCCATCTGGGCAGCGGTTATGCCTGTAGCTGAGGCTACGTGCACGCGTTTGTGGATGCGTCAGCGCCCAGTCGCCGCTCGCGGGAACACGCATGCGAAGCGACGCCATGAGTTTTTGACACGCAGTGTCCGCATCACTTCTCTTGGCTACCACGGGATGACGTCACGCTGATGTCCATTTGCTGAGTGCCACTCTGCATGCTGTTCCGAGGGCGCAATAAATGAGATCCAATTAAAGTGTGTTCTTCGCGTCGCAGGCAGCTGATATTTCAGCCAGGGTATTCTGTTGAGCAAAGGAAGTGAACTGTGTAATAATATTAACGCCTAAAATTGGTGTCAGTATACTTTAAGACCTTAAGTTTTAATGCCATTAATTCGCTTCCCTCACTCAATGCGTCAAGCGTCTCTGCTCACGGCCAGAAGACGAGGCTGCTGATCTACGCCAAGTGCGCAGAGAACTCGGCAATTGCAGCTACCCCAAGCATTTCGTGGACTCCGTGCTACGACAGTCATCACACCCATCAGAACCCGCTGGTCCTCCTTGCCGAAGCCGAGCGGCGATCCCTTACGTGCCGGGTGTGAGCGAGTCTTTGGCTAGGGTTCTGCGCTCGTACGATGTGCACGTCGCTCACGTCCCCGCGCGCAAGCTGAGGCACGAGCTGGTGGCTGTAAAGGATGAAATCAAGAAAGAGAAGTTCCCTGGGGTGGTGTACAAAATTCCCTGCGCCGACTGCGACTATTGCTACATTGGCGAGAGCGGCAACTTCGAAAGAAGATTGTGTGAACACAAGAATGACGTGAAAAACAAGAAGATTGCGTCGAATGCGCTTGTGGAACACGTGGAAGCCACGACACACAAAATAGGCTGGGACGAAGCGTCAGTTATCGCCAGAGAAAGGAACTGGCTGTCACGCCGATATCTTGAGTCCCTGATGATTCAAACTACAGAAAAAAACACTGAACCACAATGCAGGCAATCTCCCGCTTACGTATGCAAAATGCCTGGGGCGATTACTTCGACGCACTTCTTAAAAGCTTCGCGCCTTTCCGCGCAGTGAACAAGGCTTCCTTATGGAAGCCGACACGTCTTTTTAGCCTTTTTAACTAAACCTTTGGTCGGCGATAACCAGTTTCTTCAACTATGTACCATTAATTCGCTGCACGCAAAAATCTAATGTCATTCACTCTAATGTCATTTTTAGATGCAACTGCATCTCATTCACTCGCCTTGTCCCTCCATACGGTGTTGTTGTTGTCCATCCACACCCCTCCCCCATTCTCCTCGCCGCGCGAGCTGCACTCTCCGCCGCTCACCCCCTCTCCTCTCCGATAGCAAACACTCTCTCGCGAGGGGCACTGGATTGGATTCGATTGGCTTGGATTTGGATTAAAGTGGATTGTGTTGGATTGTGTTGCGTCATAGCCGTGGCGGGGGTTCACGGCACGTTTCACGCGATGGGAGAATCAACCTAACGGAAACAACAACGGAACCCCCTATGCGTCGCATCTACACAGGGGTTCCCGCGAGGGCAGGTGGGAGAAATTTTTGGTTTAAGGAGCGCCGCACAACTTCTCTGCCTTCACAAATGCCTTACATCTGCCTACTCTCGAGTGTGATGGGCACCAAATGAAACCCTGTAATGATGCTTTACTGTAACCACTTAAAAGGACAGCTTCATCCTAATAACAATATCAACTGTATCACAAACTTTGAACAAATAATCTGGGTGTGTTAAGGAAAACAGGCGAAGCAGTGGAGACCCCCGTCACTTTCGGCCACTTCCCTATATCACCTTTCACGGCTTCAATACAGCCGCGTGAGGAACCAAAGCCTACTTCTTTCAAACTGAACAGAGTTGCACATTTTTTCTCCAAGGCTCCTTCAGAAACACTCAACATCAACTTCAAGCTATCCGTATGTTCAACTAAGACAGGGCCCGAGAACAGGCCGTTTTCAACAAAAGACAGTTTCATCCACTGTCAGCTTCCGAATTCCGCGCATTTTAACACTCCAAAGCTACAGCTGGGTGAATGGCTTCGGATTAACATTGACCACCCGGGGTCGTTTAACTCTTGCCACAATCTTGACGCACAGGCGTTTTGTTTTTTACCTCCATTGGAAAAGCGGCCACTGCGCGCAGGACTGAACCCGTGTCCACAGGCCTAATTGGCTTCCAAGACGGAAATTTTATTCAAGCATGCCAATACGCCTATGCAGATACAAAGCGTGATGCATCCACAGCCCTGGCTATGTCACCATGACTGATTTGTTGCCACGGCAGCAAGGCACCAACTTCAAGATTTCGCAGGTTTAGAGTACCAAAGCTACACTTGAGGCTACAGTTGAGGGCTACAGTTTACCATATCTAGGTATCTCATTATAAGGCAAGGGTGCCGTTTAGAGAGTGACAGAAAATCACCATATATATATATATACTAAGCTTTCAATATAAGGCGGGGAATGATTTTTCAACCACAGATTTTGGAAGAAAACGTTGCCTTATATTCAAATAAATACGGTAATTTCGAGTTTAACGCACGGGTGTTTTTAAAAATTACTCGAATGTCAAAATTAAGGTTAAGTTAAACAAGAGCAAACAAATGTGTTGTAAGCTTGTTTCTACAATTGCATTTGGATTAAGATTCTCAGCAGCAGCTTTCACAAACCCTACACAGTTATCAGAACAGCTGGAAGTTTGCGATACCATCTAACCTTTTTTAAGCTGTTAATTGCAACGGATAAAGGAGATGACACTTGGTACATCTACAGCTGTCTCAGCATGCAAATGTTGCAAAACTTGTGTTCAGTGTGCGAGTTGCGGTCCCTTCCGAGTCCTCACCTACATTTTAAACCACGACTATCAACAAATCAGCTACCTTTTGATGGAGAAGGCATGAAGCTTGCCAGGCTTGCAGATCCATCTCGGCAGACAAACAGGGCACGATTATTTCAGGAAATCTCTCTAGTGACATTGCATAAACTTCACCTGCAACCTCAGCGCTGCAAGCTTGTACATATGCAGAACTGGAAATGGGTTTGTCTCTGCTAATGGCAGAAACTTGTGTGGCAGGGCTGTTGCACTCAAAAGATCTACCCCAACATGCCTCAGGTTTTTCTGTGAATTTAATTTACCACTAGCCCTTGCGATATCGCAAAATTTCGCAAAAATGCTTCGGGTTAAAAGTGCTCTTTTAGGCACGGATACTACACGTGGGGTCTAAGGAGCACCACTTTGAATGGCCAACAAAAAAAACAATTAAATTACACCTTTATGCCCAAGAATTTTCATTTTTCCCTCACCAGAAAAACAGCCACGAACCAACCCCATGCCCTTGTTGCCACAATGCTTTAGCCACTGAGTAGCAGCGGATGGCCATTCGGTGAACACTGGTTTTACAACAGCGCTGAATAAATGGCTTTAATTGCTGACTGAATAAGCTGACCTTTTTTTTGTTACTCATTTTGATAGCCTGATTTGAACACTCCTTCTGGTACAAGTCTAAAGCCCAACGTCATCCGACCTGCGACATAATTCAATTTAACTGACTGAACCCGTGCTAGTTTGATCCGAGATACAAATTTCGGGGTTTAACACACCGCAGCGGCACGTGGGATACGAGGCCCGCCGTAGACGAGGGCTCCGGATTAATTTTGACCACCTGGGGGGGGTCTTTAACATGCGCCGAAATCTCGACAGACGGGCATTTTCGCTTTTGGCCTCTACCTGAGAATCGGCCACCGCGGCCGGGATACGAACCCGCGTCCTCGGGCTCAGCAGCACAACGCCACTAAACCACTGAGGAATTTTGGGTCCACTAGGGTAACTAGAGTAAATTATTTCACCTTGGGTTATTTATTATTTACTTTTAAAAAATTTCGCGAAAGCCAGACACCCCACATGGAAAATAGAGATCAAGCGGCTCATTCTTTGAAATCCTCAGAGCGCCTACCCGTTCGCCGGCCAGATTTACGTGACCTGAGAGTACGCCAGACGTATAGAGTTAAGCCAGGTGTGCGTATCAAACACACAAAAAGCGCGGACTAAGCGAAGACGTCCGTTTCGTCTAGCTTGTCAGTGTTTGCTGCAACACGCAGAAAATTTTTGTCGTGCGTGCGTGTTTCGCCCTCCTTTCGGCCCAACACACTAAGGACCGACGCGCAATAACAAAATTAATTAAGGATGGCCAAAGCAAAACAAAAGAAAAGTGACGCCTAGGTTGGAAGCATTTGGGTTAATCTTCACCGGGAAACTCACACGTGTGCAACGTACAGCAAAGCCACACTCGCAAAGCTGCTATCGAGACGATAAAAGTTTAAAATTTTGTTCATTGCCCCTCGACGTAAAGCTTCTTCGCCAAGTTCTCTCTTATGCTGCGTTGCACCGCTTTCCGTTGCAAGCGTCTAAACTTTGAGGAGAAAAGTTATCGCGCGGCTGAAACGGCGGTCACAACAGGATCATAACAGAGCGCACTGATGGTAGGTACGCTCACGTGCGGATAGGCGATTAAAAGTGCGGGAGCCGAGTTTCTGGAGCACGAGACGTTCCCAGCTGGCGAGCTACGCTAGGCCACGTGTACACCGGTTGGCGAATAAAAAAGAAGCAGCGGCCCCCTAGACATCCCCCGTACGAGGAAGACGCGCCGAAGCTCCCGCCGATGAACGAACGGGCGGTTGAGTGGTTGTTCACCTGTGACGTCTCCTGGATAGACACGTGTAGCGGCTGTTTGAAACCTGCGACGGCGCGCCGGGGATCCGAACTCTCTGCAACTCAACGTGACAGCAGCCGGCAGTCGAACAGCCGTCACAGACCAACCCAGTGTACAGCTGGCGTGCACTACGCGGAAGACGTCCGTAAAGGGGCGCCTGGTATCGACGACGCCAGATGGAGCCACCGAAGCGTCGCTGCCGGGGTAACAATCAAACTTCAGAAGTCTCTAGTCGTTGTAACAAAGACAAACCACAGTGGTTAACAACTGCAAACAACTATTTTTGGTTTTAATTAAGTCTGGTTAGCAGAAAATTACTATAAGTTTACGAAAAAGAAAGAGGCCGAACACTTTATGCTGGTTCCGGTTTCGATTTCGACAAACTCCTGATGTTACAAATATTAGAAAGTTTCAAAATAACATTACTTGCGTTTATTAAATTCTAGCAACGGAAAATTATTATAAGCCTCTGTATAAAGGGCTAACGCTGCCCTCAATGCTGGTTTAGATTTCTGTTACCTTTCGCAATAAACCCTATGCAAAATGCGCCCCGCCATCTCACGTCGACTCCGGTAACTAGGTCCGCCATTTTGGTACGGTCGTTTGAAACCGAAACCAATTAGCAAAACATAGAAGGCGGGCATTGACCGCTCTTGGTGATGGACTACAATGCCGGAGCATTGCTTCGTGCCGCAGAGCACGCAATGCGGAAATACCGGTTCAAATGGAAAAAAGGTACCTGAAGTTCTACGCTTTTGAACGAACTTTGTGACGCGAACTGTGCCGGCGCGAGCAACCTTAGTGACACGCTGTGCGCGGTGCGCTTGGAGCGAATATTTGTCGTTGGTTCGCTAAGCGCGGGGTTCCGTAGTCGCTGTCCGTATGAAAAATACAGCTGCGTTGAAGTTCTGTTGTCCAGCCTTTGTATTCTAAATGAAGCCTGAGCGTGCGCCGCCTATTCAGGCGACTGACAGCGGCACTCGACCGGGAAATACCACACGTTGCCAAAATTAGGTTGTTTGTTTTCCATGTGGCTCTGCGCCCGCTTCATTTCATTGTTAAAAGGTACCGCTTAGCCCCTACACGAGCCTTTATCTTACCGAGGGCTGTAAACAAACTTTTCCTGCCGCACTACGCCGTCACGGCGCGGTTGAAAATTTCCTCTGTGGCGGGCGCGCACGGTATGGGAGTATGTTGTTGGTTTCTTTACGTTGCATTTAGCCGCGTGTCATTGCAGAAGTGGCGAACACTGTTTTATGATGATCTAACGGTGGAAAATTCGAGCTTTTGCACTTGGTTCCCGATTTGCCGGGCTCAAAGGTTTGTTGTTACGTCAAGTTAACTTGGTGCCCATTGTCATTCCAGCAACGATGTATTTACTGTCGAATATTTTGCGACTAAAATAAACACTCACTCCTCCAGTTTGTCACATGCTGCATGCATGCCTCCGACGTAATGATAGTGGCCATTGATGTAGGTAGCTGAGGCAATTTTCAAGTTTTATTAAAAAACAAAAAAGAAAACGGCCACAGTTGCATCAGGCCGCCGCGCATCAGCTTGAGTGCTTTTGCGTGTTTTGTATCCACAGTGAAAATCCCAGTAAATTAAACTACTTCGCTGATTTATAGCGCGTACAGTATAGCAAACTGTGGATATAAATGGAACAAACAGAAGCATTCGCGGACCCCTGCATGTCGCGGTCTAGTAAACACGACGTTGCCCAGCCTATGCGTGCTCGCGAGATGACCACGGCGAAATGTGGCATGAATGCTTGCTGGTAGCTCATAGGTGACCCTTCAGGTGCCATGCCAGTCCTTGTTTCTGTCACTGGGGGGGGGGAGGAGTGGGAGGCCAGCACAACTGGGGCAAAAAACTCATTCCCAAGGCTACCAAGTTTTCTCCCAAGCGCCTACACGGCACTTTGTTGCTGCTCGCATTGCTCCTGTACTCGACGTGCATCGAACAGACGCATTTGCAAGGGAAGTGAGGGGCCATTTTATCGCGGGCTTCTCCAGTCAATGTTTCGGACACTCGCTGGCTTGATGCCCTGCTGTCTCGGACGTCCCCATTGTTGTGGCAGCTCAGTGCACGCAAGCTCCGGTGGCGCCTCTTAAAACCTTCGGCTTGCAAGAGGGCGAGTAGGTGCACAACAGCCAGGATGTGACTCCATGCTCCACTGCAACCCGCTGGGTACTCGCACGATGCCTCCCCAATCGCCCCTCTGTCCGTCTCAAAGGTGAGGCACACAACATAGGGCCGGCCACTTTTCTTCTGGGAGCGAAAGCAGCTGCTGAGCGCATGGATGAGGCCCAACCTGCAAGAACAGAGAGAATATCAGTAAATAACACTCAGGGAAGAACAGGACTAGTCCGCTACAGTTTATGGTAAAGGGACAGAGCAGAAAGAAGTGGCCACAAGGAACAGACTCAAAATGACCAGATTTTGTGTCTTGCTTAACAGTGTTGCAAGGGCAATAATCTACACCTCAAACAGCAATGATGTCAAAATTGTTCGTCAAGTTCGAGCGTGCAAGTATCTCTGCATGCTTTGTTAATGCATTTTTCAAGAGAAGGAAGTTTAACATTTAAAAACCTCAGCATGGGTAATGATAAGTACCCGCATAATCGTGTTCGTCATAACTTAAGCAAGCAATTATATGATTATCTGGAACTCACTTCCAGAATATTTCGAGATAAACAGGTAAACATTCGGGCTATACCGATGACCCATCGAATTAAAAAAAAATCTTCTAGTTCAGTGAGTTCGAGCTAACGAGGTTTTACTGTATTATCTATTCGTGCACACCAAAAACATGCGCTTTAGAAACAAACACAACCACCCCACCGCCAAAAAAGGAGAAGAAAGACACACAAACAGATTTTTGCGCAGAACATGCGCAATAAATAATGCAAACACACAAAAAAATAAAATTCAAGGCGTATGTGCGCTTTTGTAGTTGACTTCGCCGCAAAGCACGATTGCTTTGCGACAAATGCGCGGGCGGACGACCGTCACGGAAAACGGCCGCAACCTTTCCGTAAACATCTTCGCCAAAAATCATCCCGTAAATTTCATGTACAGCATTTGAAAATACCTAATCCACCCACTAGCGGTACGGTCTGGCGATTGTCGCTCTCCTCTTTCAGGGTTACTGGGTCGCCGCTACGCATTTGCGTGGTAAACAACGGCGAACAAAGTGCTCTACAAATGCTCATACCGGTTAACTCGCGTCAAGTAAAAACAAAGAAGGATTTACTTACTGTGAGTCGCACGTGTTTGTCCGCACCGATGAAGGCGAGCAATGCGCCTCGGTGGCTAGGCGGCATGCCCTGCTCCGCTGCCGCTCGGATAGGTCTTTGGCGCGGCACCCCAAGTGGTATGAGTCTTCAGACACAGTCGGCAGCGCAGGCAAGTCCTTCGCCCACAATCCGCGGTCGAGAGCCGGAAAACACCGTCCAGTTTGAGCCATACCGCGTTACCGTCACCTACTCTTCCACAGTAAACAATACGAGACTTTCCTATCGGCGCCCGTACCAATATGGCCGACGGTCTCGTTTACATCAGTGTTGCTAGATCACCAAGCAATTTCGCATAGGGTCTATACCGCGCGTTATCCTGAGAGTTTCATAAATCGCGAGGCCACAAAAGTGAAGGAAAAGGCCAGGGAATTACAGCGCGGACTAAATATACACCAAACGCACGATTATATGAATGTTTTTCGTTCGTGCTGACATATTAGAGCAAATGTAGCCATACCATATCCACGTTCAAAGGTTGTGTTGTCGTAATAAATAAAAACAAGGCCTAAGAGCAAGAAATTTGCAGTCGTATGTAGTAATTCGTGATTTTTATTGCCTGAAATACATCTTCCGTTACATAAAGCTTTGATAGGAAGACAAATCAATGCTGCAGTGCTTTTCGATATCAATACCGCCATGTTTATCTGCTGCACGTAAATAGAGAGTGATTGCACAAGTGAAACCTTGCGCCCAACGTTATATTTGCTTGCGCCCGTATCAGAACACTGAATACTGCCGTTTTGTTGACTTGTTGCACGCTAGCTGATTTTGAACGTGTCTTTCGTTCTTGTGCCTAAAAGGGTTAGCGAATATACGTCGTGATATCAGAGTGGACCAGACCTTTTCGTGGGAAGTTTCTTTCGCTTCTAGCGCCGTTCGTGCCATGGTGCTTCTAGCACCGGTCTTTTCGTGAGAAATGTCTATTTGTGTTTTCGATGCAAAAGCATCTTATGGTATCGGAATGTCCCGCGTCAGCGTCCGCACTCACACTGCGCATGCGCAACTCTCCTCCTTACACCCACAGCTGCGCGATACTACACTATAAAAAAAAAGGAATAGTTAGCGGCGCCGGTTTCGATCCCACGACTCTCTGGCCGCAACAGGAGGTACGCGGTGCTCTTCCCACTACGCTACAAATCCAGGACCCGTGCGACCTGGATTGCGGGAAAAAGTCCGCCCGTGGTGCGGGTAAATGCTGGCCTAGTAGATGGTCTCAGGCGACAGGCGGGCTAAAAACTTATTTAAACTACTATATTTAGCACGTGTTCGCGTTATTTGCAAACCTTTAGCTGAAATCACAAGTTTTACAAAAAGCAACGCCTATGTTATGCTCCCTTCCCTTTATGGCGTCCAACTAGCCCGCCAGCCAAGTGCCGCGCGCTGCACGACCTAAGGCCGACGTGGTCGAGCGAATTGAGAGAGGAAAAGGCGAGTGTGAAATTGCCAAGGCCAAGCGAAACGAATGATAATACAAGTTAGAGATGAACAAAAACAGCATTGCCGTACATGGTGGAGACATCCCTTGAACGGTTCCGTGCCAATGCCGCTCGATCATAGTGCTGAACACATAGCTGTTTTCGTTTCCCACAAGAACCACCAACTCGAAATAGATAAGTTAATTCAACCTTCACAAGTAAACTGTGTTGCCGCGAAAATTATCGCACGGTCTTGCTACAGTGACTTGCTGCGGCGACCAATGAGGGACCCAAAATGGCGGTGCCAACGGGTACGTGTCGCCCCCCACCCCTCCTGTATTATGCGTCGCCTTTGCGGCGGACGCGTGTGAATTGAGGCACTCTAGCAAAGAAATGAGCGGAGTGACAATGCGGGTTCTGATAAGCAGAGAGAAAGGGAGAAAGAGCGTCGTGAACTGAAGAAACTTGTATCGAGCAGGCAGGCAAAGGGGCGGTCGGGTCATCATTGTGGGGCTGCCTTCGTATGTGTTTCCACGTTCGTCGGCGGCTCAACAGGAGCTTCAGTCGACTTCTCGCTGTTGGCGCGTTGGCATAGTGCTGATGTGTGGAGCCGTCGCAGGTTAACTTCCGCTCACGAGTACCCGCCTGCTTGGCTTGCGTCTGTTCAGTAAGGGCTCTGGCCCGCCTAAGGACCTCTGCACATCAAGCAGCGTCAAACGGGGGTGAAGAATCAAGAAGGTCAGGACGAGGCGGCGCCGCGGTATAATATATAGGAAAAGCGCCGGTTTCTCACGCGGGTATGTCGTATGAAACGGACCGCGTGCACACGAGCGTCATATCACCGGAAGGTTTTTCATGCATTGTTTCTATGGGGCGTTTGCCGGGACCTCGGTGATCCGTTGTAAGAAGCGGGTCGTCGTAAGTCTGGGGGTCGTATCAGCGGGGTTCCACTGTACCTTCAATTGGCCTTAGATTTTCCTACTAGCGTACCAGTCAGCGAAGCGTCGCATGTGCACTTGTGCAGCATTTGTGTGGAGCGACCTGGAATTGGAGCTTGATACAGTGTACAAACTAACAAGCCAAAGAAAGGCACATTCTTCCATTCAGAAACGTGTCGTGGCTAAGTTTCAACTGACCGAACGAATTGCGACGACCCGTTGTTGGCTGGCGGACTAAATGCTAGGCTGACTGACTCTGCCGGAAGGTCGGCGAGCCGTGCAGTAGCGCAGTCAAGCCAAGTAATTTTTTCCTGACGTCACACGAAAACGCCACCGAAAATGGGCGAGGATGCAGAGAGGAGGTCAGCATTTTCAAATTGATTTTTCTAGTCAATAAATTCGTGTAAACGCACCCAGAGTGGTCGAAACATGGCCTACTCCGGCCTACAATTTGCGCTAGTAATCCCGCAATGTTTACAAATCACTTCAGTGTCCCTTTAAGAGATTAGGTTTTTCGGTGGGACTGAGTCACAACAAAGTGCTTGCAGTCCTGTCGCCGCCTGCCAAGAGTCCTGTCGCCGCCTGCCAAGTCGCCGCCTGCCAAGAGCATTGGAACCTTCTTCCTCGATTATGATCAAACTGAGAAACTCTATGATTATGATATGTTTCACTAGATGGCACAGTATCTCGGCTGACGTATCATCCACATTGAACAGAGCGCCCACGCCCGGCAGCAGTGTTTTCGTCGCAGAACCGGCGCTGCCATGCAGGTCATGGTTTGTTGACATGGGGTTTGAGCTAGTATACCGAAGAATAAATGTAAGGTTTTTAAAAAAATGGTCAAGGTTCACTTTCGTAGTCTTATTATACAATTTTTGGCAGAAATGTGATCGTATCAAATGCATGAAAATGCATTATTTCTAAGAGATTTTGGCTTGGAATGAAAAGAAAAACGTATTATGCAGAATTGTATCAATGAGATCCCACTGTATAAGGCCTTCCTTCATAATAGCAGAGTCCTTCAATGCTTTATTGGTCACGGAACTGCTCCGTAACTCAATGGGAGAGCTTCATATGCTGCGTTTGGCCGCCGCGCGGTTGCGCCACCTTCTCACTGAGGTCACTCCTCGGGCGGCGTTGCGCTGGCTCGAACGGCGGAACCGCGGCGAGTTGTGTTTTTTTTTTGTGCGGGAAAAAAAATGTAACGTGCATATCGCGCTCTTTTGATGCGACTTAAGTAGTGCAATGACGATGCCGAACATGTGTTGCGTCCCGGGATGTCGTTCCTTGTACAACGATACCACAGAAAATGTTTCCTTGTTCTGCTGACCGAGCGACGGGCAGCTGCGTGAGGAATGGAGGCGGGCCATTCCAAGGCAAGCAACGGGAGATTTCACCTTTGTGGAAATGCACTGTGTGAGAATGGAAAAAGCAATGTACCCTTTTGAGACCATCGTGGACCTAGAATTGTACAAGGCTAACTTAAAGCCGGATTTTTGTAATATCAGTCAGGTTGTAGCGGTGCTTCATTACCTGTTTGCAAACTTGTATTACCTTGCACTCAGGCTCGCGTGTAAAAAAAGCTTTGGGACGTCCTTGTGCTTTTACTTTCATATTTTCGCGAATTATCCCTTAGGGTTCGTTTTCTTTGTTTTGTAACCGCGTGTGGCTGATTCCGGTTTCTTATCTGGCGTTTCAACCGGAACGCCCGTTGGCTCTTTTTTGTCGTACGTCCCGTCGGGCAATATTGTTTGATATGGAAAGGGTGCCACCTTGTCGCTAACTTGATTTTTTGTTTCTTCGACAATTTTCTCGATCCTATTTCCATGGATCTAAAATTAATAACGTTGCGCGAGTAATGCATGCATAGCAAACGCCGCGCAACTCACTTTATCGACGTTAATCTGTGCACGTCACACTGCGGACTGTTTCTTCGGCGTTTGTGTTTCATTCTAGCCTTTTGTAGTGCAGGAGCTAAGCTCGCTGCGTTCAGAAAAGCTTTGCGTCGTTCTTGGCTACGTGGCAATATTCTGTTTCCTCCGTGTGCTGTACACCGCAGCGCGAAAAAATAAATTTTTGTACGCTGGACCACGCTCTTTTGTCTCCCTTCGTAACATTGAAATTTTTTGTTGCGTGTGATAAGATCAGTTTTATAGTTCTTTTTTCGCTTCCTGTTTTTGCAAGGATTGCAAAGCGTGGAAGCAGAAAGACACATGGTGCAACATATATCTCTTCGTGTTTTGATCCTTCGCGTTTCTGCAGCGTTTTTAGATGTTCTCAAGTATGTACCTACTCATCGAAATGACAATACTATTGGGCTATCTCTTTTAGCGTTCCGTGCATTCCAGAGCAATCAACGGATTCAGTAATCGTAGTCTGAACGACGCGTACTTGGTTTCTTTGAGTTTTTTTATTGTATTATCGATAGGCCCGCAGCAGTCCGCGACTACACAGCTACCGTATGTGTGGTATTTACAACTTTGCTTTAAGAAAAGAAGCAATATAGATTTAAAAATCAGTTAACACGACGGCGCAGCGCTTGTGCCAGAGCACACAGAAGCCGTTGCCGTCCTCGGCCGAAGTCTACGGTAATTTACTTTGAAAAATAAAACCCCATTGAAGGCAGGTGATATACACAATTAATGGACTATTCATCGCTAACTACTACAAAAAAAAAACACTTAATCAGCGCGCAGACACCAAAACCAGCGAGCTTTTACACGCCAAGAGCTGGCCAATACGCCGCACGCGCGGCGGCTGGAGGCCCTTCGTGCGGCGGTGGCGCCTGTAGTGGCGCGCGCGGTCCCTATAGACCGTTCCAACGAGGGCGCCGCCATCTTGCGCGCGCAGCGCCCTCTCGTAGCTGGCCGGTTTGCTGGCTTGGGCGTTTGCTCCGCGGCGCATGGGCGCCTACGGCGGCTCGGTGAATTTTCCGTTGTAGCGCGTTGTGCGTTCTTTTCCGTAATATACTTTCAATGGGAAAGATGTTGCATAGGACCACTTTAAGCGATCTGGCTTAAATTGGCGGCTTTTAAGGCCGCGGTGGAGCTGAAATTCGCCTCGAGGTAGCGTGGTCCACGGTGGGTAAACGATGCCATGTCGAACATGTTTGCCGTACTTCATCACATTTTTTTTGTTTGCGTGTGTGTGCCCGGGATCACGTAAAGCGGGTATTTTGGTCGCTTTACTGCGAAGACTAATGTTTATTAAAACGATCTAACCGTGATACTCTCGGCGCCCATGGGCAACAAACAGAAGCGCGTGGCGACGTCAGTGTAAGACTTCTGGTTTCACATCCTTTCAGGGTTTAACACAAGTAGTTTTGGGTGGACTTAGGAAATATTTGGCATATTACATAGTTTGTATTAAATATTACCGATATATCAACACTGCCGCCAACTATAAACAAAACTTCCTCTCTTTAGAATTTCAAGCTGCTCTGCAGCACAATTTAGCCGTGCAACTAATGTACAACATAAATAAAATGAACAGCACAGCTCCTGGAGAGCGTCCGTCGTTGGCCAACATATTATTAGGCGTCCGCCGCTGGGCAACCAGACAAGCGTTCGATTTTGCGTTGCTTTTATCTAGGTTTGTTGTTGGCGACAACGACACATCACATTTGGGTAATACACTGAACTCTTTGCTGGAGTGAGTGAGTGAACAATTTTATTTTGCCCGAGTCGGGGATGGGGGAAGAAGGGAGGTGGAATCCCCTTCAGTAGCCCCCTCCCCCCTTCCTCTCAGATTGGCTGGGGAAAGGGACAACCTAGTAGTTACTGTGAAAATCGCCAACTCCAGCCCACGTAGTACTTGGAGCCGGGTATGCCGCAATATGTGACCGGAGCAACGGTGGATGGAACTAATACCATCTGCGGCACAGGCAAGTTTCAGTGACCCATTTTAGTTTGAAAAGAAGGCAGAAGAATTTTGTGCCACTACTCCAAGGTAGGACAGTAAGAGCTCAGAAGAGCAAAATTGCCAAAACTTTTGTGTGCTTTAAAGTGTGCAACTCACAAGCTGCTAGTCTCGCTCATTTATTAGCAACATTTAATTAAATGAATGCGTAAATTAGTGGTAAACCCGCACGCGCGATGCCTACAAGCGTAGTCAAGGCAAAGGAGCAGCCGCGCCGGGCCTGCCGTGATCGCACGCCCACTCCAGAGAGGAGGAAAGGCGGCCGCGCGCCGCGGCCGCTGAGTACGAGAGTACGTTTCCCCCTCGCCCGATGGAACGGTCTATATGAAACGAGCGCCGAAGTTTCGTGACCAGTAAAGCATTGAAGGACTCTGGTAATAGTTAAGTTTGCATTTCACGGTGGGAGTCCTGGCCCTTTATTGTTTTTAATTTTTTTGTCATACATTTTTGTGCTACCCAGCACTCTTCTGTACTTTAAGGCGTCACTTGCGTTGGTAATTAATTTGCCCTTGTTCCTGTAGTCGCCTGTTGGATTGCTTTATAAAACACATACTGTGTATGTTGCACCTCTTTACCGCGATCTATTGCCTAACTTTTAAATCGATTTGTATGTTTTCCAGCTCATGATTTTGAGGGTCCCTTCTTATGAAAGCTGTTGCTTTGTCGTGGTGTCCGAACAATGGCCCGGGCAGAATCTTGGTACGCGTTCCTGCCGCCTCCCACATGACAACATGTATGCTTGGGTTTTTCATACTGTGATTTTTAGCTCACTGTTTATCCTTTTTGGATGTAGAGACAAAAGCATTTGACGTGTATTTGTTGTACATTGATATTTATGTGGAGCAGTAATAGTGCTCGCAATGAAAGTGTGGTTTGTGAGAGTGCAGGTTTTTTCCCAAGTGAACTGCTCGTTTGAGGCTAAACCAAATGCCCATTAGCATTTCTCTTTGTCTGCTCAGAATTTAAGATTGCGAAGTGGTTATATGTTGTAATAAAAATTAATGAAACTCATCTTGTATTATAGCGCACGCACTAAAGCCAGAGGCAACGAAAGGATGCAGAAGCATGCACTGTCAACTGGTTTTTTGTCCAAGAAAACGCGTATATATATATTTATATTTCTCTTTTTTTTGTATAGGGTGTATGCACTGGGCGTTCAACAATGTGGCCGTGCTACCTGTGCAGAAGTGCCAATGCCATTTGTGGCATTCTGCCACACGGGCAGCGCGTTTCCTGTTGCAAAACGTGGTTTGCGGCGTGATGTGGGCAAGAACGTTCGTGTGTTCAGTGGTTTTTTTTTTTTTTGCGCGATTCATGTGTTTGCGAATGTCGTAAGGGGTAGCCAGCGTGGTTTTTCACTTTGAAATTCCGGACCGCGCTGTTCACGCTTCAACCGCAGGCCATTGGACGAACGCAAGCGCATCAGGGTTTTTCTTTCTTTCTTGTTCTTTTTTTTTGAAGTACTTGAAGCGTGTTTTGTATTCTTTTTCTTCTTATATAGTAAAATCCCGTTTATTCGGAATCTTTTAATTTTTAATTTCAGTTAATTCGCACGCAGCATCTGGTCCCGTCCAAAGTTTGCAGTGTTCTATGGCTGAAAACTCACTAATTCAGACAAATTCGGTCGCTCTTTGGTTAACTTGGACACCCCACCGAGTTCAGGTTGGAAAACAGCAGCGCATTTCACCGCGCTGCACTTCACGTAATTCATATTTGCAGTAGAAATCAAAGGCGTACCTAAAAAACTAGCAAAAAGATTTTCTTCTGCATCACCTCCACGAAGCAAACGACAATCACTGACTTAAAAAAAATAAAAGCTTGGTGATGTTGAAAGCATTTTTCAGTTATGACTGTACTCCGGTGATTCGGGCACTCGGTAAATTCGAACATTCTCTCCGGCCCCTTGAAATGTGAATTAACGGTGTTTTAAAGTAATTTTCGCTTCGCCTACACCAAAAAAAAAATACACTTGAAAATCATCGGTGAAATCTTTGTCGCCCCACGAGGAATCTGTGTCGTCGCTGCTGCAGCTAATTTTACTGCATACATAGATCGCGATCGTTTCCCCTTATACCCTATGTATAATCGCTCAGCTTTATTGGAAACTCGGGTGGCAGACGGTCATGCGTTCAACGCACCAGAACACTGTTTCCAGAGCACCTCACCGTTTCTCACACTCCTCAAGAAGCGTACAGCAGGCCTTCCAGGCACGATATAAATCAGTGCCTCGTCTCACACGCACCACCACATAAACTTCCGTCGCAGCCTTGGGGGGAGAAGCTTTCCCCACTTGAGTCACTGTCACTTAGAGCAACGCAAGAAGTAAGGAAATCATTGAGCAGGGATGGCATCGAGATAGCGCGAAACTGGCCACGTTAATCCTTTCCGCTGTCCGTGCCTTTTAAACCGTAAAAAGGAGTCGGCGCAGCCGCGCAAGTAGCGCCGCCGTTCGGTCGAGTAGCCAGTGCATACACCCTATAGATTGCTGTTGTCCACCTCTGCCTAAGGACTGAAGCTGTGGGTACCATGTAAATAAAAAAAATACTATGCAGTGAACAGGACTGCAAGCACTTTGTTGTGACTCGGTCCCACCCAAAAACCTAGTCTCTTAAAGGCCAACTGCACTCAAAATTTCGACCTCTTAAAAACCCTATTTCCGTATAGTCTGCTTAAAAAGAAAGCAGCATGCAAAATACAACAGCTGAAATACGCGCGTGGACGCCGCAAACGGTCTGCAAAAATCGGCGATTTTGAAACCGAAACCGAGGAGAACGCGGCCATTGCAGTGACGTTGCAGCCGTCCAGCGAGCGGCCGGACGGTCACCAGCTCGGGGGAATGTCTGCGCGCAAGCTCTACGCGCGCACGGGGCAGCAGATGGGTGAAGCGTGCGCAGCAGAGCTCGACCGGTTCTCCAGCTGCGTGGCTGGCCAGAGGAAGAAGCCCCTGTCGGCTGAAACGTCACAGGCGCGTCATGGCTGTTTACGCGATCCGCCGGCAGGTGCAGCGTGGTCTGCGGCGGAGCTTTTTTAAACGCTTCTGACTGATTAACGAGGCGTTTCATGGGACTACCACTTCGGTCCCAGCTGATTTTGGGGTACTTACTACGCATTAAAAATAAATATGGCCGAGGTGAAATTTGAGTGCAGTTGGCCTTTAAAGGGACACTGAAGTGATTTGTAAACGTTGCGGGATTACTAGCGCAAATTCTAGTCCGGAGTAGGCCATGTTTCGACCACTCTGTGTGCGTTTACGCGAATTTATTGACTAGAAAAATCAATTCGAAAATGGTGTCCTCCTCTCTGCATCCTCGCCCATTTTCGGTGGCGTTTTCGTGTGACGTCAGAAAAAACTTACTTGGCTTGACGCGCTACTGCACGGCTCGCCGACCTTCCGACATAGTCAGTCAGCCTAGCGTTTAGTCCGCCAGCCAACAACGGGTCGTCGCAATTCGTTCGGTCAGTTGAAACTTAGCCACGACACGTTTCTGAATGGAAGAATGTGCCTTTCTTTGGCTTGTTAGTTGGTACATTGTATCAAGCTCCATTTCCAGGTCGCTCCACACAAATGCTGCACAAGTGCACATGCGACGCTTCGCTGACTGGTACGCTAGTAGGAAAATCTAAGGCCAATTGAAGGTACAGTGGAACCCCGCTGATACGACCCCCAGACTTACGACGACCCGCTTCTTACAACGGATCACCGAGGTCCCGGCAAACGCCCCATAGAAACAATGCATTAAAAACCCCCGATGATATGACGCTCGTGTGCACGCGGTCCGCTTCATACGACATACCCGCGCGGAGAAACCGGCGCTTTTCCTATATATTATACCGCGGCGCCGCCTCGTCCTGACCTTCTTGATTCTTCACCCCCGTTTGACGCTGCTTGATGTGCAGAGGTCCTTAGGCGGGCCAGAGCCCTTACTGAACAGACGCAAGCCAAGCAGGCGGGTACTCGTGAGCGGAAGTTAACCTGCGACGGCTCCACACATCAGCACTATGCCAACGCGCCAACAGCGAGAAGTCGAAGTTCAGGTGGCAGGTGGACCATAAATTTGAAGCTCCTGTTGAGCCGTCGACGAACGTGGAAACACATACGAAGGCAGCCCCGCAATGATGACCCGACCGCCCCTTTGCCTGCCTGCTCGATACAAGTTTCTTCAGTTCACGACGTTCTTTCTCCCTTTCTCTCTGCTTATCAGAACCCGCATTGTCACTCCGCTCATTTCTTTGCTAGAGTGCCTCAATTCACACGCGTCCGCCGCAAAGGCGACGCATAATACAGGAGGGGTGGGGGGCGACACGTACCCGTTGGCACCGCCATTTTGGGTCCCTCATTGGTCGCCGCAGCAAGTCACTGTAGCAAGACCGTGCGATAATTTTCGCGGCAACACAGTTTACCTGTGAAGGTTGAATTAACTCATCTATTTCGCGTTGGTGGTTCTTGTGGGAAATGAAAACAGCTATGTGTTCAGCACTATGATCGAGCGGCATTGGCACGGAACCGTTCAAGGGATGTCTCCACCATGTACGGCAATGCTGTTTTTGTTCATCTCTACGTTGTATTATCATTTGTTTGGCTTGACCTTGGCAGTTTCACACTCGCCTTTTCCTCTCTCAATTTGCTTGACCACGTCGGCCTTAGATCGTGTAGCGCGCGGCACTTGGCTGGCGGGCTAGTTGGACGCCATAAAGGGAAGGGAGCACAACATAGGCGTTGCCCTTTTTAAAACTTGGGATTTCAGCTAAAGGTTCGCAAATGACCCGAACACGAGCTAAATATAGTAGTTTAAATACGTTTTTAGCCCACCTGTCGCGTGAGACCATCTACTAGGCCGGCATATACCCGCACTCCGATCGTACGACACCCTGGTTATATGACGCTTTCTCGCGGCCCTTTGAAAGTCGTATTATCGGGGTTCCACTGTACTAAGGAAACAAAAATCAACTTAAACTTTTACCAGACAGCATAAAACTATGGGGCAGGAAGCACTTTTTTGCGCTAAGTGAACTGGCACAGCTGTCAGCAGAACGATCACACATCTTTGAACACTTTGCTGTCCAAGGAATGCTATTGCTAGACGTGAGATATTGTGGAAATTTGGGGGACGCTTACTGCACGAGCGGTATACAAGAAATAGTCATGTGAGCTGCGTGAAATTCTAAAACTAAATAAAAGTGTAAACTGGTTATACATTATATACCTTATATTTCCATCTCAAGCAGCGCTGGCTCATGGCTGAGCTTAGAGACCCAATGGGAGGGCTTGGCCGTCCCATTGGGTCTTTTTGGTGGAACGCCAGCAGAGAGCATGACGATCAGTGGTGACTTTTTAAAAGAGCGCCTGTAGAGGTACGTTCAGAATTTCACGACAGCCTAGACATGGGCGAGACATTTGCGTTCCATAATGGAATCATTATGTTGAGCTGCATACAGTTAATGGTCAGCATTCGCAGTCATGCGCTGGCAACCAGCTTGCCGCTGAGCCAGGATAGCCCCGATTCTATGGCCACTGGCATCAGTACGCGGTGGGAGCAGAGGCATCGAAGTGGCCTAAAATCTGCGAAGATGTGAGTCGTTGTTATTGGAGTGTCGAAGGCTTCCGATAAGTTGGGTCTCCAAGAAAAGATGACATTGTTTTTGAGCAGGGTGGTTAGCGGGTCAGCAATGTTAGCAAAGTTTTTGATAAAATGACAGAAGTAGGAGCAGAGACCTATCAAGTTTCTGATGCCACGAGTCGAGCGTGGCACAGGAAAATTGGTGAGGCCACAAACTTTCTCTGGACCTGGCCGTACCCTGTAGGCGTCAACGGGGTGGCCAGGAGTTGTAGTTTCACGGTAGCCAAAACTAGATTTCTTGAAATTGAGCTGTAGGCCTGCCTGTCGGAACACTGCAAGGAGGTATGTCGGCAAGGCGGTCCAGGTGGGCGTCAAATGTTGGTGCGAAGACTGACATCATCCAAAAATGGCACAAGCAAGTTGAGCATTTGAAGCCATGGTCGCGGGTTCGATTCCCGGCCGCGGCGGCCGCTTTTCTGATGGAGGCGAAAAGCAAAAACGCCCGTGTGTTCGAGATTTCGGCGCACGTTAAAGATCCCCAGGTGGTCAAAATTAATCCGGAGCCCTCCACTACGGCACGCCTCATCGCCTACGTTGCGTCGGCGCGTTAAACACCACAATCAATCAATCATTTGAAGCCATGCAAAAAAGAGTTCATCATTCTCTCAAATGTGGCAGGGGTGTTACAGAAACCAAATGCCATGACTTCGAATTCAAAAAGCCCATCATGAGTCATGAAAGCAGTCTTTTCACGGTCCTGTTCATTGACGGTGATCAGTCAGTAGCCAGAACGCAGGTCTATGAATGAGAAATATCAGGTCCCATACAGACAATCAAGAGCATCATCAATGCATGGCAGTGGGTAAACATCTTTGTGACCTTGTCTAGCTGTCGATAATCCATCTAGACGCACTACGTAACATCTTTTTCTCTGACCAACACGACTGGAGACACCCACAGACTGGAAGATGGTTCGACTGTATCCTTGCTGAGCATTTTTTTACCTTTTGGATGACGAGTCGTTCAGCAAGTGATACGCAATAGGGCCACCTGTACACCCTCAACATGGTGTCAGAAGTGGCTTTAGTTCTTCGGTTCAACGCTCGTCCGTAGTTAACGGTTCAACCAGTTCAACCCCATACGCCCGTCACGAGACAACCGCCGCCGCCCCCGCCATGACTACCCCTGCCATCGCCGCCGCCGCCGCGCCGCAGCTGACTCAGCTATGCCCACCACCGCCCTTCGACTTCGACAACCCCGGCTCTTGGACTACGTGGCTGCTCCAGTATGAGGATTACACTTTCGCCACGGGCCACTACACAGCACCGCCGGAGGCTCAGGTGCGTTCTATGCTCTACTGTATGGGTCCGCAAGCCCGCGTCGTACTCGCAACCACGCCGCTGGGAGACTCCGAGCTCAAAGACGTTGCCGCCGTCAAAAAAGCGTTTACCGACCATTTCATTCATCCGCCCAACGAGCTGTACGAGACGGCCCGCTTTCACCGCCGTGCTCAAGAACCGGGCGAAACTGCCGATGCCTTCTACACGGCTCTCCGCTCGATGGTAAAGCGCTGCAACTACGCGTCGCCGGAAGTCGAGGAAAGGCTCGTCCGCGACCGCTTCGTTGGCGGTTTGCTCGACCGTAACCTCTCAGATAAACTGTGCCGAAGTCCGAAGCTCACCTTGCAAGAGGCACTTACGCATGTCCGTCAACACGAAGACGCAGAAAACGAGCGCCGGGCACGCGACTCGGCCGACTCGTCACCGCTTGCCGTCGACGCCGCCGCGCGTGTTCGTAACGCCAAAGGAAAGACCGGGTCACCGGACAGGCCCAACCAGAGAGGGTGCTTTTTCTGCGGACGTTCTTCGCACGAGCGGGCACTGTCCGGCGCGACAAGCAACTTGCAATTTCTGCAGCAAGAAAGGGCATTTCGAAACTGTCTGCATGAAGAAAAGAAGATGCAACTCCAAGCGCACTCGGTCTTCAGCAAGCTCCGTTGAGCTTCATGCGGTGGCAGAGAACGGCCCCAACGCCAAGTTTATCGAAGTACTCGTGAATGGCTCCCCACTGTCGTTCAAGGTGGACTCGGGAGCCGACGTTTCGGTCGTACCAAGCTCATTTTCCGGAGTTCCGCCAAAACTTCAAGTTCCAGAAGGCGAGCTCAAAGGTCCCGGTAATCACACGTTGCCTGTCCGGGGTACATACCAAGCCACATTCACGTGGAAAGGCAAGTCCGTGGAGCAGAAACTGTATGATCTGGAATCCAAAACAGTTCCCTTGTTAGGCTTCCCTGCAATTCAGGCCCTGGGGGTATGCAAGTTCCTTGACCATGTCTCAGGCTCGCAGGAGTCGTCCGGAGAGCTGCTCTTAGACCCTGGCCTTTTCAAGGGACTGGGGACATTGCCTGACGCCTACACAATCCGTTTGAAACACGGGGCGACGCCCTTCTCACTAAGTGCCCCGAGACGTCTTCCTTTACCTCTCCATGAGCCCATCAAGAAAAAACTGGACAAGATGGAATCGGAAGGAGTGATCCGCCGCGTCGATGCTCCGACAGAGTGGTGTGCTGGACTGGTAACTGTGCCAAAAGGTGATGGCGATTACAGGATCTGCGTAGACCTCTCTCAGCTTAACAAAGCCGTCCTTCGCGAACGCCACATGCTACCGACGGTGGAACAATGCCTAGGCTTGCTTGGAGATGCCAAGTTTTTTTCTAAGCTGGATGCTAAGTCAAGTTTTTATCAAGTCATGCTGTGTGTCACAGCTGTACACGACGTTCATTACCCCGTTTGGTCGCTATTGCTTTCTGCGGCTGCCATTCGGCATCACATCGGCACCCGAGTATTTCCAGAAGCAAATGTCCCGGATACTAGAAGGCCAGACCGGCGTAGTGAACATGATTAATGACATCCTTGTCTTTGGCAAGACTCGTAAAGAGCATGACCAGCGCCTCCAGCAGGTCCTCGCACGGCTCTCCAAGGCAGGCATCACGCTCAACCGAGACAAATGTTCCTTCGGCACCAACAGTGTCAAGTTTCTAGGAGTCGTAGTGAGTGCCCACGGTATTTCACCCGACCCTGACAAGGTGGCAGTCATCAAGCGTCTGCCTGCTCCCGAAGACCTCTCTGGCGTTCGTCGTCTACTGGGACTCGTGAATCATGTGGGACGTTTCTTCCCGAATGTTTCTGACGTCACCGCACCTATTCGCGCCCTGCTTCAGAAGAACTCTGAACGGACGTGGGGCCCATCGCAGCAGTCTGCTTTCGGGAAGCTAAAAGAACTGCTGTGCTCTGAACGGTGCGTTGCAACTTACAACACCCAGTACAAGACAACTGTTTCAGAAGATGCAAGCTCCTTTGGCCTGGGGGCCGTGCTTCTGCAAGAGCAACCATCCGGAGAGCGTCGAGCAGTTGCCTTCGCTTCAAGGTCTCTCACGTCGGCAGAAACAAGATACAGCCAAACCGAAAAAGAAGCATAGGCAGCCAGCTGGGCTGTGCAGAGGTTCGACCAGTATGTCCGTGGTCTGGACTTCATCCTGGAGACCGACCATCAGCCTCTCGTTGCACTTTTAGGCAACATGGAAATCGACCTCTTGCCACCTAGAATCCAGCGCTTCCGTCTGAAGCTCATGAGCTACCAGTACAAGGTACTCTATGTACCCGGCAAACTCTTGGCTACAGCTGACACGCTCTCTCGAGCTCCTGTGGATGCTCCTTCGTCGCAGCAGGCCGACCAGGTCGAACTCTACGTGCAAGAACTCGTCCGCTCCCTTCCAGGCCTTGTCTCCACACGGTGGGACGACCTGCGCCAAGCCCAAGCATCTGACGGCGAGTGCGACCTTCTCGTGGAGTACTGCACCAAGGGTTGGCCCAGACAGTCTCGGTTGCCACTTCATGTGACGTTCTTGGCAACACAGGGGAGACCTCACTGTGTGTGATGGTTTGCTCCTGAAGAACACTCGCATTGTCATCCCCACCTCTCTTCAGCGGTACATGCTGGAACTGCTCCATGAAGGCCATCAAGGGATCAACCGCTGCAAGGAAGTGGCACGAGAGTCAGTATGGTGGCCTGACATCAACAGCCAAATTGAACACACCGTCTCCAGCTGCCCCAAGTGTGCTGAGACTCGGGTCCAACGTCCAGAACCCATGATGGCTACAGTCACACCAAGTCTTCCTTGGGAGGAGGTGGGCGCCGACCTCTTCCACCTGAATGGCAGGGACTACATTCTTCTGGTTGACTACAGGTCCAGATTCCCCGAGGTCATCAGCCTTGGGTCAACATCAGCAGCAGCAGTAATCACAGCAATCAAGAGCGTTTTCGCCCGACATGGTATCCCCAAGTTACTACGCACCGACAATGGTCCTCAGTTTGCGGCCAGGGAATTCGGGGACTTTGCACTGGCCTACGGCTTCCATCACGTCACGAGCAGTCCTCGGTTCCCGCAGTCAAATGGGGAGGTGGAGCGAATGGTCCGCACTGTCAAAGACCTCCTAGGCAAGTCGGAAGACCCGTACCTGGCCCTGCTGGCCTACCGAGACACACCGGGCGTCAATGGACATAGCCCTGCACAGCTGTTAATGGGCAGACGCCTGCAAACTCGCATACCCAAATCGACTAACCAGCTGAAGCCAGGTTGGCCGTCTTCGGTACAAGTGGACCAGCGGGATCATGCTAACAGGCAAAGGCAGGCGAAGGACTTCAACAGAAGACACGCTGCTCGTGAACTTCGTCTGCTTCAGCCAGGTGAACATGTTTGGGTCCGGGATATCAAGAGTCCAGCTGTCGTCTTGAGCCCAGCGCAGCGTCCGCGCTCGTATGTGGTAGAGACACCCAAAGGGGTGCTGCAGCGCAACCGCAGTCACCTTGTTCCTACTTCACCCTCACCAGCAGTGCCACCAGGAGTGAGCAAGCGTCCCCTTCTGCGTCACATGGTGCGACACCACCAACTGTGCGGGAGCCCATTGCGCGTGTGACACGTTTCGGTCGAACCATTCGCGAGCCAAGCAGGCTGGACTTGTGAGGGGTCTGAAGGGGGGATGTAGTGTGTCGGGTGTCAACTAGACGGCGCCACGGCGACCATCATCATCGGTGGACTCTAGGTGCTCTAATAAAGCAAGCTCCCCGCCGGGGCGGGTAATGTTCCTGCTGGTAGCATCGTGTCTGTACGTGTCTCTCAGGGCTGCGTGCTCTGCCGGGGCGGTCCCTCGGCGTACCCGCTCGGCCACCCTCAACACTAGTGAAGCATCGTTGGCGTTGATATGATGGGTGACTGCAGAAGTTTGGGTTGGTGGATGGTTGTCTAAGTCGAAGATGTCCTTGCAGGAATCCAGAAGACGAGGGAGATCGGCGGTATGATCCGGTGGGAGGTCTGAAGCAGCCAC
Organism: Haemaphysalis longicornis; assembly: GCF_048455015.1. Classification (NCBI taxonomy): domain Eukaryota; kingdom Metazoa; phylum Arthropoda; class Arachnida; order Ixodida; family Ixodidae; genus Haemaphysalis; species Haemaphysalis longicornis. The sequence goes on from NW_027526233.1 coordinate 1,834,696, forward strand.
TGCCTTGATTGATGGTGCTTGATGGGACGCCTGCACTGCAGGAGGTAAATCTGCAGGGGTGCTAGCAGTCATGGCAAAAAGGGCACAGCATTGCAGGCGAAATCCCCATGGGAAGGACTTGAGTTGTGAAACTGAAGTTGAAAAACTGAAAGGGAAGGCAGGTTTGGTTCTCTAACACAGTAATGATGATGTGTGGCAAGAGTGACGTTTCACGGAAGCAGCGCGTCTGTAATAGGGAAGACCATATAATAACTGCGAGAAACAGGTAGGCCTGATCACAGGGGCATGTATATTACAGCATTTGACAGCAAATGGACATAATCTGTGGAACGACAACGGTGCTTTTGAGCATTTTCGGCAGAAGGAAATTCAAAAGAGAGAAGCCCCGCAGAACAGTCAATGAGAGCGGTTCGAGAAAAAAATTCCCCGCATTTCCCCGAGGGGAAGAATGTGAAAGTGCGAATGCACGAGTTGAATTTGCGCGGTTTGGTAATGTTCGCGAAAGAGAGATCACACACACACACACAACTACAAAGAAAGAAAGATGCATTTATTCACAGACACCTATTTGTGTTGTCGTTGTACTTGATTGCTAGAGCGGATCTCAGCTTTGAAATTTCGTGTCAGTACTCCTTTAAGCGGGTGCATTAGCCCTTCTCACGCCCGATTCCTGGCCAATCCCCCACGTGGGCATGTGCCATGTCAGCTGCCAGGCAGCGCGCGCCCATCTCCCCCGTTGCCAAGGAAGACGAGGAGATTCCTGGCCAATTCCCCACGTGGGTATGCTATGCGGACATCGCCGGTGGACGCAGGTTCAGGGTCGCTTAAGAAGTGCATTCGCACTTAAAAATCAACGCTGAGGGGGCATTTTTCAAGGACGGTGAAGAGAACGACACTATCATGGTCGGCAATCCATATTCAGGCGGTACACATTCCGACAATTGAAGGTGTGCTCTCATTGGCAACTCGAACAAATGTTTGCATGGGTGGCGTCAGAACTTTGCGGAGATGCCAGCGGAGGGTTAAGCTCATTACAGAGAGGTGAGCATTTGTGTCAGTGAGAGCCTGGGCTGCAACACCATCAACAGTAACGTGTTGTAAAGTGGGCTTGGACTCCTTGGTTAATAGAGGATTTGTCGTCCTGGTCACAGATGCAGTATTACCTCCTTGAGCTGCATTGATTAGTCTTCTGATGAGGCGAAGGCTTAGCCCGGCAACGTCGAAATCAGTAGCGGGCCACATGCCCACCGCGACAGCAGTGGAAGCATATTGGAGAAGGATCAACATTTGGGCGAGTTGGTACTGGTTATGTATCATCTTGACGAAACAGCGTAAAAAACGGGGACACAGGGAGGGAAAGACGACAGGACGACGCTCGTCGTCCTGTCGTCTTTCCCTCCTAGTGTCCCCGTTTTTTACGCTGTTTCGTCAAGATGAAGCATATTGGCTTGTTTTCAGGAATACTCCACTCTTCAGGATTTTGTGTCTGAAAATAGCGTGGGGCATATTGGTGGGGACCAGTTAAGAAACGGGGAACAGTGAAAGCGTTCGGGTCAGCTACAGAGCAAATGCCTGGAATGGTGTGGCTTGTGAGCTCTTGCTCTATATCGCATGGATTAGGGAGATGGAAGGTGAGGTTCATTCACAAGTCAGGGCTAGTAGGGCAGCCGTAGCCGTAGCCTTCAGCTCACGGCGTACTATTTCCATTAAGTCGTCGAACAAAGAAGGGCACATTCCAGTGGAGTGGTATACTCGTAATAGGATGTGGGAGCCCTGTTAGGCAGTCGAGGGAACTGTGGGGCAATACAGTGAGCTTTCGCTTGTTTCTTTCTGTCTTTATTTGGTACCCACAGCGCCTTTTGGCATTACAGTGGGGGGAATAACAAAAAGAAATGCATCAACTAGTTACGTTGATAACCAAAGAAACATTTTCCAGAGGCTGCGAGGCCCTTTTCAAGATGTTTAAACGGTCTTCACTCTGTAATGATGCCGTCTGTGGTGGTGCAGTCCTTATGAACAAGCAGGTTGAAAGCGCCATCAGCAATTCCTTTCTGCACATGGCCTACTTTGCCAGTTTCTGACGTGTCGGCATCTATCTTGTGACACAGAGCAACACAATCCTGAATATAGGCGACGTATGACTCCACCGAGGCTTTGGCATGGGAAGCAAGTTCCTTCACGGCTAGATGGTGGCCAACAAGCTTTCCGAACAGCTCACGTAATGTCGATTTGCAGGTTTCCCAGCTTGTCAGGTCTGCTTCGTGTGTCTCCAACCAACAATAGTCTGGCTGGGCCCTTATGGTATAATATTACGTTGGCCAGCACCAAGGTTGCGTCCCATCTGTTATGAGCGCTCGCATTCTCGTAGGTGCTTATCCAGTCATCAACGTCAGTGCCATCAGTGCCGCAGAAGGTGCTCCGGTCGCAGGGATGGGAGACGACCATAAGTGGCATAGTCGGCCAGAGGGCTCCATTGAGTGCCAAAATTTCTGTGCCGACCTGGCGTCCACTGCGCAGATCCGTGTTTGAGGTAGCAGATGTTGCAATGGAAAATGACCGGGATAGGGAATGCTGCGCAACCCCCTTCATCTTCACAGCGCACAAATGAGGTTACTGTGCGCTGTGCGCACAGTAATCCAGGTTGGTGCTCTGCTTTCAGCAGTGACGCTGAAAACCTTTTCTACTCCCTTCCGCATGAACAAGTTTTGGTCTCTGTGAAAGAATGTATCACCGTCTACAACGGCGAGATTAAGTTTATGCAAAGTTGCGGGATTTCCGTGGAATCCTTTTTGGAGCTTCTGCTTTTCTACTTAGAATCAACTATTGTAGGATGGTGTGACAGTGTCTATGTTCAGAGGTCTGGAATCTGTAGATGTTCTAAAGTTCCTCACCTTGCTAGTGACATTTTCTTGGCTCATGTTGACCATGTATTGGAACGTGACTTGGACGGTTTGGCAATTAAAACTTTCAGGTATGTTGACGATTACCTAGTATTTTGTGGAAACTATGACCCTACAATAAAAATGATAGACATTTTAAAAGCATTCAAATGTCACGCATTTGGACTGACCTATACGTCCAAGGCGCTAAAAGAAAGAACAATCCAGTTTTTGGACCTGTTGTTAAAATTCGAGCAGAATCATGTATTTTGGCTCTATAGCCCGCGATCGAAGAAGCATTTACTGAACTCTTCATCAGCACGTTCTAGGATTGTAAAATATGGGATTGTTGTCAACTGCCTCAGGTCAGCCATCTTGTTTTGTTTTCAGTCTTGTTTTCACCTAATTGAGTCTAGCTTTGGTGAACAGTTAGTTAGACACAAAAATGCTGGCTATGGGGACAGAGTCATTGGGTCGTCCTGTCTTCAGTTGTTGGATTTGGTGAAGAAAACTTGTCTCCTGCTTGTGATGTTGTGAAGGAAAAGATAGTTGTAATCTCGTACCTTGTAATCTCGCACGATGTATCTCACCGCTTGAAATAAGTGGGGAGCAGATATAACATCAATGTGGTGTTTTCAGCCAAAATTAACTTAAACTGCATCTGTCCCGCCATCGAAAAGAATATTAGTAATAATGGCCGAGCAAACAGCTGTCGTGTAAAACATGAGAAACAGTTTGTTCCTTGTAGATTAAATGTGGTTTATTGCATTCCTTTCAATTGTGGTCGCTGTGATGCTGGCCAGTTCACTTTTAAGGGAGTGCCTTCTGGCCCTCTTCCCACCCATTGCGAAGATTGTGGTTGTACGCTCTTCCTTCATGATACAACGGTATTGTTCTCGCACGATGAGCAAAAGGTGAGGAAAATATAGTGGAAGCACATATAAATCGAAAAATGTCTGATGTGTGTGTTAGCGCTCGTCTTTAGCACTTATGCAGAATTGGCGTATCTTGAAGAGAGCAGTACTTGAGAGCGTTCGTCTGTACAGTTGCTTATAGTGGGTTCATGTGTCATGTTTTTATCTTTGTTTTATACCTTCAATGGCTTTATATTTGTCTCTTCAATAAAAATTCAGTTTTGGTTCAGTGGTTGTCCAGTGTTATCCTCCTTTTTGTCCCGGTATTTGTGCGCTGCGAAGATGAATCTGCACCAACTAGCCCTGTTTTCTACGCTACTTCAGTCCGCCACCACTATCAATGATGTTACGTGGCGCGGAGAAATTACAGGGTGTTTACAAACAAGTCCACAGCATTGGCTCAATGGTAAAGCGGTGCCAGAGTCGCGAACTGATCAACTTTGGTAACGTAATTTTTCGCTCGTGAGTCATTTAATTTGCATTCGTTCTCGTCGTCCAATGAGGATTACTGCACGACAACACCTACATGGCACGTTCAAAGCATCAACAGATATATTTCAGATACTTGGCTCCTAACTTATCGTAGTATTAAGGCGAAGCAAAAATACAAGGCGTGCATGGCAGCAGCCTGACTTCTTCTGGCCATCGTTATTGGTCTAAAGGAGCAACTAAGTATACTTGTGCATGAAGGATATGCTATCCAGGCATTGACGATTTACAAAGTGACACTGTGTTTATTCAAAGAAGTCATTCTTTAGCGAGTGTTGTTATAAGGTCTTTCCCACTTCTCTTGTTTTTAATAAAATGTTGTTTTGCCGCTTCGCGCTGAGATCAGTTTTAAACTCTTGAGGTTTTGTGCTTACTCAAATAATGGCTCCAACTTGTGCCTGAGCAGCAGCCACAGTTCCTAAAGCATTGTGCAGCTGAGCCCAAGGACTTTTTTCTTTTCCTTTTTTTTTTCTTTTTTTAGTGAAGGCAAAAAAAAATAGAAAAAGCCCGTGTGTGGAGATTTCAGTGCGAGTGAAGATACCCAAATGTCAGGATTAACGTGGAACCTAGCACTGCGTCACGCTTCGTAGCCCAAGAGTGGCCTCGGCACCTTCAACCCCCAAAATAGAATCAGTTTCAACTATGTTTTTGCAGCAGTGGTGCGATGAGGTGGGCTCAGCCTAGCGCCCCCTCATATAATTCCTGACTGATAAACCGACCCAGTTGTCCTGTATGGCCATTGTGTGACAGCTGTTCTGTCATATACACTGTAAGCACCTGCTTAGCTATTGGGAAAGGCAGTGCAGTTTGGTAATGAGATCAGAGATCAAAGCAGTCTAGCTCAAAACTTAAATCCTAATAGTGTAAGCCATTTTTTGGCCTTGTACGAATTGTCAAAAAAGTAAAAAATACCGTTTGGTGTGAAGGGACTGAAGCAGGTTTTAGACACAAGACTGCTTCAGCAAAAGATATCTGGTGTCACATAGAAAAAAATTCAGATTAAGCAGTTAGATTAAGCAGTTAGAATAGTTCAAAAGCAGGCTAAACTAACTTTTGGGTACATAATAATGTAGCCACATATGGGACAAAATACACCATCAATTTTGAATTTAGATTCACTTGACGTTTACGGTGTGGTTGCAAAAGGAAGCCTTTATTTGTTTCTTTTGGTGTTGCAGGTGCTGACTGAGAAATTGTGGAAAGTTTTGAGCCAAGATGTTTGTGGCCTAAACCGTGATGGGCACGTAAAATGTATGTATATTTGAGGTTATAAAGCACTTAATAAAGAATTTTCAAGCTCTGGGACTTGGTTTTTGCTGTTTCATATGCCAATACATTGCAACATGTAATCTATATTCAAATCTGTAGTTTATTAAAAAATTGTTTTCAGCATATTCACTACGTCACTTTTTCATGATCAGTTCATTAGCATGTGTTGCGGGTTTTTTTAGCAATTGATGCGGAACTAGCACGAACATACTAGGTAAAGATTTATAAGGCTTAATGTTATGTTTCAGTTTTTCAGTCAATTTGAGAACCTGTATTTGCTGTAAACTTAAGTGTTTGTGTGATCACATGCCTTGAAGCATGCTCCAGCGTAAAAATACTGGATACCGAAGCCCCTTGTAGCTTGTTTTGGTGAGTGTGTGTGGACAAACGTAGGTCATCCTCAGTGGAGGCTTCATAGTCCAACTCGCAAATAAATGTTGATTCTAGCAACATTTGGGCTTGCAAGCAAAAAAGAAAAAGACATGTGAACACACGATCGCGAAGCGGAGCCGGTGCAAAGGTAGTCCTGCGTGTCTAAATCTAAGAGGCAAAGATCAGAGCAGGAGCATTTGACAGTTTTAATTCTGTCTGCCCACGTCGATCCAAGCCCCCACCTGAATAGGTTGGGGCAGGGAAACTGCAGGCGTTTCAATAAAGTTGTATTCTCTTTTTCTTTCTCGTCTGGGCAAAACTTTAGTGCCAACTGCCGTTTCGTCTGGGCGGAGCGCTAGATACGATAAAGAAAAAAAACAAAACAAGCAACCCGGTTGTTTGTGCCATCGCATAAAAAGCAGGGCACAAAGTGCAACCTTCGTGACAAGGTTGAAAGAAATCGTCAGAAAATCTGAGTACGAACATGTTCAATGTTCAGGGAATACTTATCGCGTATTCCCAGCGTGACTTAGGCCCAACGTTATGGGGCATTAGGCTAAATTTCAAGTTGTCACACTCCAGGAATTCATTCACAATAAAGGTTGACGACTTTCACAGCGGCGGCCGATCACAGGGTGAACTGTGGATGCACGCTTGCGTAGCAGCCGTTCACGCGACGATTTGCGAACGCTACACTGCGATTGCAAAACAGCACGGATGACAAAGTATTTAGGTAATATTACCTAGAACACTGTTGCAGCGTAAAACGTAATCAAACTATATATCCGGTTGTAGCACTTCGATATGCACAGCGGCGGGCATCACAAGGGGACGCGAAATCCAACACAGACACAGTTGAAGCACTTTTAGCAAGATGAGCGGCGAGGCTATATACGCGCCCTACAAACGCGACGTTCGCTAGAGCTACGGACCTCGACGACCTGGATATCCACCTCCCGAGCGCTCCCCTTCGCCTCAGTTTTCTCCAGACCGTTCGCGCCGTCAAAACGATTCCAGGCACCGTTCCCCTTCGCCTGGACGTCGTGTCGTCTCACCTCTTCGCCCCGTTTAGAACGACGCCAACCACCTGCCGGGAAACTAGATGCTGCCGTTTACGGAGGGGAAACTGCATCGTGCGAACTGTTCACAACTCCTCCGGCGCGTCCCTCGAACACTTTACCTGTAATCGTGGAAATAATCTTTGTGCAAGTGTTAGTGGACACTGGAGCCAGTATTTCTGTTATGCATAGTGATTTGTGCGCTCGACTACGCAAGGTGAAGACGCCGTACAATGGCCCTTCGTTATGTCGTGCAAATAGGAATCTTATACAGCCTGCCGCATCTTGTACAGCACGTGTAGTCATCGGGAACAATCGTCACCATATTGAGTTTGCTGTTTTGCAGAGGGTGCTCATCGGTTAATTCTTGGGTGGGACTTCCTTTCATCAGCTTCTGCGGTTAAAACCTGTCGCCAACCAGCCATTCGCATTTCAAACACAGAGCCTTCCCCTGCACCGAACTCACGACAGCACCTCTTAACCTTGCGCATGGACCCGGTGAGGAGCAAGTTCTCGTGGTGTCCTCCAACAGCATTTTTGAAGGTGATGTAGTAGCATCTTCTTCAAGCCGCTTGCTTTCCCGGGGGATCGCTCTCTCCGCATGCCTGGTCCGTTTTCCCCAAGGATTTGCAGCTCTGGCCACTCTGAACGCTACCCGAGAGCCAATTTTACTACCTAAAGGCATGGCCGTCGCTTCTGTGATTGATAGAGAGCCTCTCTCAGTCCTCACCAGTGCAGTACCCTCGGCGCGAAAGTGTGACTTTGCTTCTTCGGCTGGTATGTCCAGTATCGCTGCTACTATCAGCCCCGACCTTACGTCGAAGCAAACGGAACAGCTGCTCACGATACTCGCGAAGCACGTTGCATCCTTTGACATGAGTTCCACCACTCTCAAACAGACGACTGTAGCTGCCCATCGAATTGAGACGGAAGGCTCAGCGATTGTGCGCCGACGACCATACCGCGTGTCGTGACACGAAAGGAAAATTATTGAGGAGCAGGTCGCTGAAACGCTCAAGCGCGACGTGATTATCCGCCCATCTTCGAGTTCGTGGTCATCGCCGGTTGTGTTAGTCGAGAAGGATGGGTTCGTTCGCTTTGGTGTCGACTACCGGGCGCTGAATAAAATCACTCGGAAAGATGTTTATCCGATGTCTCGCATCGATGACGCTCTCGATAGTCTCCAAGGAGCGGAATACTTCTCGAGCCTCCACTTACGTTCGGGGTATTGGCAGATCCCGATGCATCAAATGAAAAAGAGAAGACGACCTTTGCCACCCCAGACGGGGCTTTTCGAGTTCAACGTGATGCCATTTGGGCTGTGTAATGCGCCTGCCACGTTTGAACGAATGATTGACACCGTACTTAATGGTCTTAAATGGAAAACATGTCTGTGCTACCTGGAAGACATCGTTGTTTTTTCAACTACATTTGACCAACAGCTATAGCGTCTGGACGAAGTACTAAGCAGTCTTTCAAATGCGGGACTGCAGATCAAGACACAAAAATGCGCTTTCGACAGCAAATCTACCAAGGTATTAGGACACGTCGTAAGCAAGAACGGAATACAACCTGACCCAGAGAAGATTTCCACCGTTTTAAATTTTCCCCGTCCACAACAACAGAAAGACCTCCGCAGTTTTCTGGGACCCGGATCATACTTCCGCAGATTTACACAAAATTTCGCAACAGTTGCTTCGCCTCTACATAACCTTCTCCGTCCTGGCATCCCTTTCGTTTGGATAGGAGATTGCGAACGGGCTTTTCAGGTGCTCAAAGACGCCCTCTCATCGCGCCCCGTGCTTTGCCATTTTAATGACAGCGCTCCAACGGTCCTCCACACAGACGCCAGTGGGAAAGGCATCGGTGCCGTCTTGCTGCAACTGGATTCTCAACAGAAGGAGCGGGTGGTCGCCTATGCCAGTCGTTCACTTACGGCGGCAGAACAAAACTACAGCAGAACAGAGCAGGAATGCCTCGCCGTTGTTTGGGCAATCCAAAAATTCCGCCCTTACCTATAGACCAGAATTTTGCCGAGTCGGCCATTTTGCGGCCACCAGTGCGCCATCTGGCGGGCATTTCTTGGGGACTGCGCCGCGAGCAGACGACGCCGCAGTCACACGCTGTTGTTCCGTGCCGCGCGTGCATATCAGACGTCCCAGCGGCATGAAAAATCGGTAAGTGTCATTTATTCAGTATGCCAGCAGCGCGAAGTTTAACAGTGCTTCAAGGAGAACGTTCAAAACGTCCGAGAGCTGTCAGGTTTGCCCATAAATTTCGTTCTCAACCCGCTAAGGCGGCGTGCCACCCTACGCATGCTTTGTCCTCGCGGGGGTTGCCTATGAGGCTACGTTTCGCCGCGCCAGCATGACGCCCGACTTTATTCACAATGATGAGGGACGCCAGGTGGCGTTCGCTGAGATCGGACACGTTGTGCACCGCTCTGTCTTTCTCGCCCTGTGTGTTTACCGCAGGCACCCTGCCTGTTATGAACTGTTGTAATCGGTGACCAACCACCCCTGGCGCCGACTCATAAGGTTCGTCGTCCCCTGCATCCTCCTGCCGCTTCTCACGGCCGCTCGCCTTCTTCGGTCAAGCAAGTAGGCCTAGCACGCCGACAAGAACGGCGGCGGCAGCGCGCTGCCGCTGCGCTGCTGCCCCGCACGTGGACCCAGCGGAGCAGTCAAGGCAGCTCCATCGTAGCGTCGAGCGCCCCTCTGCCGCCGCGTAGCCAGCCCTGCCATGGCAACGATTTGAAAATGGACACATCAGAACCGCAAGTAAGTTCAGCTCCGGTCCCGCCATCCAACGCTGTTAAAAGGCCGCCCGGGTCTACAAGCACAGCGGAAAATGCAAAGCAGGACCAGACAAAACGATCCCGCCCGTCGCCTTTATCAACAACAGCTGCAATGCCACCTGAGGCATCATCGTATAAGGTGGTTATCAAGTCCCGCGCTAACTTCGACATGTCTACAGTGCCCAGTCGGTTTATTCAAGCTGCAGTGGCCACATGCCTGAACGTCCCAGGTTTCCGTGGGTTTGCCGTGCACAAGCCCACTAATACGATTTCAGTGTGGGTTCCCTCCTTGGATTTGGCCACCAAGCTCCAGACCTTGAACAACATACAGGTCTCGCAGACAGACAGTGTACAGGTCCAGGCATACTTGGCCGCTGGAACTGACTTGAAGCGCTACGTGATATCAGGCGTAGACTATGGTGAGACACCTGAACAGCTTCGTCAGGAGCTCTCCTGCTCCACTCACGAAGTGGTTGCCGTCCGGTATATGGGCACAAGTCGCACATGTCTCGTCACCCTGCGAGGTCCGCCTTCTCCTCCAGACCGTATAGTGTACTATGGATGCATATTGCGCCCTCGGCCATTCAAGCCATCTGTGGTATACTGCTACTCGTGCTACAGGCAGGGGCACATGAAATCCTCCTGCCCTTATCCACCAAAAGAAAACCCTGAGGAGGCCACAACGTCGCAGACTTTTCGATGCGGCCTCTGCAAATCGAACGACCACGACATCACTTCCCGAAAGTGCCCTACTAAGCTGGAGGCCAACAAGAAAGTCCGCGAGCGCCGCTTGAAACGAAGTGAAAGGCATGCCGAAGCCCCAGTGCTCGAAAAGGTGCCGATTTACAACCGATACGCTGCTTTGACACCTTTAGAGGAGGACTTCCCCGAAGCAGAACCTGAACCGTCAACAATGATGACGTACAGTTCGGCAGTCAAGGTGTCACGTGCCAGACGTCGACGTTCGCCACCTGTGCAAGAGCAGCTACCAGTTACTGATTTAGATGAAGACTCCGAAATTGAAAGCAGGCTGGATACACTGGAAAAAGAAATTCAGCGGCTCAAAGAACGTCGTGCAATACTTCAGCGCCGGCGTGCGAGTACCCGCCTTACGGACACCCAAACCACGAACGTCTCTGTTCCTCCAGGTAATCAAGGGTGTACATCGAACACCATGTCTCCACGTGAATTGTTGTGTTTTGTCGTGCAACAACTCCAGACTCTCACCTCGGTTTTAATGGCTAACCTCCGCCAATGATGGTACCTGTTAATTCGGGCTCATCTGAGAGTATACTGCAGTGGAACTGCAGGGGCATAACTGGAAAAATCGGAGAACTTCGCCAACGCCTTCTGTGCGGGAAGCTACGTGCATGGGCGCTACTACTTCAGGAAACTAATGGTCTCCCTTCCCTTTCTGGATTTGTGGCGTATTCGTCTCCATCCATCTTGGACCGCCGGAGTCTAAGGCCTAATGTTCCCCCAGGAAAGGTAGCCGTCTACGCCCGCTCCAGCTATCCTCAGACCTGCATCGACCTGGCGCGATGGTGCACACTATGGCAAGAGGTCGTCGCTGTACTCGTTCGCCTCCCTCACACGGACGTAATCATAGTGTCGTACTATGCTCGCCCCTACAGTGGCCGTGCAGCCAGACTGAGCCTTGGCTGGGTATCACATCTACGTCAACGGCATCCCGGCTGCCCAATTTTGGTCGCGGGGGATTTCAACGCGCCCCACACTACATGGGGCTATGTCACCTCCAGTGCGCGTGGTAAATGTGTGTATGACACTTTTGTGGACGCCCAGTTTGTGCTACTAAATGACGTTTCAGTGCCCACACGTCGGTGTGAACGTCCACGCGATACTCCTCGCTCGCCTGACTTAGCTTGGTGGTTAGGAAGCGGCGCAGTGACGTGGATGTGTGAACCAGACTGTTGGGGCAGCGATCACCATCCTGTTCATCTCGGCCTTTCTCCCGGTCGTAGGGATCGCCTTCGAAGACTGTGTCGGGTGGTGGACTGGGACGTCTATCGATCGGCGTCAGCTACGATGGTCTCCAGCCCCTTACCTGACCCGTGTCCCAGGCTCCGTGCGGCTTTGGATGCAGCAACCCGCACTACCTGGGTGGAGGAATCCCGGCCGGCTCCAGACCTGCAGCTCTGCCGTCTGTGGGCCGCCCGCCGCCAAGCTGAACTTGCTTCAGTGAGGAACCCAACGTCAATCGACGCTCGGCTGAAGCTTCAATGCCTCACAGCAGCAGCACGTCGACATGAACGACGACTGACGCGCGGCCGCTGGCTAGACTGGTGCGCTTCGCTTGGCCCTTCGTCGTCGAATTCTTCAGTCTGGCGAACATTTCGAGCAATGGAACGCGGTCAACGCCCTCCAGATCCAGCGGCTAGTGCACTTCTAGCATCTGGGCAAGACCCGTCCACTTTCGCCTATACAGCCGCAAGTAGCTTCTTCCCCGCTTTTGACGTCCAGTCAGCTCCCTTTACTGTGCAAAACAGCTTGCCGAATGGAGCCGGTTCGTTGCCTACGAGTGGAGACATAGCAGGGATTGAAGCTCCTTTCACAATGGCGGAACTCTTGGCCGCCATCGACCATGCCAAGCCCAGAACAGCACCGGGACCGGATGGCGTTCCTTACGAGCTCTTCAAGAACACTGAAGGTACCACCCTCGATGTATTACTTGAGGCTATAAACACAGCTTGGACTACAGCCATCATTCCGGATTCGTGGTGCCACGCGGAAATTGTTGCAATTCCGAAGCAAGGCAAGACCCCAGACCAAATTTCTAACCTTCGGCCAATATCTCTTACATCGACGATATGCAAGCTGATGGAACGCATGCTAGCGACACGCCTTTCGTGGTGGCTGGAGCGATATTCGTGGTACCACCCTGGTCAAATTGGATTCAGGCCACAATTGGGTGTTGAAGATGGACTCGAGCATTTCTCCTCTATGGTCCTTATAGGAGGTCGCTCTCGTCGGATTCGAACGGTCCTGGCGATGGATATCACGAAAGCATACGACAACGTCAGCCGCGAAGCTATTGTTGCGATCCTTGAGTGGCTCAAACTTCCAAGTCGTGTATGCACATTTGTGAACGCCTTTTTTCGGAACCGCACCTTCTCTGTTCGCTTGGCCGGGAAAGCTACAGGCCATTTCACCTCGTATCGAGGGGTTCCACAGGGCTCAGTGCTGGCGCCAATATTATTTAATATCGCATTGCTTCGCTTAGCCTGGCAGTTGGCGGGAATTCCGGACGCAAAGTACATAATGTACGCCGATGACATTACTGTATGGTCTGTGCACCCTGAAATCGATGTGCAAGAAAGAGCACTACAAATGGCGTTGGACACAACCAACTCCTGGTGCGCCAAGGTAGGGCTTGAACTTTCAAAAGAAAAAACGGCATATATGTCAGTGGCTAATAACAACGGGCGCCGCCGACTTGGAAACCGACCTGTCCGGTTGTTTATTGGTCAGCAACCACTACAAGAAGTTTTAAGTCTACGGGTGCTTGGCCTCGACGTTGCCTCGTCAGGATCTGCGGCTCCATGGGTGAAGGGGGCAAAGGAGAGTGCTGCACGCACAATCCACCTGATACGCAGAATAGCAACGAAGGCTGGCGGATCGCGAACTAGAATTGCTCGCCTCCTTGTGCAGTCTATTTTACAACCCCGACTCGTGTATCAGGCCCAGTTCCACCATCTCACGATGAGGGACTGGGATCGCCTCGAAGCAATTAACCGAGATGCCATGCGGGCTGTTACTGGTCTGCCCCGAATGACCCCGGTTCCAACTCTACAGGCCGAGGCCCAGCTCAACACTATAGATGAGCTGGTACAACAACGCCGTTCTGCCCGCACCTGTAAGCTCTCGAACATCGGTGCAGCTGCTGCACTAGCCCATTACATGGGCTTTGTTGTAGCAGATACAGCTGTGAAAGGGTCGGAATTCCCTCCATGGCAGCGAGTACAGCTGACAGAAAACAAACCCATCGGTCGTCTCCGTCGCCCAGTCCCTCGCAAGGCCACGGCACAGGTCTCTGGTCTTCATTGTACAGACACCGACGCAATCATTGCGTATGTAGATGCCAGCGCTAAAAATGGCATGGTACACACCGCACTGGTGTGTCCCCAGCTACCGGAGGTTGACCAAACCTGTTCATATGCCGCCAATCCACTGCCACCCGTGTATCTTACTGAACTAGCTGCAATACACGATGGACTGGTCTCATTACTACCTTTTGTCAGGGCGGGGCCGTACTCACGACTAATCATCCGGACTGACTCTACGCAAGCCATACATGACATTCGTCGCGTGGCACAATCGACATCCTTTTCCGATGCCATTCATCGCTTGGCAAGAAGCACGGCGCTGCGGATACGCATCGAATGGGTGCCCCGCTCATCTGTGCCTGGCAATACGGAGGCAGACTCAGCTAGCCGCCCGAGCACAGTCATGCGGCCACTACTACCTTTCCCCGAAGACGCTCGCGGGCACCTGGAACGACAAAAGGAAAATCTTCGGCGCACCACACGAGCACTCATACCACCGTGTGGTTCAAACCTCCCTGGCGACTTAACTCGCCGAGAGGAGGTTGCGCTGCGGAGATTACGCGTTGGGGTGGCCCTTACGCCGTCCGTGACTGCCTCCTGGCCATCGGAATACCGCGGCCCATACGGATCCACCTGTCCATTCTGCACCACTGCCATTGGGGACGTGAATGTGCAGCACCTGCTCTGGGCCTGCCCGGGATTGCATCAAGTTCGCCTGCGGCACCTTCGTGCAACCGGTCTCCACCCTGGCCGCCCTCCTGACCTGCAACGGTGGGTGCATGGACCGTGTCACCGACAACTCCTGAACTTTATACACGAAACTAACTTGTTCGTGTTTCTGTAAGCGCCTACATACATCTATTATGCCGCAGGGCAAACTTTCGAATTAAAAAAAAAAAAAAAATTCACAATGATGTTTATTTTCTTAATTCTCGGCAGGTTGCCGTCATTTCCTATACTTTCGATTTAAAGAATCTGCTCGTCGTGTCGTCACTACGCCGTTGTTGCTGCATCAACAATCAGCGTAAGCGCAAAACGCTCATACAAGAAACGTGCGAAGTGCACCACGACAAACGAAGTGTTTGCATGAGCGTAATCTATTCGCTGCATAAATTTCCTGCGCCCCTTGAGTGCTGCCGCGAATGAGTCGTCACGCTGAATCGGAAAGATTTCGAACCTAGCAAATTTGCGAGGGCAAGTACGGTCGTACGCTCATTTGGGAAGCGCTGTTTATTCCCCCTCATGCTCAATCCCTATCGCACATTTCTGCGCTCTTGAGGCATTCTCTGTTCATTTTATTGACGGGAAGCGAACAAAAAGGCAGCGTCGCGGCGGCGGAGCACCCCCGGTCGTATCGGTAATTAAATTGCTTTTGGCGGTTCCCACCCGCCGCTGAAACGCAAAAGTTCTTTTGAGCAATCCATGAAATCTTGGTGAACCTAATACGTTACTGCTGTGTTTGTAGCCGGAAATTGTGTTATGCGGCGGCAAATACATGCCTCACGCACGCAAGAAGTCAGTGGTTCGGTACATTCAGCTAATGCCTCCGATCGCGCGGTAGGGCAAATTTATAAGCATGGCATCCCGCTGCTGGTGTGCGAACGTGCGTCGGTTCTTACACCAGGACATGATATATTCGATTTGCCTGTGCAGGTTGTAGACGTTACTTGCTCACAAAAGTAAAATATGTTTTAACAATATCTGCCACCGCATGACAAGCTTATCAATTTGCCCTACCAAACCACTGACTTCTGGGAACCGGCAACAGCAATTTAATTACCGACACGACCGGGCGTGCTCCGGCACCGCGACGCTCCTAGCTATTTCGGCTCGCCTTTTTCGCGTACCCGTGCTGCAGCATTTATGTGTGGTTGATTTTTCTTGGCTGCCCGTCAATAAAATGAACAGAGAATGCCTCCAGAGCGCAGAGATCTGCGATAAGGATTGAGCATGAGGGTGAATAAACAGCGCTTCCAAAATCAGCGTTATACCGTACTTGCCCTCGCAAATTTGGTAGGCTCGAAATCTTTCCGATTCAGCGTGACGACTCATTCACGGCGGCACTCAAGGGACGCAGGAAATTTGTGCAGCGAATAGATTCCGCTCATTGCAAGCACTTCTTTTGTCGTGGTGCACTTCGCACATTTCTTGTATGAGCACTTTGCGCTTACGCTGATTGTTGATGCAGCCAACAACAGCGTAGTGACGACACGACGAGCAGATTCTTTACATCGAAAGTAAAGGCAATGACGGGAACCTGCCCAGAATTAAGAGAATAAACATCATTGGGAATAAAATGTCGGGCGTCCTGCTGGCGCGGCCAAACGTAGCCTCATAGGCAACCCCCGCGAGGACAAAGCTGAGGGTGGTACGCCGCCTTAGCGGGTTGAGAACGGGATTTATAGGCAAACCTGACAGCTCTCGGACGTTTTGAACGTTCTCCTTAAAGCACTGTTAAACTTCGCGCTGCTGACATACTGAATAAATGGCACTTACCAATTTTTGATGCCGCTGGGACGTCTGATATGCACGCGCGGCACGGAACAACAGCGTGTGACTGCGGCGTCGTCTGCTCGCGGCGCAGTCCCCAAGAAATGCCCGGCAGATGGCGCACCGCTCGTTAAAGAAATGGCGGCGCCCACTGCACAGTAGAAATTCTTGTATATACGGCCGGCATATCACTGTCGTTACCGACCACCACGCGTTGTGCTGGCTGTCGACACTCAAGAACCTTTCCGGACGCCTTGGCCGTTGGGTTCTTCGTCTACATCAGTACGGCAAGAAGCGTTTGGATGCGGACGCCCTTTCACGTTGTCCGTTGTCCAAATCGCCAGCCCCAGCGCCAGCCCAGCTTGCTCTGCCCATCGCACCCATTCCTCACGCCATGCCATCAGACAGTCAACCTATCGGCCTTGCAACGTGACGATATCGTCGAATAATAGAGAGAATTGAAGGCTCCGCACGACCTCCAAACAGCCGCCTACGCCGACAGCTGAAGAACTATGAAATTGTGAATGGAGCCCTCTGCCGCTACAGCCATCATCCTTCAGGCAGTAGATGGGTAACTGTTTTACCTCGGAAGCTCAGGGCAGTCATATACGGGGTATTCATTGACGCGCAGCGCGCGGTGCATTGTGGGAGAGTTCGCCATTTTGAAGTCCTCGGTCAGTCGGCGCAGCACGGGAAAAACGTTTACGGGAGCACTCTGGCGAACCCATCGTGATCGCGTATTCTACTACTACGTGCGACAATGGTTTACTGTGCGATAGTCGGTTGCACCAGCCGTACGCAAACCAAAAAGAGGAAAATGGAAAGCAACAGCAAAGATCCAGGCTTCTTCAAAGTCCCGAAAGTGCGCACAACGGAGTGCGAGAAAACGAAGCTCCTGTCGGAAAAGCGTCGTCGCGAGTGGCTCGCGCGGATCAGCCGGCCGGGAACCATGGACCCCGACAGGTACCGAGTGTGTTCAAGACATTTTCTATCGGGTACGTAAGCGTCATTTCATTAATTTAACACCGTGTGCGAAAAAAAAATGACCGAGTGGCAACACCACTGTGCTCGCGACATGGCGAAATCGCGAAGCTTTTCAAGGAGGCGCCTTTAAGCTGTATCGAGGGCGTAGCGGGGAAGAAAAATATATATCGAGGAGCTAATTTGTGGGAGCTTATGTTCGCGACAGCTAATTGGCAGTGAAATGATAAAAATCGTCAGGGTAGCCGCTTTGGAAACAGCGACGCATTAATCGTAGCATGGCATGCGAAAAAAAAAGGAGAGTGGCTCGCGGGCAAGCTGTCGTTCAGGCTGCACGTCAAAACCACGAAAATTCCGAGGACATATCGAACCCAGACTGCTAAAACGCTGTTGGAGTTGGAGTAAGTCACACCCAAGTGAAACACTGAGAAGAAACAGCTGTGCATGTGTATGCATTTCAACGCCCCCTTTTCTCGGACGCTGGTTCACTTGCCAAGCTCTGCGACGAGTGTAGCCATACAAGTGTGTGTATCTAAACGCCCATTTTTCTGACACGCAGGTTCACCAGCCAAGCTTTTTGATGAGTGTAGCCCTGACTGGGCTCCTTCGCTTCACCTGGGCTATGAAGCAAAGCCTGCCAACGAGGGCAGGTACAATCGCCTGAAAACACGACGCACTCAGAGTCAGCAACAAGTTTCTGCAGGTGAAAATTGTCTGATATTTTACATCCAATTACATTTCACTGTAGAAACAAGGTACTAGGATGCCTTTCTTTCAAATGCAGTTGCAAGTGCGGACATCCCAGCTGGGACATTTGTAGACGAGGAGCCAGCCCTGGAACTCTGCCACAGTAAAAATTTTCTTCAGAGGCCTCTCGCAGCCCATAACCTGATTCTATCAAGTTACATTTACGAAGTGTAGTCTGAATAACATACTGTATTATCAGCTGATGCGCTCTTTCCTGGCATGTGAAAGTAGCCGCTCATTTTAAATTCTACATAATGAGCTTCTCAAACTGATTGTCTGTTATGCATTTCTTTTCTTGCTAGGCATCAGCTGCCAATCAGATATGACAGGCAACGACATCCAGCAGCTTCAAGATGCGGCGGCCAATCTGCAGAACGAGCTCACAGATGTCAAGACGAAATTGTTAGCATCCAAGTTTTCGGGAGACAGTCTTAGGGAAGATGATCAAAAAGTGGCATTCTACACCGGTTTGCCTTCCTTTCTGATGTTTTCGTTGTTCAAGCTTTTGAAAGATCACGCCTCGCACTGCTCAAGGAATGCCCTCACACAGTTCGAGGAAATGATGTTATTTCTTATGAGGCTGAGGTTGGGACTCCACACTCAGGATCTTGCATATCGTTTTAATGTGTCACAGCCCACTGCATGCAGAATCCTTGAGAAGTGGCTAGATGTTTTCTATGACCGGCTTGGTCCACTTGTGTATTGGCCAGAGAAAGAAGGCATTATGAAAACTATGCCAGTTGCTTTTGTTGAGAATTTTGGCTTGAAATTACGAATAATCTTGGATTGCTTTGACATTTTCATTCAGAGGCCAGTTCACTAATTACACGGGCAGAGACGTGGTCCCAATATAAGCACCACAATACCGTGAAATTTCTTATAGGCATCTGTCCACAAGGCATGATTACATTCATTTCGAAATCCTTTGGCGGACGTGCCAGTGACAAAATGATCACAGAGGATAGTGGGGTACTGCAGCTTCTGGACAGAGGCGATGTTGTCTTAGCAGATAGGGGTTTCCTGATAGCTGAGAGTGTTGGGATGTGTTGTGCTACACTGGCCATTCCTGCTTTTACGAAAGGAAAAAAGCAGTTGTCCAGCACAGAGGTCGAACGGACAAGAGAAATTGCCAATGTCCGAATTCACGTGGAGCGAGTCATTGGCATGGTACGAAATAAGTATACCTTACTGAAGCACACATTGCCTGTCGAAATGCTAAGGAATTTCGGCACGAATGAATGCCAAATCGACAGATTGTTAAGGTATGCTGTGCCCTAACGAACTTGTGCAACTCCGTCGTGCCGTTTAATTAAACGTCTCAGTAGACGACTGTGGTATTCAGGAGTACAGTGATCAGGGGACCTTACTTGCAAATGCCCAACATATGCTGTGTAAAGGTCGTGTGAACATTTATGTTACGTGGAACCTTCTGTTAAGTGTACGTGTAACGATTTTGGTTTTGTAAAGTTACGTTGTGTTATCTCTTCTGTTGTGCGTGAACATTTATTTATATTTGAGTACTGCGACTAAATATGCGATTGCTTGTTTGTTAATGCTTATTTGCCTAACGTTTCACGCTTAACAGCTTTCATACAATTATGTAAAAAAGAAGTAGCTGGCACGACATATAAACAAAAACCACTTGTAAAATACATTCACTAAGAAAAGACACCATGACACATGGCAAGACATGTAAATGTGTTTATTACGACAGCATGTTTGCTGCAAACGTAACTTTTTCTTAGCAGCATCGCGGCATTAGCTGCAAAACCACAGCTTGGATTTTGGTGCTCTTTTTAAACCTACACAGCTGTAGTGAAATCATTTCAGACGGCAGTTTTCGTTGTCGCAAGCAATCATTCGCCCTTCGTCGGGTCCTCCACAAACACAGAAAGTGTCAGCTGCAGTGTTGCATGCATCACTTCCTTGTGGATCCTGGTTGTTGAGCACGACAGCGTTTGATGCAAGCGGTACCAATGGTGCAGTACTCTCTCCAGGTAACCTGCCGTTGCTTGAGGCGCCATGGACCGTGTCCTGAATGTTATTGCCTTCAGAAAACCACCGCGCTACAAGCTCTGGCAACAAAACTGCTTTGAAAAATATTCTTGCTGTTGATACAAGCAGTGAAATAAAGCTGTCATCTCTGTATTCTCTGCACATTTATTTCCTGTGCGTTCCACAGTAAAAAATCTGCATAGTTCTTCTTGCACACGTACATCTGCGCTTGAATTTGGTGGTAGTAGCGGTGGGTTTGCTTCAACTGCAGCTCACCATCAACTTCTCTTACACAGCTGTTCGTGTCTTTAAGCAAGTCGGCGAGGAGTCCATCTCTTCCCTTCCATGGGCACTTTACTTCAACAACACCAGCCCCGCAGCAGCTGCACTCGACGAGCATGTCGGGGGTTGCGGCTAAATATAAGTGCTCCTTAGAAATAAAAAGTCCTGCTTCCTTGAATTGCACGTCAGTGTGACCAGCTGCCATCAACGTTTTGTACTGTCCAAGAGCCACTGCCTCCTTTTCTCTGCCATATTTAACTGAAGGGACTGACAGTTCTTTGGAGTTCGGGATGCAAATGCGGTTAATCAGGCTCTTGGAGGGTGCATTAAACTGCGTGTGACATACGTCGTACAGTATCGAGGCAGTAATGCGGCCTGTTCTGTAGGCAAACCAATTTGTGCTCTTTGCTTGGTTTCGCGTGCGTTGCTCTATGCTGTTGATTGCTGCCTCATTGATTTCTAGACTACTGAAGGTCGTCTCGCACTGCTCGATAAGTTAATCGTAACTTTTCTTCGCTGCTCCTTGGTCATACAGCAGGCGTAGGTCAGCACCATTGCACGTCCTCACAGCTGGCATGTACAAACTGCTGTACTCTGGTTTGGTGCTGAGCACCGCTGGTCGAAGCCCTGAGGCAGTCACAGCACCAAAAAACTCACTCCACTCGTCCGCTGTAGGGGGTGGCGCCGATTTTCTCGCAGGGAGCTGTGGAGGAGCGCACAGATTCTCATCGAGTCGTCGCTTTTTCATTGTTGCGGAAGAAAAATCCATTTCAGCAACTGGTCGAGCTTCGATCTTGCGAACATGTGCTGGAAGCCAGGCGTTGTCGCTGTCGGTGCAAGAACGCTCCTCACGTGCCCGTGTCCCACACTCGATGTAAAAGAGTAGTGCAGCAACGTGTAAGCACGCCTCTCCGTTCCCTGCCATGCACGAACAGTGAGCAGCGAGCACCTCGCCGTCGCATCTGGCATGAATCCACACTTTCACAGGCGGGACCGAGAGGCTCTCTGAGTGATTGACCTGCATGCATAAGGAAACAAATGAGCGCTACACGCAATATACAAAAAAAATGTAGGACGTCCTACCTGGGTTACGACGACGACAGTTTCCGGGCCTGTTTCCTTCGTCGATGGTTGTCGTACCCATCCGCTGGTCACATAATTATGCCCATCTAGGGCCTTGTACGATTTCAGCTGATTTTTGGTGACCAAGCTTGTCCTCAGCACGAGGAAATCGAATATGTCGCACATGGTAACACGGGGCAAAAGGGCACAGCTTTTCTCGCAGTCCCGGGCGTCAAGCTCGAAAGGGTCGAAGCCGCAGAGATCGACCTTTAGCGCATAGCGCTCTCTGTCTATGTCACACAAGCCACTCATATAGCTGGTATTAATCGCAGCCGACGTCCCTGCCATCGTGTTATCGGCGGCACAATCGCGTTCACCTCACTTGAACGACACCATAAAAACAAATACAACTTGGGGGCAACCTGCCGCGCACGCGAATGCTTCGAAACGCTGGCTTCGGTGGCGTTGGCGATGCCGCTTTGATTTCCGTAGGACTTCAAAATGGCGGCCGCTTCACGGAGCACGTGCTCTGACGTCATCTGAATACCCCCTATTAGAGGCGTTCCACGATGACGCGTCGGCTGGACACCTTGGGTTCAACAAAACGTATGACCGAATCCGCAGTCGTTTCTATTGGCCTGGGATGTCGACCAGCGTGGCAAAATACATTTCCTCTTGTGACAAATGCCAGCACAGGAAGCGCACTACGTCTTCCCCGGCTGGTCCGCTACAACCAGCTCCCTGTCCCCACTTCGCTTTTTGATACAGTGGGCATTGATTTGTATGGGCCACTTCCGCTAACACCAGCTGCCGGCTATCGCTGGATTGTGACGGCGGTCGACCATTTGACCCGGCACGCAGAAACATCACCTCTGCGCTCCGGATGCGCTCCGGAAATTGCAGATTTTATGCTGCAAAATATAATCTTGCGCCACGGTACCCCTCGAATCCTTTTGAGCGACCGTGGCAGAGCCTCCCTATCCCAAATTGTGGCTGAAGTGCTTCGAGCTGCCAATACTGTGCATATCCTCAAACCAACGGCATCACCGAACGTTTTCATCGAACTCTGTCCGACATGCTGTCCATGTATATTAAGCCGGGCCACAGCAACTGGGATCAAATTCTTCCTTTTGTAACGTTCGCCTACAATACGGCTATCCAGCGCACCACAGACTACTCCCCTTTCTTCCTGGTTTTTGTACGCTCCCCTTCCTTCATCATTGATACAATTTCTTTGCCGCACCGGACTCTCCTGTCGGCCCGTTTTCTGACGTGTTTGTCTCTCGCCTCAACCACTGTCGCCGTCTGGCTCGCCTTCACACTGAATCCACCCAGCAGGAACGGAAAACTCAGTACGATTCGACTCACCAATCCGTTCACTTCCGCCCTGGGGAAGAAGTGTTACTTTGGACGCCCGTATGCTACCCCGGCCTATGCGAGAAGTTTTTGCATCGATATTTTTGTTCCCGTACATTGTGCTTGAGCAGACATCTCCTGTGAATTATGGGGTGTCTCCTATAGCTTGCAGCTTCCCCCACTGACCGCCGTGCTTCTTCGTTTTTAAAAGATAAGGCCTGCGCTACACATAACTCAAGTGCATAGATTCGATGTATACTGCACAGAATGAGCTCCATTGGCCTTACACTGGCAGCTACTGTACGGACGTTGAATGCAAAACATATTTTGCATTTTAGACAAGAGCAACTAAATAAAAAAATCTAATTCTTACGGCCTACGTAATTTTACTGCGGATGTCACAATCATCTTACTCCACACGTTGAAATAAAGCAAGTAATTGCATGAAACTATGGCTGTTTAATGCAATGCCTGCACAAGGTTCCCGTGCGTGCAATGTACGTATCACGGACAGAGATTTGTACCACGCGGTCTGCGGATTTTCGCCCAGTTTACAACTTAACCTGGCACAAATACAATCATAATAAACACCAATATCACGAGAGAACCTTAAAGGGGTCCTGAAATACCTTCCGCCGACGCGTGGATGTACGTGTAACCAAAAAAGCAATGTATTAGCAATCTCCTCCTGCAAGAATTTTGTTAAAGCGATGAGTATTAGCTGAGAAATCGTAAATCAAAAACCGCGCATTATCGCCGAGCCGCGTTTCCTCCTCGTTTCAACGTACTCTCCGCTGTTGACGGCGCGCGAGGCTTCCCTCCCATGATGCTGCGCTCCTCGGCGGTGACGTACTTCCGCTATTGCGCTGCTCACACTACATGCCGTCTGCTACGGGCAAGCTTTGTTGACACCATGAATCCCGCACTACGCTAAAGGCTGGAAAAGCGAACGAAAAATCTGGCCGCATGTGTACGGCGGCCTGGCCTTGCCCTTTCGCGGTGTACGTTGCTGCAGAACTTTGCTATTGGCGGCACGTGACTTTTTATCGGCGGCGAACTCGCAGCCGCACGGGGGGATCGTGCGCTCGCTCCCTTGGATGCACAGCGCACTGTTTATCCAAAAAGCGCCGTATCAGATGTGGCCCCGCTGGTGCCGGGTCTTCTTTTGTGGCGGCGGTAATTCCTGACGGCATGTGAAAAAGACATTTTAAACCGATACAGAACCCGTGCACAAAACGCCAGTTCAGCTTGGGGCGACGCGTGGTGGAGAGGGGCAACGTTGGCAAAACATGCTCTGCCGCGGCTCTGAGCTTTTTAGCGCTGGAGCGAGCGCCATTTCTTTGGCAATATCAAACATCGGTTGCCCTGGCAACAAGGCACAAACCGCTCTAGAAGTCAGTTACGGTTGCGTGATCTCGGTTCAGCTTGGGGCACCACCTCGCGGCATATGGGCACTGCAGGCATACTACTCACTCTCATTTGGAAGTGCGAGATGCGTTTGGCATTACAGGAGGCGATGGTGTGTGTGTTGTGGACGCCTTTGTTTCGCGATGAAATGCGACGTTGTGCTTCTACGGGTGGATAGTGCTTCCCATGGTTTGGATTATGTTTCTCGAGCGGCGTACGACTCAACCTCGCATGGGGTATGTGCAGTGTGCGTGGCTAAGAGCCATCTCGGCTTGCGCGCCAGAGTTAAGTGACTTGCTGTTCGTCCCCGCAAACCGCGCGCGAGGTGAGTGCCGAATTTATGACGGGCAGGAGGAGGCAACCTATCGTCTGTCAATCGCGGTTGAGACTTGCTACTCATGTTGTGACGTTGTGTTCGTTCGAAACACATCTCTGGATTGTTTTGAAGTGGAATAAAATGTATCCGTCAAACCCGGGCATTCGGCTCAGGGCGTTCTCTGCGATTGCACGAAAGAAGTGCCACGGGGCTTCAACGCTTTCTTTACGGAACGTACTCAGGTAAGAGAATATCCATGTCGTGTTATGGCCGTGTTGCATTGAATACGAACGGGTAAGCGTTTGTTTACACTTGTTTCGTTTGTCGTAAAATGCCCAAGCACTCCGACACTCCGCTGGCAGATCAGCCGGCGAGCCGACTCTGAGCAGACGACTCATCTCTTTGCCGGAAGTGCGTGAAAAAGCCGCCCAATAGCAGGATGTCTAGCTCATGACGAACATCTGGGAATCGATGATGTAGACATGTGAAGATGGCGGCGTCCAAAAACACGAAGGAAAGGGTGAGAAAAAAGCGACAAACTTTGCAACGAAAGTGTGAGCTTTCCGCTGCGCGTAAAAGAGTAATACTTGGCCCAGATGACCTTGACGACCCAATCTAACGATTGCGCTACTTCATTTAGTGTGCTCAAAATGCCTTTCAGGGCCCCTTTAAAGGGCCTATTTGAAGATAAAATACAATCTTGTTCAATTTAATAGCACTAGCCTTTGGTAAGTCGCACAGATTCATTCCAATCACAGATGTTTTTCAACCTAAGCAATGCAACAAATGTCATAAATTTTAAAATCTAGTGCGGCAGTGAAGTAATATTGGCAGGAGTGGTATATAGGTATATATAGTGGCTAGCACTAAAACGTAGTTATGAATGTGTTAACTGCACGTTAGAATTCAAATGGTAAGATGGTCTTAAATGGCCCC
Source organism: Haemaphysalis longicornis (assembly GCF_048455015.1). Taxonomy (NCBI): domain Eukaryota; kingdom Metazoa; phylum Arthropoda; class Arachnida; order Ixodida; family Ixodidae; genus Haemaphysalis; species Haemaphysalis longicornis. The sequence continues at coordinate 1,860,110 of NW_027526233.1, forward strand.
TCTAAATCGTGCAATCATGTTTCTTGGCAGTGGCTGCTCGTTGGGCGTCAATCGTACCAACAATATTCTGGGCTGTCATAGTGAAATCGCCGCCGGAAAGTGGGCGGGGATTCGCCATTTCTTCAAAGGTTTAATTTAATATATCGATTAATCCTTTCAAGTTTGCGATAGCTTCGCACCGTTAGCGGTACCAAGCTCCTTGAAGGTAGCTTGGTACCGCTAAGGCCCCTATATTGACCTTAGCGATACCAAACTACCTGTGTCACCTCGCGGCCGCCGCCCGCTTTATATGCCGTACCCCAAACCTACAACTAGAGCACACCCCCAACAAATGTAAGGAACACACATGGGTAAAAATATATCTGGCAGATTGCTGCCTACATGTATGTGTTATTTACATGGCCACAAGCCAAGAAGACCCACAGTGGAACGACCACATCTATGACTGTATCGTGAAAGATATCGAAGATGAGCGCCACGGCCAGCCTGTGCTCCTGCTCGGAGACTTTAACTGTCATATAGCAGAACTAGAAGGTAAAGAGAAGAATGCGTCAGGCTTTCGTAAATTAATTGAACGCTGCAACCTACGTATTGCCAATTTGGATGAAGCGAGCCAAGAAGCGTACACGTGGTCAAGAAATACCCAAAAAACAGCCATTGACTACGCCCTCTATAACAACCATGCAGTCCAACACAATATAAATGTTACGTCACTGCATATAGGAGAAGCTAGACAGTTGCGGTATTGACCACAACCGGATCAAGATCTGCCTAGAAGCAGATCGACCTCGACAAACAGAGAAGAAATGCAACCGCACAGGGAAAACAACTGCACACTGGAATTTATTTTATTGGAATTTATTTATTTTATTAGGAATTTATTGAAAAATGCATCAAGACAGCAGAGGAAACCATTGGCCGAAAGAAGTACTTGTTCCATAGAGCCACTCCTTGGTTCGATACTGAGATTAAAAAGGAAATAGCAGAAAGAAAAAGACTGTCAAAAAACACCGTCATATACAGCAATATGACGCAGCAGCTAAGGAAGTAGCCTGGAAGGACTACATAGAAAAAAAAAAAGCAAAACGATCGGTTGCAGAAAAAATCGACGAGACCCGCAGAAAACAAGAGATCAACATCACACAAGAACGCAAACACCTCAGCAAAAGATTCTGGTCGTACATCCGTTCATTAGGTCCCAAAGAAACAACACAGAAAGCGACAAGCCTAAAAACAGCAACCGGTATTGTTCTTCACCACGAAGACAAAATAGAAGCATATATGACAGAGTACTTCAACAACCTTCAAAAAGAGGTGCAGACAGAGGAGCGCCCAAAAGCGGATAGGTCCCACACACACACGCAACACGCACTCGTACACACACAAACGCACACACACACACGCACGAACACACGCATGCACACACGCGTACGCACACACGCACACGAACACGCACAGACACACGCCAGCACACGCACACACACACGCACGCACACGCACACACACGAAGGCACATATGCACACACACGAAGGCACACACGCACACACACACGCACGCACACGACCACACACACACACACCAACACACGCAAGCACACGCACAGCCACGCAAGCACACGCACACGAACACACACACATACACATACACGCACACACACACACGCAAGCACACGCACACACGCGCAAGCACACGCACACGAACACACTCACACACACAAACGCACACGCACACACACAGACGCACTCCCGCACACACACACGCAAGCACACGCACAGGAACACGCACACGCACGCACGCACATGCACACACACGCATGAACGCACGTACACACACGCACGCACACACACACACGCACGCACACACACACACGCATGCACACATGCACGCACAAACGCATACGCACACACACACACACGCACACGAACACACACACGCACGCACACGCAAACACACACGCACAAACACGCAAACGCACACACACAAGCACAAGCACGCACACGCAAACACACAAACGCAGGCACACACGCACACGCACGCACACGCATGCACCCACACAAGCACACACACATGCACACACACGTAGGCACACACGCAGACACACACGCACACACACGCGCACGCACACACATCCGCACGCACACACACAAACATGCACACGCACACACACACGAGCAGACACGCGCACACGCACACGTATGCACACACGCACAGGCACACACACATGCATACACACAAACGCGCACACACACAAACGCACACACGCACACACACACGCGCACACACATGCACACACGCACACACATGCACACGCATACACGCACACGCACGCACACACGCATCACACACGCACACGCAAACACACACAGACACACACACGCACACACAGACGCACGCACACACACGCAAGCACACGCACGCACATATACACGCACACTCACATGCGCAAGCACACGCACACACATACACATGCAAGCAAACGCACATGAACACACACACACACACGCAAGCACACGAACACACACACGCACACACACACAAACACGCACACACACACGCACGCAGGCACATCCACACACTAAAGCACACGCACTCACGGCAAGCACACGCACAAGAATACACACACGCACGCACGAACACGCATACGCACAAACACGCACAAGCACACACACACGCACACACACACGTACGCACACACACGCACACACGCATACACACAGGCATACACACAAACGCGCACACACACAAACGCACACACGCACACACACACGCGCACACACATGCACACACGCACACACATGCACACGCATACACGCACACGCACGCACACACGCATCACACACGCACACGCAAACACACACAGACACACACACGCACACACAGACGCACGCACACACACGCAAGCACACGCACGCACATATACACGCACACTCACATGCGCAAGCACACGCACACACATACACATGCAAGCAAACGCACATGAACACACACACACACACGCAAGCACACGAACACACACACGCACACACACACAAACACGCACACACACACGCACGCAGGCACATCCACACACTAAAGCACACGCACTCACGGCAAGCACACGCACAAGAATACACACACGCACGCACGAACACGCATACGCACAAACACGCACAAGCACACACACACGCACACACACACGTACGCACACACACGCACACACGCACACACCACGCACACACACGTACGCACGCAGACAAACACGCACATACACACACACGCAGGTGCACAAAACGCACGCACACAGGCATACGCCCACACACACGCACACGCAAATGCGTACACACGCACATGCACACATGCACAAACGCACACGCACACGCATGCACACCCGCACACGCACACACGCACCCGCACACACACAAGCACGCACAAACATATATATACACACACAGGGACGCACACACGGACACACGCACACGCACACACACACAGGCACGCACGCACACACACATGCAAGCAAACGCACTCACACGCAAGCACACGCACACACACACGCAACCACACCCACACGAACATACGCACACGCATATGCACAAACGCACACGCACACACACACAAGAACATACGCACACGCATATGCACAAACGCACACGCACACACACACACGCACACGAACACAAACACGCACACCCACACACACACTCACGCGCACACACGCACGCCGACACACACGCAAGCACACGCACACGCACGCATGCACACCAACACACACGAAAGCACACACACACGAAAGCACACACGCATGCGGACACAGACACGCACATGCACACGCACGCGCACACGTAAACACGCATGCACACGCACACACACGCAAACGCACACACACACTCACACACACGCAGGCACACACGCGCACACATACACGCACGAACACGCACACGAACACACACACGCGCACACCAACACACGCAAGCACACGCACACAAGCAAGCACACGCACACGAACACACACACGCGCACGCACATATACGCACACACACACGCACACACACGCACGCACACACACGCGAGCAACCGCATGCACGCACACGCAAGCACACGCACACGAACACACACACGCATACGCACACACACGCCCATGCACACGCACACGCAAACACGCACGCACACACGTACACGCACGAACACGCAAACGCACAAACCCACGACACGCACGCAGACGCACACACACACACACGACACGCACGCACACGCAGGCACACACACGCACGCACGCACACACACACACACAAACGAGCACACACACGCACACACACACGCACACACACACGCACACAAACGAGCACACACACGCACACACACACGCATGCACACACGTACACGCACACACACACGCATGCACACACGCACACACACGCGCGCACGCACACACACACGCGCACACGCACGCAGGCACACACGCACACGCAGACACGCACACACACATGCGCACGCACACACACACATACGCACACACGCAAACACACGCCCAAACAAACACGCACACACACGCGCACACGAACAAACACACACCGACACGCACACACGCACGCACACAAACACAGGCAAGCACACACACACTCACGCAATCACACGCACACGAACACACACACACACGCACGCACGCAAGCAAACGCTCACGAACACACACACACATGCACGCACACGCATACACACACACGCAAGCACACGCACACGAACACACTTACACGCACACACAAACGCACACGCACACACACACATACGCACGCCCGCACACACACACGCAAGCGCACGCAAACACACGAACACACACACGCACACCCCCCACACGCACACGCACGCGCGCACGCACATGCACACACACGCACGAACGCACGCACACACACACACGCAGGCACACGAACACGCACGCACATGCACACACACACACGCACGCAAACGCAAACACACACACACGCACGCAGGCACGCACTCACACACGCACACACACGCATGCACACACGCTCACGAACACACACACACGCCCATTCACACGCACGCACACACAAACATGCACACGCACACACACGCAAGCACACGCACACGAACACACCCAAACACACACGCACATGCACACACACAAACACGCACACGCACACGCACGCAACCGCACACACACTGACGTACACGCACGCACACACACACACACACGCAGGCACACAAGCACAGACACACCCACACACACGCACACAATATGCACCCACGCACACACATGCACACGCATACACGCACAAACACACGCACACGCTCGCACACACATGCACACAGACACACGCATCACACACATGCACACACACACGCACACCACACACACACGCAAGCACACGCAAGCGCACGCACACGAAAACACACACACGGACACACGCAAGCACACGCACACGAACACACACATGCACACGCGCACGCACACAAACAGACGCACAAACACACGCACGCACCACCACACACGCAAGCACATGCACAAGAATACACACACGCACACATACACACGCATGCACGTACACAAGCATACGAACGCACACACACACACGAACACACACACGCAAACACACGTACGTATGCACACAAACACGCACACACGCACGCACACACTCAAGCACGCACACACGCACCTGCACACACGGATATACACACATATATACACCACGCATATACACACAGGGACGCACACACGGACACACACACGCACACACACACATACACAAACACACACACACGCATGCACGCACACACACACGCACACACACATGCAAGGACACGCACACACACGCAAGCACACGCACACACACACCCACGCACACGCGCACACACGCACATGAACACACACACACGCAAGCACACGCACACGAAAAAAAACACGCACACCCACACACACACTCACACGCACGCAGACACACATGCAAGCACACGCACACGCACGCACGCACATGCACACACACGCAAGGACACCCACACACACGAAAGCACACGCACACGAACACACACGCACACACGCATACGCACACACGCACATGCACACGCACACACACGCACGCACACGCACGCAAACGCACACACACACGCACGCACGCACCCGCACGCACACACGCAGGCACACGCGCACATCCACACGCACACACACACGGAGGCACACACGCACACGCACACACACCAACACACACGCACACCAACACACGCAAGCACACGCACACACACGCAAGCAAGCACACGCACTAGAACACACACACACACGCGCACGCACACGCACACGCACACACACACACACGCACACGCAAGCGCACGCACACACACGCAAGCACACGCACACGAATACGCACGCAAGCAAACGCATGCACGCTCATGCACACACACGCAAGCACACGCACACGAACACGCACACATATACGCATGCACACACGCACGCACACACGCATACGCACACACACCACACGTACGCACACGCACACACACACGCAGGCAAACACGCACGCACACACGCAGGCACACAAACGCACGCACACACGCAAACACACACACACGCACACGCACACGCAGGCACACACGCACACACACACGCACGCACACACGCACGCTCACACACACACGCACACGAACACGCACACACACACGCCAGCACACGCACACGATCACACGCACACACACACAAACACACGCACACACACACGCACGCACACGAACACACAGACACGCGCACGCACACACACACGCACACACACGCAAGCACACGACACACGCACGCACGCACACGCGCACACACGCAAGCAAACGCATGCACGCACATGCACACACACGCAAGCACACGCACATGCACACACACGCAAGCACACACGCACACACACACACACGCAGGCACACACACGCAAGCACACGCACACACACGCAAGCACACGCGCACACATCCACACGCACACACACGCACACACATGCACACGCACACACACACGCACATGCACACAAAACCGGACACACATACGCGAACACGCCCGCACACACACACACGCATAAGCACACACACGCACACACACAGACGCACGCACACGCGCACACACACATACGCACGCATGGACGCACACACACGCACGCACCCGCGCACACACACACATACACACGCCTCACGCACACACACACGCACACACACAAGCACACGCACACACACGGAAGCGCACGCACACGAACACACACGCAAGCACGCGCACACGAACACACACGAATACGCACGCAGTCGCGCGCACACACACACAAGCGCACACACGCCCACGAGCACGCACACGCACACACACGCACACTCACAAACGCAAGCACACACACACGCACATACAAGCACGTACACACACACGCGCACACACATACACACGCATGGACGCACAGACGCACACATACATACACACGCCTGCACGCACACACACACACGCAAGCACACGCACACACACGCACACACACACGCACGCACGACTGCACACGCACACAAGCACACGCATACGAACACACACGCACACACACACACGCAAGCACACGAACACACACGCACACGCACATGCACGCAGGCGCACACACACGCCCACGCGCACGCACACACACGCATACGCACACACACACTCACAAACGCAAGCACACGCACATACAAGAGAGGACACGCACACGAACACAGACACACACGCACACTCACACGCACGCACGCACATACATACGCACACACATAAGCAAGCATAAGGACACACACACGAGCAAGCACAGGCACATGAACCCACGCACACGCACACACACAAACGCACACGCACACACGCACGCACGCACGCACACCCACACGCAAGCACACGCACACAAACACACACACGTACACGCGCACACACACGCACAAGCACACGCTCGCAAGCACACGCACGCGAACACTCGCACACGCACACACCCACGCACAGGCCCGCCAGCACACGCACACACGCAAGCACACACACGCACACGCACACGAACACACACACGCACGCGCACGCCCACGCACACACACGCACACACCAACACGCACGCGCACACAAACACGCACGCACACACACGCAAACATGCATGCACACGCACACACACGCACACAAACGCAAGCATGCATACGCACACACACGCACACAAACGCAAGCACACGCACACACACTCACACACACGCACACACACACGCACGCGCACACACAAACACACACGCAAGCCCTTGCACACACACGCAAGCACACGCTCACGAACACACGCACACGCACACACACAAACGCACACGCACGCACCCACAAACGCACGCACACGCACGCACACGCACACCCGCAGACACACACACGCATACACGCACGCATGCACACACACACGCAAGCACACGCACACGCACGCAAGCACACGCAAGCACACGCACACGAACACACACACACACACGCACACACACACGCCCGCACGTACACACGCACCCACACGCACTCGCAAACGCACACACACACGCACACGGATACACGCACAGGCACGCACACACGCACAAACGCGCACACACGCACAAACGCACACACACACGCACGCACACACACACAGTCAAGCAGACGCCCACGAACACACACACATACCCAACCGCACACGCACACGCAAGCGCACGCACGCATCCGCACACACACGCACAAGCCCACATACACACAAGGACGCACACACGCAAACACATCAACAAGCACACACACACGTGCGCACACACGCACACATACATACAAACGCATGCACGCACACACACACGCACACACACATGCACACACACGCACACACACACGCACACACACAAGCACACGAACACACACAAGCACACACGCACACAGGCACGGACACACACGCACGCACACACACACACGCAGGCACGCACGCACACGAACACGCAAACACACACGCAAGCACACGCACATACACGGACGCACACGCACACATGCACACGCATGCACACACACACGCAAGCAAATACACAGGCACACACACACGCAAGCACACGCACACGAACACACACACGCACGCACACCCGCAAGCACACGCACACGAACACACACTAGCGCACGCACAGGCACGCAAGCACACGCACAGACACACACGCATACACACACGCACGCACGCACACGCGCACACACGCAAGCACACGCACGCACACACGCAAGCACACACCCACGAACATACACACACAAACGCACGCGCACACACACACGCACGCATACGCACACACACCTGCCCACATATGCACACACGCACACCCACACGCACACACACACGCACACCAACACACACACAAACGCACACGCACAAACACACGCACGCACATACACACGTACACACATACGCAAGCACACGCACACACACGCAAGCACATGCACACGAACACACACACGCACACCAACACATGCACGCACACGCACACACATGCAAGTTCACGCACAGGAACACACGAACACACGCACACACACACGCACGCACGCACACACGCATACGCACACACACACGCACACGCACGCACGCACACGCAAACACACACGCACACACTCGCAAACGCACACACACGCACGTACACGCACACTCGCAAACCTACACACACACACGCATACGCACGCACACGCACAGTAAAGCACACGCCCACGAACACACACACATACGCACACACACGCAAGCGCACGCACGCACGCACCCGAACACACAAGCACACATACACACACAGACGCACACACGCACACACATGCACAAGCACACACATACGTACGCACACATACATACACACGCATGCACGCACACACACGCACGCACACATACACACGCATGCCCGCACACACACACGCAAGCACACGCACACACACGCAAGCACACGCACACGTACACACGCACGCACACACACAAGCACACGTTCACGCACACACACACGCACGCACACACAGCCACACGCAAGCAAACGCACACGAACACACACACGCAGACGCACGCACATGCACACACACGCACACGCACGCAAGCACACGCGCACACACCCACACACACGCACGCACGCACGCACATACACATGCACACACATACGCAAGCACACGCACACACACGCAAGCACACGCACACGAACACACACACACAGGCACGCGCGCTAGCACACGCACACACACACATATGTACACACGCACACGAACACACACACGCACACACACATGCACGCACGCCCACGCACACACACGGAAGCACACACACACGCACGCACACACACAAACGCACACACGCACGCCCACGCCCACACACACACGCACACCCGCACGCACACACACAAACACGCACGCACACACACACGCACGCCCATACACACGCACACGCACACACATACGCAAGCACACGCACGCACACGCAAGCACATGCACACGAACACACACACATGCACACCAACACATGCAAGCACACGCACACACATGCAAGTTCCCGCACAGGAACACACGAACACACGCACACACACACACACGCACGCACGCACATGCACACACACGCAAGCACACGCACACACACGCAAGCACACACACACGAACATACACACACGCACACACACGTACGCACGCACACACACCCACGCTCACGCACATACACAAGCACGCACGCACACACGCACGCACACACACATGCACATGCATGCACGCACACACGCACGCACACACAGGCACACGCACACACACACGCAAGCACGCGCACATACACGCAAGCACACACACACGAACACACACATGCACGCACATACACACGCACACACACATACGCAAGCACACGCACGCGCGCAACCAAACGCACACGAACACACACGCGCGCACCAACACACGCAGGCACACACACACACACGCAAGCAGGCGCACACGAACACACACACGCAAACGAACACACGCTAACGCACGCACATACACGCAAGCACACGCACACGAACACACGCTCACGCACACACACGCACACACGTACACGAACACACGCTAACGCACGCACATACACGCAAGCACACGCACACGAACAGACGCACGCGCACACACACATACACAGACGCGCACACACACGCACGCACACGCACATGCACACACACGCACGCACACGCAAGTACACACACACGAACATACACACACGCACGCGCGCACGCACGCACGCACGCATACGCACACACACACACATGCACGCACACAAACACACACATGCACACACGCACTCACTCACACGCTCACGCACACACACAAGCACGCACGCAGACACGTACCCGCACACACAGGCACAAGCAGACATAGCCACACACACGGACGCACACACTCACACACACACGCACGCACACACGTACACATACATACACACGCACACATACATACACACGCATGCACCCACACACACGCGCACGCACACACGCACACACACATACACACGCATGCACGCACACACACACGCAAGCACACACACACACGCACACGCACACACCCACATGCACACGCACGTACACGCACACGAACACACACGCGCACGCACGCAAACCCACATACACGCAAGCACATGCACACACACACTCAAGCACACGCACACACACATGCACACGCACACACACACGCACACACGTACATGCACACGCACACACACACGTACATGCACACATGCACACGCACACACAAACGCACGCGCACACACACGCAAACGCACGCATACACACCCACACGAGAGCACACGCACACAAACACACACACGTACACGCACACACACCCACACACACACGCACACACTCGCAAACGCACACACACACGCACACGCACGCACGCACACACGCAGGCACACGCACGCACACACGCACATGCACACGCACATGCACACGCACCCACGCGCACACACATGCACGCACACACACACGCACGCACACACAGACGCACGCACACACGCACGCACGACCAACATATCCACGCACACACACGCACGCACACACGCACGCACACGCACGCACGCACACATACACGCACGCACACACACACGCACGCGCACGCTCACGCACGCACACACGGGCACGCACACGCACACACACACACGCACACACACACGCATACACACACGGGCACGCACACACACACACACGCACGCACGCACGCACACGCTCACGAACACACGTACGTACGCACACACGCACACACACGCACGCACGCGCACACACACACACACATACACACAACGGTTACCTAGGCCGTTCGAAACAACTTAAAAGGCAAGAAAAAGCATATTTTCGCGCGGCGATATCCCGCGAAAATGCTGTAACTGCGAAAAAGAATTCAGCACGCTGGCATTTACTCTGCCCGAGATGACAGAACCCTGGGCTATGGCATTCGCCTTTCCGACAAAAGACCATAAAGCTGCGTGTAAAGGCAATCGTGGGTGTTAAACAACGTTCGTTAAACAACTTTGTACTTGTAGGATCGAGTCAAAATACATAGACCACATATTGAGAGTTTTCTGGCGCAGACGCGACAACGAAGGCGACAACGAAAGCGCAGGCAGCGCCTGCGAGACCAGCGTCTCTTCAGCCTTAGGCTAAGGCCGCCACTTCGCGGCGGGAATAGGAGTTAACAAAAGTGCACCGCTCCGCATGGCTCCGCACCGAATGGGACGGCCGGAGCATCGGCGCGCCGCCGGTAAGGTTCTAGCCACCTTACCGAGGGCAGCCGATCTCGGAGGCCATGATTACACCTCTCCGCCTGGCTCCGCGCCGAATGGGACGGCCTAGCGTCACTAAATAAAGGCTTATTTAGTGACGCTAGTACGGCCGGAGCAACGGCGCGCCGCCGGCAGCAGATCGCGGAGGCCACGCTCGGCGGCGGCCGCTTTTTCCACTACCCAAGTATTCTAGTTCACTGTACTGGAGTGCTTCGATTCGCGCGTGCCTCCGCCGTATGGCAGCACTGGCATCGAGGCATTCGGCCGGGAGCAGTAGAACGTGGTAACTCGACTTGAGCAAACCTCTAGCGTGCTATCTTGGTGCGAGATACGAGACTCTAGAGGAACAGTATGAGAGGTGGGCAGGAAAGAGAAGGGCACGAGACTATTAGCATCTTTTGTTGACATTTGCAAAAAAGCGAGCAGATACGCAGCCAATTATTTTTCGGAAACACCATCAACTTCTATTCCAGTTGAACCATGGTTATAATGCACACCGAAATAGCAAATTACCAGCTATAGTGGAGGGGCACTTTGGATGATCACGCTTCATTTTAATGACACTTATTCTTTTATAATGAAAGTGAAGCTGGGAGAGCCACCCGCACTCCTGGATATAACCATGCACTTGGGTGAGAAGCTACTTGGAAAAACTTCCGTCCGAAACTGCAGAAGTACAAAAGGCTCCTTTGTTCGTGGACAGTGAGGAAAAGTTCATTATGCAGCCATGAGACAGAGATCACATCCTTGCTCGAAAAAATAGGGACGCAGGGCTTTTGTCAAATGAACTTTGTTCTGTTCAAATTTCCCGTTTCGTGCTCTAATTCATTGAGCTTGAAATGCCACAAGGAGGAAGATTAGGGTTCCCTTGTCTATATAGTAGATTCGAAGATTAAAATATTGCGTTTTTGTATCGAGGATTTTTGTGAGAGCCAGATTACTGATAGGTTTGAACCGATTTTTAGCCCTACTGTTACAACGAATATCGAATATAACTAAGCTACTGTGCCGACACTACTAAGCTTCATTATAACGAGGTTCGACTGTACTGCACCACGATCTCTTAGATCAATTGTACACATGCATTCCTAAAATAGGGAAAGGATGGTGCATTTCAGGGCAGCTTAGCCTACAAAACACGTATCCTCGATGTTCCCAGTACGCAGCGGGAAAGAAACTCACGAGGTGTGCGTAAATATGCGTCCCGGAGGAGCTAAGCCTAACTCTTAAGCCTAACGCATTCCATAGGCATGGAACTCCTCTTCAGCGAGAGTAACTGGAGCTTCTCGCACTGTGTCTGTACTCTCCCCACAGCAGACGGCCTCCCCGCAGGCTCCTTCATCCGCACGACCAACAGCCGTTGCCAGAGGCACCATCGGCGATACCGCTACAACATAGGCACGAGCGCTGCTTCCCGTGCGATGCAGAACGTTAGTTAAACGTGTCAGTATCACACGTGAAAATGGGCACAGCATTTCCAGCTGGAAACGGTTCTTTCCAGTGTTATATCCCGCTGGAATACCTGGTCCCAGCTGGAAATGGTAGTTCCCTGCTGGAAAGAATTTCCAGTCTAGGTGGGAATGTTGCATTCTAGCGGGGAACTCATTTCCAGCTGGAGAAGATTTCCAGCCTAGGCTGGAAATGTTGCCTTCCCGCTGGAACTTAGAGTTACCAGCTTGAAAGAAAAGCTTGAAAGAAAGAAAGAGTGGGCATGCCGGCTGGCCTCCAGCTACAGCCATGACGAACCCGCTATTGTTTTTCGTACAGATTGCCTTGCTCGGAGCGGCGGAAGCTACCGGTGCCTATCAAGAACGACTAACACCGATGATCATTCAATCACTTTTCAACGAGGACTGTGCAGAGCTACCACGCATCGTGGAAGCCTGGAAGCCACCTACCGCTACAGCGACGACCGAGCATATAAGAAGCCTGCGCTGCTGGCAGACCTTCAGTGGGCATGCCGGCTGGCCTCCAGCTACAGCCATGACGAACCCGCTATTGTTTTTCGTACAGGTATGTAGAACACATTCTACGATCAAAACCAGCGACCGATGCTTTATCCAGCTGGCGTGCCCACACAGCCTGTCCGCCTTGTGCTTGTATGTCAAAGAGTTTGTTGTTTCGCTCTTATTGCTCAGTGGAGACGTCGAGTCGAACCCTGGGCCAACTGTCGAGGAATTATTGGAACAACTGCTAGAAGGCCAAAAAAATGTTGAAAAAAGACTGGACGCGATTGACCTGAAACTAAAACTTGTTGAATCCTGTGTTTCCGAGGTTAAGGAATTCGGTGTTAAACTGTCTGCCCTCGAAAAATCTGTTCAAAGGCTAGAAAAACAAATCGTAGACTTAGAGGACAGGGGAAGACGAAATAATCTTCTCGTATTTGGAGTATCAGAAAAGGAAGAAGAAACAGCTGAATCACTCATGAAAGAAGTTGTTGACGACATATTCCAGGCGAAAATGAACGTGAAGTTGTCATCCGTCGAGCGGATACATCGAATAGGCCGGAAACAACCTGAAAAAACACGACCAATTATTCTCAGGCTTATTGACAACAGGGAAAAATTATCAGTACTCAAGAACTGCTTCAACCTTAAGGGGTCCGACATTTCTATATCTGAAGATTTTTCACCAGGGAAATTAGAAGGGACCTTTGGAAGAGTACAGCTGACGCTAGGAATTCAGGCGCGAAAGTTCAACTTTTTTACGACAAGATAAAAGTAGACAAAACCATGTTTGCATGGGACAGCAATCAAAAGAAAATGGTCCCCAGTTCACGAAGCACTAATGAGCCTAAAAAGACCGAATGACCACTCGTCAAGACTGAAAAAAGCATCCGATGCATAAACATCAACGCCCGCAGTATAATGAACAAAAGCACCGATTTGGAAAGCATAATTTTGGCACACAAACCAGATATATTACTCATAACTGAAACATGGCTTCATCCCGATGTTAGCGATTCTGAAATACTACCGCCCGGTTATGAAGTATTCAGAAAAGATAGAGATTCTCGTGACGGTGGAGTTGCCATTATGTTTAAAAATACTTTGCGCGCGACAAGGCTGCCCGACATCGCTGGAGTTGAATGCGTGTTGGCTAAATTCTTTCTAAATGATTGCAATCTCCTTATAGGGGGATTCTATCGCCCTCCGAACACCGACAACACGTTCGTTGAAAAGATGGATGCCTTTTTGTGCCCTTATAGAAACCGTTCATGCAACATCTTGCTAGCCGGAGACTTCAATTTCCCTTGCATTAGCTGGGACAACGATTTCCCGTGCGCTCTTTCTGCTTCCTCGGAGAAATTTGCCGATTTCGTGTTATTCCACGATTTGACTCAACTCGTCAAACAACCTACACGCATTCAAAATTCCACAGAATCCATCATCGATCTATTCCTGGTCAACATGCACGTCCTTCGGCGAAAACCGAAAGTACACACTTTTGAGGGCATCTCGGACCATAAAATGGTATGCTTAACGCTGCAAACAAAATCTGTTCCAGTCATAAAGGTTAAGGACTGCATAATTCCAGTTTTCTCGCGCGCCAGTGACGTAGATGTACTAGATGCTCTTGAAGACTCTTTTTCATCATTTGCTTCATTCTGTGAATCGACGAGTACTCAGTGGACTACATTTGGCGTTACTTCAAAAATATCGTTTTTACGACCATCAACTCCTTTGTTCCGTTCAAAAGAAAGGTGGTGCGCAACTCGAATCCATGGGTGAACAGGGCAATAACACGCTTATCACGCAAGCTTCAAAAGGCGAGAAAGAAGTGCAAGCGAAACCCTACCGCTTGTAACACTGATAAGCTTTCCAGCCTGCGCCTGGACCTAAAAGAAACTATAAAGAAAGCCAAAGAATATTATCAACGCTTTACCCTAAAAAATTATCTGGTTTCTTCCCCTGGAAAGTTTTGGCTCCACTTTTCAGCTAAAAAAAGTCGATACCTAGCATTATGGTTGATAATGTTGTTGTTAACGAAAAGACAGAGATCTGTGAAGCACTCAATCGTTACTTTTGCTCAGTGTTTACCTTTGATAACGGTATCATCCCTGATTTTGTTCCTTGTGTTGGCGCGCCGCCTATCGATGACGTGTACATCAGTGAGGAGGGGATCTTTTCGCTTCTTCTTAAACTAGACGTAAAGAAGTTGCCGTGAGTAGATGCGATACCGAATGCTTTTCTTGTACGCTATGCTGAGTGGAGTGCTAAATATTTGTGTTTAACATTTAAGAAATCACTCTCACACGCAGAATTTCCGAGTGATTGGAAATACGCAAAAATTAGCCCAATACCAAAAAAATCAAATGAATCATTGCCCTCTGCTTATCGGCCCATTTCTATATTGTGCACGTGTGTCAAAGTGTGAGCACATAATATTCAAGCATATATCAGCCTATCTCGAAAACAATAGGCTACTCGACAATCGACAGCACGGCTTCCGTAGGAACTTTTCTACGGTAACGCAGCTGCTCGAAACTACCCATGATCTTGCATCCGCTATCGACAGGCAACGTCAAGTAGATGTAATTTTTTTTTACTTTGAAAAAGCCTTTGACCGGGTGTCGCATCCAAAACTCATTCTTAAGTTAAAATCAATCTTGAAAAATGATGCATTGATAGCTTGGATTAAAGCGTACCTGTTATGTAGGCGCCAAGTGGTATGCATTGAAGAAGCAAGTTCCAAACCCGCCGATGTAGAGTCTGGAATCCCCCAGGGTTCAGTTTTAGGACCACTTCTCTTTCTAATATTTGTCAATGATATAGCCTGCAACATGCCTATACAAGTAAAACTATTCGCGGATGATTGCGTATTATACCATGAGATTAAAACTTCCAGCGACCAAACGACTTTAAACTCCTCATTAAATCAAATACACGAATGGTGCTTAAAGTGGCAAATGACAATAAATTTTGAGAAAACGGTTGCAATGATTGTAACTCGCAAAAAACATCCGCTCATATTCCAATACCATGTCAATAATCGATGTATAAAGGCAGTAACTACATACAAATACTTAGGCGTAGTCTTTACTTCTGACTTCCGGTGGAACGACCACATAACACACATTGTGAATAAGGCAATAAAAAAACTTGGATACCTCAGAAGAACCCTCGGAAAATCAACGCGCGAAATTAAGCTATTAGCATACAAAACATATATCAGGCCTGTGTTAGAATATGCAGCAGCAGTTTGGGATCCCTACACACAATCTAATATTGATAAGACAGAAAATGTGCAGAGGAAAGCTGTTAGGTTTATTTTTAACTCTTAAAGCTGGCACACATTTCCATCAAGCCTTTTACAGTCAGCAAACCTGGAAAAATTGCAGGCCCGACGTTACCGAGATAGGTTAAAACTATTCTATTTCATATATTATGATAAACTCGGCATACCAAAAACTAAGTACATTGAACCAATCCAACCGCGCTCAACCCGGTCATACCACTCAAAAAAGGTCAAGGAATTTTCATGTGGTACAGATGCCTTAAAACAGTCCTTTTTCCCCCGCACAGCAGCTGATTGGAATACTTTACCGTTTAACACGGTTGACTCCAACTCTGTACCTGCGTTCCTAAACGAACTGCCATAACTGTTTTTCCAGTTTGTATTGCGGTAAAAAATGTTGCGGTCTGTTTCTCTGTTGTTTTAGTTTCCAACGAGTACGTTGTAATCTTACCTATTACATTGCTTCCATAAGTTTGTCATAACCATGGCTTGTAACTAGCTCTTCCGCGCATACAAATGTGTATGTGTGTGCGTGTAAAACTATATCGATATTGTATAGTATTGTCTTGTATAATCACGCGACCTGTCCTTCTCCTCACTGTTATTTTGGTGAATATTCTTGTACCACTTTCCCCCACTCCTGCTTAAAGCATGGCAATCAGGCTAGCAGTATGTCAATAAATAAATAAATAAATAAATTTCCAGCCAAGCAGCACACGTTGGCTTCCAGCTGAAAATGGCCTTTTCCAGCTGGCGAGAATTTCCAGCCTAGCAGCACATGTTGCATTCCAGCTGACAAAAATTTCAGCTCCAACTGTACTTATCTTGGGAGGAAGTTGCCAATGTGTCAGTTGGAAAAGGTAATTCCACTTTTGGTCTTTCAACGGCCAATCATTTATTTTTTTGTGTGTGATTTCAGTGAACATTTCATGTGAAGCAGTTCCTGTTTCACACAAAGTCCTCAAAGCGTCGACCACATTAGTTCTTTATTAGCGGGGGGTTAAACAAGTTAGTGGGGCCCGTTAGAACAAATTTCTTCTCTTTTATGCATACCTCAAAATCGCGAAGCCGGTAAGGACCCCCGATACGAACAAAACACTTTTACAGAAAAGGCGTTGGCAACATTGCTCATCCGAAGTCTTTTTTCAAGCCAAGTCAAGACACGTCAAGCCAATCAAAGTTTTTGCAAAATGACGGTTAAGTTAGCTAGCTGTAAGCATCACACGCGCTAAGAAATGACTCGAGGCAACAAGATTAATTACATCTTTAGAAAGTGTGCTGCACCGAGGCGGCTTTTTTATTGAGGGAGTGCGCACATTGTGTAGCCCGGTAATGTGGATGGAGGTCTGCAGGGCTCCTAATTACCGGGAAGGCGTGCAGGCCTTACTCGTCACAGCCGTGGTGGACAATGAAGAGGTCGATTTTCGCTCCGCACCGTCTTTGTTCTAAGACGATTGGAAGTGCAGTCATCGCAACGGTTTCATTGTGCGTTTATCTCGCATCGAGTTTTGACGTTTACTGTTCCCGTTACCGCGAAAGTAGGACTTGTTCATTACCTGTCTTTTTACTGCTTGTAAGAACACATTAGGGCCTGTATACAAAATGAAACACTGAAACTGTGCACACACACACAGATCTGGTAGACAAGCAACTACATGTGCTTTTTTTTTGTGTCCACCTACAGCTCTCTCTTTTGTAAGTTGCTATGCACCAACTAGCCCAACAACACATTTGCCTGTTTTAAGTTGCCTAATGCATAATAAAATCTTTTCCTGTACTTACCACTCGTGTTGGTTTTCTTGCTGCTTGCATGGCCATTGTGTAGAAATTCTTTCGCAGTAATTTAGGTAAGAATGTTTGTTCTGCCTAATTTTTTTAATGCGGATGTACTTCATTATCTTCACGCGGAAGCACTTTGCCTTAGTACAATGTTCTTTTTTTTGCACTGTACTGTGCGTCCCATCTGGGTACGTAACCCGAGCCCTGAAAAATATTAGCAGGAAATGCAGCAGGAAATCGTATATTTCCAGCTGGAAATGCAGCCTGGAAGTCCAAGATTTCCAGCTGGGAATGCAAAATTTCCAACCGGAGTTTCCAGCTGGATTGTGGAACCGGAAATGTCTTCCAGCTGGAAAATATTCCAGCTGGAAAGCAAATTTCTAGCTGGGATATTTTCCAGCTGGAAGAGATTTCTAGTTCCATAATCTACCTGGAAATGAAAACCTTTTTCACCTGGGATGCTACGCTCCGACCTAGAAGATATCAAATCACCCTTCTCTACGAAAATAATTGGCAGAATTCAGCTAAGCGAAAATTGTACACTAAAAAAGTCACCGGTGTTGGAAAAAGGTTCGGTATTGCTCGAACTCATGGCGTTTGCTCCAAAACCCACGACCCTACTCCTAGGCCACTGAAGTCGAACAGTAGAGTTCTCTTAGCAGTTGCTTATTAATTTTGGTCCTCAAAACCAGTGTCACACTGGTCTTGAGGACCAAAAATTTGCCAAAAAATCAATTTTCTGTATTAATTTTATTTGCAGTCTACAGTTCCCAAACAATGAACCTGCAAAATATTATGGCTGTACCATAAGTATTTACTAAGCTGTCTCCATTTGAAGTTGGCTAAATGACCATTTTCCCCTGCATTTCCAAGCTTTGTGCCTTGTTTTCTCTGAACCATTTTTTCCCCACGAGGTCAACTGTCGGGTGCAATATCTTGGGATGTACCGGTCGGATTCGTATCATTCTTACTTCATTCAAAAACTTAAGAACTGAACAGTGCAACAAAACCACAATATAGCATTTCTTTATATATGCTAGTACAACTTTTATGCAGTCCGTTTTACGAAAACATTGATAATTGATGACCTGACATTACATAAATCTACAGCAATTTCAAAAAAAAATTATAAAATTACTGCTGTGGTATAATTACGCTCCCTGGTCCTTCTTGAGCACGAAGGGACAAAAAGTATTGTAGATAATGAAAAACATGCCTGAAATGGAATGACATAACATGTTGCATAACTCTGAACTTAGACGAAAACTGATTGCATATTTGTGCTCAGGATGTTAAAATACACTTCATGAGCAAATTTAAAGCACATTGGTTCGAAAATAACAAAAATGTCCTCAAGGCCAGTGTCCCCCCTTACCCCAAAAAGCTTTGTGAAGGTGGCAATCAAATGCATTCAGGTGGTAGAACACATAACGGGGGGTTTTTGAGCCAAGTGTGTGCCTCATACGTTGTACGGATAATTTGTAAACAATTTTTGAAGATCGCCTTTTTCAGCCGATGAGCGCGACGCCGCAGCGAGCCGACCGCGGCTGACGCAACGGCGAAGGCGCCCCCTGATTCGCCCAATCGCCGGCGAGGTCAGCCGGCTTCCTTTGGCTTCCGACTGCCATTGGCTTCCGGCTGCTCTTCCTCCTTCCTGCGAGATCCCGAGTCCTCCTTCCTGCGAGATCCCGAGCCAAAGGCGGCAAAGGCGGGTCCGCAGCGATTGACGCGTGCCTAGGCGCAGGAATGTAGCTAGCGCAGAACTGAAGTCGAGCGTCGCGATGTCACATGGCTATTCCCAGTGTTTCCGGCTGCTTTGAAGGAAGCAGAGTGGGAGGAGGAGTCGATCGGCAAGTGGGGAGAGGTGCAGCTAATACTGAATGTAGCACAATAATTCCAACGGCATTGCATCGCTATATTGGTGCTACGCGACAATACAGGCCTTTTGTAACTTTTACAGAATGCTTTTCTGGGTCCCTTTAATGGAAGGAGCATTCTGCGCAAACAGGTCCTGTGTGCGCACAGGAGGTTCCGGGTTTGTACCCATGCAGAGTGGAACGGAATGCCGCCCCATCGTTGTTGCTCCAGCCATTGCCGACCGCGTCATGTAAATGACCGTTCACACTTGCGGCGCGATCGGCGACAAAAACTGGTCGAGACCAAATGGTAAAAACAATGGCTGGGCGACTAAAGCTACACAAACCGCGTCCCTTCGTCGCAAGTGTGAACGGGCCTTAACGCCTAACGCCGCCAGGGAGTGATATATCTGAGCACCTTCAAGCCTATGGGGAGCCCCTTCATGGTGGCCTTTGAAGCTCGTCTCTCCTCGACCGAGCAAAAAATATCCACGCTGCAATTTGATGTCCACCCACCCTGCACGCCCCTCGGCACCATGGGAAATGCAGAGAGAGAGAGAGAGAGATAGAGAGAGAGAGAGAGAAAGACTTTATTCAATGCCAGAAGAGGGGAGGTCCGGGCTACACAGAGCCGCTCCCTCCCCCCGACGCGTTTACGTCGCCCTCGGGACTAGGCCCCGCCGGCGTCGGCGAGAGCGGCGCGCTAAAGGTACTCTGGAACTCATGGAGGAAAAAAAAGCTTAGGAGAGGCCCTGACATCACACCCAGCGCAGCCGGAAACGCCATTTCTGTAAGTCGAATGGCGGACTCTTTTTCCCTCTCTCTCGGTGCACCTTCTCCGCCTCCTCCGTCCTGTATCGCCTCTCTTGTCGTCTGCATCTGCCAGCGCCGAGCCGGCGGAAATCAGCTGATAGGCAGGTAGAAGGCCGTTTTGCAGCGCGTGACCGTGAACCTAAACGCGCGGTTACACCGTTACACAGCCTCCAGTGTGGCCTCAGCAGTTTTGCGAAGCGGCTAGCTCTAACAATGCCGCAATGCTCGGTGCCAGGCTGCAAGTCGCGATCGGTACCCAAGGAATTGGGCGTCACTTTCCACCGGTTAGTGCATCATTCCGCTGACTAGTATTGCTGTACATTGGTGTGCATTCATCCTTTGTTTGCAATCGCCGCCGTTTATAGGTTCCCAAGCGATGGAGAACGCCGCAAACAGTGGGCGAACGCCGTGCGGCTACCGGAGTGGAAAGTGCCCAAGTTTGCGTTGCAGTTTCACTGGCAATCCCAGAGATGACTAGTCAATAAAACGGCCGTTCTATGTATATAGGTAAGCAGCACTTCATGCAGATTTCTAGCTAAAAAAATGTTGAATGTTTTTACCGTTGTTCGCGTGCCTTCGATAGAATTTTTTGCGAAGGGGGAGGATGAGGAGGAGGAGGAGGCAAAACGTTTTATTGAGCAAAAAAAATGAGAGGGTGGGTGGCGTCAATAAACTTTTTTTCGCCAAGTTTCAACTTGTCTCAGTGTCAATAAATTCAAGGTGATATCAGTTGAAAACGTTCATACACCAACCTCGCAGTCTGAAGCGTTGAAAAGCGAAATCCAGAGCGAGACCACAAAAAGATCCAGATTCCAGATCCAGAACTCTTCCAGTCAACAGACGGACACCTACTAAGGTAATAGGGAGATGGAATTATATCAACTGGGAATCTACCTTGTAACAATTGCAAAGGTACTGCCGCGCATTGCTGGCCTAGCAAGCTACATGCAGCGGCGATAACCCAAAAATTGAGTTGCGAATCGTTCGGTTGCAAGTCGCCTACGTACTGCACACCGTGTATCACTTCCCCAAAATCTACCTGACGGGGTCCGCGCGTACGACGGGACGGCGCGTTCACGATATCTGCACTTCAATAGGCGCGTCGTGATCGCGACCGGAGCAAAAGCTTGACGCGGTACAAGGTGCACTTGCAAGTAGAAATTAAATGACACATTCACATCGGCGCAGCTGTCGCTTGATTTATTTTCGTACATTTACTATTGTTTTTAAAAATTGTTTCCCAAAAAAAGATCTTAGGCTGCGTTTCGAGCCTTTGTCCCTCAGCGGTTTGTACGTGTGCTGTTCCCCGGCGCGCGCATATGAGCCAGGAAGCGAGTCGCAGTGATACAATTTGTTTACTTTTGCTGCGGACAACTTGCGCAGCTTCCACCGCATTGCACACTATAAATTTGAGGGAAAAGGATCTTGAGGGCCTGCCCACATAGCATTTTACGGCTCGTATGGCAGGCCTGCGCGCGGTGAGCTCCTGTGACCGGACATTATCAGCACTGAGTCACTGAATCTTTCCGGATTTGGCTCTGAATATCCTGAAATTATTTGAAAAAAAAACATTAAAACGTTAAAACTACTTTGATTCGTTATTCGTATCCGGCGTTATCTTGAAATGTAATACCAGCATCCAAACCTTTGCGACGGTCGGCATATTTAACAGGCGTAAAAACTGTCGGCATAATTAACGACATAGTGTGTCGGAAGCCGGTACGTGCAATCACCCGTAAAAAATGCCAGCTGCCGGCATAATTAACAGGACCAGAAAATGCCGGTTGCCGGCATAACTTTACCACGGGCGGAAAATGCCGGCTGCCGGCATTTTCCGCTTTTGTAATTTTGCCGGCACTCCGCCAGCTGCGATGGTAGCGCCACCGTTGTGCCGGCATAATTCCCGTGAGAAAAAAATGCCGGCAGCCGGCAAAATATCCACTTCCAAAATAATAATAATAAACAGCGGGCGAGCGCGATCATCGTACAGGAGGCGATGGCGCGCTGCTTGTGTTTACATTCTCGAGTGACAATGGTTGTGATCGCATTGTTTTTCAGCAGCATGCCAAGCTTTTCACATGGACCATTTCAGTGTGGTTGCTTGCCCCGAGGCCCGTCGCCGAAGCTGTAATTAGTGATGTTTTTATTGAGGGTATTTACTAATTAACAGTGAGCGGTAGCGGTATGGTAAAAATGCACACAGACTGCCTTCACTGGGAGTTGTGAGCCGGGAACGCTGTTTGGCGTTCCGCCTGGACGGAACGATATAAGCAAGGACTTTCTCGAAATCGAAGTTCACGAACAAAAACACAGCCTCCGAAAAAGTTGTAGTTCTGGGTATTGTATTTCTGAAATGCAAGGGCGGAAAGCACATTGCACGATTTCTTTCTCAGCCCGCTAACAAACGGTGATATAATCGCAGGAATAATATTGGAATAATACTGCAGAATCTGAGTCAGGACCATTTTTGCATTCGTAACAGTTCCTACACAAACTTCGTGGACAATTCGCACACATCAAAAGACGCCATTGTTTCTTTTTCTTTTTCTTTTTTTTTTACGGGTGCTTTCTACCACTAGTAGGCGCTCGTGGCGCATCCGCCCCACTTTCGTTAATGCGTGAAACGTTTCGATGCAAATGCTTACACGCGCAGCAATATTTTTACTTTTTATGATCATCCTTATTACTACTTAATGCATAGACGGCTTCTGCGTATTTGTTTTTTGTTTTTTATTTTTGTGTGACGTCACCGGAAGTTTTGGCGTTACGGCGTTTTGGAGACGGAAACACGCGTCGCAACTCGCAGCATCCTTTTCGAGTTCCACAAGACCACAGCGCAGCAAAGCGAAGCAGCAATCTTCGCAATCGGACGACAAGGCAGGCGCTGCCTTTCCTCCATGACTGGCGGACGGCCGTTGCTAGGACGCCGTTGCTAACGCGACTTCCAATGGCCGCCGAAAACACGTGACTTCCTCCACACTTTTGCCAATGCGCGGGGATAATCTAGGTGGTGTTGCTGGAACTCGTCCCTTTCCCCCCCGTCGGCGCCTCTCTCCGCCTCTGCCTGGCGAGAGCAGCCTCGAGCTGCTGGACGGCGAAGGTTTGTGATGTAAGGTCCGGTGAGTTCGCGGCACTGACTATGCAAAGCCCTGCCAGTGGATTCAGTAGGTTCGTGTACGTACGCACACACCCCTGCCATGGCGTCCATGTCCGAGACGCAGCCCACCTCGAAGCACCCGGCTTTCGCATTCGCCAGGCATGGTTGCATGCCCAAGGGGCTTCTGACCTGTCGCCAGAACGATGGGGCTCAGCCCGACCTGGTTTTCGCCCGATTGTGCAAGTTGATATCCCGAAACCGCACAGAATACTTGATGGGGTGGCCGAGAGCACGAGACTCAATACAAGTCTGCCAAGGCTAACCGCTATTTATTTCACTTCTTTTTTCCTGACACTGATTGCTACCAGCGGAGCTTGCATCCGATCGATTTGCCGCTGTTCTGGCACAATGAACAACACCTTGCTTACCCACTTGGACGGTGTCAATAAGATTGAAAGGAGTACTGCCACGGAATTTTGGTGTTACGTTTTTTTCGCTGCTATGCGTGCCTACCAGCCCACTAATTAGACGGTCGAGCGCAGCGTAAACATTCATTTACGGCGTCGTTTATCCGCGTCAGTTTCGGTTTCGACAAAACGAACACCGAGCGGCCGCCAAGACAAGAGGTATCACGTGACGTCGCCATTCTTGCCGTATCGCTGCCGCTCTGGAAGCGCACGCGAGCGAGCGCATGCGCGCGCCCAGACCGGCCGAGGTCTTCGCCGTCCCCACAGGCCAGGGCAGCATGACGTCAGTCCCAAAACCATGACGTGTACACACGCCCGAGCAGCGCGCGCCAACCACAGCCAGCGCGTCGGCTTCGTCGCGGGAGCCCCGATGTCGGCAGTTTGGGGCAAGTAGCAGATGTCATGTCGGTCCGCTCTGGGCTTTCTCATGCGGGCGCAGATTAAAATGGATTTTAAATATGTTTCGCTTAACAGTAGCTGTTGAAACTTGCTGGGAGATATCTCCTGATAAAAAGGAAGCGTTCTGCATAGTTATCTCAGCTTTGAAATTTCGTGTCAGTACTCCTTTGAGACAGTTTCATGAAGTGCAGCACACTAAAGAGGAAGCAAGTGAAGGTCACACACCTTTTCAGTGCTAAATACAGTGCGGTGCTCCTTGCGCTGAGTTTTGTATTGGCTGTGCTTTGGGGAATAAATTGGAAAGCTACACTGGTCCTGGTCTCAGAAATCTCCCTGCGATGTGCACAATTGTCAGATAAGCTTCACATGAGCATATTTGATGTTTGGACTGTCGATATATCGAACTAGTTTGCGATCCCCTTGGAACTTATATATTCGGGTTCGAATGTATGCGATAGTCTATTATTAAATTGGATATTAAAAAATACACTTGTAGACTGAAGCGTTAAAAAAAGTTTCTGAATCATTTTGTTTTTCGTTTTTTCAAAAGACTTTCACACAAAATTGAACAACCTACTTGAGCTCTCCTGACTTGTTACTTGAAATTTGGCTCATCAGAAAGAAAAACACAAATCACATAAACAAGCGGCACTTCAGTAAGTCGTACATTTCTGTACTTGGCACTGTAACCTGCTGGTACATGCTAATTTCTTTTTACTTTTACGCACGCACATGAAGCAATTGCAGAGAAGATGACAAAAGATGACACAGCACACTGGTCCAAAAGATAACCACAAGTATGATTTAATTTCAAGTAAATAAACAGTACATAAATAGTCACGTTCAATGAAACACGAACATTTTTCCTTACTCGAATGATTATGACCGGTTGTTGAGTAGACAGGCTAGTGAGAG
Source organism: Haemaphysalis longicornis (assembly GCF_048455015.1). Lineage (NCBI taxonomy): Eukaryota > Metazoa > Arthropoda > Arachnida > Ixodida > Ixodidae > Haemaphysalis > Haemaphysalis longicornis. The sequence goes on from NW_027526233.1 coordinate 1,887,386, forward strand.
CGCAATAATTGAGTCAAAACACGCCACACCACAATGCAGAGTTTAAGTAGAGAGTGCTACAATGTGATGACACAAACGCACACACACTTTTTGGGCTCTCAAATCACTTGGAGGTTTGAGAGCAGGAATTGCATATGCTGGCAGCAGCATTTCCCAAAATAAAGGGCCAACTCTAATCCTTTGAGCCTTAAAAAGAGATGTCCACAAGCAGACTCCCTACAGGTTGCCTTTGGTCCTGAAAGTAACTGTGCCGTGTTGTAACGTGAGCAGTGAAACATACGTCAATCTGGAAGCATTTTGGGCTAACATCCGGCACCCTAGAATTAGCGAAAAATAAACGGACAAGCCATCCGTTCTCAAGCGGACAGTCTCGTGTCGTGGAAAACGGCCCCTTGGCGCAGCTCACTCGACAGCCTCCATGGTGCAGGAGGCCTCGAAGGTTTGGCCAGGACTCAGCTTGACGGGGTCGCTCACGTGGCCGGGCTCGACGCACACCATCTGGAGATACTCGTTGTTGCCGAAGTCGGCCATGGCAGCCGCACCACTCGACCACGGGTTCCAGATAACTGGGGAAACGGCGTGAGAAACTCTGCTTCCTCTACTCGGAACGATGTGAACAAGTGAACTAACGTGGGTGCACGTGGCTACCACACTCGAATCCCACTACAGTCAAGCCTGGATGTAACGATCCTCTATGCAACGAAGTTTTCCAATTCCCCATTGCCAGCCCCATTGAAACCCACGCATTTGTGACCTCTGTGTAATGAAGGTTAACGTTGATGTAACGAATTTGCTGCTCTGGTAAGCCATTGCATTTTACTAGCGAAAAAGGGACGCGGACGAAGAAGAAGTACACAGGACACTAGCGAGTGTCCTGTGTACTTCTTCTTTGTCCGCATCTTTTTTTCGCTAGTAAAATGCAGTCAGATAACCAACTAGCCAAACTTTCTGCCTTAACTGATAAGCCATTGTTTTTCAAACTTTTTCTGGAAAATCGGCTGGAGAAATTCACTAACTTAGAGAACTTCCCCGGCACCACAAACTGCTGTGCGTTTCCACCACGTGTGAGTGCAGTGTCGGTCATGTGCTAGGCCTCGTCGCTAGGTTATGTGCAAGGCAGTTCGTCGGTGATGACTTCTGCTGCCAGAAAACTGAAAGTTTTGTATTTTCAAGACAATCTGGAAACTTCAAATACCGCATCCGCCGGTGAGAACGACGATTGTCGCCACCCGGTACAGTATCCCAACTAGCACCGTCTCGAAAAATTCTGTGGTGGAAAGAACAGAGGAACGCAAAAGAAGACTACGCAGACAACAAAGGCAAACATGCGGCAACAACGAAGCGCTGGCTACGCGTTGAGTAGTCAAGCGGCCATCTTGAGACGTCGATGGCGATCGGCGCCGCAGTTTTGAGTCGTAGTCGATTGTAACGCGCATGTGAGTTTGGGACCTATTTTTCCAGAAAAAAAAAAAAGTGCGTTAGATTCTAGTAAATACGGTAGGTTCTGCTCCAAATCTGCCGGCTTGTGCGTTCTGGTGGTGACAGAAATTACGAGCAGTGCAACGAAGCCACCAGCGTTGTTGCCGAAGCGTGGAGCGAGCTCTAGGAATTTCCAGGCGCTGTTGCAAGATCAACGGTCGGCAAGTTTGTTCGTGTGAATGATGGCGTCACGACCATGGGAGAGTTCGGAAGACTACACTGCCGACATGGCACCGAGTGCAAGGGAAACCGGGCGCAACAACCATCTTTTGCCCAGAACGTCCAAAGTGATTGGTGCACTCGCACTAGCCCGGCACTTCTTCGCAGATGTGAAAGGCTCCGAGGCCCTTTAGACAATGTGGAAAAGGGCGTACTGTCTCGGGCCGCGAGGCTGTTCAAGCGGAAGACCATTTCGTGCGAACAGTAAGGCAGTTTCACCAATAAAGTGAGCATGTGAATGCTATGTGTTTTTATGGCACCAAATTCCTGACCTTGCATGTATTGAATTATCCGCTGTATCGAACGAATAGGTGTTTCTTTGCGAGTTCGATACAACAGGGTTTGTATTAGTGACATCAAAGGTGCTTAGCTAAAAGTCTGATGGGCATTATACCACTGGGCATTTCATTTGTTTGTTACCTTGCCTAACTATCAAATTTCTCATTGAGATTGGTGATGCCAAAGTAAGCACGTAAAATACAGAAAATCCAAACCTTTATTCGCAAGACTATCTTAAAAAGTACCTCAGAAGCCCTTTAATTGAAGAGTGTGCTACTTCTACTTGTCAACTTGGTCATTTTTATGAATGTGTAAAAAAAAAAAACATGTGAATACTATTGTGGGTGATTACGCTCTTAAAAATGACGCAGAAAGCTTCACGCCACACAAAAGTCCTTGCCACTTTGTATGCTTTTAAATGTGTGCTAAGACTTCACGGCGCTGATAATGAGCGTCTGTGAAAAAGCATCGCGACAAAGGTGAGATCAAAGCTTCAGCGGTTATCGGCCAAGAAAAATTTCAGAAATAGGCATTGGCTGCTATTGCAGTGAGGGAACATGTTGAACCTTGCTTCCCAAAACACAAAATTATCTGAAACATATTTCACATGCCTGGCTGCCAAAGCGCCAAAAGCAGGTCGACAGCCACGCATTCGCTTGTTGTTTGTAGCAGTTTTGACCTGGCAAGTGCGAGAATTCAGACACTGAAGGCACGTGAGAAAAACTGCCCTCCACAAGTGCTACTATATTGATAAACTGCGTCTAGAGCGGCGCTCCATAAGAAAAAATGCCACATATGGCACTAAACTGCTCTCCTTAGCGCAACGTAACCTAACCTAACGTAACCTAAGCACCAAGGAATAACCGAAGCGATGCAAATTGTTATTGAAACTAAAGATGAAATAAATCAAACAGGCGGGTAGAACACCTACACCCCAATGGCAGACACCCAGCCCTAGTATTAAATGTTCAAATGTCTCCAGCTGGAGTGCAATTGGATGGCACTGTAAATGCTGCGATTTATACATGCCAGGACTACAAGCATACCGTATTTACTCGAATCCAGGCCGACGTTTTTTTCAAAAAAACGATGCGCGAAAGTGTGCGTGTGTGTGTGTGTGTGGGGGGGGTGGGGGGTCTGCTTAGATTCGAGAACATGCATGGGTTGACTGCTACAGGCCCAGCTGGGCCAGCGCCATGACGGCTTGCCATGCGCCGATCTCGGGCTGCCGTGTGCAGGCGGTTCTGCATGCGCACCCAAGGCTCATTTTCGCAACATTCTACGGTAGCTGCACAGTGACGTGGCCGCTCAGGCTCAGCGGCGGTGCAGTGGTCCCCACGGCTACACAGGCGAACCGCGTCGTCTGCTTTGTACCGTCCATTATTCCAAAATCTCGCAGTCCCACGTTCATGCAGCGAGAATCGTTGAGCCGGCGAGCTTTCGCGCCGGCAAGGCTGGATCGTGTCACGTGATTACAGCGCCGGCGATGGCCTGCGCTTTGGCACCCCCTCCTCTCTTCCCCTCGAGTGGCGTGCTGGTGCGGGCGCGGAGTTGGCAGTTTTCTCAAAGCGATTGTTTGGTGTAGTAGTGGTGGTAGAGGTAGGAAGTGTCAAGCCACCACGTGTTCGCAAAACGCCTGTGCCACCTATGTGCTTGAGAAGCAATCGCACCAACCAAGCGGTACTACTACAGCGTGGCCTTTATGCGAAAGGTCGTTTTGCACGCAGAGAAGACTTCAAACCTGCAAGCGCAGCGGGAGTTCGGGGTGAACGAAAAGAATGTGCGACGATGGCGCAAACAACGGGCCGAACTGTTCAGCTGTAAAGCAAGCCGCATGGCGTTCACTGGACCAAAAACGGGCCGACACCATGAGGTGGAAGAAGTTGTCGCTGAGTTTATCAGGGAACAAAGGGGAGCGGGAATGCCTGTGACTACAGAGATTATCCAGGCAAAAGCCAGGGAAGTTGCCAACTTGAAGGGTGTCGCACGAGCCACTTTTAAAGCAAGCAGGGGCTGGGCAAGACGCTTCATGAAGCGATTTGGGTTCAGCCTGAGACGACGGACCTCCGTGTGTCAGAAGCTTCCCGCTGACTTCGAAGAGAAACTTGTCAAGTTTCAGCGCTACGTGATGGACAGACGGCGGGAAAAGGACTACCAACTGGGGCAAATTGCAAACGCCGACCAGACCCCGGTGTTCTTCGATATGCCAATGGCATACACCGTGAACAAAAAGGGTGCGAAGGAAGTCAAACTTAGGACGACGGGTTACGAAAAGCAGCGAACGACAGTAATGTTGTGCTGCACCGCCGATGGACGAAAACACCCCCCATACATAATATTTAAGCGCAAGGCTCTACCCGCGGGTGAAAAGTTCCCCAGAAATGTTGTTGTTCGCGTCCACGACAAAGGTTGGATGTGCAGTGGCTTGATGGAGGACTGGGTAAAAACGGTTTGGGAACGTCGTCTAGGGGCCTCGCTGCGCAAGCACTCACTTCTCGTCCTCGACTCCTACCGCGGCCATCTGACTGACGGTGTGAAGACCGCGCTTTCTCGTGCTGGTGGCATCCCTGGTGGCATGACCAGCCAGCTCCAACCCCTTGACGTCGCTATCAATAAGCCTTTTAAAGATAGGCTTCGCAAGAACTACACCGACTGGCTGACGTCGGAAGACCACCAGTTCACCCCAACGGGGCGCATCAAGCGTGCGTCGCTCAGCCAGCTGGCGGACTGGATTGCCACGGCGTGGGACGAGATTCCAGATGAAGCCATCATTAGAGCTTTCAAGAAGTGTTGTATTTCCAACGCGATGGACGGAAGTGAGGATGATGCCCTCTGGGATGAACTCAGCAACAAAGAGGACAGCGATGTTGCGGACGACGATGACGAATAAAACTAACGTACGGCCCTACGGGGTGTGCGCGTTCGGCCTGCATTCGAGGTTCCTTCTTTTTTTTTATGAGGGCCTTGTGAATTTGGGGGGGGGGGGGGGGGGGGGGGTCGACCTGCAATCGAGGTCGGCCTGGATTCGAGTAAATACGGTAGTTCCTGCAAATTCAAGTGAATCTGCGCATGGCGCATCTCCTACTGAATGCAAAATTCCACCTCACATGCTTTTTTCCAATGAGCAAAACTAAACACGAGTTGCTTTCAAGGGGAGACTTCATGCCGCAGTCAAAAAAGGCAGCGTTCCAGCTTTCAGTGCATCACACTCATTCTCTGCAACAGCAGTCGTTTTTCTCGGAGGTGGCTTAGGAAGCCGGCCAGTGCCAAATGCACGGACAGGATTCTCTGACTTCACAGAGAAGTCGCTGGAAAATGGCCGGGGGGAGTCGCCACTGATCCATGGGTGTTTTCTTTAACAGTAGTACGCGCATTATTCCTTTAGAGTGGGTGATAAAACTGGTATTGTTGTTATCAGAGCAGAGCAGCAAAGCTGTTCATCAAATCGAAATGTTTCGTGTCCGCAGTTGAAAACACCAAGACATTGACGAGTGCGCGCACTTCAGCGCGTGCCTTGCGCCGCCCACCCAGCGTCCCCAGTGCATGTTTGTCAAGCCAAGGATACTCACCTCAGGTGATTGCCAAAGATTGGCCTCCCCCCAAAAAAGCTCCAGCGTTCGCTGTAACACTTGCTTGGAACAAGAAAGACACGTCATAGCGTACGCCCCTCCAACGTGATGTCCCATGATTATCACTCCCAAAAAGTGAAGGAAGCTCACACCTGTAGCAACAATGATCAAGTAAAGGTCATTGCGGCAGCGAAGAAGAAGCACATCGGCTGCAATCGTGGATTTAAGCCTTCGTGATGGTCATGAAGGTTGCCCACAGCTTCGCTACCTTCAAGTTTTGCATGTTAGTGTGAGCTTCCTTCATTTTTTTATCGAACCAAACTTGTGTCCTGTCCTTACGGCCCCTTTCAAGGGACTCTGCAACATTTCCGATACATGCTTTCATTCTTTCCTTTGCATCTAGAATCATTGAGAGAGATATGTGGAGGCCCTTTACTTTTTTTTTAATATTCATTAATGACATCGAAAAAAATTTAACATCTGGTGTGCAGCTGTTTGCTGACGACTGCATAGTCTATCGCGAAATAACTTCCAGCGATGACCATCTTGCCCTCCAACATGATCTCACTCTCCTGGTGTGAAACATGGCTAATGACGCCGAACTTAAACAAATGCAAAATGATCATGTTTAGCCACAAACGTAATAACTCCGACTTCGCCTACATGTTAAATGCTAGCTCACCAATGCGAACGTCGACATACAAATATCTAGGCACCATTCCAACTCCCGATTTGTCTTGGTCTGACCACGTCTCTACCATTTGTGCAAAAGCATCTCGATCACTTGGCTACTTACGACGCAACTTACGCCATGCCCCATCAAATGTTCGCTGACTAGCATTTAAAATCTCCCACAACTTGAATTTTCTTCGTCGATTTGGTCACCACGTCAAAAGTATTTAATTGACATGATTGAGTCCATACAAAATCGGGCTGCTCACTTCGTAACACGAAATTATGACCGGCATTCTAGCATCACACAAATTAAACGCCAATGCTGTCGCCAGCCATTGAACACGGCCATCTGTCGCAGTCAGATTCCTTTTCCATAAATGTATTTATGCCTCGACACACTTCGTTTATTCTTCAACACCCATCTATTATGTCACGTTGGCCGTACAACTCCTACAGCTTTTCACGGATTCACGGTGCCGCACATGCGCATGCACTCATCTGCCCTCCCACGTGCTATACACCTCTGGAACAATCATGCCCGATCATCGTTCCACGCCATGTAATCTTTAGGCGCCCTGTGTCCGGCTATTATGCATCTTAACCTTCCACAAGCACTTAGTCTGTTTGTATTTTTTACTAGTTATCTGTTTCTCGCCTTCAGCAAGTGTCCCAAGTTTAAGAATGCACTTATAGGCTTATTGTGTCCTGTATGATGCTGTTTATTTTTGATTATACGTAGACATGTATGCAGTGATCAAACCAAATTTTTGTTGCCGCGACCTGATGTTTCGAGGCTTGCGCGCGTGTTCGATTGTGTGAGTGGGGGTGTGTGTTTGTTTCAGTTTACTTATTATCTATTGCTAGTTTTGTCTAACGGTGTCTCTGATTTGTGCGCTCCTATTGTTGATACTATCTGCCCCCCCTTACTCTATGCCCGCCCCATGGGCGTGTAAGGTATCTTGAATAAATAAATAAATATTGTTATCGGCAGCATGGAGCATTGCTGCGCGATTTGCTCGTCGCTGCAGACGAACCTTCTGTTTCTGCAAGAGCAAACTCTTGCGGCTTTTTTTGTGTTTATTGCTGCAATTGAAAGAAAGCTGGCCAATAGTTCCTGCATTGATTTCATGAGGCAATTCGAGCGCTTGGAGAATGCGAAGACTGGGAACGAGAGAAAAATCTTTTTGAGCCAGTTTCCAACTCACCTAACGGGCATAGAGCAGCAATTTTGGGTTGCGGTAGTATGTGCTAACTACTGAATGTGTTTACTGACTACATTCTGAAAGCATTAGGATTTTGAAGTTAAGAGAAGTGTTGCAGGGTCCCTTTAAGGTATAGGGATGACTGCTTGACAAGATTCCTTCCCTATTTTTGACACAACTGCACGCCTTCCATACCTCAACATCTGCCATTCAACCGGCTGGGAATTTCCAAAGACCGCAATCAACCCACCGGTGTCGGGGAGGTTGACCTTCTTGACGATGACGTGTGCCTTGCCCGCCAAGCTGCACGTATGCGAATTGCTCGTCTTGCTGTACACCCTGCGAGGGGAAGTTGTGACACTCTCAGGCGACGTCTACAGGACGTCTACAGGACTTCTGCCAAAAAAAATGGGACCCATAAAGAGCCAAGCATGTTCGAACCTATTTCCCACTCGGACAGTTTTTTGTAAATCCAGGTCAAAAATTTGTATTTTATTTTCAATGCTGCTAACCGGGGAAAAATCAGGTGTTGAAAAAAGCATTTCAGAAGCGAGAGTTTCATTTTTTAGTAACACCAGAAATATTGCACAGCAGCATCGTTTTTTTCTCCACACAGAAGCTTTCAAAGAGAAAACAGTACGGCAGGTTGGTATACAAGCGCTGTGTTTTTGACAAGTTCTCTTCATCTCACAATAAGTAAAAGCCATTTCTATTTAGAGGTATAATTAGTACCAGAGTCACATTTGCTGAAGCTGCCTGGAAAATGATCCCAATGTCTGCAGTTACATTTTGGCGACTGATTTCCAGCGCGTGCAGCTACAACCGCCCACCAAGCAGTTTTTTTTGCACTGCCCCCCACCCACTAACGTTTACAGTAACAACGATGATTCATTGTAGAGACTGCTTCACCAAGTTCCCAATGACGCTTCAGATACCAGTGCAACACTGAAACGCTACGTTGAAGGGTTTGTACGGGCTTCAAAAGCAAAAATTCAAGGGTTTTCAAGGACTTTCAACAACCAGAAAACACATTTTCAAGGTCCCCACCTTACCTACGTTTTATCTGGGATTATTTATAACTGTTTCAACACAATGCAAAATTTTGTTACTGCCCAATACCTAAGAACATTAACGCACATTTAGATAGGCGCTATGGGTTCATGAATGCTCCCCCAGCTTTATTTTTTATATCATACTTTGTATTTAGAGGTTTTTCTTTTTTCTTGGTGTTTTGCTGAGGCTGTTTGATTTCAAAACTTATGCTGCCTGCATTTCCTGCTTTGTCAGCAAAAGTATCAGCTGAAATTAACTCAGAAAGTGTTGCTGCAAGGCAGGATAAACTATGTACACGACCACCATTTGCATGAAAAAGCAAACGCAGATGGAGCGTATGAGGCACAGCAAACATGCAATGAAAGGCCGTCCACAGACTAGATGGAACATGCAAGATAGAGAACAGAAGCCGGCTTTCACGGGATTGTATCGTGACATGAATTCTATTGAGGAGTGCTGCTCCCAATGTTCCCTCGTAATAATGAGAATCCACAACTCGTAATTTCACGCAATACACTGAAACTTGATTGTTACAAGGTTTCTTTACATTTCTAACACCTAAAATTCACGACAAAACACTTTAAATTCTTGTGAAAAGATAGGACCATTGGTTCTCTCCAGAAAAATCAAGGGTTTCCAAGGACCCTTAAAAAACTCCAGGACTTTCCAGGCCTTGAAATTTACACTTCTAAATTCAAGGGTTTTCAAGGTTTTCAAGGACCTGTGCGAACCCTGACGTTGCCTTCCCAACATCGTCTCTGAAGTGTGCCAGCCGACCATTTCAACGTTAACGCGGCAATCTCGTGACGGAAACGATGCCCGTCTTGTCATGCCATTCACCTGGGAGACCAAAGGACGGATTTAGGCAACAACGACAAAGAGAGACCTGGAAGGAGGTTGGATCAAATCAAATCCTGTGGATGAAGGGGCAAGGGCAGACCATTGGGAGCACAGAGTTTCACACTAACATATACTGGTGCTGCCATCGCAGGCGACCGGGGTCGGCACCATTGCAGCTAGCGGTGTTCCTCGCCTGCTTGGCTTAGCTAGCCGTACGGCTTATTTTTTGTCTCGAAGCCAAAATCAACAAAAAAAGGAGTAACATTTTTATGTGTTCGTCGTGCATGAAGCTTCTCAATAATCACTGAGAAATAAATCTTCTTGCAGCACTAATTTCATAACAACACAAAAAATTCGAATAATCTTTTACCGCAACATATATAGTTGCTTTCTTGCAGCCAGAGGAACTTTTCAGCCTAGCCATGCCACGGACAAGTGGACCGTGCCTGCCTGGTATGTGATGGAACGCTTGCTGAAGTGTGGCTTCCCCAGCCCTTGGATGCCCAAAACGTTAATTTTTTTTGCTTAAGATTGTGAAAACATATTTATGATCTAAAAGAACTTCCGACAACACAAATATGAAGTCGGGAAAAAATTTGGTTCATTAGGACGGACACTACGACACACTGGCCACTGGCTGCCCGTTTATCCGTCGAATAAAAAAGCTACCTTGGTTGATCGGCATGACTTATGGTTCAAGGGAAGGCAATAACGTAAAGTTTGTACAGTTGAACCCCTTTATAAGAGACACGTACCGGGGAGCAGTTTCTGTCTCTTATACGAGATGTCTCTTATAAGCAGGGAACCATGTTTTCACTTACTAATCAGGCCCTAGTTCAATGTGGGCATCGTATGACTAAAATAAGCTCAAAAGAATGCTACAGCATGTTTCAAAAGATTCATTCTAATTAATGTTTGGCCCCAGAATTTATGAAACTTTGTTTGCTTCATGACTGTATTTACACTGTTTTTTACAACCGATTCTACAAGCTTTTTTTCCTTTCCTTGTTTGTGGAAGATCAATCACAGATGCTGAGTTCACAAGCCTGATGAATAGTCGGAGCACACAGCTTCTTCCGCTGTGTGCTGAGGCAATTCATTACGCTTGCAGGACTCAACATCTGCAGTGCTTCTTGATTGGGAGCTACGCGAGTGGGAGAGCCCGCATGTATGATCACGCTCCATCCAATGGATGGCAGTAAGGTTCAACCACTTCTGTCAGTTGCATTTCCAGTGGAAGGGCTTCTCATTGTCATTTCATAGCTGACTGAACCACTTTGTGTTTGCTGAAGTTATAATAAATAGCGACTGCAGGTGTCTGTCGTCCACCTGTGTTTCCACAATGGAAGCAACTGCAATTAGTGACTGGCGGCACTGCATCTGAAGTTAAAATGTCTGTTACAAATGAGATTATTGATTAAAGTTCAAGTATGACTTGTCCCTTATAACCAACTGTCTACATCCGATGTCTGCTATAAAAGAGGTTGATTTAATGGGAAAGATAAGGCAGCCAACCATGTGGGTGAATAGTGTCTCTTATACCCATTTGTCTCTTACATCAGTGTCTCTTATAACGAGGTTCAACTGTATTGCTATAGTTTGTAATAACAACGAAATTGCACAATTTCTGTTACCTGTCACTAGCCCATTAAGCCAATCGGCCTCGATGCGAGTTCACACGCATAAACAATATTTTTTTAGCACACGGAAATACGTGCTGCCCTGTCTTCTTTAATTTTCCAATGTCCCGGATCCTTCTTGTGTCATGGTGTCAAATGTCGAAAAAACCACAAAGGGCGAGAGAAAGAAAAGTACTGTTTGAGTTGTTATTCTTGAACAACAGTGGGCAGCAAAGGGCTAGAGAGGGATGCCAAATTTCCCTCTAGTATATCATCATCATCACCAGCCTATCTACACCCACTGCAGGGCAAAGGCCTCTCCCATGGATCTCCAATTACCCCAGTCCTGTGCTAACTGAGACCAGTTTATCCCCGCAAGCTTCTTGATCTCACCTGCCCATCTAACTTTCTGTCGCCCCATGCAACGCTTGCCTTCTCTAGGGATCCACTCTGTTACCCTTAATGACCAACAGTTATCTTGCCTTCGCATTACATGCCCTGCCCATGTCCATTTCTTCTTCTTAATTTCTACTAATATGTCCTTAACACGCGTTTGTTCCCTGACCTCTCTGATTGCTCTCTTTTTATCCCTTAATGTTACGCCTATCGTCTTCCGCTCCATTGCTCGCTGAGTCGTCCTCAATGAGCCTTCAAGATTCTGCCCCGTAGGTGAGTACCGGTAAGCTGCAGCTGTCACACACATCTTCTTCAGGTACAATCGTAGGCTGCCATTCACTGTCTGAGAATGCCTGCCGAATGCATTCCACCCCATTGTTGTCCTTCTAATTATCTCTGCCCCATGGTTGGGAGGCGGGGTCCCAACTTGGCCTCAGTAGATACATTCAGAACTGCGAGTTGGGCTTGTTGGGAAACAGCGCAAAACAAGACTTGGACAACAAAGACTACGGGATATATTCGCTTAGATATATAGATATACTCGCTTACCACCCCTTCCACTGCCTCGCCACCTACCCCAAACCGCTAGTACGTATTAGCGTGAAACTCTACGAGTGGGAGGATGCAGCCAGCCCCCAGAGCCAGCCAGCCAGCCGTGGATGGGCAGTGCTCACCTGTCTGTGGGGCCACTGATGCCCAGCTGCTCGCTGGACTCCGTACAGCGGGCTGCGTTGGCCACCTGCACAGGGACGCCATTCGGGGAGAGTGGTTCTACTCGGCAACAGCACAGCCGTGTCGGGGTTCAAACGCCACTAAACAGCGCAGCCAGAGCGGACACTTGACACACGGGGCTCGAGGAACAAAACACACACAAAGAGCGTGTGGCACAAGCAAAACCAGCGCTGCCAGACGAAGTACAGTTAAACCCCAATGCAGCAAACTTCACCCTGTATCCAAAAGCCTGACCTCACAAATTATGTTTAGCCGAATGATGTGGGGTCAATCGCGGCCGCAGTGGCCGCTGTTCTGGTGAAGGCGAAAAGCGAAGACGCCAGTGTCAATACAGCAAAAGCTCGTAAATTCCAACTCGGGTAATTCAAACTTCCGGCTGGCTCGAGCTCACACCCCGGTCCTGGCACAGCCCCGTATAATTGAATGGAGGAAATTTGAAAGTTCAAACACATTGGTATCCAGAGCGGTTCATTCGATCCCCTGGCTTCCACCGCTCCTCCCAGAAGAAGTCGGCCCAGAGTGATTACAGTGTGTTGCAAATCCAAACCAAACCAAATGTGCTACAGATGCAACACAACAAAACGCTCCTGCAACAGCTTATTTAGCATCCACAGAGGGCGCCGTGCCACCGCACACTCTGAACGACTTTCTTACAAGCAAACAAATGCACACTGTGTTTGCACACCTCCCCTTTACAGCTCTACTAATGACAAGTGGAAACAACAAACGCCGCTGTACGAGGCATGGATGTGACTCAGAGACAACCGACTATAAGAGACACTATTCACCTACATGGTTGGCCTCTCTTGTAACCGGCGTCAGAGAATGTACAAGGTAGTTGGACATAAAGAACAAGTTATCCTCGAACTTCGTTCAACAATCTCGCTTGTAATAGACATTTTAACCTTAGATGTGGTGTGACCAGTCACCAAGTCCGGTTGTATCCGTCGTGAAAACAACAGGGGATGACAGATTAAGATTCATAGTGAAAAACAGCGCAAGGAACACAGGGACAAAAAGAAAGAGTGGACGACGCACAGTGCTGAAATGACAGATGCCCGCTGACAGCGCTGACAGATGCCCGCAATAGCCGTTTATTATACCTTCAGCAAACATACGGTGGTTCAGTCAGCTGTGAATCGGTGACAAGCATGGAAATGCAACACACGGAAGTGGTTAAAGCTTATCGCCATGGTACAGGCATGACCTCGCATGTGGGCTTCAGTGCAAGCCGGGAATATCGAGAGTGCGCAGTGGGCTCTCCCAATCGCATAGCTCCCCATCAAGAAGAATCGCAGATGGGGAGTCCTGCAATCGTAATGAGTAGCCAGAGCACGCAGAGGAAGAAGCTGTGCGCCCTGGCTATTCATGAGGCTTGTCAACCCGACACCTACAATTCCTCTTCCGCAAACATTGAAAGGAGAGAACACTTGTAAAAAACAGTGTAAATACAGTCGTGAAGCAAACACATTCAGAACTATTTCATAAATTCTGGGGGCAAAACAGATTAGAACAAACATCTTGCAACATGCTGCAGTGTTCTTTCAAGCTTATTTTAGTCGTACGGAGCCCACACTGAATTCTGGGTTCATGTGTTAGCCAAAACATGGTTCCCTGATTATGAGAGAGCGGCAGAAACTGCTGCCTGGTACGTGTCTCTTATAAAAGGGTTCAGCTGAAGGAAGCGAAAGAAGAAGAAAATGTGCGCCAGGGGGAGTTCACAATGGACGAGCCAATCCATCCTCTACAGCATCCTCTGTAGCCTGGACCCGGGCAGGCTGACCATTGGAAAAGTGCTTCGACATTTTTCACTCGAAATTACTCTGTTTTTCTACAGTTCAGCCAGAAGAAATAAAATTGCAAGGCAAAAAAAAAAAAAAAAAACTGTATTAGCAATCAGGAATGCGTAGCACGATGTTGAAGTGCATGACGTTTGACATGCTCCTGTTGTGAGTCATGCTTTTTGGTATCGCGGCATCATTCCTCCAGCTGTTACAAGAAATATGCCATCGTGCTTAGTGCCAAACAGAAGCGCTGCAGCTATTTAAAGCTCTAACTACAACAACTTCGTCCCGCTAGCAGTTTCTGTCTCAAGTAGAAATGCGCTCATGCTGCAATCAAACTGGCAACCATGGTACGTCACACAAGCACAGCCCCACTACTTGCAGTGGTGAAGGGGCGTGCAGCGGTTTCCAAGAGCTCCTGCCCAGAGAGCTTTCGGCATACTGTAGCAGCTGCCATTTCACTAGTGTCGTGAATACAGATTCACAGCAAAATTTTCAACAAAGTTGTCCACTTACTTCCCCTCACTTGCAACTTTGCTTGGCCCAGGAGTGAGGGGCTGTAGCTACAGTTCGTGTGCATGCTTTACGCAGCAGAAGATGTGTACTGCACGTATTATGAGCTGCAGAAGCCATCATCATCATCGACAGCCTACTGAGGCCCACTGCGGAAGTAATTAACAAATTTGGCTTCACTGGCACCTCAAGACAAGTAGGCTCAACTAAGAAAACCTGTCCCAGTAAAATTTTGAAATATATGTATGCAAAATGGCCAACTACCCTTCCGTGACAATTTGCCATTCTCAATGGTGCGTTGATGGCAAAATTTCTGCTCTGCTGTGCGCCAAATCACGCAATCTGTGCAAAAGGTGTTTGTGTACGAGATGTTTTGGCTGCGTTTTTTTTAGATGCGAAGCATCTCATGCTCGGGGCTCTGTCCCTCCCTCCCTCGTCGTTGTTGTCCGCCGTCCACACTGTACTGCGCATGCGCGTCTCTTCAGCCCCGTCAGCGTTTGGGCTGACATCAGCGCAGTCCACTATAAAAAGAAATAGTTAGGCGGCGCCCGGTTTCAATCCCCCGACTCTTTGGTCGCAACGGGAGATGTGTGGCGCTCTTCCCACTACGCTACAAACCGATACGGGAGCATGTGCTACGAACGCGCCTTGTGTCCTTCACTCATTCAAACTACGTCAAGAAGCTACTGAACAACGAAGGCACACAAAGCTAAACGTCAACGGAAATGACGAACTGAAAACTAATGGGAACTTCAGTCGACCCCGTGGCTGCTTTGCACACTACTCAGGGTTCCCCTACGGGAAGATGGCGCAATTTTTTTCCACTGCCTCACACCAGTTGCTCCACCCAAAAATCTGGTTTCGCGTACTGAGCAACTCAATAAAGCACTGCGGAAGTGCATGTATGGTGCATTCACTGGATTCCTTAAAAAAAGTGCCGCCATGATGAGATAGTAGGTAAAAGCGGATTCAGACCAAAAGCATTGTGTCAACCACACAACGCCACCACCTGAGGTGGGTGCGGCATAGATATTCCAGTAGTTATGCAATGGCCACATTGACGCCAATCTCGCCTTGAGTTCAGTCTTGATGCACAGGCATTAAATGGCCCGCTGAGCGGAAAAGACCGCGTTCCAACGTCTGTAACCGCATAATGACTCCTAAAATGGCAGACGGGACAAAGGGAATAGAAGTGAAGAAACATAACTCTGGTTCTCGATGGCAATCGAACCCATGACTGCCGACTGTGGCTGAAGCACGCATCCCACAACACGTGTGCCACTCAACCACTGCCGCTAGTGACTATACTGTGGTACAACAGCGGAAGCTGCCCCTACCCTCCCTCAGCTGTGCCTCAGTGGCTAAGGCGTTGTGCTGGTGGGCCCAGGGGCACTGCAGGTTTGATTCCGGGCTGCGGCGGCCACTTTTTTGATGAAGGTGAAAAGCAAAAACGCACGTGTCGAGATTTTCGTGCAGGCGGTGATAACGCATCTGGAGCCCTACCCTGCGGCACACCCCAGGGCCCTCCTTCAGCCCATACGACCCAATAATCAACCAATCAATCACGTTTCCCCTGCGCCTAATCACCGCTGCCTCCGCATGGCACAAGAGTGCCTTACCGCGAGTAGTCCAACCCACTTAGAACAATATGTATCGGATATAACATTGAACATCATCTTTGCCATATGTTAAAATAAACTGCTTATACCAATGGTCATTCCTCTCATTATTGGTTATAACAACTGCGGCTCACAGTGTGAGCCTACATAAGGTACAGTGTTTGGAGATCTGTGAGAAATATTGCGTGCATCGCGTGTGACTTTTTCAGCATGAAATAAGTTGTGGAATTCTCTATCTTCCCAACACTCAGAAAAAGATGGTGCCTTTTATGTAGCCATGAAGGAGGAGACTGCCCTCTTGTCTCCTGCCCTCAGCTGGCCCAGGAAATAAGAGAGCCAGGGGGCACCCCTTCCAGCACTCTCCCTAATAAAATAAAGCTACAGTGGGGTAAATGGGATTCTCTGGGCTAATGTTGATTACCGATGTGAAAAAAAGGCAAAAAATAGTGCCACTTCAGTAACATGCGATCTCCCAATCATTAAAAAAGAAACAAGCAGTCAAGGATTCCATGTGGAGACGTTCCTCGGGGCCCTGTGGTTGCCACATGCATCGCTAGGCCTGTGTAGTTGGCCGTGCAATGACATTTCAGTTTTGCAAATACTGGGTGAAAACCCCGAAGCAAAAGTAACTTTTTGTGCCCAACCCTGTCAAAACAATTACTCGTTACAACACTCGCTTTTTTGCGCAACATCAATATTGCTATAACTGTGCCTTGAACGTGACACACGTTGTTTCCCAGCTCTTTTCCGGTTTAATCTGCCTATAAATCACAGCAGTGACGACAAACACAGTAGGTGAGAAAAGGCAGACCATGCCACAGATTAACCGCAACCTCTTACGGAACGCGCCGCTTCAATCGAGTGGTACACCATGCGAGCTATGGCCGTTATTAAGACTACTAATGCCTCCGTTCTGGATTTGGACCTGGAAGACTCAGAAAGCATCGACAACTGGTAGAAGCAGCACAATGTAAGGGTGGCACATTTTTCCGCACATCATTGTGCCCCACATTAGTGCAAGCAAGCTGAACACAGGAGTGACGGCACACCCACTCAGGCCAGTGAGAATGAAAGAGCTGCTCCCTCCAGCTGAAAGAAGGCCAACAGCAACGTCCGCATACCCCCATTCCCACATATGGTTGGCTCAAGGGGACTACCAATGACCAATGACGATGGTAGCTGGCGTCAGAAGCTTGCCCGGAGTTTGCGGCACACCGGGGAGTGCTGCAGACTTCGCTCCAGCGTCTTGGGCTGCCCTACCAGCGCCTGGAGAGCCTGCTATACCCAGCGGGCCCCGACAGCATAGAGTTTCATACTAATATACACTAGAGGGAAATGTGGCGCCACCGTCTAGGGGAGCCGCGCTTCGGCGAGCGTGCCGTCATGTACCGGGCAGGCACGTTCCACTTGTCCTTGGCATGGCTCACGAACAGGCTGAAAAGTTGGCTTTGGCTGCAAAAATGCAGCAATATTACTGCAGAAAATTAATCGGATTTGTTCTGTTATTAAAAAATAAAAGCTCCATAAAGATTAATTTGCCAGGGATTATTTAGAAGCTTCATGGAAGATGAACAGAAGAACAATGTTACCCCTTTTGGCTTCAAGACGAAAAAGAAGCCATGTGGCTAACCAAGCCAAGGAGGCGAGGAACGTCGCTAGCTGCAATGGCGCCGCCCACGGCGGCACGCGAATGCAGCGCCAGATTTCCCTCTAGTATATATTAGTATGAAACTCTATGCCCGACAGCACCCGCCGTGATGCCTTCCCCCTCCTGCTGGTCTACTTGGAGGCCACCGGACTTGCCCAGCGCCTGTAGACGATAGCCTGCTGGACGTGCCATTGCTGCTGCTTCACCAAGATCCTTGTCGAGGCTCCTCGCTTGTGTTACTCGCCCTCCTATCTCTCTATCACCCCTTTCTCCTCTAATCTTTATATCCCCCTCCTCCCCCTCCCCACTGCACTGGGTTGTATGCAGGTGGGCCCCCAGTTGGGCTCAATAATGTCCCCAGTGCACTTCCTTTTTCTTTTCACCCGAACTACCTAAGAAGAAGAAGCGTCAGAAGCTCACTCGCAGAGCACTGATCCCTGGTTTGATTTGAAGAGGCACTATGCAGCGTTCAATGGGACACCTATTCGGTCGCATTCCCAACTCACGAGACAAGCTCAGGCATCCGCCGACATTTCAAATAGCATGCTTCTTCTGGGTAGCGTAGCCAACGAATGGCACCCGCCTGCTTCAGGGCTAGTCTAAATTGCTCCGTGTGGGTCTCAGTGCAATGCAGGCATCTTGGGAAGATTGCACCGAGATTGGCCACTCCATCATTGCAGCGAAGTTGTACACGCCACAGAATTTCCACCTGCTATCAATACGTGGATCGACGCGTCTACAGAGCGAGTATGGTTGCAGAAAGCAGCCCAGAGCAAATTACACGACAATTAAATTGGGATTCATCATAATCACGTATTTACTCGATCAATGCACCAAATCCCCATGCACGAGTCAATCAGTACAGCTTTGCGGGTCTTCCAGTTCCACACAAGCGGCGGAAGGACTCGATTCCCCCCAGAATGTGTCAAGCAGTCAACGCACACGGCGTTATTTCTGAATCCCTTTCTGCTTTACAGTAACCAGTGGTTGCATGACCTGCCCCCCTCTTTTTGTCCCCAGCAGGCGCAAAAAAATATGCAGTCAGTGTTGCGAGTGAGCGCAGCACAGAGCCCTAGCGTCCCAGCCCAACCAGAGATCTGAGCTGGCATTTACGGGTGAGTCGGCGCTGCCCGACGGGCTTGAAGAGGAAAATTGCGTGCCCTTCCACTCTGCGAGGAAGCGGTGCACGAAAGAAAGCACATTCGTTTGCAATTTGCGATTGTTTGTAACTTGGACTCGTTTCTTGCACTCGCTCGCAACTTGCAGCAAAGTTGCAAACGCATTCGTTTGCAACTTTGTAGCACACTTCCCAGCCAATTACCGTACTTACACGCGTAATGAACCCACCTTTTTTCCAGAAAATTTGGCATGAATTTGGGGGGAGGGTTCATTATGCGGGAAAAAATTTCAGCAGATTTTTCAAAGTTGAAATTTCATACAGTAAAGCTGCTAACAGAAGGCGCTATCAGAGCCTTATTATTTTTGTAAAAGCATGTAGGTAATTAAATTTCTTTTTTATTTCCAACATGCTAGTGGCCCCCGATTCACCACGGAGCTGTCCTCACTCAAGTCGCTTGCGGCTTCACATTCGTTGTCGGCCTGCACCGCACCACCCTCCGCGTCAAGGCACTTTAAAACTTTTTTTTCCCCCACACCGGGAAACTTCTCTTCTTTGAGGCCACAGAGCACACGGTGATGCCTGTGCATTGCCCAAAAACGTCTCGCACGCACTGGGTCAACACTGAAGTGCCGCCCAGCCATGCAGTTTCCATGTGCATCAGCGCATGCTCCACTACCTGCAGTTTAAAACCGGCTGTGTAGCTCACGTACTAGCCCATCGCAGGGCGCGCTCGAGGAGCACAAAAAAAGGTCTGAACACAGCTGAACAACAAAACCACGGAGCGTAATGGAGACGTCGCAGAACAGCAAGAGCAGAGGAGTGCGGAGTACGTTTAGTGCTTTGTTTGCACACCGCCAGAACCAACCAGGAGTGCGGAGTACGTTTCGTGCTTTGTTTGCACGCTGCAACGTTTTCATGGCGCAAGAAGGTCCGTTTTGCGTTCAGCAGGTGGCGCTCCGCAAGCGCACAATTTTTAAATTGTGAGCTACAGCATTCGTGTTCACGTCTCCGGCTACCATTCAGATTTCTTTTTGTTGGAATGCGTTTTTAGCACTTCTGCGCCTACTGTAGCGCGATATCTAGTTCCTGCGATCGTTTACGGCATCAGCAACCATGCTGAGATAAAAGCATATTGTCACTGCATTTTCCATTCAAAGTGACAAAAAAGTAAATTCTCAAGAAGAAAAGTGGGGGGAGGGTTCATTACGCGAGTAAATACGGTAGCTGGATGAAACTTGGAGGGACAAGAGCTCTGTTCTAGCGGACAGAGCAGAGGCCGTCCGCTTCTCCACCGTCCGAGCAACACAGCAAGCCCAACTGCTCGATCGCGGAGAACAGGTCACACTGGGCCCTGAGGACGTGTGTTCAAATCTCCCGCCACCACCAGGGGCATGCCATTGGTGAGGGCATCAAGCCTAGCTGCTTGTGCATGCCCACCCGTGCAAGCACAAAGAGGCCGGGAAAGACACCGGCCAAAACGTCGCCCTGGAAACCCTGGAAGAAGGCCACACAAAGCGTTTGTGTCCATTCTGCACCACTTTGTCCTTGCGTGGAAACCGAGCCACGTACAGCTTCGCTGTAAAAAGCGTCCCGACGCCCACCTTGTCGATGTACGAGCAGCCCTGGAGGCCCGACACGGTGAAGTGCTTGACGTCGTCCAGCCGCAGGTAGGTGTGCAACAGCAGCGTGAACGAGAGGGCCGCACCGCCTGCACCCGAGAAATGGGACGGGCAGGGAGTCTCACCAGCTGGCCTGGCCGAGCAAGCACCTTCGAGGGGCCGTGCAGACACAAAGCACAGCTGAACCTCGTCACAAGAGCCATGGATGCGAGAGGCAATCGGGTATTCACCCACATGGTTGGCCCGTTACTGCGACCTCTTTCATAACAGACATAGAGGATGCACAAGACAGTGGGATATAAAGGCCAAGTTATCCTTGAATTTCACTCAACAATCTCGCCTGTAACGGACCAGTCACTAACTGCAGTGGAAACCAAAGGGGATGACAGATGCCTGCAGTAGCCATTTATTATACCTTCAGCAAATGCAGAATGCATTTGCAGAGTGCATAACGCAAACCGCATTATGCAATTTTCTGTGATGATTTTGAATCTGTAGTTAGATGATATGCAAGTTGATCATTTTTTTAGATAATTAATGATTAATTGCCATTTTTTCGGTCACAATTACAAAACAACCACTCCTTACAGAATAGTAGTTACCCTGCGGCTAGTCAGGTCAACGACTAAAGAATACAATGTTGGAAGAACTTTCGTGATTTGGCTATTTCTGGTCATTTTGCAACACACCTTCACTTCACTTTTCCTGTACTCTGGCAGAAATGACTCACAGGTGGTGTCAATTGATCACAATAGTAATTTTTCAAAGCCCCCCATTTGAAAAATTTTGTTTTGAACATTGCATTCTCCACACATTTAGGTATCACAACCAAAAAAAAATATTACAGTTGTACCTGCTC
The DNA here is from genome assembly GCF_048455015.1 of Haemaphysalis longicornis. Classification (NCBI taxonomy): domain Eukaryota; kingdom Metazoa; phylum Arthropoda; class Arachnida; order Ixodida; family Ixodidae; genus Haemaphysalis; species Haemaphysalis longicornis. The sequence goes on from NW_027526233.1 coordinate 1,908,611, forward strand.
TACATGCCGAGATATCCGAGGGCGAACTGCTAGCTTAGCGTTGCAAGAAAAGTGCTGTTTCTCCATCGAATTCTGCGCGAACCAAGCTGCAGAGTGGACTTTAAAATGCTGTTTACAATAAAATACGCTGCCTTGTGGTCAAAAAACCATTTTCTCAAAGTGTCATTTGCGGCATCCAGATTTATTTTGTTGTCAGTCTGAAAATTTCCTCATCGGCCCCAAAGGCTCGTCTGCCAACTGCACTCAAATTTTTCTTTGTTGAAATAAGTGGTCTATGCTCCTAAAATCCCCATGGCGAAATCCTTGCGCTAGGTACCGCCGTTCAAAGTACCTCCGAGCAGACGACGTTTGCACGTGGGGTTTCTTTGCTACCCAGCGCGCTGTACCGCCGTCGCCATCACGTTTCAAACCAACCACATAGGCAGTAATAGCCGCCAGTTTTTTCAATGCAAAAAAAAAAAAAGATCAGAAGCCTACAAACTATTCACACGCTGGCGATACATCTTGGAGTTAGCAAAACTTGTTTTACTTGAAAATAATATTTCTATTCAAAGAAAAAAATAGCGCGAAACGAGCAGTTGCCTTACATTAGTCATTCCTATTACATTTACCACAGAAAAAAAGATATATTATAAATTCTTGTCCACTTGCACTTCCGCGTCCAATATTGGCCATATTTGGGCTGGCCCAACGCCACCTCCATCCTTTAGACCTTTCCAAAAGTTTGACAACCTAAATAGAATTGTTGTACACGCGGCTATAAACATTTTTGTGATTTTTGCCTTGCTAAGTGAACCAAAATCAGCCTTTCTTGTAGTAACAAATACATCCGCACAAATATTGGCCGTCGTCTTCGCGAAGTGCGAAAACTAACGAAACTGCTCCTCTCCTAAATAATAAACTAGATTTTTGTTCAATTCCCAAGTGAAGTATTTACTTCGAGCGTTAGATTTCGTATATTTTAAAGTAAAATGTTTTTCACAGCACCTGTCCCTGGTTAAAGTAGAAAACAGTGGTAGACAGGAAATGTTTCCGTGCTTTAGTGCATCATTTAGCAGTGGTAGCTGGCTTACAGTCTCAGACCACCTTTATGATTCGGTTCTCGATGTGCAGCAAGGCGAAGAATACTGGGCCGATATTCACGAAGCTGTTTGTACGTAATGAATAGTAGAAATAGTGATTGATCGCCGCCCGTGTGCGGTTTGTTCCCTTCAAAGAGAGCGACGTGATAGCCGAGGCGTCAGCTATAACGAAAGCTGCTTTTCGAAATCGCACGGGCAAGCAGCTTTGTAAATCTGGGTCTGCTTTTTTACTTGAAATGCCAAAAATTGCTGCTCCGGCAGTTATTATGATGGAAAAAATTACTGTTGGGCGGTCTACTTCATCACGACTGATAGCAACGAAATGCCGGAATTGCGCCTAACTCCGTTATCATGGGCAAACATTACTGGAAGTTCTTCTGTGGAAATAACAGAGTGGAATGGGGCGCTACCACGTGCATTTGAAGGCGGCTTTCTGGCGCGGCCGCTTCCGTTCCATCACGTACGTCACGTCCGGCCGCCACTATGGCCGCCTTTTCTATTTAGTTTCAGTTCCGAAAACGGCAATGTCGCAAGCTGTTTGTGTTGCGCGCGTTGATGTTTGAAGCGCAGTATTTTGCATTTCGCACCCTTTTTAAATGTACTATTAGGTGACATTACTTTTACGTTGTCGAAAATTTGAGTGCAGTTGGCCATGTTGACAAACACGATTTGCAAAGCATTCGGAGATTCAAACGCGCATGAATTTTATTACCACCGCTGACCAATTTGTCCTCTGATCAGTCCGTCCATGGGCAATTTGAGGGGAACTTTATATGGCTAGGGTTTTGAGCAGTTTTCATGTCCGTGAACGAAAAGTGTCAGAGCTCCACACGCCCGTAGGGCTCTATAGCACTTGGCGCTAGGAAACGAATGCCCTGGTGTGTGCGCTAGTAGCAAGTGGTTGCTGTCAAAGTTGCGCACTGCTCGAAACATCGATTTGGACATCAAGCTTGTACACCCAATGACTCGGATATGCATCTTGAATTAACCTGGTTAGTTGTCAACAAGCCCCATTTGCAAGATCACTAGAGCCAAAACAGAAGCATGTGCACGTATGCATATCGCTTTCTTAGCGATTATTGCAGTCATAACACTTCCTTGTGCCTCTCACCTCAATGTTGTCTGCTTCACTGTTTGTCCCTTTGCTGCCCTAAACTTTGCTTAAGCGCGTGAGAGGTTTTCTAGGATCCAGAACGACTAGCGACAACACAAATTAGAAGTCGGGAAAAAATTTGGTTCACTAGGACCACGGAGCAAGATAAAGAGGAGCGCCGACTTCGCTCTCTCCTGCGGGCTCTTAATGTCCACCACTCGCGGAGCACAATGTAGATGGCGCAGCGAATGGTCAAGCGGCCGGCGTTCCCCGCGCGCCGGCGGGCACGTTGGCGGAACGCATTCCGTCGGCTTTTGTCGTCTGCTTCGGCGACGGTAGTTTTGTGCACGGAGTGCTTTGGGCCTGCGTTGGCGCCGCTTCGCGTTCATTGCGCTCCTCCTTCGCACGGCTTGATTGTTCGACCGCACCTTCTGGGTAACCCGAACCTGAAGGAATTGAGTGGTCGTACGGCACGGTAAAGATACGTTAAGGACTGGTTTGCATGGCGGGAAAACAAAATGTAGAGCGCACATATAGACGTATGGCTGCTATACAAACACTACCTTTTGCGCAGTGCTTGCCGAAAATGTGACTCCGTTTTGTAAATTTGTGAACACCAATTCGGCTGTGTTTTAACAGGTTTTACAAAAGGCGAAAGGACCAACTGGTTCTGATCACTAGCGATTATAAAAGTTGCCTCAGCTTTCTCGCCGTTCTCCAACTTACGTCCAAAACAGAGTGTGCCTAGAACACGGACCGGCACTCACACGCTCATCAGAAAATAACAGAAACGCGATAACATCACCCGCGACTGCCCGCAACGTAGCAATCTGCTCAAGATCGAGGCCCTGACAGTGCGGTCTTTTCGCAAGCCTTCATATCACGATATTTGAATTCGTCTGGACCCTATATCTCTGTGGTGAAGACTCGCTAAAAGAAAAGGTTTGACGAGCCGGATGTTTTGCTGGTCAGCCGCTTAAAAAAAAAAAAAAAACGCCGGGAACCCTCGTAGGCCTAAAATTGCAGCCATACAAAACGCAGCATTTTATTTGGACTCCACGGCGTTATCGACGAGATAACACGACCATAGAGCGACAGTGAACATTGGGCGGTAAGTTGCGGTATGGGTTACAATGAAGGTTGCGTTTGATATTCTTGGGTGCCTTATCAAGATGACAGTGTTTTTGTACACTTATTACAACAGGGCAGCCGTCCAATTCAGTCATTGGCACAGAAATGTGTGTCTCATTGCCGTTTGCCGATGGAGACTCCGGACGACCCTTGTAAGCATTGTTCGTGCGCAGAAGGGGCATAAATAATTAAGCAGGCGGCCGGAGAGCGGGCCAAGAACATAGGGTAATTTTTGCGCTGCATCGGTTTGTCGTAAGCAGAATCACGCTAGACTGCATGTTGTGGCGTTTCATATTACTCTTGCTCATTCTTTGGTGATTCTAAAGTCGTTGTCGTTCAGTTGCCTCTTACATCTGCTGGGTTAGTACAATATTTTTAGCTGGTCTTCATAATGTCAGAATAAACGCCCCCCGAAAGGGAATAAGCGATCGCCATGTATGCGGTGGCGTGCGATTATCTGCGCCGTCTATTCCGGCTGCGCACGGGTGTTTAAATTCCGCGCGTGCAGGCATTCCTCCTGCATAGTAGGACTGGCATACGACAGGCGTCGTTGCGAAAGAAACGACGCCTCTGGGGAGAGCGAAGAAGGGAAGAGCCATGTACAGAGGCACAGCGACGAGAGGGCGAACGAAGGAGGAAGAGAGCAAAGGGAAAGCTGGGCGGCCGGCGGCGCGTGGACATTATCAGCCCGAGCAAAAGAATTTTTCTGGGCCACAGTCGGCGCTCCTCTTTATATCTTGCTCCGTGACTAGGACGGACACTAGGACACACTGGACACTGGCTGCCCATATACCACTTCAACGAGAGAGCTGCCTTGATTGCCACGACTTATCGTTCAAGGGAAGACAATAACGTACAGTTTGTATTGCTATCATAACGAAATTGCGCAATTTTGGTTACCTGTCACTAGTCCATTGAGCCACCCGGCCTCGATGCGAGTTCACACGCATAAACAAAACTTTCTTTTTTAGCACTCGGAAATACGAGCTGCCCTCTCTTCTTTAATTTTCGAAGGTCCTGGATCCTTGGTCTGTCGATAGACGGTGTCAAATGTCGAAAAAACCCCAAAGTGCGGGAGAAAAAAACATTGTTTGACTTGCTGCTCCAGAGCAACACTGGGCATCAAAGGGTGATCCCCTTTGCAGAGTGGAGTGGTTCTCAAGTTTTTTGTTATTGCTGTACACATCACCGGATCGCTATTTCTGACCAGCGTCCAGCATTCCCCTGCAGTTATCAACATCCCAGTTCTCCCCAACAGTGAACTGGACAACGCACCCGTGTTGGTGACGCCGACGTCCAACACAAGGTTGTTCCTCGTCAGCAGAACCTTGTAGAGCAGCCTGAACCTGCAAGGCGGGTTGGGGGGAACACAGGCTGGAACAAGACAACGGCACTGGGCCACCACAAGCGCGCACCAGCTGAACTGCTCTCCACTGCTGGGCAGGGCACAGCACATCAGTGTTGTTCGCAAAGGGGCCACGAGCACAATGCGCTCACTTCAAAGAAGCTCGTCCGGGCAACTACATTACGGCCCCGAAAGAGGCTTTTTTGTTTTTCCCCACTACGGTGATGTAATAAGGGCAAGCGGTAACAACCGAGTGACGAGGGTGTTCGCTGCATGCTGGCATTCGAGTGATACCTTCAAACAGAACTACGAATATAAAACGGAATTGTGGTAATACATCTGAGCCCCAACAACACAAACAAGATTCTCTGACATCACAGAGAAATGGACACAGAGAGGCTGGGGTGTTCCACTACTCCATTTGTTACAGTACTACTACTACCACTACTACTACAATTTAAGGGGCAACACTGGTCTTAAAACAAGTTCTTTATATTTTTAAGTAAACTTTGTGAAACTTGTCAGCCTTGCTGATTTCCCCCCCGATTTCAAATATCCCATTACTTTTTTCAGTTCGTCCATTATTTCCCGAGATGATTAGATATAATTAGACATTTTTGGTCAAAAAACAGACAAAACAGTGTTGGTCATGACACTGTAATCTTTATATTTTCCAATACTATGAACCCTGGTCAATGCAATAATCGAACTGGTTTTTGATGCATCACTTGGAACTAATTTTACAGCATTTTTTTTAAATGGAATAAAAATGGAATATAAAATTTTCGTGTCAGTGCTCCCTTAACTGCCGGGCGGTCGCCCCGAGGCCTGTGTTCATGTGCGCACGCTCGGCGATTTTTAGCTGCACACACGAAAAACGAGTATTTGCTAGACAGCTCCACTGTGATGGGTGCAGCAGAAGATTTGGCCTCTGGCATTCAGGGAAACGCTTGTGCGCTGCTGCTGTGGTGTCCAGTGTGAACTACCGATGGGCCCTGCTGCCCAGAGACGCACCGGTGGTTCCACATCTTCCTGGTCTCCTCCGTGTCTTCAAGGGCCAGGGTGACTGCGCAGCCGCCGTCTGCCACCTGCGAGAGCCCGTACACCGCCACCTGAGCCTCCCATGGTGCACAAAGAGGGGCTCGAAGCCCATCCCTAAGCTGCCTGCTATGCGGAGGAGAGCCCCGTTCGCACACTGCGTCGGCTGCCATTGTCTGAACATCGACAGGTTGCACCTGTGCCGCCTGTGACCATCGCAAATGATTATTCCTTCCTCTAATTGACTGGCCAACCCTGGTGTCCAATGCTATAAGGATACAGGTGGCTGACATGCCGGCGAGGCTGCATCAGTGCAGGGCAAAAGCTAATTAGCCACGGCTGTTGACTGCAAACAGCCCTACAGGGCTTTGCAGTAGTTCCGGTCAGGGGACTTCCATTTTTGGGTGAGGCCGGATGCCCTACTCAAATAATCAAAGTGAAGACGAAGGAATGCAAGGTAATTGAAAAACAAACACCTAAAAAGGTACAGTTTCAAAATTAAACTTGAAAAACTTTCAGGTGCCATGCACACAGCCTATAAATTCTTTTAAAACCAACAAGCTTTGTGGTCAGCGTCCGTGCCCTTTTTTCACGTCAAAACACATTCCGACCAAGGATGGGCTTCCGTCTCACATCCTTCACCTGCCACACTTGGTCCATCTTTGTTTTGGTTTTTTCCCCCGAACAGTACAAAGTGGCCGATTGTTGTGGGGAGACCGCACACTGAGATCAGTGCATGGCTTAGCAGGGAAGCAATTATTGAGATATTTAATAGTGGGCAGCTAGCGGCCCTGAGTAACCCCCTGTAGAGCACTTGCACAACCCAAAAAGTTTCACATTTCAAACTCCACTTGTACTTCATTAACAGTGCTCGCTTTCCCCATGATTTTTAGCGAACTTTCACCGTTCCACATGTTCCAGTTCTTTAGGGATGCGCCTTGCTGGGCCCAACTAGAGCCGGTGTTCAGTTGTAGCGGCTGTCGTTGCGGCGTAACCCACAGGGTTCAAAAGCCAAGCGGATTGCTATATTCGAAACTCGTGAACCACTGGCGTTTGTCATACATGTCCCCGTTGTTTAGCGCAAAGAAGACAAAAGGCACATTTGAGGCAAAATGTACGTAATTAACAGCTTGCGCTCACTTTGTTAGGAACACCCGGTGGGTTGGTAAGCGAAAAAGAGTGAAAAAAAGTAAGCGAAAAAAAGTGGCAGTGCACTGCCGGCATGTGTGGGAGGCAAAGCAAGCACAAAACGAACAGAACTCCCGCCGGCGCAGTTTCAGGCAGGAGGCACGTGAGCACTGCGAAGGCGGCAAAATTGAAATGCATCGGGTGGTAGCAGTGAGCTGGTAATAGCGCTACAGCCCATTATGGCGAATCACTCCTCTGCACTTCCGATAGCTGTTACATTGAGTGGAACGGCTTTCACTTTTTTTATATGTATTTAATAATCATACACAAGAGAAATGACTAAATCTCACTTCAAAGGAGAGCTTCTCTAACTCTGGAGCTTATTAGCTTAAGTGAAAGGCTATTGTCATGCAATATTTGTGGACCACAAGATTACACAAACAATGGCGCGATTTCTCAGCCTTTTAGTTAGGTTCTATTTGAAGCTCTGTGCACTCTCAAGGAAATGTACACATCTGTACTATCGATTCTGTTTGATTTGATTCACGGAGAAGAATTTCGGTTTCGGACAACTGCATCAGCAATGTTCAGTATGAGCTACTGAAACAGGAGTGAAATCCCCAGCACGACAGTTCAGCTAAAGCAGACAAGCTTGCCAAAGCTACATGCCAAGGCGTGAGGCCTTACCTATGCTCTACAGCAGGGAACTACACAGGGACAAAATGTAAAAAAGAGTGTGCTGGCTGCAATGCCCTTTTTTGGTTTTGCACCTGTGCACTGTGCACAAAAGTTACCACCACAAACTCGAACCAGCCAGCCCACCTTTTTGCGTGGCGCTTCACACACAGATTGAATGCAGACACAGGGGCTCTGGCGTTGGTCTCAAAACATCAGGAACTAGTCAGTGGCACGTTAAATTAGTTTGTGCGGCAAAACTGATACCCTCATTACCTGACCAGGTGTGAGGCCTATGTAATTATATTTTCAGTTTTTAGCTATAAGAAGCACATCTGCCGTTGCTTCCGCTGAAGGACACACAGGCCACCTCACAGGATTGCAAATATCAACACCCCATAATTTTGCCAGGTTCCCATTCAATAAGCAGTGTAACAACCCCTTCAGCTTTGAGCAACCAACAAGCTGCAAACGAGCTTCGCAGCACAAGGGGCGTCCCACAACTGAAGGCTTACACTGGAGAGGCAATGGCGCATAAGATGTGCATCGCAGCCAATTAGAGTAGTGAAAAGATCGCAGTGCCGCCAACCCAATTTGTGCTTCTGCCACACTGTCTGCAAACAGGTACACTGCCATATGCTATAGGCATGCATCTGCTTTCTCCAGTGCAGAAGTCGTGATAAACTGAATGGAGGGAGGTTTGTCCAAAGAAACTAGCCACTTTTCTCGCCTTCACACTGTTCGCCCGTCATACCTTTTGTTTCTTCATATATAACTGGAGTATCACGAGCAGAGTTCCGTTCTTTGTGGGCCTGCTCTTACACTGCACGATCTGCAGCCACCTGCCATTGTAAATTAGTAAGTAAGAGAACGCTCTGCCTCAACCGTGCCCGAGTTTTTGTCTGCGTTAAGAAAAGGGGACACACAGCTTGAGCCAGCAGTTTTGGTAGTTGGGAATGATCAGCCTATATCAATGCCTCTTTGGAACATTGTTCCCACTTTTGGCCAGAAGGCTGAACAGACAAAGTTTTTGTGCGTGAGTGGCCCCAGAGAGACAGTGTTCTTGAACAGAAGCGTGGAGGACTACGCAGCCATCGTACCGGGTGGGCGGGTTCATCCACAGTCCACCGCGAGATCCTCGCAAAGCCGTGCTGAGGTCCCAGCGGCCACGGTCCAAAGTGCGCTGGGCACGTGTAAACACACGCACGCATATGACAATCCGTTACAATCCATTACAATCCGCCAAAGCCCATAATGCGATGCAAAGCACAGACAGCGGTATTGAAATGACCTCCCCCCATGGCATAACACTTTTGAACACACTCCTCAACAACAGCGTTTTGTGCAGGGATGGCAAAACATTCCCCGACAGGACAACCAGTTTGCATAATCTTCTTCAAACACCCCACCTGCCCTTTCTGTCTGCAGCTGCATTTTTGCTGTACTCCTGAAATTATTTATCGTCCCGCATGTTTCTGTTATGTTTGTTCTTTTGATTGTTTACTTTTGCAATCATTTCACACTTTCTTGTACACTGAAATTGTACCAGCTTCGGTGTACAAGCTTCATGTCAGCGTAATGCCATTGCAGCCTTAAAGGGGCCACACAAACAAAATACAAGTTTAATTCGAAAGATTTCATGTTTTCTAGCACACCCAGCGCATGTCCGGAAACAAACGATGCTTTTTTCACTGACAAATTAATCAAAAGTTAAAATGTTGATTCTCCCACCAAATCTTGTGTTTTCGTTACATCTGCAATGACATTACAGGTGCTGTGGAGCCTTGTTTACCGTTAGTCAACCTAGATGGCACCCCCATACCGCGGCAGGCCATTTTCTGCCTTTTGTTTTGGACTGTATTTGTACACGGCTTGATTTTGTAAACTTAGAAAATAATCCTTTTGTCAAACATGGTGTTCACTCGACAAATATGCTCACGTAAGACACCGTCGCTTACGCCAATGGACCTTTTTCCAGTAGCGATCTGCGCATGCACGGGCTGGAGGGCCGCCATTCTTGGCAGGCGCCTCGGGCAAAATAAACAAAAGCGCGGCCCTCGGTTTGCTGCTTAGGGAGCGGCTATAATCTGCAGGTTTTCTCTTTTTTCTCTTTGGACTCCTCGTGGTGGTTTCGTACGGGCATACAATAATGGCTTTCTAAGAAAAGGGGCGAAGACGCTTGGGACTGACCACACTGCAAGCACATGGCTGCCAGGGAGGGGGTTAGATAAATGAAAAAAAAAAAAGGGGGGGGGGGGGGGGGGGGCGCTTCGAACACAGCAGATTAGTCACGAGAACGTTCGCCTGCTACCGTGACCGCGGGTGACGGGTCAGTGCGGGAGGGGCTGCAGGACCAGGAATTTTGTGCACGAGTTCTCCGAAAGCCAAACTTTCTTGGGGGTGTGCCTTACTGCCATTTTTAGTTCGCCGTGGCGGCCGCTAGAGGGACCGGTACTGGAAAAAGGTCCATTGGCCAGTGTCGCCCAACACAACCCCAAAGCGCCGAAGCGCAGTGCAATTAAAACAAGCACAGTGCATGCAGTACCAACAGCAGCACGCATTGGCACTTCTCTGTTTACGTGTACTTTCGTAACTTCCACTGTTCACCCCACCATTCTTACTGCTGCAGAAGAATGTGCCCTTAATTTAAGTGCAAACAGGTCGTTCGCAAGCTTATAAACCTTGCCTAACTTGTGTTTGCTTTTGCGGGCGTCAGCAAACCGCAGAGCTGCCACATATGACATCATAGGTTCTCTAGCGGGAAATGAGCTAGTGCATGGTTTCTCAAAGTGGGTTCCGCAGGCCCCTCCTCAGGGTTCCGCGAGCCACTGATAAATTTTCCCTGGTTCCGCAGTCGCAAAGTCTTGTATGGTAAACTTGAGGTGCGGTCGATCTAAGGAACCTCCATTACTCACGCCCGAGTTTCAGCAAGCACATCTCGGCGCATAACAGAAACGCGAGAGCTGCGCAATAAATCTCACCAGCAGCTTGTAGCCAGCCAGACTACGAAAACGGGCCACGTGGTTAAACTATTGCACTTGAATCTCGGCCTTATATTACCCCCCTACGCATTTCTCCTGTTTGGAGATAGGTGCCGCTAGCGTACGCATTCGCCTAAAGTCAACGGAAAAAACGATACCCTTGCTTGCTTGTGAATTTATTGCACGTTAATGTAGCATGAACGGAATGAAAAGTGGCGGGAGTGGGGTGGGGGGGGTGTTCCTTGGCACCTAACGGAACTTAGCAGGGTTCCCTGGGACCAACATGCTTGAGAACCCCTGAGCTAGTGGGTCGCATGGTCATTGCCTTTTTTCCTCATTATGTAGCTTATTTGAGTGAAGTTTACGCTAAGAGTGGTGTCAGAATGATTCTAACGAGGCAATGTTTCGAATGAACCAAACTTGTGTTTGTTCTGCACGGCAATATTTAGGGGTGAATAAATTAAACGAAATGAAAAGGTCTCGAAGAGCACATTCTTGAGCCAGTGTGGAGAAGTCGCACGTTAGGAAGAAGATGAATGGTGGGTTCTTCAGTGCAAACACTACCGACACAACGCAGGAGACAGAACAAGTTTGCACAACAGACGGGCGATGCGTCCTGTCCTGCCCACCAATGATGGCAACGGCCCACAACATCTCTTTGCCTTTTGATTAGCACGAGTTGAAAGGTCACGGGCTCAGAAGTGCGAGATTATACAGCCCAAAGAACATGCACACAGTGAGCTTATAATAACGAACAGTGCATTGGAAGGAATCCTTCAAAGATGTTAGATTTTTTTAACTTTGTGCTAGACTGACGTCAAAAGTCAGAAAGCCAGGAAGTACCCTCCAAAAAAGCACATTGTTCGGTGCTCATTTGTAGACGATTTTTTTTAAGTCGCTCAATCCGAGTGCTTCCTAATTTTAAGAAATTTTAAGAAACCCTAATCCTAAGAAATCCTAATTTTAAGAAATCCAATAATATTCCACTAACAGTAAAGAAAAAGAAAGAAGGTATAAATCCTAAGTGCCAGTAGGCAACCCACGGCCGCTTTTGTTTCACAGAAGATGAAAACTCCTTTCCCTCGCCCCTTGATGCGTTTCTTTAGTCGATGTGAACGAAAGAGAAAACGACGTCAACTCACGAAACACAAAGGGTACTCCTCCTCGTATGGCCTTCTTGTTGTCGAAAATTGCCTGTTGGCTGGAAAGGTTACAAAGGCACGGTTACAATCATTACCGATACAAGAAACTGTCCTCGCCACTTCGCAAGGGCAGCGCAATGCCGCAGCCTGATTATCCTACTGACCTACTGATTGATTATGATGTTTGACGCAAAGAACTGGGCTACGCTACGCGGCGCGCCGTAGTGCAGAGCTACGGGGACCAACTGATCTTTAATATCTACTCACGGGCGTTTTCTCTTTTTGCTTGCACCTGAAAAGCCGCCACCGCGGCGGGTAAACGAGGGCGATTCTAGCCCGAACTACCGGAAAGTGAGCTCGCTACCGACGGCCTTCACTTGGACGCGAGTGTCTGACCGATGGGCTGACCAAGGACTAGCGGAGAATGAAACGAAACTAGCACACGCGGCGTCCGCTCTGGACAACATCCGTGCCACTTACCTGACGAATATGAGCTCGTTCCCTTTGTGGACCCACGAGATAACGGTGGCGCCTGTTGAAAGAAAGATCCCAACGTAGTGTTTCAGCAGATTGGGCTGGCGGATCAAAGCGCGGATACGAACCGTGCAGATGAATGCACACCGACGCGTCGTCAGTCTTCAACCTGACCAGGTCTTCCTCCTGCGCCCTGTCCATTCGGAGCCGGTGAGCTGTAAAACACACGCTGACCTTTGTTTAAGCCGGATGAACTTCGTGGCCGCCCCAGACTATATTGCGCGCGCTCAGAGCAGCTCGACAGCAACCATCCGGTCAGCTGTCAACAATTAGTGCTAAAAAAGAAAGAAAAAAATACATCGGAGCTTTTGAGCAATAGAGTAATGAGCTGACCCCATTCCCTCTTGTAGGTGCACTCGTTCTTTGTTGTGCATATATTCTGAAAAGCAAAAAACAAACAAACAAACAATGTTTTGTTAAACAAAGCTGTTGGGCAAGTTGGTGCATTATGATTGAAAATAGAGCGCTACTTGGACAACGACAGTAAAGAAGCGGAGCGGCTAGAAAGAGGAAAGAAAGGTTATGTCTCGGATGTCCCTATACGCACGCCGCGTGAGAACAATTTTTATTTTTAGTTCGCACGCCGCGTGCCAACAAAAATAAAAATTGTTCGCACATCTTTGAATATTAACCGATTGCTACGAAGCATTTCAAGAACTTCGACGAACATTTTCAACTCACCCTTCCGTATACCAAATTATCCGGCAAACAATGACCCTACAACTGCATGGCATTCAAGTCCGCATAGACTGGACTCCTGGCCATGATTTGGCGGCACCGGGGAATCAGGCAGCCCACGAAGCTGCGCTGGCTGCGCAGGAGGCTTGCTCTTTCCTATCCTCCGCTGACCTCGCCGTCGCCCAGCTTTCAGACCTTGCTGAATGCTTGGACACGACCGAAAATATCAGCGCACCCCCGCCATTCGCATACACCGGTACAAACACGAAAAGAAACTCCGACTCAAGCAACTTACGCCGAAGGATCACGTTTCCAACAGACCTTCCCTTACAAGAACCCAGGGAATATTTATTAACAAATTCTATGCAGATGCATCATTTTCACCGGAAGCAATTCGCAAATGGTACTACCCCCCCCCCCCCCCCCCCCCCCCCCCCCCCATCAACCCAAAATGTCCATACTGTCAGCAAGCCGTCACGGCTGATTTGCACCACCTGGTCTGGATATGCCCCAAATTCTCTGATACCAGAATTTCACTTCCCCAAACCCAGATCCCTCATCCCGTATCGATCCCCTCACATTAGATGAACACACCCTTAACCTTGTAATACGGTTCGCCACTAAGCGGTCTAGCGCGAGTTATACAGCGATGGCCTACACCAGTGAATGGACCACCATTCAATGCTGAACAATTGCCCTGTGAAAAACTGGTGCCGACTCCCGAAGACCACGAACTCATACGAGCCCCCTTCAACCATAAATCATTCCCTCCCAACTCCCCCTCAAGGCCTCCGGCCTTCCATTTTTGAATAAAAGATTTAACAACAACAACGCCTGCTTCGCGATCAGCGCGGCTTGCGCTGTCCCTTTCGAATCACTCTGGTCTCGCTCAAGCTCAGCATTGTTAAGCTGCCCACATAGTTGTTGGCTAATCTGCGTTAGTAAGTAGCTCAATAGTTTGTTAGATGCAGCAATAAATTTGATAAGCACGTTGGTAAACATGTTGCATCCGCGGGGCCACACGTCGAGTTCTTGGTTGAATGCTTGAATTGTGTTTCGGTGAGTTCAGTGTTGAAGCTGACTTATCTCCACCATTTACTTTTTCTATTTTGTAATTCCGGTAGGCATTCTGATGTTGGTGCACCGGGAAAATCTCTACACCTGTATTTGTTCTGGGCTCTATCATATGCGATCGATGAGCAGTTCTCGGAGAACCATCATGTTCAGCGGTTAAGTGCTGCTCATTCAAATATGCATATTTCTAGAAATAGAGCCCTTGATACTTTATGTGAGTACAGCAGGCACGTGCAAGATACTGTGGTGAGGAAAAGCAGTGGTACATATTGTGAGAGTCAATCTGTCCGATGCGCTATTGCCCACTTCAAGGAGACATGGATAAGGGCCCTTGTACTGTCGTGGCCAATTCATCGTATACTTCGTCTGCTTCCCAGGACAATAATCATCATCATGCCGTACCTCATCTATTCTTCATATCCATCCTCATCATCATTCCTGGGGCTGGAGTTCTTGGTTGCCGCTCAGAATAAAATTCCCTCGCACTTCCCCGAGGGGGAGAGTGTGTAAGTGCGAATGCACGGTTGTTGATTGCGCGATTACGGTGGATATCGTGATCTTAATGAGTAGTCGAGAGATTACACACACGCACACAACTACAAAGAAAGATATTTCACTCGTTATTGCTGGTACCGTTGCCCGGTCCGCCATCATCGTTATCGGGATGCAGGACCAGAGACCGCTCTCGACGACGGCGCGCGCTCGACTAATACCCTCCCGCGCCACGCGGCCGCTACACGAGCGCCCTCACGCGTCGGAATGCGGAGCGCCCGCTACGCGAGCGAGAGCTCTCCCGCCCGAAGTGGAGAGGAGGCGCCCAACACCCGCAGTCACTGAGCGGAGAGAGGAGGAGGAGAGTAGCGCGCGCCCATCTCCCCCCGTTGCTAGGGAAGACGAGGAGCGCGCGAACCCGCAGCTGTTGCTATGCGGACGACGGCGGCGGACGATTCAGGCTCGCTTAAGAAGTGCATTCGCACTTAAAACGCGCTGTTTCCACTGCCTCTGCGACGTGTCTTCTGGGTGACGGCTGCCCTCGACGTCTCCCTCAATATTAATTTTACATTCTGTGAGCGTTTTGTTTACCACATGTCTTTTAGGGATACGAAATGCGGGGCGGAAATTTTTGCAGAACATGAACTTCTCAACGTTTTAAAGAGGTAGGATTAAATAGAAGAAACCTTGGAATGGGAAAGATATATCAAAATTTTGTGGTTTTCGTGTCAGCTTGCTGAATCCAAGTATGTATTGTGTTGATAGGAAATATTTTTAGTAATAGAGGTTAGAATTTGGCACGTTGTTTTCGCCAAGGAAGCACCGCTCATTGCGTTCAATATGGTAGAACCAACTGGAGCTAATGTATTTATGCACAGCTAATACGTACTTTATGCACAGGACCATTAGATTTGTGGATATCTACAGAGGGATAGGGGAACTTGTAAGCCAGCAAGGGAGAGCGGACCTGCACACATTTTAGTGCAACATTAACTACACGGACAATAAATGGTATATTGTCTTTAGCAGCAAAGGGCAAACAGGTTCGCGACGTGCATTTTCTTTTTCCGTCTTTGTTGAAATGTTTGAAATTGAGAGGGGCAGGCGGACAGTTAAGATTGGTTTCTCTAGCGTTCTTACCTAATTTGCATGTATTGCATGTGCCTGGCGCAGAATTTTGATGCAATACTGCACTACAGCGCATTTTTTTGTGCTACATGCACATTTTTTATGAGAAGGTGAGGCAGAAAGCGCTGCAACAAATCCAGTGTAGTGACGACGTTAGGTCCCAGTGTTGTACCTGATGCTGCCCGTCGCACAACCTTCCATGTGTCTTCTAGGTGACACCATGGAAGGGCAGGGGCATAGGGTGCCAGCAGCCACATCTCATTGTGGTGTCCTACCCAATGTCTACACCTGTCATTAGCGGTTGACCCAACTACCACGTGTCTATCAAACCAGTGAAGATTTGGCCCTTGCTCAAACTTCATATTCATGATTCTTCCTTGACGACGTTGGCCAGCTGTACTGCACTGTCAACTAGGGACAACTGCGTCGCCCGAACCCTTCCAAGCCTTACCTTCTCCTTCACCACAATGGGTGCACCCAAATCTCAGAAGGCTTCACCTTTCTATCGTTACATGCTTTTAGGTATATAGCCCAATTACTTTTCTATTCCCCATTCCCAAGTTTGCACCTTGCACCTCCACATTGTTTCTAAAAAAAAACATTCAATTCTCGAAATTTGCTCTAATCGTAATTTTTTTTGCATTATGATTTGAAAAGATGGGTTTCAGCTTGGAATTAACTTAAAAGCTGTGAAGAAAAAACTGCTATGAAGTGCAGCTCCGCCTCAATGCCTGCCAGTATGTTTGCATTACTTATGCATAGTTACTCACAAGCATTACCCGGTGCATCATCACGATCATTGTCGTTCTTGTCATTGTCTGAAGCCATTGTGCAGTCACAGAGAAAGTCGGACTCACTCTCGGAGACAAATTCGAGGTGTTAAGCAGACGTTGCTGCCCGAAGCTGTTTTTTTTTGTAGAGACAATGCCCCCACCATCATTCCTCATGTTTGACACAATTTTTGTTACATTTGCCAAACAGGTTTTTTTCCAAAGTTCTTAAGAACTGACTTGGTACTAGAACTGATTACTGAACGTAAAATCACCTTTGGTGCCGAGCACAGCATTGGCCGCAACGAGTGAAGCTCGCGATTAACTTTCATGACTTCTTTAAAAGTTATTTTTTATAACTGCTTCTAGTGACAGCAGCTGCAAGACGGCTACAACAAGGGTTAGGTCACATGTGCTGCCTCACTGGGCAAATTGCATGAGGCCCAGCCCATGTTGGTTACAGAGCAGCGCCTGAGAGAATTCATCCACAGTGTCGTCAGTTTTTGCAGCTGAGACTTCGCGTTTATGAGAACTTTATTAACCACTGCACATTACACCACTCAGGAAGCCAGCCCTGCGTTCCACACACCACCATGTCGCCTACGGGGTCCAGTTCTGCAAGTGCCTTGCCATGGTGGAGCTGGTGAAGGGGGTCGAGCTGTTCCAGGATCTGGTCCAGTGTGCCACGTCACCAATGTCAAGCTGGACCAGAGGCTACTGCAGCTGAAGGCGGCAGTGTGGAAAGTAGGGAAAAGTGCTCCAAGTCCAATTGCTGAATAAATGGCCTACCAGCACACCACGCTGTCTGCAGATGCCATGCCAACTGGCTGGCAGGCAGGGATGAGCTGGATCGCGCATTGGCCTGGAGGTTTACCCACACGTCGCAAGCTCTGGGGTACCTTCCAAGCTGTCCAGAGGCCTCAAAGCAACTGAAACCCACTGGAAGCGATGTGGTTGGCCCCAGTCATTTTGGACTGTTTGGGAGCAGCAACAAGTCTGTTTTGGAGAGAAAAAATAAGGGAGTTGTAGCAGCCAAAGATTATTTCGAAGCAATAAAAACAACCCACAGGAACATTATATAACAGTCCAACCCACTCATAACATCATTGGACATGACAATGAAGTCACGGCACCATCAACTTCGCTATATGTTGCATGGTAAAATAAACCGCTTATTAATTATAACAATTGAGCCTGATGGTACGAGCCTATGTACAATATAGTATTTGAAGATCTGTGAAAGATCATGGGTGCACTGTGTGTATGACCAGGCTGTCATCCATTTGGCCCACCATTTCTCTCTTGCGATGCCGGATTTCAGCCTACCGAGTCAAGCAGTGCTTTCACATTTATGGTGCACAGCAAAGGAACACCAGACATCAGTGCCTGAATTCTCTAAAATTATGGTAATTTTGAGGTAATGTGGCATTAATGTGCACGTTTTTCTTGGTTAGGGAATCCTGTGGTGGAGCAGGAGAATGAGGGTGCATTGTTCTGCCTGTCGTTTTAAGGACGAGTAGACGTGCACAGTAGCAAGACGTACTGTGCGATTTCTACAATCTTCCAATCAAGGAACTTCCAATCAAGGCACACATGCATTTGTGCACCAATACCGCATCACTTCAAAATGGCAGCGATTATTTTAGAGAATCTGGTGTCAGTTCAGCCACAGTCAGAGGCAGATAGCTGTTTAACATAAATGCACCAATTGAAAAAATCTCTCCTATTACCCGCTAAAAGATCAGAGGGCCCTGAACTAGGGCAACTGCAGCGTACAGTCAATCGAACTAAGATGGTCACTCGTTGCCCATAGCTTCTCCCACACCACATTCCTCTATTGCTTCAATAAAAGTTTACATCACCCTGTCTGTATGTCTAATCTTTGCCCCTAGAAATATATAGCTTCCCTTTATCTCTAAAGTCCCAGCTAAAGTGATGGTCACCATGATGCAATGAGAAACTGAAGCCTGTTCTGAGCAACTGTGCGGTTCCTCCAGTTGTTTATAACGCACACCACACTTTTTCAGCATTCACGGTTGAGAGGATAGGAATGCCCCAAGGACGAAATTCCACCTTTGCTTAAAATCTCACCTCAAAGATTCACCTAAAACACTCAGTAGCTTCTTGTGAATGAATTAATTGAGGGTGCCGAATTAGCTGTTTTTCATAAAACCAACCACAACGATGGCCCTCGTGCCTTCGCTGCAGCAAACGTCGACAGGGACAGCCTGCATTTGAAGAACATTCAACCATGGCGAAGAACAGCAGCCGAATGAATTCATATATATGCCTTAAACAAGAAAACGAAACTATGCAAAGGGAAAAAAATATGAGCACCCATACGCACAATGTTCAGCTAAACCACTTAAGCTGTCCAAGCAACAGGGTCAGAAACACCGATCTTTTACCTCAAATGTGCATCCATGCACGGCAACAATAAGAGTATTTAATGGAAGAAAATGAGCAGGTCAACTAGTGGAAAAGCTCTGGCAAGTTGATCTTTGTGTCGGCAGGTGGGAGGGGCAGAAAATTAAACACTTTCTAAAGGTACAGCAGACATGCCCGCAAAATTTCTTAAGGATACGTCAGACATACCCAACTTTCTCGCTCAAAATTCCGACCTTTCAGGAACCTAGCAAAACCACTTCAAGAAAGTGATAATTGGCATAAAGCAAGAAGTCAACGTGAAGATGAAAACAGTGAAATAATTTTCCAGGATTCTGAATATTTTTTGTATAATTCGCTGTAAAATCTTACTCCCCATGCATTTCTATGGGGTAGTTTCCATGGCTCAGGAACCTAGTCGCGCAACGTGCGAGACATGAAACTGTGCACAAAGCAACTATATATATATATTCCCCCCCAATATTAGCTACGCAAAAAAATTAACATTTCGCTAAATAACTACAGAGTAATCACTGTTGAAAGGACTGCCTTGAGCGGGAAAGCTGCCCGCAAAATTTTAAATGCAAATGCATTTCTTAGTCGGGGGTTGTCGTGCTCCGTCGGCGTGCGCCTGAATTCCTCCAGCGCGAGCGCACGTGAGCGCGCGCCTCGTAGTTCCGCCTTCGTCGTCGTCGTAAATGCGAATGCATTTCTTAGTCGGGGGTTGTCGTGCTCCGTCGGCGTGCGCCCGCAGGTGTTATCTCTCCGCGCTCCTCCTCGCCCCTAGCAACAGCTGTGGCGCGCCTAGCAACCGGAGCAGGTGGTAGCTCGGGCGGGAGTAGCGGAGGGCAAGGGGAGAGGAGGAGCGCGCTCGGGCGTGTGAGGGCGCTCTCATCGCGGAGCTCGGGCGGAGTAGCGGTGAGTGAGTGGAAAGGAGGAGTGCGCTCGGGCGTGTGAGGGCGCTCGCATAGCGGAGCTCGGCGGGAGAGAGAGCTCGCGCGCGGGGCGGGCGTGTTGCGCGGGTCTCTCTCTCCTCTCCGCGTACCCTCTCTCCGCTCGCTGCGCTCGGAAAATGTATATAAATGCAGTGGAGTGCACGCCTCTCTCCATTACTGCTTGCCGCAGCGCACTCATCGGTGCACCCAATGCCTTCGCATTTCCGCACGATCCCCTTCAGAGAGGTAGGGGGAGTTTTTTTAAAAGGTAGTTTGGAGCACTAGGTTGAACTCGAATAGGTTCGAATCTTCACAAGTGTTCCTTTAGTGTGTGCATGCCCATGGATAGCGTTTTGTAATAGCTATACTTAATGCCCGCTTTACAATTCAAGTAGTGAGAGCAGTCGGTCTTGATTTTTACACAACTGGCCAAACCGCTGTTGCTCACTGAAGCTAAGGCTGACGTAGCCATCGCAAGAGTTACGTCCAATCATTTGTTTTTATTAAAAGAGGCATGAAGACAAAATACAAGTTTGGTTTATTAGAAAGACTGCTTAGTCCCGATAACAATGATACCAAATATCATCGCAATCTTCGAACAAATAGCGGAGATATTGAAGAAAACGTGTGAAGCAGTCGCGACCCCCTAGCCAATTTCCCGCAACTTTTCTATGACGTCACGGAACCTTGTTTGGGTGATTGGCGGCCGCCTAACTGACCTGTCGCGACGACACATGACTGGACGTCTGTAATGGTGCCTCTAGTTCCATTTGACCGCATCACTTGAATGCTAACGTTCAGTCAGAGTCCTTCAATACTTTACTGGTCACGAAACTTCGGCTCTCGGTTCATATAGGGACCACGCGCGCCGCTACAGGCGCCACCTCCGCACGAAGGTCATCCAGCCGCCGCGCGTGCGGCGTATTGGCCAGCTCTTGGCGTGCAAACGCTCGCTGCTTTTGGTGTCTGCGCGCTGATTAAATGCATTTTTTTTTCGTAGTAGTTAGCGATGAATAGTCCGGTTATTGTATTAATCACCTGCCTTCAACGGGGTTTTATTTTTCGAGGTAAGTTACCGTAAACTTCGGCCGCGAACGGCAACGGCTTCTGTGTGCTCTGGCACAAGCGCTGCGCCGTCGTGTTTACGGATTTTAAATCTATATTGCTTCTTTTCTTAAAGCAAAGTTGTAAATACCACACATACGGTAGCTGTGTAGTCACGGACTGCTGCGGGCCTATCGATAATACAATAAAAAAACTGAAAGAAACCAAGTACGCGTCGTTCAGACTACGCTTAATGAATCCGTTTATTGCTCTGTGATGCACAGAACGCTAAAAGAGATAGCCCAATAGTATTGTCGTTTCGATGAGTGTGTACATAGTTGAAAACATCTAAAAACGCTGCAGAAACGCGAAGGATCAAGACACGAAGAGATACAAGGTGTTTCAGCGAACACTTTCAAAAATTCTTAAAAATAGGCTCTTCGAGAAAAAAAGAAACCCTCTTCAGAAGGAGATTGCTAGCTGCGGCGGACACCAGATAGTATCTAGGGTATGCACATTAGTTAGGTGGGTAATTAAACTCTACTAATGAACTTCTTAATTAGCGGAGTTTGGTGGTTGTTGTCAATGGTGATTTTGTGGCCCCACAGAAGGCGATTTCATATCAGTTTTTAAAACAACGAAAAAGTCGGTGTTTAAAGCCCTGTAGCGTGAGGAAACATGTCGTTGTTTTCCGCTCAAAAACGAAACTCGGCGCTGAAGGAGCGCTAAAAGTCTTGAGCGAACGCAACGTCGGCTGGTGACGTGTTTCAATGAATGTGGCGGCCAATTCGAAATGTAAGTACAATTTTCCCTAGCTAGGAAGCCTCAGCAAGCAGCCACAGCCGCGAAAGCCCTCCTCGCCCAGCAAACAAACCTTTCCTTTGTCTGATGCGCTTTCTAACACACAGCGATTATAAACGAACAGCAAATAAACCTAACGAAAAAAAAAAAGGAACGGATGGTGACGTTTCACATCTTGCACGTCTGGTAGCCGCGTCAGATGTGGTTGAGACAATAAAAAAAGAAAAGCAAAACTGTCGCCAACGCCCACTAGGACTCCCGAAACGGGCGACCGTGTTGTGGGCAATGGCTAGCCTCTTTCTTGCGCCTACCAACGAAACAAAAGATAACGCTAGCCGTGGTATAAGGCGAGCGTTGATCATTGAAAAAATACAAGAGGCGATGGAGTTGATATCAGCTGATTCCCTAGCGTGGGGAATCACCAGAGCCTTTTTGAATTGGGCGACACAGTCACTGCAACACGTCATCAGCGGATGTTGCGTTTGCACTAGACTTCTGGCGCACCATGTGCGCTGCGTTTCGGTTTCATGGGGGGAAAAAACTTGATTTTTGCAGGCTGCAGCGCTCTACAGAGTGCATTTTTCTTTGCTTTAAAAACTGGTCCGTTATCGTCGTCTCCGTGGCTACAAACTCGCCATTGGCAATAACCACCAAACTTCGCTAATTAAAAAGTTCATTACAGAGTTTTAGTTAATTAACTATGTAATTCGCATGTTTCTCATAACTGCTGACGTCCGCCGAACCTGATAGCTTGTTCCTTAAGAGAATTCCTATTTTTCTTGAAAAGCCTACCTTCAGGAATTTTTGAAAGTGTTCACTGAAACACCCTGTATATGTTGCACCGTGTGTCCTTCCGCTTCCACGCTTTGCAATCCTTGCAAAAACAGAAAGCAAAAAAAGGACAATGAAAATGATTTTATCACACGCAACAAAAAATTTCAATGTTACGAAGGGAAACAAAAGAGCGTGGTCCAGCGTACAAAAATTTATTTTTTTTTTTTCGCGCTGCGATGTGCAGCACACGGAGGAAACAGAATATTGCCACGTAGCCAAGAACGACGCAAAGCTTTTCTGAATGCAGCGAACTAGCGATCTCCTGCACTACAAAAGACTAGAATGAAACACAAACGTCGAAGAAGCAGTCCGCAGTGTGACGTGAACAGATCAACGTCGATAAAGTGAGTTGCGCGGAGTTTGCTATGCATGCATTACTCTTGGAACGTTATCAATTTCAGATCCATGGAAATGGGATCGAGTACATTGTCGGAGAAACAAAAAATCAAGTTAGCGACAAGGTGGCACCCTTTCCATATCAAACAATATTGCCCGACGGGACGTACGACAAAAAGAGCAAACGGGCGCTCTGGTTGAAACGGCAGATAAGAAACCGGAATCGGCCACGCGCGGTTACAAAACAAACAAAACGAACCCTAAGGGATAATTCGCGGAAATATGAAAAGTAAAACCACAAGGACGTCCCAAAGCTTTTTGACACGCGAGCCTGAGCGCAAGGTAATACAAGTTTGCAAACAGGCAATGAAGCACCGCTACAACCTGACTGATATGACACAAATCCGGCTTTAAGTTAGCCTTGTACAATTCTAGGTCCACAATGCTCTCAAAAGGGTACATTGCTTTTTCCATTCTCACACACAGTGCATTTCCACACACTGTCGCACACTTATAATCGAAGCTGAAATCTCCCGTTGCTTGCCTTGGAATGGTGCCCCTCCATTTGTCACACAGCTGCCTGTCGCTCGGTCAAAAGAACAAGCAAACATTTTCTGTGGTATCGTTGTACAAGGAACGACATCCCGGGACGCAACTCATGTTCGACATCGTCGTTGCACTACTTAAGTCGCATCACTAGAGCGCGATATGCACGTTAAATTTTTTCCCGCACAAAACAAACACAACTCGTCGCGGCTCCGCCGTTCGAGCCAGCGCAACGCCGCCCGAGGAGTGACCTCAGTGAGAGGGTGGCGCCACCGCGCGGCGGCCAAACGCAGCATATGAAGCTCTCCCATTGAGTTACGGAGCAGTTTCGTGACCAGTAAAGCATTGAAGGACTCTGGTTCAGTTAACGCACTGAAAATTGTGTTTTATTGTTGGCCCGTATGACGTCATTCTTGCTCATAACACGTCACTGTGGCGCAAAATTTGAAAGTTTTTAAATACTTCTTGCTTTTTTTTCGTCAAAAAACATATTTTGTGGCTGTAATGTAGCTGAGTGAGATACTGAATCCTAGTTCTTTCAAATTAAACGAAGTTGTATTTTCTCTTCATGGCTCCTTTAATAACAGGGGCTCAGGCTAGTCAGTGAATGGAAGCGGTTTGGCCATTTGGGTAAAATCATGGCAGACAGCTCTTGCTTTGTATTGTGAAATGGGCTTAGGGTAGCAGCTTGGAGTTCCACCCGGATTAAGCCAGAGTTAGCCCAATCATCAGTAATAACGATGATTAATAATTAACAGGGACTCTGGCTAGTCAGTGGGGAGACGCATTTTGGCAGTTTGAGTGAATATGAAGAAAAACTGTTGTTGCTGCATGTTGTGAAGTGGGAATGTGGTAGCGGTTTGGAGTTCCGTTTGGAGTGGGCTAGAGTTAGTCCAATCATTTTTATACAGTTGAACCTCATTATAATGAACACTGATATAGCAAATTATCGACTATAATGAACTAAATCCGAACTTTGGTTGGTCACGCATCATTTCAGTGCCGGAAAGTGGAACTGCAAGAGCTGCACGCGATATCGGCTGTAATGAAAAAAAAAAAAAAACTCCCGATGCCCAAAACTGTAGAAGTAGAAAAAGCCCTTTTGTGCGTGGTCACTGCGCAAACCTTTATCCTGTTCGGTGCTATGAAAAACCACCATACAAAGATCACGTCCTTCTTCAAATAAATAATAATGCAGGCCTGTTCTGTCAAATGATATTTGCCCTGTGGTAATTTCACGTTCTCGTGTTTGGGTCCATTTAGTTTGAAACGCCACAACGAAACAGCTAAGGATTAACTCGTTTACAGTAATTTCAAAGCCTAGAATAATGCGTTTTTGTGGCTAGGATTTTTCCACCAGCCGGATTACCAATTCGTTAGAGCCAAGTTTTACCTCTACCATTACAAGCCTATCGGGTACAATAAACTAATTTACTGCCACGAAACTATTTTGTTATAATGAGGTTCGACTGTAGTTATTAGTATTGAATAATAATAAGGAGTGATTATGGTTTGTCCGTGCGCCGAAAGGGATGGCCGGTTGAGTAAAAGCAAGAAAGACTGCTCCCACCATGAGTTGCGTTTCCCCTAGACAAAACTTTACTGACAGCTGGTGTTCTGTCTGGAAAGAACTGCATGGAAAGCATCGAACTGTACAAGATGGTCACGTGGCATTAGAACAATTGTGACCAGGCCGGTGTATCAAGTGGCTTAAAGCTCCTGGATCAGCTCGCTAAGGTTGTCAACAAATAGTCAACAAATCAACATTATCAACAAGATCAACAATAAGATTATCAACAAATAGTGGTTGATAATCGAAGAGGTTGAAAGCAGTCCAGCGTGCCCACACGAATTAAAAAAAATTTGCCAATACGTCTGCCGTATCGCTGAGAAATTTAGCGGGTACGTCTGAGTACCTTTAGTACAGCAAAAATAAAAGGAGTGATAATAGAGGCCGCTAATCAGTACAAACCGCATTCAGTGCTGTGCTCACGCGCATATTTGCGGATCAGACCGCAGGTACAGTTTTGAGAGGACAGGGGAAGGGCGCTTGTCTAGGGTGCCATCCTGCAGAGCTATCAAAAAGTCTGTTTTCACGCTATGATCTACAGTTATAATACTGCCCTCTAATGAGAAATATACAGGGTGTTGCAGAAAACAGTTTATATGTTGCAACACCCTGCAACATACAAGAAAGGATTGCACCACACATGAAAAAAAAAGTTTCAGCAAAACCACTCCCATTATCTTTCAAATTTTGCACTAATGTCACATTTAAGTAATATATGCTGTTGGACCAGATGGTGCATATCGCCTGATGAAAACACGACACAAAAACTATATCATTTCACATCACAACAACCACGATGCGATCACATTTCAGATTAGTTAAGAAACAGGCCAGGTAACAGTACCACTTGGTTACTTCTTGGCGCCGAAAAGGCACTTTTGAAAGTGCAACGAGGATGATTAAGGTATACATAAGTATACATCAGTATACATCGATTCATAGTGGTTAAACAGCGCGCAAAAAACCAGGACAAAAAGAAGAGGACAACAACACGAGCGCTTGTGTTGTTGTCCTCTTCTTTCTGCCCTGGTTTTTTGCGCGCTGTTTCACCACTATGAATCTGTACCAACTGGCCCAGTTAGCGACACTTTTGAAGTATACATCGAGCATACATGATCGAGCATACATCCAGCATACATATATACAGTACATCATCGAGCATACATATATACAGTACATCATATACATCATCGAGCATACATCGAGCATACATATATACAGTATACATCGAGCATACATCAGTACATGGAAGAAAGAAAAGGTGGTTGTTACATTGCTTATTGAATGGGAACCTGGCAAAATTCTGGGGTGTTGATATTTGCAATCCTGTGAGGTAGCCTGTGTGTCCTTCAGCGGAAGCAACGGCAGATGTGCTTCTTATAGCTAAAAACTGAAAATATAATTACATAGGCCTCACACCTGGTCAGGTAATGAGGGTATAAGTTTTGCCGCACAAACTAATTTAACGTGCCACTGACGAGTTCCTGATGTTTTGAGACCAACGCAATAGCCCCTGTGTCTGCATTCAATCTGTGTGAAGCACCACGCAAAAAGGCGCCCGGGGGTAGCTGGTTCGATTTCGTGGTGGTAACTTTTGCGCACAGTGCACATGTACAAAACCAAGGAAAGGCATTGCAGCCAGAACAGTCTTTTTTACGTTTTGTCTCTGTGTAGTTCCCTGCTGTAGAGCATAGGTAAGGCCTCATGCCTTGGCATATAGCTGGATGCGTTGACATCGGTGACACAGCTAGAGGTCGTAATTTATTGCAGTGAAGTTTTCATGTTTCTGTTTTTCTTACTGGCTGCCCTTTTGTTTGCAGGGTCAGAACGACAATGATTGTGAAAGATGTACACACATAACAGGACGTTCAAAACAACATGGTTTAGTTTGTAGTTGCATTTGAGGACAAGACGTGCAACTATGCCACTATTTACACAGCCCCTCCCCTTTTCTGCAGGTCAGTCAAGCGACTCGGACAAGGATTGTGGAACGCTGGGGGCTCAATGTGTATGTGCACCTGCTTACATTACAAAGGGACCAGAACAAGGATACCTACGGCACACCGTGCCCACGTACTTCATACAGGCATTTGGAACTTTGGTTGCAGTTGTAGCAGGGGTTTCGAAGTGTTTATTGACAGGCCACCTTTAATGCAAGACGTGGTCTCGCTACAAGAATCACAGTACTGCCACGTTTCTATTTGGGATTGCCCGACAGCGAGTCATGACTTTTATTTGTGAAGGCTGGAGAGGCAAGACAAGCAACAGGAAGGGGACAGAGTACAGCATACTCGACAGCTTGCCTTGCCACGAGGTGATAGCATATTATTGGCAGTTGTGGGTGGTTAAAATGTAACACGAGCTCGACTGCTTTAGGAATCGGACTGACAATCTCGTCTCTCTGAGACGTGTGCATACATTTGCTGTTGTGTACATAGAAATTCACGTATGTAATAAACGCCTCCCCTTTTTCATAGACCATTCTGTGGCTAAGTGGTTCTCATAAATATCCAAACAATCAAATTTCAGTGCTTCAGGCTGCTTCAGTGTGCAAAACAAGATGGCAATTGAGATTAAAAATGAGATGAACACTTGCACACCCACATTTGCAAACATTAAGCGATGATAAAAGAACGACGAGACACATTAAAGAACGACGAGACACATTTGGGGTACAACTTTCATTTTAAGCTCACCAGCGGCAACTCCAGGAGAAACGCTGCTACTGCCTTCTTACAAGAAAAGATCATAAGCAATGTGCTCACAACATGGTGCTTCCACTACGCAACTACTAATTGATACACCATTACACACAGACGTCTACAAAGAATAAGCATTGAGGTGAGTCGAACACATTGAGCGTCTACATCCATTCAGCAGCAGCCATGGCTCCAGTGACTCTGTTGACAGGGCCTAGGAGTTGCTCACCTGCGAATGTAAATAGCGTGGTTAAAGGGTGACGTAGTATGTATTGGGCACAGTGAAAACAAATGTCAACAGTACTTGTAGCCATCAATAACAAAGCTTGTGTAAAGGTTACTGCACTCAATCGTTATGAAATGGGCTGCTGAACTGAAACCGAGGGGCATAAGCATCCGTGAGCGAATGAGGAAAAGTTAAGTATGAGCAAAATAATGCTTATGATGTGCTAAAAAACTAGGCCGGGAGGGCTGAAACTGATTTACCTGGCTGCCCTCTACGTGCAGTTTTTTCGCAACGTGGTTGCAATTGTCCACGAAAAGCATTACCCTGTCGGGGAGTGAGTTGCGAGCGTTCCCGTTTCATTGCTTTGCTCCCGTTTCAGTTCATTGCGAGCGTTCCCATTTCAACGTAACGACACCGCCACCCAGTTCGCCCAAGCAAGTTTGATCGCCGCCACCGTTATGGCCGCCGCTGGCATAACCCTGGTTGCCAGCATACTTTTTGCGCTGCGGTAACGTCATGTGAATACGCTCTATACGCTGTTGGCCAGACTTGACTGAGTCCCTTCATGCAACGGAAGTTAATTCAGGACACCCAGACGATAGGGTCAGAGAAGAGCCTGTACAGACGGTAATAGGAAGGGTGTACACTTGGCCGGCCATCATGTCTAATACAAATACATGCATTCCAGCATATGAAAACCTATGGCTTCTGCACAGGCTTAATAAGCAACGTCAAAGAGAATCTTAAGATGTGCCTGGAACGTGAAAGCACCTACGGATTGTTTGTGTACACAGGTATAAGCAGCGAACATGCTGCAAATGTAATTGATAGGCAAATTTCAAGGCTGTCATGGGGCGAGTTTAACGAAAAGAAATGGTGAAAAACATCCCAATTTCAAACTACATTGATGTTATATGTGCATGCACTATAAACACAGTCATCAGTATGTTAACTGTACGTAAACACTCAAATGATATGATCAAACGGAACTAGAGGCCCCACTGCAATCGCCCAGTTATGTTTCTTTGCAGTGGAATAGGCCGGTATCTGTTAGTTGCACAAACAAGATTCTGTGATGCCATGGAGAAATAGCTGGAAAGTTACTATGGAGCTCCGGCTGCTTTACACACTTTCTGTAATACCAATTATTTGTTTGAAGTTTGCAATAAAATTGATGTCATTTGTTAGTCTTTTTAATGAACGAAACTTTTCGTGGCCACAAAACAGTGGTCGATAAACAAATGCTCACTTTCTTTGGTGGCTTGTAACGATTCACTAGAATTTCCCATGGCCAACCCAAGGAATCCATGGCTCGTACACTGCAGGGTAGTGCTAGTCTCCAAAAACATTTGACAGGAGGACTGGAAACTATCACGGCCCACAGGCTCCATAGGTAAAAACCAGTAGCCCACCCACACAGTGCCATAAAACACCCAATGGAGTGAGTCTCTGCTAAATATTAAGCAAGTTTAAAGGGTAGGTTCGCATTGATAGATTTTTATGAAAACGTTCACTGTGCGTAGAATAACTGTTTAGGGGGCCCAGTAGTCATTTTTGTTATTTCGGACACTTCTTGAAGGATTGCCTATAGATGTTCTTTAACGAAAAAAAGTGAAAGCTCTCAGTTAGGGATCTCAAAAACATTGTTTAGCCTCTCCAGCAATTGTCCATGCCTGAAGGAACTCGGCTGATAGTTAGTGCCGACTGTCGTCCTCGCTTGCTAGCTCCCTGAGCAAGCATATGAATGCAGTGACTAAGAAAGATGGTGACCAAAGTGAAAAGAGAAGGTGGATCCCGTACAACAGCCATTGATCATCTAAACACCAGAAAAAAGCGCCGATGACTCACAGGCCGCGACAAGGGTGTTAAAATACCTTTTAACATACATTTACAGGGCATTTACAACCTTTTATCAAAAACATCTTATGATTACACACTGTGATGATCCCAGTGTTCGGTGGTGGGAACCACGAGACGTACACACGGAGTCAATGACGACAGAGGCCACAACACGAAGGTGAAACGTAGGAGCGATGTATTAT
This sequence comes from Haemaphysalis longicornis, assembly GCF_048455015.1. Taxonomy (NCBI): domain Eukaryota; kingdom Metazoa; phylum Arthropoda; class Arachnida; order Ixodida; family Ixodidae; genus Haemaphysalis; species Haemaphysalis longicornis. Next base: position 1,938,320 of record NW_027526233.1, read on the forward strand.
GCGGCGGAAACAGCTCAAATGGGTCATGGGTCAAAACGGGAAGAAACCAAAACGTTACACACGCGGCAAACGCCAATGAAAAAGGAGAAAAACAACAAGCGGGACTCAGTCCTGCACCTTCTAACAGTCCCGCGCAAGTCCCAGTTCAGCGAGGGTAGCGAACGCCCCACGCGTGCAATCTGGACTGGGCTCACATGGGTTGTCGCAGTCGCGGTAGCCGAGGGTCACAGACGTGCAGGTCCCGTTTGGCTGGCCCCACGTCACTCGAACCACACGTGGCCCGATCCGGTGGCGCAGCCCAGCAGGAACATGAGGCGGCCCGGCGCGGTAGCACGGACCTCTCGCCCGCAGGCCCAAGAGAGGCAGGCAGGGGCGGCGGCTCCGACGGGTGGTCCTCTCGAACCGATGGCGGCCCCGCCTGAGGGTTGATGACCACACTCCCCGGCGCAAGGCACGGGTGCCCGGTGTGGTAGCGTATAATGTGGTAGCGCATAATACATCGCTCCTACGTTTCACCTTCGTGTTGTGGCCTCTGTCGTCATTGACTCCGTGTGCACGTCTCGTGGTTCCCACCACCGAACACTGGGATCATCACAATTGGCGCCCGCGACAGGACCTCTTCAATAACATCTCGAAGAGGTGACGAGGCTTGTCCAAGAGGCGTGGTGACAGAGGACCGACATGGAGGTGGAAAAGTTAGTGGCCAGCTGAAAGGAGCTGGGACTCCGCGATGCCGAGCTGCGGGAATGGGTTAAGTCGGAGCAGGCTCGGTTGCGCGATGAGAGGGCGGCAGAACGGGAAGCTCTGAAGGCCGCAGCAGAGCTGGAATGCGCAAAGCAGGAGAGCCTGAGGCTCAGCTTAAGGCTACAGGAAGGCGCGCAAAACAGCCCACAAGCTGAGGGCTCCGTGGTAGCCCAACCTAACCCCGTGCCTGTCATGTCGACGAGCCCGCATAACTTTATCCCCCCATCTGATGCGCACAGAGACGACCTGGACGCATACCTCCTAAGGTTCGAGAGGGTCGCTGCAGCTCAAAAATGGCCGGAGGATAAATGGGCCGTCGGATTAAAACATGCCTCACCGGAGACGCGCTCTCCGTCATCGGGAGGATGACGCCGGAAGATTCTTTGGACTACCAAAAAGTCAAGCTGGCGCTCCTTAAGCGGTTTCGTTTTACCCCTCAAGGGTACAATTACAAATTCTGCCAGGCGAAAGCTGAGGATGGCGAAACCGGAACTCAGTTCGCGACGCGACTTTCCGGTTATTTTGACCTATGGCTCGAGACGTCTGGGGTTCCCAAGACGTTCGAAGCATTACGCGACAAGATGATCGCGGAGCAATTTTCCAAGTGTTGCTCCTCCCAGCTGACCATTTTCATTAAGGAAATGGACTGCAAGTCGACCAAAGAAATGGCTGAAGCTTGCGATCGCTTCCTTGAAGCACAAGCTCTCACTAACTTGGGAAAGACCAGGGACGAAAGAAAGGAGTCGCAAGGAGACCTTCCTTCCAAGAGAGCTTCCACCTGCTTTTTATGTGGAAAAACGGGGCACAGCGCGCAAAACTGCAGAGTAGTAGGCCTGAACATCCACTGCGGAAGCTGTGGAAAAAAAGGGCATCCCGCAGACAGCTGTCGCTCTAAGCCTCCCGATAAAGAGCAGGTGTCGGCATGCGCTATTGAGAAGCGTCACGACAAACCGCAACAGCACCGCGGGAATAAAGGCACATTGGCATTATCACGTGCCCAGCGTAAAAAGCAATGCCAGCTCCAAATGAGCAGTGCTGCAAGTCGTATGCCTGTTGTAACCGGTGAGATGTACGGACAGCACGTTTGCGTTCTGAGAGACACCGGCAGCAACGCCGTCATCGTGCGACGAGACCTCGTCCCTGATAGTTGCCTTACAGGCCGTGCATCAACCGTGCGTTTGTGGACAATACCACAAGGAGACCCGAAGAGGCTTTTATCGACGTGGATACACCGTACTTCACTGGAAAAGTCCTGGCCAAATGCATGGCTGATCCCTTGTACGACCTTACACTTGGAAACGTACCAAGCGTTAAGGACCCGAACAGGCCAAACCCTGCATGGAAGCCACAGCAACCAAGGCATCCAGCGACTCCAGCAGTGCTCGGTGGTAAAGCACATCTTCCTTCGGCCGACGAGAACACCAGCCACGCCCATCACAAGGTGCAGCATAACCGGCCAGCAAGTCCCATCATGTTCGCCGGTGTTACAACAAAAGAGATGCTCCAACAGCAGCAGCTGGACAAGACGCTAGACAACTGCATGAAGATGGCATCGGCAGAGTCCTCTTCCGATAAAGAGAACCCCTGCAAGTTTGTTTGGCAAAAGGGGCTGTTGTACCGTCGGTACTCGTTGCCGTCTGGCCGCCCCATACAGCAACTTGTAATTCCGCATCCTTTTAGAAACGCGGTAATGAATAAGGCCCATGAAGGAGTACCAGGTCATCATAGATTCCTAAAAACAACTAAAAGAATTCTCCGGGATTTTTATTGGCCAAATATTTACGCCGACTTCCGAAGATTTCTTAGGACCTGTGAGCCGTGCAAGACGGCAAATCCGAAAAGTGAAGTGGGCGTCACTCCTTTGAGAAAGATGCCGACTGTTGGCCTGTGCGTAACGGAAAGTACGGTTTCAAGGAAAACGACAAGCCCATAGCGCACATACGGACCACGATGAGCGTAAGCATCTGTGCCCTAAGGTCAACATTTTCAACCTTGTTTTGGCGTCTCAGCAGTGAGGTGTCATGGTCTCCAGACGATGCTTACTGCCGGTTCGCAAAATCCGTTGAGTGTGCAAACATTGCTTTGTTTTCTTTCCCTGCCCCACTTTTCGCCCACCGGTGTCTTCTGAAAGTGTGTGTGTGGCTTCACCCCAAAACACTTTCCAAAGCCGGGGGTAGTGTAATGGAGCCGCCAATCCTTCTGAAAGTGTGTGTGTGGCTTCACCCCAAAACACTTTCCAAAGCCGGGGGTAGTGTAATGGAGCCGCCAATCCCCGAAGGGGTATGCTTGCAATTGGAGGACAATAATGCCCCGGTGCGCGAGCGCGTGAGCGGATGGAACGCGACGGGGACCACCATCGGTCGGCGGAAGCTCGGTGTGTGCTTGGACAGCACCGAACGTGATCTACACCCACCAACGGCGCCCGTGCTACCGCGCCAGATGGTCGCCAGTGACCGCCGCACAACCGGGGCCGTGCCGTAGCGCCGGTTGCTCGTACCCGCTACCACACCGGGCACCCGTGCCTTGCGCCGGGGAGTCCGGTCATCAACCCTCAGGCGGGGCCGCCGTCGGTGGGTGCAGATCACGTTCGGTGCTGTCCAAGCACACACCGAGCTTCCGCCGACCGATGGTTGTTGTTGTTGTTCCTTTTTTTGTCGTGCCTACCCACTTGGGGGATTGGCCAGGATCGGGAGATATATTGGGGCTAATGTGCCCGATTTAGGAGACTAAATATTGGAGAAAAAAAATTGTTGATCAGAATAATTGCACAACAAATACAGGAATGAAAGTGTGCGCTATGCAGGAATTTTCAAGAAAAGGATATGCGGGCTTTTGCAATAGGCTCTTATTTCGTCTGTGTACAAGAAGAGCGGCTAACAGGGTAGGCGCCTAGTCTCTGAGACGTAGGTGTGGACGGCCGTAACCAAATTCCTGTGGGGAAACCCAAGTGAAATGGCACCGAACGACAGTAAGACCGGCATTGAAAGGGTAAGTCCAAGGTGGTGAATTGGCTCCACGAGGTATAGTGGTCCCCGTCGCGTTCCATCCGCTCACGCGCTCGCGCACCGGGACATTATTGTCCTCCAATTGCAAGCATACCCCTTCGGGGATTGGCGGCTCCATTACACACACAGTCCCTCCATGGAAGGGGTTTGTTTCTGACAAGGTCGTTGAAATTTTTTATTAGTAACAACATAAACTCATCATTGGTCCCTTTCATTTAGCACGCTTACGAGCTTCGTTTTAAAAACCCTGCTATTTATATTTCACGTATAAATGAACTGCTTATAAAATATTCTCTTATTTACCTATGTTTGAAGTAAACTGTGTTATACCGTAAAATGTGATGTGCCGAGTGCATGCAGGTGTAACATTCCTCAATTGGACATGCAGAACATGAAGCTCAGTGCTGATAAACTTAAATCAGGGAAATAAAGCTTCCCATGTTGCTTCTTTATTTTTGTAACTATTCTCTTTACCAAATACCTTAGTGGTAACTCAACTAAGCTCACCTTTTCCCCAGGCCTTTATTATTGCTTTGCTCAGCAATTATACATTCTCAGCTGGAGCATGCCTGCTGAATTCAGGCCCCAACCACGCTTTGCTATTTCACAACTGCAGCTGTATGAAATGTTGCTCTTTAGGTTTTGCCAATGATTTCCAACAGGCCACTTAACTAGTGTCAAAACAATTTTATACCTTTAATTGCTATTTATAGCATACAGTATTATATCATTTTTCCTAACACATTTTGTTGTAACCTCACTCATGGATTTTGTTACCCCGCCAGCCAGGTTCATAAATCTTGACGAGAACATAAATGCCTTATTGCAATACATTCACGTGCCCGTCTTGCAGCAAATCTGCAGTAACAGACACCACACATTTTGGCTTCCCAGCGTAGCTTTGGTGTCCGCAAAAAGGAATATTTTTCTTGGTTCCTCTGCAGTGCTTTGTAGAAAAATATCACTTGCTAGTTTGGCTTTCCCGCAGGACTCTAGTGTAGTGCAAGAACGTATCGCTTGCTTATTCCTTTGTTCTTGTTTTAATGCTGTGCATCTTCCAAAAGAACATTGGCATTTTGTTTGGAAATCAAGCTTCACACCACAAACAGTGCACAGAAAGTAGAGCTACTCACTTTTTGCATAGACAGGGAAGTTTGGCCGAACACTTGTCATTGATAAGCAGATGTTTCATTTCTGGGTTAAGGTGCAACGCTGGGATAGTTTACTAGTTGGGGGGAAAACACAGCGCTGATAAACGGTACTGAAGTTCTAGGAAAGGTGCCGTGATCTACATGGTTTCCATGTGTTGGCAGCTTTTTTGTCCAGTCATTTTCATGAATATTTGCCAGGGGGCCTTAACATGGCCTGCTATTGTGTAACAAAAATGCCAACAGTGAAGCCCTTATCAATGCTCACATGTTGCTCATTGATACCAGAGCAAAAGTACGTTCAGCAGTCATTTTATTGTTAAAGCCACCCATGATCCATACACCTTCCAGCTGTACTGCAACTTTCACAAACACTGACAGACATTCACATCCACGCACGTGGCCTTGGCTCCAGTTCTTGCACAAGGTACTAAGCAGTACTCTCGGGAGCAGGCAATGTCACCCTCGACACCAACCATAACCCCGAAGTTGTACTTGATAAACTATTTTTTAAGCCTGTTAGCTAAAGAATTGTTTAAATGCCCGTTTTGTAGAAGAAAAAGAAACAGGGCACACAACACAAAACCCGTGAATGTGTTTTCTAGCAGCTGGCTTCTGACGAGACTTGCATCATTGTGAACGAAATGTGGGACATTTTGTGATGCCTCTTATCCCTGAGTAAATTCAATTGAGCAATTTTCCAAAGCAGTTTACAAAGTGCGGAGTTAAAAAGCAATAGAATGTGAAACGTCTCCTCACAATAGGAAACTCTTCCTGTTCACTACCCCAAAGGCTTGGACAGTAGAAGGTTAAGCACGGTTCATCAGTTGCGAATACAAGCATTAGTGTCAAGTTGAACTCCGCAGAGTGCTTGGGATGGGCATATAGATGTCACAGCCACTTGGAATTTGTGCATATACTGCAAGCCTCCGAGATAAGCTCTCATCATCTTTAGCCCATCGTGCTCAGAGTGAATGAAAGTAGTGTGGCTGGTTATGTTCAATTCCAACCAAGCCAAACACAAGAGTAAAGAAGGAACGAGCCTATAAAAATACATACTCAAAGCAGATGCAGGAGGACGTTTTGTTGCCTAACCAGGTTAGTGGAGGCAAAAGGTACTGGAAAAAAGGAAAGGGAAATAAAAGTCAAACAGTGATTTTAAGCTCCGCCTATCACTTTATTAAGACTTTCCAAGTTGAAAGCACAATGGTAGTCTAAGCAACCAATCCGAGCAGAGATGAACAATAACTGAACTGCACTTGTTAACCTTATGCACACCAGACTTTTAAAGGACTATTAGCAGAAGTTCCACACTTGGCTCACACGGCGATCTTATTGGGTGCACTTCTCCCATGCTTGCACAGTTGGAGCTTGAGCCTCATTGCACAAGAAGCCAGCCAGTCAGCGAATGGTTTCAGGGGTACTTTGAGTAGATATTTTTGGACGGGCATTTGGGCTCCACCCACGGTAGTGAAGCTGCGCTCCCTGCACGGATTCTGCAGCGCCGCGTGCACAGATCGTTTCTGCGGAATAGTCAGGATGCATTTCTCGGCGATAGTAGTACTGCCCCGGGGGAAAAATGGCAGAAACGACATGCGAAGTCGGATTGCGTTCGATGATGCCGTGCGCTACCTGACGACACTCGATTCGTGCACACGCTGACACTACGTCGCTCGCGTTGGCATGTCATCAAAGACAGCTATCTCATTAGCCACGGCGCGACGCGATGGAAAATGCACCATAATCAAAACACAAGGCTTGGAATGGAAGAAGCGAGGCACAAGTAGACAACGAATTCAGGCGCGTAAAGCCGATGGCACGCGAACTGCAAGACAACGTGAAGCTTACAAAATATTAAACGACAACACTACAGTTCTAAGAGCATGTAAAAAGCGGGGCGAAGCAGCGTGCAGAAAAGAATGCGTAGGCTTACCAAGACGTGCAACAGCAAGTTCACGAAAAATACCCAATCTAAATAATTACAAGCCCACCTCCCAACAAGAAAAAACCGCCGCGAGGCAGCCGCTGTACAGGGAGATAAGGACGTAACGATGCGTCAGGCCTGCCATTCGAACCACGGTCGGAGAACATCGCGACACAAGACGTGAACACCCTGCTGCCGTCGTCGTTAACACAAAAAAGCGACATGATCAAATGACGTAAATATGACGTTTGTTTCGTGACGTCACAGGAAGTCACGTGTTAGTTTAGCTTTACTTCACTTCTGCGTGACAGCAACCACTGCGAGGGGTTATGATGTCATCATGACGTCACGCGTGGCAGCAGCTACTGCGAGTGGGGCGTGTCTCGTGCCACGCGCAGGGCGCGAGACGCTGCCGGAAAGAAATCTTGGGGTCACGTGATCAAAACGTGACATCACTGGACCTATTTTTGAGCGCCTACACTGCTGCGACATTCCAAAGAGAACACAAAGAAAACAACGTGACGTCATGGGCTGTCTACTCTCGCTACCAGGCTGCTACTGCTGCTGCTGCTGCTGATGATGATGATGATGTGATGGCTAGTCGGGATTGCTTGGTACGGAGCGTGTGAGGGGCTTTCTGGGCTTGGCGATGCTTTTATATTCAGATTTAAGCGCAGCAAAATGAGCGACGACGAGTGATCTGTGGACCTTTCTCTGTTGCCCACATTTGCGGGCGACTTCGTAAATACGCATTATGCATCGAAAAAGCAGTCAGGGAGGCACTGGCAGGGAAGCTTTTGGAGGCTGTCGCGTTTCTTCTCCATTTTTTTTCTGGCTTTGAGAACGCAAGCATTGAAAGTACATCCGTGTTTGTTCGCATCCTGCGGGTTTCTCAGGAAGTCATTCCTGAAACGCTTCTAGCCGATGCTGGCTGCCCTGAGGTTGAAATTGGGGAGATGGGGGGTCTCCGCGATATAGCTATATGGATCCTCTGGGACGCAGAGGAAACCTGCAAAACAAACAAACAAAAAAACCTCGTAAAATAAATTCCTTACGTGGCATTTTTTAACAGCAGAGCTGTTGTAGCTGGCCGTAATGTGTAGCGCTTAACGCGTGTGGCGTGTAAAGCGTTAAACATTGCCAATATATTACCAATCAATTTCCAATGAATAATTAAATTACCAATAAATTGCTTAGCGCTGATGAGCGCGTGCCTTGCGGCGACCGCCGAGCGTCCCCAGCACACGCAAAGGCTTTTCCAAAAAAAAAAGAACTACGAAAACCTTAAAGAGCGAGAAAATGCCGAGGGCTCGTGAGCGCGCGCCTCGCGGCGACCGCTGAACGTCCCCTGCTCGCGCCCTGGACAACAAAAGTGGGTGCACACTACGCTTAAAAAATTCCGCTCGAAAAATTTGATCTTGGGAAAATAGGCTACGGTCGAAAAGCAGGCGACAAGCGGTAAATGACCGATACACGAAATTACTACGTACGTTACTTGCGCTACTCATGGCGCTACGTGAAGGTTATAATTGCAACTCTCGCAGATCCCTTATTTCCTCTAACGTTTATCAAACGAAAGAATGCCTAGTAATTCAATATGTGCCCACCGAACGTCCAGAATAAAAAAATCGCGCCAAACCACCCCGTGAATGTGGTTGGAAAGAAAAGCTGTAAACTGCACCCATAACGATTACCCATGCGACGTCACTTAAATTCACTCACATCGCTCTACAAATAGCAAAACCAGAGAGAAGTGAAATGCACTTAACCACACCATTTATTACTTCAAAGAGATATTCTTGTTAAGGTTATAGCAATGCATGAATCATTAACGGTGTTTGGCTGAGTTGTATTGGTGTAGCACAAGAGTGGAAGCTTTTTTTATAACATTAAAGTAAGCTCCAACCCGGTTTAGACGATCTGTCTTCTCCGTCTCTGCGCCGAGGACGGAGGCGACGAGATTTGCGGCAGAGAAGGGGGAGGAGGAAGAAATACTTCTGTTCAGATTTCTGAACGGCCCAGAGTGCAGCCCTGTGGAGTGATTCCTTCTTCTGTGGGGCCAATATGCAGTCCGCGCGGCCTGTGTTCTGTCCACCCGCTGGAGCTGGGTAGGTAGAGAGGGCCTGGACAGCAGCATCTCCCATTGCTCTTGTTGGGTAGTTGACGGAAAGAGAGGAGGGTGCTCAGGGCTAAAGTCGCACACCCCGATTACGGGGCGGAGTGTTCCTACTTCTGAGCAAAATTTACATTTAGCATCGTAGCGATGCGGATACATTAAGTGAAGACGCGCAGGCTGTGGGAAGGGGCCCGGATTGTATGAGCCGAAGGGTAGTTTGTTGTTCTCTGGAAAGGTCAGGGTAAGGCGAAGGTACAGTCTTTCTCAGAAGGCGATAATGCTGGGTTATCTCCCAGAACGTGACAAGCGGGTGACTGTCCTCGTGCAGCTCCATAGCACGGGAGGTAAAAGCGCAGGCTTGTTGGGTGGGCGTATTTGTTGCCCTCCATTGAAGCGTGAGGGGGTGTCCCGATGAGCTGAATGGAACCGTTTGGGGAGTGATTTTTTAGCACGCGCAGTGCACGTCAGAACACCCAACCCTACTGGTAATTCCAGTAGGCTTGCTGGGAATGGATGACTACCCTCCGAACCCCTGGTTGAGCGAGAGCCAAGGTGATGGCGGCCTCTTCTGCTGCCGCCATTTCTTGGGTCCTAAGCGAGGTACACGCAAGGAGGTTGGTTCTGGAGGTAGCCACGATGATGGCGTATTGCTGCCCTCGATGTTTGGAGGCGTCTGTGTAGATAACTGCATGATCCCCACCGAGGGTGGTGTTTAGCGCTTGAGCCCGTGCTTTTCGGTATTTTTGTTTGTTTTTTGGTATTTGGGGGTGTGGTATCTTCTGCCTATATATTTCTTTTCTGCCTAATAAATTTTTCAGTTGTTAGACCAGCGCTTGTCCTGTGTACTCCTTTCTGCGTCCTGTTACGTTTGCGCCTGGTTTCATTCAAGATGCATTTCCAACTCGCCCAGCTTGCAACTCTTTTCGGTGACCCTCGTCCTGTGAGGCGTTTTTTCTAAGCAAAGGGAGCATCTTTAGTTTTTGTCGCCAAGAGTCTGGGAGTACGTCAAGCGGAGTGACATTCTGGGCTGCCCAGCCAATCTGGTGAAGCATGCGGTTACCCATCGCAGTTCTGAGTCGGACCTTCTGGTTAGAAAGATGCCCTTCCATCAGCTCTTCCACCGTGTTGTGGAGCCCCGTGCTAAGCAGCCTCTGTGTGGACCTACTCATGAGACGACTAATGGCCTGCTCGACCGCCTTTCTAATCATTATATAAAGCATCTCTATATCTTCCTTGTCGAGAAGAAGGCAGGGGGTTGACGTAAGTAACTCTCGAGAGGACAAAAGCTCCAATTAATCGAAAGGTATCGGATTCCTTTAGGCCTCGCTTCTTGGTGGCAACTGGCCTGATCATGTGTATGATTTGATTAATGCTGTTTTTGAGGTGCTGCAAGAAGACGTAACTCTTGGTGTTAACCTCGAGATGTAGGCCCAGGATCTTGATGCTGGGGCTTGGAGTGATGGCCTGGCCATCAAGGAGTATTTGAATGTATTCCTTGGTTTGGCGTTAGGGCGGACGACAAGGAGCTGTGATTGTTTACGTGAACACTGGAGGCCGCAGGCTTTAGCACATTGGCATACTAGAAGTGAGATGCCATGCATTGGTGTGAGCTTACTTTATTTTTTGTAACTCTTAGCACATTAGCAAGGTGCGCACAGGGCCGCTAGACGGGCGTGAGTCGTCTCGTGACGCTTTCACGTGGCATTCAGCGAGAACGCAGGGGGTAAACCCGTAGATGGGCTTATTGAGTACGCCACCTGTCTTCCCCGTCTTCGCGTGGGCTCGTAGCTAATGGAAGAAACAAGTTGTCCCTGCGCATAGGTTCCCATTGAGAGCCCCACACAAATGTTGCAAAAACTCTATGTAGGGCCTCAACTTTTGCTTGCGCACAGTGAAGCACTTGAAGCACATAACGAATATAAACACGAACAGACAGCAAAGGGCATGGACATCAGTCGAACAAAGATCAAAACTCAGGCAAGCAAACACACGCATCTAAAAGAGGCAGCCACTCTGGTGGATCACTCTGCGCAGCATAAACGCTCCGCACCAACGCCGCCTGTTCCCGAAAAATGCACTTGGTCGGCCTAGGGGGTTCCGCATGCCGATCAGTCATGCGGCACTTCCACAAGCTAAACAATCCTAGGAGAACGAAAACGTCATATGGCACCCGATTAACATCTTGAAATGGCAGGAAGCGAATGGTGTACGGGGTGATGTCAATGTCCTTTTTTAGTGTCCGCTGCAAAACGTCCCAGAAGAATACAGCGTCCCGGCACAACACAAAACAATGATCAATTGTCTCTGGTTGATTACAGAGGCGACAATTGTCCGACCAAGGAATAGACATTCCTTTTTCACGCAGCCATGTCTTAACTGGGAGTGCGGAAGAATGAAGCTTGAAGAAAAATGTTTTTGCATTTGGCGGGATACACATGATCATTACGCTGGCGATAAACAGGCATCGGGAATAGACTTTCAATAAGAGTGTTCGTCATAGTTTTCCTTGACAAGCTGAACAGATATTCGAAGGAAAACCACGCGGTAAGAAAGTTGAATGACTCCACGACCTCTTTGAGAAATCCCCAGGGAGGCTTCGTATTGACTTCGCCCGTACATACAAGCAAAAAAGGCAAATGGAAACTTATGCGCTGCTGAAGTACAGTTAGTACAAGGGGGTGATCAACCAATTTGTAGAAGAAAAAACGAGACACAAGTTGGTGCACAAACAAATGCATGAGCCCAACACCCCCTGCCTTTAAGTGTCTTGTCTGCTGACGTTTTCTAAAATTTCCATGCATTAAAGAAAAAGTGGGTTCGTGGCTAAATCAGTAAGACAACAGGCTCTCGCTTTGTTAGTCTATTAGTTCCAGGTTCGATTCCCGGCGGTGCCAGTAAATTCTTTTATTTGTTCGCTGGAGTTTTCTGGTGACACCAACGGTCGCGTAAGAACCCTTGGGGGGTAGAGGTAAAAAGCTTCGCTAAAAGAAAACAAGGGCGCGCAAAGCACGAACGGGAGACTCAAAACTCATCCCACACGATAAAGTACGAGCTGACCGAAGGCAAGAGTGCTCGGCGGCAAATACAGGGCTAGAAAATAGCTCACTTTGGGACATTTTTAGACCTGCACATATTCGTTTCGTGACTGTACTTGCGATCTAGCTATAATATTACTGCGCGAAGGGAAGTCGACAGCCGCAAGTGACTTCACGCAGGGTTCGAATCATGCTTCCGTTGACAAAAAAAAAGAAGGTGTGTACGCTATTTCCGTGGTCGTCCTCTTATCATCTTTGTGCACAGAAAGTTACACGGCAGTATTTAAGCATCATCATCATCACCACCACCAGCCTACCTACGCCCACTGCAGCGCAAAGGCCTCTCCCATTATTCTCCAATTACCTCGGTCCTGTGACAACTGTGACCAATTTATCCCCGCAAACTTCTTGATCTCATCTGCCCATCTAACTTTCTGCCGCCCGCTGCAACGCTTGCCTTCTCTAGGGATCCACTCTGTTACCCTTAATGACCGGCGGTTATCTTGCGTTCGCATTACATGCCCTGCCCACGTCCATTTCTTCCTCTTAATTTCTACTAATATGTCTTTAACACCAGTTTGCTCCCTGACCCACTCCGCTCTCTTCTTGTCCCTTAATGTTACACCTATCATTTTCCGCTCCATTGCCCGCTGAGTCGTTCTCAATTTAAGTTGAACCCTTTTAGTGAGCCTCCAAGTTTCTGCCCCGTAGGTGAATACCGGTAAGATGCAGCTGTCATACACTTTCTTCTTCAGCGACAATGGTAGTCTGCTATTCATTATCTGAGAATGTCTGCCATATGCACCCCACCCCATTCTGATCCTTCTAATTATCTCTGCCTCATGTTTGGGATCTGGGGTCACAACTTGGCCTAAGTAGATATATTCGCTTACAACTTCCACTGCCTCGCCACCTATCTCAAACCGCTGTGCTGTCCCGAGGTTATTGATCATTACTTTAGTTTTCTGCATATTAATTTTCAGGCCCACGGTTCTACTCTGTTCGCGCAGTGCGGAAAGCATGCTTTGCAATTCGTCCCTCGAGTTACTTAGCAAGGTAACGTCATCAGCAAATCTGTCGTTACTGAGGTATTCTCCATTAACCCTTACTCCCACCTGTTCCCAATCCAACGTTCTGAATACTTCTTGTAAGCATGCTGTGAATAACATTGGAGAGATTGTGTCTCCTTGTCTGACACCCTTCCTTATAGGTATTTTACTGCTCTCCCTATGGAGGATGATGGTAGCTGTAGACCCATTGTAGATATCATCTAGTATTCTTACATAATGCTCATCTACCCCCTGGTTCCGTAATGCCTGAATGACTGCTAGGGTTTCGACCGAGTAAAATGTTTCTCATAATCTATGAAGGCTATATATAGGGGTTCAGTACACTCAGCGCACTTCTCTATCACCTGATTGATCGTGCGAATATGGTCCATTGTTGAATAACCTTTACGGAACCCTGCTTGTTCTTTAGGTTGACTGAAATCTAAGGTTGCAGAAATTCGGTTAGCGATTACCTTGGTAAATACCTTGTAGACGACTGACAGTAAGCTGATCGGCCTGTAATTTTTCAAGTCCTTCATGTCGCCTTTCTTATGGAAGCATCTTATGGAAGCATCTCATGAAAGTATCTTAGACAACGATAAATGCCGACGTGCGCGTCGCTAACCCCGTGCTATCATGTATACTGCGGTATCCGGAGATCCGGGAATCCCCCAACATGGCGGAAGCGCACGTGGTTCCCGCAGGAGGGCGCCAGTTTCTGCATAAGGTCTCTTGAGTGTAGGGGAACCGTCTCCGCTGCTTCTGCAGCTCGAAGTCGACGCCGAGGAGTACAGCAGCTCAGACGACGACGACTCGCACGCTTACGCGACAAAGTTAGCCGAACTGTTAGCCGCACTGCTTCCTGTGTTATAAGTGCAGGAATAGGTTCGAAACTTCGGCTTGGAGCTAACGCATCTGATCTGGAGGCCGCCAGTTGAAACACCTTGGCTAGAGTGTGCTAGAAGTTTTAGAGTGGCCCGACCGGCCGCCCGGAGAGGTGCTCGTTTCGCGCAGAAAATAGCGGCGGAACTGTAGTCAACGACAACTGAAAGCGGCGGCTGGCCGCGCGTACGGCCGCGCGCCCAGTCAGGCTGGGAAACGCTGCTTCTTTACGCGCGGAGCGCTCGAAATTTGTTCTGCGGGCCGTCCGATTGCTTCAATATACTGTAGGTACAGTGGACTGTGGGTAACGAAAGGAATAATAAACGCTGCAGCTAATTTGCGTTAGTTTTGCCTTTCCCGCTCGACAACAAAGAAAAAATTGCGGATTTTTCTTAATTGAGTGCAACATTCTTAGCAGATTGTAAATAAAGTATTTGCATCGACATTTTGGCTATTCCAATTTCCCATCAAAATTTATTTTGCGTGAAATTGCCTGATAAGAACCAGTTCATGATTGCTTGATGAGTGTGTCTTTTTTGTGCTGCTTGATGGACATAATTGGTCGACCCAATTTTTTCAGAAGAATTTCTTATTTATTGTCTCGCACTTTACGCACCGACTGCAGTTATGTGGGTTAATATCATAGGTTGTGTTTTTTTTATTGCGTGAGTTATTTAAGCAGTAGCCCGCTTGTGATAATTAGGGGTCACTGTGGTGTCAATGCTGTCGCCTGTCTGAACAGAAAATTACACGCGCGAGGGAGATAACTTTTTAAATAAAAAGGGGATAGCCCAGCGGTTAGCTCAGTTGTCCCGATCACCGTCTTTCACAGAACTATGCCCACAACATTCTATTAATCGCACCACCTTTCACCTAGGATTCGGTCAAGAAAGGAGTTCAATAAAATTAACACAAATTTAATTCTCAAGTATGCTGAGAGTGTAATTAAACGCACATAAAACCAAAGCAAAGCATGGATCAGGAAATGTATTGACCGCGACAAAAATGAAATATAACACGGGAAATCATACACAAAGTCAAGAAAGCTAACATGGTGGTTCAAGAAACTAGAATTAAAATACACATTGTGTTTTCATTTTCAATAGCCCAGCATATGAAATGTTGCGCGGGAAATCATGCACAACGTCTACACAGGTAACGGTTTATGAATAACGCTAACAGGGAGATTCAAATTGATATTTTTGGCCAACGCATTTTCATAACTCGCCTGCGATCATTAGTGACGGCTAAGTTAAGAGTTTTGCTCCTGCCTTCGCATGTAATCACGAAACTTGTTTAAACCTTTTATATAGAAATGAATCCGTTTCACAATGTATACAGAACCAACCAAATTTGCTATCAATGTCTCACTGTGCTGGTCGCAACCAACGCCGTTAAGGTGTTTGTTGTGAATAAGGGCTGCAGCACACCCATAACGCTGTCATGGTGGAGCTCCTTGTCCCTGAAGCAACCGGTAAAAACGTCCTAGAGATCGCTAATAAACTTTAAAAAATGCACGGAAGGATTCAGAAGTCCCCCAAAATTACAAGAGGTAGGAAACATAGCGGCATCTTCTCCTGGCATGCAGGAAGCAGTAGTTGGTCCTGAAGACTTGGCACTTCGTTTTCAGTACACATGCTTACTGACCAAGTGCCTGCGACATAGTAGGTTAATAAAATAAGAAAGCCCACTAACGACAGTACAAGCACCAACGTTAGGGGTATCTCAGAAGAAGGCTCTTAATATTTTCGTTCCAAATAGGAACGTAAAAAAACAGCAAACTTTTTTCAGCCTATAGAATGTGCGCCCCACCGCTTTTGCTTCACGCGCAGAGTCAAGAAGGGCAAGGGAAACCATTCCTGGTGCCTGTCCGTCAAATTAATCCCTCGTTAACTCGAACTCATGCTATCTCAGAATATCTTCTCCAAACTTTTTCTTACCGTGTGTTTACCTCCCATAGGCCATACGCATTTGCCCGCTTTATCCGAAACGTTTTTTTTTTTCGGGGGACCACGGATATCTTGAAATACTGGCAGAGAGGACACAAGGCAAAGTCCGCTACAGGCAGCTGATAAGGTCCCCGTTCGAATGCTTGCTCGCACTACGCACCGAACACGGCCGTGAAGTGCAAGTTTAATTACGCGGACTACGCGTCCCCGTTACCGAAATGCTGTCTGGCGCGTACATCATTGAGATAGCTGTGGACGACGCAGCTGATCATGCGGAGGAGCACCCAGAAGTGACTACGACGGCAGATACAACATACAACAACGGCCGATACAACATAGATGCCGCGTCTGCTTCGTAGCAAGGTAGAATGCAGCGGTGGCGACGACCAATTCATGCGATGCATTGAGAAGCTCGAGTAGACTTTTCTGGTACGCAGATGCGAGCGCGACACAGCCGAGCACAACACAGTTCTTTCTTCTGCAGTAATAAAAGTTTTTTTCCTGCAAATTATTTTGCCTTTATAACGAAATCTCCCCTATGCAACAGTGCTTTCGTTAGAAGCACTAGCTGCTATTTCAGGGACCTAGCCACAAGTTTCCTGCATTTGACTTAACTCGAGACTCCGGGCTTATCTCGAAATTTTCAGCTAATTTTACGACTTTGAGTTAACGAGAGATTACTGTAGATCCACAACGTTTTCAGAATACGCATCAAAACATGAGAAAGTATCCGAGGGGGGGGGGGGGGGGGGGTTAGATAAATGTTGGGTCGTACTAGTTTAAAGTTTGATCAAGCGGAGTCATAACGGTCTGCGTCTACTTTCTAAATCACCAAAGTAGATTTAGCTGACCAAAGGTGCGGGTTTGATTCCCGGCCACGGCAGCCGCTCTTGTGATGGAGGATAAAAGCGAAAAACGCACGTGTCTTCGAGATTTCGGCGCATGCTAAAGATCCCCAAATGGTCAAAATTAATCCGGAGCCCTCCACTACCGCTTGCCTCATCGCCTGTGTAGCAGCCGCGCGTTAAACCTCATAATCCAAACTAAATCAGCTGAGCAAGCGCAAAACACCGCAGCGAGCAAAGCAAATCTTGCCGCGCGCAGGAGCCGGGGAGCGTCGGCTGTTCAGTTGTCGGCGACAGCAGCGCCGCCGCTATACCGGTTTTATTTTCTGCGCGAAAGTCGACCGGGCGGAGCAATGGGAGAGGCCGCCGCTCGGGCCACTCCACAAGTGGAGATCAGTGGGCCACTGTAAAACTTCTAGTACACTCTACCTTGACCGGCCTGGCTGTTTGCAGTTGCCATGTTGGCCGCGCCGCGGCGCCACAGTCGCGTACTGCTCCAAGATCGCGTACGCGTACGGTTGGGGAGCAGTGACTCTTGTTCGGATTGGGGGAAGCGGCGCATCGGCGTACTACGAGTCGGAGTATCAGAGCGACCACCCGAATAAAGCATAAGAATACGCCGAACGTTCCCTTAAATCGTCGCGAGCGAGTAGTCATTCGGCAGGCGTAAACATATGCACTGCACACACCCACTCGGCTTCATCCATTCCAACGCACGCCAGACACCCCTGTCCCACTCTGTCCACACTGCGTTATTCCTCCTACCCAGGACCACATTCTGTGGGAGTGCCCCTACAACCCCACCCAACCAGACAATTACACCGGAAAGTGGCTGGCTGTTGCGGCGAGTCTCCAAGAGCAACGGAAACTGGTGGCCCAACTCATAAGGGCCCGCAGCGGCTGCCTGGACCGAGGTGGCTGATTCGCCCCACCATCCCATGAACAATAAAGCTTCTATCTCTCTATATATCTGCAAAAACCGTGGAAAAATCCGCCCTCTTGCACGCAACAAGGGTATGGTTAGAAGAACTGAAGCATTACATATTCTACTTCTTCCAGGCATGGGAGGCACGTTGGGCCAGCTCGTTACCTGAATATCACGCTAGCTCATTGAAGGGGCCAGGGAAGGAGCTGCACCGGGCGCCCTAAACTTCAGGTGCCATCTTTGAGCTCCCTGCAATCTCCTTACCACATTTTCCGTAGCCGCAACGATTTATTCCTCAACAAATATATTCAGGCTCTCTCTCTCTCTTCGCAAAAACAAAACTGTTCAGGCCACCCTAGGCATCACCTAATAAACCCTTTTGAATCCTTGACATTGAAGCCTTCTCGCTTAAATTGACCAACACCTTGCACCCGCAACCTTTGATGCTCACCTTTGAAGTCTCAGAAACGCAGTGAGCATTGGTCTTTCACGGCGATTAAAAACCCCTGCTTCTAGTCATCTCTCTTCGATGACCTTTATTGGTCGTGAAGCATCGATCGGAGAGTGAGAGAGAGAGAGAAGCACTTTATTGTTGAGACACCGGGTTCAGGTTGGGGGGGGGGGGGGGGAGACAGGAGGGAGCCTCGGACCAAATGGCCGAAGCGACCTGGAGCACACGATGCGTCAGGGTCTGTTGATCCATAAGGCAAGAGCTACACAGGGCCTGCGCCCAGTTGTTGAGGGTGGAGAAGGGGGAGGGGGGGTGAGGTTCCGCGGGGCACTCGGAAAGGCAGCACCTGCGCACGGCAACACTCCGGGAAAGTCGCTGTCGCGCCTTACATCTTAGGATCCAAACATATATGTCTCTGGAACTTTTTTGTTTCATGCGACGGTAGTCATTCAATTGTTTTCTATTGTGCTTAATTTCGCGGGTTAGGTTATCGCTTTTTTCATCCTTTTATTGTTTATTTTCAACCCAAACCCTGGTTGCAATTGCCTTCTGGTCTCGTTGTAAGGCGGCCTGGGAAGGCGAGATGGAATGGTTTTTGCGCGCTGTGGGCGCCGAAATTCTGTGTTTGCTTTATTTACTTTTTGCGGTTCTAAATTATGCCATTTGGATCTAATACTTGTGAATATTCCTATCCTATCTGGCTTGAAGGTGTTGCGCACTGCGTTGCAGCACAACCTTAATTAGCTTCGTATGTTATCGTTCCCCGCCGCTGCTAAGCCGGCATCCGTCGGGCATTCGGGGTGGCCCATTGGTTAGGTTGCCGGTTTCACGGCGGAAAGGTCCTGGATTCAATACCTGTGACTTCACTGACCACATTTTTTCTTCAGGCGCGCTCTTACAACTGCTCCTGGCCTCCTTGCCTCCTCGCCATTTTTCCTGACACTTCTTGGCGTGCATTTTCAACCTCTCCACTTCGCCGGTTATAGTTTTCAGCTAATGCTGCACAGCTGAACTAAAAACTTAATCAGCGCTGCTGTTAGAAGTGGCGTCGTGTCACACATTTTCAAACTGCAGTGTACAGTAATACAGGGAAACCCCGATAATACAACTTTCAAAGGACCGTGCAAAAACGTCGTATGACCGGGGGGTCGTATGACCGGGGTGCTTGTAAATGCCGCCCTAGTAGATGGTCTTACGCGACCGGTGGGCTAAGAACCTATTTGAACTACTATATTTAGCGCGTTCTCGCGTAATTTGCCAACCTTTAGCTAAAATCCTGTTTTAAAAAAGAAATTCGTATTTTATGCCACCCTCCTCTCCTCGGCGTCCAAGCCAGCCAACCAGCCAAGCACTGCGCGCAACGCGAGCCCCGCGCCGTCCGGCGCTATTTTTATACCGCCAGCCCCGCGCCTCATGCGTGCGAGATAAGACCGACGTGGTCGAGCTAATTGAGAGGGGAAAAGGCGAGTGTGAAGCTGGCAAGGCCCAGCTAAACGAATAATAGTACGAGATGGCGGTTAAAAAAGGCGCAAAGAAATAGGCGGAGTGAGTGGTAACGCCGCTTTGAAAGACACTGATAAGCAGAGAGATGGGGAGAGACAGCGTCGGGAAATTCAGAAGCTTGGATCGAGCGTGCAAGTCATCGGCATGGTGTTGCTTCGTATAGGTTTTCGCGTTCATCGGCGGCTCCATGGGAGCTTCAAATTCAGTCCGCCAGCCACCTGAACATAGACTTCTTGCGGTTGTCGCGTTGGCGTGCAGCTGCTGCGTGGGGCCGCCGAAGGTTAACTCCCGCTCGCATGTGCGCGCCTGCATGCTTGCGTCTGCTCATTAAGCCATCTGGCCCACCTGCCGACCCTGGAAGCTCAAGCAGCGTGAAACGGGGAATAAGAATCAAGAAAGGTCGAGACGAGGCGGCGAAGCTATGTAAAAGATGGGAAAAGCGGCGGTTTAACGACGGCAGAGTCCGTCGTATGAAGCGGACCGTGTGCACCCGAGCGCCATATCAGCGGTGTTTTTAACGCTAACGCATTACTTCTGTGGTGAGTTTTCCGGGACCGCGGTGATCCGTCGTAAGAACCAGGTAAGTACGGGGGACGCATCATCGGGGTTCCCCTGTAACTACTTCTAATATCATAAACCCTCAGCGATGTTTAAAGCGGCTTTCGCGATAAAGCAATCTTTTTCTGGTTTTCACACGCGTGTGTAAAAACGCCATTCGTGGCGCTTTTAACAGCAGAGCTGTTTCAGGTTGAGCTTGGTGCGATGGCGTTCGCAAAAACTGTTCGCAAAAAAACCGAGCGCACGGGAGCATGCGTCTCCTGAGAAGCGCCCGGCGTCGTCCACGCTTGCACGTGGGCTTGCGGCGCGCGAGAAGCTCTCAACAGAAGTACCGAGAAAATAGTTGGTGGGCGTCCGCACCTGAATTGGGGTGCACAGGATAGCTCGTGCTACAGACGCCATGTTCGCGAAGCCGGTTGCCGCGGGTTCTAGCGCGTGCTAACGCGGTCCACTTTAGATGAGAGGTGAAAGCCTCTGGACACAACGTTCCGGGCCTGCCCGTCATGGAGAACCTTCATCGGTAAGTCCGTAAATCCATGTGAGGGGCAACAGCAGTGCCTCCGACGAAGGAAGCGGGGCTGCCCGCTCTACTGTTTTTCCCGCCTTGCACCCCTAGTGCAAGCTGAGCCAATTTTCTTGCTATAGCGTACTGCTCCCAAAAAGCCCATGCATTTGAACGGTCGCAGAGTTAAACGGTTCAGCAGAATTTTAATGTGTTTGCGTTTTTTGGTACTTTCACTTGAAGTTAGGGGTCAGAAGATGTGAATTTATATCTGCTATAAACACGTGGGACGCTATTGCGATGAAAGGAGCCTGCTTTTATAATAGGCTATTGAATTTCCACATTTATAGGCAGGTATAAAAGATGGAACACGCCCCAGCACACAATTTCCGTGGCCGGTCTTACAGCTCTTCATTCTTCGGTACGAATGTGATCTTGGAAACATCGTCGACTTGCGTGAAAGTCCCAGCCACGATATAGAAAGGTGTCATCTAAACGAAGCAAATCAGGCAGAGTACAATGCATGGCGTATGCAACTGAAAAAGGGCTTTTCACGGGACGAAGAAACAGCATACAAAACACGCTGCGCAGTGTAACATGTTTTTTCTCCTTTTCTGCGTCACACAAAAATCTGTTTTCAGTATTGCACCTGCTGTGCCGACAATAGCCTCCTTCTGCCCCTAAGTGCATTCCCCTTTTCCTGGGAATAGTAAAAATATCTCGCATACTACCTTCACTTGCGGTTACGTGAATGACCCCAATAGCTGATATTTCGCGTTGGTTGCCCACTAAATATACAATACCTTTTCTGCGCCAAAAGAATGGCACCATTTATGAGTCCATAGATGAGAGTGAAGGAAGGCAATTCTCGAAGAGAGGACCACTATCCCCTCAGCCGGTTGCCAGGAGATTTTCTTCTCTGGCGGCGGCCTCGGCAATCTGGACCAGACGTGCCTGCTGTCCCCGGGACCCAGCTGAGCAGCATGGTATCCCCCTGCTCAGAGCTTTTAATGTTCGAAAAGAATCTGGATCAAACGTCACTACAGCGCTAGGAGTTCCTGCGTGTAATTCGCAGCTGTATATGTTCGGCCGAGTTCACAGTCACCATTGGCACAGTTAGTTTCACTGGATTTTTGGTTTTGTCGCACGTGCTGAACACGTAATTGGCGACAAGCTTGGCGAGCACAGTCTTCAACTCAAGCATAGCGAACCGGCGTCCGATGCACTCGCGTGGCCCAAGGCCGAAGGGTACGTAGGATGCAGGGTGCCGGCGCTGCTCGTCCTCATGGCCAGGCATGAAACGGCCCGGGTTGAAGGCATGCGGCTCGGCCCAAATTTCGGGATTGTGGTGGATGTGCCACGTTGGCAAGACGACGTGAGCACCGGCAGGCAAGCTGTAGCCGGACAATTCTGCGTCGCAAGAACACACCCTAGCTGTGAACAGTACGATGGGCGGATAAAGTCTCAAGCACTCCATGATTACAGCGTCCAGTCTTTTAAGCTTCTGCAGCTCGTCGTAGCTCAGCGGACCGGAACCCCATGAAGACTGACACGCCAGCTCCTGGAAAAGATTGTCCTGCTCTTCGGGATGTCTCGCAAGCTCGTACAGGACGAAGGCCAGCGTCGTAGCCGTGGTTTCGAATCCTCCGGCTAGGAAGACGAAGCAGTTGGCCACAAGGTGCCTATCCGTGATGCCAACCTTGGAACAGTCCGGCTTGGCCACTTCCTTCTCAGCATCTAGCATGAGCTGCAGCATGTCTACAGCAAGTCGTTTATTTTTCTCGGCCCGGCGTATCGTAATGAGCATGTGCAGATTTGCGGTAATTTGACGGAACAATCTGCCATAGCTCAGCAGAGGGAAGATGAGGGCGTAGACCTTCCGGAGGATCGGAATGGCCACGGCGGAGGCTATCATACCTTGGTCCACGTCTAGAAAAATCTTTTGCAGGCTTTGCAGGGTGGGGTCCCCGGGATTACGTTGGCAGTCCACCTGCGATCGTAATGTAGTGAAAGAGTGTTACCTCCAACCGAATTACCTTCAATGTAGTAAATTTAGGAAAACAAACTGCTATCATATGAAGACTGTGTAAGTAAAGACGTACACTCATTTATGCGAAAAGCACACAGCGCCGTGAATGCTCCAAGGAGTAAATAATTATATTAACTGCACGCGTCGGCAAAACTGCCTCAAAAGTTGAAAGTTACAAATGCCCTCAAACTAACGGCGACGGCTGGTGGAGTGGGCCCGGACGACAAGCCAGTACCAAAACATCTTGTACTAAGAGTGCCTCCCACGGAGCGGAGGCCCTAGCAACATCGTCGTTCTCGCGAGACAATAAAATGTTTCTCTCTCTCTTCAGAAATAACGTCCGAAAGAGCATTTGATAAATATGCATAATGAAAACCCTGTCAAGAAGCAAAAAAAAAAAAACAACTTCCGGTACAGGAACCCAGGTCACCACTCTGCAAGCCTGACGTGACACACCAGGTTTTTCTTGGCAGGAGATCGAGCTCAACTCGCGTCACAAGATGGCACACGCTCTATTTTTTTGATGAGATAGAGGCATGGTATAAGGAGGAGCCCTAAAGGCTGGACAACGTGGGTGCGAACTCAAGGCTCATACCACTTGAACCTCTTCAGTTGTTTGCGTGGCGACAGAGTGATCCTACCAAGGGCGGGTGCAATCCCTACCTCTGTGGACGCTTTTCAGATGCAGGAGGTGAAAAACGAAAACACCCGTGTACCGAGATTTTGGCGACGTTAAAAATCCCCAGATGGTCGAAATTAACTCTGAGACCTCCACCACAGCGCCTTGTAGCCCGTGTGAAGCTTCGGCGCGTGAAACCACCTTAAGTGGAATTTTTGAGGGAGTGAGCCTTGTTTGTCAAAAGATAATTGATAGTGGCTCTCAGCATTCCCTGTCCACTTTGTTAGTTGTAAAAGCGGCAATAATGAAGCTTGATACAGGAGAAGTGAACTCTTCCGCGTGATTTAGTAGTTTGTTTCGCGGTAATCTGACGGCGAGATCGGGAGCCTAGTTGCTGAGTGAACATGCCTGAACTTCCGCACAATTTTTGAGTAATCTTGTATACCAAGGCCAACCAAAAAGGACGTAAGTCTAAACTGAGACATTATAACTAGATGTGGGAGCAAGGCAACTTCCTTTATAATGTTTACAAGCTGTGCATTGTTTCTTCGTGAAAGGGTACTGACACCAATTTTTGAAGTTCTGAAAATCATGCAGTTCGCTTCCGTTACTCATCAGAATTCCATGACTGAACTGAAAACAGCCTCCATCGCGTGGACCGTAACATATCACACATTTTCTTGCGCCGCTATGATGAGATACTTTCTTAATTCCTTGTCGCCATTTCTCGTTTTTCACTAAATTCCGGCGGGCTACCATTCGAATGGAAAACAGGGTGCGTGGAGCACTCGTCTTGAAAAGCGCTTATGCGTAGTGCGTTGTTCAGTAGCTATTGGTCCATATGCCCGACGTCACCAAAGTGCAAGATGCTAGATATCTAAATACGGTCATCGGTCAATCAAACACGAACACAATATGGACCAGAACACAGCAATAGCGCGATTTCTTTCTGTGCGAGTTACATTGTCGCGTGTCTTTTTTACAGTAACAAAGATTAAAATAGTGTATTTCCAAATGTACCACTAGCAAGCCATTCTTTTCAATATTCATTTTCTTTGATTTTGCGTGTTGTGGTTGATATTTTTGTGTTCTCATTTCATTTGTCCGCGACTGTACATAACAACGCTCCTGGATGAGTATGGCGCACTTTTTTTCCCTTCCAACACGGATTTCACAGAGGCTTTTCTGCGGTCACTCGGTTCAAATAAGTGGACCGTAGCTTCGCGGAAGTTCTGAATTAGCCTGGTCAAGCTGATATTACTTTAATTGGTCTTTGTAAAGCCTTTAATTGAGTCTCACACTGCAAACTAATCTGTAAACTGGAATCCATATGCCTTCAACGTTTGAACACCAACTGGGTTTCCACGTATTTATCTCATTTAACAGCATTGATGGGCATGATTCAAATGAACTCCCTGCCACCTCCAGCTTTCCCCAGGGAAGTTCTCAAGGTACTGTACTTGTTTTTTTTTATATAAAAGATCTCTATCACGTTATGGTGAACCCTACACAAATTCTTGATGTTCAGGGATGCTTGTGTTTTGTTTGAGGTACTGTCCATGACGATCAACGACTACTTAAGTCTTCCTTGTGTAACCTTATTGGATTTGGTGACCCGTTGCGAACGAAGTTGAATCCACATAAATCTCTTTTCAATAAAATCACTAACACATTTTTCTGATATCATTATCGTGCCCTTCCATCTTTGAAAAATGATGAATGTAAAAACATAGGTGTAAGTTTAACTGATAAACTAAGTCGTAATAAACACGTTGAATATTTTCTCATCTGCCTTCTGTTTTGTTTTCTTTAGAGATAAACTGGGAGATGCACCTGGTAACCTTAGGCTGCTCGCTCAATCTTCAATAATAAGGCCACCATTATAGTATTCGTGTTCGGTATGGGACCCGTACACAAAAAGTAACATCCATGTCCTTGAGAAGACACAATGTAAAGATGCCCGGTTCATTTATTATAAGTATCGTGGAATTCCCTCTTTAAGCTATCTGAAGAAAGAAACAGAGTATTCCAGCGCTGCAAAATTGAATAAAAATGTTAAGGCTAAAATTCATGCTTTTATTTACGAACAACAAACAATCCATTCAACTTGATCCCCACCTCAAGCATTCTACTGTCAAGAAATAGACCCCTCGATAACATACACCACACTTCACGAGAACTAACATATTCAAATATTCTTTTTTTGCTTGAACTGTCCGACACTGAAAGCAGCTGTCCCACCACCACACATTGTAAGTCTTGATTCCATCCAAGAAATTGTTTGCTAATATGTGTTTTTACGTACATTTGGATATAATGCCCCTCCTGCCTGGGTCACCAAAGGGTCACCAAATAAACAAACAAATAAATGTTAGTGTCATCTTTTTTATCACACCAACAAACAGCTCAGGATACGGCACACAGCAAATGGAAAGCAGCGTGACGTCCCTCGTAAGAACGTAACCGACGTTTGGCAAGGACTTGTGACAATCATTCCCACAGGCTACAAGGCGAGCGGCGACCTGACGCTGGCAGCAATTACGAACAGGCACAGGTAGCCACAGCTACGGGTGTCAGAATGGAACACTTGGCGAAAACTAAGTTCTACACGTGGGATAGTAGTTATAAGATGTCTGAGAATCGCAATAGAAGTCGCCATCCGCGCCTGTAGCGGAAACGGTCACCCAAAAAATGCGAGCACACACCATGTACAGATTGTTAACAAGAGAAGATAGAACGTGCTGCCGGTGTTTTGCGTATGATGCGGGAACTACCCATTTTGAAATAACGTGCGGCCGGTGCTTGCGATTGCCACGTGTATTCTGCTCCGCCCACACCACCGTTGTCACTTGATCTCTGCTCCACGAAGTAGCTCACTGCGCGCGCAGAGGTAAGCGCAGCCTCCGGGAGACAAAAGCCCACGGAACCAATCTCTCTCCCCGTACTTCTAACTCCTCTACAAGCTAGTTTTTGCACGCATGCACATGGGGTTGCGACGGAGGAGTTTACTGGACGGCCGGATTTAGAAGCTTTATTGTCCTCACTGATGCCGCTGTACGCCAATACGCCCTGCAGGAAAGCCAAATTTCTCTGACGATGATGATGAATGATCGTGGGTGAAGTGAAACAAAAAATGCTTCCCTTGGTTTGAATCGAACCCCAGTCCCTCGCGTTAGGAAGGCGGCGTCTATCGGATTGCTCATTTCGCCAGGCAGCAGGTACCGATTCACGCCGTACACCCCAAACCCAAACGTGCACTCGTGTGGCTGTGGGTATTCTAGAAAACTGGCGCGTAACTCCTGATCAGCACATACTGTACGCAGTGTGGGATTGGCCATCAAAGAATCCATCACGAAAAAGTTTCGAGTGCAACCATCATAGTGGTTAGACAGAGGGGTGCACGAATTTTTCTTTCTTCTAGCCATATTGAAGAGAGAAAGAGAGAAAGTAAACTTTATTTGAAAATAGGGAGAAGGGAATGTGGAAAGAGTTATGGGTGAAGTCCTATTTCAAGGACTCCAGTAGCAAAGGCTCCCAGCTTGGTTGTCTCTAGCAGCTCACGCTGTGTCGAAAGGTCCGAGCTGGACAGTGCTAAATACCAGGACTCTCTAGAGGTTTGGTAGGTGTTCTATTGCCAAATTATAGGGCAGTTCCAGACTGTGTGGAATAAGTCTGCTCGTAATTTGCATTTGTGGCATTCTTCGTTATATCTCTAGGGGAACATGAGAGACAGTCTGGATTTGTGTGGGAAAACGTTGGTTTGTAGTTTTTTATGTTCCGTGCTTCTTCGGCATCTAACATGTTGTGACGGTCGGACGTCGCCACTGGCTGCCGCGGACAACACGTGCTGCCACGAGGAAAGACCACGCGCGCGCGGAACATGCGCCCCCCGCGTATTCGGAAATGTTCACCTTGAAGCGCCCGGAAAGCTTGCAGGGTGGCGCGCCCGCGCGCGGGGCGATGACCGGCCGGTCCTCAGCATTCCCCAACGAGCTCGCGCTTGCCCTCCCTGTACGCAACCCAAGGGGGGTATAAGAAGGCGAGCGAACGAGGCACCAGGACTCTCTCCCAACTGGGCACCATCCGGCCAGGCCGAACGAGGAAGCCGCCCGTAGGAGTCATCCGATCGCGCGCTCCCTCCCCGACCCGGGCCGAAATTGCGACGAGGGGACCTCCGGCTACTGAATCTCCCGAACTTTGTTGACCAGCCAGCCAAAGGCATCATCTCGGGAATGCGTCCACGGTCCAGCGGAGTACGGACCACCTGCGCTACCCGGCACGAGAGTTCCGGCCCCCCCCCCCAACGGCCCAGCCGAGCACGTGCACACGGCAACGCCGCATGTGACAGAGTTCCCGGCTCCGTGACCTGGCGCCAGCCGCCCACCTGACCCACCTCTACCGAGTCCCAGCCTCTCAACGGGTGAGCGCAGCAAGGAGTACTGTTGGGCTAGTTGGTATGACATCATTATAATACTATAGCGCAAAGAACAGGAAACGAAGACAAGACGACGAGACGAACGCTAACTTCCAACTGAAATTTTAATCCGGAAAACTTGCACCTTTTATATGCACCACCATAAAAACCAAAAAACATTCACCTCAGACAAAAAATATAAATAAGTTACAACACTCTGCCACCTCACACACATCACGCACGTGTCCCAATCTATACAGATACTTCTTCATGTCACACCCGAAGTACAACGCGTGTTGGAAAGGAACCTAATTTCTTTTTGTGACAACGTTATTGAAGTCGCTGACACATTTTCTGCCCAACCGCCCAATTTCAAGTGCTTCAATTATCTCCCGCGTAGTTTCATTGCCACTTCTTCCTATCACTGTGCAGTTGTCAAGCTGTGGTTTGCACTTACGTGTGCAATCCTTGCAATGAAGGGCCAGAAAACCCTCCTTGCCATTTCGAACAAATAGCGACACGTGCGTGATGTGTGTGAGGTGGCAGAGTGTTGTAACTTATTTATATTTTTTGTCTGAGGTGAATGTTTTTTGGTTTTTGTTGTGGTGCATAGAAAAGGTGCAAGTTTTCCGGAATAAAATTTCAGTTGGAAGTTAGCGCTCGTCCCGTCGTCTTACTTGTCTTCGTTTCCCGTTCTTTGCACTATAGTATTATAATAAGGGTGAGCGCACCGGCACCAGCACTAATTATTGTTGATTAAATGGTATATTTGAGCCTGCGTTGTCTCATTTCCCCTCAACTCTGCGTGGACCCACCTAGTTGGTAGCGTGACGCCATCCCCCTTTCGGGGAGCGTCACAATGTGATGCGATGCGGGCATGGTCTTTCTCGCTTGCCTTTGCGTGTAAAGCCTTTCATTAAGCGACATGAAGGGAGGGAGGGTGTAAGAGTGGCCCGTTTCCCTGCGGCTGTTGATTTGCCTCGCTAGGGAGTCGGCTCTCTCATTTCCTTCAAGGCCTTCGTGCGGTGGACTCCATAATATTCCATTTTGGCCTTTTGGTTCGGCTGGAAAAATTTTCCTGGTTTCTGTGGGAATAAGGCCGCATATTATATTTCTAATGGCTCTTGTAGAGTCTGTGATGATGATGAGGGTTTTGTTGTTATATTCTCCCCATCTTGCAGCGAGTTCGCTTTAATGGTAACCACGGTACTCAGCTTCGGCGCCGAGGTGTTCAAAAGAACGCGTCACCTGAACTTGGCATTGCAAGCTAGCTACGGAACCATAGAGAAAGATAGACTAATAACAGAGGACACTCCCCCAAAACCCTGCGGCCGAGTAGACTGTAGCACACTGAGCGGCTGATGGAGGACTGACTTTCGGTTTTGGTTTTACGGATATCGATTTGAACGGGTAGTTTGAACGTCTGAATGCGTGCATTCTTGAAAAGTTTGGATGCGTGGATCTGGCGTCTCGCTGTCCTACGTCCACTTTAAGCAAAATGGAGAGACGAGCTAGATGGTTCACAATTTCCATGAGTGAAACTTAAGCGCAAAAATTTTTTCACAGGGACGAGAAAGGGAACGACACAGGCGCTTTAACTACGTCCACTTTAACTTACTGCAGAATTTTCCAATGTAATTAAAAAAAGCTCTGTTCGAAAAAACGGGCATCGGAACGGTATTTTGAAGCTCTCATGGACTGGTTAGAGCCTTTGCTTGAACATATCATTCTCACCTTAGTGACTGCACACTTTTGAAAGGAAAAAGAAACTTTTGAAATTTAAAACTGTGATTTACCAGTACCGTTTACAGACGGTACTGACTTTTAGTTCTGTTGGGAGTTCGACATCTTGTCAATCCACATAAAAGAGACACCTCATAAATTAAGAAATATTTATTGCACGGGGCTAACTGTAACAACAAATTCAAAGTGTTGCTATTTTTTGCAACACATGCCTAATAATAAACAATGAGTTGTATACCACAACAAAAAAAAAAAGGTTGCCAGGAATAAAAAAAACGCGCAACTAGTAAAGGCACCCCTACCACAGAAAAGTATTCATCCCCCATGGTAATCGGAAACGCAGAGACTTCGTACCTATGACATCCTAAAACTGCACATACAGTTGCTGTCATGCACAAATATCAACCATAACAAAATCTAGACACTAGGATACTTGCTAGTGATTGAATGACCTCAATTTTTGTGGATAGATATTTTTACTGTGCTATTTCTGCAATTAGGATGTGAAAGAAGGGGAAAACGTGTCACCGTTTACCAAAAAGGCTTTGATGGCCTTGCGTTATTGATGAACACTATGTAATCAATTGTATTTCAGCAACTACTAATCAGTACTTGTAATTGAACAGAAATCCCATTTGTGGGGACATGTAAAGAGAAAGAGAAAGAAATCAATTTTCTATTGGCCCCTGGCAAGGGTGCAATTTACGAGACCATTGTGTTAGAAATTATTAGAGGTGGGTGTTGCTAGCTTCCCAAGATCCTGTCGCTATTAACAGAGTCTGGTCGTGTTGTAGAATTTCGGGCAATAACTTTGAACAATTTTCTCCAGGGTCTCCTATGCATTCAGCAACTGTATTCCAAAAAAACGGCGCCCTCCATCCTCCGGCCTCATCAACCCTTTCTTCTCCTAGTCATTCTCCTCTTTTCTGCCTTTCTCCATTTGTCTTTTACGCGGAGCTAATTACTACAGGTACAAACCAAGGAAACACCCCGTAGCGTGCTTCTGACCTTCTAGCTGAGGTCAGGCAAGCGTCTCGTGCGGTTTCGCGGCGCCGAAGGAAGCGCAACAACCACGCTTAGGGCACCAATCGAACCAATTCACGGCTCCGAAGATAGCGCCACCGACCACAATACGGTCGCCGGGCAAAACAAGCAACGTCTTGTGGCCTTTCGAGAGCCGAGCGTCTCGTTTGTCGCCGCAGAGAACTACCTCGAAAAATACTTGGGAGGGACGAATCCGGATCGGCATGCAATGGAAGCTTCCCTTCACGTCGATTCCAACCTACACTTGGGATTCAATTTTCCGATGTGGAGCACTGTGCAGCCCGATAGCGGTGAAGATAATCGCGTAACCGAGCGAGCGAACGAGAGACCCAACGCAGAAATGAAATGGAGGAGGAGCGTCTGGCGAAAGTGTGAGGGGGAGCACGGCACGCGCTGCTATGGCGTTATCTCCCAGCGCGTCGCCACTGCTCAGTATGTCTCCCTGCCTCCCCTCACACTTTCGCCACGCGTCCCCGTCGAGGAGAGCCCTCCCTCTTACACTTTCGCCAGTCACTCCTCCATTTGTAGCTCATCCGAAACCACGTGGCATTTGCGCGAGAAGTTCAAACTCGATTTGCAACATGATCGTTGTCGGCGACGAACGGCCGAGTAGCGCGAGGTGCAGTGCGTTCGCTGATACCGTGATCCCTTCCTGAGACGCAGCAGCTATGCGCCATGACCGAGAAGACTGCAGTTCGCGCTGTGCAAAAATTTTGCATTAGGGAGTATAGCCATCGTCAGCCGCTTTTTTTTGTATTGCGTGCTCACTGTCCAGCCTTTAACCTTGGTTTCCATCACCTTGGTGATACTTCATAAATGACGCTAGGTATTTGACATGTTTCTCATCAATGCCCAGGTTCAGCGACAGTTACAACTGAACTCAAGCACAAAAATTTTGGTAATGTCACCCTTAGGCACGTTCGGGACCCGAATTTGAGGGGATATTCCCGTAGTGATGGCCGGGTGTTTCGAGGTGGCAAGTTGTTAGATTCTAAAATGCCAACCAAGAAAAATAATGGTAAAAAGAAACAGAATATAGGCCGTGACCAGGCTATACACGCAAGTCTGCTGGACAGTTATACACTTTGCTTCGAGGCTTCCTACTGTACTAAGAAGTACCATGAAATATGCATCTACTATTTGTTTAATGAAATCCAGAAATCCTGAACAGGTTTGTGAATTCCCATTTTCCATTTCAAGCCACAACAAACTGCTCGCAAGTAAAAAGCAGGTTGTCAATCCAGTGTCTTCGTGCAGTCACCTTAGTGGAGGCCTGTACTTTTCTTCCTTGTTTTTAGCGTATTTGGCGGAAACGTAGCGGTTCCGTCTTAATATTTTCTTTGGGAGAAGTGAACGAGGACCTTGAATTTTTGGTTTTATTTACCCTGAGAGTTACCTTTTTTTAATATCCATGTTAAGCAGGAGCACAGTAATTATGCAAATTGCACTCAATTATATAGCCGCATATTACACCGCTTGAACAGAATACGAACGCTTGGTAGTCCTTGATAGGTCCAAGCTCAGTTTAAATCTTCAAAAATGAGTCTACTGCGCACAGAAAGCGGTAAAAGAATGGCAACATTTTTCTCGCAATAGAACACTCCTAATTTGATACATCTTTGCATCCTAATTGAGGTTCAGGTCACTGAATGTACGGTGGGATGAAACAGTCGAAACGTGAACGCACGAAAAGGCACAAAAGCGGGCAGCCTCAGCTCACCTGCCACGCGAGGGCACACTTGGTGATGACATCCATG
Organism: Haemaphysalis longicornis; assembly: GCF_048455015.1. NCBI lineage: Eukaryota > Metazoa > Arthropoda > Arachnida > Ixodida > Ixodidae > Haemaphysalis > Haemaphysalis longicornis. The sequence continues at coordinate 1,970,562 of NW_027526233.1, forward strand.
GAAAGGGCCTGGGACAGCTTCGAGATGTCAACGATGGAGCGCCCTACCGAAATGTGCTCGTACAGTACCTCGACCAAGGTGTCACCACAAGTGTTCATCACCTGAGACATGAGCTTCATCTTGGCTACGCTGAAACTTGGGTTGAGTATAGTCCGCACTCTCTTCCACTCGTTACCTTCGAGACAAAAAATCGTACAAGACTTCATGGCACATGCCAGGCTTTGCCTTCCTCATCATACCGTAATGCGAACAAACAATATTTCTTCTAAAGTAGGAGAGGCCGTCAATCCAAGGACACGGAATTTTTAAGGAAAAGCCCTTTGGCACCAGTTACGTGGGTTCGGCGGGGCCGGCGTCTGTTTGTCCGCGTAACCGAGTGAACGAACGCAGCAGTGATGGCAGAAAGAAAAGGGAGAGGGAGAGGAGAGGGAGAGGAGAGGGAGAGGAGATGAACAGCTCGGCCAGCGGTAGTTTCGTACGCATTGGCGTAAATGTTTGCGGGTTCGTTCGGAACTTCAACCGTTTACTCCACCGTTCTTAGTGTCATAAAAGGAATGGGCAGTATGTTTCACGGGCATATATCTCACTATGCAAACTGGTAAGCCCTGCCTAACTTGCGTTTGCTTTTGCCGGCCTCCGCCAATCGCAGAGCATTCTAGTGTGACATCATAGGTTCTGTAGCGGGAAATGAGCTAATGGGTCGCATGGTCATTCCCTGTTTTCCTAATATTCTAGCTTATTTGAGCGAAGTTTGCGTTAAAAGTGGTGTCAGTATGGTTCTAACGAGGCAGTATTTCGAATGAAGCAAACTTGTGTTTTCTCTTCATGACTCCTTTAAGTGAGACTGCTCGCGGTTACGTACCTTTTAGTCCAAGAAGGCTGCTGTTAAGTGGTTCCACTTCGATTGTCAGCGGCATGCGGTCGCGGAAGATGTGTGCCTGTTTGACGAAGCATTCCTTGATCATGTCCAAGTCACTTATAACTACTTTAGGGACCTCCCCCTCGTAGAAGCCGAACACCTTGCCGTATTCTTTGATCCAGTCATCCATGATCTGCAAAAAAATACACAGCCAATATTGTGTTGTGCTACCACTAAATGTTTGCGAAACCACAAACACACCCAATTACAACACTTCAACGCTTAGCTCAGAGTAATTCTGAAGATCAACTGCTTATAAAGTTGTCTACGTGTTATTTTTACCTGATATGAGCGCTATTACGAGTGTATCTCTGAAATTCTGGCTTTCAGTAGCGGCGTCAGTTTTCCAAGCAGCTGCTTTTGACGAAAAACCACAGGAAAGATTCATAGTTTTCTGCACTGCACTCTGCCGCGGTTGCAGGCGCTTGCGGGGCAGCAGTCCGCCCATGAAATCGTACGCTCTTGAATTTTAAGTCTGCACAAAATATGTAATCTCGGTAAAGATCTCACCGTCATTTAAAAAAATAAACTGGACACTTCCACACAGTTGCTTAGCAAATGAAGGGGGATAATTTCTTTGAATATATGTGTGCAATACATAGCTAGAAAATGGAATGCGAGACGGAAATGCTTGATCGTTCGGATGCACGGGTAGGGGGATGAGGTGGGAGGAATTTCTCTGAGATTACGTTAATGTAAAATGCAGTATTGCATGAAAATTGAACAGTTCGTATACGTTTATTCAACCATCTTTGACAGCGAACAATGTTTAAATCAGGAAAAGAAGTTTAGTATAAATGACCTAATTTAACATTACCGGCTTCTTTACAAATAAAGCGCATGCAGTTCGTATACGTTTATTCAACCTTTTTTGACGGCAAACAATGCCTAAATCAGGAAAAGAAGTTTAGTTTAAATGACTGAATTTAACATAACCGGCTTCTTTAAATATAAACCGCATGCAAGCTAGTAGTAGATTGGAGGCCAGTTAGTAGAGTGAATACAGGCAAGGAGAATTATTATGAAGGTACAGGCCGTTTGTGTACCCCGACTATCTTTAAATATATCTGTAAATACAAAGTTGACGTTTTACCAACAAATGCGCTGCAATGCGGATCATTTATTCTCATTCATAGCACTATAGTACTGTGCGTGCTTATAGGGTCTGACGAACAAAAGAAATGTTTGTTCTGTGCCGGCACACATTCTTCCGATCCCAGATGGGATGCCTACAGGACGGTCAGCATGGTCCTTGCGTCAAAGCGTAAAGAAGCGGAAAAGCATTTCTTTCAAAGCACTTCACCTAGCACGCTGTTAATGATTGCAAAGAGTTCTGACATGTCCTAAGATTAATGCCCTGCAGTATTTTCGTGGTTACAATGGCTCGATTATCTTAGATGATGTTGTGAGCGCTTGAGTGATGTTTTAAAGACGATAGTCTTTTTGGGCTACTTAAACCCATAAATTTTGGTCTGTCTGTATGTCTGTCTGTCTCTCCGTCTGTCTGTCTGTAACTCGATTCAGCCACGCGGCCAAAGTAAAATGCTTACGGCGCAATAGTCTTATATACTCACAGCCAAATGTAAACGTCTAAGCCCGGTTTGTATGTTCATACTTGTCAACTTTGTTGAACAAGAACAAGACATTACTCAATTATAAGACAGGAAATTAGTACACAAGGGATATTTACAGTGTTCCTTTATTAAAAAATTTCTGGGTGCCTGGATTTTCGATAGCAAATGATATTCTACATCTACTGCAGAAAAACACCGCCTCCTGGCGGCATATGAGAAATCACGCGGCAACAGCCACGAAAGGTTCCACTAGCTAGGTTACACGTTCTGCTTGGAACGCACGTGGAGCACGGCCACGAGGTTCTATAAACCTTGCAATCGGCCGCCTCCATTCACGCGCGTCTCCGCCGTACTGAAGCGCTGGCATCGAGGAACCCTGCCTGTAGCAGTGGAACGCAGTATATTCAAATCACCTTGAGCAAACTTTTAGTGCGTTTACTTTGGGATGAGCGCGACGGAACAGGAACAGCATGAGAGGTGAGCGGGAAAGCGAAGGGGGGCATTTCCTTGGCAAATGCCTACAAAGGCTATCGTCTTTTGACGACATTTGCAACGAAAGGAGCAGATACGCGGCCATTTTTTTCTGTAACTTTGTCATCTCAGCCGATGCGGCAATCGTTTGTGCAGCTTGTAGAAACGGTCTCCGATCCTTGCATCAGCGCCCCCGATGGTCGGCAGTCCGCGCTTTAGCCGCGTAAAGCTCCTGTATACAGATCCCCTTACTGTCATGTTCACGCAAGGAACGTGACTTTCGGCGGCTCGCTTTTATCTGGGTGATCGGTGTTGACGGGCGCAGTGAGCACGGCGGGGCCAACTTCGTGGCTGGCATCCAGTGGCTGCTGCCAAAGCGCCAAGTGGTCGTACGACCAGTTACCGACGCCTAATGACATTCGGCAACAGCGCAAAGACGGAGTGGCAATAACGAAAGGAGGGAGCCGCGGCGCTTCAGCCGTCCATCTGTCATGTCTATGCACGAAGGCATGACGCTTAGTCACGTGATACGTCGCGAGATGAGGGGGGGGGGGGCTGATTTTCGCCTAACTGTGAACAGCCCTTAAAATATTCTTTCTTGACTAGAAATGGAGCCATTAGATTTGCGGTTTAGAGCCATGGTTCTCTTTAAGACCGGGCGCCGTTCGCTTCCAAAGTGATGTTGCAGTCTGTCTAGCCTGGTTTATGATGACTAAACCGGCACTGCAGTGCACTAGTCGAAGTTGTGTTTTGGCTGCAGCGCGTAGTTAACTCGTGTAATTCATATGCGACTGTTTAGCGGGAGTCAAGAGCCGTGGTTTATGGGTAATTGGGGTCGAAGAGAAAACCCCATGCTGCTTCCGCATCAATTCACGAGTGGACGTCACAGTGGTTAAGAATATGTTTCTATGTTCTGTGAGCCTAAAGAACTTTCACCAAATGCATACTTTTTAACAGGATGAACTCAGGTTTTACAGGATGAACAGGCTCGCAATTCCGAAAGCCGTCCAAACTTGCCGCTTTGTCGTCATAGCCGACGCCGGAAAATATGCTGGGGAGATGATGCGAGAAAAACGGCGTTCCCGAATGCCGTTCTCTTGTTGATAAACTCCCGGATATAGACCGGCGTAGTTTCAAGCACAACGTGGCATGCGCAGAATAGACGTTAATCGAATATTATAACAAGATACGGTTTAGCACTCACTTCGCTGTCCCTTTGGGATAGTCATGAGCCGATTGACGAGAGGTTGTGTGTTAGCTTTTTTTTTGTGTGAGTTGGGGGAGGGGGGGGGGGGGGTTCAACATCCCAAGGTCTGCCGTCATATTTTGCGCTCACACCAGTTTCTCTGACCAGAGCATAACATTGTTCATTTTCATCGGTCTCGTTTACCTTTAGGCGATCCACTTTCAGTTGTTTCCAGTTGCCGAAGAACAGGCTGGGTTCTGGTCCTGGGATTCCGTACCTTCGGAATAGCCTCTGCTGGTGCTTTCTCTTGAGAACCCAGAGAATCGACAGCGCTGAGAGTAAGCACAACAGTGCCGCCGTAGCGCCGTAGGGATTGGCTTCCATGGACAATAGACCCTCGAGGTCCTACGACGCTAGAACTGTGACAGATACAAGAGGAGCAACAAATATTGAAATTGATGACGTTCGGAGCGGCGCATTATCTTAGGGTACTGTCTCAACAATAAAAATGGCTATGAGTTTCGCACGCCAGAGGAGGTAATCTTCGCAATACCAATTTTCATGCGTATCTATTTTTTTTAGAAAGCCCTCACCAACACACTACTACTTTTTTGGGTGCACAAACAAACAGCCGAGGTTACAGGCTCACCGTACGGACCACTTTTGTAATATTGTTCACTAACCTGCTTGATTAACTATCCCAAGGGTAAAAGGACAAATATACTAGCCTTTCCCAAATTAAAGCACTATCGCCGCTAAATATATTTTGACACGGGCGTTAGTGCAAGGATAGTACCGTGGATTCCCATTGGAGTGGAGTGTCTAACACCTATTTGAAGTTTACATTTGTTGCCATCGGTGCATAAAAGTAGTAGTTGCAAAAAAGGAAGCAAATCAAAAATAGAGATTGTGGCACGTACGTGTTTTAGTCAATCTCGCTTCAGTTACCCCCCTCTGTTTCTCCCAGGATACGAGCTTTTACTGGATAAAGTCAATCAATTACTTTGATAATCCTGCACACAGCTCCAACGATAGACTAACTTCAGTACACTACGGCGGAATGGTCGTTCCTGGTGAGCACATCAGAAAAGGCCATGGCTAAACTTTCCCCCGAGGTGTTTTATTGTGCTAACGAAGCTTCTCTTCGGCCTCTCGACTAGCACCACACTAGCACCAAATTCAAGCAATACAAAGAATCTTGTCAAGCACTGAACTAATCCAAATTAAGCAGTCGCATTTCTCCCTTGCATGACTTCAAACTAGATTCCTTCTGATATATGTTGAATGATGTGCACACAATTTAAGTTATGCCCCACAATTTAAGTACGCGCCCCAGTTATATGGCCATACTTTTCAGTATTAACGATTATTTCTCTGATTCCGGAAATAGTTCTTTAAGTCCATCATTCCATTTGTTAGGCTATGCTTGAATATCATTCCTTTTTGTACCCATGCCCCTCTGTAGTTCTCGCGCATCGTTAAAAAGTAAGTGAACAAATAAACCTATGTTTGACATTCGTAATTCAGGAATGATTAAAATGGTGTTCGACCATTTTGATCCTGGATTCATTAAAATGGGTCTTCGACAATTTTCAATTATTGCACGAAATTCGAAAAGGGTAAAAAAGACCGTGAGGCTAAAGAACGGGAAAAGAAGCGTGCAAGTCCTCAACCACCTACATTTCATCAGTGAGTGACTTTATATTGGGCAGAAGTGGCTCCATATCTCACGGTCTGTCCCCGAACTATTGGTGCGCTTACAGACATTCTTCACAGGCGCGAAATATTACGAAATGCTCTTCCAATAGGAGAAACCCCCAAATTTTCCTTGTTTCGACTCGAATTTGCGTAGGATGTGAACTTTGCAGATGTGAACTTTGCAGATGTGAACTTGCAGATGTTTTTTTGAGCAGTTGCGACACTTCAAACAGATTACTTCTACGCATATACAGGGTGTCCCAGCAATCATGCACCAAGGTTTAAAAAAAGAATAATGGCGTAACTCGAAGAAAACCTAGTGCATAATGTTTGCAGTACTGTGGAGAAGCGGGCAGCATTTTTTTCGTTAATGAGACTTAACTAATTAATTGTAATTAATTATCTAACCCGAGAAGTACTGTCCTAATCACTAAAGTGTCAATGAGGCACTTGGAGGTACCCACGAGGGGCATCTAACTGCGGTATTTTCAGCGACGAACTAATTGCGTACTCATTTATTCTGACTGGTAAAGAAAACCCGCGAAATATGAAAAATACCACGTGACGGCACCTCCGCGCGCATTAGCGCGCACCGTAAAGCAACGCCCTCAAACAGGTTGCCTCTGAGTTAGCCAGAATAAAATAAACAAAAGAAAAAAAGAATAAATCGCGACCGAGTTTGTGCCTTATCTGCACACGCGCCCCGCGAATCTTGCTGCTGTTGCTCTTTCCATGCATGTCGTTATCAAGGTGATGCGCTGTCTCTTCAGGCGGGTGACAGGCGAAGCAGTTGCTTTCAATCAGCTTATTTGGGGACGCTACTTTACAATGCGCGCGGAAGCGCCGTCACGTGGTATTTTTCATATTTCGCGGGTTTCATTTATCAGTCAGAATAAATGAGTGCGCAATTAGTTCGTCGCTGAAAATACCACAGTTAGATGCCCCTCGTGGGTACCTACAAGTGCCTCATTGACACTTCTGTGATTAGAACAGTACTTCTCGAGTTAGATAATTAATTACAATTAATTAGTTAAGTATCATTAACGAAAAAATTACTACCCGCTTCTCCACAGTACTGCAAACATTACGCACTAGGTTTTCTTCGCGTAACGCCATTGCTCTTTTTTTTAATCTTGGTGCATGATAGCTGGGACACCCTGTATACAACCCTCTTGATGTGGCTTTGAATTTGGCATTGTTAAACTGACCCATTCATTTGTTCCCGTCATGCAGTTATTTATAATTACTTTTATTTGTTATTGGAGTTGTTCAAGTTTGCGCATTGGCTACGGAGAATTTTTGCTTTTGTGGTGTACTGTATTTTCGATTGGCCGGAGGTAACACGGTTAAAATGGAATTCAACACGCCAAAAAAGAAAAGTGGAGTCGCACGCCTCGATAGCCAAACAGTTTCCATCGTCTGTGTAAAATTACATAAATGCTTCGAATTAGCAGCTGGTTAATTAGGTCATAGGGAAGTAGAAGACGAAAATCATTTTGAAAAATGACACAGGTGCTTGATAAAGCCAGAAAAACCCATATCCTAACGACGTGGGGTGGGCCAATCTTATCCCGGTGACACGAACTTTGCGAAGCCGCCTACCATTCAGTTGACAGTCCCATGAATTGCGATTTTCACAAAATAAATCATTTTATTTCTTACGACTGAGATCACAGCCTCCCAAGCCTCTTGAGAAGCGATGATGGCCAACGTCTGGCTGACCGTTCATTGACAGGGAAACCATTCCCTGGGGAGTACATTGGCATACCTCGCAAATTAGGCGAAAGTTCACGCTCGATTATGTAGATACTCGAATTTTAGCTCAGGTTCTGACTACACCAAATACATTGGGAAACAGCACGCCAAAGGCGAATGCACAAACATAGTGCAAAGTTCCTATTTGCGTTGTGTATTGTCCGTTGTAATCTTTTAATTTTTACGTCGCATAGCATCATGAAATGGCATGCTGGTCGCCGTTTTATTTTAGGTTTCTTTTTTGAATTAATCGCGGGCGGACGCTGATGTAGGTTGACCTTTACGATATGGTTTGTTATATTTCAAGTTTCAAAATTTTGCATATTTTTATTTTTATTGTTATATATTTTTGCTATATATATCTTCTTGGGTTTTTTTTCGTGACTTGGTGCTTGAGTGATGTCACGGCTCCAGTGCGTATAAGACAAACCACGGCAGCTACAAAAAGAGGCCAGATTTTGGGGGTGGCGTTGCTTGTCCTTCGTTGCCTTGCTCGGCGGCTTTAGGACGCCGTTTCCTTAATTACTTCAAATTAATGAAAATTCAATCCAGTATCTCTGCATAACCCTTTTCAGGGGCTCCGGCGTCCTCTATTGACTACTTTTGGTAACAACGCTAGGCTGATACAGAAACTAGTCAAGAGAGGCCGCTACAGCTCGTTTGGCGAATACCTGCTCCGCGCTTCGACGGCTATCACGTTGAGTGGAAAAGCTTTAATTTTTTATCATCTAGATGCCTGCTAAGCCACTTTAACTCTTGAATCAATTGACTGAAAAGCATAATTTTGTTCCAGGGGTGTTCCTTAATCAACTTATTCGTTGAGTGTGAAAAAAATTCCCCCGCATTTCCCCGAGGGGGAGAATGTGAAAGTGCGAATGCACGGTTGTCGGCCCGCTTGCGGCGCTTGCGCTCGGCCTCCGCAGCCCACCCCCTCGCCGCCTTCTCTTCCATCTCTTCCATCGGGTTTGTAGTATCACGTGTACACCACGCAGTTATCAAGCCGCTATAACGCCGCTGAGTCGCCAACGCACGCCGCTGACGACGTAGTTTGAATGCGTTAAAGATATAAGGCGCGTCTAACACTGATATCACCGTCGCGTCCGTGGCTTGGTCGGTAGCGCGTCGCGCTGCGGCCCGCAAAGTCCTCGGATCGAAACCTGGCGCCGGATGCTGTTTTTTCTTTAAACAGCACTGCGGACGCCAACGCCGCCGACGCCGCCGCCGCCGCCGGCGGTGGATGGTTTGGGGTCGCTTATAAAGAGCATTCGCTCTTAAAAATGAAACCTTGATACAGATCATAGGAAGCCAAGCCCTATAGCGCGTAATTATAGCTAAGCTCGCAGTATACCCGAATAAAGCAAACCAACTGCGTCTAAGGCTGGCAGTAAAACCTCTAAATGGACCCTGCCGCACTTTTTTCAACTTTTTTTCTAAATCTCCAATGCTTTCAGAACGTAATCAACGAACACACCAGCACGTAGAACAGGAGGTCGCAAAATACCTCAGCCCAAAGCCCGTGAGATAACATAGAAGCTGGCTCAAAAATGTTGCTCTCTTTTCCCCAATCCTGGCGTTCTCCGACCGCTCGAACTACCTCATCAGAGCGGTGTGACTGCCACTGGCCGGCCTCCTTTCGGTTGCCGCAATGAACGCACTCGATGCCCACTTAAAAAAAAATCGCCACAAAAGCAAAGCAGACGTAAAAGGGGGATCTGCTGCGACGAGCAAATCACGCAGTGCCGCTCCGTGCTCGCGACAACACAGCGTTCGCACTGCTTCCAGAAGCGAAACAACGAGTTTATCGGAGGTGTTGCAGAGTCCCTTTCGAGAGCCAGCTCTTCGTCGGGTTCACCAAGAATCGGCTGTCGGCCGCACTAGGATTTCCTATCAGATTAAACGTGTTCTTGCCGAGGAAGAACTAGATGATAAACTGAAATAAATACGTGATGTGGTCTTTCGACGCACGTGCAGTGTTTCAATTTCAGTTTTTCGGCATTGCACATAATCTCGCATAAAAAAATAATTCCTGGTGCACATATGTCTGCTTACCTATTTTCAAGGCGAGAGGCTGAGGATACTTATAACTGATTCACTCCTTTTACTCTTCATGCATCTCTTTCTTCGTGTTGGTTTCTCCGTCTCACGGCGTGAATTACGTACGCAAGGAGACTAGCACACACCACAACTTCCCTAGAATCGGAGTTCTGCGCGGTTGGTGTGCACTTGTTGCATCAAGTGCCATCAGCAGGTTGCATGAGGTGAATAAAAGTTCGTCTGTAACGCGGCACGCACTATTCTACAACTCTTACGTTTAGAATTGAGTTGTGTGAAGCGGTCACATAAGCGTTTCAAAGCTCGCAATTGCTGGTCAATCCGCCGAGTCGGTCCGTGCCAGAAGAAAGGAACAGCGATGCCAACAAATTTTGTTCTTCTGATGGCAACGTGCCTAGATACCTGAGTGGTAGCTATCGTGTTGCTACTCTGGGCTATCTGCACTATCAAGCACAGAGACGCCTTCGTTAAATGCCTACGTAGTATTGCCTACAAAATTTCTCTGTCGTGTGGCAGACACTATGTCGGCCAGACCGGCAGTTGCTTAAACATTCGCTTACAAGAGCACAAGAACAAGGTCAGGAGCGTTGCCTCGGGAAACGCTCCTGACCTTGCGCCTCGGGAAACCCATGTCATCCTCTGTACGACCAAACAACTGTCCTGTATTTCCACCGCCTAAGTCTGACAAGAGAAATTTTGGATGCGGCAGCGATTGCACGGTCTGGTGATCAATGCGTAAGCAGGCCTTTTGTAGCCTTATCGAAACTTGAGCTCGATTTCTTGTCGTAGGCGGTACGTGACCGTTTCTCGTTTCGCCCACCGTTTTGATGTTTCCCGGTCCTTCCTCCTCTCTTCACGCTAGCCAGACGTGTTATAAACACGTCTGGTTCTGCACGTCTGGTCTGGTGCACTGGTTCTGAAATAAACGCTTTGTTGAAAGTTAGCGCCTGTCCTGTCCACGCCTCGTCCTATGTTTATTGTTTTTAACCGCGCTTGTTTTCTGTGTGTCTGTGGTACTCTGGAGACCCGGTTTGAAATCCTATGAGAGCGAAGTTGTCATGTGTCCTAAAACGAAGCTTTAAATGGGTACGTGAATGGAAAATCCGCCGGCCCTGTGCACTCAAAAAACCCCTCCGGCGCAACCTGATGCGCATGCGCGAAAGAACACGTTGGAGTAAGGAGTCACTGTTAGAAGTTACTGTTAGAAGTAAGGGGTGAGAAGGGCTCGGTTTATCGCAGCGGAAGCACGTGCGCAGCCCGCTACGGCGCGAGCCACAGCTCAAGCAATAACGGTGTGTGGTGAGGGTGGTGGAGCGTCAAAATGCAATGGTTCGCACCGGCTTCAAGTTGCAGATAAGCTGGTTAACCATCTGTACTAGAGTTCCTCTACATAGCTCCCGCAGGGAGCTAAGAGTTGCGCGACCGCCCGCCATCTTGTTATCCGGATTGCTGCGGTAAAGCCGCCCTTCGCGAGTGTAGGAGCCCCGCCGACACGCTTTCGACGGCGGCTGACGCACGGTGTCGGCCGATGTAGCCCGATGTAGCATCAGCTACCAAAGGCGGGCATACAGGAGGTGTTGAGCAACTGCAGCAGGTTGCTTAAAGAGGAAAAAATTAATTTCTAGTTACACAAAAATACGGTGTTCGGCGCCGGCGTGACCGGGCGACAGCTACAAAAAAAGCTCACGGTTCAGGGGGAATAAAAGCTGTGAAAAGTGGGGTCAATTTGGGTCTGTGATTCACTCCTGAGGCCTGCGAAACACGAGTCCAACACGCATCGCCTACACCGTGGCCAAACCACAGCTTCACCCAATTAGAGGTGACGTAGTAAATACGTAGTGACCTTCGACATGGAAACGTGTATTAAGGACATGCACTGACGCTACGAGGAATAGCCTGAGCATGCGCTATTTAGATAAGTACCAAACACGAATGCATGGCAAACAAGGGCAAATATGAAGAGAATAATCTAGAAGAGAATGACGACATCGAAAAAACGATTCCTCGGGGTTCTATAGTGGGTACGTGCTTTGAGAGCGACAACACTCGTGATAATTACAAACAACTTATTTTGCTGCTGCACCGTAATCGAATCTCTCTCGCCGCTTTCGTTGCTTTGTTTTTGGCGCGAATTGCTTCAGCCGGCTTCTTTTCAGTGACGTTGTGTATGCCTCTCTTTCTTCCCTTCCGTTTCTTTGTCTAACGGCAGGGTTTGCGCGAGCAAGCGGACTGACACACGCCACAGCTTCCCTACAACCGGGGTTCTGTGCGGATGGTGGGCACCTGTTTTACTGACGTGCCATCACGCTTATGTATCGGGCGGCACACACTGTCCTGCAACTTTTACGTTCCCAATCCCTAGTTTCACGAATTTTGTGAACTGGGCATTCAGACCCTTAAAGCTCTCGATTCCCCACCAACTTGGCCTCGAAAAAAAAAAAAAAACGAACAACATTTGTTCTAAGCTGGCAACATGCGTACATAGCACAGTTCAGACGGCCTTCGATTCGTTGATGCCAAACCTGAGGCCGTACCGTACGACTTGTCCTTTATTTTAGGCCTGCACAGCTAATGGAGGAGCTAATGTGGGCACTCGATACTCTGAAGTGGATTATCGGGGAGTACTTATTTTGCAGAGCACGTGCCTATGTATACTACGGCAAGTTGGTTGGTTGATTGGTTGGTTGTGGGCTTGAACCACAACTGGAAGCCACAGCTGGCCTACGAGGCACGCCGTGCTCTGAGAAAAGCAGCCTCCACTGCCGGGAATCCAACCCGCGCCCTTGGGCTCAGCAGAACAACGCTTCAGCCGCTGAGCCACCGCGGCGGGTAAATTACGACGGGGGAATACTGTGAAGTGTTGCTGATAAACGAACTGGCAGTATAGAAAGTAAACGAAAAGGTGACTTTCAGTCTTGGTTGTTTGTTTAATTCTATCAGACTTTAAGGCCGATGTTCTACTCCTTTCGTTGTCTCTAAGGCAATGAAGAAAAAAAAACGTAGATAGCACACTGGGGAGAGGGCTGGGCTGCTACTGTTCATAGACGGGTTGAAATCTCACCGAATTACGCATGTGTTTTGAATTTACTCGTTGCTCTGGTGGTCATATTATTGATAGGGCAACTACTAAAGCAACAATAACGGCGCTTTTTCGCAGAATGGGTACTTAAGGCTTTCGCCTTGAAGGAACCATGAAGATGATAATCAGAGGACAAAATAGGCACAATTGGGCCCGCGTATGCTGTCCTTACTGCCTCTACTGCGATGGACTCCAAAGCGTCTACCTCGACGGCAACGCAAAATTGAATCTCAATTAAGGTAGTCACGGAGCAAAGTAACGCCGGGCGAGCAAGAAAGAGCCTTGCTAGGCAACTTCGACGAACGTCAGTCGTGTGAAAGTAGTCAATAAAAAAATACGATAGCGAAGAATATGACTACCTGCGCTTCACCTCACTCGAGCGTGGCCAGTCGTGTTCGCCTTATTGAAGCACACTTAAATTTTGTTTCAGTTAATTGTTGGCAAAACCTGTGCTCAAACTCCTGCTGCCGTGGTTCACAACAAATAAACGTTTTCTTCTGTAGTGAGCACTTTAATTGCAATGGGTTCTTTCTAGCTTGAATGCCTTTCATGATAGCGCTTGTGCTAAGAATATTTTGGAAGCATGGCCGATGCGTCAAAAACCGTGTGTGCACGTACCGGGGTCAGTAGTACGGGGCCCTCTTGTCGCCGCCAGCTTCACTTCCGCTTAACGAGCGCAGATAGGTGGCGAACCGCAACAGATCAGCGCCTTCAATAGACACAACTTACAGCAACACAGTTTGCTGCTGCCGGAGGGGACGGTGGCGTTTTGCGCAAATGCCCTCAGCCTGAGCGGCCAAGGCCAGCGGTCGTGTACTCCACTCAAGCTCCCAGATACAACAGCTCCGCGTCGCTTCCTGGGCCGCCGTCGTATCTAGCGCCCGCGGGCTGCCTTCCGAAGGTTACTGGCGACCAGTGAAAACATCCGCCTCTTGGCTTGTTGCCCGCTTCGCCCGCTCGGAAATGCTGTTCCAACGGTAAACTGCAGGGGCATAGAGAACAGCGGGTGGGAACTATCCGTCCGCTAAATTAAGATGAGCGAAGAGCTGTGCGGAAGCAGGGAGAAGTCGCATCAGCGGAAAACTTAATACTGAAAATACTGCTAAAAGTAGAATGCCGCCTTTTTGTCGCCACATCGACCATTGATTTAACTAAACTGATTTCTCCAAATTGTACCGTGGTAACCCGTGCTCATTTAAATCCCCACTCCAATATTAACGCGGGTTTGTGCCCTTGCCATTTCCCTTTAATAGACTTTCTTGTTCCTCGACCGCCATAAATAGGATAGGTTATCGTTTCCACCACCATGCACACACACGACCATGCCCACTTAGCGGCGTGCCGGAGACGTGCAACGTTTCACTGGGATTCCCAACGGTGCAAGTAGGCTGGGAAGGGTTCGCGTTTAACATTATACGCAGGTAAAACTTGAAGTACGGCAGTAGTTCATGTAGCGTATCACTCCACCGAAGCAACGGACGAACCTGGATGCCAACTTGTGCGATCGTTTCCGAAGGAGCTTACGCCTGATGCGTCCGCTATTCTCGAATAGTCTGTTTGTCGTCGCTGCGGTAGTTTATAAGCAGATAAAGTCCAAAGGATCTTTGAGACTCCTCGTCACATGTTCAAAACACGCGCACTCTGTGCCCCGCGGAGGAACATTTGGCTGTGGTGATGAGGCACAGGAGCAACCTCAGTGTACTTGAAAAGCGTGGACACGCAGTGGTTAAGGAAGACTAGAAGGCTAACGATGAAATACAGAAAGAACAATGCAGAATCAAAAATAGCCAAGGTGACCAAGAAAGAGGCAAGGCAAATTGAAACGAATAAATGTAGAGAAAAAATGGAACCTAAAAAGTCGTTAGAGGTGTACAGGGCTGAGAAATTGAACATCAGCAAGGAAACTTTCTACGATAATTCCCAGGGCAGTGCATTGCTTTTTCAGGCTAGAGCAGGTTGCCTGCGAACTAAGAGTTTTGTAGGGAAGTATTCACAAAATGATGGGGTATGCGTGGTCTGCGGAAAAGAAACAGAAACTATGCGGCACATCGTGTTAGAATGTGAGGGTATCCATCCAAAACTACATGAAGAAAATACTGGGCTTCCAGAAACCGTAGAATTTAAGGGTAGCTCAGAGGAAGTTAACTTCAAGGCTGTCGAGGCGACGAAAAAAAGATTAGAATGCTGGTGGACGAAAAGCAGAGAGGGGAATATTGCCTAGGACAGTTACGAACTGAAGCAGAAAAAAAAAGTATTTTGTACCTAATAAGCTTTTTGTGCCTGCCCTAAGTAGCGTTAGTATTAAACCGAGAGTATAAAACATAGGTGCATTAGTCCTTTTTGATAAGATGACATGTCATCCCCTCGCTACAACGCGTAAACCAATGGCTATCATCAATCATCAGTTGTCGTTCCCCCTGCAACGCTTCTAAGATCCCTGCAACGCTTTTTTGAAGATATTTATCGGCTCCTACGTCTGTTCCTCGGGTCCTACCGATACGGACGCAAAGAGGATGATCAGGATCGGTGCGGAAACAAGAAAGTTACCCAGTTTTTAAATATAAAAATACAAGAAAATTCGGCACTGCCTACGTCTCACCCGAAGCCTCCGCATACGACGACGCAACGGTCGTCTGATATCCGGAAGTCGTCATGTACGCTTTCTACGACAGTCTAAGTTTGCAATATTTTGTATGTTATTGTATCGATTTTGATTTGATTGTAGGGTTTAACGCGCCGACGCAACGCAGGCGTTGAGGCGCGCCTACTGGAAGGCTCCGGATTAATTTTGACCACCTGGGGATCTTTAACGTGCGCCGAAATCTCGTACACACGGGAGTTTTTGCTTTTCGCTTCCATCACAAAAGCGGTCGCCGGGGGCCGGGAATCGAACCTGTGTCCTCGTGCTCAGCAGCACAACGCCTTAGCCTTTGAGCCACTGTGGCGGGTATTTTATTATATCGACAAAACGAGCTTGACTAATGCCTCAGGTTGTAGTTTTTTCGTAAAGGAAGCATAAAAAAATTACACCCATCTCCCCGAAGGGAACCATGAGTAGGATGCGGAGCGTCATGGGGGTTCTGTTGGCGTTTTCATTATGTTTGTTAGCCAAATTTGGTGGAAATGTAGTGAACCCCGTAATGCTTACATATCCTATACGCATGGTTCCCTTCGTGGAGATGGGTGTAATTTTCCTTATTGTATGCGTATATACGCGAATGAGACAAGATTGAAGTGGTATCTAAAGGTCTTTATTTAGGTTTGCACGTCTTCTTAATTTGAGTATGACGGTCGTATGGTCGCTGAAGTGCACAGTCAGTGGATCTCGTAGCAGCGGTTGTATGTAGTCGTCGCCGTTGCAGTTGGTAAAGACGAGATCGATACACGTTCCGTGGATTGTAGTTGGGTGTATTTGCTGTTAGTGTTTGCGCTGATGCTCTCACTTAATTGCGTCAGCACACTCACTGACCGGGTGTTGCTTCCATCCTATTTCATCTGAAGAATCACGGAGTCAAGCGCAAGCACAACCGGAGTTGTTGTTGTTGTTGTTCCTCTTCTATAGCACGTACCCACTTGTGGGATTGGCCAAGAAACAGTGGTGTGCGGACGCCGGACCACCGCCGACGCCGCGGAACATACCCCCGAGCATAAGACGCTACGCATCTAAAACGTAACTGCTGATAGCAACAGAGTGCAGACCCGCTTCGAGCACGTGTGTGCCCTTTCAAGAAGGCTGCCTGGATGGACATCCAGGCACCTAGACTTTCATGCCGCTCTCAGCATCTCCCGGCGTCGGCGCCCTTCGCTGAAATGCATGCGAAATCGTCCGACTGCGCTCCATATAGCGATGTATATCATCTGCAGATATCAGCGTTTACGCCAGAAGTGGTCTAGTCAGCGAGGAAGTACAGATATTAACCTAGAAAGGGGATATTAACCGGGAAATTGTTGCAAGTAAAAACCGTGAAGGCTGATATAACATGAAAACCAACCGCCAACTACTGTGACGTCAATACTGCAGTTAGTGCGAGTGTACACTAGTGCGAGTGTACACTAGGTTTGCTTTCAAATACCCTGAGGCAATCGCTCGATATGGCAGCGAACATGCGATAAATGGCCCAACGCATAAAAGAAATTACAGTTCTGTGAGTCCACTTCATCGGCAATTCAGAAAAACCATGATTACAAGGAATTTAAACGGACGTACATTGTAGAACACACACGCAAACACCCACTCAAACTCACGCGCAACTCAACTGGAAACGAGGAAAACATATTTGTCAAAATGGCAATCCGTAGCTCTTTCAAATAATTGTTTTAATTTCCTCATTTCATACGAGAATGCTTTTGCGTCACAACCTATGCGTCACAACCTTTGCGTCACAACTTGACCGTAGTTTTGTCGGGGCGTTAGCCCGTCATGAATGCAGGGCCAACGAGAAATTGATACATGTAACGTCGCCTCCTCTAAGGCCTTTAAGAAAAAGTTGTCGCCCATTTTTCCCCAATCGCTTACTTTCACAGCTGCTCAATTGAATGAACAAAATTCCAATAGGCAGCGGCAACGCTATTTGGCTATGCCTACGGAACCTACAAGCAAACGAATCGAAAGAAAATGCAAGACGTAAGCGTGAATTTTTTTGGACGACCAGGCAATGGTCGCGGGCGTAAAGGCTGCAGAGATCGCTCAAACTGCGGTTGTTGAAACAGCTGTGGCACTGGACTTCAAGCAGAAGGGACGTTGAATTAAAGGAATGTTCTGTCATTGTGCTATAAAAACCGCTTTATTCCAAAGTCAATACTTGTGAGCCGGCTAGCTGATTAGCGGGAGTCTTCTCCAATACTTACCGTGACGAACGAATACGCCGCTACTTTACCGGACCGAAAGTTCGAACCCATGCCATACCGCAACTTTTAGATCGTGAGTGATCAGGATGCCTAAAAATCCCCGTAAAAATTGCAGTAGCCTCGAAGACAACGCACCTTCAGCTTTTATTCCAGATAACTAACGTTTGATGGTTGCTGAACTTTATTCCGGCCAAAATGTTGTTGTCACCACAAAGAAAATACTAAATGTTGAAATTGTTCAAATTTCCTGCCACAAAGCATGGGTAGTTGCGTCACGGATGAGGTAATTTAGTTGCGGAATTTGAAAGTGAGATTAGCTACACTTCGGAAATGACTCATTTGTTTAAACATAGTCGTCAGAACCCTAGCAAATACGGATTTCGTCGGGTTTTTCTCGCTCAACGCAGCTTGTTGAGTTCACGCACGATTTGGCTCTAGCAATTGGCGGTGAGCGCGAACGCGGGCGGCGCTGCGAAGCGCGCCTTCGTGACTTCGGCTTAGGGATTCTCGCATTTGTCGTCTGCTTCACGCAGGCTCACTCTCCCTGCTGTTCTTAGCGCTCGATCGACGTCTGATGCTTGTCCGCACCAGAATTTGCGTGTGCGTAATTCTTTGTCATAATAATAGGTTTAAAATCGCATCACGAGCTCAAGTTGTGAGAAAGTATTGTTTTCGATACTGCTACGGAAAAAAACATTGCTGGTGTCGCCCCATTCCTTGCGAAGCCGGTCCTGTGCGGAGCGCGAATATTTGGAGCTAGGCGTCAGCTTCTGTATTAAGCAATCTTTCGAACGAAGGGAATAGCCAGCTGCTTTAGGCGATAACAGCGAAAATACAAGACCAAAACAAATTGTAAGCCTTCAGGTCTGTCGGCTTTGACAGAAGGCATTACGATTCCCGGTAATCATATTGTTACGAGGCGAAGATGCGGTAGAGAAGAATGTATTTAAAGTATTTACACTATTTACAGGAAGAAAGGCTGGGCTGCCGCTAACATGCAGAACGACCCACAAGAGACCTCGTCGTCTTCCTCTACCAACAATCGTCGCTGGACGCATTGTTCTTGCTTGTGGACGAATCCCTCAGAACTACATCGTTCGTCGTCTGCTAGTTTGCGCCATGGCAATATGTAAGGTAAAACAGTTTTTGCAACCTTGCCGAACGCTCGAAAGTATTGTATCACATCTCTTTACGTTTTCATGGCATGACAGTATGCTGACATGGCTGCACAAAGTGTAGGCTGAGTTCTAAATAACCCACTGTGTGTATAGGCTGGTTTTACACCAGGCTTCTAACCAGTATGGAGGTTTATTGAGCAAAACGAGTCACGTCTAAGGCAAAGGTAAAGTAACAATATGTTTGTTCAGACCTAGAGGGATATTTCGGTACATTTCCCACAGCTATACCTTCCAAATATTTAGATATGCGTTATAGGAAAACTGCGCTCTAGAGGAGGAGGAGTAGGCGGAGGAGGAGAAAACTTTATTTAAAGGAGCCATGAAGAGAAAACACAAGTTTGGTTCATTCGAAAGATTGCCTCGTTAGAACCATAACGACACCACTTATAACGCAAACTTCGCTCAAATAAGCTACATAATTAGGAAAAAAGGAAATGACCATGCGACCCACGAGCTCATTTTCCGCAACAGAACCTATGATGTCACTCGAGAATGCTCTGCGATTGGCGGAGGCCGGCAAAAGCAAACACATGTTAGGCAGGGCTTACAGTTTGCATAGCGAGCTAAATGCCCGTGAAACATACTGCACATTCTTTTTATGACAAAGAACGGTGGAGTAAACGGTTGAAGTTCCGAACGAACACGCAAGCGTGTGCGCCAATGCGTACGAAACTACCGCCGGCCGAGCTCAACATCTCGCCGTCGCGCAGATGAATTTTCGGGTTCGAGGCTCTTAGGGGCCAACGAACCGTCCCAGCACGCACAGCCGCGACCTTGCTTGGTATCGTAATCCCTTCACAGGAGGTTGGCCATCATATCGCCAATCAGCAAAGGTAAAAATAGAAACGAGGGGAGTAAGGAACAGCGAGCAGCGACGAGATAGTGACAGTCGTCGCAGTTTCGGAATGGTGTTGGCTTGCTGCTATTGTTAGGAGCTCGTTTCCAGTTTACAACCACTGAGTTTGTTCGAGTACTTTACAATGAAATTTCGTTGCTACGTTTTGAAATGCCCATGTAGCACGGGCAAATCGTCGAGGGAGTGCGACATCCCCGGTGAGGAGATTTGCTTTCATGTGCTGCTCAACGACGAACCTCGGCGAAGCAAGTGGCTACGTTTTGTGAACTTTGCAAACGGAGGAGAAAGAGAGCTAAAGGAAGTACGAGTGTGCTCGCTTCATTTCCGAGGACGTGATTACGGCAGGGACCCTTACGTTAGCTCACTCCTGGGACATGCTGGCGCTCGTCGCCGATTTCGTCAAATCGCCATCAAAGCGCTCTGACCTTGGGGGAAAAATGCCGTAAACACCGCGCATTGACGCTCGTATCTTTCTGGTCGAAGCAGAGAGCTCGCGCGAACGGCTTTCCATACACGACACCGGCCAACTGGCATAAGCGATACTGCTACTGAAAATGAACTATTATTAACCGTAATAAAAATACGGCACATACGTACCAGTCTGTATTCGTCCGTCGCGACGGGGCTGACGAGGCAGCGGTGCCGACGGCAGGGCGTTCGTCTGTTGCGGCTATCGTGGAATGGTCGCTTTCCCGTCCACCGCGTATCCACAACTCTTGCCGCTCGTGCACTTAGAAGCATTGAGCGTTCAAGTGGTGTGAGGTTGTTAAATGCAAGCCCTAGCTCCTCGGCGAGAGTTTTGTTCTCCGGATCAGGCGATTCAATGACTAGGGCTGCGGGTGCACTAGGTTTTACTAGTATTTTTCAAATGGCCGCCGTCTCGGTCGACTCCCGCGTGTGGGTGCTATATGGAGTCGACATACTAAGTATCTGTTTCATGGACCGGCTCGTATGACGCCATTGTTCACGTCACGGAATGGGCAATTTTAGCGGGAGATTTAAAATTTTGGCTTAAATTGCCTTATTTCTCAGTGAATAAAGCATCATTTGCTTCCGGGAAAGCGCTTGGGGTACTATGAAACACCTAATCTTTCGAATAAAACAAACATTTGTTTTCTCTTCATGGCTCCTTTAACAATTAAATCGAGCTGGTTAGTGGGCCGGGTCCTCAGTCCAGGACAAGAGAAAAAGAGTAATTTTCTTCCATTCATAGAACATTATCCTGAGTTTAATAGGATTTGTTCTTTGCGCCTCGAAGGGTTGAAAACCAACAAAGATCTGCTTGGAAATGTTAATCAGTTTCGATCCTTGTAATATATGCACGTATACTATTTATTGCGCTAGTTAACGAGTATCTCATGCCTTCGACACCGTAATCATGTTATCATTGTTCTGGTTGAGAGTCAGGTCGTTATGATAACAATGGTTACGATAGAAATTCGGAGCATAAACGCTGCCTTCGAGTACTCTGTACAACGTTGTCTGGGGTGCGATCGCGGTTGCGTAGCACAAACGTTCTCGTTGTATTTGCATGTGAATAATCAACGCACGCTGCGGATATGCACTTTCTTGCACGCAGCCGCAACGAAAGCCAATTTGTGAGGAAGGAAATGTATACCATACAACCTGAAGAAAATATCCACACTATCTTTGTGAGCCTCCCAAACATCCTCAAACCTCCTAATAAGACGTTTGTGACGGTGCAGAAAAATTAATGCGTTGGACGCAGAAAAAAAAAACATTCATCTCATACAAGTCAACAACAACGAATGAAATAGAAGACAACCGTTTTATTTTGTGCTGTGCGATGCGCGTGTGTGCTTGGCACGTAGCATCGGACTGTTGAGTCTTTATAGGAGCATCTCAAAAGTACTGAAGGGAAGCCTACGCATTTTAAATACTTATGGGGGAGCTTTGAGCGCTGATCTTCGCGAATAAGCTAGAAAGAACGAGCTACACACGATCTTCTGACCGATGCTCTGAAGAAAGATGTTCTCTATCTTCTCGTGTGTTGCAAACTTGTTGGGGATACAGCTTGAAATTATTTAGATGTGTCAGAAGCTGGCAAAAATAACTGAGTTACTACAACTATGATTTTAATGCATAACGCAACAAAGCGGGTGATTTCTAGCACAGACACTGCTGCCCCTCACAAGCGGAGTGTAGCAGACGACAGCGGCGCGAGTCCCTAAGCCGACGTCAGAGCCAGGGGGCGCCACTCAAACATCTCACCGCCAATAGATAAGCTTAAAGTAGTTGACTGTATTTTCTTGTACTGCAAAAAAAGCATTTGGAGGTGTTCCATATCAGCTTCTTGTTAGTGCATTGCGGGGTATAAATTGAGTGAATCGGTTATTGCATGGATAGCCGAGTATATCTCTCTAAGACAGCAGTCGGTCGCTCTCAATGGTTGTTCATCCGGATATGCTCCCGTGACCTCAGGAATTCCCCAAGGGTCAGTTGTGGGCCCTCTTTTGTTTCTGCTATACAAAATGTTATTACTATTGGCCTCAAATCTTTGTTCAAAATGTTCGCGAATGACTGTGTAGTTTACAGGACTATAGCGAATGAACGTGATTCCGAATACCTGCAGCATGATTCTATTTAATAACATCCTGGTGTGCTGATCCAGAAAAGTCGTTGAATGTTAAAAAGTGTGTTAACGTCACCTTTACAAGAAAACCTTCATTCCAATTGAATACATATACCGTAAAGTACACTGCTTTAAATAACTAGCAGTTTATTTAACGGGAAGTTAGAGGTTAAATAGGCACGTTCACAATACAAAAGTTACGGCTGCACGTTTTTTTGGCTTTCCGAGATAAAATTTCAGCGAACCTCCATCTACCTTAAAAGAACAACCGTATTTTACTCTTGTGCGCTCAATGTCGGTGTACGCATGTTTTCTGGGATCCCTACACGAAAGAGCTGGTTGATACGCCCGAAAATATACAGAATAGGGCAGCGCGATTCGTACTAGGTAATTGGCACTGTCAACTTAGTATGAGGGAAAGTAAAACTAAACTTGAATGGTAAGACGGGAAAGATCAGCTACGAAACCTCAGGTTGAAATTTTTACCGTAGAATTTTTTTACCGTAGTACGACATTAGAGGAAAATTGAGTTATTTTGGGCTATCAAGTGGTGTGCACGCAACAAATGAAAACAACATAAAAAATAGATTGAAAATGAAAGCACTTGTTCCATCTCTCCTAGCATCAGCCCTGTGAAAGATCATCAGAAAAGTTGATCGAGTAGAAAATTTCTTTGCAAGAAAAATGGGCAAATACTGGACATACTTTTTGTGTGAAGGAATTTATATTGAATGCTCCTCAGTTTTCGTGGAGTACCAAAACGCGTCGTAAAGGCATTCGCGCGGGTTTTATATACAACAAAACTGGTCAAGCAACTGTTGTCAAAATAGTTGATTTATTCAGAGCATGAAAGTGCCCAGGAAGATTTTCCTAAATGAAATTGGCTAAAAGCGGCACAGTCATCTTTGTGAAATTCAACAGCCTCCCTCTCCCTCCCCTCCTCACCCGTTTATTGCAGGTAAGCCGCCCCACAGAAGATATCAGGACATGGACAATACATCTATTCCAGCTCTACAAAGAACTGAATATTTTCTGTATTCGACAGTAAAAGAGGCACAGCAATAAGGAACGACCATTTGTCAGCACTGTTAAAATAAATGAATTTTGGTGTCAACTGACGCGGATAATTAAGCAAGGCTGCGCTGAAGGCCGGACGGCTGGTGGATGCGCGCGGGTTCACTTTGATGCGGCTGCATTAGACCCAAAATGCTGGGTTTGTGCTGCTGCACAGCGCGACTGAGTCATCTGCTTGTGCGGCATGCAGTGACCGGCCTCAGTACAGTTAAAGGGACACTGAAGTGAATTTGTCAAGCTCCCGTTTTTGCTTGCACTGCGTAGACTGGCTCAAATTAGCACACTTTTCATCGTTTATCCGGTTGACAAATCGGTAATTATTTTACAAAGCGCGAAAGAAGAAAAACTACCATGCGCGCTTTGCGGCGGCCGCACCAACTAAGGCTGTGACGTTGGGAGGAGGGGCGCCGTGATTGCACGATGCCCAAGGTTAGCAATTAAACAAGTTTCGGTTTCGGTTTCGGTTCTGTAAAACATAACCAATGGCGTTGTTGGATGGGCATTATCAATATCTCAGTAATCATCGTACCGCGCTTCTGCCATGTTGTCGGCTGTAAAATGCACAAGATAAGCCTCCCAGGACGGCTTGTAGTCGTAGCATTCACTAGCCGAGACCTATGCAGTGCATGAACGCCCTCCGCGTACCCTCAGACGCCCAAATGTCGTGCGCTTTTCCCCCATATTTGGAGCTTGCCTCCCTCATGCCTGTATCGTAAAAAGCGTGTTCGCACCAGGCCAAGGGTCTGTTCATTCTTGCATGTGCCCACTGCCTGCAAGCAGTCGGTGCTTATGGCAACAGCACGCCAACGAGAACTCGCTAGCGCGCCAGTGCCAGCCTGCGCGCGTTTTGTGAACTAGTTCATGTAGCCATGAACGTTGCGGCCCCAAAAAAGGTGAACTCAGTATAGAGAACATCGGCGGAAAACAAAAAAGTTAACTTACAAAAAAAAAAAAAAAGAAAAGCACGTACCCGCGGGGATTTGAACTCGTGACTTGCAAAACACTTGCGGTAACATACCTAGCGCCTCAGACAACTGAGCCACAGAGCGGGATGCGAAGGTTTGGCTAATATAGGGTATACATTGTACAACCGGTTTACACTTTTATTTAGTTTTGGCATTTCAAGCAGCTTAGGTGACTATTTGTTGTACTGCGCTCGTGCTGTAAGCGTCGCCAGAGTTTCCACAGTAGCTCACGTCTAGCAATTGTATTTCGTAGACGGAAAAGCGTTCGCAGATGCGTAGTCGTGCTGCTGACCGCTGTGCTTGTTCGCCCAGCGCAAAAAGTGCTTCCCGTGCCCTAGTTTTACGCTGTACGGTAAAAATATCAGTTGATTTTATTTCCTTAGTACCTATATTGACTTCGCTGACTCTTCTCCCGCCTTCAAGAGGCCTTATATTTTCCTACTGGCGTACCAGTCAGCGAAGCGTCGCATGTGCGCTTGTGCAGCGCTTGTGTGAAGCGACCTTGACTTGGAGCTAGATACAGTGTACAAACAAACCAAGTAAAGAAAGGCACATTCTTCCATTCACAAACGTGTCCTGGCTTCGTTTCAACTGAGCGAACGAATTGCGACGACCCGTCGGCGGCCGGCGGATAAAACCACCGCTGGGCCGACTGACTCTGTCTGAAGGCCGGGGAGCCGTGCAGTAGCGCCGCAGCCAATTGCCAGCTCATCCCCTCCTGACGTCACACGAAAACGCCACAGAAAATGGGCGAGCGTAAAGAGAGGAGGACAGCATTTTCGAATTAGTTTTTCTACTAAATAAAATCGCGTAAACGCGTCTAGAGTGGTCGAAACATGGCCTGGGGACTCCGGACTACAATTTGCGCTAGTAATCCCGCAATGTTTACATATCACTTCAGTGTCCCTTTAACGTACTGTGGCTGAACTCCAATGCCCGTAACACGGCCGTATTTCCGGTAGCTGTAGTCCGGCTGGAGTCCGACGACCGCATCTCGGCTATCCTCCCGTGGCCGTACTTAAGCCGTACACGGGTGGCTTTGGAATGACCGGATCCCTACGGCTGGAATCAGGCCGTATGAACGTAAGCCGGTCGACTGGCCGACGGACACTGGCCGTTGGACAGCCATGGGAGTACGGCCATGTATACGGCCAAAAGGCCCACATTTGGACACGGGCCGAACATGGCTGCCGGAAAAAGGCCGGACACAAAATCACCGGCCAAAGTACACCGGCTTGATTGAGGCCGAACAGTCCTGTGGTGCCTGGGAACCCGGTGTTAGACGATCTCACTCTCCCTCTCTGCCGCCACGGACGGAGGTGACGAGAGCGGCGGCGGAGACGTAGGAGAAGGAGGCGAGGAGGAGGAGGAGGAGGATGAAATACTTTTATTCAGATTCCTCAGCGGCCCTAAGTGCGGCCCAGGGTTACTTCTTCACTGAGCCCATATGCAGTCGGCGCCGCCTGTGCTCTGTCCACCAGCTTAAATTCGGCAGGAAGAGAGGGGCTGTAGAGCAGCACCTCCCTTTGCTCGTGTTGGGTAGTTTACGGAAGGAGAGGAGGGTGCTCAAGACTGAACCCCTACACCCCTATTATGTGGCGTAGTGTCCCTACCTCATAGCAAAATTTACATTCAGCTTCATAGCGATTCGGGTGGATTAAGGGCAGACGCGTTGGGAGTGGAAAGGAGCCGGATTGTATGAGCCGTAGGGTAGTCTGTTGTTCTCTCGAAACGCCCGGGTAAAGCGAAGGTAGGGTCTGTCTCTGAAGGTGATAATGCTGTGTTATGTCCCTGAACGAGACAAGCGGGTGACTGTCCTGGTGCAGCTCAGTAGCACGGGGGGTAAAAGCGCAGCCTTGTTGGTGTGCGTATTCTTTGCCCTCCATGGAAGCGTGAGCGGGTGTCCAGGTGAGCTGACTGGAACCGTTTGGGGAGCGGATTTTTAGCACACGCAATGCAGCTTGGGACACCCAACCAAAATGGTAATTCCGGTAGGCTTGTTGAGAATCGGTGACTACCTTCCGAGTCCCTAATTGAGCGAGAGCAAAGACGATGGAAGCCTCTTCTGGCTCTGAGTGAGGCAAAGGCATGGAGGTTGGTTCTGGAGGTAGCCACGATGATGGCGTACTGCTGCCCTCGGTGTTGGGAGGCGTCTGTGGATGTCGCTGCATGATCCCCACCAAGGGAGTGCTCGAGCACGTGCTTGTCGGCGACTCTGGTCACGTGAGGGGTTCATATTTCAAAGGAAAGGGACCAATGTCTTTAGTTCTCGTCGTCTAGAGTCAAGTAGTACATTAGGCGGAGTGACATTCTGTGCTGCCCAGCCAATCTGTTGAACGATGCGGCGACCCACCGCACTTGTGATCATTCGGAGCTTCTGGTTAAAAAGATGGCCCTCTATCATATCTTCCACCGTGTTGTGGAGCCGCGTGCTAAGCAGCGTCGCTGTGGACGCACTGATGGGAAGACGAACGGCCTGCTCAACCGCCTTTCTAATCACTATATAAAGCATCGTTATGTCCTCCTTTCGTAGGCGAAGACAGCAGTTGACGTGAGTGATACTCGAGAGGACAAAAGCTTGAATTATTCATAAGGTATCGAATTCTTTGAGGCCACGCTTCTTGGTGGCAACTCGCCTGATCATGTCTATGATTTCATTGGTGCTGTGTTTGAGGCGCTGCAAGGATACGTCACTCTTGGTGTTTGCCTCGAGATGCAGGCCCAGGATCTTGATCACGGGCCTTGGAGTTATGGCCTGGCCATCAAGGACTATTTGAATGTGTTCCTTAATGTGTCATTTGTAGTGAGGGCGGACGACAAGGAGCTGTCATTTTTTACGTTAACACTAGAGGCCACAGGCCTCCATTGGCGTACTGGAACATTGGCGTACTAGAAATGAGATGCCATGCTTCCTTTGTGATGTGAGATTCCTTTAATTTCTGTAACTCTTAACACACTTGCAATGCGCGCACAGGGCCGCTAGGCGTGCCGTGGGCGGAGCGCAAAGCAGCGCGAGAGGTCGCGTGACGGTATCACGTTGCATTTAACGAGAACGCAGGGGGTAGACCCGTAGGCGTGCTTGGTGAGTACACCACCTGTCTTCCCCGTCTTCTCGTGGGCTCGTAGCTGAATCGGTAAAACAACGGGCTCTCGATTTGTTACTCTGTTAGTTCCAGGTTTGATTCGTGGCCGTGCCAGTAAATTCTTTTATTTGCTCGCGGGAGTTTTCTGTTGACACCAACGGTCGCGAAAGAACCCTTCGGGTGTAGAGGTAAAAAGCTTTGCTATAAAACGCTTCCCGTAGTCGGAATAAATTCTGGGTTCCTGGCGTTATGAAGGTGACGTCTAACCGATTGCTAGGATTGAGGCTGGGTTTTTAGAGCACTTTATTTTTCCGCGTTCGAGAACACATATATTCTTTCAAAGTAAAAAAAAAAGTACGAGCAAAAGCAAGACTGACATGCATGGTGTCCCTCATCACCAACGCTCGTCACTCAGCACAACCCGCTCTGCACCATAAACATGTGCTCCACGAACTAAAGGTAAAAATATGTATCTCTTTTTGAGAAATTACGGGTCCGACAAGGCATGCGAACGAAGTTTTTTTAAAACGTACAATTTTTCCGGCTTTTAATATTTCCGTAGGGTTTTTTTTCTTATTTTTCGCTCTAACAATTGCGTCAGAAAAGATAGTGCTGCATCCGTGATCCCTACAGTGTAGGCCCAGGTGGCCACTGATCGCCTTGTGTACGTTGTAGTGGTGCTCTTTGAGGTCTTTAATTTCAGCACCTCCCCGTTTGCTCTTCCTATTTTTTCGCACAGGAAAGCAAGACCGAATATACCACGCCTTCTACGCAGTTTACAAACCGATTTACGTGCTTTTGTGGAGCAAAAAATGACTGCGGCGTTCTTGACGGCTGTGAACTTTGGAAACATGGATGACAATTTTTTAAGGGCAGAAAATATCACTGTCATGGTAGCACGTTTACCTGTCTTTTTAAAATTATGTGCAATTTGATTCATGTAGAAAATCGTGCTGATACCTGTTTCGTGGTGATACTTGTAGGCTGTGCTGCGTGTTACTTTTTATTTTTTGCACAAACGATTCCAATACGGATGATAGCAGGTGTTTTGGGCACCCCGCTATTTTTAATGTCTGTCCATGTGCTTACTAAAACTATCTGGCATAGAGTGAATACATGGCCTATTTAAAGCATTTCTTAAACACGTCGTAAAATTAGACCTTTTTACGAGCTTAGAATGGGCCGGCTGAAACGGAAGAACCGTCTTATTGGTGCGTGCTTCATACTCCCGAAAAGCAAAGCTTTAGAACTAAAAATCTGATTGTATGATTGTATTTTTCACTGGTAATTTAAACGTTAAAACTAGTGGCTTAAAACATTTACGAAACTGGTATTAAAACCTGCAACGTTAGTTCACCTGGATAGCCAGCTGCCCGACAAACTGCAAACTTTATTGATTGATATGGGGCCTAACGCGCCGGTGCAATGCAGGCGATGAGACGCGCCGTAGTGACGGCTCCGGATTAATTAGACCACCTGGGGGTCTTTAACGTGCGCCGAATTCTCGTACAGACGGGTGGTTTTGCTTTTCGCCTCCATCAGAAAATTGGCCGCCGCCGCCGGGAATCGAACCCGCGACCTCGTTAACCCGCGACCGGGTGGGCACCAAATACAAATGTCAAATGTGCCCGGAATTTTCCGTTAGGTTGATGATTTTTCAGTAATTTTTAACACTGTCTAGGTGGGTCTTCAAATGTCTAGGTGGGCCATATTTCAGGTTTTAAACCAGTTTCGTAAATGTTTTAAACCACTTGTTTTAACGTTTGAATTAAAAGTAGAAACGACAATCAGGTTTCTAGATCTGAAGGCTTTTCACGAAATGATATCTCCTGAGCGTATGAACCACGCGCCAGTAAGCCACTTCTTTGTTTCACTCATCCCTATAAACTGGTAAAAAGGTAGAACGTTAGAACCTGCTTAAGAAATGACTTCAATAAGTCATGCATTTACTCTATGCCCGACAGTTTTAGTAAGCAGATGGACAGAGTTCAGATCGCGGGGCACGCAAAACAGCTGTTATCATTCCTAGCGGAATCGTGCCTACAGACATTAAATAGAAATACGCAGGACAACCTACAAACATGCGAACGAAACAGAAGCGAAAAAAAAAAACGAAATTCCCCACATCCACATCCATTGAGTTGCACATAATTTGAAAAATATAGGTAAGCGTGCTAACGGGATAGTGGTATTTTCTGCCCC
The DNA here is from genome assembly GCF_048455015.1 of Haemaphysalis longicornis. Classification (NCBI taxonomy): domain Eukaryota; kingdom Metazoa; phylum Arthropoda; class Arachnida; order Ixodida; family Ixodidae; genus Haemaphysalis; species Haemaphysalis longicornis. Next base: position 2,000,095 of record NW_027526233.1, read on the forward strand.
TAACAAATTGTCATCTATGTGTTCAAAAGTTCACAAACAGCAAAAACGCTGCAGTCTTTTCTTGCTTCACAAAGCACGTAAATCGGCTTGTAAACTGCGTAAAAGGCTTAGTATATTCGGTCGCGCTGTCGTGTAGTAAAAAATATGTTGGGCAAACAGGAATGTGCATAAATGAAAGACTAAAAGAGCCCCGCTACAACGTACACAAGGCGATCAGTGGCCACCTGGATCTCCACTGTAGGGATGTAAAAAGGTAATTAAACAAGATAATTACGCAGAAAATGACAGACTACCGAACAGTGATAAATACAAAAGATTAAAAAGCTATTATCGCGTTATTTGCCGCTGACTTTGTTTCTGCGTGTGTGTGAAATTGTGACAAAATATTTGAGAGCTTAGTATTATTGAATATTAGCGTTAATTAGTATTGTCATTTCTTCTAAAATTTTTAATGTTTTTGTATGTTTTATTAGCGGTGTTTTCCTTCTTACGAGATAATTTCTATGGATATCAAGAAGTTGTTCTCTGTGTTTGTTTGTTATTGGGCAGTCTTGTAAATAGTGGTCAAAACTCTCTGCTGGTAGGTTACATTTACATATGTTATTATTTGTAATGGCGAACCTATGAAAATAAAACGGAAATCTACCGTGTCCAGTGATAAATTAAAGTGATCCGGAATTTTGTGAATATTCTTTATCCATTAAACACTAAACATTCCAATGTTTTCTTAGGTTAATATTGAGGTGTTTTTTGATAAATTGTAGTGAAATAGGCCAGTCAATTTTTTCGCCATATCTTGCTGCTTTTCTAGCCATTTCGTCCGCTATTTCGTTGCCGACATTGCCACTGTGACCTTTAATATAAGTTAACGTTATTTTGACCTGGCTTGCCATTTTGTTTAGCATTTCTTTAATTTTAATTATATTTGGGTTCCGATTATTTGGATTGCTAATTGCTTTTAGGGTTGATAGGCTATCAGTATACAACTGTACGTTACCTTCTTTGAAGCTAGTTTGGAGGTATTCAACTGCTTTTAAAATCGCAATTCCTTCTGCCTCAAAGTTATTGCTGTATTCCGGAAAATTGTATTGCTTGGTTTCTACTATTTTGCCGAATTTGTCTAGAATTATAAAAGCTGCTGCTATGTCGGTTTTATCTTGCGAGCCGTCTGTAAATACTACAAAATCTGTCTGCGAAATTGGTCGGGTAAGATAGGTACAAGAAATCTTATCTGCTGGACTTATTTGGTCTCCCGTAAAAGCGCGGTTTTTCCAGGTGAACATTTTTCCGGAGAAAAGTACCTTAAATGTTTCGATTTCTTTTTCGATCGTCAGATGTATTGGTGGGACATTAGCTATGATGTTTAAAGGGACCCAGAAAAGCCTTTTGTAAAAGTTACAAAAGGCCTTTATTGTCGCGTAGTACCAATATAGCGATGCAATGTCGTTGGAATAATTGATCTACATTCAGTATTAGCTGCGCCAGAAGCAATTAAGTGCACCTCTCCCCCCTTGCCGATCGATTTCTCCTTCCTCTCTGCTTCTTTCAAAGCAGCTGGAAACACTGGGAATAGCCATGTGACATCGCGACGCTCGACTTCCGTTCTCCGCTAGCTACATTCCTGCGCCTAGGCACGCGTCAATCGCTGCAGACCCGCCTTTGCTTCGAGATCACGCAGGAAGGAGGAAGAGCAACCGGAAGTCAATGGCAGTGACGTTGCCGGCGACCGACGATCGGCCGAATCAGGGGGGCGCCTCGCCATTGCGTCAGCCGCGATCGCCGTTGCGTTAGCCGCGGTCGGCGTTGCGTCAGCTGCGGTCGGCTCGCTGCGGCGGCGCGCTCATCGGCTGAGAAAGGCGATCTTCAAAAACTGTTTACAAATTATCCGTACAACGTATGGGGCTCACATGTGGCTAAAAAGTCCCCCGTTATGTGTTCTACCACCTGAATGCATTTGATTGCCACCTTCACAAAGCTTTTCTGGGTCCCGGTAAGGCCGGATTGGATACTATTTGAAATGCTTTGGTAACTTTAATGAGGCTTGTCCTTCGAATACTTCTTAGTTTTTTCTCATTAGTACCTGTTTTTTATACCAAATTGGAGCGGCATAAACTATGATTCTTTCTATAGCTCTGATATAAATTTGATGTAGGTGTTTGGTGGTAAGCCCCAGTTGTAGGCTGTAAATTTTCCTAGGCTGTTTATTATTTGGTTTACTTTTTCCTTTACATAGTTAATATGAGGGATAAAACTGAGCTTGTTGTCTATTAGACGACTAATACTTTTATTTCTTTACAGAATTTAGGATTTTTGTTTCCTACATCAGAGTGGTTTCTTGGGCGAGTTGGTCATTCATCGTGTAAGTAAGCGCAAAATGGACAAGGACGAACGAAGTCCCGTGTCCCGTTCACTTCGTTCGTCCTTGTCCATTTTGCGCTTACTTACACGGTTTTGTTTCCTAGTTTGATAATGGGAGGTCTTTTATTATACTTGTCACCTATTACAGTGAATTTTGATTTAGTTGTGTTAAATGTAAGTTATTTGTCTATTCCCCAGTTTTCTACTATTTTGAGCGCTTCGGTTGCCTTTTGTTCGATATTATCTCTTGAATTGCCTCTTACTACTATGGTTATGTCTTCGGCAAAAGCCTGAATATATACATCGGTAGGAAATTTGCTGTTTAGGAGATCTAAAATTGTTATGTTCCAGAGTAATGGACTTAAAGGTGACTCCTACGGAGAGCCTGACTTAAGATAAAGTTTAATTCTTGATTTCTCCACGTTATAGATAATTTTTCTATTTTTAAAAAAGTTATGAGTCGAAATAATCAGATTTCTGGGACACCCTGATTTTTTTAGAAAGTTTAACAATGACCGATCATTTGGTACAGCTAATTGCGTCCTTTATGTCTAAACTAATGACAACACATACCGCTTTATCTAACCTTGCTTGATCAATTTTCTTTTTTAACTCGTTTAAGGCGATGGTTGCCGACGTGTTATGGGTAATTCCGAATTGTTTTGCACTATGGAGTTTTTTCTTGGTCAAGAAGTAATATATTCTGTCTTCAATTATTTTTTCAAGTATTTTTTCTAGTATAGAGTTGACTGCTATGGGTCTATATTTGTTGGCTCCTTGGTTATCTCCTGATTTTGGTATTACGATTACATTTGATTCCTTCCACCGTGATGGAATGTATTCTGTTTTGATACATACATTGTAAAGATCAAGAAAGAATAATTTTTGGTTATTAGATAGACATTTTGCAAACGTGGCTCGTAGGCCATCTGGTCCAGGAGCTAAATTTCTGCGTAATTCAGAAATGACTGCGTTAATTTCATTTTCAGTAATACGCCCAGGCGGCACAGAAAGTGTGCCCCAAGACCGGCCCGTCTATGGCCGCTTTCTGGCATGTCCGGCCAGCATCCAGGTTCTGGCAGCCACTGATCCTGCGTTGAACGGCCAACATTCGGCAACCAGCGCTTCGGTATTTTTCCGTCCGCCCGTGTCCGGACGCACAACGGCACCTAACCGGCTGCCAGATATTCAGTTCTCTTACGGCTGCCGATGTTGAGAAAGAGAACGGCCGAAGTACGGCCCTAGGGCATCCGTTTTTTTTTTTTCGGGAAGCGGTAACAGGCCGAAGCACGGCTAGCGACCGGCCACAGAATATGCGTATTCCTGCGGCAGTTGGTGTTCGAAAGGAGACCGGCCGGAGCGCGGCTGCCGTGCATTCGTTGTTTCAGCGGTGAACCGCGCGTCCGGCGGTAGAATATTCGTTTCCTTCGGGCAACCAGTGTTATGAAGGATACCGGCCGACGTACGGCCCCAGAATATACGTTTTTCATTCGGTTAGCTGTCCTCGGCCGAATTACGGCAAGCGAATGGCCACCGAATATATGGCAACCGGTGTTCAAGAGGAGACCGGCCTACGTAAGGTATCTGGTTATACGTCCTTTTTTCGGCAAACGGCATACAGCCGAACAACGGCACGCGCCTGGGCGCCGAGAATTCATGCAAAGACGTGTTTGGAAGGAGACCGACTGATTTTTTCCTGGGGGCAGAAAAAGCCGTTAGGGAGCCGAACGACGGGGACGCGTTTTTCATCCGCTCCGTGTTTCTACGTTTTAAATGAACGAACATCGTTTTTCAAACAGTAATGAGTGTTCTCGGTGAACGGGCAAGGTGCAAGGACTCACTGGACATTAGCAGGGAACGTTTTAGGCCATCGAAATGTCATTTATTGCCACAAGAAGACTGTGCCACACCGAGGGTTAGCTAAGCCTCGCCAGTCATCGCCGCTACGACGCCTCTGCCGCCGGCTTCGTCGACGCATCAGCTCGAGGATATTCGCCCCCTCAAGAAATGGAGAGCATTGGAGACATCGACCCGGCAGAGATGTCCGATCCGAGATGAAGATGGTTCACCAGAATAACTGGCCTTCACGGGCGTCGAGCAAGCGGCCACCACGCAGGAGCTAAAACGCCACCATGTTAAGGACTCCCCACCAAAGAAAGGCAAGTGCGAGCAAAAGCGCAAGTTATTCTGCGTACAATTAAACTGCGACAAGCAATGTTGCACTATGTTGTTGGTGATAATCGTAGAAGAGACTCGCTCGCGCATTGGTAGGATCAACTTCATGCCCTGCACTATGTTACTTCATGGGATTTTACGACTGCCTATTTAGAAAAAAAAAACTATTTTAAATTTGCGATAACAACAGAGCCTTGTAGCTGACGAAGCCTAGCTGTTAATTTAGTTCCGATGTTTGAAGGTGAGCTTAGCCACTCTTGGGATATGACTCATTTGGTTAAACATAATCGCCAGCATCCTAGCAAGCACGGATTTTGTCAGGATTTTCTTGCTCAACGCAGATTGTTGAGTTCACGCACGATTTGGTTCTTATAAGCTTACAGTGGTTGACTGTATATTCTTGGACTGCAAAAAAGGAAATGATGGTGTTCCATATCCCCTTCTGCGTAGTACATTTCGTCCTATGAACTGAATGAATCGGTTTTTGCATTATTATTACTATTGGCCCTATAACTTTGTTAAAAAGTACTGTTTAGTTTACCGGACTATAGCGAATGAACGTGATTCCGTATACCTGCAGCTTTATTCGAATTTAATAACATCCTGGTGTGCTGATTCAGAAAAGTTTTTGGATGTTAAACAGTGTGTTAACGTGGCACCTTTACAAGAAAACCTTCATTCCAATTGAATACGTATACCGTAAATTATGCTGCTGTGACAACGGCCGAGGAATATAAATACCTAGGAGTTTATTTAGGGAGTGGTTAGAGGTAAAATAGGCAGGTTCACACCATAAACGTTACGGCTGCATATGCTTTTGTCTTTCTGAGACGAAATTTCAGTGAACCTCCATCTAACTGAAAATAAAAACCGTATTTCACTCATGTGCGCTCAATCTTGGAGTACGCATGTGTTTTCGTGGATCCCTACACCAAAGAGCTGGTTGATACGCTCGAAAACATACAGAATATGTCAGTGCGATTCGTATTAGGTAATTGTCACGCTCAACTTAGCATGAGAGAAATTAAAAGTAAACTGAAATGGCAGGACGTGAAAGATCACAGACGAAACCACAGGTTGAACTTTTTTCGTAATATCTATCATTCGAAAACTGAAGTAGAAGGGGAGAAGTATGTCCAAGCGCCATTCTACATATCGCAAAGTGGGACCGCTAGCTTAAAGCAAATTATTAACTTTCCTTTAAAAGTGGAGCCTTGCGCGATTCATTTTATTTTACATCAATACTGCAGTGTAATTATCTTCCACCTATGATTGCATTAACTGTTTACATTGACGATTTTCAGCGCGCTTTGTAGAATTATTTTGTTATTTTGTCTCATATTTAATGCTTAGTGTTATGTATCTCCCTTCTGTAATGCATGCAAAGGCAAGCAGGCATCAAATAAATAAATAAATAAAACAATGAATAAATAAATGAATATAAATAAATAAATAAATAATAAATAAATAAAACAATGAATAAATAAATGAATAAAAATAAATAAATAGATAAATAAATAAATAAATAAACTTCCAGAGGCGCAAGTTTGCCTCCGACGGGTTGAGAACCCTACGGATTCAACCTTGACCAATAAAATATTTATTGCCCTATTCGTTGCAGTATGCAAGGTTTCCTGTATGCATGCTACCATTGCTATGTTATTGGTTTGAAACAAATTATGTAACTCTAATTTTACGCGTTTCCTTGCGTGATCACAGAGGTATACAACTGCAGCCACCTGAAGCAGGGCGTCATTCGCAACGCGTCTAGAATTTTTTGAACGTAGTATGACATTAGAAGTAAATTAAGTTCTTTTGGACTATTACGTGGTGTGGACCTAAACTCATGAAAACAACATTAAAATAGATTGAAAATGAAAGTACCTGTTCAGTCCTTCTTAGGATCAGCCCTGCCCAAGATCATCAGAAAAGTTGATCGAGTAGAAATGTCTTTGCAAGAAAAATGGGCAAAAACTGGACATACTTTTTTTGTGAAGGAGTTATATTAAATGCGCCTGAGTGTTTTGTTGAGAACCAAAACGCTTCGTAAAGGCATTCACGCCGGTTTTATATACAGCAAAATTGGTCAAGCAACTGTTATAAAAATAGTTTATGTAGTCATAGCATGAAAGTGTTCCGGAATATTGCCCTAAAAGAAATTGGCTAAAAGCGGCGCAATTTATCTCTCTGAAATTCAACCCACTAAAGTAAGCGCCCTCCGCCGCGCCCCCCCCCTCCTCTTTTCCCGTTTATTACAGGTAAGCCGCCCCACAGAGGATATCAGGACCTGGACAATACATTTATTCAAGCTCTACAAAGAACTGAATATTTTCTGGGTTGGGCAGTAAAAGAGGCACAGCAATTAAAAGAACGACAATTTATGAGCACTGTTTAATAGATGAATTTTGCTGTCAACTGAGGCTGGTAATTAAGCAAGGCTGCGCTGAAAGCTTGAAGGCTGGTGGTTGCGCGCGAGCTCACTTTGATGTGGCTGCATTGGACCCAAAATGCTCGGTTTGTGCTGCTTCTGCACTGCGCGAATGAGAGAGAGAGAGAGAGAGAGAGAGAAAACGTTTATTTGAGCTTTCTAAAGTGGGAGTGGTTCCCTAGTCCGGGAATCCATCAAGTGAGCAGAGAGCCTTTGCTCTGGATGCCAGGAGCTGCTGGACGTCCAGACGGTCGCTGGTCAACAGGTTCTCCCACAGCTCAGGGGTGGGAAGAGGGGATCGGAGAGGCGGAAGTTTGGGATTGCACACACACTGTATTATAACATGAGCTAGAGTTCCGGGTTGTGAACAAAACTGGCATACAGCAGAGTATTGAGTTGGAAATATACGATGCAGGCGAACTGGGTGAGGAAAGGTATTGGTTTGTAGTCTGCGGAGCAGCGATTCTTCTTCCTTGGATAGTGCAGGGTGCGCGAATGAGTCATCTGCTTTCGCGACATGCATTGACCGGCCTCAGTACAGTTAACGTACTGTGGCTGAACTCCAATGCCCGTAGCACGGCCGTATTTCCGGTAGCTTTAGTCCGGCTGGAGTCCGACGACCGCATCTCGGCTGTAATCCGGCGGCCGTACTTCGGCCGTACACGGGTGGCTTTGGAATGGCCGGAGCCGTACGGCTGGAATCTGGCCGTATGACCGTAAGCCGGTCGACTGGCCGACGGACACTGGCCGTTGGACAGCCATGGGAGTACGGCCGTATACGGCCAAAAGGCCCACATTTGGACATGGGCCGAACATGGCTGCCGGAAAACGGCCGGACAGAAAATCACCGGCCAAAGTACACCGGCCTGTTTTAGGCCGAACAGTCCTGCGCTGCCTCGCTTTCAAGAAGAAGAATTTCTTCTTGGTCACAAACCTTGTCAACCTCGTATAACTCTCTTAATATATGTTCAACTGTTTCTTCGGTTGATTTTGTTTTTCTTCACTTTCTTTTTGCAAACTTGAAATGATGATTGGTTGGTTTACTGTTCCTCTGGCTAAAATGTACGGTAATGTGAATGGATTTTTTTGAACTCGTGAACAAAGTTGTTCCGAACTTTTTCTTTTTGCTGTGGCTAAGTTTGTAAGCTTTGTGTTCATTATAGTACTCGCGCTTAAATTGTTCCCTGATTTCTCCTCGCGATCTTTGATACCTCCTTCTTAGTGCTCTTACTCGCTTTCTCTCGATTTCAAGTTCAACTGTCCAACCCGGTTTTGGTTGTTTGTGGAATGGTTTAACATTTTTTGCTATGCTTACTTACTGATTTTTCTATTTTATCATACAATGTGTTTACAGCATTCTCGATTTCTTCTGTTGTTTTAATCCCGTTTCTAGCGGTTTCGAACCAAGTGTCCTTTTTTAAATCTTCTAGGACAAGTTTCTCACCTTTCAGGGTGAGACGGTACTTAAGTTTGTTAACGATATCGTATAAAAGTAAACTAATAAATTTGTGGTCGCTGCTGTTGTCATCTTCGAGTACTTCCCAGTGAATAACTTCTGGTAATAACGCTTGCCCTAAAATGGTTACGTCGATCCAACTCCTACCTATATTGTTTTCGAATGTCGGAGGTGAGTTAGGACTATGTATAACAGAAAGGTCGTGCTTAAGGGAAAGTTCAAGTCAATCGTCACCCCTTGTATCGGTTATATCTCCTCCCCATACTCTGTGTTTAGCATTGAAGTCACCCAGTCACGTGGTCTGTAGAAAAATCCTGAAAGAAGAGTTCCAATTGGTTTAACGTGTTTTCGAAATCGTCTCTGGGAGGGGCGTAGCAATTAATTATAATGAATTCCTTTTCTTCCCAGTTTACCTTCGCCGCAATTATTTTTTGGTCGATTATGAGCGGGAATATTTTTACATCTGGAGAATGATTTACTAGAGCGACTTTCGGGTTATTTTTGTGTGCTATGACTTGATGTCGGATGGGAAAACCTATAATCTTTCCTTTAACATGATAAGGTTCCTGTATTGCTGAGATGTGATTATGATTTTTGTTATGGTAGAAACTTAACGCCTCGTTCCCTTTGGCACACCTTGCCAAACTAACTTGGATTATGCGTAGTGATGACCGTGCCTGCGAGATTTTTCGCTGGTCCGAGTACTTCTTCGCCATACTGTTATGTATGTGTGTGTTGTGAGTGTTGTAGTCATGAGAGTGTAATTGCGTTGACCTATCCATACTTACTCACAATTTTAAAGCGTCCAACTCAGTCCACTTCACGCAACACTGAACTTCGCTAAATGTTCAATTACTTGCCGCTTGCATTGTCGAAGAGAGCTACACCAGTCGGTTCAATTTAATCGGAAGAGAATCGCCTCTTGTTCTTGTCGCTTCCTCTGAATGTACTAACACCCGGGCAAAAATATTAAAAAAATTGTTGGTCACGCACAAATAGGATCGAGGTAAAATGCTTGGCAGAATCCCGTCCACGGCCAAAGATGGAAAGGGAGTAATAGACAGGGAGAAATGATAGAAATGATGTAGATAGGGAGTCAGGTCATTGACACTTTAAAAATAAGAACCACTGCGGCAAGGCTTGATCATGGAGTGCAAATCATGCACTGTCTCGATCGCGTAATGGTTATTCGCTATGAGTGACAATTAAGATTTTTATTTCACATGCCGAAGAACCACTTCGCCTGCGCGGTACGCCATACTTAAGAAGTTAAGTTTAATTTGGGCCAGCGTATGCGATAGTCATGGAGTGACGCATTTATATTTTCCATCTCTTTCAGAAAAACAGCCCTGCCACAAGGAATCGAGCCCATGACATGGTGTTCAGAAGTGGAACTCGTAAGACATGGGGCCACAGTGATGAGTATTAAGCGATTGGCGGAAATTAAACCTTGTGACCGTGCGATAGGACTAGTGGAAGCCTATTAACTGGTCATCCGTGAGAATGTCCCGAGCAAGACATCGAACTTCCTTACGGCAGAATATCCTATGCTAAATACGCATCATTTCTACACTGTCATAAAGCCTCTTTCTAACGTAATAATTCTATTGAAATGCAAGATGTTAACAGTTTTTTTTGCTTAAAAACTTCATGCATATGAGTTAATTGAGTAAAAGCAGAGTCGGGAGTATTTTTGCAACACAAGTCACAGCACATTGAATTTCAGAGAGCATCTGTTTTTAAGGAGGCTGGAAACAAACATCTCAAAGGGTATACGGCAGCGGACTTTTGCTATGACAAAGTGCGGTCCTCCATCATTTTTTGGTCCTCCAAAGCAGAATGTACCCTGAGAGATACGAAAAACAGTGTAGCTTCTGTGGGCAATTGGGCACGCTAAGGCACGTTATCGGAGAGTGCGATTTCACCGAGACCATCGAAGTACCAGAGTGCGCGAAATGGGGAAGACTGCTTGGTCATTTGAAAGTGTTTCTTGTTCCAGGTAGCAACGCGTAGGACTCGAGGTTTTGTTTTCGGCTTTCGTATCCCGTGAGTCTTTGTTATCGCCTCGACTGACACAATATATCCTAGATCCAGAGTAAATAACGGCATGCCCTTATCAACAACCAACGACACCCACATATATAGTTGTCACGCGTACACAACGTTGCGATATAGACCTCGCTCTACATCTGAGGGCATGGGTGGGTCATTCGCCCCCGCTCGCTTTCGCTGTTACCGTGGTGTTGCGTCAACCCTTTATCATATACCGGAGCAGCTGCGCATTTTGTCCGTTTTGAGCTCGTCTTTCCATAGCAGGCAGTCAACGTGAGCTCAGCTGTAAGTTCGTGAATATTGCTACAAGTCCCCATAGACGGTCGAACGCTACGCGTAGCCGGTGTTAGCAAGCACACCGATGGACACGCCGAAGGTAAGTGGACAGCTAACGACCAGGAAGCGCAAACGGCGACTTGCAGTATTAATATCTAAAAAGAAAACTTGCTAGAAAGCAAATTCACTGTGAAGCTAGTATTAGCATGGGGTTTTCGGAAGAGTGAATATCTGCATGAACTCCGTACGTAGGTTGGTTTGGTGGTTGCGAAAATGCGTCGAATGGGGCACGCTACAACGCCCTAAGGGTTCGTGTTTTTGTGAGTGGAAAATAACGGCACGGAAAAGAAGAAGGCACGGAAGGCACGGAAAAGGAAGAAGTCTGTGTTTTTTATTGGATTAGAAAAATAGGCGATTTTTTTTGTAAGGAATTCGTCCGCGGTTCTGCCTCATCCACCGACCCTTCACTAAAATTTTCACTATCGCGAACACCCATATATTCATTTGGGTGTTCGCTAAAGTCGCAATCCCCAATTACGTGGTGGGGTGATCCTAGTTTTTACAAAATTCGCTTTCGGCCGAGTATTGCTCCGTGAACATGAGAGGTGTAGCCTTGTTGGGTGGGGTAAGGATCCAGATTGAATGAGGCTAAAGACTGTCTGCTCCTTCTTAGAGAGGCTACGATGAGGTGTAGGGAGTGTCTGTCTAGCCAATAATGCTGAGTGAATTCCCTGAAACTGATGAGCGGGCAGTACGCCACGGCTTTCTCCGCAGTGCGCAGGCTTGTTGTGGGGAAACTCGTTACCCTCCATGGAGGCGTGAGCAGGTATACACAACAATTTGAATTTTCAATTTGCTATTTTGTTCTGCAGCAATTTGAGGGCCGCTGGAGACACCCATCCCGATTGGTAGTTCCGATATGCTTGCTGCGAGTGGGTGACAATCGTTTGTGCCGGCGTCTGTGTGAGGGCCAGAGCAATCGCCATCTCCTCCGCTTCAGTGATGTCCGTGTTCTTGACTGTTGCGCTTACAAGCAGACTACTCTTGGTTGATACCACTATCCTTACGTATGGCTTGCCTCTGCAGCGGGAGGCGTCCGAAGTCCCCGAAGTCGTATGACTCCGGGTTTTTTTTCCAAAGTTCGTGTTGAGCGTTCAGGCTCTCGCTGCTCTTCTGGCCTCGTGATGGTTGTGGGGCACGTTTCTGGGCAGGGGGTGAATAATTAAAGACTGGCGCCAGGGGGTTGGTATCTGCACCTGCAGGATCGCGTCCAGGGCCGCCCACCGTATCTTGAGGTGAATTTTTCGTCCATCTTTAGTTCGGCTAAGTGGGTACTTTTGGCTGGATAGATGACCTTCTATCAATTCTTCTGCGCTGTTGTGTCGGCCGATCCTGAGGAGCTTGTCTTTGGTTGCGGTCATGGGTAGTCCTATCGCATGTCTGACCGACTTCTGTGTGAGTATATTGAGGAGATTCAGGTCACTCTTGTTCAGGAAGAGGTACGGCGGGATGTAGTTAACCTTGAAATGACCAATGCGTCGACCAAACGCAGGGAATCCGCCTCTTTCATTCCTCTATTCCTGGTTGACAACCTCCTAATCATGTGCATTATTTAATGGGTGTTTTGCTTCAGTTTTTTAGGGAGATGTCACTCTTGGTATTTGCTGTTAGGTGAACCACTAGTATTTGAATGCTGGGACTAGGAATTATCGCATGTCCTTCTAGTTGGACTTGCATGTCTTTCTTGACGTTCTTCTTCCTTTCGGCGGACGAGGAGTTGGGACTTTTTGGCGAACACGGGAGGCCACAGGCCTTGGCGTATTGATTTATGACGTCCGTTGCCCTCTGGAGTGTGTCCTGAATTTTGCAGATGAAGCCGGCTCCCGTCGAGCCGGTGATATCGTCAGCATAGAAAGCATAAGGTTATCTATGGCGTCGAGTGTTCTGGGGAGGTCCCGCAAGGCGACATTAAATAACGACGGTGACAGCCCAGATCCCTGGGGCGTGCCTCTAGTTCCTAATTTTATGGGGTCGGATGTGGCATCTCCTTTCCTGAGTGGGGGAGTGTGGTCCGAGAGGAAGTTGCGGTTGTACTTGTACGCCCCCGTTCCGCAGTCCGTGGCAATAAGGTTTCTCAATATACTTGCGTGAGGCTTGAAGTTGAAGTTGATCTTTATTCGCATCAAGTAAATACATGATGCTGGAGGTCCGCAGAAAAAGCCGACTAGATGTCAGCTTGACGGAGCCGCAGACCTCCCCCCCCCCTTTCCCTTACTGGCCGCTTGAACAGCATTTGGAAACGTTGTCCGAAAATCAAACAATACTGTTCGTTACAGCAATCGGGTTTGTAGGAAATCATTAAAATACAGTGACACAGGAACATCATTAAAATGCAGCATAAATGTCATTAAAGGCCAACTGCACTCAAATTTCACCTCGACCAAATTTATTTTTAATGCGTAGTAAGTACCCGCAAATCAGCTGGGACACGAGTGGTAGCACCGTGAAACGCCTGGTTAATCAGTTAGAAGCGTTTAAAAACGCTCCGCCGCAGACCACGCTGCACCTTCCGGCGGAGCGCGTAAACAGCCATGACGCGCCTGTGACGTTCCAGCCGACAAGAGCTTCTTCCTCTGGCCAGCCACGCCGCTGGAAAACCGGTCGAGGTCTGCTGCGGACGCTTCACCCATGTGCTTCCCCGTGCGCGCGTAGAGCTTGCGCGCAGACTTTCTCCCGAGCTGGTGACCGTCCGGCCGCTCGCTGGACGGCTGCAACGTCACTGCAATGGCCGCGCTCTCCTCGGTTTCCGTTTCAAAATCACCGATTTTTGCAGGCCGCTTGCGGCGTCCACGCGCGTATTTCAGCTGTTGTATTTTGCATGTTGCTTTCTTTATAAGCAGACTATACGAAAATAAAGTTTTTAAGAGGTCGAAATTTTGAGTGTAGTTGGCCTTTAAAATACAGTAAAAAATCACTAAAATACAATGACACGGGGAAAACAACCACAGAAAGCGTGGGCTCGACGATTGTAATCAAAAGAGCATTAAACAGAACGGAAAGACATATATTTGCCGCTTTCGTCAGTGGCAACCTAAGAACATAAAATGCAAGGAACCTCTACACCGAGAAATAAAATCAAGCACACATCAAAATACACCACCAAACAACATTCTCAGGAGGAGATGAAGAAATCGCGCAGATTCCCAAAGGTGATGCTTTCTAATCGTATGTTTCTAGAAAGAAATGTGTTGAGCACTCTTGGTAGTCGGTTTTCGAGCACTTGTTGTCCGTAAGATGTCCTGTATGTCAAAACGCTCGAATGTTCTGTGTGTCGCGTGTTGTACACAATATCGTTTGGTTTTAGTTTTGCGAAGTGTTGAAGGAAAGATCTGCCCATTTTTACTTCTTGGTTATAAACCTTGCACAGACGGTAGTCGAATATTGTGGTTACCGGCAATACATTGTATTTTTCGAATAAAGGTTGTGTGTGGTGATTGAAAGAAATGTTTTCGAGCATTCTAATGACCTTTTTCTGTAGCCGGTGAATTTTTGCAAATTTTCCTTAGTAGTTGTTCCCCAGACCAAATGGCAATAGTTTAACCTTGAAGAAAACAATGTGTTATATATGAGCAATATAATTTTAGGCGGTAGAATATGTTTATGGCGGTATAGAAAGCCAACTATTTGAGACAATTTCTTTGCGAGTAATGTTACGTGCTCGTCCCAGGATAAATATTCATGAAATATGACTCCGAGTGTTTTTACTGACGGTACTATATCTACTTCGGCAGAGTTTAGAGAAATAACATTGTCAATTATAGCCGGCTGTGAGGAGGCGCTGCTTACCGGACAGGAGTGGGCAGGTAAAAGCGAAGACGACGAGGTGTGGGCGGAGGCCGAAGAAGGGCGCGGTAGAAAAAGAGGAGGAGGAAGCCGGAGGATCGTGGAACGAGAGCGGAAAGAACGAGGTTCGAGGAGTGACCTGCCGGACGAGAGCGTTCGGGGAACCTCCGTTGCGAGCCGCATCTTCCCCGCGGACATCGAGGCAGCTCAGCCGAGACTGGCCACGGAGCACCCGGGCCGAAGCGCTCACAGTCGCCGCACCGGCATTGACAAGGGCACCGCGGCAGCGCCCCGAGCCTAGCGCACGGGACCCGACTTTGCGGCGGACAGCGCCAACGTCAAGGGGACAGCGCCTGCAGACATCACACCAGTCAAGTGTACCGCCACAGCTCCTTGCCACCAAGTACTGCCAGCCGTGAGCGGGAACTTTTTTTAGTTAAGAACATTGTCTTGGCGGACATATATTCCTTGGATTAGATTAGCTCCTAGTTAATTTGTGTAGTTTTCTAATTTGTGTATTTTTCTAATTCTGTCCCGTGAATAGAGTCTGTCCTTGTCTGACGTCACGTGCCTCGCTTCTTCTCTGCCAGTTAAACTTGACCTCCTCATACACACAACAACCCGCATCACACCGGCTTATTTCTGGCGCGAAACAATATTGCTTTCGTCTTTGGACCGCTTATCTTTAAACTATTTTGCTCTGTCCATGATTCTAGTTTCCGCAAAGTTGAGTTTCCATTTACAATTAATTCGTGCGCCGATTTACCACGGAAGAATACACTCGTGTCATCGGTATAGATGATAAACTTAGCACATGATGATACGCCAATAATATCGTTTACGTAGATATTAAAAAGAAAGGGTCCCAGAATGCTGCCCTACGGCACCCCAATTTTTACTCGACAAGGTTCTGACGAAAAGCCATTTAAGGCTACGATTTGATTACGATCTTTGAGGTAAGATTTAATGAAGGAGGCTGCCACACCACATATACCGTAGTGCTCTAGCTTTCGTACTAGCAAATTGTGGTTGATATGGTCTAATGCTCTTGTTAGATCACTAAATAGACCGAGTACCATGTTTCCTCGGGCTAATTGAGACAAGATATATTCTTTGTGATCTATACGCGCAAGCTCCGTTCCAAGGCCCTGACGAAAGCCATATTGACAATCGACTATTATGGTATGTTTTTGGTCGAATCTAGTCAAGCGTTCTAGAAAACGTTATTTAGTGATTTTGAGAGTACTGGAAGAATAGAAACTGGTGAGTAATTTCCCATATCATTTTTGTCTCCCTTTTTATGAAGCACTGTCACCCAAGCGGTCTGCATTTTTGAAGGTAAAACACCTTGGCTAATAGACAAATTAAATACGTGAGCAATGTATGGTGTCAAAAAAGATATAACGTATTTTAAGGGTTTTACTTAAGTCATCGATATCAAGCGCACTGCAATTGTTGAGCCCTAACACTGCATCACTTACTTCACGGTAGCTTACAGGATCAAGAAATATGGAGTTATCTATGTACCGAAAGTTTTCAAGGTCGTTTTGTACATTCCCACTTCGTACAACGTCAATAAAATAACGGTTGAAGGCATCGGCAAGCGGCTTGCCTGAAAGTTCGATGTCGTTTTGCTTAATGGTGTGAGTAGTGTCTTTGGGAATATTCCGTTTTAATAGAGAATTTAATTTTTTCCACATTGTTGCCGCATTTCCAAGCGCTGGTGTGAACATGTTACTGATAATAGTTACGTCGAGCTATTTTTAAGTCCTTATATAAATGGTTCCGGAAAACTTTGAATTGCTTTAACAAAACTGGATTTCTTGTTCTCTCTAATAAATTCGTTGTACAAGAAAGACATTTTTCTTTCGTATTCTCGCGCCAAGCTGAGAATTAATCCAGGGCTTTCGAATCTTTCGTTTCTGTTTCGGGAGCACAAAAGGAAAACATGCGGAGTAAATAGGCTTGAGGATTTTCATGAATTCGTCGTACGCCCTGTTTGCATCACTTTTTCTAAGTACAGGTGCCGTCATAAGTAATTGGAGCACGGGAGCTGCGGCCGAAGCGTATCGGAGCGCCGTGTAGCTGCACTAGCGGTAAATAATAGGTCGAGAACACGCATGCGCGCCTGCCGATGGCGATAGCCCATCTATACCTCTAAAACCACTTTTTTGAACCTGGCTTCAAGCATTGTCCGCAGCATACTGGTCTCGGTGACGGCGCTGATAGCAGAGACGCATCTGACAGCGTCCCTGGCACACGTCCTGCAAATGCGAGCTGCCGGAGAAGCGGCTCGCGCTATCACGGGAATCTGCAGTGAGTTTTTCTTTCAAATATTTTTAGGTGTGTCCGCTATCAGCGCCATCGCAGAAACAAGTATGCTGCGAACTATGCTTGATGCCAGGTTAAAGAAAAAGTGATTTGAGAGGTACAGATGGGCTATCGCCGTCGGCAGCCGCGCATGCGTGTTCTCGTCCTTCCATTTACCGCCGGTGCAGCTACACGGCGCTCCGATGCAGTTCGGCCACAGCTCCCGTGCTCCAATTACTTCTGACGGCACCTGTACACTCTCCCAAACTGCACGCGAAATTTTTTCGCTGAATAGAGAAATATTTTTTTCATTGATGCATTGAAATGGATGTGTTCGTTGATGTTTTTTGAGTGGCATATTTTTTAACGAGCATACAAATATCGGCAAGTGATCACTTATTTCTGCTGCAATTACCCCACTTCTTAATTTGTCGGAACTTATGTTCGTTATGAAAAGATCGATAAATGACGATGAAGTTGGCGTTATTCTAGTAGGCGGGTTGATCACATTTGAAAGACCACTAGAGTTTAACAGCACATCTAATTTGGTTTGTGTGGAATTGTGCCCGATCATATTTATATTCAAAACGCCACCTGAGATGACGTCAAACCTATTTCTACCGACCAAATCCCCGAATAACTCAAGAAAATCATTAAAAAGTGGTATCATCCTGCTTGGGGGATGATAGTACACAGCAAGTATTATACCACAGAGGAATTCACAGTCGTTTTTGACTACACAAAATTATTCTATCAATTCGCAATAGAAACCTTGTTTTACTAAAATACAAACAGCGCCACCACGACTGCATGTGCGATTCATATAGAATGTCTTGTAAGACGGAAGACGGAAAACATTTTATTCATCGGTAGACCCCGTTTCGCTTAACATTATGACATCAAAGTCATGCCCTACTTGCTGGAACAAAGAAGTTAGGTTAGACTCCTCACTTGTAATACATTGCACATTCAGATGAAAACATTTGAAGGATTAAAAATATGTCCTCCCTAAAGCAGTTTCAAAGTCATGGGGCAAAATATACGGTTCAAGAGGTTTATTTGGCATGTTCATTCATTTTGCTTAGCTAAGTTATGACACCAGCTTGCTTAAGTCACCCACACACGTGACAACTGCAACTTTGTCTCGGTCAGCCTTCCTTACAAGCACTCGTCCGTTGTTGTGCCACACATACTTAAAATGTGCCTCTTTCGCTCAGTTTTTGGCCTCGAAAAGCAGAGCACGGGTTCTTCGTGTCAAGTTTTCTAGTATGAATGGGCTCTCTTCGGAGCGTACAAGCTTCTTTCGGTTTTGCCACCAGTTCTCTCAATCTGCAAGCTTGGCAAAGCAGCAGATTATGCCCGGGATGTTATCTCACTTCGCTGGTAGGCGGTGAATTGTGACTACATCATCCTTCGAAAGGGGTGGAACCTCGAGTTTCTCTGATAGCGCATTTATTTTAGCCAGGAAGTCCTAATTTTTGTGTCACTTCCAATCCATGAAATTTTAGGTTCGGTAGTCGGCTCCTCCACTCTAGATTGTCAACTACAGATTCAAGTTTAGCGATTTCTTTATCACGAGTTTCCAGTTTGTTTAGCCTGCGATGCATGTCCTTGACGGCGCGTTCATTTTGCTCTGTAAGGGCCAGGAGTTCGTCATACTGCTCACTCATGAACTGCAGCGAATCCTCAATGTTTTCGGCCGTTGCTTTCACTTCCAGTACCTGATCTAGCTTTTCATTAATGGTTTTCAGCCATATTCATGCATGTCAGAATCGCTGCTCAACTGGTCAACTGGTTGTGAGCGCATTTTTGCACCTGTCAAAGGCAAGTTGTCAAACCCACCCTTGAGATCCAGGGCCAGGATGGCCCTGCGGGAGTGGCGCGTAGCTTACTTGAGTACCTCCTCCTTGAGTTGAAGGAGTACGTCCTGGGTTTCTAGATGTTCGCGGAATCCAAACATTTTCGTGGGCATTTGCTCTGTGCCGTCCAAATGCTTCTGAAGGCGGATGAGCACAATCCGCTCCATGACTTTCCCAACACAAGAGTTCAGGGATATTGACCTTAAATTATCTATGTGGGGAGATTTCCCACGTTTGGATATGAATCTTATCTCTGGCGTTTTCCATTGAGCGGGGAGCTCTCCCGTCTCCCAAACAGGGTTGAAATGTTCCAACAGATAAATTAAGGAGTTGTCTTTGAGATTATTTAGTAGTCTGTAGAAGATGGCTTCCGGTCCCGGGGCACTGGACTTCCTGCTTTCGGCAATTGCTGCGCGGAGGTCATGGAGGAAAATAGGTAGGTTCAGGCCTTCGTTGGGCTTGCCCGAATAGGGTCGGAGTTCTTCTCCAGGTTCCGTTTTGAAGTACCTGCCTCGGAGGTCCTGCGTTCGCTTCTCAGTGTCACCTGGGTAGTTGTTAAGCGTGTAACAATGCTGGGGTTTATCTCGCCCTTACTCGTGAGTGGATCGATTAGATGTCTCAGAAGCTGCCATGTCCTCTTAGTGGACAAAGTGTCTTGGAGGCGTACGCACAGCCGGAGCAAGTTTTCTCTGTACAGTGTGGAGGCGTATTCCGCTGATGCCTTATTAATTTCGTAAATTTTTTTTGCGGAGTTCACGGTTATGTCTGTGTCTTTTCCGTCTTTTTATGAGACATCGCCTCGCGTCCCACTGGAGGAGTAGACGGGTGCCTATACAGGGAGTCTGGTGCGTCGTGACTATAGACTGGGTACGATTTTGATGAGCTGTACTAGTTCCAGAGCCCACTGTTCGTAGGTTCGCCTCTCTTGGAATAGTGTATTTAGTTGGTGTTCTCTGAACTTGTCCCAGTTGACTATCTTACCTGGCCCTGCCTTGGCCCTGAAGGAGTTCTCCGTGCGGTGAGTTTGATTATATCGTGATCGAAGCCGAGGTTTACACTTGTGCTCGTTCATGACACATCTAGCGAGCCAGCCAGCAGTGAAAGACCGGGGGTAGTGTCTCTGGCTGTGGTTGTACCTTCGCGATTGGGGGTCTTGGGGTCGTTAAGGAGGACTGAGTTAGATTGTCCGATGAAGTTAGCGATTTCTTTGTCTCTTTTGGACTTGTATCCTCATAATGTGTGGGGGGTGTTCAAGTCTCCTAATAGAAAGGTGGGCCTGTTTTTAGCAACGCGCTTGGTGTTTCCACAATGTCGGTTTCCATAATTCCAAAGTTTTCCACAATTTCGGGCTTCTGATTTGAAGCGCGGCAATAAGAGTTGAGAATAAAAAAATTCCCCCGCATTTCCCCGAGGGGGAGAATGTGAAAGTGCGAATGCACGGTTGTCGGCCCGCTTGCGGCGCTTGCGCTCGGCCCCCGCAGCCCACCGCCTCGCCGCCTTCTCTTCCATCTCTTCCATCGGGTTTGTAGTATCACGTGTACACCACGCAGTTATCAAGCCGCTATAACGCCGCTGAGTCGCCAACGCACGCCGCTGACGACGTAGTTTGAATGCGTTAAAGATATAAGGCGCGTCACTAACACTGATATCACCGTCGCGTCCGTGGCTTGGTCGGTAGAGCGTCGCGCTGCGGCCGCAAAGTCCTCGGATCGAAACCTGAAGCCGGATGCTGTTTCTTTTTTAAATATAGAGGAGCACTGCGGACGCCACCGCCGCCGCCGCCGCCGCCGCCGGCGGTGGATGGTTTGGGGTCGCTTATAAAGTGCATTCGCACTTAAAATGTTTTTGGTGTTGCGGATTTGACGATTGTGCATTTCCACCAGCGTGTGCTCGCACCCTTTCTGGGCCGTGAGATGCTGCGTTGCCGCTATGTTCTTGCGAACAAGAATGGCAGTATCAGTGCTCGATGGCTCGGTGTACTAGACGATGTATCCCGGGATTTCGGTATGCTGTTCCTGTCCTGTAATGCGATGACGTCTGGTTTCACTTCTAGGGTTTGTAGATATTGCAGCAATTTTCCAGCCTTGTCTTTGAAGCCGCGGCAGTTCCACTGCAAAATGGTCGTTGATTCTACTCGTTCAGTGCGCGGCCTCGTCTTGCGAAAGGGGATTGTTACCGGTTGACAACGGGCCATCGGTACCTGGCTTATTGTAAGGGGTCGCCCTTTTGGATGTGCGCTGGGTGAGACAACTTGATTAACGCTCGCTTCGAGGTTGGTTATTCACAGTGCGCTGGCGGCTCTATCGTCAAGCAAGGACTTTTAAAAAGCGTTCATGTGTTCGGTCTAGAAAGAAAACTACGGTGATAGTCATCGGCAACTGCATTTCTTGGGACGAACTGACCGCATGAGTAGGATCAGAATAGCGCCTCGGGAAGTAGAGTGAAGGTCAATCCAGCGTGGCTTGTTCCGGCTTTAATATAAATTCCCCAAGACGGGCATGCCCGAGGTCATATACAATCTCCTTGAAAGCGATTCGTAAACAGTCTCTGTACATTGTCCGTCTGCATGGGCAACCCAACGAAAAGCAATTAAATAGCTTTTGTGCACATTTCCGCCAACAATTTGCAAGTATTTCCCTTTTCGTGCTCAGCCTGCACATCACAGATAAATGAATGTCTTTTGCTGACAAAAAACATGTTGTAAGAATATTTATTACATTGTCGTAACTGCCGGCCCTCGGTATTCTATGTCGGGCTGGGCCGGCCCCTAAGGGATAAGCACAGGGCCCAAATTTATGCTTAGCGCCGAGCTCTAGTGTCTACATTTGCGGTCAAGCGAAGTTAAGGGAAGCATAATTCGTCTAACACTCCTTATGAATAGGCAGCGTGCCTGAACCTAATAAACTTCAATCTTTCATTCTTTTATTAAGTGCAGACCAGTTGATATAGTGCTTCGGTTGTGAATGAAGTCGCACCTGCTCACATGATGCATCTTCTTCTGTTTTCTGTATATTTTGGTCTATGTTTGTGTGTGTATTTTTGCCGTGAGTTGCTCATGTAAATTATGTTTCTCCCACCCTGCTAAGGTCTTGAACAAAGATCGCAGTATTAATAAATAAATAAATAAATAAAATAAACGAGATGGTAAACATAAAAGGTCACGCTAAGTTAATATTGTATGCGGATGATACGAATGTATTTTTTTCTGGAATCAACGTGCAAAATTTAGTTGCACAGGCAAACAGCTGGATGTCAGATCTTAGTTTGTGGCTTGGATCCAACAAACCGGAATGAAATGTAAAGAAAACCACATATGTATTGTTCAGAGTGAAAGGGATACCCGCACCTTTAAATTTAAACATACAATTCCGTGGTTCCCCAATCCAGGAATGAACATCAACCCGGTTTTTGGGAGTCCTGTTACAAGAAAATCTCTCGTGGACATCACACGTAGAATCACTTAGATCAGATCTCTGTCGTGCAATTGGAATTTTAAACAAGCTAAGACATTACTTACCGGCAGTTGTTAAACGCGATATATATTATGCGCTCGTCCACTCACGTACAAGTTACTGCTGTTTAGTTTGGGCGACCACAACTCAGACTTACCTAAGAAACCTTTTAAACCTACAAAAGAGAGGAATGCGGGCTATTTCCAACCTGTACAGAACTGAAAGCGTAGCGCCGTACTTTGAAACTTATAAAGTATTCGATATCCGAAGTTTATACAAATACAAACTAAGCCTAGAAATTTTCCGCCAGCATAGGACCGATAAAGCATTGTTTGAAACCAACCACTGCCCGAAAAACACCTGTTATGAACGACGAAGAAATCCAATTGAAAAACCGCGCTCCCGAACAAATTGTGGTACTCAGAGATTAGCATCTCAAATACCTGAACAGCTAAATGAAAACCCAATTTTATTGCATCATTTAAATAGTTCCATACGAGTGATAACTTTCAAAATACTTGTAAAAAATTACCCTTTGAACAAATGGCATCTGAAAGTTAATTTAAATTTAAAATGTGTGACAACCTATTCGCAGTGTTGTGTTTTATATACCTCACACGACTGTTTTGTTAAGTTGTGTTTACATCAGTTCATGTACACAGAATCTATTATCCTAATTTCATTGTTTATGCAATGCCATATGCAAAAAACTCTTTATTTACCTGATGTGACAGTTATTTCTGTTCCGCAGTTATGTACATATTTTTTGTTGTTGTTGTGTGTAAAAATTGTAAAAAAATTACCATTCGAAGCCGCTACAGCTATAGGGTGCCATGGCCCAGTCAGGCATGGTTTTGCATTTCGCCATGTGCCCCAAGACAATCGTGAAAAAGTTCTCTTTGGCACATGTACCTCGAAAAAAATCAAAATTTTTTTTTCGGACAAAAATGAATGTCGGGACTCACGTGCGACCGCTTTATATGCCGTATTCTGTGCCGTCATGAGAAGGTTTCCTTGAATATTGTTTTAGGTATACCGTTAAAATTATGTTGCGTACCCGCCGTAAGTGCAAAAAAAAATGATTTCTTTGGTATTGTTAGGGTAAAACTTCCTCTTCCTAAACTTTTCTACTCGTGTCACGGTCTCTATCTTTTGCGTAGCATATATCTGTTATCATTATACGTTTTCTGTGATTTGTCATTGTTTTATATAGTCAAAATTTGTGTTGATATAGTTTGCCTATGATGTCAATTGGTTTGTTGCATGTTTATAATTTCATTGACTGGTGGTTGAATGTGCGTCGCTAGTGCTGCTGCCGTTGTGCTACATGAGGGACGGGGCCTCGTCAGGCGGCCCGATCCGGCTCGATCAAATGGACTCAAACGCCTTTTGCCCCGTTTGCCTCGGCAGAAGATTGGAAAGTATTTTACCTTGTACGGTGTACTTGTATTCTGCCTAAATAAATAAACAAACACACAAACACCTACACACTGCATGCTTCGTCCCTCCACATGTGTCACGTTAGTGGATATGGCCCGATCCTTTTGATTTTTTTTTTGGTATTTGTCGTACTTTCTTTTTTACCAATATAACGAAGCAGTCCTCTTGGGGATCTTTGTTAACTCGATGTATTTTCACTACCCCGAAAACACGCTCAGCAAAATACACTCAAGAAGACAATCCCAATTTTTGCTGCTACTCCAATCTCTATAATGGCACGGGCGACCCCAAAGCGAGTCACGTTTAGGCTAACTACGTGTTACGCTCTACTACAGTTTTAGGTAAATTTATGGCAGCAGCATCCGGCGCAGTATCCGGTAGTATGAACTACGTCCCAAGTTGAGCGCATATATTATCATTTGTTACCGCTCGTTCTCTCACTTGCGAAATACGCTCCGCTAAAAAGCGTTGCCCTTTTTTTTTACTCCGATCAACCTTTAGAGTGAAAGCGTAGTAGTCGCTGGAAACAAAAACATACAAGACTAAAATGCGCATTTAATAATTCAAAAGCACGAAAACACCAGACTGTTAGTGGCCCCACTACGGGAGTCTAGCAGGAATATTCCTACAAACGATATCACTGCTGACTCGCATTGGAATGCGTCGGCGGTTAAAAAGACAGCGAACAATGGGTACAGTTTCGCTCTATTGTAAAGATAAACTCTGCTGTACATTACCCTCTGTCAACGCAAAACGGCGCTGCAATCACCACAAACGTGCGGATTTCAAGTGACACGTGCTTGCCACCCTGACTCGGAAGGCAGTTGAAGAAGCAGCAAAATTAACTACTCACTATGGTGAATCCATGCCAGAACTGAAGGGGAGCAGTGAGACCAAGAGCCGAATGAAGTCCCCGGGCTGGTTGACCTAGCGAGGGCCAGCCCACTACAACGCCTGTATGACGGCGGGGCCGGCGTTCTGCTGTTATTCAGGGCAGATGTAAGCCGTCTCGCCTGAAATCTCAATGATTCGACATTGTTAGGTCGTAAGAACAGTTGTGAGTGTGCACCCGTAACATCTTGTTCAATGCCCAGTCTGTTACGCAGTTTTTACCATTGAAATAGTAATGTTCATAAAAGTGATTACACTACGACCAAACCGCCTGTTCGCTGGAGGGGTACATAATGAAGGGCACGCGACTCCCGCACCTAACAGAGTTCAGAGAAGGTCCCCCTTCTTCTACAAACTCTTCCCTTCGCGCTTGGTTGCATATAAAAATAGCAGTTCTCTTAGCTGAGCGCTAAAGCTTAAAGGGACCCTGCGACACTTACTATCGACTACTCGGAATGTATTTTGGGGTAAAGTCTATTGCCCCAGCAATCTCCTCCCGCAAGAATTATGAAAATCCGTTCACTATCACCGAAACTACGCGCGATGAAGAAGCGCGCATAAATGTTCCCTCTCAACTCAACCGCGGACAACGCGACGAAAGCTGCGCGCTCTCTCCCGGAGAGGGGGGCGGCGCGCGGCGTTCTGTTCGGCGGCCTTGGATATGTCACAGGCCGGGGAGTTTCGTCATTTTCCCCACAACGTGGACGGGTCTATTTCCGGTCAAGTGTCACAAAAAAGCAGGCATGGCGGCCTGCTCGCAAGCAAACGCTCAGGCTGGTAGGGCGTTTTTGGAGCAATAAACGTTTGTTGTCGAGTGGGCTCGTTGAAAGTGGAATATTTAGTTCGTCACTCAAACTCCGCACGCACTCAAAACAAAAGAAACACCAAAAGCATGCGGACAGGTTCAGACATAGAAGAGGTTCATACACAGCGCCGACGACGGCTGATCGTCACAGGAAATGCCAGAATTTAGCCGCGAAGTTGACCAGCGACAGCCAATAGGACAGCCAGGACAGCCATGGCCCGATTGACGTCGCAGAGGCCATGCCAAGGGTGCATATTGAGGAGAATTGAAGAGAGCGCGGTTGGTTTTTCCGCGTCTTTCACGGCGATTTGCGCGCTTACCGCTTCACGTGCACGTGTAATATTTGGCTCGGGTGTTCCTGGAAGTCTAATCTAAACGTCGCGCAGTTTTACTTGCACTGCACGAAGAGTATTGCAGGGTCCCTTTAAGTTGAAACTAACTACGAGAGTTCACCAACATTTTGCACAGCGGAAAGCAGCCAAGCATATTTTAAATCTCCATGTATTGACGAGGCAATGCCTATGGTGTTAATTATTCACGTAAAAATATGGGGTTGCCTACACGACTCTCCGAGAAGGCAATTTTCTAGAAAGTCAGAATGACTAATACGAAAGTTGAGTTTTCTTTATTTGTATAACTCATCAAAAGGGTGTCCGTGGGATCATTTTTTCGTGCCACACCTCAGAAGAAACGATAAACAGGCCCTACGGCTGGTGTTCAGGCTGAAGTTAACTGTTGTAGGAAATTTGCTCGATAAAAACAACGTGTGTAAAGTTGTTCAAAATTCATTTTACGGAAATATGCGGTTGTCTGATTGTAAATGCAGTGCGCGTAATGTAACGGGTAATGGTGCAGTTCTGTGAAGTTTCAGCCTCTCCTAGAGTCTTGTGGTGAACGTTTTGCTTAAAGGAACTGTCCTTCAAACCTGTTACAGGCAGGTTTTAGTGTGAGTTCGACAGGATAGGCGCGTGGCATCCCTTTAGGTAGCTTGCACATGAACACCTTCATAAACATGCATTGCTTGTGTATGCTAGGCTTTTAGAAGCTTTGCTTTACACCGTGTCCCTTATAATGTATGTGGCGTTCAGTTATTTCCGCGGTATATGGCGTAGTTAATTTTTGTTTCAATCGTGGAGATCGGCTTAAATTGTGTTTACTGTATTTGAGTATTTCGCGCCATTGGGGTGTGTCACTATTTACTGTTGCAAGGTGATTGGGAACAACGTTTTTGAAATTATTCGCCCGCCCACAATAAGACAGAATTTAATTTAATTACTATACTTCAAATACGCGCGCCATTTTGCGACATAGAGACATGAAGGTGAATCGAGGTCAGACGGGTGCCTTTGTGTGAGGATGTTTACAGCACAGAAATGACAGTTGAGACGTTTTGGCTTTGTTTAGTCGCGAGCAGCCGCAGAGCAGCGAGGACAAGCTAAGCCTACCAGAGTGGACCGACTAAAACGCATAAACAACAAAATGGCCGCGCCCATGACCCGTCGCAGTGTAAACAAATGTCACGTGATGCCATCTAACCAATAATCATGCCGGCGGCACGAAACAATAGGAGAAAAGAGTGCCGATACTCTGTAATGTTATCTAGTGGCACTTATGCAGCCTAGTCACCTATCCATGCATCCAGCAACGACCTTTCTCCGAGTGTCGGTGTCAAGCATGCGATTGGACAGCAAAATTCAGTCTGCAGTGTCGTACCACGCAATGCATGCATGACTTTGTCCATTTCACAGTGTCAAAGCGCAGTTCACATGTTTAGGTCACCTGGTATACATGTTGCTTCCTTTCCCCACGCCATATTTGTTTTGTTGGCAGCATGGCTAGATTGGACGCTCGAGTCTCTTGTGGTGATGCATATCGGTGTAGCGTGCAGAGACGTATATTCCAAAATATTCAACTTATCATAAAAATAACAAACTTTATTACCGCATAACTTCAAAAGAGCATGGCTCATAGAAAACGTCAATTTCTTCGTTAGGTATTTCAAACGAACACGTGAAAAAAAGAGCTTATTTTTGCGAAGTCGTATGTATCACTACAATAACATGGTTGCCCGGAATGCACTGGTCCTAACTTGGAAAACATGTTCGACAACAATCGGCGCGACACATATCGGAAAAAAAAAGGACAGCTCGTGTCCTGGATTCTGAGTCGCCAACTTAGGTTGAATTTAAACAAGCTACGTAAATTTGTTCTTCGCTACGTCTTATGGTCTCTCTACCTCACAATATGCATAACCCTAGCATTGCACAAGGCAGGCATTCATGCACACTGCGAGGAACCACCGTGGGTTCGAGCTAGTTGAGCACGCTCACGATACTGAAACGCCGTCGCGCCAACTTAACACCGCCTCTGTTGGGCAGGTGGAGAAGGGAGCGACAAAGAAATATGCCCGGGGTACGGAGGGAAGACGTTTATTTTATACTAACGTTCTAGTCACATATTTTACAGACCCAATTACATAATTTACAGTACAGGTACGTACTTCCCGTTAGGTGAAATAGGCGATGGCGCACCACGCGCAAGTGTGCGCGTCGTCGGCGCAAAGCCAGTGGGCTCTTCGGTCAGGGCAAATTCCGAGGTGCGCGCACGTTGTGCGCGCGCGCTTCGCCGTGCTGGCCGAATCGGCTCGCAGCAGAGAGGGAGACGGGGCCCATTCGCTCACAGGCGCATACCGCACGGCGTGATCGTCGAGTGATAGGTATGGCCTTACTATATGCAAGCGTAGGGACAACAGGAGCAGCCTTAGGCACGGGCCGCAGCCGGAAGGGCTGGTCGGCTTTCGCCGGCGCAACAGAGTTGCAGCCGGCTGGTAAAGAAAGCGTCACATACCTTCGGCCAACGCCGTCGGCGTCCTGGAAGCGTCTCCCCGAACGGAACCCCGCGCAGGGCGCGCGTTCGCGTCCCGGCGAGAGTCGGGTTCGGGCACCGTTCAAACGGACCAATGAGGTGAGGTTAGCTCCGCTACCAGGGCGGAGCGCCCGCTGCGTGACAGTGTTTTATCGCAGCAACGGTCGCTGGAGCCTTCACCTCAGGCAGGAGTTTGAGAGGACTGCTCGGCTCTACACAGTGGCGCCGAGACGAGCCGGCATTTCGGGGAGAGAGGGGAAGAGCGCCGCGCAAGGGCACAAACCTAGCGATCACGCAATGGCTCGGGCGCCAGGATCCCCACACTCTTTACTTATTGCAGTATCTCATGTCACAAACTCGCCGCCGACATTGCTTACTTTACCATGCGGGGTGCCCTCGTAACAGGCTTAAAGAGACCCTGAAACACTTCCTTCAAATATTTTCGAAATCCTAATGCTTTAACAACGCATTAAACAAGCACATCCAGAACTTAGAATAAAAAGTCACAAACTTTGAAACTTGCTCAAAAGATTTTTCCTCCCTTTCCCGGTCTTGACGTTCTTCGAGCGCTCGAATGAAGTCATTAGAGCGGTGTACCAGCTATTAGCAGCTGCAACAATAAATGCATTCGGTAGTCACTTTAAAAAATTGACTCCAATCCACCCTGTGAAGGTTGCTGGAAAGCAAAGCTTTAAAAGACATCCAAAACAATTGCCCATGCGCGTCATTTCAATGCACAGACGGGGCTCTCCAAAGAGTGAAACCAAAGATTGTGCCGGCCGTTACCTGGCATTCGCGGGGCGGCGTCGCGAACGCAGCAGCAGCGTCGGCAACTGCCGGGCTTGAGCGACGGACGCCGCCGCTGTAGCCCAGCCGTGAGTCGCGAGAATGAAAACGGACACGAGCGTGTTTCGAAAGGTGAGACAGCGGAACCTACCCATCCTAATGTGCTAGGTCGGGGCTACACCGCGGCGCGACATAAGCGCAGACACCGAATAATTCGGCACGGCTGTAAACGCGCCAGATAAGCCTAGCAGCATGGCTTGGAATCCTGACAACCTTAGCCGAGGCTTCCGCAGTGGATGAACGCCCTCCGCGTCACCGCAGACGCAAAAAAATTACAGCCCCTTTCCGCGAGGGAACCCTGAGTTGATGCGAAGCATCGCGGAGGTTCCGAAACGTTCACGAGATTGGGTATCCAAATAACGGAAAATGACGGAACTCCGGAAGGCGCAGCGTGACTCAACCGCGAAGCAGCAACTGAGGGAGCGGCGCACGGACCGGGTTTATTATATAGAGCAGATGGAGTGGAGAGGAGGAGAAGAGAAAAGAGACGCGCATGCGCGCTTATCGCGCAGCTGCGGTGATGAGTATAGGCACGCGCTATCGCACAGCTGGCGTGGAGACGGGGAGAGGAGGAGCAGCACGCGCGCTATCACACAGCTGGTGGGGAGAGGGGGAGAGGTGCGGACGGACGACGGACGACGGACGGACGACGGACGACAGAGCCGAGAGCAAGAAATGCTTTGCATCTAAACTGTGATGCGCGTTTTCCCCACCTTTAGAGCTTGCCTGACTCGTGCCTGCATCGTAAGAGGCTTCTTCGCAACAGGTCAAGGGTCGGCTGATTCCGGACTGTGCCCGCAAGCAGTTGGTGCTTATGGCAACACCATGCCAACGAGAAATCGGGAGAGCATCAGTTTCAGTCTGTACGCATTCTGCGAGCTCACTCGTCGAGGAATGAACGTTACAGCGCAAAAATGGTGAATTCAGTATAGAAAGCATTGCCCAAAAAGCAAAACGGCACCTTAAAAAATCGTAGGCTATTGGGGATTCCAACTTGCGAATTGCAAAACAATGTCCCTAGTGCTAAAGACGATCCGTCTATAAGCCGGCGATAGCTGAGGCGGAATTAAACAGTATATATATATACAGTTGCTAAGGAATTGTGCTGCTGAGCACGAAGACGCGGGGTCGATTTCGGCTGCCGCGGCCCCTTTTGTGATGGAGAGGAAAAGCAAAAACCCCCGCGTGTACGAGATTTCGGAGCACGTTTAAGATCCCCAGGTTGTCAAAATTAATCCGGAGCCCTCCCCTACGGCTCGCCCCATCGCCTGCGTGGCGTCGGCGCGTTAAACCCTAAAATCAATCAATAAAGTAGAGAATGTATAGCCAGTTGACGTTTTGATTTAGTTTGAGCATTTTAAGCACTTTAGATAACCATTCCTTGTATAGCGCTCGTTCCGTAAGCGTCGCCCAATTTCCAACAATATCTCATGTCTAGCGACTGGATTCCTCAGACAGAAAAGCGTTCGCAAATGCGTGGTTGTTCTGCAGACCGCTGTGCTAGTTCACCAGTCCTGGTTTTATGCTGTACGATAAAAGCTTTGGTTGATTTTATTTCCTTAGTACCTATATTAATTTCTTTGACTCTTCTGCCGCCTTCATTGGCCTTAGATTTTTCTTCTAGTGTACCAGTCAGCGAAGCATCGCATCTGCGTTTGTGTGCAGTGACTTGGACTTGGAGCTTGATACAGTCTATCAACTAACAGAATAAAGGCACATTCTTCCACGCACAAACGTGGTGTTGCTTAGTTTCAACTGATCGATGACCGCCGCCGGCCGGCCGACTAGACGCTTGGCCGTGTGATACGGCCGGAGGGTCGGCGAGCCACGGAGTCCCGCAGTCAAGCCAAGCCAACTTATTTTGACGTCATATAAAACGTCATAGGAAATCTGCAAGGAGGGTGCATAGAGGAGGACAGCATTTTTGAATTGATTTTATTACTGAATAAATTCGCCTAAACGCAACGAGGGTGGTGGAAAGAAGGCCTAGAGACTCAAGTCTGCGCTACTGCTAGTAATCCCGCAATGTTTACAAATCACTTCAGTGTCCCTGATGGGCGTTACATGAAGTAGCTGGCCAGGAAAGCAGTTAGCCCTAGTCTGCCAGAAGGGACTCAGAAGGACGGGCTGCTGTGTTTTTTCTTTGTCGACTGCAGATATTACGGAAGTAATGCGGGGGCGTTCTCAAAGCACTTGGAAGACATTGGGATAGCCTCGGCAGCAGTTTCAAGGTGGTGGTTCCGTTCCATAAAAGTTACGGATGTGTAATCTGGCCAGGGGGTGTAGGGGGCTTGTACCTGACGAAGCAGTGTGTCGTGGCGTGGAATAGGAAACTCCCTTCTATTGAGTATAACTTTTGAAGTGTTATCGGCCTATGGTAGACCTCCGCATGCCGAATCCCTGGTGCCCAAATTTTCGTCGCACGGGCGAGCGAGTCTCCAATTTCCCTTGCTAGCATTCCGACATACCCAAGGTTCCATGTGATGTGGGTTCATTTAATAGAATTGCTGTGTCTTTTGCGATTGTGTTCTGCATAATTTGTCGACATGCTTCCCGCGAGTCTATGAATATGATTGCAGGCATAACTTTTGTGCTTGGATCTTGTGGAGATTTTAAATTCAGAGCATTTCTTTAACTCACATGTAGCGTCCGCCGTCCGTCCGCAACAGCTCAGCGCGCAGGTGCGCCCTCTCCCCCACTCCTCCTCTCCCGCATCACGCTACCCTCCTCGCTCTCAACAACAGGTCCGCACCCCTCCCCCTAGACTATATAAAAAAATAATACTTATCGGCGCCTGGTTTCGATCCCACGACACTGCGGGCGGAACGCAAGGTACATGGTGCTCTTTCCACAGCGCCACAAAGCCGACACAGAATCAAAGGCTACGAACGCGCCTTATATCCTTGACTCATTCAAACTACGTCAAGAGGCTGCTGATACAACGCATTCACTACCACCAACTCCCCAAACACTAAACGTTAACGCAATACAACCACCCCCTGTGCGATGCATTTACTCGAGTCCCCCTCGCGGGGAGATGGGCCCAATTTTTTGGCGTAGTACCTCATCCCCCTGGCTAAAGCCTGAGCCTAAAGTCTGCTACTCTGGGGAAGTTGTCCATATTAAGTGTAGGTAGAATTTCTCGGTCGAGATTCCGATTCAGGTCTGCGAAGCTGCACTGCCTATTGTCGCCTAATAACACATCTACATATTGCCTGCCTAGGGTCCGCTCGTTCACAAAACTTCCTATGGTAGATTACAAACTGCTTCCTGCTCTCATGCACTCTTTGAGGGTTTATTTTCCTAGGGAATAGTGCAACTCTCAGGTTTTGTCTCATTGCGCGTGTCGGTTTTGTCGGGTGGGCATGTTGTTATTTCGTCTATGGTGTTATAGGTGCCTGTTTTCCCCAATGCTGTCACTAATCGGTATGCCAAGGGAAACTATAGTGGCTTTTTAATAACATTTTCCTATGGAACTTTCACTCCTCTAGAAAGGATAAGGTATGGAAGGGAAAAAGGGTGAGTTAAAATATTTGCGTCATCTTTGTAACGTATGCTCACCTAAACCCCTGGAAATACCAACACTGCGGCTTTTTTTACCCTAGTGATGTGTACCTTATTTCAGACAAACCCAGTGTTTCTAGTTGCTCCTCATCACGAGTGCTGGTGTGGCCGAACGATGGGTGTTTTAAAAGACGAACCATGCAATTACTACCTGTAATTTTGCCCAAACCTATTCTAGAACCATATTTTAATGCGTAGCATCCTTTAGATGTTACATACTCTTGGTTTCTGTGGCCTGACAGGCGTGTAATGCCACCGCATGGCGTCACAGTCTGAGATCTGCACTTTTGCGCGGGGACAGCGACCGCGTCTCTCGCAAATTGGTCGCTTGCGGTGGCGGGGTTGCTCGTATTAAAGCGAAACTTTCTTCGGCTTTTTTCGCCAGGTCTATAGGGTGCTGTTGCTGCTATGTGGCATCGTGCGCAGCTGGGAGTTTTAACCGATGGAAAGGAAAATGCAGTATCTGGAAAGCAGATTAGTGCAGTCCGAACAATACTCCCGAAGAAGCAACTTAGAAATAGAAGGCGTCGTTGAGACAGAACACTAATCTGTTGCCGATATCGTGGCAGCGATTGGCGCCGCGATCAGCGAGCCGATTGTTGAGGGTGATATTGATGCCTGCCATCGCGTTCCAACAAAGAACGCTGAAAAAACTAACATCCTTGTCCAGTTCCGCTCGCGAGCGAAGCGCGATAACGTCCTAAAAAAAGCTAAAAGAACGCGCCTCACTAATAAAAATCTTGGTTTAAACAGCGCGGCGGCGGTTTTTGTAAACGGGCACCTCTGCCCACACTGAAGAGACTTCTAGCCATGAGTGTAAAGAAAAAGTATGAGCCCAAGTGGAAGTCCGTGTGGTCGAGTAATGGGAACATTTTTGCTAGGCAATCAGATGGCTCAGCCAAGGTGCACATTTCTTGCGAAAGCGACCTTGAGAGGGTCTTTAGTGCTAGAAATGATGACTCCACAACTGTACTGACACCACCCGCTGTGCGGATAGCGCCCGCAGTGCAGGGCAGCGCCGAGGCACATCCACTGGCGGGGGTTCCCAGCCCCGAGAACCAAGCGAGTTGATAGGAGAAAGTGTAAGCCGGTGCTCGCCTGGTAGTACCAAGGTCGCATATATAATGAATTATCATGAGCTAGCCTTGCCTTCTCAAATTGTTATTGAGCCTTCATGCGGTTTGGTCCTTCACCTGAATGTGCGCTCAGCATGCTCCAAGAAAGATGATATAGCCCTTTTCTTGAACGAGTTTTCCTTTAAATTTGATGCTGTAATGATTTCAGAAACATGGTACTCAGATGACTGTAAAAATATTAAGCTTGTTGGTTACGACGCTTCTTTCGTCAACCGCTCAAACAGAAGAGGTGGTGGTGTTGGTATTCTGGCTTTGATGGAACTGAACTATGAATTGGTCCACCCATTTACCAAGATTACTGAAGACTATGAAACACTAACACTGCGAAATAAAAATCAGGCAATTTCTGTTCTTTATCGCCCCCCAACTGGTAATATTATTCGTTTTCTAGAATAATATGAAATCCTATTAGATTTTGCTCACAAAAACCATATTGAACTCAAAGTTGGTGGCGAGTACGTGTTACAAGAAACCCCCTACAGTCGGGATTTTGGTACTGTTTTACTTCCGTCTGGTTTTAAGAATGTTATTTCCACCCATGAGATGAGATCAAGAAGTTTGCGGGGATAAATTGGTCACAGTTGGCACAGGACCGAGGTAATTGGAGAATAATGGGAGAGGCCTTTGCCCTGCAGTGGGCGTAGATAGGCTGGTGATGATGATGATGATGATGATTTCCACCCCTACCCGCATTACACGCTCAACTTCATCCGCACTTGATCTTATCGTAACGAACATCGGTAAACCTGTTCACAGAGCCGGAACCATTGCCTGCGATGTCAGTGATCATTGTGCAGTCTTTCTAACATACCGTAACAGGAAAAGTGATACTGTTCGACCAAGGGAAGAGATAACCATGCAGTTCATTACAAAAAATAAACTAGAATCCTTCAAAAAATGAAATCTTGCTTCAAGACTGGACGCCTGTCATAGCGGAATCTAACCCAAATGATGCTTACAATATATTTTTTAGTATCTTTGCGTCAATTTACGACAAACATTTTTCTTTTAACACGTTAAAGTCTTCACAGAAAGCTACAAAACCATGGATTGCTCGAGATCACCTAAAAATTATACAAGAAAAAAATCGCCTGTATCAGTCCTTTCTTCGTGCAAGATCAGAAAAGGCGCTAAAACAATTCAAAAGCGTCAGGAATCACCTAAATACCGAACTTAGGCGCGCAAAGAGCACCTACTATGTTCAATAAAATTGACAGTTGGGCTAGTTGGTTTTGATTCATCGTAATTAGCGCTAGATACGGGACACAGCAGAGAAGACACACACGACGGCGCTAACTCGCAACTGACTTTATTAGGCGTAAACACAAATATATACTCAGAAAGAAAGAACACGTGCCCAGGTCAACCCCGAAAATGCAGATTTGATAAACACAAAGGTCACAGGATTACGATTAAAAAAAACACACAAGATTACACTGCACATAGTCAACAACCAACCAGCAAAACATCTAAGTTAATGCATTTGACAAGAACAGAAATTTCTTTTCATGAAGTGCCACCGACGCGTGTCTGATACACTTATCATCGTGCTTTCTTATATAAACAGCTTCGATTACCTCGCGTGTCAATTGGTGCTTGTGTCGCCACAACACCCTGGTGTTTTCAAAAAGTGGACAGCATTGCGACTGGGTCTTATCTTTGTGGGTCGCGCAATGTCGAGTGATATGTGCATGAGGGTTGTTTTTGAGTGAACTCCGGTGTTCCATCAGACGAACATTGATGCATCTGCCTGATTGGCCGATATAAACGTTGTCACGTGATAATGGCAATGAGTACACAATTCCTGTCGTGCACGGGACAAAAGGCGAAGCGTGCTTAACATTGCAATATCTCTCAGACTTCTGACCGGACAACCTTCTTTCCACCATGTTACACAACTTACCAAGCTTATTCGGAGCGGAAAAAAGGACTCTAACCCCGAAACGCCCGGCAACATTCTTCAAACCATGTCATAAACGGTGGATATATGGAATCACAGCAGTTTTCATTTTTTCTGCCCCAAACCCATCTTTCCTAGATTGCGCTGCCGCACCCACTACTTTAATTAACTTCTGGACAGTCTTGTGCATTATGTGCTCCGGAAAACCGAAGGCGTCCAGCCTGGTAGTTTGCGCCTGGAAACTGCCTACGGTTTGATGATCCGTTTTTGATCCCGAATTCGGACAGCCTTGTAGAATTTTTGAGTTCGAACAACCCCGGCACGTGCCAAATGTTCAGCATAGATGTTGAAGATTTGTATTACTCTATTCCTCACGATGAACTGATGAACAATGTGAAGAGGTGCATTACCGAGGAAAATGATAAAATGCAGTTTGCGAGTAATTGCGGTGTTCCTATAAGCTTTCTCGAAATCCTGTCTGTTTACTTAAAGTCCACCTTTGTAGAGTGGAACGGGGGGTTACATTTGCAGAAAACTGAAATATGTATAGGTTCCAGGGTGGCTCCCGTCCTCAGCAATATTTTCCTGAGTGCAATTGACAGACGTATACAGCAAAACCTGTGCGGATTGGCTTTCAAAATAGTGAGATACGTGGATGACTTCCTTGTGTTTGTGGAGAACTTTAATGTTTCGCGCCAAGCCGTTGATGTGCTTAAATTGTTTAAAGAGTACAGCCTTGGTCTTATTTTCACGTTTGAGCTTCCGACAAAGGGATGACTACAATTCCTTGATTTGCGCTTACATTTGGAACCAGGGCATGTCTGCTGAGAGTATTGCCCTAGATCTGCGAAACCACTTCTAAATTTCAGTTCAGGGCACTCTAAATTGGTGAAAAGTGGAATATCCTTTTCTGTGTTAAGGTCTGCGGTGTTTAAGTCATGTTTGCATAAAACTGAAAATAGTTTCCAGGCGCAAATTGCCAGGCTGGACGCCTCCGGTTTTCCGGAGCACATAATGCACAAGACTGTCCAGAAGTTAATTAAAGTAGTGGGTGCGGCAGCGCAATCTAGGAAAGATGGACTTGGGGCAGAAAAAAATGAAAACTGCTGTGATTCCATGTATCCACCGTTTATCACATGGTTTGAAGAATGTTGCCGGGCGTTTCGGGGTTAGAGTCCTTTTTTCCGCTCCGAATAAGCTTGGTAAGTTGTGTAACATGGTGGAAAGAAGGTTGTCCGGTCAGAAGTCTGAGAGATATTGCAATGTTAAGCACGCTTCGCCTTTTGTCCCGTGCAAGACAGGAATTGTGTACTCATTGCCATTATCACGTGACAGCGTTTATATCGGCCAATCAGGCAGATGCATCAATGTTCGTCTGATGGAACACCGGAGTTCGCTCAAAAACAATCCTCATGCACATATCACTCGACATTGCGCGACCCCCAAAGATAAGACCCAGTCGCAGTTCTGTCCACTTTTTGAAAACACCAGCGTGTTGTGGCGACACAAGCACCAATTGACACGCGAGGTAATCGAAGCTTTTTATATAAGAAAGCACGATGATAAGTGTATCAGCCACGCATCGGTGGAACTTCATGAAAAGGAATTTCTGTTCTCGTCAAATGCATTAACTTAGATGTTTTGCTGGTTGGTTGTTGACTATGTGCAGTGTAATCTTGTGTGTTCTTTCGAATCGTAATCCTGTGACCTTTGTGTTTATCAAATCTGCATTTTCGGGGTTGACCTGGGCACATGTTCCTTCTTTCTGAGTATATATTTGTGTTTACGCCTAATAAAGTCAGTTGCGAGTTAGCGCCGTCGTGTGTGTCTTCTCTTCTGTGTCCCGTATCTAGCGCTACTTACGATGAACACCTACTATGAACAGCTGTTCTCGAATGCGACTGAGCAGAGGCCACAGGCCGTATGGAAAATTATAAACAATGTACTTGGTTGAGGAGATAAAAACAAATGTGATCCCAAATGTGGAAAGGAAATTAAAGGCAGTCCGCTGGTCGATCATATGAACCACTATTTCGTGAATGTTGCTTCCGCCCATGACAATAATCCCCAAGAAGCAATATTAGGCCGCCCCAATTCCAAGTGCATATTTATACAGCCCACCGATTAAAACGAAATATACAGCGCGTTTATGTGTCTCAGAAATAGTAACGCTCCAGACATTGATAACCTGCAAGTTACACCTGTTAAATACGTTTTGTCAGTAATTACCGCAATACTGGTACATATTTTTAACCAGGTATTGTTGTCGGGCATTTTTCCCGACAAAATAAAAAAAGCCAGGGTTTCCGTAATCTATAAAGGTAGGGATAGGAACTTACCAAATAATTACCGCCCTATCTCAGTCCTTCCAGTTTTCTCCAAAGGGCTCTAAAAAGTAATTTTTACTCGGATATCAAACTTCTTTGAGAAACATAGCATTATTACTGACGCACAATTTGGCTTTAAGAAAGGAAAATCAACGGAAACAGCACTTACAGCATTAAAAGAAGATATCTTGCATAATTTTGAAGACAAGAAATACTGCGTTGCCATCTTTGTGGATTTTAGTAAGGCATTCGACGGCCACGAGCATGCCATTTTAACCAAAAAGCTTGAAAATTACGGGATACGAGGAAAGTGCCTAGATGTGCTTAAATCCTATATGAGTGCCAGAACTCAGTGTGTGCAAATTAATAAACACAAGTCGTCCCACTTAGAGATACGCCGAGGTGTTCCTCAAGGCAGTGTACTTGGACTACTTTTATTTAACACTTACGTAAATGAAATAGCAGACATTGATTGTGAGGCTAAATTTTTTATATACGGTGATGATAGCACACTCCTGTTATCTGGTCCTAAAGTTAACAATTTGATTTAATGCTGCAACAATGTTCTAAAAAAGCTATCTAACTGGTCCAAAATGAACCGCATCGGTATTAATTCTACGAAAACCAAAGCAATTATATCTCGCGCGAAAAACAAACCTTGTTAGGTTGAACACAACCTTTACATAGACAATAAAAAAATAGACTTTGTTGACAGCCATAAAATCCTCGGTGAGCACTTATCCTCCGGTCTCACGTGGAATACTCATGTAAACTACCTGTGCAAAAAGGTTTCAGGTATAACTGGAATAATCTCGCGTTGTCGTAATTTGCTCCCAACTAAAGTAAAACTTCAAATTTACTATGCCTTATTTCAATCATACCTAAATGATTGTACACTGAATGGGGAACCACATCTAAAACCAACTTAGGTAGGCTTTTGATTCTTCAGAAAAAAGTGATTCGCCTTACAGCAAGTTTTGAGCCCTTGAGCACTACTAAAGGCTTATTTGAACATTTTAATATTTTAAAGCAAAGCTTTTTACCTCTACCCCTCAAGGGTTCTTTCGCGACCGTTGGTGTCACCAGAAAACTCCAGCGAACAAAAAAGAATTTACTGGCACCGCCGGGAATCGAACCTGGAACTAACAGACTAACAAAGGAGAGCCCGTTGTCTTACCGATTTAGCTACGAGACCACACGAAGATTGGGAAGACAGGTGGTGTACTCACCAAGCACATCTACGGGTTTACCCCCTGCGTTCTCGCTGAATGCCACGTGAAAGCGTCACGCGACCACTCACGCCCGCCTAGCGGCCCTGTGCGCACCTTGCTCATGTGCTAAGAGTTACAAAATTTAAAGAAAGCTCACACCAATGCATGGCATCTCACTTCTAGTACGGCAATGTGCTAAAGCCTGTGGCCTCCAGTGTTGACGTAAACAATCACAGCTCCTTGTCGTTCGCCCTCACACCAAACCAAGGAATACATGCAAATACTCCTTGATGGCCAGGCCATCATTCCAAGCCCCAACATTAAGATCCTGGGCCTACAACTCGAAGCTAACACCAAGAGTGATGTCTCCTTGCAGCGCCTCAAAATCGGCAATAATCAAATCATACACATGATCAGGCGAGTTGCCACCAAGAAGCGAGGCCTAAAGGAATCTCGAACCTTTCGATTAATTGAAGCTTTTGTACTCTCGAGAGTTACTTACGTCAACCCCCTGTCTTCTTCTCGATAAGGAAGACATAGAAATGCTTTATATAATGATTAGAAAGGCGGTCAAGCAGGCCATTGGTCTTCTCATGAGTGCGTCCACACAGAGGCTGCTTAGCACGGGGCTCCACAACACGGTGGAAGAGCTGATGGAAGGGCATCTTTCTAACCAGAAGGTCCGACTCAGAACTGTGATGGGTAACCGCATGCTTCACCAGATTGGCTGGGCCGCCCAGAATGTCACTACGCTTTATGTACTCCCAGTCTCTTGGTGACTAAAACTAAAGATGCTCCCTTTGCTTAGAAATATGAACTCCTCACATGATGAGGGTCACCGAAAAGCACGAGCTCAAGCGCTAAACACCACTCTCGGTGGGGATCATGCAGGTATCTACACAGACGCCTCCAAACATCTAGGGCAGCAATACGCCATCATCGTGGCTACCTCCAGAACCAACCTCCTTGCGTGTACCTCGCTTAAGACCCAAGAAATGACGGCAGCAGAAGAGGCAGCCATCACCTCGGCTCTCGCTCAACCAGGGGTTCGGAGGGTACTCATCTATTCCCAGCAAGCCTACTGGAATTACCAGTAGGGTTGGGTGTCTTGACCGGCACTGCGTGTGCTAAAAAACCACTCCCCAAACGGTTCCATTCAGCTCATCTGGACACCCCCTCACGCTTCAATGGAGGGCAACAAATACACCCACCCAACAAGCCAGCGCTTTTACGCCCCGTGCTATGGAGCTGCACGAGGACAGTCACCCGATTGTCACGTTCAGGGAGATAACCCAGCATTATCGCATTCTGAGGCAGACCGTACCTTCGCCTTACCCTGACCTTTCCAGAAAACAACAAACTACCCTACGGCGCATACAATCCGGGCTCCTTCCCACAGCCTACGCGTCTTCACTTAATGTATCCGAATCGCTACGACGCTGAA
Source organism: Haemaphysalis longicornis (assembly GCF_048455015.1). NCBI lineage: Eukaryota > Metazoa > Arthropoda > Arachnida > Ixodida > Ixodidae > Haemaphysalis > Haemaphysalis longicornis. The sequence goes on from NW_027526233.1 coordinate 2,040,733, forward strand.
TGTAAATTTTGCTCAGAAGTAGGAACACTCCGCCCCGTAATCGGGGTGTACGACTTTAGACCTGAGCACCCTCCTCTCTTTCCGTCAACTACGGAACAAGAGCAATGGGAGATGCTGCTGTCCAGGCCCTCTCTGCCTACCCAGCTTCAGCGGGTGGACAGAACACAGGCCGCGTGGACTGCATATGGGCCCCACAGAAGAAGGAATCACTCCCCAGGGCTGCACTCTGGGCCGTTCAGAAATCTGAACAGAAGTATTTCTTCCTCCTCCTCCTTCTCTGCCGCAAATCTCGTCGCCTCCATCCGCGGCGCGGAGACGGAGAAAACAGATCGTCTAACACCGGGTTGGAGCTTACTTTAATTTTATAAAAAAAGTTTCCCCTCTTGTGCTACACCAATACAACTCAACCAAACACCGTTCTTGCTTCATGCATTGATTTAACCTTAACAAGAATATCGTTTTGAAGAAATAAATGGTGTGGTTAAGTACATTTCACTTCTCTCTGGTTTTGCTATTTTTAGAGCGATGTGAGTGAATTTAAGTGACGTCGCATGGGTAATCGTTATGGGTGCCGTTTACAGCTTTGCTTTCCAACCACATTCACGGGGTGGATTGGCGCGATTTTTTGTTCCTATAAATAGTATGTACCGATTTCATCTACTTCAAATGTTCTGCTTCTCCACTGCCTACACTGCAAACTACTTATAATCTGCAGCCAAACTACAACGACGGACTGCTAATATAAACACACGAAATGCAGACACTTGGGCCATCCCTCACTTTCGTACATTCTATAAATACCAGACGCTGAAATATAATCTACCTATTGCACTGAATGAATTCTCTCACAATGCTTGTTGCAAAAGTCGGAAAGAATTGCGCTCATTTTTTGCGCAAAATTGAAGTGATCGCTTGTTTCCTTTTTGAAACCTTGAAAATTTTGCTTGTTCGCACGTTTGAGAGTGTATTTAGGAGTTGTTCGTGTTTTATACTTGTTTTATACATGTTTTCTTTGGCAAAGCAACACCCAGTAATGCGGATGTATTTTTGGTTATATCTATATACCGGAACATTTGTATAATTCGTTGGGAAATGTCTGTACCTCCAATTGTACATGTATGTACATTTTATGTATATATTTTATATTTTATTTTACCTTTATATTTTATGTATATGTTACCTGTATGTATATTGTATGCACCTGTAGACATTTATAGGAACTGTATAGAAATTGGTGTGTGTGTGTGTGTGTGTGTGTGTGTGTGTGTGTGTGTGCGTGTATGTGTGCGTGTGTGTTTGTGTGTGTGTGTGTGTGTCAAGTGCACAGTTCTTAGTTGTATCTACTTGCCTTGAAGTGGCCTCCTGGGCCCTGTCAAGCTCGACGCGTAGCTTTTAGCCCAGTTCTGTATAGGTTCTGGAAAAATAAATTGTATTGTATTGTATTGTATCTAACACCCGACAACGCAGGCTATCTATCCTCCGCTTATCACACCTCCGTAGTATAATAAAGCTTGAATCCCACGACGGAAAAATCCTGTGTTTCTGACACTGGGGGCTCGCTCACGTGACTAGTTTTGGGCTCTACAACTCGGCTGGGAACCCCCGCGGATGCTCCGAGAAGAAAATGCCCACGCATGTTTTCGCTCGACAATAGCGAACCTGCGCGGGGAATAGAACCTTCGGTAACGCAGTTTTAGGTTGTAGCAGGTTCGAGGGCACCTTTTTCGACACGGTGTGGTCGGCACGTGTGGAACTGACACGTGCAGGCTCCGCACAAGGCGGCCTTGGCGTTTTGGGGCACTGCGGGTAATCGAGAGCTTGGGTGTGTGTGTGGAGGTTGGGGGAGTATCCTGAGCGGGCGCAGGCGGCGTGGATTTCGGCATGCTGCGCGCTGTCGACCGCCGCTAGGGGCGTTGGTGCGGAATCTTTCAGCCGATCAGCCACCGCCGACAGCAGGAAATGCGGATGACGACGTTCACACGTGCTTCCGGTGTCATCTGTGTAAAAGTTCATTTCTGGAGTGTTTCTTTCTGAGGAAATGTGACAAAGGCAGTCATGAGAGACAGGTGCCTAGAAGAAAGACTGACTCCCATTGCTTTGCCCCAGGCAGTCACAGCGGCTATCCATGTTTGCATAGACCAGTTTGTGCTGCACACAGCTCCAAGAAGACAACGGAACTGGACGGAATGTTTAAATCCTGCGAAATAAACTGTGCCACCACACTTAAATGCAACCTGTTCTATCTCAATAACTGCATGTATTCGACTTATTTACCAATCGTTTTTGCGTAAAGTGAAGCGTGCCATTTAACGTCATGTTAGTGTTAGCAGTAAATATTGCTACTAGGCGTGGTTATGTTGTTGGCGAACAGGACACATGATATAAGGTGGTTAATCTACGCGACTCACTGCGATCATCATCATTTACCCGGTCATTATCATCACAGCTCTCTCTCGCACTCAGCCTTGTTGGTCTTTCCAATACGAATCCTCTCTCTGTACGAATCCGCCAAATATAGTCTCTTCCCCGTAACATTTCGGGGAGGTGCGGGGTAACGCTTTACGCAGAAGGGAGCTTCGCAGAGGGCCTCACCTTGCTCAATCACCAACAATCATGGCCAACAATGGGCCCCCGGCTTAACCACTCCAGTTATCCTGGTCTCTGAACAATCCCGTGACCCAGGTACGTTCCCCGGAGCCGACGACTTGGACGTTCAGGACTGGACCGACACGTACGAGTGGGCCAGCAGCTATAATCGGTGGGACCCAACCATCATGCTGGCCAACGTCGATTACAATATGGACGGACCGGCCAGGGCTTTGTTATGAGCTTATGAGGCGAAGGTAACTAGCTGGGACATCTGCAAGGACAGGCTGCGCACCTTGTTCAGCAACCCAGCCGGACGCCAACGTGCAGCCAAGAACGCTCTAGCCATGCGCACACGGACCTCCACCGAGAGATACGTCAACTGCATTGAAGACGTCCTGTCCCCTTGCAGAACTTCTGACGCCGAGATGACGGAGTCCGACAAGGTGGGAAATGTACTCAAAGGGATAGCCGATGACGCTTTCCAGCTGCTCATCTGCAAAGACTGTGCTACCGTCGCGGCTACCATCACCGAGTGCCGCCGGTTCGAGCAGGCGAAGAGCCGCCGAATTGCAGCAGAGTTCACCCGGCTCCCAAACGTTGCCGCCACATCATCTTGCGAAGATATTTCGCCACAGGCCCCGTTCACCTCCAATCTCATCTCTCATGACCACGGCTCCTCCTGAACACTTCACGAGACTATTACGTAGAGAGCTTGATCGAGGCCATGGCCCAAGCCGTACTTCCCCAGTACGTTACCGAAGACAGCAGGCCTCCCGTAACATTATTTCAAGCTGTCGTGCGCGAAGAACTTGCCAAGCTGGGCGTTCAATCCGTCTGCGCCATTAGCCGCCCTGACTTCCCAATTGGCCCTTTTCCGCCTACTAGCGACGGGCGAGCACCCCATACTCGTACTTTCAACTACCCGATCAGAAATCCTGCCTATTAGAGAACGCCTGAGAACCGACACATATGCTTCCACAATCGTCGTGCTGGCCACGTGGCGCGATTCTGCCAGAGTCGTCAATTTCTGCCTGTCCGACCACGATACAACCTACAACAACCCGGAAGAAGGTCCTGCTCACTTCTCTCCCCGTTTTCAGCCGCCCTCCCAAGACGACGACGCCCGATCACGCCGAAACAACCGATCGCCGTCACCGCACCGCCGCCAGTCCCGTTCGCCGCAGCCCCGCCCCTTCCTGTTGCCGACGGCCCCGCATGACCGCTCCTGTCCGGAAAACTAAGTGCAGCTCCCGGAGGTGACGATGCATCTATGACCCGGCCACCAGATCCTATGCTAAATTTTCCCACCCGACGAAATTTACTTGATGTTCATGTCGATGGTGTTACAGTAAGCGCTCTCATTGACACCGGCGCCCATATTTCAGTTATGAGCTCAGACCTCCGTCGCCACCTGCGCAAAGTTCTCAGCGTCGTACAGTGCCCAGCGTCGTACAGGTCGCCGACGAGTGTGCTGTCCGTATTCGCCGAATGTGTGCTGTCCGTATTCGCATTGCTGGCCACGAAACTCATTCTGTTTGCCGTATTAGAGTGATGCCCTCATGACCTCATACTCGGCCATGATTTCCTGTCGGAGCATTCAGCTCTTATCGATTGCTCCACGGGTGTCCCCCGCCTTCAGTTGCCTTCTCCCAAATCGACCCCTGAAGAACCCGTTCAGATGCCTTCAGATGTGCTGAACGCCGAAGAACCTTTATGCCGTATTGTCTCCACGCATGATGTTCGCTTACGGCCACGAGCAGCAGCCTCCATTCACTTGTCATCGAGCCCTCCGGTTTCTGACGCCGACTTCGTGCTTTCGCCTGTTCTGGAAGTGTTGATAGTAATGGCTTAGTAATGGGCCATATAAAGTTCACAATGGAGTCACGATCACGACTGCAAGTGTGGCTATCCTTAAATATTTAATAAATGAAGACGTATGCCTGAGTCCAGCGAAAACTATTTCTATGTATATCCAATGACTTGCACGTGACGTTACTTTGTTTTTTTCTCATTCTTAAATATAGGTTCATTTTCTAAAATCTTCCCTCACTGTGCCTGCCCCCACTTTGTGCATATAGGGCCCAAAGAGACCGTCCGCACAAGTCCTCTCTTGTTCATGTTATGTTGCCCCATTAGTGGCCCTCTCGCCGGCTGCGACGGGATTGTCACAATCTGATTACCCTCCACTTTTACGTCAACATGCCCGTTCCGCCCGGTTCCTCTCGAGCAGGCAACGGTAGAACACTTGCTGGGGACCTTTCCTAGCATGTAACACGGAGGTGGACGTCTCCAGCAGTGCGCATCCCAGATCACACTCTGCACCCTTGATAAATGGCTTCTGCATTTTCGGCGATACCACCAGGCGAGCTATATTTGAGTAACCCTTCCCGGTGGAATTAACACGGAGCGGGAGGTATGCGGGAGCGCAATTTTTCAATTATGAGATTTTCCAAAACAAGCAAGCCTAACGGAGCTATCATATCACGAAAGCTCAACACGTAAATCAAAACTGAGGTCAGTTCAAAGGATTGAATTCCAAAAAAAAAAATGTTCAAGCAAATACTTGATAACGTTGGTTTGCCCAGTTATAATTGCAGTTCCAAGCAATCACTGTCATTGTTACTGTCTCCTGCATCGGAGACAGTAACAATGACAATGTCTCCTGCATGGCAAAGACGACGGATAAGGATAATTAGAATGATCTGGCCACCTTCACACAAGGGCACCAAGCAGCATTAGTCAATGACCGCACCGGTTCTTTCTGCTTGTGAACTCTGGTTTTTCATAATCATAGTGGTGAATAGAAAAGCGGTCATAAGCAACAATGCGAAGAAATAGGCCATACCCAAATGCAGTGTAATACCTGAATCACTGGGTAAGTATGCACTGTGATTCCTAATCTTGAACGCCTCGAATGCACCATCAATCATTTTTTCGAATGCTACGCGCGTCTTTTGAGTTGGACCTGCCGCGAAAACCATGGTGGCCTGTATTTAATTTGCGTACACTCCGATAAGGCATACCGTACGAAGGGAGAGTGCATCATTTTATAGAATTCAAAGGTCCCCTGCTTGAAACAGCAAAGTTAGCACCCAAGCAAGACCTGAATGAAGTTCTTGTAACTAAAACTGTACGAAGCCGTTTTACGACTGAGAAGATCTGCGATTAAGTATTGCAAAAATATCTCAGCAACAAAAGCCATAAGCCAGACATTGTATTATATGTTTAGGAGTTTCGGGAAACTCCTAACGAGAAGTGAATTTTATTCTGTGTTACATCCGCTAGTATCCTTAACATTTTGCGAATGTTCTATACTGTCTTATTACCGACATTGCAGCACTGTCCATTTTATGTTTGACTCAGTAGCCTCGAAAATCACAGTAAAATTATTACATCGCCAGGCGTCCCGAGCAGCCTGTGGATCAAGCTGAAATTTATTCACACTAAGTTCAAAGTGGTAACTGTATAAAACGGACCTCTTCTTTCTGTAACACTAAGCCCTGTTAACAGAGCGAAACAAGCCACTTATTTACTCATTCATTGATTAAATAATTATTTGTACATACTGCAGCCCGAAAGCGCAATCGCAGGAGTGGGTCAGACTCAATGTGTACAAAAGAAGCAAGGTGAAGTTAGTGCTATACAAGGAAGAATCAATGACTGTCGATATCAGACACTAGTTCATCAAATATTGCTAGTAGTTCTCTAGTTTGGTCTTAAGATTTCAGGGCACGTCTCATTCAAATAGTGAACTGCACGAATGTATCTCTCGACGATCAGCCTAGCGCGAATTAAGGTTGGGAACTGGCACAGTTCCGAAAGGATGATGTAACTGCTTGTCAAGCTGCTGATGCTCTCAAGGTTGATGTAGGAGGACAGCGCCCTTAGTTCGAAGCGTCGATCTGGTAAAGCGTTGAACGCCAGCTTACGTAGTCCAGGCAGCCTTGCTTCATAAAATGTGGTTGCTGTTTTTTGATTATCAGCCGGGGAGCATCGATGAATTCATGTGGCAAAATAGGGTGGGGAAAAGTGGAGACGAAGCAGCCGGTACCAGGGAAACCGAGCGCTCTCCCACTTCTTAGCTTCTGGAGCCCTTGAAGCGCTTGCGATACGCTGATTCCGTTCCCGCTGACCACATTGTCGATCTCAAGCGACTCGAAGTATGGGCAGTACCGGGAGCCCGAGGGCAGTGTATTTGTAAGTGAAGTGGTCACTGGCAGACTGTTTAGGAACATAAAACCACTCCACCCCCCCGCAACGCGTACAGACTTCGTGTATGTATTCAGCGTGTCCAGGCGAGGACAGCGTGTGTATACGCGTCGAATAAATTGATCGCACATCCTCACTTCGTCCGAAACGTAGGGGGATTGCAGGCCGGGCAGGTTCTCCAGGACTGGGATGTTTTCTTTCAAGAGGGTGCAACGCCCACGAAGCCCAAGGAATGTACGACACTCGGAGCGCTGCAGGATCTTTAGCAACAGTAACTAAGCTGCCGGCGGTGTTCATTGATTAACTGAGGTGCTTGAATTTAACAGCCCGTCTCCTGTAGCAAAAGAGCAGATATATCGCCAGCTTAGCTACAATATGACCGTTACTGTGTATTAGAATGAGTTTATCGTTTTGGCAGGCGAGTGGACCTTTTAAAGTCTTGAGATGTTCTGCAGCAAATGTGAAACCTTTATAGGACCACATCGCGCGCATCTTTTAACGAATTAGCCAGCTCGATCAGGTAATGTACACATTTCTACTCACAGAACTGTAATGGCTACTATACATATTCTGCTGCGTGTTTCTTGTTTCTTTCGCCCTGGCGCAAACTAGTGCTGAAAGGAACTATACAAATTGCGCAATCCCGCTTCAGTCAAAAAGTGTTAAAACCTTCGTGCATGTTCCCGGCACTTTGTCGCCGCATACTGGACGTATTTGAGACCGGTGCTTCGGCCAAAGGGCTATGTATTTAAATTTTGGCGATTTTCATGAGGCGCAAAAGCATTTATTACATCAGGTACGTCTTGCGTCCCCTTTTTTTCAGATGGATAAATACGCTGTGATCACCGAGGACGCCATACAATCAAGGATCGATGCCTTAAGTGCACTGGGCCAGTACCTTTGGCGTCATCCGGAAGTAGCCTTCGCTGAACTTAAGGCCCACGACTACATCGCTTGCTACCTGGAAGGCGAAGGATTTCGAGTGACACGCAACTACGTGCTTCCGACGGCTTTTCGAGCCGAGTATGGAGGTGAAGGCAGCACCTAAATTTATGTGTTGCATATTTCCAATAGGAAGAAGGAGATCAATATCTTCCGTAGAATGGTTTAAATGATGTTCGAATGTGATAGCTATGCGTAGTGATCTTGTCGGAAATTCGGAACATATAACAAGAGTTTTCGGTTCGGCTTCATAGTATTGGACTACACAGACTCGCCCATCAGACGCCATTCAGTAATATCGCTACATACCAGTTACTCAGTTCGTAAATACTGCTCTAAAGCGAAAAAGACACTTTATTAGTACTTAAAGGTGTTGCTTACGTCGCTTTACGAGTTTTTATCTCCCCGGATGACTGGCGCTAAGCCTTCGTTTACAAGATATTTCTGCGGAAGACGGAATTGTAAGACAGAAGCTAGGGCTCGTCATGTTGCGGATTAGAAGAAATTGATCAGAGAGGAACTTGCAAGTGTCGAAAGACAAATGTTTAAAGAAGGCGAATTTTGGTGTGAAAACGTCCTGGTATATCTTCTTTTAAATAATTACGCTGCTTGGAATCTGCCAGAAAAAAAGGCCGCGGCTTAGCTCAGCTAACAGTGGATATGTGAAGGACTAGCTTGGCTTAGCCTAATTAGTCTCGGTTTGATTAGGTTAACGTTTGATTATTTATCTGTCATTATTACACTATTCGTCTAAAGCCTGCATTTTCTGGGGCTGTGGCCCAGCTGCCGGAGTTTTCCGAGCCGAAAAGCTTACAGGGGGATATTCGCGTGGGGGTCAGACACCGTTTGCCGATGACGGCTCACAGCCTACACCTCCCGCGCAACGCTCAGAGTAGACGGCCCGGCCTCGCTCTCATTCATGATGAAGCTCACATGCACGGGACGAGTCACGTGGTCAGGCACGAACCAGCTGCGGAGAGCGCATGCGCCAAGCCGGTAACGGTGGTGTTTGCGTCGAACGGGGCTGTGTGCGCAGATCGGCCCGACGAGTTACGTGATACGTTGCCAAGGGTACAGCACCGCTGGTGACAAATGATGGTCAAATTTACCGCGTTGGTGAGACCGCTCGACGAGATTGATAAAGTTCAAAAAAGCGCTTTGGAAAATTTAGACCTACTGCATTTGTAGCCCCGAATTGCAATGGTTTTCCGGTTATAATTTTCGCTGGTGCAAAACCACCAAGGCTGTATATTTACCTAAAGCGAACGCGGTTGCTAAAGGTAAAAGAAGGCCTCTGATAGAAAAATGTCACACTATGCTCATACGGGTCAAATATTTGATATTAAACGTAAAAGTCTCAGAAACAAACCAATAATAATGATAATGAATCCATTTCAAATCTGAGAATCATTATAAGACAATAGAAATTTAAACCAAGCTGTGACCAAGCTGTGACCAAGACAATAGAAATTTAGACCAAGCTCAGGCAGAAAGTGGAGGTCGTATACATTTTTTCTATTTTGCAATGCGGACCTACTTGTTTTACACACAGGCTGTCATGTGGTGAGCAGGCGAAAAATTGTCTTGAAATTATTGACACTTTAATTTCCAATGCTTGGGAGAACTTGCGCTACGACCATTAGAGGCCGTATCCCTGTCCATTCAGACAGCGGCACCCAAGATATTCGCCTACAAATCAAAGTCATTGACAATCTGACCTTTGCCAACTGAGCAATACCCTTACCGTAGACGTCAAGAGGGATTGACAACGTGTCTCCTGCAGCCATACTTTAAGGAGGAGTAGGCGCAAAAGAGCGAAAGAAGAGGCCGAGACGTGCCATACTTTCAAATATCCAGAACACTCAATTTGGTGAGAAAGGCTACATATATTTTCGCGACATTCTTTCGTCACGAACGGGAACTGTGAGCCTAGGACACTAGGAAACAAAATACATCATCTATTAGCAATAGGCCCACCCAAGGCTAAGTGATCGTGAAGTAATAATTTAATGGAATTGTTGAATATTAACGGCGTTGAACCGAGCCATTGAATACATTGTGATTGACTGAGGACGTCCAGGGAACTCATTGGAGGTCTGTACTGTTCGGGTAATGGTGTTCGACCACGTCTAGTCGAAACTCTCTGGCAATGAAAGATTTAGGCCGCCATTGAAGAACAATATTGTTACGAGGCGAGGATGCTGTAGAAAGATGTATTCGTGACAAAATGATGTGGGAGCTTGTCAAAGAGGCAGTAGCCGCTGGGGCCTCGTTGCGAAGCGGGGTGTCATGGTTCCAGCAGCCACTGTGTCGTCCGAGCGAAGCTCGGTGAACGAAATCTGGCGACCGCTGCGAAGCTCCGTCGTCGCAGTAGACTCCCGCACCTCCACCACAAGATGTTACGAGGCGAGGATGCTGTAGAAAGATGTATTCGTAAATTCAAAACGCCAGAGGCTGGGTGCCGCGAGTACACACCGAGGGAAGCACAACCACCACAACTCGTCCTCTTCTTCCACGGGAACTCGTCGCCCAATCCCCGTTCACTTAACCTGTGGCAAATCCCCACATAAACGCATAGTTTGTTAGACGCCTGTCGGTGCCTCGTGTCAATATTTTACGAATTTCGAAATGAATCTCTGCAGGGATATTTCAGCTTTTTATGACGAGCTACTGGTAGGCCCAATCTATTAAGTGTCGTTCTATTTGGCTAGATAAGAGCCACAATTTGTTGCCAGAAACATCGTCTTCGGTGGCCAATATTCCCAGAAAATATTGTTAACACATATTTTCATTAATGCCCTTAAAGCATGGAAATTTCGGTCGATTTCGGTATTGGGCGAGACCGAGCAATCGGTATTCTGGAGGTCATGGGATCGGATCCCATCCGGCTGGAATTTTTTCTCCACTTTCTTTCTGCCGTTCCAAATTCGTCATCTGTTTCAATGACCTACCCCATTCTCCCCTTTGCTTTCCGAGGTTTTCTTGATTGCCAAACGTTATTTCTGCCTTAATTCAACGAGACCCTCATTTTCCCATTATGATTCGCTACATGCATAGCGAGGGCCTCTGTTCTGGCAGTCTTCGTGCCAACGGTAGCTTAAGAGGGTTCAACGCTGGTCGACCACTCTTGACATGTCGTAGGCACTGGAACCACGGCCTGGGGGATACAAAGAAGGTCCCCTTCCCCGAAAGTAGTCCTAGTGGCACTGGCGACTACCCCCAAGCAAAGGAAACCCAATACTTTAACATAAATACCCGAGAAAGTGGAGGGGAAGCAGCCCCGCCAGTAGCGTTGTGGTCATCGCACCAGACGCGTACTCTGGAGGCCGTGGGTTCGGATCCCACCCGGCGGGAATTTTTTCTCCACTTTCTTTCTGTCTTTCCAAATTCGTCATCTGTTTCAATACCCTACCACATTCTCTCCTTTGCTTTCCGAGGTTTTCTTGACTGCCAAACCTTATTTCTGTTTTAATTCAATGAGACCCTGATTTTCTCATTCTCAAGCAGAAGAAGAAGCAGTAAAGAAGAAGCAGTAAAAAAGTAAAGTAGAATAATCAGTAGACAAAACTTATCGAGGAGCCAGAAGAAATATTTGAGAAAATGGTTCCCTCACGATTAAAAACCAAACCACTATATTTGTTTGTAATCGTGAGTCGGCCATTTTCTCAAATAACTAAATATGTATATATATATATCACACAGAAATAAGAGTTGACAGTCAAGAAAACCTCGGAAAGCAAAGGGGAGGATGTTGTAGGTCATTCAAACAGATAAAGAATTTGGAAAGAAAGAAAGTGGAGTAAAAATTCCCGCCAGTTGGGATCCGAACCCACGACCTCCAGAATACCGGTCTGGTGCTATAACCACTACGCTACCGGCGGGGTGATTTTCCCCTCCACTTTCTGGGGTATTTATGTGTAGGTATTTTTGTTTCCTGTGCTGGGGGAGGCAGCCAGTGCCACTCGGACTACTCGGGGTGAAGGGGACCTTCTTTTTAACCCCCGGGTCGTGACTGGAGTGTCTACGACATGTCCAGAGTGGTCGACCAGCGTTGAACCCTGTTAAGCTTCATATGGCACCAAGACTGCCAGAAAAGAGGCCCTCGCTATGCATGTAGCGAATCAGAATAGGAAATGAGGGGCTCGTTGAAAATAACACAGAAATAAGAGTTGGCAGTCAAGAAAACCTCCGAAAGAAAAGGAGAGGTTGTTGTAGGTCATTGAAAGTGGAGGGGAAAATCGCCCCGCCGGTAGCGTAGTGGTTATAGCACCAGACCGGTATTCTGGATCCCACCTAGCGGGCATTTTTTCTCCACTTTCTTTCTTTCTTTCCAAATTCTTTATCTGTTTCAATGACCTACAACATCCTCCCCTTTGCTTTCCGAGGTTTTCTTGACTGTCAACTCTTATTTCTGTGTTATTTTCAACGAGCCCATCATGTCCTATTCTGATTCGCTACATATATAAATAAATAAATATATATATATATATATATATATATATATATATATATATATATATTTTGTGAGACTAGTGGTAGCCTCGTTTGTGGAAGGTCGGAACGCTGAATGCAATGTCCCAGTGGAATGCTATCTTCACTGGCGCTCGGTTGCGGCCACGGCTTCTTCATCTCTGTATATACTCATCATCACCGATTCTTCTACCTTCTCGAACTATCATCATCGGTAACCTGGTGCGGTCGCCATCTTGCCGTCTTGCCTCTCGGCCTGCGAATAAAGCGGTTTGCGCGTACTGGTCTGCCTCGCCTACCATCGGCCTTACAAGTGGTGGAAGGTGCGTTTCGGTCCCGTAATCCACCTCTCAAGCTTCCCCACTGGAGCTCCGTTCGGGTCGGCGCCTAATGCCGGAAACTACAGCGATGACGCTGGAATCGGCGAACGCCACGGCTCCACCAACCCCCCAGTGCATCATAACCAGCCCCCAGCGTGAACCTCCTTTCTTCGCTGGCCTTCGTGACGATGATGCCGACGAGTGGCTGGACAACTACGACAGGGTGAGCGCATTCAACCGCTGGGACGATAACCTCAAGCGGCAAAAGGTTTCGTTCTCCCTGACCAAGGTTGCCGAGACGTGGTATCTAAATAACCGGCATACCATCACCGACTGGGCCGATTTCGTTGCTCAGTTCCGCCGGATTTTCGGCTCTTCTAAAGCTCGGAGCGACAGCGCGAAAAAGAAACTCGAGACCCGTACACCTACACCGATGAAACGTACACCTCATATATCGAGGACGTTCTGGCGCTGTGTCGTCACGCCGACAATAACATGCCGGAAGCTGACCGCGTACGCCACGTTCTGAAAGGAATCGGTGAGTTCGCGTTCACCACACTGGCAACGCAGAACCCCACAACCGTGTCGGACGTGATCTCCACTTGTAAGCGTATCGACGAACTACAGTCCATCCGCCTTCGTCAAGACACGGCTCCTACCCACCATCTGGGAAATGAAGACCTGCGTGCGTTGATACGCTCTATAATTCGCGAGGAGATGCACGCCAATATTTCCCAGTGCACACACTGTGTCCGCGAAGCTCCTTCTGTGCCTGGCCTACGGGATATTGTTAAGGAGGAGCTCGCGGCTATGCCGGTACTTCCACCTCCCACCCAACCTGTTTCTGTAGCAACGCCATCCTACTCGGATGTGGCTGGTCGGCATCCTCTACCGCTCAGTCCCATTACGACACAGGCCCCGCCCGGATACGTGGCCGCCATGCCTCGATTGCATACCACGCCGACTTATTTCCCGCCACACCACGACCCCAAAGTTGGCCGGCCAGTCTGCAATTATTGTGGCATCCGGGGCCACATCTCCCGATTTTGTCGAAGGCGCCAACGTGACGAACGACGCGGCTACGCAGCCTACGAACGCGATAATGTACGTCCGAATTACTTCGACTACGTGCATCGTACGCACCCGTCTTTCTCACGCCGTTCACCGTCGCCACCTGAGCCACCAACCGACTTTTCTCGTAGCCGCGCGATACGCGACGCCGCTCACCATCGCCAGGCCGTCGGGCGCTGTCACCACTTCGGCCTGCGACCTACGTCACCGACCAGCACTCGGAAAACTAGTTAATGCAGTTTTGGGAGGGGAAACTGCATGACCTGGGAAACTTACAATGCCTCCGGAGCGTCCATCGAACATGTTGTCAGTTTTGGTTGAAGGTGTTTGTGTAGATGCCCTTATTGACACTGGTGCCAGTATTTCGGTGATAAGTATGGAATTGTGTGCCCGACTAGGCAAGGTTCGAACACTCTACAGTGGACCTTCTTTGCATGGCGCCAATAGCAGCACGATCAGGCCATCCGGACAGTGCACGGTACGAATTTCAGTCGGTCAACTTCGTCATCACGTTCAGTGTGCAGTGTTGTCACCGTGTGGGCATCACCTTATCTTGGGCTGGGACTTCTTGTCATCCGCATCCGCCGTCATTTCATGCCAGCAACTGCAAATTGAACTCGCAGATACGGAGGACACCAACATTCTGGAAGAAAAGCCACAACTGAATTTGACAGCAAGTGCCGATTACGTTTTATACCCGGGCCACGATACAGTCCTTTCAGTTCACTCAACCCAAATTCATGACGGTGATGCGTTAATCGTTCCTTCTGTGCGTTTTATTCCCCAAGGAATCATTATCGCGACCTGCTTTGTCCGTTTTGCATGTTGGTCTGCGCCGCTCATTGTTACGAATATCACTTCTGAGGCGATACTCCTCCCTGAAGACACCACGCTCGCTCCCGTTGTGGCTGATGACAGCCTGTCTCTGGTTTTCCTCTGCTCTGTGTCTTCCGTTCCCCTGTCTTCAGATTCCGGGCCCTCACGTCCCACCCTGGCAACCACGATTAGCGAAGACCTCACGGCGTTCGAAACGAGACTCCTACTTGAGCTGCTCGAAAAACACAAAAACTCATTTGACTGCATCTCCACCAACCTTGGACAGACGTCTATTGCAGAGCATTGTATTGAGACAGATGGGACTCACATTGTTCGCCGCCGCCCGTACCGTGTGTCGTCGTCGGAACGGAAAGTCATAGAAGAAAACGTCGCGGACATGCTTCAACGAAACGTTATTCGACCTTCCTCGAGCCCGTGGTCTTCTCCGGTTGTTCTGGTGAAGAAAAAAGATGGTTCCGTACGCTTTTGCGTGGACTATCGGGCTTTGAATAGGATTACCCGGAAGGATGTGTATCCGATGCCGCGCATAGATGACGCGCTGGACCGTCTACAAGGGGCTCAATATTTCTCTAGTCTGGACCTGCGATCTGGCTACTGGCAGATCCCCATGCGCGAGTCTGACAAAGAGAAAACGGCGTTTGCGACCCCAGACGGCTTGTACGAATTTAACGTAATGCCTTTTGGCTTATGCAACGCCCCAGCCACATTTGAGCGCATGATAGATACGGTCCTTCGCGGCCTTAAATGGAAAACATGCCTGTGTTACCTTGACGACATCGTCATCTTTTCGTCAAGTTTTGCGGAACATCTGCAGCGTCTGGACGAGGTGTTGACTTGCCTGGCAAAGGCTGGTCTGATTCTGAACACCAAGAAATGTCGTTTTGCTAGCAAATCGATAAAGGTTCTTGGTCACGTCGTCAGTAAAGATGGCATACGCTCCGACCCAGACAAAATTTCTGCTGTAGCCAATTTTCCTCGACCTCAGCAACAAAAAGCGCTGCGTAGTTTTCTCGGCCTGGTGTCCTATTTTCGCCATTTTGTCCGCAATTTTGCTACTCTCGCTGCACCTCTGAACCAGCTATTAAATTCTGATACCCCCTTCGACTGGAGGGATGGCTGCGAAAAGGCCTTCCAAGACCTCAAGCATGCGCTTACTTCCGCACCTGTATTATGCCACTTTGATGAATCGAGACCGGCGATCCTCCACACCGACGCTAGTGGGCATGGCATTGGCGCCGTTCTGTTGCAGCGCGATGCTCACCACCGCGAGAGGGTTGTTGCTTATGCCAGCCGCTTTCTAACACGAGCGGAGAAGAATTATACAATAACGGAACAGGAGTGTCTGGCCGTTGTGTGGTCTGTGCAAAAGTTTCGGCCATATCTCTACGGCCGACATTTCACCGTCGTCACAGACCATCACGCTCTGTGCTGGCTGTCTTCATTGAAAAACTTGTCGGGACGCCTGGGACGCTGGATTCTGCGATTGCAAGAGTACGACTTTACAGTTACCTACAAGTCCGGACTCAAGCATGTAGACGCAGACGCACTCTCGCGGTGCCCGCTTATGCCGTCTTCAAGCGACATGGCGTCGCTTTCTCATACACCGCCTTCATCAGTTGCACCTGTCGACTATGCACCGGCTGACGACCGCCGCGACTTGGTCGATCATCAACGAGCAGACAGTTACTGCCAGAAAATAATGGATCGGCTCGCTGGTTCGACACGTCCACCGAATAGCCGCCCACGTCGCCAACTGCGGCAGTTCCAGCTCATAGACGGTGCACTGTATCGCAGAAACCACCACCCAAATGGCGCCACATGGGTCCCAGTTGTGCCTCGTTCTCTCCAGAGTCGCGTCTTGCAAGCTTTTCATGACGACGCCACCGCCGGCCACCTTGGCTTTCAAAAGACGTATGACCGCATTCGAGGTCGCTTCTTTTGGCCAGGACTCTTGACCAATGTGGTGAAATACGTCGCATCCTGTTCACCCTGTCAGCACCGCAAGCGCTCTACGGCACCCCCTGTCGGTCTCCTCCAGCCTGTTCCGTGTCCAACTACGCCGTTTGAAGTGGACGGTATTGATTTGTATGGGCCCTTACCGACGACGTCCACTGGTCACCGCTGGATCGTCACGGCCGTTGATAACTTGACTCGCTACGCGGAGACAGCGCCACTTCCCTCGGCTAGCGCTGGCGACGTCGCTGCCTTCTTTTTGCGACACATCATGCTACGACATGGAGCCCCTCGCGTACTGTTAAGTGACCGCGGCAAGATGTTTCTATCTGAGATCCTTGCCGAAGTACTTCGTGCCTCTAATACCTCCCACAAAATGACATCAAGCTACCATCCACAAACGAACGGGCTCATCGAACGTTTTCACCGCACGCTTTCTGACATGATATCAATGTACACACGACCTGACCACAGAAATTGGGACGCTATATTACCCTCAGTCACCTTTGCCTATAACACGGCAGTTCAAAGCACTACAGGGTACGCGCCTTTCTACCTTGTCTACGGCCGTCATCCATCGCACGTGCTTGATACCTGTTTCTTTACCGCTCCTGTGTCCGCTTCTGCATCGTTTCCGGAACAATTCCTGTCTCGGATCGACCACTGCCGGCGCCTGGCTCGCATGCGCACAGAAGCAAGCCAACAAGACCGCAAAGAACGCTACGACACTGTTCGCCTGTCCGTTTCTTTCCGACCTGGTGACGAAGTCTTGGTGTGGACACCGGTTCGCTCTCCAGGCCTCTGCGAAAAATTCCTACACCGGTTCCTTGGTCCTTACAAGGTTCTTGAGGCTACCTCTACTCATCATTATCGTGACCGTACTCATCATCACCGATTCTTCTACCTTCTCGAACTATCATCATCGGTAACCTGGTTCGGTCGCCATCTTGCCGCCTTGCCGCTCGGCCTGCGAATAAAGCGGTTTGCGCGTACTGGTCTGCCTCGCCTACCATCGGCCTTAAAATATATATATATATATATATATATATATATATAGTATGTGTAAAGAATTGGATACACAGCAAGAACAATAACAAACAAGGTTTACTTACGCAGCAACGGGACTTGCCTTCATCAGAGTACAGTTACATGATTTTGCTGTCACACACATTTGGAACACATTTCTTATATAGCTTTGCAGAAAACTGTGAGAAAGAGCGGAAGATGTTTCGGAAACGGAGAGTATGCATGCAGTCGGGCTACGCCTATGTTACAACAACAACAAAAAAAGGAGAGAGAGTGACAGAGAAAGGGGTCGTGTTAACAAAGCAGCGTTCAAGGTTGTACCATGACGGGGCAACGTAGGCGGCGTGGGCAGCAAGCTCAGACAATGCGGAAAACTGGACAATCGCGGTTTCAAAAGGAAGGGAAGAGTATACAGTAAGGTATTCAGTGGTTGGGGAGACTGGTTGGGGTGGAAGCGAAGATGGGTGTGGCCCTCGCGGATGGAGAGAAGAGATACAGGGCACAAAAAAAGCATGGCACAGAAGCTAGCAACTGAACAGGAAATAGGTAGGGTCTAAACTGAGGGTTAAACATTCCTAAGTGGCGGTGAGAAGGCGGCCTCCCTCCCAAGGACAAATGGCATTGTTGAGCCGCATTAGGCAAATAAAGCTGCTGGATTTGGAGGGTTTCTGCGAATTCTGATGGGAAACTCAAGGGTAGGATTAATGAACGTGGTTTTAAAAATATGAGGCCGCCAGTTTTAATCGAGGGATAAGCACGTTAGTTTTCCGTAACTCTAATAACTCTAACCAAGCGTCACTGACCCAAACTTAAAAATGAGATAAGATTCCCGAACCTCGTGGTCGTGGTGGTGGGTTTTGAAGGCAGATTCTAAAATCGTTGCTTTAGGATTTAATTTGCTGCTCCGTGTATATATATATATATATATATATATATATATTGTGAGGCCGTAGATAGCAGGCGACCAGACCGTGGCTTCGTAGCTCCTTTATTCGGAGGCGAGTCGACTAGAACGCAAGATGGCGATCAGGCCCCAGCACTGATGATGATCTCTGAAGAAGCGGGCTCGTCGATGATGATGAGTTTGTACAGGAAATGAAGAAGTTATCACCTCAAGCCGGTGGTGATGATAGTGGGCAATTGCTACCTATGGTGGCATACAGGCTGTAGCCTCAAACAAAGCTCACACTAATGCCCCCTCTTGGGAAAAGCGGCCGCCTGGCCGCGGATTAGGCAGGATCACGGCGAGTGAAGGCCTTAAGCCGGGACACGTGTACAATCTCTGTACCGCGACGACGACGGTCCGAAGTTCCACAAACTGGGGTGACGCGATAATTGACGGGTGAGGTCGCCTCGAGAATCTTGTAAGGACCAAGGAAGCGGTGTAAAAATTTCTCGCAGAGGCCGGGAACGCGGACCGGTGTCCAGATCAAGACTTCGTCACCAGGGGAGAAGTAAACAGATCGATGAGCAGTGTCATAGCGTTGTTTGCGGTCCTGTTGACTAGCTTCAGTGCGCGTGCGAGCAAGCTGGCGGCAATGTGCGATGCGAGAAACGAATTGTTCGGGGGACGATGCAGAAGGGGAAACCGGAGCGGTAAAGAAGCAGGTATCCAAAGTGTGTGAAGGGTGCCGACCGTACACAAGGTAGAATGGGGTGTATCCTGTGGTGCGTTGAACTGCGGTGTTGAAGGCAAAAGTAACAAAAGGTAGGATAGTGTCCCAATTTCTGTGATCAGGCTGTATGTACATCGAGAGCATGTCGGAAAGAGTGCGGTGAAAGCGTTCCGTAAGTCCGTTAGTTTGAGGATGGTAACTCGATGTCATCCTGTGAGAGGTGTTAGCAGCTTGAAGTACATCGGAGAGGACCTGCGACAGGAAGCTCTTGCCCCGGTCACTAAGGAGGACGCGAGGTGCGCCATGGCGAAGTAAGATATTGTGCAAGAAAAAGTGAGCGACGTCAGCAGCGCTGGCCGAACGAAGTGGAGCCGTCTCCGCGTAGCGAGTTAGATGGTCAACGGCCGTGACGATCCAGCGGTGACCAGTGGCCGTCATAGGCAATGGACCGTAAAGGTCAATACCGACCACTTCAAACGGTGTAGCTGGGCATGGAACCGGCTGCAATAGACCGGCGGGTGGAGACGTAGATCTCTTACGATGTTGACATGGCGGGCAGGAGGCGACGTATTTGGCGACACTGGTAGACAGTCCCGGCCAAAAGAAGCGACCTCGAATGCGCTCGTATGTCTTGTGAAATCCAAGGTGGCCAGCGGTTGCGTCATCATGGAAAGCTTGCAAGATGCTTGAACGAAGGGAACGAGGCACAACTGGAACCCATCCGGCACCATCGGTGTGGTGGTTGATACGGTGAAGCGCGCCATCAACCAACCGGAAATTTCGTAGTTGCCGACGTAGGCGGCTATTAGGTGGTTGCGTCGAACCGGTGAGCCGATCGATTATGTTTCGGCAGTAGCTGTCGGCGCGTTGACGGGCAACCAAGTCGCGGAGATCAGCAGACGTGACATCTATGGGTGCAATGGGCAGGTGGAGCTCAAGGGTGGGTGTCACCAAGTCGTCCGACGACTGCGTGAGCGGGCACCGTGAAAGCGCGTCTGCGTCGAGGTGCTTGACTCCGGACTTGTACGTAACCGTAAAGTCGTATTCTTGCAAGCGCAGCACCCACCGACCAAGTCGCCCAGACAGGTTCTTCAATGAAGACAGCCAGCACAATGCGTGATGGTCTGTAACGACCGTGAAATGTCGGCCGTAGAGATATGGCCGGAATTTTTGTACAGCCCATACAACCGCCAGACACTCTTGCTCAGTGATTGTATAGTTCTGTTCCGATTGTGTCAGAGAGCGGCTCGCATAAGCTACGACTCGTTCACGCAACTGGGCATCTCGCTGTAGCAAAACGGCGCCGATGCCTTGCCTACAAGCATCGGTATGGAGTATGGCGGGTTTTGTGTCATCGAAATGACATAGTACTGGTCCGGAAGTAAGTGCCTGCTTGAGGTCTTCAAAAGCTTTTTCGCAGTCATCAGTCCAGACGAAGGAGGTTCCGGAATGCAGTAGCTGGTTGAGGGGCGAAGCCAGAGTGGAGAAATTACGGACGAAACGACGAAAATATGATGCTAGACCGAGGAAACTGCGAAGGGCTTTTTGGTGTTGGGGGCGAGGAAAATTGGCGACTGCGGAAATTTTGTCTGGGTCGGGCCGGATACCATCCTTGCTGACGACGTGACCGAGAACCTTGATAGATTTTTGGGCGAAGTGACATTTTTTGGTGTTCAAAGTCAGGTTGGCGTTAGCCAGACTAGTCAATACTTCATCAAGTCGTAGGAGATGTTCAGAAAAACTCGACGAAAAAATTACGATGTCGTCAAGGTAACATAGGCATGTCTTCCATTTAAGGCCGCGAAGGACTGTGTCTATCATGCGCTCAAATGTAGCAGGGGCATTGCACAACCCAAAAGGCATTACGTTAAATTCGTATAAGCCATCTGGGGTTGCAAACGCTGTCTTCTGTTTGTCAGACTCGTGCATGGGGATCTGCCAATAGCCAGATCGCAAATCCAAGCTCGAAAAATATTGAGCGCCTTGCAAACAGTCGAGCGCATCATCTATGCGCGGCATCGGGTAGACATCCTTTCTTGTGATCTTATTCAAAGCCCGATAATCGACACAAAAACGTACTGAACCATCCTTTTTCCTCACCAGGACGACGGGGGAAGACCACGGGCTGGAGGACGGACGAATAATGTTGCGTTGAAGCATGTCCCCAACGTTTTCTTCAATCACTTTTCGTTCCGACGAAGACACGCGGTACGGGCGACGACGAACGATTTGTGTCCCTTCCGTCTCAATACGATGTGCTGCCACGGATGTTTGTCCTAGTTTGCTGGAAAAGCAGTCAAAGGAGTCCTTGTGTTTTTCCAGGAGCTGAAGAAGGAGTTGTGTTTCCCTTTCTGTGAGGTCTGTGCTTATAGTGGCCGCCAGTGGGGAAAGTGATTGTCCAGAATTTGAAGGCCGTGAAACAGGGAATACCGAGCAGAGGGGAAGAAGGGACACGGCTTCTCCATTCACAACAGAAGCAACGTTGGTGCCTTCGGGGAGCCTAATCGGCTCGGAAGTGGCATTGGTAGCTAACAGCGTCGCCGAGCCTTCCGTGAATCGTACGAGACACGTTGCGATGACGACTCCTTTGGACATAAAACGCGGAGATGGAACTATCATCACGTCACCGTCCCTGATCTGCGCCGAACGAACACAAAGTAATGTTTCCTGGTCTGGATATAAAACGCAGTCGGCACTGGCTGTTAGGTGCATAGTAGGTTGCACCTCCGAAATGCTGGGATGCTCAGTATCTGTCATTGCAATTTGGGGTTGGTGACAAGAAATGACGGCGGAGGCGGAAGACAGAAAATCCCAACCCAAAATCAAATGATAAGCACAGGGAGACAACACTGCACACGGAATATGATGGCGAAGGGCACCGATGAAAACCCGCACCGTGCATTGTCCGGAGGGCCTAATCACACTGCTGTTGGCTCCTTGTAAAGAAGGTCCGTTGTATGGTGTTCGTACCTTGCGTAAGCGTGCACACAATTCCGCGCTTATGACTGAAACACTAGCACCAGTGTCAATTAGGGCATCGATGCGAACACCTTCCACTAAAACAGACAGCAAGTTCGACGGACGCTCTGGAGGACTTGTAAGATTCGCAGGAGATGCAGTTTTCCCTCCCAAAACTGCATTAACTAGTTTTCCGGGCGGTGGTCGGAGACGTAAGACGCAGGGCGAAGAGGCGATACCGAGCGGCGACCTGGTGAAGGCGAGCGGGGTCGTTGTCCACGGGAGCTGCGGGGAACGTCGCTCGACTGAGGCGGAGACGGGGAGCGGCGGGAAGGCGACAGGTACGCACGCGGCCGGTAGCCGTAGTAATTCGGGGCCAGGTGTTCGCGTTCATAGGCGGCGTAGCCACGTCGTTCATCCCGTTGGCGACGTCGGCAAAACCGGGAGACGTGACCTCGAATGCCGCAATAGTAGCACACGGGGCGGTTGATGGCGGCATCCTGGCGGGCCGGAAAGTAGGGCGGCGAGCTCGGCACACGAGGCATGGCCGCCACATAGCCAGACGACGGGTGAGCCGTGAGTGGGGACAGCGGCAGGGGTGTCCGTCCAGCGACCTCAGAGTAAGACAGCGTTGAAGGAGCCACAGAATGAACAGGAGGCAATAGCACCGGCATGGCGGCAAGCTCCTCTTTAACCATCTCGCGAAGGCCAGGAGCAGGAGATGTTGAGGGGACACCATGTGTGCAGTGAGAGACGTCGCCATACATTTCCTCGCGAACTATAGCGCGAATCATCGCACGAAGTTGTTGTTCGTCTCCGAGATGATGAGTAGACGCCATGTCCCGTGGAAGGCGGATCGACTGACGTTCGTCGAGACGCTGACAGGTAGAGATCACGTCAGATACAGTGTCCAGGTTCTGAAGGACAAGTGCGTTGAACGCGAACTCACCGATCCCCTTCAGAATGTGACGGACACGGTCGGACTCCTGCATATCATTGTCGACGCGGCGGCACAGTGCTAGAACATCTTCGATGTACGAGGTATAGGTCTCGTTAGCTTGCTGCTTGCGGACATCCAGTATCCTCTTTGCGTTGTCGCTCCGAGCTTTAGTGGAGCCAAAAATCTTTCGCAGCTCCGTAGTGAAGCCAGCCCAGTCGGCAAAGTCGTGTCGGTGGTTTAAATACCATGTCTCAGCGACTTGCTTAAGAGAGAAGCCAACGTTCAACAGTTTGTTGTGATCATCCCACCTATTGAACTGGCTGACGCGGGTGTAACTGTCCAGCCACTCCTCCACGTCTTCTCCCCGAAGACCATAGAAGTGGGGCGGGTCGCGCTGGGGGCTGGTCACGATGCACTGCAGGGGCGCTGAGACAGCGCCACTGGGAGTATCTTGCGACATGGGCATTGGTCCCGAGGGCAAGCGGCGACCGGAACGGAGCTCCAGGGGTGTCGAAGGAGAGGTACAGGTCGGGATCGAGTTGCAGCTCCACCACTTGTGAGGCCGTAGATAGCAGGCGACCAGACCGTGGCTTCGTAGCTCCTTTATTCGGAGGCGAGTCGACTAGAACGCATGATGGCGATCAGGCCCCAGCACTGATGATGATCTCTGAAGAAGCGGGCTCGTCGATGATGATGAGTTTGTACAGGAAATGAAGAAGTTATCACCTCAAGCCGGTGGTGATGATAGTGGGCAATTGCTACCTATGGTGGCATACAGGCTGTAGCCTCAAACAAAGCTCACACTAAATATATATATATATATATATATATATATATATATATATATATATATATATATATATATATATATATATATATATATATATATTGAAAGGCAAAGTCACGGGGAAGCGCAGACCGTTTATTCCGGCTTCGCGAAAGGAACAACCCGCAGAGACTCCGACGAAGATGACGGTCGCACCAGGCACCGGATATCAGGGTGGCAGCCGGTGGCGCGTGAATGAAGATGATGCTGATGATGGGAGTGTTTCTAGATGCTATGAATGGGGAGAATGACCACTGTAGCGATCGGTATGAAAACGTCGCTCACACTAACTTCCCCGGCGGTCGAAGCGGCCAAGCTGGCCGCAAGTCAGAGGGATGGCGATCGGCGAAGAAATCGTTTTAGACGCGAAACATGCACAGTCTCAACGCCACGGCACCGACGGTCAGTGACACCACACGTAGGAGTAACTAAGTAGTTCACTGGAGAGGTACGCTGAAGGACTGTATACGGGCCAATGAATCGTGGCATAAACTTTTTACATAGTCCTGGAGCACGTAGAGGTGTGGAAAGCAACACTTCGTCTCCTGGTTCGAAGGTGACGTCCCGGCGATCTGTATCGTATCGAGACTTCCGGTCATTCTGGCAGGACTCGGTGTTCAATCGGGCGAGGTTCCGGCAATGCGCGACACGAGAAACAAATTGATCTGTCATGGTAACTGTTGGAGAAACCGGGCAGGAAAAGAAAGATGCATCCAGAACAGATGGTGGATGCCGGCCATACACGAGGAAAAACGGTGAAAATCCAGTGGTACTTTGAACAGCAGTGTTGTAGGCGTATGTTACAAAGGGAAGAATGGCGGCCCAGTTTCTGTGGTCGGGGTTGATATAGACAGAAACCATATCAGACAGAGTACGATGAAAGCGTTCTGTCAGGCCATTTGTCTGAGGATGATAGCTTGAAGTGGTCTTGTGAATGGTACCGGCAGCCCGAAGAACTTCTGCAATGACTGCTGAGAGGAATGTGCGTCCTCGGTCACTTAAAAGAGTGCGAGGTGGTCCGTGACGTAAAAAGATGGCGTGCAGAAAAAAATCTGCGACTTCGGAAGCGGAGCCGGTACGCAGAGGAGCATTTTCGGCGAATCGAGTCAAATGATCTACAGCAGTCACAATCCAGCGATGGCCAGTTGAAGTTGAAGGCAAAGGTCCATATAGGTCGATGCCAATGACTTCGAATGGAGCAGGAAGGCAAGGCAGGGGCTGTAGCCTCCCTGCAGGGGCTGAGGTTGAGCGTTTACGACGCTGACAGGCAGGACATGATGCAACATAATTTGCGACGCTGGTGAAAAGGCCTGGCCAAAAGAACCGGCTCCTAATGCGGTCGTAAGTTTTGTTGAACGCAAGATGGCCAGCCATGGCGTCATTGTGAAAGACTTCCAGGATTTGGTTCCGAAGACAGCGAGGGATGACTGGAACCCACCTGTCGCCGGTAGGGTGATAATTGTGACGGTAAAGCGCTCCACCATTCAAGAGGCGAAATTTGTTTAGTTGGCGGCGGGAGCGGCCATTAGGTGGTGAAGCAGAACCATCGAGTTGTTCCATGAGGTGTCGGCAGTAAGAGTCCGTTCGTTGAAGAGATACAAGGTTTGATGGAATATCTTGTTCTCTTGTGCGCAAAGGCGCCATTGTCAGCGTGGGTGAAGAGATGGCAGGGGACGTGGTATCCTCGGGAGACGGCTGTGGGCGACGGGACAGGGCGTCAGCGTCATTGTGAGTCTTGCCCGACTTGTAAGTCACCGTAAAATCGTACTCCTGTAAACGGAGAACCCAGCGGCCAAGGCGTCCCGATAAATTTTTGAGCGAGGATAACCAACAAAGCGCATGGTGGTCTGTCACTACGGAGAAGTGGCGCCCGTACAAATAAGGACGAAAGTTTTGCACGGCCCAGACAACCGCGAGGCATTCTTTTTCAGTAATTGTGTAGTTCTGCTCAGCGGGTGTCAAAGTGCGGCTGGCGTACGCGATGACGCGCTCCAATGACGAATCATTGCGCTGCAGAAGGACCGCACCAAGACCGTGCCCACTGGCATCAGTGTGGAGAATTGTCGGTGCCGACTCATCGAAATGGCCGAGGACAGGTCCAGATGTGAGAGCTTGTTTGAGGGTTTTGAAAGCTGTTTCGCAGTCTTCGGTCCAGAGGAATGGGGTTCCGGATGTCAATAGTTTGTTCAGGGGCGAGGCTATTGTTGCGAAATTGCGAATGAAGCGACGGAAATAAGAAGCCAATCCAAGAAAACTGCGAAGTTCCTTTTGACGGAGCGGCCGAGAGAAGTTAAGAACCGCGTTGATCTTGTCCGGATCCTGGCGTATTCCATCCTTGCTTACAACGTGGCCCAGGACTTTGATGGAGGTACTGGCAAATCGACACTTTTTGGTGTTGAGCTGAAGACCAGCGTTGCGGAGGCAGGTTAATACTTCGTCAACACGTTTAAGATGCACATCGAACGTGGACGACAAGATAACGATGTCGTCAAGGTAACAAAGACAGATCTTCCATTTTAATCCACGCAGGACGGTGTCAATCATGCGCTCAAAAGTGGCTGGAGCATTGCACAGTCCGAATGGCATGACATTAAACTCGTAAAGGCCATCGGGTGTTGCGAAAGCTGTTTTTTCTTTGTCTGATTCATTCATAGGGATTTGCCAATATCCCGATCGAAGATCAAGGCTCGAGAAGTATTCGGCGCCGTGCAAAGTGTCCAGAGCGTCATCAATACGGGGCATGGGGTAAACGTCTTTTCTAGTAATTTTGTTAAGCGCCCGATAGTCCACACAAAAGCGCACGGAGCCGTCTTTCTTGCGGACCAGAACAACCGGTGATGACCAGGAGCTTCCAGAAGGGCGAATAATGTCCCGCTGAAGCATATCGTCAACATTGTCTTGAATAATTTTGCGTTCTGAGGCCGAAACGCGGTAGGGACGACGGCGAATTATACACGAACCGTCTGTTTCTATACAATGAGTTGCCGCTGATGTCCGTCCAAGAGTGGAAGAGTGGCAGTCAAATAAGGCCTTGTGTTCCGTAAGCAGAGCGAGGAGCGCTTCCCTCTTTTCCAAGCTGAGCTCAGGGCTGATGGTAGAAGTAAGGCAGGAGACCGTAAGCTCTGGATTACAGGCGCACTGCACTGACGCAAGAGGGCAAAGTGCTGGAGAGGTAATGTCGTCCTGGGAAATAGTGGCAACGGTAATGCCTTGTGGAAGGAGAATCGGCTCAGAGGCAACATTCAATGCGGCGATTAGAGCTGATCCCCGCGAAAAGCGTACGAGACATGGGGGTATTATGGCTCCTTTACAAGCGAAGCTGCCAGCTGGTGTGACAAAGACATCTCCGTCGGCGATATTGTCGCAGGCCACAAAAAATACAGTTTCTTCACCGGGAGGCAGAACACAATCTTCAGTAGCTCACCAAACGCTGTAGTGACGCATCTGACACACTGGAAATGGCTGTCTCGGTGAGGTGAATAGCCGGTTGTCGGCAGGAAATTACCGCGGACGATGCTGATAAAAAGTCCCAACCCAGAATGATTTCATAAGCACATAGAGTCAGCACCGCACACTGAATGTGATGTAGAAGCCCGCCAATCATAACACGCACTGTACAGTATCCAGAGGGGCGAATCTTATTACCATTTGCTCCTCGTAAAGTCGGACCAGTATAGGGAATTCTAACTTTTCTCAGGCGGGACCTCAACTGTGCACTAATAACCGAAACACTGGCTCCCGTATCCACAAGCACATCAATACACACCCCTTCCACTTCTACGGATAAAATGTTCGACGGACGGTCCGGAGGAGTTCTGGTTTCTCGGAGCAATGCAGTTTCCCCTCCAAAAACTGCAGGCGCAAGTTTTCCGAAGCCTGGTCAGTGGGACGGGAAGCAGGTCGAAGAGGCGACAGTGAGCGGCGATACGGCGAGGGTGATCGACGTCGTGCCGCGCGATTATAAGAAATATCGGTCGAGTCTCGAGGAGGCGAAGGACGGCGAGGAGGCGAAACATACCCATTACGACGAGCCCCGTAGACAAAGCGGGTGTCATCCCGTTCATCATGCGCGTAACCTCGTCGCTCGTCCTGTTGGCGTCGCCGGCAAAAGCGAGAAATGTGGCCCCGAATACCAGAGTAGTAGCAGACGGGGCGGTCCCGCGGGAAAAGCTGACGGTCGGGACGGACGTGCGAGTAGTATGGCTGAGGATACGGACCGGTTGAAATTGCTCTCAGATGTCCGGGAGAGGGTGGTAGCGGGGGAGCTTCCACTCGCATGGGTGGTTTCGAAGCGGCATCGCAGTATGACATGGCGTGGGTGGTAGAAGGGGCGGGGTTAACAGATGGTACCGCCGTCATGGACGCAAGCTCCTCCTTGATGAGGTCTCGCAGGTAAAACGCGTTTGGGCGACAGTTGTCACGTGGGGGGCACGGTGGGGTACGGT
This sequence comes from Haemaphysalis longicornis, assembly GCF_048455015.1. Taxonomy (NCBI): domain Eukaryota; kingdom Metazoa; phylum Arthropoda; class Arachnida; order Ixodida; family Ixodidae; genus Haemaphysalis; species Haemaphysalis longicornis. The sequence goes on from NW_027526233.1 coordinate 2,068,935, forward strand.
TTTCTAGCTCCTCACGGATGACACTATGTATCAGGGAACGTAAGTCCATGTCCCCATCCATGCAAGTTGACGAAGGCTGAGGTTGCAAGCGAAGAGACTGCAACTGGTCGAGACGTAGGCAGGTTGTTCGCACATCATTAACGCTTGTGGGGTTCTGAAGAGCAAGGGCGCTAAATGCGAAAGGAGCAATTCCCTTCAAGATGTGGCGCACCTTGTCAGCCTCGGGCATGCTTTCGTCCACCTTGCGGCATAGGGCAAGAACGTCCTCGATGTAAGAAATGTATGTTTCTTCGGGATGTTGCACGCGAGAGTTCAGCTTCTTTCTGGCACAATCGGAGCGAAGAGACGGGGTGCCGAAGGCCTGGCGTATCTCATCCGTAAAGGTGGTCCAATCAGCGAAGCGTCCTTTGTTGTTGTAGAACCACGTCTTCGCCACCTCGTTTAGAGAGAAGGGGACAATGCGCAGCTTGCAAACGTCATCCCACCGGTTAAACTGGCTGACGCGGTTGAACTCGTCGAGCCAGTCGTCGACATCTTCCCCGCGAAGACCAGCGAAGAAGGGAGGGTCACGCTGGGGGCTTGTTAGCAACCACGTCGACGCCGTTTGAGCGGCGGACTCCGACCTGGCTTCTCGCTGCATCGGCGGAGCTGGTAGCAGGATGCGTCGGCCGGAACAGAGCTCCAGGGGTGTAACTGGGAGCGGCGGAGGACGGGGTCAAAAGGCAACTCCACCACTTGAAAGGCAAAGTCACGGGGAAGCGCAGACCGTTTATTCCGGCTTCGCGAAAGGAACAACCCGCAGAGACTCCAACGAAGATGACGGTCGCACCAGGCACCGGATATCAGGGTGGCAGCCGGTGGCGCGTGAATGAAGATGATGCTGATGATGGGACTGTTTCTAGATGCTATGAATAGGGAGAATGACCACTGTAGCGATCGGTATGAAAACATCGCTCACAATATATATATGCAGGGTGTCGAACCGAAAAAAATACCGGTTCGGTTACGGTTCGGGTTCGGGTGAAATAATTTCGTTCCGGTTCAGTTCCGGTTCGACAAAATCACGTACCGAACCGGTTCGCGAACCGGTTCGGGAGCTTGAACCGGTTCGCGAACCGGTTCGATGAGTTGAATTGTCACTGAAATTAGAAAAAAAAACATTTAGTAGTTTAAAGCGACAGTAAAATCAAAACACAAACAAAAATTCAAAATGCTGCTGTTCCCCAAGGGCAGTGGCGCAATTGCAAAGCAAACTTTAAACAATCACGAGATATTAGAAAAACAGATGAAGTGGTGACGATTTACCACCTACTTTCTCATCCAGACTTTATGTTGTCCTAGCGACTATTCATAAAACCACCGCCAAGAGATATGACGCTGGGATATATTTTCTGCCCTTTCATTTTTTGTTGAAATCGCAATCGTCGCTATGGAATCGCCCATCACGCTAACCTTGAAGCCTTCAATTTAGGTCTGCGTACTGGCGCGTTCAAATATCAGCGCTTAATACCAATGGCGCCCATTTTTTTTTATATTTGTAACAAAACAGAAAAATCCTACTACAGGCACATAAATACTACCAATGAATTAGATCATTTGGTCACCCTGAATAATTTGTTAGCTGTCACCTTATCGAATGTGTTAGCCACACTTTTGTTAAAAGTAAGCTTTATTTAACGCTCAGTCACTGCATTACTGCTCTGACCACTGCAATTCCTTTTGCGAAAGCTATACTGGATGTGTGCATTACAATCAGTATGTCATCGTACCGCCTGACCCCCGGCCATCGTTCCGTGGGCTACATTGCGGAATCTTGTAACAGATTATGCTGTTACAAAATGAAAGGGAAATTTGACACGCGGAGAATGAGATGAACTTTTTTGTCTAGACGCTCTTTAATTCGTCCACAGCACTACTCCCCTCCGACCCGCCGCGGTGGCTCAGTGGCTAAGGCACTGCTGAGCGCGAGGTCGCGGGTTCGATTCCCGGCCGAGGCGGCCGCTTTTCTGATGGAAGCGAAAAGCAAAAACGCCGGTGTGTACGAAATTTCGGCGCACGTTAAAGATCCCCAGGTGGTCAAAATTAATCCGGAGCCCTCCACTACGGCGGCCTCATCGCCTGTGCTGGGTCGGCACGTTAAACCCCACAATCAAATCAAATCAGTACTCCCCTCCGGAAGGAGTAGCAATAGAAGTAATGTAGCGAGTTGGGCAGCCAGTACAAGTGCACCTTCGAAAAAAAAAAGCAGATCTGAAAGAGACAAAACTGCAGAACAAACAGAAAAGATGATCGCTGGGCGAATGGGACAGTGTGAGGTACCGGCCTGCCTTTCTGCACGTGTCATCTGCTTTATTACTGTTTCTGCTTCCAAGACAAGGTCAAAGCCTGCAGTTTCTTGCCAAGGGATTAAGTGCGCACCTTAACAGTTTTTCCTGACATATCTGTTGTTATTTACACTTGTAAAAAACGGAGCTTGTCCACTGTACTGTCCTAAAAAACGGTCGTGGGTAAGGGACATCGAAGCCACTTGTGGTCAGCAGCAAGCGGTTTAGCCACTGAGCAGCTCCTGCGGTCACACTTGTCAAGTATTAACAATTTGCAGGTGTCGGACCTTTTAAACAAATTATGGAATGCAAAACGTTTGCACACATCGGGTATGGGCTTTCGCTGCTGCGCACTGGAGCACTCCTGCAGCCTGATTGCTCCACTAAAGTTGCAGCTAGGGAAGGGCAAAGTCGTTTTATATCCCCTGCAAGCTGCGGAGAATGACATTTCGTTTGGTCAGCTTGCACTACGCTCGCGCTTCCAGCAGCAACAGACCGTTGCTACATTGGTGCTCATTCATTTCCCTTGTTACATGGAGCGTGATAGTGTTCAATTGTCTGGAGAAGAAAGTGCGCGAGCGGGTACGAAGTTGATGGTACGTGAAAGAAAAAAAGGCCGGAATTGCATTGACTGTGCAATGTCAACAACGGAGGGTCGAACCGTTTTGGCATGAACCGGTAACCGTTATTTCTTTTTCGGTTCAGTTCCGGTTCGGGTTCAGTGTGATAAAAAAATAACGGTTCGGGTTCGGGTTAAGTTCCGGCAAAAATACCGGTTCAGTTCCGGTTTTCGGTTCGGTTCGGTTCCGGTTCGACACCCTGATATATAGCGAATCAGACTGGGAAATGAGGGCTCGTTTAAAATAATACAGAAATAACGATTGGCAGTCAAGAATGCCAAAGAAGCCAAAGGGGAGGGTGCGGTAGGTCATTGAAACAGCTAAAGGATGTTTGAAAGAAAGAAAGTGGAGAAAAATGCTCGCCTGGTGGGATGCGAACCCCCGACCTCCAGAATTCGCGTCTGGTGCGATGACCACTACGCTACCGGGGGGGCTGTTTTTCACCTGCACTTTCTCTGGTATTTATGTTAAGCATTTTTTCTCCACTTTCTTTCTTTCTATCAAACATTCTTTATCTGTTTCAATGACCTACGGCACCCTCCCCTTTGGTTTCGTCGGCATTCTTGACTGGCAATCCTTATTTCTGTATTATTTTTAACGAGCCCTCATTTCCCATTCTGATGCGCTATATATATATATACGGAGCAACAAAACTTGGAAGAGGGTCGGCAACACAAGACAGCAAACCTTCGAACAAGGTAGCGACCAAGATTGTTGTCACAACATGGAGAAATGTCTGATTAGCAACAGGGGCGCCGAAAAAAGGATGGCTGAGACGAATGCGCTACACCCTGCTTCCAATATTCTGCAGGTTTTTCACTCCTTCCATGCACGTAATTTTCTATAAAGTACGATCCTTTCAACCTCCCCTGTCACAGATGGACACGTAATGGTGGCTTTATTGTGCGAGTACGACGCCCTACCCGGACTAGGTCACGCCTGCGGTCACAACCTCATCGCTATGGGCTCGGTAGCGGCAGGGGTCGCAGTTAAGGAAGTGTTACGACAGGCATCGCTATGTGGAAAGGTGAGTATTTATTTCTTTATTACGCGAAGATAATATGGCTAGGGTTACTTGTATTTTTTTTCCCTGCGAAGAAAACAAACCTTCTGAGGTTTCACGTCTTTTTTGAATGTGGAGGTGCTCGAAAAAGAATGTCCCGGTGTGAGTACTGCTAGAACGCGCTTACCAGCGAAATCGCACCCCGTTAAAAACAGCATTTGGACATTAAGCTTGTTTACGTCCCATCACTTCGATATGCATCTTGAATTAAGTATCTAAAAATTGCCACCATTTGCAAGATCAAAATACGCCTCACACCTGAAGGTTATATGTCTCATCACTTCGATATGGATTTGTGAAGATTAGTTTAAAATATATAACGTCTTCAATATCAAAACATGACTATACACCTCAAGCTGATACGACGTGCTGATGAAGCGTGGTGACGGAGAATATGGAGACCCGTAGCGATTCCCACACGAACTCCCATCTACTCATTTTCCTTGTCGAACTTCACTTTACAATATCAAAATTATTCCCCATACGCATTGCGGCCGGAATTCAGGCATTTTTACAAGTGTTACAATGTGCCTGCCTTTTTTATGCATAACGACGGCGCTTTTTGCGCACAATGCAGCACCAAGGGTTGTCGATTTAAAAACGTTCAGCATAACTGCAAGGTGTTTTTTCATATTGGTTCAGGTTACAGGCGTCAATGTTTTTGCTTGTTAAGGCAGGCAGACAGAAACTTTGGGGCGAGATATGACTGGCGACTGCCTTCTGCGGTATCATCTAACGGAGACCATTAGTTTCCATTATTCCGCTATTTTATAGGCTCCTGCACAATTTTCCGGAGCATGCGAGAGCATGGAGAAAGCCACCGCTCCGCACCTCAGACGTAGGAGGGAGAGACTCCGGCGGGAAAGCGAAATAGCAAAAGGGGGCGGCGTGGGAGCCAAAGAGCCGCCTCTTTCCAGGCAGCTCCTGGTGGCCTCCAAGATGAAGTCCGCCAGGCTCCTTTCCTCGTCCAATTTCCTTGCGGCAGTCCAGTGCGGTTTGCCCTAATTGGCTCGTGTTTGGACACTCTCAGGGGACGTGGGTTCGATCCCAGCGTACCTCACAGCGTGCCCAGTTTGACAGGGATGTGTCTTCGTGGTTTTTGTAGAGCTGACGTGAGCAGCGTGTTTGTCTCTGCTTGTCGGAGAGTTACTGTTGTCGCTGGGTCAGCATGGCGTGAGGTCTCGAGCGAGAGGGTAGCATGATTGGGGTTTGGGCTTTGATGTCGGGCGCTCGGAAAAGTGTTTCGCGAGCGAGCAGATCAGCTGCTTCATTCTACGACATACCAGTGTGCCCAGGAATCCAGTACACCCTAACTGGTCCTTTGATGGAAGAGAAAAGGGTTATCGCGTTTGGATGGCTCGTGTATTGGCCCGAAAGAGTGCGCGCTTTTTTCGAATCGGTGTAAATATTAGTGATTCTACTAGGGTCGGATTAATCAGCTGCTGCGGGGGCTATGCAAGAATTTCTGCCTCCTTTAGGGTGGTACAGCTGAGGAGATCAGTGCTAGCTTCTGCTTTGGTGGTCATGTAGGCAATCGCACACTTTATTCGTCTCTTGGCAGCGTCGGTGAAAACATGATGATTTTGCGGTTCCCTTGTGGTCTCTGCAAAAATAGCCGGCTCGTGTTTTTCGGCGGGTGGTTTTGTTTTCACAACCGTATGCTGTTGGATCGGGGTTACTTGTGGGTTCTGCGGAACTTTTTCTGAAATTGGGGTTTCGTCGCATCGGTTCCTCCGGCTTAGGTTATATCCCAATTCATTCAAGATTACGGGTCCTGCTTGCGTGCATTCACGTGGGCCTAACTGATTACATCGCACTTCAACGTTGTAAACTCTGTCCGTAGCATCCAGCCTTATATTACAAGTGTTGATCTGAAAGGCGTAGTGCTATTTCCGTGGCTTTCCTGATGAGAGTATTAAGTATATTTTCAAGAGTTTAGGTAAGATTAACATAGGGTATTTGGTATCGGATTCTAGCGTTGATAAGTGCGTATCGTAGTTTGAGAGGATCTTCTTCCTTCAAGCCCCGGTCCTTTTTAGCAACCCTTCTCATCATGTGGAGTGTTTGCTCCCCTCGTTTGAGTGCGTTGTTTATTGCTTAAGGAGCCTTCAGTGGAGATCGACGCGGGCGTGTGTTTGTCTTTGAGTTATCAAATGAACAATTATGTTCTCGCTGAATGCCGCCGGGCTGATATTGAATATAAAGCTCCCCAGGGCGACGCCTTTGTAACTATTTTTGTCCCGATGACACCTCTGCCGCATAACGTGTGGATGCGGCGGCTAATGTGCAGCCGTGCATCATGTATCCACCAAACCGTTCGAATTCATCATTGCCAGAATCACAGCCTTAGAGAACGCCAACAGTTCGCACGCCGCCAGAGTAATAGGGTCCGCCAAGTCGTTAATACGGTAGACGAACTCACAGATGCCCACAGGATGACACAGCTGTTCAGAACCTCCGAGACCAAAGTGGGCAGGGCCTTCTTTGAGCAGATGGGCCTGACCTCCCCCCTGGAACGACCAGACGAGATGTGCCTGCTCGCAGGAGTCTTAACGCCCTGCGCATTCAGCCCCTACGGGAGAAAGGGCACGTAGAAGAAAAGCCAGAACTAAGCACCGCACAAAACAGCTGAAAAAAGACCCGCACGTGTAGTACACAACCATCCCCACATTAAATTAAAAATGACTAGTGCACTACACCGCAGCCATCAACTTCCCCGGGGTTCCCCAAGTTTCCTCCACCGTAAGAACTGACTCCATAGTAGCAGCACGAGAAACATCTATCGCCCGGATCATAGCCCGCCTCACCAAGAGCAGAACAGTTGCGGCTGACTAGCGAGCGGCCGTCAGGAATTACACAAAAGGCTGAATACGTACAACCCGAAACGCACCGTATCATGGAAAAGACAATTACAAAGACAATGACAGCCACACCATTAAAAAAAATGTGCCCAGCTTGCTCTAGTGGTGCAAAGCTGGAAAAACAGCAGAGCTGGCGGCCCCTCTCCCTCCGTCGAAGCCGCTGCACATGTGTTCTGCAGTGACACCACGGCTTGACGGGTGCCGGTGAGGCTCGGTGGAGCCATGCATAGGCTAGCGAAGCGAGCGCGAATATCCGCACAGCTGCGCCTGGGGTTACTAGGAAACGACAGGTGGCGTAATCACTCCACGATGACATCAACTCGTCATCGTTTTTTTGTGCGTTTTTTTCGTGCGACGGACGGATGACGCCAGGCTTAAACAGCTCTGCTGTAATAAACTCATCTGGACACCGCACATTCTGAACTCGAAAGGAACGAGCTCGACCACGAGCAGATATGCAAACTGACGCATCAGACATGCTCCCCGGACGAAGCATGGGCACCCAAACCAATGCAAGAACACAGGACAATGCTGGAACACTGCAGAAGCACCAGCCGCACTCTTCCCCACCCACAGCACTCGCTAACGCGACACCAAGCAACCACCATTGCGCGGATACAGACCAACACTCTATCCAACCCAGTACTCCACAGCAAGGTAATAAAGACTCGCAGCAGCTGGAGATTGCATTCATAAATATCAGCTTAACCACTCAGCCAGCCTTTGTGGAGCTCGCCCGCGAAAACAGGGAACACAAAAAAATGGCTCCAGCCCATGGTTCAGGACAACCCCTGAAGCGATCAAAACATTTTGGGCAAAACAGTCTTTTCTCTCTCGCGCGTGTACCAGTCAGTTGACACTGAGAAAGGTTCTTCCTATATCATGGCATCATTACAATAATGCCATCGCCTTTGAATGACGAAGGAAACTGCAAATTTGAAAGGAACTATTCAGAGTAGCAATAGAGCAGAACACGGGGAACGCATGCTCCAAAGTTCATGCAATCGGCACGTACAGTGCGCGTCAGTCTTGTCTATAGACAAGCCCGATGCTCGTTTGTCCTATAGAGCAAGCGAGTGCACGTATCCGGAGCATGCTGGCAACATCTGCTGGTGTCCGCTGGTTAGATATAGCTCTATGTTGTGCATGCACCGATCAGGAACAGGCTCGGGCCGGTCGTGGTTTCGCATGGGCCAGTCGAATTTGCAGACGCCACCACTCGTGAAGGGTGTTTCCTTTAGCAGTGTCGAACGTTCCTCAATGCCAGTGCCGCACCGCCGCCGTACAGATTGTAAACACCTTTCGAACTCGACGAGGAGGGGTAGTAACACTTTATTTAAAGCTGGCTGTAGGGGAGAGGGGGAGAGGATGCGATGTTTTCCACGACATGGGCGGCCCGGTTGGTTAGTGCAAACTACATTTCCCGGTCGGAGCTCTCCAGGGCCTGTTTCCGGCCTGAGGGAAAGGAAGAATGGTGAAATAGGTTGGGGCGACACTCCCAGAGGGACTGTTAGCGGGTATCGGGTGCGAGGCATTCAGGGAAGAGAGGTGTTGATGCTGCAAAGGATAGTTCGGCGGGGGTTGTGTGGGTGTGGAGTAGCCGCCAGTGGCGAGCAGCCTCGTGGGTGAGGGAAGGGAGAGGCGGAGGATATCCCCTACAGAAGAGACAGAAATGTTGGGTAATGTTCCAATACGGGACCAGAGCGTCTCGATTAGCTGGAGGTGTCATGGGTACAACGAGAGACGGGACTGCTCGGGTGACAAGAGCTCGAGCTGTAGGCTGGGCCGCTTCTTTGTTCTTTGTGCCTGTGTGGGCTAGAGTCCACAGCAGACCTACAGAGGGAATGGGCCCGGGCCACCTCTCCTTCCTTACTCGGTCAAAGTGCTCAATGCATAAAGTTTATACTATGCTCAACGCCGATGTGGGTGAGGTCTTCGTGCGTAAGCTGCATGCCGTATTCCGTGCTCAATGAGCATTTCCACGTGTGTATTAACAGCTCGCCAGGACGACCGGACATTGCAGTTCGGTGTGCAGCTTCTGGACAACAAAACGAGTTATCTTTCCCCACAAGACCCAGCAACGCGAAAAAAATCTGAAGGTTGAAACTTTCACCTTCAAGGTTGAAACACCCCGAATAAACCGGATGTCAGCAAAAGTTTAGCACCCGGTCTTGCAGCGGCGGCGAGCGAGTGACCCAACCTGGCAGCACCAACGTATATGCGTCTCCACCCTGTGCGGCGGTGACGCGTGTACATCAAGGCACCTCAGTAGTGCTAGCTGTGAGGGGTGACACGGGAGATAAACCAGTCATTGGACGCACCGCAATATCACCGCAAGCACTTGGTAGTCCCACAAAAGTTCAGCGAATTACGCAGCATGCAATTAATGCGTGCTTTTTGTATTCCTACACGTGCTATTCACAAGATTAGTGCAAGTAGTCGTGTGCCATTACATAACGACCTGCAAGTATTTCCCGTGTCAGCGTTTAGGCGGGCACAGCAAAAGAGAAGCGCCGCTCGTGGGTGGTGGTGCCTGCAAAGTACGCTGACCCATGCGAAACGACCAGTGGCCCGAGCTACAGTCACTAAATAAGCTAGACTAATCTAAGTCTTTCATCACAAGCAAGTTCCAGACTGGCGCATGCGCAATATCGGGTTATCTCCAACCCAGCAGCCGCCAACAGATGTCGCCTGCATGCCTCGGAGCCGTGTGCTCGCTTGCCCCAGACAAGCCTGACACGCATTGTACGTGAGGTCACATATGGGTCAGCGCGGTTCAGTGAAGTCTCTATAATGCCCCCTCTTCCCCACAGTGCCATACAGATCCGCTGGTCTTCCACATTCGCAGGGCGCAATGGCCTGTCATTTTTTAAGAATTTCTCCGCGCTTCCGGCTTGAAACCTCAGTCATATGCATTATAAATTTACTGTCCTATGGCCACAACTTTGTTGGTGGCGGTTTTAATCTCCATCTGGTTTCCTATTTCTCATGGTGCTAAACTCATGTGTGGTGTTTAGAAAATAGCGAGACGAAGTGCATACAGTAATGTATCTTTCATTGGATGAAAACTACCGAAAGCTCGGCCTGCAGAGGAGATGCGCCTTTTAGGATTAGGTGAAAGTCATTACGGATTCGAAATTTTTAACGGATAACTTCCCTATCTGATTTGATTGATTGTAAGATTTAATGCGCCGAAAGTATACCTGGGGTATGAGGCATGCCGTACGGGAGGGCGTGGCATTAATTTGGCCACCTCGGTATCTTCAACGTGCGCCGAAATATCGACACACGTGCGTTTTCGCTTTTCGCCGCTGTCTGCAAAGCAGCCCCCGCGGCCACAATCGAACTCGCATCATTGCGCGCAGCAGCACAGTGCCTTGGCCACTGCACCACCGCGTCGGGGTAATTCTCACATTTTAAGCTATTTATTATTGCGCTGATTTAGCTATGTGTGAATTATTCGTCTTGAACATGATGCCGTGGTACATGCCATAAAACCGAATGACCAAAGAGTGTGTCAGAAAAATAGAATATTCTAAAATTTGAATATCCGGCCAGCCTGGGACTCCAACGACATATCAAGAAAATCCGATTGTTAAAATTTGGAGAACTCGTTAACCAGCTTGGAAAGCCGGAATCACTTCCATTTCAACCGAATAACCGGTTTTGCGGAAAGAACGTTTCAGGGATGACACCGGCTTGTGTAAGTCATCACCGAGGGTCTTGCATTGGAGTAAAAATTATTCCGCATTGCACAAACAATAGCATGGAACAAGCTGTGGAGAATGGCGTGAGAGATTTTTCAGTCATTATGGCAATTAGTGTTTGTTCAACGGCATGCATCTTCGTTCAATTGTTTTCTCTGCCTACGCACCAAAAACTTTTTGGCTACTTTTTGTCATTCACATAAAGATATGTCCATTAGTTTTCTATACCACGTCATCTGGCTCCATCTCATACTGAGTTCCATATTTGTGTGTTATGAAATGTTTTGTTTGTATGGAAGAGCGGTGCGATAAATAGCTAATATTTATGGAAGTTCTCAAAACTTTGTTTATTCCTTTCAGTTCCGGTTGCTTGCTATAAAACCTGCGGAGAGGAATTCCCTTTGATCGATTGCTAGAGTGGCGAAGAACACTTGCTCCAGCCGGGCGCCTCTTTTATTTACAATCATCCAAATTGCTAAAACTACATTGTCTTAATGAAGGCACTACCACGTCTACTGACTTAGTTAGGTATTGGAACGTTCATGTCGGTCGTGAGATTTCTGGAACCGGCCATGCTGACTACCGGCGAATGCGGTTTTCCGCATACGTGTGTATCTGATCGTACTTTCAAACAAAATCCTTTGTCAAATTGTAACGCCGCAAACGAGGCGTAGTCGTGGCCAAAAGATGCCCAACAAAGTGGCTGACGGACGCGACTACGAACGCGATGACTCAAGTAATAAAACAAGTATTAAAGATATTGGACAAAGTGACGCGAACATTTGCAGGGAAGCACAAGTAAACCAATTAAAGCGAACTAGTGGAAAAGAAAATCAGGCGAATTTGGTCTGGGTTGGTATCGAACCCGCCGCCGTCGCTGTGCAACGGACTGAAGATGGAACAGGCGAAGGCTTTGTGAGCTTCGATATAGAAACGTGTGTTGGGGACACTTACTAATGCCTGCATGAGCACTTTGAAAAAGCTGATTATGGAAATAGCAATTAGGGGAGTAACAATCTACGCTTCCATTAATACAGTATAGGTACTGTCTATACAGGGGTTAAGGTCAAAGGTTTTACTTGGCCAAAACAGACTAAAGTAGTCGAGAAGAAAAACGAATGAAAGGGAGTGGATGATGATTATATTATCAGGACACAATTGCACCTCTGCCCATGTGAGATTCAGGACAAGTGGAAAATATGGAAAATATAATGATGATGTTGACAGGGAAACCACACATTTGTATATTTGACATCATACACCATGTGGCAAATTGCACATTCATTTCATTATACAGAGTATTCGGGTGTTCTCGCACTATCGCCCCAAGCGCTTTCTTGTACAAAAATTCTTTCCCAGCATACTTTTTTTTTGCCCGGAGCTTCACCACAAAACTTGCATTATCGACTCTCACCTTTGATTTACAGAGAAGAACGCAGTCGCGCCACTAGTTACATTCTCTCAACTGCTCATTCCATTCCAGCGGGATTGAAATTTCCCTTTTTTATACTTCATCCCCGTATGATCTCACATCGATGTCCTATACCAGATCTTGTTTGTATCGCTGCGATCGAAGCATCCTGTTAGCTCACCCCGTTTTTTCGGTAATTCACTCCAACGCACTTTATCCCGAACGGGCTCATCGACAAATTACAAGAGCCGTTTCACCTTCGCCCATTGGGAGAGGCTCTGCCTACGACCGGAGCCAGCATCCCCAATCCGTATTTGCAATCCCCTTCCCCTTTAGCTTTAAGGAAGCTGGGGCAAAACAATGATAAAATGACGGCTTAAAAGGGCATTGCGAAACTAAAAGACCTACCCCCTGTCTTAGCTTTAATATCTAAGGCAAAATCCGCTAAGGAATTCCTGCAATAATTTCTGTGATTTTTCTTGCTGTTACCATAATTGCTGTAACCATATTTACCCTAAGCTGTCGTCCCCATCCCTTTCATGTAATTTCGCAACATGAGGCTTGAGGCACGTATTGAGGAATCATAACTAAACACAATAGAGATATTACATGCTTAACCAGCGGGTATAATTTCACTGGGCAAGGGAACAAGCTCATAAAGCGAAAACACAGCATGAAACTGTGGGCAAATAGCTCAGCATTACAAAAACTACCAAAGTTGAGCCTTTGAATTCGCTCAGGAGCCCGGTGGGTTTTCCCGTTGATCTCTGAGCGCCTTACGAAGCCTCGACTCTGTGCAGGTCCTCATTCTGGGCACGCCGGGGGAAGAAGGGGGCGCAGGCAAGGTACATCTTCTGAAGGCTGGCGCATTCGACGGCGTCAGCGCTGCCATGATGGCGCACCCAAGCACCCGCAATGCAGCAGCGAGCGCGACGACAGCTGTGGCAAAGGTGAAGTATTTGGCGGCTGGGTGGGCGGCGACTAGGCGGAGCTCTGTGTGCTACGGTCGTCCTCTTCTTTTAACTCTGGAAACTGTACTCGAGCACTTTTCACGAAGTTTTGGGAAGGGTTTGGTCCGATGTCTCCATTGTAGTGTGTTTGATACCCCTTTATGCTCGAAGTGAGTACAGAGTAGTTGCGGAATTCACGCGGAAACAGCGAGTGCGCTGGCTCGCTACAAGTACAAGAACACCTTCACAGGCTTTCTGAGCTCTGTCCATACACTGCCAGGAAAGGACGGCCTAAATACAGAGATGCTCGAATAAAAATTGTCCGGTGATCTGCTTGCTTTGCTGTAGCTATAAGACGATACTCTCCGGCCTACCCTACCTCGCATCGCCCTCTCCTCTCATCCCTCACGGTGTTCTCCCCTTCAATTTCTCCCCATAATGAACGCGATTGAAATATCCTCAGTTCGATTCAATTTTCCCACGTTTGCACGTTATCTATTGGGACCTTTTCGTTCCATTGGCGTTAAAACAGCTCAAGGAGACATTTATGTTTAATATTTACGTTTATCTCGCCTGCTGGAGACACGGTTCTTTCTGCATTTTTATTAGTAAAAGGAATTAACAACCAAAAGGAGGGGAACAGCGCAAATTTGACAGACACGAGAAGAAGGAGACGACACGCACAATTAACAACCTCCTTTTTATCAATCAATAAAAGGAGATAACACAAGCCGAAAAAAAAGAAAAGGAGCAGTGATATTTTAATGGCACCAAATGTGTAGGCAGCATGATCGGTAAGCGATACTGAGGGCTGAACATATCTTGAGGGACAACATTTTGAATCAGAGTGTCCGGCAAAATAAAGTGTTTATACTTGGCACGTAATGCTCGATATTCAATCTGGCAGTACGTTGCGAGTAATAGAAACAATGAAGTTCAGTCAGTTAGCGTGAACATTGAATTATCTCGATAGATACCGTATAAGCCAGGAAAATTTTGCAGGTTCTCTTCAACACCGTGCTTTGCCCATTAGATTTTCAGATGCTTTTCTGTCATAGACGCTGCCGGAACTCTCCGAGTATAGATAGAAGTAACTCGGACTGATATTGCACCCTTAGCTGCTTTGTGTGTAAAGTTAAAAGAAATCACAATCAACTTTTGGAACGGTTAGCATTATATTCCTCAACATCCGTTCCGCCCGGTGCAGGAAAGCACCATCTCCACGCGTGTCACTTCTTCGAGCCGCTTCAATCGAGTACCAAGAGGTATGATGGCGGACCAACCTTGCCGCACTACACAATGCAAAGTAGTTTATGCGTTGTGTTCCCTAAACGAATCAAAGTGTCCGGTACGGAGCGCGTACAAGATTTACTGGATTACCTATCTTCACTCCGGCTCGAAAAACGTGGCTACAAAAGACAAACTGCCGCAAACACGTAGCAAAAGAAATGCCCTGAGAACGTAGGTGGTGCCACCACAACAAAAGGGAGCTTGTAAATACCCAGCGGTTTTAATTAATAGGTGTTACCGTGCCTGCAAGAAACATGGCAACCACACACGAGCGCCAAAGGAAGCGGGAAAGAAACCATGGATCCAACTTGAAATGTGCTTTACCTGGCATGGAACCTCTCGAACATCAGCCCCAAAGAAACGGCGACCTCTTCTAGACACCCGTCCACTGTACATTGATACGCAGCAATTTTCCCCATCAGCAAGTCTCGCACTCTACTCCCAGGTCCCAGCCGAACAAGCGGAGTTCACACCACTAGTCAAATTTCAGGAAATTACAGAAGTATGACTACCGACTTCACCGACAATATTAACCCCAACCTCACTCCAAACTCTCCAAATCGAAAGGATCGAATCTCCGTCGCATCTAAACGAATACATTCGTTCATCCAGTTCGCTTACACCATATGCTTCCCACTCGGTATAACGCCCGATGCACTTTCTGCACTTTGTGCTAGGCAAACTAGCCCACGTTTATTGGGGTGTGCACATAACCCAGACCTCTTACCCTTTCCTTCTCCCTGTCCCTCCCTGAGCTGTGGAGAACCTGAATATCAGCGACCACCTGAGCGTCCAGATACTTCTGGCATCAGGGCATCGGTCGCCCGGTCATCACTTCGATTCCCGGACGCGAGAACCACTCCTACATCATGTATTAATAAATCTTTACATTACTACTACTGGGCGTAAATTACCCAATTTACGCGAATTCAGCATCCACACCGTCCCTGACTCGGTGTAAGGGCCACCAACAGGAACGAGCTTACACTCAAGACCTTCCCACCTGTTTTTCAATATCCAAACATTTCAAAGGGAATCGTATATTATTAACCCCCAATCTTCCTTTGAAACAATTAGGAAATGACTGTGTACATCGGTTGCGGATCAAACTGGCTACACGGCGAATTCTAATCATTTGTATGCGGTCATGCATGGTGGTTCCTACTGGACGGGTCCCCTCCCACTTCCACTGAGGTGATATGTAGTCAGCAGGATTTCAGGGTATTAAAGAGGTGTTTTCTATTTTACTTAGGTCGCTTCGATGCACGAGTTTATCAGGTGAGCGTACTTGTGCGTAAGTGTTAAAAAACAATACAAATTTTTGGGGTGTAGTATCAAAACTTGCTCGGTTAACTTCAAAATGTGTCGTAGAGCTATCCAAAATCATACACCTTAGAGTTGCTCTGATCTCAAAACAGGAACAGGAACAGAGCAACTACTAGAAATGCTCAGAAATGACTTCCCCAAGAAAAGCCGAACGCAAACAAGGTGCATGTAACTGACCCTACTGCAAAGTATAGGTTGTTGAAAGGAATCGTGAATAGCATATAATGTTCACGTCACCCTTTGAATCTGTTCTGATGTGAATCTGTTGTGTTTTTTTCTCATCACGTCTCCACAGTACGGCGTCACGTACACTGGACGCCCCGCCCACGCGGCCGGCGCCCCCTGGGAAGGTGTCAATGCAGTAGACGCCGCCGTGGCCGCGTACGTCAACGTGGCGATGCTCAGACAGCAGCTCAGGCCTGATTGGCGAGTTTCGGGTAAGGGGGTCAATGGGCCGAACAATCCTTGCAGTGTCCTTCGTCATATTAAAGTGAATGTTTGCCGGCTTTGCGTAAAAAAAAAAAACGCAGAGCACTCCTGACATTACATTTGCTATATTGTAAGATATAAACAATAAAATATAACAGGCGCTTAACAGGCTTCTCCGTTGTATCCAGCCTTCACCTTCACAGCTTGCTTCGTTCAGTTCTCAACTAACGATAACAGAAGTGAGGAAGAAAAACCTTCTGGAAATGCCGAAAAAGCTGCCGTGGTTGGAGTCCTCCGTCCAGGGAGCCTTAACTCTAGGGAAAAAAATGAACAGAATAGTTAATTTCATCCCAGCCGCCCACCCCACAATTCGTAAATTCTGAGCCGACTTGGCTAATAAGTTGTAGCAAATGTATAGGTGGCCAATTCTTGCCAGGAACAGGTGAAGAAATATTGTAAATGATTAGAAAAGATCGTATAACACAAAGCCGATGAAGCACACGACATAAGGGTTGACTTCCAAGTAAAGTATTCTTTGCGAGCACTCTCTGTTTTTACAATACACGACTTATGTGCACAAAACAGTATAAAACATCAAAAAGATCATTAAACCGATCACAGCTGTCAGAAATGGCTTGCTTACACATAGGGAAAGCAGGTTCATTCTCAGTGAGGCTGATGGAGGTTGCAGTTAATAAGCACTGTTCCGCCGCGCTCACTTCCTCTGCCTACACCAGAAGGGGGAGCGGTTGTTACTTCCCTCGAACAAAAATTCAGAGATGGGAAACTCGGGCACGCCACCGCGATTATGACCGTGAGTGCCTTGCTAACACTGCAGTCAAAGTTGTCGTAATCTGTTATTTGCATTTGCGTGTTTGTCCTACGCATGGGTTGCTCCATGGTAACAATTTTATACGCGACGCCTTTTTCGCACTTGATTACTTGTTTCCAGTGTTTTATATTACAGTCGCGCGTTTCCCGGGTGAAAAGGGTTCAAAATTGTTGCATAAAAGGGTTATTTGCGTAACATTTCACGAAAGCGTGCACGCGCGCGGAGAGAGAGAGAGAGAGATAGACTAATCAATGTTGAAGTGAGCATATTTGTGGTCGGGGTCTTCAGTCCAAGACTCCAGTGTTACGGCCGGCTGTCTTCCTCTTTTCCGGCAGCAAAAGCTGCGTTTCAGGACAGGAGCTGGCCAGCGTACTCTCCCATTGCTCGCGTGAGGGGTTACGGATGGGGGAAGATCTGGGCTTAGATGAAATCCCCAGACAGTATGGCACACTGTGTTTGGGGCTTGGCTGTGCATTCATAGGGGATCATAAAGAGTAAGACTGTGGATAACTTGCCGTTATTTCGTGAGCTGATGGGTGACTGGGGGATACAGCTAGTCTGTAATGTTGAGTTATGTCGGCGTATGTGAGAAGTGGTTGCTAGGCCCGCTACGACTCTTCTTGCTGTGGCCGGTGGGCGAGTTATCGGGCCAGGACGTGTGCCATCTTGTTGCCGGGAAGAGCAGAGTGGGCCGGTGTCCATATGATTTTGACTTGCCTCTGTGGGCTCGTTGGAGGAGACCCGAAGCGCTTGTCTTGGAAGCCTACATGCTCGGTATGCTCGGCAGGAGGCTTGACTCTCCGTAATAATTACTTTGGCCTTTGTCTGGGAGAGAACAAGGGCGATAGCCGTCTCTTCAGCCTGATGGGTTTAGACCACCGAAGCGTCAGACTTGAAATAAGGTGCGCTCCATTTGTGAGTGTAAATCCTGGTCCGTGTCCCGCCTAGCGCCAGCAATGTTCCGAGTAAAAAACCAACTAGCCCCATTTCAAGCTCCGGTTCAGGAGGTAACGACCGCCCATCTTACCCCGTACCTCGCGAATACCGCAGCGTCTGTATAGACTAGTCTTTATCGCCATACCGTCTTTCTAACGCATTAGCGCTTGCCATCCTTCTTCCCTCATGATGCTGAGGGGACATAATCGGTGGTATTGGTCGGACAAGTATTGTGGTCCTTATGCAAGGAGGGATATCCTCTGCGTTTTCGGTGATGTGCAGCGCCGTGTACCCAAGCTTAACTAGCGTTTCCCTTACTGTTGGGCATGCCCCGAATCTCACTTTCTGCGCCGTTAGGTAGGCCTCTATGAGTTCATCGATGGTATTGTGCAGGCCTAAAGTCGGAGGCGAACCGTAGAGATGTTCGCAGTAAGTGCCAGGGCTTGCTTGTATGCCTCTCTAAGAAGTGCGTCTAGCTACTCACGCTCCGATGTCTCCAGAATGGCACAAGGAGCTACGTAACGATTCTGGCTCCTGTTCGCTATCCTACAGAGCAACCGAACGATTTGGCCGTGGTTTCTTGAAGACTGTTGAGGAGCAGGGTGTTTTTGCAGTTTTCCGGTTACGTCATTCCTAATCCCTTGATTGAGGATGCCGGTTTGATGAGATACCATCAAGCCATATTTTGATGTTATCTGAAGGATCCCTGCGACATTTTTGTACTATGATGAGCTCCGACTTTTGAGGGCCACAAGCTAAACCACATCGTCTGGCATGGGTGCGGACGGCGTCCGCTGCCGCTTGTGGGCGGTCCTGCATGACGCCGGGAGAACCCTTGACAATACAGATCGTTATATTGTCCGCGTACTTAGTGACGTGCGAAAGCGGTGAATGTTTTATAATTGTTTTGACTATGTGCAAAACCCCCGTGCATTCCTGTTCACAAACCGTCAGTGCTACACGGTGGCTTTGATTTACATGGGAAGGCCCGAGAGTACGCGCAGAGGATTCGACGAGAAGGGCATAATTTCTTATTTTCCACCACCCTATAGTGCTTGAGCTGTAACAATTAATTGACTGATTCATTGAATGCTTGGTTCATATCCCTGCAGTGTCTGTAGGAACGCGAGCTGCAGCATTTTTCTTTTTAAAGGCTCGTCTAAAACCTCACTGCGGGTGTGCCACTCTCTGGGCATTATCGCTTTGGTATCGCTTTGGGGTACGTTCCTGATGGCCCCATCTTATAGTTAACGCCGCGCTTTGAAATCCTACGACCTAAATCGGTGCGGGCTGTTTAAAATATAATAAAGGGGAAGATAGAAGGTAATGGTGGATCGGTCGCCGAACGCCGATGATCGATAATCCGATGAAACGAGGACTCGCTAGCACGTTGCCCGACGGCACATAGCCGACGACGGTCTACTCCAAGTAAACTCAAAATGTACAATATGTACACTTTATTTACACTACTTATTTACAACTCATGTCTCGTGATCGCAAACAACAGGTTGTCGAGCGGGAGCTCGCAGCTCTCCCTCTGAACTCCCTGTCTCTCTGATGTGTCCTTAAAAACATCAAACGCCTCGGTTTTACCAACAAAACCCCGCCCACACAAGGGACGTCACAACTTGAGAGTGAGGATGGCTCATCATTAGCCCACACTAGGCCACTGATTGGCCATCGTGACAAATAAAGCTAGATGGGTTCAAAATAGTGACGTGACCCACCTCTCCTATCTCATACAGAAACCCAAAGGTATTCCGCAAAACACAAATATAACAGAAATAAAAACCAACCAACTAAAAGCAGACCCAACTCCGGGAATCGGCTCGTCTCAAAGTATTGTCATACCGTGCACACCTATGTTTGTGCTCCGCGCCGCTAGAATTCCTTTCCTTTGATAACACGTGGAGCGCCTAACAAAGCATGGTCGCCTATCGATGCCATCCAGCCGGCGAGTCGCCAGGCTCAGAGGCGTGACGAAGTGAAACTTCGCCCAGTAACTTTGAGCCGTGCAACTCGCATAGACCGAACGTCTGGTGACCTCTTCCTATCGTTGACGCAAGGTTTATCCCCTTCACTCACCTTCAGCTCCCGTCCGCTTCGGGGATTCTCGTAAGGAAATCCTTCTTTGAAAGCTTACATCGCTTTCAGCTATTATTCAGACCGACGCGTTTGTTTGCGTCGTCTCTGGGCCCGCCCGCGGGGTGGACACAAAAGCAGGGCGAATAACAAAAGCCTCCGCGGTTTCTCCCTACGCCCTTCACGCCAACTCAGCTCTGCCTGCGGGGAAACAAACACAATACAGGTAAACAAGCTACCCCAGCGAA
The DNA here is from genome assembly GCF_048455015.1 of Haemaphysalis longicornis. Classification (NCBI taxonomy): domain Eukaryota; kingdom Metazoa; phylum Arthropoda; class Arachnida; order Ixodida; family Ixodidae; genus Haemaphysalis; species Haemaphysalis longicornis. Next base: position 2,089,014 of record NW_027526233.1, read on the forward strand.
AGATATCTAATTGCCGGGCGGTTTTAAGTAATAAGTGAAGGGCCCCCGAACTTAACAGGAGATATGAAAACAAAATACAAGTTTTTATGCTTTGGCTGCTGCTTTGCCGCGATAACAATGATAGCAATTTCGTCGCAAAGAGAAGAGAGAGAAATGAACGCCTATTTCCTTAAGAGAATAGCCAAGACTGGGTCCCTGCTGGTTTAAGGTGGTAGGTCTCCTCAGTCCAGGAAGCCTCTGGCCGTAGCTGCGCTCTTCGGACGATTCGCAAGATCTTCTGACTCTCCAGATCCTCATGAAGTAGGAGTGCCTCTCACTTTTGAGCGGTGTCGTTTTCACCGGTTTTGTGAGCGCCTGACTGTTCCTCTTAGGTAGAGGCATTTTCTTGGGGTGCGGCGGCCAGGGTAGTTAAGCAGGGTTGGTAAGCGAAAGGTAAATCTGGGTGAGCAAGGGCGATCCTGGGTCATGTGTGGCAAGTTGTCGGGTATGTGGCAGTAAGGGCAGAGATACGGAAATTGCGTGGGGTAGATGCCAATCATGGTTATTCTGCATGTCTACAGTCATGGATAAATGGAACGCGAAAACGAAAATATGAATGAGAACATACAAATAGCGCTATTTCTTTCCATGCATGTGCAAATGATCCGTTGCTTACTTACAAAAACTAAGTTTTGGAAATGAGGCTTTCCAAACATGCCAACAGCGTGCAATTATTTGGACTCAACGATGAGTACTTTTTAGTTTAGCGTGTTCGACTTCCTATTTTTGTGTCCGCATTTCATTTGTAAATGAGTGTACGTGCTTCTTTGGAGATCCGGTGAGATCCGGATGGGGTAGGGTATATCTCTCCCGCTCAAGTCTGTAGTGCCGCAGTATGGTCCTGTAGAGAGAAGGCATGGGTTCTGCGCCCGTTGAAACACTGGTGTTGAGTGGCAGGAAGGCCCACCTGGTATGTATTCTGGCTGCGGCGTGTGCTGCCTAATTTCCCGCCATGCCACGGGATCCAAGTCGAGTAGGTGTCAGGAAGTTGGGGGCGAGTCGTTAAGATTCTGTATACGCAGTCCACGCATGCGTAGTCCACGTGAATGTAGTTTCAAACTCTTATAAGTTACACGTACGCAATGCACCCCGCGCGTAGGGGGCCTGGATGCCTAGCACCATCTACGAATAGACACAGACACTGCTATAGCCACTGGGGATCTCGCGAGACCATTGCTGAGACATCGACAAACGCTACATCGACTGGCATAGCAGATGAAAAATCGAATTTCTAGCTAACAAAACCTATTTGTCGCTTGAAATTTTAAGTGGGGGTACGAATGGACAACTTGAAGGCGAAATCGAGAGCTTAAAACACGACATCGCATCGAGGGATTAGCGACGAAGCTCTTATCACTGCGAAGGGGGAGGGCAGGGCGCCGCCATGTTGGCCAAATCTACACACGGATGCAACGTAAGGACCGCAACGTAAAAATTCGTAAGACTCACGCAAACCATTTGCATTTGTCCACTAGAATACAACTCGAGGCGTTCCAGGTTTTACTCGCTGCTGGGCGGACGAAGGTCGTTTTCTTGGAGAAAGAAGAGCGGAAGTTGAAGAAGCGGCGGCACGAACATAAATGCATGGGCGGGAAAACGACGGAAAGTCGCATGCGACCGCCGTTGCCGCCTCAAGTTCCAGCTCGTACAGTAGCCGCGAATCCCTTCCGGATGAAAGTCAACTTGCCCGCTTGAGATTCCGACGCGGGCCAGTATTATTTGTTCAGCTTAAAGGAGCCATGAAGAGAAAACAAAAGTTTGTTTTATTCGAAAGATTAGGTGTTTCATAGCCAATACCAGAATACCGGTCTGGCGCACCAGACCGGTATTCTGGAGTTCGTGGGTTCGGATCCCACCCAGCGGGCATTTTTTCACCACTTTCTTTTCGACTCAAAAAATTCTTCATTTCTTGCTATGACCCACCACAACCTCCCCTTTGCTTTCCGAGGTTTTCTTGACTGCCAATCCTCATTTTCTGTTTTATTTGACGGAGCCCCTCATTTCCCATTTTCTGATTCGCTATATATATATATATATATATATATATATATATATATATATATATATATATATATATATATATATATATATATATATGTATATATATATATATATATATATATATATATATATATATATATACAGAAAGAAATGCCGGCAGTCTACAACGCCAAGGAAGGCATAGGAGAATGGTTGGACTTTTTTTTTATCGTTAGTTACGTTACATTATTATTATTTTTTTTAATTAATTACATGAGAAAGAAAGAAAAACACGCGCCCAGAGTGGGGACCGAACCCACGCCTTTCGATTAGATCTCGAATGCCTTACCAATTCGGCTATCTGGGCGACTGTGTTCTCCTTCACATTCTGGGGTATTTATATTTACTACAACTGTATCTGACGCTTGAGGGTGGTAGCCAGCGCCACTCAGACTACACGGGGAGAAGGGGACCTTCTTTTCAACCCCCGGGGCGTGACGCGCACGTCTACAGCCTGTCATAAGCGGGTAACTGGTGGGAAACCCTCTTATGCTACCTTGGCATCAAGGCTGCCAGAACCGAGGCCCTCGCTAAGCTTTCGCGCGATAATAGGGTTTGGAAATGAGGGGCTCGTTAGGAAATACAGAAAGAAATGCCGGCAGTCTACAACGCCAAAGAAGGCATAGGGGAATGGTTGGACTTTTTTTTTTATCGTTAGTTACGTTACATTATTATTATTATTTTTAATTAATTACATGAGAAAGAAAGAAAAACACGCGCCCAGAGTGGGGACCGAACCCACGCCTTTCGATTAGATCTCGAATGCCTTACCAATTCGGCTATCTGGGCGACTGTGTTCTCCTTCACATTCTGGGGTATTTATATTTACTACAACTGTATCTGACGCTTGAGGGTGGTGTCTGTGTGTAGGGATATATTGCATTGGCAACTAATCATTATATTTTACAACAAAAAATACTGAGACGAGTGCCATGGGAAAATACGTTCTTTCTGAGCGGCCCGAAGGTTGCGGCAGGACCGAAGAAAGGTTCTGGTCGACAATGCCGAAATAAAGTTTGGTTACATTTTTTATATACGATGTCATTAAGCAGAAAGAAAGAAAGCAAAAGTTTAGCATATAATTTGATAGCATTGTCTGGGCTGTTTTATTGCAGGAATATTCCGAGAAAGCGGGGAGCAACCGAACATCATCCCTGCACAGGCGACGATAGAGTTCGACCTGCGTGCCCCGGACGTAATCCAGCTGGATCAGCTTCGACGCAAAGTTCTGGCCTGCTTCGAAGCCGGTGGTATCAGCTCTGGTTGCGAAGTTAGAGTGGATCAGCCAATGCTGACTTACGAGAATCTCGAGCCCAACCTAACGATGGCCGGTACATACAGAGCATATGCCGAACAGTACGGTAAGATCTGCATTTGCTATAAAGAGATCTAGAAATAATGCTATAAGTACGTATGGGGTGCGTTACTCTAGAATGCTGAACTATTTTGAATGTGTCACTTTTTGAACATAAACACCATGCGGGTGTGGGCGGGTGTGTGACATGAAGGCATTTACATACGATATTCGATATGCACACGAAAGGAACAAAGCTACGAGTGCCAGTAGGGGGGCAGCGCGCTGAACGATCCCGTAATGCTCTTACGGCGAAGCGCCAACTCCAACCAGGGATCAGTCGAAGGATGGTGCGACGGTTGTCCTTTGCCGCTGACGCAGTCCGCCTCTGGGGAAAGAAAACACGTTTCCCGAAACACTTAGTCCAAGCGTGCTTTCCTCGTTGCGCGCTTGCAGCAGTTTTCGCGCTAAGGCAGGCGTCCACGAAAGCGTGCCTAGTTTCGGTAAACCACATCCGCCAAAACATACACTGCAAGTTTGGTGCAATTGCACCGTCGCTCACTTCTGCCAGTGCTTGCCTTGTCGCCTAATATAGACTCGTCTTCTGCTAGATGCGCGCTCGACCGCCTCAGGGCCCTGGCGGTTTCTCGGATATTGCTAAGCTCTTTGTCGCGTCGCCATCCGCTAACCATGTTAACCTGTGCGCTGCAAAATTTCTTTGGACTAATTTTGCATTGCAATAATATTCTGTCCTAAAGTTTCAAACAACGCTCCATAGCACATGGGACACGTTTTCTATTTGACTGGTCATAAAAACAAAATAAATGCCTGGAAGATTGCGTAATATATTGCATATCCTGTGAGGTGCAAGCACATAACGTTCTGAATAACGAACAAAAAAAGGCTGCACAAAAAACTCGAGATTGTTGAACCAAGCATATGCATATGCATATGCATATGCATATGCATATGCAAGTCCTATGGAAATGGAACTTATAAACTAAATTTAAGCCCGCGATGTTTCCTGGGGATCTCAGCTAAAATTGCACAGATATTCGGAGAATTGTCTACTAATGCGTAACCCATGCTTTCGCTGCTGGAGTTTATTGAGAGTTTAGAGCTACATTTGGCATAATAAAATGCTCTGTTGGGCGTGTTGGTTCATGGCTTCAAAAAATTCCCTCGCACTTCCCCGAGGGGGAGAGTGTGTAAGTGCGAATGCACGGTTGTTGATTGCGCGATTACGGTGGATATCGTGATCTTGGAGTGGAGAGGAAGCGCCCAACACCCGCAGTCACTGAGCGGAGAGAGGAGGAGGAGAGTAGCGCCCGCCGTTACGGCGAGGGCTACACGAGCGCCCTCACGCGTCGGAATGCGGAGCGGAGCGCCCGCTACGCGAGCGAGAGCTCTCCCGCCCGAAGTGGAGAGGAGGCGCCCAAAACGCGCAGTCACTGAGCGGAGAGAGGAGGAGGAGAGTAGCGCGCGCCCATCTCCCCCCGTTGCTAGGGAAGACGAGGAGGAAGACGAGGAGCGCGCGCACCCGCAGCTGTTGCTATGCGGACGACGGCGGTGGACGCTTCAGGCTCGCTTAAGAAGTGCATTCGCACTTAAAAATTAAAACGAGCGCAAAGGACGAGGACACAGAAACACAGTAGACGGGACGAGCGCACATTTGGCAAAAGGTAGCCGGAGTCGGCTACCTAATGCCGGAACTATGCGAAATACCTAACCCCTACGCGCGAAAGTGGTTTTATATATGGAAAGTGCGACGATTTGCAGCACTGTGGAAATCGGTTATAGAATACTGCAGCGGCGGATTGCACCCTGCCCGACCGCACCCAGTCGTGCGCTTCCAATATTGATTTTTTTTTGTAAATTGGGGCGGAACGGCTCTTACTAATGATGCCAAGGGCGGCCTCTCACTGGCCGGTCACTTCGTGATATTTTCGCTAAATTGTTATAGAATGTTTTAAGGTGGAGCCCCTCCCTTAAATATGTTTTTCTGTGTGGTATTGTGTCCTAGAAACTAAATTTGCCCGCTTTTGTCTTTAAATGTATGCCCGTGACACTATTTCCCTAGAAGTTTTTCACAGTCCAACTTGAATAGCATTTATCCTGTAGAAGATACAATTTCTTTTCCCAACATCGTGGGAGAAAAAGGTTTTTTGTTTGTGTGGCAACCGAGGAAAAGAGAAGTGCTGGTTCACTGTGCTGGAACATCAGTGAATTTAGTAACACTGAGACTCAGAGATTCTTTCTTGGCAAAGCAAAGAGAGACAGAGAGAGAGACAGAGAGACAGACAGAGAGACAGAGAGAGAGAGAGAGAGACAGAGAGAGAGACATCTATCAGTGGTAGATTTTTTTGTGGTTTGAATAGGGTTGAAAGTGTTCGTCGTGATTGATGATAATGTATGAATGCTTCAAAAAAAGGCAAAACATGTTGTTGGGCTAGTTTGTGGTGCATATTTCAACAGTGACAACGGCGCGTAAAAGACGGGGCACTGCAACAGACAAGACTGGCGTGGCGTGTCTCGGCGAATTTTGGCCAAAGGCCAAGAACAAATTGAAGAAAAATGAGAGGCGCCTCCTTCCTGTGCTTATTCTTTTCTTGAGTAGTCTTGATTGAATTTTGCTTGAGTTCCCTCGAGTTTTTCTTGGCGCTTGACCGAAATTCCGAAAATGAAGTGCGAACTAGCCCGCATAGATAGTTAAATTCAGTAGTCTGTATGTTTCCCTGTCCCTTTTTAAACGCGCAGGCTTTACTTTTGAATGGGTCCAGTGGCTACCAGCACTTTGTATACGCGAGTGGCTTGTGCATCCTTACTGGGTATGAGCCTTACCAAAGTCCTGAGAAAATTTGCCGCAATTGTACCCCTGCATTGCCCAACGCGAAGCGAACCTACACATACGATCGGGATGTGTTGGGAATGCTCAAGCAACGTCGCTTGTATACCCTTGCCTATCGCCTCAGCCGATCACAGCCAAACAGACACTTTCCTGCTGCTCTCTCCTGGCCTTCACGGCTCGCCAGCCTTCCAGCGTGCTGCCGGCCGGAGCACTGACCGCCGGGCTGCGCCGCTTCATGAAAATTATACGGAACAACTGACGGGGTTTGCACAGCCCTCCAAAGGTGGCGGTCTTCCATGTCTCCGTGTTTAGGCCTTTACGACGCTTAGTTTATTCGCTGACCTGTTGTGTGGCACGATCCGGCGGACATGCCTCATGCGTGGTTACTGCTGATGCGACATGCAATTTTATACAGGCGGCGTTGTTTCAGGAAAACAATAGGACTTCGAAATTTAGAAACTGCGAAACAGACTTATGCATGGTGGTGCAACTAGATAGAATAGGTTACGTGACCGGTACGTCAGCGCATTTGCAAGGCTGATTGAAAAAATGCACATCGTGAGTTACGCAACTGCCAGGCTTGCTCGGAGCTGCCGTAGCTGTTGCTGGCCCCAGCGAAGCTAGATAGGTATATGACTTTGCTGTTGTTGCACGCGAATACTTATTATTGACGTGCGTTTCTGGGACGGGCGATGTTTTTTATTTTTTATTTATTTGTTTGTTTTTTTATTTATTTATTTGTTTATTTATTCGTTTATTTATTTATTTATTTATTTATTTATTTATTTATTTATTTATTTATTTATTTATTTATTTATTTATTTATTTATTTATTTATTTATTTATTTATTTATTTATTGTCAAAAAGACCCCAAGGGCCCTACGGGGGAGCGTGTTACACAGGGCGTGCAAGACTAGTGCACCCCCAATAGCTGAGTGCGGCTTGCGGGTGCAGTGTTTGATAACCGGTTTCCAGAGTGCTGCAGTTCGTCGCCCGCTCCATGTATGAACCCAGACTTTTGCGCGTATCATAGCTCTGCTCTTTTTAGAAAATCCAACTCTGAGAAGCGCCAAAATGAAGTTTTTGCAGAGATAAGCAACTCGACGAGCACCGTTCTGTCGTGGTGGTGAAAGAACCTTTCCCGTGCTACCAGGTGGGAATAAAAGAGCGAAAGCTATTGGCCAACTCTTTCCCAAACCATCTTACAGCAAAGCTGAGTGCGGCTAGGATCCTAGGCTAAGATAAGCGAATAGAAAAGGTCATTTAAAATAAAAAAAGGGCTTGTGATCTTCATACTTCGGTATGAGACGGCTTATATTGCTCCTGAGAACATGTCTTCCAAACAATGCGATTGTCTACAGAGGTTAAGCCAACTCTGGACCGATTAGTGTAAGCGTGGTTTTTGTTAGCTGGCCTTCCCACATCGCAACCACCTACAAAGCGAGTACCCCACTTTGTACTGCCCTACAACTCCGCCACCTCACTCCCGAGTCGTCTATACTCCTCGCCACACGTGGCGTCCCAATAACCCTCACATCCACAATGCACGAAGCTCTAAGGTAGCCACCTGTGTGGCGCACTGGAGAATGCGCTGTGATTGGCGTAGCCGCGTTATAATGTAACATCATTATCTGCACCCACCAATTGTGTGGGTCCTTAGTCTGTGACGTAGAGCTCGGACCATGGTCCTTATAATTTAACCTAGCAAATACCCAATATGGCTAAACCACAACAAAGCAAAGCCAATCAGAACGCCAGATTCCCCGGACTCCCCTCTTTACAGGGTGGAAGGTGTCCGGTTTTTATTCGGTCGGCTAATATTGTACAACATAAGAAAAGACCACGAGTCGAACAATATTTCGATGTTGGGCATGTTGGGCCGAACGTGCGCCATATCGCTGCGAAGATGTGTTTGATAGCCCTTTACCCGGACATAAAACCAACGCGTTAATGCTTGTTTTATTGCCGACGGTTTGCAGACGAAGGCGCCATAAAAGAGGTATTTTAAGGGACCCTGAAGTGAATTCGTTAATCTCTTATTTGTGGAAGCATTCTGTAGAGTAACTTATGTGACCAGCACTTTCAATACTAGGTGACGTGAGGAGCATTGGGAAATTCATGAAACCGGGGAGCGGTTCGTGGCCGTCGCCACAACTAACGGAGTGACGTCCAATCACCGCTTTGGTACTGTGTGTTTTTTGGCCACCTCAGTGTCCAAATGTTCTATTTCGAACACCTTCCTTGTTCTTTTACGCATAAGTTGCGCATATTCAACAATCCAGCGATGCGCTCACTTTATTCCTGCGGAATTGCTAGCGTCACGACGTCACGAAATAGTTCGACCCACGTCACATATGTAACCAACATGACCATAAACCACGCCTCTATATCTATCCTGATGATGGTGCGAGAAAAATAGCGCTTTTTGGCGGAATTTGCTCGTTAAATCAGCCGAAAAAACTGGGGACTGGGCCTGCGTAGTCTAGACTTGATTTTGGTCAAGTAACCAGGTGATGCTTCAATTCATTTTGGTGTAACTCCATGCCCATCAATTCTTTAAATATTTATTATTATTTTAGAAAAAGGTGGCAAATATAAGCAAAGTTCATCTTTCAGGCTCTTAACAATATATACTTCTAGTTTTAGGTGTAACCAGTTGATTAGCGTTAGTTTAATCGTTTCCGGGAGCTATTCTAAGTACTCTCCAACAAGCGGGGAGGGGGGGCTGGCAGTATTATTTCTTCACTAAGCGCACCTGGCACTGTGCCCTTCGCAGAGCGATAAGTATGTCTCTCATACCCTAGGTAACCAAAATGTCGCTAAGCAAATTTGTAAATATACTGCCCATCTGAGCCCAAAAGTATCGCCAATCCTTCGAGAGACATTCAGTTCCAATGCAGCTCAATTTGTTCTTGCGCAACTCATTGCCTTTGTGTCCTGCCCAGGTTTACAGTATTCTGGTGCCCTCGTGTCGACTCCGAGTGCCGCGTCAACGGACGTGGGCAACGTTTCGCACGTAGTCCCCACCATCCAGCCTTACTACGCCTTGGATGCTGCTACCGATGGCGGAAACCATACGGAGGGCTTCCGGGACGCTTCCAACCACCCTGCGTCGTATGACGTCACGTTCAGGGTTGCCAAGGCACTTGCGCTCACTGCTGTCAGAGTGCTGACCGACACACAGTTTCTACAAGATATTAAGAGCGAATTGGAGAAGTCACGGGCGTTGTCAGCTCTCCATAACAACGGGAGCGACGCAGTAGAGCCTCTGGCGAAGTTGTAGTTGCATGACAAAAGTTGATGATAGTATGTAGGGCATAAATGTGTCACTGACGAATAACTGTAATTTGAACGATACCAAATAAAGGCACAGGAACGACTTTATTTGCAACCATATATTTTGAGAACGACTCGTCCAGCACATGCCTTGTAAGCGATCGGGTACGGAGATGTACGACCATTCAATGCCCCGTCGTCGTGCTTGTGATTTTTTGGTTTCTCCTCAGAGTTTCCGATAAGCACAGAAATATCCTTGCTTAAACATAGCCTGAATGTTGCCCAAGTGACTATAGTGAATCAATCGCGTGAATCATCAATCGCGTGAATGTCCAAGGTCGCGTGAGTGTTCCCCGAGTGCAACATTGATCGTATGATAAAAGGCCTACACTGGATGAATACTGCCGGAATTTTACTGGCGATGAATAAACTTAATATTGCAAAAAAAATTCCCCCGTGCCTCATTTTCTGCCTTTTCCAAACGTATTATGACTAAACGACCATCAGTTCTAAATATCTCTTCATGGATAAAACTTTCTACATGATGCTGGGGAAAAGATCTCCCGCGGGCTCCTTCAAGCAAGCATTAACGAGTGAGTGCCTTCTATCGCTCTCTTTCGCGCTGAATGCCCTCCGAAGAGGGAGCGATAGAAGGGGGGAGTTGACGGGAGGGAGGGAAGGGAGGGACAAGGAGGCGAAACTTCATTTTTCCCATACGTGGTGATTCTGGTCACTGCAGATCAGTGAGGGGTGTCCTCAATCCAGAACTGTTTGTGAAGCAAAACGTCGTACCGTTTAACCAGGAAGAAAAAATTGGATGGCTGAACAATTGAAATACGGATTAAAAACCAGCAAAAAAGACGGAGACACAAGTAAAGAAACAGACAGGACGATGCTGGACTATTCCAGCATTGATTGATTGTATTGTTTAACGCGCCGACGCAACGCTGGCGATGAGGCGCGCCGTAGTGGAGGGCTCCGGATTAATTTAGACCACCTGGGGATCTTTAACGTGCGCCGAAATCTCGTACACATGGGCGTTTTCGCTTTTCGCCTCCATCAGAAAAGCGGCCTCCGCGGCCGGGAGTCGAACCCGCGACCTCGTGCTCAGCAGCGCAACGCCTCAGCCACTGAGCCGCCGCGGCGGGTAACTATTCCAGCATCGTCCTGTCTGTTTCTTTGCTTGTGTCTCCGTCTTCTTGGCTGATTTTTCATCCCTAAATCATGAACCAACAGGCCCAGTTTTCCACGTTGCTTCATCAAATTGAAATACCACCGTTTTTTGCTATTTTTACAACATAATGTACGGTCGTACTACTACTAATCTCGATAGCTACTAATAGCCACTAACCTGTAGATAATAATTGTGAAAGCCACGGTGTGACTTTACAGGGAAGTGCGTGGCCGTGACAATGGTGCGATGCAAATTGGCGCATATTACCAACCAAGGGGGAAGTTGACCCGACACGGGTTTACTATATACGCCTCAGCATTTTAATGTGACGTTTGCATTAACCCTGTTCGAAACATCATATACAGTTTCTCATCGCGCTTGTCATGTATTATGCGTACCTGGTGAAACGCGCGAATACCTTCAAAATTTACGCGAGCATGAACTTATTCTCAGTCCTGGCACACCTCGACACGCGCCATCTCTGCCTATACTCCTCATCCTTGTTTACATTAGCATGCCGCTTGTCTTTAACAACCACTGTTAATGTAAAGGATGCAGTCTGTTTACCCCCAAGACTGGTTGCTTTGAATAATGAGCCATTACGGATCGCTTATGAACCGTCATTCAGAATAAAAATTAAAAAAAAAAACATTCAGTAGCTTTTAATCTGTAGCAATTGAACTTTCGTCACGATTAGAGAAACTTGTTAAACTTTGAGCAGCATGAGGAGATATTTGACGGATGGGTGGCGCCCTCGTAATTATCCCTGCAATCACGCTAGGGTGTAGTGTTCGCAGTGGTGCGTTCATTTTCGCGGCTCTGAGTCAAGGGCGAGCGAGAGAAGGCCATGGGAAGACGGAGTTGTCACCTCGCAGGAGAGCTGCCTTCCGCCGTCCTTCGTCTCCCTAATTTCAGTTTAGCGCAGTGTTTTTACAAGAAATAATGTACAACTAGACCACAAGCAAGCTCTCATTCTACTTCAGTTGAAAATTTCCACAATATCAGTCACTTTTCGTAGTAATAGCTGCCTGTAAACTAAATTAACACGTACCTCGTTACCTTCTTCCACGGACATTTTCTGTATCGCAAACTAAGTATTTCAATATACGTTTAAGGGCACATCTTTTATTATAACCAGAACGAATTTCTTCGTACATTTGCCCTGATCGCTCTAGTTAAAAAAAAATCTAACAATTTATTGTGAACTATGGGTAAGCTTTGCGCCAAATTTTGCCTTGGATTCGGTTTTGCACAAAACTTGGGGACAGAGAAATTCATCTTTCGGCCTCGGCTCGAATCTACGGAGTTATTGAACTTAATCTAGCACCAGACACAAAACATTTTCCGAATGAGGAATTCTTCAGAACTCACCCTTTCGCTTTAGCACTACGAGAGGTTCTCCTCTTTCACCTTGTGCCATCATTCCTAACGTGAAGCATCAGCAAGTTCCTACCCGCCGCGGTGGCTCAGTGGCTAAGGCGTTGCGCTGCTGAGCACAAGGTCGCGGGTTCGATTCCCGGCCGCGGCGGCCGCTTTTCTGATGGAGGCGAAAAGCAAAAACGCCCGTGTGTACGAGATTTCGGCGCACGTTAAAGATCCCCAGGTGGTCAAAATTAATCCGGAGCCCTCCACTACGGCGCGCCTCATCGCCTACGTTGCGTTGGCGCGTTAAACCCCACAATGAATGATCAGCAAGTTCCACGACATGTGCTTGTTGCTATCGCGCTGCTGAGCACGAGGTCACGGGTTCGATTCCCGGCCGCGGCTGCCGCTTTTCTGATGGAGGCGAAAAGCAAAAGCGCCCGTGTGTACGAGATTTCGGCGCACGTTAAATATCCCCAGGTGGTCAAACTTAATCCTGAGACCTACACTACGGCGCGCCTCATCCCCTGCGTCGCGTCCTGGTGTTAATCCCTACAATCAATCAAGTGCGTTGCTATCAAGCTTAGGCATGGTGGCGTCACCGGATACAACACAAAAACGTCCTTCATCTCCTTGCAATGCATGCGCTGCATACTTAGGTGTGAGCTGTTACTACTGCGCCTACCCACGGCATAATAGGGGAAGTAATACCCCAACAAATCAGTCGTGTACGATCAGGGTGTTTAACCGGAACCGGAACATAACCAAAACCGGAACCGAACCCAAATGTTTGGCCGGAACCGAAACGAAACCGAAACCGTATTTCGTCCGTCATTTTGGAACTGAACCCGAACTAAAACGAATCAAAGGAACCATTCCGAACCGGTTCCGGGGCTTGAAAGCTATAATTTCTAGTTTTTGATTATGGTGTACCTTGTGTCTGAAGACATTTATACCACTCTCCCGACAGCGCCACCAAATATTATGCATAGTCTGTAATCACAGAACCTATCAGTTTTTCTTCCCGTTATTACCATCAATTTAATGTAAAGTAGCCCATGTTCACTATCAGTTCGTGTTAGACACTGCCCATTTCCCCCCATTTTCCTTTTTATTAAGAATAAGTTAAGCTTGAACGTGTATTCCGAGGCAGCTTATCATGGGTTATTCATTGGGGTACCCATGTACATGGTGTTCAATGTGTCCTTAATTCGAATGCTACTCTTGCCTCCTTGTGAAAGCGTTCAGGGACATCATGAACTGCTGTAGTGTTATAAGCTGGGCTAGTTGGTCCTGTTCTCTGATGGCTAAAAGAGCAAAAACTGGGCGAAGACTCGAACGAAGGGGACACAGACAAGCGCTATTGTACCTCTCAAATTCTTATGCACTGCTCTTAAAGCCTGGTCACAGAACATACCTTCCGGTAAAAGAACGCATTGGTCCTCTTCGTCCGACAAAACCAATTTTAGGTCTATTTTCACCAGGTAATCCACCATACCGTCCCAGTTGAAGCTTTTTTCGGGCCTGGCTGTAGACCGCGCGACGGCGTCCATGCTCTCCCCGATGCAGCGCTGCTTGTCACCCTCCGGAACATGGCGAGTGATGTCCCGGACCAAACTAACCTTTACCGCTTTTGACAAACAGGGCTCAAAGGCAAACTTTGGGCCGAACTGCAGATCTTGGCGATGGGGCTCCGGAACTGCACGTCACCCAACGCGACCATTAAAGATGTTTAACCTCTCTCTTTCTCCTTGCGTTGGAGTGGATATTTTAGATGCAACGCATCCCTTTAACTCGCCTTGTCCCTCCGGCGTCCGTCCGTAGTCCGCACGCCTCTCCCTCATTCTCCTCGCCGCGCCAGCTGCGCGGTAACGCCGCTCTCACCGCAGCGCCATCTGTGTATTAGCGCCCTATCTCACCGCAACGCCAACTGTGCGTCAGCGCGCGTTAGCGCTCGGTTAACACATGCGCATGCGCTGCTCTCTCTCATTCCCCTCACCGTTAACGCGCGGTGCATATAAACGCAATAACTGCGCCGCTCCGCTCAGTCGTTCCATCGCCGGCGCTCCGATGACATCCGAGGACCACCGATGATTTGAATGGAGACTAACAATTTTGATATCGCGCTGGCTGGCGCGATCATACCCAGCACCAGCCACCCCGTTACCCCCGATGCGTCGCATCACCCCATGGTTCCCCCCGCGGGAAGATGATTGTAATTTTTCTGCTTGGGTGGGCAGGCCGGACGATGTTCCAAAGCGCTTCCCTTGCTTTGTCAGCGGAAACTATAGGTACGCAAAAAGCGTAGCAGATCAGCCAATTTTTTTTTTCAATTAGATTTTTTTTGCCTCATTGCGAGAAAACAGGTGTGCGTGCGCGCGTGCGTGGGTGGCATCAAATACGATGGCGGTCCTGCAGGCTCTCTGCTACCCAGAGGAGTTGCCTGCCCGGCCTGCCCGCTTGCCAGTAAACTATCTGTACGCCGGCCATCCAGCCAGCCAGAAGATGCCAGCGACGATGCGTGATTGCAGACGAGGGGCGGTGGCCCAGTGGCGCGGACGCAATGCCTGCCCACGGTGACGCTCGATGGTACCCAAATACGATGGTAGAGGGACGGTCGCCTGTTTGGTGGACGGACGGGGCAATGTGTCGCCTTCAGGGAAGGTGCTTCAGGCGAGGATGTCACAAAGGGGAGGCGTCGGCGCCACTAGGGCGCTGCCCACTGGCCAAATGCCTGCCTGTCAGAATGCTGCTGCGAGGATGAATTATTTGCAGATGAGGGCAGTGGAACACAATTATGGAGCGCAGCTCCTAAGCACCCGCTGCTTTAGTTTTGCGTAGTGCCTCAGGGTGGGCCTCGTTGTAACCGAGACAACGAACAGGCCCCGGAAGATAGAGCAAACAGGAAAGTGGAGGATGAAAGAACGGCAAAAGTGTAAGAGGGAGGGCTGCATTTGGAAGCCACGCGAGACATGTTCCCCGGCTATCCGCGCTACGAGATAGCGCCAGAGCACAGCGCTAGCCGTCCTGCGTTCGCTAATGACGCGATCACTTCCTGCGACGCAGGAGCTACAGTCAAATCCGTTTATAGCGAATTGCAATATGCACCGCGATTAGTTCCATTTATCCACTAGTTAGATATAGCCGAACCCACCTATAACGAACTTATTGTTACAAGTTCGCAATCCGCGGGAGCCGCCCCCCCCCCTCTCCCTCCCCAACTCCGCCATCCCCTCATACAGAAACGACAACAGTAAAGTAGCCATTACCATACCCAAAATAATCCATTTATTGCAAGTAATAAAGCTACTTTTCGCCTGAACTGCCTACTTTGCAAAGAAAAAAGCGGTGATTTTTGTTTTCACTTTCGTTTTTGCGGCTTCCACTAGCATAGCATTCTCTACACGAAACATTCTTTGCACCAGTTCCAGTCCGCGTCCTCCAAAATCGAAGAAGCATTGGCGGAGCACATGGACTGCCGGAAGCGCTTCATTATAAGCGTCGGACGGCTTTCACTCGCGACATCATCGGGAACATTGGCGAGCTCTTCCCACAGTTCACCAATGCTGCTGTCTTGGTCCGGACTCGTTGACTGGGCGGGTTCCGTCATGAGTCCCGCGCGTCTGAAACAGTTAAGGAAAGTGTCGGGCGTCACGTCGCTCCATACGAGGCGCAACGTCTCAGTCGCGGCTCTTCCTCCGTGGGCGCGGCCAATCCACATCTCAATCACCGATCCGAGACCATGCATTTCGGCCGGCGGCCGTTCTAGGCGCGCAGAGTTCGATATATCGGATGTGAACTTCGTTAAAAGGAATATGTTTCTTATGTATTTCCGGAACTGAATTATTTTTGTTCGATATATAGCATATTTCGCTCTAGCCGGGTTCGTTATAGCCGGGTTTGACTGTATAGGGCTTCTGCGCTGCCCACGAGGCGCAGCACAACCGACTTCGGGGTAGTACAGCCGGTAAAAGGCTTGTCTAGAACACAGCGTTCGTACCCTCAGCCCTATCCTGCCCCGCCGGAGCGGGAGTTGAATAAAACTACTGCAGAATTCTAAAGTCTTAGCCCTTCGCTTTTGCCTCCGACATGTTTGGAACGAGTGTGTTTAGGCAGTTTTCGGATGTAGCTGGTTGAAATTGAAATCGCTGTTATAGACAAGCGTTTTACCGGCTGTACATCCGAGGTCCCAGGATACTGCCGAGGTCACATAGGATACCGCGTACCCACATGCAAAGTGTCACGTGCGCGCATGCAAGCAAACGTGCTTCGCATGGGTTCTGGGATCTTTCCCTATGGTGGCATAAATTCCACGACCAGCCTGTTGAAAGTTCCGTCATCGGGTTCGGAAGTCATCCAGGTCTTCTAGGAACCAACTCCGACAAATCCTGGCCCAGCGGTAGGCTTTTTACACCCACTTCACCGAGCGGCCGCGCCGCAAGAAGCTAATCCTAACCAGCGCTTTGGACCCGCCGCCGTGCCTGGTCGATGGCGCCGGGCGCCACGGGGCCTCCGGACGCGACCGCGGGGAGGACGCCACCCCAAACCACGCCGCTGGCTTCTTCGTCGTGCACTATGGACGTCGTTGAAGTAGAGGGTGAAAATGATGCCGGTTGGCTCTCGAGTCACCGGCAAAGAAGTGGCAAGGCACTCGCACGGCTAAACCTAGCCCAGAATGACTCACAGAGGCAACCAGGCGCCGGTAGTGCCTCGTCTGTCAGCAAGACTCCAGAGCCAAAGCGCAAGCAAGCAATACGGTTGCCGCGCCAGCCGCCGCTGCCGAAAGAGGACATAAAGATCGTTCTCCGACCGCGGGACGGACTTGACGTCGCCAAATTGAATGACGCACAGATCAGAGACGGTGTTCTCTCCGCCGCAGCAATCAAGAAGGAAGAAGCCGAGGACGATTTACTTCGGACAAACCCCAAACAAAACATCGTAGTCGTCAGTACGCCAAAGATGGCCCACGCCGAAAAGTACAACGGAATCCGACAGCTGTGTTTCGGCGAGCACAGTTACGAAATCACCGCATACGCCGCCGCCCCGGAAGACACTTCCAAGGGAGTGATCCATTCCTGACTATGACACCGCTGACGACATCACACGGAGCCTCGTCTACAAGAAGAATCCAACGGTTTTACAGGCCCGACGCATGGGCAAAACGAACTCGGTCATAATCGTCTTCGAGGGCTGCCGCGTCCCATACTACGTCTACTATAGAGGTGCAGAGTATCGCTGCTTCCTCCATAAGAAGAAGCACGAATTCTGCACGGGCTGTGGTAGACTCGGTCACCGCGCAGATGTTTGCCCCCAACCGGACAAGCCCTTCTGCAAGAGCTGCAATCTCCAGAACCCACCGAACAATCATGTCTGTGAACTGAAGTGTGCAAGCTGTGGCAAGGGCCACACGACTGGTGACAAGAAGTGCGGTAAAAGGTTTGACTCCTTTTCTCCTCAAACAACGTCAGTGGGAGAAACAGCATCGTGGTTACACGTCCAAGGACAGCTCCACGTACTAGAGCAACACCCACGACATAGCCGGCCCGGAAGGGCACCACCGAGAAGCAAGAATCGCTAAGAGGAGCCGCTCTGGTTCGTTTCCTCGACTCCCTCCCACAGCCGCGGAGAAGGGGAGCACTGGAGGCTGGCACAGATCCCGTTCCAAGTCTCGTCGCCGGGAGGCGAATCGCCAAGAGTCGTGCTCTGCCTCACGCTCCAGACTCAGCGACAAGTCTACGGTGGATCAAAGCAAGGTGAGCTGGGCCAGCATGGTCTCCCGAACTGCTCCAAAGAACACACAACATAAGGCAGGGCTTCCTTCTGCAGTTGAAGCAGAGCTCACGCAGATCAAGCAAATGCTTGAGTTAGTTATCAGAGAAAATCAACAGCTTAAGGCAGAGAATGCCCAACTCAAGGCCAAAAACCTCCCACCAACGGCAGCGCGACCTAACGGCCCCAATGCTGAACCCGTAACGCCAATCCCAGTTTCCGTTCAACCTGCAGCAGTAGAAGTTATGTGCGAGTCCGAGGCGGATGCACCGCCCCTTACGCGAAAAGCGGGAACTGAGCCCGGCGATCCGACCACGCAAAAGTTTATCGAAGGGTTAGAACAAAAATAGATGCCCGTCTCGCGAAACTGCAAGGCATGTTCTCCAAATTTGCGGAGTCGGCGAACAAGCAATTAGCAAACTTGAACACTAGGGTACTCGTTATTGAAAACGCCCAAACAATAGCACAACAGACACCAGGCGTAGGCGCATACAAATCCAAGCCCTATTCAAGCCCAACATAGGGGAAGGTGCCAGAACATTCGATAACACCAGCGGACATTATTGCCCGGAGTAACAATGCAAATATGTACGTCATTTAGCAATGGAACTGCCGCGGTTTCAAACGAAAACGGGGAAATTTATGGCAGTTCTTAAGTAATCAGCAGCAACCGGAGACGCCAGACTTAATCGCTCTCCAGGAAACGGGAGGCGAGGCTAAATTATCAGGCTATAAATCGTACTGCAACTTGAACTCGGGTGAATCCAAAAAAGCGTTACTACCCTCGTGAAACGTAACATCCCGGCCATTCAACCCGATACTGGCATCGCGACAGTTGACGACGTCCTCGTCGGAATTTTATCGGGAAAAAAACGCGCAGAGGGCAGCCTCTTTGTTCTTAGCTTGTACAGTAGCCCCCGCTAAAAGCACCGATTTTCAAATCTTTTTCACAAAACTGTGGACATAGCCCGAAAACAGGCACTTATTATTCTGGGTGATTTTAATGCACCTCACTCTGCTTGGGGGTATTCGAAGGACCTCAGCAAGGGCTGGCAGCTTTGGCAAGATGCCCAACAGATGGGACTCACCCTGGTCACCGATCCTACTTACCCCACGAGAAAAGGCAACAGTATTAGTGTGGACACCACACCAGATCTTACATTCACAAGGAACACACGGAACGTCACATGGCTGAACACTCAAGAAAACCTAGGGAGTGATCATCTCATTTTAAGAACTACCATCCAATCCTCACTAACTAGGGCCACGGGTAAGCAGCTCAAAATCACAGACTGGGACACTTTCCGGCAAATTAGGGCTGCTGAACAAAACTCAACTTGTACAGTGATAGAGGACATCGCAGCATGGTCATCCGATATTCATGCACATGTCCAGGCAGCAACCAAAATTATACCCGAAGAAGCCAACATTCAACAAGCAGACTCTAGGCTACTACACATGTGGGAAGCCAAGGCGGGGCTTGAAAAACGCCTTAATAAGCAGAAACTCAACCGTAGCCTTCGCAGGCGGCTCGCCTTACTAAATCGAGATATTGAGGATTACGCCAACCAACTCACGCGTCAAAACTGGGACTCTACTTGCGATGGGATGGATCTCCAGATGGGACTCGCGAATACGTGGAACATCTTGAGATGCCTGCAAGATCCAGAAAAGAGCAAACTTACTCAGAGACACAATCTCAGTAAAATACTACATGGATACAAAGGCACAGACGAGGAACTTATTCAAGAAATCAGGAACCGTTACCTTGGTACTAACCCTACAGATAGTCTCCCACCCTACAAAGGACCACCAAATCCAGAACTACAGCGTCCCATCACTGCAGCAGAAGTGCGATATGCCATACAATGCCTGCGTACAAAGTCAGCCCCGGGTCCTGATAGAATAACTAATAAAATGCTTACAAATCTGGACGACAACTCAATAGACGCACTCTCCAAGTACATGAACCACTGCTGGGAAAGGGGAACCTTACCACCCCAATGGAAATCAGCTAGGATTGTTTTTATCCCTAAACCAGGCAAGAAACTCCAGATAGAAAACTTAGGACCAATTCGCTTACCTCGTGTGTAGGCAAACTACTGGAACACGTCATTCTCAATAGGCTTAACAAATTCATGGAGGAGAGAGATCTGTATCCCAACACCATGATTGGGTTCCGACAAAAACTCTCAACTCAGGACATTATGCTCCGACTTAAGCACCAAATTATTGATGGAGACGGGTGCTCACAACTAGATGTCAGGGCAGTACTAGGCGTCGACCTAACAAAAGCCTTTGACAATGTGCAACATGATGCAGTGCTCTCCAACCTCGCCCAGTTGGACTTAGGTCAAAAGGTCTATGAATATGTCAAAGATTTTCTCTCGGGGCGGACTGCACAATTGGAGGACTGGAATCTGGCGAGTTCAAAATTGGTAGCAGAGGGACGCCGCAAGGGTCTGTTCTCTCTCCCTTTCTCTTTAATGTCGCCATGATTAATCTGCCACAGCAGCTACACAAAATAGAAGTACTGCACCACAGCATATATGCTGACGACGTCACACTGTGGGTTGCCGGGGGCAGTGACGGGGATATTCAAGAAAAACTACAACAGGCGCTAGACGTGGTAGTGGCATATATGACCCCCAGGGCCTAAGTTGCTCGCCACAAAAATCTGAATTACTCATTTACTGACCAACCAGGAGAGGCTGCAAACCAGACCGCGATGTTGCCAACATCCAGCTCTATGCGGACGGCAGACCCATTCCCATCGTACAGAGCACCAGAGTTCTTGGTCTTCGGATACAGGCCAATGGTTGCAATACAGAGACCATAAAGGCGCTCGAAATGAGTGTACACCAGACAGTCCGCCTCATCTCCAGAATTGCCAACCGGCATCACGGTATGAAAGAAGGTAACCTCGTCAGATTAGTGCGGGCTTTTGTTCTTAGCCGCATAGTCTACGCGACGCCCTTCTTGGCACTAAAGGCCGATGAAAGAAAAAAAAATCAACAATATCATTAAGCGAGCTTACAAGCAGGCACTAGGAATACCCATTACGGCGCCAAATGAACGCTTTGGAGCGATGGGGCTGCACAATACCATCGACGAACTTGTAGAAGCCCAAAAAATAGCACAACTAGAAAGACTCTCCAAAAGCACAACAGGCAGGCATATCCTACACGAGCTTGAAATCACCTATGCGAGTCAACAAAGGGAAAAGGTTGATATCATTTGCGAGCAGAGGGCACGTATATACACAACACCTCTGCCCAAAATATGCATCCGGTGCATAACCTACAGCGCAGGAATGAAAGAGCCAAAACCCTCCAAAAGCGATTCGAACGCTCTGATGACGTGGTCTACGTGGACGCGGCCGAGTATTGTGGACACAACGCCATGGCCGTGGCAGTAGTCGATCGGCAGGGTCATTGCATAGCATCGGCATCGATCCGCACGGAAACTCCGGAAGTAGGAGAAGAGGCAGCCATTGCACTGGCGCTTTCTTCTACAAAAGCGAAATTCATAATGAGCGAATCGAAATCTACAATCAGAAACTTCGGAAAGGGAAGGATCTCACCCGAGGTCCAAGGAATCCTTAGAGGATTCAAAGAATTAAGACTCCGAGGGGTTCAAATTATATGGGCACCGGCGCACTCCGCACTTCCGGGGAACGAAAACGCTCACGAGGCAGCTCGAGGTCTGAGCTTCCGAGACTGCCCAGAAACACCTGAGGTATCGTTCCGCAAGGGGGGTAGGGACCGAATGGTGACCTACAGGGAGATAATCGACCATTACAGATTAGTAAGGGCCAGATATCCCGCAGCTCATCGCACCTTGGGAAAGTGGCAGTCAGTAGCATGGCGTCTACTTCAGTCCTACACTTTTCCGAACCCGGTGACGTACAGTCATTGTTACCCCGGACTATACGAAAATAAGTGTAAATTATGTTCAGCAAGGGCCGACCTTGAACACATTTTATGGGCCTGCCCCCGTAAAGTGAACACCACACCTGAAGCACTAGACATCACTTCCTCAGAGCAGTGGGAGACCGTGCTGCTCAGTTCAGACCCGGACGTTCAACTCCGGGCCGTCCAGATGGCCGAAGACGCCGCCAGGGCGCAAGGACTCCTGGCCGCCATCTGAGGGGGGAAGAATGAAGGGGACTCCAACCCCACCTCTTCCCTTACCCCCATCTCGGGCTCAATAAAGTTATGCACTCACTCGCTCACTCGATACTCTCGGCGTTTTTTGCGACATGGTCTCCAGGCCATCCCCGACGCGTCCGATCTCTTCCGGCGATCCACTTGCATTAGGGGAAAAAACTTAGCATCGCTAAATACGTTTACAGCGTCGACGAACGCGCTGGGAGGGTGACGGCGCTCTCCACTCGAAGGTTCACCGATCGATGGTAGTATGAAGTGAAATTTGAAGTGAAAGGTTCTTACTTCTTAGAAGGACGTTTCAACAAGGACGTTTCAACAAACAGCCGATCACAAAAAAAAAAAAAGAGTTACGCAATGGGCAATGATCGTGCGTCAAAGTCAGCGAGTCCGGCGGAGCAATGGCTCGTCTGCTGCGGTGCGCCAAGATTTTGCCTATCTGTTTACTATGCGTGCATGTTCATTAAACACTGCTGGTTTGCGTTGCCGTTACTAATAGGTGGTGCAGCGCTAGCTTGCCGTTTTATTGTGTGGCTCAGTGACAAAATGCAGCGAGCGTCAGAAGCGTTAAATCTGTTTTGTGATTCCTTAAGTTCTGGCCTTAAAACGAAGTGGTCGGGCAAACTGAGTCGTCGTTCTGTTTTAATGTTTGCTCTCATTTTATTTAATTACGCCCGTGCATCCTATATTCCCAGTTTGCCCTTGCTAGACTACAAGGCCGCAAAGTTTTGAGGTGTAGTGCCGAGTTGCATAAAGTCGATACGACGAAGGGCTGGACGGCAAATCGGGTGGAAAGAAGATGGAGGCATAGAAAAAAAAATTCAGCGAATTGCCTATAATATTTGAAGTCTGAAGATGGGTTACAACGCTACTGGAAGCGATTAATTCTCTGTCCCTGTCTCCCCGTCTAACCCCATGTGAAGTCAAACATGGCGTGTCGGCGTCACAGGGGGAATGGTGAGGGTTGTGACGACGTGCTAGGGTTCACATAATACAGCCCCGCGGGCCGTATTCGGCATGCGGCATGCGGACCCATGGAGTAGAAGATAACCGACACAGTCAGTGGCGATCGCATGTAAATATTTGGGCCGCGCACCGTGTATGCGGCTGTGTTATGTTATGTAAATATAGAAGTACACATCTCTACACTACACAATTGCGCTGAATTAGTTTATTTGACGCAATTGCCTCACCTACTCGCTAGCATAATGTACCCTGCCATTCGTAAACCGTGCGGTGTGAATTGTTAAGCAAGGATCATTAAATTTGCGAAAATACAAAACAAACGTTTCCCTCGTTTTCACCGCGGTGCCAGGCCAGCAGTGTCAGCTGAGTCGGCTGCGCTTCTCGCGTCCGCTTGCATGCTCCCGCTGAAGCGACTTGCAAACCGTTCCTTTGTCGACCGTACGCAAGAATAAAGAACGATAATTATTGCCAGGAAGCTAGATCACCCGACCTGGTGATTCTGTCCCACGTCGCGATGATCGCGACCGCTCGATCAAAAGAAAGCCGATAAGTCAGTTTGTTTAGCAGATATTTTGCTGAGCCTCTGCAACTACTTCAGGGGCTTTATGTTATTCAGTATGCAGTCTTTTAACGGACCACAACCAGAATAAATTAAGTACAGCCGACTTTCACTCTGGCTTGTAAGTGAAAGCAAATGGAGGGGGGCGAAGGTCGTCTGCGTTTGTTCTACCCAGAGGCGTCGGACACAAGGGGCCGTTGCATGTCGCCAAAACTCCAGCGCAGGAGCACTATACGCCGCCGTCGGGAAGTCGGCAGTCAGTGCTTCACTCAATTTTCACATTAGGGAGTATCGTAATCGTCAGTCAATTTTTTTGTTTATGAAACTGGGTTTATGAGCCAAGAATAAAATCAAATTGAATTATATAAATGACCTAAACTAACCTGAACTACCCTGGAAAACATGTTACAGTTAAAGGAACTCTGCATAAATTCCGATAAACGCTTTCACCCCTTCCCTCGCGTCTGGAAGCACTGCGAAAGCTCTAGCGATCGAAGCACTGCCTGCTTTGCTCATCGCAGCAGATACGCCTTCCGTTTCTCCAGTGCCTTTGTGGCTTTCTTTTAAGGAGCTGTTTAAGCTTGAGCTTGGTCCGGTGACGTTAGCAAAAAATACTAAGAACAAAACCTGCGCCGCATGTCAATGGTGCACCAGCGCAGAAATGACGTTATAACAGTGAAGCCAGCTTTCACGCCCGCTCGAGTGTGAGCACAAGATGCGTATGTGTGTGCGCACCCTTTACCATACCATTTTAAAGTTGATAGACGTTTTTGAACTACTAAAAGGCAAAAACAAATTGGCGCAGCTCGCACTAGTGGTGCAAGGCTGGAGAAACAGCGCAGCTGCATGGGTCGACCTAGCTTCTTCCCCCCTGGGATCCCCTGTCAGTGTTGGGGACCGACCGAAACGGCCTTGTAAAATCCGAGTAAACTTGGCCTCACCGCTCAACACTTACGCTAGTCTAGCAAGAAGATAGCGAAACCTAAAAAAAATCGCCCCACCTCCCCGAAGGGGATCGTGCGGAAATGCGAATGCATTGGGTGCACCGAATTCTTCTTTGCGGTATCGTTACCGCGAGGGATTCGACTTCACCGACTTCCATCGCTATCAAGGCGCCAGTCGGCAAGCAGTCACGGAGAGAGGCGCACGCTCCCTGCATTTATATGCGCAGCAAGCGGAGAAGGGTACGCGGAGAGGAGAGAGAGACCCGCGCCAGCCCACGCGCGAGCTCTTTCTCCGCCCCGAGCTCCGCGATGCGAGCGCCCTCACACGCCGAGCACGCTCCTCCTCTCCCCTTGCCCTCCGCTACTCCGCACCTGCTCCGGTTGCTAGGCGCGCGCCACAGCTGTTGCTAGGCGCACGCCGCTCAACGACGCAAGACAACCCGCGGCTAAGAAATGCATCCGCATTTAAAACGTTGTGCAGCCCGGCAAAACCAAGGAAGAAGCAAGGTTGACCCTCAACTCCGCTGTTTCTCCAGCCTTGTGCCACTAGTACAAGTTGCACCAGTTTTATCAGCGGAGCTGTCGCGGCTGGCCGTAATGTGTGCGACGTCTTAGGAACACCCCGGGTCATAGTTACCCCCTCCGCTTACCGCGCACGTGAGCACGCGCCTAACGTGGACCGCCAGGCGTCGTCCAGGCTTGCGCGTGACGCTAGGAGAAGAATACAAAGAAAACAGTTCACGTGTGTCCGCCCCTTCATAGGGGGGAGCTCTTTCAATAAATGTTATTTCTCTCTCACTCCAGGGGGGAACTGCGCAAGACAGCTCGAGATGCAGACGCCCAGTTCGCGAAGCCGGGGGCCGGGAGTTCTTGCCCGTGCTGACGCGTTCCGATTTCGGAAAAATGTGAATGCGTGCCAAAAAAAACATCCTGGGCCGCCAGTCATGCATGAGGAAGACGACAATATAGGTGGACATGACTATGACTACAACTAAAGGGAAATTCAACGACGGAACATGTAAATAAACAATTTCAAACTTAATGGAATACGTGGCGGTGTGTCCTTCAGTGCTTACATAGAAAGAAATCCTCCAGCTTATTTATAAGAATGGTTCAAGCCTTTGGCGACTTGTATAGTGCAAATATCTACAATTTTTCTATGCGGCTATCGAATGTGTTCATTGCTGCAACCGAAGGAAAGCCGTCCAATAGCCGCTCCACCGCTATAATTACATAATTCCGGCGGCCGAAGAAGGGAAAGAGAGAAAAATCTTTTGAGCAAGTTTTCAAGTTACGTGATGTGCATAGCGCGGGAATTTTCAGGTGGGCTGCTGTGCGACCCTCTAATAGGATGTTTTGGTTGAGTACGTTCTGGAAGCATTCAAGATTTCGAAAAAAAGTTGAAAAAAGGGGTCCAGGCCCAGGGTCTTTTTGAATCGCCCAGATGAGGACATTAGCACAAAACACTGACAATATCAATTTGTTTTTTTTACTGAAGTTACACTAAAATGAAAACGCGGCACTACAAAAATAAATACGAAAAACTCTCCCGCTTTCTTTCTTCAAACCAGTTCGAACCCGTTTGAACCGGTTCGAACCGGAACGGAATGGTGCTCCGGAACCGAACCCGGAACTAAATTCGAAAGGCTTGAACCAAAAATGTAAGAAACAGCGCAAAGGACAGCACGTAGAGTAGACGACAAACACGCGGCACCGCGTATTTGTCGTCTACTCTACGTCCTGTCCTTTGCGCTGTTTCTTACATTTTTAAGCATGCACCAACCAGCCCACTTGCTTCCCGTTCTTGAACCAAACCCGAACCGAACCCGAAGATATTCCGGTTCGACACCCTGTGTACGATATACAAAACACACTATGAATTATTAGCGGCGAGTTACCGCGATAGACCTCCTATAGCCACTTTGCTGCCAAAGTTATATCGCAAACTTGGATTTAATGTGATTGTGTTCGTTGCCGAAGGCGGTATACACCCTTGCCACAATAAGTGATGCGACACTGTGTCGTGTCTCACTTCAACAGGAGGTGCGGGCCCGCACGTGCCTGCTCCGGAAAGAGAACGCCCGCCTCCACGTCGCCATCGCCGGTGAGAGGGCCATTTTGCGGGAGGCCGAGGACGCTCTTCGAGGCCGAGGCGCCGCCGGCGGTTCCCGGGCGGTTCCCGCCTAGAGCCTCCGCCGCCGCCTGCGGTTGCGGTGCTGGCGGGGCCGCAGCTTCATCTGTTCCCGCTGGGCTCCGTCTCCCGAGTGCTCTACCTTGGGCGGCCGCCCTTTCTGCAGGCAGGCCAGCTCAAGAGGCGAGCCATGGAGCTCTGCTGAGATAGATCTCCGAACGAGGCCCTTGCCATAGCGACAACCTCGCGGGCCGTCACGCTATGGCACATTTATTATTGCCAGAAATTGTTTGTGCAGAAAAGTCTGTTGAGAACAATTTTTGGGACTCTTCCAATACTAATGAGCTGAACAAAGTGTACAGAAGGTTTCCGCACAATAATGACTACTCATCCGACCAGAAAATATTTTCTACCGCTCCGCGAAGGAGTATTCTATGTGGGTAGATCCCTAATTATTTGCGGTGTATTTAAATAACAGGGATATCACGGTGTTCATATCATACCGCCTTAATCCACCGTATGGCCAAATGACGTATACCCCTCACCTTGATACGACCAATGAATCCACCCGCAGATCGTCTGCAATCATGCATCTCAGCGCAAAGGCGATGCAGGCGGCGCTAAAATCGGATTTGTCGCATCTGTCGGAGCAAGGACTCCACAAAACAAAATAATGCACAAATGACACTGCCCGCCATCCAGCGAGCTCGAAATAAATTAATCGTGAATGTTTAAAAATTCCTGATAGATGAAGATAGATGAAAAAGGGAGAGGAGGAGAGTGGCAGCGCTAAGAATCTGTATCAGTGGGCGCTTACATCAAGGTGTTTTCTCTATGGCCTACCTAGACAACACTACACAGGCCGAACATTCGCGGGCACAGATTGGGAAGAAACAGCGCAACATTGCAACATACAATTCATTGTAGGCATTGCCACGCACAATTATGGCAATAGACAAAACAGTGAATCCATAATACACGTATACATGCGCACTGCACAACACATAGTACACTTTTGGCATTTTGTGATCACAAAGCACAACTCAACTTAAAACGGCTACAAAGTATTTATAACACCGCTCGCAGAGCATGCAAGTATATATAGGAACAATGAGCTTTATTGTTTGTTTCGATAATCCACAGCAATGCGTAAGCCTCACATGTGGTTTGTTACTTCGTCAAATGTAACCCGCGCAATTCCAACTTTTTACTAGTTTCAAGTTTTGTAACAAGCAGTAGAATAGTTCAAAGAACAAAAAAAAAAACGCGGAACGAAGCACTACGGCGCGTAATAACACGCAATGCCGTGCCTTTGCTCTTTTAGTGAAGAGCAGACTGCTCGTCTGGCTACCCTTCCGAGACGCCATCCAAAATACTACCGAATGGGGGCCGCGTGTTGTTGGCAACTGATGTATTGGCAACTGATGTATCCACCCGTGCTCGTTCATAAAGAAAGGCGCATTTTAGTATCATTGCTGCCATCTTTTACCTTACGTGTAAGTAGAAAGGGTCCACAAATGCGATGATCACGTTTAACAGGGCGCAGCTAGGTTAGTTGCACACAGCAAGCTTGCAGCGGCGCCACAGAATCTGCGCTAAACAAACGGCTCGCGAGCCGTGCTGATGCCTGAAGAGCACACGATGATAAAAAAAAGAGGACAAGTAAGCAGCGCCCTGCAGGGGCGGTGTTACAGGATCCTCGTGCACGCCCGATCGGCGAAAGCCACTGAGCAACCAAAGACGGTCTCATTATCCGCGTCGGCAAAAACAGCAGGCCGCAGACAACATAGGATAATGCATACTCCCCCGTATCCCTGTGTGGTAGAGGCAGTATTGAGTGCGCTACATGTAAACAGCAAAAGGGGGAAACTCGCTGGGCCGAGGGGAAAAACCCGTGATTTTCTGCCTTTTTCTACCCTTTTTTCTTAGAGTGATACGAGTATTAGGCATTTTGTGTTTTTCTTTCAGTAATTTAGGACGACGGCAGTTAATAGACCCAAGGGAACTATGTTTTTGCCAAACGTCTGTACTTTGCGAGAAAAAAATTGCGAATGCGGAGCGAAGGCCGGGCTTTTTGATGCGAGTGCAGGTTCTTTCTTACGTGGTGGCTTCAAGCACAGAAAGATGTAAGACATCTGCCTAAAGTTTGTTTGAAAGGAACTTTGAAGAAGTCCTAAAATGCAATTAGGAGCTTGAATATTTCTCACTTCACTTTTCGTGTCCGCAATAATGGCCAACTTCTAAGTGATAAGTAATATCCACCGATTCGGTAAAAGACAGCGTCTAAATTTTAAAATATCCGCTGGAAATTAATCACTGCCATGCTTTTGATGAGACCTTTGTCAGTTTCTTTTTTCAAAATAGATTGAATAAGACTCCCCAAGTGTGGCAATAAGAATGCGTAAAACAATTAGCATTTTGATCATCCGAAAGTTAAAAGCGGCTGAACACGTGCTTCGCGTGACGCGTACACCCGTGCAGCTGCCACGATTCCGTAGAAGCGTTTCATCCTGTGCCCGTTGGCAAAGGAGTTCTCGGTCAACACCAGGGATGGTCAATCCTGCATGGACTTCTAAAAGCAAAAGTGCCGTTTAAAGTCTTTGTGTGTTGACTGAGCGAGAACACCTTCCTCGCCGTGTGCAGTGCTTGGTGTCCCACTTTCGCCGCACTAGAAGATGTTATTTTATTAATAATATTCCTTAGATATTGAAAGAAAGTTTCCTTTAAAACAAAATCTGCCGTACTTTCAACATGTGTCTGCCGCATTGAATGGAGATACGCTCTAAGAAGTCCCCATAGGTTGTCTTCACCACCGCGCTCCGCAAACTCGGCGAATGACGAAGCCCAACATATGATGGGACTCTAAAAATCCATTTGCGCTGGGACAACCCGCAAGGCGTGAATGGCGTTTCGCATTTCGCAATGTTCCTGGGTGAAGGGGGTGCCCATTTTCATTCAAACTGAATGCTCGGCTGCACACTAGGAAACTTCGACTGGCCATTCTGGGGCATTAGGGTGAAAACGACCTCCGGGGACTTCCAAGAGCATATACACCAGAACATTATGCTTTCGTTCTCTGGAGCGATGCAAAATTGGTCCGTGTTTATAGTGTTAATAGTGTTAATGGGGTGACGGGGACCCAGTACCCGGCGCCCATCCCCGTGCACCACTCCAGTGTCACCACTCCAGTTGAACGTACCGACTCGCACCACACGAGACGCGCACTGCATCAGCGTCAGCGTCCCCTCATGGTTCATAGCTTCGACCATGCGGCGCGCGCTAAACTCAAACGTCCTCATCTTCACCACACCGAAACGCAGAATTTTAAACACACACCTTCTGGATTACAAATCCAATACCCGTGCTACTCGAGCGTTTGGAAGGACATTTGAGTCAAAGGGCCTTTGAAATTTCAAATGTCCTTCGAACTTGAAGGAGTTCCGCCGATCTACACGACGATTTTCAAAGGCAGTTGAAAGTTTCCGCGTTCGCCCGCCATGTTTTGCTGTCGGCACTTCTGCCATGTTTCGTTCTTGCCGAAAATGTAATTTTAGAGTTAAAATGGGCAAAAAAATCAATTATTAGAGATCAAATTGATAACTGTCTACAAGCGCGCACGAAACATGCACAAGGCAGGCAGTTTCTTTTTGTCTTTTTTCGCACCGCTGGTGTAGAGAGTACCAAGTTACCTCGTAATCGTAGAGCGAGTGTCAGAGAACGAAAACAAGTGAACAAGTGAAAAATTATGAAGATCTTGCACTTGAAACACAGTTTTACTCGTAAATAATTGTTTTTGTTATTACGGCTTGCCGAAACTGAGCCAGAGGGTACGACCGTTCGTGTTTCAAAGGCCTCTGAGACTCTCAAAGGTCAGTTGTCGTGCTCCTTTGACTCAAATGGCATTTCAGTCAAATGCCTTTGAAAAACGTCGTGTAGCAGCTAAAAGGTGTCATTTGAGTCAAATGACATTCGACTCGAAGGCCTTCGAAACGCTCGTGTAGCACAGGTATTATACAGGCCGCGGAGTGCCTTGGACGAAAGGAGCTTTCCCCGCGTGACGACGTCCTCGTATGCGCCGTCATCCCCCGACCATGACGTTGAAGCATTTCGTCAGGGAAAACAACGACGCCAGGGCACAAGTGCCGCTCAGAGTCGGTCTCCCACGATAGCTAGCTGTCCGCCGTAGTACACCCTCAGCTTGTATTCGCAGTCGCCCTGCTGGGAGAGAAGCGTGGTGCGGGGAATTCGTACTCGAGCTCTGCACCCGCCCCCTAACCGCGCATCCGAAATCCCACTCTCCCAAAACCGCCTGCAAAGAAGTTGCGCAGGCTCAGCAAAGCGTGTGGCCAGTCCGACGCCACTTGTCGGCGCGTCTCTTGCAGACTGTACAACGCTGAAAGTTTACCAAAGCCCTGTATCTCTCAGCAAATCGACGTGCTCACGCGAGGTGTGCATGCTTGTATACGGACTCAGTAAATGCATGTGTTTCGAAAAACGTGTTACGGAAAGGGTGCTCGAATGGCCGGTGTTGTATCTTGAACTGGTAAATGGCGCAAGCCAGCTGTGAAACGTTTCCCTTAGCAAATAGTAGTTTCCCTGAGCAATAAGCAAGGCGACTATTTTGTTTAAACAAGACCGTTTTAGTGCCATCATTTCAGCCAATACCGTTTAGCATTCCCCTCTCTGTTCGCCCCATGGACTTCATTAGAAAGTGAAGCAAAGACCCTCACCATTCGTTTATCCATCAAAAATGTACCACTGAAGTGTTTCTGTACACACATTTTATGAATTGTATAAATTGTAGGGCACCTGGGCAGGGCTCCAAGCACGCCTTAATTATACTTTCAATGCCGTGCCTGAAAGTCCAGAAATTTGTATGTGCGTTTCATTTTCGCAGGATGAACCTGAAGGGCCACTTAACATCATGGACCCCGTGGACAGGCCCTAGAACAGAACGGCGGTGAAAAAAAAACTTTTCTTGCCAACATCTGTGTTCGTCCCTTACTTGTCGCGTCCTTGCGTTCTTTGCATAACATGTGGAACCCGCCTAATGAGGCTAGTATTGCATATCCGTATTGCGCGACTGGAGTAATAACAGCCCTTTTTAAACATCGACTACACGTACTCCATTAATATCGTTTTCCATATCTAAATTCGGTCAGTGGGGAAAGGAAATCGGTGCTGTTTGATTATGTGTGGTTTCAAAGCACTGTCCGCTCGAAGCATTAGCGCTGACAAGGACAACGATTACTTCGCCTCCGCCAGTGTGCTTTCATTTAATCGTTTAATCGTCCCTTCCAAAGTGACGTCCTTCAGCGGCGCGTCGTACCTAGTATGTGGGACACGTCGATGCGCAAGTTTGGGAGCTCAATACGCTCTTGTAATTGTGCGCACCGTCTCGTGTTTTTCCTTTGGGTGGAAGCACGCATCCGAAGCGCGCAAACCGCACAACTCCCAACATCCACATCTACATTGATTCAAATCCTATGCCAATCGTCCCACAAAGGCTTAGTCATAAACCGCAATCGTTCAAACACAGAGTACATCAAGCGCCTTTTCTCACACGTTTCCCAAACTATCGGACTTCTTCGCCGCATCCCTTCCAAAAAACGCGGGCTTAAGGCAGCAGATAGGCTCCGCCTCGTTCAAGCATTCCTGTCAGCCGAATCACCCATGCTCTCCCGTACCTCCTCCCTTCAATAATTCAGAACTGCCAAAATCAATTGCCTTATCCGCATAATATACAGAGCTGCTCTGCAACTCGCTCCCGGCAACTCCACTGCCAGACTAGACTAAAAGGAACAGGGGTGTACAACACGGCCCAAGAGTTGCTAGAGGCGCACCGGATGAGCCAATTAAGCCGTCTAGCCAAAACTACCCCCTCAAACACCTCCTTCAACGCCTACAGCTAAATGCGCCTATTATTTCAGATCCAGAATTCCCCATACCTATTGAAACCCACGCCTTCCTCAAAGTACGTCCCCTATCCCGCAATATGCTCCCTGATATTCACCAGCGCCGCAGAGAGCAACGAGCCAAAGCCTTAGCAGAACGCTACCCCATACGGCCCGCCACAGTGTACGTAGATGCCGCCGAGTACCGGCACAAGAACTCTTTCGCATTGGCGATCACTAATGCCCCCAACGCCCCCCCCACCATTAATCAACTTCCTCACGATTCGTACCTCGGAACCTGCGACGGCAGAGGCGGCAATCGCGCTAGCCCTGTCGCACCAGCCAACCCCTGAATTCATATTATCCGATTCGAAAACGGCCATTCGAAATTCTGCTGCGGGTGCCACCGCACCTCAGGCCCTAAAATGTCTTATGCAAAATCCACCCACCACCCAAGTAGGACTGATCTGGACTCCTGCCCACACTGGGCTTGGAGGCAATGAGGCGGCTCATGCAACGGCCCGAGCGCTCACCTCCCGGGCATACCCCAGCCCCATTGCTTCCCACGGAGCCAGGTCAGCTCGCGACAGCCTCTTGGGGCTACCACGACATCACCATGTATTACCGCCTCTCTCGCCTCCGATAGCCCCCCCCCCCCCCCCCCCCTCCGCCCAGCCTTCCCTCAGCTACACGGAAGAACGACTCCGGAGACTCCTACAAACGGAACCTTTGCCCAACAGAGCTCTCCTCCACCGTATTCACCCCTCCCTATTCTCCTCTCCCAAGTGCACATCATGCGGCGCGAAGGCTACCGTGCAGCACCACATGTGGGCCTGTCCCGACGACCCCCTGCCCCCAATCACTACCCCGGAGCTATGGGAGGCGGCGCTGGGCTGCTCTGACCCGATGACGCAACAGGCCTTACGGACAGAGCAGCCAAGGTCGCTGAGCAGCTGCGGCTGCTGGCCACCCGCCACGCCTAACAGGGCCCGATTTTAATGAAGTGTTTCTCTCTCTCTCTTTCCCTTATGCCCGCTATTACATACGCAAGACGCTGTGCACATGCTTATAGCGTCTTGCGGTATGTCATCTGCAGTTTTTAAGTGCAATGCACTTCTTAAGCGACCCTGAACCTGCGTCCACCGGCGATGTCCGCATCACATACCCACGTCGGGGATTGGCCAGGAATCTCCTCGTCTTCCTTGGCAACGGGGGGAGATGGGCGCGCGCTGCCTGGCCGCTGACATGGCACATACCCACGTGGGGGTTGGCCAGGAATCGGGCGTGAGAAGGGCTAATGCACCCGCTTAAAGGAGTACTGACACGAAATTTCAAAGCTGAGATCCGCTCTAGCAATCAAGTACAACGACAACACAGATAGGTGTCTGTGAATAAATGCATCTTTCTTTCTTTGTAGTTGTGTGTGTATGTGTGTGATCTCTCTTTCGCGAACATTACCGAACCGCGCAAATTCAACTCGTGCATTCGCACTTTCACATTCTTCCCCTCGGGGAAATGCGGGGAAATTTTTACTGCTGGTGCGCCTTCGGGAAATACAAAATATACTGTGTATTGAAATCAGTTCTTAGGTCTATAATGTACGGTGTATCGCCTGAGTCGCATGTAACATTTTTCAGTTTCCAGGAATGCCCGATTTCTTGGTGTTGTTTAAAGGAGCCATGAAGACAAAACACAAGTTCGTGTTATTCGAAATATTTCGTGTTTTATAGTGCCCCCAGCGCGTGTTCGAATGCAAACGATGCTTTATTCACTGAGAAATTACTTAAGTTAAAATTTTGATTTTCCCGCTAAATCACGTCTGCAATGACATCACAGGGCCTTGTTTACCATAAGTGAACCTAGATGGCGCCACCACACCGCAGCAAGCCGTTTTCTGCCTTTGGTTTGTTTGTGAACGTATTTGTACCTCATTTGTTTTGTTCGTGGAGACAACCGTTTCCTGAAACATGGTGCTCGCTCCACAAATACGGTCAATCGGCCAGTGTCGTGTGAAACAACCCCAAAGCCCCGCATTACTGTGCAGCTAAACCTAGTGCGCGCAGTGCCAACAGCAGTACGCATCGGCACTTCTATGTTTACGTGTGCTTTCGTAACTTCCACTGTTTGTCCCACCATTCTTATGGCTTAAAAAAGAATTTGCCCTAAACTTAAGCGCAAAAATAGCTCGTTCGGCAAGCTTATAAGCTCTGCCTAATTTGCGTTTGCTTTTGCCGCCCTCAGCCAATCGCAGAGCTGTCTGGTATGACATATCATATAGGTTCTGTTACGGGAAATGAGCTAGTGGGTCCCGTAATTATGTAGCTTATTTGAGCGAAGTTTACGTTAAAGTGTTGTCAATATGATTCTAACGATGCATTCTTTTGAATCAACCAAACTTGTGTTTTCTCTTCATGGCTCCTTTAAACAGACAGTGGGGTTGAAATAAAAAAATCCGCTGCGATGGAGATTGGCCATGTTTCCTGCAAGTAACCAACCGACCATCAAGCCGCAAAAAAGAAAAAGAGGACGGCCTCTGGCGCGATCTGTCGGTAGCACCGTCACGCCCCAGAGGCCCCGCAATGTGCTTTTAAGTTCAATGCACTTCTTAAGCGACCCTGAACCTGCGTCCACCGGCGATGTCCGCGCACGTGGAGATGGGCGCGCGCAGCCTGGCCGCTGACATAGCACATACCCACGTGGGGGATTGGCCAGGAATCTCCTCGTCTTCCTTGGCAACGGGGGGAGATGGGCGCGCGCTGCCTGGCCGCTGACATGGCACATACCCACGTGGGGGATTGGCCAAGAATCGGGCGTGAGAAGGGCTAATGCACCTGCTTAAAGGAGTACTGACACGAAATTTCAAAGCTGAGATCCGCTCTAGCAATCAAGTACAACGACAACACAAATAGGTGTCTGTGAATAAATGCATCTTTCTTTCTTTGTAGTTGTGTGTGTGTGTGTGATCTCTCTTTCGCGAACATTACCGAACCGCGCAAATTCAACTCGTGCATTCGCACTTTCACATTCTTCCCCTCGCGGAAATGCGGGGAATTTTTTTTGCTATATGTTGGCCTCGTCTCCGGTGCCCACAGGTCATTTTTGCCAATTCGTTGCTTACTCCATTAAACACCACCCACCTTTCAGTTGCCGCCTTGCAGTTACCATCCACAGTAGCAAGGATTTCGTTTGATAATATTTTCCGCAAAAACGCTAAGCTTCTCCCGCCTAACATACTCAATAACATTCTCCTAGCTCACCAGTCCGAATACCCATCTCACGTGGTCATTGCAACTGACGCTTCGAAAAAAGACAAAAAGGTTGGGGTGGGCATTTTCTCTCCGACGTTGAACTGGTCTTTTTCATTGCGATTACCAGATTTTATTCCCATTTTTTATGCATAATTTCTTATTCTACTCCTTGCAATCCTGAAACTTGATCCGGCGAACTCTTCCGTGGTGTTATTCACCGACTCCTTGCCCTTGTGCATGGCTCTCTCCTCAGAAACTTTAACGGCCATTCGAAATTCTGCTGCGGGTGCCACCGCACCTCGGGCCCTAAAACGTCTTATGCAAAATCCACCCACCACCCAAGTAGGACTGATCTGGACTCCTCCCCACACATATTAGCTAAAACAGCTTTGGCTTTACCGATAGTCGATGTTCTTCCCCCGTTTTCTTGCATGTTGTTGGCACGTTATCGCCAATACCTGTTCAATCAAGATGCCTCCGATCATGGTCTGAACACTTCTCCTGAACTTGGACACCTCAGGTACCGCTGGGAGAGAAGTTCATGCCAAACGCGCTTGTGCGAAGTATTGCTAACTTCTTTTCGTTGTGGTGTGCCACCACCTAATCGGTATTTATACAGGGCAAATCTGATAACCTCCCTTTTGTGCCACTTTTGCGAAGAAATTGATTCCGAAGAGCATTTCTTTCTTTTTTTGCCGCCGATTTTTTAACCATCGGAGAAGGCTGCTGGAGATTCCCCTGCTACGTCTTGGACTGCCTTTGACTGTACCGGTGCTTTTGTCGTTTGGGGGGACTAGGCTGGGCCGATGCCATAGGGACGTGTGCAACGCCATCCACTCCTTCATTTCGGAGACAGCTCGTATGTATTGTTCAAAACATTCCGATTAGGCTGACGTTTACTATAGTTTTCCTTCTCTTCTCTCTGTTGTTTTTTTTTTCGTGTTTTCTCTGTCTCTCTCATTAACCTTGACCAAATTCTTTCTTCTGCTCCATTATTTTGCCTCGCATGATTGATTGTAATCAAAAGATAACTCTTCTTGGCCAATCTCCCTAAGTGGGTATGCGCCATTTTTTGGGCCACCACAACCACCACCGCAGAACGGTTTGCCCACGTTGAGATCGTGTGGTTGTCATCCGGCAGACAAGGTCCGAATCTGGCAGCTCCACGGCAGCTCGCGAGGGGAAGGGTAGTGTTCCGGCGACGTCAATCCAGCGGATGGTCGGGGCAGGAGCGGTTCACTTCAAACCACGCATCGATGCACCTTTTGTGGTAGATGCAGAGACAGGGTAGCCGGGCAATGGTGTCTCCTTGAGCCAGCTCCTCGAGGTAGATGACACATTCGCCATTGTCCTCAGTGAGCACATCAACTCAAAATCATAGTTTCCTAAATCGCGCACATTAGCGCCCCAATAAAGCTCCCGATCCTGGCCAATCCCCCAAGTGGGTATGCGCCACAAACAAAGGAAAAACAACAACAACCACCACCACAGAACGGCATAGGACGCGTCACCATAAGCTACAACGCCTCAGAAGGACCGCCACCCACCAGGAGCGGGCTGACTCTGCGCTAACATCCTCGGAGGAAGGAGGCTTACCGGCCATTTTCCCTGTTCCACCTCTGATCGGCGGGTGGAATAGAGCCAGTCCTAGCGGCGCGCCCTGGTCAAGGTCAGTGAGAATCCTTTTTCTCATTGTTCCTGTAGGAGATTCTGTCCGCAATATGCGTGTTTCATGTGCTTCTACTCGCTGTGCGCTGTGTCCCACTAAAACGTTGTGCGCGACGTAGATAGTTATTTGGGCAGTTTTTCACACGGGAAGCATTTATCACGCGGTGTCTAGGGTGCCGTCCAACGGTGCTCCGGCTTAGCGCTGCAGCAATGGCGCGACATTCGTGCGACGGCATTCAAAATTTTGGCTATGCTGGTGCGACTAAGCAAATGCGACTCGCGTAGTGGTCTGGATATTGCATTTTAACTAGGGGTGTGCGAATATTCGAAACTTCGAATATTCGATTCGGATTTCTTGGTATTCGATTCGATTCGAGCGACACTTTTATTGTTCGAAATATTCGAACCACCCAAAACTAAAAAAAAAAAAAGTCAGCACGTGTCTCAACAGCAAAGTCGCGAAGCATATACACGGCGAACGGTACGTGCTTTCGCAGACTGTATCGGTGTTTATTCGTAGTTATCAGCGCGAGGCATGCCATCGCAACGAAGTGCAGATAATATTCTAAAAGAAACAATCGAAATGAATGAGTGGCCAACGCTGAATGACGTTAACATCGCAAAAGAGAAATCCCCTAGAAACAAGCATTGTACGGGTGAAAATTATAAACCTGTGACGAACATCGCGCCGATCGGGCCACTCGAAGCGTGAACCGCATGGAGCGTTTTCTGCTCGCGAAAGGCGCGCTGACGCTGCCGCGGAACCACCCGCACGCCGCGCGCTGCCGGCGGCAGCAACATGGCGGCGGCCTCTGGCGCGAAGTGGTGTCGGGAGCTCGAGCCACCGGCTCTCTAAAATGCCGCTCAAGACACGCACGAAGGTGCTTGTGCGGTAAAGGATCTTATAACGTGGGCGAAAACGGTGCTATAAAACATCATCCGCGCCGCTAGTGAAAGCGCCCATTCAATATCTGCCGGGGTGGTAAGCCTAAACCATCTAAACATCCCCGGCGGAGCCAGCCGGCTCTCACAAGCGCTTCGAAACCGCCGCCATGAGGCGCGCGCCTCCCCATTCAACGCAGATGCTGCCGCGGGCGCGGAATCGTCGAAAAACGCACGCGCAAGCCGACGCGCGCGAATCGCGTGAAGAAACGCTCCATGCGGTTCGGCCTTGTTTTGACCAAGGTTCAAAACCCGTAGGTTCGTGTATATCAGTCACGAAGCGCCAAATGGAAGGTAACGCTTGTTCCGATCCCGTAAATTTTGCCGGTATATAAATGAGAGCGGGAGATAGCAAGCTGCCGTGTGTAGAGATGTGTAGGCTGATAAAAGGCGACGACCGTACGTGCTGGTCGCCTGAGTCGTCACATGCGCGGTGTTGGCAAGGGTCGCACTAACAACGGTCAGCTCGTCAATCACGCCATTTGTAAGACAAGACACAGGGCACTTACAGGCACGGCCGCTATATAGAATAATCCATCCAGCGGCTGTGGGCTGGGAATACAACATAAAGCAAGCGCCCTGCTCATGTGCACAATGAGAGCTCGGGCACACATTCACAGCGCTTGGCGTGGCTTCGCTTTTTTGGCGGCAAAATGGAACATAGCACGGTCGTGGAAGTGTCGGCTTCCGCGTGTCAATAAGTAGTCCCGTTATCGTTAGCATTACCCGCGGTCGCTTGGGCTCATACAGCCAATACAGTAGTAATAAATTATGAATTAATTTTTTGAGGCAAGATTATCTCGAATATTTGAAGCAAAATTCGTAGAAGCATGCGCAGAATGTTCGGGGCACACGCGGAGTTATTGCCGCAGCTGCCTATGTGTGTTGCTCCGCTCGGTGTAGCGCTCACAAGGCGCACAACTTCCACGGGCTCCCACGGCGTGCGCTACCACCGAAATCCTCCCTGTTCTGTGCTACCACTCTCGTCCTCGTAAGAGCGTATCCTCGTTTTGTGCCACGGCTGACTATATTTTGTTCATGGTTGTGCCTGCATAAAGCGAGTGCGACTCCGAAGGCCACCGTAGCAGCAATGGAACCGCGTCAAGGGTCACGCTGTCAACTAGTACGAGAAGTACTATATGGAACTTCTTCCACAAAATCTCGGCAACAGTGGCTGTATGCAACTATTGCGAAACATCACTGCGGACGCCAACATCGACAACTACGACACTCGTAAACCACCTGAAGCGGCACAGAGACTTGTATGCCGAATTTGAAGCAGCCGCTAAAACAAAAACTGCGAACCAGCCAAGCATCGCGGATGTTTTGAAGAAGAAAGTAGCAGTAACGGACGTGAAACGGCATGCCCTGGACCAGAAGGTAGCGAGAATGATTGCGCTCGATTTGCAACCGTACACGATCGTGGAAGATCGCGGTTTCAAAGATTTGCTTCAAGAGGCCGTTCCTGGATATCAGCTGCCTTCAAGAACGACCCTCTCTCGAACATTGGTGCCCAAACTGTATGACGACACCAGGAAGAAAGTACAGTTGGAGTTGGCGGGGGCCTTTCAGCACGGATTGGAGTCGCTTTCCTTTACAACCGACATTTGGACATCCAGGGCTAATGAAAGCTACATTAGCCTCACGTGCCACTACATGGATCAGACTTTCAAGTTGAGGAGGTATAACTTGAACACTTGTCCTTCCCCAGGCAACCACACATCAGCTAGGATTGCCTCAGTTCTTGAGCAGCTGGTGTCCGACTGGGAAGTACCAGTGACTGTTTGCCCCTTTTATGTTGTTACAGATAATGCACGCAACATGAGGGCAGCCACTCGCGGATTGTCGTGGCACGAAAGGACTCGCTTTGCACACACTTTGCAGTTGGCCATCGGTGATGCTAAGGTTATGACCCCAGGTCTCGTTGCACTCTGCAAGAAAACTAGAGGGATTGTTGTTCATTATAAGCATAGCCCAAAAGCACAAGAAAGGCTTAACTGCTGCCGCAAGAAGATGGATAAGCAGCCATTGCATGTTGTTCAAGACGTCGAAACACGATGGAACAGCGAACTTGCAATGTTGTCAAGACTCTTGGAACTGAGAGATGCTATTACTATGGACCTAGCTTCAGAAGATGGTCACCTTGATTGTTTAGTGCCTCAAAATGGCGCCAAATGGGTGCGTATGTTGCAGCCCTGAAGCCATTAGAAGAAGGAACAACCACTGTTGGTGCTGATCCCCACCCGACACTCTCAGCTCAAGTGCCAGTTTTGTATTGTCTGTCAATGCACCTGGACAAAACCAACTGGCAGGGGGAAGCCTCTGTGTTTGCTGCCAATCTGGCTAAGTGTCTCAAAACACGCTTCCCGGACTACAAGTTTGACCAAGTAGCAAGCCTGGCAATGTTTTTAGATCCTCGCTTTAAAGTGGTTGTGTACCATCAGGATGACTCAATGGCAAACTGGGTTAAAAACCTGGCTTTGGAAGAAGCAAACAAAATTTCGACACGGAACCCAGAAATACCCTCACAAACTGCGCTTCAAGGAGAGACTCCTACATCAGCATTGTGGAAGGATTTTGACAGTCTTATCAACCAGCAGCAGTCTTTACTGCCACGTACGCAGGTTGAGAGATATGTCCATGATGAAGTTTTAGGACGAAAAGAAGACCCATGCGAGTGGTGGTTTAAGCATGGTACTCAGAGCTACCCGCTGTTGGCTCTGCTTGCCAAGAGGTACCTGCCGATACCAGCCACTAGTGTCTCAAGTGAGCGACTGTTTTCAGTGTCTGGTGGAGTCGTGACGAGCAGGAGGTTGTCACTGCTCCCCGAACATGTCGAGCAGCTAACCTTTCTCCGTGATAACATTTGAGTGAGTGCAGACCTTAACCTGTTGAGTGCAATGGTATTGTGTAATTCCTAATTTTACTTTATGTGATTTGTTGTACAATAAAGTTGCAGTTTTTGTGTCTCTAGATGGTGAAAACTTTAATTTTACAAAAAATAACAAGTATTCGTATTCGAAAAATATTCGAAAAATATTCGATTCGATTCGAACTTTGTTTTTATTATTCGAATTCGCTTCGAAATTAAAAAATTGATACTCGCACACC
Organism: Haemaphysalis longicornis; assembly: GCF_048455015.1. Classification (NCBI taxonomy): domain Eukaryota; kingdom Metazoa; phylum Arthropoda; class Arachnida; order Ixodida; family Ixodidae; genus Haemaphysalis; species Haemaphysalis longicornis. The sequence continues at coordinate 2,130,446 of NW_027526233.1, forward strand.
CCTAGTTTTAACTTCCCGACACCGATAGCGCTCGTTCGAATCCGGACTGTCGGTTCTCAGTTTTAGAGCGCAAGCTCTTAAGTGCCCGCTCCTGTGGTCTCGCGGCGCAGTCGTCCCTCGTCGTAACCGAGCGAAGGAAGAAGACGCCAAACGTGGACGAAATATGGCGGGGAGGAGCAGAGGAGGAACGTATGGCGAACGTGTGAGGGGGAGGATGGTATGCCGTCGCAGCGCAAGACATGTGTGGGACAACAAAGACTATGGTCCAGTGGCGTCCGAGAAAGGGGATGCAAAAGGAAGCATCCGTGAAAGCACGCCTGTTTTTTTTTAAGTTCACAAAAAGCACAGAAGCCCAGCAGGCGCTGCGTTCTCCACGTGCACCGGTCCTTCGACATCCTCTTCGTTGCGTGACTCATACGAACCACGTGACATTTGCGCAGGAGGTTCAAACACGATTTACAACGTGCTCGGCGACGGCGATGCGCTGGAGGTAACCCTGCAGGGTCATGCGTTTGCTATGACGCGATCACTTCCTCGGACGCAGCAGCTATCCGCCGTGACCGAGACGACGGCCGTTCGCGCTGAGCTCAAATTTTGCATTAGGGAGTGTCGTAATCGTCAAACTTTGTTTAGATCTTTAGTTTGAGTTATAATTTCCGAGGCTTATATTTTTTCTTGTTCTTCAAATGATTGTTTTATGTACCTTGGTTCATGTTAGGTTACGTTCCGTTACGTCGGATGCAGCGTAAAGGCGCGCATATAGGCCTCCTGCGCTGGAGTTTTGGCGACATGCAGCGGCGCCCCGTGCCCCACGCGTATGGGTCGGGCGACTCGCGCCGCCGTGCATGTGTTTTCTATTACAATTTATTTATTTATTTATTTATACAGGTACCTACATCGCCCTCACGGGCAATATTGTAGGGGGGAAAACAAGCAAAGGAATACAGTACAGTCAATATAACAAAAAATAGTTGCGGCTAAAAGGCTGTATGGTTGAAACAACAAAGTGTTGACTTACACTGTCATAAATAAGGCATCACATTGCAAATACAAAGCAAAAACGCAAAAAGAGAAGAGTGCTATCGGTTACACAGGGCAATAAAATAAAATAAAAAGCAATTAGTACGGAACGCATCAGAAATGTACAGTAGGGATTAGTTCAACAAAAAATTGTGCAAATTTCTAGCAAAAGATGAGGGAGGCGCAGAGACAATTTCCTCTGGCAAGCCGTTCCACTTGGTCGTACTTAATTTAACCGCATTTTTGGTGCGCTTAAATGAGAGCATACTGAATAAAATAGCACTTAAAGTAGTTGCAGAGACTAAACAAAGTAACATCCGCTAAAACAAGCCGATTCATCAGCTTTCTTTTGAGTGAGCTGCCGCGATCGTAGCGACGTGCGTCAGTATCGCCAGTTTGAGTGGTCTTACTTCCTGAGGATAATCGTTCCTCCTTCTTCCTACGGTCAACGAAGAAGCAGTTTGCAGGTAGCATAAAACACAGGACGTCGCTCTCCTTTAGCCTGAGGTTGCTTCAGCGGGAGCATGCAAGCGGATTCGAGAAACACAGCCGGCTCAGCTGACACCACCACCTTGAAAGCGACTGGAAATTTTCCCTTACATTTTCGCAAACTAAATGATTTTTCACGCAATATTTTACTCCACACGGTTTACGAATGCCAGGGTACATGTATACTAGTGGGTAGAGGGTGCGCCAGTAGCATCAAATAAACAAACTAAGCGCAATTAAGGGACGTGAAACAAGCACCAAACAGAACGTCGGCTGTCTGCTTAAGTGCGTACTTCTATATTTGCATATTACATTTACACTCATATTTTCATGGGCCTGTACAGGCGTGCCGAATCTTAACAAAAAGAAAATAGACTGTAGGGACTAAACGACGTTGCGTCATAGGCTGGAGCAGTCGGATTTGAGTGCTAGCATTCCTTCTCTAGGTAAACAATCGACGTTGCACACTTGTAGCCGCCGCGACTACTACAGTGACTACGACTAGTACAATTAGTCAGCGGACAGTACTGCGCTTAACTAATAATATGTTACTAGGATCACTGGTACTAGCATTTCTGACGCTACAACATTTCTTATTTGGTGGTTTTGCTACTGCTGCAGTTTCGGCGATTTGTGGCCAGTGTGCGAAAAACGTTAAAAGTTGCACTTTGAATTGCGTACATTCATTCGCGCGTGCAGCGGTTTGTCGCCGGCATATTCGGGTGCCGCAATGGAGAGCCGCCGTTCTGCTGGCGAAGGAAGCGGCGACGCGCGTCCGCTGGCCGGCCTGCCTCGCCCGGGGCTCGACGACGACTCCATCATGCGGGCGGTGCGGGTCCTCACGGGCCGCCTGGACTCGATGGACCGCAAGATAGCACGAATCAACGAAGACAATCGGGTGGGTCAATGGGGCGTTTCTCAGTCGCGATCTGCGCATGCGTTAATGCCGCAGCGGCCACCCCGGCCTTCTCAGCTTCCTGCTCGGAGACCGGGTCCTGCACCTTTTGAAGTACTAAAGCATTAATGGCTAGGCGAAAGGAACATCCGGGGGGGCCGTGTGCTCCGAAAACTACTACTGCGCATCCCCGAGCGCGTGCGCGAAAAAAAAAAAAAAAACATGTTAGAGAGAATTAGGAGTAACAGGAGGTACTGGCTGGGTTTCCATATCGCGTGGGTCCGCTCTCGCATCGTAGAACAGCGCATCGGAGGGAGCTGAAAGAGGGTCTCTCTCGCAGAAGATCGCGCGTGCAGCGAGCTACAGCGTGAAGCGCACCTCGAGTAAATCGGTGGGCAGGAGAGGTGCGCTCGGTACTTCGAAATGGGCAGACCGCGAGGAACACCGAAGACAGCGGCCGCACGCTACAGCTTCGCTGGTTAACCACCTGCGCCGCCGAGTGTGCGTGGGTGCATTTTCTCGCCATTTCCTGCTCTCGGGAAATCAAATCACCTTGATTCTATTTGTTTTCGTCGTGTTTTTTGGACAGGCCTCCAAGGTGTGGTAGGACTGCCAGCTGATTGATGAGGTATGCACACTATCTCGCCTGTAGTTCGACGCGTTTACTTAAAATGAAACATCCGATCCACGCTCTCTGCTTCAGTTCTAAAATACTTAAATTTGAAATGAATGAACATGCGAATAACGTGAGAATAACGTGACTAAATATTTTTAATCACTAGTATTGGGTTGTGCTGAGTATTCGTAATTGTTCACCTTCTTGAGCTTCTTGTTAAGGAAATTCTTTAAAAGGTTTGTTTCTATAAGAAGAAAGTGTGTGACAACTGCACATTACTGGTACTCACCTATGGGGCAGAAATTTGGAAGCTCACTAAGACGGTTCAACTTAAATTGACGACGACTCAGCGCGCAATGCAACGGAAGATGACAGGTGTAACATTAAGGGACAAGAAGAGAGCGGAGTGGGTCAGGGAACAAACGGGTGTTACGGACCTACTAGTAGAAATTAAGAAGAAGACATGGACGTGGGCAGGGCATGTAATGCGAAGGCAAGATAACCGCTGGTCATTAAGGGTCACAGAGTGGATCCCTAGAGAAGGCAAGCGTTGCAGGGGGCGGCAGAAAGTTAGATGGGCAGATGAGATCAAGAAGTTTGTGGCGATAAATTGGTCGCAGTTAGCACAGGACGTGGATAATTAGAGATGTATGGGAGAGGCCTTTGCCCTGCAGTGGGCGTAGACTGGCTGATGTTCCCACTTGAGCTTTTGAACATGTAATTTGCGATTTTTGGGTTTCTAAAACCCTTTTGAGTGTTCTCTTTGTATTCTCAGCAAATTGATTTGTATGTGGTTGATTTTGCACGGCTGGTTAAGTTGGAAACCTGCCTGAAATAACTTGGTAGAGTTAGGTACCTCCTTAACGTAAAATGGATACATGCCTCAACTGTAGCTACCATTTCTGCTTTTTACTAGTGCTTTCTCGACAGCTCCCAGGGAATTTGGGCGTGCAGTCGTCCAAAACAAGCCAATAAACGAAAGACGCAAGCGCGTTAGAAGCTCATTACGAGGCGAGAACATCGTTACAAAGTTAGAGCCACTAACACCAAAATTAAGAAAATTGGCTCCCATCCGCTCTGTGAATGTGGTTGGAAAGCAAAGCTGTAAACGGCACCCACAATGATTACCCATGCGACATCACATAAATTCGCTGACGTCGCTCTACAAATCGTGAATCCAGAGAAAAGTGAAATACACTTAACCACACCCTCTATTCCTTCAAAGATATATTCTTGCTCAGGTTAAAATAATGCATGATGCATGAACGGTGGTTGATTGAGTTCTATTGGTGTAGCACATGAGTGGAAACTTTTTTTTATAAAATTAAAGCTCAAACGCGGTGTCAGACGATCTCACTTCTCCGTCTCTGCCTTCGCGGACGAAGGCGACGAGATCGGCGGCAGAGACGGAGCAGGAGCGCGAGGAGGAGGAAGAAGCGCAGGAGGAGGAAATACTTCTATTGGGATTCCTGAACGGCCCAGAGTGCGGCCCACGGGAGTGGTTTCTTTCTCACTGCAGCCCATATTCAGTCCGCGCCGCGTATGCTCTGCCCACCGGCTGAAGCTGGGTAGGCAGAGAGGGGCTGGACAGCAGCATCTCCCATTGCTTTTGTTCGGTGGTTGACGGAAAGAGAGGAGGGTGCTCTTGGCTAAAGTCGCCCACCCCGATTATGTGGCAGAGTTTTCCTACTTATGAGCAAAATTTACATTCATCGTCGTAGCGATTCGGGTGCCTACGTGAAGACGCGTCCGGTGTGGGAAGGAGCCGGATTGTATGAGCCATAGGGTAGTTTGTTGTTCTATGGAAAGGTCAGGGTAAGGCGAAGGTAGGCTCTGCCTCTGAAGGCGATAATTCTGGGTAATGTCCTTGAACGAGACAAGCGGGTGACTTTCCTTGTGCAGCTCCATAGCACGGGGGGTGAAAGTGCAGGCTTGGTGGGCGTATTCGTTGCCTTCTGTAATGATGACAGCGCCGATAGACCCCGTCGGAACGATGACCCCCCTCCCGTCTCGTGGCCTTGTTGGGTCTCCCCATCCGGTGGCGGAATGTTGGGGCGGCCTCCGCCGACGCCAGCGAGTCGCACCCCTCTGTATGGGCCTCGCCGGCGGCTTTTACGCGGCGTCGGGGAAGGCTTTCCTGTCCTCCTGGCCTTCGGGAACGGCCAGGGGGGAGCGGAGGTCAAAACCCTTATCGGCATGTGCGCTGCTGGAGGAAGGCGGCTTTGTTTGCGCCCTGCTCGCGCATGCTTCAACGAGTTTGGCGAGAGCTGCGACTGCGAGCAGTCACACGAAGACTCGCTCCCGTGGCGGTTTCTGGGCGCCAGGACCCCACGCACCTTTAGGCCAACCATGCGGCGGTTTGGCACCTTTTTGGCCTTCGCGCCCCCACCAGGGATCGTGCCGTCATACCCCCCTTTGTGCGCTGCGGCGCCTTTTAATTGTAACCCAGTTTTCGTTTTGTCTTATGTTTGCTTCATCGTCTGTAAATAAGTGTAAATAGACTTTTTCTTCATCATCTACCTCCAGCGTCAGCGTCATCGGCTACTTTCAACCATCCACGGCGACACCACTCACCGTCTTCAACGAACCAAACTTTACTGGCGCAGCCCGACAGCGTCGTGGACGTTACCTGTGGTGCAGTTAACGAAGTGGTGACTCAGTGCGGGCCGAGAGGCGACTTCGAGAGTAGAAGAGGAGAGAAGTCGACACCATGCAAGGACAAAGACGAAGCAGGTCGGCTGCGAGCCGCCTACGAGACAACGAATGGATTAGTTTTCCTGCCGGGGAAACTTCACTTCAGGACCTTCCGATCCCCGCGGGAGGCGAGTGGGACGGACGTGTGGGTTACAGCGGAGCGGCCGTGTAATCGACGGTGAGTGGTCCGTCTCTGCACCTTTACTTTTTTTTGAAAGGATATCCTCATTGCCAGGGCCCACCATGGCTAGAGATTACGAACTTAAAGCCGAACGCGCAAAAACGCGAGAGCTGGAGCGGCTTGTAAGGTTGGCTCAAGCGGAATTCCTAGCGCGTCCGGGAAACGAGGACGTTGTGCGTCCGTGCTGCAGTTGTGGTCAAACAACACACTCGTCCGCTGTCTGCCGCCGTTACCGCTATCTCGATCACGAAGCCAGTCCACCCCCTCAGAGGGAACGGTGGGTTGAAGTAGCTGACTCCGGGGTAGGGGAAAGGCCGCGTCTGGTCACTGCGGCAGTGTCCGGAATCTCTAAAAGACGGCCATGCAAGGTGGGTAGCCGGCTGGTGGGGCTGAGGGTCACCACTAAGCCGTTCAAGCTAAAGCTCGACAGTGTCAATGAAACTGCGGTGTTGCGAAGGATTTTCACCGCTGATCACCTAACCGGGCCAGAAAAATCTGTCTCACTGCCAGAATATTTCTGTGAAATCGCGACCGCGAGCCCCGCTGTTCCTCCCACATCGAAGGCTATTGTACGCGACACCTCGGCTACACAGCCAAGGGTAGCGGAGTCGACAGGCCAGGCCAAGGGTCAGGCAGGCACGCTTGCCGCGAAGGCCCGCGCCGGAAAAGAGCTGGCGGGCTTGGTCAGCGACTGTGCGGGTAAAGCAAAAAAGCCGGGCAATACCGAGGCGTCTCCGCTGAGATCCACGGCGGTAGGAGTAGTGGTGGTGGGTCAAACAGCCAACGCCCACCTGGGTGCTTCAAAATCTCTGCCGTATCATGACCGGCCCTGCCCAAAGGGCTTGCTTGGGGCAGACGCTCCCGCGGACGGCTGCGGGGGTAAAGCTTCTGCAGGCACGGCGGATGACGGCAGAGTAAGGAGAACGGACGGTGGTGCCATGTCGAGAGACCCCGACTTGCACGCCATTCAGCTTCCGTCTGCTCAAACTTGTGCTCGCGCCTGGGCATACCCACCGGTGCTCCCTTGCTTTGACAAGCCATTGTACAGGAGAAAGAGAGGCTTGCGTCGTGCACAGGGTGACTTCTTTGGTGCCCCCAGGCGTAGACGAAGCTCAGCAGCGTCGAACGTGGTTGACCACCGCACTGCTCGGAAATCTTTGCCGAATCATGCCCGAGCCTGCTCAGACGGGCTTCCCGTGGCAGTAGCTTCCTCGGACATTTGCGGTTGCGAAGAGACGGCAGGCACCGCGGCGGCGGTATGCAGTGGGTTCGATATGAGAACGAGGGTCGACAAAAGGGCAGTGGAAAACAACTTCGCATGCGCTGGAGGGGACGGTGTCAAACGCGTACATGAGTTGTGAAGCGTCTTAGAGCATCGGCTCCTGGTCATGCGTGTGGTTCTGGCATTGTGGACTTCCCGCACGGGTTGCAGAGGCGGATCACCTGACACTTCGGCGACAAAGGCCAAAAACCGTGGTTGGTGCAACAACCGAAATGGGGACTCTCACCTCGAAGCTGCGCCCGATTAAGTCGAGTGTTATAGGTGCAAAAGAGAATGGACTGCGGTGGACTGATTGAACGCTCCTATGTTTATTTCGCTGCTGTGTTTTTTTCTTTCGTCCTATGCTTAAGAGTGAGAGTACCTTTTCACCTTGTGTTGTGTTGCAATTGCGTTGTTCATTTGGCTGCCGTTTTCTCTTGTCCCTTCCCTTGTTCTAGCGAGTGAGCCTTACTTTTGCCTTTGTTGTTGTATCCCGCACGCGGGTATGATGTTTCCCTGGAGTGTTATGCATCATTTGTGTTTATTTCTTTTGCGTAGCATTTCACTTTGTGCTTTGCTCGCAAGCGCAATTTTCGCTTCCATGCATGGAGTCCTCTAGGGATATTCTTCGCAGTTTTTTTGTTTGTTTGTTTGGGGTATGGCGCTGTAATCACTTTATTTTGGTGCCTGTAGTAGTACAAGCAGTCCTGACACAGGCTTTTGATGGGGGAGCTGTAATGATGACAGCGCCGATAGACCCCGTCAGGACGATGACCCCCCTCCCTTCTCGTGGCCTTGTTGGGTCTCCCCATCCGGTGGCGGAATGTCGCGGCGGCCTCCGCCGACGCCAGCGAGTCGTACCCTTTGGAGGGGCCTCGCCGGCGGCTTTTACACGGCGTCGGGGAAGGCTTTCCTGTCCTCCTGACCTTCGGGGACGGCCAGGGGGGGAGCGGAGGTCAAAACCCTTATTGGCATGTGTGCTGCTGGGGGGAGGCGGCTGTGTTTGCGCTCTGCTCGCGCATGCTTCAACGAGTTTGTCGAGAGCTGCGACTGCGAGCTGTCGCACGAAGACTCGCTCCCGTGGCGGTTTCTGGGTGCCAGGACCCCACGCACCTTTAAGCCAACCGTGCGGCGGTTGGCACCTTTTTGGCCCTCGCGCCCCCACCAGGGATCGTGCCGCCATACCCCCCTTTGTGCGCTGCGGCGCCTTTTAATTGTAACCCAGTTTTTGTTTTGTCTTATGTTTGCTTCATCGTCTGTAAATAAGTGTAAATAGGCTTTTTCTTCATCTTCTACCTCCTGCGTCAGCGTCATCGGCTACTTTCACCCATCCACGGCGACACCACTCACCTTCTTGAACGAACCAAACTTTACTCCTTCCATGGAAGTGTGAGGGGGTGTCCAGATTAGCTGAATGGAACCATTTGGGGAGTGATTCTTTAGCACATGCAGTGAAGGCCGGGACACGAAAACCGACTGGTAATTCCGGTAGGCTTGTTGGGAATTGGTGACTACGTTACGAACCCCGTGTTGAGAGCCAATGCGATGGCTGCCTCTTCTTCTGCCATCATGTCTTCGGTTTTGAGTGGGGCACAAGCAAGGAGGTTGGTTCTGGAAGTAGCCACGATGATGGCGTACTGCTGCACTGGATGTTGGTTGGCGTCTGTATAGATGACTGCATGCGCCCCACCAAAGAAGGTGTTGAGCGCTTGAGCCATTGCTTGTCGGCGACCCTCGCCGTCTGAGGGGTTCATATTTTTAAGCAAAGGGAACATATTTATTTCTTGTCGCCAAAAGCCCAGGAGTACATCAAGCGGGTAGACATTCAGTGCTGCCCAGCCAATCTGGTGAAAGATGCGGCGTACCACCGCAGTTTTTGCTTATTCGGAGCTTCTGGATAGAAAGGTGACCCTCTATCAGCTCTTCCACTGTGTTGTAGAGCCCCGTGCTAAGCAGCCTCTCTGTGGCGCACTCATGGGAAGAGTAATTGCTTGCGCAACCGCCTTTCTAATCCTTATATAAACCATCTTTATGTCCTCCTTGCCGAGAAGAAGACAGGGGGTTGACGTAAGTGATTCTCGAAAGGACGAAAGCTTCAACTAATCGAAAGGTATCGGATTCCTTGAGGCCTCGCTTCTTGGTGGCAACTCGCCTGATCATGTGTATGATTTATTGATGCTGTGTTTGGGGCGCTGCAAGGATACGCCACCCTTTGTGTTGGCCTGAAGATGTAGGCCCAGGATCTTGATACTGGGGCTTGGAGTGATGGCCTGGCCACCAAAGAGTATTTGAATGTGTTCCTTGAGGTATCATCTGACATGAGGGCGGATGACAAGGAACTGAGATTTTTTATGCGAGCACTGGAAGCCACAGGCCCATTGGCGTACTAGAAGTGAGAAGCCATGGGTTGGTGTGAGCTTCCTTTAATCGCTATCGCGTGGCATTTAGCGAGAATGCAGGGGTTACACCGGCTCGTTGCTAAATCGGTAAGACTACGGGCTCTTGCTTTGTTACTCTGTTCGCTTCAGGTTCGATTCCTGGCGGTGAAGTAAATTCTTTTATTTGTTTGAGGGAGTTTTCTGATGATACCAACGGTAGCGAAAGAACCCTGGGGGTTAGAGGTAAACAGCATTGCTTTAAAAATTAAAAAGGCGCGCTGGAAATTACAAATTTAGCTCAGAAACTTAAGACTGCATAATGGGCCTGGATGTGACAGCAAGGGTTACGGATGGGGGAAGCAAGCGACAAGGATCTTTCATGCCGTGTTTTTTTAACTGCGAGATCTTAGGTGAGGGGAGGGGGGGAGGGTCTTGTCTACTTTGTATAGTTTTCCATGGACGCCGGCAGCAGAAAAACTAAATTGCCTAAATTCGTCTCGAGTCACTGAAACTATCACAGGAAACCCACGTTGAAAGACAATCAGGCATGGTTCTGTAGACACGAAATCACCCCTTTTCTGATAAAGAGGCCACCAGCTCAGTTTTCTTACATATAGTTCAAGATATTGAACGACAAAATCTGCTCTTTTCTAGGAATTGTAACGCACAAATTGAATTCCCGGTCTGGAGTCGTGTATCCAAGGAAAATTAAATACTTGATGCAAATATATACCCCTGCCACACGGCAAATTAATTGTCATTCCCATCGAATGTCATTGGTTCAACTTGGTTCAATTTGTTTGCTGCCACACGAGAAAAATGTAATGACATTCGAACAAAATGACATTAGGAACCGAATGCGTTGTGCCAGCTCGTTGTATTATCTCGACACCAGAGACTCTGTGGGAATGCCCACCCAAAAGAGATTACTGAAGCGTCAGTAGCAAATGTTTTTACATGCGCATCATCTTTTCTTCATTTGTTTATTCATATGAAACAAGCCGAATAGAGTTGTAAAAAAGAAAACTGCTAGTCCCGCTACGAGGCCCGCCTGAGCCGGTGTGGTGGGAGCCAATGACTGTTTGTTAATACGGTGCTTAATCGTGTTAAATTAGTTGCTTTAACTGCATCGTGTTAAATTGCTTTAACTGCATTCAAAAGTGCAGTAAAGGGGTTTGCAACAAAGTGATTTGCAATTTGCAATTGCGATTTCCAACAGCGATTTGCAACAAAGGCTGCTCTCCCTGCGTTCGGGCTCGCAACTTTTTTAGAAGGACTCAGCAACAGCGATTTGCAACAAAGCTTTGTTGCAAATCGCTGTTGCTGAGTCCCTGCTAAAAAGTTGCGAGCCCGAACGCAGGGAGAGCAACCTTCCTCACTCGAAAACCGTCCAAAATATGCGGTTATACCTTACCGCCACAACATTTCCCACAACTTGAAGAAAATTGCCGAACGTGCCAATATTAGAGTGGTTTTTTCTGCCCCAGAAAAACTGGGCAAGTTATGCATAATGAGCAATCCCTGGGGTCAACGCTCTAGCCGTTGCGGTATAAAACATAAATGTAAGCGCACAACACGCGCAGAAAACGTGGTATATGAAATTCCTCTTTCTTGCGGCAAACGTTACATTGGGCAGACTGGTCGCTGTGTTAATGACCGGCTTCGCGAGCACTCCGGCAATGTCAAAAACGGGAGTGGCGGATGGTTAGCGCATCACTGCTCCACGTGTCACCACAAACCGCACTGCGAACCGCTCTTCGACAAATGCATCATAATCGGCAAGAATAAAGATAGATTAACAAGAGAAATTATAGAAGCTGAAAAAATAGGTAGGTTGCAGTCTCAATGCGTGAGCACACCCTCTGTGTCCCTTTCTCAAAAAGAACTCTGTTATCTCAGGCGATTATAAGTGTCTCTGCGCATGTGTGGTAGTATGCAAGTGGAAAGCGTGGCATGTATATATTGTGGGTTTTTCCAAATACATTTTGTTAGTAGTTAGCGCTCGTCCTGTTGTCCCCTTTCTTTGTCCGTGTCTAATTTGCGCTTTCAGTTTCCATTATGCATCACCAACAGGTCCAAACCATGACCCTTTTGGACCCCAAAATGGCGTAAAAATGCGGTTCCGGTTCAGGTCCGGTTGCGGGCAAAAAATACGGGTTCGGTTTCGGTTCTCGGTTCCGGTTAGACACCCTGCTTCCACACCACCGCCCGCCGCTGCACGCCCACTAGCGCCATCCCTCGGGCGCCGACGTCGCCAAATTCCACGGTCGTTTGGCGTTCGACGGGCGAGGAGGGTAAGGGGAGAGATGTCGCGTGAGGGGCGTGGAAGCTCCTTCCACGACGTGTCAGCAATTTCGGCGAGTGCCCAACGTGGACAATGCATTGTCGTGCGCATAGCAACAAGATAGCACAAGAAGTTAAGACTTTAACCTGCAATAATAGCGTAAACCAGATTAATGAAAAAGCAGAAAAGCAACAAACCATCCTAACCCACATGAACCGAAATGTGCTATAATTTACTTCCCCATATCCAGGACTGGTAAAAATCGTCCGTTGCGAAAATAAAAACTTCAAATAAAAAAATTCACCCCACCTCCCCGAAGGGAATCGTGAGGAAATGCGAATGCACATGTCGAACACGTATTTCGGGGTCTTCGGCTCGGCGTTGGCGTTTCGCAGCGGCTTCCCGAGCACGGCGTTCGGGATCACGCGCTCTTCGCTTCGCAGCCTTGTCTTCCGCTTCTTCTTCTCCTCCGGTTGAAGATGACGTTGAAGCCACTACAGTGACGTGACGTCACCTCCAGCGAGAGTGTAATGCTCCAACTGGATTGTATTACACTTCTTGCTCGAGGTACCGTTGCCGGCAGACATTCCATTTATATATACTTGCGGCCGAGCGAACGGGAGAGTGGGGCGAGCGTCGAGAGGAGAAGCGCCGAAGCAGCGCGCCTACCCTCGCCTACACTCTCCCGCACACGCGGGAGCTCCGGCGAGCTCCCGCGATGCGAGCGCCCTCACATGCCCGAGCACGCTCCTCCTCTCCACTCACTCGCCGCTGATCCGCCCGCACCACCTTCTCCGGTTGCTAGGGGAGAGGAGGAGCACGCGCGCTCGCAGCTGTTGCTATGGGAGAGGGGGTGAGAGCGGAGAGATAACACCTGCGGGCGCGTGGACGCCGCACGGCGCCTGTCATGGTTCGACTAAGAAATGCATTCGCATTTAAAAAATTACACCATCTTCCCGTGGGGAACCCTGAGGAGATGCGAAGCATTATAGGGGTTCCGTGTGGTTACAATTGTGTTGTTTCGGGATCCGCTGCTCGGCACCGACGTTTCGATTCGGCTTCGCGTTGACGCAGAGCTTCATGATGCTCTGCTCGGCGCCGATGTTTCGAGGTGGCTTGTCGTGGACGGAGTTCGGGATCTTCAGGTCGGCGCTGACGTTGTCGTTCAACCTTGCGCACCTTCGCAGCAGAATCCATAGTTTTCTGACGACGCTTGCGCGCTTCGGCTTCGTGAGCACGGAGTTCGGGATCTGCTGCTCGACGCTGACGCTTACGTTCAGCTTCACGCGCCCTCCTCTTCGCAGCGTTGTGTTCTTCTTCTAGGTTAGGGTTAACGGTGCCGTGAGCATTGGGGCTGATGCTGTTGCTTGTACTTGCGTCACCCCCCATGATGATGGGACTGTTGGTTCCGGTCGAACTCATCATGGCGATCTCTCCGAGAAGACTGAACGGTGGGCGAAGAGCGCACCCGATTTATACGCTGGCGAGGGGGGAGAGAATGAGAAAGGGCCTGTGCAGCGCGCAGCTGCTTTTATCGCTAGAGGGAACGGAGAGAGGGAGAGGGCGCGTACTGCGCGCACCTGCTCATCGCTGGGGAGGAAGAGTGAGAGAGGAGAAGAGGTGCTGCGGACGGGGAACGCAGGAGTGACATACCCCCGAGCAAGAGATGCTCTGCATCTAAAACAAGGCAATCAAGTGACGAAATTCCACAGGTCTATTTATTGCACCGTGCAACGCTGCACACTTACGCGGTGCTGTTACTGCGCGGACCCATTGTCGGGCGACATCTCCAAAGGGATTACTGTGTGCAGTGAACGAAATCCCTACGCATATAGCACCGGCCGAAATCTATCAGGATGGACCTTTTATTTACCTGCTTTTCCAATTTGTGTCAAACAGCGAATAAATGCGGTTATGTGTATAACCGCAGTCGGTATAAACATTCGCCACATAATATAGTCTGACCCACTGCCGTGCCACTCCAACAGGCCATGTTGGAGCGGACAGCGTTCCTCGTGAAGGGCAATGCCAGCCAGCAGGAGACGGCCAAGTGGCGGGAGCCGGAGGCCGGTAGCAAGACCAGGGAAGACGCCGCTGGCGGTTCCGGTACACTTCCACGGGGGGCCTTCGCCAGCCTCTTCCCTGCCGGCGCATCGGCTTCGGCCACGGCGGGCCGGGCGCCCCCCAGAAGCTCTTGCCTCGTGGCGGCCGCCCGTCCTGCGGGCGTCTCCGCTTCGAGGCCAGCTGAAGAGGTGAGCAATACAGGACCTCCCCTCCCACGGGGGCGTACTTTGAGCAAGGGGCTTGATGTTTCAAGCATTTCGCTGTGCATAAGGCTGAGACATTTACTAAGGGAGAGGGCTTTTCCGAAACCAAAGTCGTAGCCCCATCACGTCCTCTTATGTAGAAAAATTGCTGTGGATGTTTTTGGGACCTCTCCACTAGCGATAACCGAAGGAAAGTGCACGAAAGCTACCCGCCCATTCAGGGGTATTCATCGGGCCAGAAACGAATTAAGTACGCAATCAACATGGTTCAATCGAATTTAATTTATCATGTGTGCAAATGATTTATATCCTATTACCTTACTGCACAGTAATATCGCAATGCCTCCGCCAGTTCATTCTGCTGCGTTTCTTATTATGAAGCCTTTTTCGCAGCAAGAGCATCATAAGGTTACCAGGAAAACATGCGATAGGTTCGCATAAAAAATTAGCAGTGGCTTAGCTCGGCTATGCCAGGATATACGTAGCGTGAGCTAAGGTTCAGCAATGCAATCCAATCCAATCCAATCCAATCGAGTCCAGTCCCGTCCAGTCCAGCTCAGTACAATCCGGCCCAGTCACTTCTCCCGCATGCGGAGCACGGTTCTCCAGGAGCCACGCGAAACTGCTATCAAGCGGCTCGGGCAGTGTCTACACTTTGTTACTGCGCAACGTAGGCGCAGAGCTAGGCACGCGCCGGCGCCAGTGCGTCTGCTGCGGCTATGACGTCACTTCTCTGGAATGCGCAGACCGGCGAATGTGCAGACACAATTCTCTACACACCCGTACTCCAATTGGATTGGAATCCGACCCAATACATCTTCAATAGTAGCCAAAGACTTTGAATTGGTTCGTCTGGCTTAGGCAGGTCATCGCGGCAAAAAAGATACTTCAAAGGTGGCAGTTCGCGGTGCGTACTGCGAAACAGCGCGCGAATGCCGAAAGCAAGAAAACTTGCATCCCTGCGAGTACGCGAGGACGCACATGAGCGCCGCGTCGGACTCGACAGCAGGGGCCGTGCCTCGAGGGTGCGCAGCGGTGGTTTTCGCCCTGCGCTACCGTGGCCCGGAAAATTCTGTCCCCGGCTGTACGTAGTTTGCATTGCCTTGGGATTTCATAGCGATAGCGCAACCATCTTCTCATGAAGGTGGCGTGTTCATGGTATGAAAATGAAGTAGGCAGACTCAATGTGAAGTCTGTCCAGTGTGGAGCAGTGATTCGCAAGAGGGTCCGTGGCACACTGTCAAGACTAGTTTTAGCACCAGCCTGGCGTTGACACCCCAAGTAATCGCGAGATGGCGCCGCCGCCCCAGAAGAGGCGTATAATGAGACACTTGACTCAGTTTTCATGAATTTGGGGTAATTGAGGAGCCAATTTATGATTTTGCCTTATTCGACATTATCGTGTACTTATTTGCGGTCAGAGGTAGAACACCCGTCTCGCGTGCAGAAGGACCGTGGTTCGAATCCCGGTGCCGGACAATTCCCACCGGATTTTAAAAAAAAATACGCGTATTGATGGAATTGCACAAAGAGGCTTGGGGTGCGGCCTGACCCCGGCGACCATTGCCGGTAATGCACTCCCTCCCCAGAGCAGGATTGGCCACCCTGGTGTAGTAACGGCCACAACCTCCCATGAATACGCCAATTAACCCTCGGCCCTCACTCCCCAGCGGCTGCGAAGCAACTGACCACGGCGGCGGTCAGACCTGTGACGCAGCAGAGGGTGCTAAGAATCCCTGGATCCGGACAGGCCGCCAATGGAATCTGAACCTGGCAACGTTTAACGCGCGAACCTTATCTAGCGAAGCAAGTCTCGAGGTGTTGTTCGAGGAATTAGAGGGCATTAAATGGGATGTAATAGGGCATAGCGAGGTTAGGAGGGCAGGCGAAGCGTTTACGGTGCTGAAAAATAGACACGTCCTATGTTACCGTGGTCTAGAGGACAGAAGAGAACTGGGAGTGGGATTTCTAGTCAATAAAAGCATAGCTGGCAACATAGACGAATACTATGGCATTAACGAAAGGGCAACCCGCCGTGGTGGCTCAGTGGCTAAGGCGTTGCGCTGCTGAGCACAAGGTCGCGGGCTCGATTCCCGGCCGCGGCGGCCGCTTTTCTGATGGAGGCGAAAAGCAAAAACGCCCGTGTGTACGAGATTTCCGCGCACGATAAAGATCCCCAGGTGGTCAAAATTAATCCGGAGCCCTCCACTACGGCGCGCCTCATCGCCTGCGTTGCGTCGGCGCGTTAAACCCCAGAATCAATTAACGAAGGGGCAGCAGGTCTTGTAATTAAGTTCAATAACAGGTACAAGCTCAAGGTGGTGCAGGGCTACGCGCCCACATCCAGCCACGACGACCAAGTAGTGGAACGCTTCTATGAAGGTGTGGATTTGGCAATGGCTAAAGTAAAAACACAGTATACCGTAGTTATGGGGGACTTCAATGCTAAAGTAGGCAAGAATCAGGCTGGAGACAAGGCAGTTGGGAACTATGGTCTGGGCTGTAGAAATAGCAGGGGGGACCTACTAGTTGAGTTTGCAGAACGGAATAACCTACGCATAATGAATACCTTCATCTGTAAACGGTAGAGTAGGAAGTGGACCAGGAGGAGCCCTAATAGGGAGCACAAAAATGAAATACACTTCATATTATGCGATAACCCTGGCGTCGTGCAGGATGTGGAAGTGCTCGGAAGGGTAAGGTGTAGTGACCACCGTATGGTAAGATCTCGAATTAGACTAGATTTGAGATGGACCGCAACAAGCTAGTACGAAAGAAGCCGATAAATGAGCTAACAGTAAGACGTAAAGTAGAAGAATCCAGGATCGCGCTGCAGAACCGATATTCCGCCTTCAACGAGGAAGCCGAGCTTACGACACAGGAAGCCAGCGACAACCTTACACGCATTATCACGGAGTGTGCAGTAGACGTCGGGGGCACTATGGCTAGACAGGATACTGGTAAACGTTCACAGGAGACGAAAGATCTAACCAGGAAACGGCAAACCATGAGAATCTCTACCGCAGCTGACAGAATAGACCTAGCTGAGCTCTCGAAGTTAATCAATAAGCGTAAGACAGCTGACATACGGAAGTATCATATGGAGAGGATCGAATACGCTGTAAAGAACGGAGGTAGCCTGAAAGCAGTGAAGAGACGTCTTGGCGTGGGGAAAAATCAGATGTATGCACTTAAGGATAAGCAAGGCAATGTCATCACAAATAGGGATAAAATAGACACAGTGGCAGGGGAGTTCTATAGGGATCTGTACAGTAGCCGGGACATACAGGATAATGCCGAACGAGACAGTAGTTCAGAGGAGATAGACATCCCACCAGTAACGACCGAAGAAGTAAGGAAGGCTTTGAAAGAAATGAAAGGGGGCAAAGCACCTGGTGAGGATCAGATAACAGCAGACCTCTTGAAGGATGGTGGCGAAATTGTACTTGAAAAACTGGCAAACCTGTATAGGCAATGCCTAATGACCGCAATGGTACCGGAATCTTGGAAGAACGCGAACATCATCCTAACCCATAAGAAAGGCGACATGAAGGACTTGAAAATTACAGGCCGATCAGCTTACTGTCAGTCGTCTACAAGGTATTTACCAAGGTAATCGCTAACCGAATCTCTGCAACCTTAGATTTCAGTCAACCTAAAGAACAAGCAGGGTTCCGTAAAGGTTATTCAACAATGGACCATATTCACACGACCAATCAGGTGATAGAGAAGTGCGCTGAGAATACTGAACCCCTATATATAGCCTTCATAGATTATGAGAAAGCATTTGACTCAGTCGAAACTCTAGCAGTCATTCAGGCATTACGGAACCAGGGGGTAGATGAGCATTATGTAAGAATACTAGAGGATATCTGCAATGGGTCTACAGCTACCATCATCCTCCATAGGGAGAGCAGTAAAATACCTCTAAGGAAGGGTGTCAGACAAGGCGACACAATCTCTCCAATGCTATTCACAGCATGCTTACAAGAAGTATTCAGAACGTTGGATTGGGAACAGGTGGGAGTAAGGGTTAATGGAGAATACCTCAGTAACCTCAGATTTGCTGATGACGTTGCCTTGCTAAGTCACTCGGGGGACGAATTGCAAAGCATGCTCTCCGCACTGGGCGAACAGAGTAGAACCGTGGGCCTGAAAATTAATATGCAGAAAACTAAAGTAATGATCAATAACCTCGGGAGAGCACAGCAGTTTGAGATAGGTGGCGAGGCAGTGGAAGTTGTAAGCGAATATATCTACTTAGGCCAAGTTGTGACCCCAGATCCCAACCATAATTAGAAGGATCAGAATGGGGTGGGGTGCATATGGCAGACATTCTCCGATAATGAATAGCAGCCTACCATTGTCGCTGAAGAAGAAAGTGTATGACAGCTGCATCTTACCGGTACTCACCTACGGGGCAGAAACTTGGAGGCTCACTAAGAGGGTTCAACTTAAATTGAGAACGACTCAGCGGGCAATGGAGGGGAAAATGATAGGTGTAACATTAAGGGACAAGAAGAGAGCGGAGTGGGTCAGGAAGCAAACTGCTGTTAAAGACATATTAGTAGAAATTAAGAAGAAGAAATGGACGTGGGCAGGACATGTAATGCGAAGGCAAGATAACCGCTGGTCATTAAGGGTAACAGAGTGGATCCCTAGAGAAGGGAAGCGTTGCAGGGGGCGGCAGAAAGTTAGATGGGCAGATGAGATCAAGAAGTTTGCGGGGATAAATTGGTCACAGTTGGCACAGGACCGAGGTAATTGGAGAATAATGGGAGAGCCCTTTGCCCTGCAGTCGGCGTAGATAGGCTGGTGATGATGATGATGATGATTTGCGGTCCGGCAACGGCGGAGCGCAAAGATCCCCCCCGACACTTTGCATCTGGAAAACGTGTGCCTGTGTGGCACAGCGAGATTGAAATCAGCTTAGTAACGCGAGGAACCCACATTCGATTCAGACGACGAGGGGGTAATCTATTCGAAGCGTCTGTTTGGGTGCGTGGCGCCGCGGTACGCATTACGTGTTATTCAAGACGATGAGCCGGGAACATAAATAAATCATCATCATCATCATCATCATCATCATCACACCAACCTATCTACGCCCGCTCTATCTACGCAAAGGCCTCTCCCATTAATCTCCTATTACCCCGGTCCTGTGCTCACTGCGACCAATTTATCCCCGCAAACTTCTCATCTGCCCATCTCATCTGCCCATCAAACTTTCTGCCGCCCCCTGCAACGCTTGCCTTCTCTGGGGTCCACTCTGTTACCCTTAATGACCAACGGTTATCTTGCCTTCGCATTACATGCCCTGCCCACGTCCACGTCTACTTCTTAATCTCTGCTGATATGTCCTTAACACGCATTTGTTCCCTGATCCACTCCGCTCACTTCCTGTCCCTTAATGTTACACCTATCATCGTCCGTTCCATTGCCCGCTCAGCCGTTCTTAATTTAAGTTGAACCGTCTTAGTGAGCCTCCAAGCTCCTGCCCCGTAGGTGAGTACCAGTAAGATGCAGCTGCCACCCACTTTCTTCTTAAGGGACAATGGAAGGCTGCCATCCATTATCTGAGAATGTCTGCCGTATGCACGCCACCCCATTCTTATCCTTCTAATAACTCTGCCTTATGGTTGGGATCCGGGTCACAACTTGGCCTAAGTAGATATATTCGCTTAGCACCACACTGCCTCGCTACCTATGTCAAACCGGTGTGCTGTCCCGAGGTTATTGTTCATTACTTTGGTTTTCTGTATATACATTTTCACGGTTCTACACTGTTTGTTCAGTGCGGAAAGCATGCTTTGCAGTTCATCCCGCGAGTTACTTAGCAAATAAATAATATAAATCGATAAATCGCTCAGCCCTTCAAAGGCGCAGTTAAAAGGACCAGAAAACTAAGTCACATTAAAGTGACAATCGGTACGACAACGCTAACGTAAAGTCGCTGGTAGGTTTTGTTATGTAGCTCAATTACCGCCGTGACACTTCACTGCAGCAAAAAAAATGTTGGGGGAAAGAAAAGTTTAGAAGTCATTGAATAGTGGACAGCTGTACACCCTCATTGATAGACTGTAATGGTATCCCCTTTGTGACAGAGTGATGGCATGCACTATACCGGCAACGGACGTTCATGTACCCATCACATACTAGTGTTTGATTTGGTCACTGCCATTTTGGGACCGCTCAAATTCAAATATATATCAGTAGTGGTGATAGCTGCCGTACGGTATATTCCCCCTGTTCTGTTCAACCAGCGGTATTGAAACGCTATTTTAGTCACCTTCACGGCATTGTAGCTGATTTTTTTCTCTACTGCCACTAAACCGTAAGGCTTCGGGTAGGCGATTATTAACCTCATATATATTTGCATGAATGAATCACATTCGAGCACTGCTTGCGGAAGCTTTTCTGTTTCCTTTCGGATGAACACGCATTCCGCGTCATTTTGGCTATAAATCCCCGCAAAGCATTCGATCTCAAGCCACTAGCCGTAGCGTCAGAAATCGAAGAAATGTGTGAAGTTATCATAAAGATTTTCTTTGCTGATAATGTTTCGGCCATCTATTATAAGCGGCGTTATGTATTTCATGTTTGCATCCCATACGTTCCTGCTTTGCCTCTTCTTTGGTTATCTTGGCTATATTTGTTCCTCACTGAGATTCATGTGATTCTTTGTCCTTGAAGAAGAATGTGTATGATAGCTACATCTTACCTGTACTCACCTACGGGGCAGAAACTTGTAGGCTCACTAAGAGGGTTCAATTTAAATTGAGAACGACTCAGCGGGCAATGGAGCGGAAGATGATAGGTGTAACATTAAGGGACAGGAAGAGAGCGGAGTGGTCAGGGAACAAACGCGTGTTAAGTACATATAAGTAGAAATTAAAAAAAAAAAGGACGGTTGCAGGGCATGTAATGCGAAGGCAAGATAACCGCTGGTCATTAAGGGTAACAGAGTGGATCCCTAGAAAAGGCAAGCGTTGCAGGGGGCGGCAGAAAGTTAGATGCGCAGACGAGATCAAGACGTTTGCGGGGATAAATTTGCAGCAGTTAGCACAGGACCGGGGTAATTGGAGATCCATGGGAGAGGCCTTTGCCTGTAGTGGGCTTAGATAAGGTGGTGATGATGATGATGATGATGATTCATGTATTGCATCGCTATCGTTATAGATATGGCTTCCCCCCGCTCTTCATTCCGGTGAAGCCGCTGTACGTGGCACCGCTTCTCCCCTTTTCACCGCCACCATCGATTCCCTTTCGCGAGTTTTATACCCATCGCTACCACCAATGCCCTTTTTGACAATTTGCGAATTCGGGTGATGACTGCGCAAACGCTGTTATCAGCAGTTTCAGTGTTTACTCGCTGTGCGGCGGACGCATGTCCTTCGATCAAAGGAACGGCGCGCACAGAGATTCAAATGGGGGCGAAAAGAGCGAAAAGCTGCTGCTGCTGAACATGCAGCCACCACCGCTGCCGTCTCTAGTTCTGCCTCTTGGCGCAGGTGGGAAACCCTTCCCGATAAGCAGCAACTTGCCCGCTTGGAACGTCGACGTAAGCCGATAATTCTCGTTCAGGATCAACACCTTTCCACGCCACATTTTCCCCTCATGTCTCACTTCAAAGCACGTGAGCATCACCGGTCCCCCGTTTTGCGTTCATGCAGGAGCAACCATGCTGTACGCCCTCAGCAATGTCATGTTTGATGTACTGGTCGTATATTTAAACGTGGATCTTACACGGCTGAATGCGATATGTCAGCTGTCCTCCGTGGTCCAACCGTTTGGGTTAGTGGGCTATAAAGACGGGAAGGTATCTACGGTGCGGCAGCGACATGGAGATCCCCATGTTTGTCCCCTGGTAAAGCTCAAGTCTTTCCAGATTTTAACTCGATACGCAACGGATGGGTGGTGGTGGAGAAGGCTGAAGCGCCGTCGTGCGCGGATTCGTTCCCGGCCAGACCAGAGTGGGCAGGGTTCCAGATTGGCTGTAGCTTACTGGTTAGTTTCTCGGGGTCGAAACCGGAAATTAAAATTGCGGACGCCTGCTGGGAGATCTTTCCTCGGGCAAATTTTATAATCGCAGACTTGAGTTCTCAGATTCCTGTTCTGACTTTCTTGGAGGCCACTATCACAAGCGCAAGCGCAGGAGCGCCAAACTTGTTGACCCGTGCTGTGCTGCGCCGAACACCCCCTGTTGCGCCACGCTTGCTTATCAGCGCCGTCCTGCGCGGTAGTGCCTGAATTGAGCCGCGAGATACGACCGCCATGATGCCCAGCGCCCGGAAACGTGGCTGAAACATCGTGTTTTCTGTTTCATCAAGGCGTCTATGGTTTCGGTTTCATCAAGGCTATGGGCGGCTATGGAAGTTGGTTTTGGCTTAGGCCGCAGGCAGTACGCGCTTCTCCGCATACTCTTTGCACTTCTTTGTGTTGCATTTGCACGGTTTCGTTCGCTGATGTCGACCGCTGCGCCACAATCAATGGAAAATGACCAAAAGTAAAATGTTTTTGTATCTCATCGCGAGCAGGTACAATAATATTCGCATGCAAAATTGTAGTTTATTGGAGGTGCACATCAATTCAGTCACCCATTTTTAGCGGTCCTAGCTTTGCTGCCTGTGACTTTCTGTAGCTGCATGTATCAGAAAAACAGGGTCTTGGCTGCTTTGCTCTCGCGTGTTAATTCGGTTTGCTGTTGTTGCGAGGTGATTACACATTTTCGCCTGTGAACTTTGGGTTAACTTTGGTTAGTTAGAGGATGGTGCAACATTATTCATGTATTCTAACACGCTCTAGTTACGCAGTCTACGGCCTGAGCTCGTCAACTCTCGCAACCCGGTGACAGGCCAAGACAAAGCTATGTTCAGCTTCGCACGCACTGAAACCAGCGTTTCCGGAATGCCGCCGTTTTTTCGCGTTTCCGGAATGCCGCCGTGTGTTCACATAAACACTGCCGTTTGCCTGACACGAAGCAAGGCCTGATATCTGATCCCCTTCGACTGTTTACGTGAGGTTTGACATTTGAGCGGTAACAACGAGGTGCGCTCGCTGTGGCCGAAGGTAGAAAAACTCCGCATTTTGTAAACCTCCAGATATACTACAAGAACTGCGTTCCTGGTTCAGAGTAGGTTCTAGACCAAAATAGTAGATACATAAAACGTAATTGCCGGGGGACTTGCACAGCGGCCTGTAGGGAGATAAAGAATGTGCCATGATGCTGTGGAATGGTGTTACGTCTGCTCCAAATGGCATCTCTGGCGGCTCAAAGCTTGCTACAAAAGCCCGTTCTGACTATTTCAAGCCTGCTACAAAAGGCGCTTTCGCCCGCTCCCAGGACTCTTCGCCGACCACCGACGAGGTCGTGCGGAGAGAGCCTGAAGCAACGGAACTTCCCTCCCCAGCAATAAGTGAGCAGCTGGGAGGAACAATGTTCTGACGGGCCATCATATGGATGTGCACCCCTACGGAGGAGAAGCGACTGGATGCCATGATTGAAATGTCACCGATCCATCGACTCTCCACAAAACGTTCCCCTACCACAGAATATGGATAAAAACCAACAAAAGGACAAGCGAGAAACCAGGATCAAATTTATTCCAGGGAAGTTCCAAAATCATGAAAACACGGTGTGATATACGAAATTACGAAGGCAACAATAACCTTGGCAATCTTTGTGACTGCGTGACCCCGCTGCGTGTCCGAACGAAAGAAGCGGAAATAGTGGCCGTCCTCCTGGAAACCTAACAAGCGCAACTACCGAACGTATTACCGGACTCTCTAAAGGCCACTGGACTGTTGGCTACAAGTAGGGCACCTAAACGCTTCACGATGATTCTTCTATCCAACAGGCAGCCGACCAAAAAGCACGTAAACTCACATACCGTGCTCCTTACGACCACGACAGCCTCACTGACTACTCCCCTTTTCTGTCCCCTCCCTCCCCCCCCCCCCCCCCCGAAAAAAAAAACAATTGGGGGAACGTGTATTGTTGCTACGCCTAAAGACCCGATTCTTCTTCGTGCCACATCGGTCTCAACGACGGGGAATCGGAAACCCTGCGCCGAATAAACCACCTCATATGTCTACAAATCAATGTGGGCGAAGGTGCTCTGTTGGAAACGTTACGTTAAACAGCGCTAATTCTGGGTAAACATGCACCCTCTTTCATGCACCCTAGCCTTATCCAAGGGTATGCTGAGGGTAGAACAACTCGAACGCAACACATTCCACTTCTATTGATACACAGGAGGTATCTGTCACGAGCTCGTTATCCATGCAGAATCTGTAATCATCATCATTTATTTATTTATTTATTTATTTCACAATACTGCAGGCCAATGTGCTGGCCCAAGCAGGAGTGGATACATCAAAACATAATTGTAGAAAACAACAGACAACAATACAAAAGAAACAAAAGTTTAAGAAAGAAGGTGACGCTCAAGGTCATCAAGAAACCTATTAGAATGAAAGATGTCACACGGCAAACAATTCCAGTCATCGACAGTTCTAGGAAAAAAACTATATTCCTAGAAACTATATATAAAAACTTTGTCTTATCGACAAAGCGTAGCATTCTCTTCCTCCACGACAACCGAGAATTCAAACACTGACGATGCCATTGTCTCTCTCAAATTCATCCCGAAGCCGCAGCTTAAGCCACACAAACGTAGATGGCCGCTGCTTTGCCTGTGCGACGGTGATCAAACACTGCTTTGGGTAGTCTTGCTCTCTTTCCTGGATTCAAAGCGTTGAAAGCATTGATGATAATAACGGCCATTCTGTTACAGAACGCTATCTCGGGGTAGAAGTAAAGCTTTCACGCCGTATATCTCAAGCCCTAAGTTTAGATGCCATCTGCGACTCTGGATTTTCGCTATTACCATTTTCATAGTTCCTCAGACTATCTCCAATTTGTTACCTCCCCATTTTGCGCTCTCTGTCAAACAGGTGCTTTCCACATTCCGTTAATATTAAGCTGTCCCGGGTGCCCCTTAAGTAGTTTAAAAGCGAAGATACGTTTGCGATTATACCGGGTTTACAGTGGCTTCTGCTGTTTTCTTGCCGGGCGCACCGCTGACACAGGACACCAGAAAACGCTGGCCTGTCCGCACCGCGCTCGAGAAGCTGGGCTGAGAAGCAACTGGCAGGAAGCGCGTGGGGAAGCCCCGTTCATGCACGTAGGATGCTTTCTGCCCCCAGAGCCGGTGGCGTCTTCACCAGGGAGATCGTGACCTTGGGTATTTCTCGTTACCTGCTGCAATAAAAATACGAAAATAAACTCGCGAATTCACAAACATCACCATTATGCGATTGACTAAAAATCAAGAAACAAAAGGTACTGGCCGGGTTGACTTGTTTCTTGATTACCATGAAGAGGACGGAAGGTTGGAAAAACGCCGTAAGGTGTCTAGGGCATTGTTCAGAGGTTCATGAATATCTCTTGCATGCGTTTCAAATGTAACATTTTCTGAAGTATCACTAACCATTAACATACTGTTCCTACCATAAAATACCATGAACTTGTAAACATGAATTACCACCCACACCGCTAAGGATATTGTTACCTCCATGTGCGGAAATTTTCTCTGTAAAAACAATTTTTTTATTTGTGCTTTCTAATAAAAAGAACCCCTGTTTCTTTTTTAATGAAAGACAACTTTTTTTTTTAAAATGAAAGCGAAAGAAAAGCTTGAGTAGTTCTGAAGAAAAAAAAATGCCGTGTGTGCTCTATATTAAAGGAGCTATGAAGAGAAAATACAACTTTGTTTAATTTTAAAGAACTAGGATTCAGTATCCCACTCAGCTCCATTAGAGCCACAAAAGATGTTTTTCTAACGAAAAAAAAGCGAGAAGTACTTAAAAACATTCAAATTTTGCGCCACAGTGACGTGTTATGAGCCAGAATGACGTCATACGGGCCAACAATAAAACATAATTTTCAGTGCGTTAATTGCACGTTAGCATTCAAGTGATGCGGTCAAATGGAACTAGAGGCCCCATTACAGACGTCCAGTGATGTGTCGTCACGACAGGTCAGTTAGGCGGCCGCCAATCGCACAAACAACGTTCCGTGACGTCATAGAAAAGTTGCGGGAAATTGGCTATGGGGTCGCGACTGCTTCACACTTTTTCTTTAATATCTCCGTTATTTGTTCGAAGATTGCGATGATATTGGTGTCATTGTTATCGGGACTAAGCAGTCTTTCTAATAAACCCAACTTGTGTTTTGTCTTCATGGCTCCTTTAAGATAAAAGCTGATAAAATTAATATTCTGAAAAAAACTTTGCTTCTTAGCCGAGGTATTGCTGTGGATTGGCCTCTGGAGAAGAAGGTACACGAGAGAAATACATTATCCTACCTCGGTGCGATGCTATTAAATCAGTGTACTAAGAAACTTTACCTCATCAGTGGTTTTTCGAAACTCATCCACTTGCTTCAGGACAGCCAACGCGTTACGTATGGGTTCCTCCCCTCCTCTTGTTGCGAACGTTTACATACTCAAATGCTATTTAGTCAATGAGTTCCTGGACGTTTGCTTTTTCTGGTAGATCCGAATAGAATTAACCAAGGATATCAACCTCCAAGCGCTATGGTGTCCGGGTGTTTTTTCCCACTGTATTTCAGTATTTCCGGGTTAACCCATCAGCAACCACGACGTCAGCTTGGAAGGATTTGTCGGGAACCGTGGGGTCGCAGCGCAGCGAAGCGCAAGAGAGAGAGTAGCAGCGTGGCAGGCTTTTGGAATCGAACTGCCCGTGCCATGCTGGCGCACCAAGCACGTGCTGCTCATTTCTTTATTCTCGTCTTTCATAGCCGGAGCCAACGCGCCGGCTAAGAGCGCCAACCAGAGGGCGCTACAGGGCCCCCCGCCCAGACGGGATGTCGAACGTCACGCGACGACCAGGCAGGCGGGCGTTGGTTTGGGGGGCGAGCAGTGGAGTGTTTAGGCCTGCGATGTCTGCGCGGAGTTCGTTGGGTGGCGTTTCGAGGTAGGCCGGTTTGCGGCGGTACAACGAGACGACTTCTTCGCGGCCATTCAAGAGGATGGTGGCGGACTTCTGGGTTTTGTTAAGGACACGGTACGGACCATCGTAGGAGGGGGTATGAGGCGCCTTTACAGCGTCCCGCCTGAGGAAAACGTGTGTCGAAGACGCCAGGTTGGGATGCGCAAAGATGCGGTGGTCAGAAGACCGAAGTGGGACCGGTCGCAGGTGCTGCATGCAGTCCTGCAGGCATTGGAGGTACTCAAGCGGCTGGGGCGAGGAGGCCGTAGGGACGAACAAATCGCCAGGAAGCCGCAGGGGTGCGCCGTAGACAAGTTCAGCAGTTGAACAGCTGAGGTCGCGACGAAGGACGGAACGCAGGCCAAGAAGCGCTACAGGAAGGTGATCAACCCAGTGCTCTCTATCCAGGCGCGCAGTGAGAGCACTTTTTAGCTGGCGATGGAGCCGCTCAAGGATGCCGTTGGCACAGGGATGGTATGCCGTGGTGCGGCAGTGCTTAGTGCCAAGCAAGCGGCTGAGGGAAGTGAACAGAGTACATTCAAACTGCCTGCCTCGATCCGTGGTAACAATGCCGGGGCAGCCGAAACGGCAAACCAATGTCGAAACGAAGGCTTTTGCGACTGTTTCTGCCGTGATGTCCGGAATTGGTACGGCTTCGGGCCAGCGGGTGAAGCGGTCAATCATTGTGAGAATGTCCCGGTAGTCACGGGAGGGTGGAAGTGGTCCGACCAAATCAAGATGCACGTGGTCAAAGCGACAGCTAGGTGGCAAAAAAGGCTGCGTTGGGGTCTTCGTGCGGCGGGTCACCTTGGCTGTCTGACAAGCGAGGCACGAACGGGCCCACTGGCGGACATCAATGTTGATGCTCGGCCAGACGTACCGCTGTGTAATGAGGCGCTGCGTGGCTCGGATGCTGGGGTGGCAGATGTCGTGGAGCGAGTGAAACACAGCACGACGAAAGGCAGCCGGAACGAAGAGTCGGAGCGCCGCCGCTGACATGTCACACCACAGTGAGCCAGGCACGAACGCATGAGGCACAAGTTGTAGACGAAGGGAACCCGGGTGGTCCTGCAGTGCTTGCAGCTCAGGGTCTTCAATCTGCGCCTGAGCTAGGCGTTCCCAGTCCACAGCAGAGGCAGCACTGCCGATGGAGGTAATGCGTGAAAGCGCGTCAGCAGCCTCGTTGTCGGTACCTTTGATGTGCGGAATGTCCGTCGTGAATTCCGATATATAGGCGAGCTGACGGAGTTCCCGTGCGACGTACTTGGAGGAGTTCGTACGGAAAACGTACGCCAGAGGCTTATGGTCCGTAAGAACGTGAAACGACTGGCCCTCCAAAAAGTGCCGGAAGTGCTGGATGGTGGCCTAAATGGCGAGCAGCTCACGACCAAAAACGCTGTAGCGCGTCTCGGCAGGTTGGAGCTTCCGAGAGAAGAAACCCAGCGGGTGCCACTCGGAGTCGATCCTCTGCTGGAGAACAGCGCCGATTGCAACGCTGGATGCATCTACCATGATGCGAGTGGGCACGTCGGTTCTCGGGTGGATGAGAAGCACCGAATCGGCGACGGCTTGTTTGGCAGCGTTGAAAGCGTCTTTAGCTTCGGGAGACCAGGAAATCGCGGATGAGGAGCTCTTGGTTGTGCGAAGAAGCTCAGTCAGTGGATGCAGAAGCTCGGCGCAGTGGGGTATAAAGCGTCGCGAGAAATTCACCAGGCCCAGGAACTCGCGAAGCTGGCGGAGGCTGGTAGGTTCCGGGAAGTCCTTTGCGGCTTGAACGTGAGAGGGTAAAGGACGGATTCCCTGCGCCGAGATTTGATGGCCCAGGAACTCGAGCTCAGACGTCCCGAAGACGCATTTCTGGGCGTTGACAACCGGGCCAAATTGTTGAAGGCGTTCAAAGAGTTCTCGGAGGTGACGCTCGTGATCTTGTGGGGTAGGACTCGCGCCTAGGATGTCGTCGATGTACGCAAATACAGCTGGAAGGCCGCGCGTCACCTCGCCAATGAACCTTTGAAATGTTCGGGCTGCGTTGCGTAGCCCAAAGGGCATGCGCACATACTCAAACAAGCCGAAGGGTGTAGTGATGGCCGTCTTCGGGATATCGGCAGGCTCGACGGAGATTTGGTGATACGCTTTGACAAGGTCCACTTTGCTAAAGATTGTGCACCCTTCCAAGTGGCTTGTGAAATCCTGGATGTGGGGTAGGGGATAGCTGTCGTGGACAGTCTGAGCGTTGAGCACCCGGTAATCGCCGCACGGACGCCAGTCTTCACTTTTCTTAGGAACCATATGCAATGCAGACGCGTGGTTGCTGGACGATGGGCGGATAATACCGAGTTCTAGCATGTGCTCGAATTCAGGTTTAGCAGTCGCCAGACGCTCACCGAAGAGGCGGCGCGGCCGAGCTGCGACTTGTGAACCACGCGTGACGATGTGGTGGGTAACGCTGTGCTTGGGCGGCTGCTTTAAGCTGCAGGGTCTCGTGACCTCAGGGAAGACTTCGAGTGTTCTTGCATACGGGCATGAGGGAATCAGCGTGCGGATGCCAGTTGGAGCGACAGTAGACACTACGCCCAGGATGGAAAGGCGCGTCTTGCTGTCAATCAGGTGATGGTGACGCATGCTGACGTCTAGGTCAAAATGGGTCTGGAAATCGGAGCCGAGGATGGGTTGATTGACGTCGGCTATAACGAAGACCCACCGGAAAGCACGCCGCAAACCAAGGTCGAGGGTGAGGGACCGCAGACCATACGTGGCGATAGAGGTAGAGTTCGCTGCACGAAGCGTAGGCCCAGGTGACTTAGGAGTACGGTCATCCTTGGTGGCTGGTAATACACTGACCTCAGCACCCATGTCTACAAGGAAGCGCAAACCAGAAATGCCATCCGTGACCAGGAAAAGGCGGCCAGGTTGTAAGGCGAGATCACATGCCGCCATCAGTGATCTCGCATCGCGTTTCCCGACCAGCTGCATGGGGAAGTGCAGTGACGGGCGCGGTGCTGGAAAGTGCGGTGGTACCAGCAGATATACGAGCTTCGAGGGCTGCGCGAGCAAGAACCTCCCGGGGAAGACGATAGACGGCTAGGACGTGGGGAGGAGCCGCATTGGCGATCAGAGGACGTCCTAAGCGCCTCAATGGAAGTTGCGAGTTGATCGATCCGAGCCTCTAAGCGCGACACGGCCGATGACCCTGCTGTCGAAGCGAGGGTAGCGACTGAGGGAGAAGTCGCGTCGTGAACTCTATCGGCAAGCTCGGCGGCGCGGTCGAGGGTCAAGTCCCCTGCAGCAGCTAAAACGATGCGAGTGGACCGTGGCAGGCGCTGCAGAAAAAACTCCTTTAAAAGTGCACCGTTCGAGTCCACGTTGCTCGCGCCCACGAGCTGTCGCATGGTGTTGAGCAGCTGGGAAGGGCGGCGATTTCCAAGCTCTTCGTGGGTGAGCAGGTGCCGGAGGCGCGCGCTCTCGGACTTGCTGTGGGGATGTGAACGACACTCGCTGGAGGCAGACGGTAATCCTCGTCTAGGAAGGGCCGGCCCTGCGTGGCCGAGGTCCCTACCCTCCGCAGGAACCTTCAATAAAGTCATTTTCTCTCTCTCTCTCTCGGACGCTGTGGTTTGGTCCAGAATACTCTGCTTGAGCCGCTGGTACGGAGCGTCGTTCAAAGGTGCACCGATGACGTCTGCCACCTCATCAGCCACCTCAGGAGGCAGGTTGCAAAGCAAGTGGCGAAACCGAGTAGTCTCCGAGGTGACTCGGCGCAGATCGAAGACGGCTTCGACCTGGGCGAACCAAACGTGTGGGTTCTTGCGCACGAAGGTGGGAAGACGGAGCTGTATGACTGCGACGTCCGGCGGCCGCGCGGAAGCGTCAGGCAAAAGAGGGCCTGAGGGCGCGAGGTTGTGGGGGTCGGTCATGTCTTAGTCCGGAGTCACCACTGTCGGGAACCGCGGGGTCGCAGCGCAGCGCAAGAGAGAGTACCAGCGTGGCAGTCTTTTGGAATCGAACTGCCCGTGCCGTGCTGGCGCACCAAGCACGCGCTGCTCATTTTGTTATTCTCGTCTTTCATAGCCGGAGCCAACGCGCCGGCCAAGAGCGCCAACCAGAGGGCGCTACAGATTCTTAAATCGCCAGTTGCTATTTTTTTCCTCCGCACGAGTTTTGAATCCATCTAATCAGTTAATAGAGGTTGTCGATAACTCGCTTGTTTGCTGCACATCCAGCTTGGGCCTGTCAGTGCTGAGTGATATAAAAACGGAAGCTGTTTCATCTCCTTACAAGCGGTACTCCACACACTTGGACTGTTATTACCTCGCGAACATTGCTATATATTTGAGCAGTATCTCAAATGGGAGTCCTGTGCACAATGAACAAAATCCCCTACACGCCTTTCCCTACGCGTGTGGAAGGACCTCCAATATAGAAGCTATCGGGATGGACGTCCTATGTTTATCCACCTGTCCACTTTGCGACAAACTACAATTCAATGCGATTATGTGCAGGTGCCGTCAAAAGTAAGTGGAACACGGTGTCGTAAATTTAGAGGAATTTCTTCTTCAGGAAACTGCTTGGATACATTGGTGTGCGTTTAAAAGCGTCCTCACTAATAGAAAAAGCTGAAGCTATAATGGCTGTCAAAAGCCAGTTAGACAAATATTTTGTGATGTTCACGAATGCTTGTTTCAGTTACTTATGACGGCACCTGCACGTAACTGCAAACGCTATAGCATTCCCCGCAAAGCCCAGGCTGACCCTCCGTCATGTCCCACCAACAGGTGCTGCTGCCGAAGACGGACGAGGACAGGCAGCAGGAGTTCATTGCAGCGCAGATGGCTGTGTTGCGGAAGGCGGAGGCCGCTATCCGGGCACGGGCAGCTGCCCGCCGAGGCGTTTCCGCTGGGCTCCCCGGAGAGGCGTCCGCCAGTGGCTGGAATAATCATGCCGCGCCGTCGTTTACCACCGCTCGCATGCAAACCGGGAGCGCTGGCTCTCAGCCGGCTGCAGCCCCTGCTGCCGGCGCTGCCGCTTCTCCGCCTCCTGATGAGGTGAGCGGTCCAGGACCTCCCATGGGAACGGGCTCCGAGCAAGGCGCTTGCAACTGCACAATTTCGCGATGGATTTGAGATTTAATAAGGCAGAGGACTTTGCTCAAACCAAAGCCTGCTGTCTCGATCGCGTCCTCTTGTTTAAAAATAACTGCTGCGATAATTTTTGGGACACCTATTTCATGACAGCTTTCCGAGCAGTACTGGCTATTATTTGGGCCAGAAAAGAATTAGGCTTTCCGCTCCAGTAGGAAGCGTTGTAGGTGGCTAGATTCATTGGATTTCTCGTGTGTGTTAATAATAGGCTAGTCATCGTTATTCATATCATATCGTGCGCCCGTACTGTCCCTTCCTTGTCTTGTCTAGTCCTGTTTCTCACGCGCACTTTTTCCATCCTTGAAACGCAGTACCAACTAGCCCAGCAACACGCGGTCCTAAAATATCATATTGCCTTACTGCTTGGCATTGACTCAATGACTCGGTCGTTTCCTTCGCCTATGTTCATGATTGTAAAGGATTTCTTCAAGAATGTCAAAAACGGCGCAAAGGACGGGACAAGGAAGAAAAACAGGACGAATGCCTCGTTCTGCAAGTGCTGTAAAAATGGTGTATATGAAATTCTTTTTTCCGGTAAACGATGGAATGTAGGGCAAACAGGGCAATGTATTAATAGAGAGTATTAGCTGACGGTTTTTCACGCTCCGCTATGCTCCCGTCGTTCGCTCGGCACAGCCGGAGCGTCAGCAGCCGAAAGGCTGTTAGCTAAGCTATAACCGTATCTCCGTCGACGGGAATGATTCGCGTGACTGGTCGTTTCGCGTGCGCGTGTAAATGAAAACTTCATCCTGAAGGAAACAAAAGAATTGGTATTTGGTCGCCCAAACAGAGCAAAATACCGGGTTTTTTGGCCTCATTTTTGCATAATGTAGTCGCTGACATGGTATAATTTTTCTAAATAACAAAAAATAAGTCGATATACTTTAGAATAGACAAGCCAAGGCTGTCTTTCTCGGCGCACACTAAACTTTTTTACACCCTTTTAGCCAAAAAGGGTGTAGCATAAGTGCAAAAAGGGTGTTGGGAGGCCTTTACACCCTTTTTCTTGAGTCTCAACACCGTTTTCCTAGCTCTACGCCCTTTTTGTTTGAATAAAAAGGGTGTTGATCAACTTCAACACCCTTGGTTTTTCTTAGGGTGTTGAAAGGGTGTGGAAAAGGTGTTCAGCTGTTCATTGAATAAGGCAATGTTCGGATGCATAATAGCACTGTAAAGAAGAAGACATCCCCTCATATACTCCTCTACTCGCAAGAAATTTCCAAACGCAAAAAAAAAAATAATTGCTCTTATGCAATGATCGCTCACTTTCTTATTCGGTGCACCACATGCCCCAAGTTTAGCTTTAGCACGTGAAACACCAATTTGAACCTTCAAAATTAAGAAGACTGTAGTCGTGTGGCGAAAAGGATGTTTACCAACAGCAACACGCTTGGCTTTCTGTAGGTTGTTGAAACGGTGTGAAATAGCTGTTCAGTTGGAAAAAAAGAACAGCGGAGCTGGGGGTCGACCTAGTTTCTTCCGGTGTTGCTAAGTTTTGTTATGTTTGCTATGCTTTACCATGTTCTTGCTAAGCCAGGATGACCGCTCAGGGATGAGGCCAAATTTAACCGGATTTCACAAGGCTGTTCCAGTGTGCCCCCCTTCTTCCCCTACCCATTTCCAGGAGATCCAAGAGGGAAACAAGGTAGGTCGGCCCCCAGCGTTGCTGTTTCTCCAGCCTTGCACCACTATTGCAAGCTGCGCGAATTTTTTTTACCTTTTAGAATCCAAAAAAGACTTGTACCTTTGAAATGGTACAGTAATAGGTGCGGATACGCATACGCCCTTGTGCTCACACTCTAACAAGCTCGAAAGCCGACTTCACTGTTATAATACCCTATCTGCGGTGGTGCACCCTTTACAGGTGCCCCAGTTCTTTTTCTTCGTATTTTTTTGCTAATGCCTCCGAAACTACCTCCTGAAGCTTAAAGTGCTTCACTGGTAATAAATTATGCCATTTCATATAGCTGTAAACATCGTGAGGTACAACCCCCCCCCCCCCGCCCGCTTGTAGAGAATGTTCAGTCCACCCGTGTAAACAGGTACAAAATGCCTCCAAAATTGGAGGTCTCTCCACCTTTTTTCTCCATTGGCGGTCTTTTCTTACACCCTTTTTTTCTTTACGCCCTTTTTCTTAGTTTCGAACACCCTAATTTGTAGCTTCACACCCTTCTGGGAAAAAGAGTGTTGAAATTATGAACACCCTTTTTGAAGGGTGTTGAGGAGGTAGGGAAGATTTGTATGGTATTTAATAAAATTCTATAAGTTACGGATCAGAAAAACTACCGCGTAATTAAAAAGTTTTTGCAAATCCGCGTGTTGATTTGTATATTCTCGTAGTAAAATCCATACTTCCAAAATTAGCGCTAAAATATCAGTTTTTTGCGACAAGCCCACCGACTCCATCTGGGGGCTTTCCTCTGCTGGGTATAAAAGCAAGAACAGCACATGTATTGTTAAGTACGTATGCACTCCCTGTACGGCTTGCATCCAGTGTTCGAACTGTAACTTGTTCGTATTGGCTGTTTGTGTTGAATGCTGTGCGCTCCGTCGTTTGACATTGCCTCTGCGCATGCCATCACCTCAAAAAAAGGGTGTTGAGCATCCTCAACACCATTTTTTAAAGGTGTTGAGCTCAACACCCTTTTTAAGTGCGAATGCACTTTCTAAGCGACCCCAAACCATCCACCGCCGGCGGCGGCGGCGTCGGCGGCGTCCGCAGTGCTCCTCTATATTTAAAAAAGAAACAGCATCCGGCGCCAGGTTTCGATCCGAGGACTTTGCGGCCGCAGCGCGACGCGCTACCGACTAAGCCACGGAAGCCACGCTGATATCACTGTGAGTAACGCGCCTTATATTTTTAACGCATTCAAACTACGTCGTCAGCGGCGTGCGTTGGCGACTCAGCGGCGTTATAGCGGCTTGATAACTGCGTGGTGTACACGTGATACTACAAACCCGATGGAAGAGATGGAAGAGAAGGCGGCGAGGCGGTGGGCTGCGGGGGCCGAGCGCAAGCGCCGCAAGCGGGCCGACAACCGTGCATTCGC
Source organism: Haemaphysalis longicornis (assembly GCF_048455015.1). Lineage (NCBI taxonomy): Eukaryota > Metazoa > Arthropoda > Arachnida > Ixodida > Ixodidae > Haemaphysalis > Haemaphysalis longicornis. The sequence continues at coordinate 2,165,733 of NW_027526233.1, forward strand.
ACTTTCACATTCTCCCCCTCGGGGAAATGCGGGGGAATTTTTTCATCCATACACCCTTTTTTTGCCAAAACACCTTTTAAAGGTGTTAGCCATGGGACAAGATTTTTACACCCTTTTTGGCCAAAAAGGGTGTAAAAAAGTTTAGTGTGCGCTGCATAGAAGCAGTCCCGCGCTTCGGTCGAGGTTTTTCGCTTCCGTTCTAAATATCTTTGAGGTGTGTCGCACCATTGCCTATTCGGAAGCGCTTTTGCGGCTTCGTCGATCGTGTTTCAACTGAAGAAACGGAGTTTGCCGTAGCGCGCTCGCATCGTGGGGGCAGCCATGTTAAAATTCCGCACGGTAGCGTAAGCTGCCGCGACGGTCCGCTAAGAGGCCCCGGGGTAGCGGAGCGGGGCCCCGCTCCGGTATCTCCGGTAGCACGCTAGCGCCCCACGCATGCGCAATGGCGCTCCCACTTGCTATCGGAGCAGAGCGGACCGTCAGAAACGGTCAGCTAAATCTCTCTAATTATAATTTCACCAAAGGAGAAGCCGTGTTCTATTCTGCCAAGAAATTTTGCGTCTACTTTTTTGCGTGCACACGCAGAACCACGGACCGGTTATAAACCACAATGCGAAAACGCACTTTCTACGAGCTTGCACATTCTGAATTATCAGTTCTGGGGCGGGATCCTGAAGCTTTGTCCGTTTTGTGTCCGCTTCAAAAGTATACGTTTTGGGCGAGCCCTGATTGCCTAAAAGCGAACACCCGGGTGTGACGCAACGCAAGCACGGCGGAGCTACTTCGTTAAGCCGCGGCTTCTCAGAGCTGACGATTTGGAGCAGACGATTTTTCATCGCCTCGTTGTTGGCTCGCTGGTGGTATAGGAGGGCAAGAAGTAATGCTGGCTCATTCGAACTGCCTGCAGAAACATTCCACCTCTCGAAGAGGACTGTGCGGTGGCTGGGCGTCGAGCTGCGAGGCGAACTTGACCGCCGGCACCATAGGCTCAGTGTCGAGGACGAAGTGACATGAGCCCTTCGTTCCTTCGCTATTTCAGTCAACGCTCGGTAACGAACAAGCCATATCGCATGTAGCAGCCCTCCGTGAGCCGGTGAATTTGCGCCGCCGCCGTCACACGAGTTAAATAAGCGATCGTCTGCTAGCTTGATTGCTACCGAGCAGACGACCAAAATTTCACAAGTACTCGGAATGGAATTTATAAACTTCTATCAATACCTTACGAATACACATACCAGCTTAACGTTCGTAGACATGACGCCAAGCAGACACGTAGTTACAAAGTTAAGAAAGGAAAACCCCGGCCACTCACACTTTTTTTTCACTCGGAGAGTACCACAGAAATGCCAACGCCATAACCAGCCATTATAGAGGCTCTTGGAAAATCTCGCGTCTGCACGCCGCAAGTGCATCGATGACGAAATATGTAACAGGTTATTATCTTGGTACCCAGGCGTTGTCACCGACATAAAAATCGGGTCCAAGCGCGAAAAAGCTGAGCAGTCGTAGCTTTGTTTACCCTTTAGATCGGGTTCCGACTGTTTCCGCAACTGTACAAACTTTGCAGAATGACGTCATTTCACGTCTCAGCCAACCGAACTGCGTGACACGCCGTTTTTTCACGTCCGTAGCTCACGATATGGCTGTTACGTCGGTAGTCTGAACATAGCCTTGGCTTTTGCATCGGTAGTCTGAACATAGCCTTAGGCTATGTTCAAACTACCGATGCAAAAGCCATACCGTGATCTACGGACGTAAAAAACAGCGTGTCATGCAGTTCGGTTGGCTGAGACGTGCAATGACGTCAGTCTTTAAAGTTAGTACAGTTGCGGAAAGAGTCGGAACCCGGCTTTAGTGACACAGGAAGTCTCTCGCCACAGGAAACAGCTGGCTGCAGCTGCCATCTCTCGACATTCGTCGCCTTGTGGTGAAAATTTTCAACTGAGTCATATAAAAATCTTATCGTTTTCAAAATACTTCAAACAAACACATAAAAGAATAAGTTAAGTTGTCTAAAATGTGTTTACAAAAACACTTTCGCAAAGCTCAACCCAAACCCGCCTATAAACGGAAGTGCGTCACGATGAAACGGACACACAACGGACGTTTTCAAAACGGACAAACTCCAGAGTATCGCCCCTGGCCTGTGTGCCGAGTGACCAGGACGACAGCAGCAGTCGGCTTTTCACGCCAGTTATACATGAGGCGTTGTCCCGTGACCGCGACGCCACATCACAAGCCTCGCAAAAGATCGATCTCCCGTAGCCACCCTCCGCTTAAGGGTCGCCCAACCGTGCACAGCATGATAGCCTTCCCTTCACACAGCCAGGAAACGACGAAGCTGCTATACTCGGTGACAACTTAAGAACGGCACCGGAAGTTGCCGCTGTGCCTTATCACCGTAGCCGAATGTTTCTCCGCGCGGCGCAAGTAGGGCGTTACTGGGAATATTTTGAACATGGCGTGAGCCGTTCCCGTAATTTTTTGGACTTAATATGCTTATAAACGACTCCAGTGACGACAAACACACTGCGTGAGACAAGGCAGACGATATCACGCATTCATAGCAAACGCCTTTCAAAACGCGCGCGCACTGACATCACGGGTCCGGCGCTTTGGGGGAGTGATACACTACATGAGGTGGTGCCGTTCTTGAGTTGTAACCGAGTATAGGAGAGAAGCCTCCTGTGGTAGTCGTACTCAATCTGTGCCCCACTGCTCGCTGCTCGACGCGCGTCATCGAGTGGCCTTTCCCCCCCTTACCGCCTGCGGAGAAGTTGCGCAGGATCGGCAACGGCTGAGGTCAGGTAGGCAGCCACTTCTGGGGCTGCAATAATAAAAAAATGCAGCCAGTCCCGCGCAAAATCTAAAACGAAGAATCTTCACCATGCTTCTGAAACTCTCCGCAAATCAAACAGCGCGCACTGACACTCATGACACCCCTGGTGATTATGTCAATGCCTACAATTTTCTTTACATTTGCATCGAAGGCGCTGCATGTTGGATTAATAGTACTCAAATATACCACATTGTATCTAGTGTCCGTAAATTCCGCATGCCGACTGTTAAACGCTAATCGAAGCAAGTACCTGTGCTTGCTTATATTTTTTTCTGTAAAGGATGGCGTTAGCAGCGCACAGTTGTAATTTAGCCAATTTTAAATGTTTCCTTGTTTATCGGGTAACCACGGTGCCAAGACCAGTTTTTTACGCTTTGGCCCCAATAGTATCTCTGGGTTGGTGCACGAAGACAGGGCTGCGAGCCCACGCATTATTATTCCTCCTATGCGTAACCTGCAAGTCAAAAAATTAATATTCTCGTCTCATTTGCGCAGGATGAACTCGAGCGCCCGCTTCTCATCAAGGATTTCCTCTAGCCCACCCCCTCGAACTGAGCCACGGGGAAAAAAAAGAAAAGCTGCTCTTTTTATCGACCCCTGTGTTTTTGTCGATTACTTGTGGTGTCATTGTGTTCTTTGCATTCCTTGCAATCGGCGTAGTGTTGCATACCCGTATTTCCCATCTGTATTAAAAACTGTGCCTTTTTTGAAACCATGCACTACACTGGCACTGTAAAAATCGTTTTCCATAACCAGATTCATCTAAGGGGCATAGTGGGGCCAAAAATCAAGAACCTTAGTGAATCAGTCATGCCTCAGTTGCTATAGGACAGAGAGAAAATGTTATTCCTCGACCAGAGATATAATACAGGCCTCGCCCCGTAGATGGCATCCCTAGTCCAAGATGCCTTGACTTCGACTTGCTGTCCTTGCTCGGGTCACAAGGTTGAGCTTGGAATACGGGTGTGGGCAGGCCGGGGAAACCATCCACAGCCCGAAGGTTGGTTTGGAAGTGGGGGCAAATCTGGAGTGCGTTGGCACGCCAATTCCATATGGTATAGAGTACCAGGCGGGGGACAGTAAGCGCAGAGGGAAGGTTGTTGGGTGGGGAAGATTAAGGCAGGTGAGATGAGGGCAGGTATTTGTCTGGAGCCGCCAAGTTGTAGCAGCTTGTCGGGAAAGGCGCCAGTGTTGTGGAAGGAGGCTGAGGCGAGTTTGCCAGTAATGGGAGAGAACTTCTAGGTAGCCACTCAGTGAGTGGGGTTCATCTTGTAGAGGAAGAGGTAGATATTGGCCACCGTCTGCAAGGGGTCGGTGTGTGAAATTGCGAGCCGCGGTGTTAGGCGCTTCATTCCCGGGTATGGCGCTGTGTCCAGGAGCCCAGACGATGCGGATGTCAAGGGTCATCAAGCAGTTTTAACAGGGGAGCCGTTTCAGCTTGAGCTTGGTCCGGTGGCGTTTGCAAAAAAAAGAAATACGAGAAAACAGACGGACGCGGTGCCTCCTGGTAAGGAGGCAGACAGCGAAAGCAGCGCGAGTCAGCAAAGATAGGCGAACACGTGCTAGCTTCCCGGCCTAGCCTCCAAACCGGTCTGGACTGAGAAACAGCGGAGGTGGTTGACCTAGCTAATCCCCCCCCCCCTCCCCCGGGATGCGCTGCCAGTGTGGTTGACCGACCGGAAAGGCATTGCTTGTAATTAAGGCTAAACATGGCCTCACCCCTCAACACTTAGCCTAGCCTAGCATGAACATCGCAAAGCCCAACTAAACTTAGCAAACCCTAGCAAAACTCAGTAAAACCTGAAGATGGGTCGGCCCCGCGCTCCACTGTTTCTCCAGCCCTTCACCACTAGATCAAGCTACGCCAACTTTTTGAAAATGAGTAGAGCTGATAAAGAGGATGCGGTCAATGTCGTAGGTTTGGCAGGATGTCTGCGAATCGGTGAGAATAGTGACTGCTTCAGGGCGAGATGTGGTGGCCAGCTCAATGGCTCTTTAGCGATATCGATTGAGGTTGTAGTTGTAGTGGCAGCATTGATGCATTGGCCAGCATGCGTAACTACACAGGCTACGTGACCGGCGCGCATGGTGTGCAAAGTAGGATCTGTGTATAGGGCCACAGGATCGTTCCCGTATGCGTATTTCCAAATGCTTGGCTGCACAGAGCACCCTCGTGACATGACTGTTTGCACGATGAAGCACGGTAATTCAACGGGGTCATAGGCTGCGCCCCAAACGTAAAGCGACCTAAAACATACCAAATCACCATTATTAATAAAAACAACGCGTATGTTTGAGTTAAAAAAAAGGAAAAAATTACGCAAGGAAAAAAAAAAAAAACGAGAGACAGGCCTGCTGGTGCTCAAACCCAAGCCATCAGCGCGACTACTCAGTACTCTACCCCCAGGCTACAGGTCCGGAACGGTTGGCTTGTTTAAGCAGGCGCTACAAAGAATAGCTCGCGCAGTGACATCACAAATGTCACTTGGGTGCTCTGTGCAGCGAAGCGTTTGTAAACAGGCTTCCCGTATAGGGCAGTCAAAGCTCGAGCACGAGCAGCCCCGCGGCCGAGGTGGTAGTTGGCGTGCATATTGGGAGGGATTGGTGTTACTCGGAGGCTATATCGCAGGGCTAGAGGGGTGAGGTTTTTTTCCTAGGAGGTATCGCGCGCTGTCCTAATGCTGTAAGGACTTGCCGACCTGTGGAAATCAACTGCAGGCGCCGGAGTTGAGCTGAATGATGGGCTTACTGCGAGGATTAGGATTAAAATTAGGAAAAACTTTATTTGTGCCTGCAAAACGACTAAGCGCCGCGACGCGGGCCTGGCGTCGTCCTAGGGATTGCCGTTACTAGGCGCAGCGCCAACGCTTGCCGTCTCCGGGTCGCCTGGTTTGTGTTTTTCGAGCGCACCCCGGACTTGCTGGACGTCCTTGTCACTACTGCGTGCAGCATCCTGGAGCTGCGGCGGATAACTTCTTGATTGAGCTTCGTTTGGAAACCGGGCACAGTCCCAGAAGATGCGCCACTGGTCTGCCAGACCCACACCACACACTTTACACACGTCCGTCGAATAAAGTTCTGGATGAAACCTGTGCTCTTAAAGCTCCGTTGGGTGGTGCTTTTGGGTGGCAGGGGCTGTGCTCTTTTGGGTGGCAGGGGCAGTAGGGAGGCCAAGCGCGGTTTTGTTCGCTCGGTGTTGAGTCGAGCCACGGCGTTGAGTACAGCGTACTCTGTTGTTCCGTGGGCAATGCGGCTAACAAGCAAAGCGTGCAATATTCGGAAGGTATCTTGCTCTTTAGGACCTCGACGGTGGTGGGAGAAGTGTTGCAGCAGATGCATTAGCTATGAGAGGGCTTTACGTACAGAGGAAATTGTGTGCAGTCCAGAGCCGTTTTTGTGAATCGTGTAACGCAACACCGCAGGTGTGGGACGTTGGGGACTGGCTGCCGTGCAATGGTCAGCTGAGGTTCAGGTATACCTCCAGCAGATTTGTGAGAAGGCTGGGAGTGGAGTGTCAGCACAGCCGATTTCTCGGGTGCGCATTGGAGGTCTCCTGTGTGGAAATAGGTAATGGTAACGGTAACCGCTTGCTTAAAGGCATTATGCTGCTCTCCGATGGAGCCAGCAGGCGGCCAGCCGCCTGCAAGGTCAGCCGCGTATAATGCGTGTTTATTATGTGAAATTGACTGCAATTTCAGTGGGAGCTCACGGCGATGTTGAATAACAGTGGCGAAATGACTTGAGTCTTGCGGGGTACCTTTTGCTTGAATCGTGAAAGTGGACAGTTGAGGATAGCCAAGACCAATGGTCAAAGTACGGCTAGTTAAAGCAGCCGTGAAGATAAAATGCAAGTTTGGTGTTTATTTGAAAGATTGCTTCGCTAGAATAACACTGACACCTATTTTAACGCACATGTCACTCAAGAAGCTATACAGAATTGCCACCCCTTCCTAAAGAAATTTCAGAGACGTACGAAAGCTATAAGGGCGTCCAACCTATCCTGCAAGTGCATCTAACCGATAGTCGAACCTTTAAGGACCGAAATCGGTAAGGAAGAACGAACCCGCGCAACGATTTTTCGCGCACTTAGCAAGCACATCTACGAACGATCTACATTTTTGCCTATACGTTATTTAAGACATCAAGGTATACTGTTAGGCATAGTCCCACTACGGCGGACAGTCGCATTACGGCTAAGAGTGTATTACTCACTAAAAACAGCGCAGGAACGAGGACGGAAGAAGTGACAAACTGGTCCTCGTTCCTGCGCTGTTTTTAGTGTGAATAATGTGTACCCAACTAGCCCAACGTCAAGCCTTAGTAAGAGTGTATTACGACTGAGCGTCGCAACACGACGGAGAGTCTCACTACGGCGAAAAGTGCATTACGGCTGAACGTTGCAACACGGCGGAGAGTCTCAGTTCGGCTGAAGGTGCGTTACGGCTGAACGTCGCAACACAACGCAAGGGGGACAGTTTCAGCCGTTCAGCCGTTCAAATGTTGGGCTGCTAGTTTCGCTCAGCACTGTCGCAGCTGTGCGTTACGTGAGCGCCTGCATATATATGTTGACGTATCTTTCCCACATTTTCATTGTTTTCTGGGACTAGTTTTATTTTTATTTGTTAATTGATAGCTCTCCAGCGTATATATTCCACGTTTTTGTATTACAGTAATAGCCACTATGCTGTCAACCTTAACCCCGCGTGCAATATCCCTTAGTTGTGTTCTTCAGTGTATTTAGATTGCTATTGTGAAATATACACCTTGTGGCAGAAGCTGCCAAGGCAAAAAAGAGCAGTCGTTGCACAAGACAGAATCATGCGCAATTTCCTGAATCGCCGGCAAATGCCGGTCAAAAATTTCGTAGGAGCGATAAGATTGCCTGAAAGATTGTCTGTTTGAAAGATTGATTGATTGATTGATGGTTTTACGCACCGACGCAACGCAGGCGATGAGGCGCGCCGTAGTGGAGGGCTCCGGATTAATTTTGACCACATGGGGATCTTTAACGTGCGCCCAAATCTCGAACACACGGGCGTTTTTGCTTTCCGCCTCTATCAGAAAAGCGGCCGCCGCGGCCGGGAATCGAACCCGCGACCTTGTGCTCAGTTGCGCAACGCCTTAGCCACTGAGCCATTGCGGGGGGTTGTTTGAAAGATTGACTGAAAGATTGAATGCTGGAGTGTTTTATCTGTGCACTTTTCGCCCATCCTGCGCCATTTGTTAACCATTCATTTTGTTTTATGAAACCCAATTTATCTCATGCCTCGGTGTCATCTTCGTTTCTTTGCTGTGCGAAATCCTGTAGATTGATTGGTTGATTGATTGATTGATCGATCGATTGATTGATTGATTGATTGATTGACTGACTGATTGATTGATTGGTTCATTGATTGATTGATTGATTGATTGGTTCACTGATTGATTGATTGATTGATTGATTGATTGATTGATTGATTGATTGATTGATTGATTGATTGATTGATTGATTGATTGATTGATTGATTGATTGATTGAAGGCTTCAACGCGCCGATGCAAAATTTTATGAGTTTATTTTACTAGGAGTTTTCGGTGCACAAACATATTAGTACAAACATACGATCACAAACCTACGAGTCACCCGTGAGTTCCAGTGCAGAGATATTTCGGCACAAAGATTCACGACTACCGGCGATAGGCTAAAAAACACAACATTGTGAGCGGTTGGAATCAATTCCAACTTTTTTCATGTTCCTAATATTTTCTCTATCACGCATTATCATAGGTGCACTCAATTTCTTTGAAACGATTTCTCCTGCTGGGTCTAGTAGAACTCGTCAAAAGTGAACTCGTCGCCGCCAACTCGCCATAGGTGAATTCGTCACAAGGGCAAGTCGTCATAGGGCACCTCGCACTAGGGAAACTCGTAACCTAGGGCAACTGGACACTCGGCCAACTCATCACAATTTATGTTTTTCTTCTATCATGTTCAAATGAAAGAGTACAGAAGCTTGTATGATTCTCATCTTATGTGTAAACATTCTTACACTTCTCCTTCAATTCACCACCCTTAATGTTTCCTTTCTCGCCTTCGAGGAACGCGCCAGCCAGAGAGCGTATCTTATTTTTTTGCTTTGTGCAGCTAATTGCGTGTCTTTTATATTAGATTTAGTTTCTGTTCTGCTTTTTTCGTTATGTTTTTAATACATTTTTTTTATTTTTGGTAATTAAGTGACGGCGCTGTATTGGGATTTGCTATTTCGTTTTGTTTTCGCGTTTTCGTATTTTGATCTTTTGTTTTCATGCCTGTTGACAAACAATGATTGTCAAGCTGGGTAACTTCGGTTTTGTTAGTCTTCGTATCACCTGTATATGGGAGTGAAAGTCAAGGCTGGACTGAAGAGTTGACCCCCCCCCCCAACACACACACACACTGACACAAAAAAGTGGGACGAATATTTTGTAGAAGAAGAAAAGCGAAAAAAGAAACCGGAAGTTGTGCTGAACCCGAAAAGCCAATTTCAACCACCACCTGCAAGCAAACAAGAGGCCAGCATTTTGCCCTATTTATAGATAAATAAAAAACAGGCAAAAAGCTTCAAAAGACAACGCAAAAAGAAAAAGAAAAGAAAGAAAAGAAAACGAAAAAGAAAGAAAAAGTCGACCCCCCCCCCCCCCCTCTACAGAAGTGTGGCGAATATTTTTTGGAAAGAGAGGAAAAAATAAACCTGAAAAGTAGCGCCATTTGCTATATCGTGGTGGGTCGCGGGGTCATTTCTTGTAGGAAGGATGCCACACATATCACAGGCTCGGTTCGTAGCTTTCATATTACGTAAGTGTCGGCGCTCTGGCCCAGACACCAAAAGTCGGGATTATCAGGAGTCATGCACGGGAGCCCACACAAAGAAGGCATCTTACGTAGCGTCATGATAATAAGGCCGAGAAGATTGAACAGCTTAAGTGCAGGCGAAAATACGTTCAGTCGCTGCTATTGTAGCCTACCAGCCAGATTGCAGAGAATACGAACTGCAGGGAGGAACCGATGCATTCATCACGGCCGTCTTTCTTTACACCTTGTCTCAGTGTCAACCCCATAGATTATTGACACTGCATGCGGCAGACAGTGGGTGATAACTGCTCGAGAAATCGCCGCTCCTTCATCGATAGCCTAGCGTGCGCTGCCGACAACTTTAGAAGGAAAAGTGCTGCGCTCACAGCGGCCTCTGTGCGGTACAAGTTACAACGTGCCTATAGCTCCAAATGGGGAGCACAGTTGCGCGTCCATCCGCCATCTTGAATTCTAAAGTGGTGCAGGAAGTCTGCCCGGCATGCATGTTGTAGCCGCCGCCGGGCCGCCGCGCGAGCGGTACTGGCGGAGAAAAGTCGGCGCGTGCGCGTGTTGGGCAGCAGCTCAGCCACAGAACATCCTCCACGGCAACTGAGCTAGCAGCTGTCAGAGCAGCACTTCTTTACATAAGCGGAAGACCCGCTCGGCGGTGGGTAATTCTTTCCGATTCCCGTCCAGCCTTGCAACTATTAAATAAGCCGCCTGATTGTCGCAATCAACTTGTCTGCGATATGAACGAAATATTTTCTAGTGCGGTGCGCGAAGGACATGAAATTTTCCTTCACTGGATACCAGGTCATTCTGGTATAACGGGCAACAAGATCTCCGATGCGGTCGCCAGAGAAGCCCACGACCTCAACTTCACCGTTGGAATCCCGTTTTCCAACGAGGATAGCAATGCAGCTGCAATCGACCTAGGATGGCAACTCCAGCTGCCGGCTTGGCAGGATCCTCTGAGCAGCTATGCGCCTTTTCATGCTATAGACCCTCAGTGCGATTTCCCCTATCCACGGGGTCTGCCAAAGCGCACTGAAGGCGTGTTACACCGGCTGCGACTTAATGTTGCATACACCCGAAGCTTCTTGTTTAAGCTGGGCTGGGTAGAGTCACCATTGTGTACAGTGTGCTCTACTACCGACAACATCAGGCACATTTTAAGCCACTGCTCGCGATATGCCAGTCAGCGGGCAACAGCGTCGAAGGCACTTGTGCCACTACGACGCGGAGGTACTATAGAACTTTCACACTTCCTTGGACCCTGGCAAAATCGCGAGGAGGCAGTGCTCGGTACAAAAACACTGCTTACTTTTCTTGCGGAAACAGGGCTAGAAGAGGTTCTGTGAACTCTCTGAGCTTGTACAATTTGTATATGTGTGCATTTCCCCTCTTACTCCTCTTTCTTACTTTCCTTTTTTTTTCTGTCTATTTTTCGCTGTCACCGCACTGTATTCACCCCACCTGGAGTAGCACGCCCTACCGTTAGTGGGGCTGACCTCTTCAGCTTTCATTAAAGGCGTTCTCTCTCTCTCTCTCTCTCTCTCTCTCTCTCTCTCTCTCTCTCTCTCTCTCTCTCTCTCTCTCTCTCTCTCACACACACCTCTTGGGCAGCAAGGTTGCGGGGATAGTCCTCTGCTTAACAGTTGAGCGTCCGCCGCCGCTCAGTTGAGCAGAAGTGACTGAAAATGGGGTCATGTGCGCAGCACTTACAGCGGTCTTCCCTGTCGTAAAGTGGAACCCGCAGCTGCATGCAGCAGTCAGACGCCAACTCTTGCACTACGTGATCAAGAGAAACTACGCTCAGTAGGAGTTCCTGTATATAACTCACGTAGGGGAGCAGAGTTGCGCGTCCACCCGCTCTCTTGAGTTCCAGGTCGTGCGGGAAAGCCACCCGTCTCGCATGTAGGAGCTACCGTCTGGCCGCCGCGCCCGCAGCAGCGGCGAGGAGTAGTGGCGAGTGTGAGCGCTGGCAAAAACTGGCGCACGTTAAGCGTCTGCTTATCAGCTGACCGGCCGCCGCGGCCGCGGCTTCCGCAACCGCGGGTGCTCAGTGGAGAACTGACTGAACACGGGATCTTGTGCACAGCAGTGAAAGCGGGGTTTTCTATCGTACTGGAACCCGCGGGATGTCGCAATCAGGCGCGCAACTCTTGCGCTAAGCGATATACAGGACCTCTCACTGGGCGTGTACTGCCCTCTCTCGGAGGCATGAGCTAATACGTCTTGGTCATCTCTCTTAGCCACCTTGCCACGGTGCCGGGCCGCAACTATACTGCCTAGAATATGCTAGGCACTATGCCGCAACTGTCGCCTCCAACTCGCACTCCCGATCGTCTGCTCCTGACCGCGTATGCACGGTAGTTTAATCGAAAACGAGGCCTCTTTCGGGCAACAATTCTACCTCAGGATTTCTCAACTTCGCGCTCGAGTTGATTCTCGTGCTCTAGTTTCTTTCTTTCCCGTTGGAGTCGCTAGAGCTCGAGCTCGTACGGTCGCATCTTTTCCTCGTGTAGCTGTGTTCGTTTCTCTCGCTGGAGTTCTGTCTCTGCAGACTGACCTTTGGCAGCCTCCGTTCATTCTTCAGCTCAATGCAATCCGGTATCTCCGGCGGTGGATTGATTAATTGTACGGTTTTACGCGCCGACGCAACGCAGGCGATGAGGCCCGCCGTAGTGGAGGACTCCGGATTAAATTTTAACACCTCGGGATCTTTAACGTGCGTAGAAATCTCTTACACACGGGCGTTTTTGCTTTTCGCGTCCATCAGAAAAGCAACCGCCGCGGCCGGGAATCGAACCCGCGGCCTCCTGCTCGGCAGCGCGAAGCTCCGGCGTTCCGGGCATAGACTGTATTAGCCCTGGCTTTCTCAGCGCATACGAAACATCAAAGCGCAACATTTTTGCTAGCTCCAACAACTGTGGTTTTGTGATGCTTTCAAATCGATTGCTGGTAAAAGTACTACTTTCCCGCTGGACCAAAATGGTTTGGCGCGAATAACCCACGCGACCAAAACACGCGTCCTACTAGCTATCCTCAGAAGCGTGCAGTAACGACTAATTCCGGAAGCTTAAGGAAATCGCGCCATTTACTAGTGGCTGCTACCAACTAGTTACCGCCTCCAGCAATTAGCACAGCGGCTCCTGCGACGAGGACCAACAGCGAGCAGTGCTCATCGCGCCATGCCCCGCACATCGCACAGGAAGCGCGAATGGTGAGCGGGGCTCACCGTCAGTGGCGCTCGCACTTGCGAGTGCTGATCGGGGCTCGCGGCGAGTGGAATTCGCAATCTCGAGTGGTAAGCGGTGTTCATCGCGAGTAGCGCTCGCACTCGCGACTGGTGAGAAGGGCTGTAAGCCAGTAGAACTCGCACGCACGAGTGGTGAGCGTGGCTCGCTGCGAGTGCGAATCGGCCTAGCGAGTGCTAACCGTGGCTCGCCGCGATTGGAATTCTGCCCTCCTGAGTAGCCAGCGGAACTCCCCGCGAGTGGCGCTCGCATTCACTCGCACTTGCACTCACCAGGCATGAACGATGGAGAGTATCACTGACCACTCCCTCGAGAGTGGTGAGTGCAGAATATGAGGGTGCACTTATGAGTGAGCCCAACAACCCATGCGAGAAACCAAGGATGATGAATTTTTAAGTCAGATAGTAAGAGTAGAAATGGGCGAGGGAGAGTTACGGTTATGAAAATGACTTTCGTATACCCTGCGTTGAAGGGAATCTCGGCTAATAGAGATGTTGCCTATATTGTTAATTTACAGCAAGAATATTGTTCGTCTTAATACATATCGTTGCGGAACTCTATAATTGGTAAATTTCTATCCGATTTTCCTTGAATAATACAAGGAACTCTTTGCGAGTCTTCAGGTAACTACGCTATAACGAGTGCGGTATTTTCTTGAACCGTGAATCAGGTTTTTTAGGATCGAAGTTTTTGTAAAATCGGAGCTTGTAGCCGTTATTACGAAAACCGATTCTGCATAGCCAGCTCCAAATGCACTCGTTCACGCACGAAACTGTACACGGAAAACTGCTCCTTTGACTGCGTCGTTTCAAATACTCTGTACCCCTTAGTGTGGGAGGGTGCGGGATCCTACGCCCAACTCATTGCCCTACTAGCTGGGTAGCTGGGCTCCAAAGTTCCGAGCTTGAGGACTAACTGCCGCTGTTGGGCAGGATGAGGCGGACGCCCAGTGCCCATGGCGTTCAATAAAACGGTTTATTACTGCTGCTACTTCATTTATAAAGTATTAAAAATAAAGCAATGAGCTTATTTGCAGGTGCAAATTGCGAGAACTATGCGGCGGAAATCTTATTGCGGACTTCGAATTAGTCGTCACGACAAATAGGTATGTTGTTCAAGCGACCAAAGTGCAGTGAATATCGTATTCTGGCGTTGAGCAGATGCCAGAATTGCCGGGTTGTATTTCAAATAAAATAGGATGTCTGTTCAAGAGAAAAAGCTCACGGAATGTTCGACAGCAGTTTGTACTCTTTCCCTTCGGTGACCTACGCAATACAACCTTTCTTGTGCGTAATCTTGGCACACCGAAACAGGGTCCGGAATTTATTTGTTAACCGGTTAGGACCAACACTAAAATGGTATACACTAGAATGAGAATAAATACGTTTCCCTTGAGTTTATGGTTATTCAAGTGTGTTTATGTGTATGTTTACGTCCTCCATGACGAGTTTTATGGACCAGTCATGTATTAAAACCGTGAAGTTATTCCGAGACGCCGTTTGTCTGCTTCCTCTTATGCCCTCAAAAGGGACATTTTGTGGCATTTTCTTCAAAAGTTGTAGAAAGGGTAAGAGACTTTTTCCGGGCACGTTAATGGGGAAACAAGCTCTGGCCTTGGGCTGAGGACCAACTCTAGGGCGATGAAGACGGTAGGTTGCTTCAGAAACGAATTACATTGTATAAGAATAAGTATGAAGCGTTGAATTAGCCTAATGTCGTTACTGGCGTACCTGCATTGCAGTGAACTGGGCGAAAAATGTAGTACTCGGCATTGTACAATTTCACGGGCATTAACTGCAAAAACGTCGCCTTTGATATTCAACTCAACATCCAAAGCCCATTTCAGGAGAGCTTGATCCGTACCAGATAATCAAAATAGACTCAGAAAAGTAAACCCCTTTATATGGCGTTTACAGATTATAGAACGGATTTCATTGAGTTCCCACTGCTGCAAGGGTTACAGCGTTGCACGATCAGGCAGTCGACGAGCCATACCTTCAGCCACACCAATACATATACGGCGGATGCATGGGAACAATACTGCTTCACCACAAGGATAAGAAGTTCCGTCTAAGGGAAAGTCTTCAGCAAGAAGAGCAAAATCTCTCGTTAATTCTTTACAGCCTTTTTAGAAACTATAAAGCTAATTGAAGAACATCAGGGAAACGAATAAAAGGGGAATACTCAAGCCACCTATGGATTGTGGGTGACATGTTTCGAGTGAGAGAGAGAGAGAAAGACTTTATTTGAGGCCAGCAGGGAGTGGGAGGTCGGGATGCGCAGAGCCTCCACATCCCACCCACGTTCACGACGTCCTCGGGACTAGGCCCCGCCGGTGTCGGCGTGAGCGGTGCGCGAAAGGTACTCGGGAGTTCGTCCCTTTCCCCCCCGTCTGCGACTCGCTCCGCTTCTGCCTGGCGAGAGCAGCCTCGAGCTGCTGGACGGCTAGAGTTTGTGCGTTCAGGTCCGTCGAATAGACGGCACGCGTTATGGTGTCCGGCAGCCGGCCGTAGAGGTCGGCAGCTTCCACGGGGTGCACTGCACAGTCCCACAGGATGTGGGCCAGAGTTGCGCGATGTTGCCCGCACACACTACACACGTCACTGGCGTACAAGTCCGGGCACACGTGACGCGCGAGCGCCGGCGTGATCACTGACACCCTAAGTTGAGTTGCGGGCTTAAAAATGGGCAAAAAATGATGCTATGTTTAATAGACATGCAAAGAGAGAGAGAGCTAGGAGGGGGAGAGAGGAAGCAATTTATAGAGCTCGAAAGTGGGAGGGGAACCTTATTCCGTGAACCCATCTGTTGCTCTGGCCGCCGTATTCGCACGGGTCACCAGAAGAGTCCGGTCCTCCAGTAGACAGCTTATCCACAGTGCCTCCATAGGTCGCTTGGGGATCGGAGAGGGAGAGAGGTAGTAATGCTATGTTGTAAACGCATTTCAGGAGTACAAGTTGGAGAATACGTAATAGTTCGCAAAATTAGCACTGAACAGTGCTAATACAGGGAAATACTTTGCATTCGGACTGCCTGTACAAACGTGCGGATTTTTGATTGCCAGATGTGACTTCGTAATGTTTGCTCAGTGCTGGGTGAGGGTTCAGGAATTTTTATCTCGTGGTCCCGCAAAACTGAGCAATGTCGTGATAGCGGAGACGTAGTTAGGGAACTCCAATGACCTCAGTGGCTTCGTCGCCTCTTCAAGGTGGATTTTTAAATATCGGAATTTGAAAAAGTAATTATATTCGTTTCGAACAAGTCCTGATTCAAGTCTTTAAAGGAATCTAAACATGGAATAAGACTGTTGCGGGTTGCATTCGGCAAGCATTCCGATATCGTGAGCACTCACTAGAAAGGCGAGTATTGTGACGACTGAGCATCCCACCGCAGTCACAAATGTTGTGACTCGCATCGATTTTGGGAATCAGCCATCCCGACGCTGTGACGACTGTTGGGACTGAGAAATCTCACCGCAGCCACCGGTGTAGCGACGTTGCCTTGCTCTGCCCGCTAGCGACGCGGCGCAGAGAAGAGCGATGAAGTTCTCGAGCCGACGTAAAGTTGACGCCACATTTATATACAGTATGTACAAGGGTAACAAAGGCGTTACATCGCTGGCCGCGATTCACGCGCGTCTTCGCCGTACGGCAGCGTTGGCATCGAGACACTCGGTTTTGAGCAGTGGAACGCGGTAAATTTAAAATGATTTAAGCAAACCTTTGGCATCTTTACCTTGGGACTAGCGCGACGCACGAGGAACAACATGAGAGGTGAGCGGGAAAGCGAAGGGAGGCATTTGCTTGGCAAAAGTCGATAAAGACTATCGTCTTTTGACGACATTTGCAACGAAAGAAGCAGATACGCGGCTACTAATTTTTTATACTACGGCAGGTTATTACTAAAAACGATAGCGTCGATGAAAAATTGGCAGATGGTCACTTAACCTTCACTACTTGATCAATCTCTTCATCATAAACATATTTTACGTTGTCAAGGTGAAGTACATCGAGCCTAAGGTTGACTCGTGAATCGTCACTCTTGCGGGAATTGCGCAAACTGCCAGAGGATCCGCCTGTTTCGGTGCATCGGTTCCGAAAAGTCTTCGTAAACACTTATGTCAGAAACTTTTAGTTTTTTAGCATTCTCTAATGGCGTATTCGGTTGAGCGTTTACGAGCGCTCTGGAGTGCTCTGAAAAGCGGCCGCGCCTTCGGTTGGTAGAATTCAAGCGCTCCAACCACCTTCGGGTGGTTCTTTCGGAGCGTCGGAAGTACCTCCCCACTCGGTGCTTCCGAAAAGTGCCGCCGAAGAATGCCGTCGAAGAATAAGTGCCCCTGGGAGGGATTTTTTACCCCAGTTAGTCCGTTGCGGCCCCGAGAAGTTTGAATCGCGCCAATCAGGGCTCTCGCTGGCTGAAGTTTGAAATCCAACGAATGGAGGCGGAGCGCATGCCTCAGCCGGGCCGCCCCGCCGGGGAAAGGGAAGGCGACGCCGTCGCCGTCTCAGCGAAGCCGCCTCCACCAACCGCCTCCGCGATGATGCAACGCTATCACGTCTTACATCTTAGGACGTAATCGTAGTTAAGGTCTCTTTTTAGCATTTTCCGTAAACGGACGGCCCACTTTCTATCTGTTATCCGCATAAATGACATACTCGACCCCACTTCTCTGGCTTAATTGGAACCCGAATGTCTCTCACTCTGTGTACGGTGCGCTGTTTTTTATGTCGAATTACGACACCAGCATGCCTCTATCCATGGTCTGTTTGGCCGATACAAGTTTTCGTCTGGGGTTGTTAGTGAGACCCATGTTTCAGATCCAGGATCCAGGAAAGTATCTTGACTTGGATACCAAAAGTTGTCAATTTTCTAAGCAATAGCTTGTGAGGAACCGTGTTGAGTGCCTCCGTAAAATCTAGAAAAACAGAGTGGACGGAAATCCGGCTGTCTAGCGCCTGGGCAATATCGTGAGTAAATTGGATCAACTGAGTTACGCATGATAATCGTTTTCGGAAGCCATGCTGGAAAGGGTTCAACAGGTTGTTATCACTAATGTGTTTAACAATCGCGCTATACAGTATTTGCTCAAATATTTTGTAGCACACGCAAGTTGAAGAAATTGGACAGTAATTGGCAACCGCATTACGAGGTCCTGATTTGTGAACAGGCGCTATAGAGGCGATGTCCCAGTCTACTGTATTGCACCGATTTAACAAATAATATTTTCAAATATGGTGCTATATAATACGCTCATAGCTTTAGCAAGGAATTCGGCATACCATCAGGGCCGGCTACTTTTGATGTGTTTAAGCCTTCAAGTAGTACTTAAATACCACGCAATTGAAATGTCACGTCTTCCATTGGCTTTGTCACTCCCAAAACTGACATTCTCCTTTTGTCCGTAGACGCCACCGGCAAAGAAAACACAGACGCAAGGTAGGAATTGAAACATTCTGCTTTGCCATGAGTTTCCTCAATAGTATTGTTCAATTGCACTAAGGCTGGAACGGAAAGAGTATCCTTTTTATTGCGCTTGATGTATTTCCATATTTGCCTTGAATTGTGGCTAATACGCGATTGAAATGAATCAACGAAACGTAATTTAGCCTGGCCGACTGAATTCTTCACTTCTTTGGCTATTGCTTTAAGTTTCCTGAGGTTAGCTATTGAAGGATTGCGTTTGAATGCTCTAAACATTCTTTGTCTCGGTTGTGTGCACTTTTTTTGTGTACCACGGTTTACTTTTGTTACGTCTTTTAGTTAACAACCAAGATGGTACAAAATGGCAGCTAGAAAACTTTCTTGTTAAATATTTCCCACAATTCTGATACAGGCAAGGTGTTTGCGAATGTTTAAAAACGATAAAATGCTCTCTAGCACCTCAATATTTTCATCTACATTAGCTTTTCTGTAATCAAAAAACTTTTCTTTCCTTCTTGCTACATGTGTTTTCAGTCTCGAAGTTCATTTCACAGTGAACAGCTTTGTGGTCACTGATTCCAGGGATAATCGTGATGAAGTTTACATGTTGAGGCGCATTTGTGATGAATAGGTCTAGAACGTGTTTTCCCTAGTTGGCTCCAAGCCAATCTGGGTGAGTGAAAACATTCATAAAAGTTATGATCGCTGTATTGTGGCCATTAGTTGTACCGGGAAATGCAGGTTGGTGCTGCCAGTCGAGATTCGGTAAATTAAAGTCACCGGCTACTACCATGTGATCAGTTTGAACTACTTCAACCGCACAAGTAAACCGAGCAAAGACATCGACTGAAGATGCCGGTGGACGGTAAAAGCTACGCACAGTGACACAGATAATGATTCACCACTACGTAGCTTTATTTGACACCAGACTGAGTCGCACGCTGTGGAAGGCACATCAATAGGACTTCAAGAAATAGACTGATCGACTAAAATGAACACACCCCCTCCGTGATGATTCCGGTCCTCCCTGTAGCACAAAAAAGTTATCAGAAAATACGGAACCGTTTCTTAAGTCGTCACTCAACCATGATTCCGCGCAGATGACGACGGGTGGCTTAACTGTCTGTATTAGGTTGTCAAATTTATCTAGTTTTAAAGACGATAGTCTTTCTTGGGCTACTTAGACCCAGAAATTTTGGTCTGTCTGTATGTCTGTCCTTCTGTCTGTCTGTGACTCGATTTTTTTTTACGACAACAACAACAACAGTTCCCTCTTTTTTGCGAAAGTTGCGGGATACTGAAAGCTAAGCATACATTGCTGAAAAAAGGGAAACAAAAGAAAATGTTTGGAGGTGCTGGGTACCGATCCCAGTACCTCTCGCATGCTAAGCGAGCGCTCTACCATTTGAGCTACACCCTTTTTTCTTTATTGCTCATCTCGGACAGCAACACCAGGTACCAGGTACAATGACAAAGAAAAAAAATCACAGTAATGCCGCCATGCCCCCCCAGGGCCGGTGTTGTCATTTAAAATTCCCTAAACGTAGTCAGGGGTTCAATTTTTGACAACCACTCTGATGGAGAGTTCTTCGCTCTCTGAACTTCAACAAACTGTGACACACTTTCCATAAAATACTGTCTCGTTGGTCGCGCGTTGACATCGCAATGCAGCCAAGCCATGCGAGAAGGCCAAATGCTGTGCAGACCTAACAACATGACACTGTCAAATGGTACACCATCCTCTTTATCAATGCACAAAAAACGAATACCGTGTGGGCTAGGTGGAAAATCTTTCTGGAGTGACCATTGGAGGACATCCCATAGGAACACTGCGGCCCAACAATGAAGAAAAACATGCTCCAAAGTTTCTGGTTGTTTGCAAATGGGGCAGTTGGTTCCCCATGAAACTGAGAGCCCCCTTTCTTTCATCCAAGTATCGACTGAAAGTGTACCCGTGTGCAATTTAAAAAAGAAAGCCTTTGCCCTAGGGGACACTTTCATTCGCTTGACTCTTTTTAAAACATCTTGCCCTGGACCATTGCTGTCCAGAGCTCTATACAGTGGCACAGGGAAGACTACGTCACATACATCCTTATATAATTTTTTCTTAGTTACATTGGCCAGATATTGCATCGAAAAACGCGTTGATAAAAATGGGAATGACAAAACAATTCAGCCACCCGGCCAAACTAAAAAAATGCCGGCGCAATAGTCATATAGTCACAGCTAAATCTACCCGTCTAAGTCCGGTGTAATGTTTATACCTCTCAACATTGTTGAAGAAGAACAAGACATTACGCAAATGTAAGAGAACAAATTAATACAGAAGTGATGTTCGCAGAGTTCCTTTATAAAAAATCATACATGCTTGAATTTGGCTAAATTAAATACTTCATCAACTCCAGAAAAAAAAATTCACTTTGCCGTCGCCTGCTGTCGCCCGCGCCACTATAGCTTCTTGCGGCATTTTAAGGAATCAACCGGCAACAGTTACGAAAGGTTACACTAGATAGGTTCCACCTTCTGCTTGCAACGCACGTGGAGTAGGAAAACGCGGTTCTATAAACGTTGAAGTAGGGCGCCGCGATTCACGCGCGTCTTCGCCGTACGGCAGCGTTGGCATCGAGACACTCGGTTTTGAGCAGTGGAACGCGGTAAATTTAAAATGATTTAAGCAAACCTTTGGCATCTTTACCTTGGGACTAGCGCGACGCACGAGGAACAACATGAGAGGTGAGCGGGAAAGCGAAGGGAGGCATTTGCTTGGCAAAAGTCGATAAAGACTATCGTCTTTTGACGACATTTGCAACGAAAGAAGCAGATACGCGGCTAATTTTTTATACTACGGCAGTTTATTACTAAAAACGATAGCGTC
The DNA here is from genome assembly GCF_048455015.1 of Haemaphysalis longicornis. Lineage (NCBI taxonomy): Eukaryota > Metazoa > Arthropoda > Arachnida > Ixodida > Ixodidae > Haemaphysalis > Haemaphysalis longicornis. The sequence continues at coordinate 2,186,937 of NW_027526233.1, forward strand.
GATGAAAAATTGCCAGATGGTCACTTAACCTTCACTACTTGATCAATCTCTTCATCATAAACATATTTTACGTTGTCAAGGTGAAGTACATCGAGCCTAAGGTTGACTCGTGAATCGTCACTCTTCCGGGAATTGCGCTAACTGCCAGAGGATCCGCCTCTTTCGGTGCATCGATTCCGAAAAGTCTTCGGGTCACGTGTCAGAACCTTTTAGTTTTTTAGCATTCTCTAATGGCGTATTTGGTTGGGCGTTTACGAGCGCTCTGGAGGGCTCTGAAAAGCGGCGGCGCCTTCGGTTGGTAGAATTCAAGCGCTCCAACTACCTTCGGTTGGTTATTTCGTAGCGTCGGCCTCCTACTCGGAGCACTGCCGACCGCTCTGACTTCGAAGTGAGAGCGTGGCCGGCGTAGCGCGATCTGGCTGGGAGGACGGGTCACGTGACACAAAACGCAATGGCCGGACTCGAGCGGCGGCGAGCGCGCACCACTGCTCTAGTCCGCCCGCGGGTTTACCCGGCGACTTCCCGCGCTGGCTGCACGGTGGCGCTACAGGCGCGCTGCTCCAAGATCGCCGATGCATTCGGTTGGTACCAAGGAGGTTGTATAGAACTTCTGGAGTGGAGATGGTGCTCGAAAACTGACGCCGACGGCCGCCATCTTGCCGTGGGTAGAAAACTCGTTCCGCGGTAGCAGACGCATTGCATTCGTCGCATAGTGTTCTTGTGTTTGCGGCGGGTTACGTTATATTTTTGCTTCCGTTCTTTTTTTGTTTTGTTTTGTTTTGTTTTGTTTTGCAAGTTGATTCTCTCATGCGGCTACCTTCAAGCGCACCGAGCTTTTCTTGCGCGCGTTCATTTCGCCGCATGTGGTTTCGGTTATGCTCCCCTCTCCGTGTTTCTAGTTAAGCGCTTCGCAAGTCGCCCGTGCGTGCGCCGGGGGCGCACACATCTGGTAATTATTTACATTCTTGGGCGCTAACAGCTCAAATAAACAGTAGACGCAATCACATTTTTTTCTGCCCCATGTGTCGTTCTTCCGAGTTCTCTCTTGACAAAGAGCAGAACTCGTGTTCGTTCGATCCTCGTTCGCGGATGGATGCTCCAAAGGTGTAGAAAGCAGAAATTGTCTGCTCGTGCGTCGCGTTCGGCTGCGCTAATCGCGCGAAGAAGGCGTCGGGGATCACCTTTCATCTGTAAGTACTGAGGGTATCTGTTTGTTTTGGGTTTCGAGGGCATTACTAGTATTATAACGTTATGAGTGCAAATTTGCCCGCAGTTTGTGCGTGATGTAAAGGGAAAATTTGCCGTAGCACCTGCCGTCCGCTTACTGAGCATACCGTACGCGCTTGTTTATGTAAATATGCGAATGTTTTCGCTCGTAGTTGTGGTGGTCCTGTAGTCGCTTGGCTGCGCCAAATCACATCTTTGAAAATATGTGGGGCGCAAATTGTTTTTCCGCACTAATTTAAATGCAGAGTATTGCTAAGGCAGTTACCGTCAAAAATCAAGGCACTCTTGTTTAATATCTTTCCTTTACATCCGGCCATACGTGAATACACTGACGTTTCTCGTTGGCGCTGTTTCGTAGAAGTTTTTGATGCACCGCAATGCTCTTCCGCGTTCTTCGTCCACATGATTTTCTTATCAATAGCACGCTGCTCGCGTCCGAACTTGCGCGGTCAACGAGGTTGTGAATGTGATTGAGTAACCTCCTGCGAGTAGTTTTCTTATCAATAGCACGTTACTATCGTGCCAACGTGCGCGGTTAATGTAGTCGTGCATCCAATTAAGTAACCATCTGGATTTGAAAAATAAAGTCAATGCGAGTCCCATGCCTTCTGTAAAGTGCACGCGGAATTAAAAAAAACCTGCTTTAATGTGCTTCAGTGTGTGCCAAATCTATTTCGCAAAATACGATTGAAAAGCTGGAAATAGACCCACCGCGTTGGCTCAGTGGCTAATGCACTGTGCTGCTCATCCCTAGAACGCGGGTTCGGTTCCCTGCCGCGGCAGCCGCTTTTCTGGTGAAGGCGAAAAGCAAAAACTACTGTGTGAACGAGATTTCGGTGCACGTTAAAGATTCCCCAGGTGGTCAAAATCCGGAGCCCTCCACTACGGCGCGCCTCATCGCCTGCGTTGCGTCAGCGCGTTAAACACCACAATCAATCAATCAATCAATCAACCAACCAATCAATCAATCAAAAGCTCGTGCTTAATTTGGTCTTCGGCAAGGGCAAAACTGGGCATGTTGTTTAAACCAGAAAACGTGCATTTGCACTACATATAAACATTGCAATATCCTGATGGATATGATTCTCGCAGTACTGCCTAAAAACCATTCGAACCGCTACTGCATTATTATTTATTAATCATTATTGAATAAGCATTCATTAATCCTAGCCACGCCGCTAAAAGAAACAAACGTCAAATAATCGCGCTTTCGCGTGTCCCGCACTTCCAGCGTGAAATCACGGCTAATAGTAACCTTATAACGCGGAATCTCTTGCCATGGCGCGCAACATGAGGTAATTTTAATGTTACGGGGACGGTCTATAGCCTTAGCTATACCGAATAAACGTTTATTGAAATAAAATCGCGGGTGGTGCCTTTAGCATAGCGCTGCGCGTTTTCCCGCATCGGCAGCTCTGTTGACCACCGTAAGATTTTACACAGGCGGACTCGCTGCTTGAACCGTATCTTACGTCAAAACCTTATGCGTAAGGCAAAGTTCAGTCTGCCCTCAAATATCGTAATCGATATACTAGCTTACCATCGTTTTCTCCCTTGTAAAGCCAAAAAAACGCGACCGCAATTCAGCGTCCCTGCCGGCGCAGCGCCTTTTCTACCCACGGCAATATGGCCGCCGACCGGTTCGCCCGGCTTCTCCTCCCCGCTATCCCCGCGTTGCCCGCTATGGGCGGCCTCCACTCCAGAACCTCTACCGCTCAGATTGCGAGCCGCCTTGGTATCTGGCGACTCCGAGCCAGAGGACCGGAGCGGCCAGCCGAGTACGCCATAATATAGCTTGCTTTTACTTAAATGACGCAAAATTTACAATCAAAGACCGTTTGTTATCGGGATGGAATTTGTCAAGCCTATGTGCTCTTTTTACTGTTTTCAGTTCTAGGTTAAACGTAGCTGCACATAGCTCACGAATGTGTTTTTCAGAGGTGGACCATGGTTCCTTAGGATCTACGTCCTTAATGCCGTAAAAAACCAGGGCCCGCTTGCTCGAAGCCAAATAAGACAGTCTTATTCGCAGTCTAATCTTATTGGCAGTCTTATTCGGGGTCTTTTGTTCCCTAGGCTATAAGACGCTTTCTGGAAACTTCGAAGACAGCGAATAAGACTCTAAATAAGAACCCAATAAGACTGTGAATAAGCCTGCTCCGAGCAGTCTTATTCACAGTCTTATGCTGACGTGGTCGGTCGTTTCATAATAAAGATCGACCTCCATACCGTAAAAAACGAGTGCAGTAGCCGTACAAGTGGCGAACGATACCAAGCGGCGGCCGTTCGACCGTCTGCTTGGAACAAATAAATGCATGTTCCGAGGAGATCGACGCCGTTGGAAACGCCGTCGGGAGAGAGGGTAGAAAGTTACAGACAACGCAGGCGCCGGAAGCCGCAAGGTCTACCTACTTTGAAGTGGCACCGATGGCTGCAGCCAACCACCCTTTTCAACTTTCGCTGTGCGCTATGGGCGTGTGCTTGTTTTTCCCGGGTAGCGCGGCTTTTTTTCTCCCTCAGGTCAAACAAAGATGGACACGAGTGATAGTCTGCGGCCCGATATTAGTCCCGCAGCAGACATCGGGCGGCCAAGCGCGCGGTGTGAATGTGTGATCGTCTGCTATGTCGGCTGTCACCACAGTAGCCACGAAAAGGTGGCACGGAAAGGACGGAACAAATGTATTGTTTTATAAAATCATGCCCATTAACCCAGGAACAACAAATAGGCGTTCACAATAGAACTACGATGTGACAACAAAATTACACACAACATCAAAACGCTAGCAGCCTGTAGTACCTCTGCCCGTGAGCGTCAAATAAAATCGCGTTTTCAACGAGAAGCTGCGCAGACTCGTGTCTTTCCATCCTTCTCTTCGAAAGTAGCGGTTACTTGATTGTTTGGGTTTGTACTTCGATTGCGCATTCTGCTTGAGCAAATGGGATCCGGAGGCGACACGTAAAAGCAGCATGCATAATACCAACATTCGGCTGTATTCTACAGCGCGATTGTTTACATCGGCAGCCCTCGCTAACGCGCTGCCGGCTAGGCAGCGGGTTGCGATCGTGTGACGTGTCGCCGTTCCAGGCGGCGTGCACCCGCTGGAGTGCTCGTTGCATCCGAGTCTACGACGATGAACCCAAAGCCATTTCGCAACTTTGTAATTTACAGTGAGATGAAACGCACGACTCGTGTTTCGACAACGTCAGACAACGTCGCTGCTTTTTGCGTCAGCCCAGTGGGTTTCTCGGGCCCACGCTTCGAGCAGACGATCTTTGTTTTACGCGGCCGCGCGACCGAGGCCCGGCCGCGTGAGTGGCGTACCAAGGATGGCGGATCATTGTAACCCATGTGTCACAAGGACCAAATACGGCGTCGCATGGGCAGCATTTGTTGAATTTATCCAATCATGGTTGAAAATAAACGCTTGCCCAACGCCGGCAACGGCAACAAGCAGTTTTGCGGCGTATTCCCTGCTTTTCCCTAGGGGCCTCTCTCGTGGTCATCTAGGTACCCGCTATCCCTATAGTCTTCAATAAGACCGCTCTGTAGACTGGCCCGAGTGCTTTCGAGCAAGCGCACTAGTCCGAATCTTATTCGTGGTCTTATTGAAGTCTGTGAATAAGACTAGACTGTTAATAAGACTGCGAATACGAAAAGTACGAAAAGTTCGTACGAAAATACATGTACGAAAAGTTCGTAACCTTGCTCGATGAATTCAAGAAAACTGCGACACGAATAGTTAAGGTCAGGCAAACAAACTCTAATGAAAAATGGATGACAAAAGAAATCCTTGTCGCCATTAAAGAAAAAGATATGCTTTGGGCTCGAGCAAAACGTGCCCCACAAAATGCAATTCTCTGGGCAAGCTTTAAACAAAGTCGAAATAAGGTAAATGCGATGATACGTCTAGCTAAACGCAACCACATGCGGAATAAGTTTGAAGATGCGCGCTTCGATTCTAGGAAAACTTGGTCCTTAATTAATGGTATGAGAGGTTCTAATGTGCAATCCAGCAAGGACGAATACTTTTTTTCCCATTTTTCTGGTGACGGACTGAATATTGCCAATAGTTTCAACGACTTTTTTTTGCGGGTCACAGGTGTTGCCCGATCTACCCCTGACATTTGTACGTTGCAGAATAGCATAGCTAAATCGGCTTATCTGCCCCCACTCATTGAAGGTGACCTCAAGTCAATTTTATTTGCGCTGAAAGCCAACAAGTCACCTGGGCATGACGGTATTTCGATAAATGTGTTGCGCAGAAATTTTGACCACATTAAAGCTGTTCTTCTTTCCATTTTAAACCATATCATTCAGAGTGCCATCATTCCCATACAGTTGAAGAAGGCAATAGTTTTTCCTTTGTTTAAGTCAGGTTCTCGAAATAAAATTGAAAACTATAGACCTATCTCTGTTCTCTCTTGTATAGTTCAGATATTAGAGAAACACATTTTAAATGTTATGACCAGTTTTTTATCGACCCATGATGTTTTCTCCCCATCTCAGATTGGGTTTATTGGAGGCCGAGGTACTCAAACTTTGCTCGAGGACTTTTCTGATTTATTAAACTATACTTTCGATCGTAACCAGATTGCATGTGCATTATTTCTTGATGTCAGTAAAGCTTTCGATAGCGTGTGTCATACCCTCCTGCTCACCAAACTACAAAGACTAGGTTTTCGGGACAACTTTCTGCGTCTGCTTGAAAACTTCTTACTTGACAGAACTCAGGTTGTTCGGATTGGTAAATTTTCAAGTAATGCTTCTTTTATTAGGTCAGGTGTACCACAAGGGTCTATACTGAGTCCTCTGCTGTTTAACTTGTATGTTAACGACCTCGCCTATTCTGTATCGTCTTCAATATTTCAGTACGCCGATGACACGGTTCTTGTTTCTTATGCTTCTCGTCATTCTGACGCCATAAAGTCGCTTCAAGTTTCTGCAATGGAAACTATGAATTGGTTTACGGCCAATTCCATTGATGTTAATACCAAAAAAAAATTCCCCGCATTTCCCCGAGGGGAAGAATGTGAAAGTGCGAATGCACGAGTTGAATTTGCGCGGTTCGGTAATGTTCGCGAAAGAGAGATCACACACACACACACAACTACAAAGAAAGAAAGATGCATTTATTCACAGACACCTATTTGTGTTGTCGTTGTACTTGATTGCTAGAGCGGATCTCAGCTTTGAAATTTCGTGTCAGTACTACTTTAAGCGGGTGCATGAGCCCTTCTCACGCCCGATTCTTGGCCAATCCCCCACGTGGGTATGTGTCATGTCAGCGGCCAGGCAGCGCGCGCCCATCTCCCCCCGTTGCCAAGGAAGACGAGGAGATTCCTGGCCAATCCCCCACGTGGGTATGTGCCATGTCAGCGGCCAGGCAGCGCGCGCCCATCTCCCCCCGTTGGCAAGGAAGACGAGGAGCGCGCGCACCCGCAGCTGTTGCTATGCGGACGGCGGCGGACGCTTCAGGCTCGCTTAAGAAGTGCATTCGCACTTAAAAAACACAGCTGATCATTGAAAAAAGTTGACTTACCACAATCTTTATTTTTACACTCAGCGGCCTGCTCTTATTTGTAGTTGTATTCCTGTAAAGTATGTGTCCACTGTGAAGTATTTAGGTTTGTATTTCGATAGCGACCTTTCTTGGAATTCCCACTTGGCTTATGTATGTAAAAAAATTCGTGCTGTGTCATCTTTGTTGTACAAATTAAGAACATTTATTCCATTTTCGCTGCGAAAAGTCATTGTACATTCCTGTCGCGAAGCCCCCCTTCCCGTTTGCTTTTTATATTTTTTAGCATCCCTCTTCGGCCACCGAGGCCCAGCTTTTCTAAGAAACGCAGGCGGAGTGTGTGTGTCGGCCCGTCGGCCGACCCGGGAGACGCGGCTCTCGAAGGGGACCATCGGCGAATCTTGTGTTACACGCGCCCACTGGCGTCTCCGACCCCCCGTTGCGCGCCTACGCGAGCCGCTATGTTCTCCGCCCCTCGGTCTCGTTCAAACAGCCGCCTGTCTTTTCTCCTTTTCGAGTTTGTATACCTTTACTTTATTCTCCCCAGTAATTCTTTTGCCAGAAACGGACGCCTTCGAGTTTGAACTTTGTGTCTTCTGTGTGTGATCTTTTCCTTTTCACTTTGGCGGGAACATGTCTGATTGGAGCTTAGAAGCGTCTTCCTGATTGGCTGCGGGTGTGCCTAAGACTTGCTCCCGATAGTCCGCACACGCTAGGATGCGCTTTTTCCCCCAATGCGTCCCCCCAAAGCAAATATAACGCGGCCCCTCTGGGGCGAGAGGGAGAGCAACACCAGGAGAGCCGCTTGCTGCCGATCGTCGGGGCCAGACCCCGGGAGCCATTCGCTCGCCAACCATGTTTCGTTAAGTACTCTGAATCTTTTGACTGTCTTTTTCATCTATGTAATAAGTGTAATTGTTTCAAGTTTGTATGTGCTAAATGTCATCAATGTCATCTGTAAAGTAAACAAGTTATCCTTTAAAACCTCGTCAACGTTTCGACTTCTTCACGGCAATCATCATGCTACAGTAGCGGCAGAATGTAACCAAAATACTACGTTACATTCCCTTTGTTATAGTGTGCTTAGGTACGGTATTACAGTATATGGTCACTGTTCTTTACGTTGGATAAAGCGAGTCAATTCCATTTTGCGTTTTTTGCTGCGTACCGTTGCATATGACTTGTGTATGGAGAAAGATGACAATGTATTCAAAACCTTGATGTTGCCCGATTTTACCTCGCTCCTAAATGAAACCGTTATCTTAAAACATTTTTGCATTAATACATTCGAAACGCGTTACACTCCTGCTCGGTCTCTGAGAACGAAGCAACGTTACGCAATTCCTCGTTGTTCCACAAGGTACGGGAAAAGAACACGCCGTTATTATGTGCCAGCAATATTTAACACTTTGCCATCTGACTTTTTTGCGCATGCTTCGAAATATAAACTGAAAAAGGCTTTAAAGCGCATGCGCTCGTGCTTTCCAGAGATTTCGGGAATACCGCATGGTTATCTGTTTTTGGTTGGTACTGCGTACTGTAACATATATAATTTTTTTTTAAGGCTTGTCGCCTGCCAGGCTCTGCCTGACAAGCCCGTTGCGGCTTAGGTAGGCCTGATTATGTATATGACTTCTGTTTGACTAATAAATATTATTATTATTATTATTATTAATAAGAACGTGTGTTCGTGCAAGCGGGCCCAGATTACATCACCTAGAGCGGTTTTCAAGCTCATCGAGCTTAGAACATAATCCGTCCGCAACTCTTCTTACAATCATTCATCACTGCATCAATGTTTGAAAATGCGGCAATCTTGCTCTCTAAAGTTGAAATTCTGTTTCTTAAGTCATCAAGGGCATCACTCTGCGCTACCTGGTTGGCCTCAATGTTATCAAGTTTAGTGTTAACAAGTGCTTGACCATCTAATATTAGTTGCAATTATAGGGTCCAGAGTTTAATTCTACGTCGCGGCAACAGATTAACAACAAAAAATAGAAGGAAGCACGCTGTAGCAAAGAAAAGCAGCAGCGTCTACGAGGACTCAACAGCGCTTGCTTCTTGATACAATTATACACTACTTGGGGTTGAACCGGCAAAACAAATACCGACTTCTGACGCAGTAACAAGTCACTAACCTGTAACAGCAATAGAAATTGCATGAACGGCATCGCCATAGCTGTGCCGGTTCCACGCCCCAACAGAGCACGGGCGATTTCCGCTTTTTGTAGGCCGAAGGTATTCGCAAGATCCCAGGGCTCGTAGACTGCTGTGAAGCATTGCCCGAAGTCGTCTACGGCGCATGTCGAATTCTAATCTTCAGCATTGACTAAAGCATATTTGATTGCCGCGACGTTCACTGACAAGGTTTCCTTGCGTTGTAGATGTGCGCCGTTCCCAAGGGCGTCACAGCAGGCCAAGATTTCACACGATGGGAAAGAGCAGGTCATCTGTAATAGCAGTAGAAATTGCGTGACCGGCACCGCCATGGCTGCGCCGGTTCCACGCCCCAACAGAGCACTGGCGATTTCCGGTTTTTGTGGTCCGAAGGTACTCCCGAGATCACAGGGCTCGTATGTTGCTGTGGAGTAGTGTCTGTGAGCGGGACACGAAAGACCCGCGAGGAACGAAACCCGTGCGCCGAGCGGACCGAAATCTGTGGCGGTAGCTTAGACGAGCCGCCAGCGGCCGACGCGGGTGACGTCATACCCATCGGCGGGGAAATTCAGCTGACTGCGCCATGCGAGGCGAACTCGACTACGTCCCCAGTCTTCGATAGCTGGCATGCAATCAAGGTAGTGCACAGTTCTAACCTTCGCCCACATTCTAACCCAGTTGAGCAAAGGCACTCAGTGCGAAAGCGAAAGTTGAGAGCTCTGTGCTTTCAGCGGAAACGCGATTGGGAGGCATGCGTACCTGCCGCTCTGTTGGCCTTGAAGTACGCTCCGCACCAGTTTACAGGCGTCATCCCTGCGACGCTTCTATACGACTGTGGTAAAACAACGCGTTACGAATGACGAGACGAGCCGGCGGCAACAAGCTAGTAACGCTGCGTTCGTTTTCCCGTTCGGACAGTCCGTTCTTTCATATTGAGCTTCGGTCTCAACAGCGCGCCGTATTGTCTCTCCAAACTACTCGATCGTGTGTTTCGTGGCATGTCTGAGTACGCGCTCATTTACCTCGAAGATGTCGCCAGCTTTTCTAGCACATCGATAGGAGCATGTAGAGCTCTTCGAGTCCTGCCGAGCAGGCTCAAAGAAGCAGGCGGAACAGTCAAATCGTCGAAATGTGACATAGGATGCGCCGAAGGAACGTATCTAGCGCATTTTGGGGTAGCGCCGAAGACGCAGACCGTCGGAAATCAAAGTAGTCGCAGTCAGAGATAAGGGCTTTTTTGGGTTTGGCTGGATATCAGCAGCATTATGTGAAAGATCACTGCACAATTGCTAGTCCTTTGACTGACGCTCTCAGAAAGACTGAGCCAGTGAAGGTGAAACGGGGCACAAAGAAGGAGGACGCGTTTGGAACGTTTAAAAGGGCCCTGAGCGAGGAGCCAGTTCTAAAATAGGCCCGGCTTTTCAAAGGGTTTCGTAATTCAGTGCGATGCGAGCGAAGGTGGCATGGGAGCTGTACTATCCAAAGAGGATGCGAACGACCGGGAACGACCAGTTTTTCGCGGGCTAACTTGCAGGGAAGAGGCGTACAGTACATCCGCAAAGGAATGTGGCTGCGTCGTGTGGGCAGTGCAGATGTTGGCGTGCTAGGTAGCCGGTTCCCAGTTTGTTGTGGAACCTCATCATTGCCCGCTAACCTGTTTAAATAAAATGTCGACTAAAAGCGATCGTTTGCTAAGGTGGAGTATGACGCTCCAGCAGCACAATCTCGTCGTTCGCTGCAAGAAAGGTAAGTTGAACGCTGACGCGGACGCACTAAGCCGTGCGTTCTAAGCAATGCTACCTTCGTCCTCACCGCGTCTTTTGTTTCGTTTCTTCGTGAACAGCTTTTCGCTTACCAGGCATATAGGAGCAAAATTATTACGCTCATTTGCTGCTTCAGTTGATTATGTCCGCACCGCGTGATTTCAAGTAATCAATTTTAGTTATAATTATTTCATGTCGTTGGTTATCTTTGACACATAGTTTGAGTTCTCATGTAAGATTTTTGCGCCCCGCACGGGCCCCTTAGTGCACAGGATCGAAATTTGGGATAGACCGGAGATTTTATCACGTTCTGGAGTCTGGTGTTCTGACGGAGGACAGAGGGCGCTTGCTTGCGCTGAATGTTGTCTGTTGTCGGTCGGTTCTTTGCAAGCTGCAGAACGATGCGCAGCTGGTGTTGAGAAATGAGACCGGAAGAGCGGGGCAAAGCTGGTAGAGACACTCGGGCAGCACAGCGATGTACCTGGGATCCGCACCTGGCAGGTGGTACCTGTTCGTGGAGAGGAACGTGGTGGAGCCGCCCTGTTCCTGGAGCACTGGAGATGAACCTGGATGAGCCTGGCGAACCAGCGCGCCCGGCATCCGAGCCACGTGGAGGCAGCTTGGCGCATTGTCTGTCGCATTGTATGGCAGCGGGGGTGCTGTTCCGCAAGATCGCCCGGCCCAAATTGGTTGTACGCGGTGACGCGCCAAGAGCGGGGTTGAATCGCGCCTCGTCCAAACCAGACCAAAGCACCCGCGGCCGACAGGCGCAAACTTGAACCGCCGCAGTCAGAGTTGGCTTTTGCGTCTCGTTGGCTCGGTCGAATCATGCATCGGGTGAACGACCGGCAACCGACAGGCCGCTACTTGCCTGGACCAAGGAGGTTGTAAGAACTTCTGGAGTGGAGACGGCTCTCGAGAACTGATGCCGACGGCCGCCATCTTGCCTTGGGCAAAAAACTCACTCCGGCGCAGCAGCCGCACCGCATCGGTCGCGTTCTGCCGGCTCCCTGCTGAAAGTCTTGCGGTGTTACACGCTTGCATGAGTGCATTTAGGGCTTAGTTTGTCGTGAATATTTTTCGGACGCTACAAAGCTGTAGAAATCAGCAATGCTTTGCTCATTCGTCGCATTCGGCTGCGCTAGTCGCGCGAAGAAGACGCCGGGGATAACCTTGGGCTTAGTTCGTTTTGTGTCTAACGAGTACTACAGCGTTATAAGTGTACTCTTTCCCACTATTCGTGCAGTATGGTGCCGATCCACCTACCTGTTTACGCACTTGTTTCAGGTATTATGCAAATGTTTTCACTCGTAGTTGCGGTGGTTAGTAGTCGCACGACTGCGCAAGATCACGTGTTTGTTTAACACTATTAAACAAACATGTGACATACTATTAAACAATGGCAGTAGTGCGGAAGCAGAAATTGCAGCACACATGATGTGTCGCGCAATTTCTGCTTGCGCACTAATTTATATGCAGAGTGTTTGCTCAGATATATACAGGGAGATCAAAATTAGGTCAACAGGTGTTTTTTTTAAATAACGCGCGTAGATTTACGGGAAGACCACTTCTACAGTGAAGTTGTGCGCCCATGGGGACATAGAATAAAGTACTAACTATTGATGTCGGTGGCTTAATTAACTAACATTGTTTAATAATGTTTTAGTGGCTGCAGTAAGCAGGCACGTTTGTTTTGCAAAGTTAGACGCAATCGTCTTTCTGCGCAGTTTCATTCGTTATAATTCTTCTGCCGCATCCGAACTGCGAAGTTTAATTGCCCTTCGCATGATTACGCATGGTAAACCACGATGACCGGCGCAGAGCTCCGCCTCTTTTTTCTGTGTTTCGATAGCTATTCCGAGTACTGCAGATTGCGATAACGCCAGCCAAGACGGAAAGGGCGCCAGTTATCACTTTTGTCTATGCCTCCACCCCGTAGTCAACCTAAAGACCATTCACGGCAGGTACGTGACAAAAGTGTGTGGGATGGGCAGGTGGGGCTTCGTGCCGGTCCTCACTGTCTTGCATATGTAATCATGCGAACGGCAATTAAACTTCGCAGTTCAATATCTCGGAGTACAGATGCGCTTGAAGATTTCTGCTAAATGATACTGCGCAGAAACACGATTGCGCATAAATTTGCAATACAAACATGCCTGTTTACTCCAGCCATTAAAAGATAATTAATGAATATTAGTTAATTAGGCCATCGACATCAATAGTTACCACTTCCTTTGTTTTTTCATGGGTGCATAACATCACTGTAGAGGTAATTTTTACGGACATTTAAGCACGTAATTATAATAAAACCTCTCGACTTAAACTTGACCACCCTGTGTAGTAACGACATAAACCAAGCCAGTGCCGTCGAATATTTGATTTGCGCTCAGCCCGCCTTACGCGAGTACTCGCAGGGTTTTGATTGGAGTTTAATTGTAAAAGCGAGGTTAGCCGAGACATTTCGCTTAGCTTTGTACAATTCATTGATGCAATGCTCTCCCGCGTTCTTCGTCTCCGTGTTAATCAACAGCAGGCGCTACTCGCGTGCAAACGTACTAGGATAGCGAGGCTGTGAACGCCAACGGTAACCTCCTGCGCGCAGTTTTCTTTTCAATAGCGGGTTGATCGCGTGCGAATGTGCGTGGTTAACGAAGTTGAGAATGTAATTAAGTAACCTCCCGAAAAAAAGAGAGAGAGAAGAAACATTTATTAGAGCAGACGGTGGTGGTTGAGCCGTCACTCGGTGGGGTGGGTTCACCTCAGTCCAGGTACCCTTGGGCCTCGGCTGCAGCCCTGGCACGGGTGACCAGAAAGAAAAAGAGAAAAAAAAAAAACGCGAAGGGGACATGGAATGTGCATCAATCATATAGACTGTGTACCCTGAATAAAGAAACAGCTGTGACCAGCTTAAAGGTACTACGTATACATTTTGTAAAATACAAGGAAAAGCTAGAAATGGCAGCGATGAAAGGAAACAGAGAATTCTAAAGTGTGGGCCGCATAGTAACTCAGCAAGCTACTTTAAATTGGCCTTGTGCATGTGCCATCAATGGGGATGTCGTATGAACCAAAAAACTTGCCTGTTGCAGCACTGTTTAAAAACAAGTCCTCTCGATACACAGTTCCAACAAAGCTTGTTTGGGTATGAGAGTGGCGTGATTAACATTAATGAAATCCGGCACTGCTGCTAGAAGAAGCAAGCGCCCACTAATCAATCTAGAACAGAGGGGTATGGCACTTTCCAGCGTGAAATGCGGGAATTAGTAGCCGTTTTCAGGCGGCACCTCTTGCCATGGTGTGCAACATATGTAATTTTAATACTTAAGGGGCGGCCTATAACCTTACAGACACCAAACAAACGTTTATTCAGTTGAAAGACTGATTGATTATGACGTTTTAATGCGCCGACGCAACGAAGACGATGAGGCTCGTCGTAGTGGAGGGCTCCGCATTAATTCTGACCACCTGGGCCGAAATCTCGAACACACGGGCGTTTTTTGCTTTTCGCCTCCATCAGAAAAGTGGCCGCCGCGGCCCAAAATCGAACCCGCGTCTTTGTTCTCAGCAGCACAACACTTCAGTTACTGAGCCACCGCGGCGGATTTTATTGAAATCAAAGCAATAGTGGTGTTTCTAGCACAGAACTAGCACAGAACTGGGCTCTTCACCATGGCTCTTCACCACTTAAAGATATGCAAACGCTAATTCGCTGCTCCAACACGTCAATAGTTTATGCGAAAGGCGAAAGAAAGGCTTCCGTCAAATAACCTAATCGAACAATCCAACTTAGCTATCGGTATCTCTCGTGTAAACCCAAAGGAACACGCAAGACACTAAGCGTCCCTACCACCTAAGCGCCCTTTCTAAGCGCACGAGGCCGCGGGTTAGAATCCCGGCCGTGGCGGTTGCTTTTCTGATGGACTCGAGAAGCAATAGCTCCCGTGTGTACGAGATTTCGACGCAGGTTAGAGATCCCGAGGTGGTAAAATTTATTCCGGAGCCCTCCACTACGGCGGGCCTCATCGCCTGCGTTGCATCGGCGCGTTAAACCCTACAATCAATCAATCCACCGCCGGAGCTGCCGGATTGCATTGAGCTGAACAATGAACGGAGGCTGCGAAAGGTCAGTCTGCAGAGGCAGAACGCCAACGAGAGAAAAGAAAACATCTACACGAGGAAAAGATGCGACAGTACGAGCTCGAGCTCTAGCGACTCCAACGGGAAGGAAAGAAACTAAAGCACGAGAATCAACTCGAGCGGGAAGTTGAGAAATCCTGAGTTAGAATTGTTGCTCGAAAGAGGCCTCGTTTCTGATAAAACTACCGTGCCTGCGGGGTCAGGAGCAGACGATCGGTAGTGCGAGTTGGAGGCGACGGTTGCGGTATAGTATATTCTAGGCAGTATAGTTGCGGCCCAGCAGCGCGACAAGGTGGCTAAGAGAGATGACCAAGACGCATTAGCTCATGCCTCCGAGAGAGGGCAGTGCACGCCCCGTTGTAATTCCTGTATATCGCTTAGCGCAAGAGGTGCGCGCCTGATTACGACATCCCGCAGGTTCTAGAACGACAGTAAAACCCGCTTGCTGTGCTGTGCACAAGACCCCGTGTTCAATCAGTTCTCCTCCACTGAGCATCCGCGGTTGCCGCTGATAAGCAGACGTGTATGGTGCGCCAGTTTTCGCCAGCGCTGACCCTCGCCACTACTCCTCGGCGGCCTGACGGCAGCTCCTACATGCGAGACGGGTGGCTTTCCCGCACGACCTGTAACTGAAGAGGGCGGGTGGACGCGCAACTCTGCTACCCGAGGGGAGCTATATTGTCACGGACAAACGAATGCAATTAACCAAAGGACGTTTATTAGGGGGCGAACTTGTGCCCAAAACAACACAAAAAGAACCAGCATGGCGTTCACGTAGCCAAGCACTGCCCGATTGCGGCCGCGTGATCCTCCTCGTCTTTTTCTTCTCCTAGACATCTCAGCGCGTGCTCACGCGACCTCCTTCGCCTCAGAGCGCTCGCGATCCCGCTGCGAGACTAGGTGAGCACGGGCTGGTGTCACAGATTATCACAGATTATGAAACCACAGATTATCAAACCATTTTTGAATAAACAAAGTTCGTCAATACACAACTTTTGGTTAACGATTGACAAAATTGAATATTAAGAAATTTTTCTCGAGCAGTCTACTGTATATGGATGAAATTATTTCGAGCATGAAAGAAATTGTTGCAGCGAAACTGTGAATATCTACTTTTGAGCAAGGCACTGTTTCATTTGTATCAAATTGTTTGTTTACTCATTACCTTGCACTAAAAAGCTCGCAAGCACTGTGATTCTAGAAACTGCGAAATCTTCGGTTTTTTGTATTGTTTAGTTTCCGCAAACGGCACGCCGAATGCGTGTTCGAGGCGCAAGGCTGCAAGTGCAGTTTTGTATCACTTTTTTTGTACAGACATCTGCAAGTGGGCACTATAATGTTTCTTGTACATTTGTGCCCGAAAGCAATTGCCACTCGGAGCAGGGGCCCTCGTCCAGCAACAAGCCAAGTACTCCGTGAACAAAGTGAACCTGTGCTCCGCTTTTGGCAAGGAAAGAAATAATAAACAAAGGAAAAAAACACGAGAAAGACTACTTCGTCGAAAGAATAACGTCTTGCGTATATATATATATATATATAGCAGAACAGAGAGATACGGGACGAGGGACTCGGTAAAGATACATATCAAGGTTGCAGTCGTCATTGCCAGTGCTCTTCGGCTTTTTTTCGAAATGTTTAATAGGGCCGAATGACGTGTGCTTGTCACGTTTCTTTGATTCATTGATAAATAAGCGAAAATATAAGTCGAGAAAAAATCCGCCGTTTTTCCGGGAGCGGGACTCGAACCCACATCTCCGCATAACCGGTGTGGTGCGTTCGCCATTACGCTATCCCACGGCGGCTTCTCTCTCGACTTTAAAGCGGGGGTTTATATTTACAAGAGCTCTGAGGCCGGTCAACTAGCGCCGCCCCTCGACTACCGCGGGAGACGTAGAACGTCTTCTTTCCCAGCGGCCGCCACGTAGAACGTGGTCGGAGGTCGGGGTTAGCAATTGGCATATCCGAACTGCTGGAGCCAGTGCCTCGTAATGCATGTAGCAGAACAGAGAGATACGGGACGAGGGACTCGGTAAAGATACATATCAAGGTTGCAGTCGTCATTGCCAGTGCTCTTCGGCTTTTTTTCGAAATATTTAATAGGGCCGAATGACGTGTGCTTGTCACGTTTCTTTGATTCATTGATAAATAAGCGAAAATATAAGTCTAGAAAAAATCCGCCGTTTTTCCGGGAGCGGGACTCGAACCCACATCTCCGCATAACCGGTGCGGTGCGTTCGCCATTACGCTATCCCACGGCGGCTTCTCTCTCGACTTTAAAGCGGGGGTTTATATTTACAAGAGCTCTGAGGCCGGTCAACTAGCGCCGCCCCTCGACTACCGCGGGAGACGTAGAACGTCTTCTTTCCCAGCGGCCGCCACGTAGAACGTGGTCGGAGGTCGGGGTTAGCAATTGGCATATCCGAACTGCTGGAGCCAGTGCCTCGTAATGCATGTAGCAGAACAGAGAGATACGGGACGAGGGACTCGGTAAAGATACATATCAAGGTTGCAGTCGTCATTGCCAGTGCTCTTCGGCTTTTTTTCGAAATATTTAATAGGGCCGAATGACGTGTGCTTGTCACGTTTCTTTGATTCATTGATAAATAAGCGAAAAT
The DNA here is from genome assembly GCF_048455015.1 of Haemaphysalis longicornis. NCBI lineage: Eukaryota > Metazoa > Arthropoda > Arachnida > Ixodida > Ixodidae > Haemaphysalis > Haemaphysalis longicornis. The sequence goes on from NW_027526233.1 coordinate 2,204,355, forward strand.
ATAAGTCGAGAAAAAATCCGCCGTTTTTCCGGGAGCGGGACTCGAACCCACATCTCCGCATAACCGGTGCGGTGCGTTCGCCATTACGCTATCTCACGGCGGCTTCTCTCTCGACTTTAAAGCGGGGGTTTATATTTACAAGAGCTCTGAGGCCGGTCAACTAGCGCCGCCCCTCGACTACCGCGGGAGACGTAGAACGTCTTCTTTCCCAGCGGCCGCCACGTAGAACGTGGTCGGAGGTCGGGGTTAGCAATTGGCATATCCGAACTGCTGGAGCCAGTGCCTCGTAATGCATGTAGCAGAACAGAGAGATACGGGACGAGGGACTCGGTAAAGATACATATCAAGGTTGCAGTCGTCATTGCCAGTGCTCTTCGGCTTTTTTTCGAAATATTTAATATTTCGAAATATTTAAGAAACGTGACAAGCACACGTCATTCGGCCCTATTAAATATTTCGAAAAAAAGCCGAAGAGCACTGGCAATGACGACTGCAACCTTGATATGTATCTTTACCGAGTCCCTCGTCCCGTATCTCTCTGTTCTGCTACATGCATTACGAGGCACTGGCTCCAGCAGTTCGGATATGCCAATTGCTAACCCCGACCTCCGACCACGTTCTACGTGGCGGCCGCTGGGAAAGAAGACGTTCTACGTCTCCCGCGGTAGTCGAGGGGCGGCGCTAGTTGACCGGCCTCAGAGCTCTTGTAAATATAAACCCCCGCTTTAAAGTCGAGAGAGAAGCCGCCGTGGGATAGCGTAATGGCGAACGCACCGCACCGGTTATGCGGAGATGTGGGTTCGAGTCCCGCTCCCGGAAAAACGGCGGATTTTTTCTCGACTTATATTTTCGCTTATTTATCAATGAATCAAAGAAACGTGACAAGCACACGTCATTCGGCCCTATTAAATATTTCGAAAAAAAGCCGAAGAGCACTGGCAATGACGACTGCAACCTTGATATGTATCTTTACCGAGTCCCTCGTCCCGTATCTCTCTGTTCTGCTACATGCATTACGAGGCACTGGCTCCAGCAGTTCGGATATGCCAATTGCTAACCCCGACCTCCGACCACGTTCTACGTGGCGGCCGCTGGGAAAGAAGACGTTCTACGTCTCCCGCGGTAGTCGAGGGGCGGCGCTAGTTGACCGGCCTCAGAGCTCTTGTAAATATAAACCCCCGCTTTAAAGTCGAGAGAGAAGCCGCCGTGGGATAGCGTAATGGCGAACGCACCGCACCGGTTATGCGGAGATGTGGGTTCGAGTCCCGCTCCCGGAAAAACGGCGGATTTTTTCTCGACTTATATTTTCGCTTATTTATCAATGAATCAAAGAAACGTGACAAGCACACGTCATTCGGCCCTATTAAATATTTCGAAAAAAAGCCGAAGAGCACTGGCAATGACGACTGCAACCTTGATATGTATCTTTACCGAGTCCCTCGTCCCGTATCTCTCTGTTCTGCTACATGCATTACGAGGCACTGGCTCCAGCAGTTCGGATATGCCAATTGCTAACCCCGACCTCCGACCACGTTCTACGTGGCGGCCGCTGGGAAAGAAGACGTTCTACGTCTCCCGCGGTAGTCGAGGGGCGGCGCTAGTTGACCGGCCTCAGAGCTCTTGTAAATATAAACCCCCGCTTTAAAGTCGAGAGAGAAGCCGCCGTGGGATAGCGTAATGGCGAACGCACCGCACCGGTTATGCGGAGATGTGGGTTCGATTCCCGCTCCCGGAAAAACGGCGGATTTTTTCTCGACTTATATTTTCGCTTATTTATCAATGAATCAAAGAAACGTGACGAGCACACGTCATTCGGCCCTATTAAATATTTCGAAAAAAAGCCGAAGAGCACTGGCAATGACGACTGCAACCTTGATATGTATCTTTACCGAGTCCCTCGTCCCGTATCTCTCTGTTCTGCTACATGCATTACGAGGCACTGGCTCCAGCAGTTCGGATATGCCAATTGCTAACCCCGACCTCCGACCACGTTCTACGTGGCGGCCGCTGGGAAAGAAGACGTTCTACGTCTCCCGCGGTAGTCGAGGGGCGGCGCTAGTTGACCGGCCTCAGAGCTCTTGTAAATATAAACCCCCGCTTTAAAGTCGAGAGAGAAGCCGCCGTGGGATAGCGTAATGGCGAACGCACCGCACCGGTTATGCGGAGATGTGGGTTCGAGTCTCGCTCCCGGAAAAACGGCGGATTTTTTCTCGACTTATATTTTCGCTTATTTATCAATGAATCAAAGAAACGTGACAAGCACACGTCATTCGGTCCTATTAAATATTTCGAAAAAAAGCCGAAGAACACTGGCAATGTCGACTGCAACCTTGATATATATATATATATATATATATATATATATATATATATATATATTGTTACGTGGCGGCCGGACACAGATAAGACGAACGATGGAATGGGGTCGAACGATCTATTTACATTATTTACAAGCGGCCATGGCCGAGTCCGCTCAATCTGCACGCGCCCTCTTGCTCGTCGACTTCGACGCCGAGCTATGCCGCCATGGGGCATTGTCCACTGGTCCCGTGACACTACCCCCCCCCCCCCCGGGCAAAGACGACCGTCCCGGTCGAGGCCATAGGGATACGACTCGAAGGCGGTGCCGTTGATTCCTTCCGCCTGCGAGGGTCTGGGTCGGCAGCTCGACCTTGTCTTAGCAGTGATCGAAGATGACGACGCACAGCCGGAAAGTTTTGACGTCGATACCTGCGGTGAGGACGAGACGGGATGAGTATATACAGTGAAGTCCTTGCCGCCACGGATGATGGTGATGGTCGTGATGAGCACCGGCCCCGGAACAGCTGTAACCACCGCCGACCCTACCAGGCAGCGTCCAAAGCCCTCGGAGAAGCGCCGGAGATCTGGGCGGGTGAACGTCGTCGGCGGTATACGTTTGGTCGTGGCTAATCAGTTCGTCTGGTCTCGGCGGGTCACGGGCAGGGGACACGGGGCTGGGGAATGATCGCGTCCATGGCTCACCGGGGCTGGGGCGGGCCGACGCTTTCCAAGAGCCAGGGTGAGACCGCTTCATGAGTCGAGGCGGGGTGAAGCTCGTGGCCGGGATGGGACTGTACCCAGCACCTCCACCAAAATGTTACGTGGCGGCCGGACACAGATAAGACGAACGATGGAATGGGGTCGAACGATCTATTTACATTATTTACAAGCGGCCATGGCCGAGTCCGCTCAATCTGCACGCGCCCTCTTCCTCGTCGTCTTCGACGCCGAGCTATGCCGCCATGGGGCATTGTCCACTGGTCCCGTGACAATATATATATATATATATGTATATATATACCCATGAAGCAGCAAAATTTGAAGATACAATAATAGTTTCATTTTTTTCCTATTGGAATTTTTTAATATAACCTTCACATTTTGCCGTCAAATTGAAAATACATGCCCCCTTCCCCCCAAAAAAACTCTTCCAGTATTTCTCCTTGAGGTTTCCACAATAATATGCTTTTAACCATTTGCCAGCTCTGTTACCGTTTATTTCTTTGTAGTTTTCTGCGTACTTTAACAGCTTATATTTGTGGTGTTCTACAAATACCTATGCTGGTCCTAATCATGCCCAGCAAATCCCCCTGTGTCCCAGGAAGGAAAGAAGAAGGCGGCGCATGGCGTGGGGCGATCCTGGACGCCCTGGTCAGCCTGGGCTTGTTGCTCATGGTCGGTGTGTTCGCAGCGCTAACGTTGCGAATCTGCAAGGACCCCGACGAACCAACCGTTGCTGCTACTCGTGAACTGCTCGACGACATCGGCGCATACGAGGACATGCTTGGCAACGTGCGCTCATGCTACGCCCAAAGCACTCAGCCGATGACATCGGGCTCCGTGGTCGACGTGACGACGCTAGGAGCCAACAAGGAAGGAGAAGCAGTGAATCGCGTTCTGGTGTCGCAAGTTTCCAAGCACCTGATGGATCACCGTCGATCGAAGTAGAGACGTTGAACATCCATGTTTCTGCCACGTGCTTGCCAAGTGAGCCCTTTCGTGCTATGAAAATAAGCGCACATATCTTGTACTGATCAGTTGCTGCACGTTCTGTGCATACTGCGGAAAATCTTTGCCGAACTGGTTGACCTCTACTTAGAGTAGTACCGTGAAAAGTGACGCCATGGAACCTTTTCACCGCATCAGATAAGACAACATATGAGGACTACAGAGAAGCGCTGCTGTGAGCGCTGCTCTGCGCGTCTTCAATTATTTCCTGACATCGCAATATCGGCCAATGCTCCCATTTTGTTATCAGACACACGAAGCAAAGTGAATACTCGCTGGTGGTGCAATTGACTTCGATATTTCTGAACCGAAAAGATGCTTTTGTTTTTCTTTTATGGCCTGGAACAGCCCGGCAACTATGGTGACCAGTTGCTGTTTTGCTTACGTGAGGAACATCATTGATTGAAGTTCAATGACTTGACGACTTTTTTGTTGTAAACGAGTGGGGACAACCAGTGAGAGCGGAGAAGTCACTATATTACAATGTCTAAGGACTGTGTTTTTACACATCACTCGCACAAATTCACATGAGGATTCGCTGATTTTATAACATAACGTACTCAATAGAGTTTGTACTAAGACGAGTCGATTAGTGACAAATAATGTGTTGCTGACCTGACAATGAAATATGAATTGAAATGTTGCACATTGACTCGCCAACAAAACTATAGCACATTCGCGAAACATCTATTGGATTGCAGCGCATTGACTCGCTCGTGCTCATAATCATTAAATGAATGGCGCGGGAATGGTTGTAGGCACGATAATATATACGGAAAGGTTTGCAAAGCTCACAAAAGCGGCAGTTAACATTCTCTTAAAACTAGCTGTGGAGCGCAGCAAGCAAGCAAACAACTCGGCATTCACGCAACATGAGATGCAGTCTTTGTACATTTTGGGGCAATACGCAGCATGTAGGCATGTGCGGGGGGAGCAGATCTCAAAGAAGTAGTAAGCATCCCCTGAAAAAAAAAGGCGGTTTTCGTGCGCCAGCCACAAAATGTATTCTATCGCCGCTATGTCTCGGACCAAAGTATCATTTTCCTTGTAATAAGTTATGCATTCCAATGTCCTTTTTTGACCTGTCGTTAATCAGATTCTTTTAGCTTGATCTACGTGTGTACGTATGGGTGTCGGTAAAGACGTCCTTAGATATCAGGTGTGCTCTTTCCGGTCAATCTCCCAAGGGGCTATGTGTCGTGTCTGGGATCATTGGTCTGGTACAATGAAGCTCTTCTTTAAAAAGCTCAAACGACTGTCCGGAATGAATTTCTATATCTATTTCCCACGTATACGCAAGTGGACATCGCACGCTGCGCGGACATCACGCGAAATTCCTTTGCTCGTATGGAAAAACTAGCTGGCGTAAAAGAGTAAGGAAGGCATGGGATTCGCAACCAAGAGGAGCCAGGTTTGACGACAGCGATCGCAGGTTTTTTTCCTAGACCACGGTGTAAGAATACTCTTACACCGGGTCCTAGACTATCTTAGAAAAGTCTTTATACACCGTTTACAGCGAGCAGTTAGTCCCGCCTTAGTCAGATGGCGCCAGCGCCGCACTCGCCACTACTGGGCTTTTCCAGTTTCGGCTTCGGCATAGACGCGCATCGTCCGCGTGAGCGCTCCCACGGACAGAAGCGTGTAAATTCTCCGGCGCGGCACAAGCTAGCGTGATTCAGTCATTCGCTCGTAAGCGTTCAGGTGGCTAAACAGACCCCATGCATCGCGCTTTTTACGGCAGGTAGACCAGACGAAGTGTGGAAAAGGAGAGGAAAAAAACGTTATCGATTACAACTGTGCTTTGGAATGGATGCTCAGTCTGCGCCCTCAGCGAGCATCACGAGTTCCCTTGCGAAGGGAACTCTCGAGTACACCTGTATCTAAAATCTTGAGCGATACTCTTCACTGCGCAGGTAGTTGAAGTATGTTATTTTGACGGTACATTTTTACCATATTTCGATTCTGACCCTGTTGCAACTCTTATCAACAAATCATCAAGGTTCATTGCTGACAAGGTTGTTTGCGTTTGATGGTCGCCTCGGAAAGCTGGACGTACGTAACAAACTGTAATGGAGGCTGCTGGAAGGTGACGCTGGAAGGTGCTGGCAGGCTTGCGGTGCAATGGCGGCAGATGTTGGCGTGACGGAGAGCTTGACTGCTGAATTCATGATGGAAAGGCATTTTCTGGATTAATGATGGCAGAAAGCCAACATTTATACGAGAGCGAAGAGCTTTTAATAACAGATACACAGCGGTGGCATTGGACATTTCGAGAAAAAAAAATAATAACTGCCTTTTTGAAGAGGTGCTGCCGAGAACGTGTCATATTACAGAAAAGCTACTTTGTTTTAAGCCAGAAATTGGAGGGCTGGTACCGAATTGGCCGTTTTTTGTGTGAGGGGGCAGTGCCGACCCTTACGTTGAAAGCATGGGCAGCTTTGTTTCGCTTCGACAGGGTCAAACCGTGTTCATTTTCGCTGTGGTTTTATATAACGCGGGCTGAGCCCGCGGACAGAACCGTCCGTGGCATGGTTTAATTGTACGCGGCAGAGTACGAGCCTGGCGCTTCGCCGATCCTCCTTAGTTGTAATCAGCTGCCTTGAGACAGATTCAACTACAGGATTATTCCGGAACACAATTTTCATTCCAGGCGCGCATGCCATTTCACTCATAGATACGTTGGCTTTCGTCAGGGAGAACGGGCATGTGCGATATCGGTTTTAGGTTGAGATAGCTGGCTACACGGCTTAAGGTGATGCTCGTTTTGGAGGCCGGCGCGCGCCAAACAAGCAGTACGACTGCCGGAATGGGTTACACGCAAGAAGCGGCAAACATGACTGACACTATTTGTGTATTTATTGACGATTCAGATTGAGAAGCCAGATCAATGCCGCTTGTTGGGGTTGCCTTTCTCTTCGTGACGGTGGGACCGTGGTAATACACTCGTTTTTTGTTTCGAAGGTGGGCGGTTCGATCCTCACTGGGTCAGTTGCTCAGTTTTTTGTTTTGCGCCGACAGCATGATATTATTTTCATTTAACCGGAAAATGTGCGTATTCTTGTTATATCTTAACCAAAAGCGATTTCCCTAAGTTATATGGGAGGTTTATTCCACAACTTGCTCATGGACAGGATAACCCAATAAACTCAAATTTCTGCTGGGTATGGCAACCGGATCTTTCTATTTACATTGCTTTATATGTCTATGCTCAGGCCAGAATTTATTTCGACGCATTTTGTTCACTTCGCGACTAGTTGTATGAACTACGTTACGGAAAAAGAAAGGCAGAGGCGAAGCCGAAACCCCGGCACCTGTACTCTACTGCTCCTTCCAGCACCATCGCCGTCGCGTTCCCTTCCCCCTGGCCGGCGAGTCGATGGAGTTGTACACGCTTCTCGAGTGGCTTTGTTTTAGTTGTTGTGAAGTAAATGGATCATCGTTTCGACAAAGATATGCCGCCTGTGATTTAAGGTAAGTGACTAGTCCAATTTTCGTACTTGGCTTCCGTTCCGTGTAGAGGTTTGCGTCCCAGGTTAGCCCTGGTGCTTTTTGACAGCGACTGAATATCAGGGTTACGTAGATCTTTGAGAGCACCTTTCGACCCCGGATATTGCGTGTGGGAGTAGCAACAGTAGGGCTGTTCGATTTACAGTCGCGAACTCACCGCAGGCTCCCTGAGAAGCAGTCAGGCATTCAATTTTCTGGTGTATCCTTATGGCTTCGGGGAGCCCTAAGACTCCCGGGTACTATCCGCGGTGAATTCGAGCCTGTGTTTGTGAAGAGCCCCAGTGTTTGTGCCGTTTCTAGTCTTTTGTTGAGCAAAGTGGGATCATATACTGCTACGTTGGCTAAATGGCTTCGTGCTCGCAACCCATCGCTAATACGCGCGGTCAACCGTTCCAGGTTGAGTTTACGACAGTTCTGTTTTCTTTTTGTAGGTAGTTATTTTTAAGGAATTGCGAAATTGTACTACTTCGCATCATCTTTCGTACCCGGACTGGAGCAGCACGCTTTAGGTAACTTGTAACCGAAGTTTACACTACACTGCAGGGACTCATTTTTCAAAGCGATCGAAGAGTAAATTGCAATGGTGCTAAAAAGGCTCTCTGCGTTCCGATTGAGGGTACGATGGCTGAAACTGAAGTCACACTCGCACGCCCCGCACGTTGAGTGAATGTTTAAATATTCCGGTCGTCCGATAATCGCATAAACGTTTGTGCATGTGCATCAGTACCACCAAAACCGTGCATTCGACCCGACTTTGCTACCACACCGAAACTGCATGCGTACCCTGCATCTGGTGCAGAGGCATAAACAATACTGGCCGCGCATGGGGAGCGTTTCAGCACTGCAGTATTCATTACCGTCTCCGAATAACCCGCGGCCGCGTGTGCATCGCAGTGAAATTTTGTGTTTGGCTCTCTTTCTGTGGATGAGTACACACCGCACAAGAGAAAAGGCTGTTTTTTCCCGTTGGCTACAATAGGTGAGCACCTAGTTTTATACAATTATAGTGCAATGCTATGAAGTGCACAGTCAGATTCAGTTACCAGAACTGGCCTGATTTTACGTGGAGTGGGTATAACAGGTGTTTTGTCTTCCAATGGAAATGTATATATATGCAGATCTGCTTCATTTCAGCAATTTTTTGCTTTTCGAGTTCGGAATCAGTGAATACGGATGTATTGTATTTAACGTTTTTATGTAACGTTTAACGTGAACCTTTGCTGCCATTGTACATTGGACTGCTGAAACAAAATCACGAAGGTGGGAGTTCTTGACGCTTGTGTCCTAGCGGTCTCCGACTTCCTGAACATTGGCGAAGAACAGCGGCACATACCCTACTGCGCCCTTCGTCTCCTTCTGACATATGCACCATCCTGAACAAAAATTCAAACTCACTCCCGTACAACATACCAGAAGGTTTGCTAACACAAGGTTAGCTTGGGCTCCACCCCATACAAAAATTTTGTATGGTCGGCTATCTAAAATCCTTTTTACGGTCGGCTTTAGCTATTTGGCCAGATTATCTTTAGCCATTTCTACGGCTGTCTTTAGATTTTTTTATCGAAATTCCTACGGGTGTCTTTAGCCTTCTCTATGGTCCTATGAACAGTCACCCACTGAATTCTTTAGCTTTTTATATGATTTGCTAAAGACATTTTTATGGTATGTTGTATATCCTTCTTTAGACAATGTGCTATAGCCCCTTCAAATAGGTCCTGCATACGGTTTCTTTAGACGTCTAAAGGTTTTGGTTTTTCTATGGCTTTCTATTGACATCTTTTTCACCTATGCCAGAATTTTCTTTAACCAGGAAGCTATAGCAAGCCATAGCACTTTCTAAAGAAGCCTGTAGACTACTGCCAACTTCTCTATGGATTATTCTATCTACAACTTTAGCCTGAATGCTATAGCCCCATGTATTGGTATCCTTATCACTTATGCCACAATTTTCTTTAGCCGTGAAGCTATAGCCAATCATTGCATTTTCTAAAGGTGCCTGTAGACTACTGCTGACTTCTGTATGGCTTATCCTATAGACACCTTTAGCCTGAATGCTATAGACCCACCTATTGGTATCTGTATCACTTATGCCACGATTTTCCTTAGCTAGGAAGCTATAGCCAACCATAGCATTTTCTAAAGAAGCCTGTAGACTACTGCTGATTTCTCTATGGCCTATCCTATCGACACGTTTAGCCTAAATGCTATAGCCCCACCTATTGGTACCTGTATCACTTATGCCACGATTTTCTTTAGCCGCGAAACTTTAGCCAACCATAGCATTTTCTAAAGGTGCCTGTAGACTACTGCTCACTACTGTACGGCTTATCCTATAGACACCTTTAGCCTGAATGCTATAGCCCCACTTATTGGGATCTGTATCCCTTATGCCACAATTTTCCTTAGCTAGGAAGCTATTGCCAACTATAGCATTTTATAAAGAAGCCTGTAGACTACTGCTGACTTCTCTATGGCTTATCCTATCGACACGTTTAGCCTAAATGCTATAGCCCCACCTATTGTTACCTGTATCACTTATGCCACGATTTTCTTTAGCCGCGAAGCTTTAGCCAACCATAGCATTTTCTAAAGAATCCTGTACACTACTGCTGACCTTTCTGTGGTTTATCTGATTGACAACTTTAGCCTAGATGCTGTAGCTCCATGTATAGTTTTTAATTTCAAGTGCTTTAGCTGCCTACAGTGTTTTGCACTGTTTTGTAAAGATACCTTCGCGACCACTCTTACGACGCCTTTCAGCTGCCTTAGTCTTTTGTATGGTTTTCAAAATACAACCTCATAATTTCTCCTGCGGTGCTCTTAAGCAGTATGCCACAGCTGCCTAAAACATTTCTTCTGGTTTCATATGTCCCCTGTGAACTTAGGGACAGCTAGAGGCTTCTCAAAAGCTTATCCCTAAACAACTGTTTCCTTTAGAGTAAAATGTGTGTCCAGCTTTTGTTGTTGCTTTTTTTCTCCCCAAATTGGGACATAACAAAATATCAGTTCACTATAGGCAGTTCTTTTGGGATATTTATTTTGGTTTGTAGTGGCGGCAGCTTCACCCGCTAACAGCGCCACTATCATCATCACCCCTGCATCCCACAAACATCATCAGTGGCGGTGCTTGCCGGGCTGCGTCAGCAGCCACGCGCCACGGGAAGATGAGATGGAACACGACCGAGCGCCTGGGCGGTCGCTTGCCACCGCCGCTCCCACTCCAGTTTTGGCCGGGCGTTGCGCACCCCAATAAATGTAGGAGAGCCACATCGCCTCCCCGAGTCCACGGCTCCGCTTCCTACAGGTTGTTACTGATATTTCGTTGTCTCCTGCCCAGCTGCCTAGGCTAAACTGTGTAGTATGCTTTTTGCCCTGCCTTGCTTCTCGGCTGTTTTAACTAACCATAGGCCTAAAATAGGATTAACACCTACCCTGAAAATGCGTGGCCTTCATGCAATAGCCATGCACAGCTCCATATGCACAAGTGATCTGTAACTGCCATTACATCTCCAAAGGCTTCTCAATGCATGGTATTCCTTAAAAAGAGCACCTAATGCATATTTCACCATTGAGAACTCTGCTGCATTGCACTACAGAGTATAACTAAGGAGTAGCCTACTGTTCCTTTAGAAAAGGAGTACAGTTGACCATTCCGAGCAAGGCAGATCTTAAACAAAAGCAAGAGCTACTGTTTATTGATGCTCAATTTAGCAAGGTTTTTCTTTCTTCACTTTACTTGTCCATGGGAGGAGCCACCTTCTCTTTGTTCAACATTGATGACAGGGACGCCCGCACTGGTCCCTGTTTCAGCAAGCCAAACTTCTTGCATGTGTACTCTGAAAAATAAAAGAAGACGAATCGCGTTATATTTGCCTGCCCATCATGGGCAGAGCTAAGTTAACACTAAAAAATACTTCTCAGAGTTAAGATCCTGTTACCTGTTTTGGGGTCTAAGAAATGTAGGCACATTTGTGCAATAAACCTGGAAATCCCTGATAATGACAGGTGAATCACTTTTAAAACCAATCATTCTAACATTTACAGCTTTTATTTAATTGCCTCAAATGGCTAACCGTGGTAAAGCAGGTGCAAGAGGCAACTGAACTGACCGGTACAAATTACAACAGGCCTAGCCTACGCTGAACTGTTTCATGCCAGCCTTTTTAAATTAGTGCTCCATTAGGTGCCTTCTCTGATCTGTTTCCATGAAAAAATTGCCTTGTGACCACATCAACTCAAATGCAACATCTGATCATGATCGTTCAGAGCAATCTGCTTGTGTGCAGCTGGCTTAAAAATCACGACCGTTGGCACAGCATGAAAAACGTAGCATGAAGATGTAGCAGCAGAAAACAACAAAAGACCAAAAAATTGGCAGCATTTCTGCTTCCTTGAAAGACGAGTCTCCAACCCCGGAACAATTCTCTTCTTTATGCCCTACTACTAATCATGCTCTTTCCCTTCCCTCTTGCTCCTCTCCCGAAGACGGAGGGGTTTTGCTCAATTCAAGTAAGTTGTCCCCCATTCACACCACTCCCTTGCCATTTGTGGCGAGTGCGTGCCTATTGCTCTATCTAGTTTTTTTTCTGCTTGGTGTAGCTTAACCAAGTTTTTGTTTTAATGTTTGTTTTTGTCGCAGCTCTCTGACACTAGTTTTAATGCATCCTTTTTTATTTGCCGTCATCAAAACCAATTCAACACGTACTCAACTCTGGTGTCCTTGCATGATTATGCGCTTATGTTTGGGCTCAAATATGCCCGAGGTTTCCCTTGCACCAAGTACGTCGGCATGTGTAGGTTTATTTGAAATGATTTTTCCTCTATATACATTGTCTTTTTCAAGCACCGATTTTTTTCAACTGTTTTAGCCGGGCAGCTGAATTGTTGACACACAGAGACAGGCAGACAGACCAAAATTTTTGCATTCCGATAGTCCAAGAAAGACTCATCTTTAAAACTAAGATACCAAAATCTCACTGCAATGAGTCGCTCTGTCTAAGTATGGTAGAAAGAGCAGCGCACACTCCCGTCTGTTGCCGCAGTACATGCGTGTTAGGTAAATAAATGTCACCACCTAGTATCAAAGCTACATGCAATCTACTTTGCTGCTTCAAGACAGAAAAATAGGCAGTGTATTGAGCATGGCAGGACGCAAAAGCGCACAGAGACGTCTGGACCCCAGAAGTGCATCGGATGGTGTGGTGATGTGCTTTGCTATCCACTATCGCACCCCGGTTTATTTTGATGCCAGGTGTCCTTGTAGCAACTTTTTACTAATCTTCTTACACACCAACCTAAATGTGTTTAAACAAACAAAAGTGCAAATATTTTCACAACAAAAAATTCACTGCCACCCTCAAAAGCATTGTGGAAGCTTTACACCAGCCAATTTGAAGCGAAAATGAATGCTCCAAATACAGTTTCAACTAATTAATATCTACTGACACCCCGCTTTCTCGAAATTGCGGGTTCATGTGGGGACCATTAACAATGCACTGATAGGATCTTATATATATTGAATCAATTTGGTTGTTTATTTGCAATTTATAACTGTTATTTGATATGTCTTTTTCTTGTTATTGGCCGCTATTACGCAACTATGCCCACTCTAAAATAAAATGTGCTATACTGCTGCCTCACATGGCATCCAAATGTACTTCTCACATTCAGGCAAGTTAGCAAGTTAGCATATAGCTTGTTTTCAAGGCATGGCAGAGCCTAGGCACTGGGCACCAAAAGGTAGAACTTTATTTATGTGCACTAACTGGAATCACAGCTAACAAACACAAACTACACGTGCCCACATAGGAACCACACAAAGCAAGCTCACAGCCGAGCAAGCGGGCACATGCTCACTTGAGTCTCTTCAGATTGACTTGCCCGAGATACACCAAAGAAAACGAACGCAAACCAAAGACGCAAAAATGACTGACAGGATGAGGCCATAAAGAGTGCACTATTAAGTGGAGGGAGGAAACCAGTACTGGTTTTTCCTACTCCACTGTGAGAATTTCCAGTTCCATGCAACCTGTTGTATCCATCAGCACATGTGTTCCCATGCAAACTTCAAAAGCTTTCATGACCAGTGGGGCAGGAGTGCGCTGGTCAGCCGTAAAAAGCAGGTCGAATGATTGGGCCCCTACTGCACCAATTCAAAACGTTTTTTAATGGAAAGACGTTATACAAGCTTCTCAAGGCCTTGATAATTACAGTGAAGATGCAAGTCAATTGTAGCTCCTGACTTCAGTACACCAAGTAGATGCACTTCTTTACTAAGCCAATGTGAAAACAGTATATACTCACTGACGACGGGGTTGACCCTGATTTGGTCCAGCTGCGGTTTGGCCGCCTTTTCTCTATGGGCATTGGACTTTTTGCCCGTTATAGAAGTGCCGGCCAGCTCTCCTCGCTCGAAGAGTTGGCGAAGAAGTTCCCGCGCGTCGGGTGTTGGGCACTTTGAATGGGCTCTTCGTCGGGTATCGGGCTCTTCGAAGTGTCGGGCTCTTCGAATGGCTGATCTCCAGCATCTTCAAGAGGGAGCGCCGGGCAAAAAAGGCCCCAATGTCAGTGTCGCCTTCAGGCTCCTGCAAATAAAAAAAATTAGTTATGTCACAAGTAATATTTGGCTTCAAATTACATATTCCTGACATGAAACTTATTAAAAAATTTGATAATACTTCACGAGGATTACACTTATGCATACCTGCCAGGTTTGCCGGGATGGGGTTAGGGAGATCTGGCCGGGGGGGAGGGCGGGGGGTAATAGCAACAACAGAATTGGTAATTTTCACACTTTTTTTGTTTGTTTACTTACAACATAGCCGGAAACGAACTGTTTCTTCATACTACCAACAGGCTATATACAATGTTCACCCATGTGACACTTCGCCAAAAGAACGTTGCTAAGGGTTGTGTCAGACATGGATGCCCGGACCTGGGGGCGATTTTTCTTTACTACGGCGAACTGCTTTTCGCATTCAATGTTGCTGTGTGGTATTGACAGGATTCCAAGCATTAATGCTGAAATACGGCCAAACTTCAGGGGTCCGTCTGCACATTTGTGTGTGGGAAATGGTGTTCCACTGGACATCAGCTTGCTCCTCTCAACCTCCAGAAAGCCACACAGACAAAATCATCTCAAACTATTTGTACCACATCCAGAAGTATTTTAAAGGGCTAAAGTTCACTCCTGAGGTACAATTGAATGGAATCATAGATTTGAGGTGTGCACTTGCGGTGAAAGCCATGAGCACATATGCTAGGCATTTCAACCTAGGTATCAACAGAGAATTTAAAATTACAATTTGGTGTGCTGAAAGCTGGCCAAACACAGTATAGTGATAACTGTCTGTGTGGCTTCCTCGTCAAGTCGTGTCTCTCAAGGCCCCCGAAAGCATAAAAGTGGCCCGCCTGTCATCTTTTTGGTTCCCTCAGGAACTGGTGGCGTCTGTCGCTGAAAGCCTTATCAAGGCAGTTAAGACTGGTAGCGGTACCGCAAGTACACCAGCTGATGCAGGCGTGCCCAGCTGTCAGTGAGGAGAACGGGCGAGGTTGCTCAAAAAACAAGCCACCAGGTTCATCCCGAGTAAAGGAGTCATCGTTAAAAGCATTCTTTTGTGGAAAATACTACGAGGTCAGACGGGACCGCGCATAAATGACTAAGGGAGCTTCCAGTAGCAGTGGCGTCACTTTGCAGTGGGAGCCCACTTGGCAAGCGATGTGCACACGCCGCAGCATTTGATGCCACTCGTGTTTGAGAAGGCATGCATGACCAAGCTAACATAGATCTGTAAGGCTTTTCACAGGAAGGCAGGCATATGTGTGAGCGTGCCATCTATTAGCCTCGTCTTGTTAATGCTACCACCATGCGTTACATGTCGTGAATGTCCTGTATGCATCTTTCCTCGTCCATGCCTCATTTCTACTGGTGATATGTATTCAACTCGAGAAACTGGCCAAGAACATAGCTGCCTAGAGCCAAATCTGTAAGGCATCCGACATGTCATCACAATGCAGGAATTCAGTCCCCACTCTGGATGAGGGTTTTTCTCCACTTTCTTTCATGACATAGTTTTAAAATTTGGTAACTCCACTAACCTAATGCAAAAAAGAAAGTCAACCTGTTCCTCTGTATTGTACATGGCCTTTCTTGCATATGCTTGCAACAGAAGTGATTGAACGTGATGCTATGCAGCAAACCAAAAGCAATCAAATAGTGAATTTCACTCTTCAATCTGGAGGGGCAACTAAATTCCATCAAAACTAACAGAATTCAGTACTGAGCAAGTAAATCCAAAGGAACCAGCAGCAGGCGACAGATTACAGCCGAACATGGACCACCTGCAGTGGGATGAGCTGCTTTGGAAAGACCAGTACAGCAAATAACCTGCCGCCAAAAAATACACTTCTAGATTGCCAAGTTGAATTTCCTATGAAAAGCGTATAACTGGCAGCTGTTTTTCACAATGCCCGTAACCCTTGCATGGTACATAAGTATGCTGGTAAGGAGCACATGGGACCACCACCTGGGGTTCAAGATGCATAAATACCGCCTATAAATGTTGGAAATGAGATTTGGAATATTAAACACACGCTCCCTGAGAACAAAAAAATGATTAAAATTTAGCTTAATGCTTCTACCCTTTTTCCCCTTCATTAGGCAGTGCTACCCCAACTGCAAGTATTCAAACACTTCCCACTAATCAAACCCACTCGCACAACAAATTCTGTTTGCAGTCATAATGTTTTGTTGCTGTAGCTCTAAAACTGACAACACAACTACACACCATTCATCCAGCTCAGTAGCATGTGGAGCATCATGACATGCAAGTTTGGAAACAAGCATTGGCTCTCAAAATTTACAGCAAAACAGGTGTTTTCAGAAAAATAAACAGCGAAAATTTAACGAAGACATCAGGCAAAAAAAGGACAACACAACTTGCATATCCGTTAGATTTATGCCGAAGCTTTTTTTTTCATATCAGAATGTACCAACTGGCCCAGCAAGCTATACTACTAGAGGTGTTTTGCTTTGCATGTTAGTTCATTGGCCATCAGATAGCTATCATGAGGAAAATTTATGTAATGTGCCTAAATTTAAAGTAGAAACACCATAGTTATGCAAGCCATAGACTGAACCACATGTAATCTATATTGGGCATACCCAGACACACTAAATGACCTGTACAAATCTGCATGCATCCCCTATTATATAACATGACTGCTAGTCTAAGAACATAAATAGCTTTAAAAGAAAGTTTTGGCTGCAGTTTTATTTTCTTGGCCATACCTTCCAAGACAGATGGACTAATGTGAAGTGTTTACCTTGATGAATTTTAGTCGTCAAGGCAGCTTTCTGACAGCCTTCTTTATAGCATAGCTTAAAACTTCGAAAATTTCAAATTCAGAGGGTTTCAAGAGCGGAAGTTACACTTTGGCTAAAAGGGGCACCACAGTTTTCTGAAAAGGCAACATGTGCTCAGGACTAATCCTCGTCAAATAGGGATTTTTAAAACTCGGTAACGTGAGTACGTTGGTTTGAAGTACATACCTGGCTGTTGGTAGTGGCTGTTGGTACCTGGCTGTTGGTAGTGGAGGCAACGGACCTTGGCTCCATTTCAGCACAGTCAACTCGCAGGTCTCTTACGGCACTTGCAAGGTCCAGAAAACAAGATCAATAAATAACCTTTCAAGCCATAAAATGGGTTCTTATAAAAAAAACATGTACAGTCATTAAAAAATTAAAAGCAAAAACAAAAATAGGAGCCAGAATGCACTAATGGGACATAGTGCTTCTTTAGGATTAAATAGTTGTGACCGATTGATTGTGATGTTTAATGTGCTGAAGCTACATTTGGCCTATGAGGAATGCTGCAGTAGAAGGATCCAGAACAATTTTGACCTCTAGGGCAGTGGTTCTCAAATGGGGGCATTTGAGGGGTCTGCAAAGCCTCCCTCATAACTCCTCCCCCCCATTCTTTTCCCGATTTTGCCAACACTTGGTTGCAATGAAAAAAGGTTTTGCCACATTACATGCACATTTAGTTGCTTCACGTAGCACATATTTTAACATCTGCTTTGTGCACAACACGCCAGCAATGAGAAGAAAAAACAGACGCAGAGAAGGCAGCTAACAGGTGTTTAAAAAGGCTTTTAGATTCAACAGCAAATTGTTTAACATTATGATGCGCATCATCATTAATGCCACGCAGACAAGGCGGGTGTATAAGTGTGTAGGTGACGCAAGCAGCAAATGCAAATAGTTATTATAACACCGATCAGCTTATGTTCCGTCATGGGGTCCCCCATCACTTTCGCAAGCCCAAAAGGGGTCCCTGGGGCAGTTATGGCTGAGAACCGATTCTCGAGGGGATCTTTAACAAAGTGTAAGTATAGACACACAAGCATTTTCACTTTTTGCCTCCATCAGAAAAGCAGCCACTACAGCGGGAATCGAACTCGTGTCCTTGAGATCAAATGGTTGGGCCATCCAAGTTTATTTCAAACGTTATCACCCTACATTATAGTAATGGAGTCATGCATTAACTGGATCTTTACAGAAAGAAATGAAACAATTGTGCACTTGTGTTAATACAGCAAATTCGACGAGACCATGAAAATTTGTTCATATTATCAAAAGTTCGTCTTAAGCTGATGTTTTGCACTGTGCATGCCACAAGCTATCAGAAGGGCTGCTCACTTTAACCATGAAATTCGTTATAACGAAGTTTGTCTTAATGGGAGTTGACAGACATAATTTCGGTATTATATACCATTTTCGAATGACTATGCTCAATGTAATGCTGTTTGCCAACTTGACTTTTTTCAGAATCGCTGCTGTTAAAAAGAACAGCAGCGATTCTAAAGAAAGTCAAAAAGCGTTCTTTACTATTTCTGGTTTTATTATAACAAAAGGTGGTTTAGCGTATTTATCAGAGCACCAATATGGCCTAGTTAGTCACAGAAATTGTTAAACATAATTACTGCACACACAACAGAATGGGCCTGGAGGAGCCCGCAGATCAAGAGCTCGGCAACAACTAATCCTTTCCTTGAAATGAAATAGCACCACTAGCGTCACTAAATAAGGTACGCTGAAGAGTACCGCCACTTCGTGCATTAGGAAGCATCTGGGAACCATTTTGTTTCTGGCTTGCACTGTTGCCATTTCTCCCAACGAAACCGCCGCTGGGTGTGATGGGCAGGGTGTGACTAGCGACTCTGGCGTCCGCGCAGCAGAAAGAGAGAAGCGCCCAGAAACAAATTTCGGCGCACGTTAAAGACCCCCAGGTGGTCAAAATTAATCCGGAGCCCTCCCCTACGGCGCGCCTTATCGCCTGCGCTGCGTCGGCTCGTTAAACCCTACAATCAATCGAACTATTACCACCCAATTACTCCTACTTTCATTGCACTGTTTCACGTGCAGTAAAGAATGAATTAGCTAATGCCTGATAGTTATCTTGCGTGCTTCGTCCACCCTGTTGTTTTGTGCACTAAGTAACTATGTTTGACAATAGTGCATTAAGCTCGCCGAAGACAGACAATACAGCATGCTGGTGCTTTTTTTAACAGTTGGCAGAATGCAGAGAATGCCTGTCCTGCAGTGTACAAAAAAATGAAAATGTAGAGTCAGAATACCAAAAACTGGTGCCAACTTCAGATAATCCTAATCTTATCATGGTAGCAAGCTTGCACTTTTTGGCAAATCGTTGATGCTAAAAAAGGACACATGAACAGACCAGTTCTTGAGCATTAGTGGGACAGGCCACCTCTGACTGGTGCAACCTATTACTACTGAGGGCCCTAAACTTTGGGTCCTTGAAAGCTGTGCAGTTGAACCTCGTTATACCAAAGTGGTATCGTGGCCGCAAAATAGTTCACTCTATCTAATATTCAATATAGCAGAATAGATAAAAATCGGCTCTCAACAAATGGGCAGTCTTGTTCTCGCAAAAATACTATAAAAACACATTGTGGCCTTCAAACCCACTAGAAACAAGGTAATCCTTATGTCTCCTTGTGGCATTTCAAACTAAATGAACCGGAACATCAGAAGAAGAAATTACAACAGAAGAAAGTCTGTTGGACACTACAGGCCTGCAGTTTTTACTTGTATTTTGGGTTGTGCAACCAGTCAAATGCACTGCGTCGGAGGACAAAATTCTGCAGCTTTTTCAAACAATAAAAAATGCTTGTGTTATCTCAATTTTTGATCTCTTTTTAATGCTAGCTTTCAAGTTTTCAGCCTTGCGCAAACAAATAACTTTTTTGTTATAGCCGTTACTGCGCGCGGCTCTCGCGGTTCGGTTTCGTCCTAAAAAGAATAGGTGCCACAGAAATGAAGTGCGACCAACCAAACTTCACATTTAGTTATCACTACAGCCGACAATTCCCTCTATCGGTGTTCATTATAATAAGGTTCAACTGTAACACGTATTTCGCTTCAGCATAAGAGCAGCACTGTAATTTAACTTACCATCAATTCCATCTCTGTATGATGTCATGTACTCTACCGTAGGTTGAAGTTTCTCATTTTCTCCCTCCAGGTCAGCAACCTTCAGTTTCAGGCTTGCGATGATCTCCAATGCATCCTCGCACTTGTCACAAGACTGAGACAGGAAAATGATACATAATGGGAAACAGCGCAAAAACAAAACTTGGACAAGAAAGAAAGTTTTTGCGCTGTTTCCCATTATGAACCTATACCAACAAGCCCAACTCGCAGTTCTTCTGAAAGGAAAATAATGCCGGTATTTATCATTTTTTTACAATATACACACATCCTGCTACAGTAGCAACTGAGTTGCAACAACACTGCAGAATATTTCGATAATTCAATGCACCAAGCCCAACTGTATACACAGCAAGATAAGTACCCATAAATGGTGCGTCCAAGGGAAATATAAACAAGTGCAATATTCAAGTGCCAGCCTCTTCGACATTTCAAACTATCCTTTAAACGGACACTGAAGTGACTTCTAAACATTCGGGGATTACTAGCACGAATTGTAGACCAGAGTCTATAGGCCACGTTTAGACCACTCTGAGTGCGTTACGCAAATTCATTTTGTAGAAAAATTAATTCGAAAATGCTGCCCTCCTCTCTGCAGCCTTGCCCATTTTCTGGGGTGTTTTCATGTGACGTCAGGAGGAAATGACTTGGCTTGACTGCGCTACTCCACGGCTCGCCGACCTTCCGACAGGGTCAGTCGGCCCAACGTTTAGTCCGCTGGCCACCGACGGGTAGTCGCAATTCATTCACTCAGTTGAAACTAAGCCACGACACGTTTGTGAATGGAAGAATGTGCGTTTCTTTAGTTTGTACACTGTATCAAGCTCCAAGTCCAGGTCGGTCCACACAAACGCTAAGCAAGTGCACATGCGACGCTTCGCTGACTGGTATGCTAGTAGGAAAATCTAAGGACACTTGAAGGCGGGAGAAGAGTCAGCAAAGTCAATATAGGTACTAAGGAAATAAAATCAACTGATACTTTTACCCTACAGCATAAAACTAATGAGCAGGAAGCACTTTTTTGCGCTGGGTGAACAAGCACAGCGGTCAGTAGCACGGCCACAAATCTGCGAACGCTTTCCTGTCTAAGAAACGCAATTGCTAGACGTGATATAATGTGGAAATTTGGGGGATGCTTACAGCACAAGCGCTATAGAACAAATACTCACCTAAGCTGCTTGAAATGCTAAAACTAAATAAAAGTGTACACGGTTATACATTTTATACCTTATATTTCCAACAGCGGTGGCGCTGGCCCGTCGCTGAGTGGTCTGGAGTGCTTGGTATGTCATTTTGCAAGTCGCAAGTTCGAATCCCCCAGGGTGAATTTTTTTGTAAGTTGATGTTTTCATTTCCGGCCGATTTTTTCTATATTGAGTTGACCATTTTTAGGCCGTAACATTCACTGCTCCACGAGAAAGTTCGCAGAACGCGCGCAGACTGACACTGACGCGCTAGCGAGTTCTTGTTGGCGGGCTGTTGCCATAAGCAGAGACTGATTGCGGGCAGTGGGCACAGGTCAGAATAGCAGACCCTTGGCCTGGTGCAAACACGCTTTTTACGATACAGGCATGAGTGAGGCAAGCTCCAAAGATGGAGGAAAAGCGCATGGCATTGGAGCTTCTGCGGGGACGCAGAGAGCATTCATCCACTGCGTAGGCCTCGGCTAGTGATTGCTACGATTTCAAGCCATCCTGGGAGGCTTATCTTGGGCATTTTACAGTTGTCAACATGGCAGAAGCGCGGTACGACGATTACTGAGATATCGAGAATGCCCATCCAACGACCTTGAATGTCAAGCATGTTGTTTTACAAAACCGAAACCAAAACTTGCTTGAATGTTAACCTTGGACATCGTCCAATCCCGGTGCACCTCCTCCCGACGTCACAGCATGTAGTTGGTGCGGCAGCCGCAGACCATGCTTGGAAGTTTTTCTTCTTTCGAGCTTTAAAAAACAATTACCGACTTGTCAACCGGATAAACGATGAAAAGTGTGTTAATTTCAGCGAGTCTACGCAGTGCAAGCAAAAACGGGAGCTTGACAAATTCACTTTAGTGTCCCTTTAAATGAACCCTCAAGACACCATAAACATTTCACTTGAATAGGTGGCAGTTTCGTACCCCTCTACATTTCGGTTTGTTTTGCATGATGGCGCCATTGGCGAGGACAATTTTGAAAGGGAGTAAGTTCAAAGTACGCTTTTCTTTTCCTTTATCATGATGCACCCAGGGAAGCGGCCATGTTACACGAACTCTGGGCCATCCTGGTCAGTTCCACAGGAATGTTCCATTCAGCTATTACCAATTACATCTATCAGGCATTACTGCCCAACCGACTCCACGAAGGGTTCCGTTCTTGCTTCAGGTGACAAAATTCACACTCAGAAACGCTAACTTAAGCTTCACTGAGCTAATCAAATGTTTCATGTCAGATGAGAAAGCATACAGTAAAGGTGGTACTATCACAAAATCATTTTTACTGCGCCACTTTCTACAGCATAAGCCAATCATTGTCATACTGAATGAAAAAATAGCACTGTTTTCAACTGAAGCTAAGGGCCATATTCAGAGTCCCTCCTCCACTCCATATGCCCCCTACACGTGGCTGAGGGGAGGGTTCCGCAATGCCTATGCATGGGGAAATCGATTTCAAGGATCTCCTGCACTGGAGGCTCGAGACTGTAGGTTCGATTCAGAATACCAGGATAAATGTATCATGTTCACAATAACACCTGGCAGCTTTCCCCACGAACTTGTGTTAATACTTCTGTTAAAATACAGCCTACACTCAGAAAAAAAACTACATTCCACAACCCACTGCTTGATGCCACCTCCCCTACCACCATTCGTCACATAACATATGGACTCAGCCAGATATAAAAGGCCATTTTGTGACGTGGCACCAGTGTCACCAGGTAGTTCGTAACTGAATGTTCATCATTAAGGCCCGAGAAAACATTTAGTTATTTGTTTGTTTTTCCTGCGGAAGCCATAATATGGGCTTCCGTAGACACAGTGAGCGACGCTACAACACAGTTTCCCTCAGTAACACTGTTGCTGAGTAAAAATACTTTGCAGGATGTGGATAGTGTGCCAGAACTTCAGTTCACTAGGATACATTGCTAGCAGTCAGTGTTTTACTGTGTTGTGCACTGCTGTATTTTTTGTACATGCTTTATCCATGTTAATTAAGCCAAGATCTAAATAATCTAACCAAATTCAACACAAAACAGTCCAAAATGAACAATGTGACCTCACACACAACAAAGGCCGTGGCTAGATGGGTGGTTTTTCACCAATCCAGACAGTATGCTTCACAACTAATAGTGAAATCTGACTGTTTTGATTTTCAACTATTCAGCCAAACCACTAATGCTCACTGGCTAATCAAAGTTGCTATTAGGTGTTAACTACTATTAATATTACAATTGACTGAACATGATTCCAGTGACGGCTATGTCTGCCATGGCTTCGGTAAGCAGCTCAGCCGGTTGGGTAGACCTCGAAACGGCCTATTCTGACTGCAAGTTGTGCAGAGAGTCTGAAAGTGTGAGCCAGAGGAAAAAAGTACAGAGGAGACTATAGAACCTAGGACAGTAACGTTAGCAAGTAGAGACATAACACCAAATACCAGAGCTAGATGGTGTTCACCCGGCAGATATGAACAGTTTCTGCTGTCTAGATGGAAATCTAGACACTTTAAACTCCAATCTGCATGGGAGTTTAAACCTCTGCACTACACTGGCACGGCTGGTAATGACCAGCGTTCAGAGGGATAAATACCAATCACACGTTATCAAGAACATTCAGCTAGCCAGGAGACAGTGCAAGCAAAACAAACGGCTGGAGGCAATGTATCGCCCCGTTTTGCATTAATAATGGCTATTGCAGTCTTGTTAGTGCCAGCTCCACTCAAAGTGGAATAGCAAATGCTTGCACTTGAAAAAAGATGTTTATCAACAGTTGAAGCTGCAGTCTTTCAAACCTCCTTTGCTTGCAGGCATACCAAAGCACTGTTCCATTAACCCGATGTAAATGCAGGAATATCTGTCCCACAACAGCACAGTCCTAACTGCCGTGATGGTTACTAACGCTACGCTAAAATGAGGAACAAGGTAATACAGAAAAATGATTTTCCGTAATACACAGACATCTGTCAAGCTTAACGAACCCGAAAAATTCCTACGAGCCAGAGAGGAAAATTGTTACTTCGAAATTTTTCCGTTTGTCAGATGCGATAGAGTAAACAAAATACATAACAGGCTTGAATCACGAGACCTTTGTTGGCCACTCGCACGTGCATTAAGTGCTGAATAATCTAACAGCCTATTATCCAACGATGGCGTGCGGCTCAGACAAACGAACTGATGGGCACGCAGGGCGTTTTCGAGACGTGGGCACCCACTTCTATGTAATTGCTCTCGCATTAATTCCGGGTTTTTTAGAATATTTATACTACATTTTGCTTAGACAAAAAAAGAGAACAGGTTACTTTGCGTCGAAGCCCCGCGAGGACAGTCATATCACGAACGCTCCGCCGGTACCAACCAGCCTAAGACGAAATTTCATGCGACGAATGGGCGGAATCTTTAAAAGCACGTGCTATTTTCCTCAAAAATGTGTACATACACTCACCTCGTCACTGCGACCAGCAGTGGCAGCGCCAGAACCTTGCTTTATCTCGACCCTGCAGCGCTTCTCTATCTGCTGGAGGGTACCTGTTGGGAAAAGAATGATAGGAACGCGCATAGGCATATTTCCCTCAGCGCAAAACATAACTGCTTTTTCAACAGAACAAGGGACATATGCGCAAAGGCAGATTTCCGTAAACGAACAGCTTTTTCGATATAATGAAAGCGAACTCACCCACTGCGATGATTTGCGCCTGGTGTTTCTCGCCGCTCCAGCTAATCGACACCTCGGCGCCCACGACGCCAGCATCCTTGGCGTTTTGCAGAATGGCGGCCCCCACCTTCGTGTCTACAACATCTCGCACCGACACCACATCGAAAATGCGAGCCCGACCCGTCTTCAACCACTTCACCAACACATGGCTCATGGCTGGCTCTTGTGCCCGACAAATACACAACAAAACTCCCCTAAAATCAGCCGGATGACGGAAGAAGGTCGCCGAGGGATGCTCCCTTTTATACCCAAGGCGCTCTTGCGATCAGCCATTTTCTGTTCAACAGCCCGCTATCCCACGACACCGCGACACTAGCGACACCAATGACACAGTGGGCCTCCTCAATTTAAAAAAAAAATAGTTTTTTTTAGAAATTAGTGCGTTACAAAGAAGTAATATTGTCTAGCGGCGGTATAAAAAATACGGCGTTATTACGCCACAGCGGCCCAGCGAAAACGTGCCAGCTTGGTATGCGGCCTACTGGGGAGGCCAGCATGGTTTCCAGCGAAGTGGTGGTGTCCCGCATAGAGTTTCTCACTCTATGGTGGCCCGTGCTTGAAGTAGTCCATGTTTTTCTTCCCTCCATTTGGGTGGTCATTGTAGTACCGGAATATTCTAGTACGCTGTATGTGCATGGTCGAAAAAAAAAACTCAATGCACTGTGTGTACTTATCTATAATAAAGAAACTGAAGCACCATATTCCAGTGTTCGTTTCAGCTCATACAAACCTCGTGTATGCTGCATTATTAGATGCTGCTCATTCACTAATATTTCTTTAGTTCGGTCAAATTGAAGCTGGGGTATCGAAACGTTTCCAGAGTACATTTTTGTTGTTATCATAACACCCGGAAGAAAACATGTGAACATACACTTCAAGGTCGCAATCTCACATAGGTATTCTATCGTAACGCTACAAGTGATCTGCGGAAACAGCATGAGGGCGCATTGTAGAAGCCCAGTATAGAGCCAAAGGGGCTTCGAAGGTGGCTTATTATGTCTGGTTTATTATTTAATGGGAGTCTTCTTGCGGAAGACGCTGCCACAATTATTTCTCAGACACTTGTAAACCGCAGCTTCTACTGAAAAAGTATCGAAGTTTTGGCGCAAATTCTATAAATAATGGTGATTGTGCGTTCTTTGCAAGAAATTCATACAACATTATCAACACGCAAAATTTCGGTGGTATATACAACCACGTGTATAAACTGAATTCAGCTGACTCAGCACAGAGATGTAGACGCGTGCCAAGCAGCTGTTTGATGACCCCAGTTTTTTTAATGCGGAACCAACATCTAGATTTTTTTTAGAGAGCTCCGCACAACTTCAACCAATTATGAAAAAAAGCTGAAAGTGTAAAGCATTGTCATGCATACCTTCTTTCTTTATATAACTGATGAACTTTAACAACAAAATCAGTCTGAAATTATGTAATGAAATAGTTATGGAGTGTAACCTCTTTTTTCTGCGAAATATTTATTCGGTTCTTAGAGAAAGCCCGCCGAACTTTGCGAGACGGTGCGCATCATCCAAGATGCTCGCTATCATAATCAGGATATGCGCCGCATTGTTGCGGTGTTCCGACGTTTCCGCAATCACTACCAAGCATCATAAGATACCTCCTGTCGGAAACATTGATATATATTTTGCTATGTTTTGAGCTGATATATTTTTCTCCACAAACTTGCAATTCTACGAACTACAACCTAGTCGTTGTAAAGGATAGTTCCCTTTTCTTGAACAAGAATTCAAACCAGAAGTAGTGTGAACAATATATTAGGAAAGCGTGGGCCTTATAGTAAATAAATTATTTATTATAAAATAACTTTTTGAGGAGGAAATCGATACGTTTTCCTTTTCGTTATAAATGTACGACGTAGAAAGACCGATAGAATATAATATTTTTCAACGTTGAAAGCAAACAAATAAATATTTTTGACGCTTTACCGCTTTGTAATAAAATTGTGCTTATCTCCACGAACGTCCACGAAACCCACCTCCATTAAAATAATTCCTTTATTGCAGGGAAATGCAGCATTTTTATACAACCTCTGGCCCAAGTTTAGCAAAAGACACTCTGTGCTCACCGACGGGGCTTCCCACTAATGTATGATTTCAGCTACTTATTGTTTAGAAAACACATCCTTTTGAAATTTTCGTACGTTAGCTACAGGGCGTGTGAAACAGCCCACAAACGTATTTCAGATGTCAGCCTTGCAAAGTATGTTTTCTTCACATTGGCATAGGCAAGGTCACCCCCCCCCCCTTCCGAATTTCTTTCAAGATGCGAAGGAGGAGCAGACGTTGCCCTCATTCTTACCGAAATATCCCAGCGCGGAGGAAGGGAGAGGGAATATCAAATAATCAGTGCAGATAATTGGTTTTATCTTGAGTCTCCCATTCCGAATAAAGAATTATAATTGTAACACCACACCCCTTCCAGTTCGCACCAACCATATTCAGCTTCGATGGTGCTTTTATTGCTTGTTATTGGCGTCGGAGCTGCGGTGACCTCTGGCCCACCGAGCCCCAGAGGTCACCGCAGCTCCGACGCCACTTCTCACCTATCAGGAAATTACCCTATTTTAACGGACCACCAGACAAAAATTCCCGTGCCCTCACCCATCCCTCAGCAAAACTCAGGAAATAACACTCCGACAATTACAAGCAGGCACGTACGTTCACCCGGTTCGAATGAATTTATTGTTTCCTACACAGTACACCGCGCTATGCAAGTTTTGTCCACAGCTAGGTACCCTCGAGCATATAATTGTGGAATGCGCTCACAACCCAGCCCTACCACCCCTCTCCACCTGTTCCTTTCCTGAGCTGTGGGAGACACTGTTGACCAGCTGTCAACCGGAGGACCAGACTCTCCTGGTGACACGGGCCAAGACGGCGAGGGCAACGCATGGATTCCCGGACTAGGGTTCCACTGTCACATTTTAGCTCATTAAAATGTTTTTTTTCTCTCTCTCTCTCCCGTTTACTTGATCAACAGGCATTTTCATTGCCGTCAACAAGCCGTCAACCTGATATGTGGTGTCTGGAATCATCGTAATAGGCAGCCATTTTACCTCGGTGGAAAAAATGAAAAAAAAAATGAAAAGTTACGTAGAGTACCTACAGAAATCCCAAGTTTCACATTTAAACATTATAATAATTGTTTCCCTTTTTTGCATCAATTTCTGCTCGAGTATTATCTCAAAATTTCTGCTTTTTGTTCTTTAGGGGCATTGCCGATCGCATCCATTCTTATAGTGTGCACCCACTCTTCCATTCCTTCGGTCATACCTTGTCTACGTCAATTGTTGTTGTTTATTTATTTGGCGACCTTGTTTAGTGACTCTAGTTCCGACATATGTGCACACCGTGAGCGTGATGTTCAAGTTAAGTGCTGTGGACGTAACGCCTGAAGCAACCTTTTGGAAAGCAAGGGTTTGGGGGTCGTCCACGGCTCGATTGATCTCGGCCGATGTCAACGTGAGTATCCGTATTTCTGACGATTTCCTATACTGCTTTTTTTGCTGGATGTAGAGAGTTAGAGTGGGCTGGGGCGTGGGAATACAAATGCTAACTTAACGGCACGCTGTATTTTATTTCTGTCGGCTATCCGATTGACGTGAGCATGGCCGTGAGAGTGGTCGCCCTGCATATGCATGTGCGTGGGCTTCAAGCTCAGTGTGAAGTCAGAATTGTGTGTAGCGCTACATTTGACTTGCAAAAAATGATCGTTTCTTGTGCAAGATCAGAATTGTTTGTTCGGCGTTATAAATCTGCCGGTATAAAATTTGGTCAGGCTTAACTAGTATGTTCAAGTGAAAGATGTTTGTTCGGTTAGGCGACGCCAATTGTGATACTGTAAGAATTGTGCTTTGCGGTATCGTTATGACGCACTTTCATGTACGCGCAAATAGACCATGCTTTGAGGGGCGTAGAAAAGAGGTGCCTGCAAATGAGGGGGGCAGTGCTTACCAAGCCAACAGCCCCTGAGTGCTATTCTTTCCTGCTCTGCACTCCGTGAAGAATGTAGACATTTTCTATGTAAATTGCTCGTGCACAAGACATCTGTGCAAGTGTGTGAATCCCGAATAGCGTCTGAAGACATTGCACATGCAGTGAAGTGAGTTGACCATGGAAAAAGGAGCAATAATAAACGGGAGCGCTGGGCGGGGGCAACGAACGGCAACACCGAGAAGAAAAAGAGGACGTATGTTATCAGCACTCAAGGCGCCCGTGCGGTGGGGAAGCGCGACGGTGTGGTGCGTTGCTCAGGTGTTCGTGTGCATGTATGTGCACCAACTCTGCGATTTGCCAGGCGCTGCGCCGATACGGAGAAAGGGCGATATGTGCAGAAAGAAAACAGTAGAGAGGAGACGTAAGCTAGCCTGTGCAGGCCAAAAGAGGTAGAAAGTGTGTGGAGGTCGTCCTGAGGCGTCATGCTTCAAAAGAAAACCAGAAGACATCTAAAAGCATGCATTTATGCCGAATATGATACACATGCGTCAAAGTTTACATTTGGGCTCACTTTGTAACTCAAATGAAGAAAATTAGGTGAGCTTGTATCCTTTGAATATATCTGCATCAAATAGTCTAAGAATTTTTTATTGTCACTTGGCTGTGTGGCGTCTGAGGCGATATTTTTCAAACAATAAGCCGTGCCAATGTTTTCTTGTGCTAGGACTAAGGCAGTGCTGCCCAAGTGGCTCAGAATTTTAAAAGGAATCAATAGTTGCTCATTTGGGTACATGATGAAATAATGGGCTCAGTCTATTAACTGTTCAGCTGTACTTACATAGATGCGGTAGTACCGCATTGCATTTCCCAGAGTAGCCTTTCTCATAATGCGTCGACGTTTACATATAGTGCCCAGACTGTTGCAATCAGACAGTGAAACACTTGCATGCTCCCATTAAAGTCGATGTCTGTGTGCCCCCTGCTCTGAGCATTGACACAATGAATTGCTCCTACCATGAGGCAGCCATCCTAAACCACCTTGCCGCATTTGTGGGATATGCCTTCCTAGCTCATTAATTTCCTTTACAGGACTGCGGTGAGCCAAAAGCCAAAAGCCAAAAAGCCAATATGTAAACACAACTAATGACTAAAAATTAACTGTTCATAATTGGCTTAAAAATATGACATACAATTCTCATGGCTACAGCCTCGCAAAGCAATGGCATTGCATCAGCTTTGGCTGCTTGTGTTTGGGTCTACTTAGTCCATTACAAAAATTTAAAAAAGGCGATGCAAACTGACTGTGTGCGTGCATAATTTGAGGGTGAAGTGAAAGCAATCAGTCAAATATCCTTAATGCTCTTTATTTGCCATTGCATAATATGTTCTGTTTGAATGCACTAAACTGATTTTTTTTTGCAGGATGGAAGCACAAGGAAGATACAAAAATGTCTTCGCACCAGTGAAGGCTCTATTCCGAGGCGCTCGGCATATCGCTATATACACCAGTATGCAGCACTGGATTAATCTGACATGTAGTATGGTTTATTTATTTTTTTATTTATTTATTTAAGAAATACTGCAGGAAATAAGCCCGAGCAGGAGGGGTACATACATCATACACACACAAAAACATCAAAAGCATCTTGTGTACATACTGGAAAATACACAAGATGAGCCAAGACATCGATAGTATCAGTAACTCAATGACAAAACAAGAGGAACAACAATGGGTCAGAACAGTGAAGAAATACAACAAAGCGGTCAGCAAAACAATACGCAGAAAAGTGGCTAAGACGATTAAAGCATGACAGGTATCCATTTTAAACATTCGGTTCAAGGCGCTCTACTGATAGCAGGTCCTCTACAGAAGTGTTATTCAATCGTTGACTGTTCGCGGGAAGAAGAAAAATTTGAACAAATCGGTCCGAGCAAAAAACGGCGTGAGAGATAACGCGTGTGAATGACGAGTTCGCCGCGTTGATAGAGGGGTTACGAAGTTGCAGGGGTCAAGGCCGAGCCTGCGGTTAATAAGAGAATAAACTTAAGGCGAATAAACTTTCGTTGTGATTCCAAGGTTACAATCCCATGATTTTGCATTGTTTTTGTAACTGAGACATTTCTACCATATACTGAATATTGTCACGAAGACAAGGACGACGCAGTTGTCTTGAGGGAGAAACAAGTGTATTGGAGCGAAGTTGTGCTCCCCTAACAACTCAAAAGAATACAGAGGCGGCGAAGCAGCGGTCAACGAAGTGACTTGCGTCGGCGAGCGTCGCAGAATCGAATGCCGCGGCGTCTGGTGTGCAGGCTTTTATCTTTCGGCGCGAGAGTTTCTGGAACCGTCGATTCACATCCAGGACATTGTAGATCACAGAAGATTATTCTGGGCTAGTGGTGTTAGGGCGAAACACTCTCCTTATCTGAATGAGATAGCCCGTGCGGCATAAAAATAAAGAATGGAACACGCGCTTCGCATGGGGCCCAGATAAAAGAGCCGGGCGCGGCGGGGCATTAAAAACAAACAATAAATAAAAAAACCCGTACATGGTCCGCGGCATTACGCCCCCCCCCCCTCTAAGAGTGAATCGACCCGATGCTGACATAAATCGACAGTCAGAACAAACAGCCACAACAAAACAACAACAAAAAGAGTTCGTCATCTTGCGAAGTACGGTTTGAGGAGAACCACGTGGACGACTTCTGGTCGCGTGCGTCGTCGTGATGTGCCGGAATCACCACTGGGGATCACTTCGTAGGTTAATTGGCCAACACGTAGTAGAATCTGGTAGGGTCCGAAATACCGTCGCAGTAGCTTCTCACTGAGTCGGCGTCGTCGAATGGGAGTCCAAACCCACACACGATCCCCTGGTTGGTACTCGGCTTCTCGGCGTCGGAAGTTGTAGCGGCCGGCATCCACGAGCTGCTGGTCCGTTATACGAACTAGAGCAAGCTGGCGGGCCTCCTGCGCACGTTGAAGGTATCCTTGGACGTCGTCATTGAGGTCGTCGTCTTATACATGCGGAAGCATGGCGTCGAGAATTGTAGTCGGCCGTCTTCCGTAGACAAGCTCGAACGGTGTCATCTGCGGATTTTCCTGCGTCGCTGTATTGTACGCAAACGTGACATACGAGAGGACTTCGTCCCAAGTATTATGTTCAATGTCGACGTACATGGACAGCATATCCGCAATCGTCATGTTCAGGCGTTCCGTTAGTCCGTTCGTTTGGGGGTGGTACGCCGTGGTTCTTCGGTGATCCGTGTTGCTGTAGCGTAAGATTCCTTGCATCAGCTCCGTGGTCAAGGCCGTTCCGCGGTCCGTGATTAGGACTTCAGGGGCTCCATGACGCAGCACAACCTGGTTTATAAAGAACTTGGCGACTTCTTGTGCTGTCCCCCTCGAAAGAGCGGCGGTCTCTGCGTCGCGCGTCATGTAGTCTGTCGCTACGACAATCCACCTGTTCTCAATCGTGACGTAGGGAACGGGCCTAGAAGGCCCATTCCAATCTGTTGAAAGGGCCTCGATGGGACGGCGATCGGTTACAGAAGTCAGGCGGGTCTTGTCGGCGGCGTTTTTCGTGGCTGGCAGTAACGGCAACTCCGAACGTAATGGGTTACGTCAGATGTAAGGCGGGGCCAGGAGTACTTCGCCTTAATTTTTGCAATAGTGCGAGCTGTGCCGAGATGTCCGGAAGACGGGTCGTCGCGGGACGCTTCCAAAATTTCGTCACAAAGGTCTGCGGGGATGACAAGTAGATAATTTGTTGTCGTTCCGGGGCTGAAATTCTTCTTCACGACGACGGAGTTTTTGAGGCTGCATGCTGGTAAGTTCCGCTTGAACGCTCTAGGCACGGCGACGTTTCGTCCTTCGAGGTAGTCGATCATTACGCGCAAGTCGGGGTCGGCACGCTGCTGGGCGGCAAGGTCGCTCTACGTAACAACTCCGAAGAACGCGCTGTCTTCATCGGAGTCTTGTGGCGGTGGGTCGACAGGGGCGCGGGACAAGCAGTCGGCGTCGGAGTGTTTCCTGCCGGATTTGTAGACGACTGTAACGTCGAACTCTTACAGGCGCAAACTCCACCGCCGAAGACGGCCAGAGGGGTCCTTCCAATTGGCGAGCCAACACAGCGCATGGTGGTCTGTCACAACCTTGAATGGTCTACCATACACGTATGGGCGAAATTTCGAAATGGCCCATATGATTACCAGGCACTCTTTTTCGGAGGCAGAGTATTTTTTCTCCTCCTTCGACAGACCACGGCTTGCATAGGCGATTACCTTTCACTGTAAACGCAAACTAGCCGGAAATGAAGTTTTAATCAAGTAATGTGCCCTGAAAAGTACTTATAACAAAAAATGTACTCCCTAGGCATGGTCTAAAAATGTGGACGAACCTCCATGGTAGTACCGTTGCCCATCCGTGTAGCAAAAGGGAGGATTTAGAACCACTTAACACCATTTGTGAGATGGCGTTCGGTTCCTTGTATAGTACCACGTCCAAAATAAACTCCCCATCTGGCATAATCATCTCAAGCGGGCGGTCGCCATGTTAGTCTTGTGTTGTTTCCGTGAATCAACACTTCAACCGTGGCCTGATGCTAATTAGAACGAGTAAGCAGGACGCGACGGCTGCATGCAGCTACAAACCCCATACCGTACGTATACCCGTATAGATGCTTCAGCCAGCGCGATCACAGGCAGACAGCGCGGCCGCGTTGTTTCAATCTGTTTATTTTGGCGATAGGTGTTGTCAAACTCTGCTGATAACAAAGATAGTTCTCGCCGTTGCAAACAATTGCAATGCTCATCTGCTTCGCTTGCTTGCGCATATATAGACGATTGAAATTCTCGTGCCAGCGCGCCAACGCACCCGACTGCAGTGACTCAACTTGCCCTGGCGGCACGACTTGCTGCCCGGATGTAAACAACCTCCGTGCTATCGACGCAGCGCGGCCGGTGGCTCGGTGCGGCCGGAGCTTCAAGCCTCGCCTTGGGCCATCGTTTTTTCTTATTCGAGAAGGACTAGTAGTGCCATTTGGTGGAAAGATTTTTATGTGCCCCTGTCACACGAGGAACGGCCGCTAACAGCATTTGGAATACGGCGACAGCTGTGGACGGCTCGTTGGTAAGTGGTCTGTTATCAGTCGATGCGTTTGTCAAACGTTTGGATAGGGTTAACTGCGAAGTACCCGTGCCGCACACAGCACGTACACACACGGGTAAAGAAAAAAGCGCACACTCGTTTTATTGTACTTGTTTGTGGCTTTTGGGGTATGCATTCGCATTCTATTGTAGGCCGGTTTGTAACAGGGCATTCGAGATGAAATCGTTTGTCGCGCGCGGAGTCGTTTCAAAGCAACGTGACGGTTACTCAGGTAGCCGAATCGCCTCCGACAGCGGTGCATCGTCGGGCCCGGTCGGTGAATATTGTGGGACTCTGTCTCTCATATGCATCGAACTGCTCGTGTTCTTGTTAGTTAACTTCTCTACTTTGTAATATCTATTTGTTAACGCTCCTGATGGCTTGCCTGTCCAAATATAAGTCTTTGTGTTGTTTTCGTTCAAGGCTCTGACTCATTCTTAGCGCTCTGGTCGGCGAAAGCCGCAGATCAGACGGCCACCCCCTTCGAAAACTGTGCCCTGTAGATTCGCTGGGGTTGTTTGCTCGCTTGAGTGGACTCTTCACATCTAACAGCGTACCCTATTAAGGAAACGGTGACATGCGTAAAAGATGCTATGAGCCTATCGAACGATTAAATGCATATAGTGTGGACCACGACGGCGACGTGGTTCGAAACCGAAATGTTTTTATTCCCTTTCGGATGATAATGAGGGGTCTGTATACAATCGGGGCCCGTCAGTCGCCAGCTAAGGCCACGTAATTAAAAACACAAATTCATGCCCTTATGGAAGAGAACCGAGTTTGCCGTAGCATGACACAAGTCTGCCGGGCATAAAAAAGGATATCATTGTTTAGAAGAACAATGCACACACTCTTCTTTTGTTGGTAATAACTTTGTCATAATCAATAGTAAGACCATACACAAAAATTACTCGATTCATCTGACACTCGATTTTGACACAGAGCTTGCAGCTCCAAAAAGTGCACTGTGGTTTTGCGTGACGGAAACTTCTACAATCACGGTAAATTAACTAAGGCAGGTGTGTGTGGCATGCAGCGTTGGTAAGTCTGCGAGAATAGCGTTTCCATTTCAGCGGTTTTTTTTTTGTTGCCATGCAATCACAAGTAATTTGGTGCCATGAACGAGGTTTACGTTAGCTAACAAGGCTGTAGTAACGGTTGCGGCTACAAATGACCTTATGCACCAATCATGCTTGTCAGCTCGGTGACACAGAATATTAAGTTGTCAGAATACGGATGACTGAGTCGCCTAGTTTATCACTACTCTAAAAAAAGAAAGTGTTTTCTGACCCAGTGAAGGACTTTCCTGTATGACTAGCTGTGTTATGACAGATGACCATACTTGATGAGAGAAGCCGTAACAAATTAGCTTTGGATGTAATACCAGGAGGGAAATATGTGGAGGTATCTGCAAGTATAACTGAAACAGTGGGTGCCTGTCCGGCATGAATTCATTATTTGCTGACTCGATTTTCTTCTGCAGATCCTGATAAATGATCAAGTTGAATGACTTCATAGATCTTAAGGCAGGATAGGCTGTGCTGTACAGGGCAAGGCTGCATTCGGAAACCAAGTTGGCCCCTCCAGCAGAAGTGAGTATTGCCACGGCTTGCTCGAAAAAGCTGCACTTTTTCTATGAAAGTTGAGCCACTATGGTAGGGGAGAGGCAGTCTAAGGGTTTGCATCTTTAACTGTGTGCCCATTCACTTGAATAGATGCAAGCTGGCATCTTAAAGCAAGAGACAGCAGTTAACAAAATCATGCAATACCAAAGTTTTTTTCAGTCAAAAACAAAAACTAATTTATCAACCTACAGAGACTTGCATTTTATCTTCACTGTCATTTAAAGTTGTGCTCGAGTATATTGTGCGAGAGTAATATCTTTTTATTGCTGCCAAAGCCACGACGGTTAATGTACTGGCACTTGGTTTTATGAAGCCTTTGCATTCCTAATTTAGGTACTGGAATTCGCAGGGAACCTGGCCTTACAATTTTATTACTGTACCGAATTATTAAGTTCATTTAACCATAGTGTCTGTTTTGAATTTTACGTGTGGGGCATTTTTTTTCTTTTTTGCTTTTTCAGGCAGATGTTACTCTGACTCCCTGCCTGCATTCCGTGAACGGGGAAGTTAGCCTCCACATCGATGGCCAGCGTGTCTTGACTGCATCATCTTTACTGGGAGGACTGTGTAGTCTGTTTGCATCGTTCTGGGTTTTACACATTCAATATCCCAAGAAGGCATACAGAGCTCTAACGCTTGTGGAACGTGCCTTTTTGGACCTTGCCAGCACCAAACCACGTGTGAAGGATTTAGAACTAATTAACTTTTATCGCATCAATATCGCTCACTAATATTTGTTTTCAATCCTGTAATCATTGGATAGTAGTGAAAAAGAATTCCGTATTATAATTCTGACTTTTTCTTTTTTCTTTTTTTACTGAAAAGGGGATATTTGATGGGCCGTTCTGTATGCTGATAATACAGCTATCTTTCTGTGAAGCAATAATATTAACGAACTATATTAACTTGAAACAATTATCTAAATAATATTGGCAACTGGTGCGAAATGAATCAACTAAAAATTAGCCGAAAAACACGAATTTCATGGCTTTTTGTTCTCACTCTAAAGAAGCTGTCGCGATACCATCCATTCTGTTCTATATCATTGCAATTAACCCGTCAGACTCGGTCACTTTTCTTGGCGCATTTGTGTTTTTATCAAAACGCACTGGTATTTTCCGCAGCATATTTTTCGTTTTACTCATTTTTCCATAGCCATCTCGCTGCAGTCTGTCTCCTACATCATTTATCTCTTGTGCCTTTACCACCTACAAAATGCTTGTTACCTTTCAATATCAAATCGTTGCACAGCTCTCGCTCATTTCACCACAGATTGAAAAATTGTTTTCTTGTAAACCACTGCAACCATTTTTTCTTCACTTTGTGTACTTAGTACTAATGCGTACTGATAAGTTCTGATAAATACTGACACGTTCTCGATCCTGTAGTATTATATAATGATATCACTTACCATGCGGTTGTGTTTGTGCCTTTCTTTTTTTTAAAGTATTTTCAGTTCTTGTATTATTAGTTTCTACAATTTGTTCAACTAGCACACAGCTCTCGCTCATTTCACCACCTACTGAATTTTTTTGTTGTTGTAAACCACTGCAACCATTTTTTTCACTGTGTACTGAGCGCTGATGCGTACTGATAAGTTCTGATAAGTACTGACGCGTTCTCGATCCGCTAGTATTCTATAATGATTTCACTTACCATGCGGTTGTGTTTGTGCCTATCTTTGTTTTTCGCGTATTTCCAGTTCTTGTAGTAATATTGTTTCTACGGTTTGTTCATCTAGCATCGTATTGCTGTCTTCAATTTCTAACTGGCGTGTTATTTAGCAATGTACCATTTGTGATTTCCAATATGAGGTCGCCATAAGTATTTATTTCGAAACCTCCTTGTGTACACCATGTACCATGTAATCTTGTCTGCGAAAGTTCGTTTGAAATAATCCTGAAATCGAGAAAAACCGTGTGAAATCAGTACTCCCGCAGGGAACTAGAAATTCTCCCTTGTGGCCTTGAAAACCTCCTTTCGGAAGGCCTACAAAACTCCCCAAGCTTTCGCCAAACTCCATTCAAAAGAAGTAAATGCTTCCCTTGAACCTCCTAAAAACGCCCCTAAACTAACATAAGTACTTCCAAAGGGAGCCATAATAGGCTCCTATTCAACCGCCTAAAAATTCCATAAACATCACTTAAAAATGCCCTTCAGGAAGTAAAGAATACTCCATTTTGACCTCCTTAAATTCTCCCGAACATTTCTTAACACTCCCTAAATACCTCCTTTCTATAACCTAAAAACGCCCTGTTTTGAGGAGGTAAACAAAACCTCCCTGTTCCATGTAGTAAAAAAACTCCTACAAGGAGGATCACTAGAGGACAGGCGAAAAAGAACCTCTAGGGAGTATATGGGAGGGAAAAAAGTTTAGTGTTTCGGACCCGCTTTGCTTTTGGACGAGGACGGCCCCCAAACCTATATCGCTGGCGTCCGTGTGCATTTGTGTTTCGGCGTTTTCGTCGAAATGAGTGAGCACGGGCGGGTTTTGCAGGCGTTGTTTCAGCTCGCAGAATGCTTTTTCTTGTGCGTTTTCCCAGGCGAAAGGGGTGCTATCTTTTGTCAGGCGCGTGAGTGGCTCTGCGATGCGTGCGAAGGTTGCGACGAAGCGCCAGTAGTATGCGCACAGTCCGAGAAATCTTCGCACGCTCTTTTTGCCTTTCGGTCTTGGGAAGTTCGCTATGGCTAATGTTTTCGCCGGGTCAGGCAGGACTCCCGCGGCGTTGACGACGTGTCCCAAAAACTTGAGTTCCTCGTAAGCGAAGCGGCACTTTTCGGGCTTCAGCGTTAACCCCGACGTACGGTTGGCCCCGAGTACAGATTCCAACCTTGCAAGGTGTTCGTCGAAAGTCCGGGCGAATACCACAACGTCGTCGAGGTATACAAGGCAGGTGTGCCACTTCAGGCCAGCTAGCACAGTGTCCATGACTCTTTGAAACGTTGCTGGCGCCGTGCACAGCCCAAACGGCATCACCTTGAACTCGTATAGGCCATCCGGGGTTATAAATTTGGCAGCGGCGACGACCGGCGTTCAACACGACTGAACGTATTTGTTCTTTTCTTTCACTGCAGTGATAAGCTACCGCGATCGTCGAGTGGAATCTGCCCGCTACAACCCAGGCGAAAGCGGATGACAGTCAGAAGACACCAGGCGGCGTAATCGTCACTTCGTGGCCATCAGCCCGACCTGTGTCACGTGATTTAAGACTACAAAAGGACTATCCCTTTCACCGCCCGGGTCATTTGGCAGCGGCGACGACCGGCGTTCAACACGACTGAACGTATTTGTTCTTTTCTTTCACTGCAGTGATAAGCTACCGCGATCGTCGAGTGGAATCTGCCCGCTACAACCCAGGCGAAAGCGGATGACAGTCAGAAGACACCAGGCGGCGTAATCGTCACTTCGTGGCCATCAGCCCGACCTGTGTCACGTGATTTAAGACTACAAAAGGACTATCCCTTTCACCGCCCGGGTCATTTGGCAGCGGCGACGACCGGCGTTCAACACGACTGAACGTATTTGTTCTTTTCTTTCACTGCAGGTTAGTGTCTTGGCAAGTGCCATTTTTTTTTTTTTTTTTCTAATAGTCGTCGCTGCTGCCAAGTGCATTTTTCTTGTCTCACGTTTGTCTGCATAGCGTGCCTTTGTTCTGTACTTTGAGCATGGCTAGGGATGTCGTGAAGATTAAGGAGGACATGAGGGCTGAAATTGCTAAGTTGAAGGAAGACCTCAAGCACGAGATGAAGTCGTATCAGGAATGCATAGAACGTGAGTTGCGGAACCAAATTCGGGACCTAAAAGTAGAGCAACAAAACCTTTCAAAGAGCATCGAGTTCGCTCACGCAGACATAAAAGAACTCAGAGAAGCACTGAAAACTGAAGTAGCGGCAAACAAAAAGTTTGCAAGCGACAATGCGGCACTTGAGATAAAGTGCCAGGGACTAGAAAAAAGAAATCTCGAGCTTGAGGTCAGACTTACGCGCTCAGAGCAGTATTCGCGTAACATGAACCTCGAAATTCGCGGTGTTCTTCAGCAGCCGGATGAGAATGTTGTTGACGTCATTGGTAAGATTGGCTCGGCCATTCAAGAAACTATTTCCAGTGCTGATATCGAGTCTTGCCACCGCGTACCGACCCGAGATGCACAAAAAAGCAACATTGTTATTCAGTTCAAATCCCGCGCAAAGCGAGATGCCACGCTGAAAAAGGGAAAGAGGGCACGACTGTGCAACAGTGATATCGGACTTGGCGGCCCGGCGCCGATCTATATCAATGAGCATCTTTGCCCTGCACTCAAGCAGCTTCTGGGAAAAGCAATCAGCAGGAAGCGCGAATGTCACTGGAAGTCCGTATGGTCTTTCAACGGAAAAATTTTTGCTAGAAGGTCGGATGACGAGCCGAGCATTGTAATTGAACACGATGGCGACCTTGCGAAAATTCGTTAAAAAAAGAAAAAACTACAGCGCTAAGTTTTGCGTTCTTGGTTTTTGAACATGCTTTATGCAGAGTTCGTATCGCCACATCACGTTAGTCTTCCTAATAAATCAAATCTTTCTTTTCTTCATTTTAATGCACGCTCTGCGGCCAGAAAAGGTGATTTAATTTCGTGTTTCCTGAGCGAATTTTCTTTCAAGTTTAGTTTTATATTCGTGTCTGAAACATGGTATCACGAAGACTGTACTTCAGTGGACATTGACGGTTATAGTCTTTTTGTTATGAATCGAATAAATAAACGTGGTGGTGGGGTTGCAATATATACTAATAATGATAACAAATGTGAGCGCATTTGTGACTATAGTGTGACCACTGATGACTATGAAATACTAACGTTAAGAACCGGCAATCAAATACTTTCGGTTTTGTATCGACCTCCAGATGGAAGCATAGAAAAATTTCTAGATTGCCTAGAAGATCTATTTGACTATGCCAATATCAATAACTTGCAATTGGCATGCGGCGGTGATTTCAACATGAACGTACTAGAGAACGACATGGCACACAAACTTAATATCCGGCTTCAATCATCTGGCTTTAATAATTTAATTACAACACCTACCCGAGTTACAGTCACAACGTCATCCGCACTTCATTTACTAATTACCGCAATAGAAACTCCTGTCTACAGCGCAGGTACTACTGCGTATGATATCAGTGATCACTGCCCGGTTTTTATGATATGTGAAAGCAAAGTCAATCGTATAAATGTCCAATGTAAGCCTTTCACATTCCAATATATCTCTGACAAAGCATTGGAAACATTTAAGGAGGACGTTCGAACGTATGACTGGAGCGAAGTGCTTGCTAGCAGTAATGTCGATACAGCTTACTGTAAATTTATGGAAGTTTTTACGCGTATTTATTCAAGTTATTTTCCAATGAAGACAAGTTGTCGATCTAAAAAGATAAGAAAACCGTGGGTCACGCCGGAACACCTTAAGTTGATAAGAAATAAGAATCGTTCGTACTTTAGTTTCTTGAAAACTCGATTGGAACAAAAATTAAAAGAATTTAAAACTTTAAGAAATAAAGTTAATGCTGTATTGAGACAGGCAAAAAATCTATACTATCAGCGACTGTTCTCCGACATATGCAAAAAAAGGCCTGACGCCATATGGAAAACAATAAATAACGTACTGGGAAGAAATAAAAATTCCATGTGCCCTGATGTAATTAATGTGAACAACACAAAGTTAAGTGGTAGAGCCCTTGCTGACTACTTTAACAATTTTTTTGTAAACGTTGCCATACCCCATAATGTTGTTTCGCCGACTTCAAGCGTATTTAACTATGGCATAATGGATAGCATTTTCCTTCACCCTACGGACGAAGCTGAAGTTCAGACTACCATCACTAGCCTAAGCAACAGCAAATCCCTAGACGCAGATAATTTGCAAGTGAAACCAATAAAGTATGTTATCGAATATATTGCACCACTACTAACACACATATATAATCTAGCTTTAGAATCTGGTATATTTCCGTCTACAATGAAACGGGCTAAGGTATCTGTATTCTACAAAGGAGGAGATAAAAACCTAGCTACTAATTATAGACCAATATCAATACTACCGGTGTTTTCTAAGGGGTTGGAAAAAATTATATTTACGCGCATATCAAATTTCTTGGAAAAACATAATGCTTTGACTGATGCCCAGTTCGGTTTCAGAAAGGCGCGATCTACTGAGACAGCATTACTTGCAATGAAGGAAACTATAGTTCACAACATCGAAAATGGCGACTTTACACTTGGCCTTTTCGTCGACTTTAGTAAGGCGTTCGACTCCTTAAATCATCAGATCCTTCACAAAAAACTCCCATCATTTGGAATTCGTGGAACATCACTTTGCCTAATTAACTCGTACTTGAGTAACAGGAGTCAGTTTGTGTGCCTTAACAACACGGAATCTTGTCCACTACCGATTCCTCGCGGCGTCCCCCAGGGTAGCGTTTTGGGGCCCCTTCTATTTAATTTATATATTAATGACATTGTTTTTATTGACGAAGGTGTGAAATTCTTTATATATGCAGACGACAGTACTGTTCTTGTTTCAGGAAAAGATGTCAATAATCTAATAGTAAGGTGTAACTCTCTCCTTGATAGGTTGGCGATGTGGTCAGAGGCAAACTGTCTGAGAATTAATGTTAATAAAACAAAAGCCGTTCTTTTTCGCGCTAGAAATAAGGCATTCAACCAACGAAATAGCCTAATTCTGAATAATAACATTATTGAAGTGGTTTAATGAACACAAACTTCTTGGTGTCTGGTTTTCGTGTCACCTGAGTTGGGATTCGCACGTGAGATATGTTGCCCATAAACTCTCTTCGATAGCAGGAGCGGTATCTCGTTGTCGCATGGTAATGCCAGTGAATGTTAAACTCCAAATATATTATGCTTTGTTCGCCTCGCAAATCAACTATTGCAGCCTAGTTTGGGGAACGACAACCAAGGGAAACATTAATAAAATATTGCTTTTGCAAAAAAGAATCTTACGACACATAGCAAATGTTGACAGGATATTCCCCACTAGAAATTTATTTTTACAATATAATATTATTCGATTTGAACACAACTATGAATTTCGCATACTGCAATCAATGTATTTTTGCGGAAGTGAACGTCAAACTTTCTTACACACTTTAGCCTCTCTTACGCCCTGCAGCACTTCAGTTATGACCAGAAATAGTGAATTATGGTTTATCCCCTACTTTCGAACGCAATATAAGTTACAGTCGCTAAAACATAACTTACCTGTGACACTTAATAAATTCAAAGATACAGCCTTTACTTCTCAGAAAAAATTACGGGAGTACTTTATCAACGTGAGTATAAATAATTAATTTACAGAAATGAATCTATGTGGTGACAACGTATGCAAGATACAAATTCTTATTAGTGCGAAGAATGCGTACACGTAAATTTCTCGTGTTTTTTTTGAATGGTTTCTTTTGTTATCGTGTATATGAATGTGACTGAAATTGTGTTATGATTCCGGTACGGTTTCATTTTGCAATGTATTTTTGCGTTTCATCTGTATACTGCATGTCCTGCGAAATTGTACACGCGATTTATTTCTGCAATTTCTATTTTTGCCTGTGGACCTTTATAATTTCTATACGAAAATTGTATCATTTGTACACGTTGTATTATTTATATCATTTGTACAACTTGCATTTACGTTTGTTTTTCTTAGTTTAAAGAGCTACTTTTTGTGGTTTTGTTGTTTGTTGTTTTTATTGTACATTGTTGTTGTTATGTACAACGGCTCCTGGGCCTAGTCAAGCTGCAACTCGCAGCTTATAGCCCAGGAGGCCGTCCAGCGGTTGTTCTGGAGAATAAATGAAATGAAATGAAATGCGGTCTTCTCTCGGTCTCTCTCATCCACCTCAATTTGCGAGTAGCCGGTCTTCAGATCCATCGATTAGAAGTACTTCGCATGGCAGCGGTGGTCGAGGGCGTCGTCGATTCGTGGCAGGGGGTATACGTCCTTTTTGGTGACTTTGTTCAGTCGCCGGTACTCAACGCAAAACCTTAATGTGCCGTCTTTTTTCTTCACCAGTACAACCGGCGTAGCCCAGGGGCATTTCGATGGCTGCATAATGTCGTCGCTGAGCATGTCGTCGACTTGAGTCCGGATGGCTTCCCGCTCGTGGGAAGAGACGCGGTACGGTGACTGTCGGGTAGGTCGGGCTCCATCTTCGGTTATTATTCTGTGCTTCGCTAGAGGTGTCTGACGTAGTTTTGTGTTCGACAAAAAACACACCCTGCAGCGACGGAGCAAAGCCAATAATTTGTTTCGTTCTGCTTGCGGTAACGTCGGATTCACGTCAAAGGGATTCGGAAGCTTGAAGGTATCTTCGAGTGCGCGTTCAAATTCGGCAACCGCGATCACGTCACTTGCTTGTTGCGTTTCTTGGAGGAACGCAATTGGAACGCCCTTATTTAAATGCTGGTACTCCTCGGTGAAATTGGTGACCAAAACGTAAGATTTGCGCTGCTTAAACCGCGCAATGCCTCTTGCGACAGACACACCGCGGTCGAGAAGCAACCTTTGGTCACTCTCCACGATAGCGTCAACGTCAGGAGGAGCACCTTCACAGTAGACGGTGATCATCAAACTTGCGCGGAGTGGCAGGATGACATGATCATCGGCGATCCTTACAGCTGCACGGTGTTCGGGGTTCGGTTCCAGCGTCATGGAGTGATCGGAGGAAAAAGTTATCGACATGGTCTGCAGATCAATTATTGCGCCGCTGTCCGTCAAAAAGTCCATTCCGAGAATTACGTCGGGCACTGTGCGTCGTCGTTGTCGTCGTCGTCTCAGCGGACGTCTCGGTCAGGTCGGGTACGCGTCGCGCCGTGTAGCTGCCGTCGTGTTCGGGAGTCTCGTCAGGGTTAGGTCGGGTCGTCGGGATGTTGGCATGTCGTGAATCACTGTCTTCCGTGAGTCGTTGCGTCGTTGGAGGGTTTTCATTTTTCCGCGATCGTGCAACTTTACATCTAGAAGTTGTGCTTTTAGTTTCCCCCGCGTGTGCTGGGAGACCTTCCACGTGCACTGTATATATTAAGCGCACTGCACGTCTCTGAATTTTCTGAAGTGAGTTAATGTTCTTTTTTTTATGGGGGTCCCGAACAACGCACGCGTATTCCATTTTCGGCCGTATGAGTGTGTTGTACGCCAACAGCTTGACCTGAGGTGGAGCTTC
This sequence comes from Haemaphysalis longicornis, assembly GCF_048455015.1. Lineage (NCBI taxonomy): Eukaryota > Metazoa > Arthropoda > Arachnida > Ixodida > Ixodidae > Haemaphysalis > Haemaphysalis longicornis. The sequence continues at coordinate 2,249,243 of NW_027526233.1, forward strand.
TCTAAGTTTGTGCCTTAAAAGGCACAACTTGCAAAAAGCGGACGATGCTACATTAGCAATGTGTTTATTCCAGCTTAGGGTGTTTGTTAATGTTCGCCCAAGGTATGTATATTCATTAACTTCAATTAAAGGATGATTTGAAACGGAATATTGAAACAGAAGGGGCTTTTTTTGTTTGAAATTCTAAGAAAGACCGATTTGTCCAAGTTAAGTTCCATACCCCATTTACTACACCACGCAAAAACATTGCTAAGCGCCGCGTTTAGAGCGAGCTGATTATTTTGGGACTGAATGTTAGAAAAAATAATGCTATCGTCAGCAAAAAGACGGATTTGGACTGAGTCATGAGTGACATCTACTGTATCATTACAACAAATTAAAAAAAGCAAGGGCCCCAGTACACTACCCTGCAGGACTCCGGAATTTACAGGAAGAAGGTCAGAAGATCGCCCGTTTACGTCAACATGCTGTCTACGGTCCCTTAAGTAAGCCGCTACCCATGCAATTAGGTAATTTGGAAGTCCGATGAGCTGCAGTTTATGAATCAATTTATCATGGGGAACACGGTCGAAAGCCTTGCGGAAATATAAGAAGATGACGTCGACCGGGCCAGCCTTATCAAGGACAGATGCAAAGAAATGAACAACAGAAACAAGTTGAGTGACGGTAGAAAACCCTTTCGGAAACCATGCTGAAATGGTGATAAGATGTGATGTTCATCACGAAAGTTAGTAATGCATGTTGCAGTTATATGTTTCAGCATTATACAGCAGGAGGCGGTCAAGAAAATCGGTCGATAGTTCGGAATAAGTTGCGGGTCACCCTTTTTTAAAATCGGCAAAACACGGCCCGATTTCCAATCAATTGGCAAGGATCCTGATTTGATGGAACATTGAAATATGACGACTAGAAATTTAGCCACAGCTTCTGCATAGCGCCGCAAAAATGCATTTGGTATGTTGTCTGGACCAGGTGAGGATTTGACTTTAAGTCGCAGGAGCAAATTGAGGACACCATCCTGGAAAATAAAACTAACGCCTGGAGATGGAAAGCGAATTTCAGTGGTTTGGGCGAAGGAAGAAGAGGAAAAAACACTGTGGAAATATTCATTAAATTGTTCTGCAATAGCGTCCGGGTTCACTATCACGCGGTCGTTCAGTGAAATTTGATTAATAGTGGGTTTACGCTCTCTAACAAAGTCCCAGAACTTCTGAGGATTTTCACTGATAAAGTTGGGCAAGGTAGTGTTAAAATAAAAGCTTTTAGCTTGCTTAATGGCTTCTGAAAGGGAGACACGAGCTTGGGAGATAATGCCAGGGGCGGCACGTTTTTTCCTGAGCCGTTTGGCTTTCCGCTTCAGGTGTATAATTGACCGAGTCATCCATGGCGTGCCTTTTGCGGGTTTTTTTTTCTTTGGAAGGAATAAATCGCTCCATGCAATAAGAACATAGTTCCTTAAATTTATCCCGCAACAGAGTAACGTCATCATTATGGAAATCAGGAAAATGCTGTTCGAGGTAATTTACCACACTTGCGCCGTCAGAGCGCAAAAAATCTTTAACAGTCACATGAGCATGCGCCGATTTCACAGATCTATCTCGCACCGAAAAGGAAACGTGAGCCATTTCATGGTCAGAAATACCGGGCTCTACAGAAACGGTGCGGGGAATAAAAACAAGGTCAAGTAAAGAGCGTGAGCAGGTATTTGTACGAGTAGGTTGTTGAACAACTTGGGTAAGATAATGGTCGAGCATAATATCTAGCAGGACACTAGGACCTACAGGATCAGACTGAGATTTCAATTTGCTCCAATTGATGTCAGGATAGTTAAAGTCGCCTTCGATAATTACTTTTTGATTGACATGTGGTAGCATATGAGCTTGTAAATTCACCAAACAATTAGGTGCAGCATTGGGTGCTCTGTAAACCGCGTACAAGACAAAAGAACAGCCGAACATTGAAAGCCTAAGACATACACATTCATTGTCCGCTACTTCGGGCAAACAGGTGGCTTCAAATGCTACTTTTAATCAGGACGGCGACTCCATCCCCCCCCCCCTAAGTGACCTGTCTTTTCGAAAAATTTTGTAAGCAGGGGGAACCAACTCATCATCACGAATTTCACCACGTAGCCAAGTTTCTGTTATTACAACAATGTGTGGACTGTGGGTCAAGAGTAGCGCTTCAAGTGGGTCGATTTTGTTAACGCAGTGTCTCGAGTGCCATCCGACGGCACTCTAGCTGATCGTTGCAGGCATGGCTAGAGTGCCGTCCGACGACATTCGAATATTTAACATAAGGCTAGCACCGGCCAAAGAGTCTGTCGTTGTAGTGTAGAGGATCCGTCTTAGCTTCTTGATCCCAAAGCCGGTGGTTCAAAACCGGCTCTTGCGTCGGTTGTTTTTATTTTCAGTATGTAATTAAAGTGTAATTTTTATGCCTTAGGTTAGTTTTGGCGTTTTAAATGATTTCTTTGCGTGCTTTAGGTTATCTTATGTGATGTTTAGGTTAAGTTGCCTAGCTTTAGGTTATCTAGAGCGATGTACTGCCAGGCGCGGCAATTTTGTTATAAACAGGCCGGTGGACGTCGACATAGTGGAATTCTTATAATACCGTCGGACGGCACTCTAGACACGGCCTTTTGTTAACAATGCTGCGAAGGTTAATGTTGATAAGTCTAACCTGTTTTTGGGTAGCAGTTCATAACTCGTTTTGCTGGCTCTCGGTGATTGTGCTATCGGTACCGTCCCTAGCTAGCTCTGGATTACTTCGAGGGTTTATTATTATTTCACGCGTGTTCGCCACATCATTCCAGAAAAACATATCATCGTCAATAGGCAACTTATCATCTACCAAAAAAACCTTTCTACCCTCCGCTTTATCGGCTATCGCGCAATCCCAAAGCAACTTTCGCCGCCTTACTGTTTGTTTTGAGTAATCATTCTGCACGTTCACTTTAGTGCCCTTTAGATTGCCGCAATTTTTCAGAACTGCTTGTTTCTCAGCAAAGTCCTGAAAATACAAGATAATGGGGCGCTTAGGTCCTGGTCTGCCAAGTCTGTGAATTCTGGCGACAGATTTGCATTGCACGCCCAGTTTGTCTTTAAACATTTTAGAAATAATCTTTTCCCTAAGTACTGATTCGGTTTCGCGTTCTTCCTCGGGGATACGAAAAACGATTAAATTGGAACGCCTTCCTCGATCCTCAAGATCAGTTAATTTTCTAGCCTGGACGTCAGTCGATTTTTTTAGCATTTTCACGAGGTTTTCGAGGTTATTCAACCTAGCAGTTTTCGCGTTTACTTCCGCAACATGTTCTTCTATTTCAGCAATCCTACGTGTAATATCGGTTATCATTCCTCCATTTTTATGCCTATAAAACAAACTTTAAAGGCTTAATAAAAAGTGTTTAGTGTAACAAAATACTCTACTGTACTACGCGTGTGCAGGGCGAATTGTGAATTGTGAATTAATTGTGAATTTTCGAAGGACAGACAATCAAACCATACCAACTTTTACGCCTGATAAAATCCGTTATATGATACTAGACATCAAGTGATATATAATTTCTCACTGATTAGAGGGCATAACATGGACTTCGAAAATTTAAGCATCATTAGGCGGGATCATTATCATCATCGTCGCCAGTATCATCATTAGGGCCCCAAGGACGGTATAGCCCCAAAGTTTCCTAATTCGGCACTGGCATCACGTATATGAAATAAGTCCCATTGGTTTACTTGTTTTCCGGATACACGATGCAGATTTCTTTCAAAATTACATGTGCTCGTAATGACTCTATCTATCGCCCGGGTGAAATTTCTTACTAATCGGGACTTCCACATTGCAGCACGATTTTTAAATGTTGCGTCTAACAAGAACAATTTCAGCAGTCTTATGACATCGCAGGACTTCTTGAAGGACCCCTTGTGGTGACATAGTGAAGGTGCTTACATATTTTCCATGTTCAATGCAGTGCGAGCAAACGAAGAATTGTGGCTTTGATACGCTGCCCACTCAATGCGACTGATGGGCTGGACCGTGTCATTCACAAGCATGGACCCGCAGTATTTTTGCACCTGGTGGAGCATTCAGTGGGGCTTGTCAACGCTCATCTACGTAAGCCTTCGTGTTCAATTTGAATTTTGAAGGAACGTCTTCCGTCGAATTGAAAACATGGCTATACGACGGCGGTCTGGATTGCGTGTTGAGTCATGGCCAAAGCTGCCACTAAGCCCGTCAATGGGCTGAAGCATTGTCAAAAGTGAAAGATTCGCCGCCAGGGTTGTGTTCACGCGCTTGCTGGGACGATTCTTCAAAGAATTCGTTGAAAACGGCCCAGTGTACTGTGTCGGGGATACTCTGGTGGATGATGTGTTGGCCACTAACTGAGAACAGGATGTCTATTTTTACTCTTTGCGGCGTGTCACAAGTTTTGCAGCTGGACGGCCCCCGTTTGCTCTGGCGAAATAAAACTCCGTGCACACCGTACATAAGCATTTGCCTCACCAATGTGGTGCCCTCGTTCTGCAGCGATTCTGCGTGACGGCGCTTCGCCTTGACTTCTACGCTGTTTCTCTTGGCGATCGCCAACTGCAGTGAATAGCTGTGCCTGTCTTGCAAGTGCTCAGTGCTGGACGAACTAATCTCAGAGCCTGGCATGGCTTGCTTGAGAAGAAACCAAGTCTGAGAAACTGTGGGAGACGGGTGATTGTCGAATATTTCAATCAGCGCCCGCACGGCAGTCTCGTCGAAATTATTTGCTGAACCATCACGCTTTTGGTGGTGCTGCAGTTCGTTGCTGCAATAAATGCAGGCATCTCGACGTTTATGGTGAGAAGTTTTAAGCCGACATCGCGCCGGTAGACTTCAACGATTTGGGCTGTGTTGAAATTTGAAACAGAATTGCACTTGTCTTTACCAGGAGCCTTCGTCGGTGTTCCACGAAATCATGGTGTTTCGTTATCTCCTTTGTGCAAACCATCTTATGCGTGGAGATGCCCGTCGGTGCCACGCGTCGAAATCGTCCGCTCACGTAAGAATACACAGGGCTGTTACTTTGATAAAAACACAATTTTTAAATGCCTTTGTTATTTGAATTCTGAGTCAACGTTTTTTCGCAGCGCTAGCTATTGTGTTTTAATACCGGTCGAGAGAAAAAGCCCGGAGCCTGTGAAGGCGAAGCGCCGTGAGTAGACAGAACTGCTGAAGAAGAGGGAATGTCAGCTGTGATTTGGCGTACTCACGGCGCCTTGCCTCCATTTCCTGCTGTTTCTCTTGACTGGCATTACAGAACAGCAAGTGACACTGTGGAAGGCCATTGGCTCAGCATGAAATCATAAAGTAACTGCCCTGTGTATTGTAAGGCGAGACGAGACTTCCCTAAAGACAGGGGACAATGCCAGGCATAATTGTGCGCTTTTCGCGTCAATCACTTCGAGACTCTTGGTTTGTAAAACGACAGGTCCTGAGGGCTGCAAAATCGACGGTATCGATGATGACACACAGAACGTCTTCGGGATACCCGCAACTGGCAGGTCAGAATGGATTAGGGTATGCCGGACATTGCAATAACGACGTTCTTCTCAAGCAAGAACATGGCTTTCCGATGGTTTTCCTTCACCGCAAGACCCGAAAAATGAGAGTGTAGTAACTTTTTCTTATATCACAGCACAGCTGAATTTGTAACAATGCCGCTATCACACCACGATCACAATGCTACTTCGTTTGTGCCTTCCGCTTTCGCCGATAAAAACCCCGTCAACTTTTTAAAGCATTTATCGCTTAAACGTGCGTAACATACGGAAAAAGAAAACTAAATGTGAATTTCTTTTCATCCTGTTCACGGATCCTGGGCCATGGTAAATATAAATGGCTTCGGGCGAAAAGCGGTTCAGCACACATTGCCAGGGACATCGACATGGGCGGTTATGGGGCTGGCGATTGAAGAGCGACTAGGTGAGGAGGGAACAAACACTAGTAACGAAAAACCAAGTTTTATTCAACAATAAAACAATTATATTTTACGAACAAAATTTATTTCTGAATCACACTTATTTAGGCACAGTGTGCAAATAAATTATGAAAATCTTGTTCATTCTCAAAAACCTTTTTTGTAGCGCCCTCAGAAGAATGGCACATGTCATTGCTCTGTGATGCAGTCCTTGTACTGTTCGGAAAGGCGCGACCAAAGTTCGTCTGCTAGGAAACGCCCCTCGCGTGTTTTGGTGGTGCGCATTCGCATTCGCATTCGTTTTTTCGTGTTAATTCGGTTGGCACTTACTTTTTGCTGTGCGTGGAGTTGCGAGGTGCGTGGCACCGTGGGTGAACATGTTTAGTGCCATGCTCGGCGGGCACGGTGTCCTGCGGGACAATGCGGCCAACGTTGAAGCGGAGCGCTTTCCTCAGTACGAACAAAACGATGTGCTGTACAAGGTTGCAACAGCAACTCCCGTACGCCTGGAGTTTTACTGCACCATTTTCCTCTCCTTTCCACAGGTAACGCGAAACTATACTACTGTTAAGACATGCACGGGTGCTGTGTAATAGGACGTGGTGGTGCTTCGAAAAAAAAATGGGTCTAAAGCTATGTTCTCTCACAGTTATCCCCTGATTTCACCTCAGGTTGGCTTGGAACAAGTGGCGTCAATTACTCTTGGACTTGTCAGCGTATTCAGATGGCGCAAATACTGTGCGCCACTCGGATCCAAACAATTAGCTTTAGTTGTCTCTCAGTGCCTTCTATATTGGATTACAAGGCTTGTAGTGATCATTGCTTCCCGCGCTTGTATGCGCAACCAATATTTCCATCGCAGTACTGTGTTGTGCGTCTCCGTGATGCGTTCCTGCCAAATCTTTCCTGCTATGTGCTTTTACTTACTGGCGTCGCTTTCTTTTGCATTGATCCATTTTTTTATGTTTTTACTTATCTGTTGCGACACTTGCCTAAACAATGCAACCAGGCAATTGCAGGCGGGAATCCGGGTTGAAGTTCCGTAGGAACCCATGTCTACTTGATAAGACGCCGCGACAGCTGCGGTTGAGAGTTGTGTGCTCGTTGCACTTTCGTGAATTGGCATTCCTGCGGCCGGGTTTTCTGCGTAAAGATGCAGTGCCTAGTTCGTTTCTCTTGTTTCGAAGCAGTTTTGCAGTTTAGGCTTTCACTGCTCATGATGCTATGAGTTAAGGGTAAACTGAATTTTTTGGCGCGTAAAGAAAATCATAATGCATGTAGTGCCCACGAACATTTTATACTTATTTGTATACGTGCTGATTTTGTCCCGTATGGTAAAGCTGTTTATTGTTTGTCCTGGAATAAAATTCAAATGTCTCGATTACAGCTTGACTGTGCGCTATTTCTTCTCTTAGAAGTGAAGCACACAAACCGAGCAAGCATTATATAACCTTGAGGTACGCCTTATCACCTTAAGGCACGCACGCAACACGCGTATGTGCGACGCAAATAAAGAACCCAGCAGTGGCGTTGGTAGAAATTTTATCGGTGTGAGGAGGGGGCACGTTTTTATATGAAGGGATGGGGCAGAGTGGTCGAGTGTCCTTTTCTACTCTGTATCGCATGACAGAAAAATAATCCGAAAGGGAGGTACGTGCCCGGTTCTCGGTTCGCCACTAACTGCAATCAAGGTACACACAGAAAACAAGCGCTGTAAACAACAAACAGGACGAGGCGTGACTATGGACCAACGCGCCCAAAACTTTTCTCTTCTGAAGAGCAATCAAGGTAACACAGAATAAATTTTTAGGTAAAATGAAAGATGTTTTCAGCAATAACGAGGCGAATCATACGACAGTATGCTTAAGCACGGTTCTCTAGTCACGAGTCTGTACTAGTTAAGCTGGCGTTGACTTCATTGAAGCACACTTGCCAAGAGCTCGCCAACTTGCGTCGGATGGCATATACATGAGCCCTCAGCGATCAGAGGCCTGCTAAACCTATTTTGAAATCAAATTGTCGCGCTAGTACCACCAAAATGACGTCACTTTTTTGACCGGATCTTGTGTCATATGCGGTTAATTTTTTGTTCCGCTGGTAGTGTTTCCTCCTCACATAGATGGCTCTAAGCGCCATGAGCATATTAAAAGCTGGTATTTTAAGAACGTATGGGCTTCTATGGAAGTTTTGCTACCAGTTACATTTACCTTGCCTGGGCAACAAATTTGACGCCCTGGCTTTTTATGAGACATAATTTGGCGGCTGTCAAGATGCACTGAAACTTCAAAGTTATAAATGTGAATCTATGCGCGGCACACACAAAAAAAGGTGGTGGTGTAGCACTTTACATTAGCATAATTTTTCTTACCAGGTTATCCCAGAGCACACAAAAATCAATACAAGATTTCAATGCCTCTTTGTTATATATAGCGCGTTTTTTGTGTTCTATTGGTTAATGGAGCAATGAAGGGAAAACACAAGTTTGGTTCATTCAAAAGATTCCCTCGTTAGAATCTTACTGACACCACTTTTAACGCAAACTTCGCTCAAATAAGCTACATAATTAGGAAAAACAGAAAAAGCTAGTGGGCCATGCGACCCACTAGCTCATTTCCGCAACAGAACCTATCATGTCATACCAGCCAGCTCTGCGATTGTAGGAGGGCGGAAAACGCAAAAGCAAATTAGGCAGAGCCTATAAGCTTGCCAAACGAGCTATTTGGGCTTAAATTTAGGACACATTCTTTTTAAAGCCCTAAGATTGGTGCGACCAACAGTAGAAGTTACGAAAGCACACGTAAACATCGAAGTACCGATGCGCTATGGTGTTGGTACTGCGCGCACTATGCTTGGTTTAGCTGCACAGGATTGCGGGACTTTGGGGTTGTCTTAGACGACCCTGGCCGATGGACGCAAGTAACGGGGTCTTACGTGACCATATTTGCCGAGCAAACACCATGAAACGATTATTTTCTCTTATTATCACGAAACGAATATTTTCTCCCTGAACAAAAACAAGCCTGGTTTATATACGGTCAAAACGAAACCAAAGGCAGGGAAGCGCGGGCCGCGGTATGTTGGCACAATCTAGGTTCAGTAGATGTAAACAAGGCTTCCCAATCGGCTGCAGAGCGCTCGGTTCCTGTGATGTCATTGCAGACCAGAAAAACGCGCTGTTTAGCGAGGAAATCTCAATTCTAACTTAAAGTAGTTAATTTCGCAGTGAATAAACCAAGTACAAGGAAGCAAGCGCAAGGGGCATTATAAAACACGAAATATTTCGAATAACACAGTCTTGTATTTTGTCTTCATGGCTTCTTTAAAGAACGGTTGGAGTTACCCAGTGTTCGTCTGGGTCGCTCCAAGAGTAATTTGAGTTTCTTTATTCTTTTTTAGATTATTGGTCGTCCGGAAATACTCGTGTGGTGATTTTGGTTGACTTTAATATTTATCTCTTGCATCCGTCTGAATCTGTTAATTAATCTGTCTGTGAATTCTTTGATATTGTGACCTCTACAGGTTTCTGACACCTAATTGACATACCTACTCGCATTCCGGGTTAGAGGGAGACGATTATTGACTTGTGTCAAAGAAATATATATTCAGGTAATCCGGAGTCATGTATACTTACAAGCGATATCAGTGACCACCTATTTTTTGTCGTATTTTAAAACTTAACTCGTACTCTTTGACACAAATGGAAACATACCTGTTCCTTTTCGGATGATTACGACCGAAGTCATTGAGATTTTTTGACAAATTGTTTGTATGGTTGATTTGCCAGTTCTCAAGAATAGAAGATTGTGATTTACTGCACGATTCCTTGCTTAAGAAAATGATAGCAATTTACGATCACGCATTCGCAACGAATACGATGTAGAAGTGCAAGAAGGCAAGAAAGCCTTGCACAACTCTGGAGCATCTACGAAGAATAAAACCTGGAAATAAGCTTTTTAACAAGTGTATAGTCAGTAAAGCCTTCTGTATTAAAAAAGAAGTTGAAAAGGTTATACATAAATTTAATGCAGATATAAAGACATCTCGAATCCATTTTATACTGACAAATTTGCGTATGTAGCAAGTTATCATTGGAAAAGCTCACATATTGTAAAAGATTTGCTAAGGAAAACACAAACCACAATACCTGGTGAAAGGAAAGTAGGTGAAAAAGCCCTCACTGGGAAGGCAATTTATAGCGCATGCAACTGATAGTTCATGTCTTTCGCAGCAACTTACGCAGTTACTGCTTGCAGCCTGAGATATATATTAACTGTAACCTCGCTAATTCCATTTTTCTTCGCCCCGCAACACCAACCGATATTCTTGGATTTATAAATCAGCTTAAAAATAATTGCTCCGGTGGATTTGATCGTATTAAAGGGGCACTTAGTGAATTTATCAAGCTTCTGTTTTTGCTTGGCCTGCGTATACCGGCTCAAGCAAACGCCATTTTCATCATTTATCCTTTTGATAAGGCGGTGTTTATTTTATGAAGCCCGAAAGACGAAAAACTACGTTGCGCGGTCTGCGGCGGCCGCACCAACTAAAGCAATGACGTCCATACGAGATGGTCCGCGATTGGACGATGCCCAAGATTAGAATTCAAAGCAGTTTCGGTTTTTGTTCTGTTTAACAACAAGTTTGGCATCCAGCGTTAGCATTGGCTAGGCATTCTCGATATCTTAGTAATCGGGATAACGCGCTTCTGCCATGTCGACAGCCGTAAAATGCGTCTATGCCTACCAGCACGGCATAGAATCGGAACAATCAAAGCCGAGGCGTACGCAATGTATGAACGCTCTTCGCGTCACCGGAGACGCCCAAATGCTATGCGCTTTTCACCCACCTTTAATGCTCGCCTAGCTTGTGCCTGTATCGTAACAGGTATGTTCGCACCAGGCCAAGGGTCGGCTGATTCGGAACTGTGCCCTAAAGCAGTCGGTGCTTATGGCAACACCACGCGAACGAGAACTCACCAGCGCGTCAGTGGAGTCTGCATGCGTTCTGCCGACTCGGTTGTGGAGCAAGGAATGCTACATCGCGAAAATGGGAAATTCAGTGAAGTAAATATTGGCCCAGAACAAATAAATCAACTTAAAAAAAATCGCGCCAATCCACCCCGTGAATGTGGTTGGAAAGCAAAGCTGTAAACGGCACCCATAACATTACCCATGCGACGTCACTTAAATTCACTCACACCGCTCTACAAATAGCAACACCAGAGAGAAGTGAAATGCACTTAACCACACCATTTATTACTTCAAAGAGATATTCTTGTTAAGGTTAAATCAATGCATGAAGCATGAACGGTGTTTGGTTGAGTTGTATTGGTGTAGCACAAGAGTGGACACTTTTTTTATAAAATGAAAGTAAGCTCCAACCCGGTGTTAGACGATCTGTGTTCTCCGTCTCTGCGCCGCGGACGGAGGCGACGAGATTTGCGGCAGAGAAGGAGGAGGAGGAAGACATACTTCTGCTCAGATTTCTGAACGGCCCAGAGTGCAGCCCCGGGGAGTGATTCCTTCTTCTGTGGGGCCCATATGCAGTCCGCGCAGCCTGTGTTCTGTCCACCCGCTGAACCTGGGACGGTAGAGAGGGCCTGGACAGCATCATCTCCCATTGATCTTGTTGGGTAGTTGACGGAAAGAGAGGAGGGTGCTCAGGGCTAAAGTCGCACACCCCGATTACAGGGCGGAGTGTTCCTACTTCTGAGCAAAAGTTACATTCAGCGTCGTAGCGATTCGGATACATTAAGTGAAGACGCGTAGGCTGTGGGAAGGAGCCCGGATTATATGAGCCGTAGGGTAGTTTGTTGTTCTCTGGAAAGGTCAGGGTAAGGCGAAGGTACGGTCTGTCTCAGAAGGCGATAATGCTGGGTTATCTCCCTGAACGGGACAAGCGGGTGACTATCCTCGTGCAGCTCCATAGCACGGGAGGTAAAAGCGCAGGCTTTTTGGGTGGGCGTATTTCTTGCCCTCCATTGAAGCGTGAGGGGGTGTCCATATGAGCTGAATGGAACCGTTTGGGGAGTGTTTTAAGTGCGAATGCACTTCTTAAGCGACCCTGAATCACGCGTCCACCGCCGTCCGTCCATCCGCACCACATACCCACTTAGGGCGATTGGCCAAGAAGAGTTTTTAAGTGCGAAAGCGACCCCACCACATACCCACTTAGGGCGATTGGCCAAGAAGAGTTCCTTCGCTACCCATTCGGCATATCTTCGTGATACTAACCACTTCCTACGGGAAATTAACAACATAAAAATCCCTGATGGCGCCTTCCTTGTAACTATAGATGTAACTTCTCTGTACACAAATATACCTCACCGAGATGGGATTGAAGCCATGGTTGAATCCTATAGCATACATCGGGATCACGAGGCGCCAAGCCCACAAGTCATTGAAACTTTGACCAGGCTAGTGTGGAATTAAATAGCTTTTAATTCCACAATCAGTATTATCTTAAGCGACCCTGAATCACGCGTCCACCACCGTCCGTCCGTCCGCACCACATACCCACTTAGGGCGATTGGCCAAGAAGAGTTTTTAAGTGCGAACGCGACCCCACCACATACCCACTTAGGGCAATTGGCCAAGAAGAGTTCCTTCGCATCACCCGTGCATTCGCACTTCCCCATGCTCCCCTTCGGGGAAATGCGGGTGAATTTTTTTAAGCACGCGCAGTGCAGGTCAGGACACCCAACCCTACTGGTAATTCCAGTAGGCTTGCTGGGAATCGATGACTACCCTCCGAACCCCTGGTTGAGCGAGAGCCTAGGTGATGGCTGCCTCTTCTGTTGCCGTCATTTCTTGGGTCCTAAGCGAGGTAGACACAAGGAGGTTGGTTCTGGAGGTAGCCACGATGATGGCGTATTGCTGCCCTCGATGTTTGGAGGCGTCTGTACAGATAACTGCATGATCCCCACCGAGGGTGGTGTTTAGCGCTTGAGCCCGTGCTTTTCGGTGACCCTCGTCATGTGAGGGGTTCATATTTCTAAGCAAAGGGAGCTTCTTAGTTTTAGTCGCCAAGAGTCTGGGAGTACGCCAAGTGGAGTGACATTCTGGGCTGCCCTGCCAATCTGGTGAAGCATGCGGTTGCCCATAGCAGTTCTGAGTCGGACCTTCTGGTTAGAAAGATGGCCTTCTATCAGCTCTTCCACCGTGTTGTGGAGCCCCGTGCTAAGCAGCCTCTGTGTGGACGCACTCATGAGAGGACCAATTGCCTGCTCGACCGCCTTTCTAATCATTATATAAAGCATCTCTATGTCTTCCTTGTCGAGAAGAAGACAGGGGGGTGACGTAAGTAACTCTCGAGAGGACAAAAGCTTCAATTAATCGAAAGGTACCGGATTCCTTTAGGCCCTGCTTCTTGGTGGCAACTCGCCTGATCATGTGTATGATTTGATTAATGCTGTTTTTGAGGCGCTGCAAGGAGACGTCACTCTTGGTGTTAGCCCCGAGATGTAGGCCCAGGATTTTGATGCTGGGGCTTGGAGTGATGGCCTGGCCATCAAGGAGTATTTGAATGTATTCCTTGGTTTGGCGTAAGGGCGGACGACAAGGAGCTGTGATTGTTTACGTGAACACTGGGGGCCACAGGCTTTAGCACATTGGCGTACTAGAAGTGAGGTGCCATGAATTGGTGTGAGCTTCCTTTAATTTTTGTAACTCTTAGCACATGAGCAAGGTGCGCACAGGGCCGCTAGACGGGCGTGAGTGGTCCCGTGACGCTTTCACGTGGCATTCAGCGAGAACGCGGGGGGTAAACCCGTAGATGTGCTTGGTGAGTACACCACCTGTCTTCCCAGTCTTCGCGTGGGCTCGTAGCTGAATCGGTAAGACAACGGGCTCTCGCTTTGATAGTCTATTAGTTCCAGGTTCGATTCCCGGCGGTGCCAGTGAATTCTTTTATTTGTTCGCTGGAGTTTTCTGGTGACACCAACGGTCGCGAAAGAACCCTTGGGGGGTAGAGGTAAAAAGCTTTGCTTTAAAACACAGGCTCTCCGAGATTCGAACTTCCGAATTACGAAACGATGGACTCGTTGTTCTGTTTCAGACCTCCCGGCGATAAGCCAGCGCTGCCAGCGATTCAAATATAAAGTGTATATTGCATACCCTGTTTACATTTTTATTTTGTTTTAGCATGGGAAGCAGCTTAGATAGCCATTTGTTGAACAAAGTTCGTGCAGTAGAGTTCTCTCTTATTCCCACAAATATCTAATCTCTAGCAACTGCATTCCTTAGGCTGAAAAGCAATCACAAATTTGTGGTCTTGCTGCTGGCCGCTGTGCTAATTTGCCCAGCGCATGAAGTACTTCCCGCAGCTTGGTTTTACGCCGCAAATAAAAGTTTGGGTGAATTTTATTTCCTTAGTATTCATATTAACTTCGCTGACTCATTTCCCGCGTTTAATTGGCCTTAGATTTTTATACTTGCGTAACAGTCAGCGAAGCCTCGCATGCGCGCTTGTGTTGAGCTACTTGGACTTAGAGGTTGATGCATACTACAAACTAAGAAATTAAAGGCTTATTATTCTAGGCACAGGCGTGTCGTGGCTTGGTTTCAACTGAGCGACCGGATTGCGACGAAACGCCGGCGGCCGGCTGACTAAACGCTGATGCGACTGATTCAGTCGGGCGAACCACGAAAACCGTGATCGCCGACGATCATTTCACCCTGCCACCCCGCGCAAGCTTGACGATCAGCGTCTACTGTGAAGATGTGGTTCCTGATATCTACGCTACCGTAGAGAGTGAGCAAAGGTTGCTTCTCGGACATGATGCCTCTGTTGCAAGAGCATTGCGCGCTTTAAGCAACGTCAATCCCACGTTTTGGTCAATAATTTCACCGACGAGTACCAGCATTTAAACAAGGGCGCTGCAATTTCGTTCTTAGAATAAACGCAAGAAGCAAGTGAGGTGATCGTGGTTGCCGAATTTGAACGCGCACCCGAAAATACCTGGAAGCTTCCGAGTCCCTTGGACGTGAATCCGGCGTTACCGCAAGCAGAACGGAACAAATTATTAGCTTTGCTGCGTCTCTACAGGGAGGGTTTTCCATCGAACTCAAAACTACGTCATACACCTCTAGCGAAGCGCCGAATAATAACCGAAGATGGAGCCCGACCTACCCGACAGTCACCGTACCGCGTCTCTTCCCAGGAGCGGGAAGCCATCCGGACTCAAGTCGACGACATGCTCAGCGACGACATTATACAGCCATCGAAAAGCCCCTGGGCTGCGCTGGTTGTACTGGTGAAGAAAAAATACGGTACATTAAGGTTTTGCGTCGACTACCGGCGACTGAACAAAATCACCAAAAAGGACGTGTACCCCCTGCCACGAATCGACGACGCCCTCGACCACCTCTGCCATGCGAAGTACTTCTCATCGATGGATCTGATGACCGGCTACTGGCAAATTGAGGTGGACGAGAGAGACCGAGAGAAGACCGCATTTATAACCCCGGACGGCCTATACGAGTTCAAGGTGATGCCGTTCGGGCTGTGCACGGTGCCAGCAACGTTTCAAAGAGTCATGGACACTGTGCTAGCTGACCTGAAGTGGCACACCTGCCTCGTATACCTAGACGACGTTGTGGTATTCGCCCGGACTTTCGACGAACAACTCGCAAGGTTGGAATCTGTACTCGAGGCCATTCGTGGGTCGGGGCTAGCGCTGAAGCCTGAAAAGTGCCGTTTCGTGCACGAAGAGCTCACGTTTTTGGGCCATGTCGTCAACGCCGCGGGAGCCCTACCTGACCCGGCAAAAACTTCAGCCATTGCTAACTTCCCAAGGCCGAAATACAAGATGGGCGTGAGAGGATTTCCCGGACTGTGCGCATACTACCGGCGCTTCGCCAAAAACGTCGCGCGTATTGCAGAGCCACTCACACCCTTGGCGAAAGATAGCTCCCCCTTTAGCTGGGAAAACGACCAAGAAAAGGTGTAGAGAAGGGCGTACTAGGCGCGTCGAGAAAGGCCGCATGACGCGAGGTGGCAAGCTATACAGAACGGTCAGGATCCGCGGCGAAACGAAAAATAAAAATTCCCCCGCATTTCCCCGAGGGGGAGAATGTGAAAGTGCGAATGCACGGTTGTCGGCCCGCTTGCGGCGCTTGCGCTCGGCCCCCGCAGCCCACCGCCTCGCCGCCTTCTCTTCCATCTCTTCCATCGGGTTTGTAGTATCACGTGTACACCACGCAGTTATCAAGCCGCTATAACGCCGCTGAGTCGCCAACGCACGCCGCTGACGACGTAGTTTGAATGCGTTAAAGATATAAGGCGCGTCACTAACGCTGATATCACGTCGCGTCCGTGGCTTGGTCGGTAGAGCGTCGCGCTGCGGCCGCAAAGTCCGCGGATCGAAACCTGGCGCCGGATGCTGTTTCTTTATAGAGGAGCACTGCGGACGCCGACGCCGCCGATGCCGGCGGTGGATGGTTTGGGGTCGCTTATAAAGTGCATTCGCACTTTATAAGCGTTCTGCGAGCTGCAAAAACGCCTGCAAAGCCCGCCCGTGGTCGCCCATTTCGAGGAAGACCCCAATACCGAAATGCACACGGACGCCGCCGATATAGGCGTGGGTGCCGTCCTCGTAGAAAAACAAAGCGGTTGCGAAAAAGTAATCGCCTCTGCCAGCCGTGGTTTGTCGAAGGGGGAGAAAAACTACACAGCGTCTGAAAAAGAGTGCCTCGCTACTATATGGGCGATTTCAAAATTTCGCCTATACGTGTATGGTAGACCATTCAAGGTTGTGACAGACCACCATGCGCTGTGTTGGCTCGCCAATTTGAAGGACCCCTCAGGCTGTGTCGGGCGGTGGAGCGCGCGCCTGCAAGAGTTGGACGTTGCAACCGTCTATAAATCCAGAAGGAAACACTCCGACGCCGACTGCCTGTCTCGCGCTCCCGTCGACCCACCAGCACAAGAGTCTGATGAAGACAGCTCGTTCTTCGGAGTCGTGGCGCAGAGCGACTTAGCCGCCCAGAAGCGTGCCGACCCCGACTTACGCGACATAATCGACTACCTCGAAGGATACAACGTCGCCGTGTCTAGGACCTTCAAACGCAACCTACCAGCATTCAGCCCCGGAACCAGAACGAATTATCTCCTTGTCATCCCCGCAGACCTTCGCGACGAAATTTTGGAAGCGTGCCACGACTCCCCAAATTCCAGACATCTAGCCAACAGCCCGCACAATTGGAAAAATCAAGGCGCAGTACTACAGGCCCCGCCTTACATCCGACGTCACCCACTACGTCCGGAGCTGCCGTGACTGTCAGCGACGAAAGACGCCACCGACGAGACCCGCCGGACTTTTGCAGCCGATTGCCGTCTCATCGAGGCCTTTCCAGTTTGGAATGGACGTTCTGGTTCCGTTCCCTAAGTCACGATCCGTGAACAAGTGGATTGTCGTAGCGACTGACTACATGACGCGCTACGCATAGACGGCCACTCTTCCGAGGGGGACTGCACAAGAAGTCGCGAAGTTTTTTATTAACCAAGTTGTGCTGCGACATGGAGCCCCTGAAGTCCTAATCACGGACCTCGGAACGGCCTTTACTGCGGAGCTGATGGAAGGAATATTGCGCTACAGCAGCACGAATCACCGAAGAACGACGGCGTACCACCCCCAAACGAACGGACTAACCGAACGCCTGAACAAGACAATCGCTGATATGCTGTCAATGTACGTCGACGTTGAACATAAGACTTGGGACAAAGTGCTCCCGTATGACATGTTTCATACAACACGGCTATCCAGGAAACTACGCAGGTGACGCCATTCGAGCTTGTCTAGGGAAGACGGCCGACTACGAAGCTTGACGCCATGCTTCCGCATGTAGACGACGACGACCTGAACCCCGACGTCCAAGGATACCTTCAGCGTGCGGAGGAGGCCCGCCAGCTCATTCGAGTTCGTACAACCGACCAGCAGCTGGTGGATGTCGGGCGCTACAACCTCCGACGCCGAGGCGCCAAGTACCACCCAGGGGATCGTGTGTGGGTTCGGACTCCCATCCGACGACGCGGACTCAGTGAGAAGCTTCTGCGACGATATTTCGGACCCTACCTGATTCTACGACGTGTCGGCCAACTTACCTAGGAGGTGATCCCCGATGCTGATTCCGGAACATCACGACGACGCACGTGGCCCGAAGTCGTCCACGTGGTCCTCTTGAACCCTTACTATGCAAGATGACGGAATTTTTTTATTGTTTCTTCGCATGGTCTTGTGTTTTATCATTGGGTCGATGCACTCTCAGAGGGGGTAATGCCACGAACCATGTATGGGTTTGTTTATTTATTGTTTGTTTTTACTCACGCCCGGCTCTGTTCTCTGTGTCAAAAGCGAAGCGCGTCTTCTATTCTTTATTTTTATGTCGCAGAGGCTATCTCATTCAGATAAGCAGACTGTTTAGTCTTACCGTCACTATCCCAGAATAATATTTTCTGATTTACAATGTTGTGGATGTAAAACGACGATGCCGGAAACACTCGCGCCGAAAGATAAAAGCCTGCAGAGAAGACGCCACGGCATTAGAATCCTCGACGCTCGCCTTCGCACGTCACTTTGTTGACTGCTGCTTCGCCGCCTGTATTTTTTGAGTTGTTGAGGGAACACAAGTTCGCTCCATAAACTTGTTTTCCTTGAAGACAACTGCGTCGTCTTTGGCCACGTGATCGCCTGTGTGTGTACTCTTGCCGACTTCCTGCTTCCGAGGTTCTGAAACTAAGCATAACGTGGCCCAACCCTCACAGACAGAACAATTCTATGACCTACATGGTTTGAAGAACGCCGAAGAAGCAACATTAATGACAAAAACTACGCATGCATCACAGCTCCTGCCTCAAGCAGAATATGAGAATGCGACACTTTCGTTGTCTGCGCTTGATCTTCAGAATGAAGACGTCTTACGCTCATGTACATTTGAAGAGTTTTCCGAGATTTCCTATAACGTCGGTACAAGCTACGTATTGCGAATATTTCGAGCATGAGATAACGAATATGCCACTTGCAAAGGGCCAGATGAGCCACAAGTATAGGCAACTAAATCTCGAGCGACGGACAACACTGGAGAGCCGGATGCTGACTTTTTTGTCGGACACCCCCCGAGGATTGCCGTTGGACACACCCGACCTCCGAGTCGAAGTGTTCGCGGCAAGCATCCTTTTAGAAACGGAACTCATTTGACATCAAAACACAAAGGTCAAGGAAGAAGCAGAAGGCACAAAACAACTACTTTCAGATCGTCGTATTTATAGTTGCTAAGTAGACATCCGAGTTCCGCAGCGTCGTAAAAGGTCTAAGGACTAAAACTTGGTTACGTCGACTGCACCGACATTTTTGACGTGTGTTCACAAAACGCCACCTGTTACAGTTTTCTGTTCGACTGCCTCACCAGATAGGACAGCGGCGAGCCTGATGTACTTACGACATTTTTGTGGTTGGGGAAGTGGTTGAAACTTTTTCGACAGTTATTATCGCTGCACTCAACAGTTCATCGTCATCGGTGCCCATCATCACGCATGAGCAGAAGCTGCTTCGACTTTCGGGCATCGCCGTATTGTAAATAGAACAACCATCGCAACACCGGGATGTCGCAGCCCTTGGTCTTTCTTATTTTACAGTTGCATTTGTAGAACGTAGGATACTGTACACGGGAACTTTAAAAATCATAGTGACCTACTTTAGCGTGCATTTGCGCTTCTTCTGCGGTAGCTTAATCAGCTAATTGGGATCCCCGACGGCTTTGCTTACGTTTATCGGCGAATAGCTTTTGTGTAGTAGCGCCAATACTACATATTTGGTAATCGCGAAAGACATTGCACGAATTATGAGGTACGTATCTCCACGCAATGAGGCCAAAATGAAAGCACAGTATGTTAGATATCTGTCAAAGCTGAATACTCAGATATAAGTGCACGCAGTGCACGCATGGAGATATTTCTAAGAGGGCAGTCATTGCTACATTTTCTTGCTTCACCACTACGCATGTGGAACATCCTACAGCGATGTGTTTCCGAAAAAGGTTCCATTTTCTCCGAAGCGGATAACGTAGCCCTCCGTCATATGCGTCAGCGGCAGCTGCTCCTGAACAGACGAGGTTTCTGTACGCCCGCTTCCAGCTGTTCAGAGTAGCCCGCTCTGGCACTGAGAAAGCATCGCGCGCGGGGACACGAAGCCAGGGACTTCGGGGGAAAAGTTTGTAACAGCGGTAAGTGATGAATGCTGTAATGGTCTACATACGACTAACGTTTTCAAATGTTTTTGACGTCATTTCTATGAGTTCAGTGTGAATTAAGTAATGCCAATGTGCAAAACATTGACCGTTTCTCATGCCAAGGGGTTGTGCGAACTTGTAATGCACCTGACCGATTGCGATGTCCTCGTCATCCTACTTAGAGAAAATTCAGCGCTTGGAACTAAAAAGGGTTTTCATTTTTATACCAAACATGATGCAAACTCAATATATTTATGGGAGTAATAAGTCGTCCAGAAAGCACATCTTGCTTCTCTGGTAAAATCTGAAATGGCTCTAGTACCCTGGTGTATGCTTTAACTCATGGGGTTGTCGGCGACAATTTTCAGCGTTTTTAGAGTTATTTTTTTTTTTTGCGACTTTATGCACCAAGAAAACGATCCGGCACTCTGCAGAAATTGTCCTCGGTAGGTGTTGGTTTGGATATAAACCAATGCCGACTCATTTTTTGCAAAAGAAGTAATATTACGTATAATACGAATTGCATTTTCTTGTTATTTGTATTACACCAGCTATAAAATGTTTCCACTGAACAGCAGAGGCTGGTTGAATTCGGCATGAAGAATTTATTGTGTATGGTGTATCCTTTTAGTCGAAAAGCAACACCTGGACCGCGAAGCCCTCCTTAGTTGAAAACTGCCAACAGCCAAACCTTTTGTGCGGTTACTCAACTTTAAACTTTCTGTAATACGACTTGAACAGAGTTGTTTTCATATTTCGCACTGCAAATCTGCGGCCAGCCATTGTTTGACTTTAGCCCATCGTGTTTCGTCCAGCTCCATGCATGAACGATAAAAAAAATGTCGTGAAACGGTGGTTACTTTTCCGCGACTGTAACTTCCACCGAAATCACGAATTAGAGAATGATGGGACCCATCCCAAGTGCACACTGTTGTTGACGCTATTGTGAGTTTGAGAACTCTTTGCGGTCACCGTGTCTATAGGTTACTGCTCGCGAGGTGTACACGATGTCACCTCACCTGTGAAGTGGGAAAACATACAGGGTGTCGCAGCTAACATGCGCCAAGCTTTTAAAAAAGAGCACTGGCGTAACTCGAATAAAACCTAGCCCATCGTGTTTCCAGTACAGTGCAGTGCCGGCAGTAATTTTTTCATTAATGACAGGTGTTATTTCAAACTAATTGATCATCTAACTCGAGAAGTACTGTCCCAATCATTGAAGTGTCAATGAGACGCTTGAAGGTACCCATGGGAGGAAGCTGACTGCGACATTTTCAGTGAGAACCAATTCCGTACTCATTTGTCCTGAGGCTCAGGAAACCTCGCGAAATATGAAAAATACAACGTGACGGTGCTATCGTGAGCATCGTAAAGCAACGCCCTCGAACAGGCTGCATCTGGGCAGAGTCCTTCAATGCCTCTCTGGTCATGAAAATTCGCCATCACGCTATGGAAGAGCTTCGTACGCTGCCGCGCCGTGGCGCTGGTGTTGATCGGAGGGCGGCCGGGGGCGTAGTCAGAGCGCGTTTGGCAGGGAAGGGACCATGGAGTAAGATAAAATAGACGCTCGCCGCCTTATCAGCAGTGCGCTTTTCGCTTTACGTGTCGTGGGCCGCTCAAATGGATTTATTATCTTGTGAGTGTCGAAACAATTGGGTGCGAATGGGCATGCTGCTACTGCGTTCCTGCCGGCCGGTCTGGCTACAGAGAGCGGCGGCCGCCCGATGTCCTCCTATCTGCGGCGGCCCCCCTCGCGGTAGCCTTTGGCCCCGTACGAAACTTGGTCGGGAGTTTCATGACCAGAGAAGCATTGAAGGACTCTGGTCTGGCTTAGCCAGAATGAAATAAAGGAAAGCAAGAAAGAAGAAATCGCGACCGAGTTTTAGCTGACCGTTTTTGACGCTCCGCTATGCGCCCGACGTACCGCTCAGCAACAACCGGAGCGTCAGCAGCAGAAAGGCTTTTAGCTAAGCGATAACCGTATCTCCCTCGACGGGGAATGATTTGCGTGACTGGTCGTTTCGCGTGCGCGTGTAAACCAAAACTTCATCCTAAAGGAAACAAAATAATTGGTATTTGGTCGCCCAAAGAGAGCGAAATACCGTGTTTCTTGGCCTTATTTAACCTTTTTTGTATAATGTAGTCGCTGTCATGGTATAATTTTTCTAAATAACAAAACATAAGCCGATATACTTTGGAATAGCCAAGCCAAGGCTGTCTTTCTCGGCGCTGCATTGAAGCAGCCCCGCGCTTCGGTCGACGTTTTTCGCTTCCGTTCTAACGCTCGTTGAGGTGTGTGGCACCATTGCCTATTCGGAAGCGCTTTCGCGGCTTCGTCGATCGTGTTTCAACTGTAGAAACGGAGTTCGCCGTAGCGCGCTCGCATCGTGGGGGCAGCCATGTTAAAATTCCGCACGGTAGCGTAAGCTGCCGTGACGGTCCGCTAAGAGGCCCCGGTTAGGGGAGCGGGGCCCCGCTCCGGTATCGCCGGTAGCGCGCTAGCGCGCCACGCATGCGCAATGGCGCTCCCGCTTGCTCTCGGAGCGGAGCGGACCGTCAGAAACGGTAAGCTAAAACTCTCTATTGTCTTATCTCCCACACGCGCCCCGCGGAACTTTCTGGTGCTGCTCCTTCCATGCATACCCTAACCAAAATGAAGCGATGTCATTTCGTACGTGTCACGGGTAAAGCAGTTGCGTTCAATAAGCTTATTTCAGAGTGCTGGCTTATTATGCGCGCGGGAATGCCAGCACGTGGTATTTTTCATATTTCGCGGGGCTTCTTTATCAGTTAGAATAAATGAGTAGGCAATTGGTTTGTCGCTGAAAATAGTGCCGTTAGATTCCTCTCGTGGGTACCTACAAGTGCGTCATTGAATCTTCAGTGATTATGGAAGTACGTCTCGAGTTAGATATTTAATTAAAACTTATAATAGGTCGGGGGTTCGGTTCCCGGCCGTGGTGGCCGCTTTTCTGATGGAGGCGAAAAGCAAAAACGCCCGTGTGTTCGAGATTTCGGCGCACGTTAAGGATCCCCAGGTGGTCAAAATTAATCCGGAGCCCTCCACTACGGCGCGCCTCATCGCCTGCGTTGCGTCGGCTCGTTAAACCCTACAATCAATCAATCAACTAATAATAAAATCACATTAACGCAAAATTGCTTGCCACTGCTCCAGTGTACTGGAAACATTGTGTGTTAGGTTTTGTTGGAGTAACGCCATTGCTCTTTTTTAATAATCTTGGTGCATGGTAGCTGAGGGACCCTGTATAAATGTATAAGTACAGGGCTCTTAAAGGGCTATGCCCTGAAATAACCGATGTAACATCTATAGCGTTGCAAGAAAAAAAGAATCTCGACTAAAGTGAACTCGGGACACCGAGGTAAGTTTTTCGATCGCAATATGACGGCTCCCAGGGCTTCAAATTATGTCACAACCGCCTACACTGACGCATCAAAGCCAAAAAAGAGCGTTTCCGGTCAACGGACTTTTTGAAGTTACCGTTGCATCGCGGCCTAGCATAAAGTGACAGCAACGAGCAAAAAATGATTAAGAAGTGGCAGCTGGTGCATGACAGTTTGAAGCAGGTTACGCCACCTCGCAGAACTCGCTCGTACAGTTATCCAGTTTTGATGTTTCTGTACGTGTTTCGCGCGATTGACCTTGTTTTACTCTACTGCAACGTTTGGGTTTGAAATGCCTGCTTGAATTTTACATGAAGATAGACGCACAAGCGATTCAAGGGACCTTTTGTTAGAGACTCAATTTAATAGCACACGTGACACTGGTTACAAAGTATGTCCCCATTACCCTGCAATCAGTGATGGCGGAAGACATCCAGGGCACCGACATTTAGTTTGAACATGTAAATCCAGGGCTGCCGCACTGTACACCTTTTGTAAACGCGGTGACGATGAGTGACAAAAGCTACTATATGGGCAGCATACGTTCGTGGCGTCTAACTGCGCCAAGGAGTTGGATAATGAAAGCAGAAAACCGCACACGTGGGTAGTCGGTGCATGAAGCGCCAGCTGAGGGGAGATTCTCTGTTTACCAGGCAGGGATCTTCGGGACCTTGCTGCGTGCGGTAAAACTCTAATAACCTTTGAAGGCGAAAAAGCCGGCGTAGGACGTCTGTGCCGCTCTTTCCCACGTTGGAGCATTGATTCTCCATACCGGACGAAGCATGCTTCCTCATCTTAAGCGGAGAGGATGAAGGACGTTAGGAAGCAGCGGGATGAGCCTTTGACTGCACGTCCACATGACGGACGTCGTTCTCAGGGGCTCTGCGGAACGGGCATTGTATTGTGAAAATGTACGGTAATTTTACCGCGAAAGCATTAAATGGAACCATTGGGCGTAAAATCCGGCGTTTGCGGCAACCCGCGTCTGCAGCGGTTTTTAAAAGTGTGCAGTGGCTCCGAAGGGCTCCGTAACACCTGGCTTAGAAAAAAAACTCAAAGAAATGTAGCACGCCCACTGGTCGCGGGCAGATGTCGCTGCGAGGTAGAACGCCCTAGAGTTCCTGTATATAGCTCCCCTAGGGGAGCAGAGTTGCGCGTCCATCCGCCATCTTGAGTTCCAGCTCGTGCGGGAAAGCCACCCTTGTCGCGTGTAGGCCGCCATGCCAGCGGCAGCGGCGAGGAGGAGTGGCGAGGAGCGACCGGGCAAAAACTGGCGCACGATTCTCGGCTGCTTGTCAGCTGAGCCGCCGCCGCTGCCGCCGCTTCCACAACCGCCGATGCTCAGTTGAGCAGGACTGACTGAATACGGGGTCTTGTGCGCAGCACTGAAAGCGGGCTGTCCTGTCGAACTGGAACCGGCGGCATGTGGCAATCAGACGCGCAACTCTTGCGCTACGCGATATACAGGGTGTTGCGACGATAATTGGAACACTTTAAAATTTTTTCCAGAGCGAACCGCCGCTCTGTTCGCGCTCAAACTTGCCACGAAGGTCGCAATTTGTGGTCTATTTTGTTTGATACCGGGAGCAACGATGGTACTTACCTGTGTATTCTGAAAATAAATAAAAACGATTTTAGCCTGTGGGAAAATGGCAGATGATTTGGACGTGCGAGTCAGCGCAAGTTGATCTTGGAACGACGGAACCACCTGCAGAGTGAAACGCATGTTTGACCCGCCGCGGTGGCTCAGTGGCTAAGGCGTTGCGCTGCTGAGCACGAGGTCGCGGGTTCGATTCCCGGCCGCGGCGGCCGCTTTTCTGATGGAGGCGAAAAGCAAAAACGCCCGTGTGTTCGAGATTTCGGCGCACGATAAAGATCCCCAGGTGGTCAAAATTAATCCGGAGCCCTCCACTACGGCGCGCCTCATCGCCTGCGTTGCGTCGGCGCGTTAAACCCCACAATCAATCGAAACGCATGTTTGGGATTCACGTACGGAGCCAAATGGTGCAGCAGACGATCAGAAAATGCACCTAGAAATGTGCTAACAGACGATCAGAAAACCCGGTCTTTAGGCTCGCAAGTCCAAATCGCCTCCATTTTCCCATAGGCGAAAATCGTTTTTATTTATTTTCAGAATAAACAGGTAAGTACCGCCGTTGTTCCCGGTGTCAAACAAAATAGACCACAAAATGCGACCTTCGTGTGAAGTTTGAGCACGAACAGAGGAAAATTGTTTAAAGTGTTTCAATTACCGTCGCAACACACTGTACAGGAACTCTAGAACCCCCGATAGGCGGCACCCAGGGTATACGGTAGCGACTTAAGGCTCCGGGTTGAGTTCCCTTGGGGCTTGAAGAAGCGATGTGTGTCCGACAATAAAATCAACAGACAATTATTCTTCTGCACAGTAAACCTTGTTGTTTAGGTGTACAAAACTTGAACAACACTGCGACGCTAAGCGGCCGAAAAACACGATTATAGGCAACCTGACCACACTGAGACTAAAAAGGCATCTGAAGCTATCGTGGTGTCCATACGGCTTTGGGATTTACGTGCTCTTTGGATGGTCCAGTACAGCAGGTGCAGCATCGGGTCGTATTTTCTGGATGGCCGGATGGGGTTACTTATCCAAAGTACTGCCCAAAAGCAGCGGTTATCATTTCTAGCTGGATGTGGAGCTGTACGTGGCCCAAACCGGTATTGGCCCACGTTGACATTTCTCTTCTGAAGAAAGTAACGCAAAGGTCGTTGTAATTAAACAGTTTGGCTGTCCCTTTTCCAGCACTGAGTGGTGGAGTGGTACTTGCGCCTGATACTTTCTAAGTATGAATATTTTTAGTGAAGCTCCTGTTGTGAATATATGTCGTCATAGCATATTGATGAAATATCTGACTGGAGTAAAATATGCTGCAGGTCTATTTGGTGCTTGAGAGGTTACGGAAAGATCGCTTCAATTGTGCACAAAGATTTAGGAAGAGAAACACTTGCACCCCTGTATGTCTTGCTTCCTTTGTATGTCCGGTTTTCTGAACATGCAATGATCATATTATTGGTCATGCCTAAGGGGTATTGCCGAAGTATGAAATACAGCCGGCTGCTCGTTTATTCGATGTCTCATTTCATCCGCGTTTTCTAGTTTTTTATCTATTCAACTTGTAGTTTCCTTTTTTAGGGAGTATTCTCACGTATGTTTCGTCGCTCAGCGGATTTAGCTAGACTGTAGGTCTGTCGGTTACCGAGGGCGTACTACGGGCACATCAATTCTACCGTTCGTTATTCCCTGATTTACTTTGACAATGTTATCTTTTTAGCATGCCGATCATGCGTAGTGTGCAAGAAAAAATTGACACATGCCTCAGTATCAGAGGCGGTTGGCGGCGCGCCCGTCTCAAACTGATTGGCGCAGACAATTTAGTCCTGGTCCTGACGGTAACCCTCACGTTTCCTCCAGCTGCAGTGGCTGCTGCCGCAGCTTCCGCACCACATTTCGTAAATTTACGACGAGATACAGATGACTGTTCATTATCTTCGAGCGCAGAATGCAAATCTTTTCAGATGAGTTTCTTAACGAAATGTCGGCTTCCAATGTAGCTGTCGGGGAATCTGAAGACAAATTCCTGTGGTAGATATTCCCGTACAACATTTCGAGAGCACTAGCCACCAGGAAAGCGACTCCATTGGGTGCAAACATCACAAGCCGTTTCGAGCGAAGTTATTGGCGATTAGAATCGTAAAACAGACGAGCTTGAGCAGCGAGCGAAACATGCCGGCGCAGGGCTGCTCGCACAACTTTCCCACTATGTAAGGTCTCTATACGAAAGCCGATCCTCAATGAACAACTAAAGCATCCACGGGGCAGAAGACACTTGCACCTGTTTCTGCAGCGGCACACGGACACGACAAATAAGGGAAAAAGAGGACAACGAGATGTGGCATTCCCGTGCTTTTTAAATGCAGAGCATTTCAGTAACTCACGATGTCACCCGCGTTGTGCCGTCGTAGTCCGCACCGTCCTTGTCCGCACCCCTCCCCCTACACTATATAAAAGAAAACACTATCCGGCGCCAGGTTTCGATCCCTCGACCCTGCGGGCGGAACGCAATGTGCATGGTGCTCCACCGACTGCGCCACAAAGCCGACACAGAACGGGACGCTATGAACGCGCCTTATATCGTTGACTCATTCAAATTACTGCTGACGAGCGCTCTCTCGTCAGCAGTTGCCACAAGTGCAACTACATTAACGTAACGCAAACTACTTAACGTCGTGCACCCCGGAAATGCTCTGCATTTGATCGTGCGCCTCGCGAGGGGGATGTTTATACGGGAACTCCTACTTCTAGCGGACTCCTGGTGCCCTCTTTCTTCCATTGTAGAGACTATGATGCGGTCTTCGAAGGGCGCCAATATTGAATTCTACAAAATCGATTTTTTACTTTTTGACCGTATTTGCACCTGGGTTGTTTTTGTTACGGTAGAGAGTGGTCGTTTCGTGAAACATAGGGCATCCTCGACAAACAGGGTCACGTAAGACAACGTCAGTTGACAACAGGCCAGTGTCGTGTAAGACAGCTCCAAAGCGGCGGACTCCTGGGCAGCTAAAACAAGCATAGTGCGCCCAGTACCAACAGCAGTGCGCGTCGGTACTATTACGCTTACGCGTATTTTGGTAACTTTAATTGTTTACAGCACTATGTTATCTTGGACTTTGAAAATGCATTAAAGCAATGGCAGCATCTCCACTCCGCGGATGCTGGAGAGGGTGCGGAGTACGGGGACTCCAAATGGGGGGGGAACAATATCTTTATTTGCCTGCTAAAAGGTCACGGTGGCTCTAACTCCCTCGCTAGGAGGGGGGTGCCAGCCGCGACTGCTGGCGTGTGATCGCCGCCAGCGCAGACTGCTCGGCGGCTTTCTGTGCGTCCTTGTCCGTCTCGCGCACCGCACGCGCGTGATGGGGCGGTAGTATGTTCGTTTCCGCATCCGCGTCGTTGCACTCCCACATCATGTGGGTCATGGTCGCCCTCGCGGCCCCGCACACCGCGCACTGGTCCGTGATGAATTGTTCGGGCGTGACATGCACGGCCCACACCGGGGTCCACGTCGCCCCCACTTGGAGTTGTCGGAGGAGCGCCGCCTCCTGCCGGGTGAGGTCCGGGTGCGGCGCAGGGTAGCGTTTACGTTGCTCCTTGTGCCACTCCAGAACCCCTCCATACGTTGTAATCGGGGCGGGCTCCTGTTCTTCAACCCCCGCATCTTCGTTGTCGTTATCGTTGTCTCTGGCGTCGTTGTTTTCCTTGGCCGCACGAGGTTACGCGGCGCGCGGGCCGACGGGGCGTCCAGTTAGCGCCCTCGCCGCCCTGTCCGCGTCCTCGTTGCGGTAGCGAACGGGTCCCACGCTGCCCATGTGGGCCGGGAACCATCGTAAGGTTATCGGCGTCCGCGAGTCCAGGGCTCCGCACACCCCCACTGCGTTCGCACACACTTGGTTCCTTGCGAAGTTGGCGATTGCCTCCCTCGAGTCACTTAGCACCGTCGTGCATCCTCTCGCGGTTGCCGCCAGCGCTATGGCCGTTTCCTCCGCTTCCGTGGCCGTCTCGACGCGCACGCTGCACGCCGCAACGACTCTGCCGATGGTTGCCTGCACGACCGCCGCCGTGTAGGCACGTCGGCGGTTGTCGGGGTATCGGGCCACGTCGACGTACATGGCGCCGGCGTCGTCGTCGTACGTCGCTGCCAGGGTGCGAGCCCTGGCCAGGCGACGCTCATGGTTCTCTGTTG
The DNA here is from genome assembly GCF_048455015.1 of Haemaphysalis longicornis. NCBI lineage: Eukaryota > Metazoa > Arthropoda > Arachnida > Ixodida > Ixodidae > Haemaphysalis > Haemaphysalis longicornis. Next base: position 2,278,603 of record NW_027526233.1, read on the forward strand.
GATCCATGTGCCGTGGGATCGGTGCGACGCGGATGCTGTCGCGGGCCTCGCGCGCCAGCGGCAGCCGTCTCTTGCTCTCCCGCAGCCTGGTTTCGTGTCCTACCGCGACAAGGATGGCCCTGCCCGTGCGCGTTGTTTCCAGTCTGGCTATCTGCGCCGTTGCTTGCGCCTCTATGATCTCGCTCAGCGTGTTGTGCAAGCCTACGTCGAGCATGTTCTGTGTGTTTGTGTGGGTGTATAAGCCCAGCGCAGCTTTGTATGCCCGGCGTATGAGAGCGTCGAGCTTATTGCGTTCGGCCGTGGTCCACTTGTGAAAGGCGGCCACGTACGCCAGGTGGCTTATGACGAACGGCTGGACCAGCCTGAGCGTGCGGCGTTCCTTCATGCCGGCGTGCCTGTTGGCGATCTTCTTGACGAGGCCGAGTGCACGGCTTGCTTTGATTTGCAGTTGCATGACGGTGTGAGCGTTGCGTCGGTGTTCGTGGATGTGTAGTCCGAGGACTCTGGTGGTCTCTACCTCGGGTATGGCCGAGCTGTCGCCCGTGCGCACTTGGATGTTTGCCGCCTTCTCGTTCGTGGGGCTTCGCGGGGCCTTCAGGATTAGTAGTTCCGACTTGGCGGGGGAGCCTTGCAGCCCCGTTCCCTCGAGCTGGTCTTCGACCGCTTTCACTGCGCACTGGAGCGAGTCTTCGATCTCTCCGTCGCTGCCGCCCGGCACCCAGATGGTGATGTCGGCGGCGTAGATTGTGTGGTTGACGTTGGGGGCGGTGCCGAGGCGTTCCGCAACCCCGATCATCACCAGGTTGAACAGCGTCGGAGAGATCACCGCTCCTTGCGGCGTGCCCACGCTGCCCAACGTTTTCGTTAGTAGTTCTAAGTCTCCGGCCACGATGGCCGTTGTGCGTGCCGTGAGGAAGTCTCTGATGTAGGCAAACGTCCTTCTTCCCATGTTGAGGCAGGACACCTGCCGTAGTATGGCGTCATGGCGAACGTTGTCGAAGGCGCCTTTTAGGCGCCCAGGACGGCGGCGTTGTGGACGGATCTCTTATTATCAATAATATCGTGCTTGAGAAGCAGCATGGCGTCTTGCATGCTGAGGCCCGCATGGAAGCCGACCATTGTGTTGGGATAGTGCTCGCCGTCCTCGACATACCTTTGCCATCGGTTGAGTAGTACGTGCTCCAGCACCTTGCCCACTCACGACGTGAGCGAGATGGGACGCAGGTTCTCGATGTCTGGCGGCTTGCCCGGCTTGGGTATTAGCACCGTGCGAGCCTCTTTCCACTTGGGGGGTAGGGTGCCGCTCCTCCAGCACGCGTTGTAGAACGTCGTGAGCGCGGTGATGGCCTCGTCGCTCAGGTTTCGTAGTTCCTTGTTGGACACGCCTTCCGGCCTGGCCACCGACTTGCCGTTGAGCTTTTGCAGGACCGCACGCACCTCCCACTCTTCGATGTCGGCGTCGAGCGCCTCGTTGGGCTCGCCCTCGTAGTCCGGTAGCGGAGTCGGCGGTGTGGCCGGCAGGTACTTAGCGTCCAGTCTGCGCCGCACCTCGTCGTCCCCTAGCTCCCTGCGAGCCTTGAGGAGGGTGCGGGCCAGGACGTGCTGCTGCTCCCCTTTGGTCTTACTCTCGTCGAGGAGTCGAGGAGGTGGCGCAGCAGCTTCCAAGTCCTACTCTTGTGTAACTGTCCGTCGGCCTCTTGGCATACAGCGTGCCAACGTTGGCGGTTGAGCGCTGCTCAGTGCTTTTCGATTTCCTTGTTAAGGAGCGCCACGCGCTTGCGAAGCGTTCGGTTGCGCTTCTGAGTTCGCCATCGCCGTTTCAACGAGTGGCGCACCTCGATGAGGTGCGCGAGCCGGCTGTCTACCTCGTTGACTTCGTCCTCGGCTTCGAGCTCGGTCGTGGCCCTCTTTGCTTCCCGGCGGATCGCCTCCGTCCACCTCTCTATGTCGTCTATGACGTTGGGTATGTTCGCGAGGTTGGTCCGGAATGCGTTCCAGTCTGTGTGCTTGTGTGTGCGTTTGGGGCTCGCCCTGCCATTTAACGGAACGGTTAGCTCGAGGAGACAGTGGTCGCTGCCCAGCGTCTCGGTGGTGTTTCTCCACTTCACCTTCACGTTGTGACTGAAGGCGAGGTCCGGGTTGGTGTCCCGGTGCACCGACGTCGGGGCGTGTCTGGTCGGGATCGAAACGTCGTTGACGAGGTGGTAGCCGGCCGCTTGCGTCTCCGTCAGCAGACTCTTTCCCTTTGCCGTATCGTGGCCGTAGCCCCATTCCGTGTGCGGCGTGTTAAAGTCACCGCAGAGCAGCGTCGTGTGGTCTTCGGCGAGCCGCTTGAGCTTCCCCACGATTGTGCCGTATCGCTGTTGCGCGTACCGGGGTTTCGCGTATGCGTTGGTGACGTAGACGTGGTCCTTCTTGCTGCTGCGGCCTACCACCAGCTCCACGGTGAGGTGCTCGACGTTCGCGGTGTGCTAGAGCGTATGCTCCAGGCTCGTTATGCCTTTCTTGACGAACGTGCAGACCCCGCCGCTCACTCGGGCTCCGCGTTCCGGGCCCTTGGGGTGTGCTAGGGCGTAGGCGTGGTACCCCGGCAGTTTCGTGGCGTGTTCGCTGTGAGTCTCTTGCAGCAAGATCACGTCCGGTCGGCGTTTCGCTTGCGTAACGTATTGCGCGAGCGTCGCCTTCCTCCCTCGCAGGCCGTTGATGTTCCACTGCCATACAAGGAGGTCGTGTTGTTTAGGTTGCGTCGTCGTCGTCATCATTACGGGGACGGTCTGGGTGAGGGTGTTGTTGAGCGCGATCGCGACGTGAGCTTCTTGCACAGGGCCGCTAACATGTTCTCTATCTTGTCGGACCGGGCTTTGAAGCTCGACAGCGTCTCCGCCTGGGCTGCTTCCACGGCCGATAGCCGGGTGTTGAGCGTATCAAACTGTCTATTGGTGGCGTCTTGGTAGCTTTGGAGCTCTTCCTTCGTTACGTACTGTTGCCGCGCGTTGTCTCGCGCCTTCGACTTGAGCGCGCGCCTCCTCTTGACTGGCTCATTCTCGGCTTCCATTGCTTCGACGTTTGCGCCTTCGGTTGCGGAACGGTCGTCGTCTTGTGCATCCTCGACCGGTTCGGGTGGTATCCTTACGGGCGAGCGGGCGGCCGTCGGTGGCGTCGTCCTCCCCGGCGAGGATATCGGGGTGCTCGTCTCCGGCGACGATGACGGTTGCCATTTCTCGAGCACTTGCTCGAGCTTGCGGCACAGCTCCGTGATGGTTTCCTCTTGGCGTTCTATTTGGGCCCTTAGTATTGCGTTTTCGCGCATTACACTTTGTAGCTCTCTTTCGAGCGCGGGATCGCGTCCGAGGCCGTGGTTGCCATCGCGTGGACTCGAAATGACATCCAAGTTCCGCCCCTTGTGACATCCGATTTGCGCCCCGACTGTCATTCGATTTGAGGCGTGAGTTGCACCTTGATAATTCCGTAAATGAAGCTGAAACTCACGGATCAAAGCGAATTTCGCTTGATTTGCACTAGATGGTGGTGTGCGCACGCATGGACACGGAAGGACATTGGGAGGTACTCTGCACCGTTACAAGCAAGGCAGTAAGCCGTTTGACTCTCCTGTATTAACTCGCGGTTGTAGCCCAATCGGTAAGACGATTGACACTAACTCTGTCTGGTCTACCACGTGCAGACTCTGACGCATCCGGGTGGTATGGAAGGATAGTGTCCAATGTACACGATGGCTCACGTCCATATAATAAAAAGAACGGCGAGAATCCCGTAGTTGTCTGCGTCGCCGTATTGTAGGCGTAAGTGACGAAAGGCAGAACTAAATCCCAGTTGGAATGGTCTGGAGAAACGTACATCGAAATCATGTCGCCTAATGTACTGTTGAAGCGCTCAGTCAGTCCGTTAGTTTGCGGGTGATAGGAGGAGCTCTTTCTATGAACGACTCGGCATTCGGTCAGCAGCGCCTCCACAACGTCTGACAAGAAGACGCGTCCCCTGTCACTCAACAATTCTCTCGGCGCTCCATGGCGAAGTATAAAACGTTGAAGGAGGAACGATGCGACGTCGCGGGCGGTAACAGCGTGTAGTGCGGCTGTTTCTGCATACCTCGTGAGGTGGTCAACCGCGACGATAATGCATCGGTTGCCTGCAGTCGTGGTGGGGAGCGGACCATATATGTCGATGACGACACGGTCGAAAGGACGAGCCGGACACGGTAGCGGCTGCAGCGGACCGGTTGGGTTTTGAGGGGGAGCCTTGCGGCGTTGTCAATCTGTACACGAGCGGATGTACTTCGTAACAAACGTGTGCATTCCACGCCAGTAATAGCGCAAACGCAAGCGCTGGTACGTTTTGAGCACCCCAGCGTGTGCGCACATTGCGTCAGCGTGGTAGTGGGAGCAGAAATCAGAGCGCAGATGGCCAGGGACGACGAGTAACCACTTCCGGCCCTCAGATGAATAGTTGCGGCGGTAAAGAAGGTCGTCCCGAAGGGCGCAGTGCGAAGCCTGGCGGCGCAGCGCCCGAGAGGCGGCAACTGTTGACGGACTCGACAAATATTGACGGACAGAGGCGATCCACGGATCTTTACGCTGTTCCGCAGCCATGTCAACGGAGTCTAGAGACGCCACGGTACTATCTGGCATAGATGAACTGTGATCGTCCGGCCCCACGGGTGATCTGGACAGGGCATCAGCATCCGTGTGTCTGCGTCCGGACCGGTATACGACGCGAATGTCGTGCTCCTGCAGGCGAAGAGCCCAACGACCGAGTCTGCCGGAAGGGTCTTTGAGAGAAGACAGCCAGCAGAGGGCGTGGTGGTCCGTCACGACGTTGAATGGACGACCGTAGAGGTAAGGGCGAAACTTGTTGATTGCCCAAACGATCGCCAAACATTCTTTCTCTGTTACGGAATAATTCCGTTCCGCCTTCGTCAGAGTGCGGCTGGCGTATGCGACGACGTATTCATGGAAGCCAGCTTTCCGCTGAGCGAGCACGGCGCCAAGACCGACACCACTCGCGTCAGTGTGCACTTCAGTAGGTGCAAGCGGATCAAAATGGCGCAGTATTGGGGGCGTCGTAAGCAGGCGCCGCATGGTCACAAATGAGTTGTCACAAGCAGGCGACCACTGAAGACGTTCGTTGTGTCCGCTGAGGAGCTGCGTTAAAGGGGCGATGATGGTGGAAAAGTTTCGGATGAATCGGCGAAAATAGGAGCATAAGCCGATAAAGCTTCGGAGGTCTTTCAGAGTGGCCGGTTTGGGAAACTCTGCCACGGCACGAAGCTTGTCCGGATCTGGAAGGATGCCGTCTTTGGAAACAACATGGCCCAAAATTGTTAGCTTGCGAGCAGCAAAGCGGCACTTCTTCAGATTCAGTTGCAAGCCGGCTGACGCGAGGCAGGTCAACACTTGCTTAAGGCGCTTAAGGTGCATGTCAAAATCCGATGAAAACACAACAATATCATCCAAATAACAAAGACTGGTTTTCCACTTAAGGCCCCGTAAAACGTTGTCCATCATTCGTTCGAAAGTGGCTGGCGCATTACAAAGCCCGAACGGCATCACGTTAAATTCGTAAAGACGGTCAGGTGTAACGAGCGCTGTTTTGGAGCGGTCGGCATCAGCCATGGGCACCTGCCAGTAACCAGACCGCAGGTCCAAGGAGGAGAAAAACTCGGCACCCTGGAGGCAGTCAAGAGCGTCGTCGATGCGGGGCAGGGGATAAACGTCCTTGCGCGTAATCTTATTGAGGCGGCGATAATCCACGCAGAACCGGATCGACCCGTCTTTTTTTTGTCATCAGAACAACAGGAGAGGCCCACGGGCTGGTAGAGGGTCGGATGACATTACGGGTAAGCATATCGGCCACTTGCTCGTCGATCACGCGGCGCTCCGTAGGTGACACGCGATATGGTCTCTGCCACAGTGGGGCGTGGGAGCCGGTGTCTATTTTATGTGAAACTGCCGACGTGCGTCCCAGGGTGGTTTGTACGCAATCAAAGGAGTCGCGAAAACTCTGAAGGAGGGCGATGAGCTTGTCGCATTGCTCAAGGTTAAGGCCCTTGTCGACGGACTGCAGGAACGCATCCGAGCTTGACGCACGCACAGGACTAAGTGTGCCAACAGTGAGCAGCGATGGTTCGTCGGGCACAGCGTTCACGTGAGAAGGGTCAACGGCTTCCACACACCCTATACATTCCCCATGGAACAACGTAGTCGGGCAAGAAGATGGGTTACAGATGACGATTAAGCTGCAACCGGATTGGACGTCGATGACCGCAGAGGGTAAAGGCAGACATTTGGGCGAAAGGAAGGACCTGGAAGGCGTGAAAACCACAGTCGTGTCGTCCACATTGCACAAAACGGGCACTATGACGGAAGATCGCGGGGGAATGTCCGTATCTTCGGAAACAGTTAACTTGGTAGACAGCTCGTTCGGCGGCGGCTCGTAGAGCGGTAGAAGTTCAACTTGCAAACGTGCGTAATCGATTATGGCGTGATGTCGGGATAGGAAGTCCCATCCGAGGATTATGCCGTGGGAACATGATGGGAGAACAATGAATTCGATGACGTAGGTGACGTCTTGGATGAGAACCCGAGCGGTACACATGGCCAACGGTTTAATCTCTTGCGCGCTCGCAGTCCGAAGGGTAAGGTCAGAGAGAGGCGTCGTAACTTTACGTAGTGAGCGGCGTAGACGTTCATTCAACACAGACACAGCGGCGCCAGTGTCAATAAGCGCGAGGGCGGCGACACCTTCAACAATCACGTCTATAACATAGGCGGGTGAGAGAGGAGGGCTTCGGAATTTCGACGGGGCTGCAGTTCTTGCCTCGTGAACTGCAGCCGTTAGTTTCCCTCAGCGGTCGGATTCTGGTGGGGACGCATGGGAGACGGCGAACGGCGACGCGGGGAAAAGGAGCGACGGCTGGAAAAGGGCGGACGGTCGGCAGAGGACGAATTCGGTGCCTGACCCAAGTCTCCATGGGTGTAGTACGGTTGCGGTCCATAAGGAGGCACTCGATGAACGTTGCTAGCAGGCGGTGGCCGCCGACGGCACAACTGAGCGACGTGTCCGGGCATGCAGCACGCGTAACAGATAGGGCGGTTGTCAAATGTGCGCCAGGGGTTCAGCGGTTCAGGTGGTAGCCGAGGGTAAGGCGTCGCGCGGTGGTTTCTCACGTACTGGTACGCTTGGAAAGCACCGGGCTGCAGTTGCCGGACCACTGAAGCGTAACTGAAGGGGAGCGCTCCAGGAATGGCGGGGGGTACCGCCATTGTCACTGGTGGTGCGATGGACGCTGCCACCGGTTGTTCGAGGGGCACTGTCACTTGCGGTTCGAACGGGGGCGCCACGGGTGGCGCGATGGTCGCTACCACGGGGGCCGGCACAAGTGGAGGTTGGCGAACTGCAGGAAGCGCCTCGGCGACTTGCTCCCGGATTACGCTGCGTACAGTCGAAGGCAGCGAAGGCGAAGGCACAGGCTCATGAACACTGGGAAGCAGAGCCAGCTGTCGAGCAATTTCTGCGCGCACTTCCCTTCTGCCTCGATGAGGCAGAAGGGAAGAAAGGTCATGTGGCATCGTGAGAGAGGAAAGGCATCCCGTGAGCACTCTTCATGGGGCGATGTGCGCTGCTTGCGCAGTTCATCGTAGCTCAGGCACCATGTAGTGATTTCGTCAACAGTCTGAGGGTTCTTGTTCAGCAGCATCTGAAAGGCGAAGTCTTCTAACCCTTTGAGAACGTGTCTGATCTTGTCGCTCTCCGGCATCGCAGGGTCAACTCGCTTGCAAAGGTCTACAATGTCCTCGATGTAACTCGTGTAACTTTCATTGTCCTGTTGGGCTCGGACGCGCAGGCGTTGTTTGGCGTTTAGCTTGCGTAGAGCGGGGCGACCAAACGCTGCCAGGAACCTCGTCTTAAAGGCCGACCAAGTCTGCATCTTCGGTTCATTGTTATGAAACCATGACTCAGCTAATTTGTCGAGGGAGAAAGGGACGTTGTTGAGTTTGGCAACGTCATCCCAGCGGTTGTGGGTGCTCACCCTTTCGTATGTTGAGAGCCAATCTTCCGCATCGATGTCGTTGCTGCCGGTGAAACTGGGGGGGGGGGGGTCGCGTTGACGCAGTGACCCGGAGCAGATGACGGGCGCAGGCTGCGGCGAGGTCATGTCGTGCTCGATGCCTCGGGAGACGGGAGGGAGCACTCGCTTGCTTCGTAGTTCCAGGCCGGGGACCGTAAAAAGACGATCTCCACCAAAATATAATGGGGTTTATTAGCAAACGGCTAGAGCGTGATAACGGGGGCTGGTTGTACCAGAGGCTAAGCTAGCTCGGGAGTCCCCGCGCAGGTCTCTCAGCAAGATCGTTCTCGATAGGGCTGCTCCGATGACTGAGCCTTGCACATAGACCCAGTTGGGGGGATTGACGCCACCTGACAGTCAGCCTCGGTCTCAGTTGAGCACACACCCCTTTGGCCACACTAGCGCGCCTTCTAACGGCCACTATCTCTGTTACAATATATATATATATATATATATATATATATATATATATATATACAGTATCTATATATCAACGGCAGATTTTTTCTCGAATTATATTTTCGCCTATTTAGCACTGTATTAAAGAAACATGACAAACACACGTCATTAGGCACTATTAAATATCTCGGAAACAGCCGAATAGCACTGGCAACGACGACTGCAACCTTGATATGTGTCCTTACTGAGTCCCTCGTCCCGTATCTTTCTGTTCTGCTACATGCATTACGAGGACTCTGGCTCCAGCAGTTCGGATATGCCAATTGCTAACCCCGACCTCCGACCACGTCTTACGTGGTGGCCGCTGGGAAAATAGACGTTCTACGTCTCCCGCGGTAGTCGAGGGGTGGCGCTAGTTGACCGGCCTCAGACCACTTGTAAATATAAACCCCCCCGGTAAAAGTCGAGAGGGGAGCCGCTGCGGGGTAGCGTAATTGGTTAACGCACCGCACGCGTTATGCGGAGATGTGGGCTCGACTCCCGCTCCCGGAAAAACGGCGGATTTTTTCTCGACTTATATTTTCGCCTATTTAGCACTGTATTAAAGAAACATGACAAACACACGTCATTCGGCACTATTAAATATCTCGGAAACAGCCGAATAGCACTGGCAATGACGACTGCAACCTTGATATGTGTCCTTACTGAGTCCCTCGTCCCGTATTTTTCTGTTCTGCTATATATATATCTATATATATATATATATATGTAGAATCTATCATCATCAGCGTTGCACCGAAGACATCACCATCATCGAAGCCTGTCGTCATTGCACGATGGGCGTGCGCTCGCGCTACATCTTCTTTTAAGTCGCCATTAAACCTTCCGACCGCTCGGTCGCTCCCTCCCTTGTCTGAAGGCCTCTCTCGTCCTCAGTGGCTAAAGAATCCCACAATCTGGTGCCGGAAACCCGGGATACAACGACAGCAACAGGCAGGGCCTGACCACCCTCAACGACAGGGCCTGCTTGACTTTCCACGAACCAGCCACTGATGACCCGAGATGACCTCCCTGGAGCGCATGCTGAGGCGCCGAATCACTTTGCGAGCCAAGCTCAACGGCTTCTTAAAGGAAATCGAAGACGGCCTACGTGATGGACGCTTGACCACACCGATGGATTTTGCTATTTCCCTCGAAAGAATCGAATTCATGTTCAAGCCGATCCAAAAGCTGGATGAGGACATCTACCGCGAACACCCACAGGAACTCGACGCGGAAGAGACCTCCGACGTGACAATGTTCAACGACAGCGTCGTCAAGATCATGGCAGAGCTTCGTTATCGCTCCCAAAACCATCCGACCGGTGAGTCTCACCCTTCAAATTCATCGACTAGAGCCAACGCTGCTGAGACTGTACCGATACGGACGAAATTACCGAGAATAGAGCTAACGAACTTTGACGGCCATCGTAGAAACTGGCACAAGTTTTGGAGCCAGTTTGAGAGCTCTATTCATTCGAATCCTGAGTTAAAGGACACAGACAAATTCCATTACCTGACGAACCTACTAACAGGAACGGCGGCTTCTGCTATATCAGGATTACCGATTACGGATGCCTGCTACGCTGACGCTGTAGAAATTCTTAAAAGGCGATTTGGAGACAGTGAAGTCATCGTACAAGATCACTTGCACGCTTTGATTAACCTGAAACCTGTCTCGTCATCGTCAGACGTAGCAGAGCTACGCAAGCTGTACGACAAAGTACAGGTGCACTGTAGAAGCATGAAAGCGCTGGGGACGCATCCCCTGACGTACTGCTCCATGCTCCACGAAATCGTGCTTCAGTCGCTGCCTCGAGATATCGTTCTGCGTTATCACCAGCGGTCGAAGATAAAACGGGATGCGGCCGATTCGGGTACCACAGAACCTTCGTCGCAGCCAGCGGACAAGCACGAAAAGAAGTTTGAAGACCTAATGACCTTTTTCGGCCAAGAGCTCGAATGTCTCGAAGCGGTAATGCCAGCATTATCGAAGGGATCGGACCCCCCGAGAGCCGCGAAACAGCATGATATGCGTCGCACATCAAACGCCGATCACTTACCATCTGCGGCAGCTCTACATGGAGGAACTAATAACGTGAAGAAATGTTTGTTCTGTTCGGCTCCACATGATGCAGCTTCTTGCTCATCGAAAGAAATCAGCATTGACCAAAAGAGAGCCCTACTAACAAAATCTGGCCGTTGTTACCGATGCCTAACTCCAGGACATGTCTCGAGACAGTGCAAGAAAACAGTCGTTTGTGGACACTGTTCAAGACGACACGTTTCGTCGATGTGTAATCCTGATGTTCCAAATCGACTGAATGGTCACGTGACAACCGCACCTGTCCACCTACTATCTCCACAACGAGGACAAGTGGTACTACTCCAAACACTGAGAGCAAAGGTTTCGGGAAGAGACAAGGAAGAAAGCTGCAGAATGTTGCTCGATGGAGGCAGTCAGCGAAGTTTCATCCGAAGTGACGTTTCTAGGAAACTAAGCTGCGAACTCCTTGGGGAAGAAACACTAACGCTAGGAGTGTTCGGAGGAAAGGAAACGCAAGAGACGTTAAGAAGGGTTCGCGTGTTTCTCCATTGCTCATCGAAGCAGACTACAATTCCCATAGAAGCGCTGGAGATTGAGTCTATCTGCAATCAGCCTATACCCAACCCAAACGAAGAGATGCTAAGGGAACTTCGAAGTAGAGGCATCGACACTAAAAGCATTTCAAACGAAAGTAATGCTGAAGATTCAATCAGCCTACTTATAGGGTCAGACTTTTACTGGGAAATTGTGACGGGAAAAGTATTGACAGTACGCCACAGGATGAGAGCCATCGAAACGCGGCTGGGCTGGACTCTACAAGGACCGACGCAGACACCCGCTGAAGTCGTCCACTACTCCAACATCGTTGTTCTCAAAGCAAATACGTCGGAAATTACAGCCGCTTTGAGACAGTTCTGGGAGCTAGAGAGCATCGGTATAACAGAACAAGCTTCACCGATAGATCACGTCGAAAGCGATTTCCAGAACAGCATTCGACTTAAAGGAGGGCGGTACGAAGTGAGCTTACCCTGGAAGTCAGACGTAGACCTTCCTGACAACTTCGCGGTGGCTGAAAAGAGGCTTCACCAGTTGCTAAAGAAGCTGTCTGCCAATGCTTCATCTCTGCAAGCATACGACGACGCGATTCGTCAGTACATTTTAGACGGAACTGCTGAACGAGCTCCCCGACCGGAACCAACAGATGGACGGTACATCTACTACCTCCCACACAGAGCCGTAATTCGAGAGGACCGACAGACGACGAAAGTTCGAATCGTGTTTGATGCATCGTCTCATGCCAGCGGAGTTAAATCACTCAACGACAACCTGGAGGTTGGACCAAACCTAAATTCAGACATCGTTGCCCTGCTGCTTAGATTTAGGGAATACAAGGTTGGCATGACAGCAGACGTGGAAAAGGCATTCCTTCAGATCAGTCTGCGTGTACAAGACCGAGATGCTCTCCGCTTCCTCTGGTTTGAAACATGCCCACAGCCAGGTCAACCACTGCCTCTTCAAGAAGTGTGGAGAATGTCAAGGGTGCCATTCGGTGCAACTTCCAGCCCGTTCCTGCTGATGGCAACTTTACGACACCATTTTCGATCCCTCCAAGAAGAACATCCGACCACAGTTCAGCGTTTGATGAAGTCAATGTACATGGACGATCTGATTATTGGCGCTCACTCAACGCAAGAAGCAATCGAAATGTATCATCAAACAAGGAAGATCTTCAATAGTGCATCGATGAACATAAGGAAGTGGATTACCAACGACCGGGAAGTGGCTACTGCCTTTTCTGATTCCGCGGCTGACAACAAAGAAGTTTCGCTTACCTCTACATGGAATTCTAAGGTACTTGGATTGCGGTGGAATATATTGACTGACACTTTTGGATTCAAACTAGAGTCTGTACCGAAGACCTTAACAGGGCGTGCCGTAACAAAAAGACTTGTTCTCCACTCCATTGCAAAGGTGTACGACCCACTTGGTTTTCTGAGTCCTTTCGTGGTTACTGCGAAGATACTCCTACAGGATTTGTGGAAGCGAAACCTCGACTGGGACGACGAACTTCCCGATGACTTACTGTACAAGTGGTTGGAATGGTGCGAGGGACTCCAGGCTCTAAGCGAACTTTCCGTTCCGAGGTTCTTGGGTGAAAAACTACAGGGACGCATAACGACGACGATTTTACACATTTTCACCGATGCTAGTCCTCGAGCGTACGGTGTCGTTGCTTACGCCTGTGTCCAAGATACAGAGGGAAACAGGACGACGCGCCTGTTATTAGCCAAGAGTAGAGTCGCACCCCTGAAGGCTGTCACGTTAGCCAAACTGGAACTAACGTCGGCTTCGCTTGCTGCACGAATGAGTTCATACATCAAGGACAATACCGACCTGAACATCACCGAGACGCATCTGTGGTCCGACTCGTCGATCACGTTGTGCTGGATACGCAAAGAAGCCGATACGTGGAAGACTTACGTGAAGAACAGAGTCCACGAGATAAGGAGAATTACGGCACCCGATCAATGGCGATTCTGCCCACGTAGCGAGAATCCCGCCGACCTCCTGACACGAGGAAGTACAGCGCGGGAACTTCTGCAGTCGACGTCATGGTTGCAAGGACCTTCTTGGCTACCCGACCCAATCATCTGGCCCACCGAACCGGAAACACCTAATGTACAGGCTTGCTATGCTGATGCGGAGATGAACCCGTTGTCACTGGCACTTCCAGTACCCACTTCGGAAGAAACGAATTTCACTCGCTTCAGCTACCTTCTCCGCCTTCACAGGGTGATGGCGTGGGTACTCAGATACGCCAACAATCTTCGAAACCAAGAGAAAGTTTCCGGACCATTGACTGCCGACGAAGTTGAGAACGCCCAGAGCTACTGTATCCGACACACACAAGCTTGCTTCTTCAAAGAAGAGATACAGTGCGTAAAAGAAAACCTCCCCTTGCCTACAAACTCATCGCTGAAGACCGCTCGTTTGTTTCTTGATGAGAACAATCGTCTTCGGGTTGTAGGGAGGCTACAGGCCAGTTTCGAGAATTACGACTCGAGACACCCTATTTTGATACCCAACCAGTCTCATTACGCAAAGCTTCTTGTTCTCGACGCACACGCAAAGCTTGGACACGCCGGACTTCGCGACACGCTTGTCCGGCTTCGTGAACGTTACTGGATTGTTCGAGGACGTCAATTGATAAAGAAGCTCCTGAACACCTGCGTAATTTGCAAACGCTTCCACTCAAGACCACTTGTTCAAGATGAAGCGCCACTTCCTCAAGACCGCGTAACAGCAACGTCCCCCTTTCTCGTCTGTGGTGTAGACTTCGCGGGACCACTGTACACAAGAGATACATCCCAGGAAAACCGTTGCTACATTGCTCTTTTCTCGTGTGCTTCAACTAGAGCTCTTCATCTCGAGTTGGTGGAAAATATGACTGCAGAAAGTTTCATATGCGCGATGCGTCGCTTTGTCTCACGGCGTGGATTGTGCAAGACCATCTACAGTGACAACGCGCGCGCATTCAAAAGAACCTGCAGAGAGCTCGCCGACCTTTGGAGGACGCTTCAACACCTGGACGTGCAAGCCTATTTTTCCGCTTCCGCAATTTCCTGGAAGTTCATTGTCGAAAGGGCTCCTTGGTGGGGTGGATTTTATGAAAGGATCGTCCGCTCCGTCAAGAACACGCTAAAGAAGATGCTGGGTCGACAGCAAGTGAATGTTGTGGAGCTATCTACAGTTCTCACGGAAGTTGAGGCGATCATCAACTCTCGCCCGCTGACGTTTGTATACAACGACGTAGCGGAACCTAGCCCTCTAACACCAGCGTGCTTCCTCATCAGCAGAAGGTTGACAGCGTTGCCCCCGTCTTTTTACACAGAGGACCTGACCCATGGATCGACGTCCACAAACCTCCGACGGATGTGGCAGAAAAGAGAAGACACTTTAGAAGAATTTTGGACGCGTTGGAGGAAAGAATACCTCCACGAACTGCGCTCTCAAGGCCAGAGACGTCAACCTTCGACCGAGAAGCTACAGCCCCGAGCAGTTGTGCTAGTCGAAGAAAACGACACACCAAGGTTGTTTTGGACTCTCGCCCGCATCGAGCAACTTCACCCAGGTCGTGACAACAAAGTTCGCGCTTGCACACTACGACTCCCAAATGGACTAGTGACGAAAAGACCGGTGCAGCGCTTATATTTGCTTGAAGCAGGCTGACACCTGGCATCCGTGGCCGGGGAAGATGTAGAATCTATCATCATCAGCGTTTCACCGAAGACATCACCATCATCGAAGCCTGTCGTCATTGCACGATGGGCGTGCGCTCGCGCTACATCTTTTAAGTCGCCATTAAACCTTCCGACCGCTCGGTCGCTCCCTCCCTTGTCTGAAGGCCTCTCTCGTCCTCAGTGGCTAAAGAATCCCACAATATATATATATATATATATATATATATATATATATATATATATATATATATATATATATACAGTATACTCTCGCTAAACGGAACTTCAAGGGATCGGAAAAAAATTAGTGCCGTTTAACAGGAGTTCCGTTTACTGAGAGAGATGTTCTAAGGTGCAAATTTATGTGCGTACGCGCTTCTAAGGGAATTTCATCATGGAACTCTAACCACTAGAAAGTGGTTAGAACTAGAAAACCAATAAAAAAGCCTCTTGTAGTGGCAGCGACGGTAGCTGTGGCCGGCCTCTCCGCAATGGTAGCACAGCGGATGATTATCGGCGCTTCGCCTTACGGCCGCCTTTCTAGGTGTCAGATTTGGGGCTGCAGGAGATCGGATGGGCGATGGTGGACGGCGGTATGGCGGGACTTCTTGACGACGGGTTGGAATGGTGGGGGGTTGACAAACAGCCGCGGAGTAGGTCATAGCTTGTAGTTCGCGGGGTACTTCAGGTGGCGTAGGAGTCCCTATTGCGTGTTGAATTCCGCAGTTCTTCCCTGACGACTGCGCGGATTGTCTCGCGTAGTGTATCAGAGCTAATAGCCCCGGCTACCCTCGCCTCCAAAACCAGCGCATTGGCTGGGCGATGGTACTGCATCGTTCGGCTTTAAAGCGTTTTCTCCATGGCGCGGGCTCAGACGCGAATTTGGACACGGTCTTGGGGGGGGGGGGGGGTGTTACGAACAAGGCACGCGAAGAGCTCTTGCTTTACCCCTCGCACCAGACACCTTAGTTTCTTTCGCGGCGTCATTTCTGGGACCGCACGGCGAAAAAGTCCTTACGTTGGGGTGCTGCGTTCGAGTTTCAAGAAAACGCGCAGCGCGTTCTTTTCTCACCCCTGTAGTAAAGTTCTTACACAACTCGCTTTTGAATTGAGTCCAGCTGGTCAAAGAGCTCTCCTGGTTTTCGAACCAAGTTCGAGCTGAATCTTCCAAGTAAAAGAAAATATTTCTGACTGACTGAAAATCATTTATTTGCAGAAGTTTGTACAGGGAGGGTGGAGAGCGGTCCTTAAGAGGCCGCCCCGTACAAAGACTAGGTGGGCTCCCCCTTATGGAGCCCAATGGCGTCGGTCGCGGCCCGGGCTCGTCCGACCAGGGCCCGCTGGGCCGTCACGTCAGAGCAGCCGAGCAAGGCTGCCTGCCAGTCCTCCCGGGAAGGGTTGGGTAGAGGGTGTAGGTTTGGGGATTTTTGGCATAGGAAATGTCATAGGAAATGTCAGAGGAATTTTCCTCACAGTGCGGGCACTTCCCGGTGCAAGCGGGGTCGAAGTGTTTTAAGATTGCCGGGCACAAGAGAGTTTTCGTATAAAGGCGAAGGAGGATGCGCTCCTCCGCCTTCGTGAGGCCCCTACAGGGCTTGGGATAGACGGAATGGCCGGATTGATAAAACTGTGTGACCTCCTTAAATGGGTTCTAGGTCTGGATCGGTAGGGGATGAGGATGGTGCCCGGAGAGTGAGCGCGCGGGCAGCGGCATCAGCTGCCTCGTTACCCTCAAGGCCCGTGTGAGCCGGAGCCCATATGATTGTTCGATTCGCGGGGGCACGCAGGCAGTTAATGTTTTGCAGAATTTTGTATGCAAAGTATGGAATGCACCCATGTTCGATATTGCGACAGGCACCCCTTGAGTCGGTGATAATGACCCGCGAGTCCTGATCTGTGGCGGCTAGCGCGATGGCAATCTCCTCCGCGTGTGTAATATTGTGTACACGGAAAGTGAGTCCGTTCACTGCCGTGTTTTGGTGGACGACCACGGCCGTGTATCAACCACTGTGGTGCGGGCCGGAGGCGTTTACGTAAAAGACTCCGTTTTTTCGACCATAGTGGCGAGCCAATGCTTCTGCCCGCGCGACGCGTCGGCCATTGTGGTCATCTCGCGTCATGTTGGCCGGAAGAGGACGCACATGCAAGGCGTATCTCCAGACTTCGGGAATCTGTACGTGCTTTTCCGTATGTATTGGGTGATGAATGTGTAATCTGGCAAGAGAGCGGCAACCTGACGGCGTTTTAGAGAGTCTAGTGTATCGATTTGTCAAGTGCACCTCACGCAGCTCCTTGAATGTGTTAACCAATCCCAGGCCTAGAAGGCGGTCTTTGGAGGTGTGGAGCGGAAGGTGGAGAGCGCGCTTGTAGATTTTACGGAGAATGACGTCGAGTACATTCTCGTCGAACCTGCGTAAGTGGAGGTATGGAGCCGAGTACAGGACTCGGCTGGTTACGAATGCATGCGCCAGCCGCAAGGCACCTTTGCATCGTAACCCCCCGTGCTTATTGGAAACGCGGCGGATCATCCGGCCCACCTGGTCACCCACTTTACGCTGTTGTGTCTGCTCCGCGATGTTTTCTTCGTAGTCCAACCTGTTAAAGATCCGGACGTGCTCCAGTTTCTCCAACCATTCTTCTGGCTCTTCCGTGCGGGCTGCTGCAGGACGATTGGTGGCGTTGCTTCTTACTCCATGGTGGTGATTGCAGCGGTAGTTCTTTTGGGTCCGTCTGGCAGGAGACCAAACTCGGGCGGGAGACCTTGCAGTCGGCGGCTGGCTCTAGCTGGAGTGATTTGGTGGCTTCCAGAGGTCGTTGAGAGCATAAAGGGTGCGTACTTAGCACCTTGACCAGATGTGCCGTAGCCAAAGACGACCCAGCTGTCTTGAAGGAAAAACAAGTTTATTGGAGCGAACTTGTGCTCCTCTAACAACGTAAAGAATACAATGGCGGCGAAACAGCAGTCAACAAAGTGATGTGCGCCGACCGGTTTCGGAAAAAGCATATACCCTGGCGTCTGCTCTGAAGGCTTTTTATCTTTCGGCGACAGCGGTTCTCCAACTGTCGATTGACATCCAGAACATTGTAGATCAAAGATCATTCTAGGCTAGGGACGTTAGGGCGAAGCACCCTCCTTATCTGAATGAGATAACACATGCGGCATAAAAATAAAGAATCGAACACGCGCTTCGCTTGGACACCCGGGCAGTAAACACAACCCATAAATAAACAAACCCAATGCATGGTTCGCGGCAATATTATACTTTATGTCTAAATTAGACTCAAACATCAATGCTCTATTGAAGTAACTTCAACTCAGGTAAGAGGGTTTTAGTGGCCTAAAATATGCGCCTTCACCTTCTTTTTACAATTTTTTCTTGTCGACAGTAGGATACTATGAAGCCGGTAGTAGTGAAAGCGGGGGAGTTATATGAACGCCCGCTAAAAGAGGACAAGCCACAGCTGCGGTGGTGTAGGACTCCAGATGGCTAAAGCGGAAAGCTGGGAGAGTCGGCTATTAACTCCTCGTGCTAGCAAACCGGGACAAAGCTACATAAGACACGTGTCGGATTAATTGTGTCGTCGGCCGCCACTGTGTCGAACCTTTGTAATGAGAGCAATAGTGCGGTACTGTTTATCCCCGTCTTTTATGACTCTCTCTGTACGTATCATGCACATTTAGGCGTTGTTCGTGTTTCCGGGGCATAACCTGAGTTCAAGACTAGCGTGTGTTTCGTTTCCTCTAAATCTTTGTTCGTGTTTTACTGTTCGCTAGTACGATGAACTCCCTAAGCTCCAGGTGCATTCAAGGGTAACCTATATTCGCTAACGGTTTCAAAATACTTAATCGGGGTACTATTTTTGGTTGAAAAGGAGGAGCGGAATATTAAAAATTTCGCGTTTCTTTTCCCTAATATAGCCGTTACCTTATTTTGCATAATATGCTGGCGCTTCTCAGTGTGAGGTGATGTTGGATCGCCTAGTCGGTGCGTTACAAATATTCATGTGAGGAATAACCCGGAGTTGCATTTTTGCACCGGTATACCGTAGTGATTCGCGTGGTTGAGGGTACAGTTAAATGCGTCAACGAACTTTTCCAGTACACCGCAAAATGTTACACTTTCGAAAGGCTCTGCACGAATAGGGCTACTAAGCAAGACAATTGAAGTCTCTCGGGAAGAGCTGAAGCTTCAGCTAGGATCCGCTTTATGGCGCTAATAAAGTGAAGGTATAACATCTACCGCTAACCAATATAACATATACCCCTAACTACTGCTCTTAACCGATCTAGTGATGTAAAATATGGGTGTCTCATTTGTGCGTGTTCAATATGGTGCCAGAAGTTTGTCACCAAGGTGCTTTTCTCGTGTAAGCGCTTTTTTTAGTCTGAATCCTTGATTTTAACAAACGTTTGGCGCAATTCTTCGGATGCCGCCTTATTCAAAAGAACCCATGTCCAACTAAAACTGCCGCCTAAGGTATTTGAAAAATTCGGCGAGAAAATTTGCAAACATTTCCAGCTTTTTAAGCTTGACCGTTTCAAATCCGAAAGCCCCACAATGTCGAGAAAAATAGCCGAGCTTGAACATTACTCGCGACTGAACAAGGTCGAGGTTAGGAGTGTGCCTTGCACGCAGCGTGAGGACTGTGTCGCAATCTTGAAAACGGTGGCTGAAAAAATCGGGTGTCCGGCGGTGCCTACGATCGACGTTGTTGACCATGTTCCCACAGCAAAAGTCAACAACAAAACTATTCTCGCCCGTTTCACTTCAAAAGCCAAAAAATCACAATTAATTAGCAAGGCGTGTAAGGCTATTCTCTGCTTTAGTCACATCAACATTACATCGACACCTAACAGCCCTGTGTATTCAATGGTACACCTAACGCCTGCTAACACGGCTCTGTTTTCCAAGGCTCTGCACCTAAACAAAGAGAAAAAGTGGATGTTTGTATGCACGCAAGACAGCGGACAGTAAAGTATTGAGAACATGCGACGAAGATGACCTGGAAAAAATGGTCCAACTGTTCCATTTGTACAAGATGCGCGTGTGCCAGACATGGCTTCTATATCGCCCTTTCTTTCACCAGCTCAACTTAACTCCTTTGTAGCAAATAAATCTCGCTCAATGCAAGAAGCCTTGGAAAACACGTTGATGAATTTATCATCTTATTTCATTATTTGCCCGCCCATTCTCCATCACTGGAATGACTGAAACATGGCTGATCGAAATCTTTTCTGCTTTTCTACCTAAGCAACTTACTGCTGTCACAGACTATGTAATGACCGAGGGGAGCAGCCATATACGTACTACAAAACATTTCCTGCAAACAGAGATTTCATCTCGAATTAAAAGCAGGTCATTGTGAATCTGTTGGGCTAGAATTTGAACACAGTTTTTTTAATAACCGTGCTAACAAGAAGTTAATATAGGGTAGAATTTAGCGTCCTCCGCCTTCACCAGTTTCTGAATTTGGCACACATTTGCAGCATTCGTTAATCCTACTTCATTTGGAAATAAAAATGCCATTGTCATGGGTAATATTAACATTAATTTACTAGACGATCTTTCTCCCAATACAAGCAGCTATCTGAGCACGCTGAACAGTTATGGGTAGGCATGTTTAATTAACATTCACACTAGACCAACTAGCAATAGTAACAGTTCCCTTATTGATCAAGCATTGCCCAATCTTCTGACTCCACCAGATGCTGGAGTCTTGGAAATCGATGTCACCGACCCCTATCTTATTCTCTTGTGCTTGAATCATGTTGCAAAACCACATTTACCTTTATTTACTAGATGTATATTTAATAAAGCAAAATAGGTTGATAATGTTGCTAAAACATACTGGTCTGAAGTTTGCCTAGTGAATAACGCACAGCAAGCTTTCACCATATTGTTGCGTCACGTTGGACGCTGGCAAAATCGGCTGTACGGTGTTGCACCAATTTATTAGGCGCGACGCGGCGCCTCAAATGGAAAGGCGAGAGAGCACGTCAAATATCAGCGAAAATGGCTGACCGAATCAAGCGCGCCGGTCCCGGGGCACGCGTTTATGTCGTCGTCTTCGTCGCATCCATTTATGTCGTCGCATCACTTGGAGATTGTACCAAGTGCAATAAGCCGTACACACCTTAAACAGGGGATTGCGCTGCTTAACACACAATCCACGCGACAATATTTTTATGTTTACTCCTAACTCATGTTCAATCTTGTACACATAAACAAAATGCAAAAAGTGATAGCTTCAGAAGAAAGAACATGACTGACAGGCACTCTACTAACTGAAATGCACAAACGCGATGACCGATACGGAAAAACCAAAAGGCAACCCTGATGCCAGACGAACTTCTCCACATAATACGCAACCTGAAAGTAACAAGTGCTGCCTCGATGGTTTACATTCCACACATATAAAAATGCCAGCCCATCTCATAGGAAATGTACTCGCTTTTGTTGTTGATTTATTGTAGAAATCAGGCGTATGTACGCAAGAAGTCAAACAGCGTAAAATTATTCCAGTAAATAAAAAGGAGTTACTTTATTGCTTAATAACAACCGCCCCATTTTCTATTACCTTTTTGAGAAAAGTAATTAAAAATTGGGATCATTAAAAAGTATCCAAATAAATTTACCATTATATGCCCCTATCAGTTTGGTTTCCGTTCCGAGTACCCTAGTGACCTTGCTCCTATTTCACTCACCGACCAACTTAAACAGCCTAAAGAAAGCGGCTGATATGCTGGAGGTGTTTTTATCGACCTAACTAAAGCATTTGAAACGCTCAACCATAACATTCTTTTTAATAAACTTGAAGCTATTGGGATAACTAGACCACCGATATTACTATTACAAACCTACCTCCGTAACCGTACACAAAACGTGTTAGTTGCTAATTTACCATATCAAAAACAACTAACAGTGGTGTACCGCAAGGTTCGATTTAGGGCCACTATTGATCCTACTTTAAATCAATGTATTTACTTCTTGGCTTTCTTCGTCTAAATGCATCCTACATGCAGAGGACACCACAATTTTGAACTCCGCGAATAGCATTGCATCTTTAACTCAAAAATTAAACTTTGATAGGGCCAGCTTGGCGTGCTGGTTTACTACAAATATGTTACAGATAAACGCGTCTAAAACAAAATTTGTCGTCTTCTAAAAATCTTTAACTTCTGTTCCCCCCATCAAACGTGCTGGGCATAACATTCCTGTAAGCGATTCCTCTCCAATTCTCGGTGTCGAATTCTACTGCAACCTAAAATACCATCGACACATTGCACCCATCACAAAAAATATGATGTACTGCATAAGAGTAATAATTGAAGTTCGCCCTTATTTCGACCAGGTCATCATATTTTTCTTTCTTTCTTTCGTGGATTTCTTACAGCATTGTTTCATGGGTCATCACATACAGCACTCACCTTACCTCAATTAAGACAATTCAGAACCAAGCAATAAGAATTGCCACATCTCTCCCAATTCGCACTAACGCTGAGTCATTGATTTATGCAAATAGCATATCAAAGGTAAAGGAACTTATCAAATTTAATATCTGAAGTCATATGTCCAAAAACATAAATAATCAACTTTCACACTAATAAACTCCAATATCAACTAATAACTTCAATATAAACACTATTGTCGCGAGTTTTCCCCTCAATAATTTTATCTTATCGAACGTTTGTCCTAAGAACCTGTCGGGCTTGTTGGTTCATGTCAAATGTTTACAGCGCAGACACACGAAGGACGGAGAGGAACGTCACACCACAGGCGCTCCTTTTCAACATTTATTGCAGGAAAAAAAGCATCTTATATAGGAAAAAAACCAAAGAACACAACACGTGGCGAACCAGAGTAAGCTATGAGCAGTAGCGAAGATAATCATGGACGCGCGCAGGGACCCTGTAGAAACTTAAATTCTCTTTCTGATAGGGCTGTGGATGAGGCACTATCTAATTGGGGTGTCTAGCGAGGCTCCTAGTGCGCGTGAACTAATGGGCGCAACCGCAGTCTCGGCAGTGGATACCAAGGTGTCCACTCACTGCGTTATGAACGTTGTTATTGTGTTCACGAAGCCTATCGTTACAGCATCTGCCCGTTTGGCCTACGCACTCATTGTCGAAACGAGTTAACGGGGTCGAGTAGACAACACCCTCGCTACAATCGAAGGATCGGTGTCTGGGATTCTTAGAACAGACAGATTCCCTCTTTGATGCTCTCGTTGACCCGCTTCCGTAGGGTCTGCAATTTGTTCGGAGCCGAAAACACAAGGTTAACGTTCCCCCGGCGACCAATCTTTTTCAGGCGGTTAGACATGTTGTTGATTGAAAGGGATAACCACAACCTTTCTGCTATCCATCGCATTAGGATCCTTCACAGGTCATTCATTAGACAGATTTTTTTAATCGTTCCGCTACGGACACTATCAAATGGGACGTACACCCAGCAGCGACAGGCTATTTTCTTGCTCGTTGAGGCTTGTGTTCATGGAATGATGACAATATTTCTTCAAAGCCTTGCTAACGCAGAGGTTGGCGATTGGTCTTTTAACCAGCTTGGAGTGCGCTGACCCATACGAAATGAGTGGCTTATTTGCCCTGAGTTCATACTTCCAGCAAACATGGTATTTAGAGAATATAAGCCTAAGGTCTAGAAACATAAAAGAACCGTCTTGCGGAACCTCGTGCGAACTTGAAGTGGTTCGACACCGCAGGGGAAGATCTCGACTGCCTCCAAAACAACATTCTGAGGTACATTATTGCAGTCGGCAGTAGCCGCAACCGCTATCGAAGCACAGTACAAAAGGGAGGAGCTTTGCGATGGTCTTCACGATCTAGCATGGGTAATCATGCGAACGGCAATTAAAGGGACCCTGCAATGCTTTCGATAAGCGCTTTTACTCTTTCCTTTGCGTCTGAAACCACTGCGAAAGCTATAGTTATCCTCAGCACAGAGTGGCACTGCGTGATTTGCTCGTCACACCAGATACGCCTTGCATTTCTGGTTCGTTTTTGTTACTTTTTTTTACTGTAACGCAGTATATGTATCACCCCCCAGTTTTCATTCCGTGTATTTGTTTTACTCGGCGCCGCTCCGGGGCTCCTCCGCAGCCACCTCTTTCACAAATATTTTCCCCTCCTCTCCTTCGATGCCCCTTTGGCAACTGGAATAAAAACCAGCAGAAAACACAGGACACAGAAGAAAACGACGGTAAAAGCTGGCACTAACAACTGAAACGAATAAGGCACTTGAACGCCTTGAGATACCCTTCCGGCGTTCAAGTGCCTTATTCGTTTCCGTTGTTAGTGCCAGCTTGTCAAGTCGTTTTCCGCTGGTTTTTTTTCCAATCGAACATGTACCAACTAGCCCAGTCCAGCGCCTTGGTGCCCCTTTGGCAAGTTGAGCAGTCGGCGGCTAACGGTGATAGTGCGGTTATCAGATGTTCGCGAGAAATAAACAGAAGCACGGATGCACGCAAAAAATGTACTGACGATTATTACGCTCCCTTATGTGAAATTTGTGTGCAGTGCGAGCTGCAGTTTTCTCGGTCACGGCGCATTTCGCCTGCGTTTCAGGAAGTGTTCGCGTGATCAGCGAACGTACGGCGGCGTGCGCTACTCTGCTGCTACCTCTCAGTGCGCCGCCGCCACCAGCCAGCATGTTGCAAATGGTGTTTGAACCTCCCGCGCAAATGTCACGAGGTTCTTATTAGCCCCGCACATGGTAGCAGCGAGCATGTTGGTGCATATCGTGTTTGGACCTCCCGCGCAAACGTCTCGTGGTTTGGATTAGCGGAGAACGGAACAGCGTGTTGCGAGTGTCAGGGGGAGCTCGCTCCTTGGTGGGGATGTGTGAGACATATGTGAGGGAAAGGCAGTGAGAGTGATGACGCCGTAGCTGCATGTGTCGTACTCCACTTCACCTTTCGCTAGACGCTCCTCTCCGTTTTCCTCCTTTCGTCGCTGCTGCGTTCGCTCACTCGATTAGACGGACATAAACAGATACCGCTCCCGCGAAGCCCAGGTAAGGACTGCTAAAGGGCTGCCCCCTAAAGCGACCTGTGCATTCAGTTGAAAGGCAAAACTTCGCGATGTTAAAATTACCTGTCAATAACCACTTTCTATATCTCTACCACGGTGTGAGCCGTGTCGTGTTATCTGTTATCTCTGTGGGGTCCGAGCGCCGGGGTGTGGGGGCCGAGATGATGCCACTGTCTGATTTGCATAAAACGCGACTGTAAAATCAACACGGGGCTTTTTCTTGGATGTGGCTACATCGGAGTAGTGTCAGTATTTTGCTCGCATCACCGCTCCCAGAGGAGCGGACATAACATGGCGTCAGAAGTGGGATGAGCCTCCGCTTCCCCGGCGCTATTGCGGCACTAACCCCGCACTCGGTCATGCGATGACGGCCCCGACAGCGGCAGCCAGCCCATCAGCGGCCGCCCTGCCACCGCCTGTACCGTTCAGCTTCGGCAGGACTTCCGAGTGGCCAGAATGGATTATGCCATTCGAGGACTACGCGCTACGCATCGGGGCTCAACGACAGAACGGGGGAAGCCCAGGTGATGATGTACACCATGGCCAGGCAGGCCACAAAAACTTTCTAGACGTTCGGCCTCACTGAGAAAGAGTCGTGGAGCTATGCGGTAGTGAAGACGAAATTTCACGCCCATTTCGTGGCCGCCAAGAACATAATAGAGTTTTAGTATAGCGTTTTAGCTGTGGCGTCAACGTTTTGCGGGTCGCAATCGCAAACGGATAGCGCCTCGTTACGCGACAGTTAGTGTGCCCGCTAACGCTATGGGCGCGCTAAAGTGGTGCTTTCCGCTATACTAAAACTCTGTATAGTCTATGAAAGCGCACATTTTCATCGCCGGAAGCAAGAGCCTGGAGAAAGCGTGGACAAGTTTGAGACAGGCCTGCATGAACTAGCCGACCGCTGCGAATTTTCAGAATTCTGCGAGCGTAATATCAGAGACAGATTTGTTGAGAGGCCTTCGAGACGCAGAGCTGTGAGAAGCTGTCCAGATGGATGCCTCTTACGCTAGCGACCGCTCTAGCGAAGGCCAGAGTCAAGGAAACAGTTCACCGACAGCAACTGGTACTTCGGGCTCACAGCAACGAGGAAAAAATGGCCGCACTGGGCACCATTGAACGGACACCGAGGGAGCCGTTCAGAAACCGGGAGAGGCGCACCAACGCACAGCTGGGAAAGTCGCTACAGCCAAGCTCGCAGGAGCACCACCGGCTACCAGGGTGCTGGTGCTGTAGACGTGAGAGTCATGCGAGAGCCCGGTGCCCCGCAAGTTCATCACGGTGCCACCTTTGTGGAATCAAACGACACTTCGCAGTGGTCTGCCAGAAGTCCAAGGAAAATTGACCACATCTTTCCGCGGGGGGAAACCATGGGGTGATGCGACGCATCTGGGCGGTGCTTGTTACGGTTGCGCCGACCATCCCGGTAGCTGTTAGTCTCCATTGAAATCATTGGTGGTCATCGGATGTCATCGGAGCGGCGGTGGTGGAACGACTGAGCGAAGCGGCGCAGTTATCGCGTTATATGTACCGCGCGTAACGGTGAGGGGAATGAGAGAGAGTAGCGCATGCGCATTTGTTAACCGAGCGCTAACGCGCGCTGACGCACAGCTGGCATGGCGAGGGGAGCGAGCGCTAACGCAAGATGGCGCTGCGGTGAGAGCGGCGTTACCGCGCAGCTGGCGTGGCGAGGAGAAGGGGGAGAGGCGTGCGGATGGACGCCGGATGCATGCATGGAGGGACAAGGCGAGTTAAAGAGATGCGTCGCATCTAAAAACAACCAGGTGGGCCTGTCTTTTCTAGAAGAGGAAGGACAAAATTTTTTTCCTGGGACACTCGGCAGCTGTAATGCGAGATACCAGCAAGTGTGTATGAACAACGTACGCGTACGCGCAAAAATTGATTCGGGAGCCGAAGTCACTGTCGTTCCGCCAGATTGCTGCGGTGTGCCACCTCACATAGACATCACAAGCTGTGTTGAGAAGCACTGAAAATGAGCACCTCGATGTTAAGGATTTCTTTTCTGCTGATATCGTTTGGAAAGGCAAAACACCGCGACAAACGGTGTACGTTGTGGTGTAACTGCTGTGTGTTTTGCTAGGGCTACCAGCCATTAACGCACTTGGCGTGATTAAATTTGTTGATGCTGTTGATGTTGATGGAAACAGTACGAGTCCATGTATCCGCAGCTCTTTTGTGGCCTGGGCACGAGGCCGGGCGAATACACCCTTCGCAAAAGGAGGGTGCGCTTCCCTTCGAAATTTTACAGCTCGACGAATACCCTTTCCGTTAAAGGAACATATCAAACTACACCTGGACAAAATGGTCGAAAGTGAGGTAGATGGCCCGACTAAATGGTGTGCAGGAATAGTCACAGTAGTTGATTCATAAGGGAAGGGCGAATATGCGCGGACCTAACCCAGCTGAACAAGAGCCTCCTACATGAACAGTTTGTGTTGCCAACTACAGACGACACCTTTCGGGCCATGTACTTTTCAAAATTGGATGGCAATGCCCGGTTTCACCAGGTTAAGTTGGCAAAAGAAAGCCAGGAGCTGACATCTTTTATCACGACGTTCGGTAGGTACTGCTTTCAAGGACCGCCTTTCGGTATCAGCTCGGCCCCGGAATACTTTCCAAAGCAAATGGCGGAAATCATGGAGGGCCTCCCAGGGGTGATGAACCTAATTGACGGCATTTTGGTTGACGGAGCAACGAAACCAGGACACGACGAACCGCTGCATGCAGTACTCGAACGGCTCGTTAAAGCTGGCGTGTGACTCAATCGGCCAAAGTGTTCCTTTTTTGTCACTTGGGTAGTGTTTTTAGGCTACGAGGTTGATTCTTCGGGAACCAGGCCTGATCCCAAAAAAGGTGCACAGGATATCTACGTTTCGGTCTTAAAGGGGGTTGTGCCACCAAATTTTAAGTCTGTAAAAAGTCTGCTGCAGACTCTGTATGCAAGGACCCTCAACACGAAGTGCTGGGTACAGCAAGCGCTTAATATATATTTTATTTCGCTTCTAGAAAGTACCTAAATGCTCTTCTGTAGATCGGGACCCATCGCTAGCTCCACTAAATATGACGTAAGTGAATTGCCAGCATAACAAAGTTTGTGACGCCATACCACGTTAGCGACTCGAGCGACGTCAACGTGAACTCCAGTCACCACAGTTTGTTTGGTTGCTTGGTCGTATCAGACACACTAGGCCGACACGACGGCAACGCAGACGTCTCGCCAAACCATCGGCCAAGTGCCGAATTGCCAGACCGCGTTGTCACAGTACATCGACAGCGACACAAACACGTCGGCCGATGGAAAGTCGCCGTAGTGTAACTGACTCGCCAACCGAAGACGCCAGCAAAACCGGTCGCCCGATGTGTCGCCTTGAATCGACCGAGAAGCGAAAACGGCGCCGCGACAACATTCGTGCTGCAATATATGCGGCTCTATTTTGTTAGTTTCTGGAGTGTAATAAAGCCCATACAACTCAAAACTAGCGCTAATGCGATCCGTATTTTGGCGTTCGTCGTTTGGGCCATGATCTTCGGCGGCACCGCTACCCCGGAGCTGCAAACTGCATATGCGTGTGCGATCGCCTCGCCTGTAGAAAGTACAAGGTTAGTTTCGTGCAGAAGAAGACTTACGTAGGGTAATTTGGGTAGCAAGAGATCAATATGGGCCAAGGTTTTTAACGTAAAACGTAAAACCAAAGTACGGCTAGCACTACCCCTAAAGTGCAAAATCGCAGTCGCAGGCGGGCACACTTTTTTTGCGAGCGCTTTCGCGAAGGAGCAGAGTTTATGGCGGTAAGCTATTCCGGGGGCTTCACGGAACCTTGGTGCGCAAGCGCTATTTAATAAATTTCAGTTTACCCGCCAGGAATTCTGTAAACTAGCTAGTAAACACCGACGTACGACTCGAAGGATGGACCTCCATCAAGTACACTGGCTATTTCGCGGGGGTCACCATTTGTGCGGTGGCGCAGTCGTCTCGCGTGTCGCGCCTGCTCGGTCAACGTTGCGGCTTTAGTTCGCGACGGGGACAGCTTCTTTTGCGTTTTTTTAAGGGGCATGGTTTGCATATTCATGGCTTTCATTTGTCTGCATCCGAGGATGCAGACAAAGAGCTCGTGTCGGAGCTGTCGCGGTCGTATCAGACACACTGACGAGTCGACGAGTCGGCGTGTTTACTTCCGTGGTGAAGCACGTGTGTGCAGGAACAGACGCCGCTGTAAAATCGCAGCGTACCGCAGCGCCGCATGGTAGAGACACGTGGCAGAGCGTCTTGGCAACACTGTGACGTCACTGCTTGAATCGGTGCCCATAAACCGAAACCGAATCCTGTTCACATGAATCGTGCGATAATAAGTTTTTACTCAGAATATGTGCATGTAGGAGCATGTATCATGCTTTTTAAAGATATATAAAACGTTTGCAACAAAGAATGCACAAGCAACAAATTTGATGCCACAACACCTTTGTGAAGCGATAGGGTTACATCGACTCCCAATGGGCGTTTTGGAACTACATTGCTGCATTTACAGGAAGGGTGTTTGATAAGGGGGTGACTACAGGAAGGGTGTTTGATCGTCGTGTGGCAGAAGACTGAGACCCTCCATGCTTCTGTGGCTGAAGATCTTAGCGCGAAAGAATGGGGCTGCCAGGTTTTGGTCAGCGTAAGGGACAAGGTAGCAGTGTAAGTGTTTCAAGTGGTTCTTTTCTCATTTCTGTGCCGCACTTTAAGTTTTTGCTTGTTTGCGAAGACATAGAGAGAGAGCGAGAGAGAGAGAGAGAGAGAGAGAGAGAGAGAGAGAGAGAGAGAGAGAGAGAGACAAAGTGGAGATTTTTGTTGCGGGAGAAATAATGAAGGGGTTTTGGAAAGAGGGCAAAACAGGTGTAAGAGAGCTCAAAAGTGTGACTTGAAGTGTAGGCCATTTATTTATTTTATTTCATATTACCCCTAAAGGCCCTCAATTTACATAGGGGGGGGTGCATACACGCACTGAAACCACATGTTCAAGCAGTATTAGACAAAATAGAAAAAAGTAATAAATAAATAAATAAATAAATAAATAAATAAAAAAGTCTCATTCGGTGTTCCAAATTACTGTTTTTACTTTTAACAGGAAACGGTTTTTGGTTTTGTGTCCGCGGTAAAAATGAGCAAAAACGTGCCTAGCGCACGGGAGCGCACGCACGTGAGCACGAGTCTACAGGCGTTGCCCATCTGTTATACAACAAAAATGCCGAGTGATTGTGTATAAGTGTCTCGCGGTGATAGCCCAGCGTCCCCGGAGCACGGTTCTCAAGCCACGCATACCCACGTTGTGAGATTGTCCAAGATTTCGACCCAGTATATATAGAGAGGAATTTTGTTGAAGTAAAAAAACACAGAAAGGTCGGCCTGATGGTAGTATATCTGGCCAGTTATTCTGTGTCGGAAGGAAAGGGGGAGGAAAGAGCGTGGATAGAGGTCGAGAGAGATGAAGATGGTGGAGAAATGAATAAATGGCTATGTACAGAAGATGCCTATACATATACTGGGCATGTGTTAAAGTTATTTTACTTACTATAGTCACATCCTCTGTGTGAGCGAAGCAGCTGGTCGAGCGGAAGTCCGTAGTGAGTGACGTATCAATCTCGCTCGGATTTCTCCACTGAATAGCTCCACCGTGTGGAGCACCTCATGAAGTCATGTTTTTGTACTACACGCGGTTTTAGCCTGCCTGCACGCATACCCACGCATATCCACTCTGTTCCCGCACACACGTGCTTCACCACGGATGCAGAAGGTCCTTTCCTCGCCCTTCCCATCAGCTCGCGCTGATCCTGAGGTTGCAAGCTGGTCAACTGCCTCCAATAGTTTAATGAAAGTGGAATTTGGGATATTTGAGTTGTTCGCCCGTGAACATACCGTGAGCATACCAGGTTGCCGAGGGTAAACGTTTCCCCGATTATAGCGGAGTTTCAAGCAAACATGATGTCCAACCCGAGATCTTAGCCCGGAAATATTAGTACATACTTGTGTTGGTTTATGCACGACAGATTTTGCTATTCTTGGACACTTAGACACCCTTTAGCATGGAGAAATATCGTGTTTCTTGGCGTAGGATTGCGAGTCGTCAACTTTCTCCGCAAAGGGGAGTGCTGTATTCGTGGTCGAAAATACCATGGTGTGTGAGTTCGCGGACCTTTTGGTAGTTGCCTCGATCTGTTCAAGCCGTTGTACCCGGGTGTCCTAGTAAGGTCCTTAACGTTGTTCATTATGTGCTGAAGTGCACTCCCAAATCTTTTAGCTGTTCTGCCTGCAGCGAACACTCTAATGCTCTTTGAGGGTGTACAATGAAGTTGTACTTCTGTTTTCTACTTGACCTATTGGGATTGTCGCGAGGATTGCTCCAGCATGTGCTTCTTTGTTCCTGTGGATAGGAGAGCTATGCAGTGACAAAGACTGCCAGAATAGCCACGTACGACAATTGCTGCCTTCTACTGTCATAAATCCGCACTCTGTGTTTACGTTTTCTCGTGATAGTTCACTTTCCCTGAATTAATGTGATCCTGTCACATTGTCTTTTCTCGCGTAGGTTTGAATTTATGTTTTGGGGGGAGAGTTTTTTTAGCGGAGCCACTGAATCGCCCACATGACCGTGATGGCGTGCACTCGATAATTCACCATGGGGGGGTGAGTAGGCCGCGGAAGATTGTATCTTCCATACGATGACCCTCCCCGACTTCGTTTTCCCAGCACGCCTTTGGTACCAGGCAAGCGGTTTGTCTAGTTTCTTCAAGTATGTTTTAAGACACAATTCGGGGACCGATTCATTGTCATCATCATCAACAGGCAATTCAAACCTACGGTAGGACGAAAGCCTTCACCCGCTGTTGTGTGGCGCAACACAAACTTATTCCTTGCCGCCGAATTTCTTCACTTCGTCCCTCCGTAGAGCTAAAGGCCTTTTCCTTCTTTTAGACCCATCTCTGTCTGTCCATTCCGTTACGCTGCTGCCGCACCAGCTGTCAGTTTGTCTCACGCTATAAATAGCGAGGTGGAGGGCTGACTTATATGCTGTTCTGGTGATGGCATTCACTTGACCTTCTTCGCTGCGGGTAACTTACAATGGTACGGTAGGCTCAGCATAACCCGGATTGTGATCAAAAACTTCATGAGTCTTATCATCTATCCTTCTTGCTGTTCTGTTGGTTAAGTGTTTGATAATGTTGGGAAGTGGTGAAATATTTTCTCTTTCTTTTTTGGTGATCGTAAAGCCGGATCTGCCGCTTGGCTACAGGGCACGCCCAGCATTCTTACGTGACTGCTCTGTGGGAGGATATCCGTACCTTTTTTCAGGGTGAATTTTAACTTTGCCTCTTAATCCCTTGCGTTGTTCGTCAAACACAGCTTGCGCCGTGCGCAGAACCGTGGGATTATCGAAAATAATTGAAAAATTCCCGCATTAGACGTTATGCATTGGGTTTTGCAGTTGGTTTCTGCTCATATTGTATCTCTCCTTGATTTCTGAGTGACTGGCGTTAATACGTTGCCGCCTGTTTAAACTTGGTAAACTAACGCCCGCCTCAGTTCCACTGGAAAAGATTCCGCGGTGGCTCAGTGGGTAAGGCATCGCACTGCTGAACACAAGAACGCGGGTTTAATTCCCGGCCGTGGCAGCAGTTTTCCTGATGGAAGCAGATAATACAAACGTCAGTGTGCCCAAGTTTGAGACCACGTTAATGATCCCCAAATTGTCGAATTAAATCTGGAGCCATCCACTACTGCGCGCATCGTAGCGCGTGTGTGGCTTGGGCACGTGAATTAACGTGAATATAATTTTTACAAACCGGTAGAAAGAAACTTTTATTTTCATGACACGAGTTTTCGAGCGCGACTGGCGCTGTATCTGCCGAGCATGCTACGACCGACAGGACGCAGACCGAACTTTACTGCGCAGGCACGGCCGCTGATGGAAATGCGTATCCTTCCTTCTATCTCCGCCGTCTTCCTTTCCACACTTCAGTGGCCGTTGCTCTCATATTCGAGATTTATGCGAACGCTCACAGCTCGCTGCTTTAAAGGGGTCCTGAAATACCTTCCGCCGATGCATGGATGTACATGTACCCAAATAAAGCAATGTATTTGCAATCTCCTCCCGCAAGAATTTTGTTAAAGCGATGCGTATTAGCTGAGAAATCGTAAATCAAAAACCGCGCATTATCGTCGCTCCGCGTTTCCTCCTCCTTTCGACTTACTCTCCGCTGTTGACGGCGCGCGGCCTTGCCTCCCATGATGCTGCGCTCCGCAGCGGTGACGTACTTCCGCTGTTGCGCTGCTCAGACCGTCGTCTGCTACGGGAAAGCTTTGTTGACACCATGAATCCCGCACTTCGCTTAAGGCTGGAAAACCGAACGAAAAATCTGGCCGCATGTGTGCGGCGGCCTGGCCTTGCCCTTTCGCGGTGTTCGTTGGTGCAGTTGCTATCGGTGGCACGTGACTTTTTATCGGCGGCGAACTCGCAGCCGTACGGGAAAGATCGTGCGCTCGTTCCCTTTGATGCACCGACACTGTTTATCCAAAAAGTGCCGTATCAGATGAGGCCCCGCTGGTGCCGGGTCTTATTTTGCGGCGGTCGTAATTCCTGCCGGCGGCATGTGAAAAAGACATTTTAAACCGATACAGAACCCGTGCACAAAACGCCAGTTCAGCTTGGGGCGACGCGTGGTGGAGAGCGGCAACGTTGTCAAAGCATGCTCCACCGCGGCTCTGGGCTTTCTAGCGCTGGAGCGAGCGCCACTTCTTTGAGAATCTCAAACATCGGTTGCCTTGACAACAAGGCACAAACCACTGTAGAACTCAGTTACAGTTGCGTGTTCCCGGTTCAGCTCGGTGCCTCACCTCGCGACATGTGGGCACTGCAGGCGTACCACCCACTCCCATTGGGAAGTGCGAGATGCGTTTGACATTACAGGAGGCGATGGTGTGTGTGTGTTGTGGACGTCTTTGTTTCGCGATGCAATGCGACGTTGTGCTTCTGCGGGTGGATAGTGCTTCCCATGGTCTGGGTTATCTTTCTCGAGCGACGTACGACTCAACTTCGCATGGGGTATGTGCAGTGTGCGTGGCTAAAAGCCATCTCG
This sequence comes from Haemaphysalis longicornis, assembly GCF_048455015.1. Taxonomy (NCBI): domain Eukaryota; kingdom Metazoa; phylum Arthropoda; class Arachnida; order Ixodida; family Ixodidae; genus Haemaphysalis; species Haemaphysalis longicornis. The sequence continues at coordinate 2,312,594 of NW_027526233.1, forward strand.
GCTTGTGCGCCGGAGTTAAGTGACTTGCTGTTCGTCCCCGCAAACCGCGCGCGAGGTGAGTGCCGAAGTTACGACGGGCAGGAGGAGGCAACCCATCGTCTTTCAATCGCGGTTCAGACTTGCAACGCATGTTGTGACGTTGTGTTCGTTCGAAACCCATCTCTGGATTGTTTTGAAGTAGAATAAAATGTATGCGTCAAACCCGGGCATTCGGCTCAGGGCGTTCTTTGCGATTGCACGAAAGAAGTGCCACGGAGCTTCAACGCTTTCTTTACGGAACGTACTCAGGTAAGGGAATATCCATGTCGTGTTATGGCCGTGCTGCATTTAATACAAACGGTTAAACGTTTGTTTACACTTGTTTCGTTTGTCGTAAAATGTCCAAGCACTCCGGCACTCCGCCGGCAGATCAGCCGGCGAGCCGACGCTGAGCAGACGACTCATCTCTTTGCCGGAAGTGCGTGAAAAAGCCGCCCAATAGCAGGATGTCTAGCTCATGACGAACATCTGGGAATCGATGATGTAGACATGTGAAGATGGCGGCGTCCAAAAACACGAAGGAAAGGGTGAGAAAAAAGCGACAAACTTTGCAACAAAAGTGTGAGCTTTCCGCTGCGCGTTAAAGAGTAATACTTGGCACAGATGACGTTGATGACCCAATCTAACGATTGCGCTAGTTCATTTAGTGTGCTCAAAACGCCTTTCAGGGCCCCTTTAAATGTAGCTTCCGAGTGGCAGCGATGACGTATTTTCGTGGACGCTTGATGGGGACGGCTGATATCGGACGGCTAGCAGACACGGGGAAATCGAAAAGTACGTTACAACGTTCCCGCCATAAAGGATATGGCTGCGCCATCTAGAGTTGCGTATGTACGCAGGTTTTTGGGCATGATAAACTATCTGGCAAGGATTCTGAGCAATATTGCTGACGTATCAGCATCATTCCTGAGCCAGCCCTTGAAGGACCGAGAGTGTCATTGGGGACCGCCTCAGCCAAGATCATTCGAGGCTCCAAAAGCGTTCATGACCTCAGCGCAATGCGTCAGAAAATTCGACTCCAAGCTGCGCACCATTCTGTCTGCTGACGCATCGTCAGTCGTCACAGCTGTGTGCTTATACAAGTGCAGCTGGACGTGGAAAGGCGGCCTGTTGCGTATCACTCTCGGTCATTAACACGAACGGAGCAACTGTACGCACAAATAGAAAAGGAAGCGCTGGCGCTGACGTGGGCGGCAGAAAGGCGGGAGTGTTTTTAAAGCAAAGCTTTTACCTCTACCCTCCAGGGCTCTTTCCCGACCGTTGGTGTCAACAGAAAACTAAAATTAAAGCCAATCCACCCGGTGAATGTGGTTGGAAAGCAAAGCTGTAAACGGCACGCACAATGATTACCCATGCGACGTCACTAAGCGAAATGCACTCAACCAAACCCTCTATTGCTTGAAAGAGATATTCTTGGTAAGGTTAAATTAATGCATGATGCATGAACGGTGGTTGGTTGTGTTGTATTGGTGTAACACATGAGTTGAAACTGTTTTTTTTTTATAAAATTAAAGCTCAAACCCGGTGTTAGACGATCTCACTTCTTCCTTTCTGCCGTCGCGGACGGAGACGACGATATCGGCGGTAGAGATGCAGGACGAGCAGGAGGGTGAGGAGGCGGAAGATGAGGAGGAAAAACTAGGGCCCGTCTAGTTGCATGATTGCAACTTTTTCCCTATTTGTCCTGGTCATCAACTTGCTTGTGAAATAAATAAACATTCAAACAAACAAACATTCAACTTCTATTCCTATTTCTGAACGGCCCAGAGCGCGGCCCAGGGGAGTGGTTCCTTCACTGTAGCCCATATTCAGTCCGCGCTGCCTGTGCTCCGTCCACCAGCTGAAGTTGGGTAGGCAGAGAGGGGCTGGACAGCAGCATCTTTTATGCTGTTGCTGGGTAGTTTACGGAAAGAGAGGAGGGTGCTCAGGGCCACCTAAGTCGCACATCCCGATAATGTGCAGAGTGTTCCTACTTCTGAGCAAAATTTACACTGAGTGTCGTAGCCATCCGGGTGCTTTAAGTGAAGACGCGTCGGGTATGGGAAGGAGCCGGATTGTATGAGCCGTTTGTTGTTCTATGGAAAGGTCACGGTAAGGCGAAGGTAGGGTCTTTCTCAGCAGGCGATAATGCTGGGTTTTGTTCCTGAACGAGACAAGCGGGAGACTGTCCTCGTGCAGCTCCATAGCACGGTGGGTAAAAGTGCAGGCTTGGTGGGCGTATTCGTTGCCCCCATGGAAGCGCGACCGGGTGTTCAGATGAGCTGAATGGAACCATTTGGGAATGGTTTTTTTAGTACACGCAGTGCAAGTCGGGGGCACTGCCGAGTGGTAATTCTGGTAGGCTTGTTGGGAATCGGTGACTACCTTACCACTCTCGGTGTTGGCCTGAAGATGTAGGCCCAGGATCTAGATCTTGGGGCTTGGAGTGATGGCCTGGCCATCAAGGAGTATTTGAATGTGTTCCTTGAGGTGTCGTTTTGGCTGAGGGCGGACGACAAGAAGCTCAGAATTTTTGCGTGAACACTGGGAGCGACAGGCTTTACCACATTGGCGTTCTAGAAGTGAGATGCCATGGGTTGGTGCGAGCTTCCTTTAATGCTATCGCGTGGTATTCAGCGAGAATGCACGGATTATACCCGTCGACGTGCTTTCTGAGTGCCCCACTTGTTCTCCCCGTCTCTGCGTGGTTCGTACCTAAATGGGTAATACAGCGGGCTCTGGCTTTGTTACTCTATTATTGTTACTCTATGTTACTCCCACATATTGACAGCAGACAGGAATTCTACACTAATCACAATGTCACTGTGAATGAAGAAATTATGATAAGTAACTAAACTTGTAATGCTAGAGTTTTCTTAGCGGGCGACGTGAGTATAATTTTTTTTCAGAACAATTACAACATATTGAGAGGTACAGAACATTCGCGAGAAAGTAAGTTTTTCGAGTATACGCGACGCATACACGGACAGACGTCGACAATCGCCGGACGCTAGCTATTCGCAGCTCCGGTGTTAAACTGGTCCAACGTCTTTTCTCAATAAAAGGAACACTGGTACGCTGGGTAGCGTAGTCAAGATTTATGTTAAACATGCACGATGTTTTTTGACGTGAATGAAGGCAAGTATGAACCATGTCATCAGTTTCAGCCATTTGGCTAAAATCTTGCCATTTTGCCCGGCGAAGAATTGAATGAAAGACAAACAGGCAAACGTTTTTGCGTTTAGGTAGCCAAAGAAGGACAACTGTTTTCAAGAGCGAACACGTATGGAAACTTTCAGAGCGGGAAACAAGGAATCGAACGTATGTTTGACGTCGCCCCACTAGATATGCAGGGGCACAGCAGGGGAGCGCGCACCAAAAGCATGCAAAGCGTAGTTACGTGAGGCACAAGCGAAGGTCGCACATTCTTCGATGGGAAGTATTTTGAGGGTCATCGACGATCGCAGTTAACGGGGGTCGAAGGGAGAAATTTGTAACTCTGGCAGCCGAAGATGGGCTCATTGGCGCATCCGCGTGCCGCACGAGACATGTCACAATTTAACACAACCATTCTTCCTATATCAAACAGATCCTGCAAGACCCCTCACCCACTTGAAGGCTATAAACAAGACATTTCGAGCCAATTTCAGCGTCATCATGCTTTGGAGGAGTCTCGAACCGTTAAGAGAAATCGTGCACAATACTATAGGCAGTTTTAACATAGGGGAACCCGGCGTGTGGGGCCCTCCAAAGAGTCAGGTGGACCTAAACGCGATGCACTCGCGCGGCGAGATTTAGCAGAGGGGCGTCCCCAACAGCCCGCAACCGCCTGGCATTGCTGGGGTTGGCCCGTGTGTTGGAATTTTTAGGCTTAGCGTAGCAGCGGATATTTGGTCGTCGCTATCTGTACACAACTGCGAGTGAGAATGCCTAACACAACTTTTCACCACAACATCATCCCCTTTATCACATGCGGAACTTCATTTTCGCTATAAGTGCAGTTTGAGCGATCTGCGACCACGGCCTGTTTTGATTTTTCCGCGCGTTCAACCGCTCACGGCCCCGCGCTGCAGGGTTGAACCGTCGAACCGTAACATTTCCTGGGTCGAAAGCACAGGATTCTCCTGAACAACTCCCGACAGCAGCAGTGACATCACCAAAGACCAGGAATCAACAACACAAGTCAAGTAACTGTGAGGGCGCGGCAGGACTAGCCAGAAACGGTTGTCACTTGTATAAGTTGCAACATTAGGCATGTAACGAACCTGTAACAGCAGTAGTGCCGGCTTAGGCATGCTGTAGCCAGGCCAGGTGCCGCGCCGCTTGGCTCCTTTTGTAGTTGATCCGCTGGTGACGCGACCGTCCGCGACGAAAGAAGATTCACGGGCAGTCGATCTGCAGCCCCGAAGCCTTGATATGGCTCGAAGAAAAGCGGTGCTTCATGCTAGCCCAATTTACACCACACTAACATCAACTTTCCGGCAATTACAGCTTCTTTTTCATGATCAGATTGATTTGAAAGAGCGGCGACAAGCTGTTGCTTCCGTTGTCCACGTCGGTTCGAACCGCTTCGTATGCCGAGCGCTCAGGCGTGGCTGGAGTAAACGCGGACCGTTGCCGATGGAAGAAAGCGCTTGGATATTTCATGCTGTATTGATTTCTAGCGAAGGACGTGCGGAATCTACATATTTATGTCACCGATCGCCATAGTTGATCGGGGGGATGGGGAAACAAGCCGCAGGTTCCACTTCAGCCATGGTCACACGCAGTCTGGCTGGCCGCGAGAGCGACGCAAGAAAAGCAAGCTGCTCATGCAGCCAGCTTTGCGGCGCTGCTATTTGAGCTAATTAGCATGCGAGCTAAACGCAAACCCGAACCCCCTAGGCCAGCTTGGGTTTTGCGCACTCTATTGGCGATACTCAGGTTTTGAGAACGATGGTTAGGCTCAGGAAAAATTGCTCTGAATAGCGAGTGTTGAAAATGAGCAGAACAGTAATTTTCGGGAGCACAGTGGCTACACTAGCAGTCCTTCTGCCCACACCGTGAACGCTTCTCCGTTTTTCCCCTGAAACGCTGCATACTAGCACTGGCCTCATTTGTGAGCGATCTTTTCTCTATAGCGTGAGCGGTTGTCATTCAATATTTGGTGGATCTGTGGTGGTGGTGAATACAGGTAATGCTTTACCTATTATGATTTATTACACTTTTCCGTCAAACTTTATCTTGAACATTTGGGAAGAACTCCCAAAAGACAGCAAATGAAAGTTGCTGCAGTTTCGTTTATACCAAACGGTATGCGAAGGTTGTTATAGATATGAATTTGAAGAACTGTGGAATACCTTCACATAACTCAGCCTAATTCTAAAACGCAGCCGATGAACAAAATCTCTCTACTGAGATCGGAGGTCATCTAGTACAAGTACCCTCCACCCCTAACTTAGCTGTTAGAAAATACTTTACTTATTTAAAATCACGGGTATTTTTCGACCTCAATTCAGGGAAACTCGCTAGTGGCGCACGGATTTTTACGGGAGGAATGCGTAGACGTGAACGGTGTAGTATATCTTTCGATAGACAGGAAACGACCCACTGTGCGTGTGATGTATCCATAAACGAGGGGTAAGGACGTGCGTTGAACCTTCCAGTGCACAAATAAAAATGTGTTGAAAAAGAGCAGCTGCAGCAGTATAACCTTTTAGGATTATGGTGTTTCCACATCATATAGTTCCTTAGTCTTTCTTTAACGCGGACTTAGAAATACATCGCTGCTGCTGATCCGAAGGCTGTTTGAAGTTCCCTCACTCAGCAATTGATAAGGTACGTGGCCTGGTCGGGGTGTTGCTGCGCGTGATAACAACCAACCGCTACCTCATAAAACAGGCCCCATTTTTGAGTTCCACTTTCTAGGAGTTACTAAAGAAACCGTTAAAGGAACTTCTAAGAGTCCTCATACTCTGATACCGTAACACCCGCCACGGCGGCTCTGTGGCTACAGCGTTGTACTGCTGAGCACGAGGTGGCGGGTTCGACTTTCGACCGCAATGGCCGCTTTTCTGATTGAGACGAAAAGAGAACACACCCGTGTGTTCGAGATTTCTTCGTACGTTAAAGATCCTCAGTTGGTCAAAATTACTCTGCAGCCCTGCACTACGGCGCGCCTCTTCCCCTGCGAAGCGTGGGCGCGTTTAACTCTACAATCAATCATTTGGAATATTGAGAACATCAAAATGACCCACGCTGAAACATTTATGCTACGTTTTAATTCACCTTACAAGTTACATCATGGCTTAGCATGGGTAGAGTAGTCGAACTTTTAAAATATTTTTTTCCACCTACATTTTATCCACTGGTAGACGGCATGTCTGCTTAAAGCACAAGAGCCACTATAGAAAGTGCTGGTACGACGGAGAGTGATGGCGGCTTTTTTTGAAAGCCTTAGAGAACCCACCTGCCGAAACATAATGGTTGTGAAGTTCCATTTGCTGTAATGACAACTGTTAGCGCAGTTGCAACATAACGCAGTTGCACGTGGGTATATCTGCTGCGGGTTGTTTCTTAAGTGTGTGCTCAGCACGAAGACGTTGGCTTAGTTCGGCCAATGTGGGAATGATTCGGGTGGACTTTACAGTACAAAACACCTGTGAGCACGATATTACGGGTTCGTTAATAATCGCCGCTTCCTAGAATAATTGTTATCATTTCAGTACAACACGTAGTAACCACCTTGCGAATTTGGAATATTCACGGCAATATCACATAATAGACATACATCGTTTTCGTCAACTGCATCGTAATCGTTTTTCTTATGCCCACTTTACAGGTTCTACAGGACAGTCAGGCATGCTGGAAGTCGGCCAGGTCATCGGCTCGCCGGGCTGGTACCACCTTCTTGTTGGGGCCCTGAGCATCATCCGGTCTTTCCCCTGCTCCTGGACTATATACATGGGTCCCTTTGTAGTGCCTCCTGTGCAACACTGGTGCGCAAAGCCACACCTGCCGGCATTGGCGAACTGGACCGAGCAGCAGTGGAGGGAAGCCGCGATACCACCATTAACCACGGAACAAGGGCCGTGGAACAGATCGCGGAGTGATGCCCACGACTCCTGCCACTCGTACATGCTTCGAGAAGTCCACCCCAATGGCTCGGTCGACTTTGATGAGGCCACCCGTATTCCGTGCGGGTCTTGGGCATACGCCGAACAGTCGTCGAGGCATTCTTCTGCTGTTCAAGAGGTGAGAGCTGTTTTGTAATAGTAGCGTGTTGACCTGAAAAATGCCGGTTGGATACTGGCGCGAGTGGCTGTATTCCGTGCCGGTTATGTTCCGGTTCGACTAACGCACGCAGTGAACCCATTCGTGACGGGGTTTTTAAGCTTGGAACCTTTTCGCTATCGCGTTGGGCAAGTTGATGTTATAGCTCAGTGTAAAATATTTTAGCTCCGTAGCTCAAATGAGCGACAGAAATATGCTGGCTTCGTTTAGTCAAAATAGATTTTTCCCTATAACAATGCTACCAATTACAACGCCATTTTAAACAATTAGGCTAGAAAAAGGAAAAACAAATATAGGGTTTCAACGATCGGTTTACCAACGCATTTATCTCAGAGCCCTTAAAAGTTCTCAGGGACTTAAGCGATTGTTGGCCGATGACCAACGCCACCGCTAATAATCAAGGCTGTGGGATTAATTTGTGCCTTCAATCATTTTCGACTCTACTATTTGAGCTAAAAAAACGAGTAAAAAAAGCGACAGCCGCGTTTTGACTTATTACGCCACAGCAGACGTTTGATATTAGGGACTCCAAAAGTCTGTAAACATTTCTGACCAGTTTTTAGTGACAACAACCTACTTCACATCAGTAACAGAGTTAAGATTTATCAAAGGCTAGTTCTCCCGAACAGTTCCAGGTCTTGCTGGTCATTTTGACGCGTTTCAAGCGGAGCTGCAAGGATACGGAGCAGAGAAATCCTCCCCCCGGCGCAGAACCCCAATTCATTAGTATTTATCGTAACGGTGAGTGTCGACACCACGGACCCTGAGTACCCCTACTCGCGCTGTGGCCAACCGCGGCAAGGCACTTAAAAGTGAAGGGAGAGAAGTCTGAAACGGTGGCGGCCGGACCCTGATCAAGCTCCGGCTGATGGTCTCCCTGTCTGCCTACGGGCAGGGGGCTCAGGTTTCTGGCTGGGTACCAGGCTAACCCCAGTCGACTGTGCACTACTCCACGTCGGCTGTTTTTCTATGGTGTTGCCGTATGAAATTTCTAAATCCCCTCTAAATATTAGGGATCTGAAAAGAGTCCACTCCAAAGTAATTTATAAACCGCTATCGAAAATCGACCTTACAACCAATGACTGTATTTCTCGATTCCTTATTATGCAATTCGTCGACGAGTTTCCGCAAATTTATTAAACGGGCTCACGCATAGAGACCCTTCCCTTACTACCAAGGTGCAGCGGGTAAAGAAAAATACATTCAAATTGTATGTTTAGATATGAAATTGAAAACAAATGCGAAAAAATGTAATTACATCAGATAATCACACCGAAAATATTTCAATGTAGAACAGAAGATGAATACTCTACATCAAAAAGTCAATACAGCGTTATTTGCCGCTAATTTTGTGTGTGCATATGTGTGTAATGGTGACAAAATATTTGAGGGGTTAGCCTTGTTGAATATTACCATTAATTAGTTTTGTCATTTCTTCTAAAATATTTCTAATTTCTGTATATTTTATTAGCTCAGGTTTTCTTCTTGCGAGATTATTTCTATATACGGTAAAACGTTGTTCTCTGTGGTTATTTGTAATGGCAAATTGTGAAAGTAAAATTGGGATCTACCGTGTCCAGTAATAACATGCAAGGTTTGTGGCAGAGTTTGTGGGAAAGTGGGCCGGAATTTTGTGAACATTTTTTGTGAGCGTTTTTATTCATTGGGATGTTTAGCTTTTATTTCTTTCTTGTTGCCACTGAACATTTAAGGGTTTTCGTATGTTAATATTGAGCTGTTTTTTCATAAATTCTAGTAAAGTAGGCCACTCTATTTTTTCGCCATATTTTGCTGCTTTGCACAATCGGTATTCCTCATCGCGAACTTCATCAACAGCGCTTCCGGGGAAAAACGCGGTGCGAGAAACTTACTTCGGGAGACGTGTTAATTGACGTCAGCCACAAAGAGCCGTTGAATGAACTTGTGAAACAAACTGGCACAAATGGCCCGGAAATCACAGTGACACTGCACAGCCCACTGAACTCGTGTCAAGGCATCACATCGGAAATAGACCTCATAAAAAATACTGAAGCCGACATCCTGCAAGGGCTCCGTGACCAAGGGGTCAAAGCAGGCCACCGCATTAGGATTAGACTATACACCCCGGTCCCCGCCGGGCTGCTCTAGGGAAGCCCACGTCGCCACATCAACCACAGAGCCTGCGGCAGTTGTGACCACCCAAACCCCTGCCTTTAGTACTTCCGATGACGCAGTGGGTATAGAATAATATTAATGTTTATTATAACCATATAAAAAATACACATGCGGGCCTGCCAAAGCCACAGTAGGCTTGTGGGGCAGTGCCCGGCAGCTGACAACACTCATACATAAAAGATTGCTGTGATGGATACAATTCACTACTCGACGGGATTAGTCATACAATTCAAACGGGATCCGTCATACAATTCGACGGGATTAGTCATACAATTCAAACAGTACAGACTTTATTTCTTTACTACTGCTTAACGAAAAGATTTCATCCGGTAAGGTGTTTAGAAGCGAGGGGACATAGTGAATGCGAAGGCGTTCGCCATATCTATGCACTAGGAAGGTACCGACTACTATGACCGCCGCGGCAAGTTTTTTGCCTCTGGCGCCCATGAGTATTCCAAGTCCCACATCTGCTGGAGCGCACCCCAGAGAGCCCAGTCCGTCGGTTGTCCCACGCGCACTAGATGAACCAATGAACGTCACACCATCTCCACTGACGCTGCAGGTGCCCCGGGATCGGGGCCGGTTTCTTGAGCGACGTAGCCAAGAATAACTGCTCCCTAGCTTAATAAATGACACAAACACCCGCCGCGGTGGCTCAGTGGCTAAGGCGTTGCGCTGCTGAGCACGAGGTCGCGGGTTCGATTCCCGGCCGCGGCGGCCGCTTTTCTGATGGAGGCGAAAAGCAAAAACGCCCGTGTGTACGAGATTTCGGCGCACGATAAAGATCCCCAGGTGGTCGAAATTAATCCGGAGTCCTCCACTACGGCGCGCCTCATCGCCTGCGTTGCGTCGGCGCGTTAAACCCTAGAATCAATCAAAATAAATGACACAATCCAAAGCGCGTCTTCAGCAAAGTCTTCCAAGACCAAAATTATGCGCCAGAACATATTTCAATAACACTTAGAGGCCTTACTAAAAATGTGGACGATGTATACATAACGATTCAATCTATGCCTTCAGGAGACCAACCTAAATTGAACAGACACTTCCTGAGGCAGTACACAGTATTTCAGAAAGACGCAGAAGTTTGTACCTACTCCCCCCCCCCCACGGGGGGAGGGGGGGCATGTAGCATTAGCCGTTCAAAATCACTATGCTGTCGCCATCTTATTCTTGTACGAACCATTGAAGTGGTTTCTGACAGGGCAATTATTCTTAGTAGACCTGTAACAGTATGCTCTTTGTATGGAACGTTTTTTATTGTTTATTATACATGAATTTGATAACTTAATAAACAAACTGCCCAAGACAAACATATTGTCACGAAGCCACAGACGACGCAGTTGTCTTCGAGGAAAATAAGTTTATTGGAGCGAACTTCTGCTCCCCTAACAACTCAAAGAATACAGAGGCGGCGAAGCAGCAGTCAACAAAGTGACGTACGCATGCGAGCTACGGCGAGTCGAATACCCCGGCTTCTGCTCTGCAGGCTTTATAGGTTTCGGCGCGCGTGGTTCTCGAACCGTCGATTCGCATCTAGAACATTGTAGATCCAGGAAGATTATTCTGGGCTGTTTAGGTTAGATCGGAATGCTCTCCCCATCAGAACAGATAACACATGCGGCACAGAAAGAAAGAGTGGAACACGCGCTTCCCTTGGCACAGAGATAACACAGACCGGTGCAGCCGGGCGGTAAAAGCAAAACACAAATAAACACAATTCATGGTTGGCGGCAATATTAATGGGCGTCCTAACGCAGACAACAATCCTTGGGACTCTGGACACCATCATCTCCAGGGCCGCGCTATTAGAAATTTTTGTTTGTTACCCGGATCGTGCCTATTTGGATAAGAACACCCAAGAACGAGAATGATTAGAACAAGAACACAAAAAATAACGATTATTTGAACAAGAATGATTAGAAAAGACATTATCTGCCCTGTTTAACAATACAGAGGACATTTCTCAACACTTTCAATAGGTATCTAGTAACAAACGATCTCACGAGCCGTACAAGGCTCAATTTGGGCACATGCAAGCCTTGAGCACCTGGCCCTGATCACATAACTCATACTGCAGTTTAAGACGTAACCCAGCCTATTAAAAAACACTGCTGTAGTTATTTAACAAAATATGGGTGACTGGATACGTTCCTACGACTTGAAAAAAGGCAGTTGTAGTTGCCACACTACAAAAACGAAAAGAGACATGTATGCCCGAAAGTTTCCGTACGATAGCTTTGACAAGTTACCTGGGAAAGGCTCTGAAAATGGGGAATAAAAGGTTTATATATTGTCTTGAGGTTTATGTATTGTCTTTATATATTGTCATTTTCCTTTTGAGAAATTCAATTACAGGCTTTGCAAACCGTCTTCCTGAACGAGCATTAACGATTCCACGGTAATTATCGGCAACTTCAAGGTAAAGGCACGAACTTTATGCCGTGGGCTTGTTCTTGAAACCCTGTAAAGTCTACATGAGCAAATTGAAACAAGGCGTAAAGATATTCCCCAACGTTCAGTTCTTCGACGCAACGGTAGCGTTCTGCCTCGCTTCGCTTCAATATTGACCAGCACGCCGTGAAGCCATCATGATTATTTATTGTAAGTTACTCTTTCGAGTAGTTAACCCAGAAAAAAATTGTGGCATGGCCTGCAGATCCAGCACTCCGGGACAGAGATGTAGCATTCCCACATTGAGGGCTTCCAACGAGTCCTAAGGAAGCAGAGCCCTAATACAGAAATAGCAACCATTCATTCACGAAAGGGCCGTTTATGCCATATTTTACGCCTGGGTAACGTGCGCCCAGGTCGTCAAGGTATCAAGGGAAGCGCTATTCAGGTATTCAACAATGAAAACTCCTCCCTAACGCCACAAACTTGAGTATCGAATTAATTGATTCGCCAAATTCAGTGGTAGCCAATTTGCATGGCAAGCCGAATTTAGAAACAATTAAATCTGCAGAAGAAATTGTTCAGAATTTGGCAGGTATCATGAATGGGTGTTCGAAAATTGCAAGACTGGCCTCCCAGTCACACAGCAGCTAATGCACGGAAGCATCTGTTGTGCAACACTCGCTGCATATCAATGCTTTCGAGCGTGAACTATTCGCTCAGCCCGACCAGAGGGAAAGAATTCCACTCAAACCCAGCCGTATTTTAAAAGATATATTTGAAGTAAAATAACACACCAGACTTTTCAGTTATGAGTAAGAGCTCAATATGTCGATGTGTTTACTCGGTGGAAGGGTTTTTCTGAGGGAGCTGTCTAAGCAGCCCATGATTCGGCATTAAAATTAATTCGTTGTAATTCTGTCCTGCGTGACGTGCTTGCTTGCTCGGTTTACTTTGATTATGTTCGACTAAAATTTGCATGTTAAGTGTCCCGTCAGTGAGAGGCAAGTATAGCTTGATGGTATCAGGAATACAAAATCAACACATAAAAATTCTTTTAGCTAAATGCCTACGAGGGCACATGTGTATTCTGTTCTATAGAGCGAGACCTCTGGCCAGATTCTTGTATCACCAATCTAATCTTAGTAAAAAGGACAGCGAATTTAAACTTTTTGTTGAACAATAAATTTACTTTCGCTTTATCTCTTAAAACATAGAAGTGGGGTTGCTGCAAACTACTGACATTTAAAATGTCTCCATTATTAGTGATATTGCCGGAAAGTCTCGATTCCTCAGCATTCTGATAAACTTCTTGATTCCAAGCGGGAATGTAGCATCTGGCTTATCTGTGGACATCAAAAGATATCCTTGAATCTTAGAATCTGGGTACTATTAAAACTTCGGTAGCGACTGTAATTTTTCAGGAAATGTAAAAGAAACGTACAAGGTTTAACTTTGAGCGCAATATTGTGTCAACTGAATCACAGGGCAAAAGACAATACTCACCAAAGACAATACTTAAGCAACACAATACAGCTAGTTTGCTACATCCCGCACTGAGTCTAAGCAGTTTTCTAACGGTTGGTAACTTCCACTGCCGCACATATTATCTGAGAATACACTAGCGAAGAGGCACTTTTATGCACCGAAACCTACCAGAACACTTTCACTAATGTTCTTAAAACATTGAATCTGTACCCCTCATGTCCGAACTCTTTCTTGTGCGTCTTAAGAAGTTTCCCGGCGTTTACAATTTGGCGTTGTCTCTTTATCGTCGATACTCACGAGATTAGCTTGACAGCAATATTCTAAAAATAGTCACTGCAACAGTACTTGTGGGGTCACCTGTTCTGGCGCACAAAACCACGATTTTCACTCGGGAAGCACGATTTATATTGCTAATTGTAAACATTATTGCATATAAAATACAGAGCTCAATCGGTAATTGTCTTAATGTAAACTCATTGCCTTAATAAAAAATATATTGCCTTATTGTAAACTCTGTTAAAATGTAAGGTACAAGAACTATGCCATTAACACCATCATGTCCACCTACAAAAAAATCACTGTCTGCTGGCTGTCTGGCCACTATGATATTCATAAAAATGTGGTCCCCTCCACCGGCAGCCACGGCTGCGGTGCAAGGCGTCGCAGCGTAGACAAATTTCTTTATTTTAAGGTCAAGCAATCACCGGACTGCAAGAGAAATGGGAGAAACAAGATCGTAATAAACGAGGCACATTGAAACAACGCAAATATATCAATGGGAGTAGGTATCGCAGGTTTCCATTTGTACACAAGGTCCATAGGCTTTCGGCACTGTCGTCAAAAATGTGTGTACCAGCAGTTATTTGAAACACGGCTTCGTTCTCTATGCCTCAGTGTGAGATGGAAAAATATGTACACCTTTGAAAACGTACGCTTTCCATTTCTCAACGACTAGCATGATTATAGCTGCGACCAAATTTTTAGTTCCCAGAAAGCATGTTACTATCTTAGTAAGGCTTTGTTATTCATTTGATTATTTCATTTTTATTTCATTTATTTAAACAAACCATGTCTCGGGAGGAGGGGCAAAAGGAAGTTTAACTCTGCCTGACGGCGGCCATCAACCCCGGACAAGTAACATTGTAACATTGTACAGCAACGGTAGAAACAAAACATGACAACTGGCTATACAAAGGTGATGTATAAAAAAACAATATTATACATTTTTTTCGAAATAATATAGTAGAAATTGCAATAGGCGCACAACACAAATATTTACAAACTACACAGCGTAACGCTACACGATTCCACACTTAATTCCAATAAAATACAGGAAAAGGAAAAATCGTACATTTGTCAAAAAGTGCATTTATCAATTGTACACTTATCAAAACGCAGCAAGCACAACAGGCGCACAACAAAAATTATAACAAACTACACAGAGTACCGCTGTACAAACTACACGGAGTAGCGCTACAGAATCCCCGATATTAGGTAATGTTTAATTTTTTTCTTTAGCGCGAGCCAAGACGTGGTGTGTTGCAGTAATTCTAGAGCAGCTGTGTGTTTATTTAGATAGGTGGGAATTCGGTGGTCTAATTTTTGCATGCCATAGTTTGTTCGGATCATTGGCGTCCTAAAACAACTCGTCCGAAGATCGTATTGCACATTCACTGATATATATTGTTCCAAAAATAATAGTTCTTTGATATTTTCCTACGGATATAAAGACTAAGCTTAAGGTCGAACAACTGATGCATTGTAAGAATACCGTGCTGCAAAAATAATGGGGCAGAGTCGTGCGTACTAGGTACATTCTCAATGCAGCGAAGAGCTCTTTTTTGCAGTACTAGAAGTCTGTTTAAATTAGTTGCCGTCGTGCTTCCCCATACTAACAGACAGTAATGAAGATGAGACTGCACTAGCGCGTAGTACATTTGGCGCATGAGCCAGATCGGGACCAGACATCTAATTCTATAAAGAAAACGAGCAGACCTTGAAACAACGGCGTTTACCTTACTAATAAGAGTCCAACTGAGGTTTTCATCAAAAAGAATTCCTAGAAATTTAAAAGCGGGCACCCGTTCGATAGAAGTGTTTAGAAATTCTAAGAAAGTGTCATAATCATCGAGCTTGTTTCTGTGTTTAAAAATAACGTATTTTGTTTTTCTTGACGTTTAATTCAAGTTTATTTAGAGTCAGCGACTTTGATAGTTCAATGAGCCAGTTATTAACCGATGTTTCTAAGTTACGCAAGGACAGACCAGAAAAAACACACTAGTATCATTGGCATAGAGCGTAATAACAGGAGTGGAAGGAATATGTACAATGTCGTAATTGTATAAAATAAACAGCAGTGTGCCCAAAATGGAACCTTGAGGAACTCCACAGGAAATACCTTTTGTCGACGATAGGTAGCCATTGAGGCTGGTCAACTGTAAGTGTTCGGATAAGTAACTACGGAGCAAATTCAAGGCGACACCTCGGATCCCATAGAAGGGACGTTTATCAATATCTCATGCCTAATGGAGTCAAATGCCTTTCTGAAATCTACAAAAAGTCGAATGGTATATTCTTTATTTTCAAAATTATTCAGTATCCTTTCTTTAATATTTAACAATGCCACTTCGGAAGAACGGTGTTTACGAAAGCGAAATTGTTGGTCCACAATCGCGCCAGTCCAATCTAGAAATTTAGTTAACCTTTTTTTTTAAGTATTCGAGTAACTTCGAGAAAATTGGAAGGACTGAAATGGGTCTATAGTTGTTCATATTGTCCATTGGACCACCTTTATGCAATACGGCTACTCGGGCAATTTTCATTGCATTCGGAAAGATGGCAGTAGTGAACGCTTGATTACAAATATGAAGCAAAGGCATGCACAAAAAATTCGCGACAGCTTTAGCAGACTGAGTCTTAATGTAGTCGTAACAGGCCGACGTGTTATTAGAAAAAGATTGCAGAAAAGAATGTATTTCGACTTCCGTGCATGGTGAGAGAAAAATAGTGTTATTGGAAACAGAAAAATTTGTGTGATCAATATCAACTTTTGAGTCATATACTGCTTCGGATACACATGACGTAACAAAATGTTGATTAATATTTTCGGCAAGAAATTTGTTACTATATTCTCTGTCATCAAACGTGAGCGTAGATGGGATTGTAGTAGAAGGGTTGCCGATGATAGTCCTCGCTAGGTTCCAATGTTTTTTGGGTTCTGTTGCGATAGACCAGAACTTTAATTTATAATACTGTTGCTTAGCTTTCCGACGGTCAGAATTGAGCGTCTTCCTTAAACGCCTGTATTGGGAAAACATTTGGGCATCTTTTTCGCGAATGAACTTATCGAAGAGCTTATCTTGTGCTTTAATTCTTGTGCACAATTCACGTGATACTCGTGATTTCCTGGACTGCCTGTATTTTTTATTCGGTTGCAGTGTGAATGCATTATCATTCACACTTGCTAATAAACTTTGCTAATAAATAATATATAAATAAATAATAAGCATTGCTAATAATAATAAACTTTGGTAAATAACTTTGCTAATAAAAAGGTCGGAAGACAGATCAGGATTGCTCGCATTATACACATCATTCCAGTGTGTGTCTTCCAGCTTGAGATGAAAAGCATGCAAGGCTGACTCAGTGAATTTACGAGTGGATACGGGGTTATCCCGCACAATTTTCTTCTTATTTCTAACGTTTTCAAAGAAACAAAAAATTGGTAAATGGTTGCTTATGTCGACCGATAATTTACCTGCATGAACAGTACTTGGTTCAAAACTGGTGCCGCACAAATCAATAACCGCCGCACTTTCCAAAGTGATTCTCGTTGGTGAAACAATTGAATTACGGCAAGAAAACGATTCGAAAATATCTTGAAAATTTTGGCGCTGCAAGGTAGAGACAGACATGTCAATGTTAAAGTCACCGACAAGAATGATCTGAAGATTGAATTGTAATGCATATTCAAAGGAAGTGGTAAGAAACTTCAAGAATTCCTGAATATTACCTGATGGAGGGAGATAAACTGACAAAATATTTTTTTCAAAACACCGAACAATAGAATCGTAGTCATTATTAACATTAGAAAATGCTAGGAGCACTTCATATGTTATGTTATCTTTGATGTAAATTGACGTTCCACCTCCTTTTCGATTGGTTCGGTACACGCCCTCTGTCTTGGACCCCTGTAAAGCTACGGCGTCATGTTCGTCTCTAAACCATGTGTCGGTGAACGCAATCACGTCAAAGCTACATGCACGTGTTTGCAAAACATAGTCAATTTGAGACACTTTCGATTTCAAACTCGGGATCTTGACATAAAAAACTGAATTGTTATTTTTGCTAACACACAAAATGTTATTTTTGCTAACACACAAGGACTTAAGAAGGCGATCAAACGTTTCCGTGTCATAGCATTCTGTTAGGGCATCTGCCATAGAGTGAATCCAGTGTTGTACGGAACGGCGTCACCCTAACGGCGTTACAAGGAACGGCGTTCCTAGAACTAGTTCCTTTTTGGAGGAACGGAGGAACGCCACCGTTCCATCAAGGGTCGGTGAAACTGTAACGGTAACTCGTTACGTTTTTGAATGAACGGCAGGAATGGCGTTCCTGCCGTTACATCGCTAGGATTTGGCTGTTTTTTATGCCAAGGCTCGATCACAAAAATACACAAAGCGCTACTGCGTTTCTCTTCCTATAAGATGGCCAGTTTGCCCGCCCTTCAGCCGTACGTGCTTCCTCGAAGGTCAAAGGCAGAAGAATAACCACGCGGCAGGCCGCAGCTTGCGCTTGCTTTCATGCTGGTTGCTTACGCGGTGTTCGAACGGTGAATAGCGTAGCCGCGAGAATGCTTTTCACCCTTCATCGTTTGTCTGGGGAGGCCAGAATGCGCGTCTGGCCGATAGAATTGTTCCCTGGCGGGGAAAGAATAGAGAGTTTTAGCAGTCCGTCCGTTCTGTCGTATGCGTTGTTACAGGGTTGACCGGGACCCGGCTGGGCACTTGGACATTCGTCGCGGTAGGGGGATTACTTCCGCGGGCCTGCCTTCGCCATGTCCGTGCCTCCGCACCCTTCCTACTCGCCCTTCCGCGCGCTCAGGAGCAGACCGGTCCCGGTCAGCCCGGTAACAACGTAGCCAACGAAACGGACGTACTGCTAAACGGGATCCGGACATTTCGGTGTCGGGCATTTCGGTCCAGGACGTTTCGGTGTGGACATTTCTGTGCACGGACATTTTGGTGCACGACATCTTGGCACAGACATTTTGAGTTAGGGGATGTCCCAGGCATTCTTTGAACATTTTAGCTTTAATATTGTAATTTCGTGACTCGATATGATTTTACGTTCGAGACTTGTGCTTGCGCAGTCGTTCGTGGAAACGAACGCTAAACCCTGGCGGAGCATTGCCACGTGAAACGCAATTTCTGTAGCAGATGGTAAAAATTAACTTTGATAATTTGGATCTGTTCAACCATTTTTTGTTATTTTAACATTCATGTGAACAACCCTAATACTTTAAGTGTTACCAAAGCGCTTTCCTTTCACTTCCCCCAATGGTGCAAGACGCTGCTGCTTTTAGTCTATTCCTCCCCCCCGCAGCAAAACTTCCGCGAAAAAACAACAGAAAAACGAGGTCGATTAGGCGCGTGTGCATTTCGTTTTAATTATTCTCTGAATCAATCTCGCCTAAGTGGCATTCGGTGTCAGTTCTACTTAAAACTAACAAACCAACGACCGCACTTACGGTGGCGTTACTTAGGGGAGGGGAAAGCTGAGCCCCGCCGGCAATCATCCCCCTAAGTAGAGAGAGAGGGGTGTTACTTGTGCTTCACCATTGCGTCGACTGGACTTCGAAAACTTGAAGACGACTGCTGCCGATCTCGTCACACTAGCCTATTCATTTTTTTTGCTCCTTATAATGGGAGGAAGCGATGTATACCAGGGGTGTTCATGATATGCGCGACGTGATGTGTTAATTCCCAAGGGGGCGACTGAAGGCGCAGAAAGAGCGATTCCTGGAGTGGGGGCGCCGTCGATATGACCGCGATGCGCGGAAGGGCGTAGCCAGCAAACGATGATGGCCATTGTGTTGTTAGCGGCTTTTTGGGTGGCTTTTTGTGTCGCATTATAGAGGTTTCGTGCGCCCATGGTGAATGTAAAGCTTTTTCTCTGTTTTAAACGCGAAGTGTGCTATGTCATTGTTCTGAATGTATCGCCCAATTCCTGCAAAAGCCTCCACTAAGAGGTTAGCAGTATGTTCTAAATAAAAAATCACTGCGGTGACGCTTCGGAGACCGTGAACTCCACCCCGCCAGTAGGATTTTCAGGTGAAACCGGAAATAATATGGCTGAAAAAGAAATCTGGTCGAGATTCGAGCGTACAGGCGGGAGGTGGGAGGGGGTGGGGGACAAAGAAATAAAATGTGCTAAATGTAGGCTTGTAAACATTAAACGAAGGTTGCTTGTCCCGAACACAGTGGGTGGAATTTGTATGCATAACCGGTACGCGTTTAATCAGCATTTAGGACATTAGAACCTGCGGCTGTTTTCCAAAAGGCCCGTTTTTCCTCCCCGACAATATCCTAGACCAGTGTTCGCGAATTCATTTTAGCAAGGCAGCCCAGCCTACGTAATACTCTTCATAAGGTTTTCTTCATTCTGGGGGGCTAGCTAATGTTTGTTACTTTTTGGATATTGAGAGTGTGCATGTAATTTTTGTAATTTGAGGGTATGTAATTTAAAAAAATACAAAAGAGGCGGTAGACCATCGTAAACACGGGTAATAATCTTAGCTAAAAACGAGCGAATATAAATTAACAACCTGTAATAAATGAAAAAAAAAGTGTGCTAAAAAATTCAATCGGCTGCATAACAGGTGTCCCCAGGAAGAGGTATTAAACAAAAATATATAAATATAGAATTTCTGAAAATACCTGGCAAAGATCGAACATGGCATCAATCAAAAATATAAATTCACTGCTCCAGATTGTTGCCCATAACCCACGTTAAGCGGAAATAAAAATATAACGGCTGTCGCAAACAGGCAAGCACCGGATAATTTGGTCGCCGAAATGTCCATACACCGAAATGTCTACACCGAAATGTGCGTGCACCGAAACGCCCGTACACCGATATGACCGTACACCGATATGTCCGTACACCGAAATTTCCGCACCGAAATATCCTGCACCGAAATGTCCTCGAGCCGTCTGGAGTTCGTCCGGTGCTCCCTGAAAAATTCGCCTGGGAGCGTTTCTTTTTATTATCTTTATCTCCAGATAATCTGCTGGCGGTGGTGTTAATATTCGTATAATATACGTAGTTCGATGTGAGTTTTAAATGTCTCCCTTAATTTCGACCCAGGATTATCCGACACTACATTTTAATTTAAAAACCTAATTGTAACGTTATTGGAACGACCCATTCCAATTTTCGAAGTGGAACTGGAACGCGTTCCTATCGCAATAAAGGAACTTGTAACGGGAACTCGTTTCAAAATTGGCAAGGAACGAGAAACCAGCTTTCGTTCCTATTTTGGAGGAACGTGTACAACACTGAGTGAAAGAACAATTCAGCAGGACACATCAAGTTTGGCGCCTACCATATCTTATCAAGGTCAGCTTCGGTCTCGATACGAATGGCACGCTGACCATCTGCCTTGCGGGCAAACAGCTTTCCCTCAACGTGCCACGCATACTGGTACTGCTTTTCTGCGCATCTTTCTCTCATCATCCAAAGCAGCTTTTTGTTCAGCGCAGTCAAATTGTCCAAGAAATATACAACAGACTTAGTAGCTTTGAGGTGACTCTGTTGCTCCATCCATTCATCCAGAGTGATGCGTGACGAAAAAAATTCCCTCGCACTTCCCCGAGGGGGAGAGTGTGTAAGTGCGAATGCACGGTTGTTGATTGCGCGATTACGGTGGATATCGTGATCTTGGAGTGGAGAGGAGGCGCCCAACACCCGCAGTCACTGAGCGGAGAGAGGAGGAGGAGAGTAGCGCCCGCCGTTACGGCGAGGGCTACACGAGCGCCCTCACGCGTCGGAATGCGGAGCGCCCGCTACGCGAGCGAGAGCTCTCCCGCTGCCGTCTCTGAGCCGCTTCTTCGGCCGCTTTCCCCACTCGACGTTGGCGTCGGGCCGCGGCTTCCCGCGCTCGCAGTTCCTGATCGGCAGCTCGCTTCGCCCGCTTTCGTTCGGCGTCGCGGGCCCTCCGCCTCGCAGCCTTGTCTTCGACCGACGACGAAGTATTCGAAGTTCCCGCGGTGACGTGACCTTCAGCGACGGGTGAAATGGTCGTGCTGGGTTGTATTTCACGCGTTGTTGGTGGTACCGTTGCCTGCGAACTATCCGCCATCATCGGCCGCGCCGTTGCTAGGCGCGCTCCCCTCCGCTCGGCTCCGTTGCTAGGGGATAGGAGGCGCCTCCTTTAAGCGGGTGCATTAGCCCTTCTCACGCCCGATTCCTGGCCAATCCCCCACGTGGGTATGTGCCATGTCAGCAGGACCCCCGTTGCTAGGGAAGACGAGGAGCGCGCGCACCCGCAGCTGTTGCTATGCGGACGGCGGCGGACGATTCAGGCTCGCTTAAGAAGTGCATTCGCACTTAAAACAGAGGATCACAGCTGGAATCTTATTTGGTTTAGACGGCAGCCTGTGGAGGCCTGCAATGTCCGCTTCAGTTAACGGAGCAAGTTTCAGTTCTATGGCGAGATCATTTACTTTGCTCATCAAGTCTTCGTTGGCAGTTAGTGGCAGACCATGTATCTCAATGTTTTGACTCCTGCTGTATTGCTCAAGGCTGTTAACCTGCTGCTGTAATTTCAGCAGATCATTCCTTGTGTTGTAAGCGGCCATCCGTTCGACTTTATTTTTCAAGGTGGTTATTTCAGTCGCTTGCTCTTTCATTCTTTCTAACACGTCATCGTATTTGTCGGATAACAACTGCACCGATTTTCCCATGTTTTCAATTGTGTTCTTCATTTTCATTAGAGAATCGACCTTGCTTCTAATCGGTGGTAGGTCTGAAAGCTTTCTATTTACATCTAACAGAACTGCTTCCAGAGCGCAATTATACTGGTATTGTTCACCACCATCGGTAGTACGGTTTGCTGAAACAAGGCATGCATGGCATGTCCAGTTTTTCTTGCTCTTAGAAAGGCCAGAGCATAATTCAAGATGAGAGACACAGTCGCACTTGACGCTATCACGTTAGAGCCCTTATCGGGAAGTGGCTCGTTACAGGCCAAACATGGAACGTTATTCGCCATTACGCCACGTACATGAAATAGCTCGACAAAAGCAATTGCACTGATAGTGGCAGTGGTGACAATATATACAAAAGGTACAGAGGGGCAGTCTCATTTACACCAACCTGCAAAGTGGAGAGGCAGCGGCTACTTCGGCGTTGATACTTCTGTCAACACCGCCACTGTGCAAATGCGTCGGGTCCGGCTGGGTGTAGTCGATTTATCCTGTTTGCGCTGGTGACGTCATTTTGCAGATGGGCGTACGGGCAAACTATCGATGATCCCTGTGTGGCGGTGATATCACCCGGATCCACTTTACGGCTGGGCTTGCTTCGCTGGAAGCTCCAAAGTTGAGAGGCAGTGGTTACTTCGGCGTTGATACTTCTGTCACCACCGCCACTGTGCCTTATTGTAGCAAATCACTTGTCCATATGCGAGAGGGAAAGGCTACACACTCGGCATTCAGCAGACTTGCGGAGTTACCTTACAAAGAACAACCCATCTTTTAGATGCGGAGCGTCTTATGCTCGGGGGTATGTCCCGCGGCGTCGGCGGTGGTCCGGCGTCCGCACACCACCGTTTCTTGGCCAATCCCCCACGTGGGTACGTGCTATAGAAGAGGAACAACAACAACAACAGCAACAACTCCGGTTGTGCTTGCGCTTGACTCCGTGATTCTTCAGATGAAGTAAGATGGAAGCAACAGCCCCGTCAGTGAGTGTGCTGACGAAATTAAGTGAGAGCATCAGCGCAAACACTAACAGCAAATACACCCAACTACAATACACGGAACGTGTATCGATCTCGTCTTTACCAACTGCAACGGCGACGACTGCATACAACCGCTGCTACGAGATCCACTGACTGTGCAGTTCAGCGACCATAAGGCCATCATACTCAAAGTAAGAAGACTTGCAAACCTAAATAAAGACCTTTAGATACCACTTCAATCTCGTCTCACTCGCGTATATACGCATACAATAAGGAAAATTACACCCATCTCCCGAAGGGACCCATGAATAGGATATATAAGCATTACGGGGTTCACAACATTTCCACCAAATTTGGCTAACAAACATAATGGAAACGCAAACGGAACCCCCATGACGCTCCGCATCCTACTGATGGTTCACTTCGGGGAGATGGGTGTAATTTTTTTTGTGCACACGGTTAATTAAAACTGTCGCAATTGCCATTTGCAAAAAGTGGATTCGCTTTCAATCGTGGCACTTCGCCTGTACGTTTTGATCATTCCATTCGCCTGCACCAACATTTCCATCTTACGTGTGGAGACTTTTACATCGCGTAGCATGACGTAAAATTACCTTAACTCCACTTGTTCTATTTCGTAACCGGAAAATGTGGCGTGAGTTTGCTGCGGCATTAAAAATACCGTGCACTTGATTACACCAACTTGGGAAACAAAGGAAACGTGTCAACGCGGACAGCTGGTTGCATTGGTTACTTCATGGTTGCGTTGAGTTGCTATCTTTGTCAGTTTTGCTGCTCTAACGTTAAACTTTGTCAATTTTGTTGCTATAACGTTACCTTCACATATAGCACTTGTAGTCGGAAAAGTAGGTGATGGTAGGCCCGTTTTTCCCAGCCTTTCAAAGGCACACCTGTTTGCACCTTATTTTTGCTGAAAAATGTCTCGGATTGCTGTACTTTACATTTTACTGAAACATTTTGGCCCTTTACTGCCTCGACACTGAAATTAAAGTCGGCATAAGGGGAGCACAAAGTAGTAGAAAAGTTGATTACTACAAAAACCCCGCGCAAAACCACCCCCGCTCGACAGGAGAACAATCAGGATCTTGAAAACATATTTAAAAAAACGCCGACGAATTCTATCTGGGGACGCAGTTCTGCGCGCTTCCTGACAGCTGTTACGGGCGACGGTGACGGCAGCAGCATATCACTTCGGCCACCTCCGAACACACCAGGAACAAGTGAATTCTACCTTCAGTTTAAGTTATTTTTCTCTCCTTTCGCTCGCAGAGCAGACATTCTTCTTTAACTGCCACTTTGTTCTGAGCCGATACTAGCACATTGTTAGTTTGGTTTCGCCTTACAGAGCGGACAACGAATGCGTCTATGTTTCGAATATATACGCCGTAGAAAAGTCCGTTCCAGGGCTGTGGTTGTTCCAAGGCCAGAAATTGAAACATGAAAAAGAGATCTTTAAACGCAAAGTAACATACACTCTGTCATTTCCAGAAGCACGAAAACAGTATGCACTTCTTCCTTCAGGGAGCTACGCCGAAGCGGCCCGCCGGGAAGTAGAGCGGCGTCTGGTTTCCGCGGGTACGCAGGTCATTGAAACTGTCTCGTTCCCGCCCTCTTCCCCAAGGTGCTGCCTTTGGAAGCTCAGACAACTATTGCATCTCGGGCTGCGGTCGGAGGTATTGCACAAGAATAGAACAAATTGAAATTGGCATTTGAATCACCACTCCGCAGACTTGGCCGCCGAATCTCCAGACGGGAAAAGGTTTGGGCGTGTTGGTTCATCGTCAGACGGAAAACTAGCGCTAAATAAAAACACAGGACGAAGAGTGGACGGGATAGCGCTTGTCGCGTCCACTTCTCGTCCTGTGTTTTTATTTAGCGCTTGTTTTCCGTCTGACGCCGAAACTCCGGTGGAGATGGGTGTGGAAGCGGGTGGCCCTCTTCCGCTGCCATATCCACTATATCAAATGACGAGGTGGCCAAATCTCCTGGCATCCCATCAAACCCGTTGCGGGGTTAGCGTCGTGCGACCTCCATACCGTCAACACCCCGAAACTCTAATGAGGACATGGATGTTACGCCGCTTCTGCCTGCATCCTAGTCGTCAAAAGAGTATTGCGGCACTCTTGGCCGCAGGAAAAACCCCAAGATCTCGTAGTCACGGGCCCGGATTCTTGCGGAGTTACGTAGGTATCACCACCAAAAAACCCTTATACAGCACGTCAATTATCCTACGCTTTTATGGTAGCCTAATGTATATTGCAATGGAACTATAGGGGCCTTAAGAAAAGCATCGATGACATCTATATAATACGCCACAAACACCACCCAAATATTACGTGCCTACAAGAGGCACACCCGAAACAAACCCACAGAAACGAACTTTCTCACTCAATACACGGTATTCAGGAAAGACAGTAACAAGTTCACTGACTTCTCCGGTGGTGTAGCGATTGTCATGCAAAGACCTGTCCCCTGTCAATTCCTTCAATTTGTGCTCTCGAGGCAGTGGCTGTCATAGCAATACTTTTAGGAGGAGATTAACAGTATGTTGCTTATACATTCCTCCTGACTCGTTCGCATCAACTTCATTGTTTGAGACCTTATTAGAAGAGCTTCCGGAACCTTTTTTTGCTAACCGGCGACCTTAAAGGGACACTGAAGTGAATTTGTCGAGGTCCTGTTTTTGCTTGAACTGCGTAGACGGGCTCAAATCAACACACTTTTCATCGTTTATGCGGTTGATAAGTCGGTAATTATTTTATAAAGCCCGAAAGAAAAAAAATTACCATGCGCGGTCTGCGGTGCACCGTGATTGGATGATGTCCAGGATTAGCTTTGAAAGAAGTTTCGGTTCACGTTCTGTAAAAATACATGCTTGACATCCGACGTTATCATTGGACGGGTATTCTAGATATCTCAACAATCGTCATCCTGCGCTTCTGCCATGTTGTCGGCTGTAAAATGCCTAAGATGCTCAGGACGGCTTGAAATCGTAGCAATCACTAGCCGTGGCCTACGCAGTAGATGAACGCCCTCCGCGTCACCGCAGACGCTCAAATGCCATGCGCTTTTCCCGCATATTTGGAGCTTGCCTCGCTCATGCCTGTATCGTACTCATGCCTGTTCACACCAGGCTGAGGGTCTGCTAATTCTGTCCTGTGCCCACTGTCAGCGAGCAGTCGGTGCTTATGGCAACAGCAGGTCGAGAACTCGCTAGCGCGTCAGTGTCTGTCTGCGCGTGTTTTGCGAACTTGCTCGTGGAGCAGTGAACGGTTTGGCCCTAAAATGGTGACTTCAGTATACAAAACATAGGACGAAAACGAAAAAAATCAACTTACAAAAAAAAAGAATGCACGCTCGGGGATTTGAACTTGTGACTACCAAAATAACATACCTCGCGCACCAGACCACCCGGCCACGGGCCAGCGCTGCCAGCAATGAAAATATAACGTCTATAACGTATAACCAGTTTACACTTTTATTTATTTTTTTGAATTTCAAGCAGCTTAGGTGACTATTAGCTGTATAGCGTTCGTGCAGTAAGCATCCCCCAAATTTCGACAACATCTCACGTCTTTGCATTTCTTAGACGCAACAGTGTTCGCAGATTTGTGGTCGTGCTGCTGACCGCTGTTGTTGTTCACCCGGCGCAAAAAAGTTCTTTCTCCTGCCTAGTTTTGCGCTGTACGTTAAAAGTTCCAGTTGATTTTATATCCTTAGTACATATATTGACTTCGCTGACTCGTCTCCCGTCTTCAAGTGGCCTTAGACTTTCCTACCAGCGTAGTAGTCAGCGAAGCGTCGCATGTGCGCCTGTGCAGCGCTTGTGTGATCGACCTGGACTTGGAGCTAGATACAGTGTAAAAACTAACAAAGTAAAGTTAGGCACATTTTTCTATTCACGTAGGTGTCGTGGCTTCGTTTCAAACTGAGCGAACAAATTGGGACGACGCGTCGGCAGTCCTCGGACTAAACGCTGGGCCGACTGACTCAGTCGGAAGGTCGGTGAGCCGTGAGGTAGCGCAGTCAAACCAAGTCATCTCCTACGGACGTCACACGAAAGCGCCACAGAAAATGGGCGAGGATGCAGAAAGGAGGACAGCATTTTCGAATTTATTCAAAAGGCGCTCACAGTGGTCGAAACACGGCCTATGGACTCCGGACTACAAATTGCGCCAGTAATCCCGGAAGCTACTACTTCCGAGCTACTGCTACGGAAGCTACTACTTCCGAGTTACCCTCAAATGACTAGAAACAAGCCCCTGCAGTTCAATTGTATGTAGAAAGTTCGGAGAACCTGGTGCCGACTGGGCAAAGTTTAAGGGAAAATCAAAACTATTCTACTCAACTATCAGTCACTTAGGCATCGACGAATCTTGCAGTTTTCTCACGTCACATATTCATAAGTCGGTCCGGGGCGTCATTGCCGAGCCCTGTTGTGGTACTTCCAATCTGAGGAGGCCTTATTGGAATGAACAATGATGATTTTGACGGTAATTGGTGTTTAATGGCGCACGGCCGACAAAGGCAAAGAGTGGCAAGCACGAATTATATAGTGAGTGATGCAAGTAAATACTAAAGCCTGTGAGTAAAATTAAAAGTGAAACGAAACAAACACAATTCAGATGACTGGTGCATAGGGACGGGGCGGCCGTGGTATGGCGCCACCGTCGCTTCAGACAACAGCGCCGTCCGTGGCGAACCGCCCGTCAGTGGAAAGCCGGTGGCGGTCAGCGCAGCGTAGGCTTTCTGTCGTGCTGCTGCGGTGAGGAATGCCATGTGTGTGGTTTACGCCCATACTGAGTAATTTCGAATAGCAGACGACGCTCAATGCGCTAAGCTGGAAGTCAAGCTGGAAGTGCAAGTCCGTTGTTCGTGTAAACTTTTCATGCCTGCATGCAGTTTAGCGTATCGAGGAATATATTGCAGCTAAAGGATCCTACAACGGCAGTCTGTGCAGCAGATTTAGGGGTTCTGAGGCGCTGGCCTAAGGCAGTTGATGACAAAACGGCGCCGTGCACAAGCGAAAGACAAAGTTGGGGAGGGCCTCCTAAGATTTACCCTAGAACAGAAATTGTGGTGGACTACGCTGCGTAACTTCCTTAACTACGACAGAAACGCGTTTAATTTCACAGAAGTACGTTTACTACAGCCATCGGGAATCGCTTGCAGAATAAATACCCCGTGATAGTAGAACGTTTTTGCTTGTCGAGGAAAAGCACTGCTTTATAAGATTTGCAATGGTTGCTGGTTAGTTGGTTAATGGTTTTTCAAAAAGCAATGGTGGCTTGGCTGAAGGACAAGAGAATCCTGCCCTCAGTTTTACAACTCAATGCTGCGGTCGAGTTTTACAAGGTGCCGCCTTATGCTTGAAAATTCATGCACTGCTCTGGCGAACAATTATGAGGGTTTATCGCAACGCTTTCTCGTGTGTGTTTCCTTGGTTGCCTTCTGGATTTAGACTTTGACTTCTTGAGCTTTGACCAGCTCAAGACCAGCACGTAGTGTGGTGTGTTGATCGCAGCATTTCTTACTTTGACCCTTTCCCATTCTATTTCGCACGAAAAAAGCTTCGCGTCATATCACTGCCGTCGTTTGTCTGAAAAGTGCAGAATTTTGTTTAATTTTGCCCTTCCATCCACCCCTCTCCAATATCCTAACTGCTTACAGCGTGTCGGAAATGCGTCTGTGCGGTAGGACTCGGGCTGATGCACCCCCATTTGCATTTCGTCCGTTTTGCATTCTTTAAAAGGCGTTACACGATTTTTTAGGTACGCGGCGACGACTGCATACGAAATAAAAACATGGACTGAAGTTAACACTGCCACATTTTCAGCTATCGGTGCCAGCCTTCCCTCCACGCAGCTGGTAAAATGGGCAGGTCAGGGGCGATGGTTTGTAGCTTAATGGGGCTGTTGGGTGGTTGAATAACCTTGGCTCTTGATAAAATGGCCACTACAAACGTGGGAGTTCCGCTTCAGTTCTCGGTCTCCCATGCTGTCACTCAAGAAAACTGAAAGCACAAAGCTCACGGTTACAGGAAGAAAGCGTAAACTGCGGTGACGTTTCCACAGCCACACGACAATGTATCTCGCACGTATGTGCCTTATAATCAAAGCACACGTATTGAGGCATCCCACCGTTAAGGCTGGCGTGGAAACAGTAGTCACTAAAAATAGTGAAGATAATTTAACGTGGTAGAAATGAATACTAATTCAATAGTTTTATTTATACTCAGATAGCGTGGAGGCAGGAACAGAGAACGCACCGCACAAAGCGCTGACGTCAATGTAGCGTGTTCCCATACTTAGAAGCGTCCAATAGGCTACGTAGTCCTTAGTGAATTCAAGAAGAAATGAATGCTAATAGTAGTAGTTTTGTTCATACTCAGATCAGGTGGAGCCAAGCGTAGAGCGCTGCAAAAAGCGCTCATCTCATTGTAGCCCATACCAAACTTTAGAAGCGTGTGACAAGTTCATGAAGCCTTTGCTGCATTTTAGAACCCAACATATCTATCTAAACTTCGTTTCACCCCACATACCCTCTCACAACACTACCAAAACACTCAAATCACCGTAGCAAACACGGCAAAAACAAGGGAAGGCTGCGTAGTCCAATGCACCGGCTCATTCCACTAACGAAGGGAGCGCCGAGTGTTGGCACCACCCGTCCAGCAGCCCGGTCTCTATAGTGCCAGAATGATCATGCATGATAAGAGAAGAGCTGCAGAGAAGTTATCTGGGCTAAAAATTCAAAAACCCGTTGGACAGAAATTATTGGTTAGTCGGTTAAAAACTATGATGGGTGCGATGAAGTGTGTCGTCTGTGTAGTTCCAGGAAATTTCTGTGTCGTGTTGTGTCAAGCGCCTTGCAAGTGATTCGTATGCGGACTACAGATACGCCCTCCCACACCTGCTAAACAGGGGGCGTGAAGATCCCGTGAGCAGGTGTGAGTGCGTTACTAGTGTGTGGCCTATCGGTAGCTTAGCGGAGTCAACTTCAGTGTGTCTGCTGTGTGAGTCAGTTGTGTATTGTCCAAGGTGTGGTTTTATTACGTGTAGTTTTTTGTCTGTTTGTTTACTCCATTGTGATTGCCATGTGTTATGAAGCTGTTCTCTGATGTGTGTTTTGAGGTCGGTGTAAGGTACTGGTGGTACGTGAACTGTATCAACTGTACGTAAACTGTTGGTACGTCAAAAACAGCCGTAGCAGCCATTTGATCGGCGACCGCATTGCCATGTAATCCGCAGTGCCGGGGTACCAAGCATGTAGTTATTTCAATAGTTGAGGCGTATGCATTCGTTAAACCGCTTAAACAATGATTCATCGAATAGTTCTTGGAAGGCTTTTTAGATGGCAGTGCCTGCACAAGGCTTACAGTATCTTTGTTCACAATGGACTTGGGAAATTTGTTTGATGATATGTTTTGAAGCGAGTAAGGTTCCGTACGCTTCTGCCGTGTAAATGGTGTGAAGAAAATTTATTCTTTACTGACGCTAAAATTTGGTCTATGCGCTGGACAAGAGGCAATAGAAGCAGTTTTCGACGTGTCCCTAGAGAATTCGGCGCACCTGCACTTGTCCTGCAGGAACCGAAAGTACTGCAAAATCGCACTCCGGGGTGTATCCTGTTTTTTTCTACTTGCCTAAATGACAGGTCGAATGATATAGGGCAGAGATTTCATGGTGGATTGGAATAATTGATGGGTGTCTTGGGCGTGTCTGAAAGGGAGACCCAGAGTTCAGAAGGCTTTTCCCTCGCTCTAAGAGAGGAAGGTGAAGAAATAGATGGCCTCTTGTAATTCTGATGTGTCGTTTGTCACACACTATATATAGCCGCTCGACAGGGCTTGTGCGGAAAGCGCCACATAAAAGGCGAAGCCCGAGATGCAGCACTGGGTCCAGCATTCTCAGTACTGCTGTTGTCGCCAACTCATGCACGACGCTGGCGTAGTCAATCCATCAAGGCAGTGTAGAGGCGCAGCAAGAGTTGTTTGTCGGCCCCATAAGATTGGTGTGAGAGGACCTTCAGAATATTCATTGGGTTCAAGCATTTGTATTTCAGCTGTTTGATATGCGGTATAAAGTGATATTTTCATCAAAGAAAATACCTCAAAACGTGTGTTACTTGTTCACAGGAATCGGCACGCCGTTAAGAGTAAAGTCTGGGTCTGGGGGGACGCCACACTTCTGGCAGAACCAAACACATGAGCTTTTTCCAGGATTTAGTTTAAAACCACCTTTGTCTGCCCAGCTGGAAAGTTTGTTTACACCAAGTTGGACCTGCCGTTCACAGAATGATATATTACAAGATTAAAATAAATTAAAACGCTGTCTACATACATAGTATAATAAATTGTAGGTGGTAGTGCCAACCCAATGGAGTTCATCTTGACTACAAAGAGTGTGCAGCTCAAAATGCCGCCTTGAGGCACGCTGTTTTCTTGAACTTGAACCTTGGAGAGTGCATCCCCAACTCTCACACGAAGGGTTCTCTGCGACTTATAACTACAAAGTATGTTCAACATGTTGCCCGAAACACCATTGATTTCAGGAAGGAATAATGTAGGCTTGCTCGAAAAGCACAAAAACAGGCCGGAGGTGTTCTTCTTTGATGACCTACTCCCCGGTACCTAATAGCTTTTACCCGCGCCAAAGCTCTGGCAAAGTGCATTCGCAAAGCAACCGAAACCAACGGTTGGAGGTATTTTATATTATCTATTAATTCTCACTCAGGCGCAACAAGGTATGTAATCGAATAAGGAAACGCACAGGACACAAGACAAACTGTTTACCCCTTGTCAGGACCACAGGTAACAAGCTTGTGCACCAGGCGAACACGCTTACAATATACTTTAAACATATTTAAAGTTCGTTATACTCAACAAGCACATTTATACAGTATAAAATGTCCACTGAACGCAATCCCATACGGGACAACCAGCCGTCGAAGGGCTCTTACAACTAACAATTCTCGCTCCTGGCGCTTCAGGCAGCCCTGGTCACCTGTAAAAATTTAGCACCTGGCCCGGACCAAATCCTGTCGGAAATGATACGGCACTTCCACGCGAACACAATTGAAGCTCTTTTCCTCTTTAACAAAATTTGGGCTGTTGTACGCTAGCCACGGGAGTGAAGAGAGTCGATAGCCGTAGCAATTCCGAAGGAAGGCAAGGACGTTTCCTCTCCATTTGATTGTCGTCCCATTGCCCTCACCAGCTGCCTAAACTAGTTGCTTATAAAGATGAATAATAGAATACTAGAATAGAATACTAGAATAGAATAGATGAATAGAATACTAGAATAGAATAATAGAATAGAATAGAATAGAATACGCGCATTGTATCGGCCAGCAGTCTCATTGTTAACCGCCCATCTATCACCATGCCTTTGCCCTTCCAAACGGGAACGCAGGCACAGGAACGGCGGGTCGATTTTAATGACTTTTACAAGACAGCTCGCACCGACCACGTTGTTCTCTGGCGTCTCCGTCCAGTGTCTTGCGATGTATCTTTTAGACAAATCGGCAAAATAAACGCAACAAGAGAACCTATTTTACAGCATTTTCTACACTTGCAACACAAGTACCCATACACTACCTTTTTCGCAGACGCCTGCAAGTCCGCTTCTGCTGTCTCATGCGCTGCACATTGCTCCAATTTCACAAGTACAAAGACGTTGAACACCAAAGGCAGCACTTTAAAGACAAATATTCTTTCTTTGGCTCCTTAAACGCACAAATTGTATCTGTCTGTCTGTGTCTGTTTGTGACTCGACTCAGCCACCCCGCCAAAGTGTAACGGAAACTGCGTAACAGTCTTTTATACCCAAAGTCAAATCTAAACGTCTACGTCCGGTGTTAATGTGCATACTTGAATGTTTAAATGTTTATTTTATTTCACAAGCAAGTTTATGGCCACGACAAGCAGGGAAAAGAAAAAGTTGGAATCATGCAACTAACTTGACGGGCCCTTCAAATCTATTACAGTTGGAGACAGCAGCGTACACGCATAAACAATAGAATAAAAAACGCAAAATGAAAAAAGAGAGTATACACTTCTATACAACAGGAGGTGCAGAAGTAACGATGAAGGGAAAAAAGAACTAGAAGGGGTAACAGATAAATGAAAAGGAGGGGGGCCGAGGGGCTGAGGAATGCAAAACAAAAATCACTACACTCTTATGTACGCATTAAAGAAGCAATCCATATAAACTATATACAGGCGTTCAACGCAGCCTTCGGGGTTTCATACTGCATGACATTCAATGCAAACAACTACTCTAAATTGTAAGAAACAAAAAAGACGAGTTTACACATGTGGCGGTGTAATATTGAAATGCAAAAAAGGCTGGTTAGCTTTGTAACGCTCGTTGGGTAATTACGTTAGCATCTGAACACAATATTACATCCATTCTACAGAGTAGCGGACTGTTCAGTAATTTTGGAAGGTTGTAAGAAAGCATTTGCATGGCATATTTAGTGCATGGGTGCGGGACATACCGATCTTCTGGGTTTCTGGCGGTATAACTGCGAACATTTAGATTCAGGTTTGCTAGACTAACAATAAAAGCTTCAATGGTTATTATGTCCTTGCGGTAAGTGAACGCAAGGCGGCTGGCAAAGTGGTGCTGTACTTGGAGTGCACCGAGATCACAGAAATGGGGTGCAATGGCAGCATCATACGGGGCGTTGCAAACAGAGCGAATATTAGTTTTTGTAGGCAAGACAAACAGATAATTTTGACGCAGTGGCCATACCCCACATCAGACAGCAGTAGTTAAGTAAGCTGGCAAAAAGGGAATTATAAATTAGTAGTTCCAGTTGGCAAGGAAGGTACATAAGGCAAGATACTTGTCCTGCAACCTGGAAAAGTTTACTTGTTAAAAAATTTATGCGTGCATTCCATGACATAGCGTGCTCAAAGTAGACACCGAGGTTTTTGCTGAAGTTATCATTTTTATTTGTGACGAGTTTATTTGGAGATCGAAATGAGCATTTATATGTCTGTCTTTTACTCCGAAAAGAATTGCTTTCGTTTTGTGGGGTTTATCTTTAAGCCATTTTTCATGGACCATACTTGCATTTTATTTAGCACAGTGTTGCAATCATTATTAAGTTGTGGGGATTTATGGATTTAAATGGTAATGTGTTGGCATCCGCGTATATAATATATTTGGTACCATGGTCAATGCTAACAATATCGTTTATGTACAGTATGAACAGAAGAGGACCGAAAATGCTGCTTTGGGAGACACCAACACTTACCCGTTTGAGTTGTGAAGTGCCATTTCTACAATTTATAAGTGCAAATATAAGTTATAAGTTATAAGTACAATTTATAAGTTCTTGGGTGACTCCGCGAATACCATAGTATCTCATTTTTTAACTAGTAATTGGTGATTCATGCTGTCAAAGGCACTGTTGTAATATATGGACACCCCAAGAGTAAAAAGACGCTCTTCAAAAGATTTTAAAATAAAGTCTTTTTGCTCCAGCAACGCGAGCTCCACAGAGCTGTGTTTCCTAAAACCATAGTGACTTGTTGTGAATAGCTTTTATATTCAACAAAATCACGTATACGCTGAAAAATAATAATTTCGAGTCCTTTGGAAAACAAACGCAATATGGAAATCGGCGTGTAATTGGATAGGATTGTTTTATCCCCCTGTTTAAACAACACAAGACTTTGGCGAGTTGCATTTTTCGTGGAAATACACCGGTAGACCGACACAGGGTATATATGTGCGTTAGAACGGCGGCTATAATATGGATTACCAATTTCACAGGTTTCATTTGAATGTTATCTATATCACATGTTCTGACATTTTTAGAGGAAAAAGACATTTATTATTTCTGTTTCTGTAGTAGGTGCGAAAAATTGTACTGTTACAAGTATGCGTGATTTACTCGCATGCGTCATTATTTACAATGACATCACTGGATTGAATAAAATGGCCGTTAAAGGCATCAGGAACTAAAATTTGCGGGAACATCTAATCCGTCCTTAATTATTTTATCCATCGACAATCCTGTTGCAGTTCCGTATAATAACCGGTTAGTTGTTTTCCAAATTTTTCGTTTATGATTTTGACATGACTGAAGCGAGTCAAGATAGCATTGAGTTCTAGCTTTTCAAAGTTCATTGTTTAATTTGTTTCTGAATTTCTTAAAATTCAACAGATCTGTAGGGTCTCGAGTGCTGATGAACTCATTGTGTAACTGCTCAACCTTTTTGATTTTTAAAATAAGTCCCTGGTAATTCATGGCTTCTGTATCTTAGAAGGATGAGGGGGATGCTCTAGGAAGGGAAACTTATTGTCATAAATAGCTTTAAAGCCAGTTAAAAACGTTTCATATGCTGAAGTGGCTTGTTGATGACTGAAAGCTTTCTTCCAGTCGAATTTCTCTAATTCAACCCGGAGGCTGAATAATCTGTTCTGAGTAATAACTTGTGTCATTGGTTTGCTTTTTTTCATTTTTTATTTTTTTATCCCGTAGTTTCAAACTAAGAAAGATTGGCTGGTGACCGCTTAAAGCATCACAGAAAACACCTGCGTTGGTATCTTCTAGGGGGTAGTTTGTATTAAAAAGGTCAATAAAAAGGTCAACATTGTTTAACAAGAACAAGACATTACGCAAATATAACGCAGAAAATCAATATATTAGTCACATTTGCAGTGTTCCTTTATGAAAAAATTACAGATGCTTGATTTTTGCAATAGCAAATGAAATACTATATCAACTACAAAAACCCGTCCCCTACTGTTGCCCGCGCAACTATAGCTCCTTGCGGCTTTTAAGAAATCAAACGGCAACGGCAACGAAAAGTTCCACTAGATAGGTTCCACATTCCGCTTGGAACGCTCGTGGAGTACGGAACCTGGTTCTATAAACATTGTAAGAGGGTGCCTCCATTAACGCGCGCCTCCGCCGTACGGCAGCACGGGTATCGAGGCCCCACAGTCAGAGCAGTAGAACACGGTAAATTTCAATTGATTTGAGTAAACCCCTAGGGTGGGATCTTGGGAGAAAGGAGTCGGGAACGAGACAGGAACGAGTATGAGAGGTGAGCGGGAAAGAGAAAGAAGGCATTTCCTGGCCAGGCCCGCCCGTCGACTATCGTCTTTCGTCGACATTCGCAACAAACGGACCATATACGCGGCCACTTTTTTACAGGAGAAGCGCACGGAATTTTCTTTGCAGCTTTGCACATCATAAAAAAGAATATACAACGGTGTGTTATCTTCTGCTACCGGGCTCCTAACGCCCGGCCGCGGCTCCCAAAAAAGACACCGAGTCCCAGAAAACCACACCTTCATTCAGGTCCGAACCCGTCTTCAGACGTCCGATTTCCCCGAAGGCCAGGCACGCAATGCCCCAGTCCCTCATCTCGTTCCAGCGTGCCCCAAACTGCCTCTTTCTCGTTCTTTTCTACGCGCAGTTGCCAGAATCTTTACAGACTCATTGTCGTGATGGCATACTTGGGAAAACCAAGTGAAAACCGTGTAATAAACAAGCTCATTAAGAAGATAATGTGGGCTTATTCTTTGATTTTGACGATTGTATTGTTCGGTTTGCCGGAGCACACCAGCATACGGGGGAACCAAATTGCCTATCGGCATGCTACGGCATCTGCTCTTCGCTCTCACGTGGATTAACCTCGTGTTCCGCATCTGGACATGAAACTAGCGGTACAACAGAGACTTCGTGAAATGTGGCCGCATGAATGAAACAAAGAATCCAACAACAAATTCCGCACAACAAAACTTTACATAGACTGACAAACAAGATATATTCGCAGAAGTCTTCCCTTGTTGACTGCGAATAGACCGAAATCACGCCACATACGCATATCTTTTTAATGCCACAGTTACACTTGTTTGTGATGTTTGTGACAAGTGTGGGAAACGGCTCTCCATTCCCCGCGTGTTAACTGAGTGTACATCCTTAAATCAAACCAGAAAATGACACTTCCCTAATGTCTACACATACAACATTCCACTACACCTTTCACTATTCTTAGGATATTAACCAATGTTCACTTACAAATTTCTTTAAACTTATCTTGCAGATGTCAATTTCTTAAAACTCATTTCGTACAGCACGTGACCTAAGACTTCAGACCCTTTCGTAATTCGTAGAGGTTCTGTACTCTTTTGTGCGCACAGGGAGCATGGGTGTGCAGGCCGCTCTGAGGCTCAGATGCTGCAGGCACTGTGATGTCTCAACCACAGTCCCTTTCATCCGCCCTTATAAGAATTTTTATGTTGTAATCCACGGCCCTGTACATCCATGTATACAGTTTTTGTAGGCAGTAGCATACCCATGCTCATCACGTACACATTTTAGGCAGAAACATGACATTGAATGACCACCTAACACAGTCTTAGTGCTCTTTGGTAGCAGATGTACTTCCGCTACTAAGCAAAAACATGCTACTATAGAGCTGTTCACACACCCAGTTTCAGTGAAAGACAGAAAGTCAAAAGAACACTGTAGCTCGGACGAGTA
The DNA here is from genome assembly GCF_048455015.1 of Haemaphysalis longicornis. Classification (NCBI taxonomy): domain Eukaryota; kingdom Metazoa; phylum Arthropoda; class Arachnida; order Ixodida; family Ixodidae; genus Haemaphysalis; species Haemaphysalis longicornis. The sequence continues at coordinate 2,350,419 of NW_027526233.1, forward strand.
AGTGTGGAGTGAATATGTTCTTTTTTAGGCTTGTGGCATTCATGTGGAACAGGGACACATCCCCTCAGAGTAAGCAGGCTTCTGTCCTCACCAGTTCGTTAAAGGAAACATCATAATAAGTTGGCACAGTATCGGCTACTCGTGCTATCATAGCCAGAATTTTCGGTCAACATAATATTGTTTAGGCCATCTCCGCAAAATATTTTGATAGGGCGGCCGCTAGGTTGCTTCTTCACAAGCAACGTTCCCTGCGAAGGCCACGCAAACATGTACTTTTTTTCTTTAGCCGTGCCTTTTGCCAACCTGCTTTTCTATATCCTGCTTGTGCCAGGCAGGTTATAAAAAAGCCTGGCACTCGCCGCTCTCAAATACCGTGATCCTCTGGGATGCGACCGAGGATCTCGGTTAATCTCAGGGCCCCACATCACGACATGTGGCGAATAAGGCGACCTACTCACTCCCATTGTAAAGCGGGTGGTGGGTTAGCCATTGAAGGAATACATGAGGCGATGGGCAGCGCATATTAGCTTTGCGAGAGATTAGAATATCTAAGGGCATTTTTATTAGAATTAGAATACCTTTCATTGCACCGCCGACATCCCCAGAGTCCCGCCGGTCGGCGCTGTCGCTAACCCATCCTTCTTACTGGTGACGAGAGCAAAACGTGGCTTCAGTAAGCATTGAATGTGTTTTGTCGCACTGCAGGCGCAACCAGACCTAAGCCGTAGCACCAGTTGCCTTACGCCGGAGGCAGGCTGCAGCTTCGACGTTGTTTCAAACTCTGTTAATCCCTGTGCGAAGGAATCCGCACACGCTGATGAGATAAAAGGGGGCCAACCACGGCTAAAACGCATTACATTCATATGGTTGCTATGTACATGGAACTAAAAAAATCCTCCAAACAGCTATGAAGCGCTTGAACAGAAACTTTGGCGACGAGCGCTAATCAACAAACAGCGTTTAAAACGCTTTAGGCGCCATTTTAGGCAAGACGTAGTCGCCGCAGGTTGGCACACATTGTCTATTCGTTAAGTGCTCATGTACCGTGACACTAGGAAATAACTGCGCAATTCACCCATAAAGCCGCCCCGGCACTCGCCGGTGCACCCTGGCTTCATGGAAGGCCATTGCGAGAAACGCGCTCATAAAGGCCAGCCATGGCGAGTAACGTCACACCTTCCAGCAAGGCTGCGCTTAGGCCGCCGCTCTGTAAGCGGTTTATACGGCCGGTTGATATATCCAATTCACAGGGTTTTAAAGGCGCAAGAAAAACACGGACACTAGAAGAGAAAAAACAACCAAGACAAACGAAGCGCTACTTCCAACTAAACTTATTAATGAAACAACCAGCATTTATATGTTATCCAAACAGGACGTACCCACTGCGTTCGCTTATTAGGAATTCAATCTCTGTTGCTGAAAGGGCAACAGATGGCTTGCTGATGCACTCTTCACCCGCTTTTTCGATTAAGAACGCATCCATAATTTCCCTCTCAAGCCTATCGCTAGCCCTGCCCAGAAATATTGTAATGATGGTAATGATTGTGGGGTTTAACGCGCCGACGCAACGCAGGCGATGAGGCGCGCCGTAGTGGAGGGCTCCGGATTAATTTTGACCACCTGGGGATCTTTATCGTGCGCCGAAATCTCGTACACACGGGCGTTTTTGCTTTTCGCCTCCATCAGAAAAGCGGCCGCCGCGGCCGGGAATCGAACCCGCGACCTCGTGCTCAGCAGCGCAACGCCTTAGCCACTGAGCCACCGCGGCGGGTCCAGAAATATTGTCTGCTCCAACCTTGGTACACACTTGCATTGCTTAAAGTGGTCAGACATGTGCCCTCCAGCTTTGTTTTTTACAGCCCAATTCTGCTCACGCGCTCGTTCATTGAAACAGCGACCGGTCTGCCCGATGTGACCTTTCGAGCAACTCAATGGGACTTCATACACAACATTCTTTGTGCACTTAGTGTACTGCGTCTCGTGCTTCTTCGTGCAGAGCGGGGCCTTCTTCTTCGACATCATGGGGCAAATATTTGACAGCTTGCTCGGCGCATTAAATACAACATTAACAACGTATCTCCGCGCCACCTTCTTTATGCCGTGTGACACACGATGCCAGTAAGGAGCGATGTGCACCTTCTTTTTGTCGATTTTTCGCTGATCGCCTTCAGTTTTTTCTTGGTGCTTCACTTCCTGCAAAAGTGACTCGCAAACACCAGAGAAAACAAAGGACGTAAATCCTGCTTGTTTTAGCCGTTGAATCCGACATTCAAAGCTAGATTCGACTCCGTGGTAACAGGATCTGTTCAACGCGGCTCTTAGGCAAGTCATGGCTACAGCTATTATCCAGGAAAAATCCAAAATCCAAAGACCTAAATTTAGACTCCGTGAAGAAAGCAGCGAACAAGGCAGCGGTTGGTGTTCTGGAGGTTTTTTACACTGGGAAGACGCACAAGCCCGATTGCCCGTTTAGGGTTATTATGTCCGGCAAAGGCCCTTGGCAAGTTCAAGTTGGACGCTACCTGCAGCGGCATCTTGGCCGGTTGCCGCTGCACGACCCTTTCCTAGTAAGAAGCTCGGACGGTGTTGTGTGTGCGTTGAAAAGTGGGAGGTGGGATGGAGTTTTTGGATTTTGCCTGGATGTAGAAGTCCTGTACTACAACATTCCTCATGAACGACTCTGCAAGGTATTGCGGGAAAGAATTGACGCCTACGGTGAGCTCAAGTTCAACGGGGAGACTGGAGTGAACAGTGCTAGTTTTTTGGAACTGCTTTATTTTTATCTCCATTCAATGGTGATTCACTTGGATGACCGTTTTTTGTGCAGCGCAGCGGCCTTTGTATCGGGTCTGAGCTTGCGCACATTTTGTCGGACATGTATCTGAGTGCCTTCGATCAGCGTGTAAGCGACAGGCTGGGGGATAAAAGTGAGAGAGAGAGAGAAAGCTCTTTATTAGAGGAAAAAGCCGAGAGTTTTGCCGGAATCGTACCGCCGACATTCTACTCGGCGGGGGAATGGGTAGGGGAGAGTAGAAAAGGCCCTATAAATACAGGGCAGGAGAAAGAGAAGAGAAGAAGTAAAAAAAAAACGGGCATCATGTAGTTTGTGTGAACAGTTCGACGAACGTCATGTTCTCAGTAGTTTAAATCAGTTCAGTGACGCCGATCTCGTCCAGGTAATCAAACAACGCCTTTAGTGCTTTGCGTTGTGCTGAAGGAGTGTGCCAGGGGCCAAGGAGCACTTGTAGGCTGATTGGTCCTGGGCGTAGGTGTTCGATCTTCTGCTCCAAACGGCACCTTGCGAGCATGTAAGCGGGGCACTATAACAGTACGTGTTCCACGGTTTCTGGCGATCCGCAGTTATCGCTGTAAGGATTCGAGGTGGCGCCAAGTCGAAACAGGTAATTTTTTGTAAGCGCTGCATTGAGTCGTAATCCGTGATACAAAGTTTCTAGTCGGCGCGGAAGTCCCTCTGGCACCTTAATCCTCAGCTCGGGGTCTATGTATTGCAAGAACGGATAATGGTGCTCTGGAAGAGACCAGAGACGGTTCCGCTCCATTAAAACAAGTGCCTTCGTCATAGCTTAGGCATCATGTTTGGCGAAGAAGACCTTCCTCATATTATGCATTTGAAGGCCCCTTAGAGCTGCTTCATCTGCCTTTTCATTACCTGGAACACCACAGTGCCCTGGAAGCCACTGAAATGTCACTTGTTGCCCAGTGTCTTTGGCCTGGTGGTGCAAGTAAGTTATTTCGCGAGAGGCGTGTTCGTGAATGCTGAAGCAGTCTTTGGAGGGCTGCCTTGGAATCTGTGAAGATGGTCCATTGCCCCGTCGGTTGGCGGAGAATGTACCGGATGGCTTCCTTGATGGCGTGAAGCCCGGGAATCGACTCTAAAAAGAATATGAATCAAAGCGGCTTGTTACAGTTGACACTCTGCCACATTTGCCGACTATACTCAGGCACAAAACACATTTTTACAGACAGGTCGTGTACGCCTGGCCGTAGTTCCTCCGGGATCTTCATCTCGTCTATGGACAGACGTTCTGTTATCGTCTCCATAAAAGTGACTACACCATTATGCGATATGTGGATTATTTTCTTGTTATTGCGAATGGTGTTGCGGTAGAAGACGCAGTAGGCACAGTGAGGAAAGTCATTGACTTGTTTAAGGGATAGTCTGATGCGCTGAAGTTTACGGGGGAGATACCTGTAGAAAACAAAACGCGTTTCCTTGATTTGCAACTTGCGTTCGAGGACTCCCACGTGTGCTGGCAGTATAACCCGCGTGCCAACTAGCAACTTATTGCCTTTGACTCCGCACTCTCAAAATTGATAAAAAGAGGTATAGCCATGAGTTACCTAAGAGCCGCGTTGAACAGATCGTGTTACCAACGGAGCTTTGAATGCCAGATTGAACGGCTAAAACAAGCAGGATTTCTGTCCTTTGTTTTGTCTGGTGTTTCCGAGTCACTTTTGCAGGAAGTGAAGCACCAAGAAAAAAGTGAAGGCGATCAGCGAAAAATCGACAAAAAGAAGGTGCACGTCGCTCCTTACTGGCATCATGTGTCACACGGCATAAAGAAGGTGGCGCAGAGATACGGTGTTAATGTTGTATTTAATGCGCCTCGCAAGCTGTCAAATATTTGCCCCATGATGTCGAAGAAGAAGGCCCCGCTCTGCACGAAGAAGCACGAGACGCAGTACACTAAGTGCACAAAGAATGTTGTGTATGAAGTCCCAGTGAGTTGCTCGAAAGTTCACATCGTGCAGACCGGTCGCTGATTCAATGAACGAGCGCGTGAGCAGAATTGGGCTGTAAAAAACAAAGCTGGAGGGCACATGTCTGACCACTTTAAGCAATGCAAGTGTGTACCAAGGTTGGAGCAGACAATATTTCTGGACCCGCCGCGGTGGCTCAGTGGCTAAGGCGTTGCGCTGCTGAGCACGAGGTCGCGGGTTCGATTCCCGGCCGCGGCGGCCGCTTTTCTGATGGGGGCGAAAAGAAAATACGCCCGTGTGTACGAGATTTCGGCGCACGATAAAGATCCCCAGGTGGTCAAAATTAATCCGGAGCCCTCTGTCATGTGTCAGGGCACCCCCTGAGAGGGGGACGCATCAAACCCCCGAAAAACAGGCAAGAAAAGAACAAAGGAACGGCCATTTAAAGTGCGCGCCAAGAGCGCGCCAATCAGCAAGCGCCAGGGCCGACGCACCAAGGAATCATGGGCAAAGGTGGCCGCACACTGGTCGGCCAATCAGGGGAGGCCACGCAGGGGACAAGTAGCGAGATGGCCATATAAGGACATAGCAGAGGCAAGAAGCCAATGAGGGTGCGCCACGGGAGAGCCCAGAGGGTATAAAAGCGGGGCGCACAAAGAGAAGGAGGAGGCAAGACAACGGTAGGCAAGACAACGGGAGGCAAGACAACGGGAGGCAAGAAACCAAAGACAACCAGGAGGCGACCGGAGCACGTGCGCTTCAGCGAACGAGCCAGGGGGACGCGGCCAGGCCATCGACCACGCCATCCGAGCCTGGGCGGGAGCGGGCCGACTTGGCATCGGCACCGTCATCCTAGGTGCACCACGAACCGGTGTCTTCGTGGCCCCAGCGGCATCGGTCGGGCACCAGCGGCCAGCGTCCACGCTCCGTCGACGTTCGTCTCGACGGCCCCGAAAGGCTACGTTCGGGCCGAGCCTACCTGGAACCTCCAGCGGCAGCGGCTACCAGGGGGTAGCCACCGAGGAAGCACGCCGCCGAAAGGATGACCGCGCGCGTCGAACGCCGGCATCAAGGACCTCCAGCGAGAGCGGCTACCAGGGGGTAGCCACAGAGGAAAGACGTGAGGACGCGCGGAGCCCACGCCGTCCAAGGAGTGACCGCGCGCATCGCACGCCGGCACCGACGAAGCGAGACGACGACGGCTACCACCGAGTCGCGGCCACGCAAGGGTGCGACACGTCAGCGCCGACGACCGGGGTAGGCCAGTCCATTATAGGGACATAGTTGTAAGTGTAGACAGATAACCTTGAAGGTGATAGAATGAGCGTATTTGAGATAATGGTGTAGGACTTTACTGTAGAATCTTTTGGTGTTTTGCTTTGAACTGTATTTGTGATATTTAGTTTGAGGTTTGATTGTTTATCGGGTGTGTAGTTTAAATATTTAGTGCTTTGCCTGAGGGTTTTTCCTTGTGTGTGCATTAAATGTATGTTGTTAAACACGTCAACGGCTTCCCCGTGTCCATTGCTTCGAGCTGGTTAAGACCACCCCACCATCCGTTCACGTGACACCCTCCACTACGGCGCGCCTCATCGCCTGCGTTGCGTCGGCGCGTTAAACCCCACAATCATTACCATCATTACAATATTTCTGGGCAGGGCTAGCGATAGGCTTGAAAGGGAAATTATGGATGCGTTCTTAATCGAAAAAGCGGGTGAATAGTGCATGAGCAAGCCATTTGTTGCCCTTTCAGCAAGAGAGATTAAAATTCCTAATAGGCGAACACAGTGGGTACGTCATGTTTGGATAACATATAAATGCTGGTTGTTTCATTAATAAGTTTAGTTGGAAGTGGCGCTTCGTTTGTCTTGGTTGTTTTTTCTCTTCTAGTGTCCGCGTTTTTCTTTGGCCTTTAAAACCCTGTGATCATGTCGAACCAACTGGCCCACATTACGCTATTGTTATATCCAATGCGTTTTTGCTTGCGAATGTGTCCGATACAGAGGCCGAAAAATGAATTTCAGGATTTTGTTGTAAGGCATGTACAAAGAGGCCAGCGGAATTTTGAAGTTACACCTCTCTGAACGTAGAATACATTCCGATTTTCCCGCGTACGCATTGCGCTGGCCATCTGTTAAGACTCTCCGCAACCACGTGCCTTCCGTAGACGTCCGTCTTATTTATTATAAATCTATGACTAGCTAGCGGTAGTACACGGTGATTCCCGGGTGGGCCACTATGAATGGCTGGTGAGTGTCGTTCATACCAACTGAGATAACGCTTGCGATGGGTAATATTCGTTTGAGCGCACCATCTTGGTGCAAGTTGTTTCGGGAGGATTCCAATAACAAATGAGTTCCACTCATTTCCCATTACCGCACGCCTCCGGGGGCAGGGGCCCTTGTATTGACAGTAGGCTGGACGTCATAATTATAGTGAACTACTTAATTATGACAAGTAAGAAATAACAGAACCAGTGTTATACGCATTAGTGTCATTAGTGCCCACCAGAGCATCGTCGGGTACTATCGCTAGTTGAAAATTAAAAGTAAATGGCCCACCGTACTGCCTTGGGGTACCCCTAAGACCACTGCACCAAAACAAACTGCACTCTTCTTGAAAATAAATTTTTAATCTTTGCCAGCACAGGCGGCTGGTAAGCTGTGGTAACTTGATTAGTAACCTGTGATGCGGAACCCGGTCAAAAGCTTTGGAAAAATCATGAAACAGTTTGAAAACCAGCGTTAACAGAAGAGCGTAAATCATAAAGGAGTCCCGAAAGCTCAGTGCCGCACGTGTACTGTTACACGTGCGGCAGCGCTGTTACTTGAAAACGGCGTTACGCTCTGATACGTACACTACCCGCGAGTTGATGACGTGTTTTTGAAGTTAGCAAATCGTTCTTGTCGACTAGAAATGTTGGCCCATCATTGAGGGGGATGAGCGATCGCCAGATTTAAAGATTGGTGTCACTTTAGCGATTCAGCGCTCTTACGGGATCGAACAAGGTGACACACATTGCGCGAAAAGAGCCCTTGAGGTGAGAAAAATTGATAACGGTCTCGTGCTGCGAAAGTGGATGTCCGGCAAAGCCGTTGTATGAAATGTGAAGGGTATGAAATGTTTCCTGTCGTCTCGGCGGGCCTGTGGGTTGCGCCCGGCTAGTGTCACAAGATAAGAGTACTGTGTACCGGCAGTCTTGTCTCCAATTGTTCCGTGCTGCCGCAATGATAATTGGTCAGTTCGTATAGCGTGACATTTGTTTACACAGCCAATGTTCAGGGGCTTATAATTTGGGTGCTTATTCGTTTTAGTCTGCTCACTCTGGTAGGCTTAGCTTGTTTTCCCTACTTTGCGGCTGCGCGCGACTGAGTCGTTCCGAATGCCAATCAAAGACAACGCGTGGAACCGCATTTCAGCAGCACAAGTCGCTCGGCTTCTCTGCGGCAAATGCTGGGTCCTACCAAGCCTGACGCATGCGCTCGGCATCTCTGGGAAAACACTGGCCTATTTAGTGACACTAGTCCTGCCCAGTATTGAAAGATAATCTGCAAACATATTCTTTACCAGGAACACAGGGGGGAGGGGTCCCATTGTTTACAGGTTTATCATCCATAATGTGGTTTTGATACGTTTCTTGCGCTTTCTTCAAACGGATCTGAGCTATCTGCTGTATGCCGGATTAGCCTGACCGATGCGTTCCGCGTCTTAGTCCTGTTGCGAGGTAGGCCAGACTGCGTACCGGTGACGATTAAAAGGACGTTTATTACAGCAAAGCTGTACATGGCTAGGATCCAGCAGACCGTCTCCGGTCCCTGAGCGATGTGGACAGGAATCGCTAGCAAGTGTAGCGCCACGTTGCGGAGCCCACTCAAATCCCCGGAATCGTGAAACTGCGCGCCACACCCCTGGGCCATGGAAAAAATCAAACAAAATTAAAAAGGTACTAGGGCCTTCATAGAGCATGCGCCGTTATTACCATACACGCGCTATAATAAATTTCAACCCACGATTCCTGTGTGTTTTGTAGCGTAAGCTACACTGGCCGACGTTGAGCAGTTTCGCGTGTGCCGTGAAGGGCCGTTCTCCGCAATCGCGAGCGGCATTGGATTGGATTCGATTGAATTGGCTTGGCTTGGCTTGGATTGGCTCGGTTCAAATTGGGTTGGATTGGATTGGATTAAAGTGGGTTGTGTTGGATTGTGTTGCGTCATAGCCGCGGCAGGCGCACTGGCGCCGGCGCGTGCCCAGGTGTGCGCCTCAATTGCGCAGTAGCCAAGTCTGACGCTGCTTCGGAGCCGCTTGATAGCCGTTTCACGTGGCTCGTGAAGAGTCGTGCTGAGCATGCGCGAGGAGCAGTGACTGCACAGGACTGGACTTTCAGTTAACAACCAGAGAGAGAGAAAATTTCCCCGCATTTCCCCGAGGGGAAGATGGTGAAAGTGCGAATGCATGAGTTGAATTTGCGCGGTTCGGTAATGTTCGCGAAAGACAGATCACACACACACACACAACTACAAAGAAAGAAAGATGCATTTATTCACAGACACCTATTTGTGTTGTCGTTGTACTTGATTGCTAGAGCGGATCTCAGCTTTGAAATTTCGTGTCAGTACTCCTTTAAGCGGGTGCATTAGCCCTCCTCACCCCCGATTCCTGGCCAATCCCCCACGTGGGTATGTGCCATGTCAGCGGCCAGGCAGCGCGCGCCCATCTCCCCCCGTTGCCAAGGAAGACGAGGAGATTCCTGGCCAATCCCCCACGTGGGTATGTGTCATGTCAGCGGCCAGGCAGCGCGCGTCCATCTCCCTCCGTTGCCAAGGAAGACGAGGAGCGCGCGCACCCGCAGCTGTTGCTATGTGGACGGACGGCGGTCACCGGAATTCAGGGTCGCTTATAAAGTGCATTCGCACTTAAAACGTCTTTATTGGTCCGGCAGATATGACGCGGCCTAACGTCGCGCTGGATGGTCCCCTGCCATCAGCTACCTATTCGCACCCAGCCTCCGAGGAGACAGTGCTTTGGGCCGCTGACGCTCGAGGGCTTCCATCACTTGCTGGACGGCCTTACGCTGGGCGTCGTAGTCCTTGCTAACTACCGCACCGGCCAGGTGCGGTGGTAACGTCTCTGTAGTTCCTTCTTTCACGTTACAGTTCCACAGGATGTGAGCCATGGTGGCTCTGTCCTTCTCACACACCGCACACACGTCACTGGGATACACTTCCGGGCATACGTGCTTGGCTATCACTGGTGTCCAAACCGCGTGCGCTTGTAGCTGTCGCAGCGTTACCGCTTCTTGCCTGGTGAGCTTATGATGGGGCGGCGGAAACACCCGTCTGCTATCCCGATACCATTCCAGAGTGTCTTTGTACGAGGTGAGCGGTATCACCTCGTCGTCGTCCGTCCCCATTGGTCGGGGGTCCGAACTTATGCCGCGACCGGTGAGCGCGCGCGCCGCTCGGTCCGCCTCCTCGTTGCGGTTCTCGCCTGTGCTGACCGGGCTGACGTGTGCCGGGAACTACTTCACCGTCACCGGCAGCCGCCTAGATTGTAGGGCCCTGCACACCCTCACTGCGCTGGGGGACACGTTGTCTGTAGCGTAGTTCATGATCGCTGTTTGCGAATCACTAACCACTGTACAGCACTTCGGGTTCACGAGCGCCAGCGCAATGGCCAGATCCTCGGCCTGATCCGAGCTCCGCGCCCGAGCGCTGCCGGCCGCGTACAGCAACCCGGAGGTAGCCGCGACCACGACCGCTGCGTACGTGCCTGGCCGGTCTGGATACTTGGCCACGTCCACGTAGTAGGCGCCGGTGTCCGACGCATGTGTCGCCGTGAGAGCTTTTGCCCTCGCTAGCCTTCGTTCTTTGTTGACGTCGGGATGCATGTGCTTCGTGATCGGCGGCACCTGCAGTTGGCGGAGCAACCCGCACAGCAGCGATGCCCGACTCCCTTCCCGTTACAACCCCTGTCCGCGATTGCCTATCCTTTTCAATATCGAGCGTCCTGTCCTCGTCTGCGCTAATCTAACTAGCTGCGCTGTGCGCTGAGCTTCGGCGATTTCGTCTAACGTATTGTGCACCCCTAGCTCCAGGAGTCTTTCCGTGCTCGTGTGCGTATACAGCCCTAGCGCGGCCTTGTAGGCTTTGCGTATTATCGCGTCTAATTTCTGGCGCTCCGCCGCCTTCCAGTCGTGAAACGCCGCAACGTAAGCCACGTGGCTGACCGCAAACGACTGCACGAGCCTGAGGAGGCTTGCCTCCTTCATGCCCGCATGCCGGGTGGACACCTTCCTGATGAGCCGGATGGCCGTCGCCACTTTGGTATCCAGCTTCTTGATCGTAAGTCCGTTGTGTCTGAGCGCGTCAATGTGCAGGCCCAGCACTCGTAGTGATTTGACGTGCGGGATTTCCGTCCCGTCCTTCGTCTTCAAGTTGATGTCTGGCTCGGTTGCGCCACTCCTGCTAGCCCGGCGCGGCGGGATGATCACGAGCTCCGACTTTGCCGGCGAGCACACCAGCCCCGTTCCTCGCAGTTGATCCTCGATCTCGTCGATCGCTCGTTGCAACGTAGCCTCGATGTGGCCGTCGTTACCTCCCGTCACACAGAGCGTTATGTCGTCGGCGTAGATGGTGTATTTGACGTCCGGGAGGCCTTCGAGTCTCTCGGCCACCCCGATCATCACCATGTTGCAGAGTATGGGTGATATCACCGACCCCTGCGGTGTACCCACGCTGCCCAGTGTCTTGTTGGGGAGCTCCATGTCCCCGGCCACGATCGTCGTCGTTCGGGCGGTGAGGAAGTCCCTGATGTATGTGAACGTTCGCCGTCCCATGTTCAGACGGGACACTTGCTCGAGTATTGCCGAATGGTGGACCCGGTCAAACGCACTTTGTAAATCCAAGCCCAGCACTACACGGTTGTCCATGGAGCGAGTCGGTAGGTCGATCACCTCGTGCTTGATGAGTAACATGGCGTCTTGGGTGCTCAACTTGGCCCGGAAGCCCAGCATCGTGTCCGGGTACAGCCCTTCCTCCTCGAGGTACAACTGCCACCGATTGAGTAGCACGTGCTCCAACACTTTGCCCACACAGGACGTTAGCGAGATCGGCCACAGGTTCTCGATGTGCGGTGGCTTGCCCGGCTTCGGAATAAGCACCGCCCTCGCCTCCTTCCATTTCTTGGGCAACTTGCCGGCATGCCAGCAGTCGTTGTAGTATCGCGTAAGCGCCGTGACGGCCGCGTCGTTGAGGTTGCGGAGAGCCTTGTTCGTCACCTTGTCGGGACCGGCCGCCGACCTGCAGTTGATCGACTGGAGCACCGCGCGGACTTCCCACTCTCCGATGTCCTCCTCGGGGAGTGCGTTGTCCGTGCCCGCGTAGTCAAGGAAGGGGGTCCGGCTGGGTGGACGGAAGGTACTTGTTCTTCAGGCGTCGGCGGACCTCCGGCTCACTGAGCTCTTGCTTCGCCTTGTGCAGGGTACGGGCGAGGACGTGGTGCTGCGTTCCCTTGGTCTTGGTCTCGTCCAGCAAGTGGCGCAGCAGCTGCCAGGTGCGACTCTTGTGTATCTGACCGTCAGCCTCCTGACAGACGCGTGCCACTGATGTCTGCAGAGTACCGCGCTACGTTTCTCGATCTCCCGATTGAGCTGAGCCACCCTCTTTCGGAGCTTGCGATTGCGTCGTTGTTGCTTCCACCTGTCGCGTACGGAATTCCTCGCTTCGAAGAGGTGCGCGAGCCGACTGTCGGCCTGGGGGGCCGTGTCGCCCAGCTCGACTTCCGTGGTGGCCGTTCGCGCCGCCTCGTTGAGGGCCTGCGTCCACTTGTCAATGTCGTCTATCCGTTCCGGGAACCCGCCCAGGACCTCGCGATACGCGTTCCAATCCGTAATGCACTGCGCTCTGGGTGCCGGCGCCCTCGATTTCAGCGGTACGATGATCTCCAAGATGCAGTGGTCGCTGCCGAGCGTCTCGCCCGTATTCCGCCATCGCACCTCGGCTTTTGCGCCGGCCGTCTTGCAAAAGGCCAGGTCGGGGTTGGTGTCCCGCTGTACCGACGTGCCGTGCCTCGTGTATGCCGCAGGGTCGTTGCGCAACTGGTATCCAGCGTCCGTGATCTCCTCGAGCAGGCTTCGCCCCTTCGCCGTCGTCTTCGGGTACCCCCACGCGGTGTATGGAGCGTTGAAGTCTCCGCACATCAGTGCGGCGTTGTGTCCGGCCAACTGGCTCACCATGTGCACGAGGGTCCTCAACTTTTGCTGGTAGTGCTTCGGATTGCTGTAGATGTTGATCACGAACATGCTCTCTTTCCTTCTCCTACCCGTGACGATCTCGACCGCTCGGTGCTCGATGGGGCTATTGCTCAGTAGTGCGTGCTCGAAGTAGGTGATCCCCTTCTTCACCAGGGTACACACTTCCTGCCCCGTTCCCTTCCAAATCGTTCTCGCGCTGGGTGGGCTGGCGTACGAGCGGTACCCCGGCATGTTCGGGGGAGCCTCGCTGTGCGTCTCTTGCAGTAATATTACATCCGGCCGTCGAGTGAGTTGCGCAATGTACTGTTGTAGTGATGCCCTTTTGCCTTGCAGTCCGTTCGAATTCCATTGCCAAACCACGAGCTCTTGCCTGGGGGCTATTGTTGCCCTGGCCACACTGGTCGTTGATTGGGTTGTTGATATTTTGCTCCTGCGCTCAGTCTCGCGATAGCCGCTTGCATCTGCACCTGCGTCTCCTGCATCGCCTGGAACATCTGCTCGAGCTTGGTGAGGTGGACGACGATGTCGGCCGTCGTGGCTTCCAGCGCCGCCAGCCTTCGGTTCGTGGACTCCTCGAATCTGTCAAAGCGCTCTTCGAGCCTGTCAAGTCGTTCCTCCACTCTTTGGATTCTTCTGTCGATCGTTCGCGTTTCCGTGGCTCGCCTCTTGGCCCGGGGTCCGGGCCCATCCATCGGGACCAACTGCTCTATCTCCCCAGCCGGCGCCTCGGTCTGCACTACAATCACGGGTGCTTGTGCTTGCCGCTGGTTAGCGAGGAGCATATTGAGCTTCCTGTTCATTTCCAACATTCGTGCGTCCTGCTCAGCAATCCGCTTCTTCAGGCGCTCATTCTCGTTCCTGAGCTTGAGCATTTCCGGGGGGTGGACCAGGAACATAGCTCAATCGCAAATTACAAACAAAGGTGTTTTGCTTCATGCACCCCTTGGACTACAACCCAGTCAAACCTCATGTTGAGGCTCGGCACCGCAGCTTTGCTGGCCATCCCTCTTCACGGAGTGGAAGGGCTCCGAATTTTTCTTTGCTACATCCTAACGAAGGAGGCCCCAGGCCTTTCGTCGTCCGGACGAGCGTTCCGTGGACAGCCGTTCCCTACCACTGCTCAAAGACGACTCCCCGTTTATCTCTCCTCCGGAGGTACCGAGTGGCGTGCACCGCCACGGCCCCGCGGTTCCGAGAAGCCGGCCTTCGGTCTCCTCTGGCCGGCCTTCGGTCTCCCCCCGATTCCGCCGGAGCGCACACGTGCTCCGGACACACAGCGGGCGGTCTCAATCACTCGCCTCGGTTCGGCCTTGGCTCCCCTCCCAATGTCGTTCCGACGCAACAGGGATGCGCAGGCGCGCCAGAGCTTATTGCCGCAGAGGTCCCCCGCCAGAGTCCTGCAGGCAACAGGCCCTGGCGGCTGGCTTTTTTGCAACGGAGATTGTGCCCCCGGTGATGAAACCCTTGTGGTGTAGATGTATGCAGATTTGCTGTAATAAATTCCCGGAGAAACATTTTTAGTACTTTGTTATTGAAACTAATTTGATCAGATGCTGGGGTGGTTTTACATTTTCTGGGTGAAGAAAATATAACGGCCACTGTTTAGGGCATAGAGATAACAGAAGAAAGGAGGGCATTAGGCGATGAAGTTAGTCCATGGCGTAAATAAAACAAATAAAAAAATTAAAAAAATAAAACAAATAACACAAATAAAAACAAATAAAAAATAGGGAAGAACACAAATGCCTGTTCATCTTCACTAATTGTGAAACCTGGCGAGAGGCGAAGCATGCAGTGCACTGCATGCTTCAAAGATTGTAAGTCTACCTCTTGCCACAATGCGCGCGAGGTGCCGAGCTGATCTGGCGAAGGCCAGAGGCGGTGTGTCAAGGGGGTAGACCGTCGCGGGTGAATCGTTTGTTGACAGAGAGGTATGCTGGCAAGGCAAATGATGTGGGCCTGCCGCGACAGGAAGGGGAAAAGGGAGGAGGAAACGAATACTGCTCAGTCACATGTCCTTGAGTGAGTCGAATGACTCGAATTTGCATGCTGCATGAGTTGGCAGCTGCAGTTCGCGGCGGTTGGACTCAGCTAATCTTCGTGCTGTATTTTTACAGGCTATCATCGACGTGCCTTGTTCCGACCTCGTGCGTTTTTGCCGTCAGCACCCGTGCTTGGCTCGCCTCGTGTCCGTCTCCTGAGCATCCCTTGCGGCTGCGCGGACGACACGTGACCCATCGGAGAAGTACAAAACAACGCACCAAGGCACAGGATCGACAGTTGGCAGCTGCAGCTCGCGGCGGTTGGACTCAGCTAATCTTCGTGCTGTATTTTTACAGGCTATCATCGACGTGCCTTGTTCCGACCTCGTGCGTTTTTGCCGTCAGCACCCGTGCTTGGCTCGCCTCGTGTCCGTCTCCTGAGCATCCCTTGCGGCTGCGCGGACAACACGTGACCCATCGGAGAAGTACAAAACAACGCACCAAGGCACAGGATCGACA
The DNA here is from genome assembly GCF_048455015.1 of Haemaphysalis longicornis. Taxonomy (NCBI): domain Eukaryota; kingdom Metazoa; phylum Arthropoda; class Arachnida; order Ixodida; family Ixodidae; genus Haemaphysalis; species Haemaphysalis longicornis. The sequence continues at coordinate 2,365,893 of NW_027526233.1, forward strand.
GTTGGCAGCTGCAGTTCGCGGCGGTTGGACTCAGCTAATCTTCGTGCTGTATTTTTACAGGTTAGTTATTCTGTTCTGCACTGTTTCTAAAGCCCTTTTCCACGCCGTGACTGCTGCGCCAACATTTGTGTTTGTAAATCCTGTTGTACTACACGATGCCCACTAACGCCGAACTCACGAAAAAAATCGAGGAGCTCGAGTCTTTGGTGGCTGGCCTCGCGTCGAAACTCGAGGGAAAAGCTGAAAGGAAGGGGGAGGTTGATGAATTGCGTGCGAGTGTCGACTTCATGAGCACGCAGTTTGACGATCTGCTGAAGAGGCGGGAGGAGTTGGTGACGTCCAACAAGGCGCTACTGGCTTCCAATAAGGATCTCGTAGCTAAAAATGAAGCCTTGGAAAAACGCCTCGCCAACATGGAACAGTACTCTAGACTGAACAATGCTGAGATCAAGGGCGTACCGGTCACCAAGGGCGAAAACTGCTTGGCCATCCTGACGGCCATAGGGGACGCAATCGACTGTCCCGTCTCTTCGGCTGATTTAGATGTCGTTCACCGAGTGCCTACTAAGGGGGAAGGAATGAACATTATTGCTCGTTTTTGTAGTCGTGAGAAGAAGAATGACTTTGCTCGAAAAGCGCGCAAGGCCCGTGTGATGACCAATCAGATTGGCTTTTCTGATCAGTCACACGACCCGGTGTATGTGAATGATCACTTGACGTATGAGAACAAGAAATTATTCGCACAGGCCCTCGCTCTCAAGAAGACGCACTCGTGGCAGTTCCTCTGGACGGATAATTGCCAAATCAAAGCGAGGAAAATGTGCGACAGCAAAGTCTTTCGCATATCATCCGAGGCAGACCTGCGCTGTTTCACGTAACTTTTTCATTAATTTGATCAGTTCACTTCGTGAGCATGCGCTCATCTTGTTAAGATGTCTTTGTTTTCCACAGATGAGTGTAAATCCTTGCTTGCTGACTTTCACCGATCCGTCATACATTTCAACGCTAGAAGCCTCAGGAAAAACATCGATAATATCACTAACTTTGTTGCCTCAGTAAACCACAGTTTTTCTTTCATCTGTACCTCGGAAACATGGCTCTGTGACGATGACTCTCACTTATACGGCTTTCCATCATACGCCTCTGAGTACTGTAACCGCACACTTGATAGTCATGGTGGTGCGGCCATCTTCGTTTCCTCTGGTACCTCTTACAGTCGCAGGCTCGACCTTGCAATTGACGTCACTCACTGCGAATCAGTTTGGATCGAGACCGACCTGCCATTCTTTCCTGATAGTCGCAAAACATTCATTCTCGGTTGCATTTATCGCTCGCCATCCTCTTCCGTCACTGAATTCTTATTTTCCCTGGATCAAATCCTCAACAAATTATCATTCGAAAACAAGGATATCTTAATTGTTGGGGATATTAATATAAATTTACTGGCTGATAATTCTAATATAAATGCAGCATATACCGATTGCTTTACTGGTTACGGCCTTGAGTCTTTGATCACCTCTCATACAAGATGCAATTTTCACGGAACAGACAGCTTATTAGACCATGCTTTATCTAATGTTGCACCGGTTCCCGTCGCTGGCGTTATTGAAACTGATATCTCCGATCATTTTCCAATTTTCGTGGCATTCCCTAGTGAGGCTTCCACTACCCAGTCTTCTTTTTTCACAACGATCTTTAACGCAAATAAATTTATTTCCGCTATATCCTCCACCTATTGGTCCGGCGTTAATTCATCATTGGATCCCATACAAGCATTCACTAAATTCCGTAGCCTGTTCCTTGAAGCAGTCAGCGTAAGTTCAACCAGAGTAAAGTGCAAAAAGAAGTATACCCTTCCTAATAATCCATGGATGACAAGAGCCCTATTAACCAGTTTAAGAAAAAAAGAAAACTTGTACAAGAAAACTAAGAGACAGCCTTTCAACGCAAATCTAGCGGAGCGATATAAAAAGTACAGTAACGTATTAAATAAGCTATTGAAAGTGGCGAAACAGCGTTTTTATAGTAATGCCTTCCTTAAGAACAAAAACAATCCTAAAAAACAATGGAAGCTTTTGAACGAATTCTTGTCGCCTTCCTCTGCACCAAAGACGATATCTAAAATTTGTTCTAATAATGAAACTTACAATCAGCCTAGCCATATAGCCAGTGCTTTCAGCACCTACTTTTCATTACCCCGTGATAATCGCCAGGGAATATATCAAACAAACTTGCCTCGTTCATCATGTTCATTTTTTCTTTTCCCTGTAACGTATGAAGAAGTGTCCCGTACCATCGGCAACTTAAAAAATACTAGTCCCGGATTAGACGATATATGTGCGCGCCACCTAAAAATTGCAGTGGATTATATCTGCGAACCCGTTAGCAATATAGTTAATCTCATTTTCAATACCGGCATCTTTCCCCCTGCTTTAAAACGTGCCAAAATCATACCTGTGTATAAAAAAGGCGACAAAAGTCTAGTTTCTAATTATCGGCCAATTTCAATTCTTTCTTCCTTCAGTAAGATTATTGAGAAATTATTTGTTAAGCGTTTAACTGAGTACCTAGATAAATTTAACCTATTAAAACAATGTCAATTTGGATTCCGTTCTGGAAGCTCAACTAGTCTAGCGTTACTTTCTTTAACTGATCATATTAAACTTTCTATCGATAATGGCTACCTAGTTGGCTCCGTATTTCTGGACTTTACTAAAGCTTTTGATACTATTAATCATAACATCCTCTTTTCAAAGCTTCAAAGCTATGGAGTTACTGGCCAGACCCTAACCTTTTTACAAAACTATCTTTTAGATAGAGAGTACGTTGTGTTCACTAACGGTGCATTTTCAGACGCTAAAATTATTAATCAAGGTGTCCCGCAGGGATCGATACTTGGTCCCTTGTTGTTCCTATTATATATTAACGACCTTCCAAATTGCTTAAATTCCTGCCATTGTATTTTATACGCTGACGATACAACAATAATATCTTCAGACAAATCCATCGCCGGTCTTGCAGACAAGCTAAACAATGAACTACAGAATATTTTAAACTGGTGCCGTAATAACAACTTAGATATAAACCCTGGAAAAACTAAGTACATGATCTTTAAATCTAGTCAAAGACAAATAAACTCACTTCCCCCTTTAACTCTCGGTCCTAACCTCATTGCTGTTTGCAACTCTGTTTCCTTTCTTGGTGTTTTACTGGATTCTAACCTAAAGTTTTCTTCGCATATTAATCACATCAAGAAAAAAACTGCATATGGTATTCGGGCCCTAATTAAAGCTCGTCCGCATTTTCCGCCTGAGGCTCTCTTATCACTATATTTTTCTTTCATTCATAGTCATTTAAACTATGGGATCGCGGCTTGGGGTAATACTTATCCTTGTCATATTTCATCAGCCCAACATATTCAAAATCAAGCCATTCGCATTATCACCAGGAGCCATTCTCAATCGAACACCCATGACTCATTGTGTTATTATAAGGTGTTATCCGTTAATAAATTGTTTCAGTATAATTTAAGCCTAATATTTTTTAAGTCCTTGTGTTTACAATTGCCTTTTACTGTAATTAATCCCACCTCCCTAGTTAACAGCAACACCACAAGGTTTTCATCAAATAGAAACTTTTTACTACCACGTGTTCATACTAATTATGGTAAAATGACTTCAACTTTTTCTGCAATACATATTTGGAATTGCTTACCTACTGCTGTGAAACTAATGAATGGTATGTCGTCATTTAAATCATCTTTGAAAAACCATCTTTTGTTCTGTTAAACTGTATTCTTTCACCTTTTTTTGCTTATTTATGTATAATTAATGTGACCATCTCCCTTATTTATTTCTTTTTTGCACTGCTGAACTATTTACTGTTTTAATTGTTTTCTTGACCATTCCGTTGAATTGTTACTGCCTACTATTATTATTACCCGTGTTATTATTTATCGAGGGTCCCTTTACAGTCTTGTACTTCGGGACCCTTGTCTGTACTGTTTTTTTCCTGTGTATTTTGTACAATGTATTTGAATAAACTTCTTCTTCTTCTTCTTCATGTAGCGTATAATGTGGTGCGTACCCTGTGCATGTAACATACACCCTTTGTTTCCAAAGAAAATTGTTAGCGATTAAAAACTTGCAAATTGAGCCAGATGAAATGCGGAGATTGATTCTGAATGGTTTTTATTTAGGCGGGAAGGAAGGGAATTTGAACGCATCAAACTGATCGTGCATGCATTTTCACTAAAGTGGCGAAAATTGCTTAAGTTTCCTGACGTAAAAGTTCTTGTTCGAACGTTTCGCATTTTTTTTTTGCTGTTGCAGTGGAGTTTGGTTTGCGGGAACGACTGGAAGCGCTCAGCCATATCTAGCGTTGCTTTCTTCGGATTTCTCTTAGGAGGAATGACATTCGGCCATGTTTCTGATAAGTATGTGTGTTCCCATTATCTCCCTCGTTTGCGTGTTGTGAAACACTTTTCTGAAAAAAGGAAAGCGTAATAGAAATATATGAGACGCACCTGTACTGATGTCCTTCTCACGAGATGAGAATTTACCAGCAACGTGGTGATAACGGGGTGACACCGACGTGGAATATTGTTGAGTTCTTCCTTCTTAGCATACTGACTAGCGGGACGCTTTGTAGTTAATATTTTGCTGAAAAAGTTTGGCTGGTTTTCCATTAGAAAGCCCACGAGTGATATAAATCCTACATAATCTACCCGAAAACGTGTTTGATCTGTTACTAAGTTGGAGCAAACGAAACGTAGTGCCTTTCGCGATGGTGGTTAGTGAGTCATGTCCTGACAACGCCTACGTTATAGGGTATGCTGACGGGCCAGTTGGTACATTGTTAAACTAAGAAAAACAGCGCACACGACAGCACGAAGAAATGTAAGACTAAACCACAGGCGCTGACGAACAACTGAGCGCTTTATTGCAGCAGAAAACATATATACAGAAAAAGGAAAACCACAGAAGGACCGATAATGACCTAGGAGATATCACATCGAAAAAAAAACACGATTTCTCGTAAACATGAACCGCCACGTGCCGATACAAAGTCTTAAGTTCAAGATAGGTACACCATTTCCTTTTCCAGAAGTGAAACTGATGCCTCACTAATACAAGCACCTCCTTTCTTTTTGATCTTGAACGCTTCAAAGATTTCCCGCTCTCTTCGCCCAGGATACCGCGTGAGAATCACGCAGTCATGGAAGAGGGGGGCGCAGCCGCAGGAAGCGAAATGCGTTGTCAAGGTGGTACTTGATGACGTCCTTACATTGTTGGCATGCCCCCTCAGGCGATCATTGAGGCAGCGGCCTGTCTGCCCGATGTAAGTGCGGCCACACGGTGACAAAGGAATTTCGTATACTACGTTTTCCACACATTCAACATAGCGTGTCATGTGATTTTTCACGCATGTGCTTGCCTTCGGTGTTTCAGCATTGACCCGCTTGCACAATCGGCCCAGTTCTTTCGGTGCAGAGTATGCGAGCCGAACATCTGCCTTGCTTACAATCTTCTTGAGGGCATGGCTGACGCTGTGGACGTACGGAATCACCGCTGTTTTTTGTCGCTCCTTCTGAGGGCTCTTTTCTGGAACTCTTGAAGAAAACGCGCGCAACAACCTCGACGCTAAAGCGCACACAAGGTCACCTGGGTAGCCGGCAGAGTTCAGGCGCCGGACCTGGGCGTCGAAACTATGTTGTACCTGATGAGGACAGGACCTGTTGAGAGTGTAGGCGGCCGATGAGGCGGAGCGGCCGAGCCCACGTTTATTGCGGTTGCGTTGGCTGCGCCATGGACACGACGAGGCGCGTAGAACGAGAGTGCCGTTCCCGAGGTGTGCCGGGTGCCGAGTGTGTTCCGTCCCAGCTGGCCAATCTGCTGATGATGATGGTGGCGCTTCAGAAAATGATGATGGTGGCGCTACAGGGCTCCCCCTCTAGCGTGAAGCGGGGTAAAGTGACAAATGTAAATAGCAATGCAGGAAAATACACTATGCACTATGTACAGGTATGTACAATTTGTCCGTAGTCAGGAAGAGTCCGTGGGCAGTCAGTGGTCAAGTGGCAGGGGTTGACTAAACGGCACGGTCCTGGTCGTCGGCGAGGTAGCGTCCGGGATGTGGGCAACCTCTGGTGGACGAGGCTGGGAGTGCGGCCGCGGACGCATTGCGGGATGCGAAGCGGCTGCTGCAATTGATGGTGGAGCGAACGGCAGGCGTAACTCGAAGGACATCGGCAAGGTGAAGCGCGGTGCAGCAGAATGACGACCGGAGTTCGGGCTTGACTGTGCTGCGGTGTTTGCTCTAGGGATGTGTCGCTGTCTGGGCAACGTGCGCACGCGCCGTGCGAGACGGAGCAGCGGAGGGCGCCAACGACAAGCGTCTCTCGAACTACCGGTGTGTCGAGTTCCTGTCGTGCAGTGCACTCGCGCTGGTTTCATCCGGGGTCGGAGAGCAGAGCGCCTGTGACACCGTATACCGAATACGCTCCTGTGGCAGGGAATCGGTCGAGGTGGGGCGACCAGTTTGCGGTGCGTCTGACTGCATGGGGACCAGAAATTGTTCTTTCGGCGAGATTTGTTGAGACGTTTGTCCCGCAATTGTTTCTCCGGTGTCTCCATCGTAGCCAGGGTGTCAGGACTGTCGGAGGCAGTGTGATCAGTTTCGAGTGTCAGTTGCACTTCCGAGGATCTTGAGCTATTGTCGACTGCTGGAAGCTGTTCCACCGGTGACGGGGGAGAGGGCTCGCGTGTGCGGGAAGGAGAAGCGTCTGAAAGATCCTTCTCACCAGTGCCGTGCGGCGAAGGCGGTGAAGTGTCCCAGTTGTTAGCGGCAAAGCAGTCAACACACGGGTGGGTTTGTGCAGGAGACGCAACAACGTGTGGGACCGCGCCATGGTGTGGCGTCGAGTTGGCTAAGTGAAACGCCAACTCGGAAGTGCCGCAAGTCGTAGTCGGGCCTCGCGCTTGTTGGTCAGGCAAGGGTGGACCTGCCGGCGACGTGTAATCCACGGATGCCGTTGGAAGGCGTGGTGGCGTGGACAAAGGCGTTCCTATCCCGTAGTGGTTTAGGACAACGGCCTTCAAGTCGTCATACGCACCGGGTCCTAGGGTCGGCAGCTGGATCTGCTCAATGAGGTCAGCAGGTAGCTTCTGTAGTGTCAAGAGGTACCTGATTTACGGGAAGCAGATGTCAGTTACGTAAAAATGGCTTTCGAAGATGACGAACCATGCAGCGTGGTTTGAGATGGCATCAAACGGAATCAACAAGGGAAGGTCGGGTAGGGCGGGGAACGTTCTTCGCGTGCCGTCGTACGCGTAGTGTCTGGGGAAGCAGCGTTGTGAAGCCATGGGGAAGCCGCTTGTCCGGGTCACCAAATTGTAGGCGGCCGATGAGGCGGAGCGGCCGAGCCCACGTTTATTACAGTTGCGTTGGCTGCGCCATGGACACGACGAGGCGCGTAGAACGAGAGTGCCGTTCCCGAGGTGTGCCGGGTGCCGAGTGTGTTCCGTGCCAACGGGCCAATCTGCTGATGATGATGGTGGCGCTTCAGAAAATGATGATGGTGGCGCAAGAGCATTTGTGAGAACCTCCATGGCAACTCCCCTCTTGACCAGCTTGCTGTGCGCCGAACTGAACTAAACTGAAACTGTGCCGAACTAAAAGGCCCTTTTGGGACCTAGGCGCATATTCCCAGCACGTGTGCTCATTACTGAACGTCAACGCAAGGTACAGGAACCTCAGCTGGCAGTCAGAGAGTAAATCCATGGTCAGTGAAAAAGGCTCCAGGAGGGACTCAAACGTAGCAAAAATATATTGAGCCTCTTCGTTGATCGTTTTTTTGTCAACCTCAAAGATCACGAGGAAATCGTCAACAAGTGAAATGTCTTGAAAACACCACGTTGAGGAATGACACTCTGCAACTGCCTGTCCACGCTGGCAAGCAACAATCGCTCAACACAGGGGCCAGGCACGATCCAATACAGACGCCTTCCTTCTGGATGTATAGGTTCCCAGCATACTCAACAAATGTGGACCGTAAGTAGAACCTCAACAGTTCAAGAAAGGCGGAAACGGTGGTGCGACAAGTGGTGGTGCCAGTCTGTTTTCAGAATTCATGTGGCACCAGCGTTTCCGCCTTTCTTGAACTGTTGAGGTTCTATTTACGGTCCACATTTTTTGAGTATGCTGGGGACCTATACGCCTCGAGCTTCGCGATCGCTGCGCCGCCTTCCGCCGCTTCTCCGCGGCGTTGACGGGATTTGCGCTGCGTGGCTGATAGGGGCTCGTGCAGTCTTTTGGTTCTGTTTCGCTTCTTTTCACCTTAACGCGCCCTAAAAAAACTCGTTATGGTGACGTCTATAGGCAAAGAGTACGTATAGGTCAATTAAAAAGCAGCTGCGTCTTTGTAGAGTATGCGATCGCCTGCAAGAGCTACCCAGGGACGCGGTTCTGCACGCTTCGTCGCCGCTCTTGCGGGCGTCGGCGACGGCAGCAACATATCACCCATGTCACCTCCAAAACATCAGGCACAAATGAATTCTACTGTCGCCTCGTTTAGACCTGATACTGGCACAACGATAGGTTGGCTTCATTTTGCAGCGTGGACAACGAATGCGGCCTCGTTTCGAATATATACGTCGCAGTATAAAATATGTTTCGGGGATGTGATTACCTTATCCCGGATTACCAATCCCGAGTAATGTGATTACGTATGCCTTTTATAAGAATATAAACCACGCGAAAATGTTAAGTATATTCCAAGCCTGAGCGTCGTTAAATATTTGCCCTTACACGCCTTATAGCAAGGACCAAGGCTAGCTAATGAAACCACGGAAAAATAAACGCTGTGCAAGTGCGGCATTAAGAAACGTAATACCTCTAACGGAAATGAAAAAAAAAGTGCAGCTTCTGACATGCTAAAGACGTTCGTCTAAACTTAAGCCAAGTAGGGTTGACTAGACCAACTATACACGAAAAGCACTGCTATTTCGCGAGACATCGGGGGGAGGGGAGGGGGGGGGGGGACGCTGTGTAAAAATTCGGAGCGGAATCCAGCAATGAACGTTTTAGTAATCCAACACACGAATTTCGCGTTCACTTTCCTTTTGTTTTCCTACTTCAACGAAGAGCTGATCGCATGGAGGGCGCATTTTTGGAAGTATACAGGGTAGGCTGTTCAACAAGCGATGAAAGGTGTCGTTGGAAGAGTGTGGTATGTGATAAGGCCTTCTGATTTCAGTTTCTGCTTGATTCTGCAGGCTCCCTGCGCCATATGACGATATTTCGAAGAAGCATTTAGTCGCGGACGTGGATTATATTGTAAGCCCGTCTCCGCGCTGCTCGAAGAGGATATATGTAGCAGATGAATGTTTGCGGGCGCTCACCTCACGACAAGACGACTCTGTCGAGTGCTGATCCCTATAATTATGCATTGTCCATCGTACTTTTGTTGAATATTCCCGAAATTAACACAGACTGGCTTGTAAATGGTGGTGGTCAATATTGGCAAACGTAACTGGCGTGCGGTCAGGTATGAGTGCTCCGCTGATTATGTAAGCGCACAAAACCGATTTAAATCGTAGTGTATAGCCGTAGCATGAACACCTGAGGAACCGGTGGTTACAGAGACACGGCTAGTAAATTCAGGTCAGTGTAACTACAATCGGCTCCATCATACGCCGGTTCCGCGACGCTGGCCTGTGACACACACCTGGCGCTTATACAGGCCGAATATACTACACTAAGATCGCGTCAGAAACATTTACACTCTCGTAAACACACCCCATTTGCGAACAGAGTGACTGCTCCACATAAACATGGATTTCAAATGCCCGCAAACTGTAAATCTCAGTCGTGAACGTGCAGCAAAAGCAGCCGCGGCACTAGGGAGCGGGGCGCGGACTCCCGCGGCTGCATTCGAAACGGGCCGCTAGCGGGATTTCAGTGGCGCCCCTACAGGCCGCGCTCGAGGCGTATACATCCAGAAGGAAGGCGTCTGTATTGGATCGTGCCTGGCCCCTGTATTGGGCGATTTGTTGCTTGCAAGCGTGGACAGGCAGTTGAAGAGTGTCATTCCTCAACATGGTGTTTTCAAGACATTTCCCTTTGTTGTCGATTTCCTGGTGATCTTTGAGGTTGACAAAAAAACGATCAACGAAGAGGCTCAAGATATTTTTGCTACGTTTGAGTCCTTCCAGGAGCCTTTTTCACTGACCATGGATTTACTCTCTGACTGCCAGCTGAGGTTCCTGTACCTTGCGTTGACGTTCAGTAATGAGCACACGTGCTGGGAATATGCGCCTAGGTCCCAAAAGGGCCTTTTAGTTCGGCACAGTTTCAGTTTAGTTCAGTTCGGCGCACAGCAAGCTGGTCAAGAGGGGAGTTGCCATGGGGGTTCTCACAAATGCTCTCAACAGGTCCTGTCCTCATTAGGTACAACATAGTTTCGACGCCCAGGTCCACCGCCTGAACTCTGCCGGCTACCCGAGTGACCTTGTGTGCGCTTTATCGTCGAGGTTGTTGCGCGCGTTTTCCTCAAGAGTTCCAGAAAAGAGCCCGCAGAAGGAGCGACAAAAAACAGCGGTGATTCCGTACGTCCACGGCGTCAGCCATGCCCTCAAGAAGATTGTAAGCAAGGCAGATCTTCGGCTCGCATTCTCTGCACATACAAAAATTGGGCCCATCTCCCCACGAGGGGGGACTCAAGTAAATGCGTCGCGTAGGGGGTGGGTGTATTGCGTTAACGTTAGTGTTTGGGGAGTGGTGGTGGGGTGGTAGTGAATGTGTTAACTATTATTGCTTATTACTATTAATTATTATTATTTCTTTCATATATTAATTATTACTTTCGTGATTTTGCGACTCGAGTCCCCCTCGTGGAGGGATGGGCCCAATTTTTCTTTTTTTTTGTGACGCAAGAAATGAAGGCAAGGAGTAGGTTGTTGTAAGTCGTTATTTATTTATTTGTTGCTGTTGTCGTTGTATTGGACGCTAAGAACGACGGCTTTGTGGTCGCTAAAGTGCACTGTTAAGGGGTCTTTAAAGGAGCCATGAAGAGAAAACACAAGTTTGGTTCATTCGAAAGATTGCCTCGTTAGAACCATAACGACACCACTTATAACGCAAACTTCGCTCAAATAAGCTACATAATTAGGAAAAAAGGAAATGACCACGCGACCCACCAGCTCATTTTCCGCAACAGAACCTATGACGTGACTCGAGAATGCTCTGCGATTGGCGGAGTCCGGCAAAAGCAAAAGCATGTTAGGCAGTGCTTACAGTTTGCATAGCGATCTAAATGCAAGTGAAACATACTGCACATTCTTTTTATGACAAAGAACGGTGGAGTAAACGGTTGAAGTTCCGAACGAACACGCAAGCGTGTATGGCAATGCTTACGAAACTACCGCCAGCCGAACTCGACATCTCGCCGTCGCCACCGTCGCGCTGACGAATTTTCGGGTTCAAGGCTCTTCGGGGCCAACGAACCGTCCCAGCACGCACAGCCGCGACATTGCTTCGTATCGTAATCCCTTCACAGGAGGTTAAAGGTAAAAATAGAAACAAGGGGAGTAAGGAACACAGAGCAGCAACGAGATTGTGCCACTCGTCGCACAGGTTTCGGTATGGAGGTCGTGTGGGCTTGCTGCTGTCGTTACGAGCTCGTTTACAGTTTACAACCACTGAAAACTTCAGTTTGTTCGAGTACTTTACAATGAAATGTCGTTGCTGTGTTTTGAAATGCCCATGTAGTACGGGTAAATCGTCGAGGGAGTGCGACATCCCCGCCGGTGAGATCTCCTTTCATGTGCTGCCCAACGACGAACCTCGGCGAAGCAAGTGGCTACGTTTTGTGAACTTTGCAAACGGAGGAGAAAGAGAGCTAAAGGAAGCACGAGTGTGCTCACTTCATTTCCGAGGAAGTGACTACTGCAGGGACCCGGACATGCTGGTGCTCGTCGCCGACTTCGTCAAATCGCCGTCAAAGCGCTCTGACCTTGGGGAAAAAAATTGCCGTACACACCGCGCATTGACGCTCGAATCTTTCTGGTCGGAGCAGAGAGCTCGAGCGAACGGCGTTCCATGCACGACACCGGCCAACTGGCGTAAGCGATACTGCTACTGAAATTGAAAAAAGGGCACATACGTACCAGTCTGTATTCGTCCGTCGCAACGGGGCTGACGAGGCAGCGGTGCCGACGGCTGGGCGTTCGTCTGTTGTGGCTATCGCGGAATGGTCGCTTTCCCGTCCACCGCGTATCCCACAACTCTTGCCGCTCGTGCATTGAGCGTTCAAGTGGTGTGAGGTTGTTAAATGCAAGCCCGAGCTCCTCGGCGAGAGTTTTGTTCTCCGGATCAGGCGATTCTATGACTAGGCCTGCGGGTGCACTAGGTTTTACTAGTATTTTTAAAATGGCCGCCGTCTCGGTCGACTCCCGCGTGTGGGTGCTATATGGAGTCGACATACTAAGTATTTGTTTCATGGGCCGGCTCGTATGACGCCATTGTTGACGTGACGAAATGTGCAATTTTAGCGGGAGATTTAAAATTTTGGCTTAAATTGCCTTATTTCTCAGTGAATAAAGCATCATTTGCTTCCGGGAAAGCGCTTGGGGTACTATGAAACGCCTAATCTTTCGAATAAAACAAACTTTTGTTTTCTCTTCATGGCTCCTTTAAGCAGTGGTCGCGCGTTGCAGCAACTGGTGAAGACGAGATCGATGCAACTGCTGCCGTGTATCAGCAGCTTCTTGACGTAGTTTGAATGAGTCAAGGATGTAAGGCGCGTTCGTAGCCTTTGATTCTGTGTCGGTTTTGTGACGCAGTGGGAAGAGCACCATGTACCTCGCGTTCCGCCCACAGGGTCGTGGGATCGAAACCAGGCGCCGATAACTATTATTTTTTTATAGTGTAGGGGGACGGGTGCGGACGGCCAACAACGCTGCACCTGTTGTTGAGAGCGAGGAGGGTACGTGGGAGAGACGCGCACCTGCGCCTCGCCGTGACGCGCATGCGCAGTGAGCGTGTGGACGCCGCCGCCGACGGTCGAGGGACATCGTGCGACTAAGAAACGCTCCGCTTTTAAAAACTGGGCCCATTGTGCAAGCGGGTCAATGCTGAAACACCGAAGGCAAGCACATGCGTGAAAAATCACATGACACGCTATGTTGAATGTGTGCAAAACGTCGTATATGAAATTCCTTTGTCACCGTGTGGCCGCACTTACATCAGGCAGACAGGCCGCAGCCTCAATGATCGCCTGAGGGGGCATACCAACAATGTAAGGACGTCATAAAGTACCACCTTGGCAACGCATTTCGCTTCCTGCGGCTGCGCCCCCCTCTTCCATGACTGCGTGATTCTCACGCGGTATCCTGGGCGAAGAGAGCGGGAAATCTTTGAAGCGTTCAAGATCAAAAAGAAAGGAGGTGCTTGTATTAGTGAGGCATCAGTTTCACTTCTGGAAAAGGAAATGCTGTACCTATCTTGAACTTAAGACTTTGCATCGGCACGTGGCGGTTTATGTTTACGAGATATCGTGTTTTTTTTCCGATGTGATATCTCCTAGGTCATTATCGGTCCTTCTGATATTTTGCTTTTTCTGTATATATGTTTTCTGCTGCAATAAAGCGCTCAGTTGTTCGTCAGCGCCTGTGGTTTAGTCTTACCTTTCTTCGTCCCATCGTTTGCGCTGTTTTTCTACGTTATAGGAATGCCACGCTACGAGAAGAGCAGTGCGATGCTATTAAACACTGAATATAAATGGTGACCTGGGGGGGGGGCTTCCCAGAGGGGGCTGAAAAATTAAAAACCTTCCAATGAGCCCCTTTCCCCTGAAGCCTTAACAATGCACAGGACAAAACTATGCGAGTGGGATAATAAAGCGGTCTCCATTAGGCATCCGCTTACAGTATTAACTCCGGAGCACACCAAATCCGACGATTCTGACGAATTCATAGCGCAACGAACGAGGACGAGAAAGAGGACACACAACACAGCGCTAACTTCCAACTAATTTTATTTCACACACACGCCCATATAAGTATCCACAGCCTACCCGCAGCCACTTCCCACTCTCACCGCCGATGCTGACGCCTTGCAGCCATGAGCAGAAAAGTTGCCTCCTTATCTGACAAACTTAGTGAAGGAACGCTCACACAGGACAACCCCGCTTTACTAATCTAATCTGCCTCTAATATTTCTTTGACATTTTGTTGCTTATGTTTCGAACGTACCACACATTGCTCAAACCGTGGCACGCAGCCGCAGTCGTGGCAGTGAACATACAAATGACCATCCCTGTAATTGCTGACATTCCGTCTGTGCTCACGTAACCGGTCTGATTGGCCTGTATATCGCTTCCCGCGCGGAAGGGGAACATCATACACCCCACCGGCTGCGGATTTAACACATGGCTTCCTATGTCCTTTTACACACCCAACCGGTGCTTTACAGAAGGGGTTAGTCACATCATGTGGATGTGCGTGTATGTGAAATAAAAATAGTGGGAAGTTTGCGCTCTGTTGTGGGTCCTCTTTCTTGTCCTGGTTCTTTTGTCTATGAGTTCGTCAAAATCGCCACACCAACTTGCCCAAGAATCCTTACTAGGAAATGCGACTATTACCTACCTCTTCGAACAGGTGCACACGAAAACGTATACGCGGCCGGGGCACGCGAGCGCGTGCCAAAATGCGTCGCCGCAACATCTGACGTTGCATTTCTGGTGTCGAGACATCCATGTGCGCGTGCGCATCCAACCACACTCGTGGCCCTGTCTTTTTTTTCACTCCAAGCAGCCAAGCTCATCACTTTCAGCGTTGGCCATAGTTTTAACCACGGAGCAAGATATATCTTGCTCCGTGGTTTTAAATTTCTTCGCCACCATGCCTCGGTCGCGCGCGCTTCGGCGCGCTTCGGCGATTCTTCTAACGTGGTTCGGGTGAAAAGGAAAAGGAAGTGCACTGGGGATATTATTCAGCCCAACTGGGGGCTCACCTGCATACAACCCAGCGCTTCGGCGGTGGAGTGCGCATTGCTCGCTCTCCTCCGATACAACTGATAACAGGTATTGCCCGTCTCGGTAACGATCTTGAGCCACATATATCCGATCGCGTCTTCATATTTTTTGCCTAAAACATGCAGTTGGTAACTAATAATGAGCCCACCAGCACGCAAAAAAATTGATGCGAGCAATAGCTAATTTGAATAAACTGTGATAAGTGATCTTGTCCAAGTTATGAAGCAATTATTGAAAAGAAAAAGCGCGGCGGAGACCGGCGAAGTTGTAGGCTTGAGAAAAGTGAACAAAAAGAGTAACAGGTTGCAATACGTGTTGAACTGGTTGACACGGACACCGACCAAAAGTTTCGCGCTTAGACAGTTTTAACAAACGCTATCGCTCTTAAACTCAGATATCAAGATATCGTCGCAATACGTCCTATATCAGAGCCAGACAGATCGAGCAACGCAGGCTTCACCCATACCCGTTCGCCGCCAAAGTGGACGAAGCATGTGCTGAGGATAAAAAGATACTCCGAGCGCCAAGCGCTCAATGCTATCATGTTTTCCGCTTGAAGTAAAAGAAAAAAGACAGGGTTGGTATACAGGGGTTGGGCGCACACTCGAACATCGGTGTCTCGACACGAGAAGGGAAACATCAGATGTCATCGCGATGCATTTTGCCACGCATTCGCAAGTCCCGGCTTATTTTGCCCCGGGGTGTACGTACATTCCAATATTTGTAGTGTAGGCGTTGGCTTCTACAACGCCTTCGAAAGCGCACCATCATGAGTGGGCACAAGTGGTCAATGATGTAGGAGACAAACTGATATAATTATTCCTATGATAGTAATATTTATGACGGTCGAAGACCGCATTAACAGCAGCAGCTATCAGCCCCCGCTAAGAGGTTGCGCGTACGGGCTCCAGTGATTGGCCAAGACACGGAAATGGTTAATTTTACACTTACTGACACTACACCATACAGACCTAATGAATTGGTTGTGTTGTGTACGTGTGCCAGGCAAGAAGTTTTCGAGAAGATACATGAGGCATCCAGAAACGTGGAATGTTGGGGACAACATTCTGTCGAAATGGTCAGTTATATAAAGTAAGTACAGCCGTGAGCTGAAGTAAACGGACCACGGGAGCGGTGGCCAAAACTAATCGCTGCGCCGTCTGGTTGCGCGGCACCTGCTGTCGAGACCACGCACAGCGCAGGCGCGGTCTAGCAACAGCACACATGCCGCTATCTTTCGCTTCTTCGCGATTGTCTCACGCTCCGATAAACTGACGGCAGGGGAACCGCGCTGCTCTTTTGCTGTCTGCTGGTCAACACACCTTCCGTGGAGACGGTGTGCTGCCGCAATCTGCGGCAACGCGGCTCCGCTGGCAGAGTGGGCGCGATCTCGTGCTTGTAGCTTTTTTAAAGACGATAGTCTTCTTGGGCTACTTAAACAAAGAAATTTTGGTCTGTCTGT
Source organism: Haemaphysalis longicornis (assembly GCF_048455015.1). Taxonomy (NCBI): domain Eukaryota; kingdom Metazoa; phylum Arthropoda; class Arachnida; order Ixodida; family Ixodidae; genus Haemaphysalis; species Haemaphysalis longicornis. Next base: position 2,382,389 of record NW_027526233.1, read on the forward strand.
ATGTCTGTCTGTCTGCCTGTCTGTCTGTCCGTCTGTCTGTCTGTAACTCGATTCAGCCATCCGGCCAAAGTAAAATTTATATTGCACAATAGTCTTATATACTCACAGCCAAATGCAAACGTCTAAGCCCGGTTATATGTTCATACTTGTCAACTTTGTTGAACAAGAACAAGACACTACGCAAATATAAGACAGGAAATTAGTACTCAAGGGATATTTACAGTGTTTCTTTATTAAAAAAATCATGTATGCTTGGTTTTTCGATAACAAATTTTATGCTACATCTACTGCAGAAAACCGCCCCCTCCTTGCGGCATATGCGAAAAATTCCCCCGCACCTCCCCGAAGCGAATCGTGCAGAAATGCGAATGCATTGGGTGCACCGATAAGTGTGTTGCGAGTAATGGCGTAATTAATGACGAGAGTGTGAACGTAATCATTTATTCATCAACACCTGTTTGTGTTATCGTTGTACCTGACGGCCACAATCACTGCCTTGTGATCGCTAAAGTGCACGGTCAAAGGGTCTTTGAGAAGCATACGCGCGTCACAGTTTCGCGAAAAGACCAGATCAATGCAACTCCCGTGAATGGTAGTGGGGCACGTGTCGAAGCCGGCACAGAGACAATGCATAGAGCGCCTGGTCTGCATGTACTCGACCAGCCACTGGCCACTCTTCTTGCGCACGTCAACGTTGAAGTCGCCAACCAAGACTATGGGGTCAGAGGGTTTGGAGCGCACGCGCACACTTTCCATAGCCGCGTCCAGAAATGCATTCGCATTTACGACGACGACGACGACGAAGGCAGAACTACGAGGCGCGAGCGCACGTGCGCGCGCTCACGTGCGCTCGCGCTGGAGGAATGCAGGCGCACGCCGGCCAACGGAGCAAGAAAACAACCGCCTAATAAATGCATTCGCATTTAAAATCACGCGGCAACAGCAACGAAAGGTTCCACTAGCTTCGTTCCACGTTCTGCTTGGAACGCACGTGGAGCACGCCCACGCGGTTCTATAAACCTTGTAGTCGGCCGCCTCCATTCACGCGTGTCTCCGCCGTACTGCAGCACTGGCATCGAAAAACCCGGCCTGTAGCAGTGGAACGCGGTAAATTCAAATCGCCTTGCGCAAACCTTTAGTGTGTTTACCTTGGGATGAGCGCGACGGTACAGGAACAGCATGAGAGGTGAGCGGGAAAGCAAAGGGGGGCATTTCCTTCGCAAATGTCTACGAAGACTATCGTCTTTTGACGACATTTGCAACGGAAGCAGCAGATACGCGGCCAATTTTTTTTCACCCCCCCCCCCCTGCGTCATATATTGAAGCACAAAATGGAGCAGAAAAAAAAAATCACTGTGCAGTCGAAGAACATCAGACAGAACACCATGTTTGTCGGTTTTGAGGATAGATGATAAATTATAGCCTCCCGAGAATATAAGCGAAATCGAAAAATTATTGATGCTAACCTTACATGCTAAGGTTTTGACAAATACTGCGGTGTTTAGGTATATACTGCATTGCTTTATGAAATTGGGTTTGACGTATGAGGCGTATGTGCCATTTTGCAATTGCTCGAGAAAATCCAGCTTGGCAATTTTTTCAAGGTTGAGGCACCGACACATACATTTAATGTTCAAAAACTACATTGCGATATCATATACCATTGAGCCACAGTTTGAATGCCCAGCGAATATCGAAACGAGTGCAAATGCATTTTTCGATTACATTTATTTTCACTTCAAAATATTATTGACAGTTCTTGCGCACTTCTGAGACACGAATTGCAATTTAAGGATTTGATCCAAAGGCGGTCGTTCAGTCGACGATTGAAGATGAAAACATACCCGCCGCGGTGGCTCAGTGGCTAAGGCGTTGCGCTGCTGAGCACGAGGTCGCGGGTTCGATTCGCTTTTCTGATGGAGGCGAAAAGCAAAAACGCCCGTGTGTACGGGATTTCGGCGCACGATAAAGATCCCCAGGTGGTCAAAATTAATCCGGAGCCCTCCACTACGGCGCGCCTCATCGCCTGCGTTGTGTCGGCGCGTTAAACCCCACAATCAATCAATCAAATCATGCTGAAAACATTACTAGCTTATGGTCGGCGGCATGCGGCAAACAAACGACGGTATGCTCAAAACCGCCGAGTTTATCTACGCGTATTATTTTACAAAGCATTTGACAGGGCCGTCGTTCTCAGATGGGGGTCCGCAGAAAAAAAGGGGTCCGTAAAGACACTTCGGACTCTGTGGGTCCCTCCGCGATACTCCCAAATTCCTTTCTTTTCCAAACTATGTCGCTAACTAAAAAAGGTGGATTTGCCGCCTGACGCGCGCCTCCGCACAGCACAAATTTTAAAGTTGGCTTTTTGCACAACGCTTGAATTATGAAGAAAAGTCACACTCAAAAGGCGGGCATTGAGATATGTGTACGACCCACTTTGGCTGCAAGGGTTAATTGTGCAACAATAGGACACGTATCACCATATTTCATCGTGGGGTCTCCCACCACTTTTTCAAGCCCAGATGGAGTCGTCGGCACGCTACCGGCCAAGTACCACTGGCATAAAAAATCAAAGGTCGGGCAAATTCGTAGTCCTGTGCGTAACCCTATTTCCTTCACAAGGCCATACACTTAAGTTTAATTACAAAAGTCCCGCCTGCCAAAGACAAGTCACAACGGAGAGTAACGAGGACCTATCAATTAGCCAATACTAGGCCGCTGAGCAGCCACAAAGACAGTCAATTGTTGTGTGCCCAAATAGCTATGGGAGCCAACTCTCACTCTCATGCGGAAGCTCGAAGGTGTTTATTAAAAACACGCAACCGCACAAACAACAACACAACAGATCTCAACTGAGAAACTTCATCACGTAACAAAAAAACCTCGGATGCTCCGTATATATCTCCAGCCATGAAATGAACGCCTAAAATTAAGCTCCGCGCAGAAGATTCCCTTCTTTGATAGCCGGTGCCAGTATTCTAAGAAGACGGGCTGCGCACGTATTACAAAAAAAGCCATCACTCACTCCTTCGTCAACATATCTCTGTGGTAGTGGCTACAGTGATAGGGCGGTGCCCGGCAGTGTTCCTCTAACTGCGCGGCGTGATTCCCCTGGCGTAGATTAATCGAAGCAAAAAGCAGTCGCGACGAAGTGAGTGATAGCGGCCTGTGTGCTGTACTGGTAGGCTGCGCCTGCGCTGTGCACGGTCTCGACACCAGGCGCCGCGCAACCAGGCGGCGCAGCGATTAGTTTTGGCCACCGCTCCCGTGGTCCGTTTACTTCAGCTCACGGCTGTACATCAAACAGGTTTACCTCAGAACATTCTAGGCTTCCCTGTAATTTCTTGCTGAGAAATTGTTTTTCTTTTTTTACTACGGCTACACACTCGAGGGAAACGTGTGAAACGAAGACTAAGCAAATTCAGTGGACGTTCATTTCGTGAAGTCCCCGGCACGAAAGGAGATTGTGATGACAGCTGTATTCGCAAAACCACAGCACGCACGCGCCCATCCACACAGACACACACCCACACCCACGCGCACATACATTATCTCAGTGTTTGCTCGGGCGGATAACACGGACCTGGCCCTTTGAACGCAGCGACGGCGTAGCAGCGATGGCGTAGAGGTAGAACACCCGCCTCGCGTGCAGAAGGACCGTGGTTCGAATTCCGGTGCCGGACAATTCCCACCGGATTAAAAAAAAAATCCGCGTATTGATGGAATTGCAGAAAGGGGCTTGGGGTGCGGCCTGACCCCGGCGACCATTGCCGGTAATGCACTCCCTCACCAGAGCAGGATTGGCCACCCTGGTGTAGTAACGGCCACAACCTCCCATGAAATACGCCAATTAACCCTCGGCCCTCAGTCCCCAGCGGCTGCGAAGCAAGTGACCACGGCGGCGGTCAGACTTGTGACGCAGCAGAAGGTGCTAAGAATCCCTGGATCCGGACAGGCCGCCAATGGAATCTGAACCTGGCAACTTTTAACGCGCGAACCTTATCTAGCGAAGGAAGTCCCGAGGTGTTGTTCGAGGAATTAGAGGGCATTAAACGGGATGTAATAGGGCTTAGCGAGGTAGACGACTGACACTACGCTGATCGGCCTGAAATTTTTCAAGTCCTTCATGTCGCCTTTCTTATGGATTAGGATGATGTTCGCGACCTATATACGTAATGCCTGGGAGACCTGTATACGCAATGCCTAATGACCGCATTGGTGCCGGAATCTTGGAAGAACGCGAACATCATCTTAATCCATAAGAACGGCGACATGAAGGACTTGAAAAATTACAGGCCGATCAGCTTACTGTCAGTCGTCTACAAGGTATTTACCAAGGTAATCGCTAACCGAATCTCCGCAACCTTAGATTTCAGTCAACCTAAAGAACAAGCAGAATTCCGTAAAGGTTATGCAACAATGGACCATATTCACACGATCAATCAGGTGATAGAGAAGTGCGCTGAGTATACTGAACCCCTATATATAGCCTTCATAGATTATGAGAAAGCATTTGACTCGGTCGAAACCCTAGCAGTCATTCAGGCATTACGGAACCAGGGGGTAGATGAGCATTATGTAAGAATACTAGAGGATATCTACAATGGGTCTACAGCTACCATCATCCTCCATAGGGAGAGCAGTAAAATGCCTATGAGGAAGGGCGTCAGACAAGGAGACACAATCTCCACAATGTTATTCACAACATGTTTACAAGAAGTATTCAGAACGTTGGATTGCGAACAGGTGGGAGTAAGGGTTAATGGAGAATACCTCAGTAACCTCAGATTTGCTGATGACATTGCCTTGCTAAGTAACTCGGGGGACGAATTGCAAAGCATGCTTTCCGCACTGGGCGAACAGAGTAGAACCGTGGGCCTGAAAATTAATATGCAAAAAACTAAAGTGATGATCAATAACCTCGCGACAGCACAGCAGTTTGAGATAGGTGGCGAGGCAGTGGAAGTGGTAAGCGAATATATCTACTTAGGCCAAGTTGTGACCCCAGATCCCAACCATGAGGCAGAGATAATTAGAAGGATCAGAATGGGGTGGGGTGCCTATGGCAGACATTCTCAGATAATGAATAGCAGCCTACCATTGTCGCGGAAGAAGAAAGTGTATGACAGCTGCATATTACCGCTACTCACCTACGGGGCGGAAACATGGAGGCTCACTAAGAGGGTCACTTAAATTGAGAACAATTCAGCGGGAAATGGAGCGGAAAATGATAGGCGTAACATTAAGGGACAGGAAGAGAGCGGAGTGGGTCAGGGAGCAAACTGGTGTTAAAGACATATTAGTAGAAATTAAGAAGAAGAAATGGACGTGGGCAGGGCATGTAATGCGAAGGCAAGATAACCGCTGGTCATTAAGGTTAACAGAGTGGATCCCTAGAGAAGGCAAGCGTTGCAGGGGCGGCAGAAAGTTAGGTGGGCAGATGAGATCAAGAAGTTTGCGGGGATAAATTGGTCACAGTTGGCACAGGACCGAGGTAATTGGAGAATAATGGGAGAGGCCTTTGCCCTGCAGTGGGCGTAGATAGGCTGGTGATGTTGATGATGATGATCCCGGTTGTGCTGGTCAAGAGGAACAATAGCGCCCCGCTATACTCTGTTGTAATATCTGGGTACCCATTTCCTTCCATGAGGTCCTCGAACGCCTTCTCCTCCGGGCTTGAGGTCAACAGCAGATCCTTGAGGGTCTTGTACTGCTGCTTCCCGAGATCTTTGATGAAAGGGGGCTTCTTCAAGCTGTCGTCTTCAATTCGGGTAACCTTCCAGTAGTGATTGAACCTCTCGACGAACGAAGTCGTCATCGCCGTCTTCGACGTAAGCGTCAAACTCCCAGAACTTTGACATGCTTCAGTCAACTCCCCTTCAACAGCAGACCCGAACACGCCGGTAACGCTATCAGTTTGCCGCCATGTTCATCACCAGTTGATGTAGCCAATCATAGTCACCCCAAGTGCCGGGGAAGGAAATAACGTATATTTGAACAAGCGCCCTACTCTTATACTCGCCGCTCGCGGCGCATGCGCACTGGCGGTACTTGCGTCAGCGCCGTGCCACAATAGAACCAACTGCAGCGGCGCGCCATCCGAAGCAGGTGTCCGGAGGACTGGACGGCATACCGCCGGGCGGACGCAAAGTGCAGGAGGAGCATTCTGACGAGCTAGTTGGTCTGACATGATACAAATAAAATTGCACTACAAGGATGGGAGGACAGAAGACGACACACCACATAGCGCAGAGGTGCGCTGTGTGGCCTGTCTTCTGTCATACCGTCCTTGTAGCGGAATTTTATTTACATCATGCAGGAGGAGGGCCCGGAACCCTCGGAGGGAGAGCTGCGAAACCTCGAGGGAGAGCTGCGAAACCTACGTTTCAGATGCTGTGAAACCTCGAAGTTACCCAGCGGAGGCCACACCTGCGCCTCTTCAACCGAGTGGGGAGGTCCAATGTCCTTCCGGCACCCTGGTTGGTGGGGCTAGTACTGTATACACGACAGGGGCCGGGAAACCATCTGCATTCTTTCTTTAATGGCTGACACAACCGATCGCGCGCTCGCCCTGCGAGGAGCTGATGTTCTTCCTCTTCAAGTAATATGATGGTGATATTTAAGAGATTCCCGCCCCCCAAAGTGCGCTAGGATGGTCTGTAGCGCGCTTATTTGAAGCAGTCCTCGAGCTGTTTTGTTGAATGCCACGTGTTTTGTTGAATGCCATATCAGCGCCTTGTTGCTTCGCCTTACAAGACACACTCTGGCCACACTGTCACGTTCCGGATACTTCTCGATTTCCCAGAACATTCCCAGAACATTCTCCATCCGGTGCCTCCTAGTAGAACACCGCCTTTTCCTAACGTTTAGCCGGTCGTTGCCACTGTGCGTAGTGTTGCTCCGACTTCATTCAGGTACTCTCGATGCCATCTTACCCACCAAGCCATTGTGATTTGACGCCGACTTCTAAAGGCATCTTCGATATCACCGAGAATGACCTGCTATTCATGATTGAGCTGCTGTCGTCCTCCGATGTACGTCCGCAGGTGTAATTGCCCTTAGCGAAAATATGCCGTATTTTTAATTTATTTTGAATGCATTTAATACATATATTAACTTTGTATTTATTCTGCATTATTTTGTCCACATTCGAAATGCATTTCGAATACATTTACAATGTATTTAAAATGTACCTCGAAAATACATTAGCAGTGCATGAAAAATATATATTTAATGCATTTGAAATGCATTAAAAATGCTCAGAAAATGTAATTTTAAATACGTGCAAAATGTATTAGTAATGCATTTTAAATGCACATGAAATACTGCTTCAAATATACTCAAAATGTGTTACTAGTGTATACTAAATAAAACCCAAATACATTGAGAGATGCCATGGCAATGTGTCTTAGTGGGACTTGTTACCGTTCAACTAGAAACTATCATATTGTAGTTTCAAAAAGTTTAATAGGCACTAGGCTAAAGATATGCTCCATTATTTGTGAAAATGTAAACGGGCCATGCTCGGAATGCGGGCCTGCAAATGACTGAAAAGAACAGCATGTATGCGCACAAATTGGCAGTTTGAAACTTGTTTATTGTACACCTCAGTCGAGTGGCCAATTTTGCGATTACTAAGCAGCAGGAATGAATGCCCTTCAGCCACCTCGGTAGCCAGCGCAGATGAAGCGTTGTGCATGAGAGTCTTCGTACTTTGGATTCTCCACGCGGGAACTTTCAGCAGCACCTGCAGTGAAAAGAAAATGGGAAAATATTAGTGAAACACTTTTTTTAGAGGCAAATAAATTTTAAATCAATCAGGACTTTTCTCTAGCCGTGCCAACGTACCTCGCGAGCAAGAACTTTTTAGTTTCCCCTTCAGAGAAAAAAAAGCCCTCCGTGAGAACAATGCCCCTTTGAAGGACGTAAGACAATTTATGTAATGGTAAGCATAGTTTATATTGTGATGCGGCATCGGATCTTCAATACCATTTTTAAGAAAGAATGGTGGGAGGGGGTGCGCGAGGCTTATGTTTGGACATTGTCTAGGGATAAAAATTAGCGAGAATTAGGAAAAAAAAGACAGAGCTAAGATAAAAACGTTACCAACATGCAACAGAGTTCTTAGAGTTATGCTACTTCTCTTACTTAGGCGCTTGAGTTAACTTGAAATGGTGGCAATTCTAGTTTTTCAACTAACTTGGACAAAACTGGTCTGTGACCTCGCAGGACGCTAATAAAATAAGATAAGCAGTAATCTTATTAACTACAATTATTGTTATGTGTTCCATATTTCGGCGTCACCTTCTTCGGAGATTACGTTCTAAAAAAAATAGTGCGCAGCGAAACAATTTAAAATTGCATGGGCAGGATTGCAGTAGAAAGCTTACATAAATGTCATTAGATTGGCGTGTGCACTCAACAATGCTTTCAAAGGAACGGCAAAGCAAGGTTATTTCGAAAAAGAAGAAAAATTTCACGCCGTCCTTAAAATAACAAGCTCTCATATCGTAGGCACCTCACCGAAGCGATTAAAATAAGCAACGCCAGAAAACGTGTATTTGTGCTTGCACACACATGTAATTTTTTTGCTCTCCGCCGCACATTACCGGCAGGTAATTTTATACTTTTTGCTGTACACAGACAACGTCATCATTTAATTAGGGAGCAACGTGGAAAATTATTGTAAATGCTCGCGTCTTTAATATACAAAAAAGAGATAAACACCTGTTAGCGTCAGGGACCATCAAGTAAAAAGTATTTCCTTCGTAAATACTCGTTACACCTATAAGAAACTCGTTTAAGTACACCCTTTAGACGCAAATGGGCAATTGCCGCTTCTAAACACACACAACCGCCAAGCAGCCCACGCTGTTTTCGGTGCCTTTGGGCACATTTTTGAAATTCGATGGCGTGGTCCAGCGGTAGCGCGTCGGGTTCCGCGTGTCTGTCACTCGACCACGAGCGCGCCGAAGGGCCTCTCGGAACGCGCACACGTGTTCGTGAATGCGCTACGAAATGAATACAGCAAGGAGGGAAAAAGTTGCTAGGAAACACAAAAGAGGAAGGGTCCAACGTCCTGACGTTTCGCGAAGTTTTGGGGGAGCAATCCAAGGAACAAAAGAGACGAACCCGCCCGGGGGACCCGTTCCGAGAACCGAGGGGTCTCGGGCGGGGGAACTGGTTGCCTCCCTCGAAGTCCCCCTCCTCACCAGCCTTCCTTCTCCTTCCTTCCTTTGCTGGTTCTTGGTTATGGGTGGCGGTAGGAACAGAAACTGATTGTAACTTGGGGGCTACTCTCATACAGTTTGTCTTAGATGGACAAATCATTTGTAGTCCCTGGGCATGAAGCACTTTCGCTACTGCCACTTGCACCGAAGATTACGTGGGTCGCTTTTAACACTTTTGGTCACTTCGAAACAGACGGCATAAACTCTTTCATGGCTTTAGTTGACAGAATGGCGACATGCGACCGACAAAAATCGCGAAGGCTGCTCGGATTCTCGTAGGCCCGGCCATGCGCATTAGTCGGATGCATGTATTCCACAGACTGGGTTCCTTCCCCGTACGGCGGCTTCTGTGAACATGCGCAGCTGTGAGCAGCTGCTGCGAACAGAAAACAAAAGAAAGCTGCGTCCCTGGATACACTTCGCAAATTTTTCAAGCGCGTAAACATGGACGGCGGACTTTCTGTGAACAGGCTGTGCTAAATACGTTCCTGGCTGTTATGTGTTTAATGCCAGTGTTAGTCCTCAATAAGTTAAGAACGGAATAACTCGATCTACAAGGAAACTCGTAGCAAAAGTCCCCCGTCCACTCAGCAGGGCCAGAGCTAAAAATTAGGCGCAAAAAGGAAAGCACTAAAATCCAATTTTTTACGTCTTCTTGCTGTCGTTGATTTGTGAGTACATTCCCTTGCACGGAGTAGTTACGGTAGGAAATCCTGCTCGCAGGTGGAGGTAAGCTTAACAACCACGTGCGGATTTCATAAAGGGCATTAGCACTCTTCGATTGCAAGGCAAACATACATCCATTAATTGTAGTGCGACACCGTACACGCAAATAGCCGGTATATCGTGCTTACCTTGGCTAGACGGCCAACGCCGCTGCAACGCGCCGTCCAAGCAGAGACTGCGTCCACCCGACGACCGCGCGTTGAGGAGTCCGAAAGCACCACAGGACAGGCAAAAGAAACGCAGCGAAGGCAGACAAAACGTGAAAGAGGGGTGCGCCGCTCAGCTCGCGCCGCAGGTGCCGGGCACAGAGAAGGAGGTAGTGAGCGACAGTGAGAGGCGCCGAGCTGATCGCCCTCGCAAGCATAGCCAGGGTTGTCCATCTAAGGCGAAGACTAACCATCGGCCTGTATTGGCGCCTTAACAGGTTGCCTCCTCATGTGCTTTAACATGAGTGTTCAATAAAGTTTCACTCACTCACTCCATCTAAGGCGAATATTTTTCAGAAAAAAAAAATTTTCCAAGCCTCCACAGCGATTCCGTCGTAACAACGCTGGCAAAGTGCAAATGTTTTCGTACAACTCGTTGAATTCGATGTTTTTGCTTTGCCGATTGCGTTGGAACACCGCCGCTTACATATTTGTACACCGAGTTCCTCTCTAATACGCAGAGTTATGTAGACAGCGCAGTAAGTGAAAGTATCTCTCTCAGTTTCTTTTATTATAAGGAAACATCGAGGAGAAATTCTCAGTACGTTTATTCATTTGAGATGTATTTTATCCGCCACTTCAGATATGCTTTACGTGAATCTTACAATTCAGCAACTGAAGCAGCGCCTGCCGTGTACTCGAAATGTATTTCGGCAAAGCTTTATGAATACATTTAAGATGTATTTTCAATAAGTATTTTTCATGCTTTGAGAGTGTATTTCTACCATGTTCGTTCCACAAACGTAAAAGGCATTTGAAATATATTTCGAATATATTTGGAGTATATTTCCATGCTTCGGCACACTTTTAAAGTATACTCAGAGTGCTGCTGTAAATGTAGTTAGGTAAGTGTATTTTTATAATATTTACAGTGCATTTACACCATGATCGTTTGGCGGGAAGAAATACATTTTCAATATATTCTGAATGCCTTAAGCACACATTCGTGAGGTTCAGTGCATTTTTAATCTATTTGGAGGGTAATTAAAAGCACTGTATTTTTCCCGCATTTTTAATAATGTATTTTCAATATTTACTAAAAATTGAGAAAATGCAATTTTTAATGCACTTAAAATACATTTACAAATACAAAGCATATTTGAAATGCACTTCAAGCGTACTCGTACGTATTTCAAACGTATTACTTTTCGCTAAGGGTGTCATGGGCTGTGCAGGCTCGCTGTAGACGTAGGTTAAGCCATTCGAAGCTCCTTCCAGTTCTGTCACGATAGTTTGCATATTCTGGCGTTTATTTTGCTCATGGAGGTCTTAAGGCTCCTTATAAGGTGATTGTGAAAACCTCCCCAAATCTGAAGCATCATTTTTGTGTCGTCATACAATTGGATGGATTTACCGATCATTGCCGCTCCGAGTATAATATCACCGACAGAAATTGCCCTCTGTTGCTTTTCTATTGTCCTTGAAAATTCAAAATTCATTTCTTTACAACTATATACAACTGTTCCAGCTGTACAACTATGCTCCGGTTTCTGAATGTCCCCTTTCCCATTCTCCAAGTTCGAATTTCATCCGTAGCCTTCCCTGGCAGTCGTGTTTCCATCATGGAAATCGAATGTGCTTACCTGCAAAAGTGCTTTTTCCAGATCTCCGGTTAAAGCTATCTTATCTTTCGGGAAGATTAAAAGCATGGAAAATACGTCTTTGTTGAAGTTTCGTCCTGCTTCTAAGATGTCGTTCAGCAACCTGTCTTTTATCGAGCTTGAGGACAAGTCGAAAACGACTCTAACTTTTGTTTTCGCTCGGTCCTTCCTAATTACTGCGGGGTGAGGCATATAGTAGGAAAGATTGTTCGTTTGTCCTGCCTTCACATTGACTGTTTCGGCTACACCAGAGGTGAAATATGCCGAGATCGCCTCGTCATATCTCCTGAGAGAATCACTCTTCTTAAGCCTGGTTGTTGACCCGCCGCGGTGGCTCAGTGGCTAAGGCGTTGCGCTGCTGAGCACGAGGTCGCGGGTTCGATTCCCGGCCGCGGCGGCCGCTTCTCTGATGGAGGCGAAAAGCAAGAACGCCCGTGTGTACGAGATTTTGGCGCACGTTAAAGATCCCCAGGTGGTCAAAATTAATCCGGAGTCCTCCACTACGGCGCGCCTCGTCGCCTGCGTTGCGTCGGCGCGTTAAACCCTAGAATCAAATCAATCAATCAAGCCTGGTTGTTGACTGCAGTAGCCTTTTCGTGGCCGTTTGTTTGCGTCCAGGTTCACTTGTTCTTTCCATGGAAGACCTGCCGAGTAGCGCCCTTCTCGGTTATTTGCCCCTCGAACCGCTCCAGGATTTTTTCTTCATAACTTGCGTGGCCATGTTTTGTTGCTAAGCCGGTCGACTCGAAACTACAAATTTTGTGCACTTGGTCTGGCATTCCATTGTCAGCAGTTTCAATCCGAAGTACCATGACTGCCTGTTCCTTTGTTATATTCCGAGTGTTTACTTGGGGGATATTTTGGATGGTCTTTCGGGGAATATTTTGGACGGCGTCTGTCATTTCTAAGCAGGCCCACATGACCGGCTGCCGGTTTATCCTTGCGTAAGTTTGCACTGTAGGATAGTGGGAGGGAGAAGAAGGGGCATGCACGTGCTCCTATGGGTTTCATGCCCGTACTGATGGATGGCAAGTCCGTTGTTCAGGTGACAGGTTTAAAAGCGAACGTTAAGTGACCCACTGGGGCCTGTTCGGAGTCCTTAGTGGCAGAGCAGATAAGGCTGGTGTGTTACGCTATGTTCAGACTACCGACGCAAAAGCTATACCGTGATCTATGGACGTAAAAACTGGCATGTTACACAGTTAGGGTGGCTAAGACGTGAAATGAGGACATTCATTAGAGTATTACGACAGTTGCGGCAACAGTCTGAACCCGGCCTTACAAAAGAGTAAGATGGGTACGACGCCAGAGGGACACCGGAAGTTCCATGCTTATCTGCAAGAACAAAGCGTAGATTCTTCAGAGGTTCATTCAGCTAATTAGCTTTAAAGTATGCTCCATTGGAATTTATGATAAACGTGTTTTGTTTTGCGCACTCCGTGGACTGCGTCGAGCTTTGCAGGTCGTCCTTCTTCACAGAGTAGAAGGGCACTAATTTTTTTAGTCATATCCCCTCACTCCCCTCTCCTCCTTCTCTTTCTTTCCGTCTTTCTCACGCTCCTTCAAGCGTGAAGGTATTACATTCGGTCTCAACTCTCCTCTTTACTAGGTTTACATGCCCTGCTTGCCGCCAGACGACAACGACGATGGAGAACATCCGCTGCAATTCGTAGAGATCTTTTCCGATAACAGATACGATGCGATGCGCTGACGATAAATGAAACGCGTGCTCGTGGAACACCTCGTTCTAAGCAGTTTTGCGAGGAGATGGTAACAGAAGCGCACACTCGGCTGCAGTCGGATGCACACATAGTAGAACCTTCCCGAATCAAGTACTGTCCTGCAAAACACCTAAAAGAAGGCTAAAACATGCCTGCAGTGGTCCCATTTGGCACATACCGGCAGACTGTCGACTGGTGGCGGTCGCTCGTTTGCTCGCTACCAACGCTGACGCGGGAGGTGCCCGTCGCGTAAATCTGCAGCGCACACAACACCTGCTCCACGGCCTTCGTGGAGCGAACGCCGCTTCAAAGTCTGCCGGTATACAACTATGCCTGCTACGGCGACCGTGAACAGCGAACCACGACACAGCAGCCGCCATCACGAACCTCACGAGTTCAACACAGCCTTGCAATATCAATCCCCAGTTTCCTTCGAGTTCTCGCGTCAATCAAACTCCCCCGCTCATTGGCGCTGCGGTGTAGCGACGGAGCCCCAACCAACCATGGCATAGACTTCGCCAGCGGGGTAGCGTCACCGCCACGGAGTAACTTGCATTTGATACTCCAGGGAGACACCTCAGAAACGAGCAATGAGCGAACGGAGTCCCCAGGCCACGACGAGTCAAATGCTGCCACAGTCAAGGGGGAGTTCTGTCCGTGGAAAAAGTTCACGCTAGTCCGAAAGATAGGAGCTGCCAAGGTGGCAAGAACTTGCACTGCAGCCGTCTTAATACATAGTGGAAGAGCAATCGATGACCGATGACATGATTTTAAATGTCTAAAACGCACTCGTCAATCTTCAAACACGCTAACAACATGCTAAATTGGGGAGACTACGCCTTTCGTTTGCACTTAAAGAAAGTCGGCCATGTTTGACAGTCTGGAGTGCCTTTTGCTGCAGTGAACTACCTTTTTACTTGGTTGGGGTTTCGCTGAGCTGCACTGGGCTAAACCCAAACCACATAGGAACAAAGGTGGAGCTTTGAAAGAAGGCACGCGCGAGCTGGGTTTTTATAAAAAAATTCGGGGTTATCTACTTTACGTAATGGAGTGCACAAGGCCACGCGATTCTAAGCGGCGCTGCTCGCCGATGTTTGTATCAGTCACGCTTTTTCAACGTGAGCGGCCTCAACTGAGCGCGTTGATAATTTGAAGCGTGCTCCGCCGATTGCGCTGGTTTCGCTTCAGGTTTATTGGATGGTCAACTAGTTTGGTAGCTCGAGGAGCTAGAAACTTGAAAACGAGCTATCTCGGGCCTTCGAAAATAGCGCCTGTGGACGTTGGTTTTTTAACTGCAGTGTGTGCAGCTGCCACGTTGTTTATCTAGGTCTGGGTACCATTCTAATACGGTAATAAAAACAGCCTCTTGGTCGTTTTAGGTGCGGAGTACCTTCGGACCAAACAATGTCCGTCCGCATCCGTGTTTAAAAATTGGGCCCATCTCCCCACGAGGGGGGACTCGAGTAAATGCGTCGCGTAGGGGGTAGGTGTATTGCGTTAACGTTAGTGTTTGGGGGGTGGTGGTGGGGTGGTAGGGAATGTGTTAACTATTATTGCCTATTACTATTAATTATTATTATTTCTTTCATATATTAATTATTACTTTTGTGATTTTGCGACTCGAGTCCCCCCTCGTGGAGAGATGGGCCCAATTTTTCTTTTTTTGGTGACGCAAGAAGTGAAGGCAAGGAGTAGGTTGTTGTAAGTCGTTATTTATTTACTTGTTGCTGTTGTCGTTGTATTGGACGCTGAGAACGACGGCTTCGTGGTCGCTAAAGTGTACTGTTAAGGGGTCTTTAAGCATTGGTCGTGCGTTGCAGCAACTGGTGAGGACGAGATCGATGCAACTGCTGCCGTGTATCAGCAGCTTCTTGACGTAGTTTGAAAGAGTCAAGGATATAAGGCGCGTTCATATCCTTTGATTCTGTGTCGCTTTTGTGGCGTAGTGGGAAGAGCACCATGTACCTCGCGTTCCGCCCACAGGGTCGTGGGATCGAAACCAGGCGCCGATAACTAATATTTTTTTATATAGTGTAGGGGGAAGGGTGCGGACCTGTTGTTGAGAGCGAGGACGGTAGCGTGATGCGGGAGAGGAGGAGTGGGGGAGAGGGCGCACCTTCGCGCTGAGCTGTTGCAGACGGACGGCGGACGCTACATGTGAGTTAAAGAAATGCTCTGCATTTAAAATCATTTACGATCGGAAAAACTCGCACAGGCACCAGCACCGGCAGGATTCGAGCTGTGGCTGCTATACCAGACAGCGTTAGGGTGAGTCGTCTCACCCATTGCGCTACGACCGTGAGTTAGCATCCGAGATTCAAACGGCTAACTGCCTGGCCTGTAACTGTGAGGAGTACCTTAGGACCTCCCAATGTCTGTCCGCGTCCATCCATGCGCACACCACCATCAAGCAAAAATCAAGGAAATTCGATTTGAGCCGTGAGTTGCAGATTCATTCAGGGTGCAACTCACGGCTGAAATGAAACGACGGTCGCTGTGCCAATCGGATGTCATTTGGAGTCCCCGAACTCCGCACCCTCGCCATGCTGCCATTTTTACTATAACCTGTACGCAGGAAAACCGGAATAGGGCCAAAATTATAGAGAACCATTGAAGAGAACCATTTGAGACAACCATTTAAGAGAACTATTTAAGAGAACCGGAATACGGCGAATATTTGGGTGGGTAACTTCATAGCACAAATGCCTATCTCCCCATTCAATTTGCCTTATTTCTCATCTTCGCACTCTGCTTACAGGATCGGTAGGCGGCCCACTCTGGTGGCCGTATTCTTGGGTACAGCCGTGTTCGCGTCGGCTTCTGCTGCTTCTCCCTCGGTAGAGTGGTTCTTGGCCCTACGGTTCGTCACAGCTGTCTGCGTGGCTGGAATCCAGACAGCGGCGGCAACTATCTGTAAGTGCTGTGGGGTGAAGCGAAATAAAAAAAATAAAGTCGCTCTTTTCAACGTGAAAGCGCTCTGAAGTGCAGAGCAGTGAATCACCATAATGGGCTGCGATGGCGTTATCCGCTCACTACTACTTTGGAAGGTGTGACCTTTCTCTGGTGATTAAATTGCTCCCGAAATTTTCAGAGCTGCATCCAATAGGCGAATTTTCAGAGAACCACTGGGCGCATGATGGCCTAAAGGTGCGACTAAGAAGCTTAGCGGCAGTTACTAACGGCGAAAATCATTTCGCTGCATAAACGTTTTCGCAGTTCGTGCGCGCCCCGACACTCACCCAGATTGTATACTGGCTGTTGAACACTGAGCGACCGCAAGACAACAGAACCTTGCTGAAACAGTGAACTCTGCGGTTTACATGACTTCTATCACAATCTCGTGTTCATTGATTCTGGGTAGTCACTAGCTTACACAGACGGCTCAACAAAACAACGAATTGTCATAGCAGCATCAGTTGCAGTGCTTCAGAATAAAAACCTGTGCTTATTAGGTAAAAGGATGTTATGGTGTGCAGGCCTAGGGTGATCAATGTTGCATCCCGTTTGTTGCTATTTTGGCTGTTTCACTTGCTCGTTGTCAGATTTACTAAAACGTAGAGCACAATTGAACAAGGACGACTGAAAAATGACGAACACAAGCGTTTACACGCAACTAGTTTTATTGCAGGCATCGTTTTTTCCCCAGCACACGCAAAAACTTTCACGAGCATACGCACAAGAACACCATGACAAAACACTGGTAAGATAACTGCATTTAACTAGCAGATTGCAAAAATTGAAATTCACTCACACGCATTAATGCCGATGTCTCACTGATGCATGGTCCCCTTTCTTCTTGATGTGAAAGGCTTCTAAAAGCTCCCTAGCCATTGTGTTTTCACTTTTGCCCAGAATAGTAATTTTCTCGAAGGTCTTCATTTCAACCACGAAGGACTGAATGGCCTGCACTGATCCCATTGCGCTGTAAATGCGCGCCCGCATTTCTGTCCAGTGACGAATTGTGCTCGCGGGCCCTATCATTGACACATCTGCCAGTCTGGCGTCATGAAGGACCCCGCTAGCACCTCGCGCTAGAGCTTCGTACGGAGCGACAACATCGGATGCGGAACGTCGAGGAGAGACATTTTAGTTGAGTAGAAAGAAACGAGAACACGCACATAGGAATAA